>NW_027362764.1:269345358-271845358 GCF_046119375.1 Phyllobates terribilis | reverse complement strand
TTACTAATATTATTCTACACGGAGATCTAGTGTGAATAGCTTCACCGACACACTGCAACGGAATGAATATGGAAGAAATGTATGATCTTTTAAGTCTTTTCGGTGATATGTCTAACAGAGAACCACAGCTTTAAATTGTAAACCTGTAATTTACTAACATTATTCTACACGAAGACCTAGTGTGAATAGCTTCACCGACACACTGCAACAGAATGAAAATGGAAGAAACGTATGATTTTTGAAGTCTTCGGGGATATGTCTGACAAAGAGCCATGGCTTTAAAATGTAGGCCTGTAATTTACTAATATTATTCTACACGGAGACTTAGTGTGAATAGCTTCACCGACACACTGCAATGGAATGAAAATGGAAGAAATGTATGATTTTTGAAGTCTTTTTGGTGATATGTCTGACAGAGAACCACGGCTTTAAATTGTAGGTCTGTAATTTACTAATATTATAAGCTTGTTGAGCACAGTGATGCTTGGGCGAGTACCGAGCAGTGGCGAGCACGTTTGCTCAACACTAATCATTTGCACTCAACACTAATGACGACTTATTCCATATGAAGACCTAACGTTATCAAATTCTGTGTAGTATCTTTGTGTTCAAAGATGCTACCCCTGGATAAAACCCCTCACTATACCCCTGGATAAAATCCTTCAGTGGTGTAGTTTACAAAATGGGGTCAGTTGTACAGGGGGTTCTGCTATTTGGGTGTTTTACAAATGTGACATGTTGCCCGCAATCTATTTCAGCTAATTTGTTTTAAAAATTTCAAATATTGCTCCTTCCATTCTGAGCCTTGAAGTTTGTCCAAATAGAACACTTTGACTACATGTGGGGTATTGTCATGGTCGTAAAAAAGTGGGTAACAAACTGTTGGGTCCACATTTTGGTGTTACTTCTTGCAAAAGTGAGAAATTAGCGGCTAAACCAAGATTTTTGTGAAAAAAATGAACTTTTTCAATATGACGACCTAATGTTATCAAATTCTGTGTTGTTACCTGTGGGTTCAAAATGCTCACTAAAATCCTTGAGGGGTGTGGTTTACAAAATTAGTTCAGTTATGGAGAGTTTCTGCTGTTTAGGCACCTTAAGGGCCCTGCAAATGCGACATGATGTCCATCATCTCTTTCAGCCAAATTTGTGTTCCAAAATTCAAATATTGCTCTTTGCGTTTTGAGTAGTGATTAGCGAATATGTTCGAAATCCGATCTCAAATGTTAAGTTCGACACGAATATGGCACATTCGGATTCGTGATCGGAAAGTAAGCAAAATTTTTAATTCGGGAAAATCTGTAACGTTCAGTGAATTTACGTGGTTACGTGATTGCTGGGCAACTACTGCGTTTTTTACAGTTTTGCTTCCATAGTGCTTGCGTATGATGAGCGGGAACACGTGGCAGATGAGTGGGGGGGCTGGTGAAAGCTCAGAACAGGTCAGATCAGTGGCGCACTTTATTTTTTACTTCCTGTAGGCGGTAACTTTAAGTCAGTATAGTGCGGCTAGCCAATCAGAGCACAGGAAGCATCCACAGTGTCCCAGACACAAGGTCTTCTGCAATTGGCTGCTGAAATCACATTTCCTCTCCATATAAAAACTGGCCATGTTCCCTCAGCACTATTTTATGCATGTCACTCGTGATAGACGCTGCTCCTGCACCCAGCTCCTGTGTAATGAGAGATATTAGCTAGTTAGATAGGCGCTTCTGTGAAGTCAGATAGTGTAGATAAGTCCTGTGCTGTGTACCTGTTCAATTGACCTTGCAGCTTTTTGTTTTGTTTTTGTACAATTACTGAGATTCTCACAGAAAAAGCAGGGTCTATGGCTCAGAACAGTGTTGTGCACCGGTTGTACTGTCTGTGCTCCATGCGGACCTTCAATCTATTTTTGCACTTGCTAATGTGATAAAGCAAACAAGCCAGCCCTTGTAGGCCACTCTTTGTTTTTGTGGGGTTGAAATTCAGCTATCTGCAGAGCTTGTCAGTGCAGAGCTTCTGAGTGCAGAACACAAAAACCTTTTTTTTTTCATTTACAAATATTATAGTGCAAGCTGTGATAGCCCAGTTTGTCATTTTTTGGTGGATCAACTTCAGCTTTATGCACAGTAAAACAAATATTTTTTTGCTGTTGCTAGCCACAGTCCACCAAAGATTTTTTTTGTATTGAAGACGTGTTACATAGAGATGAGCGTTGTTCTACTCGAACTGTTCGCCAATCTCAAATTCGAGCTGTTTTGGGCGGTGTTCGAGCCGTTCGGCGAACACGAACAATTTGAGAAAAATTCGGCTGTTCGAGGTTATGTTCGATAACTGTTCGTGCACCAAAATCATAACTGGATTTTTTCTCAGTAATGATGAAAATTAATGTTAATACGCAGTTTGAGTGTACAGTGGGGTGGGGGGAGGGGCAGGGGATGGATCTCTGCAGGAACAATGAAGATCTCCATTTTTTTTTTCTCTTTCCCGCATTTACAGTGGGGAGGTGCAATCTGTCAGCCTATCAGCAGCGCACACACGGAGCGAAGTGCTTTTTTTCACAAAAGCAAGGGCATGTGTCATTGCCAGTGTATGTCACATGTCCTTGCCCTATAAGACCAAGCCATTTTCCCCGTCGCCACCATTTTCTCACTGCTGCAGCTGCGTGTTAGACGGCACCGCTGTTGCTGTGTGCGCTATACCTTGTTAATTTCAAGCCAATTTTCGCACAAATCTACAGATAGCTTGGGAGAAGGGAATAGTTGTGATTGCAGTCCTTTTAAGGACTAGGTTACAGCATTTCCTACGACTTTTATCAGGCAGGTCTGTGCTCTTAAATAGATAGATTGTGGGAGTAAAGACTAATTGTAATTGGAGTCCTTTTCAGGACTAGGTTACATCAGTTCCTATCAGTTTTTGCCAGGCAGGTCTGTGCCAGTGCTGTGCAAGTTTTTTTCACAGCATTTGGCTGAATCTAGCAAAGCTAATCCTTTTTGGCCTATTGCAGAGTGTGTTAGTCAGTGGAGTAGCCTATCTGTGTTGCAAGATATACCACCTGTGTATAGAATACCAATTTTTTTACTGCACCTAGTGAAGTAAAATCTTTTGGGCATAGCATCATTCTATTAGTCCATCTATACTGACCTCCATCAGGTTGCAAATTGAATATAATTTTTTTCTGCATCTAGCTCTGAAAAAATATTGGGCTTCTAGCTGTGTGTGGGACTTGTTGTATTAGTCCATCTATACTGACCTCCATCAGGTTGCAAACTGAATATATTTTTTTCTGCATCTACCTCTGAAAAAATATTGGGTTTCTAGCTGTGTGTGGGACTTGTTCTATTAATCCATCTATACAGACCTCCATCAGGTTGCAAACTGAATATATTTTTTCTGCATCTACCTCTGAAAAAATATTGGGCTTCTAGCTGTGTGTGGGACTTGTTGTATTAGTCCATCTATACTGACCTCCATCAGGTTGCAAACTGAATATATTTTTTTCTGCATCTACCTCTGAAAAAATATTGGGCTTCTAGCTGTGTGTGGGACTTGTTCTATTAATCCATCTATACAGACCTCCATCAGGTTGCAAACTGAATATATTTTTTTCTGCATCTACCTCTGAAAAAATATTGGGCTTCTAGCTGTGTGTGGGACTTGTTGTATTAGTCCATCTATACTGACCTCCATCAGGTTGCAAACTGAATATATTTTTTTCTGCATCTACCTCTGAAAAAATATTGGGCTTCTAGCTGTGTGTGGGACTTGTTCTATTAATCCATCTATACAGACCTCCATCAGGTTGCAAACTGAATATATTTTTTTCTGCATCTACCTCTGAAAAAATATTGGGCTTCTAGCTGTGTGTGGGACTTTCTCTATTAGTCCATCTATACTGACCTCCATCAGGTTGCAAACTGAATATAATTTTTTCTGCATCTAGCTCTGAAAAAATATTTGGCCTTTTAGCAGTGTGTGGGACTTTCTCTATTAGTCCATCTATACTGACCTCCATCAGGTTGCAAATTAAAAATAATTTTTATCTGCATCTACAGTACCTCTGAAAAAATATTTGGGCTTCTAGCTGTGTGTGGGACTTGTTCTATTAGTCCATCTATACTGACCTCCATCAGGTTGCAAATTGAATATAATTTTTATCTGCATCTAGCTCTGAAAAAATATTTGGCCTTCTAGCAGTGTGTGGGACTTTCTCTATTAGTCCATCTATACTGACCTCCATCAGGTTGCAAATTGAATATAATTTTTATCTGCATCTAGCTCTGAAAAAATATTTGGCCTTCTAGCAGTGTGTGGGACTTTCTCTATTAGTCCATCTATACTGACCTCCATCAGGTTGCAAATTAAAAATAATTTTTATCTGCATCTACCTCTGAAAAAATATTTGGGCTTCTAGCTGTGTGTGGGACTTGTTCTATTACTCCATCTATACTGACCTCCATCAGGTTGCAAACTGAATATATTTTTTTCTGCATCTAGCTCTGAAAAAATATTTGGCCTTCTAGCAGTGTGTGGGACTTGTTCTATTAGTCCACCTATACTGACCTCCATCAGGTTGCAAATTCAAAATAATTTTTTGTCTGCATCTAGCTATGAAAAAATATTTTGCCTTCTAGCAGTGTGTGGGAATTTCTCTATTAGTCCATCTATACTGACCTCCATCAGGTTGCAAATTGAATATAATTTTTATCTGCATCTAGCTCTGAAAAAATATTTGGCCTTCTAGCAGTGTGTGGGACTTTATTAGTCCATCTATACTGACCTCCATCAGGTTGCAAATTAAAAATAATTTTTATCTGCATCTACCTCTGAAAAAATATTTGGGCTTCTAGCTGTGTGTGGGACTTGTTCTATTACTCCATCTATACTGACCTCCATCAGGTTGCAAACTGAATATATTTTTTTCTGCATCTACCTCTGAAAAAATATTGGGCTTCTAGCTGTGTGTGGGACTTGTTATATTAGTCCAACTATACTGACCTCCATCAGGTTGCAAATTAAAAATAATTTTTATCTGCATCTACAGTACCTCTGAAAAAATATTTGGGCTTCTAGCTGTGTGTGGGACTTGTTCTATTAGTCCATCTATACTGACCTCCATCAGGTTGCAAATTGAATATAAATTTTATCTGCATCTAGCTCTGAAAAAATATTTGGCCTTCTAGCAGTGTGTGGGACTTTCTCTATTAGTCCATCTATACTGACCTCCATCAGGTTGCAAATTAATAATAATTTTTATCTGCATCTAGCGCTGAAAAATTATTTGGCCTTCTAGCAGTGTGTGGGACTTTCTCTATTAGTCCATCTATACTGACCTCCATCAGGTTGCAAATTAAAAATAATTTTTATCTGCATCTACCTCTGAAAAAATATTTGGGCTTCTAGCTGTGTGTGGAACTTGTTCTATTAATCCATCTATACAGACCTCCATCAGGATGCAAACTGAATATAATTTTTTTCTGCATCTAGCTCTGAAAAAATATTTGGCCTTCTAGCAGTGTGTGGGACTTGTTCTATTAGTCCACCTATACTGACCTCCATCAGGTTGCAAATTCAAAATAATTTTTTGTCTGCATCTAGCTATGAAAAAATATTTTGCCTTCTAGCAGTGTGTGGGACTTTCTCTATTAGTCCATCTATACTGACCTCCATCAGGTTGCAAACTGAATATATTTTTTTTCTGCATCTACCTCTGAAAAAATATTGGGCTTGTAGCTGTGTGTGGGACTTGTTCTATTAATCCATCTATACAGACCTCCATCAGGTTGCAAACTGAATAAAAAATTTTTCTGCATCTACCTCTGAAAAAATATTTGGGCTTCTAGCTGTGTGTGGGACTTGTTCTATTAGTCCATCTATACTGACCTCCATCAGGTTGCAAATTGAATATAATTTTTTTCTGCATCTAACCCAGCCAATAGTTTTGGCCTAATACCACAGTTTGGCCACTCAGCTCTGCTCGGTTCACATCCATTGTTTTTTTGTGCAAACAACTCCAGAGTTGTGAATTAGTTAACCACCAAAATGAGTGGAAAAAGGCCTGCTGCTGGTGGAAAGGGGAATAGGCGTGTTGGGAAGGGGAAAAAAGGTTGTGTCCGTGGGGTAGGTGTTAAAGCAACAGTAACATCTGCAGAAGAAAGACCATCTTCCAGCCAAACTAAAATGTCTACTTCTTTTAGCGGACAATGTGATAAGATCCCTTTCTTACGGCCACGCCAATCTCTACAAATTCCAGATGAGGCACAAAAACAGCAGGTGCTTCAACGGATATCAAGTGCTCCTTTAAGTGGGCTCTCCTCCACATCAACTTCAACATCACAAATACTCCAGTCCTCAAAGGTGTCACCCCAATCGCACTTGCTTCCTCACAGCTCCCAAATCTCCAGCTGCCCGTCTGAGTATGAGGTAGAACAGATGGTTGAGTCTGCAGAGCTGTTTACTCATACTATCGCCTGGGAATCAGAGGTCGACTCCAGCGCTTCTGTGAATCCAGACGAGGAAATGATCTGCACTGATGCCCAGAATCTTTATGAGTCGGATCCAGGACCAGACGCAGAAGGTTCTGACCATAATGTAGACCCTCATTCCCAAACTGTAACTCCTGTTGGTGGAGACAATGAGGAAGACGATGATAAGACTCAAATACCTGATTGGAGCGACAACTTTAGTTTTTTGTCAGGGCAGGAACAGGTTGGCTCTGAGGACGACGGGTGTGATAACGCACAGGTTGATGATGATGAGGTTGGAGATCCCACTTACTGTCAACCCACAGTCAGCCAAGAGATGAGGTCAGCAGAGGAGGTGGAGGAAGATGCTAGTGACGACGAGGTCAGGTTGCGCCTTCCTGGACAGAGACGTAGTACTGGAAGCACGTCAACAACTGCATCCTCAAACACAACTCTGCCTCTCACCACAAGTCGTGGTGGCTCTTCAGGTCGCATGGGTGCTAAGCCTTGCATAGCCTGGGCATTTTTTCAGATCGATAAAGATGACCCAACTCGTGTTATCTGTAACATTTGTCAGCAAAAGCTAAGTAGAGGCCAAAAAATACATAGTTTGAGTACTTCATGCATGAACCGGCACATGGACATAAAGCATAAGTTGCAGTGGGAAGCTCAGTGTGCTACAATGCGGCCTAGCCGGCCGGGCCAACCACCGTCTGCCATATCTTGTGCATCCGCGGCCTCTTCATCCTCTGTGACTGGGGGGACAGCAGTCACACCTGTTTTGGGGCGCAGACCTGCCACCTCTTTACCCGCAACAGCCAGCGTGATTGGCAGGTCATCATTTTCTTTGGAGGTGGTAACACCAGCTGGTGTTGAGCGCTGTCCGACATCGATAGCACCACCTTTGGATCAAGGCAACCTAACATGTCCGCCTGCATCTTCCTCACAGACCGGCAGTTTGCTGGGGACACCCTTATCAACCCCGTCTAAGCACAATAGCCAGCCCTCGGTCCCTCAGATGTGGACAAGTAAAAGACCATTTCCTCCTAGCCATGAGAAAGCTAAGAGGTTGAATTTCACCATCTGCAAGCTCTTGGCTACAGAAATGCTGCCTTTCCGCCTGGTGGACACAGAGGATTTTCGAGACCTTATGTCCGTCGCAGTGCCCCAGTACCAGATGCCCAGTCGGCACTACTTCTCAAAGAAAGGTATGCCTGCGCTCCACCAGCATGTCGCACACAACATCACCGCTTCTTTGAGAAACTCTGTGTGTGACAGGGTGCATTTCACCACAGACACTTGGACGAGTAGGCATGGACAGGGGTGTTACATGTCGCTGACTGGGCACTGGGTAACTATGGTGACAGCAGGACAAGGGGCTGCTGTCCAAGTCTTGCCGTCCCCACGAGTTGTGCGTCAATCCTCTTTATGTCAAAGTTCCTCCACTGCTTCTGCCTCCTCAACCTCCTCTCGGTCTTCCACCTGCACCCAAAGCCTGTCTGGTCATGCCACAAGCTTTCTAACTGCACAGAAGGGATCCTGCACACCTCCTTACTATGCTGGCAGTAGGGCTCAATGTCATCAGGCGGTTTTTACATTGAAATGTCTGGGAAATGTGAGTCACACAGCTGAGGAGTTGTGGTCAGCTCTGGAGAACCAATTTCATGAATGGTTGTCTCCACTGGACCTGAAACCAGGGAAGGCCGTGTGCGACAATGCTGCAAACCTGGGTGCGGCCCTTTGCCGGGGCAATGTCACACACGTGCCTTGTATGGCTCATGTGTTGAACCTGGTTGTCCAGCAATTTTTAGCCCACTATCCCAGACTAGATGGCCTTCTGCAGAGGGCACGGTCGCTGTGTGCTCACTTCCGCCGTTCGCATCCCGCAGCTCAGCGACTTACATCTCTACAGAAGTCGTTGGGCCTGCCACTTCACCGGCTAAAATGCGATGTGCCTACCCGGTGGAATTCAACTCTGCACATGTTGCAGCGACTGTGGCAGCACCGACAAGCCCTGGTGCAATACGTTCTGACGTATAGCCTGGGCCAACGAGATCCAGAGGAGGGGAAAATCACGCTGGAGGAGTGGTCTCAGATCAGGGACTTATGCCCCCTTCTGCACAGTTTTGAAATGGCGACGAAGATGTTTAGTGCTGACGATGCCATTATCAGCATGACTATTCCGGTGATTTACATGCTGGAGCACATGTTAAACAGAATTCGGAGTCAGGTGGTGGCACAAGAGGAGGTGGAGGAAGTAGAGGAGGAGGAGTTGTATGCGGAAGGGCTAACATCTGCAAGCTCCAGACGGTCGGCAGCACCAAGGCGGCAGGCATGTGAGGGTGGGGGAGATGGTTTTACCAGGGCGCATGGTAGCAGCCAAACTAGTGAGGAAGGTGCAGGAGCCCAGGAAGAAGTGGAGAACGAACTGATGGAAGACTCATCAGATGAGGGAGACCTTGATCACATTTCTGTTGTGCGAGGTTGGGGGGAGAGGACAGAGGAAGGAAGCATGATTGTTACCTTGCCACCAACACAACAGGGACTTGGTGTTCCTGGATGCGCAATACACATGAGTGCCTTCTTGCTGCACTACCTGCAACATGACCCTCGAATTGTGAGAATTAGAAATAATCCTGACTACTGGGTTGCCACACTGTTAGATCCCCGGTACAAAAGTAAATTTGCCGAAATTATTCCTGCCATAGAAAGGGATGCACGCATGCAGGAGTATCAGCAGAGACTGTTGCAGAATCTTACATGTGCTTTTCCACAAAACACCAGTGGTGCACGTAGTGAATCTCACAGTTCCAACTTGCCAACCGTGGGACCGTCAAGTGTTCAGCACTCAAACCGTAACAGAACCACAGTATCTGCTGGTAACATCAATTTTGCGGAATCATTTCACCACTTTTTTAGCCCATCCTTTGCAAGGCCACAGGAGACAAGAAGTCTGACACATAGTCAACGCCTAGAGACGATGGTACAGGAGTATCTCCAAGTAAACATTGAAGCCGTGACTGTGTCACTGGACCCTTGCTCTTTCTGGGCTTCCAATCTGGATAAATGGCCGGAGCTAGCCACTTACGCCTTGGAGATCTTGTCATGCCCCGCAGCCAGCGTTCTGTCTGAACGTGTGTTCAGCGCAGCTGGTGGTGTGCTGACAGATAAGCGCACGCGGCTCTCCACTGATAATGTAGACAGACTCACGTTCATAAAGATGAACAAATCATGGATCTGAAACGACTTTTCTACCCCTGTGTCATCCTGGGGAGAGTAAAAGCTTGATGATTGGTTAAAATCACCCTACCAACCGTTTTAAGCTTTCAAATTACTAATCATGTTTATCTGTATTTTGGCTGGAAAATAATTTGGGCTTTGTAGCAGTGGGCAGCACTGATTCTATTAGGCCATCTATAATAAGCTCCACCAGATTTAAAATTACTAATCATGTTTATCTGTATCTTGACTGGAAAATAATTTGGGCTTTGTAGCAGTGTGCAGCACTGATCCTATTAGGCCATCTATACTAAAGCTTCACCAGATTTAAAATTAATAATAATTTTTAGCTGCATCTAGCCCGGAAAATAATTTTGGGGCTCCGAGATGCGCAAGACACATAAGTGCCTTCTTGCTGCACTACCTGCAGCATGACCCTCATATTGTCAGAATTCGAAGTAATCATGACTACTGGGTTGCCACACTCTTAGATCCCCCAAACTTTTCGATCAACCTTTTCATTTTAATAAAGACCAAAAAAATGGTCATTTTTGAAATTATATGCATTAGCAGGTTGTTAGAAACTGAAATCAAACAGTTTTCAACTCAAAACTTTATTCTAGGTGATGTTACATTTTCACATACGACCCCTTGTTCGAAAGGAGCTTCTGAACTCTCTCGTCCATTGAATTTGTCAGGTTTTGGATGGTTTCTGCTTCAATTGTTTTGCATGAGGACAGAATACCCTCCCAGAGCTGTTGCTTAGATGTGAACTGCCTCCCGCCATCATAGACACTCCTTTTAATGATGCTCCAAAGGTTCTGAATGGGGTAGAGGTCAGGGGAGCATGGGGGTCACACCATAAGTTTGTCCCCTTTTATGCCCATATCAGCCAGAGATGCAGATGTTTTATGTGCAGCATGAGATGGTGCATTATCATGCAAAAAAATGATCTTGCTGTGAAATACACGGTTCTTCTTCTTGAACCATGGCAGGAAGTGCTGTTTGAGAAAATCCACATACATTATGGAGTTCATCTTTAGCGCCTTCAGGGATCCTAAAGGGGCCGACAATCTCTCGCCCCATGATTCCAGCCCAAAACATTACTCCACCTCCTCCTTGTTGGCGCTGTAGCCGTGTTTGCATGGGGTGTCCATCAACCAGCCATCCTCCCCTCCATCCTTCTGGACCATCGAGCGCTGCATGGCACTCATCCGTGAGCAAAACAGTTTTGAAATCAGTCTTCATGTAATGTTTGGCCCACTGGAGCCGTTTCTGCTTGTGTGAAGTGGATAGAGGAGGTCGACAGGATGGCGTATGCACAGCTGCAAACCTCTGAAGGACCCTGCATCTTGTTGTTCGGGGGACGTTGGAGGCACCAGCAGCTTCAAAAACTTGTCTGCTGCTATGACAAGGCTTTTTTGCCGCTGCTCTTTCAACCTGACGTAATTGCCTGTAGGAAAGAGTCCTCAATTTGCCCTTATCAGCACGCACACGTGTGTACTGTGAATCAGCTACATACTTCTTGATTGCCAAGACACTTCATCCTGATCATCGCACAATGTTGATTGTAGTCATGCCTTGACCTAAACACTCCACAATTTGTTGCTTCTCAGCAGCCGACACATCCTTTTTCTTTCCCATTTTGGCAGAAAATGTAGGCTGCTTAATAATGTGAGACAGCCTTCTTAAGTAGACTTGCCTTTCAGTGGACACACCTGCCAATCTAATTAGCACAGGTGTCTGCAATTGCTTACAGTGATATAAAGAGCCCTGACACACATCACCATCAATGAGTTTAACTGACAAACAAACAAATTCTTCCCTTATCACTCCTAAACACTTTTTGCATAATAATTTGGAACACAGTGTACATGTGCTTTTCCACAAAACACCAGTGGTTCACGTAGTGAATCTTACAGTTCTAACTTGCCAACCGTGGTCTGTATGGAGTTGTTCAATAAAGGGCCCAAAATTAAGATAACATAGATGGGAGAGGTCTCTATGAATAGGAATTCCTAAGTATTTGATACCCTGTGAGGGCCAGGCAAAGGGAAAGTGGGACTTGATGGAATCCTATATGGATTTGGGGAGGGAGACATCGAGGGCCTCAGACTTCGCTGCATTGATTTTAAAATTTTACCATGTAACAAAGTGATCTATTTCAGCCATAACAGCATGGATGGATATATGTGATTGAGTTATATATACTAGGACATCATCAGCAAATAGAGAGCACTTGTACTCGGTGCCTCCCACCTCAATCCACCTAATATTGGGGTTATGGCGAATTGATGAGAGCAGGTGCTCCGTCACTAGGATGTATAAGAGAGGGGACAGAGGACATCCCTGCCTTGTCCCATTGGTGATTGTGAAAGGTGATGAAAATGTTCTGACGCGCCCCCTGGGCCTTGGGACACCCGGAGCCGGACCCTTTTTGGTGGATGCTGGTGGTTGTAGTCTCCGTGGCGGCGACCCGGTTCCGTGGCTCAGGGCGGTCAAACCAGTGGCGGAACTATTTATGTGGTTTTGATGTTTAAATGTCCGACTACGCCACTCGTGGATTGCGGTCAGAGTGAACCGCCGCTCCAGGGCAGACCGCTGAGGCTGGTGTTGTGGGTGCAGCAGAGCGTAGCATAACTCCCCACGGGAGGAGTATAGCCTCAGGGCAGTGTATGCGGAGGATGGGGGTGATGGTGCAGGGCAGCAGCAGTAACGACACGGTGTCAGTGATGCAGTCCAGGGCCTTTACTCACAGTTCTAATTATCCAGACCACGTCTGCAGGTAACGGCTGCCCACGTCGTACTGTGCTTACCAGGTGAGGGGCTCAGACAACTCCCAGATAACTTTGGAGCGCTTCACAGGACCCCCTTTGTGTGTCCTTTGTCTGGCCTTTCTTACCAACCCTTCTGTCCGGCTGCCTCGGGCCTCCTCTTGGTAAACTTGGCGCCAGTTCCCCTGACCCTATGTGGTGCCTTCCTAGCGGGTGTAGCGAGGGGCTGCGCCACATAAAATGTCACAGCCTCCTGTTTCTAGCTGAGGGTCGTTTCCTGCCTCCACTAGTTTCAGGGACCGGTCTCCCCCTTTGGCCTGACCCCTCCACGCAGGTGGATTCGGGCGTGCGGTTGCGACTCGCCTGTCCGCACCCCTGGGATCCCTTCGTTCCTCGTTCCTGGAGCCTTCTCCGCTCCTCTTCCTTCCTTCTCCCTCTTCCAGGCCTGGGCCTCTGTTACTAGGCCCGCCTTCGGAGCAGAGCTCATGCAGAGCCCCTGCTCCCTGCCACTTCTGCTCAGACTTCTCTGCACTGAACTAAGATGGTGCCCACCTTTTATACTCCCTTCTCAATGCACCCAGGAACTGCTTCCTCCCTGCTCCTGCACTACAGGGTTCCCCTTCCTCAGTGTTCCCTCCCCCCACTCCAGCCAGGGACAGGGACTGTCGTGCCCATCTCAGGGGCATATTGGTCGCCCTGCCCCACGGCAATGTGGTGTAATGCATGCAGGTGTCGGGTCCTGATCCACACTACATCCTTACCTGAGAGTGAGATATCACACCTCTGGGTGAGGTGCAATACCTCTGTAGCAACCGAGCCCTCAGGGTGCTACAGTTCCATTTATCTTCAGCCTAGGTGACGTATTGCGATACAGGGCCGTGATTTTGGCTATAAAAGGGTCCCCTAGACCCCTACCCCAAGCTTTTTAAGAGAATCATATATGGCGTGCCAGGAGACTCTATGGAATGCTTTCTCAGCATCCAACGAGAGTATCTAATTACAAATTTTTAACTGCATCTAGCCCAGGAAATACTTTGTGCCTAGTAGCAGTGTCTGCTAGTCAGCGGATTATCCCGGCTGTTAAGCAAGCTACACCACCTGTAGTTTGGACACTTAATTTTTTCAAAGGAAATGCTTTGGGACCACGGGATACTCAGTGAAGAGCATCAGGAGGCACCCCAAGGCATAGGGGCTGGGACTGGCAGTAGGATGCCTTGCGGTGGACAGCCGAGCTCGATCCTTATAAAAGCTTTTTAACTGCAGCAGCTTTAGTGGACGCTACTGGAGCTGGAATTACGCGGCTGCTGGCATGAGACTTGCCCTCCAATAGATCCTTTTTAAATGTATTTAAAGTGTATTCATTCAAATTAGAGAGACAATTTAAATTAAAAAGCTTAGAGCTGCCTCCACCACAGGGGAGCTCGCTCGACTCACCAGCGGACAGGCACCAGTATTGGGAGAGGGGGGCTGGCCGTCAGGGTTCACCGCGGCTCTGGCACAAACCCGGCAACGCGGAGGTGGCACGGGCAGGAGCGGACTGAACGTGTCGGCTTCTCACTTTTTGGATTTTAGAAGGGCATGACATGCCTATATCTGTGTCTCCCCCTCCTTTTACTCCTCCACCTCTTTTCTTTTCGCATGACTATATGTACTTGTCACTTTTCCATGTGTTAGTTGTGTCTTCTGAGCAGTTTGTCAGCTTTTGGACACCTTTGAAGGTGTTTTCTATGTGTTTCTATGTGTTTTTGTTTGCCTGCCATTGGTTTTAACAGTGTTCGAAGGTGTTCGACGAACAGTTCGACGAACAGTTCGGCGAACACACGGGTGTTCGACGAACCGAACTCGAACACTACGGGGGTGGCTCAACACTAATGTTACACCCTGCTATAAGCCACCTATACAGGCCTCATCCACAGTAAAAAAAAATACTTTGTGCAGTTAGTAACGTTATACAACAAGCCATATCTTACCTTGTCATTTAGTGCCACTGAAATTCAGGTGTGTGCAGAGCTGTTGCAGAGGAAAAAATCAATTTTTGCTTTGCTAATAGCTTGCTCCTACTACAGTATCTGAGCAACATGAGTAGGAAAAAGAGAGGTTGTGGTGGAAGGGATAATAGGCTTGGTGTTCAAGGTATACGTGGGGTAGGTGGTTATGTTAGTAAAAGCACTAGTGAACCAACACCGTCATGTCCTATAAAAAGACAATTGACAACTTCTGTTACTGGACGGGCTACTCCACTCCTTTTTTTTGGCAGCCGCAGAGTGATACGCCTTGTTGATAAGGGCCAGAAAGAACAGGTGCCCCAGTGGGTGGCAAACGCTTCTTCAAGTGGCCTTTCTCCACCTCAACATCACACACAATACAGACCACAGACGTGGAACCCCAATTACCCTTGCTTCCCCCCATGTCACAACTGTCCAAGCGCCCAACTGATTGTAGCGAACCACAGATGGGAAAATCTGTAGAACTGTTCACCCATTCTATACCAGAAGTGTACTCCAAACATTCACAGAGTCAAGAAGAGGAGTAACATTTTTTTTTTTTTACTTGAAAAAGACGCTGGTACGGCGTTGAAATGCATTGCTAATAAAAAGCCTTTTCTTCATCATCATCTCTGAAGAATTAATTTACTACATCAGCGCAGCCCACTTACGTGTTCATACAACTGGATCCAACAAGACGAGTAAAGCATCTGTACCGATGCCAAAATTTTTTTTACATTGGATTCAGGGCAGGACAGAGTAGGATCCGAGCAGGTTCCTGACCTTCGTCACTAGACGTTAACCACCGGGGAGGGAGGTGATCCTGATGAGACTCAGATACCTGAGGCTCATGTGGGGACTGTACTGTGCTGTCAGGGCCACAAGAGGAAAAGGGTCACTCTGAGGGCGAGGAGTGGGATAACATATTGGATGATGACGAGGTTGAAGATTCTACTTGGTGTAAACCCAGAGTCACGCAGCCGAGTAGGTCATCTGAGGAGGTGGAGGAGGAAGACGAGGAGGTTACCTTCCACCCTACGGCACAGACACGGAGTGATGCAAGCACGATCAGCACTGCATCCTTAGCCACAACTGTGGCTGTGGCCAGCAGCAGTTGGGGGTTTGCAGCTCGCAGCGGTGGCAAGGGTTGCCTAACTTGGGCCGTTTTGAGACCCCAGAGGATGAGCCAACTCACATTATCTGCACATTTTGCAAGAAAATATTCAGTAGAGGGAAATAGTGCAATAACTTGACTACTACATTCATGAACCTTCACATGCGCACACAACATGCGTTACGCTGAGAATCTCACTGCTCTAAAATGCAGACCAGCGGACCTCAACAACCATCAGCTGCCCCATCAGTCACATCCGCTGGCTCTTCCTCCTCCTCTGTTACCGTGCCAAGTATTGGCACGCAGGTCTCCCACCGCAAAACTTTTGGTTCTCTACCCGCTCCAGTCGGGCTGAGTGAGAGCCTGTCAGCTGTAACAGAAGCGGACATGCCTGCTGTGTTTGTTTCACCAAGCACACCTCACTTTTCTCAATCCACCATAACATCTGCGCCTGCACCTCACTCACAGTCCAGCAGTTTGTCCATTTCACCGTACTCCACCCTCTCTCAGTACCGCAGCCAGCCCTTGGTCCTGCAGCTGAGGTCATGTAAAAGATTGTTTCATCCTACACATGACAAAGCTAAGTGGTTGATCAGTGAATATGAATAGCGGTACCAGAGCGCCAATAACAGGGCAAAAATATTAAAAGGACTGATTTATTAATACACACATTTGGTTGTGTGTGTGTGTATTAATAAATCAGTCCTTTTAATATTTTTGCCCTGTTATTGGCGCTCTGGTACCGCTATTCATATTCACTGATTGTCCTTTTCCCCCTGTTGGGGTGCGGTAGAGCTGCCTTTAATCTATTGTTTTTTCACCTGTGGGAGCAATTTAATTAAAATTACTACCCTGGTTTTCCAAGCTGCGCTGCCTTAACCCCTCCGGAACGCTGCCGGGGGTGTTGGTGAAGCTGGGCGTCTATCTCGGCATTATATGCTACTAACCTGACCACGTGATATACCACCAAGAGATCAGGATCTGTGAACGCCGCTGGAAATAGATGACAGCCACCAACAGAGCGGAGCTTGTGGAGCTTTACACTGGGGTTGTGCAGAGGTGCACAACTTCATAAGGTTAGTAGCCATCCCCACACCCCTCTACAAATTGCAATACTGAGTCACCCATTGCGCCTTGTTCTCTCCTCTCTTTACAAAGCTAAGTGGTTGAACTCCATCATCTCAAATCTGTTGGCCATGGAAATTCTGCCTTTCCGCTTGGTGGATACAGACGGTTTCTGAAAGCTGATGGCCGTCGCAGTCCCGTAGTACCAGATGCCCAGTCGCCATTACTTCTCTAAGAAAGCTGTGCCTGTGCTACACCAGCATGTCACAAACAACATCACCCGTTCCTTGACTAAGTCTATATCTGCCAGGGTGAATTTCACCACAGACACCAGGACGAGCAAGCATGGCCAAGGGCGTTACATCTCGCTGACTGGGCACTGGGTGACTCTGGTGGCTGTGGGGACAGGCGGGGAAGGGGCTGCTCCACAAATGTTGGAATCCCCAAGGCTTGCAGAGCAAACCTCTATATTTCACACTTCCTCCACTGCTTCTGCGTCCTCCACCTCCTCTAGGGCCTCCACCTGCGCAATCAAGCTCTGCCTTAACGAGACACGCGTTACATAGTTACATAGTTACATAGTTAGTAAAGCCGAATAAAGACTTGCGTCCATCAAGTTCGACCTGTTAGTTCTGTAATTGCTAAAGTTGATCCAGAGGAGGGCAAAAACCCCAAATGATTTAGCCAATCTTCACCTGAGGAAAAATTCCCTCCCGACTCTGAAACCAGTAGTCAGAATAAATCCCTGTATCAACCTACTATTTTATTCTATTTTTAAGTATATGCAGAAATCTGCCTGGTATCTAGAAAAGCATCCAGTCCCCGCTTGAACTGGTTTAGTGAATCCGACATTACCGTCTCCTCACTCAGTGAATTCCATATTCTCACTGCTCTTACCGTAAAGAACCCCTTCCTATGCTGGTGCTGAAACCTTTTCTCTTCCAGTCTTAGTGAATGCCCTCTTGTTACCGTAATATCCCTCCTTTTGAACAAATCCCGGGCAAGGTCTCTATACTGTCCCCTAACATATTTGTACACATTTATTATGTCCACCCTCAACCTTCTCTTTTCCAGGCTGAATAGTCCTAGTTTTGCCAACCTCTCTGGGTATTGCAGTCCCTCCATTCCCCTTATTAATTTTGTTGCCCTCCTTTGTACCTTTTCAAGCTCATTTATATCCTTTCTATATATTGGGGCCCATAACTGAGCACAGTATTCCAAGTGTGGTCTGACCAGTGCTTTGTACAGTGGAAGAACAATGTTCTCATCCTTTGCAGCTATACCTCTTCTGATACATCCCATTACCCTGTTTGCTCTTACAGCAGCCGCCTGACTTTGGGCACTCCAATTTAGTTTGCTATCAATCAAGATGCCCAAGTCCTTCTCCATCTCTGAATTCCCCAATGATTTCCCATTCAGTGAGTACTGGTGACTTCCATTTTTCCTTCCCATATGTATGACCTTACATTTCTCCTCGTTAAACCTCATTTGCCATTTAATGCTCCACCTACCCAGCTTATCCAAATCCCTCTGTAGGTCTTCACTATCCTCTTTTGTATTAATTGTTTTACATAACTTTGTGTCATCTGCAAATATTGATATTTTACTATTTATCCCGTTGACTATGTCGTTAATAAAGATATTAAATAACATTGGGCCTAGTACAGACCCCTGTGGTACCCCACTAGTGACGCTTACCCAATCTGAGTATATTCCATTTATAACCACCCTCTGCCTTCTATCCTTTAGCCAGTTAGCTACCCACTTGCAGACATTTTCCCCCAGCCCCATCATTCTCATTTTGTATACCAACCTATTATGTGGCACGCTATCGAACGCTTTTGAGAAGTCGAGATACACGACATCCACTGGTTCCCCCTGATCTACTCGAGAGCTAACCTCCTCGTAGAAGTCAATCAGGTTTGTTTGGCAGGAGCGATTCCTCATGAATCCGTGTTGGTTCGGGGTTAATAGATTATTAGCGTCAAGATGCTCCATGATTGCCTCATTAATAAAGCCTTCAAAAATTTTGCCCACAACGGACGTCAGACTCACCGGCCGATAGTTTCCGGTGTTACTTTTTGCTCCCTTTTTGAATATTGGCACTACATTCGCCTGTCGCCAATCAAGTGGTACAGACCCAGTCTCAACAGAGTCCTTAAATATAAGATATAACGGTCTGTCTATCACATTACTTAGTTCCCTTAGTACCCGTGGGTGTATGCCATCAGGTCCTGGTGATTTGTTTATTTTAATGTTACTGAGGCGTTTCTGTACCCCAGCTTGGGTTAGATTTGTCATACTTAGTGGAGGATTAAGCTTGTCACTTCTCATTTCGCCTGTTAGTTCTTTTTCCTTTGTGAAAGTTGACGAAAAAAATTTATTTAATAGATTAGCTTTATCCTCATCTTTCTCTTTGATTTTGCCTTCATCACTTTTTATCGGTCCAATATTATTCGATTTAATCCTTTTACTATTTATATACGTAAAGAACAGTTTGGGATTTGATCTACTTTCCCTAGCAATACGTCTCTCTGTTTCATCCATTGCTATTTTTATTTGTTTTTTGCAGGTTCTCGTTTTTTCCTTGTAACACATTAGTGCCTCCTTGCTGTTTTCCTGTTTTAATCTCTTGAATGCCTCTTTTTTGCTATTTAACGCCCCTTTTACGTTCTTATTCAACCATATTGGTTTCCTCTTATTTCTGGCCCTTTTATTCCCATACGGTATATACCTCTCGCACTGAGTATTCAGAATTCTTTTGAAGGTTTCCCATTTACTATTCGTATTTCCTTGATTAAGAACTTTGTCCCAGTCTATAAGTTGAAGGTTTTCTTTCAGCTGATCAAACTTCGCCCTCCTAAAGTTTAATGTTTTAGTTGTTCCCTTATTGATAACCCTACTGAAGGGCATTTTGAAATTGATAATATTATGATCGCTATTACCTAGGTGCCCCCCTATCTGTACCTCAGTTATTCTATCAGGCCTATTAGTCAATATTAAGTCCAACACTGCCTTCCCTCTCATTGGTTCCTGCACTAGTTGGGAGAGATAATTATCCTTGATATTTGTCAAGAACCTTTTTCCTTTCTGCGATCTACAGGTTTCTGTTTCCCAGTCAATATCCGGGTAGTTGAAGTCCCCCATTACAATCACCTCATTATGTTTTGCTACTTTGTCTATTTGTCCTAATAGCAGTTTCTCATTCTCCTCTGTTATATTGGGTGGCTTATAGCAGACCCCCAGTAATATTTTATTATTATTTTTTGCCCCCTCTATCTCTACCCACATGGACTCGACCCCCTCTTCTCCCTCTCCTATATCTTCCCTTAGTCTGGGCTTTAGACGTGACTTTACATATAAGCAGACTCTTCCACCCTTCCCCTGTTTCCGGTCCCTTCTAAATAAACTATAATCTGTTAAATTTACCGCCCAGTCGTAGCTATCGTCTAGCCAAGTCTCTGTTATACCTACGATGTCATACCTCTCCTCCGATATAAGCGCCCGCAGCTCATCCGCCTTATTGGTCAGGCTTCTTGCGTTGGTCAGCATGCAAGATAAAACTTTGGGGTTATTTAGCATCCTATTTTTCTCTAACGATCTAACTGTACTATCCCCACCCCCCTCTCCACCCTCATTATATTCACTTCTCCCCTTCCCCCTTGCTTGCCTCACATCCCACCTATTTCCTTGGTTTCCCCCCCCGTCTCTAGTTTAAAAACTCCTCCAACCTATTAGCCATCTTCTTCCCCAGCACCGCTGCACCCTCCCCATTGAGGTGCAGCCCGTCCCTACGGTAGAGCCTGTAGCCGACAGCGAAGTCGGCCCAGTTCTCCATGAACCCAAACCCTTCTGCCTTGCACCAACTCTTTAGCCACTTATTCACCTCCCTAACCTCCCGTTGGCGCTCCTGTGTGGCTCGCGGGATTGGTAGTATTTCTGAGAAAACTACCTTGGAGGTCCTTGCCCTAAGCTTCCTACCTAGATCCCTGAAATCATTTTTAAGGACCCTCCATCTACCACTCACTTTGTCATTGGTGCCAATGTGGACCATGACCGCTGGGTCTTCGCCAGCCCCACCCAGTAACCTGTCAACCCGATCCGCGATGTGCCGGACTCGAGCGCCAGGGAGGCAGCACACCGTTCGGCGATCCCGGTCTTTGTGACAGATTGCCCTGTCTGTCCCCCTAATAATAGAGTCACCCACTACCAGGACCTGTCTAGCCTGCCCTACACTTCCCCCCTCCCCCTCATTACTGGAGCATACACTCCCCCGGCGGTCAGAGGATCTGTCGTGCTCCAATAATGCCGGTACTGAACCAGCCTTCCTATACTTCTTCCCTCTATCCCTTCTAACTGTTACCCAGCTCCCTGCCTGTTCAGCCTGCGCTTCCCCACTAAGCTCCACCCCCAGTGTTGACCCATTGAGTGTCTGCTCGGTGAGCAGCAAACTCCGTTCCATGTTGTCGATGCTCCTCAGTACCGCTATCTGAGCACTTAGATCCAGGATTTGGGCTTCCAAGTGCACGATATGCTCACATCTCTCGCAGCAGTATGGATCCCTGAGCGGTAGCTCAGGGAATGCATACAATGCGCAAGATGTACACTGCACGGCTCCGGCCAACATGGACGTCATTCTAAATATGGGGATACAGTCAGTATATATGTACAAGTACAAAACACAATTATTTATATATAGGTGTATGGACGGGGATCAATTAAGGATGTGCAAGTGTATCGATTAGATATCGGCGCGGGATCAGTTAAGTATGGACGGGGGATCAATTAAGTATCAATTAAGTATGGACGGGGGATCAGCTGAGTGGGTCAGGTGGATTAATTAAGTATGGACGGTGTGTCGATTAACTATGGACTGGGCTCAATAAGTATGGACTGGGGAAATAATTAATTGTGGACTAGGGAATCAATCAATTAATTATGGACAGGGGGTTTAATTAAATAGGATGGGGGGTAAAGCAAATAAATAGGTATGGACGGTGGGTCAATTAACTAAGGACTGGGGATCAATAAGTATCAATAATATCAATAAATATGGACTGGGGAAATAATTAATTGTGGTCTGGGGAATCAATCAATTAATTATGGACAGGGGTTAATTAAATATGGTGGGGGATAAGGCAAATAGATAGGGACTGGGGATGAGTAAAAGTGGACAAGGGGAATCTATTAAATAGGACAAGGGGGATCAATCAATTATGGGCTGGGGGGGTCAATCATTTAAATGTGGTCAGGGGGATCACTTTAATATGGATGGGGGGTGGTCGGGGATCAATTAAGTGAGGACGGGGGGGTCAATTTAATGTGGTCAGAGGGATCAGTTAAATATGGACGGGGGTGTTCAGGGGAATCAATTTAAATATGGACGGGGGTGATCAATTAAATATGGACGGGGGGTAATCAATTAAATATGGACTAGGGAATACAATACAATTACAATACAGATACAAATACAATACAGTACAGTACACACTTGGGTTCAGTAGGGCCGCTTATCGCGGCCTCCTGCCCCTCACTCACCTCCTCTAGGGGCGCTGCACGCTATCACAGCGCGCTTGTCCCTCCGGTCGCCTCTTACCGGTCCTCCTGATCACCTCCTGGTCACCACCACCTGGCACCCTCCGCTGGCCGGCACTGCACGCTGCCACAGCGCTCTCTTGCGCTCGTCCCTCCGGTCGCCTCCTACTGGTCCTCCCGGTCCGCTCGGTCACCTCCGCCTGGCTCTCCTCCCTTCCCAGGAGCTCTCTCCACACACAGCACAACTCTTGCAGCACACGGCAGGCTCCGCCTCCACCACTTCCTGTCAGGCCTCCTCCCCAATGCAGAGCAAATCCACACCACCTTCATACTGCGCAGCCAGGGCTCACCGCAATCATGCAGTCTTCAAATTGATATAGCTAAATGGAGAGTGAGCCTGCACCACCTTCTAAATGCATAATGACCGCACCTGCATCTTAACGGGTGCAGAGCCTTCCCAGGCGTGGGTTAAGCTGCTCACAGGCCCGCCAAGCTTTCCTGCTCTGTTTCTAGCAGGTCTCAATACTGAACAACACTAATCCTCAATGCAGGGTTTTTAAAGGACCTGTGGCAAGAGCCACTGGAAAACCCGAGTTGGAGGGAGGAAGCCGCCCCACTGCGTTCCTGTAGCCTCCTCCAAGAAATGAAGGCCCTGTCGGGTTTTACTAATCTGCCTTAACCAGATAGCCTGACCAGGTCAATGCTCACCTTCATTCCTGCATTGCAGCCGCAGATGAGTTTGTGACTGCAATGCACTCCAATGGATTTAATAGGTCTCTGTACACATTCTGGGGGATATATAACGTCCATCGTATACGATCCCTGTCACTGCCTCACATATCCCCCTCTGTTCAAACTTATGGGGTTGAACATTTGACACCATACAGGGTGCCCGGGACAGGACATCCGCGTTTGCCTGCGACAGGGCGATATTCTACAGAGAAACTGAAATTTTGCAGTGACAGGAACCACTTGGTGACTCGCGCATTCCTCTCCTTGGCATTCCTCATCCATACCAAGGGTGAGGCACGCTGGTCTCCCACCGCAAAACTTCTGGTTCTCTACCCGCTCCAGTCGGCATTCCTCATCCATACCAGTCCAGTCGGCATTCCTCATCCATACCAAGGGTGAGGCACGCAGGTCTCCCACCGCAAAGCTTCAGGTTCTCTACCCACTCTAGTCGAGCTGAGTAAGAGCCCGTCAGCTGTAACAGAAGCGGACATGCCTGCTGTGTTTGTTTCACCAAGCAGAACTGATGCCAGAGTAAATAGTAACATAGCGATTCCAAGGCCCATTTAATAGCCAAACACTCTTTCTCTACCACACTATAGTTTTTCTCTGCCGGGACAAGTTTTCTACTCAAGTTGGTGACCGGGTGCTCTTCACCATTCACTTTTTTTGACAATACCACCCCTAGGCCTACCTCTGAGGCATCTGTCTGTACAATGAAGGTTTCCTTGAAGTTGGGACTGATGAGGACTGGCTGTTCACACAGGGCCAACTTCATGGACTGAAAGGCTTCTTCTGCCTGAGGGTTCCACCGAACCATTACCGATTTTTTTCCTTTCAAGAGATCAGTCAAGGCCGCCGTTCTCCTAGCAAAATTATGTATAAACCAGCGGTAATACCCAAGGATGCCAAGTAATGCCCTCATCTGCTTTGTACTTGACGGTTTAGTCCTGTTTTTTATGGCCTCAACTTTATTGATTTGAGGCTTGATAACTCCTCGGCCAATCACATACCCCAAATATTGGGCTTCCTCTAGCCCTTTCGCACATTTTTTGGGGTTTGCCGTTATCCCCGTGGCTCTGAGAGAATCCAGCACTGCTTGTACCTGGGATAGATGCGTATGTCAGTCAGTGCTAAAGATGACAATGTCATCTAGATACGTGTACTCCTGATGAGGCTTGAGGACTATGACCATCAACCTCTGGAATGTAGCCGGGGCCCCATCTAACACAAAAGGTAAGACCACATAGTGATATGGACCCTCCGGAGTTATGAAGGCGGTCTTTTCCTTCACCGATTTCGTGAGAGGTGCCTGCCAGTAACCCTTGGTGAGATCGTGGTAAAGTACTGGGCCTGCCCCAGTCTCTCAATCAGCTCATCCACCCTGGGCATTGGATAAAGGTCAAACTTCGACACTTCATTTAATTTCCGGAAATCGTTACAGAAGCATAACGATCCGTCTGGTTTCGAAATCAGTACGATGGGGCTAGCCCACTCACTCCATGATTCATCTGTGGTGCCCCTGCGGGTTCAGTCGCCACAGAGGTACTGCATTCGTGGTGCCTCACTCTCTGGCAAGGAAAGGGTACAGCCCGGGACCCCAACACCTGCATCCAACACTACACTGCTCCAGGCCGGCTAGAAGGGCAAGATGCACTGTGTTCTGCTGAGCCCTGTCCCTGGTTGGAGTGGGGGGAACCAGAGTGAGGGGGAACCAAGTAGTGGGTGTGGGTGGAGGAAGGAGTTTAGGGGAGCATTTGTTAGGAGTATAAATAGGGGATCCATCTTAGATAGAGTAGTAGTAAGTGGAGGTCTGTGTCTAGTAACAGGAGCAGGTGCTCTTCAGGAGCTCTGCTCCAGAGTGGGCCTAGTAAGAGAGGCCCAGGAGGGGAGCAGAGGAGGAAGGCTCCGGTAACTGAAGGGGTCCCAGGGGTACGGAAGGAGCAGGAAGCCGCCAGTACGCTCTAATCTGTCAAGTGACGGAGGGACCAGACCGCAAGAAGGGAACCGGTCCCTGGGCTAGTCGTATCACTTTAGGTCTCGGCTAGGAAACCAGAGGCTTCTGGCCTTTATGGTACAGTTGCTACAGCCTCACCCTAGTCGCCGAGGAGGGCCGCAAGTAGGTCCGGGAACTCCAGGTTGCCCAGAGGGACTTCAGAGTACCCTATCGGGACTTTGTGTGGGGAAGCGCAGGGCAGGAGGGAGAAGACCCAGCGCGGAAAGTCGGCTGAGGAAAGGAACATATAGAAAGGGGGTCCCGATAAATACTCTCAAATTGCCGGAGGGACTGCTGAACCCCTGCTTGGTGAACGCAGCATGACTCAGGAAGCGATAACCTGTACAGTGTACCTGTGGAACCTGAAAAGAACTGTGAGTAAAATCAGATGACTGCACTCCACTGTCTCTGTTGGTTAGTGCTGCTGTGCCATCATCCCTCCTACGTTACAACGCCCTGCCTCCCATCCATCAACTCTGCCCCGGGGGGCCCGCTCCGCCTGTGGGGAGCAGAAAACATCCCAGCTGCCATCCCATCACCCCTGGAGGTCTGCAGCAGCGCTGGTAACCATTACCAGAAACCACGGGTGGCGTCACAAGACAAACTGTTAACAAAAACACTAAAACCCCTTTTTAAAGAGTGACCCAGAGGACGGGCCCGGGAGCCGACCGCCGTGACATCCCAAGGAGGTAAAGGTCCAGGTACCGAATTATCCCCCACCTCGATGATGCCTAACTGAAGCATTTGTTTTACCTCAGCCGTGATGGCTTGCCTGCGGGCTTCGGGTACCCGGTACGGTCTCATTCACACCCGTACCCCAGGTTCGGTGACAATGTCATGTTGGAGAATCGTAGTCCTACCCGGTAGCTCTGAAAACATGTCGGTATTCTGCTGCACCAGCTAGCGAGCCTCCTGTCGCTGCTGTTTAATGAGAGCATCACTTATCCTGACCTCTCCCCCGGACGCATCCATGGCTGAAGGTAGAGAACTCTCTGGTGATATGCCTGGAGTGACATCTGTAACTAAACACTCTTGATCTTTCCAAGGTTTTAGCAGGTTTACATGGTAAAGCTGATCAGGTTTCCTCCTTCCGGGCTGATACACCCCACCTTTTCTTGAACCTCATATGGCCCTTGCCACTTGGCCATGAGCTTACTCTCGGCTGTGGGTACCAGTACTAACACCCGATCGCCCTGGTTAAAAGACCTGACTGTGGCTCTTTTATTATATGTGCGCCTCTAGGCTGCCTGGGCATCTAACAGATGTTCTTTCACGATGGGCATGGCCGCCGCAATCCGGTCCTGCATACTAGCTACGTGTTCAATTATACTCCTATGTGGAGTTGCCTCTTGTTCCCACGTCTCTTTGGCTACGTCCAACAGACCCCTGGGGTGTCTGCCGTACAATAACTCAAAGGGAGAGAACCCTGTGGAAGCCTGTGGTACCTCACGGACAGCGAACATCAAATAGGGTAGCAACATGTCCCAATCCCTTCCGTCCTTAGAAACCATCTTTTTTAACATGGACTTGAGGGTTTTATTGAACCGTTCTACTAGCCCGTCGGTTTGAGGGTGGTACACCGAGGTGCGCAATTGTTTAATTTTTAGCAGTTTGCACAGTTCCCTTGTCACCTTGGACATAAAAGGGGTCCCTTGATCCGTCAGGATCTCCTTAGGTAGTCCAAGGCGACAGAACATGGCAAACAGCTCCCGTGCAATCTGTTTCGCCGAGGTGTGGCGTAGCAGTATAGCCTCCGGGTACCGGGTGGCATAGTCGACGACCACCAGTATATGTTGGTGGCCACGAGCAGATTTTACAAAGGGCCCTACCAAGTCCATTGCAATCCGTTCAAAAGGTACCTCTATCACTGGCAGTGGTACCAATGGGCTACGGAAACTTGCGGTGGGTGTGGTCAACTGACATTCGGGGCAGGATTCACAGTACTTTTGGACCTCCGCGTAAATCCCCGTCCAAAAGAACCGCTGCAAGATACGCTCTTGCGTCTTTTTAACCCCTAAGTGTCCACGCAGCAGGTGTGTGTGTGCGAACTCCAGAACCGCCCGATGGTACGACTGAGGTACCACTAACTGTTCCATGACCTCGTCCCTGATTTTGTCTACCCTATAGAGCAACTCACCGTTGACTACCATGCGTGGAAATACAGTATCTGCGCCGGGCTGTTGAGCTATGCCATTTACCTCTAACACCCTTTCCCGCGCCCGAGTCAGAGTGGGATCCTGTAGCTGAGCTGTCCCAAACGTGCCCCGGGAAACTTCCAGCTCAGGGATCGATGGGGTCTCCTCGACCTCTCCTGCCAGCACCTCTAGGGAAGACCTATCGGGGTCACACTCTGTCCCTAGGTTGGATACCCTTACGACAGGTACCCCTGACTCGGGTTCGTCGGGTACAGCGCCTGTAACAAATTTTACCAAGGGAGAGTGGATTTTGTTTTTCCACAAAGTCCAGAACAGTGGCAAGTCTCTTCCCAACACAGTCCCATAGGGAAGAGTTTTTACCACCCCCACCACATGTTTTATGTCGCCACATGGCGTGGGCAAAACTACCTCTGCAGTTGGGTACTCTCGGACGTCCCCATGGATACACACAACCCCGACTGTCCGTCCACTGGGGTTGTCTCCTGCCACCAGTGATTCATGTACCAAAGTTACTAGGCTCCCCGAGGCTAGGAGTGCCTCCGTGCGGTACCCATTAACCAGTACCTGGCACAGTTGGGGTTCACTGTCCGGGGGGTCGGCACTCGCCGTGCAAGCGGTCTGGGCATACACTGAGACCCGGCGGTTATACCCGCAGTCCATGAGCTCTGTAGTCAGGGGGCAGTTAGCAACCACATGTCCCGGCCCCTGACACCGCCAGCACCTAATGGTGGAGGTACTGTTAGGTCTTATAACCTTTTGGGAGGTAACTGGTCTCCTGTCACTCTCACTCCGGGGTACCCCTTCAGCATGGGTACGTTGCTTACTGCCCTCAGCAGAGGGACGCGACCTCTTTCCCGGTTCCCGGGTTGGCAGGGATCAGCGTGACAGCCGCGAGGGATCAGAGTCTCGGACGAAGTCCTGAGTGGCTGAGTAGCCCTCGATCAGGCTGACCACCTGGTCGAGGGTGCCGGGGTTCCCTTGCCCAACCCAACATTGGATAGCGGCCGGCAGAGTCCTCACCAGCCGGTCGACCACCACCCTCTCCACCATCTGGGTTGGAACCAAAGACTCAGGCTGGAGCCACCTCTTTACCAGCTGCAAAAGGTTATAAGCCTGAGACCGGGCGGTCAGGTCTCCACATAGGCCCATGAAAATACGCGCTGAGCCCTCACGTAAGTATTGACCCCCAGTCGGGCAAGGATCTCACCTTTGAGCCTCTGGTAGTCCTGGGCTTCCTCCTGACTGAGGTCGAAGTAGGCCTTTTGGGCATCGCCGACCAGAAACGGAGCCACTGTTAGAACCCTCCTATTAGTTTTTTTCTATTTTGTGGTCACGTGACCTGCTGCCTATTTATTCCAGCTCCGCCCTTCTGGCTTTGCTGGACTTCAGTGTTACTTTGACTCTTAATCTAGCTAGGTGCTTTGTACCTATCTCTATAGTTTGCTTGGTCCTTGGACCTCTAAGTATTTTTGTCTGTTTGTCTTTTTGCTCTGCTACAACTTCTGCTAGGAGGTGTCCAATTTTGTCCCAGTCCTTAGTACTTTTAGGGACCGCTCCCTTATATCTATAGTTCTGCGTTCAGACTAGCTGAGGACGAAGGCGGGTCTGTTCACAAGGAACAGGTTGCTCGCTGCATCGTAGGGAATCAGCTTAGTCCTATTGTAGGGACAGTTTTCCTATCTTTCCTTAGTTCTTGTAGCAGATCATAACAGTAAGTCCAGCCCAAAATCAAATAAAAAAAAAATCCTAAGGAACGAGATCCGGAGATCAGCATGGTGTCTGTTCAGGAATTGGCTCAACGCCTACAGGGATTGTCTCTTGAGGTGGCCGAGCTCCAGCAACACGTGAGTAGCTGTCCTGGAGCGCATTTTGTTGAACCGAAGGTAGGACTGCCTGATTTTTTTTATGGTAAACAACAAGATTTTTTTTCCTTTAAAAATGCTTATTATATTTTCGTTTGAGACCCAGGTCCTCTGGGAATGAATCACAGCGCATTGGGTTTATCATGTCAGTTTTGCGCAAGGAACCACAGGGATGGGCCTTTTCTCTCCAACCTAATGATCCGTGTTTTAGATCAGTGGAAGATTTTTTTTCTGCTATGGGCTATTGTATGACGATCTTGATCGAGTTTCTTCTGCTGAGACACAACTGAGACGTTTAAAGCAGGGGTCAGGTGATGTTGAAAATTATTGTACACACTTCAGAAGGTGGTCTTCTGAAGTGAGATGGAATGATTCGGCGTTAAAATGTTTGTTTCTTGCTGATCTAAGTGAAAGGGTTAAGGATCTGCTGATTGCTTTCCCTGCACCTGGAAACTTGCAAGAAGCCATGCAATTAGCTATACGGGTGGACAGGAGACTGTGTGCAAGGGTTAATGAGGAGAAAACTCCTGCTATGGCAGCTCCTAGTCATCAGAGGGTCTGCTCGGACGACGGAGATTGGAGCGATGCCACTCCGCTCTCAGGAAAAAGACCGCAGGTTTTCCAAGGGATTGTGTTTTTACTGTGGTAAGGCTGACCATTTTGTTAAGAACTGTGAGCTTCTGTTAAACAAAGAAAAAAAAAAAAGGTCAGTTACACCCGTATTGCTTGTTTAAACTCTAAGGGAGTATTTCTTTCAGGGAGTACCTCATTGCAGGAGAAGTTGATTGAATTTCAGGTTTTTGTGGATTGTGGTTCTACACTGAATGTGATTGATAAGGGATTTTTGGAAAAACTTAAAATGGAACCTAAACCTTTGTCATCTCCTATTTCTGTGGTTGCTGTGGATAACACTCCTTTGAAATGTATTACTCACAACGTTGCTGCATTTCCCCTCACTATCAATGGCATTCACCAAGAGCACAGATCCTAGGCTGTTGCTAGGACACCCCAGTCCTGGCCCCAGACTGCTATGATCGGTGCGATCGCCGATCACATCGATCGCACCGATCGTAGCACGACCACGCAGTGACCGGGCGGTCATGGGGCGGTGACCGGCTTGTGACCTGCCTGTCACCGCCCCATGACCCCTTGTAATGTGATTCAAGCCCCCAGACTGCTCTGATTGGAGCGATCGATGATGACATCGATCGCTCCAATCAGAGTACCTGAATACAGGTGACCGGCGGTCACAGGGAAGTGTCACCTCTCTGTGACCCCCTGTGGTGCGTGCTCTGCTCCAGCTATGTCTGATCGGTGCAATCAGTGTCACCAATCAGATGGCTGGGGCACAGCATGCACCACAGGGGGTCACAGAGAGGTGACACCTCCCTGTGACCGCCTGGTCACCTGTATTCAGGTACTCTGATTGGAGCAATCAATGTCATCAATGATTGCTCCAATCAGATTACCTCCACCTGTCACCACCCCATCATCACCCTGTGACCGCCCTGCAGACGCTCACACTTGGTGAGGATTTCTACAGAGTGGTCACATCTGATGTGTCTGTGCTGGGCCTTGTAGTGCCACAGAATATTCTGTGACACCACAAGACCATCTTCTCACCCATTCCAGTCGCTGCTGCCGCTGCTCCTGGATCTTCTGCTCCAGCGTCCTGGATCTTCTGCTCCTGACCTGCTGTGGTTCCTGCTCCAGAGCCTGCTGCTGATCCTGCTGCTGATCCTGCAGAGAAGACTTTGGTAAGTCTGTTCTCCCCTCATCCACCCCAATTCCCCCTCCCCCCTCTTTTTACCCCCCTTACCTTTTTTTCTGTGTCCTGCAGCGGTCTCCAGCTCTGGTCCGAGTCTCCAGCTCCACTCCCGGTCACCAGCTTCGGGCTCCTGGTCACCAGCGCCGGGCTCCTGGTCACCAGCGCCGGGCTCCCGGTCTCCTGCTCTGGGCTCCCGGTCTCCTGCTCCGGTCTCCTGCTCTGGGTCTTCTGTTCCAGTCCTGCTGACCCTTTGGTAAGTCCATCTCTGATCTCCCCTCATCCACCCCAATCCCTCTCTTCCCACTCCCCTGTCTTTTTACCCCTCTTCCCACTCCCCTGTCTTTTTACCCCCCTTCACAACCCAATCCGCCTCACCCCAGTGTCCCTGTTAATTCTTTTGGTTCTGATCTTCCGCTCCAGTACCGGTCTCCTGCTCCGGGCTCCTGGTCTCCTGCTCCGGGCTCCCGGTCTCCTGCTCCGGGCTCCCGGTCTCCTGCCCTGGGCTCCCGGTCTCCTGCTCCGGGCTCCTGGTCTCCTGCTCCGGTCTCCCGGTCACCAACACCGGGCTCCTGCTCCGGGCTCCCAGTCCTGAAAGAAGAACAGAGAGGACTTTGGTAAGTAAACTCTAAATAAAGTACTGACACACACACACACACTCTCAGTAAAGTATTGACACACACGCACCACATACATAACAAACAATATCCTGCTCATCCCAAACTCAGTATTCAGTGGAGGAGGCATACGCTATTCTTGCCTCCGACATTGACAGCGAGGGTGAGGATCCCACATTTCTTTGTTTTTCCGACTCCTCGTCGTCTTCCTCCTTCTCTTCTTCCTCCTCTTCCTCAGGTTCTGCTGGCCCGCCTCGCCGTCGTCGCAGGAGAGATGTTCCAGCGCCCCACACTACTGAGCCTATATGGACTTCGCCCCCCGAAAATTATGAGCCGCTGATTCCTGATTTTGTGGCGGAATCAGGAATCAAGTTTGACACCACCGGCCTCACAGAAATAGACTTTTTCCAAGTCTTTTTCTCTGAGGATTTTATAAACCTCATGGTGGGCCAAATTAATTTATACACTCATCAATTTTTAGAACAAAACCCCTCTTTATCATTTTCTAACTGGTCTCCTGTTGGGGCCTGGTCCTTCTTATGGGGATCTTGAAGAAGCCCAAGCTTCGGCAATACTGGAGTGTTGACGTTTTGTATAACACTCCAGTGTTCCGAATGGTCATGCCCCGGACACGCTTTCAGGCCATCTACAAGTTCTTACATTACCAAGATAATGCAAGGTGTCCTGCATGCGATGACCCGAACTTTGATCGTCTTTTCAAAGTTCGGCCGGTCATCGAACACTTCAACAACAAGTTTGGTGAAGTGTACGTGCCCCAAAGGGACATCTGTGTGGATGAGTCCTTAATTTCTTTTAAGGGGCGGCTTGGATTCCGGCAGTACCTGCCCAGTAAGAGGGCAAGGTACTGGATCAAGCTGTATAAACTTTGTGAGAGTACCTCAGGATACACTCACAAGTTTAGAGTTTATGAAGGGAAGGACTCCCAGATTGAACCCCCTGAATGCCCCCTTGTTCTGGGAGTGAGTGGGAAAATTGTGTGGGACTTGGTGCACCCACTGCTTGATAAAGGTTATCACCTCTACGTGGATAACTTTTATACAAGTATCCCACTCTTCAAGTCCCTCTCTGCGTGACGTACTGCAGCCTGTGGTACTGTCTGCAAAAATCAGAAAGGCCTCCAAAAGACGCTAATTGAGCAGCTGCTCAGAAGGGGTGAGAGCAGAGCCCAATGTAGCGACCACCTGTTGATGGTCAAGTACAAGGACAAAAGGGATGTCCTTTTCTTGACCACCATACATGGTGATGGCAGCACACTCAGCACTGTACGAGGTTCCACTACACAGGTCGTCAAACCAGAATGTGTAGTGGGGTACAACAAGTACATGGGGGGAGTTGATCTCTCTGATCAAGTCCTCCAGCCATACAGTGCTTTGAGAAAGGCCAGAGTGTGGTACAAGAAGCTGGCTGGCAATGCACAAGGCTTTCCTTCTGTCACAATGTGCAGGTCAGACTTCTGCGTCGTATCTTCAGTTTCAGGAAACAGTTATCAAGGCCCTGATATTTGGCAGCGGTGACAGAGCGGGCCCCAGTACTTCTGGAATTGAAGGACCGAGAATTGTACCAGGCCAGAATTTCCCAGGGCAGATCCCTCACAGCGGAAAAAAAGGAAAGTCACAAAAGAGGTGCCAAGTGTGTTATAAAAGTGGAATACGCAAGGACACCATTTATCAATGTGACACCTGCCCTGACAAACCTGGCCTGTGTATGAAAGACTGCTTCAAAAGGTACCATACTTTGATGGACTATTAAATTAATTTCTGACATATGACAACCTGACGAACACTACACAGCTGACGTAGTGTTCGTCAGGTTGTCATACGTCAGTTGTGTAGTGTTCGTCAGGTTGTCCTACACAACTGATGTATAACACTACATTACAAAATTCAAAAATCAACTACCACTACCAAAAAGGGGGAACTTGTTGGGCATTTCACTGTTTAGGCACATCAGGGGCTCTGAGAACATGACATGACGCCCGCAGACCATTCCATCAAAGTCTGCGTTCAAAAGCGTCACTCCTTCCCTTCTGAGCCCTTACATGCGCCCAAACAGTAGTTTTTTCCAACACATGGGGTATATGCATACTCAGGAGAAATTGCACAACAATTTATGGGGTGCAATTTCTCCTGGTAAACTTGTGAAAATATTTTTTTTTGCATTTTTGTGGAAAAAAATTTTTTTTTTATTTTCACAAGTCAACATTATGATTTTCTTTGAAGCACCTGGGGGTTCAATGGGCTCACCACACATCTATATAAGTTCCCTGGGGGTCTAGTTTCCAAAATGGGGTCACTTGTGGGGGAGCTCCAATGTTTAGACACACAGGGGCTCTCCAAACGCAACATGGTTCCAATTTGTTAGGGGACACCATGTTGCGTTTGGAGAGGCCCTGTGTGTCTAAACATTGGAGCTCCCCCACAAGTGACCCTATTTTGGAAACTAGACCCCCAAGGCACCTATCTAGATGCATAGTGAGCACTTGTAACCCCTAGGTGCTTCACAAATTGATTCGTAAAAATGGAAAAGCATTTTTTTTTCCACTTTTTCATTTTTACGAATCAATTTGTGAAGCACCTGGGGGTTCCAACTGCTCACTATGCATCTAGACAGGTGCCTTGGGGGGTCTAGTTTCCAAAATGGGGTCACTTGTGGGGGAGCTCCAATGTTTGGGCACACAGGGGCTCTCCAAACGCAACATGGTGTCCGCTAACAATTTGAGCCGATTTTTCATTCAATTTGTTAGCGGACACCATGTTGCATTTGGAGAGTCCCTGTGTGCCCAAACATTGAAGCTCCCCCACAAGTGACCCCATTTTGGAAACTAGACCCCCCAAGGCACCTATCTAGGTGCATAGTGAGCACTTGGAACCCCTAGGTTCTTCACAAATTGATTCGTAAAAATGAAAAAGTGAAAAAAAAAACACTATGCATCTAGATAGGTGCCTTGGGGGGTCTAGTTTCCAAAATGGGGTCACTTGTGGGGGAGCTCCAATGTTTAGGCACATCAGGGGCTCTCCAAACGCAACATGGCGTCCGCTAATTATTCAAGCAAATTTTACAATCAAAAAGTCAAATGGCGCTCCTTCCCTTCCGAGCCTTGTCGTGCGCCCAAACAGTGTTTTTTCCCCACATGTGGGGTATCTGCGTGCCCAGGGGAAATTGCACAACAAATTTTGGGGTCCATTTTTTCTTGTTACCCCTGTGAAAATAAAAAAAATTGTGTCTAAAGTAACATTTTTGTGAAAAAAGTTAAATGTTCATTTTTTTCTTCCACATTCCAAAACTTCCTGTGAAGCACCTGAAGGGTTAATAATATATAGTTCTTGAATGTGGTTTTGAGCACCTTGAGGGGTGCAGTTTTTAGAATGGTGTCACTTTTGGGTATTTTCTGTCATAAACACCTCTCAAAGTGACTTCAAATGTGATGTGGTCCCTAAAAAAATGGTTTTGTAAATTTTGTTGGAAAAATGAGAAATCGCTGGTCAACTTTTAACCCTTTTAGCTCCCTAACAAAAAAAAATTTTGGTTCCAAAATTGTGGTGATGTAAAGTAGACATGTGGGAAATGTTATTTATTAACTATTTTGTGTGATATATCTCTCTGATTTAAGGGCATGAAAATTCAAAGTTTGAAAATTGCAAAATTTTGAAAATTTTCGCCAAATTTATGTTTTTTTCACAAATAAACGCAAGTGATATCAAAGAAATTTTACCACAATCATGAAGTACAATATGTCACGAAAAAACATTCTCAGAATAAGGGGGATCTGTTGAAGCGTTCCAGAGTAATTACCTCATAAAATGACAGTGGTCAGAATTGTAAAAATTGGCCTGGTCATTAACGTGCAAACCACCCTCGGGGGTTAAGGGGTTAAACTACCCTGCGCTAAGACACTCGCTAAGGCTTTTGTCAAGGAAATTGTCAGACTCCATGGCGTTCTCAACGACATTGTTTCTGATAGGGGACCTCAGTTTGTGGCTCGCTTTTGGCGTGCTTTTTGTGACAGGTTGGGAGTCCATTTGTCATTTTCATCTGGGTATCAGCCTGAGTCTAATGGACAGACAGAAAGAAAGAACCAGGATGTTGAGCAGTTTTTGCGTTGTTTTGTGGCAGACAATCAAGAGGGGCGGTCTGAGTTTCTGCCACTTGCTGAATTTGCTCTTAACAACCATACATCCTCTTCTGCTGGGTGTTCTCCGTTTTTTTGTTGTACTGGCAGACATCCGTCGTTTGGTTCGTTCTCCAAATTGGTGTCGGCTGTGCCGGAGGAGGATAATTTTTCCGGTGATTTGGAGAGAGTTTGGACTGATGTACGTTGTAACCTTCAAGAGGCTAACAAAAAGTCTAAGAAGTATTTTAACAGGAAACGTCAAGAGGTTTTGTTTACTGTTGGTGACATGGTTTGGTTGTCCTCAAAGAATCTGCGGTTGAGGATTCCTTCTAAGAAATTGGGTCCGAAGTTTGTGGGACCATTTAAGGTGCTTCAGGTGGTTAACCAGTCTGCTGTTAGGTTGGAGGTTCCCTCCTCCTGGAAGATTAATCCGGTGTTTCATGTTTCCTTGTTGAAAAAAGCTGATGTATCGGATAGGGATGCCACTGTCACAGTTCCTCCGGTGGTGGAAGACGGCGAATATGAAATTTCTCATATCCTGAATTCCAGAAGGCATAGATGGAGATTGCAGTATCTCATCGCTTGGAAAAGTTTCTGTCCTGAGGATAATTCCTGTCCTGGGTAAGGGCGGATGGTGTCTCTGCCCCTAGACTTATCAGAGCGTTTCACAGGAGGTTTCCTGATAGGCCTGGGCCTGGAGGATCTCGGAGGATCCTCATAGAAGAGGGGGTACTGTTAGAACCCTGCTGTTAGTTATTTTCTATTTTGTGGTCACGTGACCTGCTGCCTATTTATTCCAGCTCCGCCCTTCTGGCTTTGCTGGACTTCAGTGTTACTTTGACTCTTAATCTAGCCAGGTGCTTTGTACCTATCTCTATAGTTTGCTTGGTCCTTGGACCTCTAAGTATTTTTGTCTGTTTGTCTTTTTGCTCCGCTACAACTTCGGCTAGGTGGTGTCCAATTTTGTCCCAGTCCTTAGTACTTTTAGGGACCCCTCCCTTATATCTATAGGTCTGCGTTCAGACTAGCTGAGGATGAAGGCGGGTCTGTTCACAAGGAACAGGTTGCCCGCTTCATCGTAGGGAATCAGCTTAGTCCTATTGTAGGGACATTTTTCCTATCTTTCCTCAGTTCTTGTAGCAGATCATAACAGCCACCTCTTCTGCCCACTGGCCGGCTGGTAGGTTTTCCCGCTCTGCTGTGCGCTCATAAATGGTTAGGAAGGCTTCCACATCATCCTCCGGTCCCATCTTCCTCAACGCTGAGCGAACCTTGTCCCGGGCCTCTCGACGTTCTGGGGCTGGTGCCGTCGGCATCTCCCACAGGGCAGCAATCTGTTGCAGCAACAGTTAATTTGTCTTCTGCTGCTGGTACAGTAGCTGCTGCTGATGATTATGCTGCTTCTCCGGCTCCTGCTGTTGCCGCTGGAGACTCAGGTGCTGCTCCTGCTGTTGCCGCTGGATGAGTACCATCTGCTTTAATAGCTCCTCCATTTTGTACACGGGGTGGGGCTGAAAGGTGGCAGGCCAGATTGTGGTCCTGCAGCTGCCGGTGGGGGTATGCCTCAGTCACAATGCCCTCAATCGCCACCAAGCTGTAAAGCGGAGGTGTTCACACCATGCAGTAATTGAGGCAGTGACCCAAGCAAGTGCAACATAAACAGCTCTATTCAGCAACTCACGGGTAAACAGAAAAGTAATCCTGTTCGCATGAGTCCTTAAAGAACGGTTGTCATGGGCAACGGCCTCTCTGGGCCACTCAGAGCCTCATGGGAGCAGAGCCTTCCCAGGCATGGGTTCAGCTGCTCACAGACCCGCCAAGCTTTCCTGCTATGCTTCTAGCAGGTCCCAATACTGAACCACACTAATCCGCAATGCAGGGTTTTTAAAGGACCTGTGGCAAGAGCCACTGAAAAACACGGGTTGGCGGGAGGAGGCCGCCCAACTGCCTTCCTGCAGCCTCATCCAAGAAATGAAGGCCCTGCCAGGTTTTACTAATCTGCCTTAGCCAGATAGCCTGACCAGGTCAATGCTCACCTTCATTCCTGCATTGCAGCCGCAGGTGAGTTTGTGACTGCAATGCACTCCAATGGATTTAATAGGTCTCTGTACACATTCTGGGGGATATATAACGTCCATCGTATACGATCCCGGTCACTGCCTCATAATGGCTAACGCTCGGAGATATAGTCGCTTTAGATCTGAGCAGGTGCGCGCACGCACAAGAGGACTATGGAATCCGTGCTCGCGCATGCGCAGAACCATGCATTCCATGGTGCGGTACAAGGACCGGATGTTATTACACACCAGCTGACACATGACAATTCCGGCGGTCAGTGTGCGGCACCTATAAAAGCACCTATAAAAACGTGTGTTCAGCGCTGCTGGTGGTGTTCTGATGGATAAGCTCACCCAGCTGTACCATGAAAGTGTTGACCGCCTAACTTTCATCAAGATGAACAAGTCATGTATCTCAAAGGACTTTTGCACCGCAATTGCAGACTATACAGAGTAGGCGATGTTGTAGTTTTTAGTGTGCTGCATTGATCTTGCGAAATTACTGTCTGTGATATGGCTTGTGTGCCTGCTCTTGCTGTGGCTGCAGGTTTTAGGCCCTAATTTTTGGAAATGTGGGGAATCCTGATTGGGTCTCTATCTGTTCGGCTGGCTGTAGTGGAAGTGGTGTCGGTCCCCATTATACTACTTATACTCTAGTGAAATTGATGTCACGTTGGTGGTTTTAGGCCCTAATTTATTAAAATGTGAACACTCCTGATTGGGTCTCCATCTATTGGGTTGGCTGTAGGGGAAGAAGTGTTATTCATAATTCTACAATTTCTACTGTAGTGAAATTGATGCCACTTTGCTGGTGTCTGCCAGTAATTTTTGGAAATGTGGGGAATCCTGATTGGGTCTCCATCTATTGGGCTGGCTGTAGTGGAAGAGGTGTCGTTCCTAATTGTACAATTTCTACTGTACTGAAATTGATGCCACTTTGTTGGTGTCTTCCAGTAATTTTTGGAAATGTAGGGAATCCTGATTGGATCTCCATCTATTGGGCTTTCTGTAGTGGAAGAGGTGTCGGTCCCCATTATACTACTTATACTCTAGTGAAATTGATGCCACTTTGGTGGTTTTAGGCCCAAATGTTTTCAAATGGGAACAGTCCTGATTGAGTCTCCATATACTGTCTTGTCTGTATGGGAAGACGTGTCGTTCCTAATTGTACAATTTCTACTGTACTGAAATTGATTAGTTTGAGCCACCCCCGTAGTGTTCGAGTTCGGTTCGGTTCGTCGAACACTCGTGTGTTCGCCGAACTGTTCGTCGAACTGTTCGTCGAACACCTTCGAACACCGTTAAAACCAATGGCAGGCAAACAAAAACACATAGAAACACATAGAAAACACCTTCAAAGGTGTCCAAAAGCTGACAAACTGCTCAGAAGACACAACTAACACATGGAAAAGTGACAAGTACATATAGTCATGCGAAAAGAAAAGAGGTGGAGGAGTAAAAGGAGGGGGAGACACAGATATAGGCATGTCATGCCCTTCTAATATCCAAAAAGTGAGAAGCCGAGACGGCCAGTCCGCTCCTGCCCGTGCCACCTCCGTGTCGCCGGGTTTGTGCCAGAGCCGCGGTGAACCCTGACGGCCAGCCCCCCTCTCCCAATACTGGTGCCTGTCCGCTGGTGGGTCGAGAGAGCCCCCCTGTGGTGGAGGCAGCTCTAAGCTTTTTAATTTAAATTGTCTCTCTAATTTGAATGAATACACTTTAAATCCATTTACAAGGATCTATTGGAGGGCAAGTCTCATGCCAGCAGCCGCGTAATTCCAGCTCCAGTAGCGTCCACTAAAGCTGCTGCAGTTAAAAAGCTTTTATAAGGATCGAGCTCGGCTGTCCACCGCAAGGCATCCTAGTGCCAGTCCCAGCCCCTATGCCTTGGGGTGCCTCCTGATGCTCTTCACTAAGTATCCCGTGGTCCCGAAGCATTTCCTTTGAAAAAATTAAGTGTCCAAACTACAGGTGGTGTAGCTTGCTTAACAGCCGGGATAATCCGCTGACTAGCAGACACTGCTACTAGGCACAAAGTATTTCCTGGGCTAGATGCAGTTAAAAATTTGTAAGTAGATACTCTCGTTGGATGCTGAGAAAGCATTCCATAGAGTCTCCTGGCACGCCATATATGATTCTCTTAAAAAGCTTGGGGTAGGGGTCTAGGGGACCCTTTTATAGCCAAAATCACGGCCCTGTATCACAATACGTCACCTAGGCTGAAGATAAATGGAACTGTAGCACCGAGGGCTCGGTTGCTACAGACGTATTGCACCTCACCCAGAGGTGTGATATCTCACTCTCAGATAAGGATGGAGTGTGGATCAGGACCCGACACCTGCATGCATTACACCACATTGCCGTGGGGCAGGGCGACCAATATGCCCCTGAGATGGGCACGACAGTCCCTGTCCCTGGCTGGAGTGGGGGGAGGGAACACTGAGGAAGGGGAACCCTGCAGTGCAGGAGCAGGGAGGAAGCAGTTCCTGGGTGCATTGAGAAGGGAGTATAAAAGGTGGGCACCATCTTAGTTCAGTGCAGAGAAGTCTGAGCAGAAGTGGCAGGGAGCAGGGGCTCTGCATGAGCTCTGCTCCGGAGGCGGGCCTAGTAACAGAGGCCCAGGCCTGCAAGAGGGAGAAGGAAGGAAGAGGAGCGGAGAAGGCTCCAGGAACGAGGAATGAAGGGATCCCAGGGGTGCGGCCGGGCGAGTCGCCACCGCACGCCCGAATCCACCTGCGTGGAGGGGTCAGGCCAAAGGGGGAGACCGGTCCCCGAACTAGTGGAGGCAGGAAACGACCCTCAGCTAGAAACCGGAGGCTGTGACATTTTATGTGGCGCAGCCCCTTGCTCCACCCGCTAGGAAGGCACCACATAGGGTCAGGGAAACTGGCGCCAAGTTTACCAAGAGGAGGCCCGAGGCAGCCGGACAGAAGTGTTGGTAAGAAAGGCCAGACAAAGGACACACAAAGGGGGTCCTGTGAAGCGCTCCAAAGTTATCTGGGAGTTGTCTGAGCCCCTCACCTGGTGAGCACAGTACGACGTGGGCAGCCGTTACCTGCAGACGTGGTCTGGATAATAAGAACTGTGAGTAAAGGCCCTGAACTGCATCACTGACTCCGTGTCGTTACTGCTGCTGCCCTGCACCATCACCCCCATCCTCCGCATACACTGCCCTGAGGCTATACTCCTCCCGTGGGGAGTTATGCTACGCTCTGCTGCACCCACAACACCAGCCTTAGCGGTCTGCCCTGTAGCGGCGGTTCACTCTGACCGCAATCCACGGGTGGCGTAGTCGGACATTTAAACATCAAAACCACATAAATAGTTCCGCCACTGGTTTGACCGCCCTGAGCCACGGAACCGGATCGCCGCCACGAAGACTACAACCACCAGCATCCACCAAAAAGGGTCCGGCTCCGGGTGTCCCAAGGCCCAGGGGGTGCGTCAGAACATTTTCATCACCTTTCACAATCACCAATGGGACAAGGCAGGGATGTCCTCTGTCCCCTCTCTTATACATCCTAGTGACAGAGCACCTGCTCTCATCAATTCGCCATAACCCCAATATTAGGTGGATTGAGGTGGGAGGCACCGAGTACAAGTGCTCTCTATTTGCTGATGATGTCCTAGTATATATCACTCAATCACATATATCCATCCCTGCTGTTATGGCTGAAATAGATCACTTTGTTACATGGTAAAATTTTAAAATCAATGCAGCGAAGTCTGAGGCCCTCGATGTCTCCCTCCCTAAATCCATATAGGATTCCATCCAGTCCAACTTTCCCTTTGCCTGGCCCTCACAGGGTATCAAATACTTAGGAATTCCTATTCATAGAGACCTCTCCCATCTATGTTATCTTAATTTTGGGCCCTTTATTGAACAATTCCATACAGACCACGGTTGGCAAGTTGGAACTGTGAGATTCACTACGTGCACCACTGGTATTTTGTGGAAAAGCACATGTAAGATTCTGCAACAGTCTCTGCTGATACTCCTGCATGCGTGCATCCCTTTCTATGGCAGGAATAATTTCTGCAAATTTACTTTTGTACCGGGGATCTAACAGTGTGGCAACCCAGTAGTCAGGATTATTTCTAATTCTCACAATTCGAGGGTCATGTTGCAGGTAGTGCAGCAAGAAGGCACTCATGTGTGTTGCGCATCCAGGAGCACCAAGTCCCTGTTGTGTTGGTGGCGAGGTAACAATCATGCTTCCTTCCTCTGTCCTCTCTCCCCAACCTCGCACAACAGAAATGTGATCAAGGTCTCCCTCATCTGATGAGTCTTCCATCAGTTCGTCCTCCACTTCTTCCTGGGCTCCTGCACCTTCCTCACTAGTTTGGCTGCTACCATGCGCCCTGGTAAAATCATCTCCCCCACCCTCACATGCCTGCCGCCCTGGTGCTGCCGACCGTCTGGACCTTGCAGATGTTAGCCCTTCCGCATACAACTCCTCCTCCTCTACTTCCTCCACCTCCTCTTGTGCCACCACCTGACTCCGAATTCTGTTTAACATGTGCTCCAGCATGTAAATCACCGGAATAGTCATGCTGATAATGGCATCGTCAGCACTAAACATCTTCGTCGCCATTTCAAAACTGTGCAGAAGGGTGCATAGGTCCCTGATCTGAGACCACTCCTCCAGCGTGATTTGCCCCACCTCTGAATCTCGTTGGCCCAGGCTATACGTCAGAACGTATTGCACCAGGGCTTGTCGGTGCTGCCACAGTCGCTGCAACATATGCAGAGTTGAATTCCACCGGGTAGGCACATCGCATTTTAGCCGGTGAAGTGGCAGGCCCAGCGACTTCTGTAGAGATGTAAGTCGCTGAGCTGCGGGATGCGAACGGCGGAAGTGAGCACACAGCGACCGTGCCCTCTGCAGAAGGCCATCTAGTCTGGGATAGTGGGCTAAAAATTGCTGGACAACCAGGTTCAACACGTGAGCCATACAAGGCACGTGTGTGACATTGCCCCGGCGAAGGGCCGCACCCAGGTTTGCAGCATTGTCGCACACGGCCTTCCCTGGTTTCAGGTCCAGTGGAGACAACCATTCATGAAATTGGTTCTCCAGAGCTGACCACAACTCCTCAGCTGTGTGACTCACATTTCCCAGACATTTCAATGTAAAAACCGCCTGATGACGTTGAGCCCTACTGCCAGCATAGTAAGGAGGTGTGCAGGATCCCTTCTGCGCAGTTAGAAAGCTTGTGGCATGACCAGACAGGCTTTGGGTGCAGGTGGAAGACCGAGAGGAGGTTGAGGAGGCAGAAGCAGTGGAGGAAAAATGACACAAAGAGGATTGACGCACAACTCGTGGGGACGGCAAGACTTGGACAGCAGCCCCTTGTCCTGCTGTCACCATAGTTACCCAGTGCCCAGTCAGCGACATGTAACGCCCCTGTCCATGCCTACTCGTCCAAGTGTCTGTGGTGAAATGCACCCTGTCACACACAGAGTTTCTCAAAGAAGCGGTGATGTTGTGTGCGACATGCTGGTGGAGCGCAGGCACACCTTTCTTTGAGAAGTAGTGCCGACTGGGCATCTGGTACTGGGGCACTGCGACGGACATAAGGTCTCGAAAATCCTCTGTGTCCACCAGGCGGAAAGGCAGCATTTCTGTAGCCAAGAGCTTGCAGATGGTGAAATTCAACCTCTTAGCTTTCTCATGGCTAGGAGGAAATGGTCTTTTACTTGTCCACATCTGAGGGACCGAGGGCTGGCTATTGTGCTTAGACGGGGTTGATAAGGGTGTCCCCGGCAAACTGCCGGTCTGTGAGGAAGATGCAGGCGGACATGTTAGGTTGCCTTGATCCAAAGGTGGTGCTATCGATGTCGGACAGCGCTCAAGACCAGCTGGTGTTACCACCTCCAAAGAAAATGATGACCTGCCAATCACGCTGGCTGTTGCGGGTAAAGAGGTGGCAGGTCTGCGCCCCAAAACAGGTGTGACTGCTGTCCCCCCAGTCACAGAGGATGAAGAGGCTGCGGATGCACAAGATATGGCAGACGGTGGTTGGCCCGGCCGGCTAGACCGCATTGTAGCACACTGAGCTTCCCACTGCAACTTATGCTTCATGTCCATGTGCCGGTTCATGCATGAAGTACTCAAACTATGTATTTTTTGGCCTCTACTTAGCTTTTGCTGACAAATGTTACAGATAACACGAGTTGGGTCATCTTTATCGATCTGAAAAAATGCCCAGGCTATGCAAGGCTTAGCACCCATGCGACCTGAAGAGCCACCACGACTTGTGGTGAGAGGCAGAGTTGTGTTTGAGGATGCAGTTGTTGACGTGCTTCCAGTACTACGTCTCTGTCCAGGAAGGCGCAACCTGACCTCGTCGTCACTAGCATCTTCCTCCACCTCCTCTGCTGACCTCATCTCTTGGCTGACTGTGGGTTGACAGTAAGTGGGATCTCCGACCTCATCATCATCACCCTGTGCGTTATCACACCCGTCGTCCTCAGAGCCAACCTGTTCCTGCCCTGACAAAAAACTAAAGTTGTCGCTCCAATCAGGTATTTGAGTCTTATCATCGTCTTCCTCATTGTCTCCACCAACAGGAGTTACAGTTTGGGAATGAGGGTCTACATTATGGTCAGAACCTTCTGCGTCTGGTCCTGGATCCGACTCATAAAGATTCTGGGCATCAGTGCAGATCATTTCCTCGTCTGGATTCACAGAAGCGCTGGAGTCGACCTCTGATTCCCAGGCTATAGTATGAGTAAACAGCTCTGCAGACTCAACCATCTGTTCTACCTCATACTCAGACGGGCAGCTGGAGATTTGGGAGCTGTGAGGAAGCAAGTGCGATTTGGGTGACACCTTTGAGGACTGGAGTATTTGTGATGTTGAAGTTGATATGGAGGAGAGCCCACTTAAAGGAGCACTTGATATCCGTTGAAGCACCTGCTGTTTTTGTGCCTCATCTGGAATTTGTAGCGATTGGCGTGGCCGTAAGAAAGGGATCTTATCACATTGTCCGCTAAAAGAAGTAGACATTTTAGTTTGGCTGGAAGATGGTCTTTCTTCTGCACCTACCCCACGGACACAACCTTTTTTTCCCCTTCCCAACACGCCTATTCCCCTTTCCACCAGCAGCAGGCCTTTTTCCACTCATTTTGGTGGTTAACTAATTCACAACTCTGGAGTTGTTTGCACAAAAAAAACAATGGATGGTAACCGAGCAGAGCTGAGTGGCCAAACTGTGGTATTAGGCCAAAACTATTGGCTGGGTTAGATGCAGAACAAAATTATTTTTAATTTGCAACCTGATGGAGGTCAGTATAGATGGACTAATAGAACAAGTCCCACGCGCTGCTAGAAGCCCAAATATTTTTTCAGAGATAAATGAAGAAAAAAATTATTTTTAATTTGCAACCTGATGGAGGTCAGTATAGATGGACTAATAGAACAAGTCCCACACGCTGCTAGAAGCCCAAATATTTTTTCAGAGATAAATAAAGAAAAAAATTATTTTTAATTTGCAACCTGATGGAGGTCAGTATAGATGGACTAATAGACCAAGTCCCACACACTGCTAGAAGCCCAAATATTTTTTCAGAGCTAGATGCAGAAAAAAATTATTTTTAATTTGCAACCTGATGGAGGTCAGTATAGATGGACTAATAGAACAAGTCCCACACGCTGCTAGAAGCCCAAATATTTTTTCAGAGATAAATGAAGAAAAAAATTATTTTTAATTTGCAACCTGATGGAGGTCAGTATAGATGGACTAATAGAACAAGTCCCACACGCTGCTAGAAGCCCAAATATTTTTTCAGAGATAAATGAAGAAAAAAATTATTTTTAATTTGCAACCTGATGGAGGTCAGTATAGATGGACTAATAGACCAAGTCCCACACACTGCTAGAAGCCCAAATATTTTTTCAGAGCTAGATGCAGAAAAAAATTATTTTTAATTTGCAACCTGATGGAGGTCAGTATAGATGGACTAATAGACCAAGTCCCACACACTGCTAGAAGCCCAAATATTTTTTCAGAGCTAGATGCAGAAAAAAATTATTTTTAATTTGCAACCTGATGGAGGTCAGTATAGATGGACTAATAGAACAAGTCCCACACGCTGCTAGAAGCCCAAATATTTTTTCAGAGATAAATGAAGAAAAAAATTATTTTTAATTTGCAACCTGATGGAGGTCAGTATAGATGGACTAATAGAACAAGTCCCACACGCTGCTAGAAGCCCAAATATTTTTTCAGAGATAAATGAAGAAAAAAATTATTTTTAATTTGCAACCTGATGGAGGTCAGTATAGATGGACTAATAGACCAAGTCCCACACACTGCTAGAAGCCCAAATATTTTTTCAGAGCTAGATGCAGAAAAAAATTATTTTTAATTTGCAACCTGATGAGGTCAGTATAGATGGACTAATAGAACAAGTCCCACACGCTGCTAGAAGCCCAAATATTTTTTCAGAGATAAATGAAGAAAAAAATTATTTTTAATTTGCAACCTGATGGAGGTCAGTATAGATGGACTAATAGAACAAGTCCCACACGCTGCTAGAAGCCCAAATATTTTTTCAGAGATAAATGAAGAAAAAAATTATTTTTAATTTGCAACCTGATGGAGGTCAGTATAGATGGACTAATAGACCAAGTCCCACACACTGCTAGAAGCCCAAATATTTTTTCAGAGCTAGATGCAGAAAAAAATTATTTTTAATTTGCAACCTGATGGAGGTCAGTATAGATGGACTAATAGACCAAGTCCCACACACCGCTAGAAGCCCAAACATTTTTTCAGAGCTAGATGCAGAAAAAAATTATATTCAATTTGCAACCTGCTGGAGGTCAGTATAGAAGGACTAATAGAACAAGTCCCACACACTGCTAGAAGCCCAAATATTTTTTCAGAGCTAAATGAAGAAAAAAATTATTTTTAATTTGCAACCTGATGGAGGTCAGTATAGATGGACTAATAGACCAAGTCCCACACACTGCTAGAAGCCCAAATATTTTTTCAGAGCTAGATGCAGAAAAAAATTATATTCAGTTTGCAACCTGATGGAGGTCAGTATAGATGGACTAATAGAATGATGCTATGCCCAAAAGATTTTACTTCACTAGGTGCAGTAAAAAAATTGGTATTCTATACACAGGTGGTATATCTTGCAACACAGATAGGCTACTCCACTGACTAACACACTCTGCAATAGGCCAAAAAGGATTAGCTTTGCTAGATTCAGCCAAATGCTGTGAAAAAAACTTGCACAGCACTGGCACAGACCTGCCTGGCAAAAACTGATAGGAACTGATGTAACCTAGTCCTGAAAAGGACTCCAATTACAATTAGTCTTTACTCCCACAATCTATCTATTTAAGAGCACAGACCTGCCTGATAAAAGTCGTAGGAAACGATGTAACCTAGTCCTTAAAAGGACTGCAATCACAACTATTCCCTACTCCCAAGCTATCTGTATATTTGTGCGAAAATTGGCTTGAAATTAACAAGGTATAGCGCACACAGCAACAGCGGTGCCGTCTAACACGCAGCTGCAGCAGTGAGAAAATGGTGGCGACGGGGAAAATGGCTTGGTCTTATAGGGCAAGGACATGTGACATACACTGCCAATCACACATGCCCTTGCTTGTGTGAAAAAAAGCACTTCGCTCCGTGTGTGCGCTGCTGATAGGCTGACAGATTGCACCTCCCCACTGCAAATGCGGGAAAGAGAAAAAAAATGGAGATCTTCATTGTTCCTGCAGAGATCCATCCCCTGCCCCTCCCCCCGCCCCGCTGTACACTCAAACTGCGTATTAACATTAATTTTCATCATTACTGAGAAAAAATCCAGTTCTGATTTTGGTGCACGAACAGTTATCGAACATAACCTCGAACAGCCGAATTTTTCTCAAATTGTTCGTGTTCGCCGACCGGCTCGAACACTGCCCAAAACAGCTCGAATTTGAGATTGGCGAACAGTTCGAGTAGAACAACGCTCATCTCTAAAATTGATGCCTCTTTGTTGGTGGCTGCCAGTAATTTTTGGAAATGTGGGGAATCCTGATTGGGTCTCCATCTATTGGGTTGGCTGCAGTGGAAGAGGTGTCATTCCTAATTGTACGATTTCTACTGTACTGAAAATGATGACACTTCGGTGGTATTAGGCCCTAATTTAAGGAAATGTGAACACCCCTCATTGGGTCTCCATGTGCTGGGTTGGCTGCAGTGGAAGAGGTTTTGGTCTCCTTTACAATAGTTATACTCTAGTGAAAATAATTTTTGGTGCAGATATTGATATCCACACAGGAGTACACAGACCTGATAAACTCAACATGGGTATACAAAGCAGACTGAATCTCAGCTTAAAATTGTTTGGAGCAGATTTTCTTCTCCACACATGGGGAAAAAAAAAAGGTTGGGTCCGAGCAGCTTCCTGACCCTCAACTGTACTGTGCTGTCAGGGCAAGAAGAAGAGGAGGGTGACTCTGAAGGCGAGGAATGGGGTATCACATTGGATGATGATGAGGTTGCACATCCAAGTTGGTGTGAACCCAGAGGCACGCAGCTGAGTAGTTCATCTGAGAAGGTATAGGAGGAAGACGAGGAGGTTACGTTGCGTCTTATGGCGCAGACACGGAGTGATGCAAGCATGAGGAGCACTACATCCTTAGCCACAACTGTAGCTGTGACCAGCAGCAGTCACTGCCACGTGCCTTGCGCATTTTAAATGGAGTATAATATTTGGCACGCTCCACAAAATGTCTGTATTATTACCGCAGTAATATGGGATCACATCTGATGACCAGGGTTTTAGGCAGTGGTCTTGTAGTATAGTATTCGTCAGCGACTAAGTGTGAATAGGTTCAACAACACAAAGCTGCCAGACTTGAAATGGAGTATATTTGGAACGCTTCACAAAATGTCTGTATTATTACCACAGTAATATGGGATCACGTGTGATGAACATGGTTTTAGGCAGTGGCCTTGTAGTCTAGTATTGGTCAGCGACCAAGTGTGAATAAGTTCAACAACACAGAGCTGACAGACGTGAAATGGAGTATATATGGCACGCTCCACAAAATGTCTGTATTATTACAACAGTAATATGGGATCACATCTGATGACCACGGTTTTAGGCAGTGGTGTTAGTGATATGGTATTGGTAGCGACTAAGTCTGAATAGGTTGAACAACACACAACTGGCAGACTTTAACTGGAGTGTAATACTTGACATGCTCCAAAAAATGTCACGATTATTACCGCAGTAATATGGGATCACGTCTGATGACAATGGTTATAGGCAGTGGCCTATTAGTATGATATTGGTCAGCTGCCAAGTGTGAATAGGTTGAACAACACACAACTTGCAGACTTTAACTGGAGTGTAATATTTGGCACGCTCCAAAAAATGTCACGTTTATTACCGCAGTAATATAGGATCACGTCTGATGACCATGGTTTTAGGCAGTGGCCTATTTATTAGTATGATACTGGACAGCGACCAAGTGTGAATAGGTTTGAATAACACAACTGGCAGACTTTAACTAGAGTGTAATATTTGACACGCTCCAAAAAAATGTCACGATTATTACCACAGTAATATAGAATCACCTCTGCTTCCACAATACAGTAATGCGAATAAAATCAAAAATATCTGGCTGTAATCGGCTAAAAAGCAAATGGAGCAGTAAAATGGTGTACTGCATTGCTTTTTAAGCAAATAATCAGAACTAAGAGCAAAAAAAAAATTAGCCCTGATATCTAGGGCTTTGGATATCTGTAACAGCAGCAGACAGAACGTGCAGTGGACCCTATTCTGCTGTATACAGTGTCCACAAACTCTGCCTGCCTAACACCTGCTATCACCAGTAAAAAATATATGCATCCGAATTAGTTCTTAGAAGGACTGTTAGTTTAGATGTATACTGCTGTGGAATACCTGACTAAATCAACCGCCAATTCTCTCCCTCACCCATTTGCAGCTCTCCCTACTCTGCCTGTCTGAAGGGTAGACTGTGACGAGCATAGGGTCACCGGGTCTGATATAGACCCGATGACGCTATGCGGCCTCCAATCACTTCAATGCCACAACCAACATGGCTGTGGCATTACAGTGAGTGGCAGGCAATCCCCACATGTTTATTCGATGTTAAAACAGCGCTAAACATGTGGGGCAGGGACTCGAGCTCTCAACCGAATATCTCGGAAGTACTCGCCGAGCATCTATGATATGATTTCTGTGTGGATTGGATGGGTTGATACTAACATCTGGAGAGAATTTCATGTCAACAGCACCTTGACGACGTGTTCAATACTTATTTCACTCGCTGTATGTTTTAATCCCTTTCTGACATTGGCCGCACCAAATTTTTATAGTATAACATCTCTGCTTGTTGTTTCCATGTCATTTGCTGAATTCTCATCTTGAAACAATTTTTATGGTATAACATCTCTGCTTGCTGTATTTCTGCTATGTTATCTGTTGCATTTTATTTGAAATTTACTGATTGATGTGTGTCCTTCCATCATTGTAAACTCTTTCTGATGGAAGGTGTTATACTGTGTCAGGCATAGTGTCTTTGATCATCTCTCCACCCCCTGGTGTGTTTAGCAGCTGTTAATTTATCCACAAGCAGCTCCCACAATCCTTTTCACCTGATGCTATAGCCCTTCCTATAAATCTAGATGCATTATAAGAGGTGCACGTGGTGTGGGGTGCATGCACGTGTCCTCTTTATCAAAGTGCCCTATTCGACAAGTGTCTCTGATAGTCATTTCAATGGCAGTCATTCAGGGCAGGAGTCAGGTAACCCACACTTCTAACTATGTACTTTATTCCTGCTCCATATTCCTGTGTGCTTTTTTCATCCACATTCACCGTCCCATCCTCCCTCCATCACCACTCATCCACATCTGCCCCTCCCTCCTTCCCTCTCCCATGTACAGCTTCCATGCTCTTTAATTTCCTGAAAAATCTCACTCCATCTTATCCAAAGATAATGCACAAAAAACCATGTCACAAATCCAAAAACTATTTGCTCTTTCTCTTTTTACTGCTACTACTTATTTCAGGGGATATCTCTCCTAACCCCGGTCCACTCTCCGCCAAACTCAACCCCTTCCCACCTCACATCGAAACCCTGATAACTTTATTAATATCAGTTGTACTCCTTCATCTCCCTCTTTCAATTGTGCACTGTGAAACCACAGTCTGTATGTAACAAACTTCCTTTCCTGTACAACTATTTTCTGACCTATTCTCTCAATCTGCTGGCCCTCACTGAAACCTGGATTCAGGATTCAGACACTGTCTCCCCAGCCGCTATTTCTCATGGTGGCTTGCATTTTTCCCATTCCCCGAGACCTGCGAACAGACTTGATGGTGGAGTCAGCTTACTCCTATCTCCACAATGCTCTTTCCAGGTCATCCCCCCCAGTTCCACCACTCTCATTCCCTTCTTTTAAGGTCCACACAATCAGGCTCTCCTATCCCCTCTCCCTCAGAGTAGCGGTCATATACCATCCCCCAGGCTCACTCACCCAGTTCCTTGAACATTTTTCTGCCTGGCTGCCGCATTTCATGTCCTCAGATTTACCAAACCTTTTCCTGGGAGACTTCAACATCCCCATAAACAGCCCCACCTCCCCTTCCGCATCCCAGCTTCTATCTTTAACCACTTCTCTTGGCCTCTCACAGCTTTCAACCTCTGAGACACACAAAGATGGAAACACCCTTGATCAGGTCTTTGGCTTTGTTCCATCCCCATCCTAGATAACTCACCTCTTCCCCTCTCTGACCACAACATCCTCTCCTTCACCCTCACAAATCCTCGCCCACCCCAGCACACTCCTACCTATCACACATTCAGAAATCTACATGCCATTAACCCTCATTACACTTACAGAATCCCTTCACTCATCACTGTCCCCAATCTCCTCTTTTTCCTGTCCTGATCTGGCTGTAAATCTCCACAATGACACTCTCAGAAGCACCCTGGACCAAGTAGTGCCCCTCACTCTCTGAACCTCTAAACACAGAGTAAAACAGCCCTAGCTCACCACGCAAACCCGATTTCTCCAGCGATGCTCTAGGAGTGCAGAACGCCTATGGAGGAAAATTCGCACACTAGAAAACTTTATCCACTATAAATTTATGTTAAAAACCTATAACTCTGCCCTTCACCTCGCCAAACAGACCTGCTTCAGCACCCTGATCTCCTCACTATCCAACAACCCAAAAAAACTCTTCAACACCTTTCACTCCCTCCTCAGTCCTAAAGCGCAGGCCCCTATCACAAACATTTGTGCTGAGGACCTGGCCTCCTACTTCACAGAGAAAATAGAGAACATCCGTCAGGAAATCAGCTCCCAGCCACCAAGTGCCATGACTCCCATCCCTCCCCACATCTCCTCGGGATCACTCTCCACATTTGACCCAGTCACAGAAGAAGAAGTCTCCAGGCTCCTCTCTTCTTCTCATCCCACTACATGCACCACTGACCCCATTCCCTCACACATACTCGAGTCTCTCTCTTCAGTGGTAACTAGTGATGAGCGAGCACTAAAATGCTCAGGTACTCGTTGCTCGGGTCGAGCAAATTGGAATACTCGGGTGCTCGACCCGAGCAACGAGCCCAATGTAAGTCTATGGGAAACTCGAGCATTTTTCAGGCAGCTCCCCCCGACGGTGTGCAGAAGGCATAAAAATTGCCCAAATCGATGGAAACAGTGCTCAAATGACATGGGAACAGCATGGGGAAGACCCCTGGAAGCATCTCTGACTCCCAGATCACTGCTGTCAGCAACGTGGTCAGAGTATTATTCCACTTTTACGGACTCACAATAAAACATACAAAAACGAAACCAAAATGGATTTTCCTGGGAAAAATGTTAAGGAACATCCTTTCCAGGGTAATGACTTGTATATAAGGCAAAATAAATAACCCAAAATAAAAATACTCCTCCACAACTTGGGCTATGTTCACATGTAGCGTTTTTGATGGGTTTTTGCACTTTTGCATTGCTTTCAACCAAGACAAATGCATTCACCAGGAAATGTCATTTTAACATTTTACAACCTTATCTAGCCATGTGGTGTGTGACACATCATCAGACACATGCATACAGTGCTGAAAAGACATGGGAACAGCATGGGGAAGACCTCTGGAAGCATCTCTGACTCCCAGGTCACTGCCTAAAAGTGTGCCCATTATAAGTAATCCTTGGCGCATGCGAAGATGCCTCCCGCCATGCACCTGTCGTTGCAGACTTGCAACAATCACCGTCCATGTCCTTTTTCCACTGCAGTGTTCAGTTGTCCCTACCCCATTCCTTGGAATGCAAGCGCAAGTATGCAGGCAGCCACCCACCCACCCACAGGCTGCAATACTATACTGCCAAATTTTTGACAGATGCTTGCACTTGAAATGTGGCCTTTTAGGCTCGTGGAGGCGGAAGCTTTTCATAACCTCATGCCGGCGGCGGCCGGGTGTCCATACTCGGTCCCCAGCCGCCACTATATTTCCCGGTATCGCCTCCGCCTTCCACAAGCACGGGTTCCACAACATTACCCGTGCCCTCTCCAGTGCACTTATTGGGAAGGACCGCCTAACCACAAACACGTGGACAGATGAATGTGGCCAGGGACAGTACAGAGCCTGTCCACAACTTTTTTTGCTGAGAGTTGTATTTAGCTCGGTGAAAGGACTGGCATAGAGGGAAACCGTATCTACCCTGTGTGTCATTTCTCCCAGGAAGTCCTGTAATTGAGCTTGTTGCAGAAGCAATGGCAGCCCGTACAACATCAACTCGCACTTGTCGGTGGTGCTTTGACACACACACATCTTTCTTTGTGAATTTAATGTCTTGAATACAGAGTTGGACAATGGCCTGAACTGTAATGCGTTTTGAGAAATAACATGCATAAGCATGGCCGATCCACATTAAAAAAGCAGCCATAGACTGTCCGGCAACCTTCCCCCACACTTTTCTTAGCCAGGGCTGCTTTTCGGCAGGGTTGGACGGGCCCACCAGAGAACCGGAGATTCCTCCTTCAGGAGAGTTCATAGTGCCGAGGTGAGGCCATGATGATGATAGAGGCTACCATCTGCTTAGTTTTCTGTTACTTGGAATGCAAGTTCAAGTATGCAGCCAGCCACCCACCCACCCACCCACAGGCCGCAACACTAAACTGCCAGATTTCTGGGCAGATCTTTGCACTTGAAATATGGCCTTTTAAGCTCGTGGAGGCGGAAGCTTTTCACAGCCTCATGCCGGCGGCGGCCGGGTGTCCATACTCGGTCCCCAGCTGCCACTATATTTCCCGGTATCTCCTCCACATTTTCAGCGCTGGGAAGCTTTGCAGTGCTGGGATCCTGGGTTCAAATCCCAGCAAGGGCAACATCTGCAAAGACTTTGTATGTTCTCCCCGTGTTTGCGTGTGTTTCCTCCTCAGTAAAAATAGAGTGTCCGGGAACCTTCCCACACACTTTTCTTAGTGAGGACTGCTTCTCGGGAGGGTTGAACGGTGCCACCAGAGAATCCTCTGGTGTGCCTTGGCTTCTACCTCAGGAGAGTTCATGATAGCGTTAACTTTGCAGCTTATATGGGGCTCTTGAGCAGGTAAGAAAGGTTATCCCTCAGAATCAAATCCTCTGGTGGGCACAATATTTTTCAATCTGAAACAGCTTCTCAGTGGGAGTTGTATTTCACCACAGCCATATTCTTTAGCTCGGTGAAAGAACTGGCATAGAGGGAAACCGTATCTACCCCGGCTGTCATTTCTCCGTCACCAGGTTCCGCCCATTGTCACACATGACCACGCCTGGCTGTATGTTCAGCGGTGAGAGTCACAGATCAGGCTGCTGTGTTACAGCTTTCAACAACTCTGCAGCGCTGGGCGGTTTGTCAATTAAGCATTAAGCATGTTATCTTCAGCACAGCCTGTTGCCGCAAGGCAGTGCTGCAGTGCTGTCAGCTTGTGACTGATGTGGTCATTTTGGAGATGAAGGAGGAGGTGCATGAGCTGAACAATGTGATTACATGTGATTACATTGTGGTTAAATTTGTGATGCTGTTTTTGATGCTAAAGAAAGATCCTATTGTTTTGTTTTTTTTTTACGTTTTTTACAAATGCATTCACCAGGAAATGTCATTTTAACATTTTACAACCTTATCTGGCAATGTGGTGTGTGACACATCATCAGACACATCCTGTTTTATTTATGATGGAGGGACTCTGAAAGTCATAAAGCCTTTTTTTATAGGGCCATCAGACGGCCCTTACTATTCTTAAAAGGCCAACAGTCGGCCCTCGCTATTGTTAGAGAGCCATCAGCCGGCTATGCTTTGTTTTTCCCATTATTAACAAGTGGGTCTCCTATACTGTTATTGCATATCCAGTGACTGCAAGGGCTGCCAAAAATTTGCACGCAACCCAATACCACTTTGAAGAGACATAGTGGCGGGTCTAAGTAAAAAAAAATGTTCCCATTATAAAGGAGCGGGTGGTAATACCCATGCTGTGACTGCAAGGACTGCCAAAATTCGGGAAAAACTCCACTAAGAATTTAAAGACACATAGAGCAGGGCCACAGTAACGACAAATTCCATTTAGAAAGGAGAGAGTCTGCTATACAGTTATAGGGTATGCAGTGAGTCCAACGGCTGACCAATTTTAGGAAAAACCCCACTAAGAATTTAAAGGCACATAGAGCAGGGTCACAGTAACAAGGTACGACATGTTCCCATTAGAAAGGAGAGGGTATGCAGTGAGTCCAACGACTGACCAATTTTAGGAAAAACCCCACTAAGAATTTAAAGACACACGGAGCAGGGCCACAGTAACAAGGTACGACATGTTCCCATTAGAAAGGAGAGAGTCTGCTATACAGTTATAGGGTATGCAGTGAGTCCAACGGCTGACCAATTTTAGGAAAAACCCCACTAAGAATTTAAAAGACACATAGAGCAGGGCCACAGTAACAAGGTACGACATGTTCCCATTAGAAAGGAGAGGGTCTGCTATACAGTTATAGGGTATGCAGTGAGTCCAACAGCTGACCGATTTTAGGAAAAACCCCACTAAGAAATTAAAGACACATAGAGCAGGGCCACAGTAACGACAAATTCCCATTAGAAAGGAGAGGGTCTGCTATACAGTTATAGGGTATGCAGTGAGTCCAACGGCTGACCAATTTTAGGAAAAACCCCACTAAGAATTTAAAGACACACAGAGCAGGGCCACAGTAACAATGACGACATGTTCCCATTAGAAAGGAGAGGGTCTGCTATACAGTTATAGAGTATGCATTGAGTCCAATGGCTGTCCAGTTTTAGGAAAAACCCCACTAAGAATTTAAAGTCACACAGAGCAGGGTCACAGTAACGACAAATTCCCATTGGAAAGGAGAGAGTCTCCCATAGTGTTGGCCTATGCAGTGAATGCAAGGGCTGCCAAAAATTTGGAGGCACTTCAATGACTCTTGGAAGAGACGTGGAGGAGGGCCTCATAAAAAAATGTTCCCATTAGAATGGAGCGGGCCTCCTATACTTGTAATGCCCATGTACTAAGTGTATGAGCTGACAAACATTTACCCCTTCATTTCTTAAAGTAATGATGGCCACTCATTTTTCTTTACTTAGCTGCTTTTTTCTTGCCATAATACAAATTCTAACAGACTATTCAGTAGGACTATCAGCTGTGTATCCACCAGACTTCTGCACAACACAACTGATGGTTCCAACCCCATTTATAACGCAAGAAATCCCACTTACTAAACCTGACAGGGCACACCTGTGAAGTGTAAACCATTTCCGGTGACTACCTCTTGAAGCTCATCAAGAGAATGCCAAGAGTGTGCAAAGCAGTCATCAAAGCAAAAGGTGGCTACTTTGAAGAACCTAGAATATAAGACATATTTTCAGTTGTTTCACACTTTTTTGTCAAGTATATAATTCCACATGCGTTAATTCATAGTTTTGATGCCTTCAGTGTGAATGTACAATTTTCAAAGTCATGAAAATACAGAAAAATCTTTAAATGAGAAGGTGTGTCCATACTTTTTGTCTGTACTGTACATGAACATACTGTATAAAAACACCCTTTAAAAAATTATGTGGGTGTTGCATCACGTACCACGGTCACCCTGGTGATATGGTGTTGGAGGATGAGGAGAAGGAGGAGGACAAGAGCAAATAGCCAAAATCAGGAAGCGTATACCCATGTGTGGGTGTGAAAAGGTGCATGGGAATACACCTCCCAAGAAAAGACAGTGGATTTGAGTTTATGTTACGCTGCTATCATTCGGTGATGTTGAGAAGTCTGGCCCAATTCAGCCCTTGTTCATTTTTATAAGAATCAGCCTGTCAGCATTTTCAGTTGACAGGCGGATGTGCTTATCAGTTATAATTCCACCAGCGGCACTAAAAACCCGCTCTGATAAAACGCTGGCGGCAGGGCAGGCCAGGACCTCCAAGGCATAGAGAGCCAGTTCATTCCACATATCCAGCTTGGATACCCAATAATTATAAGGCACAGCGGAATCACGGAGGACGTTGGTACGGTCAGCAAGGTACTCCCTCAGCACCTTCCCAAATTTTGCACTCCTTGTGAGAGTACCCCGCGTCTCAGGGCCTGTGCGATGGGAGGGTCTGAGAAAATTCTCCCATAACTTTGACAGTGTTCCTCTGCCTCTGCTGGATTGAAGTTGTGTCTCTCTCACCTGTACTCCTTAGTTGTCCAACTAAGTGTGCCCTTTGTCGCCAGTGTTTTCAGATGGTAATTTCTTTAATAGTTCCGCAACAAGGGCCTTCTGGTACAGCCCCATTTTTGTAGACCTGTTCGCCTCAGGAATAAGAGATAGAAAGTTCTCCTTGTAGCGTGGGTCTAGAAGTGTCACCAACCAGTAATGACTGTCACCCAAAATTTTGAGAATGCGAGGGTCATGGGAAAGGCAGCGTAGCATAAACTAGCCATGCGTGCCAGATTACTAATAGGCAAGACTTCCGTGTCCTCACCAAGAGGATGACTGACCATGCTCTCCTCCTCCTCCTCTCTGTCCTCTGGCCATCCACGCTGAACAGACAGTATGACAGCTGTGCAGGTAGTACCGTCTATAGTGCATGAAACTAGCTCCTGTCCTTCCTCCTCCTCCTCCTCCTCCTCCTCTTCCTCATTGTCACACAATCCACGTTGGGATGAGTTGAGGGTTGGCTGTGTGCAATCACCCTGTATGATTCCTTGCTCCATCTCATCGTGCTCCGCCTACAATGCATCCTCTTTGATTGTGAGCAGAGAGCGTTTCAGAAGACAGAGAAGCGGAATGGTGACGCTAATTATGGCGTTATCGCCGCTCACCATCTTGGTGGAGTCCTCAAAGTTTTGGAGGATAGTACATATGTCTGACATCCATGTCCACTCCTGAAGTCTTATGTGTGGAGTCTGAACTGAATACCGACGGCCTTGTTGATGCTGGTACTCAACAACTGCCCTCTTCTGCTCACAAATCCTTCCCAACATCTGCAGTGTAGAGTTCCAAGGTGTGGGGACATCACACACCAGTCTGTGAGCCGGAAGCTGCTGCAAACGCTGCTGAAACACTGCAAGGGCGGCGGAAGCTGTAGCTGACTTTCTAAAATGGGCACACAGGCGGCGTACTTTAACAAGCAGATCCGGCAGCTTTGGGTAGGATTTGAGAAACCGCTGAACCACGAGGTTAAGCACATGGGCCAGGCATGGTATGTGTGTGAGCTCGCCTCGCCTCTGAGCTGCCACCAGGTTCCGGCCATTGTCACACACTACCATGCCTGGCTGTAGGTTCAGCGGTGTGAGCCACAGATCTGCCTGCTCTTTCAGAACTGTCCACAACTCTTTAGCATTGTGCGTTTTTTCAGCTAAGCATATTAGCTTCAGCACAGCCTGTTGCAGCTTGGCCGAGGCAGTGCTGCAGTGCTTCCAGCTTGTGACTGATGTCGTCATTTCGGAGATGGAGGCTGAAGAGGAGGAGGAGGCTGAGGAGGATGAGGTGCAGGAGCTGTAGACCGTGGGGGCAACCCTGATTGACCTAGGGCCCGCAATCTTTGGCGTCGGGAGGACGTGTTCCATCCCAAGTCCGGCTGGGTCCCGGCTTCCACTATGTTAACCCAGTGTGCCATCAGCGAGATGTACCGTTCATGCCCACAAGCACTTGGCCACGTGTCCGTGGTTAGGTGGACTGTATCGGTAACTGCATTGTTGAGAGCACGGCTAATGTTTTGGGACATGTGCTTGTGTAATGCGGGGACGGCACACAGGGAGAAATAGTGGTGGCTGGGGACCGAGTACCGAGGGACAGCCGCCGCCATCAGGTTGCGGAATGCTTCCGTCTCCACGAGCCTAAAAGGCAAAATTTTGAGCGCAAGCAGTCGTGAAATGTGAGAATTTAGTTGGTTGGCCTGTGGGGCATGGCTGCATATTTGCGCTTGCGTTCCAAGGACTGGGGTATGGACAACTGAACGCTGCCCTGGGACAAGGACATGGATGTGCTTCCTGATGCTGCTACTTGAGAGTGTGCAAGGACAGGTGCAGGACAGGAGGCATCTTCGCATGCACAACAGCGGAAGAGGCAATGGTGCCACCCGCAGACACTGTTCCTGGACCCTGGGGTTCGACCCACAAAGTCGGGTGCTTTGCTGCCATGTGCCTGATCATGCCGGTGGTGGTCAGGCTGGTCGTTTTGCCACCCCTGCTGATGCTGGAATGGCAGGTGGTGCAAATGGCCTTTTTGGGGTTATCGGCAGAGTCTTTAAAAAACAACCAGACTCGGGAAGACCTAACAGTTGTACTGGCAACTTCCTTCGTTTTGGTGTTATGGGGAACGGTTGCTTGCCTTTTGTCTGCGGCCACCACACTGCTTCTTCCTGCCTGTTGGGGTGCTCTGCCTCCCTCCCCCTGTGTGCTGCTCTCCTCGCTCTGCATGTCCTTCTGCTAGGTTGGGTCAGTTACTATATCATCCACCACCTCGTCTTCCACTTCCACACCCTGGTCCTCCTCCTGACTTTCTGCAATTGTGTCACATCATCGTCCACCTCTTGTGACACTTTCCCACCGTCGCCTTCATATGACCCTGGCTGCTCAAATATTTGGGCATCGCTACACGCGTTCTCCTCAGTTGACTCTGGGTACTCGGCATGGTGGGAGGAAGGAGGGTTAGGGTGAGGAATATGCAGTCCAGACTCACGGCTACTGAGACTTGACCGTGTGGAAGACAGAGAGGTGGTTGTGGCAGCTAAGTGACTGGAAGCATTATCCGCTATCCAACCAACAACCTTTTGACACTGCTCTGGGTTCAATAGTGGTGTGCTGCGGTCCCCTAGAAATTGGGACAGGAAGGTCAGGCGAGAAGATGTGGGTGTTGTGGCACAATTTCGGCTTGCCCACAGCTTTGTCCTCGGCCTCTGCATGCACCATTACCATCATGTCCAGTTCCCTGTCCCTTGCCACGTGCCTTGCCCATTTTAAATGGAGGACAGTATCTTCCACGCTCACTACAAATGACTGAGTTTGGAACGAACTTATATGTAATCCGTGTCATGGAGAAAACAGAGTTTTAAATACCTGGCCTGTAGGTAAGTAGTTTGAACAGCAAACTGCGGTGAATTGCTTCACTGACACACTAAAGGAAATTTTTAAAGGAGGCCAGAAATGGCAGTATTTTCTGACAACGTATATGTGATCCGCGTGACGGAGAAAACAGAGTTTTAAATACCTGGCCTGTAGGTAAGTAGTTTGAACAGAAAACTGCGGTGAATTGCTTCAATGACACACTAAAGGAAATTTTTAATGGAGGCCAGAAATGGCAGTATTTTCTGACAACGTATATGTGATCCGTTTGACGGAGAAAACAGTTTTAATTAGCTGGATTTCTAGCACTCTAATATGGAAAGGACCTGGCTGTATTCTGCAGTGTCAACAAACAAAGGGCGCAGAAAAAATGGTGTTCTCTGGATTGCTTTTTAAGCAAATAATGAGGATTAAGATCCAAAGAAAGGTATTCCTGGCCCCTGAGACCTGGGCCTTTGTATAGAAATATCTAACAGCAGCAGAAGGCAGAATTGGAATGGAGCCTCTTGTGATATATGCACAGCAGTCTGCTATATACACTGCCTGCCTATACACCCTACCTGCCTGATATCTCTGCAGATGGATTAGTCCTCAGAAGGACTGTTTGTTAAGATGGATATGTGTAATGTACGGTTTTTCTCCCTACACTACCTAATACACAATCAAATCTGTCCCTGACTCAGCAGCAGCTCTCCCTACACTGTCTGATCCGGAGTGACTGTGACGAGCATGGCGGCGCCAGGTCTGATATAGACCTGATGACGCTGTGCGGCCAGCCAATCGCTGTAATGTCCACAACCAACATGGCTACGGCATTACAGTGCATGGTAGGCCATTCCTGCATGTTCATTGGCTCTCTAAAGAGCGCCAAACATGCAGGGAGGGGACTCGAGTTCCCGCCCGAGCAACCCGGAAATACTCTGCGAACGCCGAGCATCTTGAGCAGTGAGATGCTCGAGCGAGCACCGAGCAGTAGCGAGCATGCTCATTCATCACTAGTCGTAACAACTCACCTAACTGAAATCTCCAACCTAAACCTCTCTTCTGGTATCTTCCCCTCCTCCTTCAAACATTCCATCATTACTCCATTATTAAAAAAGCCCTCTCTTGACCATTCCTGCACAAACAACTAGGGACCAGTCTCCAATCTCCCCTTCATCTCTAAACTCTTGAAGTGTTTGGTCTACTCCCGCCCTACCCGTTACCTCTCCATTCACTCTCTTCTAGGCCCATCACAGTCCGGCTTCTGCCCCCTACATTCTACAGAGACTGGTACTCATCAAAGTAACCAATGACCTTCTGACAGCAAAACATAACAGTAACTACTCTCTTCTCATTCTTTGTGACCTCTCTGCAGCCTTCGACACCGTTGACCACCACCTCCTACTCTCTATGCTCCACTCAATTGGCATAATGGACACTGCTCTCTCCTGGTTCTCCTCCTACCTATCTGACCGCTCTTTGAGTGTATCGTTCACAGGTTCCACTTCTTCCCCCCTTCCTCTCACTATTGGGGTTCCTCAGAGTTCAGTCCTTGGCCCTCTTCTCTTCTCTCTCTACACGGCCCCAATTGGACAGACCATCAGCAAATTTGGCTTTCAGTACCATCTTTATACAGATGACACACAACTATACACTTCATCCCCTGACCTTACCCCCACTGTACTACAGAACACCAGTGACTGTCTGGCCGCAGTTTCCAACATCATGTTCGCTCTCTATCTGAAGCTGAACCTTTCCAAAACCGAACTTCTTCTGCTCCCACCGTCTACTCACCTCCCTAAATCCGACATCTCCCTCTCCTTGTGTGGCACCACAATAACGCCGAGCCAGCAGGCATGCTGTCTGGGCGTTGTGTGACACCAATCTTTCCTTCACCTTCCATATGCAATCTCTTGCCCTCTCTTGTCACTTGCACCTGAAGAACATCTCTAGAATTCACCCCTTTCTTACCTTGGAAACAACAAAAACCTTCACTGTTGCCAAGATCCACTCCCTCCTTGACTACTGTAACTCTCTATTAATTGGCCTTCCCCTCACTCGACTTTCCCCTCCCAGTCCATCCTTAATGCAGCAGCCAGGGTCATCTATCTGGCTAATCGTTACTCGGACGCTTTAGCTCTGTACCAGTCATTGCACTGGCTGCCCATACATTATAGGATCCAATTTAAATTGCTTGTTCTCACCCACAAAGTTCTCTACAGTGCGGCACCCCCCTAAATCTCCTTCCTCATTTCTGTTTATCGGCCTACCCGTCATCTACGCTCCGCAAGCGACTTTCCACTAACATCCACACTAAACTGTACATCCGACTCCCGGCTCCAAGACTTCTCCCGAGCTGCACCTATTCTTTGGAATGCTCTACCCCAAGAAATTAGGATGAACCACAACTTACACAGTTTTAGGTGCTCCCTAAAATACATCTGTTTAGGGTGGACTTTCACATTCCCTAATCAAAGTTTTTTTTATATTTTTATAGCCCATTCAGTATTTCTCCAAACATAAGTTTCCACCAAACTCCACCGCACCCAAAAGCACTACAGATAATGGCTGGTGATGATGACAAGCTCATGCAACCTTTATCTATCTTTCATCCCCTCAAGATGACTGGACCATCATTGTAAATAAGCTTTATGTCACCCCCACCTCATTGTAGATTGTAACTCTTATGAGCAGGGTCATCATTATCTTTGCTTTAATTATTGCATTATCTTTAGCTATGTTACTTATGACTGTTGTATATGAACCTCTGAATTGAAAAGTGCTGCAGAATATGTTGGCGCTATATAAATAAAGATTATTATTATTATATGTCCCATTTTATGCTGCTTTCACAAAAATAGACTTACCAGTACATCCTAGTCATTGTGTGGGCACAGAAACTGTGCCCGTGCAATTGCCACCGGGTGCTCGGCTTAAGTTATAGCTGAGTCCCGGCTGTCATAGCCAGGGGAGGTGCATGCACTGATGCTGGCTGATTAACCCTCTAAATTCCGCAATCCATAGTGATCACAGCATTTAGAAGGCTAGGAGATAGAGGGGGCTCCCTCTCCTGTCCATTCAGTACCCCCACAACTTCATCGCAGGCTGCCAATCGTTGTCATGGCAACCTGAGGTCAAATAATGACATTTGGGTCTGACAGCTACAGTGGCCTGTTTAGACTATGCCATAACCTTTTTCTAAAAGGCGATCTGTCAGTGTAAGACAGTGCAATGCATTATATCAGTGATCATTGAAAATGAAAGTAAACGACCCGACCTATAAAACTGTCACACTAGTTAACTCCATCAGTGAACACTGTAAAAAAATTATTAAAAAACAAGACAAAAAAACTATTTTTTTTATTATACAGCCGAACAAAATGTGGAATAAAACACAATCAAAAAGATGAATGTGTCACGCTGTCTCTGTATACTGGAGGTAGGGGGCCTAAGCTGACCCTAAGCTGGGGCCCTAACTAATCCCTCAACCAGGAGGTACTGTTAAAGGTACAGAGGTCCAGGCCGCCAGCGTAACCCCTACCTCCTGAGGATCCCTGCACCTAAGTAATCTAGTCCTGAGAAGGACCCCGATCACAACAAAAGGGGACAAGTAATAATATGCCCACACACAGTACTTAGACGAACGAGACAGTACAAGGGAAAAACCAAAACCACCTTGCATACAAAAACTACACAACTACAACAGAGGGAACACCAACGGGAAAGGAGATAAATGATAAAGTGAGGAAGGGAAAAAACTCACCGAATACACTTATCTCTGAAACTCCAAATACCACGATCCGCTCTGTTAGTCTGCATGAAATGCTTTCACCGACACTTCCCTAACAGACCAGCAGGCATTTGAAGGAGTCTCACTACAGCAGCATTGATTGCAGCTGGGCGAGGCTGGACCTCGTCTAGCACAGAGAGAGAGAGAATTAACTCCCTCACTGCCGAAAAACACAAAGCACCAAAAAGTCAGCTGCGAGAAGTCAGGCTGTGTAATCGTGACGATCTTCGTGGCGACACACCCGTGACAGTACCCCCCCTTCTACGAGGGGCCTCCGGACCCTCAGGGCCAGGTTTATCCGGGTGAGTCGTGTGGAAGGCCCGAACTAATCGGTCTGCGTTAATATCCGACGCAGGAACCCACATCCTCTCCTCAGGACCATACCCTTTCCAATGAACCAGGTACTGAAGGGACCGGCGATTAAAGCGTGAATCGATGACCCTCGATACCTGGAACTCCAAGTTACCCCTGACCACCACTGGAGGGGGAGGTAAAGGTGACGGTACCACCGGCGCCACATACCTCTTAAGCAACGATCTGTGGAACACGTTGTGAATTTTAAACGTAGGGGGGAGGTCAAGACGGAATGCCACCGGATTAATAATAGAACTGATTCTGTACGGCCCGATGAACCTGGGACCCAGTTTCCAGGAGGGAACCTTAAGTTTTATATTCCTGGTAGACAACCATACCCGATCGTTCACACTTAGGTCCGGACCAGACACTCTCCTCCTATCAGCCATACGTTTGTATCGGTTCCCCATAGTATTCAGATTCTTCAGCACCCCTCTCCATACTGAAGTGAGTGATGAGGAAAATCGTTCCTCCTCAGGAACCCCCGAAGAGCCCCCCCTACTGAAAGTACAAAACTGGGGGTGAAAACCATATGCCCCAAAAAACGGGGACTTACCAGTGGACTCACTCCGCCTATTATTAAGAGCAAACTCTGCCAGAGGTAAGAAAGAAGCCCAGTCCTCCTGGTTCTCTGACACAAAACACCGGAGATATGTCTCCAAGCTCTGGTTCATACGTTCCGTCTGACCATTGGTCTGAGGATGAAAAGCCGATGAGAACGACAAATGCATACCCCGCCGTGCACAAAACGCCTTCCAGAACTTGGACACAAACTGAGACCCCCGATCAGACACCACCTCGGAGGGTACCCCGTGAAGCCTCACAATCTCCCCAATGAACACCTGCGCAAGAGTTTTAGCATTAGGGAGAGCCGGAAGAGCGATAAAATGTGCCATCTTGCTGAACCTGTCCACTACAACGAGTATGACCGTTTTACCCGAAGACGGAGGGAGGTCCGTAATAAAGTCCATAGACAGATGAGTCCAAGGACGCTCCGGGATCTTCAAAGGTAAGAGGGCCCCAGACGGACGGGTATGTGAGGTCTTAGAGCGCGCACAAACCCCACAGGACGCGACAAAAGTTACCACCTCCTTATGTAAGTTAGGCCACCAAAACCGACGCGAGAGGAGATCCACAGTTGCTCTACTCCCCGGGTGTCCTGCAAAAACTGAGTTATGGTGTGCCTCGATCACCTTTTGTCGCAACTGATCTGGAACAAACAGTCTCCCCGGAGGTCCAACAGGGGCGTCCCCCTGAGCCTCCAATACCTCCTCCTCCAGCTCAGAGCATACTGCCGAAACCACCACCCCCTCCTGAAGGATAGGAATCGGGTCGTCCGTATTCCCGGCCCCAGGGAAACTACGAGATAAGGCATCCGCCTTTACATTTTTTGACCCAGGACGATATGTAACGACAAAATTAAACCTGGTAAAAAACAATGACCACCTAGCTTGTCTGGGATTCAGACGTTTCGCGGACTCCAGATATAGCAGGTTCTTGTGATCGGTGATGACGGTGACCGGATGGACTGCCCCCTCCAAAAAATGGCGCCACTCCTCAAAAGCTAACTTAATGGCCAAGAGTTCCCTATTGCCGACATCGTAATTCCTCTCAGCGGACGACAATTTTTTAGAGAAAAAGGCGCACGGATGCCACTTACCAGGGGACGAACCTTGTGACAATACTGCTCCCACCCCTACCTCGGAAGCGTCTACCTCTACAATGAATGGCTGTGACGCATCCGGTTGAATGAGTATGGGTGCCGAGGCAAAACATTTTTTCAAGGAGGAGAATGCTTGACAAGCCTTGTCAGACCACCTAGAAAAATCCGTCCCCTTTTTAGTCATGTCTGTGAGAGGCTTAACCATGGACGAGAAATTACGAATGAACTTCCGGTAATAATTAGCAAACCCCAGGAAACGTTGTAGTGCCTTAAGATTCTCTGGCCGATCCCACTCAAGAACTGCCCGCACTTTCCCAGGGTCCATACGAAAACCGGACGCTGAAACCAGGAAGCCTAAAAACTGGAGTTCCTGTATGGCGAACACACACTTTTCCCATTTGGCATACAGTTTATTATCCCGCAAGATCTGTAACACCTGCCTAACGTGCTCCTGATGAGACACCAGATCCGGCGAGTAAATTAAGATATCATCCAGATATATGACAACAAACTGTCCCACCAGGCGGCGAAAAATGTCATTAACAAAGTGTTGGAACACCGCCGGGGCATTAGTCAGACCGAATGGCATGACAAGGTTCTCATAATGCCCCTCCGGAGTGTTAAACGCCGTCTTCCACTCATCCCCCTCCTTCATCCTAATCAGATTGTACGCCCCCCTGAGATCCAACTTAGAGAACCATTTGGCGCCCACGATCTGATTAAAGAGATCGGGAATAAGTGGGAGCGGATACGGATCTCGGACCGTAATCCGATTAAGTTCACGGAAATCCAGGCAAGGGCGTAGGCCTCCATCTTTCTTCTTAACAAAGAAGAACCCTGCAGCCACCGGTGAAGATGAAGGTCTAATATGCCCCTTAGCCAGACTTTCTGAAATATAATCCTTCATGGCCTGCCTCTCAGGACCAGAAAGGTTATACAACCTAGCTTTAGGTAACTTGGCCTCAGGGAGCAGTTTTACAGAACAGTCATACTCACGATGAGGAGGTAGTTCCTGACACCCTTTCTCCGAGAATACATCCTCAAAGTCTGCCAGAAATGGAGGTAAGACCCAAGGAGTAACCGCACCGATGACCGTGTTCATGCAGTTTTTATTACAGAATTTACTCCATTGGCTTATCTCTCTGGTTTGCCAATTAATAACCGGGTTATGCTTAGTTAACCAAGGAAGGCCCAACACTATAAGAGTGGGAAAACCCTCCAACACGTAGCAAGACAACAGTTCTTTATGTATCGCCCCCACTTGAAGTTTTACGTCATGCACAGCTTGCAAAAAACTTCCCTGACCGAGAGGCCTGGCATCGATCGAGAATATGGGGATGGGTTTAGCCAACTCACTCAATCGCATACCTTGAACCCGGGCAAACCGAGCATCAACCAGATTAGCCCCGGCCCCACTATCCAGAAGAACAGATATCCTCTCAGTTCTCGTACCCACCACCACCTCCGCCGGTACGAGAAACTGAGACGAACCTAGGGACGAAATACCTACTCCCAGATTGCCGTCCACCACACAACCTGGGATCAACAGTTTTCCGACGACTCTTCACTCTGCAAGGGACGGGATGGACACCCCCCAATAAAATGTCCCTTTCTCCCGCAGAAGAAACACCTTCCTGTCTTATGGCGCACCACCGGTCCCCTCCCCCGAAATGATGTCCCTCCTAATTGCATAGGCTCCTCTGGACTGACCAGGGGAACCACCATATGAGGGGACCTTGTAGGAGGTGGAGTCATCACAGGGGGTAGAGTTATCCCGCACCTCTCCCGAAGCCGTCTGTCAACGCGAATAGCAAGGGCCATAGCGGCTTCCAGTGACGCGGGAGAGTCATACTGTGCCAACACATCCTGTAATTTGTCAGATAAACCTTGACAAAACTGGCTCCTAAGAGCCGGGTCATTCCACTGGGTGTCCATGGCCCACCTACGGAACTCCGAACAGAATTCCTCCACCGGACGATCTCCCTGCTGGATCCTACGTAACTTAGACTCAGCAAGGTAGATCCGATCTGGGTCATCATATACGAGTCCCAGAGCAGCGAAAAACCTATCCACTGACTGGAGAGCCGGGGAGCCCGGGGGAAGAGAGAACGCCCAAGATTGTGGGTCCCCTTGTAGGAGCGAGATGACAATTCCCACCCTTTGTTCTTCACTCCCCGATGACCGAGGCTGCAGCCGAAAGTACAACTTGCATGCCTCCCGGAAAACAAAAAACTTGTCCCGCCCCCCAGTGAACCTGTCAGGGAGAGCTACTTTAGGTTCTGGTCCGGCTTGCTCCTGAGGATACAAAACCTTGGACCTAACGTCCGCCAGCTCCATGGACAAACTCTGCAACTGCCGAGCTAGACCGGCTACTGAATCCATGGTAGCTGGAGAAAAACTAAGTGGTCGGTGAAAATGTCACGCTGTCTCTGTATACTGGAGGTAGGGGGCCTAAGCTGACCCTAAGCTGGGGCCCTGACTAATCCCTCAACCAGGAGGTACTGTTAAAGGTACAGAGGTCCAGGCCGCCAGCGTAACCCCTACCTCCTGAGGATCCCTGCACCTAAGTAATCTAGTCCTGAGAAGGACCCCGATCACAACAAAAGGGGACAAGTAATAATATGCCCACACACAGTACTTAGACGAACGAGACAGTACAAGGGAAAAACCAAAACCACCTTGCATACAAAAACTACACAACTACAACAGAGGGAACACCAACGGGAAAGGATATAAATGATAAAGCGAGGAAGGGAAAAAACTCACCGAATACACTTATCTCTGAAACTCCAAATACCACGATCCGCTCTGTTAGTCTGCATGAAATGCTTTCGCCGACACTTCCCTAACAGACCAGCAGGCATTTGAAGGAGTCTCACTACAGCAGCATTGATTGCAGCTGGGCGAGGCTGGACCTCGTCTAGCACAGAGAGAGAGAGAATTAACTCCCTCACTGCCGAAAAACACAAAGCACCAAAAAGTCAGCTGCGAGAAGTCAGGCTGTGTAATCGTGACGATCTTCGTGGCGACACACCCGTGACAGAATGAAAATAAAAATGGTATAGCTGAAAACACCATCTTGTACCACAAAAAATGAGCTGCCAGCTCCATCAGCTGAAAAATAAAAAAGCTATACCTCTCAGAATACAGCGATGCCGAAATAATTATTTTTTTCTAAAAATTAAATTGTGGTACCGCTGTAATCATACTGACATGAAGAAAAAGCTGTCTTATTTTACCACCTGGTGGATGGCATTAAAAAAATAATATTTCCGGAATTGCTGGTTTTTGTACATTCTGCCTCCCAAATATCAGAATAGAAAGCAATTAAAAAATCTTATGCGCCCTAATATGGTACCAATAAAAATAAAGCAGTCTTTTACTGCCCAAAAAATGGCATAAAAAATCAATAGAACAAATTCTTGACATGCTGTTGATTTGTTAATTCTGCCTCCCAAAGATTGCAGTCAGGCTCGTCTCACATTTCTCCTGCACTCTACGCTGAGCGCTTACACCTGGGTTTCAGTGTAAAGCTCTTAAATACATGATTTAAATTTGTGGACATGGTCTGGCCAATGATCTAGTGGTGTCATTTAAAGCATGCATAAAAGTGCGGTCAGCCACAGTTTTGTGCACCTCTGAAAAGAAGGATGCTGATGAACAGAAGTCAGACGGAGTCCAGAGTAACTCTACAGCCTCATTATACTGAATAGATCCCTCAGGGGTTTAATCTAAATCATGTAATTCAGAGATTTAGATGGAAACCTTGATGTAAGTGCTCACTTAGACAACAGAATAAAAGCGAACCAAAATGTTATGTAAAATGTTCCCAATAAAAGCTTCAACTTAATCCACAAAAAAAGTCCCCGCTCAGGTCCGTCATCTGTCACTGGAAATATAGGGGTTTCCTCATTACTGGTAGCACAAAGGCTCTGGAAATGCGCTTTGGTTCTATGCCTACCAAAACAAATTCAGCGAATTATGTGCTCCCAAATCCAAATGCCTCCATCCCTTTGGAGCTACAGTGTGCCTAAACCACATTTAGTGTCCACATGTTTGCCATTTCTGTAGTGATAAGAGGGTGCTTAATTTATGGGTGTGTGACTCTGCAAGCATGTGCTGGGCATAATATACGGCACTACAATGTACTTGGTACTACAACGTACTGGGCATTACAATGCAGACATGCACTTTTTACTCAGCAACATCGACTGTTGCTTGTTTCTCGAAAACACACATGAAGTAAAAATCGTCACTACACCTGTATATAAATTCCCAGTAGGGTGGATTTTCCAAAATGGGGTCCCTTGAGGGGGGATTATGTTCAACCAGCACTTAGGGGCTCTGTATATAAAGTCTGCAAACTATTCTACAAAAATTTGTTCTCCAAGAGTCAAATAGCACTCCTTCCCTCACGAGTCTCACCATGTGGCTAAACAATGCTGTACATATGGGGTATTTCCACTTTCAGGAGAAGTTGTATGACAAATTTTGGTGCCATTTTACCCACTTCCCTGTGGGAAAATGTAAAATCTGGGGCTAAAACAAAATTTTTGTTTTAAATATGTAATTATTTTTTCTTCACTGCCCAATGGTATAAAATGTTGTGACACACCCGTGGTGTCAATATGATCACTACACCCTTAGATGAATTAATTGAGAGGTGTAGTTTGTTAAATATGGTCACTTATGGGAGATTCTGCTGTTCTGACACCCCAGGGAGCTCTTCCAGTGGGTCATGACACCCACAAACGATAACAGCAAAATTTGCACTGTAATATGGTGCTCATTCTCTTTTGAGCTTTCCACTGTGCCTGAAACGTAGTTCCTGACTACATGTAGGGTATTATTCCACTCAGGAGAAATTGTACAACAACCTATGTGCTCCATTTTTTCCTTTTAGCTCTTATAAAAATTAAAAAATTGGGCTAAAATAACCATTAAGAGGCAAATGTGTTGGCAAAATGCTCACTGCCCACCTAGATGAATTCATTGGGGCATGTAGTTTGTAAAATTGGGTCACTTATGGAGGGGTTCTTCTGGTCTTGCACCTCAGGGGCTCTGCCAATCTAACATGGCAACCTCAAACCATTCCAGCAAAATCTGGACTTCAATATGGCGACTCTTCCATTCTGAGCTTTGCACTGTGCTTCAAAAGTAATTTTCGACCACATATGGGGTATTTGCATACTCGGAAGAAATTTATAACAAATAGAACCATTCACTTTCTCCTATTATTCCTTTTGAAAATTAAAAATTTAGGTCAAAAGCAACTTTTTTCGTGGAAAAAATGGTAATTTTCCATTTACTCAGCCCACTGTTATACCATTCAGTGAATCGACTCAGGGTTAAAATGTTCACTACACCACTAGATGAATTCCTGAAGAGGGTAAATTGTAGGGGTTTCTGCTGTTTTGGCATGTCAGGGGTTTTTCTAATGAGACATGGCATCCGCAATCTATTCCCGCCAAAGTTGAGCTCCAGAATTAGTTGGCGCTCCTTCCCTTCTGAGCCCTGCCATGTGCCCAAGCGGTAGTTTTTCACCAAATATGGGGTATTGGTGTACGCAGGAGAAATTGCACGACTAATTGTATGGTTCATTTTCTCCTGTTACCCTTGTGAAAATGAAAAATTTGGGGCTAAAGCAACATTTTTTGTGGAAAAAAATAATTTTCATTTTTTCTTTCCACATTGGTTTAATTCCAGTGATGCACCTAAAGGGTTAATAAACTTCTTAAATTTGGTTTTGAGCACTTTGAGAGGTACAGTTTTTAAAATTGTGCCACTTTTGTGTGTTTTTTGTCACATAGGCCCCTCAAAGTCACTAAAAAATTGGTTTTGTAAAATTTGTTGGAAAAATTTAAAAATTGCTGAAAAAAAGTCATCCCTGTATGCCTCATATGAGGTGCTTTGTATTTGAGAAACCATATTTTATTATTTTATTTAAATGACCTCTTCCAGTCTGTGAGGAGGATGCTGCATGGAAGATAACTCTGCCCACAGAGCTTATTTTACATGAATGGGGAGTTACCAGTGTGAGACAAGTAACTATCACAGAACAAGAGAACTGAAAGTAATCTTCTTGCAAACACATTTTTTTGCAGTTCTCTGAGATCTGCTGAATTGCAACAATATTGAAACCCTGTCTGCATGTGAGCTGGAAGCTGAAGCTGAGAGGAACCTGCAGATGTGTCAGGTATAATCACACACAGCTCTGCAGTGAGATCAGGAGAGCAGAGAGCGGCCATTACACATCACACTAGTAACGCCCTCTTCATGTAAAATAAATTCTGGACATAGAGTTATCTTTCAGGCAGCATTCTCCCCAGAGCCTGGAAGAGGTAATTTATATAATGTGCTAAAAGATCATTTCTCAACAACAAGGCATCTGATATGAGGCATACAGGTATCACTTTTTAAGCAGGCTATTACCAGTATGCCCATATTAATAGTTTTAATAGGTCAATTGTGGTGACAGATTCCATTTAAGGCCATAAAAATGTAAAGTTTGAAAATTGTGAAATTTTCAAATTTTTGTCAAATTTTTGATATTTTCATAAATGCAAGTCTTAACATTTTTGACAACAGAGAACAAGTCAAAGAAACAGACTTACTGTTCATTTTTCAAATTTATTGGAAATGCTATTTAAATGGTATAAAATTGATTATAAAATAAATATTTATATCTTTGGCAAGAACCTCTTCTAATACAGTGGGTACAGAATGTATTCTGACCCCTTTACATTTTTCACTCTTTGTTTCATTGTAGCCATTTGGTAAATTCTAAAAAGTTCATTTTTTTCTCATTAATGTACACTCTGCACCCCATCTTGACTGAAAAAAAATAGAAATGTAGAAATTTTTGCAAATTTATTAAAAAAGAAAAACTGAGATATCACATTGTCATAAGTATTCAGACCCTTTGCTCAGACACTCATATTTAAGTCACATGCTGTCCATTTCCTTGTGATCCTCCTTGAGATGGTTCTACTCTTTCACTGGAGTCCAGCTGTGCTTAATTAAACTGATAGGACTTGATTTGGAAAGGCACACACCTGTCTATATAAGACCTCACAGCTCACAGTGCATGTCAGACCAAATGAGAATCATGAGCTCAAAGGAACTGCCCAAGGAGCTCAGAGACAGAATTGTGGCAAGGCACAGATCTGGCCAAGGTTACAAAAGAATTTCTGCAGTACTCAAATTTCCTAAAAGCACAGTGGCCTCCATAATCCTTAAATGTAAGAAGTTTGGGACCACCAGAAGTCTTCCTAGACCTGGCCGTCCAGCCAAACTAAGCAATCGTGGGAGAAGAGCCTTGGTGAGAGAGGTAAAGAAGAACCCCAAGATCACTGTGGCTGAGCTCCAGAGATGCAGTAGGGAGATGGGAAAAAGTTCCAAAAAGTAAAATATCACTGAAGTCCTCCACCAGTCGGGACTTTATGGCAGAGTGGCCCTTACGGAAGCCTCTCCTCAATGCAAGACATATGAAAGCCCGCATAGAGTTTGCTCAAAAACTCATGAAGGACTCACAGACTGAGAAATAAGATTCTCTGGTCTGATGAGACGAAGATAGAACTTTTTGGTGATAATTCTAAGCAGTTTGTGTGGAGAAAACCAGGCACTGCTCACCACCTGCCCAATACAATCCCAACAGTGAAACATGGTGGTGGCAGCATCATGCTATGGGGGTGTTTTTCAGCTGCTGGGACAGGATGACTGGTTGCAATTGAAGGAAACATGAATGCGGCCAAGTACAGAAATATCCTGGATGAAAACCTCTTTCAAAGTGCTCTGGACCTCAGACTTGGTCGAAGGTTCACCTTCCAACAAGACAATGACCCTAAGAACACAGCTAAAATAACAAAGGAGTGGCTTCAGAACAACTTTGTGACCATTCTTGACTGGCCCAGCCAGAGCCCTGACCTAAACCCAATTGAGCATCACTGGAGAGACCTGAAAATGGCCGTCCACCAACCTGACGGAACTGGAGAGGATCTGCAAGGAACAATGGCAGAGGATCCCCAAATCCAGGTGTGAAAAACTTGTTGCATCATTCCCAAGAAGATTCATGGCTGTATTAGCTCAAAAGGGTGCTTCTACTCAATACTGAACAAAGGGTCTGTATACTTATGACCATGTGATATTTCAGTTTTTCTTTTTTAATAAATTTGAAAAAGTTTCTACATTTCTGTTTTTTTCAATCAAGATGGGGTGCAGAGTGTACATTATTGAGAAAAAAAATAACTTTTGAGAATTTACCAAATGGCTGCAGTGAAGCAGAGTGAAAAATTTAAAGGGGTCTGAATACTTTCCGTATCCACTGTATGTCAATTTATTAACAATATGATTTGTTGTATAAAATAGAAACAGGATTGATGCTGGAGAGAAGATACTCCTTTCCCTAGAAAACCCGGATTGCTTCATCAATGCAGACATTTACCAATGTCAACGATGAAAAATTCTGTTCAAGACTTAAAAATTAACAGCAGCATGCTTTCAGCATAGCACAAAACAATACTATGCAGAGTTATTGAGGCGCTCTCTGGTGCACCACTGTTAGGTTAACCCTTTAATGATCGCCGTAGCGCATTTTTACAGCGGTCATTAAGGGCACTTATTTGACAGCGCCGTTTAAAAGCGGTGCTGCAGAATAAGTGAATAGCACCGCCCGGGGGCGGCGATTCCTATGGGTGTCAGCTGTCTGTGACAGCTGACACCCTGCAGTATCGGCCCCTGACGGTCTTGATGCTGATCAATCGTTACAGCAGTATTTAAGTTGTTACAAGGGGGTCTTGCGAACCCCTTAGTAACCATTGGACCCCCGCAATGAAAATCGCAGGTCCCGATGGTTAACATGGTACCCTGAGTTCATGTGATGATCCCAGGGTACGGTGGCCTGTGAGATTCATCAATTAGCTGGATCTCACAGGCAGAGTCAGTGAGTTCAGAAAACTCACTGAAAGGTCTCATGCACTGCAGTACAGAGGTACTGCAGTGTATGAGACCAGCAATCTAAGTGAGAATTACACATGTCCCACAGTGGGACAAAGGTAGTGTTGAGCGAGCATGCTCGACACTGCTCGGTACTCGCCCGAGCATCTCGCTACTCGGGATGTTCGGTGAGCACCGAGCATTTTCGGGTTACTCGGGCGGGAGCTCGGGTCTCCGCCCTGCACGTTTGGCGCTCTTTACAGAGCCAATGAACATGCAGGGATTGCCAGCCAGTCACTGTAATGCCGCAGCCATGTTGTTTGTGGGCATTGCAGTGATTGGCTGGCCGCACAGTGTCACCTCGAGTATTTAAAACCGGGCGCCGCCATCTTGGACACAGTCACTCCGGATCAGACAGTGTAGGGAGAGTGCTGCTGAGTTATGGAGAGATATATAGTGCGAAATAGGTAGTGTAGGGTCTCTAAAGCCTGCAAAATCAAGCAAACAGTCCTTCTCAGGACTAATATCCATCCCAGATATCAGGCAGGCAGGCAGGCTGTATAGAAGATGCAGTGGTTATACCAGCAAACGCTGCATTAAAGTCCTGTGTGCTCCGGCTGGTCAAATTGCTAGACTTATCCCCCGGTCTCAGGGGCCAGGAAAACAGGAAAAATCCTTTTTTTTTCATCTAAATCCTGTATTTTTTTTTTCCTCAGTCAAACTGTACAAATACGCATCTTATTAACCTTATGGTATCCCCCCCCCCAAAAAAAAAAATTGAGTGTGTCTGTGACACCAGACACCAATATATCTGTTTCAAAGAGTCTGGTGTAGGACAGATAACTAGAACTTTGGTTTCGCAGTTCCTCGGTTCAAATCTCTGTATTATCCTGCTTTTGGCATTTTTACCGTAAAAAAAAAACAGTAATAGTGTCTTCCTGACTGTTCAGACACCAATATATCTGTTTAAAAGAGTCTGGTGTAGGCCAGATAACTAGAACTGTGGTGTTGCAGTTCCACGGGTCAAATCTCTGTATTATCCTGCTTTTGGCATTTTTTTCCGTAAAAAAAAACAGTAATAGTGTCTTCCTGACTCTTCAGACACAAATATATCTGTTTAAAAGAGTCTGGTGTAGGCCAGATAACTAGAACTTTGGTTTTGCAGTTCCACGGTTCAAATCTCTGTATTATCCTGCTTTTGCATTTTTACCGTAAAAAAAAACAGTAATAGTGTCTCCCTGACTGTTCAGACACAAATATATCTGTTTAAAAGAGTCTGGTGTAGGCCAGATAACTAGAACTGTGGTTTTGCAGTTCCACGGTTCAAATCTCTGTATTATCCTGCTTTTGGCATTTTTACCGTAAAAAAAAACAGTAATAGTGTCTCCCTGACTGTTCAGACACAAATATATCTATTTAAAAGAGTCTGGTGTAGGCCACATAACTATAACTGTGGTTTTGCAGTTCCACGGTTCAAATCTCTGTATTATCCACCTTTTTGCCTTTTTTACATAAAAAATAAAAAAATTGAGTGTCTCGCTCAGTGTTCAGACACAAATATATCTGTTTAAAAGATTCTGGTGTAGGCCAGAGAAATAGAACTGTGGTTTTCCTCTTCCACGGTTCTAATATCCTTTTTTATTAACCTTTTTCCATTGATAGTGTGAGTGTAAGCTATTTTACTTCATTTACAATGAGCAAGGCGCGTGGCAAGGGACGTGGAACTGGACGTTCTGGTGATGGTGCGTGTAGAGGACGGGGCCGTGGCCAAGGTGAAAATATGCCACAACCAACAGCCACATCTTCTCGCTCCCACTTCTTGACCGAATTACTAGGGAAGCACACTACAGCACCAGTATTGCGAACTGATCAGTGTGAACAGGTTATTAATTGGATAGCAGATAATACTTCCAGTTACCTGGGCACCACCACCTCCGGTCTGTCTTCCACACGTTCAAGTTTTAGTAGCCGTGAGTCTCGATCGCATACTCCTCCTCACCCTGATGCTCCTTCCTCCCACCATGCTGAGTGTCGTCAGACAGCAACTGATCCCACACTTGGACACTCTGAAGAGCTGTTCACTGGTCCATTTCCATATTTGTGCCCCTCACCTGCTCCGCTTGAAGTGGTGGAAGAGGAGATCCCATGTAGCGATGACCAAATATTTGAACAGTCACCGCCAGAGGAAGTCGACGCTGGCAATTTGTCACAAGAGGTGGACAATGACGAGACACAATTGCCACGAAGTGAGGAGGAGGATCCTGGTAAGCAAGTGGAAGAGGAGGAGGTGGTGGATGATATAGTAACTGACTCAACGTGGCAGGAGGACACGCAGAGCGAGGCCAGCAGCACACAGGGGGAGGGAGGCAGAGTACCCCAATAGGCAGGAAGAAGCAGTGTGGTGGCCGCACACAGAAGGTGGGCAACAGTTCCCCGTAACACCAACACGAGGGACGTTGCCAGTACAACCGGTAGGTCTTCCAGAGTCTGGAATTTATTTCAAGACTATGCTGATAACTCCAAAAAGGCCATTTGTATCACCTGCCATGCCAGCATCAGCAGGTGTGACAAAACTACCAGCCTGACCACCACCAGCATGATCAGGCACATGGCAGCAAAGCACCCGACTTTGTGGGGCGAACCCCAGGGTCCACGACCAGTGTTAGCGGGTGTCACCACTGCTTCTTCCACTGCTGTGCATGTAATAGAACCCCCTGTTGTGCGTGCAAGGCAATCCCCTGTCCATACTGCATGCAAAGATGCCCCCTCCTCTCAGTCTTCACTTGTTATGGCATTTTCTCAAGAAACAGCATCAACATCCATGTCCACGTCCCACCGCAGCATTCAATTGTCCATATCCCAGAGCTTTGAACGAAAGCGCAAATTCGCAGCCAACGCCCCACAGGCCACAGTCTAAAATTCGCACGTTTCATGACTGCTTGCGTTGGAAATGCTGCCTTTTTTGGCTGGTGGAGACGGAATCCTTCCGCAACCTTATGGCGGTGGCCGTCCCTTGGTACTCAGTCCCCAGTCGACACTATTTTGCCCGGTGTGCCATCCCCGCAATACACAAGCACGTGTCTCAAAACATCTGCCGTGCCCTCAACAACGCAGTTACTGGGAGAGTCTACCTGACAACGGACACGTGGACAAGTGCTTGTGGCCAGGGACGGTACATCTCCCTGACGGCACACTGGGTAAACATAGTGGAAGCCGGGACCCAGTCGGACCTTGGGACGGAACACATCCTCCCCACACAGAGCATTGTGGGCCCTATGTCAGTCAGAGTTGCCCCCACAGTGTACAGCTCCTGCGCATCATCCTCCTCCTCATGTTCAGCCTCCATCTCAGATATCACCACATCAGTAAAAAGCTGGAAGCACTGCAGTACTGCCTCAGCCAAGTGGCAACAGGCTGTGCTGAAACTCATAAGATTAGGTGAGAAACCTCACACTGCTTGTGAGTTGTGGACAGCTGTGAAAGAGCAGGCAGATCTGTGGCTGAGACCGCTGAACCTACATCCAGGCATGGTCGTGTGTGACAATGGCCGTAACTTGGTGGCGGCTCTGAGTTGAGGCGAGATCACACACATACCATGCCTGGCTCATGTGCTTAACCTTGTGATTCAGCGGTTTCTTAAATCGTACCCCAAGTTGCCAGATCTGCTCATCAAAGTACGCTGCCTGTCAGCTCATTTTCGCAAATCGGCTACAGCTTCAACCGCCCTTGCTGTGTTGCAGCAGCGTTTGCAGCTTCCGGCACACCGACTGGTGTGTGATGTCCCCACATGTTGGAACTCTACCCTCCACATGTTGCAAAGGATTTGTGAGAAGAAGAGAGCAGTTGTGGAGTACCAGCTGCAACAAGGCTGTCGATATTCAGGTCAGACTCCACACATAAGACCTCAGGAGTGGACCTGGATGTCTGACATATGTACCATCCTGACAAACTCTGAGGAGTCCACCAAGATGGTGAGTGGTGATGACTTGTCTGTCTTTTGCAACGCTCTCTGCAGAGAATTAAAGAGGAGGCATTGCAGCCAGAATATAATGAGATGGATCAAGATGCCGTAGCGGGCGATTACACACAGCCCAGCCTCATCTCATGCCAACGTGCATTGGGGGACAATGAGGGAGAGGAGGAGGAGGAGGAGGAAGAACAGGAGCTGGTATCATGCGCTGTAGACGGTAGTACCTGTACAACTGTCTTACCGTCGGTTCAGCGTGGGTGGCCTGAGGACAGGGGGGAGGAGGAGGAGGAGAGCATGGTCAGTCGTCATCTTGGTGAGGACACGGAAGTCTTGCCCGTTACCAGTCTGGCACGCATGGCTGACTTTATGTTACGCTGCCTTAACCGTGACCCTCACATTGTCAAAATGTTGGGTGACAGTCATTACTGGTTGGTGACACTTTTAGACCCCCGCTACAAGGAGAACTTTCACTCTCTTATTCCTGAGGTGGAGAGGTCTACAAAAATGTGGTAGTACCAGAAGTCCCTTGCTGCAGAACTGTTAAAAAATTCCCATCTGAACACGCTAGCGGCAGAGGTCACAGTTCATTGACCAACCAAGGCGTACATGTGAGAGAGATGCAACTCCAATCCAGCAGAGGCAGGGGAACACTGTCAACATTCTGGGACAGTTTGCTGAGACCCGCCCAGCTTACAAGCCCTGAGGCGTGGGGTACTCTCACAAGGAGTGGAAAGTTTCAAAAGATGGTGAAGGAGTACCTTGCCGACCGTACTAGCGTCCTCCGTGATTCCTCTGTGCCTTTTAATTATTGGGTATCCAAGCTGGACACTTGGAATGAACTCGCTCTGTACGCCTTGGAGGTCCTGGCCTGCCCTGCCGCTAACGTGTTATCGGAGCGTGTTTTTAGTGCCGCTGGGGGAATTATAACTGATAAGTGCACTCGCCTGTCAACTGACAATGCTGACAAGCTGACCCTTATCAAAATGAACAAGGGCTGGATGGGGCCAGACTTCTCATCACCACCAAATGACAGCAGAGTAACATAAAGTCAAATCCACTGTGCTATTTCAGGAGGTGTATTCCCATGCACCGCTTCACACCCACACATGGCTATACACTTCCTCATTTCGGCTGTTTTTTGCTCTTCTCCTTATCCTCAGCCTCCACCACCACTATACCACCAGTGTAACCGTGGTCCTTGTTGCCAGCATTGCAAGTTCCTCCATCCTAATTTTTGGCAGCTTTTGCTTGGAAGGCATAGGCAAAGACTATGGGAGACCCACTCCCCACTAATGGGAATAATGTTTTTAATATGCTGTACTTCATGGCTTTTTAAGAGGCATTAAAACCATCTTGTTAAGCTACTGTGACCTCCACCACTCTTCCAAGGGGCATTAAAACCATCTTGTTAAACCACTCTGACCTCCATGTCTCTTCCAAGGGGCATTAAAACTGTCTTGTTAAGCTACTGTGACCTCCACCACTCCTCCAAGGTGAATTAAAACTGTCTTGTTAAGCTACTGCGACCTCCACCACTCTTCCAAGGGGCATTGATATTGTCTTTTTATTCCACTGCGACCTCCACCACTCTTCCAAGGGGCATTAATATTGTTTTTTTATTCCACTGTGACCTCCACGTCTCTTCCAAGGGGCATTTAAACCGTCTTGTTAAGCTATTGTGACCTCCACCAGTCTTACAAGGGGCATTAAAACCATCTTGTTAAGCTACTGCGACCTCCACGTCTATTCCAAGGGGCATTAAAAATGTCTTGTTTAGCTACTGCGACCTCCACCACTCTTCCAAGGGGCATTAAAACCGTCTTGTTAAGCTACTGCGACCTCCACCACTCTTCCAAGGGGCATTGATATTGTCTTTTTATTCAACTGCGACCTCCACCATTCTTCCAAGGGGCATTAAAACAGTCTTGTTAAGCTTCTGTGACCTCCATGTCTCTTCCACTGGGCATTGATATTGTCTTTTTATTCCACTGTAACCTCCACCACTCTTCCAAGGGGCATTAAAACCGTCTTGTTAAACCACTCTGACCTCCACGTCTCTTCCAAGGGGCATTAAAACCGAGTTGTTAAACTACTGCGACCTCCACCACTTCTCTTCCAAGGGGCATTAAAACTGTCTTGTTAAGCTACTGCGACCTCCACAACTTTTCCAAGGGGCATTGATATTGTCTTTTTATTCCACTGCGACCTCCACCATTCTTCCAAGGGGCATTAAAACAGTCTTGTTAAGCTTCTGTGACCTCCATGTCTCTTCCACTGGGCATTGATATTGTCTTTTTATTCCACTGTAACCTCCACCACTCTTCCAAAGGGCATTAAAACCGTCTTGTTAGACCACTCTGACCTCCACGTCTCTTCCAAGGGGCATTAAAACCGAGTTGTTAAGCTACTGCGACCTCCACCACTTCTCTTCCAAGGGGCATTAAAACCGTCTTATTAAACCACTCTGACCTCCACGTCTCTTCCAAGGGGCATTAAAACCGAGTTGTTAAGCTACTGCGACCTCCACCACTTCTCTTCCAAGGGGCATTAATACCGTCTTGTTAAGCTACTGCGACCTCCACCACTCTTCCAAGGGGCATTGATATTGTCTTTTTATTCCACTGCGACCTCCACCATTCTTCCAAGGGGCATTAAAACTGTCTTGCTAAGCTACTGTGACCCCCATGTCTCTTCCACAGGGCATTGATATTGTTTTTTTATTCCACTGTAACCTCCACCACTCTTCCAAGGGGCATTAAAACCATCTTGTTAAACCACTCTGACCTCCATGTCTCTTCCAAGGGGCATTAAAACCGTCTTGTTAACCTACTGCAACCTCCACAACTTCTCTTCCAAGGGGCATTAACCCCTTAAGCCCCGCGGGTGGTTTGCACGTTAATGACCGGGCCAATTTTTACAATTCTGACCACTGTCACTTTATGAGGTAATTACTCTGGAACGCTTCAACGGATCCCCCTGATTCTGAGAATGTTTTTTCGTGACATATTGTACTTCATGATTGTGGAAAAATTTCTTCGATATCACTTGCGTTTATTTGTGAAAAAAACAGAAATTTGGCGAAAATTTTGAAAATTTTGCAATTTTCAAAATTTGAATTTTTAAGCCCTGAAATTAGAGCGATATGTCACACAAAAGAGTTAATAAATAACATTTCCCACATGTCTACTTTACATCAGCACAATTTTGGAACCAACATTTTTTTTTGTTAGGGAGCTATAAGGGTTAAAAGTTGACCAGCGATTTCTCATTTTTCCAACAAAATTTACAAAACCATTTTTTTAGGGACCACATCACATTTGAAGTCACTTTGAGAGGTCTTTATGACAGAAAATACCCAAAAGTGACACCATTCTAAAAACTGCACCCCTCAAGGTGCTCAAAACCACATTCAAGAACTTTATTAACCCTTCAGGTGCTTCATAGGAATTTTTTGAATGTGGAAGAAAAAAATGAACATTTAACTTTTTTCACAAAAATGTTACTTTAGACCCAATTTTTTTTATTTTCACAGGTGTAACAAGAAAAAATGTACCGCAAAATTTGTTGTGCAATTTCACGTGGGCACGCAGATACCCAATATTTGGGGAAAAAACACTGTTTGGGCGCACTGTAGGGCTCGGAAGGGAAGGAGCGCCATTTGACTTTTTGATTGTAAAATTTGCTTGAATAATTAGCGGACACCATGTTGCGTTTAGAGAGCCCCTGTGTGCCCAAACATTGGAGCTCCCCCACAAGTGACCCCATTTTGGAAACTAGACCCCACAAGGCACCTATCTAGGTGCATAGTGAGCAGTTGCAACCCCCAGCTGCTTCACAAATTGATTCGTAAAAATGAAAAAGTGAAAAAAAAAACACTTTTTCATTTTTACGAATCAATTTGTGAAGCACCTGGGGGTTCCAGCTGCTCACTATGCATCTAGATAGGTGCCTTGGGGGGTCTAGTTTCCAAAATGGGGTCACTTGTGGGGGAGCTCCAATGTTTGAGCACACAGGGACTCTCTAAATGCAACATGGTATCCGCTAACAAATTGAATGGAAAATCGGCTCAAATTGTTAGCGGACACCACATTGCGTTTGGAGAGCCCCTCTATGCCCAAACTTTGGAGCTCCACACAATTGACCCCATTTTGGAAACTAGACCCCCCAAGGCACCTTTCTAGATGCATAGTGAGCACTTGGAACTCCCAGGTGCTTCACAAATTGATTCGTAATAATGAAAAAGTGAAAAAAAAAACACATTTTCATTTTTACGAATCAATTTGTGAAGCACCTAGGGGTTCCAAGTGCTCACTATGCATCTAGATAGGTGCCTTGGGGGGTCTAGTTTCCAAAATGGGGTCACTTGTGGGGGAGCTCCAATGTTTGGGCACACAGGGACTCTCTAAATGCAACATGGTATCTGCTAACAAATTGAATGGAAAATCGGCTCAAATTGTTAGCGGACACCACATTGCGTTTGGAGAGCCCCTCTGTGCCCAAACTTTGGAGCTCCCCCACAAGTGACCCCATTTTGGAAACTAGACCCCCCAAGGCACCTTTCTAGATGCATAGTGAGCACTTGGAACCCCCAGGTGCTTCACAAATTGATTCGTAATAATGAAAAAGTGAAAAAAAAAACACTTTTTCATTTTTATGAATCAATTTGTGAAGCACCTGGGGTTCCAAGTGCTCACTATGCATCTAGATAGGTGCCTTGGGGGGTCTAGTTTCCAAAATGGGGTCACTTGTGGGGGAGCTCCAATGTTTGGGCACACAGGGACTCTCTAAATGCAACATGGTATCCGCTAACAAATTGAATGGAAAATCGGCTCAAATTGTTAGCGGACACCACATTGCGTTTGGAGAGCCCCTCTATGCCCAAACTTTGGAGCTCCACACAATTGACCCCATTTTGGAAACTAGACCCCCCAAGGCACCTTTCTAGATGCATAGTGAGCACTTGGAACTCCCAGGTGCTTCACAAATTGATTCGTAATAATGAAAAAGTGAAAAAAAAAAACACATTTTCATTTTTACGAATCAATTTGTGAAGCACCTAGGGGTTCCAAGTGCTCACTATGCAACTAGATAGGTGCCTTGGGGGGTCTAGTTTCCAAAATGGGGTCACTTGTGGGGGAGCTCCAATGTTTGGGCACACAGGGACTCTCTAAATGCAACATGGTATCTGCTAACAAATTGAATGGAAAATCGGCTCAAATTGTTAGCGGACACCACATTGGGTTTGGAGAGCCCCTCTGTGCCCAAACTTTGGAGCCCCCCCACAAGTGACCCCATTTTGGAAACTAGACCCCCCAAGGCACCTTTCTAGATGCATAGTGATCACTTGGAACCCCCAGGTGCTTCACAAATTGATTCGTAATAATGAAAAAGTGAAAAAAAAAACACTTTTTCATTTTTATGAATCAATTTGTGAAGCACCTGGGGTTCCAAGTGCTCACTATGCATCTAGATAGGTGCCTTGGGGGGTCTAGTTTCCAAAATGGGGTCACTTGTGGGGGAGCTCCAATGTTTGGGCACACAGGGACTCTCCAAATGCAACATGATATCCTCTAACAATTTGAGCCGACAATTTGTTAGCGGATATCATGTTGCATTTGGAGAGTCCCTGTGTGCCCAAACATTGGAGCTCCCCCAAAAGTGACCCCATTTTGGAAACTAGACCCCCCAAGGCACCTATCTAGATTCATAGTGAGCACTTGGAACCCCAGGTGCTTCATAAATTGATTCATAAAAATGAAAAATTGTTTTTTTTTTCACTTTTTCATTATTACGAATCAATTTGTGAAGCACCTGGGGGTTCCAAGTGCTCACTATGCATCTAGAAATGTGCCTTTGGGGGTCTAGTTTCCAAAATGGGGTCACTTGTGGGGGAGCTCCAAAGTTTGGGCACAGAGGGGCTCTCCAAACGCAATGTGGTGTCCGCTAACAATTTGAGCCGATTTTCCATTCAATTTGTTAGCGGATATCATGTTGCATTTAGAGAGTCCCTGCGTGCCCAAACATTGGAGCTCCCCCACAAGTGACCCCATTTTGGAAACTAGACCCCCCAAGGCACCTATCTAGATTCATAGTGAGCACTTGGAACCCCAGGTGCTTCACAAATTGATTCATAAAACTGAAAAAGTGTTTTTTTTTTCACTTTTTCATTTTTACGAATCAATTTGTGAAGCACCTGGGGATTCCAAGTGCTCACTATGCATCTAGATAGGTGCCTTGGGGGATCTAGTTTCCAAAATGGGGTCACTTGTTGGGGAGCTCCAATGTTTGGGCACACAGGGGCTCTCCAAACGCAACATGGCGTCCGCTAACAATTTGAGCCGATTTTCCATTCAATTTGTTAGCGGACACCATGTCGCGTTTGGAGAGCCCGTGATGTGCCTAAACAGTGGAGCTCCCCCACAAGTGTCCCCATTTTGGAAACTATACCCCTCAAGGATTTTATTAAGGTGTATAGTGAACATTTTGAACCCAGAGGTACGGCACAGAATTTGTTTACATTAGGTCATCATATTGAATAAGTTGTCATTATTCTTGAGCGCAAGTGCTCGCTACTTGAGTGTGCATCGGGTACTCAGGTATGCACCATGTACAGCGTGTGCTCGAGTGACATGCTCGAGTCCCTGCTCCGCATGTTTCACGGTTATTAGACACCCAAAAAAAAACATGCGAGGATCGCGCGTGCATGGCAGGCAATCCCCGTAAAGTTTTTTGGCCGCGAAGCATATGGGGCAGAGACTCGAGCATGTCACTCAAATACCCACGATACTCAATGCATACCAGAGCACCCGATGCAAACTCAAGTAGCGAGCACTTGCTCTCAACACTAGTCGCCATATCGTCATCTTTTTTTCTTACTTTTGAAAAAAATCACAACCCCAGCCCTAACCCTAGCACAACCCTAGCCCCAGCACAACCCTAGCCCCAAACCCAGCCCTAACCCTAGCCCAATCCTAACCCAAGAGTTTATTTTTGATTAGACGACTTTATTCTTCGGGTCGGTGTGATTACAGCAATGCCAGAATCATATGGGGTTTTTATGACTGACAGCTGTCACACACTAAAAGACGCATTTTTTGTAAAATCTAGTTTTTGCATCGCCATATTTTGAGAGCTATAATTTTTCCAGATTTTGGCAGACAGTCATGTGATGGCTCGTTTTTTGCGGGTTGACTTGACGTTGTTATTGGTGCCATTTTCAGGCACGTGCCATTTTTTGATCGCTTTCTATTCCGATTTTTGGGAGGCAGAATAAACAAAAACCAACAATTCAGGAATTGTTTTTTTTTTTTTTTTTTTTACTCTGTTCCGCGTGTGGTAAAATTGATGAGGTAGCTTTATTCTTCGGGTCAGTATGTTTACAGCGGTACCACATTTGTATCATTTTTCTATGTTTTGGCGCTTATACACAATAAAAGCTATTTTATAGAAAAAAATATTTTTTAGTATCGCTTTATTCTGAGAGCTATAACTTTTTTATTTTTCGGCTGATGGAGCTGTATGGCAGCTTGTTTTTTGCGGGACGAGATGACGTTTTCAGCGGTATCATTTTTATTTATATGCGTCTTTTTGATCGCGTGTTATTCCACTTTTTATTTGGCGGTATGGTGATAAAGCATTGTTTTTTGCTTCGTTTTTTTTTTTTTTTTTTACCGTGTTCACTGAAGGGGTTAACTAGTGGGACAGTTTTATAGGTCAGGTTTTTCCGGACGCGGCGATACCAAATATGTGTACTTTTATTGTTTTTTTTTTATTTTTTTTTATAATAATATTTATTGATGGGTACATTATATTTTTATTTTTGGTGTATTATTTTTTTTATTTTTTTATAATATTTTTGCACATTTTTTTTTTTTTTTCCACTTTCACACAGTTTATACACTTTATTACTTTCTCCCACTCTGGGACTTTCACTTTTTTTTTTCTGATCGCCTGCATGGCACAGGAATGGAGCACCATCCCTATGCCATGAAGGCTGTCAGAAGTGCACAGTGTGAAGATTGCTTGGAGATGCACTGCGCATGTCCAAGCAATCTTCCTGCTCTCTGGTGACGCGGATGTTGTCATGACGACATCGGGTCGTCATGGCAACACCCGGGAAGCCTTTGCAGACTGCGCTGGAAGCCGGAAGAGGAGGTGAGTATCGCCGATCACCTCCCCTTGCCCCCGCAATGCCGCGATCGACTTCGATCGCAGCATCGCGGGGGTTAATGTGCTGGGAGCGGTGCAGGACCGCTCCCTGCACATAGTACCGGGTTTCAGCTGTGACAATCAGCTGACACCCGGCGGCGAACGCGCCCGCACAGCATGTGTGTGCGCGCGATCGCGATGACGTACTAATACGGGTCTGGCTCTTAAGTCCCAGGGCACAGATTAGTATTAGTACATCAGATGTTATTAAGGGGTTAAAACCATCTTGTTAAGCTACTGCGACCTCCACCACTTTTCCAAGGGGCATTAAAACCGTCTTGTTAAGCTACTGCGACCTTCACCACTCTTCCAAGGGGCATTGATATTGTCTTTTTATTCCACTGCGACCTCCACCATTCTTCCAAGGGACATTAAAACCGTCTTGTTAAGCTACTGTGACCTCCACGTCTCTTCCAAAGGGCATTAAAACCATCTTGTTAAACCACTCTGAACTCCACAGCTCTTCCAAGGGGCATTGAAATGTTGTTTTTAATTACCTCTAACTTCCACGACTCTTCCAACGGGCATTGCATTTCCTCCTAATTTTAGTCAGCTTTTGCTTTTCAATGCATAGGCGAACACTAAGGGAGACCCATTCCCCAATAATGGATAGAAGGTTTTTAGCATGCTGTAATCCACGTCTGTTTCAAGGGGCATTACAGTTCCTCAGAATTTTTGGAAAGCCTTCCATTCACTGCTTAGGCCAACAGTGTACAGGAGACCCAGTTGCTATAAATGGAAAAAATGGTTTAGTTGAGGCACTCTGACTTTCATGTCACTTCCAAGGGGCATTGGTAGGCATTGCACTCACTGTATGCCCTATAACTGTGTAGCCGAACCGCTCCTTTTGGTACAGAAACATATCCTACAAGACATATGTGGTTGACTGGCCTGATATTGATGTGAATGGTCCCTGTTCCTCCTGCTCTTTCTCCTTTGCCACCACCTCATCCATCATTCATCACCTGAAGCTTTGTTTTAATGGGAGTCATAGAACTTGGATAGTAGCAGGAAAACATCCAGCAATCCTCGGAGGAGGTAGGATATGCGCCAAAATGCTGACCACCTAAGGCCTAGCCGCTACTACATACATGCTCTTGCATTCCAAGGAACAGAAAGCTAAGGAGATGGATGGCCTCATGATCATGAATAATTTATTTGTTGTGTAGGAGGCCGACCACTGCTGCTGTTTACCTTCTGAACTTTGTGTTGAAGCCTGATTGACCCAGGACCCGCAATCCTCTGTGTCTGGAGGACGTGTTGCATCCCAGTGTTCAACTGTGTCCCGGCTTCCACAATATTAACCGAGTGTGAAGGCGTCAGTCAGATGGACCATCCCTGGCCACATTCACTTGTCCACGTGTTTGTGGTTAGGCTGTCCTTCAAATAGGGGCGGCTGGGGACCGTTTATGGACACCCGGCCGCCCCCAGGCGGCTGGGGACCGAGCGTGGACACCCGGCCACCGGGCGGCTGGGGACTGAGTATGGATACCAGGCCGCCGACGCAGCCATGACATGGTGGCCGGCGTCTGCCTCCACATGCCTAAAAGGCCCAATTTCAAGTGCATGTAAGCTAGCAGTATGGTATTGCAGCCTGGGGGTGGGTGGGTGGCAGGTTGCACACTTATGCTTGCATTCCAAGAAAACAAAGCAGATGCTAACTTCTATCATCATCATCATGCTCATCACCTTGGCACTCTCAACTCCCCTGATGGAGAAGCCAGGGCCCACCGGAGGAATCTGGTTCTCTGGTGGGCTCGTCCAATGCTGCCCTGAAGCAGGCCAGGCTAAGAAAAGTGTGGGGAAAGTTCCCAGGAGAAATAGGGGCGGCTGGGGACCGTTTATGGACACCCGGCTGCCCCCAGGCGGCTGGGGACCGTGTGTGGGCACCCGGTCGCGGGCGGCTGGGGACCGAGTATGGACACCCGGCTGCCCCCTGGCGGCTGGGGACCGAGCGTGGACACCCGCCGCCGGGCGGCTGGGGACTGAGTATGGATACCAGGACGCGACGCAGCCATGACATGGTGGCCGGCGTCTGCCTCCACATGCCTAAAAGGCCCAATTTCAACTGCAAGCAAGCTAGCAGTATGGTATTGCAGCCTGGGGGTGGGTGGGTGGCAGGCTGCATACTTGCGCTTGCATTGCAAGGAATGGGAGAGGTACAATTGAACACTGCCCTGGAACAAGGACTTGAAAGGGGATAATTACAAGTCTGAATCTTCTGATGCGGCAAGGATCACTTCTGATGCACACACTTTTAGGCAGTGACCTGCATGTCAGAGATGCTTCCAGGGGTCTACCCCATGCTGTTCCATGTCTTTTCAGCACTGTATGCATGTGTCACACAGCACATGGCCAGATAAGATTGTAAAATGTTAAAATGACATTTCCCGGTGAATGCATTTGTGACAGTTGAAAGCAATACAAAAGTGCAAAAACTCATAAAAAATGCTACTTGTGAACATAGCCCAAGGTGTGGAGGAGTATTTTTTGGGGGCGTTATTTATTTTACCTTATACACAAGTCTTTACCCTGGAATGGAAGTTCCTTAACATATTTCACAGGAAAACCGTTTCAGTTTCGTTTTTGAACGTTTTATTGTGAGCCCGTAAAAGTGGCTTAATACCTCTGACCACGTTGTTGACAGCAGTGACCTGGGGGTCAGAAATGCTTCCTGGGGCGATGCCCATGCTGTACCCATGTCTTTTGAGCACTGTCACTATTGTTTTGGGCACTTTTTAGGCTTTCTACAGACTGCCGGGGGTGCCGCCGCAAAAATGCTCGGGTCTCCCATAGACTAACATTGGGCTCGTTGCTCGGGTCGAGCACCCGAGTATCACGGTGAGCTCAGCCCAAGCTTCGAGCACCCGAGCATTTTAGTGCTCGCTCAACACTAGACAAAGGCCACGACCCCACTATCAGTATTTTGTCAGTATTCGGTCAGTATTTTTTCTCAGGAGTGGGAGATAAAACCAGGAGTGGGTGATAAATGCAGAACTGGTGACTTGCTTCTATTATACCTTTCCTTTGTTCCTCACCTGGTTTTGGCTCCCACTCTTGAGAAAAAATACTGACCGAATACTGACCAAATACTGATAGTGGGGCCATGGCCTTAGTCAAAAAGTAAGCAAAAGTGTAATAAAATCTGTAAAAAAGTAAAAAAGATACACGAAAAAGTGAACACAAATCACTAAAATCTGTTTCGCCGCTCAAAACGCAGCGTTTGTCTTAAAACAAAAATAAACTAAAAAATTTACACATAACTGGTATCGCCGCATCCGGAATGACCAGCTCTATAAAACTGTCACATTATTTAATCTGTTTGGCGAAAGCAGTAAAAAAAAAAACACGCCGAAAATTATGCTTTTTCATCATACTGACTCACAAAAAAGTGAATAAAAAGCGATCAAAAAGTCATACGTATATAAAAATTATATAGATAAAAACACCAAAATGTCCCGACAAAAACCATTCGGCAAAAAAATAAAAAAGTTACAGCTCTCAGAATACGACGATGCAAATCATGTTCTTTTTCGTAAAATACTGTTTTTAGTCTGTAAAAATAGCTAAGCATAAAAAAAATATAAATCTGGTATTGCTGTAATCGTACCGACCCAACAGACAAATCGGTCTTATCACTTTTACCGCACGGTGAATGACGCAAAAAATAAAAAATAAAAACAATAACTGAATTGCTGGTTTTTGTTCATTCTGTGTCTGAAAAATCTGATTAAAAATCGATCAAAAACTACTATGTGCCCCAAAATGGTACCAAAAAAATCTGCAACTTGTCCTGCAAAAAAATAAGCCATCATACAGTGCTGTTCACTAAAAAATAAAAAAGTTACAGGTCTCAGAATATGGCGACGAAAATAACTACTTCTTATGAAAAAAAGCATTTTTACTGTTTGATGGCAGCAAAACCTAAAAAAACCCCATATAAATCTGGTATCGCTGTAATCTTACCAACCCGAAGAATAAATCCGCCTTATCACTTATACATGGTGAACTGCGCAAACATAAAAATAAGGACTATTCTGGTACTGTTGTCTATATCTTCATTCTGCCTCTAAAAAAATCGGAATAAAGCTCAGTTCACATTTATCCTGTGCTCACCGCTGAGCCACTCACTTATGAAGCCGATGGAGTCCCTTTGGACTGGTCTCTGTTCCGGTGGTATACCATAATTTTAGGCTATTTTTTAGTGCACAAGTGTGGATGACCACAGATCTGTGCACGCCTAAAAAGATGGATACCATCGGAGCAGATGCCAAACGAACTCCAAAGTGTCTCCATCTGCCTCTCTGTGGTGAGTGGTTCTGCTGGGGGTTTCAGTTGAATCACAATTTTTGTGGGATTTACAAGGAAACCCCGTTGAAAGTGCTCAGCGTAGACTGGCGATCCAGTCTTATTCTGGAAGCAATCAAAATTATGTACCCCAAAATGTTACCAATGAAACCCCTAATTTATCTCACACAAAACCATCCACCTCTTAGGTCCGTCATCTGTCCCTGGGACTATGTGTGGGTCCCACGTTACTGGTAGAAAAAAGACTCTTGAAAAGCGACATGGCTCCCGCCCCCGCAAATAAAATCCAGTGAATTCTGCACTCCCAAATTCAAATGCCCCCTCCTTCTGAACCCCACTGAAGCAGTAAGCAGCCACATGTTGCATTATTGTAATGGGGAGAGCACTTATCAATTTACGAGGTGTGTGTCACCATGAGAAATGTATGGGGGCGCTACAATATATGGGGGCACTACACTTTATGGGCGCACAATGTATGGGCACTAAACTGGCATATTTGGAATTCTCCAGAATAAAACCTGGCGTGGATGTTACATAATAGTCACTGCAGCAGTAGATGAATTCATTGAGATGTGTAATTTCTACAATGGAGTCATTTTTGTTTTTTTCTGCTATTCTGGCACCTTAGGGGCTCCGCAAATGTCACCCACAAACTATTCTACCAAAATCTATTCTCCAAAAGTCAAATAGTGACCCTTCCTTCTCAGCTCTAACGTGTGGCCTAGCAGTAATTTCTGATGACAAATGGGGCATCATCGCGTTAGGGAGAAATAGCATAACAAATTATGGGGTCCATTTTCTTATATTATGCATTGCAAAAATTACAAATTTGGGGCTAAAACTACATTTTTGTAAAAAAAATGAACATTTTCAGCATGACGACCTCATGTTATCAAATTCTGTGTAGTACCTGTGGATTCAAAATGCTGAATATACCCCTGGATAAAATCCTTGAGGGGTGTAGTTTCCAAAATGGGGTAACTTGTCGGGTTTTTCCACTGTTTAGGCACATCAGGGGCTCTCAAAACGCGACATGACACCCACAGACCGTTCCATCAAAGTCTGCATTCCAAACGTTACTCCATCCTTTCTAAGCCCTGCCGTGCACCCAAACAATAGTTTTCCCCTACATATGGGGTATGTCCATACTCAGGAGTAATTGCACGACAAATTTTGAAGTCCATTTTCTCCTGTTACCCTTGTAAAAATAAAAAAATTGGGGCTAAAAGTACATTTTTATGGAAAAAAATTGATTTCTTAATTTCACAGCTCTACGTTATAAACTTCTGTGAAGCACCTGGCGGTTCAAGGTGCTCACCACACATCTAGATAAGTTCCGTGAGTGGTCTAGTTTCTAAAATGGGGTCACTTGTTGGGGGTTTCCACTCTTTAGGCACATCAGTGGTTCCCGAAACACGACATGGCATCCCTTAATTATTCAAGCAAATTTTACATTCAAAAAGTCAAATGGCGCTCCTTCCCTTCCGAACCCTGCCGTGCGCCCAAACAGTGTTTTTTCCCCACATATGGGGTATCGGCATGCTCAGCAGAAATTGGCCAACAAATTTTGTAGTCTATTTTCTCTCTTTACCCTTGAGAAAATAAAAAAATTGGTTCTGAAGTAAACATTTTGTGAAAAAAAGTTAAATGTTCATTTTTTCCTTCCACATTGCTTCAGTTCCTGTGAAGCACATGAAGGGTTAATAAACTTCTTGAATGTGGTTTTGAACACTTTGAGGGGTGCAGTTTTTATAATTGTGTCACTTTTGGGTATTTTCTGTCATAGAGATCCCTCAAAGTCACTTCAAATGTGATGAGGTCCCTAAAAAAATGATTTTGTAAATTTTGTTGGAAAAATGAGAAATCGCTGGTCAAATTTTGACCCTTATAACTAACGAACAAAAAAAAATTTTGGTTCCAAAATTGTTCTGATGTAAGGTAGACATGTGGGAAATATTATTTATTAACTATTTTGTGTCACATATCTCTCTGATTTAAGGGCATGAAAATTCAAAGTTTGAAAATTGCAAGATTTTCACCAAATTTCCATTTTTTTCCACAAGTAAACGCAAGTCTTATCAAAGAAATTTTACCACTATCATGAAGTAAAATATGTCACGGAAAAACAGTCTCAGAATCAGTGGGATCCGTTGAAGCATTTCAGAGTTATTACCTCATATAGTGACAGTGGTCAGAATTGCAAAATTTGGCTTGGTCATTAAGGACATAATTGGCTCCATCCTTAAGGGGTTAAAAGAGAGGAGACGCTCTTCTGTTGTGTTAAGGAAAAAAGTATGGCACAATCTGTATTTGCTGAATGCAAGTCAGGGTACTGTGGGTGCAGCAGATGAATTCTATAGTAGAAGAATAAGTTTCCACCAGGCGCTGTCATTTTGTATTAACAGAATGCGAAGTTGGCTTAATTATTAGTTATAAAAAGTAAAACAAAAATCTGATACCCCGTATAAAATATGCCATCCTGTATGATCAATGTAGTTCCTAATCGTGCATTCTCATCAATCGGTAAAGTAAATGGGCAGCAAAGATTACTTAGCCCCTTCTAAGTTATGAATGGGACTATGCTGCAGAAAAAAGTGATTTTTTTAAGGACTTTGGCTAGGAAAGTTGTGCTGTATGGGGGGGGTGTTTGATGAGGGAAGAGGTCAGAGGAGCGGCTGACTGTTATTCTTAAATTTTTTTTCTTAACTTAATGTGTGGAGATTCCAGCAGCCAATCAGGGAAAAGGAACCATCCACAATGTCCACACACAATGGCTCGTGTCATTGGCTTACCGAAGTCACATGTCCCTCTCCATATAAAGAGCAGAAATGTTGTTTTGGCGCCATTTTGTCAGTGTAACAGCGCAGAGAGGCTGCTCCTGCTGCTGCTACCGGATAATGAGATAGTTAGCTAGGCCATTGCTTGTCAGTCAACTAGTTTAGATAGATAGAATCCTGTGTGGCTGTGAAATCGACTTTCCAGCAGATCAATCCTTTTTGCTAATAGTGTGGTCCAGAGACACCAGGCCACATTTCAGCATATAACTCTGTTGTGCTGCTAATATTGTTCTCCATGCAGGAGTACACCTTTAAAACTATAAATTCTTTCTGCTAATAACGTGGCACTGAAACAAGGCCACATTTGTGCATAGAAAGATTTGGTGCTGTTAATTTTTTTGGCCAGGCAGGAGTTCACATTTGAAAATCTAAATTCTTTCTGCTACTAGCGTGGCACTGAAACAAGGTCACATTTGTACATAGAAATATTTGGTGCTGTTAATTTTTTTGGCCAGGCAGGAGTTCTAAATTGAAAATCTAAATTCTTTCTGCTAATAATGTGGCACTGAAACAAGGCCATATTTGTGCATATAAAGATTTGGTGCTGCTAATTTTTTTGGCCAGGCAGGAGTTCACATTTGAAAATCTAAATTTTTTCTGCTAATAGTGTGATCCTGAAACCAGGCCACATTTCAGCTTTCAATTATTTTGTGCTGATATTTTGCTCCATCCAGGGGTCCATATTTCAAAATTCAAATTTTTTCTATTACTAGCATGCTACAGAAAGCAGGCCACATTTCAGCTTTTAATTGTTTTGTGCCAATATTGTGCTCCATCCAGGGGTCCACATTTCAAAATCTAATCTTTCATCTAGTAATGTGACGCTGAAACGAGGCCACATTTGTGCATAGAATTAAATAGTGCTGGTATTTTTTTGGACAGGCAGGAGTTCTCATTTTAAAATCTAAATTCTTTCTGCTACTAGCGAGGCGCTGAAACAAGGCCATATTTGTGCATAGAATTATTTGGTGCTGGTAATTTTTTTGGACAGGCAGGAGTCCACATTTGAAAATCTAAATTCTGTCTGCTACTAGCATGCTACAGAAACCAGGTCACATTTCAACTTTTAATTCTGCTGTGCTAATATTCTGATCCATGCAGGGGTCCACATTTGAAAATCTAAATTTTTTCTGCTACTAGCATACTACAGAAACCAGGCCACATTTCAGCTTTTAATTCTTTTGTGCTGATAATTGGCTCCATCGAGGGGTCCACATTTCAAATCAAAATTCTTTCTATTACTAGCGTGCTACAGAAAGCAGGCCATATTTCAGCTTTTAATTGTTTTGTGCCAATATTATTCTCCATCCAGGGGTCTACATTTTAAAATCTAAATTCTTTCTGCTAATAATGTGGCACTGAAACAAGGCCAAATTTGTGCATAGAATTATTTGGTGCTGGTAATTTTTTTGGGCAGAGTTCTCATTTGAAAATCTAAATTCTTTCTGCTACTAGCGTGGCACTCAAACAGGGCCACATTTGTACATAGAAAGATTTGGTGCTGTTAATTTTTTTGGCCAGGCAAGAGTTCACATTTCAAAATCTAAATTCTTTCTGCTAATAATGTGGCGCTGAAACAAGGCCACATTTGTGTATAGAAAGATTTGGTGCTGTTAATTTTTTTGGCCAGGCAGGAGTTCACATTTAAAAATCTAAATTCTTTCTGCTAATAGTGTGATCCTGAAACCAGGCTACATTTCAGCTTTTAATTGTTTTGTGCCAATATTGTGCTCCATCCAGGGGTCCACATTAGAGATGAGCGTTGTTCTACTCGAACTGTTCGCCAATCTCAAATTCGAGCTGTTTTGGGCGGTGTTCGAGCCGGTCGGCGAACACGAACAATTTGAGAAAAATTTGGCTGTTCGAGGTTATGTTCGATAACTGTTCGTGCACCAAAATCATAACTGGATTTTTTCTCAGTAATGATGAAAATTAATGTTAATACGCAGTTTGAGTGTACAGCGGGGCGGGGGGAGGGGCAGGGGATGGATCTCTGCAGGAACAATGAAGATCTCCATTTTTTTTTCTCTTTCCCGCATTTGCAGTGGGGAGGTGCAATCTGTCAGCCTATCAGCAGCGCACACACGGAGCGAAGTGCTTTTTTTCACACAAGCAAGGGCATGTGTGATTGGCAGTGTATGTCACATGTCCTTGCCCTATAAGACCAAGCCATTTTCCCCGTCGCCACCATTTTCTCACTGCTGCAGCTGCGTGTTAGACGGCACCGCTGTTGCTGTGTGCGCTATACCTTGTTAATTTCAAGCCAATTTTCGCACAAATATACAGATAGCTTGGGAGTAGGGAATAGTTGTGATTGCAGTCCTTTTAAGGACTAGGTTACAGCATTTCCTACGACTTTTATCAGGCAGGTCTGTGCTCTTAAATAGATAGATTGTGGGAGTAAAGACTAATTGTAATTGGAGTCCTTTTCAGGACTAGGTTACATCAGTTCCTATCAGTTTTTGCCAGGCAGGTCTGTGCCAGTGCTGTGCAAGTTTTTTCACAGCATTTGGCTGAATCTAGCAAAGCTAATCCTTTTTGGCCTATTGCAGAGTGTGTTAGTCAGTGGAGTAGCCTATCTGTGTTGCAAGATATACCACCTGTGTATAGAATACCAATTTTTTTACTGCACCTAGTGAAGTAAAATCTTTTGGGCATAGCATCATTCTATTAGTCCATCTATACTGACCTCCATCAGGTTGCAAACTGAATATAATTTTTTTCTGCATCTAGCTCTGAAAAAATATTTGGGCTTCTAGCAGTGTGTGGGACTTGGTCTATTAGTCCATCTATACTGACCTCCATCAGGTTGCAAATTAAAAATAATTTTTTTCTTCATTTAGCTCTGAAAAAATATTTGGGCTTCTAGCAGTGTGTGGGACTTGTTCTATTAGTCCTTCTATACTGACCTCCAGCAGGTTGCAAATTGAATATAATTTTTTTCTGCATCTAGCTCTGAAAAAATATTTGGGCTTCTAGCGGTGTGTGGGACTTGGTCTATTAGTCCATCTATACTGACCTCCATCAGGTTGCAAATTAAAAATAATTTTTTTCTGCATCTAGCTCTGAAAAAATATTTGGGCTTCTAGCAGTGTGTGGGACTTGGTCTATTAGTCCATCTATACTGACCTCCATCAGGTTGCAAATTGAATAAAAAAAATTTCTGCATCTAGCTCTGAAAAAATATTTGGGCTTCTAGCGGTGTGTGGGACTTGGTCTATTAGTCCATCTATACTGACCTCCATCAGGTTGCAAATTAAAAATATTTTTTTTCTGCATCTAGCTCTGAAAAAATATTTGGGCTTCTAGCAGTGTGTGGGACTTGGTCTATTAGTCCATCTATACTGACCTCCATCAGGTTGCAAATTAAAAATAATTTTTTTCTTCATTTAGCTCTGAAAAAATATTTGGGCTTCTAGCAGTGTGTGGGACTTGTTCTATTAGTCCTTCTATACTGACGTCCAGCAGGTTGCAAATTGAATATAATTTTTTTCTGCATCTAGCTCTGAAAAAATATTTGGGCTTCTAGCGGTGTGTGGGACTTGGTCTATTAGTCCATCTATACTGACCTCCATCAGGTTGCAAATTAAAAATATTTTTTTTCTGCATCTAGCTCTGAAAAAATATTTGGGCTTCTAGCGGTGTGTGGGACTTGGTCTATTAGTCCATCTATACTGACCTCCATCAGGTTGCAAATTAAAAATAATTTTTTTCTGCATCTAACCCAGCCAATAGTTTTGGCCTAATACCACAGTTTGGCCACTCAGCTCTGCTCGGTTACCATCCATTGTTTTTTTGTGCAAACAACTCCAGAGTTGTGAATTAGTTAACCACCAAAATGAGTGGAAAAAGGCCTGCTGCTGGTGGAAAAGGGAATAGGCGTGTTGGGAAGGGGAAAAAAGGTTGTGTCCGTGGGGTAGGTGCAGAAGAAAGACCATCTTCCAGCCAAACTAAAATGTCTACTTCTTTTAGCGGACAATGTGATAAGATCCCTTTCTTACGGCCACGCCAATCGCTACAAATTCCAGATGAGGCACAAAAACAGCAGGTGCTTCAACGGATATCAAGTGCTCCTTTAAGTGGGCTCTCCTCCACATCAACTTCAACATCACAAATACTCCAGTCCTCAAAGGTGTCACCCAAATCGCACTTGCTTCCTCACAGCTCCCAAATCTCCAGCTGCCCGTCTGAGTATGAGGTAGAACAGATGGTTGAGTCTGCAGAGCTGTTTACTCATACTATAGCCTGGGAATCAGAGGTCGACTCCAGCGCTTCTGTGAATCCAGACGAGGAAATGATCTGCACTGATGCCCAGAATCTTTATGAGTCGGATCCAGGACCAGACGCAGAAGGTTCTGACCATAATGTAGACCCTCATTCCCAAACTGTAACTCCTGTTGGTGGAGACAATGAGGAAGACGATGATAAGACTCAAATACCTGATTGGAGCGACAACTTTAGTTTTTTGTCAGGGCAGGAACAGGTTGGCTCTGAGGACGACGGGTGTGATAACGCACAGGGTGATGATGATGAGGTCGGAGATCCCACTTACTGTCAACCCACAGTCAGCCAAGAGATGAGGTCAGCAGAGGAGGTGGAGGAAGATGCTAGTGACGACGAGGTCAGGTTGCGCCTTCCTGGACAGAGACGTAGTACTGGAAGCACGTCAACAACTGCATCCTCAAACACAACTCTGCCTCTCACCACAAGTCGTGGTGGCTCTTCAGGTCGCATGGGTGCTAAGCCTTGCATAGCCTGGGCATTTTTTCAGATCGATAAAGATGACCCAACTCGTGTTATCTGTAACATTTGTCAGCAAAAGCTAAGTAGAGGCCAAAAAATACATAGTTTGAGTACTTCATGCATGAACCGGCACATGGACATGAAGCATAAGTTGCAGTGGGAAGCTCAGTGTGCTACAATGCGGTCTAGCCGGCCGGGCCAACCACCGTCTGCCATATCTTGTGCATCCGCGGCCTCTTCATCCTCTGTGACTGGGGGGACAGCAGTCACACCTGTTTTGGGGCGCAGACCTGCCACCTCTTTACCCGCAACAGCCAGCGTGATTGGCAGGTCATCATTTTCTTTGGAGGTGGTAACACCAGCTGGTGTTGAGCGCTGTCCGACATCGATAGCACCACCTTTGGATCAAGGCAACCTAACATGTCCGCCTGCATCTTCCTCACAGACCGGCAGTTTGCCGGGGACACCCTTATCAACCCCGTCTAAGCACAATAGCCAGCCCTCGGTCCCTCAGATGTGGACAAGTAAAAGACCATTTCCTCCTAGCCATGAGAAAGCTAAGAGGTTGAATTTCACCATCTGCAAGCTCTTGGCTACAGAAATGCTGCCTTTCCGCCTGGTGGACACAGAGGATTTTCGAGACCTTATGTCCGTCGCAGTGCCCCAGTACCAGATGCCCAGTCGGCACTACTTCTCAAAGAAAGGTGTGCCTGCGCTCCACCAGCATGTCGCACACAACATCACCGCTTCTTTGAGAAACTCTGTGTGTGACAGGGTGCATTTCACCACAGACACTTGGACGAGTAGGCATGGACAGGGGCGTTACATGTCGCTGACTGGGCACTGGGTAACTATGGTGACAGCAGGACAAGGGGCTGCTGTCCAAGTCTTGCCGTCCCCACGAGTTGTGCGTCAATCCTCTTTATGTCATTTTTCCTCCACTGCTTCTGCCTCCTCAACCTCCTCTCGGTCTTCCACCTGCACCCAAAGCCTGTCTGGTCATGCCACAAGCTTTCTAACTGCGCAGAAGGGATCCTGCACACCTCCTTACTATGCTGGCAGTAGGGCTCAACGTCATCAGGCGGTTTTTACATTGAAATGTCTGGGAAATGTGAGTCACACAGCTGAGGAGTTGTGGTCAGCTCTGGAGAACCAATTTCATGAATGGTTGTCTCCACTGGACCTGAAACCAGGGAAGGCCGTGTGCGACAATGCTGCAAACCTGGGTGCGGCCCTTCGCCGGGGCAATGTCACACACGTGCCTTGTATGGCTCACGTGTTGAACCTGGTTGTCCAGCAATTTTTAGCCCACTATCCCAGACTAGATGGCCTTCTGCAGAGGGCACGGTCGCTGTGTGCTCACTTCCGCCGTTCGCATCCCGCAGCTCAGCGACTTACATCTCTACAGAAGTCGTTGGGCCTGCCACTTCACCGGCTAAAATGCGATGTGCCTACCCGGTGGAATTCAACTCTGCACATGTTGCAGCGACTGTGGCAGCACCGACAAGCCCTGGTGCAATACGTTCTGACGTATAGCCTGGGCCAACGAGATTCAGAGGTGGGGCAAATCACGCTGGAGGAGTGGTCTCAGATCAGGGACCTATGCACCCTTCTGCACAGTTTTGAAATGGCGACGAAGATGTTTAGTGCTGACGATGCCATTATCAGCATGACTATTCCGGTGATTTACATGCTGGAGCACATGTTAAACAGAATTCGGAGTCAGGTGGTGGCACAAGAGGAGGTGGAGGAAGTAGAGGAGGAGGAGTTGTATGCGGAAGGGCTAACATCTGCAAGGTCCAGACGGTCGGCAGCACCAGGGCGGCAGGCATGTGAGGGTGGGGGAGATGATTTTACAAGGGCGCATGGTAGCAGCCAAACTAGTGAGGAAGGTGCAGGAGCCCAGGAAGAAGTGGAGGACGAACTGATGGAAGACTCATCAGATGAGGGAGACCTTGATCACATTTCTGTTGTGCGAGGTTGGGGGGAGAGGACAGAGGAAGGGAGCATGATTGTTACCTCGCCACCAACACAACAGGGACTTGGTGCTCCTGGATGCGCAACACACATGAGTGCCTTCTTGCTGCACTACCTGCAACATGACCCTCGAATTGTGAGAATTAGAAATAATTAGAAATAATCCTGACTACTGGGTTGCCACACTGTTAGATCCCCGGTACAAAAGTAAATTTGCAGAAATTATTCCTGCCATAGAAAGGGATGCACGCATGCAGGAGTATCAGCAGAGACTGTTGCAGAATCTTACATGTGCTTTTCCACAAAATACCAGTGGTGCACGTAGTGAATCTCACACTTCCAACTTGCCAACCGTGGTCTGTATGGAATTGTTCAATAAAGGGCCCAAAATTAAGATAACATAGATGGGAGAGGTCTCTATGAATAGGAATTCCTAAGTATTTGATACCCTGTGAGGGCCAGGCAAAGGGAAAGTTGGACTGGATGGAATCCTATATGGATTTAGGGAGGGAGACATCGAGGGCCTCAGACTTCGCTGCATTGATTTTAAAATTTTACCATGTAACAAAGTGATCTATTTCAGCCATAACAGCAGGGATGGATATATGTGATTGAGTGATATATACTAGGACATCATCAGCAAATAGAGAGCACTTGTACTCGGTGCCTCCCACCTCAATCCACCTAATATTGGGGTTATGGCGAATTGATGAGAGCAGGTGCTCCGTCACTAGGATGTATAAGAGAGGGGACAGAGGACATCCCTGCCTTGTCCCATTGGTGATTGTGAAAGGTGATGAAAATGTTCTGACGCACCCCCTGGGCCTTGGGACACCCGGAGCCGGACCCTTTTTGGTGGATGCTGGTGGTTGTAGTCTTCGTGGCGGCGATCCGGTTCCGTGGCTCAGGGCGGTCAAACCAGTGGCGGAACTATTTATGTGGTTTTGATGTTTAAATGCCCGTGGATTGCGGTCAGAGTGAACCGCCGCTACAGGGCAGACCGATAAGGCTGGTGTTGTGGGTGCAGCAGAGCGTAGCATAACTCCCCACGGGAGGAGTATAGCCTCAGGGCAGTGTATGCGGAGGATGGGGGTGATGGTGCAGGGCAGCAGCAGTAACGACACGGAGTCAGTGATGCAGTCCAGGGCCTTTACTCACAGTTCTTATTATCCAGACCACGTCTGCAGGTAACGGCTGCCCACGTCGTACTGTGCTCACCAGGTGAGGGGCTCAGACAACTCCCAGATAACTTTGGAGCGCTTCACAGGACCCCCTTTGTGTGTCCTTTGTCTGGCCTTTCTTACCAACACTTCTGTCCGGCTGCCTCGGGCCTCCTCTTGGTAAACTTGGCGCCAGTTTCCCTGACCCTATGTGGTGCCTTCCTAGCGGGTGGAGCAAGGGGTTGCGCCACATAAAATGTCAGAGCCTCCGGTTTCTAGCTGAGGGTCGTTTCCTGCCTCCACTAGTTCGGGGACCGGTCTCCCCCTTTGGCCTGACCCCTCCACGCAGGTGGATTCGGGCGTGCGGTGGCGACTCGCCCGTCCGCACCCCTGGGATCCCTTCATTCCTCGTTCCTGGAGCCTTCTCCGCTCCTCTTCCTTCCTTCTCCCTCTTGCAGGCCTGGGCCTCTGTTACTAGGCCCGCCTCCGGAGCAGAGCTCATGCAGAGCCCCTGCTCCCTGCCACTTCTGCTCAGACTTCTCTGCACTGAACTAAGATGGTGCCCACCTTTTATACTCCCTTCTCAATGCACCCAGGAACTGCTTCCTCCCTGCTCCTGCACTGCAGGGTTCCCCTTCCTCAGTGTTCCCTCCCCCCACTCCAGCCAGGGACAGGGACTGTCGTGCCCATCTCAGGGGCATATTGGTCGCCCTGCCCCACGGCAATGTGGTGTAATGCATGCAGGTGTCGGGTCCTGATCCACACTCCATCCTTATCTGAGAGTGAGATATCACACCTCTGGGTGAGGTGCAATACGTCTGTAGCAACCGAGCCCTCGGTGCTACAGTTCCATTTATCTTCAGCCTAGGTGACGTATTGTGATACAGGGCCGTGATTTTGGCTATAAAAGGGTCCCCTAGACCCCTACCCCAAGCTTTTTAAAAGAATCATATATGGCGTGCCAGGAGACTCTATGGAATGCTTTCTCAGCATCCAACGAGAGTATCTACTTACAAATTTTTAACTGCATCTAGCCCAGGAAATACTTTGTGCCTAGTAGCAGTGTCTGCTAGTCAGCGGATTATCCCGGCTGTTAAGCAAGCTACACCACCTGTAGTTTGGACACTTAATTTTTTCAAAGGAAATGCTTCGGGACCACGGGATACTTAGTGAAGAGCATCAGGAGGCACCCCAAGGCATAGGGGCTGGGACTGGCACTAGGTGTTAGAACCTTGCTGTTAGGTTTTTTTTCCTTTGCTGGTCACATGACCTTGTTGGCCTATTTAATCCTGCTCCGCCCTTCTGGCTTTGCTGGACTTCATTGTATATCTACTTTCTAGCTAGCCTGTGCTCTGTATCTAACTCTGTTAGTTTGCTTGGTCTACGGACCTCTATGTTCTATCTATTTTGTTTGTTCGTCTGTCTGCTACTATTTCTGTTAGGAGGTGTCCCATATTCCTCCCAGTCCTTAGTACTTGTAGGGATTCCCTCCTCACATCTATAGGTCTCCGTACAGACTAGATTAGGACTTTAGCAGGTCTGATCGCAGGATCAGGTTCCCTGTTACATCGTAGGGATTCAGCTGAGTCTTATAGTAGGGACAGATCTCCTCTCTTTCCTTAGCTTTGGTAGCAGAACATAACAGTAAGTCCAGCCTGCAAATTCTCTAAGGAAAGATTTTTTTTTTTTTTTTTTTTTGTTCCATCATGGTGTCGGTTCAGGATTTGGCTAAACACCTGCAGGGACTCTCTATGGAAGTGGCCGAGCTCCGTCAGCACGTGAGTAACTGTCCTGGAGCACATTTCTTGGAGCCTAAGGTATGTTTGCCGGATTTATTTTTTGGTGAACATCGAGAATTTTTTTCATTTAAAAATGCTTGCTTATTGTATTTTCGTTTGAGACCCAAGTCCTCTGGGGATGAATCCCAGCGCGTAGGGTTCATAATGTCACTTTTGCGCAAAGAGCCTCAGGAGTGGGCCTTTTCTTTGCAACCTAGTGATACATGCTTCAGATCAGTGGATAGTTTTTTTTCTGCTTTAGGACTATTATATGATGATCCTGACCGTGTGGCATCAGCTGAGACTGAGTTGAGACGTTTAAAACAAGGATCAGGTAATGTCGAAAAATATTGTACTCATTTTCGTCGTTGGTCCACTCAAACAGGGTGGAACGATTCTGCTCTGAAAAGTCTATTTCTTGCTGGGCTCAGTGAAAGGGTTAAAGACCTGCTAATTGCTTATCCTACACCTGAGGATTTGCAACAGGCTATGCAATTAGCTATACGGGTGGATAGAAGACTGCGTGCTAGGGTTAATGAGAGCAAATCCTCTGCTATGTCAGTTTCTGGTTATGATAATGTGTGTACTAACAGTGGTGAACCGATGGAGATTGGATCGGTGGCACCTCGCTCTCAAGAAAAAGACCGTCGTTTTTCAGAAGGCTTGTGTTTCTATTGCGGAAAATCTGGTCATTTGATTAAAGGCTGTGAGCTTCGTATGAAGAAAGAAAAAAAAATGGTCAGTCACGCCCGTATTGCCTGTTTAAATTCCAAGGGTATATTTTTAGCTGCTTCCACGATTGCTCAGGAAAAATTAATGGAATTTCGGGTGTTTGTTGCTTGCGGGTCTACACTGAATGTAATTGATGGGGGATTCGTGGAAAAACTCAATTTAAAACCTGAACCTTTATCATCCCCCATTGCTGTGGTTTCTGTGGATGGCTCCCCTTTGAAGAATATTACTCTCAAGGTCAGTGAATTTCCTCTCACTATTAATGGTGTTCACCATGAGAAATTGGATTTGGTAGTGTTGAATAACTTGCCTTCTCCAGTAATATTGGGTTTGCCCTGGTTAAAATTTCACAATCCTGTACTGGATTGGTCTACCAGTGAAATTAAATCCTGGAGCCATAAATGTTATGACAAGTGTTGTAACGGGCGTATTGCAGCTTTGGATAGGGGAGAATTGCCTGTTCCTATTCAGGATTTTTGGAGAGTTTTTTCTGAGAAGGAATCGCAGGTTTTGCCTCCCCATAGAGACTATGATTGTTCTATTGAATTTGTCCCTGGAGCGACTCTTCCTAAAAGTCGTTTATTTAACCTTACCATTCCTGAGAGGAAGGCTTTGGAGGAATACATACAGACAAGTTTGGCCGCCAGTCACATTAGGCCCTCTAAGTCTCCTGTGGCGGTTGGATTTTTTTTTGTAAAAAAAAAGGACGGCGGTTTACGTCCTTGTCTGGATTTTCGTGAGATTAACAAAATTACGGTACGCAATCCTTACCCACTGCCATTGATTCCTGATCTGTTTAACCAGTTATTGGGGGCCAAGTGGTTCTCTAAAATTGACCTTAAGGGGGCATACAATCTGTTGCGCATGAAGGAGGGTGATGAATGGAAGACTGCTTTTAACACTCCTGTGGGTCATTTTGAGAATCTGGTTATGCCTTTTGGTCTTACTAATGCTCCTGCATTTTTTCAGAATCTGATTAATGACATCCTTAGACCTTTGATCGGTAAAAATGTGGTTGTGTATTTGGATGACATTTTGATTTATTCGCCAGATCTGGAGTCTCATTGGCGGAGCGTGCGTGAGGTATTACAGTTATTAATGGACAATTCGCTTTTTGCTAAGCTGGAGAAATGTGAGTTCGCTGTACAGAGAATTAGTTTTTTGGGCTACATTATCTCCAGCAAAGGTTTTGAGATGGATCCGGTTAAGGTTCAGGCTGTGCAGGAATGGCCTAGGCCTATTGGTTTGAAATCGATACAGAGGTTTTTGGGTTTCGCCAATTACTACAGAAAATTCATAAAAAAATTTTCTAGTATTGTCAAACCTCTGACTGATCTCACCAGGAAAGGTGCTGATGCGGTTCAGTGGTCTTCTGAGGCCATTGAAGCTTTTGTGTATCTCAAGGAGAGGTTCACCTCTGCTCCCATCCTTATGCAGCCTGATGTTACTAGGCCGTTTTTGGTTGAGGTTGATGCTTCCTCTGTGGGGGTTGGCGCAGTATTGTCTCAGGATAACGGGGATGGATTACATCCCTGTGCCTTTTTTTCAAAAAATTTTTCGGAGACTGAACTGAATTACGATATTGGTAATCGGGAATTATTGGCTATTAAACTCGCATTTGAACACTGGCGCCACTTCTTGGAAGGTGCGGAATTTCCCGTTCAGGTTCTTACGGATCATAAAAATCTGATATATCTTGATGCTGCCAAGCGCCTGAATGCCCGTCAGGCTAGGTGGGCACTGTTTTTCTCGCGGTTTAATTTCTCCGTTACTTACATCCCTGGTACTAAGAATGTTAAGGCGGATGCCTTGTCTCGCAGTTTTTCTCCCATAGTTGGTGCTGAGAAAGAGGAAAACATTTTACAAGAAGGTGTTGTGATAGCTGCTTTAGACTCCGTTTTGGAAGATGAGATTCTTAAAGCACAGGAGAATGCCCCATCTAACACTCCTCATGGGAGGTTGTTTGTGCCTGGGACCTTTAGGAGAGATTTGTTTGTTGAGTGTCACGAATCTCGGTTGGCAGGTCATCCCGGAATCTCTGAGACCAAGAGACTGGTGGGTCGCAGTTTTTGGTGGCCTGGATGGCAGAAGGAAGTCATTAAGTGGGTGCGCCAATGTACTATATGTGCTAGATCTAAGTCCTCACATACTCCTGCTGCGGGGTTGCTTTGTCCTTTGGAGGTCCCCAGTGCTCCTTGGACACATTTGGCTATGGACTTTATAACTGACCTTCCCTCCTCTGAGGGTTTTACTGTCATCTGGGTGGTCGTGGACCGTTTTAGCAAGATGTGTCACTTGGTTCCCTTCGTCAAACTGCCCTGCGCTAAAACTCTCGCTAAGGCCTTTGTCAAGGAAATTGTCAGACTTCATGGCGTTCCTACTGACATTGTTTCTGATAGGGGTCCTCAGTTCGTGGCTCGTTTTTGGCGTGCCTTTTGTGACAGGTTGGGAATTCATTTGTCGTTTTCGTCCGGATATCATCCTGAATCTAATGGCCAGACAGAAAGGAAAAACCAGGATGTTGAGCAGTTCTTGCATTGTTTTGTGGCAGACAATCAAGAGGGGTGGTCTGAGTTTCTGCCACTTGCCGAATTTGCTCTGAACAATCATACATCTTCTTCTGCTGGTTGTTCGCCTTTTTTTTGTTGTTCTGGGAAACATCCGTCGTTTGGGTCGTTCTCCAAGTTGGGATCTGCCGTGCCTGAGGAGGAGAATTTTTCCGGTGATTTGGAAAGAGTTTGGACGGATGTGCGTGGTAATCTTCAGGAGGCCAACAGAAAATCTAAAGACTACTTTGATAGGAAACGACAGGAGGTTTTGTTCGCTGTTGGTGACATGGTTTGGTTGTCCTCTAGGAATCTGCGGTTGAGGATTCCTTCTAAGAAATTGGGTCCCAAGTTTGTAGGGCCCTTTAAGGTGCTTCAGGTTGTCAACCAATCTGCTGTTAGGTTGGAGGTTCCTACCTCCTGGAGAATTAATCCGGTCTTTCATGTCTCTCTGTTAAAAAAAGCTGTTGTGTCGGATGGTGACGCCTCTGCCTCTGTTCCTCCGGTGGTGGAGGACGGGGAATATGAAATTTCTCGCATCCTTGACTCTAGACGGTATAGAGGTAGTTTGCAGTATCTTGTGGCCTGGAAAGGTTTCGGACCCGAGGATAACTCTTGGGTGAGGTCAGATGATGTTTCCGCGTCCAGACTTATCAGAGCGTTTCACAGGAGATTTCCTGATAAGCCTGGTCCTAGGGGATCCGGAGGATCCTCTTAGAAGGGGGGGTACTGTTAGAACCTTGCTGTTAGGTTTTTTTTCCTTTGCTGGTCACATGACCTTGTTGGCCTATTTAATCCTGCTCCGCCCTTCTGGCTTTGCTGGACTTCATTGTATATCTACTTTCTAGCTAGCCTGTGCTCTGTATCTAACTCTGTTAGTTTGCTTGGTCTACGGACCTCTATGTTCTATCTATTTTGTTTGTTCGTCTGTCTGCTACTATTTCTGTTAGGAGGTGTCCCATATTCCTCCCAGTCCTTAGTACTTGTAGGGATTCCCTCCTCACATCTATAGGTCTCCGTACAGACTAGATTAGGACTTTAGCAGGTCTGATCGCAGGATCAGGTTCCCTGTTACATCGTAGGGATTCAGCTGAGTCTTATAGTAGGGACAGATCTCCTCTCTTTCCTTAGCTTTGGTAGCAGAACATAACACTAGGATGCCTTGCGGTGGACAGCCGAGCTCGATCCTTATAAAAGCTTTTTAACTGCAGCAGCTTTAGTGGACGCTACTGGAGCTGGAATTACGCGGCTGCTGGCATGAGACTTGCCCTCCAATAGATCCTTGTAAATGGATTTAAAGTGTATTCATTCAAATTAGAGGGACAATTTAAATTAAAAAGCTTAGAGCTGCCTCCACCACAGGGGGGCTCTCTCGACCCACCAGCGGACAGGCACCAGTATTGGGAGAGGGGGGCTGGCCGTCAGGGTTCACCGCGGCTCTGGCACAAACCCGGCGACACGGAGGTGGCACGGGCAGGAGCGGACTGGCCGTCTCGGCTTCTCACTTTTTGGATTTTAGAAGGGCATGACATGCCTATATCTGTGTCTCCCCCTCCTTTTACTCCTCCACCTCTTTTCTTTTCGCATGACTATATGTACTTGTCACTTTTCCATGTGTTAGTTGTGTCTTCTGAGCAGTTTGTCAGCTTTTGGACACCTTTGAAGGTGTTTTCTATGTGTTTCTATGTGTTTTTGTTTGCCTGCCATTGGTTTTAACGGTGTTCGAAGGTGTTCGACGAACAGTTCGACGAACAGTTCGGCGAACACACGGGTGTTCGACGAACCGAACCGAACTCGAACACTACGGGGGTGGCTCAACACTAGTCCACATTTCAAAATCTAATCTTTCTGCTAATAATGTGGCGCTGAAACAAGGCCACATTTGTGCATAGAATTATTTGGTCCTGGTATTTTTTTTGGACAGGCAGCAGTTCTCATTTGAAAATCTAAATTCTTTCTGCTACTAGCGAGGCGCTGAAACAAGCCATATTTGTGCATAGAATTATTTGGTGCTGGTAATTTTTTTGGACAGGCAGGAGTCCACATTTGAAAATCTAAATTCTGTCTGCTACTAGCATGCTACAGAAACCAGGCCACATTTCAACTTTTAATTCTGCTAATATCCTGATCCATGCAGGGGTCCACATTTGAAAATCTATTTTTTTCTGCTACTAGCATGCTACAGAAACCAGGCCACATTTCAGCTTTTAATTCTTTTGTGCTGATATTCTGCTCCATCCAGGGGTCCACATTAGAAAATTAAATTTTTTTGGTGCTAATAGCGTGATCCAGACACACTATCTGAGCAAATAAATATTGATTGGTAATTTAGAGACAGGTGACTGACAGGTCTCAGCCTAGGTTTGTGAAACAGCTGGTTAAAAGAGGGGAAGAGTACATCCAACATGAGTGTGAAAAAACGAGGTCGTGGTGGAAGGGGGAATAGGCATTGGTGTTCCAGGTGTACGTGGGGTAGGTGGTAATGTTAGTGAAAGCTCTAGTAAATCAAAACCGTCACGTCCTATCCAAACAACACAACTGACAACTACTGTTACTGGATGGGCTACTCCACTCCCTTTCTTTGGCAGCCGCACAGCGGTATGCCTTGTAGATGAGGGCCAGAAAGAGCATGTGCTGCAGTTCATGGCAAGGCCTGCATCAAGTGGCCTCTCCTTCTCTTCCTCCACCTCAACATCACACACAGTACAGTTCTCAGAGGTGGCACCCCAATTACCCTTGTTTCCCCGCGTCACAACTCTACAACCGTCCAATTGACTGTAGGGAACCACAGGTGGGCGAGCCTGCAGAGCTGTTCACACACTATATGCCATGGGCATCAGAGGTCTGCTCCAAAGATTCACAGATAAAAGAGGAGGAAAACATCTGTACCGATGCCCAATTTTTTTTTCTGTCTGATCTGGGGCAGGATAAAGTAGGGTCCAAGCAAAATCCTGACCCTCGTCACCAGACGTTAACCCCTGGGGGGAGGTGATCCTCATGAGATTCAGATACCTGAGGTGCATGCGGACTGTACTGTGCTGTCAAGGCAGGAAGAGGAGGAGGGTGACTCTCAGAGTCAGGAGTGGGAGAACAGAGAAGATGATGATGAGGTTGTAGATCCCACTTAATGTGAACACAGAGGCACACAGCTGAGTATCTCAGCAGAGGAGGAGGAGGAAGTCGAGGAGATTACGTTGCGGCCTCCCACACAGACAGGGAGTGATGCAACCATGACAAGCACTGCATCCTCAGCCACAACTGTGGCCAGCAGCGGTAGCGGGTCTGTAGTTTGCATGGGTGGCAATGGTTGCCTAGCCTGGGCCTTTTTTCAGACCATAAAGGATGACCCGACTCACGTTATCTGCCAACTTTGTAAAAAATGACTCAGTAGATGCAAAAATTGCAATAATTTGACTACTACATGCATTAACCGGCACATGCATGATGAAAATGCATTAGTCTGGGAATCTCACTGCGATAAAATGCAGACTAGTGGGCCTCACCAACCACTGGCCACCCCATCAACCGCATCTGCTGTTTCTTCCTCCTCCGTCACTGTGGCAAGTATTCTCACACAGATCTCCGGCTGCAGAACCTACACTTGTTTACCTGCTTCAGTCAGGGTGAGTGAGAACCCATCAGCTGTTATGGAAGTGGACATGCCTGCTGTTTTTGTTTCACCGAGAGCACCACAGCAGTTTGTCATGTTCATCCTACTCCACCCTCTCTCAGCACAGCAGCCAACCCTCGGTCCCACAGTTGTTGTCACGTAAAAGATTGCTTCCTCTTACACATGCCAAAGCTAAGAGCTTGAACTCCACCATCTCAAATCTGTTGGCCAGAAAAATGCTGCCTTTCCGCCTGGTGGATAAAGATGGTGTCCAAAATCTGATGGCCATTGCAGTCCCCCAGTACCAGTTGCCCAGTCACCGTTACTTCTCTAATAAAGCTATGCCTGCGCTACACGAGCATGTCGCAGACAACATCGCCCTTTCCATGAAAAAATCTATGTCTGCCAGGGTGTATTTCACCACAGAGACCTGGACGAGCAAGCATGGCGAGAGGCATTACATCTAGCTGACTGGTCACTGGGTGACTCTGGTGGTTGTGGGGGCAGGCGGCCAAGGGGCTGCTCCACAAGTCTTGGAATCCCCAAGGCTTGTGGGACAAACCTCTGTATCTAACACTTCCTCCGCTGCTTCTACCTCCTCCCCCTCCTCTACCTCCACCTACATGCTCAACTTGTCTTCATGAGACAAGTTTTCCAACAGTGCAAAGAGAATCTCTCCACCTCCATACTGCGCAGCCAGGGGTGACCGCAGTCAGGCAATGATAAAATTAATATGCCTTAGAGATCGCAGTTATATAGCTCAAGAGTTGTGAACAGCGGTCCAGGCCGAGTTTGAGAAATGGTTGTCTCCACTGAACCTGGAGCCAGGGAATGCCGTGTGCGAAAACGGTGCAAACCTGGCAGTGCCCCTACTTTGGGGAAACCTCACACACGTGCCTTGCATGGCTCACATCCTCAACCTGGTGGTACAGCTATTTCTCTGCTACTATCCTTGCCTGGATGTGCTGCTACAGAAAGTATGGTCTCTGCTTGCTCACTTCCACTGTTTTCTTCCTGCAGGTCATTGACTTGCATCACTGCAAAGGTCTTTGGCCCTACCAGTTAACCGGTTGATATGCCGACTAGTGATGAGCGAGTACCGTAATATTCGCAATCGCTATATTCGTAACGAGTACTTTGTAATAATCGCGTATTCGTTCCGAATAGCGAGTACAATGTAAGTCAATAGAAAATGCGAGTAATTTTCCGCTGGACCCTACAAAGGGTTCTGGGGGCCTGAGGAAAAGGCTGAAATGGATGGGAAAGTGATGAAACAGAATGGAGAATTTGCCTGCATGCATTTCTGACTCACATATGGTTTCGGGGAATAAGTTTGTCGCAGTGTTACGCCACTTTTACAGGCACACAAGAACAACTACCAAGCCTAACCTAAATTGTATGTAACAGGCCAAAAATGCAATATCAAATATAGCACTTGTGCAAGTCAAAGGACAAAGGGTATATGGTGCCCCCCTCCAGGATGGGTTGGAAAAGCTTCTCCAAATGGCTCAGAGATTTTGTTTGTCAATATTCCACCAATTATATAGGAAGAGAAGACTTCTTGATACTGTACTACTTGGTCCAGTGCAGAATGTGCAGCATCGTATTTCCAAAAATTACTCCTGGGGGCTGTGTCATAGGTGCAGGCAGATTCCATGACAAGGGCCTCCCTTGTCAAACATTATGTAATGTGGAGTACTGTAGTAGTTGTGGCCCTCAATTCAAGTTTTCAGAGGGCCATCAGTCGGTCATCAACAGTCAGTGTAAATTTCTATTGAATATACAGTACAGACCAAAAGTTTGGACACACCTTCTCAATTAACGATTTTTCTGCATTTTCATGACTATGAAAATTGTACATTCACACTGAAGGCATCAAAACAATGAATTAACACATGTGGAATTATATACTTAACAAAAAAGTGTGAAACAACTGAAAATATGTCTTATATACTAGGTTCTTCGAAGTAGCCACCTTTTGCTTTGATGACTGCTTTGCACACTTGGCATTCTCTTGATGAGCTTCAAGAGGTAGTCACCAGAAATGGTCTTCCAACAATCTTGAAGGAGTTCCCAGAGATGCTTAGCACTTGTTGGCCCTTTTGTCTTCACTCTACGGTCCAGCTCACCCTAAACCATCTCGATTGGGTTCAGGTCTGGTGACTGTGGAGGCCAGGTCATCTGGCGTAGTGCCCCATCACTCTCGTTCTTGGTCAAATAGCCCTTACACAGCCTGGAGGTGTGTTTGGGGGTCATTGTCCTGTTGAAAAATAAATGATGATCCAACTAAACGCAAACTGGATGGAATAGCATGCCGCTGCAAGATGCTGTGGTAGCCATGCTGGTTCAGTATGCCTTAAATTTTGAATAAATCCCCAACAGTGTCCCCAGCAAAGCACCCCCACACCATCACACCTCCTCCTCCATGCTTCACGGTGGGAACCAGGCATGTAGAGTCCATCCGTTCACCTTTTCTGCGTCGCACAAAGACATGGAGGTTGGAACCAAAGATCTCAAATTTGGACTCATCAGACCAAAGCACAGATTTCCACTGGTCGAATGTCCATTCCTTGTGTTCTTTAGCCAAAACAAGTCTCTTCTGCTTGTTGCCTGTCCTTAGCAGTGGTTTCCAAGCAGTTATTTTACCATGAAGGCCTGCTGCACAAAGGCTCCTCTTAACAGTTGTTGCAGAGATGTGTCTGCTGCTAGAACTCTGTGTGGCATTGACCTGGTCTCTAATCTGAGCTGCTGTTAACCTGAAATTTCAGAGGCTGGTGACTCGGATAAACTTATCCTCAGAAGCAGAGGTGACTCTTGGTCTTCCTTTCCTGGGGTGGTCCTCATGTGAGCGAATTTCTTTGTAGCGCTTGATGGTTTTTGCAACTGCACTTGGGGACACTTTCAAAGTTTGCCCAATTTTTCGGACTGACTGACCTTCATTTCTTAAAGTAATGATGGCCACTCATTTTTCTTTACTTAGTTGCATTTTTCTTGCCATAATACAATTTCTAACAGTCTATTCAGTAGGACTATCAGCTGTGTATCCACCTGACTTCTGCACAACACAACTGGTGGTCCCAACCCCATTTATAAGGCAAGAAATCCCACTTATTAAACCTGACAGGGCACACCTGTGAAGAGAAAACCATTTCCGGTGACTACCTCTTGAAGCTCATCAAGAGAATGCCAAGAGTGTGCAAAGCAGTCATGAAAGAAAAAGGTGGCTACTTTGAAGAACCTAGAATAAAAGACATATTTTCAGTTGTTTCACACTTTTTTGTTAAGTATATAATTCCACATGTGTTAATTCATAGTTTTGATGCCTTCAGTGTGAATGTACAATTTTCAAAGTCATGAAAATACAGAAAAATCATTAAATGAGAAGGTACAGTACAGACCAAAAGTTTGGACACACCTTCTCATTTAAAGATTTTTCTGTATTTTCATGAATTTTAAAATTCTACATTCACACTGAAGGCATCAAAACTATGAATTAACACATGTGGAATTATATACTTAACAAAAAAGTGTGAAACAACTGAAAATATGTCTTATATTCTAGGTTCTTCAAAGTAGCCACCTTTTGCTTTGATGACTGCTTTGAATACTCTTGGCATTCTCTTGATGAGCTTCAAGAGGTAGTCACCGGAAATGGTCTTCCAACAATCTTGAAGGAGTTCCCAGAGATGCTTAGCACTTGTTGGCCCTTTTGCCTTCACTCTGCGGTCCAGCTCACCCCAAACCATCTCGATTGGGTTCAGGTCTGGTGACTGTGGAGGCCAGGTCTTCTGGCGTAGCACCCCATCACTCTCCTTCTAGGTCAAATAGCCATTACACAGCCTGGAGGTGTGTTTGGGGTCATTGTCCTGTTGAAAAATAAATGATGGTCCAACTAAATGCAAAACGGATGGAATAGCATGCCGCTGCAAGATGCTGTGGTAGCCATGCTGGTTCAGTATGCCTTAAATTTTGAATAAATCCCCAGCAGTGTCACCAGCAAAGCACCCCCACACCATCACACCTCCTCCTCCATGCTTCACTGTGGGAACCAGGCATGTAGAGTCTATCCGTTCACCTTTTCTGCGTCTCACAAAGACACGGTGGTTGGAACCAAAGATCTCAAATTTGGACTCATCAGACCAAAACACAGATTTCCACTGGTCTAATGTCCATTCCTTGTGTTCTTTAGCCCAAACAAGTCTCTTCTGCTTGTTGCCTGTCCTTAGCAGTAGTTTCCTAGCAGCTATATTACCATGAAGGCCTGCTGCACAAAGTCTCCTCTTAACAGTTGTTGTAGAGATGTGTCTGCTGCTAGAACTCTGTGTGGCATTGACCTGGTCTCTAATCTGAGCTGCTGTTAACCTGCGATTTCTGAGGCTGGTGACTCGGATAAACTTATCCTCAGAAGCAGAGGTGACTCTTGGTCTTCCTTTCCTGGGACGGTCCTCATGTGAGCCAGTTTCTTTGTAGCGCTTGATGTTTTTTGCAACTGCACTTGGAGACACTTTCAAAGTTTGCCCAATTTTTCGGACTGACTGACTTTCATTTCTTAAAGTAATGATGGCCACTTCTTTTTCTTTACTTAGCTGTTTTTTTCTTGCCATAATACAAATTCTAACAGTCTATTCAGTAGGACTATCAGCTGTGTGTCCTCCTGACTTCTGCACAACACAACTGATGATCCCAACCCCATTTATAAGGCAAGAAATCTCACTTATTAAACCTGACAGGGCACACCTGTGAAGTGAAAACCATTTCCGGTGACTACCTCTTGAAGCTCATCAAGAGAATGACAAGAGTGTGCAAAGCAGTCATCAAAGCAAAAGGTGGCTACTTTGAAGAGCCTATAATATAAGACATATTTTCAGTTGTTTCACACTTTTTTGTTAAGTATATAATTCCACGTGTGTTAATTCATAGTTTTGATGCCTTCAGTGTGAATGTACAATTTTCAAAGTCATGAAAATACAGAAAAATCTTTAAATGAGAAGGTGTGTCCAAACTTTTGGTATGTACTGTATGTCCAAATTTTTGGTCTGTTCTGTATATCCCCTATCTCAGTCACAATGTGGCACAAGCTGTGACAAGGGCCTCCCACAATGTGCATAGGTTTTCTAAAAATTAGCCCTCTGGCTGAGTCATGGTTGAAGCAGGAAGCCATCATCACAAGGGCTTCCAATCACACATAGTAGTTTGGCCTGAGTTGGAATACTGTCTTGGACTGGTTTGTCCACTGCACAATGTGCATAGGGTTTCAAAAAATTAGCCCCCTGGACTGAGTCATGGTTGAAGCAGGAAGCCATCATCATAAGGGCCTCCAATCACAAATAGTAGTTGGGCTGGAGTAGGAATACTGTCTTGGACTGGTTTGTCTACTGCACAATGTGCATAGGTTTTCTAAAAATTAGCCCTCTGGGCTGAGTCATGGTTGAAGTAGGAAGCCATCATCACAAGGGCCTCCAATCACAAATAGTAGTTAGGCTGGAGTAGGAATACTGTCCTAGTTTGTCCCCTGCACAATGTGCATAGGGTTTCTAAAAATTAGCCCTCTGGGCTAAGTCATGGTTGACGAAGGAAGGAAACGTTTTTTTATGGGAAGGGGGTTATGTTGACAGCAGTAGCATGAATCTGTATTTTTGGTGACTTTAGGTTGGCTTGCTGTCATCTGTAGGGATTAAAAACTGTAGAGATATCCAGTCCTTGTTGAATTTAAGTCTGTCTGCATTTTCCGTGGAGAGGCGTGTGCGCCTATCTATGATGATTGCCCCAGCGGAACTGAAAACACGCTCTGACACCACACAAGCTGCTGGGCAGGCCAGCATCTCCAAGGCATATAAGGAGAGGTCAGGCCAAGTGTTCAGCTTAGACACCCAGTGAAGCATCAGAAACAATGCACGTATGGTCACTTAAGTACCCCTTGACCATGTTCTGCAACTTATCCCTTCTTGGCATTGTTACAGGCACAGATAGCCCTTGTTGTTGTGCTGGTTTATTGAAAATTGCCCAATTTGTGCACATTTTCCCCCCACCTCTGTTGGAGCTGGTGTTCGTGTTCCTCCCCATTATCCCTTGGTGTTGAAAAGAGCCGGTACCTCTGCCACCAGCATTGTCTGAGGGTGATGTTTTCAGCAACTGATCTACAACGGTCCTCTTTAACGATTCCATTGTAAAACTCTTTGGTGACTCCAAAAGGAGAGAAGGAAATTTCTCCTTGTACCGTGGATCGAGAAAGGTGGCCAACCAGTATGGTTGTTGGATAATATGTGTATCACGCGAGGGTCTTGCCACAGACACTTACACATGAACTGTGCCATGTGGGCCAAGCTGCAAAAAGGCAAATGTTCTGTGTCCACAAGAGTAGAAACATTACCTATCCTCTCCTCATGCTGACTGGCCTCCTCCTCCTCCTCTCCAGCCCATCCAGGCTGGACAGACATGAAGCTTGGGTTGGGTGTCCCCTCTGTAGCATTACAAGTCCCCTCGCTAGCACAGAAAAACAAGTCCTCTCCCTCCTCATCCTCCTCATCTTCCTCCTCATCACCCAATGTTGTCTGAGAATATTGGCTACGCTGGGTAGTTTCACCCATTGGGAAATCTGGCTCCATAACAACATGCTGGGCACTCAAAGTTTCCTGTTTGAGATTCTGCAGTGATTGCTTCAAGAGACACAGCAGCGGGATGGTTACGCAGATAATAGCCTATGCTCACAAGGTTGGTGCAATACTTAAAGTTCTCAAGATTCTCCCAAATGTCTGTGATCCACACCCACTCGACAGTTGTTATGTGAGGTGGCTGACTTTCAGTCTGACAGGCATGCTGAAGTTAGTATTCAGCTACTGCCCTTTGCTGTTCACTAATCCTTGCCAACATATGATGGGTGGAGTTCAACCGTGTGGGCAGGTCACAAATGAGTCGATGGCTTGGCAAATTCAACTTTTGCAGCGCTGTAAGAGCAGCAAAAGCGGTAGAGGAATGGCGGAAATGGGCGCTAATACGACGCACCTTCTCAAGTAGGTATGCCAAGTCACGATAAGTTTTCAGAAATTTCTGAACAACTAGGTTCAGCACGTGAGCCATGCATGGCATGTGTGCCAGCTTGCCAACCTTTAAAGCTGCCACCAGGTTATGCCCATTATCGGGGAGAGCCACTGATTAGTCTGTAGTTTTAAAGCTTGCCACAGCTCTGCTGCAGTGTGTGCTTTCTGACCTAAACAGATCAGCTTCAGCAGAGCTTGTTGCCGCTTTGCCAATGCGCTTCTGCACAGGTCCCAGCTTGGCAGTGATGGGGAGGGTAATTCCGTAGAGGATGAGGAGCAGGAGGAGGGGAGAGAGGAAGTGGAAAATGAAGAGGCGGAAACCCTGACAGAAGTTGTGCCTGCTATTATTGGCATGGGTAGAATGTGTGTTGTTCCCATTTGCGCCTTTGTCCCACCCTCCACCAGGTTCACCCAGTGTACCGTGACAGAAATGTATTGTCCCTGTCCTCAACAATTTGTCTAGGTGTCTGTTGTTAGGTGGACCTTCCCGGTTACGGCGTTGGTGAGAGCACGGTTCAGATTGTTTAACACGTGGTTGTGTAATGTAGGGATGGCATACCGGGCAAAATAGTGGTGGCTGGGAACACTGTATCGTGGGGTAGTCACAGCCAAGAGATCACGGAAAGACTGTGTTCCCACAAGCCTAAACAGCAACATCTCCACAGCTAGCAATTTGGAAATCTGCGAGTTTAGTATTTGTGCCTGTGGGTGCGTGGCTGGGTATTTACGTTTTTTTTCCAAGCTCTATGTCACGGACAATTGGACTCTTTGCTGGGACAAGGAAGTGGATGTGGTTGATGGTTTTTGTGCGTGAGCAACCGCAGCTTGTGGGCAGAAGGTATGAGCGCCTGCTTCCTGAACAGCAGATTCTGAAGGACATAGCACAGGTGATGTGGCATTGGTTTGACCCGCAGACGCAGATTCTGGTGTTACACCCAACTTCTGAGGTGCTTGGCTGCAATGTGGTTTCGCATACTGGTGGTGCTTAGGTTGCCTTTGCCCTGGCCTCTGCTCAACTTGGTATGGCAGATACTATAGACTACAATGTTTTTCTCTGAAGGACTTTCAGAAAAAAAGTTCCACACAGCAGCTGAACGCCCCCTTGCCCTGACTGGGCGCACAGCGTGGGTGCTCTTGGGAACAGGTGACCCAGTTCTCACTCTGGGCAAACCACGACCTCTTGGTGCCTGTGTTGGTGCTACATATCCATCTTTCTCTGTGTTGCTGTCATGGCTATGCATGCCAACAGTCCAGGTCGGATCAGTGGACTCATTATCGACCACCTTGTCTTCAATCTCATCGTCATTCCCAGTTGACATTGTAGGCTAACCTGATGGCAACTGTGTCTCACAATCATCAGCCTCCACCTCTGGAGACAGTAAATGACGTTCCGCCAAGTTGGTTTATTCTGGCCGTAGGTCCTCAAATAGTTGAGCATCAACGTACGCCACCTCCTCTTGTCCCTCTTCAATGCTGCACGGTGATATGCTTGAGCCAACCAAAGGATACGTACCAAACAGATCCTCGGAATGGCCAAGCTTGGGGTCATATGTCTCCTGTGACTGATAATGGCGGTAGGAAGGAGAGCCAGTTTCAGGATTGGATGGGCCAGCCTACTGTGTTTCCACAGTAGACTGTGTGGTCGTGGAATATCTGTTGCTGCTTGACAAATGCATAGAGGCCTTGTCTGTTATCCAAGACAGAATCTGCTCTTGCTTTTCTGGCTTCCACACACGTTTACATTCGAGACTGGGAATTTTTTCCAGGAACATAGTGGATGCATCAAGCTTCTTCTGACTTGACACAGACTGAGTGCCTTCTTGCGCACCACGGACAACTCCATGTCCCTTAACAATAGGCTTTTTTGGCATTTTGGGTTTGGTTGACAGATTTTCAGATATTGATGGCACAAGTCAAGCTAGCTGTCATAGCAAAATAGTGGTTAAAATGGCCTGGTGCATGCTTTGTAGCAGGCAATAGAAATTGTTTGGACTACTGCTTTGTGCAGGGCAATCAAAGATTTTTTATGTAGACTAATGCAGACAGAAGGCAGGCTGACACCCCAAAAAAATGGTTAAAATGGCCTGGTGCTTGTTTGTAGCAGGCAGTAGGAAATGTTTGGACTACTGCTTTGTGGAGGGCAATCAAAGATTTTTTACGTACACTAATATGGACAGAAGGCAGGCTCTGACTCCTTTTTTTTTTTTAGCACTGGTCTAATTCTGTGTGTGCAGGAAAAATATTGATTTGCCTCTGATAAGAGCTGTTTTAAGATGGACACTGGAAGAATACTTTATCCTCTCCCTACCTAATACACAATCTCTCCCTCCCTGTACGCTGACTTTGTTGTGAGCCTTCAGCTCTGAAAAGAGATATATTTTGGTGGTATTATGGAGCTAGTGAGCGTCTCCTGTAAACACAGAACTAGTACACACTGCAGGTAGCCCTTACAAGGGCTTTTGTTTGATCAAGAGGCCTAAACACTCTCCCAAGCAGCTCAGCGATCTCTCCCTATGCTTATAGAACGCAGGCTCCAGACGCAATGTGCACAAAATGGCGGCGGCAGTGCTTAAATAGACCCTATGACGCTTGGCGGCCAGTCAATCACAGTAATGCCACAATCAAGATGTCTGCGGCATTACTGTGATTGGTTAAGAAGCCCAACATGTTTAGTGGCCGCAAAGGAGACGCCAAAACTGCAGGGCGGGACATCTGAATATAGCGAGGCGAGTACACAAATACTCGCCGAATAACGATTAACCCGAATACCGTACTAATCGTGCAAATATCGAATAGTAACGAATACACTCCCTCATCACTAATGCCGCCACGATGGAATTCTAATGTGCCGACACGGTAGAATTCCACTCTGCAAATGTTGCAGCAAGTGTGGCAGCAGTGACGAGCCCTGGTGAAGTATATAATTTTGCATAGCCTGGGCCAATGCAGTACGGACGTGGTGCAAATCATGTTTGTGGAATGGATGCAGATTAAGGACCTCTGCACCCTTCTGCACAGTTTCGAAATGTCTACTAACTTGGTTAGCGCCGACGATGCCGTCATCAGTTCTTTCACATCTGCACAGGTTCCTTTCCCCCGTTTTTGTCTGTTGCCACTCTGTTAGTCTTATTTCAATTTTGTTTGAAAACTTTTTAATATGTATTTAATAAAGTTGATCCTTTTATAAAACACTCCTGTTTTTCTCCTTCATTCAAATATCTACTTTGGAGTGCTTATTTATAGTTACATGCATGAATGATTTACAATGGTTTAACTTTAGACAATTAATTATGCTTGTGGGATTTAGTGAAAGTGCAGGAGCCGAGGAACAAATGGAGGAAGATGAGGAAGAAGAAGTGATGGGTGCGCAACAGACAGGAGATGAAGAGGATAATGATTCCCTCTCTGTTGTCCATGGTTGGCGGTAGGTGATGGAGGAAGTAAGCTCCAGTGTTACCCCACCACTAACACACCATGGACTTGGACCTCATGGAAGAGCCTGACACATGAGCCCCTTATTGCTGCCCTATCTGCAACATGATCCCTGTATTGTTAGGATTCAAAATAGTGCTTACTGCTGTGTTGCCACTCTGTTAGATCCACGGCATAAGGCTGTGTGCCCACGATGCGTTTTTCAAGCGTTTACGCTGCGGAATTTCCGCAGCGTAAACGCTTGGGAAACGCTTGGTAAACCTTCCCCCATGGTCTCCAATGCAATTCCGCACTTTCAATGCTCATGCTGCGTATTTTTCCGCAGCGTTTATGCTACGCTCAAAAATACGCAGCATATCCATTAATTTTGCGGATATGCCATTGACTTGCATTAGAACGCGCCAATTCCGCAAGACTGCATCTGTACTTGCGAAATTGGCGCGCTCTAATGTGCGGATGGTACCCAAGTCTGGAGGAGAGGAGACTCTCATCCAGACCTGGGTACCATAGAATCTGTAAAAAAAAAGCAAATTTAAAATAAAAAATAAAGTTTATACTCACCTTCCGATGTCCTCCCGGTGTTTTGTCCACGCCGTCCGGTCTCTTGCAATGCTCGCACTGTTGTGAAGGACCTGCCATGATGTCACTGAGTCGTGACCCATCACATGACTCAAAGACGTCACCGCAGGTCCTTCACACCACCGCGAGCATTGCAAGAGACCAGACGCAGCAGAGATGACACCAGGAAGACACTAGAAGGTGAGTATAATCTTTTTTTTTTTTTTTTTTTTACCATTCTTATTATTTTTTTTAACTATTACTTGGTCACTCTATATAAATCCATGCCAGTTGCATGGATTTATATAGTGTAACCAACTTGTCAAGCACTTTTCCTAGTCATGCTCAAAATCGCTTGGAAAACTGCTTGAAAAGACGTATGTAAAAACGCTGAAAAAACGCTTCTCTCTGGCAGAAAAAATGCATGTAAATCTGCATGCATTTTTTTCTGCCAGAGAGAGGCAAAAATGCTCTGCATCAAATCTGCTACGTGGGCACATAGCCTAAGGCTATGTGCCCACGTTGCAGAAATGAAGCAGAAAATTCTGCTTAATTTCTGCATGTCCTTTCCTGGAAAAATGCTTGCCGAATTTGGCAAGCGTTTTTTGCGCGTTTTAGAAGCGTTTGGGACATGTGGAATTGCCTTGCGTTTTTTATTGCATTGACAAGGCAATTCCGCATGCGTAAACGCAAAATTAATGGACATGCTGCGGATTTTTGATCACATCAAAAACGCTGCGGAAAAATCCGCAGCATGGGCATTGAAATTGCGGATTCTCATTGGGGACCATGGGGGACAGATTAACAAGCGTTTCACAAGTGTTTACGCTGCGGAAATTCTGCAGCATATACGCTTGTAAAACGCTATGTGGGCACATACCCTAAGAGTAAATTTTACCAGATGCTTCCCACCCTGGAAAGGGACTCGCATGCTGGAGTATTGAAACATGCTTGTAGGCAACCTTAAGAGTGGTTTTCCCCAAGACAGCAGTGAGGCACACAGTGTCCATCGCAGTTGTAGACTTCCAACCCCAGGAACATCAATTTGTCAAAGCAAAAACATTAGCAGCAGCAGCAGTGTAAGAGGCAGAAGCAATTTCTGTGAGTTGTTTCACATATTTTTTAGACCAACCTGTGCACCAGCAGAACAGAGTACAAGTCTGACACGTAGTGAACGACTGTAGAGTATGGTGCAGGAGTATCTCAAGCGCAATATCAATGCCATCAGGGAAGGTTTGGACCCTTTTACATCTTGGTCTTCAAAAATAGAAGAGTGGCCTGAGCTCACCTGTCACGCCTTGGAGGTTTTGTCATGCCCGGCAGCCTTTCAGAACATGTCTTCAGTGCTGCTGGTGGTATCCTGATGAATAAGTGCATCTGGCTATCCCCTGAAAGTGTAGACCGCCTAATTTTCATTAAAAAAAAACCTACAAGAAGCAAAAATGAAAATAAACCCTGCTGTAAAAAAATAAAAAGCAAAAGTGCATTTAAATAACATAGGGTTCTTAGTAACACTGTTTTTGATCAAAAATAGTATAAAAGCTATCCCACCACAGCACAGTGACCCCACTTTTGCTTTTTATTTTTTACAGCAGGGTTTATGTTTATTTTTGCTTCTTGCTGTTTTTTTCTGATTTAAAGCCAGTGTAAATCATGTGCTGCATGTATACCAACTTAAACCAAGCTCAGTTTTTGTGTTGTTTTCTTTGTATCTTTGAATTCTGTGCCTCCCTTCCTTGAGCTGGAAATCACATTTATATAGTTTCCCTTGGCTTGCTTCCACAGTTCTGGACCTGGTCCGTTGTCTGCCTGTTCTGGACCAGGTCCGTTGTCTGCCGTTGTCCGTTGTCTGACTTCACATACTGAAGTCAAGTTTGACACATGGTAAGGTTTTAAATATTAGACAGAGTAGGACCATCCCGAATGGGGTCACTGTGCTGTGGTAGGATGGCTTTTGTACTATTTTTGATCAAAAACAGTGTTACAAAGAACCCCAATGTTATTTAAATGCACTTTTGCTTTTTATTTTTTACAGCAGGGTTTATGTTCATTTTTGCTTCTTGTAGTTTTTTTCTGATTTATGGCCAGTGTAAACATGCGTTTATGTGCTGCATGTATACCAACTTAAATCAAGCTCAGTTTTTGTGTTTTTTTCTAACTTTCATAAGGATGAACAAGTCATGGATCTCCAAGGACTTTTGCACCCCAATCGCAGACTGTGCAGACTAGGTGATGGTGTAGTTTTAGTGTGCTGCATTGATCTTGCGTTATTGCAGTCTGTGACACCTTTGTTGTGGCTTCTGTGCCTGTTGTTGCTATTGCTGCTGTTGTTATCAACAATTTTTTGAAATGTGGAAACTCCTGGTTGGGTCTTCATCTGGTGTACTTCCTGTAGTGGAATAGGTGTTGGTCCCCATTATACTATTTGTCCTCTGGTGAAATTGATGCCACTTTGGTGGTGTGTTCCCTGCAGTGGAAGGGGTGTCAGTGCCCTATTATACTAATTTTACTTTGTTGAAACTGATGCCACTTTAGTGGTGTGTGGCAATAATTTTTGGAAATGTGGAGACTCCTCATTGGATCTCCTTCATGTGTGTTGTCTGTAGCAGTAGGGCTCCCAGATCGTCAGGCCTGCACTCTCAGTCAACTACCCATGTTACTATCCTTATTTTTCTACAAATAGCACTCTATGAAACTGATATTTGTGCCACCTGAGTGTGGCTGAGAAGAAAAGCAGCTTGAGTTGTTGCATGAGGTATCAGGGCTCCCTGCACAGCAGGCCTACACCGATCCCTCACCCACCTTAATTTGAACTTAAATTCAAAGCTGTAAATGCTGGCCCAGACACTGATACCTCATGCATGGTCCATGGCTGACTGCTGCTGTGCCATTCTAAAATTTCGACTGTGTGTCAATTGATGTGACTTTTCCTGGTGTCTATCCCTAATTTGATCTATTTTTGGCAGCTTTTGGGCCCTCCTGAAGGTGTTGTCTGTACATTTGGTTTTGCCTCCCATTGAATTCAATGGGGTACAGATATGTTCAACGAACCATTCAACTACATTGCTCAAAAAAATAAAGGGAACACTTAAACAACAGAATATAACTCCAAGTAAATCAAACTTCTGTGAAATCAAACTGTCCACTTAGGAAGCAAAACTGATTGACAATTAATTTCACATGCTGTTGTGTAAATGGAATAGACAATAGATGGAAATTATTGGCAATTATCAAGACACCCTCAAAAAAGGAGTGATTCTGCAGGTGGGGACCACAGACCACATCTCAGTACCAATGCTTTCTGGCTGATGTTTTGGTCACTTTTGAATGTTGGTTGTGCTTTCATACTCATAGTAGCATGAGACGGACTCTACAACCCACAGAAGTTGCTCAGGTAGTGCAGCTCATCCAGGATGGCACATCAATGCGAGCTGTGGCAAGAAGGTTTGCTGTGTCTGTCAGCGTAGTGTCCAGAGGCTGGAGGCGCTACCAGGAGACAGGCCAGTACACCAGGAGACGTGGAGGGGGCCGTAGGAGCGCAACAACACAGCAGCAGGACCGCTACCTCCGCCTTTGTGCAAGGAGGAACAGAAGGAGCACTGCCAGAGCCCAGCAAAATGACCTCCAGCAGGCCACAAATGTGCATGTGTCTGCCCAAACGGTTAGAAACCGACTCCATGAGGGTGGTATGAGGGCCCGACGTCCACAGATGGGGGTTGTGCTCACAGCCCAACACCGTGCAGGACACTTGGCATTTGCCACAGAACACCAGGATTGGCAAAGTCACCACTGGCACCCTGTGCTCTTCACAGATGAAAGCAGGTTCACACTGAGCACATGTGACAGACGTGACAGAGTCTGGAGACGCCATGGAGAGCGATCTGCTGCCTGCAACATCCTTCAGCATGACCGGTTTGGCAGTGGGTCACTAATGGTGTGGGGTGGCATTTCTTTGGAGGGCCGCACAGCCCTCCATATGCTCACCAGAGGTAGCCTGACTGCCATTAGGTACCGAGATGAGATCCTCAGACCCCTTGTGAGACCATATGCTGGTTTGGTTGGCCCTGGGTTCCTCCTAATGCAGGACAATGCCAGACCTCATTTAGCTGGAGTATGTCAGCAGTTCTGCAAAATGAAGGCATAAAAGCTATGGACTGGCCCGCCCGTTCCCCAGACCTGAATCCGATTGAGCACATCTGGGACATCATGTCTCGCTCCATCCACCAACGTCACTTTGCACCACAGACTGTCCAGGAGTTGGCGGATGCTTTAGTCCAGGTCTGGGAGGAGATCCCACAGAAGACCATTCGCAACCTCATCAGGAGCATGCCCAGGCGTTGTAGGGAGGTCATACAGGCACGTGGAGGCCACACACAATACTGAGCCTCATTTTGACTTGTTTTAAGGACATTACATCAAAGTTGGATCAGCCTGTAGTGTGTTTTCCCACTTTAATTTTGGGGGTGACTCCAAATCCAGGCCTCCATTGGTTAATAAATTTAATTTCCATTGATAATTTTTGTGTGATTTTGTTGTCAGCACATTCAACTTTGTACAGAACAAAGTATTCAATGAGAATATTTCATTCATTCAGATCTAGGATGTGTTATTTGAGTGTTCCCTTTATTTTTATGAGCAGTGTATATCAACATTGAGAAATTCGTCTACTGGATCCGAATCGAATATTGAATGTTTGCTCATCTCTAGATGTGATAAAAGGCTGGAATCCGGGTCTCTACAGCATTCTGCTATAAAATGGGGCAAAAACCTAGTGACAGATTCTCTTTAAATACTATAATTTTAATATATTGTCTGCCACCTCCCTGTAGTATAATATTAGGACACCTATACTAGAGCATTTAATTTATGTACAGAAACTGTTGCAATTTATAGGTAAATATATACCGAAATATTATACTGAAAATGACTAGAAAGTCAACTTTATATCACATTTCATGTCAAACAATTCTTTATTCATATGTTACAAATTAAAAGTGACAGATCAGAATCTTTTAAGAAATACACAAAGTGCAGCTTTACAGACCATACAGATATTGCTCTAGATTAATTACAGTTTTGTTCCAGTCTATAAAATTTAAAGCAACCTGTGCAGTTAAATCAGCTTTGGTTTCAGTGTCAGAGCAGTAAGGAGCTTCCAGAATAGTTTTTTATCCTCCAAGTCACAAGTCCACCACATTAAAACGCCACTTCCCTTGGAAACATAATTTGTTGAGAGACAAAAGTGCTGTCTTTTCATTAAGTTCAATGCTAGGAATGAGAAACTAAAGCAGTGTGTTATTCCAATCTGTTCGACCATTTGTTACGCACGTAGAATGAGAAAAACCTTTGTTGTGTCACAGTGGCATTACAAATGAAATACACAAAATAAAAATATATCGAGAGTAGAAGTGAATAATAAACCTCTCCAGAGGTGGAAAAACTGATGAGAATTTAATACCGCAGGATTTAAGCCATTTGTGCTGTATATGCACCAACATCTACAACATTGGAGTCTTGAAGAGCAGCGTCGTGAAGCCATGAGGAACATGTATGTTCTGTTTTCTTTGTCACACCTTAATATTGCAAGATTGTCAGCAACATTTAGCCATTTTTATACAATGTGCATATACCTTAATACATTGAGCTTTGGTCCAGCATTAAGACAAGCAAAGGCATTTTACATTTGTCTTTTTGGTTATAGCTTGTGTATTTTGATACGCCTCTACTTTTTCATTGATTCCATCTCTTATGTCTGTCAAGCATTTATTAGGAAACCAAAACCTGAATCAATAATTGGTCAAAAAATGATAAAACTGGAAGGCTGAGTTTTTGTAAAGTAGCAGATCCACATTTTTGAGTAAAAGAGAAATATGCCATGGATACAGACAAATCCATATTTAATATTCTGTTTTATATATAAATGGAAACTAGAATCTGATTCATGCTGCCCATACTATGGCCAGCATGAATCAGGCACTGGCTTTGTAATTGCAGTTATGTATGTTTTAATCTGAATATCTGCAGCATTTCAGAAAGAACACACTTTAAAAAGCCGGCCAGGGCGGGGACCGTGCATCTCAGATGACTAGTCCAAGGCAAGGACCAAGGCAAGTTCAAGGATTCCCTTTGAGTCTGAGGCATGGTCTAAAATATCCATACAATGAATGTATTATTTACCTTTATGTTCCTTAATTTCTACTTGGACACAAATAATGATTTTTTTTATCTGATTTGTGAAAATCTATTTGTGACAAGCTTCACTATAATGTTGCATTATGGTTGCATTGTCTTCTAGAAATATGTCTCCTGCGGAAAAATATTATTCCTTATAGGGCTCATGCACACAACCGATTGTATTATACAAGTAGTATTCATGGTTTTCACGGATAGCACTCGTACCCATGATATTCTATGGAGCTGTGCATATGTCCGATTTTTCCTCAGACCAAGTGGTCCAGTGTAAAATATGTGACGTCTCCGATTTTTCACGGAAAAACTGATCACACTCTGATCAGACTCTGATAACCATAATCAGACCGTAGAGAAAACGGTCATGTGCACCTACCCATAGGGAAAAAAATATGGTGGTACACAGAGTATCTGCAGTTTACAAATACAGGACTCCAGGGACTCCGCATGCTGCCTCCTTGCACATGTCATGCATTTGATATATTTAGATATTTCCAATGCTAGATAATTTCTGTTTGTTCTGAAATTACTGTTTAAAGGGGTTATCCGGTCCAAAACGATAAGACTGCAGTCACTCTGTGTGACTGCAGACCTATGAGTCCCCCCATTGCACGTACTGCGCACTGCTGGCATTCGCCGGTTTTTGAGCAGGGACTGGAGGGTATGAATGTGTTATACTTACTCCTGGCCATAGCTCGTCTAGAGGGCTTGGCCTCTCTCCGTACACTTGGATTGAGCTAGGCCGTGCCCCATTTAGTGACGTGGACGTCTAGTGATGTGACCGTCTAGTGGGCGTGGTCAAATGTATGTAATCAAAAAGGTGCCCACTGGCCAGGAGTATGTATAACTTATACATACCCTGCGGTCCCGGCTCAGAAACCAGCAAATACCCACAGCGCACAGTGCATGTACTTGTGGATTCATAAGTCTGCAGTCACAGAGTGATTGCAGACTTATTGATTTGAATCGGACAACCCCTTTAAAGTAAGATCTTATGCAAAAAGGTATCAGGTATTTGCTTCAAACTTTAAAATTAAAGGGGTTCACAGCCAACCACAGTATAAGAGCAATACTGGCCAGTGCTGGTCTATTAATTTGTCAGTCTAAGAATTATGTGCATGGATCTGTGTAATCTTTACATTTAGAATAGTGAATTTTACATTTTTCTAATTAATGACTTAATACAAACTAATACATTTGAAAAAAGTTAAAACATTATGAAGATATTTTTTTTTTTACTAATGTAATGGCTATAACTGATTTTTATAATTTTTCATTTTGATAACAGAAATCTACATCCCGAAAGACTTTCTACGTTTTTCTTTTTCAGATACAGTTTTGATATTTAATTTGCACACAGATAGTTGCGTAAAGTTTAATCTGTCAAGTTTAACTTGCAGATATGCAAGAAGATTTTTTTTCTTTTTTTCTATGTGTATGATCTAATAAATTCTAGACTCTTTATTTTATTTTGACATTATTAAGCAGAGAACATTTCATTGACTTCTAACTGAATACTTTTGCAGAGGATATTGTTCATTGTGGAAGTAGTGTGAGAATCTGCGCCAAAACTTGCATAAGGGTTTTACATGTTATTGATGGGGTTTTGGTCATAGGTTTCACTCACTGTATTGCAATGGATGCCCTTATGTGATAGAAGGGCCCGACCACATTCTCTACACCCCATTTAGTTATGGATCTTGATTAGGCTTGGGATAGATACTATTTAAACACTAATTTTACACATTTTATTTTTACCCCAGGTTTTTTGGGATACAAGTTGTAAGTGAACCAGTGCCTATGATCGGGATGTGTGACATCAGAAAAATTCCTACTCAAGTCTTGATGTTGCTACAACTTACAATTGTGGTAGCCATCTTCATAAAGTCTACTCAGAACACCTGTTACTATTTTTTTCTGTTCAAGGTCTGTTCAGTGGAGCTGCTACTTTGGGTCTCAGCACACAAGTGGACATCAACAGATTATTTTTTTCAATGGACGAATCCAATAGATGAAAGTACAACTATACAATAAGAATTCTTCTGTATCCATTCAGTATACAGTGTCCAAAACACAGAGAACCAAGAGCATTAAACAAAAGAAATGTACAAAAGAAAAGTGCATTTTTCCCCTTTTTTTCTCTTTTTTTTTTTTTTTTTTTTTTTATAAAAGTGACATGGTCTTCATTTGCAATAAGTTAAAAGGGATAAGTGGCTACAAACAATTATGGTTTACATATTTACAGTAGTGTTGAGCGAGTATTTTCTATTATCCCTTTCGCCGAGTATGCTCGGGCCGAGCTCCGAGTATTTACAGCTGCTCGGTGATATGCTTGAATCACTCCCGTGTGCATGATTTGCAACTGTTTGACAGCTTTATTACATGGGAGGAATGTCTATTTCTTACACATTCCTCACATGTAATAAAGCTGTCAAACAGTTGCAAATCATGCTCACGGGAGTGATTCAAACATATCACCGAGCAGCTGTAAATACTCGGAGCTCAGCCCGAGCATACTCGGACAGAACATACTCGATCAACCCTAATTTACAGTAAATCTTTCCCATTGAGTTATTTATACTTGTCAGGCCTGCAAAAATTACTGAAATGAATATCGGAAGCATTACATCACATTTCAAGAATACAAAAACATAATATAAAATTATAAAACAGTAAAAAATGTTACAGTGTGTCAAGAGCTGATTCAGGGGTTCAATGCAGAAGGGACTGACTGATTTTGGAGTTTTGCACTTGGCACAGATTTTGTGGATATTTACACTCACTTTATAAGCTGTGTTAGAAGAAAAAACGTGCATGTGTCTCCAGTGCTGGAGACAGATCAGTATATACACACATACCATATCATTTTGGTTTTCTGCTGCTTTAACAGTCTTACTCCAGACTGCCGTATAATAAAGGATTAAATCATTTTCAGATTTTTATGACTGATATAAAAAAACATAGGTGTTCTACTTCTAAAAGATTTTTCCTTTGGTGTGTACATTTGTGAGGTAAACATAATTGTGCATTGTTACCTACCATAAACATTTGTGGCCAATTTGCTGAAAATCACATAGATTTAAACACTAGGTTTTATTTATTTTTTGTTTATATGCAGAAACTATTTTGTGTAGAATGCATGTTGGTCCCCTACTTTTAGCAACTAGCACTGAAATACAGATACACCCTTACTTACTTACCTTTCCTTTTAGCATAGTTTTCCCAAGATAAGTGGTGCGAAATGACCAGTTTTGGAAAAAAAATATTTTGCTATACTCTGTCAGGAGATGTCTATGCTTTATGTGTCAATATGTAGCTACTTAGTTGTTGTGATGTGAATTGCAGCCTGTCAATATTTTGACTTTGTACGGTGAAAAATTGGAGTCATTAACGAAATTTGCAGAAAGGTAAGGGTGGATAAATCTGTAGATGAACACTAGCATTACTCAGTGTTTGTAAGTTGTTGTATTTGCAGTAAATATTTGGACACGCAACACAGTAGAGACAATAGCTGTATAGATTGTTGACACACACTTGTCCATAAATCCTATATTATGAGAATTGTTAGCTTCACCCCTCAGCATATTTTGCTTAATTGGCAAATCAAAATTCATTCCCATTTCTTATCCTTCACATTTGTAGATTGTAATATAGTCCAGAACTGCATTCACACTTTTCTTTGCTCAAATGCTGAAATCTCCCAGCATTCCTTGTTGGTTCAAAGAATGAACACACAGCTCAGTCTGGGAATTTGTATTCTGAGAAGCATCATCACTGTACCAGGCATTGTACAATAACATAATTAGGAAAAACTAATTCTCCCACTGAATCAGAGGAGCTCAGCTAAGCAGTTAAGAGATGTATCTCACAAGAATCTGGTTAACAGTTTCCAATGATGACCAGCAGAATTCTGAATGCAGCTCTGAAATGTAATTCCAGTTGCAACCTAGAATTAGTAATGTATTGTTTTTACAAAGCTACCAAATTACTTGTAAATTAATCCTGTATAAAAATTTAAGATGGGAGAATTTCTCAAAATTATTTTAGGGCAGATTCTCTCTAATCAGTTAACATATTCAATTGGATCCAAATACAATTTGGTTGAATCAAAAGTGCTCGCTAAGGACCCCAAAGCATGATAAACAGAGAGGAGCGAAGGGGTTAAAAAAATAATAATAAATAAATAAAATATATCATATTCACATACCTGGCCTCCATAGAGGACCAGGGAAGCTACGGTGGTGTAGAGAGTCACAGATGAATGTAATATTTTTGGGATTTTAACCCCTTTCCAGCTTTCAAAAGAATCCAACAAAATGGCAGCTGGCTAGATGCCATTTTGCTGGATTCATACGAATCAATTCTCTCATCATAAAATGAGAAATGATATTCAAATGAGAATATACAATCGAAAGTATGAATCCATTTGATTAATATTAAAGGGTAACTGTACTTTCAAGTAACTTTTCAGAAAAACCTGTCTTCTTTGTGTGCATGAAGAATATATCTGGTAAATATACACATTGTATCCTGCATGTTCACCAGTGCAGGTTTTATCTCTTAATTTGCAATTTACTCTTCATTCCTTAGTTAGCATACAGAAAAAGCAACAGCAGCAGGATTGTGGAGGAGATTAAGCAGCAGTACTCAGCTGTGTGGATGGGAAGCAGCTATGGGTACGGTAAAGACTTGTTAGAAAGCTCAGAACAATATTTTTGGGTCTCCTTCCGCCTGCTCACTGTTTTCCTCCCTCATCCTCTCTCCCACTGTTCTAGCAAGAAAAGCATGAAATGTGGTTTAGTATCTGTGTTTCTTTGAAACTTTTTGCTTTAACAGAATGGGGCAGAAGTGAGAAAAACTCTGAGTTCATCTCAGTGTATTACACAGCACTGTAAATAAAGTGTAATTATTTCAACTAATTGTGACTATTTTGTGACTTGTATTCTGCATTTTTACCAGTTTTCCACCCTGCAAAGCTCTTTCTTTTAATTTGCAAGTTACTCTGAGCTGTTAAGAGGAGGTCAGCTGTTATCATATTTACTATATATATCAGAGCACATTTTTTAGCTTGAACACAAAAAGTAGCAGCAGAGTTATGAAGGAAATTATAGTGTGATTTGCATAGGTGTGAATCTAATGCTGGGGGGAGGTAAAAGATTTGTTATAAAGCTCAGCAAGATCTTCTGCGTCTCCCTCTGCCTATTTTCTCATGCTGCTCCTCACTTCTTCCTCCCCCTCTCATCTTCTTTGAGTATAATCAGAAGTGTAACCTAACATCTCTCTTTGCTGGCAGTCTAACTTGTGTTAAGCAAGACAAAGTGGGAAGAAAAGTTTCTAAAAGCCCCAATAATATGAAATAATGGTGGGACAGCGAACGACCATTCGTCAGTCGGGTTAGTCTGCAGGAAAAAAAAGCATTTCAAACTACATTGGTCTTGTTTTATTTTTGTTCGATGATACAGCTGGTGCTTATAATTATCCAATTATATGTTAGGTCAATCATTCGCTTCGCCGAGTCATGATGATTGGTCATTTTGAGCAAAACCAGCCATCTTGGGCCAGTTTTTAACAGATGTGCATGGGGACTTTTAGATTCATTTGTCCTTTTGATTTATGAAAAGTTTGTTGAAAATACAGTTTCCATATAAGCATGTCTTATCAAAAAATCAAAAAATTATAGCTAAGTTTAAAGAAAGCCGCAGGATGATATTACATTCTGAGCTTTTTGTTTGTGCACTTTCTTACAATTTTCAATGCTCGATTTTTGTACTATGGAGAATCAATCCTTCCTTTCTTTAATGCTACTTTTAAAATTCTTTGCAGGCCACATCAACCACTGAGGTTTTCGACCTTTACACTGAGTACATAGATGTGGCAATTCTGTATACTATGCATTCTATTTGTGTAGTGCGCCATTCATTTACAGTAGCTCTAATCTGAGTGGCCACAATACACAAATAGCATAGCACGTACATTTGATGTAACTAATATTGGCTTAGCAAATGCAACATCTGTATTTTAGTCTGGTTGAAATGTAATTTATAGAGCCCAAACATAAGATCACATGTCTATTGACCTGTCAGCGGAATATTCGACCCGTAGCTAAAGGCATAAGTGTAAAGCCCCTTTAATGCTTATTACATTCAAACCGTGCTTGTAGTAATTTATTGGGACATTTTTGATAAATCTATCCTTGAAGTGGGGCGGGTGCTGCACTTTTTGCTCTCCTGTGCTCTCTCCCTTTTCCCTGCCAACTGTCGGCCTTCCTTTTTTGATTTGATAGGCATCCATTGATCTTGCCGCTTCATTAAGAGCTTGCTGCGCATATGCAACCCCTTCTGATGAATCGAACCCAGAAAAAGATGTTGTCTGAGCAGGGAAGACAGGTTACTGAGAGAAAAGTGACCTGTCCATCAAAGTCTGGAGGCCATCGGTGGGCGGCCAAAAGGCAGAGCACACGGCAGAGCTGGGAATGCACTGTCTGCCCTGCTGAACATGCGATTAAAACTTCAAAGATTAATTTCTCAAAAATTCCCCCACGAAATACTAAATTTAAGGTATGAATATAATAAGCATTAAAGGGGCTTTCCACTTATAGCTTTAGTTAGGAGTCAAATATTCTGCTGACGGGTCCTCTTTAAAGAAACACAATGACAGCAGTAGCATGAAAAGTGACATCCCATGCTAGTGACCGACAGAGAATCATGTTGTATGAACTTATATGACACAATATATGGTTGTACATGCAACGTCAAGGTGACAGTCACCAAAAGTTGTTGCTGGCAGCATGTTTTGGTAAGCGTGTTAAAATTCAGCAACAAACGATAGTAAATTAATTTAATGCTATTGTGACTTTGTGCGGCACCTTACCTGTCATGTGGCATATGCATTAGCACATTTAAATTGCACACGATACTTTATACAATGGTTTTAGTGTGACTTTATGATACAGCTGTCGGACATTGATTGTCTATGTGTGGCCCCAGCCTTATACACCACCTGCAGCTTTCTTTGAACTTCAATGTTAGAGGATCTACACTTTTAATGTTAGAGATGAGTATTATGGAGCAAAACTGCATATGTAAAGCTGTCTGCAAGCATCGGATCATGCACTGATTTCAGTCTACAAACACGTAAATCTCTTGTTTCTTTCAGGTCAGATTCACATTATAAAGGCATTAAACACCTGGACACATAAACCAAAAAACAGCTATTTATGCACATGTGAAAAACACCCTATTATTCCTTCAGTTTCCTATTTGGTTTGTTTTGTTGAGCTGCTTTTTAAGATTGTGAATATTTTTCTTTGGCTAAGAGACTTTGGAGAGAAATCAGAAAATGGCTGCAGAACCCAATTGTGGAAACTCTATTTCTTCTCCTGTCATTTTGGGATGGAAAAAATGTCCTTGCTGGACAAGGAAACTACACGCACCAAGAAAATAATAATTCATTGGCACTGTATGATACAAACCAAATAGAATTCATTCTTCTCATGTATAAACATGAAAAAGGCTGTTCGCAAAACTGCATTGCCTTAATGTAACACAGTTGAAAATCTAGTGAAAAAATAGTACATGACAAAATATACATAAAGTAACAGTTTTAAATAAAATGTAAATTGTTCTTATTTTTGTTTATCACACAATAGACAGTGAGATGTGAAACACAACCACATTATGCTCATTATAGAGAAGTCCAACAATCTAGGTTTGCAACACCATTTTTCTGGCTTTGGTTATCAGTGAAGATTTCGTAGTGAATGAGCACTTTAGAACCTGAAAGTCTACAATCGATCCTCCAGGTGGCAGGCTTGTTTTCTTTTTACATAGATAAAACATTATCCTGTTTTTCAAACACTGTTCGTATTGTCATATTATACACACAAAGTATTCAGTTATTTGGTATTTTTGTGACGTCCATAGAAAAAAAAAACTTTTTTTTTTTTCTGAACTACTATCACACACACTAAGTGTTGTGCAATGTTTTTGGAAAACTCATGAATACAGTTCATTAATAAATTGTTCTGTCCACCTGTGTTTTGTTCAGTTTTTTTACTTACAAGAATGATGAACAGGCATTTCACAGAGTTCAATCGCAAAGTTTTAGGAATTTTCTTCCATTGAGTCTGTTAAAGACTCCATAGGGACTCCTGTGCCTGGCTCATGCTGTTTTAAGCGCTTTATTGTGTTCTTGAGTGCCTGTCGCTTGTTGCAGAACCACACCCGGACAACTTCCCGGTCATAGTTCAGCTTCTCTGCTATTTCCGTCATTTCTTGTCCAGATGGGTGTGTGTTCTTCTCAAAATGGGCGTTCAAGATCTCTAGCGCCTGTGGAGTGAATGACGTGCGCCTCTTGCGTTTTTTTGAAGGCTCGCTGCCGATAAATTCTGTCAGGTTCTGCATACCTGCTCGGTGGCGGGCCTCAGCCTCAGCCATCCACCTCTCAAGGACTGGCTTTATCTTCTGGGCACTTTTAGGGGTGATGTCCAGCTTTTCAAACCTGGCAGGATACAAAAGGCCAGGGTTCAGTTTGGCTGTCAGACTGCTAGCTATAGTGTTCTCTTGGGCTTCCTGTGGTAGGAAAAAGTGGCTTCTCAGGATGGTGTGTCTGAGGGGAAAATTGAAAAAGAAGAGTCTTACACTGATGCTCTGCCAGGGTGGGACTTCCTGCCTGCCTAACCAATGGACTGGCAGAGGTAATTAATAAGGACATTATGTTCTATGATAAAACAATTCTAATCACAGACATACATCATATAAAATATCCATTATTAAAGAAAGAAAAATGTATAACTTATTAAATCAAAAAACAAAAATAAAGTGTACAGGATCAGCAAGAAGCACAGCTTCAGTATTTTGAATAAACTTCAGTTCTGTTTGTGCCACTTTTTAAATATTTTTTTGTGTAAAGTAGGTAACAAAAATGATGAGCAACTGATTTTAGTAATGATTTTATAGTATAGATAAGCAACTACATTTCCTGCATAGCCCATTTCAAGCATGTACATGTATAATGGATGACTATGAATTCTAGGTTGGTAAGTGTTGGTAACTCTATAATAAAGGTGCTTTTGCTGTTTGTACTGAATCTGATGCCCCTGTGGTATCATACTTTTCTCTTGGGTGAAATAGTCCTGGTCATGTTAAAAGAGTTCTCCATCTTTGGGGACATATTTTTTATTTAAATGCATGAATTTCGGACTAAAAATATTTTTACAATTGGGTGTCAATAAAAAATGTTTAACCATTTGACTATTGCAGGCTCTTTGTTTCCCTGCACATTCAACTTTTATGTAGTCTATGATCATAAATCAGTTGAGAGGAGCTAAAGGAAAGACAGATAAAAGATAAAAGAAACGGGCTGACTGACAGATTCTCAGTTAACTCATTCTGCAACCAGGAATAGACTCTACAAACCAGTGAAGATAGATAGCAAATGGTGCAAAATGTTTAATGAAACTCAAATGCAAAAATGATATTTAGCCTCTATTACATACATTTAAGTAAAAAACAAAAATGTCCCGAATGGTGGGCAACACCTTGAGCCACACTGAGTATTAAACAGAGCAGGAAAACACTTATTATACATATAACGTAGTGATATTGCGTTTTACCTTGTATTAACCCTAATGATATCTCTGCTGCCACAAGTGACCATTAACATCTGGAGATAGGTGACTATTTCCAGGGGGCCTAAGAGCCACCTGTGACAATGGTAATTTTGTGCTTATTTTATATTGGGTTCAGGACACAAATGAAAGTTAATTCAGCGATGAACTGGTTGTATGATTTCAGCCAGGCATATTTGACTCTGAGACCCTGCGGAGTTTCAGCAAAGAAAAACATACTTTAAAAGTCGTTGGGGACCGAGCCTCGCTGAAGACTGGTCGGACAGGTTGGTCCCCAGCGGGTTCTCCATGCCTGTTTCCCTAGATTGACAGGAATTCTTCCTACATCCATAAGAGCACTTTTAGCCAGACCTCCCTCTACAGTAGATGAGTGTAGCTGATTCTTACTGCTTCCTACCATTTCTGGGTTGATGGCACTGCTGAACATCTTCCATTTTTCAATGGAAATAAACATGTCTTTCATCTGCTGCACTAAGTTTCTTTTGCAGATCACTATGTCTACAGTCCTAAGCATTGCCCATTTCATTTTTTGATGCTTCTACAAAAAAAATAGAACAGCACATGAAACCCATATGCTTTGAAATCTTTGCCTGGGAGAGGCCTTGCTGATACAGTGTAACTACCATATGTTTTGCTGCCAGGTGGTATGACCTGTGACATGAAAATGTTTCCCCAACCTTACTTTATAGTAGAGTTGGGCTGTTCCTACCCAAGTTTTAAGCCTCCTACACAACTGTGTTTGTTTCAGTTAATGACTGTGTTTCAACCAACATCAAAATGATGATCATTATCACCTGTTTGGTATAATTGGATACTCATACACCTGACTACTTTCCTCCAAAATCCCTGACGTTGTTCAAGTGTACCTATACAAAATTATGATGCTTTGAAGGCAAAGGGTGATCACACCAAATATTATTTATTAATATGGACTTAGATTTCTCTTTTGTGCATTCACTTCGCATTTTGTTAATTGATAAATAAACTATTAACACTTCAGTTTTAAAGCATTCTTACTGTGGAACATTTTTACCACACCTGCCTCAACATTTTGCACAGTACTCTGTATAATTATCCAAAATATAAAATATATAATATATAAAATAATAATATATAAAACTAGCTTGTCTCTTCCCTTGCCTGCTATATGTGATACAAAAATTAAGAAGTACCTATAGCAACCTAAACTCTAAAATGGGCTCACTATTATTTCGGACTACAAAACATCATAACAACAAAAGTCAGATTTGAAGTTTTATGATCATTTTGCCTATGTTTCTTTTTAGTTACATATACCAAAAAAGTTAATAAAAACTGGATTTTATTTTAAAAAAGTAGTAAAATATAAATAAACTATAAATATAGTAAGAAAAATAAGTATTTGATACACTGACGATTTTGCAAGCTTTCCCACCTACCAAGAATGGAGAGGTCTGTAATTTTTATTGTAGGTACACTTCAACTTAAAAAGACAGAATCTAAAAAAATCCAGAAAATCACACTGTATGATTTTTAAATTATTAAATTGCATTTTATTGCATGAAATAAATATTTGATCACCTATCAACCAACAAGAATTCTGGCTCTAACAGACCTGTTAGAATTTCTCTAAGAAGCCCTCCTACGCTGCACTCATTACCTGTATTAATTGCACCTGTTTGAACTTGTTACACTAGTCCACACACTCAATCAATCACACTCCAACCTCTCCACCATGGCCAAAGAGCTGTCTAAGGACAGCAGGGACAAAATTGTAGACTTGTGCAAGGCTGGGATGGGCTACAGGAAAATATGTAAGCAGCTTGTAGAGAAGGCAATAACTGTTGGCACAATTGTTAGAAAATGGAAGAAACACAAGATGACTGTCAGTCTACCTCAGTCTGGGGCTCCATGCAAGATCTCACCTCGTGGGGTAAGGATGATTCTGAGAAAGGTCAGGAATCAGCCCAGAATTACACAGGAGGACCTGATCAATAACCTGAAGAGAGCTGAGATGACAGTCTGAAACATTACTGTTAGTAACACACTACGCCGTCATGGATTAAAATCCTGCAGGGCATGCAAGGTCTCCCTGCTCGCGCCAGCACATGTCCAGGCCTGTTTGAAGTTCGCCAATGACCATCTGGATGATCCAGAGGAGGCATGGGAGTAGGTCATGTGGTCAGATGAGACCAAAATATAACTTTTTGGTATCAACTTCACTCGTCATGTTTGGAGGAAGAAGACAGATAAGAACAACCCCAAGAACACCGTCCCAACTGTGAGGCATGGTAGGAAAAACATCACACTTTGGGGGTGCTTTTCTGCAAAGGGGACAGGATGACTGAACCGTATTGAAGGGAGGATGGATGGGGTCAACTATTGTGAGATTTTAGCCAACAACCTCCTTCCCTCAGTAAGAGGATTGATGATGGGTCGTGGCTGGGTCTTCCAGCATGACAATGACCCAAAACACACAGCCAGGACAACTAAGGAATGGCTCCGTAAGAAGCATTCAAGGTCCTGGAGTGACCCAGTCAGTCTCCAGACCTGAACCCAATAGAAAATTTTTGGAGGGAGCTGAAACTCAATGTTGCTCAGTGACAGCACTGACACCTGAAAGATCTGGAGAAGATCTGTATGGAGGAGGGGGCCAAAATCCCTGCTGCAGTGTGTGCAAACTTGGTCAAGAACTGCAGGAAACGTCTGATCTCTGTAATTTCTGTACCAAATTTTAAGTTCTGCTTTTCTATTGTATCAAATACTTATTTCATGCAATAAAATGCAAATTAATTATGTAAAAATCATACAATGTGATTTTCTGGTTTTTATTTTTAGATTCTGACTTTCAGTTGAAGTGTACCTATGATAAAAATTACAGACCTCTCCATTCTTTGTAGGTGGGAAAACTTGCTAAATCGGCAGTGTATCAAATAATTATTTTCCCCACCGTACTTCATATCACATTATCCGTAATGATCCAAACTATAAAATGACAATGCTATTTATCTCACCCAGTTAATGCCATAAAAAATACATATATTGCTATTTTTATGGCATATTGTCTCACAAAAGTGTGAAAATTGTCTTGGCAACCAGAGGTGTAAAATTTATGAGTCACATGACTAATGCTGCTCTCTTTTTTTATTTCTGGGAATGAAATATAGCATCCTATAGTATTACTTGTGTCGCAAAATCCCTTCTTTATCAGCAGGAGATTATCACTAGAGGACTAGTTTACCTGCTGCCAAGTAGTCCAACATATTCATTAGCTCTGTATAACCCCACCCCCAACACTGATTGTCAGATTTCTGCCTATACACAGTTGATACAGAAAGCTGCCAATCAGTGATGTGGGTGGGGTTATACAGAGCCCAGCATTCAAAGAACTGGTATATCTACAGCAGACAAAGCACTGATTTTATCAAAACTGTTGCAAGCAGCCCAGTAAGTGATACATAACTGGAATAAGGTTCTCTGCCTCTACATTATGCTGCTGTCAGCTGGGGTAGCAAAATCCTGGTGACAGATTCCTTTTAAGAGGAATCTGTTATGACAAATTGACTGGTCAAACCAAGCATAGGAACTCAACAAGTGACCAAGCAGTTCAGTGCATCTTCTCTCCTCCTTGTTTTGCATCCTTCTCTTCACTCCCCTCTTCCTTGATTGACAGCCATGGGTTTTCATTATCCCGAAGACGGCAGAAATAGTGGAAAACAAGCAGATGGGCGATGCATTTAACTGCTTGACCATGTCATGGGTGCACCAAGTGTCTGTGTCTGGTTTGAACAGTCTTTTTTTTATAAAATACTCCTTTTAATCAGGTTATAATAGTCTCTGGTTACTAGTACTGGTCACTGGAGGATGGATACTCAGTCATATTTATTATTTGAACGATGTGCCTCTCTGTAGTGATAATTTTCTTTCATGTAGTTGGTTATAGTCACACTGTAATTTTGCAGATGTACCTTTTGTACTACACAAATACAAAGTAGCATGCCACGCTACCACTGTAGTATGCTGCATGGTTGGGGTTTGCTAAATCTATAAAGCTATTTTACAATTAGTAAAGTACATTGATTGTGGAAATACAATATGTAGAGAGAGAAACCTGTATGTTACTTTAATTGGAAGTATTTATACATATTTATATTATATTTCTATATAATAATACACTGCTGGTTTATGGATTTGAGAGCACCTGCATGTTCAATATAAATAATATTAATAGTAAATTAACACATTTTTATGTTTTATTCAAAGCTTTGTTCCATGAAATGGAGAAAATCCTAAATTGTTACTCAACAGAAAAGGAGGTGGTATTTAGATCATTGGTGTTTCTTATCTGTGTTGATTCTTCACTACATGAGATTTGGTATAACAATATACAAGTCATGAAACAAATTTCCCAGCAGTGATATCCTTGTATAGACTGAATAAAGGTTATTTTCTACAGGGAGGTATCTTATAAGAAAAAACAGTAGGGGATGCCATAGAAGTGAGAGGATCCTATGGAGCTTTTTGTATTTAACAACAATCAATGGGTTTTATGGAAAATCATTGAGCAAAATGTGAGCTGCAAGCTCACTACCCCATACTGATGTTATTTATAACCTTAGTCTTAAACTGCGGGAAAAGTACACTTCTGTTCTACAGGGAATACATTAAAAATATAAAGAGCGGATAAAGAGACAGAGCATTTCATGGATCACCAAGAACAAAATCCACTTAAATGAGCTCAGATTTGGTTGGCTTTTTTGTGACAAACTCCAAGGTCTCAGAAAACAATAGAAACCTCTTCGCAAAATATTTGCTGCCTTACTCATAAAGTTCATATTAAAGGGAATCTGTCAGTCCAAACTCACAGTATAAACTAAGTACATTGCCTTGTAGGAGACATAGCCCTTAGAATAAAATTGCTCTTTAAGTGTTCTAATCGCTTCCTCAGTTCTAAAGACATTGAAGTTTAATCAAATATGCTAATTTGGCTGCTCAGTGCACCCTCGGTGTGGCCAAGAGGCTAAGCGCAACAATTTTGCCCACTGGTTTTATATGCCCTGGCCTTCCTCAATGATAAATGACAGAGCTGGCTTGTGGAGGAATCATTGCCTGCAGAGAAAGCTCAAGCAAGCCGGTAGTGTCAATCACAAGTGAGGAAGGCAGGACCATGCAAAACTAGTGGTCAGAACAGTGTGCTGAGCCTCTTGGCTACTCCAAGCGTGCACCAAATATCCCAATTAGCACATCAAATTAAACTTTAGTCACTGCAAAACAGAGGCAGTAATGAGATCACTAGAGGAGTATGTTGCATTCTGCTATATGCTTAGCTTATTCGATTCAGCTAATGACGCAATGGTTGTGCAATCTGTGAATTGTGCATGAGTATTAAGGTATATTTGCAAATATACTAAAATGAGCACCCTCTATCATTTTAGTGATTTGCAGAGGTTTCTGCACCTGGACCCTTATTTTCAAGTCACCTTGTGACAGGTGACATATCAGAGAAATGAGAAATGTGCACAATAACGCACATGAGAACCATCACTCATGTCACATACCATCATATATAATTCTGTATCGCTATATAGGTACTTAGTCAACAAAACATTAAAGGGGCTTTCTTGGGTTAACAAAATTATAGGTGTTGAACAAAGAGGAAAAATTGTTTTCAAGTATAGATGCTTTTAATTTACCCAAAAGGGGCACACATACCTTTTAATATTCCAAATGGATCCAGTTCGGACACCTTTGGCAGTCTGGTCCGGCTATGGAACCAATGTGTGACCCATTCAGGTGTCAACAAGACCACTGAAACCTGTGATTCACTGTAACAGTCAGGTGTCTAAAAGAGTACGTTATCAAGGGAACATCTTATCGCGCATGCTACTAGTCACCTGACTGCTGCAGCCAATCACAGGCTTCAGTGGTCCTGTTGAAGGACAGTGCAGACATTGCACCTAGAGTCCTCCAGTGTTTCCAGCACCTGATTCACAAAGGGTAATGGGTAATGAAAGGTGAGTATGCCTCAATTTGTTAATTTGAAAATATTGATGGGGAAAAAAATTAGAGCTTTGGACACCCCTTTAAATTGGTAAAATATTTTAAAGATTCTACTAAGAGCTACTTGTTTTTTTTTACACTTTATTGAGTTCTTTGTGTGTATATTTATTCTTGCTGTTCGGTTTCAATACTACCTTAGGTTTTTATGGACCTTTAGTGAGAATCAGTTAATCGTTAAAAGTTAAAATCACCGTAGTTGTTAAAGAGAACTGCATAAAATATACTTGCTTAATAAATTGTGGTTGATGAGGCTTTATTCTTTCATGTAAATAATAAATATTTATTTTCTAAAAAAATAAGTTATCTATGTAACCTTTTAAGTCATTCCATTTAAAGAAGTTTTGGGACTTCTTGAAACAGAGCCACTCTTGGTCATAGACTTTGTCTGATATTGTATCTCAGCACCATTTAAGTAACCAAGTGACACTGCCTATGGACAGGAGTAGCGCCATTATACTAAGTGCTGGAAGACAACCAACCACATGTGTATGTCTATTTACATCAATGAAATCACAGTAATATTCTGAATGATTTGTCAAAAAAGCCAGTGATCAGATATTGAAACAATAGAAAAACTCTGGACCTTAGTTTAAGAATATATTTAGCATATAATTTGGGATATTTTGACGGAGTTGTGTAGTAGCCATTCCACATTTGCAGAAAATATAAAAACAACCTTCAAAATATAAAAGATTTTTTATGAGTTTATGTTTGCATTAAAATGTGTTATAAAGTTTCCGAATAAAAAAAGTAACTAAATATATTTTGTGCAAATACTGGAGGTAATCATGCAGTAGTAGCTGATATTCTTTACATACTGCCCATGCACACTGTGTCCTTACCTGCAGATAGCTGACTGGCTATAGGCTGGACCTTCTGTGGCGCTTAAAGCTTGGCCCACCTGCGTTTGAGTCAAACCAAGTGAAAGACGTCTAATTTTAAAAGCTTTAGCAAACTCTCTGATTTCTTCCAGATTTACCCCATCGACTTCTCCACTGGCAGTTTGTGGATCTGTTAAAGAAGGGGTAACAAGACGCACAAATTTATTTTGTTTGCTTATATAGCACCAACATTTTCCATAGCATTTTACATACATTGTCTCCCTTGAGCCTCACAATCTATCAGTATGTCTTTTATAGCATGGGAGAAAAATCATAAAATCTTCAAGTTGATGTTTCCATTGATCAGATTTGAACCCATGACCCCAGTTCTGCAAGGCAACCGTGCTAACCACTGAGCAACAGAAATGTTATATCCATGCATACAGTTTCGCCTATTTTTTTTACCAAGGTAATGCTTCAGCAATCACTAAGTGCAACAGATTGATTAGCATCATAATTAAAGGGTACCTGTTCTAAAAAACTAGTATTGTCCTGCAGCCTTAGTGCTAATCTGTAGGTAAATAAAAGAATTATTGCTGCAGGGAGAAAATAAAGTTATTTTCTCCCTGCAGCAGCTTGGTTCCAGTCGTGTGGGAGGCTGTGATCAGTCAGCGCTCTGTACACAATGGCCATGCTGTAATTACACCCATTGATCTTTGACATCTGAGCAGGATCCTATTCAAGGTGTAAGGGGAGCGATTACAACATGTTCATTATGTGCAGAGCACTGACTGATCACAGCCTCTCGCACCACCCACTTGACTGGAACCGTGTGGCTTAAGGGAGAATATAACTTTATATTCTCCCTGCAGCTGAACACCAGTTAGACAGCAGCCACATATGTTTTATATGGTATTTACCTGCAGATTAGCACTATGGCTATGGAGAATGTTGTTTTTATGACAAAAAGATTAAAAGATTATTCACCTCTAAAATTAAAAAATTATTAAAAAAATGTAAGAGTAGAAATTAATTCATTCTCTTTAGTTCTTTAGTCATGTTGTTAGAAATTCAATTCAGTCATTTTTTGTTATATATGGTATAAAAGGAAGCAGAAGATCAGAGATCAGAAATGTATATCATGTTCATACTCTATGGAAGTACGGTAGAGGGCCATCGGACCATCTGCTTTTTCTGGAAACATCATAGCTAAAATTGTAGTAAATGATATATAAAAATACCCACAAATAGCTATATTAACATAAAAAAATAACGGCCTAAACTCGCAAGGATAAAATAACAAAGCAGTATACAGTAAGTATTAAAGCTGTGGGCAAAGATATACATTATTTCTATACGAGGTACAGTAGCTATCTCCTTTAAGAATTATTTTGGTTGTCCTTTAGTATTTTATGAGGTCAGAAGCAAAATGCCACAAAGTATTTTCCAAATGTATATTTTTTTCTGAAAAGCTTGTAGCCAAAGCAGCTTTTGCTTCTAAAAAGGGCACCTAATTGTAGACACATACTAGGTGAGGAAGATTCCTTTGGCGCCAGATAATGCAGTCAATTTAAGACTTATCAAGGGAAATGACATAGCTGCTGGAGACCAGAACTTTTTACTGAACCTTGAGTAAAGAAGGGTTTTGGACAAATAAAATCACCCTGAATCATAAAGGCAGAGACACGGATTGTGAAACTCAGCTGTATTCTCAATTTGATTTTTATCTTCATCGGTATAGAATGTCACAGTATCTTAACTTTATTGAAGTTAATAAAAGCCTAGAATATTTAGCTCTTGTGTTTAGAGCCATGGCCAGACATTGACAGGAAACGGACCCTGTGCAAGAAACCAAACGCAAACCATATAAAACTTGCTCAGAGATCAAATGATGCTCACAAACCACTTTTACATAGGACAATGCAGAAAATGCCACACACATGCCAGCTACAGACACTAACACACATACCACGATGCAGCAAGATATAGTCCTGCAGAAGAGTGTAATTCTACACCAAATATAACATGTTCAATGGATTTTGTTGTGGTGTTTTATCCAGTGACAGTTTGCTTCTGCACCCAGTAAACTAAGTGATACATCACTGGATTCGGGGTCTCTGTCATTAATTCATGCTACTGTCAGATTACATAGCAAAAATTTGCTGACAGATTCACTTCAATCCTTCTTCATTTGCCAGCAGCTGAAATTATTCATTCTGTGCCAGCTTCTCTGGTGTTTCTTACGAGGCTCCATCTCTTCCTCTGGGCCCCTTTGCAGAAGTAACGACTGAGCATACGGCATGTCCACTCCTGTCTACAGCCTATTGTTTTGTATGAGCACAACCATTATTATGCTATTTGATCTTATATTTTTTTTTTCCGAGTACACTTTGGCTCACTAGTGAGATTACACATTGCTTTTAATCTGTAAAAATTTACGGTGATACTGTAAGTCCCCTTAAAGTAGACGTGGCAAAGTAAAATACTTTATGGGTCATCGAATAATAGACAACAATCTGGTTATGTGACAGAGTGACTAGTGAAGTGTCATTCTGATTGGGCCAAATGTCAGAGTAATAGTAGAAAGTAAAATACGGTAGTAAGATAAAAGAAACAATAGGAATAGAAGAAATACTTATATGCAAACAAAAAAGGCCATTATTTCCACTGTAAATACTGGAAGTCTCAGCACTAGAGATGAGCGGTGTTCGACTAGAACTGTTCGCCAATCTCAAATTCGAGCTGTTTTGGGCGGTGTTCGAGTTGTTCGACGAACCCGAACGATTTGCAAAAAATTCGGCTGTTCGAGGTTATGTTCGATAACTGTTCGTGCACCAAAAGCGTGTCCTGCATGTCTGGCGCTATTTAGAGCACCAATCATGCAGGGATTGTCTGCCACTCACTGTAATGCCACAGCCATGGTGGTTGTGGCATTACAGTGATTGCCCAAATCGATGGGAACAGTGCTCACAGTGAAACATAAAAAAACGGCAATTCAGCAGCGGCATACACCGGTACCCGACAATTTAGAACAGAAAGAATAGAGAATCACACATAGATTAGATAGATAGAAACATGTCAGTCACACATATAAGAAGCACAGCGACAGTGTTGCTTACTGTACTTGCCATTTAGTGTAAAGGATTTATCAAAAAAAATAATAGTGTTTTCATGCACCGTCTCTTTAAAAAAGCCGGCTGGCAATTCAGCATCTGTACCCGACAATTTAGAATAGAAGGAATAGAGAATCACACATAGATTAGATAGATAGAAACATGTCAGCCACATATATACGAAGTACAGTGACAGTGTTGCTTACTGTACTTGTCTTTTAGTGTAAAGGATTTATTAAAAAATATAATAGTGTTTTCGTGCACCGTCTCTTTAAAAAAGCCGGCCGGCAATTCAGCATCTGTACCCGACAATTTATAACAGACAGAAGAGAGCTTCACACATAGATTAGATAGATAGAAACATGTCAGTCACATATATATGAAGTACTGTGACAGTGTTGCTTACTGTACTTGTCATTTACTGCAAAGGATTTATTAAAAAAAATAATAGTGTTTTCATGCACCGTCTCTTTAAAAAAGCCGGCCGGCAATTCAGCATCTGTACCCGACAATTTATAACAGACAGAATAGAGCTTCACACATAGATTAGATAGATAGAAACATGTCAGTCACATATATAATAAGTACAGTGACAGTGTTGGTTACTGTACTTGTCATTTAGTATTAAAATAAAGGATTTATTATTAAAAAAAATTGGCGTGGAGTTCCCCGTAATTTTAGTCTCTAGCGGAGGTTAAGCAGACAGCTGGGGCAGATGTTTGAAGCCTGGGAAGGGGGTAATACCCACGGAGCTTCCCAGACTACTAATATCAGCCCCCAGCTGAATACCTAGCCTTTACTAGCTATTAAAATGGGGGACCCCCCAAAAAAATGACGTGGGGTCCCCCCTAATTTAATAGCTAGCAAAGGCTAGGCAGACAGCTGGGGGCTGATATTAATAGCCCAGGAAGGGAACCATGAATATTGGCCCCCTCCCAGGCTAGAAACACCAGCCGTCAGCCGCCCCAGAAATGGCGCATCCATAGGATGCGCCAATTCTGGCACTTAGCCTCGCTCTTCCACGCTGCCCTGGTGCGGTGGCAGGGGGTAATAGGGTTGGGGTTGATGTCAGCTTATAATGCCAGCTGACATCAAGCCCAGGTTAGTAATGGAGAGGCGTCTATAAGACACCCCCATTACTAACCCCATAGTCAAAGTTAAAAGAAAACACAAACACCCAGAATAAAGTCCTTTAATTGAAATAAAGACACATTCCTTTATTGTTCTAAATCAAACCATACTTACCATCACGCCCATTCCAGCTGAAGCCAACGATCTCCTGCAATAAAAGAAAAATAATAAAGCAACCTCATCCTTACCTTTCCATGGTTCCCACGACAGCTTCAGCTCTGCTACATTGAGATGACAGGCTGGACCGCAGCAGAACGCTGCCATCCATCCTGTCATCCCGCAGACACTGAGAAGCGCAGGCATGCTTGTGCTCTGCAGTGTCTGGCTGTGACGGCATAAAGATGAGACGAGTTCATGTCCAATGAACTCGGCGCACCTCATGCACGTCACTGACAGCGTGGGAGAATTCTCCTGCACTCAGCACTTCAGCGTGAGAATTCTCCCACGCTGTCAGTGACGTGCATGAGGTCAGCTGAGTTCATTGGACATGAATGAGCTCACCTCATGCACGTCACTGACAGCGTGGGAGAATTCTCCTGCACTCAGCGCTTCAGCGTGAGAATTTTCCCACGCTGTCAGTGACGTGCATGAGGTGAGCTCATTCATGTCCAATGAACTCAGCTGACCTCATGTACGTCACTGACAGCGTGGGAGAATTTTCACGCTGAAGTGCTGAGTGCAGGAGAATTCTCCCACGCTGTCAGTGACGTGCATGAGGTGCGCCGAGTTCATTGGACATGAGCTTGTCTCATCTTTATGCCGTCACAGCGAGACACTGAGGAGCGCAAGCATGCCTGCGCTTCTGAGTGTCCGCGGGATGACAGGCTGGATGGCAGCGTTCTGCTGCGGTCCAGCCTGTCATCTCGATGTAGCAGAGCTGAAGCTGTCGTGGGAACCATGGAAAGGTAAGGATGAGGTTGCTTTATTATTTTACTTTTATTGCAGAAGACATTGGCTTCAGCTGGAATGGGCGTGACGGTAATTATGGTTTAATTTAGAACAATAAATAATTGTGTGTTTATTTCAATTAAAGGACTTTATTCTGGGTGTTGTGTTTTTTTAAATACTTTACTATAAATTCATGGTGGTCATGTCTAATATTGGCGTGACCCCATGAATTTCGGGCTTAGGGCCAGCTGATAATGCCAAGCTGGCCTTAACCCCTTTATTACCCAGTGAGCCACCGCACCAGGGCCCTGGATGAGTTGGGTACAGCGCCAGAAGATGGCGCTTCTATGAACGCGCCATTTTCCGGGGCGGCTGCGGACTGCAATATGCAGCGGGTGGGGTCCAGAAAGCTTGGGCCTCCCTGCGCTGCGGATTCCAGCCCCCAGCTGCCTAGTTGTACCTGGCTGGGCACAAAAATAGGGCGAAGCCCCACGTATTTTTTTTTTAAATTATTTCATGAAATTCATGGAATAATTATGAAAAAAAGGGCTTCCCTATATTGTTGTGTCCAACCAGGTACAAATAGGCAGCTGGTGGTTGGGGGCAGCCCGTCCCTGCCTGCTGTACCTGGCTGGACACAAATATAGTGCGAAGCCCCACGTCAATTTTTTTTTAATTATTTCATGAAATAATTTTTTTAAAAAAGGGCTTCCCTATATTGTTGTGTCTGGCCAGGTACAAATAGGCAGCTGGTGGTTGGGGGCAGCCCGTTCCTGCCTGCTGTACCTGGCTGGACACAAATATAGTGCGAAGCCCCACGTCAATTTTTTTTAAATTATTTCAGGAAATTCATGAAATAATGAAAAAAAAATTGATGTGGGGCTTCGCCCTATATTTGTGTCCAGCCAGGTACAGCAGGCAGGAACGGGCTGCTCCCAACCACCAGCTGCCTATTTGTACCTAGCCGGACACAACAATATAGGGAAGCCCTTTTTTTCTTAATTATTCCATGAATTTCATGAATTTAAAAAAAAAATACGTGGAGCTTCGCCCTATTTTTGTGTCCAGCCAGGTACAACTAGGCAGCTGGGGGCTGGAATCTGCAGCGCAGGGAGGCCCAAGCTTTCTGGGCCCCACCCGCTGCAAATTGCAGTCCGCAGCCGCCCCGGAAAATGGCGCGTTCATAGAAGCGCCATCTTCTGGCGCTGTACCCAACTCATCCAGGGCCCTGGTGCGGTGGCTCACTGGGTAATAAAGGGGTTAAGGCCAGCTTGGCATTATCAGCTGGCCCTAAGCCCGAAATTCATGGGGTCACGCCAATATTAGACATGACCACCATGAATTTCTAGTAAAGTATTTAAAAAAAACACAAACACCCAGAAAAAAGTCCTTTAATTGAAATAAACACACAATTCTTTATTGTTCTAAATTAAACCATAATTACCGCCACGCCCATTCCAGCTGAAGCCAATGATCTCCTGCAATAAAAGTAAAATAATAAAGCAACATCATCCTTACCTTTCCATGGCTCCCACGACAGCTTCAGCTCTGCTACATCGAGATGACAGGCTGGACCGCAGCAGAACGCTGCCATCCAACCTGTCATCCCGCAGACACTGAGAAGCGCAGGCATGCTTGCGCTACTCAGTGTCTGGCTGTGACGGCATCCAGATGAGCCGAGGTCATGTCCAATGAACTCGGCTCACCTCATGCACGTCACTGACAGCGTGGGAAAATTCTCACGCTGAAGCGCTGAGTGCAGGAGAATTTTCCCACGCTGTCAGTGACGTACATGAGGTGAGCCGAGTTCATTGTCAGCTCATCTGGATGCCGTCACAGTCAGACACTGAGGAGCGCAAGCATGCCTGCGCTTCTCAGTGTGTGCGGCATGGCAAGCTGGATGGCAGCGTTCTGCTGCGGTCCAGCCTGTCATCTCGATGTAGCAGAGCTGGAGCTGTCCTGGGAACCATGGAAAGGTAAGGATGAGGTTGCTTTATTATTTTTCTTTTATTGCAGGAGATCGTTGGCTTCAGCTGGAATGGGCGTGATGGTAAGTATGGTTTAATTTAGAACAATAAAGAATTGTGTCTTTATTTCAATTAAAGGACTTTATTCTGGGTGTTTGTGTTTTTTTTTTAACTTTGACTATGGGGTTAGTAATGGGGGTGTCTTATAGACGCCTCTCCATTACTAACCTGGGCTTGATGTCAGCTGGCATTATAAGCTGACATCAACCCCAACCCTATTACCCCCTGCCACCGCACCAGGGCAGCGTGGAAGAGCGAGGCTAAGTGCCAGAATTGGCGCATCCTATGGATGCGCCATTTCTGGGGCGGCTGAGGGCTGGTGTTTCTAGCCTGGGAGGGGGCCAATATTCATGGCTCCCTTCCTGGGCTATTAATATCAGCCCCCAGCTGTCTGCCTAGCCTTTGCTAGCTATTAAATTAGGGGGGACCCCACGTCATTTTTTTGGGGGGGTCCTCCATTTTAATAGCTAGTAAAGGCTAGGTATTCAGCTGGGGGCTGATATTAGTAGCCTGGGAAGCTCCGTGGGTATTACCCCCTTCCCAGGCTTCAAACATCTGCCCCAGCTGTCTGCTTAACCTCCGCTAGAGACTAAAATTACGGGGAACCCCACGCCAATTTTTTTTAATAATAAATCCTTTATTTTAATACTAAATGACAAGTACAGTAACCAACACTGTCACTGTACTTATTATATATGTGACTGACATGTTTCTATCTATCTAATCTATGTGTGAAGCTCTATTCTGTCTGTTATAAATTGTCGGGTACAGATGCTGAATTGCCGGCCGGCTTTTTTAAAGAGACGGTGCATGAAAACACTATTATTTTTTTTAATAAATCCTTTGCAGTAAATGACAAGTACAGTAAGCAACACTGTCACAGTACTTCATATATATGTGACTGACATATTTCTATCTATCTAATCTATGTGTGAAGCTCTATTCTGTCTGTTATAAATTGTCGGGTACCGCTGCTGAATTGCCGGCCGGCTTTTTTAAAGAGACGGTGCACGAAAACACTATTATATTTTTTAATAAATCCTTTACACTAAATGACAAGTACAGTAAGCAACACTGTCACTGTACTTCGTATATATGTGGCTGACATGTTTCTATCTATCTAATCTATGTGTGATTCTCTATTCCTTCTATTCTAAATTGTCGGGTACAGATGCTGAATTGCCAGCCGGCTTTTTTAAAGAGACGGTGCATGAAAACACTATTATTTTTTTAAATAAATTCTTTGCAGTAAATGACAAGTACAGTAAGCAACACTGTCACAGTACTTCATATACAGTACAGACCAAAAGTTTGGACACACCTTCTCATATAAAGATTTTTCTGTATTTTCATAACTTTGAAAATTGTACATTCGCACTGAAGTCATCAAAACTATGAATTAACACATGTGGAATTATATACTTAACAAAATAGTGTGAAACAACTGAAAATATGTCTTATATTCTAGGTTCTTCAAAGTAGCCACCTTTTGCTTTGATGACTGCTTTGCACACCCTTGGCATTCTCTTGATGAGCTTCAAGAGGTAGTCACCGGAAATGGTATTCCAACAATCTTGAAGTAGTTCCCTGAGATGCTTAGCACTTCTTGGCCCTTTAGCCTTCACTCTGCGGTCCAGCTCACCCCAAACCATCTCGATTGGGTTCAGGTCTGGTGACTGTGGAGGCCAGGTCATCTGCCGTAGCACCCCATCACTCTCCTTCTTGGTCAAATAGCCCTTACACAGCCTGGAGGAGTGTTTGCGGTCATTGTCCTGTTGAAAAATAAATGATGGTCCAACTAAACACAAACCGGATGGAATAGCATGCCGCTGCAAGATGCTGTGGTAGCCATGCTGGTTCAGTATGCCTTCAATTTTGAATAAATCCCCAACAGTGTCACCAGCAAAGCACCTGCACATCGTCACACCTCCTCCTCCATGCTTCACGGTGGGAATCAGGCATGTAGAGTCCATCCGTTCACCTTTTCTGCGTCGCACAAAGACATGGTGGTTGGAACCAAAGATCTCAAATTTGGACTCATCAGACCAAAGCACAGATTTTCACTGGTCTAATGTCCATTCGTTGTGTTGTTTAGCCCAAACGAGTCTCTTCTGCTTGTTGTCTGTCCTTAGCAGTGGTTTCCTAGCAGCTATTTTACCATGAAGGCCTGCTGCACAAAGTCTCCTCTTAACAGTTGTTGTAGAGATGTGTCTGCTGCTAGAACTCTGTGTGGCATTGACCTGGTCTCTAATCTGACCTGCTGTTAACCTGCGATTTCTGAGGCTGGTGACTCGGATAAACTTATCCTCAGAAGCCGAGGTGACTCTTGGTCTTCCTTTCCTTTGGCGGTCCTCATGTGAGCCAGTTTCTTTGTAGCGCTTGATGGTTTTTGCAACTGCACTTGGGGACACTTTCAAAGTTTGCCCAATTTTTCGGACTGACTGACCTTCATTTCTTAAAGTAATGATGGCCACTCATTTTTCTTTACTTAGCTGCTTTTTTCTTGCCATAATACAAATTCTAACAGTCTATTCAGTAGGACTATCAGCTGTGTATCCACCTGATTTCTGCACAATACAAGTGATGGTCCCAACCCTATTTATAAGGCAAGAAATCCCACTTATTAAACCCGACAGGGCACACCTGTGAAGTGAAAACCATTTCCGGTGACTACCTCTTGAAGCTCATCAAGAGAATGACAAGAGTGTGCAAAGCAGTCATCAAAGCAAAAGGTGGCTACTTTGAAGAACCAAGAATATAAGACATATTTTCAGTTGTTTCACACTTTTTTGTTAAGTATATAATTCCACATGTGTTAATTCATAGTTTTGATGCCTTCAGTGTGAATGTACAATTTTCAAAGTCATGAAAATACAGAAAAATCTTTAAATGAGAAGGTGTGTCCAAACTTTTGGTCTGTACTGTATATGTGACTGACATGTTTCTATCTATCTAATCTATATGTGAAGCTCTATTCTGTCTGTTATAAATTGTCGGGTACCGCTGCTGAATTGCCGGCCGGCTTTTTTAAAGAGACGGTGCACGAAAACACTATTATATTTTTTAATAAATCCTTTACACTAAATGACAAGTACAGTAAGCAACACTGTCACTGTACTTCATATATATGTGACTGACATGTTTCTATCTATCTAATCTATGTGTGATGCTCTATTCCTTCATGTCTAAATTGTCGGGTACCGGTGTATGCCGCTGCTGAATTGCCGGCCGGCTTTTTTAAAGAAAGCGTCTTCTGAGCAGTTTGTCAGCTTTTGGACACCTTTGAAGGTGTTTTCTATGTGTTCCTATGTGTTTTTGTTTGCCTGCCATTGGTTTTAACGGTGTTCGACGGTGTTCTAAGGTGTTCGACGAACAGTTCGACGAACAGTTCCTCGAACATCCCGGTGTTCGACGAACCGAACCGAACCCGAACACTATGGGGGTGGCTCAACACTACTCAGCACATTCTCCCTGACTATGATATGGAGGATGTCAGTTCTATTTTAGGATTAAACTGCTCTGGAAAATGAACGCTGTGTTGGGTTTACATGCTACGGGCAACAAGGCCATTTTCTTTCACAAATTACTAAAATGTGCTTGGTGTTTAAACACTATTAAGGGATTAAAGACAACTGTGACAGGCTATAGCTATAATACCTTTCTAAGAAACCAAGGTAAGAACTAACCGAATAGAAAAGAATGACATCAGAAGTAAATACTTACTGCTGACTAACTGACCAACACTCAAAGCTGAAGAAGAGGAAGAGGAAGAGGAAGAAGACGAAGATTGGCGGACTGGACTTTGAGCCATTGATGCTTGATTATGAGCCAAGTGCAAAAGATTTGCCTGTGATGCAGCTGGACCCACTGGCGCTTGTGCTGGTTGATGGAGCTATATATCGAAATATAAAAATATGTGCATTGTTGATATGTGCTAGAAATAACATAGATAGATCTGGAAAAAAATGTTATTCAGATTTTGCATTTCTATATGAACCATCATGATAAAACAATAAACTGTATTATAACTTGTGACATATTGTGTTCAGAAATAGTAGTTAATACTCAACTCAATTAAACAGTGAACACTCATATTGAGTAATAGGACTAACCGGGACCTGTTTTTAAACCGTGTGAATTATAATGAACAATAATGCGTATTTCGTTTACTTGACAGTTATTACAATCCCTCCATATGGTGACTTACAACTGGCGGTGCTAAAGCAAGAAATACCTACATCTCCTCTTCAGTACACTGCCTCATATTGGAATAGCTTGGGAAGTGCTAGTGACTTCACTGGCTGTTTCTATCTACCCTATTCGCTATTATTAAAGCAAACCTGTAATCAGGATTTTGCTACGTAAACTACAGGCAGTGTCAGGTTGGTGCTGTTACACTGATTAAAATGATACCAGGGTTGATGAAATCTGTCTTGTGGTTGTTGTGTAATCTTTGATTGCAGTTTGGAAATAATGAGATGCTCGTGCTCCGGGGCGGCCTGTGGGGCGGGGGGGGGGTTTATTTGGTGCTCTGTTCTCATATTCATCCTTATGGGCTTAAATGACAGGTCACTGAACCTTCAGTCACCTGCCTCCTACTTTAAATACTGGGCTTGCACTGCTCATATTGTGGTCTTTTAAAACATTTTTTTACCTCCAGCAAAATGGTGCCGGCGCCTTTGAATGCGCAGTAGCATCTATACCGATAGATGCTACTGCGCATGCGTTGAGGCCATTTTATTAAAGCAAAAAAAAACATTTTAGCTCCAGCAAAATGGAAATGGCTGCAGATTGTGCGCAGTAGCATCTATTGACAAGTGACAGATGCTACTGTGCACGTTTGGTGGCCATTTTGCTGAAGAAACTTTTTTTTGCTCCAACAAAATGGCTGTGGCACGTGCGCAGTAGCATCTATTGGCAAGCGATGCTCTTAAGCTGCGCAAGCCCCTCTCACTGGTGGGCGTCACAGTAGCATCTATCGCTTGTCAATAAATGCAACTGCGCACAATCTGCAGCCATTTTGCTGGAGCTTAAATGTTTTTTTTTGCTTTAACAAAATGGCCTCAATGCATGCGCAGTAGCATCTATCGGCAAGCGATAGACGCTACTGCGCATGCACGGGTGCCATTTTGCTGGAGGTAAAAATTTTTTGAAAAGATCACAATATGAACTGTGCAAGAGAAGTATTTAAAATGGGAGGCAAGTCACTGAAGGTACAGTGACCTGTCATTTAAACCCAGAAGCATGAATAAAAGACAGATCACCATATAAAGCCCCTCCCCCACAGGCCGCCCTGGAACAAGAGCATCTCATTATCGCAAAACTGCAATCAAAGATTAAACAACTACAAGATGGATTTCATCAACCCAGGTGTCATTTTAAACTACAGGCAACCTGACACTCTCTGTAGTTTACTTAGCACAATCCTGATTACAGGGTCTCTTTAAAGTCGGCATATTCTTACTGCAACTGCAGGAAGTGGTAGTCTAAGGCTATGTGCCCATGATGCAGAAATGCTCAGGATTTTTTCCTGAGCGTTTCTGCATCTCCCTGGCAGAAAAAACCCATGTGGATTGTACATGCGTTTTTCCTGCCAGAAACATGCGGATGTGAAGCGTTCTTCACATGCATTTCCGCATGCGTGTTGTCAAGCGCTTTCCAAGCGATTTTAGCATCACTTGGAAAGTGCTTGTCCACTTGGTCACACTATATAAATCCATGCAAATGGCATGGATTTATATACTGTGACCTTAAAGAATGTTTAAAAATAAAAAAATAAATCTATACTTACCTTCTGATGGCCCCCGCAGTCTTGCTTCGCTCCGTCCTGGCTTGCCGGCAGCTCACGGTACACTAAAGGACCTGCCGTCACATGACTATGACGTCAGCGCAGGTCCTTCAGTCCACCGCGATCTGCCGGCAAGGGGGGACAAGCGCACCGGGGGCCGTCAGAAGGTAAATATAATATTTATTTATTTATTTATTTTTTACAGGTACTATGGTACCCGGGTCCGGAGGAGAGTCTCCTGTCCTCCACACACGGGTACCGTCCGCACATTGGAACGCATGGATTCCGCATGTACAGATGCAGTGATGCGGAATCCAAACAATTCAATGCAAGTCAATGGCGGCGAAAACGCAGCGTTTCCGCAAAATAATTGGTAGTGCTGCGTTTTTTTCCTGCAATGATAACCGGCAGCGGAAATTTCCACAGCATGCGCACAGAACATGCGGATTATCATTGGGAAACATGTCAGGCCTTCTACCATGCGTTTTTTAAGCGTTTCTGCAGCGTTTTTGCCGCTGCGTAAACGCTTAAAAAATGCATCGTGGGCACACAGCCTAAGTCTGGAATCACAGTAGTGTATGGCATCTGATGCGACATGCTAATGACACTCGGCTCCAGCTCTGCTGCGAGTTTGATCCGAGTGTCTGTGCTCCATTCCTCTTGGATGATAGGATCGCAGCACAGGTGCAGAGGAGACGGGGAAAGTAATTTCTCCATCTCGTCCATTGCCTGTCTCGGCGTGTATTGGAATGCAATGGGATGACATCCAAGTGCAGTCTGATGTTTCACATGCCCCCATAGACTTGTATAGGTGCAAATGAGCAGAGTCTCCCTGCCAATCACAGCATGCTGCCATTGTTCTCCCATGCTGAATCGGCATAAGAAAATAATCGCTGATCTGAGCTGCCCCTTAGTATAATATTGGGCCAAGTACTATCTGATAAAACATCAGCTAGCAGTTGGCCATGTTATATGCTAGTGTGACCCGGCCTAAAAGTCACTGACATTCATTGGCAACATGGAGGTAGCACCTAATATCTGCTACTTACTTAAAGAGAAGTTCTAATCTATTCATGAGCGCCTCTCTCTCCAGCCTCCCTACTTACTGCTTGTCAGGGGGAGGTGGGCTCCTGAAGGTTCACAGCTCAGACCAGCAGCATGACTGAGCCACTGCTCTTAATGGTGCTCTCTCAGATGCTGCTAGCAAAGGCAGCTTTGCCACTAAAGCGTCAGAGAAGGGCAAGGTTACTGAAGCTGACCGAATAAAGAGATAGGCTACTTTCAAAACGACAGCCTACAAAATGTGCACTTTCCTTCAAATGTGCCCACCCTCATAGTTTCCAAAGGTGGTCAGAATTTTTTACAAACACTTGGCAATTTTACCATTTGAGAAGAAAAGAAAATGCCTTTAAATAAACTATACATCTAAAATTTTGCAAACAAAGAAACACTGCAATTTCTCTATTAAAGAATACCTAGAATTTTGGAAAAAATTGTTTGATATGTTATAGTGACATGTCACAAGTTTTGCTGAGACCCCCGCAGATCATTAAAGATGAAAGGCAGGCTCAGCTGGGTGCTGTGCCCCTAAGTCTCCGATTGGCTTCTGCCACTTCAGTTGTGAAATAACCCTAACCCTAAGAAATTGAGAGATCTCTGTGTGTCTAATAATGATGGCCATTTTTCCCCTTCCTTCCACCTCTTAGTCATGTAACAGTCTGCAGCAGACATCTCACCTTTATCTGAAGTAGTACTCCAAAAATGCTAATCCCTGCCCCTTTGCTGAGCCCTGCCCTTCATCCGCAATCAGCACAAACAGTTCTGATTATTTTTCCAGAACTTGCATCAAATAAGACTGACAAATGGTGGGGCAAGTTTATCTCACTTTTACTTTCATCATTTATTTCTAGGTTCAGTGTTTGTTTAAATGAGTTCATACAATACACCCCAGGGGACCTGCTCCCTCTTTTGTGGTCACATGAAAGCTAGGTATATATAGAACCCTTGTTCGTAAACTGTAGTTTCTAAATTGGATTTAGTTGTAGGGAAAAGGGATCAAAGTGATTAGAGATCTGTGAATGAAGTACAGAATAAAGGTTACTCCAGTAAGGTCAGCTACACATTATAGTCTTATCCTAAAAGAGAAGAGAGGTATAAAGGAAAGTTTTATATATTTTTTACCATTAGTTTTGCATGAAAAAAAAATAAATTGAGGTTGAATGCACCATATACCATAAAGATATTCATAGTGTAGAATGTCTGGCAATCTCGAACTGGCAAATCAATCCTGCCAGCTTAAGATAAGGACACTTTCCAATTTTTAGCTTGAGTACAGTAAATGAAAGGGGTTGTCCTGAACTGTAAATAGTTAGATATGGTAGAACTGTTTGGAGTGTCCAATATCTTTGGTCCAGACTTCCGAATCATTACTGTTACCACCCTCATAAGCAAAATGGCCCCTTCAGACATTTTATTTGGGGGGGGTAGCAGAACTCTTTACTCTGCACTGTCAGATACCGTAGTCCCCTCATTCTAGGAAATAGTGGGGCCCTGACCTTTCAGCAATTTGTTAGAACTTGTTTTTGTATAATGAAGTCTACTGGAGCACAAGCTAGTGTCCTGTACCTCTAAGGGGCATGTCATTAATAAAAGTAAGGTGGAGGGACTGACCATTCACAAGTATCATTTTGCTACTAATACTTTTTCATAGCATGAAAAGAACTGCTGCCACAACTTGGTTTAGACCTTTGTGGGTTAATTAAAATGGCAATGCATGCTCCCAAGTGACATACTTAGGGCTGCCTGCACTCAAGAAGGAATTATTCTAAAAAGGAATGTTTGCCAAATACAGATTTAATACATTTTATGATAAAAGTAAAAATTTTCAGTGACTTTTTATTTTTCCCAATTAATTCTACAAAACTCTATGTCTAACATCCTAAAATAATTTTTACATAGCAAAACATTTGACTGTGACTAAGAATAATCTTGGAGATGGTGGTGCCGAATGCATGAAGAGTCAAGCTTGTCGGCTCCACATGCTCTTTCTAAGTTGATTGACGGCCAATGGACTGGGATATGCTATTGCAAGTCAGCCCTAGCGGTAACCAGAACTTGTGTAAAGCAAGGAGCTCTGATATTGGCTTCATCTGCTCATTGTACATGTGCTGAGTGTGGGAGAAGTGAGAAATACCTGCAAATATCCCCTACAATGCACCATTTATAATATCGGTGTCTTCTTATGAGGGACCTCTGGTCATCTGAAGACACTAGATGCGATTACTACCTTTGTGCTCCTTAGAGCTGCAAAGGTATTAAACATGGGTTTGATAAAAGAGTATAGGATAATACTGTTCCCTGTGTGCTTTTGACTTTAAACTAATTTTATAAAATGAGGTGCAGTTGGTAGAATCTAAATCCTATATACATTATTAAATTGAACATTCCATACCCTCAATGGCCCCAGTTCATCAGATTTTTTAATCAGATGATAGAAAAAAACTGTTTAAAAGGTCACAAAAGTTATATGCAACTCATGGTTGCAAAACATTTTATGACTTCTGGCATTTTTTTTACAACAGTCCCAACCAGCTCCGCCAAACATTTAAATAGAAGGCATAGCTGAAGCGGGAGTGGTTGTTGTCGAGCGGTGTTGATATTTTAATCACAATTTATGCTACAAAAATGGTGTCAATTACAAAAGAAAGGTGTTCCAGTTTTGGACTGGAGTCCATTTCTTACCCTAGGGCAGGCCAGTTAAAAGATGCACTAAATTCAATAAGAAACACACCTCTTAATAAATTTGGTGCATCAAACTCAAGTGCACCCTTGCAAAATACTAGCCAATGTGGTTAGTTAATGTTCTTTATTTAGATATTGTACAGATATTGTGTAAATGTTTTCAGTCTTGTGACCTTCATCAGGCAATCGGTGGTAGATAATATAGATAATAACTACATAGCAGACACATATTTATAAAACGAAAAAGAAAAGGATAGAAGATTATAGCCAGATATCATGTTATGTATTCAATCAGTATAAACAATTAGCCTGTGCTAGACTACAGAGATAAATAACAAATCTATGGTAGAGCAAAATACCTGAGGAATGTCAGATTCCTAAATTTAGGATTACAAGTCTAACATAGTTACATACATAAACTCAGTAAATGTAAGCTGATCTCAAATTTGTAAGCCAACAACAGTAACACTGAGAAATACAGCAGTAAGGCCCCCAAACACATTAGATGGCTGATGGATGAACAATGCTTTGGCCAATCCTTCGTCCAACAGTCATCTCAACCATCTCTTCCACACATAGATGTGTTCATCTGTCGGAGCTCTCCTTTGTTCTCTATGAAAAAGCCACTGACAGAAATCTCCGTCAGTGACTTATCTCCGGAAGAACAAAAGTGATTGGCAGTCCTAAATCGGATATGCCCGATTAACATCTCCCCAACAATCATGCAGACAGCTCCCTCATACACATTAAGGTGTTGCACCAACCTCTCGAAATCGATGAACGACATTAGACTAATGTGTATGGGAAGATTAAGACACATTTTACTCAATGGATGTAATAGGCAGAAAATCCATAAACAGCACCCCAGACATAGCAATGCTGAGCATGAAAGCATCTGTGATTTTATACTTAGTATCTGTTAGAAAAAATGTTCACATGCTTCCACGACATGTTATCATATAGTGGCATTTTCACTTATTAAAAGGTATATCCAGGATTTAAAAAAAATGTGCTTAAGTACTAACAGGCAGGTAGTTACTACCTACTCGCCTTTTAAGGCCAGTGCTGTTCTCCGCCGGCACAGAGTGGTCACAGACTTCTGCTCACTAGTGTTGAGCCACCCCCGTAGTGTTCGGGTCCGGTTCGGTTCGTCGAACACCGGGATGTTCGAGGAACTGTTCGTCGAACTGTTCGTCGAACACCTTAGAACACCGTCGAACACCGTTAAAACCAATGGCAGGCAAACAAAAACACATAGAAACACATAGAAAACACCTGCAAAGGTGTCCAAAAGCTGACAAACTGCTCAGAAGACACTCTCTTTAAAAAAGCCGGCCGGCAAATTCAGCAGCGGCATACACCGGTACCCGACAATTTAGACAAGAAGGAATAGAGCATCACACATAGATTAGATAGATAGAAACATGTCAGTCACACAAATAAGAAGCACAGTGACAGTGTTGGTTACTGCACTTGTCATTTAGTGTAAAGGATTTATTAAAAAAAATATTAGTGTTTTCATGCACCGTCTCTTTAAAAAAGCCGGCCGGCAATTCAGCATCTGTACCCGACAATTTAGAACAGACAGAATAGAGCTTCACACATAGATTAGATAGATAGAAACATGTCAGTCACATATCTATGAAGTACAGTGACAGTGTTGCTTTCTGTACTTGTCATTTAGTGTAAAGGATTTATTTAAAAAAATAATAGTGTTTTCATGCACTGTCTCTTTAAAAAAGCCGTCCGGCAATTCAGCATCTGTACCCGACAATTTATAACAGAAAGAATAGAGCTTCACACATAGATTAGATAGATAGAAACATGTCAGTCACATATATAATAAGTACAGTGACAGTGTTGGTTACTGTACTTGTCATTTAGTGTTAAAATAAAGGATTTATTAAAATAAAAATTGGCGTGGGGGTCCCCCATAATTTTAGGCTCTAGCGGAGGTTAAGCAGACGGCTGGGGCAGATGTTTGAAGCCTCGGAAGGGGGTAATACCCACGGAGCTTCCCAGGCTACTAATATCAGCCCCCAGCTGAATACCTAGTCTTTACTAGCTATTAAAATGGGGGACCCCCTCAAAAAAATGACGTGGGGTCCCCCCTATTTTAATAGCTAGCAAAGGCTAGGCAGACAGCTGGGGGCTGATATTAATAGCTCAGGAAGGGTGCCATGAATATTGGCCCCCTCCCAGGCTAGAAACATCAGCCGTCAGCCGCCCCAGAAATGGCGCATCCATAGGATGCGCCAATTCTGGCACTTAGCCTCGCTCTTCCACGCTGCCCTGGTGCGGTGGCAAGGGGTAATAGGGCTGGGGTTGATGTCAGCTTATAATGCCAGCTGACATCAAGCCCAGGTTAGTAATGGAGAGGCGTCTATAAGACACCCCCATTACTAACCCCATAGTCAAAGTTAAAAAAAAACACAAACACCCAGAATAAAGTCCTTTAATTGAAATAAACACACAATTCTTTATTGTTCTAAATTAAACCATACTTACCGTCACGCCCATTCCAGCTGAAGCCAACGATCTCCTGCAATAAAAGTAAAATAATAAAGCAACCTCATCCTTACCTTTCCTTGGTTCCCAGGACAGCTCCAGCTCTGCTACATCGAGATGACAGGCTGGACCGCAGCAGAAAGCTGCCATCCAGCCTGTCATCCCGCGGCAACTGAGAAGCGCAGGCATGCTTGCGCTCCTCAGTGTCTGACTGTGACGGCATCCAGATGAGCCGAGGTCATGTCCAATGAACTCGGCTCACCTCATGCACGTCACTGACAGCGTGGGAAAATTCTCACGCTGAAGTGCTGAGTGCAGGAGAATTCTCCCACGCTGTCAGTGAGGTGCATGAGGTGAGCTGAGTTCATTGGACATGAGCTCACCTCATGCACGTCACTGACAGCGTGGGAGAATTCTCCTGCACTCAGCACTTCAGCGTGAGAATTTTCCCACGCTGTCAGTGACGTGCATGAGGTGAGCCGAGTTCATTGGACATGACCTCGGCTCATCTGGATGCCGTCACAGCGAGACAGTGAGGAGCGCAAGCATGCCTGCGCTTCTCAGTGTCCGCGGGATGACAGGCTGGATGGCAGCTTTCTGCTGCGGTCCAGCCAGTCATCTCGATGTAGCAGAGCTGAAGCTGTCGTGGGAACCATGGAAAGGTAAGGATGATGTTGCTTTATTATTTTTCTTTTATTTCAGGAGATCGTTGGCTTCAGCTGGAATGGGCGTGATGGTAAGTATGGTTTAATTTAGAACAATAAAGAATTGTGTGTTTATTTCAATTAAAGGACTTTTTTCTGGGTGTTGTGTTTTTTTTAAATACTTTACTAGAAATTCATGGCGGTCATGTCTAATACTGGCGTGACCCCATGAATTTTGGGCTTGGGGCCAGCTGATAATACCAAGCTGGCCCTAACCCCTTTATTACCCAGTGAGCCACCGCACCAGGGCCCTGGATGAGTTGGGTACAGCGCCAGAAGATGGCGCTTCTATGAACGCGCCATTTTCCGGGGTGGCTGCGGACTGCAATTTGCAGCGGGGGGGGGGGGGGGCCCAGAAAGCTTGGGCCTCCCTGCGCTGCAGATTCCAGCCCCCAGCTGCCTAGTTGTACCTGGCTGGACACAAAAACAGGGCGAAGCCCCACGTCAATTTTCTTTAAATTATTTCATGAAATAATTAAGAAAAAAAGGGCTTCCCTATATTGTTGTGTCCGGCCAGGTACAAATAGGCAGCTGGTGGTTGGGGGCAGCCCGTTCCTGCCTGCTGTACCTGGCTGGACACAAATATAGTGCGAAGCCCCACTTCAATTTTTTTTAATTATTTCATGAAATTCATGAAATAATTAAGAAAAAAAGGCCTTCCCTTTATTGTTGTGTCCGGCCAGGTACAAATAGGCAGCTGGTGGTTGGGGGCAGCCCGTTCCTGCCTGCTGTACCTGGCTGGACACAAATATAGTGCGAAGCCCCACTTCAATTTTTTAAAATTATTTCAGGAAATAATAATCAGAATTCTCCCACGCTGTCAGTGACGTGCATAAGGTGAGCTCATGTCCAATGAACTCAGCTCACCTCCTGCACGTCACTGACAGCGTGGGAGAATTCTCCTGCACTCAGCGCTTCAGCGTGAGAATTTTCCCACGCTGTCAGTGACGTGCATGAGGTGAGACGAGTTCATTGGACATGAACTCGGCTCATCTGGATGTCGTCACAGAGAGACGCTGAGCAGCGCAAGCAAGCCTGCGCTTTTCAGTGTCTGCGGGATGACAGGCTGGATGGCAGCGTTCTGCTGCGGTCCAGCCTGTCATCTCGATGTAGCAGAGCTGAAGCTGTCGTGGGAACCATGGAAAGGTAAGGATGAGGTTGCTTTATTATTTTTCTTTTATTGCAGGAGATCGTTGGCTTCAGCTGGAATGGGCGTGACGGTAAGTATGGTTTAATTTAGAACAATAAAGGATTGTGTCTTTATTTCAATTAAAGGACTTTATTCTGGGTGTTTGTGTTTTTTTTAACTTTTACTATGGGGTTAGTAATGGGGGTGTCTTATAGACGCCTCTCCATTACTAACCTGGGCTTGATGTCAGCTGGCATTATAAGCTGACATCAACCCCAACCCTATTACCCCCTGCCACCGCACCAGGGCAGCGTGGAAGAGCGAGGCTAAGTGCCAGATTTGGCGCATCCTATGAATGCGCCATTTCTGGGGCGGCTGACGGCTGGTGTTTCTAGCCTGGGAGGGGGCCAATATTCATGGCACCCTTCCTGAGCTATTAATATCAGCCCCCAGCTGTCTGCCTAGCCTTTGCTAGCTATTAAAATAGGGGGGACCCCACGTCATTTTTTTGGGGGGGTCCCCCATTTTAATAGCTAGTAAAGGCTATGTATTCAGCTGGGGGCTGATATTTGTAGCCTGGGAAGCTCCGTGGGTATTACCCCCTTCCCAGGCTTCAAACATCTGCCCCAGCCGTCTGCTTAACCTCCGCTAGAGACTAAAATTAAGGGGAACCCCACGCCAATTTTTTTAATAATAAATCCTTTATTTTAATACTAAATGACAAGTACAGTAACCAACACTATCACTGTACTTCATATATATGTGACTGACATGTTTCTATCTATCTAATCTATGTGTGAAGCTCTATTCTGTCTGTTATAAATTGTCGGGTACCGCTGCTGAATTGCCGGCCGGCTTTTTTAAAGAGACAGTGCATGAAAACACTATTATATTTTTTAATAAATCCTTTACACTAAATGGCAAGTACAGTAATCAACACTGTCACTGTACTTCATATATATGTGACTGAGATGTTTCTATCTATCTAATCTATGTGTGATTCTCTATTCCTTCTATTCTAAATTGTCGGGTACAGATGCTGAATTGCCGGCCGGCTTTTTTAAAGAGACGGTGCATGAAAACACTATTATTTTTTTTGATAAATCCTTTACACTAAATGACAAGTACAGTAATCAACACTGTCACTGTACTTCATATATATGTGACTGACATGTTTCTATCTATCTAATCTATGTGTGAAGCTCTATTCTGTCTGTTATAAATTGTCGGGTACCGCTGCTGAATTGCCGGCCGGCTTTTTTAAAGAGACAGTGCATGAAAACACTATTATTTTTTTTGATAAATCCTTTACGCTAAATGACAAGTACAGTAAGCAGCACTTTCACTGTACTTCGTATATATGTGGCTGACATGTTTATATCTATCTAATCTATGTGTGAAGCTCTATTCTTTCGGTTCTAAATTGTCGGGTACCGGTGTATGCCGCTGCTGAATTGCCGCTTTTCATGTTTCACTGTTGGCACTGTTCCCATCGATTTGGGCAATCACTGTAATGCCACAACCACCATGGCTGCGACATTACAGTGAGTGGCAGACAATCCCTGCATGATTGGCGCTCTAAATAGCGCCAGACATGCAGGACAAGCTTTTGGTGCACGAACAGTTATCGAACATAACCTCGAACAGCCGAATTTTTTGCAAATCGTTCGGGTTCATCGAACAACTCGAACACCGCCCAAAACAGCTCGAATTTGAGATTGGCGAACAGTTCTAGTCGAACACCGCTCATCTCTACTGCTCACATCACGCCGACAGAGTGGTAGTTTCTTTTCCTATTGACAGGGCGGGACTACTGGTGTCATGGTGATTGACAGCAGTCTCTCTGCTGCCTAAGTGGGGGAAGCCGGCTGTCAATCAGCATGACACTAGTAGTCCCACCCTGTCAACAGAAAGAAAAACTGCTGCTCTGTTGACAGGGAGCAGCTGAATCTCTGGCAGGAGCGGTCAATGACCGGCACCAGGTACAACAGGCAGGTAGTTGACTCTGTTAGCAACTACATGACTTTTTTTTTAAAGTCCCGGATATCCCCTTTAAGGACCTATATTATAGACCGGCAGTGCACTCCACTTTCCACTGTGTGGATCCAAGCACAAGGCAATACAATGTGGCTGAGGTCAATGAGGTTAATAGAAACCAAACCATGTTATTTATTGGTAAAATGTAATTGATTTTATTACACATGTATACTAATGAGTTAATAAACCTCCAAATGTATATTAAATTAGAGGCATCAATGGTAATAGCAGCAATGTATGTACACACACTAACATCCATGTTTAGTAGCCTAGACTTTTAGCATTAGGAAAGGCGGATTTTATTGAAGAGAGTTGCAAAGTCATACAGTGTGACTACTTTTAGACTTTGATATATGAGGCCCAAGGTATTTTCAGCAGTACTCAGCATGAACAAAATTAATTTCTTTTATTATAAAATGCCAAGCCAATAATCTGTAAACAGCTATCTCCATGGCCGCCTAAGGGCTAACTAGATTTTCCCATATGAACTCACTTACTAGACACTATTGGTTGATACTACAGTAGATGTCACAGATATCACCCCCTACTTAATGAGGCTTGGAGACTTTTTTCACACATGGAAATCATACACCAAACACATGATGATGACTAAAATTAACACTTAGAACATGGAATGTGCCAATTGTTATTTCAATATTTCTAGAAACTTCACATTCTAATGTCAGAACCTGATTTTATAGCGACAATGGATTCTACTTACTATTACTTTTAATTTTAATATAATATTATTACTTTTCCTGCCAAAGAGGTCTGTCACAGATCACTTTTGACATTAGTGTCATTTAATGGTCCTTCTCTTTTTAAAAAGGAAGTTCTTCAACAGATGGAGAGTTTATTATGAAGCACTTTGTTAATCACCATAATTTAGAAATACAGTTGAATGCTGTAGCCCTTCAATAAATGCAGTCAGACTGTGGTCTTGAAATTCTTAATACTTCTGATATAGTTAAATAGAACCTTTCACTACTTTTTAATGCTAAACTCGGTACCTTATGATAAAGTGACTGAGGAGCTTAATAAAATGTACTTCTCTCTATTGCGGATATATTTTCTTACAAAGTTTAGGATGCCTAATGTGCTAATTTTTCCCTCAACTTAAGGGGCATTTACAGAGATTCTTCTCTAAGGATGTTTATTTTTTCCCCTCCATGATATTTCCCAATCTTAAGAAGGCACCATTATTAATGGGGAAAAAAAGCAAATGTCTCAAGAGGAGGCCAGAATCGGCTTTTTCAGTGATATGAGGTAATACTAATGTCTAAACTCTTATCACAATGAGATCTCCAGAAGCAGAGATCAGTCATTACATGCTCCAGGAGAGGAAGAGAGCCGCATTGTAATGTCATTTACACACTATTCTCTGGATCTATCAGAGGTATGGAGGAATAATTCCTTAGACCTGGGATAGATTCAAAGTGTTGTACATGACGAATGGTGCTTGCACGATCATCTTCATCACTGGTCACTGCTGCAATTCTCCTCTCCTGGAGCTGTCATGTCATATCTCAATGTGATAAGGTTAGACACTTCAGTCTTACTACCTCACACTGAAAAAGGCAAATTTGACATTCTCTGGGGACTTTTGCTTTTTTCCTCCCTGTATAACACTGCCTGCTTATGATTGGGTAACATTATATAGGAGATAAGTAAACACCCCCAGAGAAGAATCTTTGCTAATGCTGCCTTAGTTGCGAGATAAATTAACATATTAGGTGCTCTAAACTTTAGAGGATATTTCAGCTCAGAGTTCATAGAAGGAGCCCACAGAACCTTAAGGATTTGAAGAGTGTTTGTGTGAAAGAATGGGGAAATCACTCCTGAGCAATGCATGCGACTAGTTTCTCTATACAGGAGGCACCTTGAAGCTGTCATCACCAACAAGCTTTTGTAGGAGGTATTAACTAAATTTAAGTAAACTTGTTCAATACTTTTTCTCTGTGTCATTTCTCATTATTAGTATGAGAAAATATCAGAACTCAATACGGTTACTTTGAAGCAAAATTTTTAATGCAGTCCAGGAAAACAACAAACGTTTCGGCCAACATGGCCTTCATCAGTGCAATTCGACCGCTGGGGAGAGCAGAGATAGAGGGAGGAAGAGACACTGTATCTCTACGGTGAGGGTCCCTGGGACCTGTGTCACTCGAGGTAGAAGAATATTGTGTGGCTGGAACGCGGTGTACACCTCTTGTTCATAAGTCTGCCGAAATGTTTGTTGCTTTCCTGGACCGCATTAAAAATTTTGCTTCAAAGTAACCATATTGAGTGCCGAGGTTTGCTCATACAAGTTTGGCTTTGGACCCTACTTGAGCACCTTTCTGGTAGTGCTGCGTCTCCTTTTTGATTTCTCATTATTATACATAACTTAATTTATTGGCATCTATGGTTTGATTTCTCTGCCTGTGTGGATTGGATGTTTTTTTACCGACATCTTGTGAGAATTTAATTTCAGCAGCACCTTTAGAAATATGTTTACTTAGAAAATTGCTGACGTATTCAATACTTATTTCACCCGCTGTATCTCTATAATGTTTTACATTGAGGTCAATGGGGTATGAATCGAACAAACTCGTGACGTGTCTTATGTCCTCACACATGTAAAAATCCCAGTAATGCATATTAGGACATAGATAGTTCATTATTACAAAATATTTAACTTATTTTACTTGTAACACAAAAATTCATAAATGCCATGAAAAAGGAACTGGTTATATTTCATATACAAATTACCTGTTGGCCAGGTTTGAGTGGAGAAAGCGTAATCCCCTGGGTATTGATCACTGGTAATATTTGGTTCCCTATTACAGTGGCAATGATCTGTCCCTGGGCGTTAGTCAGCAGTTGTGGCGTGATGGGTTGCACTTGAAGTCCCTGAGCTCCGGCTCCCGCTTGGTTTGATGACACTGGGCTTGGCATGAGTGGAATTGTTCCAATAATCTGTAAAGAATGATAGTTGTCTGCATATTATTAACATTTAATGCTAAAAACACCTTCTCCAAATATATAACATGGACAACAGTTATCTGTGATGATTTCAATTATACAACATTGGCCAAGTGACTCGTAAAAAAGTGAAGATAAGCAAAAAAAAAGTCTTTAAAAAACCTTCACAAAAAAGTTCACAAATTTCCCACCTGGATTTTAGATGGACAGAGCACTGCAGGAAACTGTGAGAAATGTTTAGGTGTCACATTACTGTTCTATATTGTAATAATGAGTACGAAAGCAAAAATACAGATGATGATTTTCATTTAGCTGAATGTGCTTTAATAAAGTTCTTGTGTTTTTAATTTAATGAAACATTTATATGGGAATGCCCTAAGGAAATGAAGCTAGCCAAACAGTAGTCATCCACACTGTGGTGGATGTGCAAGTCCAGTATGTTCAATACGCATGCCGAGCAAGACCATGTGGTCACATACTATATACTTAGCTCCACTCAGCCACTGGCTTCAAGTCTGTCCTGGTGTTATATACCATTTAGTAATCACCAAAATGCTTTTTCTTAAGGTGACAGCAAGTGTACAACTTATTCCATCAATTACATTTCCAGGTAAAAAAAACTAAGAAAAAAAAACTAGAAACGTGTACAGATCCATTATGCGGCTGTATAATGACCCTTTTTAATATCTGTGTCATAAAATATAATAAACTGGGTTGTTTTATGCTGATTGGATTGTGTCTCATTTGACTGAGACCATATTCTTTCTGCATTACTATTTTTTTTCTTCACTGGATTACTATTATTCACTAATATAGAAAAGATATATATATTTTTTTAAAAGTTTGTGAAGTTGGATTTTCTACCTTTTCCTGCTGCTGATTGTGTCCAGGCAGAGACGCTCTCCCTGCTCCGAACTACATGGGAATCCCTTCTTATGGTAAAATATACCTTTGAAATTACAAACACTTCAATTTTCCCGTCTTGCTGGACCTGCAACTCTGATATGAATTCCGCTAAAGAGTTCCTGTTCGATAAAAGAATGTTATACCAGTTCTAGTTTGAAGTTAAAGAGGTGGTCCACTACAATGTATAATGCGCCCATCGATTTAAACCTATTAAATAAGTAGTTTTGTAAATACCTTATGTTGCCATATAAGCCTGTGAGCTGCGCTATCGCTGCTCGCTAAGACCACATCACGTGACCCCGGCTGCAGCTGCTGCTGACATCCGCCGATGTCACGTCAACTTCCGTACCGCCTTGCGTGACCGAGGTGTGACCTAGTTGCACGCTCCCTGATTGACTAAGCTGTGGCCAGTGTTTCACCGCACGTCACAGCCCAGTATCCAGCTTGCGCTCTCCCTCTCTCTTCTGCTTTCATTGACCACAAGCACGTGCTGGATACTGGGCTGTGACATGCATTGAAACACAGCCCAGTCAATCAGGGAGCATGCGGCTGGGTCATCCCTGGGTGATGCAAGGGGGTCCGAAAGTTGAGATGACATCATCGGATGTCAGCGGCGGCTGCGACCAGGGGTCACGTGATTGAAACTGTGCGAGCAGCGATAGCACCGCTGACAGGCACATATAGCAGAAGAAGGTATTTACAAAAACGTATTTAAAAGGTTTAAATCAATGCGCGCATTATACAATGTAGTGGACCACCTCTTTAAGCAGATCACAACATTTGAAGGACTTTGGTTGCATCCCTTGCTTGGAGCTCTTCTTTTATAATCATAGCTTACTTATTCTGAAACATTCTAAAAACGTTGTGGTTAATGCAGCTGGAACTTCTATACCTATTTTATGGAAATGTAGATAACCAACCATGGTAAGACAGCTGCTTTCCTGCATATATGAAATTATGTGCATAGAGGATCTCACAATATCTCTGACTAGATGTTCTTTTACTTTTATCTGGTTCCATTGGATTTTTTAGCAGTCCTAAGTGAAATATAAGAATGCTTTGTGGCCCTTGACTTGAGCATTTAATGCTGATTGATTACTGACCATTCACTGCTTTCAGATGACCACATCTCCTGGGCAGGGGGAGGAAGCAAAAGAGTATACAGACATTACAGCAGGGGATCACAGAGGATTCATTTTGTGAAGTAAATATTTCACTGCCTGTTTATAAACAATATTTTACCTCACAAAATGAATCCTCTGTGATCCCCTGCAGTAATGTCTGTATACTCTTTTGCTTCCTCCCTGCCCAGGAGATGTGGTATGATCAGACCATGTTCCGTACACTGTCAGGCCCAGCCAATTTTGTTCGTGGGAAAACCTCTTTAAATACAATTTGTTCACCCTTCCCATTGTTTGGCCTTCATTATGTTGATGGAGCTTCTTCCTCTCTTAGTCTTGCCCCTTCTGTATGCTCTGATATTTACATTGAGAATATTTTTTCTGGAGATCATTACAGCCTATGACTGTTGATATTTTGTATGTCTATTGTTTATACATGCTGCTGTGCTCTTTTATGTTTGTTTTTTGATGGTTATCTTGCCCCATGTGGTTTGTATTTTCCATGTAAAAGAAAAAAATAATTCCAAAAAATAAATATAAATACTGGCAATACTGCCTAACATTCAGCAGTAATTGACAGGATACTTATAATAAAAATTGACCCACAGATCTTTGGTCTACTTCGTGTTGTTACATCATTTGCATTTAGCTTTAAGGTGGAAGAAATGTGAAATAACTAACGTACTCTCGCCACATTGATTATATTTTAGTTGGTATGGTATGCTGACATTTACAGGCACTTAAGAACTATCAGCATTATTGAAAGTCGTTATTTCAAACCTAACAAGAATTACAAGTTTCAAGCAAGTGTATGACTTCAGGATCTGAATATTGAATTATATGATTTTTAGCAAAAGTTGTTAGTGGGCTACAATAAATTGTGCTCACTTAATAGAAGGTATAAAACTTATAAAGAAACCTGACTGCTCGTATTACAGGGAATTCAGACTGACCCTTATCTTCTTGCATCTACAGTCTTGCCTTTTTTAATCTATGCAAGTCCAAAATTCTGTTCAGATTTATTTTATAATATATTTTTAAGGTTGGGGCTCTGTTTTTCTAAAACAGAAATCTGACCAACCCTACGATATAGTTCAATGCTAAAATTCTGGCTGCCTGTAGTCATTACCTTGGTGGGGGACTTAGGAGTTCTCTGAAGGTAAATTTATTATGTTCAAGAGGAGCTATGTATATCTGTTTGAACAGGGGCGTAACGGCCTGAGGATGTACATTCAACTGATTGCATTGCAGCGAACCAGTCCCTACACTGCAATCAGAAGCTGGCAGCTGACAACGGCTTGCCAGTCACCAGCAGCGCATGGCAGTGACGTCATGCGCTGCCCATGCTGGCACACTGAAATCAGCTACAGAAGAGCATGCCGTCTGTCATAAGAGTGTAGGTGGGTAAGATTATTTTTTCTTTTAATATATGGGAAAAGAGTGGTAGATTATTATACCAGTAAGGGGCCCAGGATGGGGGTCATTCTAAAAGTAAAGGGCCCAAAATGGTGGGCATTATACAAGTATGGGGTCCAGGATGGGGAGCATTATACAAGGAAGGAGCCCAGGATAGGGAGAATTATGCAAGGAAGGGGCCTAGGATGGAGGTCATTATACCAGGAAGTGGCTCATAATGGAGGACATTAAACTAAAAGGGACTAGTGTTGAGCCATCCCCGTAGTGTTCGAGTTCGGTTCGGTTCGTCGAACACCCGTGTGTTCGCCGAACTGTTTGTCGAACACCTTCGAACACCATTAAAACCAATGGCAGGCAAACAAAAACACATAGAAACACATAGAAAACACCTTCAAAGGTGTCCGAAAGCTGACAAACTGCTCAGAAGACAAAACCAACACATGGAAAAGTGACAAGTACATATAGTCATGCGAAAAGAAAAGAGGTGGAGGAGTAAAAGGAGGGGGAGACACAGATATAGGCAAGTCATGCCCTTCTAAAATCCAAAAAGTGAGAAGCCGACACGGCCAGTCCGTTCCTGCCCGTGCCACCTCCGTGTCGCCGGGTTTGTGCCAGAGCCGCGGTGGACCCTGACGGCCAGCCCCCCTCTCCCAATACTGGTGCCTGTCCGCTGGTGGGTCGAGCGAGCCCCCCTGTGGTGGAGGCAGCTCTAAGCTTTTTAATTTAAATTGTCTCTCTAATTTGAATGAATACACTTTAAATCCTTTTACAAGGATCTATTGGAGGGCAAGTCTCATGCCAGCAGCCGCGTAATTCCAGCTCCAATAGCGTCCACTAAAGCTGCTGCAGTTAAAAAGCTTTTATAAGGATCGAGCTCGGCTGTCCACCGCAAGGCGTCCTACCGCAAGTCCCAGCCCCTATGCCTTGGGGTGCCTCCTGATGCTCTTCACTGAGTATCCCGGGGTCCCGAAGCATTTCCTTTGAAAAAATTAAGTGTCCAAACTACAGGTTGTGTAGCTTGCTTAACAGCCGGGATAATCCGCTGACTAGCAGACACTGCTACTAGGCACAAAGTATTTCCTGGGCTAGATGCAGTTAAAAATTTGGAATTAGATACTCTCGTTGGATGCTGAGAAAGCATTCCATAGAGTCTTCTGGCACGCCATATATTATTCTCTTAAAAAGCTTGGGGTAGGGGTCTAGGGGACCCTTTTATAGCCAAAATCACGGCCCTGTATCGCAATACGTCACCTAGGCTGAAGATAAATGGAACTGTAGCACCCTGAGGGCTCGGCTGCTACAGAGGTATTGCACCTCACCCAGAGGTGTGATATCTCACTCTCAGGTAAGGATGGAGTGTGGATCAGGACCCGACACCTGCATGCATTACACCACATTGCCGTGGGGCAGGGCGACCAATATGCCCCTGAGATGGGCACGACAGTCCTTTTCCCTGGCTGGAGTGGGGGGAGGGAACACTGAGGAAGGGGAACCCTGTAGTGCAGGAGCAGGGAGGAAGCAGTTCCTGGGTGCATTGAGAAGGGAGTATAAAAGGTGGGCACCATCTTAGTTCAGTGCAGAGAAGTCTGAGCAGAAGTGACAGGGAGCAGGGGCTCTGCATGAGCTCTGCTCCGGAGGCGGGCCTAGTAACAGAGGCCCAGGCCTGGAAGAGGGAGAAGGAAGGAAGAGGAGCGGAGAAGGCTCCAGGAACGAGGAACGAAGGGATCCCAGGGGTGCCGACGGGCGAGTCGCCACCGCACGCCCGAATCCAACTGCGTGGAGGGGTCAGGCCAAAGGGGGAGACCGGTCCCCGAAACTAGTGGAGGCGGGAAACGACCCTCAGCTAGAAACCGGAGGCTGTGACATTTTATGTGGTGCAGCCCCTCGCTACACCCACTAGGAAGGCACCACATAGGGTCAGGGAAACTGGCGCCAAGTTTACCAAGAGGAGGCCCGAGGCAGCCGGACAGAAAGGTTGGTAAGAAAGGCCAGACAAAGGACACACAAAGGGGGTCCTGTGAAGCGCTCCAAAGTTATCTGGGAGTTGTCTGAGCCCCTCACCTGGTGAGCACAGTACGACGGGGGCAGCCGTTACCTGCAGAAGTGGTCTGAATAATAAGAACTGTGAGTAAAGGCCCTGGACTGCATCACTGACTCCGTGTCGTTACTGCTGCTGCCCTGCACCATCACCCCCATCCTCCGCATACACTGCCCTGAGGCTATACTCCTCCCGTGGGGAGTTATGCTACGCTCTGCTGCGCCTACAACACCAGCCTCAGCGGTCAGCCCTGCAGCGGCGGTTCACTCTGACCGCAATCCACGGGTGGTGTAGTCGGACATTTAAACATCAAAACCACATAAATAGTTCCACCACTGGTTTGACCGCACTGAGCCACGGAACCGGGTCGCCGCCACGGAGACTACAACCACCAGCATCCACCAAAAAGGGTCCGGCTCCGGATGTCCCAAGGCCCAGGGGGCGCGTCAGAACATTTTCATCACCTTTCATAATCACCAATGGGACAAGGCAGGGATGTCCTCTGTCCCCTCTCTTATACATCCTAGTGACGGAGCACCTGCTCTCATCAATTCGCCATAACCCCAATATTAGCTGGATTGAGGTGGGAGGCACCGAGTACAAGTGCTCTCTATTTGCTGATGATGTCCTAGTATATATCACTCAATCACATATATCCATCCCTGCTGTTATGGCTGAAATAGATCACTTTGTTACATGGTCAAATTTTAAAATCAATGCAGCGAAGTCTGAGGCCCTCGATGTCTCCCTCCCCAAATCCATATACGATTCCATCCAGTCCAACTTTCCTTTTGCCTGGCCCTCACAGGGTATCAAATATTTAGGAATTCCTATTCATAGAGACCTCTCCCATCTATGTTATCTTAATTTTGGGCCCTTTATTGAACAACTCCATACAGACCACGGTTGGCAAGTTAGAACTGTAAGATTCACTACGTGAACCACTGGTGTTTTGTGGAAAAGCACATGTACACTGTGTTCCAAATTATTATGCAAAAAGTGTTTAGGAGTGATAAGGGAAGAATTTGTTTGTTTGTCAGTTAAACTCATTGATGGTGATGTGTGTCAGGGCTCTTTATATCACTGTAAGCAATTGCAGACTCCTGTGCTAATTAGTTTGGCAGGTGTGTCCAATGAAAGGCAAGACTACTTAAGAAGGCTGTCCCACATTATTAAGCAGCCTACATTTTCTGCCAAAATGGGAAAGAAAAAGGATGTGTCGGCTGCTGAGAATAAACAAATTGTGGAGTGTTTAGGTCAAGGCATAACTACAATCAACATTGTGCGATGATCAGGATGAAGTGTCTTGGCAATCAAGAAGTATGTAGCTGATTCACAGTACACACGTGTGCGTGCTGATAAGGGCAAATTGAGAACTCTTTCCTACAGGCAATTACGTCAGGTTAAAAGAGTAGCGGCAAAAAAGCCTTGTCATAGCAGCAGACAAGTTTTTGAAGCTGCTGGTGCCTCCAACGTCCCCCGAACAACAAGATGCAGGGTCCTTCAGAGGTTTGCAGCTGTGCGTGCGCCATCCTGTCGACCTCCTCTATCCACTGCACACAAGCAGAAACGGCTCCAGTGGGCCAAACAATACATGAAGACTGACTTCAAAACTGTTTTGTTCATGGATGAGTGCCGTGCAGCGCTCGATGGTCCAGATGGATGGAGTGGAGGATGGCTGGTTGATGGACACCCCACGCAAACACGGCTACAGCGCCAACAAGGAGGAGGTGGAGTAATGTTTTGGGCTGGAATCATGGGGAGAGAGATTGTCGGCCCCATTAGGATCCCTGAAGGGGTAAAGATGAACTCCATAATGTATGTGGAGTTTCTCAAACAGCACTTCCTGCCATGGTTCTAGAAGAAGAACTGTGTATTCCACAGCAACATCATTTTCATGCATGATAATGCACCGTCTCATGCTGCACATAACACATCTGCATCTCTGGCTGATATGGGCATAAAAGGGGACAAACTTATGGTGTGACCCCCATGCTCCCCTGACCTCTACCCCATTCAGAACCTCTGGAGCATCATCAAAAGGAGTCTCTATGATGGCGGGAGGCAGTTCACATCTAAGCAACAGCTCTGGGAGGGTATTCTGTCCTCATGCAAAACAATTGAAGCAGAAACCATCCAAAACCAGACAAGTTCAATGGACGAGAGAGTTCAGGAGCTCCTTTCGAACAAGGGGTCCTATGTGCAAATGTAACATAACCTAGAATAAAGTTTTGAGTTGAAAACTGTTTGATTTCAGTTTATAATAACCTGCTAATGCTTATAATTTCAAAAATGACCATTTTTTTGGTCTTTATTAAAATGAAAAGGTTGATCGAAGAGTGTGGGGGATCTAAGAGTGTGGCAACCCAGTAGTCAGGATTACTTCGAATTCTGACAATCTGAGGGTCATGTTGCAGGTAGTGCAGCAAGAAGGCACTTATGTGTCTTGCGCATCTCGGAGCCCCAAAATTATTTTCCGGGCTAGATGCAGCTAAAAGTTATTATTAATTTTAAATCTGGTGGAGCTTAGTATAGATGGCTTAATTGAATCAGTACTGCACACTGCTACAAAGCCCAAATTATTTTCCAGCCAAGATACAGATAAACATGATTAGTAATTTTAAATCTGGTGGAGCTTAGTATAGATGGCCTAATAGAATCAGTACTGCACACTGCTACAAAGCCCAAATTATTTTCCAGCCAAGATACAGATAAACATGATTAGTAATTTGAAAGCTTAAAATGGTTGGTGAGGTGATTTTAACCAATCATCAAGCTTTTACTCTCCCCAGGATGACACAGGGGTAGAAAAGTCATTTCGGATCCATGATTTGTTCATCTTTATGAACGTGAGTCTGTCTACATTATCAGTGGAGAGCCACGTGCGCTTATCTGTCAGCACACCACCAGCAGCGCTGAACACACGTTCAGACAGAACGCTGGCTGCGGGGCATGACTAGATCTCCAAGGCGTAAGTTGCGAGCTCCGGCCATTTATTCAGATTGGAAGCCCAAAAAGAGCAATTGTCCAGTGACACAGTCATGTCTTCAATGTTTACTTGGAGATACTCCTGTACCATCGTCTCTAGGCGTTGACTATGTGTCAGACTTCTGGTCTCCTGTGGCCTTCCAAAGGATGGGCTAAAAAAGTGGTGAAATGATTCCACAAAATTGATGTTAGAAGCAGATACTGTGTTTCTGTTACGGTTTGAGTGCTGAACACTCGACGGTCCCACGGTTGGCAAGTTGGAACTGTGAGATTCACTACGTGCACCACTGGTATTTTGTGGAAAAGCACATGTAAGATTCTGCAACAGTCTCTGCTGATACTCCTGCATGCGTGCATCCCTTTCTATGGCAGGAATAATTTCTGCAAATTTACTTTTGTACCGGGGATTTAACAGTGTGGCAACCCAGTAGTCAGGATTATTTCTAATTCTCACAACTCGAGGGTCATGTTGTAGGTAGTGCAGCAAGAAGGCACTCATGTGTCTTGCGCATCCAGGAGCACCAAGTCCCTGTTGTGTTGGTGGCGAGGTAACAATCATGCTTCCTTCCTCTGTCCTCTCCCCCCAACCTCGCACAACAGAAATGTGATCAAGGTCTCCCTCATCTGATGAGTCTTCCATCAGTTCATCCTCCACTTCTTCCTGGGCTCCTGCACCTTCCTTACTAGTTTGGCTGCTACCATGCGCCCTGGTAAAACCATCTCCCCCACCCTCACATGCCTGCCGCCTTGGTGCTGCCGACCGTCTTGACCTTGCATATGTTAGACCTTCCGCATACAACTCCTCCTCCTCTATTTCCTCCACCTCCTCTTGTGCCACCACCTGACTCCGAATTCTGTTTCTGTAGAGATGTAAGTCGCTGAGCTGTGGGATGCGAACGGCGGAAGTGAGGACACAGCGACCGTGCCCTCTGCAGAAGGCCATCTAGTCCGGGATAGTGTGCTAAAAATTGCTGGACAACCAGGTTCAACACGTGAGCCATACAAGGCACGTGTGTGACATTGCCCCGGCGAAGGGCCGCACCCAGGTTTGCAGCATTGTCGCACACGGCCTTCCCTGGTTTCAGGTCCAGTGGAGACAACCATTCATGAAATTGGTTCTCCAAAGCTGACCACAACTCCTCAGCTGTGTGACTCACATTTCCCAGTCATTTCAAAGTAAAAACCGCCTGATGACGTTGAGCCCTAGTAAGGAGGTGTGCAGGATCCCTTCTGCGCAGTTAGAAAGCTTGTGGCATGACCAGACAGGCTTTGGGTGCAGGTGGAGGACCGAGAAGAGGTTGAGGAGGCAGAAGCAGTGGAGGAACTTTGAGATAAAGAGGATTGACGCACAACTCAAGGGGACAGCAAGACTTGGACAGCAGCCCCTTGTCCTGCTGTCACCATAGTTACCCAGTGCCCAGTCAGCGACATGTAACGCCCCTGTCTATGCCTACTCGTCCAAGTGTCTGTGGTGAAATGCACCCTGTCACACACAGAGTTTCTCAAAGAAGCGGTGATGTTGTGTGCGACATGCTGGTGGAGGGCAGGCACACCTTTCTTTGCGAAGTAGTGCCGACTGGGCATCTGGTACTGGGGCACTGCGACGGACATAAGGTCTCGAAAATCCTCTGTGTCCACCAGGCGGAAAGGCAGCATTTCTGTAGCCAAGAGCTTGCAGATGGTGAAATTCAACCTCTTAGCTTTGTCATGGCTAGGAGGAAATGGTCTTTTACTTGTCCACATCTGAGGGACAGAGGGCTGGCTGTTATGCTTAGACGGGGTTGATAAGGGTGTCGCCGGCAAACTGCCGGTCTGTGAGGAAGATGCAGGCGGACATGTTAGGTTGCCTTGATCCAAAGGTGGTGCTATCGATGTCGGACAGCGCTCAACACCAGCTGGTGTTACCACCTCCAAAGAAAATGTTGACCTGCCAATCACGCTGGCTGTTGCGGGTAAAGAGGTGGCAGGTCTGCGTCCCAAAACAGGTGTGACTGCTGTCCCCCCAGTCACAGAGGATGAAGAGGCCGCAGATGCACAAGACGGAGCAGACGGTGGTTGGCCCGGCCGGCTAGGCCGCATTGTAGCACAGTGAGCTTCCCACTGCAACTTATGCTTCATGTCCATGTGCCGGTTCATGCATGAAGTACTCAAACTATGTATTTTTTGGCCTCTACTTAGCTTTTGTTGACAAATGTTACAGATAGCACGAGATGGGTCATCTTTATCGATCTGAAAAAATGCCCAGGCTATGCAAGGCTTAGCACCCATGCGACCTGAAGAGCCACCACGACTTGTGTTTGAGGATGCAGTTGTTGACGTGCTTCCAGTACTACGTCTCTGTCCAGGTAGGCGCAACCTGACCTCGTTGTCACTAGCATCCTCCTCCACCTCCTCTGCTGACCTCATCTCTTGGCTGACTGTGGGTTGACAGTAAGTTGGATCTCCAACCTCATCATCATCACCCTGTGTGTCATCACACCCGTCGTCCTCAGAGCCAACCTGTTCCTGCCCTGACAAAAAACTAAAGTTGTCGCTCCAATCAGGTATTTGAGTCTCATCATCGTCTTCCTCATTGTCTCCACCAACTGGAGTTACAACTGGTGGGAATGAGGGTCTACATTATGGTCAGAACCTTCTGCGTCTGGTCCTGGATCCGACTCATAAAGATTCTGGGCATCAGTGCAGATCATTTCCTCGTCTGGATTCACAGACGCGCTGGAGCCGACCACTGATTCCCAGGCTATAGTATGAGTAAACAGCTCTGCAGACTCAAGCATCTGTTCTACCTCATACTCAGACAGGCAGCTGGAGATTTGGGAGCTGTGAGGAAGCAAGTGCGATTGGGATGACACCTCTGAGGACTGGAGTATTTGTGATGTTGAAGTTGATGTGGAGGAGAGCCCACTTAAAGGAGCACTTGATATCCGTTGAAGCACTTGCTGTTTTTGTGCCTCATCGGGAATTTGTAGCGATTGGCGTGGCCATAAGAAAGGGATCTCATCACATTATCCACTAAAAGAAGTAGACATTTTAGTTTGGCTGGAAGATGGTCTTTCTTCTGCAGATGTTACTGTTGTTTTAACACCTACCCCACAGACACAACCTTTTTCCCCTTCCCAACACGCCTATTCCCCTTTCCACCAGCAGCAGGCCTTTTTCCACTCATTTTGGTGGTTAACTAATTCACAACTCTGCAGTTGTTTGCACAAAAAAACAATGGATGGGAACCGAGCAGAGCTGAGAGGCCAAACTGTGGTATTAGGCCAAAACTATTGTCTGGGTTAGATGGAGAAAAAAATTATATTCAATTTGCAACCTGATGGAGGTCAGTATAGATGGACTAATAGACCAAGTCCCACACAGTGCTAGAAGCCCAAATTTTTCTCAAATTGTTCGTGTTCGCCGAACGGCTCGAACACCGCCCAAAACAGCTCGAATTTGAGATTGGCGAACAGTTCGAGTAGAACAACGCTCATCTCTAGTTAATACGCAGTTTGAGTGTACAGCGGGGTGGGGGGAGGGGCAGGGGATGGATCTCTGCAGGAACAATGAAGATCTCCATTTTTTTTTTCTCTTTCCCGCATTTACAGTGGGGAGGTGCAATCTGTCAGCCTATCAGCAGCGCACACACGGAGCGAAGTGCTTTTTTTCACACAAGCAAGGGCATGTGTCATTGGCAGTGTATGTCACATGTTCTTGCCCTATAAGACCAAGCCATTTTCCCCGTCGCCACCATTTTCTCACTGCTGCAGCTGCGTGTTAGACGGCACCGCTGTTGCTGTGTGCGCTATACCTTGTTAATTTCAAGCCAATTTTTGCACAAATCTACAGATAGCTTGGGAGTAGGGAATAGTTGTGATTGCAGTCCTTTTAAGGACTAGGTTACAGCATTTCCTATGACTTATCAGGCAGGTCTGTGCTCTTAAATAGATAGGTTGTGGGAGTAAAGACTAATTGTAATTGGAGTCCTTTTCAGTACTAGGTTACATCAGTTCCTATCAGTTTTTGCCAGGCAGGTCTGTGCCAGTGCTGTGCAAGTTTTTTTCACAGCATTTGGCTGAATCTAGCAAAGCTAATCTTTTTGGCCTATTGCAGAGTGTGTTAGTCAGTGGAGTAGCCTATCTGTGTTGCAAGATATACCACCTGTGTATAGAATACCAATTTTTTTACTGCACCTAGTGAAGTAAAATCTTTTGGGCATAGCATCATTCTATTAGTCCATCTATACTGACCTCCATCAGGTTGCAAATTGAATATAATTTTTTTCTGCATCTAGCTCTGAAAAAATATTGGGCTTCTAGCTGTGTGTGGGACTTGTTGTATTAGTCCATCTATACTGACCTCCATCAGGTTGCAAACTGAATATATTTTTTTCTGCATCTACCTCTGAAAAAATATTGGGCTTCTAGCTGTGTGTGGGACTTGTTCTATTAATCCATCTATACTGACCTCCATCAGGTTGCAAATTGAATATAATTTTTATCTGCATCTAGCTCTGAAAAAATATTTGGCCTTCTAGCAGTGTGTGGGACTTTCTCTATTAGTCCATCTATACTGACCTCCATCAGGTTGCAAATTAAAAATAATTTTTATCTGCTTCTACAGTACCTCTGAAAAAATATTTGGGCTTCTAGCTGTGTGTGGGACTTGTTCTATTAATCCATCTATACAGACCTCCATCAGGTTGCAAACTGAATATATTTTTTTCTGCATCTACCTCTGAAAAAATATTGGGCTTCTAGCTGTGTGTGGGACTTGTTGTATTAGTCCATCTATACTGACCTCCATCAGGTTGCAAACTGAATATATTTTTTTCTGCATCTACCTCTGAAAAAATATTGGGCTTCTAGCTGTGTGTGGGACTTGTTCTATTAATCCATCTATACAGACCTCCATCAGGTTGCAAACTGAATATATTTTTTTCTGCATCTACCTCTGAAAAAATATGTGGCCTTCTAGCAGTGTGTGGGACTTTCTCTATTAGTCCATCTATACTGACCTCCATCAGGTTTCAAACTGAATATAATTTTTTTCTACATCTAGCTCTGAAAAAATATTTGGCCTTCTAGCAGTGTGTGGGACTTTCTCTATTAATCCATCTATACTGACCTCCATCAGGTTGCAAATTCAAAATAATTTCATTGTCTGCATCTAGCTCTGAAAAAATATTGGGCTTCTAGCAGTGTGTGGGACTTTCTTTGTTAATCCATCTATACTGACCTCCATCAGGTTGCAAATTAAAAATAATTTTTATCTGCATCTACCTCTGAAAAAATATTTGGGCTTCTAGCTGTGTGTGGGACTTGTTCTATTAGTCCATCTATACTGACCTCCATCAGGTTGCAAATTGAATATACTTTTTATCTGCATCTAGCTCTGAAAAAATATTTGGCCTTCTAGCAGTGTGTGGGACTTTCTCTATTAGTCCATCTATACTGACCTCCATCAGGTTGCAAATTAAAAATAATTTTTATCTGCATCTACAGTACCTCTGAAAAAATATTTGGGCTTCTAGCTGTGTGTGGGACTTGTTCTATTAGTCCATCTATACTGACCTCCATCAGGTTGCAAATTGAATATAATTTTTATCTGCATCTAGCTCTGAAAAAATATTTGGCCTTCTAGCAGTGTGTGGGACTTTCTCTATTAGTCCATCTATACTGACCTCCATCAGGTTGCAAATTAAAAATAATTTTTATCTGCATCTACCTCTGAAAAAATATTTGGGCTTCTAGCTGTGTGTGGGACTTGTTCTATTAATCCATCTATACAGACCTCCATCAGGTTGCAAACTGAATATATTTTTTTCTGCATCTACCTCTGAAAAAATATTGGGCTTCTAGCTGTGTGTGGGACTTGTTGTATTAGTCCATCTATACTGACCTCCATCAGGTTGCAAACTGAATATATTTTTTTCTGCATCTACCTCTGAAAAAATATTGGGCTTCTAGCTGTGTGTGGGACTTGTTCTATTAATCCATGTATACAGACCTCCATCAGGTTGCAAACTGAATATATTTTTTTCTGCATCTACCTCTGAAAAAATATGTGGCCTTCTAGCAGTGTGTGGGACTTTCTCTATTAGTCCATCTATACTGACCTCCATCAGGTTGCAAACTGAATATAATTTTTTTCTGCATCTAGCTCTGAAAAAATATTTGGCCTTCTAGCAGTGTGTGGGACTTTCTCTATTAGTCCATCTATACTGACCTCCATCAGGTTGAAATTCAAAATAATTTTTTGTCTGCATCTAGCTCTGAAAAAATATTGGGCTTCTAGCTGTGTGTGGGACTTGTTGTATTAGTCCATCTATACTGACCTCCATCAGGTTGCAAATTAAAAATAATTTTTATCTGCATCTACCTCTGATAAAATATTTGGGCTTCTAGCTGTGTGTGGGACTTGTTCTATTAGTCCATCTATACTGACCTCCATCAGGTTGCAAATTGAATATAATTTTTATCTGCATCTAGCTCTGAAAAAATATTTGGCCTTCTAGCAGTGTGTGGGACTTTCTCTATTAGTCCATCTATACTGACCTCCATCAGGTTGCAAATTAAAAATAATTTTTATCTGCATCTGCCTCTGAAAAAATATTTGGGCTTCTAGCTGTGTGTGGGACTTGTTCTATTAGTCCATCTATACTGACCTCTATCAGGTTGCAAATTGAATATAATTTTTATCTGCATCTAGCTCTGAAAAAATATTTGGCCTTCTAGCAGTGTGTGGGACTTTCTCTATTAGTCCATCTATACTGACCTCCATCAGGTTGCAAATTAAAAATAATTTTTATCTGCATCTACCTCTGAAAAAATATTTGGGCTTCTAGCTGTGTGTGGGACTTGTTCTATTAGTCCATCTATACTGACCTCCATCAGGTTGCAAATTGAATATAATTTTTATCTGCATCTAGCTCTGAAAAAATATTTGGCCTTCTAGCAGTGTGTGGGACTTTCTCTATTAGTCCATCTATGCTGACCTCCATCAGGTTGCAAATTAAAAATAATTTTTTCTGCATCTACCTCTGAAAAAATATTTGGGCTTCTAGCTGTGTGTGGGACTTGTTCTATTAATCCATCTATACAGACCTCCATCAGGTTGCAAACTGAATATATTTTTTCTGCATCTACCTCTGAAAAAATATTGGGCTTCTAGCTGTGTGTGGGACTTGTTCTATTAATCCATCCATACAGACCTCCATCAGGTTGCAAACTGAATATATTTTTTCTGCATCTACCTCTGAAAAAATATTGGGCTTCTAGCTGTGTGTGGGACTTGTTGTATTAGTCCATCTATACTGACCTCCATCAGGTTGCAAACTGAATATATTTTTTTCTGCATCTACCTCTGAAAAAATATTGGGCCTTCTAGCAGTGTGTGGGACTTTCTCTATTAGTCCATCTATACTGACCTCCATCAGGTTGCAAATTCAAAATAATTTTTTGTCTGCATCTAGCTCTGAAAAAATATTGGGCTTCTAGCTGTTTGTGGGACTTGTTGTATTAGTCCATCTATACTGACCTCCATCAGGTTGCAAATTAAAAATAATTTTTATCTGCATCTACATTACCTCTGAAAAAATATTTGGGCTTCCAGCTGTGTGTGGGACTTGTTCTATTAGTCCATCTATACTGACCTCCATCAGGTTGCAAATTGAATATAATTTTTATCTGCATCTAGCTCTGAAAAAATATTTGGCCTTCTAGCAGTGTGTGGGACTTTCTCTATTAGTCCATCTATACTGACCTCCATCAGGTTGCAAATTGAATATAATTTTTATCTGCCTCTAGCTCTGAAAAAATATTTGGCCTTCTAGCAGTGTGTGGGACTTTCTCTATTAGTCCATCTATACTGACCTCCATCAGGTTGCAAATTAAAAATAATTTTTTCTGCATCTACCTCTGAAAAAATATTTGGGCTTCTAGCAGTGTGTGGGACTCATTGTATTAGGCCATCTATACCAAGCTCCACCAGCTTTGAAATTAATAATAATTTTTAGCTGCATCTAGCCCTGCAAATAATTTTTCCCAATAGTGGTAGCAATAGAAATATGGGGCGCGAGCCTGGCTAACAAAAATATACGCTTCATAACACAAAACACCAGCCTAGCGCACTGCATTAATAAGATGGCATCATCGTCTCTCCCAGTGCTAGGCCTACTACGCAGGCTAGTATTCCTGTGCCTAAAACACAATGTATGGGTCCGCGCTAGCCACTATGCTGAGGGGTATAAAGCTGCTGCTAACGCTTTATAACAATTCAATTGGCAGATTTTCACAGAGCTCTTCCACAACGCCCACCCATCGGGCAACAGTTACCCACCCTCACTATGGGATCTAGTGGCGAATAGTTGATGCCATTAATCAGAGCGTCAGTTGCCCCGTCAACGTGGCAAGCATACGGTAAGGCATGGGAAGAGTGGACACGACTAGTAGCAGGCAGACGGGTTGACCAATGTGAACAAGCCAGATCACAAGTCACCATAGAATTTCTCCACCAGCTAATGATGAGGGGCATATCAGGGGCGTCAGCGCAGCGGTTTCTGACCGGAGTAGCATTTCACTTCCAACTACTGAATTGGGGAGATGTGACAAAGATTCATCATCAGACAATCCATAAAAGGGTGGAAAAGGGGTCAGCCAAGTCAGGAATGTAGACGTCCCGTCCCGTGTCACTAAAACTGATTTCTCACATCTTATCCCTAACACCATTAACATGACACTCACAATTTGAACCAACACTAATGTCTACTGCATTTGTGATCGCCTTCTTTGGGGCGCTATGTATAAGTGAATTAGTCCCTCAATCCAAAATTACCACCAGTGGACGCTTATTACACCAGGAAGTAGTCATAGCCAATAATGCAATACGTGTACGCATACACCAATCGAAAACGGTTCCAGCGGGCAGGGGTACTTGGGTACTTCTACAACCCACAAACGGTACACTGAGTCGGGTAACAATAGTAAAAACATATCTAACCATCAGATCACAAAGTAATTTCTTCATATCACACATTGATGGAACTCCATTATCAAGATACCTGTTCCAAGCTATATTTAATAAATGCATAACATCGGCAGGGAACCACCCCAAAGATTACGGGGCACACTCATTCCGCATAGGTGCGGCCACGGAAGCAGCAAGAGCAGGACTGTCAGAAACGGAAGTTCAGAGGATAGGGAGATGGCGATCCACGTGTTTGGCGAGATACTTAAGACCGGACTTGTTATCCTAATGTGGTTTGTTTCTTTTACAGGTGACGCTAAGCCAACAGTGTGAGTGATAGGCCACTCGTATATATATTGGGCACAAAAAAGGGCGAAAGTCCGCCCAGGCGGGAGGAAATTAGAGTTTCATAACACATATTTCAACTGGAGAGGTATTACAGGCCTGCTATGGCCACAGGTACTAATGGAGGTAATCAAGGTAGGGAGAGAGGCAAGAGGTCCGGTCATCTTAGTTATACAGGCCGGGGGAAACAACCTAGGTCATCACAAGAGCGCATAACTAATGGCAATAATGAAGCTAGACACTGAGCGCTTCAGAGAATTTTTCACAAAATTAGCTATAGTATGGTCAGAGTTTGTGCCGATAGCGGTATGGCAAGGTGCGCGAGACATCACGGCCATCGAATGGACAAGGCGGGTAATAAATATTCGGATGGCAAAATTTAGAAGAGACAGAGGCGGTGTAGTGATACGACACCGACAACTGGAAGGAGATAAAGCAGGCCTCATACGGCCCGACGGTGTTCACTTAATAGATATTGGACTGGACATATTCCTGTCAGGACTCCAGGACGGAGTGGAACAAGCGTTAAGAGTGATGGGTGGGGGTCAGAGTCCTGCATACGAGTACGCTGGATACTCCGTGGCCTGGAAATAGAAAGGACATGTTGGAGAGTTACACTTGTTGGCCAACTTGCCGGAGTGGGGACCCAGGGCATGCTGCAACAAGCTGAATTATTTTAGAAATAAAATGCCTTTCTAATGGAATGAGTATAAAGAGTTAATAAAGCTGTGACCGATCCTCACCCATCCAGTTGTAAGAGTTACATTATTGGGTTGTCCATGAAAGGGGGGCGGTAGGGGGGCTGAGCATCTGGGTTTGGTTGGGGGTCCCCACAGTCTGCCTAGGCTAGATTAATTTAAAAATTCTTATTAGATACACAGGCGGTGCAGCTAGCTTCGCAGCTGGGCTACTACGCCCAAAGTATTGCCTAGGCTAGATGCAGTTAAAAATTCTACGCTGACTAGCAGACACTGAAGATTTGGAGCAGACCTCTGAGTAAACAGCTGTTCAGACTCAACCATCTGTCTTACCCCAAGCCATAGTGTATGTAGTTTCTTACAGTTAAAAGGGGGGGGGGGTGCGACCCAACCCACCTGGAATTGAAGATGCCAACGTCATGTAAGACACAGCAAGGGGACTCCCAAAATTGTGGCACAGACACCACTTAACCCTAGAACGCATACCTGTGGCCTTGCAGGCCCGCCCAGTTAATTGTTTTCTATTTTCTGCAAGATTGCTTTAGTTAGAATTTTGAAACTCTAGGTATTCTTCATGTATATAGTTGTTTGTCATTTGAGTTTGAGTTATTCCATGTTATTTGCACACGGGCCTAAAGGGACCCAGGTATGTGAAAGTGTAGATTTTTATGGTCATGCGTTCTAGGGTTAAGTGGCATCAATTGCCCCACTGTTGCTTAAAACGGTTGGTGAGGTGATTTTACCAAATCCCCAAGCTTTTAGTCTCCCAAGGATGACACAGGGGTAGAAATGTCCTTGCGAATCCATGATTTGATCATCTTTATGAACGTGAGTCTGTCTACATTCTCAGTGGACAGCCGCGTGCGCTTATCTGTCAGCACACCACCAGCAGCGCTGAACACACGTTCAGAGAGAACGCTGGCTGCATGGCATGACAAGATCTCCAAGGCGTGAGTGGCGAGCTCCGGCGATTTTTCAAGATTGGAATACCAAAATGAGCAAGGGTCCAGTGACACAGTCATGGCTTCGATGTTCACTTGGAGATTCTCCTGTACCATCCTCTCTAGGCATTGACTATGTGTCAGACTTCTTGTCTCCTGTGGCCTTGCAAAGGATGGTCTAAAAAAGTGGTGAAACGATTCCACAATATTGCTGTTACCAGCAGATACTGTGTTACTGTTACTGTTTGAGTGATGAAGACTCGACAGTCCCACCGTTGGCAAGTTAGAACTGTGAGATTCACTACGTGCACCACTGGTGTTTTGTGGAAAAGCACATGTAAGATTCTGCAACAGATACTCCTGCATTCGTCAATACCTTTTTATGGCAGGAATTATTTCGGCAAATATACTTTTGTACCGGGGATCTAAGAGTGTGGCAACCCAGTAGTCGGGATTACTTCGAATTCTGACAATCCGGGGGTCATGTTGCAGGTAGTGCAGCAAGCAGGCACTCATGTGTCTTGCGCATCCAGAAGGACCAAGTCCTTGTTGTGTTGGTAGCGAGGTAAGAATCATGCTTCCTTCCTCTGCCCTCTCCCTCCAACCTCGCACAACAGAAATGTGATCAAAGTCTCCCTCATCTGATGAGTCTTCCATGCCCATTGCCAGTTCGTCCTCCACTTCTTCCTCGGCTCCTGCACCTTCCTCAACAGTTTGGCTGCTACCATGCGCCCTGGTTAATCCCTCTCCCCCACCCTCCCATGCCTGCCGCCTTGGTGCTGCCAACCGTCTGGACCTTGGAGATGTTATCCCTTCCGCATACGACTCCTCCTCTACTTCCTCCACCTCCTCTTGTCCCACCACCTGACTCCGAATTCTGTTTAACATGTGCTCCAGCATGTAAATCACCGTAATAGTCATGCTGATAATGGCATCGTCAGCACTAAACATCTTCGTCGCCATTTCAAGACTGTGCAGAAGGGTGCATAGGTCCCTGATCTGAGACCACTCCTCCAGCGTGATTTGCCCCACCTCTGGATCTCGTTGGCCCAGGCTATACGTCAGAACGTATTGCACCAGGGCTTGTCGGTGCTGCCACAGTCGCTGCAACATGTGCAGAGTTGAATTCCACCGTGTCGGCACATCGCATTTAAGCCGGTGAACTGGCAGGCCCAACGACTTCTGTAGAGATGTAAGTCGTTGAACTGCGGGATGCGAACGGCGTAAGTGAGCACACAGCGACCGTGCACTCTGCAGAAGGCCATCTAGTCCGGGATAGTGGGCTAAAAATTGCTGGACAACCAGGTTCAACACGTGAGCCATACAAGGTACGTGTGTGACATTGCCCCGGCGAAGTGCCGCACCCAGGTTTGCAGCATTGTCGCACATGGCTTTCCCTGGTTGCAGGTCCAGTGGAGACAACCTTTCATGAAACTGGGTCTCCAGAGCTGACCAAAACTCCTCAGCTGTGTGACTCACATTTCCCAGACATTTCAAAGTAAACACTGATGCGTTGAGCCCTGCTGCCAGCATAGTAAGGAGGTGTGCAGGATTCCTTCTGCGCAGTTAGAAAGCAGGTGGCATTACCAGACAGGCTTTGGGTGCAGGTGGAGGACCGAGAGGAGGTTGAGGAGGCAGAAGCAGTGGAGGAAGTTCGAGATAAAGAGGATTAACACACAACTCGTGGGGACGGTAAGACTTGGACAGCAGCCCCTTGTCGTGCTGTCACCATAGTTACCCAGTGCCCAGTCAGCGACATGTAACGCCCCTGTCCATGCCTTCTCATCCAAGTGTCTGTGGTGAAGTGCACCCTGTCACACACAGAGTTTCTCAAAGAATCGGTGATGTTGTGTGCGACATGCTAGTGGAGCGCAGGCACACCTTTCTTTGAGAAGTAGTGCCGACTGGGCATCTGGTACTGGGGCACTGTGACGGACATAAGGTCTTGAAAATCCTCTGTGTCCTCCAGGTGGAAAGGCAGCATTTCTGTAGCCAACAGCTTGCAGATGGTGAAACTCAACCTCTTAGCTTTCTCATGGCTAAGAGGAAATGGTCTTTTACTTTTCCACATCTGAGGGACCGAGGGCTGGCTGTTGTGCTTAGACGGTGTTGAGTAGGGTGTCCCCGGCAACTGCCGGTCTGTGAGGAAGATGCAGACGGACATGTTAGGTTGCCTTGATCCAAAGGTGGTGCTCTCGATGTCGGAGAGCGCTCAACACTAGCAGGTGTTTCCACTTCCCAATGAACTGACGACCTGCCAATCACACTGGCTGTTGCGGGTAAAGAGGTGGCAGGTCTGCGTCCAAAAACATGTGTGACTGCTGTCCCCCCAGTCACAGAGGATGAAGAGGCTGCAGATGCACAAGATGTGGCAGACGGTGGTTGGCCCAGCCGGCTAGGCCGCATTGTAGCACAGTGAGCTTCCCACTGCAACTTATGCTTCATATCCATGTGACGGTACATGCATGAAGTACTCAAACTATGTATTTTTTGGCCTCTACTTAGCTTTTGCTGACAAATATTACAGATAACACGAGTTGGGTCATCCTTATCGATCTGAATAAATGCCCAGGCTATGCAAGGCTTAGAGCCCATGTGACCTGAAGAGTAGAGATGAGCGTTGTTCTACTCGAACTGTTCGCCAATCTCAAATTCGAGCTGTTTTGGGCGGTGTTCGAGCCGTTCGGCGAACACGAACAATTTGAGAAAAATTCGGCTGTTCGAGGTTATGTTCGATAACTGTTCGTGCACCAAAATCATAACTGGATTTTTTCTCAGTAATGATGAAAATTAATGTTAATACGCAGTTTGAGTGTACAGCGGGGTGGGGGGAGGGGCAGGGGATGGATCTCTGCAGGAACAATGAAGATCTCCATTTTTTTTTCTCTTTCCCGCATTTACAGTGGGGAGGTGCAATCTGTCAGCCTATCAGCAGCGCACACACGGAGCGAAGTGCTTTTTTTCACACAAGCAAGGGCATGTGTCATTGGCAGTGTATGTCACATGTCCTTGCCCTATAAGACCAAGCCATTTTCCCCGTCGCCACCATTTTCTCACTGCTGCAGCTGCGTGTTAGACGGCACCGCTGTTGCTGTGTGCGCTATACCTTGTTAATTTCAAGCCAATTTTCGCACAAATATACAGATAGCTTGGGAGTAGGGAATAGTTGTGATTGCAGTCCTTTTAAGGACTAGGTTACAGCATTTCCTACGACTTTTATCAGGCAGGTCTGTGCTCTTAAATAGATCGGTTGTGGGAGTAAAGACTAATTGTAATTGCAGTCCTTTTCAGGACTAGGTTACATGAGTTCCTATCAGTTTTTGCCAGGCAGGTCTGTGCCAGTGCTGTGCAAGTTTTTTTCACAGCATTTGGCTGAATCTAGCAAAGCTAATCCTTTTTGGCCTATTGCAGAGTGTGTTAGTCAGTGGAGTAGCCTATCTGTGTTGCAAGATATACCACCTGTGTATAGAATACCAATTTTTTTACTGCACCTAGTGAAGTAAAATCTTTTGGGCATAGCATCATTCTATTAGTCCATCTATACTGACCTCCATCAGGTTGCAAATTAAAACTAATTTTTATCTGCATCTACAGTACCTCTGAAAAAATATTTGGGCTTCTAGCAGTGTGTGGGACTTGTTCTATTAGTCCATCTATACTGACCTCCATCAGGTTGCAAACTGAATATATTTTTTTCTGCATCTACCTCTGAAAAAATATTGGGCTTCTAGCTGTGTGTGGGTCTTGTTCTATTAATCCATCTATACTGACCTCCATCAGGTTGCAAACTGAATATATTTTTTTCTGCATCTACCTCTGAAAAAATATTTGGCCTTCTAGTAGTGTGTCGGACTTTCTCTATTAGTCCATCTATACTGACCTCCATCAGGTTGCAAATTAAAACTAATTTTTATCTGCATCTACAGTACCTCTGAAAAAATATTTGGGCTTCTAGCTGTGTGTGGGACTTGTTGTATTAGTCCATCTATACTGACCTCCATCAGGTTGCAAACTGAATATATTTTTTTCTGCATCTACCTCTGAAAAAATATTTGGCCTTCTAGTAGTGTGTCGGACTTTCTCTATTAGTCCATCTATACTGACCTCCATCAGGTTGCAAATTAAAAATAATTTTTATCTGCATCTACAGTACCTCTGAAAAAATATTTGGGCTTCTAGCTGTGTGCGGGACTTGTATTAGTCCATCTATACTGACCTCCATCAGGTTGCAAACTGAATATATTTTTTTCTGCATCTACCTCTGAAAAAATATTTGGCCTTCTAGTAGTGTGTCGGACTTTCTCTATTAGTCCATCTATACTGACCTCCATCAGGTTGCAAATTCAAAATAATTTTTTTCTGCATCTAACCCAGCCAATAGTTTTGGCCTAATACCACAGTTTGGCCACTCAGCTCTGCTCGGTTACCATCCATTGTTTTTTTGTGCAAACAACTCCAGAGTTGCGAATTAGTTAACCACCAAAATGAGTGGAAAAAGGCCTGCTGCTGGTGGAAAGGGGAATAGGCGTGTTGGGAAGGGGAAAAAAGGTTGTGTCCGTGGGGTAGGTGCAGAAGAAAGACCATTTTCCAGCCAAACTAAAATGTCTACTTCTTTTAGCGGACAATGTGATAAGATCCCTTTCTTATGGCCACGCCAATCACTACAAATTCCAGATGAGGAACAAAAACAGCAGGTGCTTCAACGGATATCAAGTGCTCCTTTAAGTGGGCTCTCCTCCACATCAACTTCAACATCACAAATACTCCAGTCCTCAAAGGTGTCACCCAAATCGCACTTGCTTCCTCACAGCTCCCAAATCTCCAGCTGCCCGTCTGAGTATGAGGTAGAACAGATGGTTGAGTCTGCAGAGCTGTTTACTCATACTATAGCCTGGGAATCAGAGGTCGACTCCAGCGCTTCTGTGAATCCAGACGAGGAAATGATCTGCACTGATGCCCAGAATCTTTATGAGTCGGATCCAGGACCAGACGCAGAAGGTTCTGACCATAATGTAGACCCTCATTCCCAAACTGTAACTCCTGTTGGTGGAGACAATGAGGAAGACGATGATAAGACTCAAATACCTGATTGGAGCGACAACTTTAGTTTTTTGTCAGGGCAGGAACAGGTTGGCTCTGAGGACGACGGGTGTGATAACGCACAGGGTGATGATGATGAGGTCGGAGATCCCACTTACTGTCCACCCACAGTCAGCCAAGAGATGAGGTCAGCAGAGGAGGTGGAGGAAGATGCTAGTGACGACGAGGTCAGGTTGCGCCTTCCTGGACAGAGACGTAGTACTGGAAGCACGTCAACAACTGCATCCTCAAACACAACTCTGCCTCTCACCACAAGTCGTGGTGGCTCTTCAGGTCGCATAGGTGCTAAGCCTTGCATAGTCTGGGCATTTTTTCAGATCGATAAAGATGACCCAACTCGTGTTATCTGTAACATTTGTCAGCAAAAGCTAAGTAGAGGCCAAAAAATACATAGTTTGAGTACTTCATACATGAACCGGCACATGGACATGAAGCATAAGTTGCAGTGGGAAGCTCAGTGTGCTACAATGCGGCCTAGCCGGCCGGGCCAACCACCGTCTGCCATATCTTGTGCATCCGCGGCCTCTTCATCCTCTGTGACTGGGGGGACAGCAGTCACACCTGTTTTGGGGCGCAGACCTGCCACCTCTTTACCCGCAACAGCCAGCGTGATTGGCAGGTCATCATTTTCTTTGGAGGTGGTAACACCAGCTGGTGTTGAGCGCTGTCCGACATCGATAGCACCACCTTTGGATGAAGGCAACCTAACATGTCCGCCTGCATCTGACGCGCCCCCTGGGACATATTCCTTTTTGAGGGGAATACCCGGCACCGGATCAGATGGGGGGGGTTTGTAGTCTCCGAGCGGCTGTGACCCGGCCCGTGCCCAGGGCGTCAAGCTCAGTGTTATGTGGCAGTCCTACAGATGTTATTAAGAGTTCTTTTGTGTCGACTACGCCACCCGTTGTGATGCGGTCACTGTGGCCGCCGCTGCAGCAGGGTCCGCTGAGGCTGATGGTGGGTGCGCAGCTTGGTGGGATAACCCCCAACGGGAGGGGTATAGCCTCAGAGGGGACAGGCGCAGAGGATGGGGGTTGTGGTGGTGTAGTGCAGACGGCAGTGAAGACAGAGTCGGGTTGTGCAGTTAAGGGTGTTTACTTACTGCAGATGTTGTACTGGTCACTCCAGCTGCTAGTGACCACCCGAGCCGTGCTGCGTCCACCAGGTCCTGGATCCAGCCAACCCCCAAACAAGTCCGGAGCGTGGCCCTGAGCTCTCTTTCTGTCCCGTTCTCTGGCCGTCCCCACCAGTAATCCACCTAGGTCCAGCTCCCTCGGGCCCTCTGTTGGGACACCCTTGGCCCTGGGTTCCCTGACCCTTCATGTGGTGTGCCTTCGGGGTGGATGTGATGGGTGACCGTGGCAGACGCTGCCCACGGTCTCCGGTCTCTGGCTGGGGAATGTTTTTACCCCCACCAGCTTGGGTTCCGGTACCCTGATGCCGACTCTTCACCCGGTGCTTTGAGTTGGGATCTCAGAGTCCTTCTCTTCTGTGCTCTGGGTCTCTCTCTTTTCTCCTCTCTCACTCTGGGTCTTTGTCTTTCTTCTCTCCTCTGCTCCTGACTTGTTCTCTGCAGCTGACTGACTCTCTGCATCTGATCCTCTGCATCTGACCCTGATCTTAGTTGGTGCCCACCTTATATACACCCTCTATGTGTGAGCTCAGGTGACCAGCACCCAATGAGCTCCTATCTTTACCCAGGCTGCTCCCCCTATCTGCCCCTACACTACTTGGGATGTACCACCCCCCTCCCACTCCAGCCAGGAACAGACTCGGTCGTACCTGCACATTTCTAAGTGGGAGTACCGTCGGCCTGTTCCCCGGAAATGGGATGTGTGTAGTGCATGCAGCCTACCGAGCTCAGTTCCACACTCCATCCTTACCCGGGAGTGGAATATCACACCTCTGGGTTGAGGTGCAATACTCCTGTAGCAGCCGAATCCTCAGGGTGCTACACATCTTCCTCACAGACCGGCAGTTTGCCGGTGACACCCTTATCAACCCCGTCTAAGCACAATAGCCAGCCCTCGGTCCCTCAGATGTGGACAAGTAAAAGACCATTTCCTCCTAGCCATGAGAAAGCTAAGAGGTTGAATTTCACCATCTGCAAGCTCTTGGCTACAGAAATGCTGCCTTTCCGCCTGGTGGACACAGAGGATTTTCGAGACCTTATGTCCGTCGCAGTGCCCCAGTACCAGATGCCCAGTCGGCACTACTTCTCAAAGAAAGGTGTGCCTGCGCTCCACCAGCATGTCGCACACAACATCACCGCTTCTTTGAGAAACTCTGTGTGTGACAGGGTGCATTTCACCACAGACACTTGGACGAGTAGGCATGGACAGGGGCGTTACATGTCGCTGACTGGGCACTGGGTAACTATGGTGACAGCAGGACAAGGGGCTGCTGTCCAAGTCTTGCCGTCCCCACGAGTTGTGCGTCAATCCTCTTTATGTCAAAGTTCCTCCACTGCTTCTGCCTCCTCAACCTCCTCTCGGTCTTCCACCTGCACCCAAAGCCTGTCTGGTCATGCCACAAGCTTTCTAACTGCGCAGAAGGGATCCTGCACACCTCCTTACTATGCTGGCAGTAGGGCTCAACGTCATCAGGCGGTTTTTACATTGAAATGTCTGGGAAATGTGAGTCACACAGCTGAGGAGTTGTGGTCAGCTCTGGAGAACCAATTTCATGAATGGTTGTCTCCACTGGAAATGAAACCAGGGAAGGCCGTGTGCGACAATGCTGCAAACCTGGGTGCGGCCCTTCGCCGGGGCAATGTCACACACGTGCCTTGTATGGCTCACGTGTTGAACCTGGTTGTCCAGCAATTTTTAGCCCACTATCCCAGACTAGATGGCCTTCTGCAGAGGGCACGGTCGCTGTGTGCTCACTTCCGCCGCTTGCATCCCGCAGCTCAGCGACTTACATCTCTACAGAAGTCGTTGGGCCTGCCACTTCACCGGCTAAAATGCGATGTGCCTACCCGGTGGAATTCAACTCTGCACATGTTGCAGCGACTGTGGCAGCACCGACAAGCCCTGGTGCAATACGTTCTGATGTATAGCCTTGATCACATTTCTGTTGTGCGAGGTTGGGGGGAGAGGACAGAGGAAGGAAGCATGATTGTTACCTCGCCACCAACACAACAGGGTCTTGGTGCTCCTGGATGCGCAACACACATGAGTGCCTTCTTGCTGCACTACCTGCAACATGACCCTCGAATTGTGAGAATTAGAAATAATCCTGACTACTGGGTTGCCACACTGTTAGATCCCCGGTACAAAAGTAAATTTGCAGAAATTATTCCTGCCATAGAAAGGGATGCACGCATGCAGGAGTATCAGCAGAGACTGTTGCAGAATCTTACATGTGCTTTTCCACAAAATACCAGTGGTGCACGTAGTGAATCTCACAGTTCCAACTTGCCAACCGTGGGACCGTCAAGTGTTCAGCACTCAAACCGTAACAGAACCACAGTATCTGCTGGTAACATCAATTTTGCGGAATCATTTCACCACTTTTTTAGCCCATCCTTTGCAAGGCCACAGGAGACAAGAAGTCTGACACATAGTCAACGCCTAGAGACGATGGTACAGGAGTATCTCCAAGTAAACATTGAAGCCACGACTGTGTCACTGGACCCTTGCTCTTTTTGGGCTTCCAATCTGGATAAATGGCCGGAGCTAGCCACTTACGCCTTGGAGATCTTGTCATGCCCCGCAGCCAGCGTTCTGTCTGAACGTGTGTTCAGCGCTGCTGGTGGTGTGCTGACAGATAAGCGCACGCGGCTCTCCACTGATAATGTAGACAGACTCACGTTCATAAAGATGAACAAATCATGGATCCGAAACGACTTTTCTACCCCTGTGTCATCCTGGGGAGAGTAAAAGCTTGATGATTGGTTAAAATCACCCTACCAAACGTTTTAAGCTTTCAAATTACTAATCATGTTTATCTGTATCTTGACTGGAAAATAATTTGGGCTTTGTAGCAGTGTGCAGCACTGATCCTATTAGGCCATCTATAATAAGCTCCACCATATTTAAAATTAAAAATAATTTTTAGCTGCATCTAGCCCGGAAAATAATTTTGGGGCTCCGAGATGCGCAAGACACATAAGTGCCTTCTTGCTGCACTACCTGCAGCATGACCCTCATATTGTCAGAATTCGAAGTAATCATGACTACTGGGTTGCCACACTCTTAGATCCCCCAAACTTTTCGATCAACCTTTTCATTTTAATAAAGACCAAAAAAATGGTCATTTTTGAAATTATAAGCATTAGCAGGTCGTTAGAAACTGAAATCAAACAGTTTTCAACTCAAAACTTTATTCTAGGTGATGTTACATTTTCACATAGGACCCCTTGTTCGAAAGGAGCTTCTGAATTCTCTCGTCCATTGAATTTGTCAGGTTTTGGATGGTTTCTGCTTCAATTGTTTTGCATGAGGACAGAATACCCTCCCAGAGCTGTTGCTTAGATGTGAACTGCCTCCCGCCATCATAGACACTCCTTTTAATGATGCTCCAAAGGTTCTGAATGGGGTAGAGGTCAGGGGAGCATGGGGGTCACACCATAAGTTTGTCCCCTTTTATGCCCATATCAGCCAGAGATGCAGATGTTTTATGTGCAGCATGAGATGGTGCATTATCATGCAGAAAAATGATCTTGCTGTGAAATACACGGTTCTTCTTCTTGAACCATGGCAGGAAGTGCTGTTTGAGAAAATCCACATACATTATGGAGTTCATCTTTAGCGCCTTCAGGGATCCTAAAGGGGCCGACAATCTCTCTCCCCATGATTCCAGCCCAAAACATTACTCCACCTCCTCCTTGTTGGCGCTGTAGCCGTGTTTGCGTGGGGTGTCCATCAACCAGCCATCCTCCACTCCATCCATCTGGACCATCGAGCGCTGCACGGCACTCATCCATGAACAAAACAGTTTTGAAATCAGTCTTCATGTAATGTTTGGCCCACTGGAGCCGTTTCTGCTTGTGTGAAGTGGATAGAGGAGGTCGAGAGGATGGCGTATGCACAGCTGCAAACCTCTGAAGGACCCTGCATCTTGTTGTTCGGGGGACGTTGGAGGCACAAGCAGCTTCAAAAACTTGTCTGCTGCTATGACAAGGCTTTTTTGCCGCTGCTCTTTCAACCTGACGTAATTGCCTGTAGGAAAGAGTCCTCAATTTGCCCTTATCAGCACGCACACGTGTGTACTGTGAATCAGCTACATACTTCTTGATTGCCAAGACACTTCATCCTGATCATCGCACAATGTTGATTGTAGTCATGCCTTGACCTAAACACTCCACAATTTGTTGCTTCTCAGCAGCCGACACATCCTTTTTCTTTCCCATTTTGGCAGAAAATGTAGGCTGCTTAATAATGTGAGAGAGCCTTCTTAAGTAGTCTTGCCTTTCATTGGACACACCTGCCAAACTAATTAGCACAGGTGTATGCAATTGCTTACAGTGATATAAAGAGCCCTGACACACATCACCATCAATGAGTTTAACTGACAAACAAACAAATTCTTCCCTTATCACTCCTAAACACTTTTTGCATAATAATTTGGAACGCGGTGTACATGTGCTTTTCCACAAAACACCAGCGGTTCACGTAGTGAATCTTACAGTTCTAACTTGCCAACCGTGGTCTGTATGGAATTGTTCAATAAAGGGCCCAAAATTAAGATAACATAGATGGGAGAGGTCTCTATGAATAGGAATTCCTAAGTATTTGATACCCTGTGAGGGCCAGGCAAAGGGAAAGTTGGACTGGATGGAATCCTATATGGATTTGGGGAGGGAGACATCGAGGGCCTCAGACTTCGCTGCATTGATTTTAAAATTTTACCATGTAACAAAGTGATCTATTTCAGCCATAAAAGCAGGGATGGATATATGTGATTGAGTGATATATACTAGGACATCATCAGCAAATAGAGAGCACTTGTACTCGGTGCCTCCCACCTCAATCCACCTAATATTGGGGTTATGGCGAATTGATGAGAGCAGGTGCTCCGTCACTAGGATGTATAAGAGAGGGGACAGAGGACATCCCTGCCTTGTCCCATTGGTGATTGTGAAAGGTGATGAAAATGTTCTGACGCACCCCCTGGGCCTTGGGACACCCGGAGCCGGACCCTTTTTGGTGGATGCTGGTGGTTGTAGTCTTCGTGGCGGCGACCCGGTTCCGTGGCTCAGGGCGGTCAAACCAGTGGCGGAACTATTTATGTGGTTTTGATGTTTAAATATCCGACTACGCCACCCGTGGATTGCGGTGAGAGTGAACCGCCGCTACAGGGCAGACCGCTGAGGCTGGTGTTGTGGGTGCAGCAGAGCGTAGCATAACTCCCCACGGGAGGAGTATAGCCTCAGGGCAGTGTATGCGGAGGATGGGGGTGATGGTGCAGGGCAGCAGCAGTAACGACACGGAGTCAGTGATGCAGTCCAGGGCCTTTACTCACAGTTCTTATTATCCAGACCACGTCTGCAGGTAACGGCTGCCCACGTCGTACTGTGCTCACCAGGTGAGGGGCTCAGACAACTCCCAGATAACTTTGGAGCACTTCACAGGACCCCCTTTGTGTGTCCTTTGTCTGGCCTTTCTTACCAACACTTCTGTCCGGCTGCCTCGGGCCTCCTCTTGGTAAACTTGGCGCCAGTTTCCCTGACCCTATGTGGTGCCTTCCTAGTGGGGGTAGCGAGGGGCTGCGCCACATAAAATGTCAGAGCCTCCGGTTTCTAGCTGAGGGTCGTTTCCTGCCTCCACTAGTTCGGGGACCGGTCTCCCCCTTTGGCCTGACCCCTCCACGCAGGTGGATTCGGGCGTGCGGTGGCGACTCGCCCGTCCGCACCCCTGGGATCCCTTCATTCCTCGTTCCTGGAGCCTTCTCCGCTCCTCTTCCTTCTTTCTCCCTCTTCCAGGCCTGGGCCTCTGTTACTAGGCCCGCCTCCGGAGCAGAGCTCATGCAGAGCCCCTGCTCCCTGCCACTTCTGCTCAGACTTCTCTGCACTGAACTAAGATGGTGCCCACCTTTTATACTCCCTTCTCAATGCACCCAGGAACTGCTTCCTCCCTGCTCCTGCACTACAGGGTTCCCCTTCCTCAGTGTTCCCTCCCCCCACTCCAGCCAGGGACAGGGACTTTCGTGCCCATCTCAGGGGCATATTGGTCGCCCTGCCCCACGGCAATGTGGTGTAATGCATGCAGGTGTCGGGTCCTGATCCACACTCCATCCTTACCTGAGAGTGAGATATCACACCTCTGGGTGAGGTGCAATACGTCTGTAGCAACCGAGCCCTCAGGGTGCTACAGTTCCATTTATCTTCAGCCTAGGTGACGTATTGCGAAACAGGGCCGTGATTTTGGCTATAAAAGGGTCCCCTAGACCTCTACCCCAAGCTTTTTAAAAGAATCATATATGGCGTGCCAGGAGACTCTATGGAATGCTTTCTCAGCATCCAACGAGAGTATCTAATTACAAATTTTTAACTGCATCTAGCCCAGGAAATACTTTGTGCCTAGTAGCAGTGTCTGCTAGTCAGCGGATTATCCCGGCTGTTAAGCAAGCTACACCACCTGTAGTTTAGACACTTAATTTTTTCAAAGGAAATGCTTCGCGACCATGGGATACTCAGTGAAGAGCATCAGGAGGCACCCCAAGGCATAGGGGCTGGGACTGGCAGTAGGATGCCTTGCGGTGGACAGCCGAGCTCGATCCTTATAAAAGCTTTTTAACTGCAGCAGCTTTAGTGGACGCTACTGGAGCTGGAATTACGCGGCTGCTGGCATGAGACTTGCCCTCCAATAGATCCTTGTAAATGGATTTAAAGTGTATTCATTCAAATTAGAGAGACAATTTAAATTAAAAAGCTTAGAGCTGCCTCCACCACAGGGTGCTCGCTCGACCCACCAGCGGACAGACACCAGTATTGGGAGAGGGGGGCTGGCCATCAGGGTTCACCGCGGCTCTGGCACAAACCCGGCGACACGGAGGTGGCACGGGCAGGAGCGGACTGGCCGTGTCGGCTTCTCACTTTTTGGATTTTAGAAGGGCATGACATGCCTATATCTGTGTCTCCCCCTCCTTTTACTCCTCCACCTCTTTTATTTTCGCATGACTATATGTACTTGTCACTTTTCCATGTGTTAGTTGTGTCTTCTGAGCAGTTTGTCAGCTTTTGGACACCTTTGAAGGTGTTTTCTATGTGTTTCTATGTGTTTTTGTTTGCCTGCCATTGGTTTTAACGGTGTTCGAAGGTGTTCGACGAACAGTTCGACGAACAGTTCGGCGAACACACGGGTGTTCGACGAACCGAACCGAACTCGAACACTACGGGGGTGGCTCAACACTACTGAAGAGCCACTACGACTTGTGGTCAGAGGCAGAGTTGTGGTTGAGGATGCAGTTGTTGACGTGCTTCCAGTACTCCGTCTCTGTTCAGGAAGGCGCAACCTAACCTCGTCGTCAATAGCATCTGTGATGCCCCGCTGCGCTTGGTATCACAGATCCTACAAGAGTGCATTGATAGAATCCTCCACAAGAGGCCCCCATAAACATTCACACATCTCCACCTTCCACCTCAGACCAGCAGAGGGAGCCCGTTAGGGATATAAACAGGGAAGGTGGAGCTAGGCAGTTCAGTTCCTCTGAAGAGTTCCTGCAGTAGAGAAGCCTAAGAGAGGTCAGTCTGCAGTGGAGCTCAGTCTAGTCTAGAGAACGCAGTTAATAGTTCAGCAGTGGAGCACGAGGCTCCTGCTTGCTAGATTCAGGGAGCCCAGATAGAGCTTAAGGTGTGCCGGTGCCGTAAGATCAGTGAAGCGTGGCAAGCTGCCGTTAGTGTGTATAGCCTAGTGAGGGCCCGAGTAGGCCGAAGGCGAGTGGCGAGTTAGTACATAAGGGGCAGAGGAGCTTAACCAGCTCACCCCGAAGCATTTACCGGACACAGGATCCGAGCTTACCGGTATCTCTATGACCCAGTAAGGCATAACCGGAATCCCTGGAGAACTACAAGTCCCAGGATCGCTAAGGTGCTGATATGTAACAGAGCCAGGAGACGCTTAGGCCCCGCATACTGAGAGCGTGAACTCCAAGAGAAGGCCCTACCACAAGGTCAGCCAGCGCAGGACAGAGACAAAGTTAGGCCTAGCTCCAGGCAGGTCAGAAACTTACTACGCAGAGGCAAGAAACAGGAGGCCGTACACCCGCTCATTGGGGAGGATCCTGATATGCACCCTTCACCCTACAGTGCTCCGGGATGTGCCTGAATTTCCACCAGTAAAAGGTACTGAAGTGACTACCGTGTCCGTTCCCGTTCTTGCTCTGACCCAGCTGGGTCTCACCTGTCCTGCATTCCCCCTGCATACGCTGCCCTGAGACCTAGCTCCACCTGTGGGGAGCTATACCATTGAGCTGCCTTATCACCGGCCTCAGTGGACAGCTGCAGCGCTGGTGCTTGTCACCAGATACCACAGGTGGCGTCATGAACTCTTATAAAATTAACAATTATCCACCCTTTTAAAGAGAGACCCCAGGGTACGGGCCAGGGAGCCGACCACCGCGACATCCCCAAGGCCAGGCAAATGCCCGGGTACCGAGTCATCCCCATCCCCAGGGCTAGTCACATCCTCCTCCACCTCCTCTGCTGACCTCATCGACTGTCTGACTGTGGGTTGACAGTAAGTGGGATCTCCAACCTCGTCATCATCACCCTGTGTGTTATCACACCCGTCGCCCTCAGAGCCAACCTCTTCCTGCCCTGACCGAAATGTCAAGTTGTCGCTCCAATCAGGTATTTGAGTCTCATCATGGTCTTCATCATTGTCTCCACCAACAGGAGTTACAATTTTGGAACAAGGGTCTACATTATGCTCAGAACCTTCTTCATCTGGTCCTGGATCCAACTTATAAAGATTCTGGGCATCGGATCAGATCATTTCCTCATCTGGATTAACAGAAGCTCTGGAGCAGACCTCCGTTTCCCAGGCTATAGTATGAGTAAACAGCTGGGCAGACTCAGCCATCTGTGTTACCCCATACTCAGACGGGCAGCTGGAGACTTGGGAGCTGTGAGGAAGCAAGTGCGATTGGGGTGACACCTCTGAGGACTGGAGTATTTGTGATGTTGAAATTGAGGTGATGGAGAGCCCACTTGAAGGAGCACTTGATATCCGTTGAAGCACCTGCTGTTTTTGTGCCTCATCTAGAATTTGTAGCGATGGGCGTGTCCGTAAGAATGGGATCGTATCACATTGTCCACGAAAAGAAGTCGACATCTTAGTTTGGCTGGAAGATGGTCTTTCTTCTGCAGATGTTACTCCCCCCCTCACCGTGGGGGGCCTCAACCCACCGGCGGACAGGCACCAGTATTGGGATAGGGGGGCTGGCCGTCAGGGTCCACCGCGGCTCTGGCACAAACCCTGCGACACAGAGGTGGCACAGGCAGGAACGGACTGGCCGTGTCGGCTTCTCACTTTTTGGATTTTAGAAGGGCATGACATGCCTATATCTGTGTCTCCCCCTCCTTTTACTCCTCCACCTCTTTTCTTTTCGCATGACTATATGTACTTGTCACTTTTCCATGTGTTAGTTGTGTCTTCTGAGCAGTTTGTCAGCTTTTGGACACCTTTGAAGGTGTTTTCTATGTGTTTCTATGTGTTTTTGTTTGCCTGCCATTGGTTTTAACGGTGTTCGAAGGTGTTCGACGAACAGTTCGGCAAACACACGGGTGTTCGACGAACCGAACCGAACTCGAACACTACGGGGGTGGCTCAACACTAGTATTAACATTAATTTTCAGCATTACTGAGAAAAAATCCAGTTATGATTTTGGTACATGAACAGTTATCGAACATAACCTCGAACAGCCAAATTTTTTTCAAATCGTTCGTGTTCACCGAACGGCTCGAACACAGCCCAAAACAGCTCGAATTTGAGATTGGCGTTCAGTTCGAGTCGAACAACGCTCATCTCTAAAAGGGACGCAAGATGGGGGTCATTATACCAGAATGGGGCCCAGGATGTAGGACATTAAACTAGAAAGGGACACAGGATGGGGTCATTATACCAGAATGGGGACATTATTAAGGGATGAAGGACATTAAACCAAGAAGGGGCTCAGGATGGGGGGCATGAGGATATTATACCAGGTAGGGGCCCAGGATGAGGAACATTAGAACAAGAAGAGGCCCTCGACAGAGGATATTATAAGAGGAAGGGGCACAGGATGGGGGGCATTATACAAACAAGGGGCCTAATGTGAAAGGCATTGTTACAGGATGTGGGCCACAATGGGAGAGATTAGTAAAGAAAACAGCCAGGATAAGGGACATTATTAAATGGGGGCGAATACACATCTTTATAGGATCTAGGTCACTACAAGGACTCATACATCTGACCAACAACGAGATGGACACCCAGGTCCAAATTTTGCATTAGGGCCCATCAGACTCTAGATATGCCACTATGTTTGACCTTGGTGGCAGAAGAAAGACAAGCACAACATAAAGAGAAAATAAGTTCACAATAGCAAGGACTGTGGCAATAACAATATCATGAGAGAATATTCATAAGACCTATTAAAGACTTGCCCCCTGGTGTCAAGAGAATGGCAAGCTTCCTTGTCTGAGATTTCTTTTTATTGGTACAATAGATAACCACTGCCATATTGAAGAATACATGTACATATCTGCTATGACTCAAAATGCACGCTGCTAACAATATTGAAAAAAATACTTTCCAGAGCTTCTTCCTTCTTATTGCTTTAGGGAATTACTATGAAATGGCCGACATATCATAACATAACTTATTAGATATGATAAGTGAACAACTGTTGAATACAAGACGGAAAACTTGGTATCACATCATGATGTCAGATGTAACCAGATCTAATTATACCAAGTGGTACATGATGTTCATTGCCCTTTGCTGCTATGATAATGTATTTAAAATATATTAATATATTTTAAATAGTAGTTACTGAGAAAACTAGAACAGATATGTCACGGGGAAAGAGCTTTAAATAATATGCTCTTCTCAGCACTTTGTGACTGACACTTTACATGTTTGATGTGTGGGGTAGGCAGTTTGCTTACTGTACATCTAAAGGAGATATCAGTAATGAAAACAATAGCCTCCTAGAGATGGGGATGTATGTAGAAAAGGACCTCAACAGACAATCTGCATATCACTTCACCAACATTTTTGTTTTCACTTTTGTTTTTTCATCCTCTTCTTTTACTTTGATATAGCCATTAGATGGCTTGTTTTTTATACTGCATGACTTGTAGTTTTGAATGACACCATTCACTTTAACATATAATATACTGAAAAGTGAGAAAAACATTCCAAGTAGGGTGAAATGCTGAGAAAAAAATGCAGTTTTCCCATAGTTTGGGGTTTTTATTTTTACGGCATTCAGTGCATAGTCAGAATGACCTGGCAAAATGCTTCCTCAGGTGGTAAAAAAAAACTAAAAGTTTGAAAAAAAGAATATTTGCTTTATATCACCATATTCTGTGACCAGTCATTTTTTATTTTTTCCTTCAATTTGAGCTGTGTGAAGGCTTATTTTGTTTGTGTTGAGCTGTAATTTTTAATAGTGTATACAATATTTTATCACTGTTCATTGCATTTTGAGAGAGAGGGGTAACCAAAAAAGCAACTGGTGTTTACATTTTTTATTCTTTACAGCATTACTGTGTGGGTCAATTCATGTTATGTTTGCCTAAATCTGACTTTTGCTGCTGTGATGATAGCATTTTTTTTTTGCATTGGTAAAAGTGTTTGCGTGTTTGTGTGGGTAGGTCATTTTTTTACTTTACTCATTTATAAAGCATAATTAATTCCACAGCGCTTTACAGACATTATGGGCACTGTCCCCACTGGGGCTCACAATCTACATTCCCTATCAGTATATCTATGAAGTGTGGGAGGAAACACACGCAAACACAAGGAGAACATACAAACTCCTTGCAGATGGTGTCCTTGGTGGGAAATAAACTTTAGACCCCAGGATTACAAGTCAGGCAATCCCTGCATGTGTTGCGTCTGTGTACTACTGCAAAACATGCAGCCGCAGGGAGTCAAACATATTAGCAGAGATACTCGGAAAACACCCGAGCATGCTTGGATAGCACATTTTTATTTACCATGTTCAATATATAGTAAAACTGACCTGGCAATATGATTCTCCAGGTCAGTATGAGTAAGCAGATACCATCAAATATGTATAGGTTTTTTTTATTTTAGTGGTGAAAAAAAAATTCGGAAATTTGTTAGAAATTTTTTTTTTTGCTTTAGTGGCCATACTCCGAGACCTATAGAACCTATAATTATGACGCACATACAATGTTTAAATGTTATATAAAATTATTTTATTATTTATATTAAAATACACAAGACAAAAACTGAAAATAATCAACAAAAAAAGATGGTGGTAACTATGGAGTTTAAAAAATATACAGTATATCTACTTCATCTATATGAGATATTATCGTCATCAGGTAAATAAATAGCCTTTATTGATGATTTAAATAATGACTGAGTTGCAGACTTTATATAATTAAATAAACAAATACATTTTCAATACATAATTATTAAGTTCATATCATATGCTTATGTTTATTTTCAGTTTTTGTCTGCTTGTATATTTTATTATAAATAATAAAATTATTTTATATACAATTTAATCATACGTGTCATATTTATAGAATCTATATAATGTGGCAGACACACATTATGTGAAATATCAGCTTAGTTGTTACTAACATATTCCGAGATCTGTAATGTTTTTCATTTTGGGATTTGTGAGGGCTTATTTTTTGCTCCATGAGCTGACGTTTATATTGATACCATTTTGAGATAGATACGATGATTGGATCGGCTCTTATTGCATTTTATAACCAAAAATAATAATTCTGCCATTTTGATTTTATGCCATTTACTGAATGGATTACTTTATTTTATTTTTTGAGATATCGGATGTTTACGAACACAGCAATACCAAATATGTGTGTTTTTCATTGTATTATTTTTTAATCGGGCAAAATGGGGTGATTTGTACTTTTTTTTTTCTTTTTTCATATTTTTGAAAACTTTTTTTTACACTTTTTTACTTGATTTAATAGTCCCCTTAGGGGACTTGAACCTGTGATCATCTGATTGCTTGTGTTATACATGGCCGAGCTTCAGCGTCTTCATCAGACCCCTGGCTGTCATGACAACCCATCGGCGCCTTGTGATCACATCACGGGCGTGCCGATGAGAGTGTGGAAAGAGTATGTTTTTCTCTGAAACACCGCAACATTTCAGAGTCAAAGATACATGGCTTTGATCATATGTAGTGTTGAGCGAACATGCTCGACACTGCTCGGTACTCGCCCGAGCATCACGCTGCTCGGGATGTTCGGCGAGCACCGAGCATTTCCAGGTTACTCGGGCGGGAGCTCGGGTCTCCGCCCTGCATGTTTGGCGCTCTTTACAGAGCCAATGAACATGCAGGGATTGCCAGCCAGTCACTGTAATGCTGCAACCATGTTGGTTGTGGGCATTACAGTGATTGGCTGGCCGCACAGCGTCACCTCGAGTATTTAAAACGGGGCGCCGCCATCTTGGACACAGTCGCTCCGGATTAGACAGTGTAGGGACAGCGCTGCTGATTTAGGGAGAGATATAAACTGCGAAATAGTTAGTGTAGGGTCTGTAAAGGCTGCCAGAACAAACAAACAGTCCTTTTCAGGACTAATATCCATCCCAGATACCAGGCAGGCAGGCTGTATAGGAGACACAGTGGTTATACCAGCAAACGCTGCATTACAGTCCTGTGTGCTCCTGTTGCTGAAATTGCTGGACTTAGCACCAGGTGTCGGGGGCCAGGAAAAATCCTTTTTTTTTCATCTAAATCCTCCTTTTTTTTTCCTCCTTCACACTGTACAAATACCCGTCTTATTAACCTTTTGGTGTGTCCCCCCCCAAAAAAAAAGCGTGTCTCTGATTTTTCAGACACAAATATAACTGTTGAAAATAGTCTGGTGTAGGCTAGAGAAACAGAAGTGTTGTTTTGCAGTTCCACGGTTCAAACCTCTGTATTATCCATTTTGGACCATTTGTATCTAAAAAAAAAAACTGTTTGCGTGTGTCGCTCACTGTTCAGCCGCAAATATCTCTATTTAAAAAAGTGTGGTATACCCCAGTAAACAATAACTGTGGTTTTGCCATCCCAGAGTAAAAAATCTCTATTATTCAGGTTTTGGTAGTCTTTTCCATAAAGAAAAACAGTAGTGTCTCCTGACTGTTGTGACACAAAAGTATATCTGTTGAAAATAGTCTTGTGTAGGCCCGACATCCCAGTGTGGTTTCGCAGTTCCACGGGTCAAATCGCTGTACTATCTAGTTTTGGGCCTTTGGTATCTAAAAAAAAAGCAGTTTGAGTGTGTCGCTCACTGTTCAGCCGCAAATATCTCTATTTAAAAAAGTGTGGTATACCCCAGTAAACAATAACTGTGGTTTTGCCATCCCACGGTAAAAAATCTCTATTATTCAGGTTTTGGTAGTTTTTTCCGTAAAGAAAAACAGTAGTGTCTCCTGACTGTTGTGACACAAAAATATATCTGTTGAAAATAGTCTTGTGTAGGCCCGACATCCCAGTGTGGTTTCGCAGTTCCACGGGTCAAATCGCTGTACTATCCAGTTTTGGGCCTTTGGTATCTAAAAAAAAAGCAGTTTGAGTGTGTCGCTCACTGTTCAGCCGCAAATATCTCTATTTAAAAAAGTGTGGTATACCCCAGTAAACAATAACTGTGGTTTTGCCATCCCACAGTAAAAAATCTCTATTATTCAGGTTTTGGTAGTTTTTTCCGTAAAGAAAAACAGTAGTGTCTCCTGACTGTTGTGACACAAAAATATATCTGTTGAAAATAGTCTTGTGTAGGCCCGACATCCCAGTGTGGTTTCGCAGTTCCACGGGTCAAATCGCTGTACTATCCAGTTTTGGGTCTTTGGTATCTAAAAAAAAAAGCAGTTTGAGTGTGTCGCTCACTGTTCAGCCGCAAATATCTCTATTTAAAAAAGTGTGGTATACCCCAGTAAACAATAACTGTGGTTTTCCTCTTCCACGGTTCTAATCTACTCTATATTACCCTTTTTCCATTGATAGTGCAAGTGTAAGCTATTTTACTTCATTTACAATGGGCAAGGCGCGTGGCAAGGGACGTGGAAGTGGACGTTCTGGTGATGGTTCGTGCAGAGGATGGGGCCGTGGCCAAGGTGAAAATGTGCCACAACCAACAGCCACATCTTCTCGCTCCCACTTCTTGACCGAATTACTAGGGAGGCACAGAACAACACCAGTATTGAGAACTGATCAGTGTGAACAGGTTATTAATTGGATAGCAGATAATACTTCCAGTTACCTGGGCACCACCACCTCCGGTCTGTCTTCCACATGGTCAAATCTTAGTAGCCGTGAGTCTCGACCGCATACTCCTCCTCACCCTGATGCTCCTTCCTCCCACCATGCCGAGTGTCGTCAGACAGCAAGTGATCCCACACTTGGACACTCTGAAGAGCTGTTCACTGGTCCATTTCCATATTTGGGCCCCTCGCCTGATACGCTTGAAGTGGTGGAAGAGGAGATCCCATGTTGCGATGCCCAAATATTTGAACAGCCACGGCCACAGGAAGTCGACATTGGCAATCTGTCACAAGAGGTGGACGATGACGAGACACAATTGTCAGGAAGTGAGGAAGAGGATCGTGGTGCGCAAGTGGAAGAGGAGGAGGTGGTGGATGATCTAGTAACTGACCCAACGTGGAAGGAGGACATGCAGAGTGAGGCCAGCAGCACACAGGGGGAGGGAGGCAGAGTACCCCAACAGGCAGGAAGAAGCAGTGTGGTGGCCGCAGACAGAAGGCAGGCAACCGTTCCCCGTAACACCAACACGAGGGACGTTGCCAGTACAAGCGGTAGGTCTTCCAGAGTCTGGAATTTTTTTAAAGACTCTGCTGATAACCCCAAAAAGGGACATATGTTCCACCTGCCATGCCAGCATCAGCAGGGGTGACAAAACTACCAGCCTGACCGCCACCAGCATGATCAGGCACATGGCAGCAAATCACCCGACTTTGTGGGGCGAAACCCAGGGTCCACGACCAGTGTCAGCGGGTGTCACCACTGCTTCTTCCACTGTTGTGCATGCAATAGAACCCCCTGTTGTGTGTGCAAGGCGATCCCCTGTCCATACTGCATGTAAAGATGCCCCCTCCTCTCAGTCTTCACTTGTTATGGCAGTTTCTCAAGAAACAGCATCAACGTCCACGTCCACGACCCACCGCAGCGTTCAATTGTCCATATCCCAGACCTTTGAACGAAAGCGGAAATTCGCAGCTAACGCTCCACAGGTCACAGTCCTAAATTCGCACATTTCACGACTGCTTGCATTGGAAATGCTGCCTTTTAGGCTGGTGGACACGGAATCCTTCCGCAATCTTATGGCGGTGGCCGTCCCTCGGTACTCGGCCCCCAGCCGACACTATTTTGCCCGGTGTGCCATCCCCGCACTACACAAGCACGTGTCCCAAAGCATCTGCCGTGCCCTCAACAACGCAGTTACTGGGAGAGTCCATCTGACAATGGACACGTGGACACGTGCTTGTGGCCAGGGATGGTACATCTCTCTGACGGCACACTGGGTAAACATAGTGGAAGCCGGGACCCAGTCGGACCTTGGGATGGAACACATCCTCCCCACACCGAGGATTGCGGGCCCTATGTCAGTCAGAGTTGCCCCCACAGTGTACAGCTCCTGCGCATCCTCCTCCTCCTCCTCCTCCTCATGTTCAGCCTCCATCTCAGATATCACCACATCAGTTACAAGCTGGAAGCATTGCAGTACTGCCTCCGCCAAGCGGCAACAGGCTGTGCTGAAACTCATAAGCTTAGGTGATAAACCTCACACTGCTTGTGAGTTGTGGACAGCTGTGAAAGAGCAGGCAGATCTGTGGCTGAGACCGCTGAACCTACATCCCGGCATGGTCGTGTGTGACAATGGCCGTAACCTGGTGGCGGCTCTGAGGTGAGGTGAGATCACACACGTACCATGCCTGGCTCATGTGCTTAACCTCGTGGTTCAGCGGTTTCTTAAATTGTACCCCAAGTTGACAGATCTGCTCGTGAAAGTACGCCGCCTGTCAGCTCATTTTCGCAAGTCGGCTACAGCTTCCGCCGCCCTTGCTGTGTTGCAGCAGCGTTTGCAGCTTCCGGCACACCGACTGGTGTGTGATGTCCCCACACGTTGGAACTCTACCCTCCTCACATTGCAAAGGATTTGTGAGCAGAAGAGAGCAGTTGTGGAGTACCAGCTGCAACAAGGCCGTCGATATTCAGGTCAGACTCCACACATAAGACCTCAGGAGTGGACCTGGATGTCTGACATATGTACCATACTGACAAACTTTGAGGAGGCCACTCACCAAGATGGTGAGTGGCGATGACGCCATCATTAGTGTCAGCATCCCACTTGTCTGTCTTTTGCAACGCTCTCTGCAGAGAATTAAAGAGGAGGCATTGCAGCCAGAGTATGATGAGATGGATCATGAAGCCGTAGAGGGCGATTACACACAGCCCAGCCTCATCTCATCCCAACGTGCATTGGGGGACAATGAGGGAGAGGAGGAGGAGGAGGAGGAAGAACAGGAGCTGCTATCATGCGTTGTAGACGGTAGTACCTGTACAAGTGTCATACCGTCGGTTCAGCGTGGGTGGCCTGAGGACAGGGGGGAGGAGGAAGAAGAGGAGGAGGAGAGCATGGTCAGTCTTCATCTTGGTGAGGACACGGAAATCTTGCCCGTTACCAGTCTGGCACGCATGGCTGACTTTATGTTACGCTGCCTTAACCGTGACCCTCGCATTGTCAAAATGTTGGGTGACAGTCATTACTGGTTGGTGACACTTGTAGACCCCCGCTACAAGGAGAACTTTCACTCTCTTATTCCTGAGGTGGAGAGGTCTACAAAAATGGGGCAATACCTGAAGGCCCTTGCTGCAGAACTCTTAAAAAAATTCCCATCTGAACACGCTAGCGGCAGAGGTCACAGTTCGTTGCCCAACCAAAGCTTACAGGCGAGAGAGATGCAACTCCAATCCAGCAGAGGCAGGGGAACACTGTCAACGTTCTGGGACAGTTTTCTGACACCCGCCAAGCTTACAGGCCCTGAGGCACGGGGTACTCTCACAAGGAGTGGAAAGTTTCAAAAGATGGTGAGGGAGTACCTTGCCGATCGTACCAGCGTCCTCCGTGATTCCTCTGTGCCTTTTAATTATTGGGTATCCAAGCTGGACACTTGGAATGAACTCGCTCTGTACGCCTTGGAGGTCCTGGCCTGCCCTGCCGCTAGCGTGTTATCGGAGCGTGTTTATAGTGCCGCTGGGGGAATTATAACTGATAAGCGCACTCGCCTGTCAACTGACAATGCTGACAAGCTGACCCTTATCAAAATGAACAAGGGCTGGATTGGGCCAGACTTCTCATCACCACCAAATGACAGCAGAGTAACATAAAGTCAAATCCACTGTGTTATTTCGGGAGGTGTATTCACATGCACCGCTTCACACCCACACATGGGTATACGCTTCCTTGTTTCGGCTGTTTAATCTTCTTCTCCTTATCCTCAGCCTCCACCACCACTATACCACCAGGGTGCCAGCATTGCAAGTTCCTCCGTCCTTATTTTTGGCAGCTTTTGCTTGCAAGGCATAAGCAAATACTATGGGACACCCACTCCCCAATAATGGGACTTATGTTTGTAATATGCTGCACTGTATGGCTCTTGTAAGGGGCATTGCAAGTTGCTCCGTCCTAATTTTTGGCAGCTTTTGCTTGGAAAGCATAAGCAAATACCATGGGACACCCACTCCCCAATAATGGGACTTATGTTTGTAATATGCTGTACTGCATGTGACGCGCCCCCTGGGCCGTGTGTACACGTGTGTGGGATACCCGGTGCCGGGTCTCTGGGGTCTGTAGTCTCCGTGGCGGTGACCCGGTCCCGTGGCTCAGGCTGGTCAAACCAATGGCAGTCTTCTTAGGTTTTGAGGTTAATTGTCCGACTACGCCACCCGTGGATTGCGGTAATGGAGTACCATCGCTGCTAGGCAGACCGCTGAGGCTGGTGTTGTGTGTGCAGCATAGAATGGGATAACTCCCCTCGGGAGGAGTATAGCCTCAGGGCAGTGAGTGTGGATGATGGGGGTGATGGTGCACGAGCGCAGCAGGAATGACTCAGAGTCTTTGCAGTGCAGTTCAGGGTCTTTACTGATGACTATAAGGTAGACCCTCCCGAGAGTCCTAGCTAGCATAAGAGGCCTGGTCAGTCTGTGAGCAAGCAGGAGTTCCCCTGGCCAGGTGGAGTTGTAGGCCTCCCCATCTGTCTGCACTCTTCCTGGCTACCTTGCTGTAAGCGGGTAGAAGTAGCCCATGTCCCTGAGTGTACCGTGTAGTGCTCACCCGTATGGCTGGTGACTTGGGGCCTTCTGTTAGCCTCCGCTCCACGACGACGGTGCTGGTCCCTTGCTTGTGACTGAGCCTCCGGGCTTCTATGGCCAGAGGACCTGAAATCCCCTGCTGGCTGGTTTCTGCTGCTGGATATATAAGTCCTCACAGCTTCGGACTCCTGTGTCCGGTTCCTATTGTCTTCTGCCAGGGCGAGCTCTGCTCAGATTCCAGCCCCTGGTCTTTAGCTTCTAGCTCCTACAGAGCTCCTTGCTGTTACTTTCCCTTGCTCTCACTCTGACTCTGACTGTTCTATGACTCACTCAACCCCGCCCCAGATCCAGTTTATAAGGGCAGAATTCTCCCCTCCCAGGATTGGGGCAGGAGGATGTTGCATGTTTAAGGGATCCTGACCAGGAAACCTCCCACTTGCTCTCCGACGTAATATCTCTATTACTGTGGTGAACAGACCCCTGGGGTGCCACACATGGCTCTTCTAAGGGGCATTGCAGTTCCTCATAATTTTTGGAAAGCCTTCCATTCACTGCTTAGGCCAACAGTGCACGGGAGACCCAGTTGCTATAAATGGAAAAAAAAGGTTTAGTTAACGCCCTCTGACCTCCATGTCATTTCCAAGGGGCATTGGAGTGGCTCGAAATTATTGGTAGGCATTGCACTCACTGTATGCCCTATAACTGTGTAGCCGAACCGCTCCTTTTGTTACAGAAACATATCCTACAAGACATATCTGGTTGACTGGCCTGATATTGATGTGAATGGTCCCTGTTCCTCCTGCTCTTTCTCCTTTGCCACTACATCATCCATCATTTATCACCTGAAGCTTTGTTTTAACGGGAGTCATAGAACTTGGATAGTAGCAGGAAAACATCCAGCAATCCTCGGAGGAGGTAGGATATGCGCCAAAACGCTGACCACCTCAGGCCTAGCCGCTACTACATACATGCGCTTGCATTACAACAAAACAAAGCAGATGCTAACTTCTATCATCCTCATCATGCTCCTCACCTTGACACTCTCAAATCCCCTGATGGAGAAGCCAGGGCCCACCGGAGGAGTCTGATAGTCCGGTGGGCTCGGCCAATGCTGCCCTAAAGCAGGCCAGGCTAAGAAAAGTGTGGGAAAGGTTACCGGGACAAATAGGGGTGGCTGGGGACCGAGTATGGACACCCGGCCACCCCCTGGAGGCTGGGGAGCAAGCGGGGACACCCGGCCACCAGACGGCTGAGGACTGAGTATGGATACCAGGCCGCCGACACAGCCATGGCGTGGTGGCCAGATTCCACCTCCACATGCCTAAAAGGCCCAATTTAAAGTGCAAGCAAGCAGTATGGTATTGCAGCCTGGGGGTGGGTGGGTGGAAGGCTGCATACTTGCGCTTGCATTGCAAGGAATGGGAGAGGTACAATTGAACACTGCCCTGGGACAAGGACTTGAATGGGGATAGTTGCAAGTCTGCAACGACAGGTGCAAGGTGGGAGGCATCTTCGCATGTACCATGAACAGGGGTTTGGCATGCACACACTACAGAGGAATAGGCTCTCCTTCCCACTAAATGCACTGGGGAGGGCACAGGTAATGTTTTGGTATACGCGCTTAATCTTATGTATAAGGCACACCAGGACAAATATGGGCGGCTGGGGACTGAGTATGGATACCTCGCTGCCGAAGCAGCCAAGAGGTAGTGGCCAGCTTCGGCCTCCTCCAAACTAAAAGGCCCCATTTCAAGTGCAAGCTAGCAGTATGGAATTGCAGTCTGGGGGTGGGTGGGTGGCAGGCTGCACACTTACAATTGCATTAAAAGAAAACATAGCAGATGCTAACTTCTGTCATCATCACCACCGATGGAGAAGTCAGGGCCCACCGGAGGAGTCTGGTTCTCTGGTGGGCTCGTCCAATGCTGCCTAAAGCAGGCCGGGCTAAGAAAAGTGTGTGGGGGGGATGTTCCAAGGAGAAATAGGGGCGGCTGAGGACCGTTTATGGACACCTGGCTGCCCCCAGGCGGCTGGGGACCGAGTATGGACACCCGGCCGCCGGGCGGCGGGGGACTGAGTATGGATTCCAGGCCGCCAACACAGCCATGACGTGGTGGCCAGATTCCGCCTCCACATGCCTAAAAGGCCCAATTTCAAGTTCAAGCTAGCAAGCAGTATGGTATTGCAGCCTGGGGGTGGGTGGGTGGCAGGCTGCATACTTGAACTTGTATTGCAAGGAATGGGGGAGGTACTATTGAACACTGCCCTGGGACTAGAACTTGCATGGGGATAGTTGCAAGTCTGCATCTTCTGATGCGGTAAGGATCACTTATGATGGGCACACTTTTAGACAGTGACCTGGGAGTCAGAGATGCTTCCAGGGGTCTTCCCCATGCTGTTCCCTTGTCTTTTCAGCACTTTATGCATGTGTCACACAGCACATGGCCAGATAAGGTTGTAAAATGTTAAAATGACATTTCACGGTGAATGCATTTGTCATAGTTGAAAGCAATACAAAAGTGCAAAAAAGGATAAAAAATGCTACTTGTGAACATAGCCGAAGGTGTGGAGGAGTATTTTTGCTTTTGGCCATTTATTTTAACTTAACACAAGTCTTTACCCTGGAAAGGATGTTCCTTAACATATTTCACAGGAAAAAAGTTTCACTTTCGTTTTTGAACGTTTTATTGTGAGCCTGTAAAAGTGGCTTAATACCGCTGACCACGTTGTTGACAGCAGTGACCTGGGGGTCAGAAATGCTTCCTGGGGCGATCCCCATGCTGTCCCCATGTCATTTGAGCACTGTCACTATCGTTTTGGGCACTTGTTAGGCTTTTAAAAGACTGCCGGGGGTGCCACCGCAAAAATGCTCGAGTCTCCCACATTGGGCTCGTTGCTCGGGTCGAGCACCCGATTATCACGGCGAGCTCGGCCCGAGCTTCGAGCACCCGAGCATTTTAGTGCTCGCTCAACACTAATCATATGGCCACTGGCTCAAACATGATGACCACGGTTTGGGTCGTATGTATCAACTGATAGGTTCCCTTTAATTGAAAATATTAATTGCCACCAATTAGTGGTAGTATAGCAAATTAAATGTAAGCATTTATTTAGAATATTTCATAAGACAATTTTATAAACATAATTTCCTTCATTTGGAAAAATAAATCTAATATGGGAAACGAGTCTTTTTGTCCCTAAACATTTTCATTATGTACTGTAAGTCCTGTTCCCCAATGGCTTATAAATTACACCAGGTATAAAGAGTTTCATGTCTGCAATGTAACTTATGAGAAAACTTCTTATGAGAGAATTTAGATGCAACTGTGCATGGCTGTCTGACATTTTTCCATTTGTTTCATCAGAAAATAGTTATCATTCTCTGGAATACAGATACTATTTTCAATTTCCTGTCTTCAGCCTTAAAATGTTCCATGGCTTGACAGCCTAAGATCTGTCATCACATTTCTAAACACAAGAATTATGCTGATTCTCCAGTCAAGGGATGACTTGTGGCATAGCAGTGCATTCTTAATTTTAGGAGATGGGTTGGATTTTTACTTATAACATCCGTATAAAGAAGGAAACCTAAGTGGATTCTACTGATTCATTACTTTTCAATACTTTTTAATATATTGCTGGCTTTCAATTGAACTATTTTCAAGAGCATTTGTATGACACTATATTTGCAGATACTATGTAGAGGATTTTTTTTGAGGAGCACAATATGTAAAGGGCAATTTTGAGCTTAATATCTATGGCACCAATTTTAGGGAGGGCAGATGGACTTTTTGCACTTGATCTCACAAGCTTTTAGCTAATACCTGTACATATTATGGTGGCTCATATTCTACATATTTATGGTAGGAGGAAACTTGTAGGGTTTATGGACAAGCCAAGGCTATACTATGGCTACTTAAATCTGGGAGTGGTATAAGGGTATGGTCACATGTTAAACATTTGCTGCAAACATTTCTGCTACAAATATTGAAGGATTGTCAGGAAAAATGCAGCATAAAATAAGAGCATTTATGCTGCATCTTGACACATTTTTTGCATGCATTTTTGATGAATTTCCCCTATTCATTAAAATAGGTGAAAAATGCTGCAAATATGCTGAAAGAATTGACATGGTGTAGATTTAAAACTGCTTCAAATCTGTGAGGAAAAAGTTAGCAGCGTGTGCATGAGACTTAATGTATCTCACTCACTTTGCTAGTATTAAGAAATCCTTCAGTTTTTGTGACAAAACTGTGCTAGAAAAATTACAGCAAAAATGCAGCAAATAATTACCATGTGCACATAGTCTTATATGAAGTAAGTACATAAGTCTTTATTATACATACATTATTCCTATTGCATGCTGTGGAGGTCACTTTTGTACAATCCAGTTCAAATTCATCCAAGAAAAAAAAATTAATTTAAAGGGGTATTCCCATCTCCAAGATCCTATCTCAATATGTAGTAGGTGTAATAATAATAATATTAGGAAATACCTCCAATTAGAAATATAGTATAGTTTTCTGATTCACTAGGTCTCTTTCCTCATGGGCAGGCATTGCAGGACCTTAGGTATCCATGGTTACGACCACTAGTAATTAGCTAACTAACTGTCACTATATCAATGGTTGTAACCATGGATATCTAAAGTCCTGCAATGCCTGTACGTGAGGAAAGAGACATAGCTAATCAGAAAAAATATACTATACTATAGCAGCTATGTCACAGACATATAAATTTATGCTTTATGATGAACTGTTGGACTGCAAAAACTCCATACATTGTTCTTGCATAGGTGCCCTCTTCTGTATGTGTCCACCCAGAATAGCATCCAGCATAATGTCTACTACATTGCCCAGTATAAGAGCCATTTTGCCTCCATGTACTGCTGTACAAGCTCTATGGACATGGCCCTACCAATAAGTTTCTCTCATCTTTTAAAGGGGTTTTCCACTACTTGGACAAGCCGTTCTTGATCTAAAGGTTTGGCCCCGATAAAATAAAAAAGCCTAAAATCACCTCCCTTGCTGGGACCACTCCAGCGGTGTCTGCACTCGTAGTCCTGGAGCTCTCGTAATGTTGTTATTACATGTTACCCTGGCGCCCAATCAGCTCTGGCGTCACTGGCCCCGCCTTCTGTCGAAATGAAGAAGAAGTCCAGGCTGCGGCTGATCTCTGACTTCCTTTTCATGTTCAATTGAATTCAACAGGAGACGGGGACAGTGATGCCAGTGCTGATTGGGCGCCATGCTCATGTGTCACAATAGCGGCACAGGGGCCCCAGGACCGCTAGTGCTGACACTGCTGGAACGGAGCCTGCACGGAAGGGAGTATAAGCATTTTTATTTTATCGGGGCCAAGTGTGGGGTGTGAGAAACAGTTGTCCAAGTAGTGGAAAATTTCTTTAAATAATGGGATTAATAGTGGCAGGTAGAAGGCAAACAAGTATCAGGCCTGTTTGTCCTGCTATAGAGCTTTTGGGGAATAGAGGCAGTGGTAACTAGATTTTGGAAGCAAGGTCCTTCACCTTTGCCATTGTTTGCCATTGCCAATTTGTTAGAATCTTTATAAAATGACATTAATAATATTTATGCTAAATATTCTCACATATTCTTTTAAAATAAAATATTAATTTTGAAAAATATTTCTCCATGAAATAAATTGATATTTCCCACAGTCCAGATTCATTTAAGTATTTTGATTATCATATTACATATTTTACAGAATATCATTGCAGACTGTATAACAATAAGACACGTGAAAGAATATGTGCATTATATGTATCAATGGACACAAGCTGTCTTTATAATGATACATGAAAAGTTTTCACATGAATGGACATTAATGTAACACAATAGCCCCTTATATCCTAGATAACCAGATACCAAGGCATTAGAATGACATCTTCAAGTGAATTTGCTCAGTGAATGTAAACATTAACCTTACATTACTAGCTTTTAAGCTTTCCTATATGTATAGTCTTTTGTTGGCCACATTAGTCTAATTGTGACCCTCCAATGATTCTGAAAAGACCACTTTATACTCCTTGCTAATTAAAGCTCCATTAAAAAGCAAACTTTGTGTTTCATTAACCCATGCGTATCATAGTAGATGGTTCAGAAATCCATACAAACAGCCCATAGCAATTTTTAGGGGCTTACAAATAAATAATGTAAGGTAATAATGAGGAAGAGAAGAGATAGGTTTCTTTGATGGCTCTGACCGTCTTTGTGACCTGATTATGTCACAGAGTGTCAGCCACAGAGACACTACAAAGGGCATAGCATCCCATCAAATCTATTTCCTATCTCTTCCGTGAGCCTTGTTAGAAGCACAAAATCTATCAGGCCTCATTAGCACCATTTACCATCAAGGAGCACGGATAGCCCCTTCATCACAATAATGAGAACAACTGCACTTATTCTCTCATCTAATTGGATCAACTCACCCTTCCCATCTACTTATCCATTAGCAGCTAATTGTGTATTAAAATGCTCTGAAGGTTGCTTAACGGCCTAGGTCCTGACCACAAGTTCAATTTCCTGAAGCAAAAATATGTTGATCTCCACTTTCAAGGCATGTGTCCCTGAGAAGTAAATTTACAGCTGTTTTCTAGCGGGGCTTACTGTATTTATTATATATTACATACAAAACACAATGCACCGATTTGTTTTAGTAAATTTAACCCCATAAAGGTGCAGCCTATTTTGGCCTTTGGGATGCGGTGATTTTTTTCATTCTTTTATCTCTTCCTTCTGAGAGTCATAGTTGTTTGCCGAATTACCATGTAGATTCATTTTAGGGTACATATAACTTATTGGCTACTTTTTATTCAGCTTTTGGGAAGCAGGATAAATTAAAAAAACATAAATTATGACTTTTATTTATAGAAATCACTAGGCAGGTTAGATAATTTTATAGCTTAGGTTGTTGCGGATTGCGGTAATTTTTTTTTACTTTTTATTTTTTTATTTAATAAAGAATTTTAAATAGTGTAGTTAAAAATTCATTTATTAGCAGTTAATAGTACCAAAGACACTGGCAAAAGTGTCAAATTCAGAACATGCCCAGATTCTCCTTATGCCCTTTTTCATTTTGCTTGAACTGAAACATTAAAGAGGTTGTCCACTACTTTTTCATTGATAACCTATCCTTAGGATAGGTCATCAATGTCTGATTTGTTGGGGTCGGGCAGATGTTAATGGTGGAGGCGGTGGCGGCAGCTGGCTGGAACTGCTCGATTGCGGAGCTACTGTGTCTTCTGGTATTGGCCGCGGCAGGGTACTGCACATCCTCCTCCTATTGATTTGGTTTAAGGTACAAATTGTGGTCACTATTTGTGGGGTGTAAAGAGAGCAATTTTACTGTGTGGTGCACTATTACCGTCTGGTAAAACCCTGGTGCACAAAATGGGGCACAGTGTGTGGCACCATTATTTTTAGGACACTGTCTATAGAATCCAGCACAAATGTTTTCACCTACATTGTATGGCACTTATTTTGAGAGGCATTAACATTAGTTAGGACAGCATTATTTTTGATGAACAGTGTTTGGGAAGTAATAGGCATAGAATTGATTCTAGCAGCAGTATGGTCAGTTTGGGTAGGTTAGAAAATGTTTTATGATGGTTCTGAATTTGCAAGGACTCAAAGATGTTAGGCAGCAAATTTTACAGACACGAAGATATGCGACAATGAAAAGACTGCACAAGTGTCATCACTTGTAAACTGAAGTGCACCCGTGTAAAACTGGTATCTATCACTATATTGCATTCATTTTACTGAATAAAAGACAAAAAATTATGTCCCTGATGGTTTAGGCCTCTGAGATCAGCATTCTGCATCACCTTCTGAATTGACTAACTGGTAATATTTGTAGATACAAAATTACTGCATTCGGATCCCAATTACTAATTTTGCTCAGGACTAAATTTTGTATAAAACCAGACCTGCATATAGATGTAGTTGATTTTAAGAGCAGTATAAAAGAGCAAAGTATACCAATTAGACATGAGCAGATCGATTTGTAGGACTCCAGTTCAGTGTCCTGGTCAGTAGTACCTGGCTGCTAGGCGCGAGACTAACGAATCTCTTACCTTCTGACGTCCCTGGGACAGCATTTGATTTGTCAGGGCTGTTGCAATGTCATCTGTGCAACCTGACGCAGAGATGACATTGTGTCAGCCATGTCTAATCAAAAGCCACACCGGAGATGTCAGAAGATAAGAGATTCAAAGGATTCGCGTTGATCTGCTCATCTCTAATGCCAATGTATTCTGATGACTGTCGTACACTCTTATAACACATCTGGCCAATGACATGTTATGGACATGTTTGGCATGTACTGTACAAGTATTTGTGTGAACATAGCTTAGTTCTGTTGAAAAACACATTACCATACCAGATGGCAAGTGTTTTTTTACAAACTTCTCTTTTTTTTGACATTTTGTACAATTATAGACATTTTGTGTTATTCCTAGTTTTTAGAATGTTTGTTTCTTTAGCGTAACATGGAGAAAACACCAGCAAAAGACAAAACAGTGTGCATGGAGACTTTTCAATGTTTTACGACAAACTTTATAATAACATGTGACCACAGCATTAAGGTTGATAAAAACATGTTAAAACAAGTAAATCCAGTTTAACGAATACAAACTGCCACATGGTCTTAGTGATTAAAATTTCGAGGGATTGTTCATGTACAAGATCAGTGGGGGTCTGAAACCTGGTACCCCCATAATCCGCTGCTAACAGCTCTGGCAGCTGGATGTGAGCATTTAACAGAGCGGCACTCTGCATCCATTCTATGTGTAGTGACTGCTGCAGAGTATTGCAGAACAGCTCCTATTCTAAAGAAATGTACTGCGCAGTACAGCTGCGTTCAGCGTTTATATCTGCCCATCCCTGGTGATACTGGTAGCTGATCTATGGGGGAGCTGGGATTTAGACCCCAACCGATCTGATACTGCTGACCTATCCTAAGGACAACCAACTAATTAAAATATAATCTAGTGCTAGACATAAGCCATGATATGGCCAGATACTTGGTGCACAAACTAAAGAGGTTAAACAGTAATTATAATGTAAATTGTTCACCAAACAATATGTAAAAATGTAAAATAAATAAAACATGGTGAAATACTGAAAGCTTCGCAGTTTACAGTATGGTTTAGCTGTAGGTAATGTATGCAGGTAGTAGCAAACTGTTCCTTTTTCAGTATTCACTGTAACTTTTCAAGAATCCTTAACAGTGGGAATTCTCTTTAATAGTAACCTATCCAAGACATGAATCAGGGACACTGAAAATGAAAGAAGCCAACAAAGGTTGGAATGTGCACCTCAAGTTTAACATTGCTGATTTAGAATGTTGTCAAGTCCGGACTTTATTCCGTCCCATTGATCTAACTTCACACTACCAACTTTAACAGAAAGCTCAGCATGAGGCGCGGAGTACAGTGACTCTACTCAAAGGACCTTTCAAGTATTGCAAAGGAACAACTCTTAATATACCCTAAATCTCATAACTCAACTTGTCAAGGACAGTGCCAGGGACAATACAAACTATTTATTAAAATATGAGAAGGGGAATATAAGAGAAATATCTACTTGGATGCAGAATTATCGATGTCTTATCTATTCTCTATTATATTGGGGATTATCATCATTGCCTTAACACTTTTAGATGGTTCACTAAGGGTGCTTTTACATAGCATTCTGTGTCCCCGTCGGGGCAGAAGTCCTAAAATTCCCCGCAAAACGGAGTCTGGACGTATGCTCTGACAGGGCCATAGACCGCAATGGTGACAGGCAGCGTGAACGTGAGCTCTGCCGTGCACTATTTTCGGGAGTGTATGCCCACTGCAGGCGGACACTCAGACGCAACAGCCTACGTCTGAGTGTCTGCTTCCTGAGGGCGTACACTCCCGAAAAAAGTTCACGGCAGAGCGCACGTTCACTCTGCCTGTCACCATTGCGGTCTATGGCCCTGTCAGAGCATACGTCCAGACTCCTTTTTGCGCGGGAATTTTAGGACGTATGCTCCGACGGGGACACAGGACGCAATGTGAAAGCACCCTAAAGGAGACTTGCTATCCTGCTTTGCATTTGCTTTCCTAACACACAAGAAATATTTTTTTAATGTATTACCAAGGTATATTAATATATAGATACTATTTAAAGAATATATGACATAGGACATATTTATCAAACTAAACTGTGATAGAATTTGGTAACAATTTGCACCAAAAAAACTATCTTTTATGACTTTCACCATATTTATTATGTATTTTTGCACATTGTCCAATAAGGAGATGTAGCCTCACTAAAAACAGTGTGGTTTATTGGAAAGGGAGTGTGGCACCAGCATTTGCACATTACTAGCATGAAGTAAACCAATTAATAGATGGTGTAATTATATACTTTAATACATCTGGTACATTTTAAAACTAGATGAAGAAGTTTAAGACTAATTGTTACTTTACACTGCGCATTAAACGACCATCACCCAGCAATATGTCTGACAGTTGTTTAATAGTCAGTTTACACAGGCTGCCCCCACTTAAGGTTCAGTATGATAGATCATTCAATGTACATAGGCGGCCATAGTTCTCAGCAGCACTAGTCTTGTTTAGACAGAACGATGCGCGGCCGAAGATGATGATCTTTTGTGCAGCACAAAAGATCATATCACCCAACGAACAACTGTTTTCCATGTTCATTGGATAATCACCAGCCTGTTACACTGCAGGAATACTCATTTACGATCTTGCAAAATAAACTCTGACACACCTACTGTAAATCATTCTACAACTGGTTTTCAGCATGTAACCAGTCATTTGTAGATAACCGCGATGCCATTAAAGTGTTTTTACTGATTTAGATTCCCTTTCACATGCACAGTTTTTTAAGCTTTTGCAAAGTAGTTTTAAGACTTTTTCATAGTGCTTTTTACAAGGAGGAAAGCTAATTTGCGTATTTCTTTTTCAAAGCATTGCCTGACTTAAACATTTTCTCACACTAGAAAACAGCGCCTCCTATCTGTTCCAAAAATCCAGTGACTTTTTATCTCAGATTTTTTCAGATTTCATCCATTGCATAATATTTGGGCAGTGTGTAAACCCGTACTCATTTTTATTACTGTAAATAAATTGTAATGACTATTGCTACATGGAAAAAGCCCTTAAAAGATAACAGTACTTTCAACAAACTTTGCATAAATAGAAAGTACAGGGTCTGATGCTTTGTAATATATCTTATCAGAGAAATCTGCTTCTTTCCACCCTTATGAGCCACTTCTTCTCCTCAACCTCTGGATACTGCCTGAACTTATCATATACTCTGAAAAACTAGCTCAAATTCATCTTCTCAGATATAACGGGCTACCAGCTCTCTGTGGCGTCAAGTTACACAGCCCATTATATGATATGGAGTAAGGAGGATGAGTGAGGAGCAGAATGAAGAACCAGGGAGAGAGAGATACAGATAGATCATGCAGAGCTTTCTAACAAGTCTTTTATCTCACCCATAGCTGGATTCATGTCCACACAGCTCAGTACTGCAGTGTAATATCTACTAATATCTGCAGCTTAATATCTGTAATGCTGCTACTGATTTTCTAAGTGTTAATACAGGAATACAGATCAGGAAATCATTTGTAATATAAAAGACACCATAGAAGCTAGTTTCCTTCCATCAACTCAGAGTTAGTTGCAAATTAAAAGATGGAGCTTGCAGAGTAAAAAACTGGTGAGAATGCAGAATACCAGTCATACAATGGTCAGAAATTGTGTTATTCCTCATGTACACACAGGGCCCACTTATTCTGAAAAGTTACTTGAAAGTATGAATACCCTTTAAGTTTAGAAAAATGTCCGCCTCCGAAATGTCGAAATGTCTTCCTCTCAATTTCCACTTAAAACATTTTATTACCTATTAAAATAGTTGTTAGTGATTTTTTATTATTTACATAATAAATTATGCAACCTGTTTTTTGTTCTATTGCTTTTCATATGCTATTGAGTAAAATAGCTAGCAATGTCCTAATATTCTCATGTGAGCAGCTCAGATGACAATGAGTTACAATTTTACCACTCCATGTTTTTCCCTTTATGCTCACACTGACCAATAATCATAGAAGTCTTTGAAGAGACTCTGTTTAAGATCTGCTGTTCGAGATGATCGTCTGATGAAAGGGATTGAAAGACGGGTTAAAGTAGACATTGAAAGGTTATTGTAGAGGGCAAATTGTTCATACAATCCTCTTTTAATATGTGCGGTGTGCACCTGCGATAAGATGATTCATTAGATATGGTCTCATTTTGACAAGCTCCATCGTTCAACACCCTGGATGGTGATGGAACAATTCTGCTCCAACCCTATAAATATGACAAGGTCAGCAAATTTTCTGGATCTTGAATGGGAGGTAAAAAGGCTTCAGATGTATCTTTGTTTACTATGTAAGAAAAAAAAATGGAACTGAGTAAAAGCTGTTTAATTTACCAAACCCTTGCAGAAATAATCAACTAATGAAGAAACAAAAAAAATGCAATGAATGTTTTTTTTACCAGTCTAATAAGTGATTATTAACTATTGCTTGTTTGCAATTCACATTATTTTTCTATGACATGTGCAACAGGTTACCAAAATATGTTTAAAGGGGTTTCCAGGCTTGAGGTTAAAGTCTGCAGCCATTCTATGTGACTTCAGACTGGATTCTCTGGTGCTGGCGCCGGGAGTGGGTGTTCAGTCATTCTACGTTACTGCAGACTTTTGAATACTCACAGCATGCGCAGAGCACGCTATAAGGACTCTCTGGTGCCGGCAAAGTGGGTGGTCACACAAGCGATTTGCATACTTACAGACACATTCTGACTAGATGCACCACGTCTAGTTGGCACATAACCAAGTGTATGCAGATTGCATACTTGGGGTCACAAGACTGCCATCTCTGCGAGCACCGGAGAATCATCAAAAGATGTGGTGCACACCCTGTGAGAATTCAAAAGTCTGCAATCATGTAGAGAGACAGCAGACTTTAACCTCTCTGGAAACCCCTTTAATAACTAAACCGAGAAAACAGTCAACATAATAAACTTAAAGGGAATATGTCAAATGACCCATTGTTTAAATCAGGTTTTTATGCTAAATGTATTTTTTTTTTAATTCTGATATTTTTGTATTTCATATTACGTAAAAAAAATCTAAAATCTTGCAATTTTCACAGTGGACATTAAGCCTAGTTAACTTTCTTTTCGGCATAGACATTAGAAGCAAGAGACTGACTTGAACCCTATCTTTTGTATAGAAGCTGTCTGAACTTCATACCTGAGAATACGCTGGCAATGTCAAAAGTCATTATGAAGTGAGGATGAGCAGATGAGCTGGTACATCACCTACTGTGAATGGTGGCTCCTGTGACATCTACTATGTATAGAGGTGTCACCTTTATTTGTCTGTGATGATAATGAGACTGCTAAAAATCTTCAATAAAGATCAGGAAGTGTGGATCTTTAGTATAAGACCTAAAGGCCTGTGTGAAAAATGCAAGATTTTTTTTTTTTAATTTTAAAGTGATATGGAAACTTTGAAAAATCCCTCATCAAATTAAAAAAGTATGTTTAGCCTTCACTGTGTGCTGACATTTGTTTTCTCACTAAAATATTTATTTACCCAAGATATGTAGAGCAATACCATAATTCCTAGACAGGTAAAAAAGAGGAAGAGGTGGTGTAGGTGCAACACCTCTCCCTCAGTATACCTTTGAGACAACTTTGATAATGAGGGAGCAAAAAGGGGAAGACAGTTAACTCACTCATAGCAAACTGCTCTAATATTTCTGCAGGAGGAGCCTGAAAATAAATAACTCCCAAACTTTGTAGGATACACATAACATTTGTCAGTCAGAATTCCTGTTGTCCTTCTAGAGTTTGACCACTAGTGGCTGCTATTGTTCACTTTAATAATTGTGCTGCAATCCCAATCGCCTTACGATTGGAGGCTGCTGTTGTGTTCTGCAATTGCCCTTTACTAAGATGGCAGATTCTGAACGTGTGGGATCCAACTTATTTCCTGTTTGGGCCTACGTAAAGCCGCATGGATCTCTCACTCATTGCTTGAGTATTGTGTCTAGCTGTTAGCCTAGTTTCAGTCTCCAGCTCCTGAACATTCTTACCCAGACTGTTCTCACCTATCTACGGATTGTTTCCAACAACTCCTTTTGCTAACTCCAAGAACTTCTACTACCATTTTCTGTCCCTGCTCGTGCTCTTTGGCCACTGGTTTCCAGCAGTACAATACCAATATTGTAATAGGATACTGAAGCAATGAGTGAAAGATCTATGCAGTTTTAAGTAGGCCAATGAACGTCATTTGCCGGCACCGCATGCGCAGGAGAATTCTCCCATGCTGTCCGTGACGTGCATGAGGTGAGCTGAGTTCATTGGACATGAACTCGGCTCATCTGGATGCCATCACAGCCAGACACTGAGGAGCTTCACTGAGGAGCTTCTCAGTGTCTGCAGCATGGCAAGCTGGATGGCAGCGTTCTGCTGCGATCCAGCCTGTCATGTCAATGTAGCAGAGCTGAAGCCGTCCTGGGAACTATGGAAAGGTAAGGATGAGGTTGGTTTATTATTTTACTTTTATTGCAGGAGATCGTTGGCTTCAGCTAGAATGGGCGTGACGGTAAGTAGAGTTTAATTTAGAACATTAAAGAATTGTGTCTTTATTTCAATTAAAGGACTTTATTCTGGGTGTTTGTGTTTTTTTTTAACTTTCACTATGGGGTTAGTAATGGGGGTGTCTTATAGACGCCTCTCCATTACTAACCTGGGCTTGATATCAGCTGGCATTATAAGCTGACATAAACCCCAACCCTATTAGCCCACTGCCACCACTACAGGGCAGTGGGAAGAGTAAGGCTAAGTGCCAGAATTGGCACATCCTATGGATGCGCCATTTCTGGGGTAACTGACGGCTGGTGTTTCTAGCCTGGGAGGGGGCCAATATTCATGGCACCCTTCCTGTGCTATTAATATCAGCCCCCAGCTGTCTGCCTAGCCTTTGCTAGCTATTAAAATAGGGGGAACCTCACGACATTTTTTTTGGGGCCCCCATTTTAATAGCTAGTAAAGGCTAGGTATTCAGCTGGGGGCTGATATTAGTAGCCTGGGAAGCTCCATGGGTATTACCCCCTTCCTAGGCTTCAAACATCTGCCCCAGCTGTCTGCTTAACCTCCGCTAGAGACTAAAATTACGGGGAACCCCACGCCAATTTTTTTTTTAATAAATCCTTTATTTTAACACTAAATGACAAGTACAGTAACCAACACTGTCACTGTACTTATTATATATGTGACTGACATGTTTCTATCTGTCTAATCTATGTGTGATGCTCTATTCTTTCTGTTCTAAATTGTCGGGTACCGGTGTATGCCGCTGCTGAATTGCTGGCTTTTCATGTTTCACTGTGAGCACTGTTCCCATCGATTTGGTTATTCACTGTAATGCCACAACCACCATGGCTGTGGCATTACAGTGAGTGGCAGACAATCCCTGCATGATTGGTGCCCTAAATAGCGCCAAACATGCAGGATGGGGACCCGAGCTCCCGCCCGAGCATCTCGAAAGTACTCGGCGAGCTCCGAGCATCTCGAGTACTGAGATGCTCGGGCGAGTACCGAGCAGTGGCGAGCATGCTCGCTCATCACTATTTTTTATGCATTGCTTGAGGGGGGGTGGCAACAGAAAAAGGGCAATTCTGGTGTTAAAAAATGTTTTCAGCACATACTATGCTTTTAAATAATTTTATATTTTGATAGATCAGCCTTTTATAGACATGCTGATACTTGATATTTTATTTTCGTAATTGTTTCATTTCTTTATTCTTAAACAAGGAAAAGGGGGGTGATTTTATACTTTTTTATAACTTTTTAAAATTTTAATAAATTTTTATATTCCCTTAAGAAGACTTGAACTTGCAATCATTTGACTGCTCATACTACTGTATATATTCTATATATTGCAAGGCTACATAATTCCAGTATACAGTGTAACTGACGTTCCCCTATGAAGGTCAGCTCAAAGTAAGACTAAGATGGAAACCATGGAGGCCTCTGGCAGCACCCTGACTGCCACGGTAACCCAATTGCTCCCCTTTGATTGCATTGTGCAGGTGGGGGGCGCCGGTGAGTGCACATTGGCAAACAAGCCATTTAACTGTTTGACAGTGGTATTTAAATGGTTAAAGAGCAACAATCAAAGCTAGCTCCAGCTCTCTGCTGTTGCAGGAAGATTCTGGCCATGTAAAACAGCCTGCGTCTGCCTGGTAGGGAGAGTAATTAGCCTCTAAGCCCACTATATACACCCTACACTTGACCTGAATGAAAATGTCATTAAAGGGCTAAGGTGCAGCTTCTGTTTATGAGTATGGAAGTCTTAGGTTATGTACACACAATGTCTTCTTTAAAGCGGCTCCGCTCTATAACCCACCAGAAGAAATGCCCAGAAAATGCTCAAAAGAATGAATATATGCATTTCCATATAAAACGACTTGCTGTTTATGTTCAGTGTTTTGAGCGTCTTATAACCACTTCAGATTTCCCAAGACGCCAAGCGGTTAACAAGTGAGTTGACCATTCTTCAGGTAGCTTCCTCTCTAAAGATGCTGTGTACAAGTCAATGGGAAGGCTCAAAAGCCACCTGGAAGATGCCTTGGTGTCTTTTTGAGGATTTTGGCAGCATGCTTGCTTAACCGCTTCCCGACCGCCCACTGTACATAAACGTCGGCACTTGCTGGACTCTGTACAGCGCCGATGTTTATAAATGGTCAGTGGTCCTGGACGTTTATAAATGGTCGGTGGTCCTGCAGCGCTCAGGACCCCCAGGGTCCTGCAAGCGCTGCGGGTGTGGTGGGGAGCAGTAGCTCTGACAGGGGACATCATCGGGACCTTTGCTGTCTTTTCGATGCAGCAATCCATAGCGATTGCGGCATTTAGGAGATAGTGAGAGGAGAGGGGGTCATCCACTCACCTTTCCGACGACCCCTGTGATAGCTGATAGGACCTGGCATTGTAATGGCAGCGGGAGGCCACATGACCACTTCCGGGCCTGCCATGTACAGTGTCCTGCTAGACTCAGCCAGCAGCTGAGTCTAGCAGAAGCTCTGACAGTGTAAAACTGTCAGCTCTCATGCAATGCAATACATGTCTATTGCATTGCATGAGACCAGTGATCACAAAAATAAAAATTTAAGTCCCATACAGGGGTTAAGGAAAAAGAAAAGTCTAAAAATGTTTTCAAACTGTTAAAAAAAAAAAAATTAAATCAATAAATCCGTATATTTATGCAAAAACAAAAAAAGTACACATATTTGGTATTGCCGCGTCCGGAACAACCCGATCTATAAGACTGTCACACTAATTAACCCCTTCTGTGCACACTGTAAAGAAAATAAATAAAAAACGGAGCAAAAAACTATGCTTTTTCATTATATTGCCAAACAAAAAGTGGAATAAAATGCAATCAAAAAGCCAAATGTAAATAAAAATGGTACCGCTGAAAACATCATCTTGTCCCCCCAAAAAAAGCAGCCATGCAGCTCCATCAGCCGAAAAATAAAAAAGTTATAGCTCTCAGAACAAAGCGATAGGAAAACAATTCTTTTTTCTATAAAATAGTTTTTATTGTGAAAAAGCGCTAAAACATTAAAAAAACGATATAAGTGTAGTATCACTGTAAACATACTGACCAGAAGACTAAAATTTCCTCATCACTTTTACCACATGTGGAACGGCATTAAAAAAAAACTCAAAAAACAAACCCTGAATTGCTGGTTTTTGTTCATTTTAACTCACAAAAAACGGAATAGAAAGCGATCAAAAAATGTTGCGTGCCCGAAAATGGTACTATTAAAAACGTCAACTCGTCCCACAAAATACTAGCCCTCACATGACTCTGTCGGCCGAAATATGGAAAGATTATAGCTCTCAAAATATAGCGATGCAAAAACTTGATTTTGCAAAAAAAAGCGTCTTTTAGTGAGTGATAGCTGTCAGTCATAAAAACCCGATATAAATCTGGTACAGTTATATGAAAAAGTTTGGGCACCCCTATTAATCTTAAGCTTATTGTTTTATAAAAATTGGTGTTTTTGCAACAGCTATTTCAGTTTGATATATGTAATAACTGTTGGACACAGTAATGTTTCTGCCTTGAAATGAGGTTTATTGTACTAACAGAAAATGTGCAATCTGCATTCAAACAAAATTTGACAGGTGCATAAGTATGGGCACCTCACCAGAAAAGTGACATTAATATTTAGTAGATCCTCCTTTTGCAAAAAATAACAGCCTCTAGTCGCTTCCTGTAGCTTTTAATGAGTTCCTGGATCATGGATGAAGGTATTTTTGACCATTCCTCTTTACAAAACAATTCCAGTTCAGTTAAGTTTGATGGTCGCCGAGCATGGACAGCCCTCTTCAAATGATCCCACAGATGTTCAATGATATTTAGGTCTGGGGACTGGGATGGCCATTCCAGAACATTGTAATTGTTCCTCTGCATGAATGCCTGAGTAGATTTGGAGCAGTGTTTTGGATCATTGTCTGGCTGAAAGATCCATCCCCTGCGTAACTTCAACTTTATCACTGATTCTTGAACATTATTGTCAAGAATCTGCTGATACTGAGTGGAATCCATGCGTCACTCAACTTTAACAAGATTCCCGGTGCCGGCATTGGCCACACAGCCCCAAAGCATGATGGAACCTCCACCAAATTTTATTGTGGGTAGCAAGTGTTTTTCTTGGAATGCTGTGTTTTTTTGCCGCCATGCATACCGCCTTTTTGTATGACCAAACAACTCAATCTTTGTTTCATCAGTCCACAGGACCTTCTTCCAAAAAGAAATTGGCTTCTCCAAATGTGCTTTTGCATACCTCAGCCGACTCTGTTTGTGGCGTGCTTGCAAAAACGTCTTCTTTCGCATCACTCTCCCATACAGCTTCTCCTTGTGCAAAGTGCGTTGTATAGTTGACCGATGCACAGCGACACCATCTGCAGCAAGTTGATGCTGCAGCTCTCTGGAGGTGGTCTGAGGATTGTCCTTGACTGATCTCACCATTCTTCTTCACTGCCTTTCTTATGTTTTTCTTGGCCTGCCACTTCTGGCCTTAACAAGAACTGTCCCTGTGTTCTTCCATTTCCTTACTATTTTCCTCACAGTGGAAACTGACAGGTTAAATCTCTGAGACAGCTTTTTGTATCCTTCCCCTGAACAACTATGTTGAATAATCTTTGTTTTCAGATCATTTGACAGTTGTTTTGAGGAGCCCATGATGCCACTCTTCAGAGGAGATTCAAACAGGAGAACAACTTGCAAGTGGCCACTTTAAGTAGCTTTTCTCATGATTGCATACACCTGGCTATGAAGTTCAAAGCTCAATGAGGTTACAAAACCAAAAAAAGTGCTTTAGTAAGTCAGTAAAAAGTAGGTAGGAGTATTTAAAACAAGAAAATGATAAGGGTGTCCATACTTATGCACCTGTCAAATTTTGTTTGAATGCAGATTGCACATTTTCTGTTAGTACAATAAACCTCATTTCAAGGCAGAAACATTACTATGTCCAACAGTTATTACATATATCAAACTGAAATAGCTGTTGCAAAAACACCAATTTTTATAAAACATTAATCTTAAGATTAATAGGGGTGCCCAAACTTTTTCATATAACTGTATCTCTGTAATCGCACCGACCCGAAGAATAAAGTCATCTAATCACTTACACAGCACGAGGAATGGCGTAAAAAATAAATAAAACCAATTCTTCACCTACTGCTAATTTGTTCATTCTGCTTCACATAACAATGAAGTAAAGCTCGGCTCACATTTATCCGGCACTCTGCGCGGAGTTCTTACACTGGGGTTTCCGTGTAAATCTCTGAAATACAGTTAGGTCCATATATATTTGGACAGAGACAATATTTTTCTAATTTTGGTTTAGACATTACCACAATGAATTTTAAACAAAACGATTCAGATGCAGTTGAAGTTCAGACTTTCAGCTTTCATTTAAGGGTATCCACATTAAAATTGGATGAAGGGTTTAGGAGTTTCAGCTCCTTAACATGTGCCATCCTGTTTTTAAAGGGACCAAAAGTAATTGAACAGATTAAATAATTGTAAATAAAATGTTCATTTCTAGTACTTGGTTGAAAACCCTTTGTTGGCAATGACTGCCTAAAGTCTTGAACTCATGGACATCACCAGACGCTGTGTTTTCTCCTTTTTTGATGCTCTGCCAGGCCTTCACTGCGGTAGTTTTCAGTTGCTGTTTGTTTGTGGGCCTTTCTGTCTGAAGTTTAGTCTTTAACAAGTGAAATGCATGCCCAATTGGGTTGAGATCAGGTGACTGACTTGGCCATTCAAGAATATTCCACTTCTTTGCTTTAATAAACTCCTGGGTTGCTTTGGCTTTATGTTTTGGGTCATTGTCCATCTGTAGTATGAAACGACTACCAATCAGTTTGGCTGCATTTGGCTGGATCTGAGCAGACAGTATCGCTCTGAATACATCAGAATTCATTCGGCTGCTTCTGTCCTGTGTCACATCATCAATAAACACTAGTGACCCAGTGCCACTGGCAGCCATGCATGCCCAAGCCATCACACTGCCTCCGCCGTGTTTTACAGATGATGTGGTATGCTTTGGATCATGAGCTGTACCACGCCTTCGCCATACTTTTCTCTTTCCATCATTCTGGTAGAGTTTGATCTTGGTTTCATCTGTCCAAAGAATGTTCTTCCAGAACTGTGCTGGCTTTTTTAGATGTTTTTTAGCAAAGTCCAGTCTAGCCTTTTTATTCTTGATGCTTATGAGTGGCTTGCACCGTGCAGTGAACCCTCTGTATTTACTTTCGTGCAGTCTTCTCTTTATGGTAGATTTGGATATTGATACGCCTACCTCCTGGAGAGTGTTGTTCACTTGGTTGGCTGTTGTGAAGGGGTTTCTCTTCACCATGGAGATTATGCTGCGATCATCCACCACTGTTGTCTTCCGTGGGCGCCCAGGTCTTTTTGCTTGATGAGTTCACCAGTGCTTTCTTTCTTTCTCAGGATGTACCAAACTGTAGATTTTGCCACTCCTAATATTGTAGCAATTTCTTGGATGGGTTTTTTCTGTTTTTGCAGCTTAAGGATGGCTTGTTTCACCTGCATGGAGAGCTCTTTTGACCGCATGTTTACTTCACAGCAAAACCTTCCAAATGCAAGCACCACACCTCAAATCAACTCCAGGCCTTTTATTTGCTTAATTGAGAATGACATAACAAAGGGATTGCCCACACCTGTCCATGAAATAGCCTTGGAGTCAATTGTCCAATTACTTTTGGTCCCTTTAAAAACAGGGTGGCACATGTTAAGGAGCTGAAACTCCTAAACCCTTCATCCAGTTTTAATGTGGATACCCTCAAATGAAAGCTGAAAGTCTGAACTTCAACTGCATCTGAATTGTTTTGTTTAAAATTCATTGTGGTAATGTCTAGAACCAAAATTAGAAAAATGTTGTCTCTGTCCAAATATATATGGACCTAACTGTACGTGATTCAAACGGAATGGACGTCGTCTGACCTATGATCCCACGGTGTCAGTTTTTTAAGGCGTGCATAGAAGTGCGGTTGGCCACAGTTTTGTGCACTTCTGAAATAAAGGACACTGCTAATCAGAGGCCAGACTGAGTCCAGAGTAACTCTGCTGCCTCATTATTAGAGATGAGCGTTGTTCTACTCGAACTGTTCGCCAATCTCAAATTCGAGCTGTTTTGGGCGGTGTTCGAGCCGTTCGGCGAACACGAACAATTTGAGAAAAATTCGGCTGTTCGAGGTTATGTTCGATAACTGTTCGTGCACCAAAATCATAACTGGATTTTTTCTAAGTAATGATGAAAATTAATGTTAATACGCAGTTTGAGTGTACAGCGGGGTGGGGGGAGGGGCAGGGGATGGATCTCTGCAGGAACAATGAAGATCTCCATTTTTTTTTCTCTTTCCCGCATTTGCAGTGGGGAGGTGCAATCTGTCAGCCTATCAGCAGCGCACACACGGAGCGAAGTGCTTTTTTTCACACAAGCAAGGGCATGTGTCATTGGCAGTGTATGTCACATGTCCTTGCCCTATAAGACCAAGCCATTTTCCCCGTCGCCACCATTTTCTCACTGCTGCAGCTGCGTGTTAGACGGCACCGCTGTTGCTGTGTGCGCTATACCTTGTTAATTTCAAGCCAATTTTCGCACAAATCTACAGATAGCTTGGGAGTAGGAAATAGTTGTGATTGCAGTCCTTTTAAGGACTAGGTTACAGCATTTCCTACGACTTTTATCAGGCAGGTCTGTGCTCTTAAATAGATAGATTGTGGGAGTAAAGACTAATTGTAATTGGAGTCCTTTTCAGGACTAGGTTACATCAGTTCCTATCAGTTTTTGCCAGGCAGGTCTGTGCCAGTGCTGTGCAAGTTTTTTTCACAGCATTTGGCTGAATCTAGCAAAGCTAATCCTTTTTGGCCTATTGCAGAGTGTGTTAGTCAGTGGAGTAGCCTATCTGTGTTGCAAGATATACCACCTGTGTATAGAATACCAATTTTTTTACTGCACTTAGTGAAGTAAAATCTTTTGGGCATACTATCATTCTATTAGTCCATCTATACTGACCTCCATCAGGTTGCAAATTGAATATAATTTTTTTCTGCATCTAGCTCTGAAAAAATATTGGGCTTCTAGCTATGTGTGGGACTTGTTCTATTAATCCATCTATACAGACCTCCATCAGGTTGCAAACTGAATATATTTTTTTCTGCATCTACCTCTGAAAAAATATTGGGCTTCTAGCTGTGTGTGGGACTTGTTCTATTAATCCATCTATACAGACCTCCATCAGGTTGCAAACTGAATATATTTTTTTCTGCATCTACCTCTGAAAAAATATTGGGCTTCTAGCTGTGTGTGGGACTTGTTCTATTAATCCATCTATACAGACCTCCATCAGGTTGCAAACTGAATATATTTTTTTCTGCATCTACCTCTGAAAAAATATTGGGCTTCTAGCTGTGTGTGGGACTTGTTCTATTAATCCATCTATACAGACCTCCATCAGGTTGCAAACTGAATATATTTTTTTCTGCATCTACCTCTGAAAAAATATTGGGCTTCTAGCTGTGTGTGGGACTTGTTCTATTAATCCATCTATACAGACCTCCATCAGGTTGCAAACTGAATATATTTTTTTCTGCATCTACCTCTGAAAAAAAATTGGGCTTCTAGCTGTGTGTGGGACTTGTTGTATTAGTCCATCTATGCTGACCTCCATCAGGTTGCAAACTGAATATATTTTTTTCTGCATCTACCTCTGAAAAAATATTGGGCTTCTAGCTTTGTGTGGGACTTGTTGTATTAGTCCTTCTATACTGACCTCCATCAGGTTGCAAACTGAATATATTTTTTTCTGCATCTACCTCTGAAAAAAAATTGGGCTTCTAGCTGTGTGTGGGACTTGTTCTATTAATCCATCTATACAGACCTCCATCAGGTTGCAAACTGAATATATTTTTTTCTGCATCTACCTCTGAAAAAATATTGGGCTTCTAGCTGTGTATGGGACTTGTTCTATTAATCCATCTATACAGACCTCCATCAGGTTGCAAACTGAATATATTTTTTTCTGCATCTACCTCTGAAAAAATATTGGGCTTCTAGCTGTGTGTGGGACTTGTTCTATTAATCCATCTATACAGACCTCCATCAGGTTGCAAACTGAATATATTTTTTTCTGCATCTACCTCTGAAAAAATATTGGGCTTCTAGCTGTGTGTGGGACTTGTTCTATTAATCCATCTATACAGACCTCCATCAGGTTGCAAACTGAATATATTTTTTTCTGCATCTACCTCTGAAAAAATATTGGGCTTCTAGCTGTGTGTGGGACTTGTTCTATTAATCCATCTATACAGACCTCCATCAGGTTGCAAACTGAATATATTTTTTTCTGCATCTACCTCTGAAAAAATATTGGGCTTCTAGCTGTGTGTGGGACTTGTTCTATTAATCCATCTATACAGACCTCCATCAGGTTGCAAACTGAATATATTTTTTTCTGCATCTACCTCTGAAAAAATATTGGGCTTCTAGCTGTGTGTGGGACTTGTTCTATTAATCCATCTATACAGACCTCCATCAGGTTGCAAACTGAATATATTTTTTTCTGCATCTACCTCTGAAAAAATATTGGGCTTCTAGCTGTGTGTGGGACTTGTTCTATTAATCCATCTATACAGACCTCCATCAGGTTGCAAACTGAATATATTTTTTTCTGCATCTACCTCTGAAAAAATATTGGGCTTCTAGCTGTGTGTGGGACTTGTTCTATTAATTCATCTATACAGACCTCCATCAGGTTGCAAACTGAATATATTTTTTTCTGCATCTACCTCTGAAAAAATATTGGGCTTCTAGCTGTGTGTGGGACTTGTTCTATTAATCCATCTATACAGACCTCCATCAGGTTGCAAACTGAATATATTTTTTTCTGCATCTACCTCTGAAAAAATATTGGGCTTCTAGCTGTGTGTGGGACTTGTTCTATTAATCCATCTATACAGACCTCCATCAGGTTGCAAACTGAATATATTTTTTTCTGCATCTACCTCTGAAAAAATATTGGGCTTCTAGCTGTGTGTGGGACTTGTTGTATTAGTCCATCTATACTGGCCTCCATCAGGTTGCAAACTGAATATATTTTTTTCTGCATCTACCTCTGAAAAAATATTGGGCTTCTAGCTGTGTGTGGGACTTGTTCTATTAATCCATCTATACAGACCTGCATCAGGCTGCAAATTGAATATAATTTTTTTCTGCATCTAACCCAGCCAATAGTTTAGGCCTAATACCACAGTTTGGCCACTCAGCTCTGCTCGGTTCCCATCCATTGTTTTTTTGTGCAAACAACTCCAGAGTTGTGAATTAGTTAACCACCAAAATGAGTGGAAAAAGGCCTGCTGCTGGTGGAAAGGGGAATAGGCGTGTTGGGAAGGAGAAAAAAGGTTGTGTCCGTGGGGTAGGTGTTAAAGCAACAGTAACATCTGCAGAAGAAAGACCATCTTCCAGCCAAACTAAAATGTCTACTTCTTTTAGCGGACAATGTGATAAGATCCCTTTCTTACGGCCACGCCAATCGCTACAAATTCCAGATGAGGCACAAAAACAGCAGGTGCTTCAACGGATATCAAGTGCTCCTTTAAGTGGGCTCTCCTCCACATCAACTTCAACATCACAAATACTCCAGTCCTCAAAGGTGTCACCCAAATCGCACTTGCTTCCTTACAGCTCCCAAATCTCCAGCTGCCCGTCTGAGTATGAGGTAGAACAGATGGTTGAGTCTGCAGAGCTGTTTACTCATACTATAGCCTGGGAATCAGAGGTCGACTCCAGCGCTTCTGTGAATCCAGACGAGGAAATGATCTGCACTGATGCCCAGAATCTTTATGAGTCGGATCCAGGACCAGACGCAGAAGGTTCTGACCATAATGTAGACCCTCATTCCCAAACTGTAACTCCTGTTGGTGGAGACAATGAGGAAGACGATGATAAGACTCAAATACCTGATTGGAGCGACAACTTTAGTTTTTTGTCAGGGCAGGAACAGGTTGGCTCTGAGGACGACGGGTGTGATAACGCACAGGGTGATGATGATGAGGTCGGAGATCCCACTTACTGTCAACCCACAGTCAGCCAAGAGATGAGGTCAGCAGAGGAGGTGGAGGAAGATGCTAGTGACGACGAGGTCAGGTTGCACCTTCCTGGACAGAGACGTAGTACTGGAAGCACGTCAACAACTGCATCCTCAAACACAACTCTGCCTCTCACCACAAGTCGTGGTGGCTCTTCAGGTCGCATGGGTGCTAAGCCTTGCATAGCCTGGGCATTTTTTCAGATCGATAAAGATGACCCAACTCGTGTTATCTGTAACATTTGTCAGCAAAAGCTAAGTAGAGGCCAAAAAATACATAGTTTGAGTACTTCATGCATGAACCGGCACATGGACATGAAGCATAAGTTGCAGTGGGAAGCTCAGTGTGCTACAATGCGGTCTAGCCGGCCGGGCCAACCACCGTCTGCCATATCTTGTGCATCCGCGGCCTCTTCATCCTCTGTGACTGGGGGGACAGCAGTCACACCTGTTTTGGGGCGCAGACCTGCCACCTCTTTACCCGCAACAGCCAGCGTGATTGGCAGGTCATCATTTTCTTTGGAGGTGGTAACACCAGCTGGTCTTGAGCGCTGTCCGACATCGATAGCACCACCTTTGGATCAAGGCAACCTAACATGTCCGCCTGCATCTTCCTCACAGACCGGCAGTTTGCCGGGGACACCCTTATCAACCCCGTCTAAGCACAATAGCCAGCCCTCGGTCCCTCAGATGTGGACAAGTAAAAGACCATTTCCTCCTAGCCATGAGAAAGCTAAGAGGTTGAATTTCACCATCTGCAAGCTCTTGGCTACAGAAATGCTGCCTTTCCGCCTGGTGGACACAGAGGATTTTCGAGACCTTATGTCCGTCGCAGTGCCCCAGTACCAGATGCCCAGTCGGCACTACTTCTCAAAGAAAGGTGTGCCTGCGCTCCACCAGCATGTCGCACACAACATCACCGCTTCTTTGAGAAACTCTGTGTGTGACAGGGTGCATTTCACCACAGACACTTGGACGAGTAGGCATGGACAGGGGCGTTACATGTCGCTGACTGGGCACTGGGTAACTATGGTGACAGCAGGACAAGGGGCTGCTGTCCAAGTCTTGCCGTCCCCACGAGTTGTGCGTCAATCCTCTTTATGTCATTTTTCCTCCACTGCTTCTGCCTCCTCAACCTCCTCTCGGTCTTCCACCTGCACCCAAAGCCTGTCTGGTCATGCCACAAGCTTTCTAACTGCGCAGAAGGGATCCTGCACACCTCCTTACTATGCTGGCAGTAGGGCTCAACGTCATCAGGCGGTTTTTACATTGAAATGTCTGGGAAATGTGAGTCACACAGCTGAGGAGTTGTGGTCAGCTCTGGAGAACCAATTTCATGAATGGTTGTCTCCACTGGACCTGAAACCAGGGAAGTCCGTGTGCGACAATGCTGCAAACCTGGGTGCGGCCCTTCGCCGGGGCAATGTCACACACGTGCCTTGTATGGCTCACGTGTTGAACCTGGTTGTCCAGCAATTTTTAGCCCACTATCCCAGACTAGATGGCCTTCTGCAGAGGGCACGGTCGCTGTGTGCTCACTTCCGCCGTTCGCATCCCGCAGCTCAGCGACTTACATCTCTACAGAAGTCGTTGGGCCTGCCACTTCACCGGCTAAAATGCGATGTGCCTACCCGGTGGAATTCAACTCTGCACATGTTGCAGCGACTGTGGCAGCACCGACAAGCCCTGGTGCAATACGTTCTGACGTATAGCCTGGGCCAACGAGATTCAGAGGTGGGGCAAATCACGCTGGAGGAGTGGTCTCAGATCAGGGACCTATGCACCCTTCTGCACAGTTTTGAAATGGCGACGAAGATGTTTAGTGCTGACGATGCCATTATCAGCATGACTATTCCGGTGATTTACATGCTGGAGCACATGTTAAACAGAATTCGGAGTCAGGTGGTGGCACAAGAGGAGGTGGAGGAAGTAGAGGAGGAGGAGTTGTATGCGGAAGGGCTAACATCTGCAAGGTCCAGACGGTCGGCAGCACCAGGGCGGCAGGCATGTGAGGGTGGGGGAGATGATTTTACCAGGGCGCATGGTAGCAGCCAAACTAGTGAGGAAGGTGCAGGAGCCCAGGAAGAAGTGGAGGACGAACTGATGGAAGACTCATCAGATGAGGGAGACCTTGATCACATTTCTGTTGTGCGAGGTTGGGGGGAGAGGACAGAGGAAGGAAGCATGATTGTTACCTCGCCACCAACACAACAGGGACTTGGTGCTCCTGGATGCGCAACACACATGAGTGCCTTCTTGCTGCACTACCTGCAACATGACCCTCGAATTGTGAGAATTAGAAATAATCCTGACTACTGGGTTGCCACACTGTTAGATCCCCGGTACAAAAGTAAATTTGCAGAAATTATTCCTGCCATAGAAAGGGATGCACGCATGCAGGAGTATCAGCAGAGACTGTTGCAGAATCTTACATGTGCTTTTCCACAAAATACCAGTGGTGCACGTAGTGAATCTCACAGTTCCAACTTGCCAACCGTGGGACCGTCAAGTGTTCAGCACTCAAACCGTAACAGAACCACAGTATCTGCTGGTAACATCAATTTTGCGGAATCATTTCACCACTTTTTTAGCCCATCCTTTGCAAGGCCACAGGAGACAAGAAGTCTGACACATAGTCAACGCCTAGAGACGATGGTACAGGAGTATCTCCAAGTAAACATTGAAGCCACGACTGTGTCACTGGACCCTTGCTCTTTTTGGGCTTCCAATCTGGATAAATGGCCGGAGCTAGCCACTTACGCCTTGGAGATCTTGTCATGCCCCGCAGCCAGCGTTCTGTCTGAACGTGTGTTCAGCGCTGCTGGTGGTGTGCTGACAGATAAGCGCACGCGGCTCTCCACTGATAATGTAGACAGACTCACGTTCATAAAGATGAACAAATCATGGATCCGAAACGACTTTTCTACCCCTGTGTCATCCTGGGGAGAGTAAAAGCTTGATGATTGGTTAAAATCACCCTACCAACCATTTTAAGCTTTCAAATTACTAATCATGTTTATCTGTATCTTGACTGGAAAATAATTTGGGCTTTGTAGCAGTGTGCAGCACTGATCCTATTAGGCCATCTATAATAAGCTTCACCAGATTTAAAATTAAAAATAATTTTTAGCTGCATCTAGCCCGGAAAATAATTTTGGGGCTCCGAGATGCGCAAGACACATAAGTGCCTTCTTGCTGCACTACCTGCAGCATGACCCTCATATTGTCAGAATTCGAAGTAATCATGACTACTGGGTTGCCACACTCTTAGATCCCCCAAACTTTTCGATCAACCTTTTCATTTTAATAAAGACCAAAAAAATGGTCATTTTTGAAATTATAAGCATTAGAGGTTGTTAGAAACTGAAATCAAACAGTTTTCAACTCAAAACTTTATTCTAGGTGATGTTACATTTTCACATAGGACCCCTTGTTCGAAAGGAGCTTCTGAACTCTCTCGTCCATTGAATTTGTCAGGTTTTGGATGGTTTCTGCTTCAATTGTTTTGCATGAGGACAGAATACCCTCCCAGAGCTGTTGCTTAGATGTGAACTGCCTCCCGCCATCATAGACACTCCTTTTAATGATGCTCCAAAGGTTCTGAATGGGGTAGAGGTCAGGGGAGCATGGGGGTAACACCATAAGTTTGTCCCCTTTTATGCCCATATCAGCCAGAGATGCAGATGTTTTATGCGCAGCATGAGATGGTGCATTATCATGCAGAAAAATGATCTTGCTGTGAAATACACGGTTCTTCTTCTTGAACCATGGCAGGAAGTGCTGTTTGAGAAAATCCACATACATTATGGAGTTCATCTTTAGCGCCTTCAGGGATCCTAAAGGGGCCGACAATCTCTCTCCCCATGATTCCAGCCCAAAACATTACTCCACCTCCTCCTTGTTGGCGCTGTAGCCGTGTTTGCGTGGGGTGTCCATCAACCAGCCATCCTCCACTCCATTCATCTGGACCATCGAGCGCTGCACGGCACTCATCCGTGAACAAAACAGTTTTGAAATCAGTCTTCATGTAATGTTTGGCCCACTGGAGCCGTTTCTGCTTGTGTGAAGTGGATAGAGGAGGTCGACAGGATGGCGTATGCACAGCTGCAAACCTCTGAAGGACCCTGCATCTTGTTGTTCGGGGGACGTTGGAGGCACAAGCAGCTTCAAAAACTTGTCTGCTGCTATGACAAGGCTTTTTTGCCGCTGCTCTTTCAACCTGACGTAATTGCCTGTAGGAAAGAGTCCTCAATTTGCCCTTATCAGCACGCACACGTGTGTACTGTGAATCAGCTACATACTTCTTGATTGCCAAGACACTTCATCCTGATCATCGCACAATGTTGATTGTAGTCATGCCTTGACCTAAACACTCCACAATTTGTTGCTTCTCAGCAGCCGACACATCCTTTTTCTTTCCCATTTTGGCAGAAAATGTAGGCTGCTTAATAATGTGAGAGAGCCTTCTTAAGTAGTCTTGCCTTTCATTGGACACACCTGCCAAACTAATTAGCACAGGTGTCTGCAATTGCTTACAGTGATATAAAGAGCCCTGACACACATCACCATCAATGAGTTTAACTGACAAACAAACAAATTCTTCCCTTATCACTCCTAAACACTTTTTGCATAATAATTTGGAACGCGGTGTACATGTGCTTTTCCACAAAACACCAGTGGTTCACGTAGTGAATCTTACAGTTCTAACTTGCCAACCGTGGTCTGTATGGAATTGTTCAATAAAGGGCCCACAATTAAGATAACATAGATGGGAGAGGTCTCTATGAATAGGAATTCCTAAGTATTTGATACCCTGTGAGGGCCAGGCAAAGGGAAAGTTGGACTGGATGGAATCCTATATGGATTTAGGGAGGGAGACATCGAGGGCCTCAGACTTCGCTGCATTGATTTTAAAATTTTACCATGTAACAAAGTGATCTATTTCAGCCATAACAGCAGGGATGGATATATGTGATTGAGTGATATATACTAGGACATCATCAGCAAATAGAGAGCACTGGTACTCGGTGCCTCCCACCTCAATCCACCTAATATTGGGGTTATGGCGAATTGATGAGAGCAGGTGCTCCGTCACTAGGATGTATAAGAGAGGGGACAGAGGACATCCCTGCCTTGTCCCATTGGTGATTGTGAAAGGTGATGAAAATGTTCTGACGCACCCCCTGGGCCGGACCCTTTTTGGTGGATGCTGGTGGTTGTAGTCTTCGTGGCGGCGATCCGGTTCAATGGCTCAGGGCGGTCAAACCAGTGGCGGAACTATTTATGTGGTTTTGATGTTTAAATGTCCGACTACGCCACCCGTGGATTGCGGTCAGAGTGAACCGCCGCTACAGGGCAGACCGCTAAGGCTGGTGTTGTGGGTGCAGCAGAGCGTAGCATAACTCCCCACGGGAGGAGTATAGCCTCAGGGCAGTGTATGCGGAGGATGGGGGTGATGGTGCAGGGCAGCAGCAGTAACGACACGGAGTCAGTGATGCAGTTCAGGGCCTTTACTCACAGTTCTTATTATCCAGACCACGTCTGCAGGTAACGGCTGCCCACGTCGTACTGTGCTCACCAGGTGAGGGGCTCAGACAACTCCCAGATAACTTTGGAGCGCTTCACAGGACCCCCTTTGTGTGTTCTTTGTCTGGCCTTTCTTACCAACACTTCTGTCCGGCTGCCTCGGGCCTCCTCTTGGTTATCTTGGCGCCAGTTTCCCTGACCCTATGTGGTGCCTTCCTAGCGGGTGGAGCAAGGGGCTGCGCCACATAAAATGTCAGAGCCTCCGGTTTCTAGCTGAGGGTCATTTCCTGCCTCCACTAGTTCGGGGACCGGTCTCCCCCTTTGGCCTGACCCCTCCACGCAGGTGGATTCGGGCGTGCGGTGGCGACTCGCCCGTCCGCACCCCTGGGATCCCTTCATTCCTCATTCCTGGAGCCTTCTCCGCTCCTCTTCCTTCCTTCTCCCTCTTGCAGGCCTGGGCCTCTGTTACTAGGCCCGCCTCCGGAGCAGAGCTCATGCAGAGCCCCTGCTCCCTGCCACTTCTGCTCAGACTTCTCTGCACTGAACTAAGATGGTGCCCACCTTTTATACTCCCTTCTCAATGCACCCAGGAACTGCTTCCTCCCTGCTCCTGCACTGCAGGGTTCCCCTTCCTCAGTGTTCCCTCCCCCCACTCCAGCCAGGGACAGGGACTGTCGTGCCCATCTCAGGGGCATATTGGTCGCCCTGCCCCACGGCAGTGTGGTGTAATGCATGCAGGTGTCGGGTCCTGATCCACACTCCATCCTTATCTGAGAGTGAGATATCACACCTCTGGGTGAGGTGCAATACGTCTGTAGCAACCGAGCCCTCGGTGCTACAGTTCCATTTATCTTCAGCCTAGGTGACGTATTGTGATACAGGGCCGTGATTTTGTCTATAAAAGGGTCCCCTAGACCCCTACCCCAAGCTTTTTAAGAGAATCATATATGGCGTGCCAGGAGACTCTATGGAATGCTTTCTCAGCATCCAACGAGAGTATCTACTTACAAATTTTTAACTGCATCTAGCCCAGGAAATACTTTGTGCCTAGTAGCAGTGTCTGCTAGTCAGCGGATTATCCCGGCTGTTAAGCAAGCTACACCACCTGTAGTTTGGACACTTAATTTTTTCAAAGGAAATGCTTCGGGACCACGGGATACTTAGTGAAGAGCATCAGGAGGCACCCCAAGGCATAGGGGCTGGGACTGGCACTAGGATGCCTTGCGGTGGACAGCCGAGCTCGATCCTTATAAAAGCTTTTTAACTGCAGCAGCTTTAGTGGACGCTACTGGAGCTGGAATTACGCGGCTGCTGGCATGAGACTTGCCCTCCAATAGATCCTTGTAAATGGATTTAAAGTGTATTCATTCAAATTAGAGGGACAATTTAAATTAAAAAGCTTAGAGCTGCCTCCACCACAGGGGGGCTCTCTCGACCCACCAGCGGACAGGCACCAGTATTGGGAGAGGGGGGCTGGCCGTCAGGGTTCACCGCGGCTCTGGCACAAACCCGGCGACACGGAGGTGGCACGGGCAGGAGCGGACTGGCCGTCTCGGCTTCTCACTTTTTGGATTTTAGAAGGGCATGACATGCCTATATCTGTGTCTCCCCCTCATTTTACTCCTCCACCTCTTTTCTTTTCGCATGACTATATGTACTTGTCACTTTTCCATGTGTTAGTTGTGTCTTCTGAGCAGTTTGTCAGCTTTTGGACACCTTTGAAGGTGTTTTCTATGTGTTTCTATGTGTTTTTGTTTGCCTGCCATTGGTTTTAACGGTGTTCGAAGGTGTTCGACGAACAGTTCGACGAACAGTTCGGCGAACACACGGGTGTTCGACGAACCGAACCGAACTCGAACACTACGGGGGTGGCTCAACACTACTAATTAGCACAGGTGTCTGCAATTGCTTACAGTGATATAAAGAGCCCTGACACACATCACCATCAATGAGTTTAACTGACAAACAAACAAATTCTTCCCTTATCACTCCTAAACACTTTTTGCATAATAATTTGGAACGCAGTGTACATGTGCTTTTCCACAAAACACCAGTGGTTCACGTAGTGAATCTTATAGTTCTAATTTGCCAACCGTGGTCTGTATGGAGTTGTTCAATAAAGGGCCCAAAATTAAGATAACATATATGGGAGAGGTCTCTATGAATAGGAATTCCTAAGTATTTGATACCCTGTGAGGGCCAGGCAAAGGGAAAGTTGGACTGGATGGAATCCTATATGGATTTGGGGAGGGAGACATCGAGGGCCTCAGACTTCGCTGCATTGATTTTAAAATTTGACCATGTAACAAAGTGATCTATTTCAGCCATAACAGCATGGATGGATATATGTGATTGAGTGATATATACTAGGACATCATCAGCAAATAGAGAGCACTTGTACTCGGTGCCTCCCACCTCAATCCACCTAATATTGGGGTTATGGCGAATTGATGAGAGCAGGTGCTCCGTCACTAGGATGTATAAGAGAGGGGACAGAGGACATCCCTGCCTTGTCCCATTGGTGATTGTGAAAGGTGATGAAAATGTTCTGATGCACCCCCTGGGCCTTGGGACACCCGGAGCCGGACCCTTTTTGGTGGATGCTGGTGGTTGTAGTCTTCGTGGCGGCGACCCGGTTCCGTGGCTCAGGGTGGTCAAACCAGTGGCGGAACTATTTATGTGGTTTTGATGTTTAAATGTCCGACTACGCCACCCGTGGATTGCGGTCAGAGTGAACCGCCGCTGCAGGGCAGACCGCTGAGGCTCATGCAGAGCCCCTGCTCCCTGCCACTTCTGCTCAGACTTCTCTGCACTGAACTAAGATGGTGCCCACCTTTTATACTCCCTTCTCAATGCACCCAGGAACTGCTTCCTCCCTGCTCCTGCACTACACGGTTCCCCTTCCTCAGTGTTCCCTCCCCCCACTCCAGCCAGGGACAGGGACTGTCGTGCGCATCTCAGAGGCATATTGGTCGCCCTGCCCCACGGCAATGTGGTGTAATGCATGCAGGTGTCGGGTACTGATCCACACTCCATCCTTACCTGAGAGTGAGATATCACACCTCTGGGTGAGGTGCAATACCTCTGTAGCAACCGAGCCCTCAGGGTGCTACAGTTCCATTTATCTTCAGCCTAGGTGACGTATTGTGATACAGGGCCGTGATTTTGGCTATAAAAGGGTCCCCTAGACCCCTACCCCAAGCTTTTTAAGAGAATCATATATGGCGTGCCAGGAGACTCTATGGAATGCTTTCTCAGCATCCAACGAGAGTATCTAATTACAAATTTTTAACTGCATCTAGCCCAGGAAATACTTTGTGCCTAGTAGCAGTGTCTGCTAGTCAGCGGATTATCCCGGCTGTTAAGCAAGCTACACCACCTGTAGTTTAGACACTTAATTTTTTCAAAGGAAATGCTTCGGGACCATGGGATACTCAGTGAAGAGCATCAGGAGGCACCCCAAGGCATAGGGGCTGGGACTGGCAGTAGGATGCCTTGCGGTGGACAGCCGAGCTCGATCCTTATAAAAGCTTTTTAACTTCAGCAGCTTTAGTGGACGCTACTGGAGCTGGAATTACGCGGCTGCTGGCATGAGACTTGCCCTCCAATAGATCCTTGTAAATGGATTTAAAGTGTATTCATTCAAATTAGAGAGACAATTTAAATTAAAAAGCTTAGAGCTGCCTCCACCACAGGGGGGCTCGCTCGACCCACCAGCGGACAGGCACCAGTATTGGGAGAGGGGGGCTGGCCATCAGGGTTCACCGCGGCTCTGGCACAAACCCGGCGACACGGAGGTGGCACGGGCAGGAGCGGACTGGCCGTGTCGGCTTCTCACTTTTTGGATTTTAGAAGGGCATGACATGCCTATATCTGTGTCTCCCCCTCCTTTTACTCCTCCACCTCTTTTATTTTCGCATGACTATATGTACTTGTCACTTTTCCATGTGTTAGTTATGTCTTCTGAGCAGTTTGTCAGCTTTTGGACACCTTTGAAGGTGTTTTCTATGTGTTTCTATGTGTTTTTGTTTGCCTGCCATTGGTTTTAACGGTGTTCGACGAACAGTTCGGCGAACACACGGGTGTTCGACGAACCGAACCGAACTCGAACACTACGGGGGTGGCTCAACACTACTCATTATAGTGAATCCAGAAAGAAAGAATTGTGCGGTGTTAGGGAAGCGCTAGAACAACTAGACAGGGAGGGGATTAAGGTTATAACACACAAACCTTTTATTGTTTAATACGCTCTCTAACGCCACGACGCGCTTCGATAGCAGAAGCTATCTTCCTCAAGTGTATTCATTCATTATAGTGAAGGGATCCCTCGGAGGTTTCATCTGAATTACATCACTTGGAGATTTAGATGGAAACCCCGATGTAAGTGCTCAGTCTAGAGCGCCAGATAAACGTTATGTAAAATGTTCCCAATAAAAGCTTCAACTCAATCCTCAAAAAAGCAAGTCCACACTCAGTTCCATCATCTGTTAACGAAAATATAAGGGGCTTTCACGTTACTGGTAGCACAAAGGCTCTGGAAAAGCAAAATGGCCCTTGCCCCCCAAAAGAAATTCAGAAAATTCTGTGCTCCCAATTCCAAATGCCCGCCTCCCTTTTGAGCCCCACAATGTGCCTAAACTACATTTAGGGTCCACATGTTTGCCATTCCTGTAGCGATGAAAGCCTGCCTAATTTACAGGTGCATGTCTTCAGAAGCATGAGCTGGGCACAACGTACTGGTTACTACAGTGTACTCGTAACTACAATGGCAGTTCGAAATTTTCACTCAGCAACATCCATTGCTGCTTGTTTCTGGAAAACACCCATGAAGTCAAAATTGTCCCTACACTTGTAGGTAAATTCCCAAAGGGGTATAATTTCCAAAATGCGGTCACTTGAGGGGGGATTCTGCTCTTCTAGCACTTAGGGGCTCTGTATATGGAGTCTGCAAACTATTCTACAATAATTTGTTCTCCAAGAGTCAAATAGCACTCCGCCCCTCCCGGGTCTCGCCGTATGGCTAAACGGGACTGTACAGCCACATATGGGGTATTGCCACATTTAGAAGAAATTGTGTGACACATCTCAGCACCATTTTTACCCATTGCCCTGTGTGAAAATGTAAAATCTGAGGCTAAAACAATTTTTTTGTGATAAAAATATATTTTTTTTTTCTTCACTGCCCAATGGTATAAATTTCTATGAGTTACATGTAGTGTCAATATGATCACTGCACCCCAAGATGAATTCATTGAGAAGTGTAGTTTGTAAAATGGGGTCACTTATGGAGGGGTTTCTGCTGTTCCGGGTCCGCAGGGGCTCGGCCAGTGAGTCATGTCTCCTGCAAACCACAACAGTAAAATCTTCACTGCAATATGGCGCTCCTTCCCTTATGAGCTTTGCATTGTGCCTGAAAAGTAGTTGTCCACCACATATGGGGTTTCGGTGTACTCAGGAGAAACTGCACAACAGTTTTTGGGGTCCATTTTCTCCTCTTACCCTTGTGAAAATAAAAAAATTGGGGCTAAAAGATCATTTTTGTGGAAAAAGTTTGATTTTATTATTTTCACGGCTCTACGTTATAAACTTCTGTGAAGCACCTGGGTGTTCAAGGTGCTCACCACACATCTAGATAAGTTCCTTGAGGGGTCTAGTTTCCAAAATGGGGTCACTTTGGGGGTTTCCACTGTTTAAGCACATCAGGGGCTCCCCAAACGTGACATGGCGTCAACTAATTATTCAAGCAAATTTTACATTCAAAAAGTCAAATGGCGCTCCTTCCCTTCTGAACCCTGCCGTGTGCCCAAACAGTGGTTTTCCCCTACATATGGGGTATCGGCGTACTCAGGAGAAATTGTACAACAAATTTCATGGTGCAATTTCTCCTGTTACCCTTATGATAATGCAAAATTGGGGGCTGAAAAACATTTTTGTGGGAAAAATGGGAAAATTTTATTTTTACGACTTAATATTATAAACTTCTGTGAAGCACCTGGGGGTTCAAGGTGCTCACCACACATCTAGATAAGTTCGACATGGCGTTCGCTAATTATTCATGCAAATTTCACATTAAAAAGTCAAATGGCGCTCCTTCCCTTCCGAGCCCTGCCGTGCGCCCCAACATTGGTTTTCTCCCACATATGGGGTATTGGTGTGCTCAGGAGAAATTGCACAACAAATTTTGTAGTCCATTTTTCCCTGTTACCTTTGCAAAAAATAAAAAAATTTGGGTCTAAAGTAACATTTTTGTGAAAAAAAGTTAAATGTTCATTGTTTTCTTCCACATTCCAAAAATTTCTGTGAAGCACCTAAAGGGTTAAAAAAACTTCTTGAATATGGTTTTGAGCACCTTGAGGGGTGCAGTTTTTAGAATGGTGTCACTTTGGGGTATTTTCTGTCATAAAGGCCCCTCAAATTCACTTCAAATATGATGTGGTCCCTAAAAAAATGGTTTTGTAAATTTTGTTGGAAAAATGAGAAATCGCTGGTCAACTTTTAACCCCTATAACTTCTTAACAAAAAAAAAACTTTGGTTACAAAATTGTGCTGATGTAAAGTAGACATGTGGGAAATGTTATTTATTAACTATTTTGTGTGACATATCGCTCTGATTTAAGGGCACGAAAATTCAAAGTTTGAAAATTGCAAAATTTTCACAATTTTCTCCAAATTTCCAATTTTTTTCACAAAGTACCGCAAGTCATATCAACGAAATTTTGCCACTACCATTAAGTACAAGATGTCACGAAAAAACTATCTCAGAATCACTGTGATCCATTGAAGTGTTCCAGAGTTATTACCTCATAAAGTGACAGTGGTCAGAATTGAAAAAATTGGCCTCGTCACGAAGGCAAAAAAAGGGTCTGGCGCGAAAGGGTGAAAAACATGCTACCAGTATATTATTCATTGATCATAAATGAAGTTAAAAAAGCATCCAGGAAATGGCAATAAAAAAATGTGCAAAAAGTGCACTGGTGTGCAAAACGTAAACAAATAACTCAATAATCCAACAAAAAAAATTGTAAAAAAAAGATGCCTCGGGAAAAAAAATGCTGACATATTGAAAAACTTGTCAACCATGACTGAACCACTGAACAGTGAGAACGGCAACAATGGATTGTGCACCTATAACTCCTCTCCTGCATAATTTATTTGAGAATTATCATGTGCTTCATATTTGTTTTTAGTTTTTTTATTAATGTAATTCCTTATGTATAACAATTGAATTATTGAAAAAATATTGACTTAAAAACACATACATACCTGTCCTTGTGCATTTGTGACTAGCTGACCACTAACCCCTTGCAGACTGGAGAGTGCATTCCCAAAGGCTTGTGAACTTGCTATGGAGCCCATGGCGGCCGCTGCGGCTGCTGCGGCTGCTGCCTGGTTTGCTAAGGGATTATTCACCATCTAAACAAATAAAAAGGGAAAACATAACTAAATGTAATTCACACGTAAATGTCTCTTATTTTTATTTATTATGCATGGCTTATATAGCACCATCATATTGCGTAGCAGCTTGCAGACATTAACATCGCTGTCCCCATTGGGGCTTAACTATCTAGATCACCTAACACTATGTCTTTGGAGTGTGGGAGGAAACCGGAGACCCCGGAGGAAACCCACACAAACACGTGGAGAACATACAAACTCCTTGCAGATATTGTCCACTGAGCCACCATGCTTAATCATATTACATAACAATATGTAATATACTGTATACTGATATATTCACAAAATGGGCCCATTTATCAATAGTTAGGCACTTCAAGCACATTCTTCTGGCAAAGATCTTATTAGGAGCCCACAGCACAGTATTGCAGACATTTTGTCCCATACAAGCAGTGATTAGCAAGACATTTTTCTTCATTAGTTTGGAAAACAGCGCAATGCATGCCTCTAAAATAAGAGACAGACACAGGTATGTTATAGATTCGTAGACCCTGGCATGGTCATATAGTCACGTGCTAAAGGTCTAAAGCTCCACATTAGCAGCCATGCCAAGTGCCATCTTAGGCGATCATTATTATGTTTTGCATAAAAATACATTTAGGTAGAAAATTGGTACAAAAGTGAAGACAAATGTTTCCATGTGGCTGGACACATGATGACAGGTCATTTCCTGACTTGAGGCTATTTAAGAACTGAAGTTGAGAATAAGTACTGCATACACCATGTAATAATCTAGCAGCAGTCTATATTCTGCATACAGACAGATGGTACAGTATATACATCTAATATAGCATATTCAATCAGTCCAGCATTGTCTTGACGCCTTGTCTTGAGCATTTTGATTTCACTTGAGCTTGCTTGTGATCATCATCTTGACAGATTAGCAGAGGCTAATTCATTATAGTCAATTTGCCAACATTCATACTGTCTTCATTTACTAACTTCCAATGCTGTTCTTAAATCCCAAACATTGATTTCCTACCATAAACCCACTTCCACATATCAGAGATCCAGTCTGTTCCAGTGTAAATAGTCTTCTTTTTGGCCTATTATCTTTTCTTAGTATTGGCTACTTAAAAAGTCACTGAACCTTTATTTCTTAATAATTTTGATCACCTTGGAAATTTATGAAACTTTGTAAATTACTTTATTAGGGCACTTGTCTTCATTCCTGTAGACAAGAATTGCATGTAGTTGGCTTCCAAACCCCAGCTTTTCCCATGTCTATTTTCCTGCCTTTAGCTACAATGATATTAGAACTCATTTGGAGTACTGATGATGGCAGTCAAGGGCCAGATAAGTCCCCGTGTCTCACAACTTCTGGTGATAAACTGCTGCAGGTGATTGTTCTGATAAGGTGCTAACTAGGGTTGAGCGAGTATGTTCTGTCCGAGTACGCTCGGGCCGAGCTTCGAGTATTTACAGCTGCTCGGTGATAAGGTTAAATCGCTCCCGTGTGCATGATTTGCAACTGTTTGACAGCTTTATTACATGTGAGGAATGTGTAAGAAATAGACATTCCTCACATGTATTAAAACTGTCAAACAGTCGCAAATCATGCGCACGAGAGCGATTCAAACATATCACCGAGCAGCTATAAATACTCGGAGCACGGCCCGAGCATACTCGGCGAAAGGGTTAATAGAACACACTCGCTCAACACTAGTGCTGACCCTTCACTGCCATCATCTGTACTCCTAATGAGATATCAATCCAGCTGAAGGCAGGCAATTAGACTGGGTAAAAGCATGGGTTTTGAAGCCACTTACAAAATATTATTTTATAGGAATAAAGATTTAGGGCCTTCTTCATCAAAGCTTTTACGCCACTATTCTAGTGTAAAAAGCTTTTAAAAGTCACAGAATATTGACACAAATGGCGGCTGCACTAAAATTATGTGGCTTTTGGAGTTTTCATGTCATTTTCACCCAGCTACAACAAGGTGGGAAAAGCTGAGGTGGGTCAGGGACGTGGCAATTGCTGTTCATCAAATTCATAACGGGCGGTGGCATTTGCTACTCCACAAATCTTACTCCAGCAGGGACTGGAGTAGTATTTGTGGTGGGAAGCACACAGAGTTGCATGCCACTTGTGCAGCACTCCTGATTCATGAAGAGACATATGCTTCTTCATGAATCAGGAGCGTCTGATTCCAGCCCATCTCCTCATCATGACTGGTGTGAACAACACTGATCTTGATGTATCCCCTAATAATGGGATTTGAAAAGTTTTACAACTTTCCATGTTGGATAAAATTATTAAAGAAAAAAATGAAAGTTTAGCTATTCATCAACAGCCACACATCCGTCTCTAAGATTTGTTGATGCTAGATATTATAAGCCTTACTGTAATGGACCAATGACACTTTAACAACACAATTGAATAGTTGATAGATCTCATAAATACATCATTGCACTTGTACATGTTGTTGAAGAAGATTTGAAAATGTATTGAATACGCTGAAGAATTTCAGGATAACCCCCTTCAATTATTCAAGGCTTATTTCTGGGAAAAACAAAAGCCAAAAGCAGAATTATTGGTTGTGCCTTTCAGGAAGAACTGTCATAGATAGCTTGATGTCCAACTAATAGGTCTCTATTCTACACAGTGGGATTTGTTTTTTTTTCTCTCCCTTAGGAGATAACTACCGTCTTTGAACACTTTTCCTTCTTTCAGGAGACCTATTGAATTTTCTTTTTAATGTGAACCACATAACTTTTTCTCCTGCGCAGGTCATGAATCCTGTGTAAGAGGGAAGGAGTATGATTCTTTGCAGACTGAAGAATCCTGTTTTTGTTAGGGCCAATGTGAAACTGCACGACTTTCTGAAATTTCATAGGTCTATCTATAATGAAAATAGATATGAAATAGATATGAAAATAGAGAAACTATATTTCGCCTTGATTGCATTGGCATTCACACTTACAACATAGATCTATTTTACTTTCGACTACACTGAATATGCAGTATGTGCCGAATCTATGGGTGAAATACTGTTTGTCAGATGGCTTCCACAAGCAATGCTACATTTTTACATCTGTGTAAAACAGACCATTTTTCTCGCATGTGTCTTCCGTTTTATCTTCATTTCACACGTTTTTTCTCATGGATTGTTAAAAACCGAAGCAGCTCGTCTCCTCCCCCAACTTCCAGGGGATTGCAAATTACAGATAGAACATACAGAGGGTAAAACTGGTGAGAATGCAGGATAGACGTCACACAATGGCCAGACACTGCGTTATTGCTCATGTGCACATAGGACAGCTTATTCTGAAATGTTACTTGAAAGCATAGTTAACAGCACTTAGGTGTAGCTACTGCGAAAAGAAAAACTTTTCAGTGTTCTTAGATTCTCCCTTGAACAATCATTTTATGTAGTCTTTCATAGGTATACTTCAGAGATCAGCCGCTTTGGCTAAAGCCATCTTCTTCCTCCAAAATTTCTAACTGTTTTTTAGTGTTTGCCGTATTACAGATACAGTGAATATTCCATTCAATCATCACTGTCTTATAAGGTTACGTTCTCATGATGAGCTTTTGCTGCTGAAGAATTACCATTACACCATTTTTGCACCTATTATTTAAATTATGTTACTTGCAGTTTTTCATTGCGTTTTTATCACATTTTTGGCGCTGTGTTGTTTGTCCCTGATTGGTGTGTCATGCTTTAAAGGATGCTTCTTTGTTTTTGAAACTTTCTGGTGTTTGGCTATGACAAAACTTTTTTGATATATTTAAGTGCGGATTAGAAACGCCTTTGATGCATTTCCGCTGCAGAAATGCACTGAAAATGCATGTGGATTTTTTCCTGTGGAATTCCGTGATCTGATGCAAGTCTATGGGAAAAATCCATACAGAAAACTCATCGTACCCGCAAGGAAAAGTGACATGATGCGGATATGAAATAGGCAGCGCAGGTCATTTTATGCTGCTTTAAAAAGAAGCATTGTGGGTATGAGATTTCAATAAATCCCATCCACTTAGAACTGTAAGACGCAGCAAAAATATGCAACAAACATGCACCAAAAGCTCATCATGGGAACATAGCCTGAGTCTGCTGGATCACATAACTCAACCCTTCCCTTTTTCTTATTAGCACATTAATCATAAGCAATTAGAATAAATAAGCATAAGGCTAAGTTCCCACAAGGAGCATTCAGTGCGTTTTTGTTGCTGCAGCGTCTTGTCAAAAATTAGCTATGTTAGGTTACCTGCGTATTTTCATTGCGTTTTAGAGTGTGATTATTTTTTGCATGTTTTTTATTATCCTTATACTATTTTCTCCACTGCCATTTTTGTCTCCTTTTGGTATTTCATGTTTAAATTAAAACTAACAAAGCCTAAGAACACTTGGTGTCCGAAACTCGTAAATTTTTTTCTGCCTCCGTCTCCCCTCCACCTCTTGCCAGAGGTTTCAACGTCCAATATTAATTTTGTCATATTTCCCCTTAATTTTTAAACGGTTTATAATAAAGGACTATTGGTTTTAAAACATTGTGGAAATATGAATCTGGGAGCTGGATCATATCCTTTCCTCCCCTTAAATTAAAACTACTTTGTTTTGGTACTTCCTGTTACTTAGCTTTGTTAAAACTTTACTAATAAAGTCATGTGCAGATTACATGATTTTTTTTTTGTTTCCGTTGTGAAAATGTACAAAAACAGATTTTCCTCATCTCATTCAAGTCACTGGGGAAAATCCGCAAATAAAACTTCACATTTACCGCAAGAAAAATTGATATGTTGCAAATTTCAAAAACGCCCCGCAGGTGAGTTTACTCTGCATGAAAAAACATAGTGGGCATGAGATTTCTTTAAATCCCATTCATCTTGCAGGAACTGTAATATCCTGCATTTTTAGCTTAAAAAAACACAGAATACTCATTGGTGCCATTATGTCAGCACAATGTGACCTCTAGCATGCCTGCCCTCACCAGCTTCATGACACCTGGAAGTCCGGCAGTACGAGAGGACCAAAGATTCCAACTTGAGCGGCGGGGGATCATAAGATGCATGGAAGACCGGACGGGTGGCAATGAATAATGGAGGGTTCGGAGAGGTGAGGAGATGGTGAGAATAACAATTGTTATATTTTTTACATATTATGTCTATTATGCTCCACGGATCTAATTTTCCGAGAAAAAATGCATGATAAGACGAACTGCAGAAAACTGTAATCATGCAGTAACTCTCATTGGTAATATATCAAGTCAGATTTTTCTTTTTTTGTACTAGGCCTGATTCATTATAACTGGTATTTTGTACACCAGTTATAATGAAGGCACTACTGGCGTCAGATGCGTCTAATACATTAAAAGGCGCATGTCTCTTGATGAATTAGGTGCATCTTACCACTGCAAGAAATGTTATTCCAGTCAGGGACTAGAGAACATTTCTTGTTTCTTTCATAATTTACACTATTCAAGTGGCATGAATTTTGATGAATTTTCCAAGTGGGCCTCATTGTGCTCATACCTCTGCCCAATTTCATTGCTGGCACTTCTTTGTGAATTTTGTGCGAAATCAAAAAAATCTTTCTTTGTCTTATTTTTTTTTTGCGCATTTTTAGAGCAAAAAAGTGCATAATCTATTAAAATGTTGCACGTTAGTCTTCAAATGCATAAAAATAAAATTAAACAGATTTTGTACTCCAGTAAACTGTGGGAGTACAATTGCACAAAAATGATGTGACATTTAAAAAAGTCACCAATGATGAATTAGGCCAAAACATCTGGATAAGGAAAACCATGCCCATTTTGCTGAGCAAAAATAAAAACACAAAATTAAGTTTATTTAAAAAAGTGCAAATAAATAATAAATAAGGTGCAAACATAAAAATGACTATTAGAACCATTTTTATACCAGAAAAGTGGCGCATTTTGAAGAATTTAGGGCAAAAACAACAAAGAATACCACAAGACAAGATGTTCTATCGAGAACCAGCACCAACCATGGGAGTGTGCGCATCATACCTTATTAGATCAGTAAATTTTAATATTAAAAATGCACATGTGTTTAGATTATTTTTCTACTAAAATAAAACGTACATTTTATTTTTTATTCGGAAGATGCTACTATTTTTAAGTCTATTATCATACAGCAGGGCCCACTACAAAGACTTTCTGAGGTCTGTGCACCCTCCATTACAAAGACAGTGTTAACCCTGTAATAATATTGCCTGTTCTGTGCAGTCTGCTGCTGAGGCAGATGCTATATTGTCATCATTATCACTTTTGCACCATACAGAGTCCACACTTCCCCCTTATTTTGATGTTGTAAACATATTGTCAGTCACAATGGGAGAAGCACATACTCAACAATTACAAGCAAGATGCAAGCGCCGGTTTATGTCTAAGCTCCCAATACCATTACAATGCATGACCACTTCCAACTTGTTATATTTATTTTTGGAGATGGCTTTTTGCTATCTTACTTTTAGTTTGCATGTTTAGTTGTTTTTTTAAATTTTTTTGTTCTCAATGAAGCTGAGGTTAAATTGGAAAACATGATCTTTTCTATTCGTGAAATCCACTATTTATGAATCACAGATGATTGCCGTCTCTTAGAGAATATATACACAAATATATATGAACCGTATATTTAGACATATACAGTGCTCAGCATAAATGAGTACACCCGCTTTGAAAAGTAAGATTTTAATCAATATCTCACTGAATACAAGAACAATTTCCAACATTTTGACAAGATTGAGTTTCATAGAACATTTTTTAACCCATAACATGAATTTAAGGTTAATATAAATTTCATTACAAAATCTTATAATAATAATAATAATTTTTATATTTATAGTGCCAACATATTCCGCAGCACTTTACAATTTTAGGGGGGACTTACACAGACAATACAGAATAAGCATATCTCATATCGAAAGGCTTGAGGGCCCTGCTCGCAAGCTTACAGTCTATGAGGAAATGGGGGAGACACAAAAGGTAAAATGTACTTGTATTGAATAATGCAGCCTTCATATACTAAATAGGATAAATAATTATACATGGACTGGTCGCTAGCCAGTATGTGTTGGATGGTATGAACCTGAAATTGAAGATTTTAATATGCGCCAAAACTGGGATAGACAGATAGTGTGTTGAGGCGATAGGCCAGTCTAAAGAAAAGGGTTTTTAGGGTCTACTTGAAACTGTGGGTATTGGGAATTAATTGAACTGTCCTGGGTAGTGCATTGCAAAGAATTGGCGCCGCACGTGAGAAATCTTGGAGACGGGAGTGGGAAGTTCGGATTATGGAGGATTTTAGTTTTAAGTCATTGGCAGAACGGAGGGCATGTGTAGGGTGGCAGACTGAGACAAGGGAGGAGATGTATGGCGGTGCTGAAGCATGGAGCGCTTTGTGGGTAAGCATGATAAGTTTATATTGAACTCTATATTGGATGGGCAACCAATGCAATGACTGGCACAGGGAAAAGGCATTGGTGTAGCGGTTGGCGAGGAATATGATCCTGGCTGCTGCATTAAGGAAGGATTGGAGAGGGGAGAGTTTAGTAAGAAGGAGACCGATTAGTAAAGAGTTGCAATAGTCCAGACGAGAATGAATAGGAGCTACAGTAAGAGTTTTTGCTGAGTCAAAGGTGAGAAAAGTCCTGATTCTTGAGATGTTTTTGAGGTGTAGATGACATGAACAAGCGAGTGATTTGATGTGAGGAGTGAAGGAAAGATCTGAATCAAAAATTACCCCAAGACAGCGGGCTTGTTGCTGGGGAGTAATGGTTGAGCCACAAACGGAAAAGGCAATATCGGGCACAGGTAGGTTAGTGGAGGGAGGAAATATGAGTAGTTCAGTTTTTGACAGATTCAGTTTTAGATAGAGGGAGGATATAATGTTAGACACAGCAGAAAGACAATCACTGGTTTTACTCAAATTAGTTGATGCAAAAATTAATGCACCCCACATCGAAAACTTTTACATCTAGTATTTTGAATGATCTTCATAATTTAAGGACAGTTCCAAGTCTTCTAGACATGGAAAGGACAAGTTGGTGATACATTGCAACATTTATCTTTTTTCATTTTTCAAAAACCACCTCTTTTACAGCCTTGATGCTGGATGGACAGTGATACTTAATTTGTCTCTTCATAATTCCCCATAGGTGTTTTGGTTGAGTTCAGATCAGGAGACATACTTGGCCATTGAATCACTTTCACTTGTTCTTCATAAATGCAACAGATGTGTGTTTTGCATCATTGCCATGTTGGAAAAGTGCACATCTACCCAGGGCAAGGAGTGATGGTACCATCTTCTCTATTAATATAGAGCAGTACATCAGTGAATTCATGATATATAATCAATGAAAAGTAGCTCCCCGACACCGGCAGCACTCATGCAGCTGCACATAAGGACACTGCCAGCATCATATTTCACTGTAAGCACCATGCATTTAGAAAAAAAATGCACGTCTACTAATGGCAAAGAGTGATAGTAGCATCTTCCCTTACAATATAGAGCAGTACATCTGTGAATTCATGATGGCATCAATGAAATGTAGCTCCCCAACACCAAACCACTTATATAGCCCAACATAAGGACACTGTCACCACCTTAATTCAATGTAGGCACCATGCATTTTTCTAAAGTAATTTTTCTAAATGCATGGTGCCTACAGTGAAACATGTTGGTAGCAGTGTCCTTATGTGGGTCTGCATGAGTGCTCCTGGTGTCGGAAAGCTACATTTCATTGATGGTATAAAAAATAAAATAAATGGTATCACGAATTCACAGTTGCACTGCTCTGTATTGAAATAGAAGATGCTAATTTGATTTGATTTGTTTTTGCACACATATGAGGTTTACTCCTGATTGGTCCATGATTTAGTCTTATAGAGTATGTGACGCGCCCCCTGGGCCGTGTGTGGGGGAATACCCAGAGCCGGGTCTCTGTGTAATTATGGGGGTTTGTAGTCTCCATGGCGGCGACCCCGTCCCGTGGCTCAGGGTGGTCAAACCAGTGGTGGATCTGTTTATTTGGTTTCTAATGTTTAAATGTCCGACTACGCCACCCGTGGATTGCGGTCACTGAGAACCGCCACTGCGGGGCAGACCACTGAGGCTGATGTTGTGTGCGCAGCAGAGGGTAGTATAACTCCCCACGGGAGGAGTATAGCCTCAGAGCAGTGAGTGCAGATGATGGGGGTGATGGTGCGCGGGAGCAACAGTAATGACTCAGAGTCCAGTGATGCAGTCTGTTATGCACACGCCCGGACTGACTGGCGTGTGCGGGAGAAGTGGTTCCACTGGACCATGAACCGGAGAGTGCCTGGAGGGGCGTGACTAAGTATCTGGCCGATCCGACCAAGATGGCACGACAGCATACGACGCCAGTGCACCAGGGAGAAACCGGGCAGAGGGACCAGGTGCTACTCCAGGTCAAACTACGGACACGGGGGTTGACCCACACAGGGATTACTGGAACAGGCGGGTTAGGCTGGCACAGACTGGTGGATATAAGCGAACACGGCAGGTATGCAGACGGGTAAATACAGGCGAATATGCAGGCAGGGAGGTACTGGCCGAAAGGACGGGCTGGAGCACAGAGAGGACAAGACCCAGTACAGAAACAGAACCGCAGATGCGGTAGCCAAACACAGCAGAGAGGGAACGCCCGAAGCGGTGGGCAAGAGCAGAGCAGGACGGGACTGCCGGAGCAGCGAGCACAAGCAGAGCAGGACAGGACTGCCGGAGCAGTGAGCAGATGCAGAGCAGGACGGGGCTGCCAGAGCAGCGAGCAGATGCAGAGCAGAAACCGCAGGAGCGGCAAGCAAGGCAAGAGCAGAGTGGAAACTGCAAGAGCGGTAAACAAGGCAGGAGCAGAGCGGAAACCGCAGAGCGGCTAAGAAGGCCGCAGCAGAGCGGAAACCGCAGAGCGGCAAACAAGGCAGGAGCAGAGCGGAAACCGCAGAGCGGTAAACAAGGCAGGAGCAGAGCGGAAACCGCAGAGCGGCTAAGAAGGCCGCAGCAGAGCGGAAACCGCAGAGCGGCAAACAAGGCAGGAGCAGAGCGGAAACTGCAGAGCGGTAAACAAGGCAGGAGCAGAGCGGAAACCGCAGAGCGGTAAACAAGGCAGGAGCAGAGCGGAAACCACAGAGCGGTAAACAAGGCAGGAGCAGAGCGGAAAACGCAGAGCGGTAAACAAGGCAGGAGCAGAGCGGAAACCGCAGAGCGGTAAACAAGGCAGGAGCAGAGCGGAAACCACAGAGCGGTAAACAAGGCAGGAGCAGAGCGGAAACCGCAAAGCGGTAAACAAGGCAGGAGCAGAGCGGAAACCACAGGAGCGGCAAGCAAGGCAAGAGCAGAGCAGAAACCGCAAGAGCGGCAAGCTAAGCAGGAGCAGAGCGGAAACCGCAGAGCGGCTAAGAAGGCAGGAGCAGAGTGGAAACCGCAGAGCGGCAAACAAGACAGGAGCAGAGCGGAAACCGCAGAGCGGCGAACAAGGCAGGAGCAGAGCGGAAACCGCAGAGCAGCAGACAAGGCAGGAGCAGAGCAGAAACCGCAGAGCGGCAGACAAGGCAGGGGGATAGGACTCTGTTCACAAAGAACAGACGGAGAAGGAAAGGCAGAACCAGAAGCACACACAGTACTTACAAAGAAGTAGCGAGCGTACACTAAATTCACAACAGAGGTACAGAGACGACGAGAAGGAATTTAGGAGCAAGTTCAGACTCTGCAGAAAGACGCAGAAAACAGACAAAGAGGGAAAAGGGAGAAAAGGCAAAAGTAGAAACGAGGCACAGACAACTAGGAACCGAGGAACGGGAACAAATACAGCAAGGCTGGGACACAAACAGGACTCTGTTCAGACGGGAACAGATACCGCAAGGCACAGACAACTGGAAACAGAGAAACGGGAACAAATACAGCAAGGCTGGGACACAAACAGGACTCTGTTCAGACGGGAACAGATACCGCAAGGCACAGACAGGCAGATCTAGGAATACAGCCCCTAGAAGGCGAAAGAACAGGCTAGAAGCGTGTTCACAAGAACAGACCACAGTTCAGACATAGAACTGGAGAACAGGCAGGAAACCAGGATAGGACCTGGCACGTCAGAGACGAAAAGCCGACTGACAGGACACAATGCTCAGGCGCCATCTTGAGGAAGAAGGTGGTATAAATACCCAAAGATGGACAGCAATAGGCTGAAGGTGCAACAGGGGCGTGTCCGCAGCAGGTACAAGAAACAGGAAGTTCAGCGGGCGTCGCCCTATGCAGCCAAAACAGACAATCAGACAGCAAGGAGGGAAGCCAGAGAGACATTCTGGACTGGAGATCAAGTGCGCGCTCTTGCACAGTGGGAGATGGACCACCATGCAAGGACGCCGCCAGGCATGTTACAGTACCACCCCCCTTACGCCCCCTCTTCTTCAGGCCTGCCAGAATCTTCCGCAGGGAATTCGAGTACCAGTCGTTCACTTCAAGGAGATCACTTCCACTGTCCACAGGAAAAATTGATCTCATCTGGTTAGCTAGGATGCTACCTCCTATCCAGCCATCCTTAGCAACAGACGAAACGGGTGGAGTACCAGGAACAGCACACAAGGAAGTCTCTCTCCACATATTTTCAGGTGGCACCCCAGAGGGTACAGGAGACAACTGGAAGTCCTTCACCGGGTTGGAGGGGGACAGAGACTTGGGGGTAATCTCTGCTTCGAGGTACATCTTGTCAAGCTCACAGGAAGAAATAGACGGGTTATCAGGTACATAATGAGGAAAAGTCACTGTCTCTTTGTTATCTGGTGGTACCCCGGAGAATTCAGGAAACAACTGGAGGTCCTCCGCCGGGTCAGAAGAGTGCAGAGGCTCAGAGAAAACATCTGCTTCAGAGTACACTAGGTCGGACTCACTGGGGGAAGCAGGCGAGGTATCGGGTACCGAGTATAGGAAAGTCTCTGCCCATTCACCACCAGGTGGCACCCCGAAGGGTTCTGGAGACAACTGGAGGTCCTCCGCCTGGTCAGAGGGGTGTAGAGACTCGGGAGTAACCTCTGCTTCGGAGTACACTAGGTTGGACTCACTGGACGAAGCGAGCGAGGTATCAGGTACAGAGTATAGGAGAGTCTCTGTCCTTTCGCTACCAGGTAGCACCCCGTAGGGTTCTGGAGACAACTGGAGGTCCTCCGCCTGGTCGGAGGGGTGTAGAGACTCGGGAGTAACCTCTGCTTCGGAGTACACTAGGTTGGACTCACTGGACGAAGCGAGCGAGGTATCAGGTACAGAGTATAGGAGAGTCTCTGTCCTTTCGCTACCAGGTAGCACCCCGAAGGGTTCTGGAGACAACTTGAGGTCCTCCGCCTGGTCGGAGGGGTGTAGAGACTCGGGGGTAACTACCACTTTTGGGTACCCATTGTCAGGCTCACAGGACGAAGCGGACAAAGTATCGAGTACCGAGTGTAGAGAAGTCTCTCTCCATTTGTCATCGAGTGGTATCCCGGAGGATTCAGGAGGCAACAGGGGGTCCTCCGCCAGGTAGTAGAGGTGCACAGACTCAGAGGTAACCACAGCTTTGGAGCATCCTTGGACATGCACACCGGTTAAAGTGGGTGAAGCATCTGATGCCAGGTGCAGGAAGTTCTCCTGTGTGGAGTCTGGATGGGCAGAAGTCTCTTCGGGCAGGAGAACCGGAGCACTACCCACGCACATTACCCGTTGGGGCTTCTCCGGGATACAGGGAGATGAAGCTTCAGTAGGGACTTCAAGGTTGGGGTCAGGAGGTCTCAGGGAGGACAGACCCTGGCGTGACGACTTGCCTCTACGTCTAGCACGTCTGGACTGCCTCTTGAGGTTGGGAGAAGTATTCCGGAAAGCGTAGTCACCCTGTGAGGATTCTGGGTGGGCAGTAGTCTCATTGGGCTGTAGGACTATTGCGCTACCCACACACATTACCCATCGGGGCTGCTCCGGGATATTGGGAGGTGAAGCTTCAGCAGGAGCCTCCGGGTTAGGATCATCGAAGACCATTAGAAAGGCCACCAGGAAGGCCATTAGGTCCAGGAGGATCGGATCCTGTGTTTCATATAGGGGGTTGATCCATTCCAAGGCATCACCAGCCAGGTAAGACATAATGAATGCCACCTTAACCCGATCGGTGGGAAAACATAGAGGGTAGAACTTGAAGTGTAGCATGCATTGCTCCACAAATGCACGAATTTGTCTTGGATCCCCATAGTAACGTGGCGGATCCGCAGGAACGAGAGCAGATAGATCCATCTGGACGGGTGCGTAATTCGCCCGGAACTCAGCTGAGAAAAAAAAAATTTATTTATTTATTTTTAATGCATGTATTCGCTGGAAAACTTCTCAGAGAGCGAAGGCCGTGGGGCTCAACGGGAACCATGGCCTGAGCATGCTGTTATGCACACGCCCGGACTGACTGGCGTGTGCGGGAGAAGTGGTTCCACTGGACCATGAACCGGAGAGTGCCTGGAGGGGCGTGACTAAGTATGTGGCCGATCCGACCAAGATGGCACGACGGCATACGACGCCAGTGCACCAGGGAGAAACCGGGCAGAGGGACCAGGTGCTACTCCAGGTCAAACTCCGGACACGGGGGTTGACCCACACAGGGATTACTGGAACAGGCGGGTTAGGCTGGCACAGACTGGTGGATATAAGCGAACACGGCAGGTATGCAGACGGGTGGATACAGGCGAATATGCAGGCAGGGAGGTACTGGCCGAAAGGACGGGCTGGAGCACAGAGAGGACAAGACCCAGTACAGACTGGGTCACAGAAACAGAACCGCAGATGCGGTAGCCAAACACAGCAGAGAGGGAACGCCCGAAGCGGTGGGCAAGAGCAGAGCAGGACGGGACTGCCGGAGCAGCGAGCACAAGCAGAGCAGGACAGGACTGCCGGAGCAGCGTGCAGATGCAGAGCAGGACGGGGCTGCCGGAGCAGCGAGCAGATGCAGAGCAGAAACCGCAGGAGCGGCAAGCAAGGCAAGAGCAGAGTGGAAACTGCAAGAGCGGTAAACAAGGCAGGAGCAGAGCGGAAACCACAGAGCGGCTAAGAAGGCCGCAGCAGAGCGGAAACCGCAGAGCGGTAAACAAGGCAGGAGCAGAGCGGAAACCGCAGAGCGGTAAACAAGGCAGGAGCAGAGCGGAAACCGCAGAGCGGTAAACAAGGCAGGAGCAGAGCGGAAACCGCAGAGCGGTAAACAAGGCAGGAGCAGAGCGGAAACCGCAGAGCGGTAAACAAGGCAGGAGCAGAGCGGAAACCGCAGAGCGGTAAACAAGGCAGGAGCAGAGCGGAAACCGCAGAGCGGTAAACAAGGCAGGAGCAGAGCGGAAACCGCAGAGCGGTAAACAAGGCAGGAGCAGAGCGGAAACCGCAGAGCGGTAAACAAGGCAGGAGCAGAGCGGAAACCGCAGAGCGGTAAACAAGGCAGGAGCAGAGCGGAAACCGCAGAGCGGTAAACAAGGCAGGAGCAGAGCGGAAACCGCAGAGCGGTAAACAAGGCAGGAGCAGAGCGGAAACCGCAGGAGCGGCAAGCAAGGCAAGAGCAGAGCAGAAACCGCAAGAGCGGCAAGCTAAGCAGGAGCAGAGCGGAAACCGCAGAGCGGCTAAGAAGGCAGGAGCAGAGCGGAAACCGCAGAGCGGCAAACAAGACAGGAGCAGAGCGGAAACCGCAGAGCGGCGAACAAGGCAGGAGCAGAGCGGAAACCGCAGAGCAGCAGACAAGGCAGGAGCAGAGCAGAAACCGCAGAGCGGCAGACAAGGCAGGGGGATAGGACTCTGTTCACAAAGAACAGACGGAGAAGGAAAGGCAGAACCAGAAGCACACACAGTACTTACAAAGAAGTAGCGAGCGTACACTAAATTCACAACAGAGGTATAGAGACGACGAGAAGGAATTTAGGAGCAAGTTCAGACTCTGCAGAAAGACGCAGAAAACAGACAAAGAGGGAAAAGGGAGAAAAGGCAAAAGTAGAAACGAGGCACAGACAACTAGGAACCGAGGAACGGGAACAAATACAGCAAGGCTGGGACACAAACAGGACTCTGTTCAGACGGGAACAGATACCGCAAGGCACAGACAACTGGAAACAGAGAAACGGGAACAAATACAGCAAGGCTGGGACACAAACAGGACTCTGTTCAGACGGGAACAGATACCGCAAGGCACAGACAGACAGATCTAGGAATACAGCCCCTAGAAGGCGAAAGAACAGGCTAGAAGCGTGTTCACAAGAACAGACCACAGTTCAGACACAGAACTGGAGAACAGGCAGGAAACCAGGATAGGACCTGGCACGTCAGAGACAAAAAGCCGACTGACAGGACACAATGCTCAGGCGCCATCTTGAGGAAGAAGGTGGTATAAATACCCAAAGATGGACAGCAATAGGCTGAAGGTGCAACAGGGGCGTGTCCGCAGCAGGTACAAGAAACAGGAAGTTCAGCGGGCGTCGCCCTATGCAGCCAAAACAGACAAACAGACAGCAAGGAGGGAAGCCAGAGAGACATTCTGGACTGGAGATCAAGTGCGCGCTCTTGCACAGTGGGAGATGGACCACCATGCAAGGACGCCGCCAGGTATGTTACACAGTCCAGGGTCTTTACTCACAGTTTTACACTCCAAGCCACTTCTGCAGGTAATGGCTGCCCACGTCGTACTGTGCTCACCAGGTGAGGGGCTCAGCCAACTCCCAGGTACCTTTGGAATGCTTTTCAGGACCCCCTTCGTGTGTCCTTTCTCTGGCCCGTCGTACCCCACAATTGACCACGTTTCTGTCCAGCTGCCTTGGGCCTTGGCGGGCAAACGTTTGTTCCATTTCCCTGGGCCCTATATGGTGCCTTCCTAACGGGTGTAGTGAGGGGCCGCAACACGTGCAATGCCACGGCCTCCGGTTACTAGCTGAGGGTAGTTGCTCTCCTCCACTAGATGAGGGATCCGGTTCCCTTTCTTGGCCTGACCCCCCTACTCTGGTAGCAGCGGGCGTACGGTGGCGACTGGCAGGTCCGCACCCCTGGGTTCCCTTCACTCGACTCCTGGAGCCTCCTCCATTCCTCTCCTCTCCTTTCTTCTCCTCCAGGCCCAGGCCTTGTGACTTGGCCTGCCCGCGGAGCAGAGCTCGTACAGAGCCCCTGCTCCCAGTCTTCTTCTCTCTTCCCTCTTCTCTCTCCTCTCCCCTGACTCCAAGATGGTGCCCACCTTTTATACTCCTCCTTCCAGTGCACCCTGAATCTACTCTCCCCACCCACACACTACCGGGTTCCCCCTTTCTAGGTGTTCCCTCCCCCCACTCCAGCCAGGGACAGGGGCAGTTGTGCTTACTCTTGGGAGCATTGTCGCCCTGCCCCCCGGAAATGTGGTGTAGTGCATGTGGGTGTTAAGGTCCTGAGCCACACTCCATCCTTACCTGGAAGTGAGATATCACACCTCTGGGTGAGATGCAATACCTCTGTAGAGACCGAACCCTCGGGGCGCTACATATGCGTATAATAATTTCATTTGTCTATGATTAAGAGCAATAATGTATAAAATTGGCATGTACCTATTTTAACGTGTCCTAATAAACAGGTTTATTTTATGAAGTTTGAAGAATTCATACATATATATTTGCATATAGATTATTTATTCAGATTTGAAGCTGCTGGGCCCGCTATTTAGGCCCACTCAGAAAACATTGCACCACTTTATATTTATACCCATTATATATAAATTTATTAAAATGCTTCTTTTGTCCCTTTGTTTCTAATGTATCAAGGACAGAAAAAAAACTGCCATTATAAATTTATATTACACCGGGAGTGGGAAAGATGAGCAATTTTAAAAACTGAGTACTTCTGTAAATTTGGTATGGTTATATTCATGATTCATATGTTTTGATATTACAATGGTCAGAGTAGCTCCACAGCTATTATTATGAGAAACCACAGCAAATAAGAAAACATTTTAAATGAATGAATTGTAGGCATTGGGGAATCCTCATATTAAGAGTGTTGGGGCAAGACCAAATATTGCTTTCTTTTCCAGTGATGTGTCACTTATTGGGCCGCTTGCTGTAGATTTTAGAATCAGTTTTATTATCAGCACGCGATTATCACTAGAGAACTATTAAACTTGGAGCCATGTAGTCCTCAATATTCATGAGCTCTGTATAACCCCACCCTCACTAACGATTGACAGTCTTCTGCCTATGCACAGTGTACCAAAAAGCTGGCAATTAGTGGTGAGGGTGGGGTTATACAGAGCTCAGCATTCACAGAACAGGCAAATATGCAGCAGATAAAACAGTGATTTTATCAAAACTGCAGCAAGCAGCCCAGTAAATGATACTTTGCTGGAATCAAGATCTCTGTCCCTACCTAATTGTGCTCTCAGATGAGGTAGCAAAAATCTGCTGACAGATTCCTCTTAAAAACATATAAAATAGAGTAGAGTTAAACAAGCTGTTATTATTTTAAATACTTAAACTATACATTTTATTGCCATATGACAACTATACAATATTTAGGAACTATGTAATATATTCCAACATTCTTGTATGTACTCCTGTAAGCATAATAGTCACATTTGGTGAGACGCTTGGTTACAATGTAAGTGCTTGTTAATTACAGTACATTTGTGAAATGCTTCTTATCATGATATAACTCAGGGTTCTTAACCTCTGAGCCATCCTCTATCCCATCTGAGAATCTGTTGTAGTGTGTGCAAAAACAGAAAAACTCTTATAGACAGTAATTTCTCTAAGCAGTGAGCATGTAGAATGCTAATGCATTTCAAGGCATCATTATTCACAGTCCCATGTGTTTTTATTCATGGAAGCTGTGCCATTGAGATTGTTATCGTAACGCCCTTACATGTTCGGCAAAGGCACAGGTGTGCAGAGAAGGCCCGCTATGTCTAACTCCATTGCTGTGGGCAGCTGCCCAGGCGAATTACTGATGAAACTAAGTGCAGTACCTCCATACACTGATGATTTCATTCATAAAATAGCAGTTGTAGAGCAGTGTTCAATTTAAAAAATTGCCTTACATATAAAATGGTGTACCTTATCTTGTGGAGCTGATGTGTAAACCATTTTGAATTTCCATGTTACTAATGATTTTACTAATATCCAAGGGAAAAATAGTCATAACTACAATATATGTGAATATATGTATGTTGTAAGGCCGCACTAGTCATCATAATGGGGGATACCCGCTGCACCGGGTAAATCAAAGCACACCAGCAATGTCCTTCCGGTATTTCACAATGCTGCAGTTTATTGCACTTCATAAACCGCATATGACCGGGTCCAACTCAGTGGCACGCCGACACACATCTATATAATATTCACGAGCCAAGTAACACACCGGCCCACTTGCTCCAGGTACAGCCTTCAGCAAGGTAATAACATAGCAATGTCCATATTAATGTCCATATAACACAGGGTATTACCTTTGCCGGGTTTAGCTGTCTCAGTCCATTACTCCGCCACCACTGTGGCTTTGCGGCTTCCCAGGTAGGGGTCTCCAGCCGTCGTTCCCTCAAAGGCCACTGACATCCACACAGGATCCAGGCTCTGCCTTTCAGGACTCTTCCTCAAGCCTCTGCCTTCCAAGGCCACTAGCATCCACACAGGATCCTGTCTCGACCTTTCAGGCACCAGGCTTCACTCGGCCTCACTAGGCCTCACACGGTCGGTGTACAACACACAAGGGAACAGGCCTTACGCCTCTCTCACAGAACCAACCTGTCTCCCATCAAGCAGGGTTTATATATGCATCCCGTGCACACACACACATACTGACAGGACCTTGCTGATGTCACAGTCATGTGATCAGACAGACATTCTGTGTGCGCAGGACCTGTGCTATGTCACAGTCATGTGACCAGTCACCTGAGGGGGTAAAACACATCCTGGACCATTACCGTAATGCCAGCAAGTCGCTGCATTACAATGTGTATAATATTTCTTTAGTCGGCACATCAGAGTACACCAGTTCTACAGAAATTAGCAAAACTTCATAAGCATTGCTCTTTTTCCTCCAATGATATTTGATCTAAAGGAAATCTTCTGCACTGAGCTCAGAGATAGAAGAACTTCAGACTTCTATGTCTTGTAAGAAAACATGGCCCTCACATTCCCTGGACATGAATCCATCTGAGAACCTCTGGGACATTATCAGTGCATCTGACATTGCCAAGTAGCACCTCAAGATGTCCAAGAGCTCACTGATGCCCTGATCCAGGTCTGGGAAGAGATCTGCCAGGAAACCATCCTCTGTCTCATCCGGAGCATGTTCAGATTTTGTCAGTAGGGCATACAGGCACGTTGGAGCCATGGACACTACTGAGTCACATTATGAGTCACACTATGCTCAAATTCACAAAAATTGGATCTGCCAGTGATTAAAATTATTTACTTTGATTTTTGAGATCTGATGTGCCATTTAAGTGTTCATTTATAGACAGATAGATGATAGATAGATAAATAGGTAGATGATTGATCGATAGATAGATACTGCTCAAAAAATTAATATGTGCAATAGCAACAAACAATAGCAAGCATAAATGTGCTATTAAATTGCTGTTTTCCTTAGACAGATACTACAGTGATAAAGGGATCAAGGCGTGAAATGTGATACAGGTCCCACAGCATTTCAGTTGGACAGATTGCTTGTCTTCACTAAGATAAAGTGTCCTATGCCCTCGACTCTAAGACACAAACATAACTTTTTACTTTAATGCTACAAATTAAAAAAAGTAAAGAAAGAGGAAACAAATGTTACAGTTTGCAGAAATTCAACTTTCTGGTAACTGTAAGTTATGAAGCAAAGAATTGGGTTAGTAAAGTGCAATAGAGGCATTATTCCTTTATTGTAGAAAATGCACTTACTCTTCTGAAGCTGATAAACACAAGTATCTACTGTACACTTGTTTACATACAGTACAGACCAAAAGTTTGGACACACCTTCTCATTTAAAGATTTTTCTGTATTTTCATGAGTATGAAAATTGTACATTCACACTGAAGGCATCAAAACTATGAATTAACACATGTGGAATTATATACTTAACAAAAAAGTGTGAAACAACTGAAAATATGTCTTATATTCGAGGTTCTTCAAAGTAGCCACCTTTTGCTTTGATGACTGCTTTGCACACTCTTGGCATTCTCTTGATGAGCTTCAAGAGGTAGTCACCGGAAATGGTTTCACTTCACAGGTGTGCCCTGTCAGGTTTAATAAGTGGGATTTCTTGCCTTATAAATGGGGATGGGACCATCAGTTGTGTTGTGCAGAAGTCAGGTGGATACAAAGCTAATAGTCCTACTGAATAGACTGTTAGCTGCTTTTTTCTTGCCATAATACAAATTCTAAGTAAAGAAAAACGGGTGGCCATCATTACTTTAAGAAATGAAGGTCACTCAGTCCGAAAAATTCGGAAAACTTTGAAAGTGTCCCCGAGTGCAGTTGCAAAAACCATCAAGCGCTACAAAGAAACTGGCTCACATGAGGACCGCCCCAGGAAAGGAAGACCAAGAGTCACCTCTGCTTCTGAGGATAAGTTTATCCGAGTCACCAGCCTTAGAAATCGTAGTTTAACAGCAGCTCAGATTAGAGACCAGGTCAATGCCACACAGAGTTCTAGCAGCAGACACATCTCTTCAACAACTGTTAAGAGGAGACTTTGTGCAGCAGGCCTTCATGGTAAAATATCTGCTAGGAAACCACTGCTAAAGACAGGCAACAAGCAGAAGAGACTTGTTTGGGCTAAAGAACACAAGGAATGGACATTAGACCAGTGGAATTCTGTGGTTTGGTCTGATGAGTCCAAATCTGAGATCTTTGGTTCCAACCACCGTGTCTTTGTGCGGCGCAGAAAAAGTGAACGGATGGACTCTTCATGCCTGGTTCCCACCGTAAAGCATGGAGGAGGAGGTGTGATGGTGTGGGGATGCTTTACTGGTGACACTGTTGGGGATTTATTCAAAATTGAAGGCATACTGAACCAGCATGGCTACCACAGCATCTTGCAGCGGCATGCTATTCCATCCGGTTTGCGTTTAGTTGGACCATCATTTATTTTTAAACAGGACAATGACCCCAAACACACCTCCAGGCTGTGTAAGGACTATTTGACCAAGAAATAGAGTGCTGGGGTGCTACGCCAGATGACCTGGCCTCCACAGTCACCAGACCTGAACCCACTCGAGATGGTTTGGGGTGAGCTGGACCGCAGCGTGAAGGCAAAAGGGCCAACAAGTGCTAAGCATCTCTGGGAACTCCTTCAAGATTGTTGGAAGACCATTTCCGGTGACTACCTCTTTAATCTCATCAAGAGAATGCCAAGAGTGTGCAAAGCAGTCATCAAAGCAAAATGTGGCTACTTTGAAGAACTTAGAATATAAGACATATTTTCAGTTGTTTCACACTTTTTTGTTAAATATATAATTCTACATGTGTTAATTCATAGTTTTGATGCCTTCAGTGTGAATGTACAATTTTCATAGTCGTGAAAATACAGAAAAATCTTTAAATGAGAAGATGTGTCCAAACTTTTGGTCTGTACTGTACTTATACCGATATATAAAGTAGCTATACTACACTCCTCAACATTGAAATTGCAACAGCAAAAAGAAAAACTCATGGAATTATTGAAGTGACAGGACGGATAGATATAGTGATATGCAAAAGATGAAAATCAAATTTTCAAACATCTCAATTCTCAATACTCATTCAGCTATGAGTATAAACACCACTCATGGAAATACACTTACATATCTTGGTTGTTATCATTAAGGTTATTAATGGTTGTGTTAAGAATGGTTTGCCATGCTGAATGCACTTGGGCATGGAAATGATCAAGATCTGTTGCTGGCAGCTCCCTTTGCAGTTGCAGGTCAATGACATTCCAAATGTACTTGATGGAAGACAAGTCCAAGACACTGTAGTCCAAGCAACAAACACCATGCAGCCTGGCACTGTCATGTTGAAAAATGGTTCCATGGATACTTAGGTGAAATGTTCATAGCTCTTGTTCCACATTTAAATCAATATAACACCAAGTGGTTAGTTTAGCTCTAATAAAGACTAAAGAGTTCCGGCTACCATATAATATACTGTATATCACCACATTATGATCCCTAGAGTAGAACTGGCATGACATTCCCTCATGAAGGCCTCTTCATTGGCCTCACACCACCATTCTCCAAGGCTATCAAGGTGCACAGCAAGACTACAATAGAGGCTGGAATGAAGGTCTATCATCTTCAGCCATGATTCCTGCTTTTATCTTGGACACAATGATATTTGGAGAATGATCTGGAGATTACATGGGAAACACCATGAAGAGGCTTTTATGAGGCATTGTCACACCTATCCTGGGATTATGGTGTGGTAAGTGGTGGCATAATGTATTGTAGCTGGAACCCTCTAGTCTTCATTCCGGATGCACTAATTGATTTGGTTATGGAACCAGTGCTTTGGCCATTTCTCCAAAATGTTCCATGAGCCATTTTCTGACATGTCAACATCAGGCTGCATGTTGCTCGTGCTATTGTAAGCAGCCTCCAAGGCCGAAACATACTACCATGTGCCTGCAGCATCTCCGAACTTGTTTCCCTTTGAATACATCTGGGACATCATTGTTCAGCAATTATAAAAGGAATTGCCAGCAGTGAATCTTGATGTTTTGCAAGCCCTCATTGCAGAATATTCCTAAGACTACCATTAATAACCTCTCTGATAATATGCCAAGGCTTGTAAGTGCATCTCTTTCTGCATGTGGCGCTCATGCTCAATACCTAATAAATCAAGATATTTTAAAAATATCATCTCTATGTTTTCATCCTTTGCATTTCATTAACATGTCTACTGATCCTGTGATTTTCATAAGTCAAAGAATTTTTATTCTTGATGTTGCAATTTCAATGTCGTGGAGTGTAGTTACAGTTTGTAATTACTACATACAATCTGGCAAAGTGTGTGCACAGAGAAGAGGCTGGGGCTAAGCGAGGTCGTATATCGTGTAGAGTTAGGGGCTATTCAGATGGGGAGTGTTCACCTAGGCTATATGTTGAATTCGATGGACTTATGTCTACCTTCAACATTAAAAACTATAAAGCTAAGAAACATATTCCTTTATAATAGACTTGCTCTCACATCCTGCAGTCATTGTAACATTACACTGGTCCTTACTATAGTGTTTTAGCTAAACCATGATCTCTACAGTGCCCCTCTTATTCCTGGCCAGCATAAGTATAATAGCAGTTGTCGTAGTCTCCTCATAATTTTAGAGTTTTTTCATAACAGTGGCTACCAAAAGTCCGTATTAGTTATAAAAGTGATTTTGCAATATCTTGGATTTTTGCATACAAGGTCTTTTTTTTATTATGTTAACTGTGTGGTATAACTGACAAGATGCCTTTTTCTAAGTGTCATTATGGTTCATAGTGATAATGTTTAAAGTTCTGGTTAAATAATGTGATAATTTGATAGTTTGGGTCATAATGGATGCAGTGATACAATTATGGGTGCTTTTTTTTAAATGATAAACCATTTACAATATTTTGAAATGTTTTTTATTTTTCCTTGTTTTTTAAGTCCCAATAGAGGACCTGACCATGTGATTCTCTGATTGCTTCTGTATTGCAGTGTATTACATATCCTATTAAGCTCTGCTTCTATCAGGACCTTGAAGGGTGCAGCAAGATGGTAGCCGTGGAAGCCATTGTTAGATCCATCGCTTCCCTCGAGGGTACTGGATAAGGAAATGAGGTGACATGTCCTTTCTAGCCACTTACTCAATGCTGTCTGTAGCTTAGATTAAGCTATTGACAATGTGATTTAACCCCTTTATGATCTATGACATATAGATATTTCATAGGTCAATTCCCCCTCTCTGATGTGGGCTCTGGCTCTGAGCCCGCATCTTTTCAGGCACATGACAGCTGATTTGATCAGCTTTCATATGCCCCTAACAGCCATGGGTGGAATCGCAATCCATCTGCGGCTGTTAACATGTTAAAAGCCGTTGTCAATCTCTGACATATAACATGCCCGCACCGGAAGCGCGTCATTAGCTCCACTCATCGGCTCCCCTGGCACATGATCGCGGCGCACCGATGGTTTGGCGTGACAACCATTGGTCTGCAGAGGATCCCTGTGTTTGTCATAGCCAATCTGCTGTAAGCGCCGCTCAGCAGTCAGCATTCATAGCAGATGAGCATTTCTGCTACACACAGCTGGGCTATGCTACATATAGCAGATCATTTCTGTATGATCTGAAGGCCTGTTATGTGTAGCACAAGAGATCAGAAGATCGCAGCTACAAGTTGAAGCATGTAAAAAGTAAAAGAAAAATGTTTTTAAAATATCAAAAAAATATAAAAGTTAAAATCACCCCATTCAAAATAAAAAATAAAAAAAATACACATATTTGGTATTGCCGTGCTCATAAACGCCCGATCTATCAAAATATTAAAAGAACTAAATTGATTGGTAAACGGAATAACGAGAAAACAAATCAAAACATCAAAACGCCAGAATTACTTTTTTTTTTGGTCGCTGCAACATTGCAATAAAATGGAATAACGGGTGATCAAAGCATCGTATTTACCCCAAAATGGTATCAATAAAAATGTCAGCTCGGTGCACAAAAACTAAGCACCCACCCAGCCATAGTTCCTGAAAAATGAAGACCCTACTGGCAGACATAATTTCACACAAAACAAAAAAATGGTCCAGACAAAATTGTTGGCCCCTTTCCAAAATTGTAGGTAAACAACTTTGTTTCAAGTATGTGCTGCTCATTTAAACTCATCTGTAGAAAGTAACAGGTGTGGGCAAATTGAAATTCACACCTGAAACCAGTTAAAAAGGGGAAGAGTTGACTTAATCTTTACATTGTGTGTCTGTGTGTGCCACACTAAGCATGGAGAACAGAAATAAGAAAAGAATACTGCCTGAGGACTTGAGAACCAAACTTATTGAAAAATATCAACAATCTCAAGGTTGCATGTAAATTTCCAGAGATCTTGATGTTCCTTTGTTCATTGTGTGCAACATAATCAAGAAGTTTACAACCCATGGCACTGTGGTTAATCTCCTTGGACATGGACGACCGAGAAAAATTGATAAAAGGTTGCAACACAGGATAGTCTGGATGGTGGATCAGCAGCCCCAATCAAGATCCAAAGAAATTCAAGCTGTCCTGAAGGCTCAGGGTGCATCGGTGTCAGCCCAAAGGATACTATATTTGAATTAAATAAAACGCTGTGGCAGGAGAACCAGGAGGTCCCCACTGCTGACACAGACACATAAAATAGCCAAACTGCAGTTTGCCAAAATGTATGTGAGTAAGCCAAAATCCTTCTGTAAAGCGTTTTGTGGACAGATGAGACCAATATAGAGTTTTTTGGTAAAACACATCATTCTACTGTTTACCGAAAATGGAATGAGGCCTACAAAGAAAAGAACACAGTACCTACTGTCAAATATGGTGGAGGTGCAAAGATGTTTTGTGGCTGCTTTGCTGCCTCTGGCACTGGGTGCCTTGACTGTGTGCAAGGCATCATGAAATCTGAAGATTACTAAAGGATTTTAGTTTGCAATGTAGTGCATAGTGATATAAAGCTGGGTTGGCATCGTCCAGCAGGACAATGACAATGACCCCAAACATACTTCAAGATGCACCCAGAAATGGATGAAAACTAAGCCCTTGAGAGTTCTGAAGTGGCCAACAATGAGTCCGGATCTAAATTCCATTCAACACCTGTGGAGAGATCTTAAAATTGCTGTTGGGAGAAGGCACCCTGCAAATATGAGAGCCCAGGGGCAGTTTGCAAAAGAAGAGTGGTCCAAAATTCCACTTGAGAGATGTAAGAAGCTTGTTGATGGTTATAGGAAGCGATTGATTGCAGGTATTTATTCAAAAGGGTGTGCAACCAAATATTAACTTTAGGGTGCCAATAATTTTAACAGGCCCATTTTTGGGGTTTTGTGTGAAAATATGTAAATGCAATAATTTTCTGGGACAAATAATTCATTATCTGGAACAATTTCAACATATGACTTTTTTAAGTGTTTCTATTGTGCAAAATCAGTAAAACATAAATAAAAGTTATATACAGTACAGTTGGTATTGATATTTTTGTATTGACCTACAGGACAGAGTTAACATATCATTTATATAATTTATACCACACAATGACTGATATGAAAATAAAAATCTGTGCAAAATCCCAGTTTTTGTTTTCCATTTCTCCCCAAAATGGAGTTTTCTCATTACATTGTATGTGCTCAAAACTTTAAAATTGTGTTATTAAGAAATGCAACACTTTTTGACTCAAGCAAAACTGCATATGGTAAAATTGATGGAAAAATGAAAAACTTATTGCTCTCGGAAAACAATGATACAAAAAGAAAAGGCTGCATCCTCTGGGCTTAAAATAACTAGAGACCAGAGCTACTACAGTGGCCACTTAAAAGCCACAGGTTCAACACCCAAATAGCTTATTATGCTAAAAGAAGCTGTAGATAGCCAGACATGTATTTTAAAGAGGTCAATAAAGCATTTTTAATGTGTTACTTAGTCACCTTCTCACATACTGTACTTTGGTAAATATATATATTTTTTCTGATCATTTTTGGTATGACGATGCCCTCATCATCTGGAGCGGTCATCATGAGGCGTCCATACCAAAATGTATCAGCTACATTAACAGTAATAATAAAAACATCAGATTTTCATATGAATTCAGTCAGTCAAATATCTCCTTCCTTGATGTGTTTCTATCTGGGAATCCAGAGAACATGGATATAAAATGTGAATTGTATAGAAAACTTACTGCAGAGAACTCACTCATCTTAAAAATGTTATACGTAATTTGCCAGTAGGAGAGTATGTAAGGGCCAAAAGGTGCTATAACCTGGAAAGCAAATATATGTCGGAATGCTCCTACATTGATTCACGTTTCTGTGAACCATTCCAACCATATATTGAGTCAAGCCAAAAAAGTTGTCAATTCCAAAAGAAGAGCTAACTATTTAACACAAACTAGAAATAACAAAATAAATAATGATAATGGGGATGATCAACTCATAATTTTTTCTATCTGGTATAGCAGTAACTATTAACAAATTGTAAATATCATTAAAAAACATTTACCAATTTTATATACTGACAAACCCTTCAAAAACATTTTCCAAAAAGTATCACCCTAGATATGGGAAGAACGCAGCGTATAACAACGAGAAAAGGGAATGTAGCCCTACAAATAGGGAAAGGGAGAGTGGAGACCCCTAAACAGATCTAACGACAAACCCTCACTCCCCTATAGACCCTAAATAGGTTCTGCACCTAACGCCGAGCAGGAAACCTGGCCCTAGCTGACCCTAAGGCTAGGCCCTAGGTAGGGAGCGGGAGGGGTGAGCACTAAGTCAGCCCCACTACCAACTAAAGTACACACAGGGGAAACAAACAGGAGAATACACTTAGCTCCAAGATAACACCAGAGAAAGCACGGCAACAATCCACGAAGGAACTCCAAGGATATTCTAGTCGACTACTAGAATCCCAGACCTGAATAGGTAAAACACGCTATCACCAGCAACTCTCCAAGGGTCTGAGTTTATTTAAGGACACAGTAGAAAGGTGAAGACACCTCAGGGTCCTAAAGGGAAAAGTATTATCCCCAAGCAAGGTGACAATCACCGCTGGATCCTAAAGAGAGAGGAATCATAAAAGCATCAGGGAGATGTTTGTAAGGCCAAACGCATCGATCTTCTACAGCTGGACACTGTATGACTGTCTGTCAATCCTGAGAAGCTCTGGAGAGTGACAAAAGCGCACACAAAATAGGGCAATACCGTCTGGCAAGGGGTAGGTATTATCAATGGTAGCACTCACCTAAAGGTGTTGTGTGCAGGCACAACACCTATAAATGCATTAAAAGCTGCTGATGCTGCCCCAGAGGTAATGGCAAAAATTGGAAGCTGGCACGTTTAGGCGGGCTGCACTGCAGGAATGAAGAGGCTTGGGATTCCAAGACGGTTTTTATTAATACCAACGCGTTTCTGCGCCAGACAGGCACCTTTCTCAAGGTATAAAAACCAAAAACTTTATACTTTGTTTTTAGTTTTTATACCTTAAGAAAGGCGCCGGTCCAGTGCAGAAACGCGTTGGTATTAATAAAAACCGTCTTGGAATCCCAAGCCTCTTCATTCCTGCAGTGCAGCCCGCCTAAACGTGCCAGCTTCCAATTTTTGTCTGTCAACCCTGACACACTCGTGACAAAAGGTTGCAGGTTTGTTTCAAAATGGGCAACCACAATTGGGAATCATATTTCGCCCAGTGATCATACTAACAAGGGTAAAACAAATGCGTCCAGTACTCAAAATTGGTTATCCACTAATGGTTCATATACATGTGGACAAAAATCATGTGGACTATGTTCACACAAGTATAACACAAAGAAGTGTGTATCCACTGTGAATAACTCACACAGTTTGTCATCACGTGTGAAACATGCAGATTACAGTATGTGGCATGCACAAGTAGACCGCTACGGAGACCCATCTCTGAGCATATATATGATGCACAAAATAAAACTACTCGCAGCTTATCAGGTGCAACCCAGCACTTCCTTAAAGGAGTTTTCCCACAACCAAAAGGTCATTTTAATTAATAGATCTTGTAGTAATAATAAGTTCCACAATTGTATGTGTTTAAATAAAATGTCCCTGTGCTGAGATAATCTTATAAATGTGCTCCTGCTATGTACTGTGTAATGACTGTGACGCGCCCCCTGGGACATATTCCTTTGTGAGGGGAATACCCGGCACCGGATCAGATGGGGGGTTGTAGTCTCCGAGCGGCTGTGACCCGGTCCCGTGCCCAGGGCGTCAAGCTCAGTGTTATGTGGCAGTCCTTACTGATGTTATTAAAGTTCGTTGTGTCGACTACGCCACCCGTTGTGATGCGGTCACTGTGGCCGCCGCTGCAGCAGGGTCCGCTGAGGCTGATGGTGGATGCGCAGCTTGGTGGGATAACCCCCAACGGGAGGGGTATAGCCTCAGAGGGGACAGGCGCAGAGGATGGGGGTTGTGGTGGTGCGGTGCAGCCGGTAATGATGACAGACTCGGGTAGTGCAGTTAAGGGTCTTTACTTACTGCAGATGTTCCTGGTCACTCTAGCTCCAAGTGACCTCCCGAGCCGTGCTGCGTCCACCAGGTCCTGGATCCGGCCAACCCCCAAACAAGTCCGGAGCGTGGCCCTGAGCTCTCCCTCTGTCCTTTCTTCAGCCGTCCCCACCAGTGATTCACCTAAATCCAGCTCCCTCGGGCCTTCTGTTGGGCAACCTTTGGCCTCAGGTTCCCTGACCCTCCATGTGGTGTGCCTTCAGGGTGAATGTAGTGGGTGACCGTGACAGACTCTGCCCACGGTCTCCGGTCTCTGGCTGGGGAATGTCTTTACCCCCACCAGCTTGGGTTCCGGTACCCTACTGCTGACTCCTCACCCGGTGTTCTTATTTGGGTTCTTGGGTCCTTTCTTTGTCCCCCTCTGGGTCTTTCTGCACTCCACTCTCTCTCTCCAGGGCTGTTGTTTCTTTCTCTCTCTTGCTGCAGGCTTGTCCTCTGCATCTGACTTCCTCTCTGCGTCTGACCCTGATCTTTGATGGTGCCCACCTTATATAGCCCTCTATGTGTGAGCTCAGGTGACCAGCACCCAATGAGCTCCTACCACTACCCAGACTGCTCCCCCTATCTGCCCCTACACTACATGGGATGTTCCTCCCCCCTCCCACTCCAGCCAGGAACAGGCTCGGTCGCACCTGCACATTTCTAAGTGGGAGTGCCGTCGGCCTGCTCCTCTGGAATGGGATGTATGTAGTGCATGCAGTCTATCTGAGCTCAGTTCCACACTCCTTCCTTACCCGGGAGTGGAATATCACACCTCTGGGTTGAGGTGCAATACTCCTGTAGCAGCCGAATCCTCAGGGTGCTACATTCCCCCCTGGTAAATCACAGCACGTCCTCGGGCTGCAAAGACAAAAAACACCAAAACATACAACATTTTTATAAACATGTAAAACATATTAAATATTATACGAAATACTATATAAATATATATATAAACTTTTTCAGGTAAACAACATTCTCGTCGTCTCTTTCTCTCTTCTGTTCCTCTGGTCACCGTGCAACTCGTGACCAGGTAGAGTGCGACAGTCTTTTAGAAAAATGGTTTTTCCTATAAAACCGGTAGGGGGCGCTTTAGCAAGCGCAACTATGTACAGGGAAATTTTGGCCGTTCTCAGTCCCCGGCCAGGTAAAGGGAAAGGGATGGCTGCTCACAGTCCTCAGCCTGGTATGGAAAGGGTTACAGGTAACAGTTCGCTGGTCCCAACGGGGACTATTTTAGCAGCAACAACAGTTCCAGTTTCAGTTTCAGTTCCGATTCACTGTGCCCCGACAGGCAACTATATACAGTCTCCTGCTCTGCCGCACTCAACGGCGTCTGCCTCCTGCTCTTATCTTACGGCTGGTGGTTTCTTCAGACCCGTCCGGGTCCTCTTGCTCCTCCTCCTCGCACCGAAACTCCTCCTCCGTCAAGCGATGCACGTGGAGGGCGTAAGGTCCCTTGGCACACTTGTGCCGGGTGAACGTTACCTCATCACCGACGTAGAGGTCACGGCCTTTGTGACCCTCTGGCAGGTGGGACTCGACGTCCCGTCGTGTAACGAAGACGTCACCCATGGTGTTCCGGTCCCTTATGAAGCCCCACCCATGCTGCGCATTAAACTTTATTACCGTCCCGATGGTACGGGGACGATCTGCTGCACGGGGGTCCCTTCTGGTCCGACTCTTTTGCTCCGCGCTGCGGGTCTGGGCCCAATGCTCTTTGGCCTGCCTCTCCTCCCGCTCTCTCTTGAACTCTGCCAGCTGTTGACGGCAACACTCTGTGCGCGCTGCTGCAGCTGCCCGAGTCTCTCCGGTGAACCCCATCAGATCTTCTCCCTTGGGGTCCCACGCAAATTGAGCCTCTTCTAGGGGAGGCGAGACCCGAGTCACGGGCTTTGGAGCCGGGATCAGGGGCTCACACAGGGGACCTAGTTGCTTCTGCCGCTCCAGCTCCAAGAATCCTTCGGGCCAGATGAAAGGCCGACCGTCCGGCCACGTTAGCTGGCTGAAGGGGTCCTCTCCCAGATGTGGCACCCTAGGTATTACGGGCGCGGGCGCGGTGGTGGTGGCGCCCGGGTTGCCCAGGCCTTGCGGCCAGGCCTGGGGCACCTGGAAGGTGAAGGGCACCGTTAGGACGGCGGCGCCCTGGGTTACCTGGCCTTGATACCAGGCCGGAGGCTCCGCGGAGGTAGATGGCTCTGCTTTGGATGCGGCGCCCGGAAATGCTAGGCCCTGTGACCAGGCCGGAGGCTCCTCTTCCGGCGCCACGCTCCGGGTCACGATGCGTGACGTCATCGGGGTCGCGACGGCGGCTTCCGGTCGGGGCCTAGTCGGTGGCGATGTCATGGCGGTCTCGGGTACGGCCGGGGGACCTTCGGGCTCTGCGACGGGGAGCTGGGGCAGGTAAGCGGTCTTCCGGTATGGGGTATAGGCATCCCCCTTACCTGCTGCCATGCGTCTCGCTCCCTCTTCTGCGCCGTCTCCGGCCTTGGGTCCTCCCGCGTCATCCGCAGAGGCAGTCGATGTCTTCTTCCAAGGGAGCGGGTTAAGTGGACGGGTTCCAGCTTGCTGGGCCATCTCCCGGCCCCACTCCGCCAGGATCTCCCTCTGCACTCGGGCCATCCTTCCCGCGAGGCCCTCCAGGGCACTCCGCGCGCACTCCCGATCTCGGGGAAGCTGCGCCAGGATCTCCGCTAAGCCTAGCGGGGTTGTTGACTCCAGCAGGCTCCTGACCATCGGGTCGGTGCTGCTCTGCTCTGTTTCCGGCAGGCTCCTGGCCAGCGGGCCGGTGCTGCTCTGCTCTCCTCCTTCTTCCTCCAGCAGGCTCCTGGCCAGCGGGCCGGTGCTGCTCTGCTGCCGCTCCATTCCCGGGTCCACTCTTTCTCTCCTCGACTCCGGGTGAGCTTCTCCGCTACTCCTCATTAGACCTCTTGCCTCCGGGTGCGCTCGTTCTACACTGCTCCAAGCGACACCCATCTTTGCTCTTTTCTTTCGTCTCCTCCCACTTCGAGGGCGGTCCCGGGGCAACTCGGTGACTGTCAGCTCCAGGGGGAGTTCTTTCACGCTGACAGACACCTCCAGCATCACAGTCTCTGTTGGTGGGGGCGGTTTCCACTTTTGGCGCCATTTTCTGTCCCGGCCCACGATGGGAGGTGGCCTCTTGCTCTCCTTTGGCACGCCCATAATGGCGTCCGCTGCTCTTCCAAGGCGGGAAATCTGCGGTTTTGGCGGGAATCGCTTCCCAGTGGCGGGAAACTCTGCAGATGGCGGGAACAAGCTGGAAATGGCGGACAATCGGCGGGAAACGACTGGTGATGGAGTCCGATGGCGTGGACCCTCCGGAACCGGCAGGAGTCTTCTTTCTGAGGTAAACTTGCACTTTTCTTCAGGCACGCAGTACCCGGGTGTTGCGGGCACGTAATCCTGCCGACTACGCCAAAGTTGACGCGCCCCCTGGGACATATTCCTTTGTGAGGGGAATACCCGGCACCGGATCAGATGGGGGGTTGTAGTCTCCGAGCGGCTGTGACCCGGTCCCGTGCCCAGGGCGTCAAGCTCAGTGTTATGTGGCAGTCCTTACTGATGTTATTAAAGTTCGTTGTGTCGACTACGCCACCCGTTGTGATGCGGTCACTGTGGCCGCCGCTGCAGCAGGGTCCGCTGAGGCTGATGGTGGATGCGCAGCTTGGTGGGATAACCCCCAACGGGAGGGGTATAGCCTCAGAGGGGACAGGCGCAGAGGATGGGGGTTGTGGTGGTGCGGTGCAGCCGGTAATGATGACAGACTCGGGTAGTGCAGTTAAGGGTCTTTACTTACTGCAGATGTTCCTGGTCACTCTAGCTCCAAGTGACCTCCCGAGCCGTGCTGCGTCCACCAGGTCCTGGATCCGGCCAACCCCCAAACAAGTCCGGAGCGTGGCCCTGAGCTCTCCCTCTGTCCTTTCTTCAGCCGTCCCCACCAGTGATTCACCTAAATCCAGCTCCCTCGGGCCTTCTGTTGGGCAACCTTTGGCCTCAGGTTCCCTGACCCTCCATGTGGTGTGCCTTCAGGGTGAATGTAGTGGGTGACCGTGACAGACTCTGCCCACGGTCTCCGGTCTCTGGCTGGGGAATGTCTTTACCCCCACCAGCTTGGGTTCCGGTACCCTACTGCTGACTCCTCACCCGGTGTTCTTATTTGGGTTCTTGGGTCCTTTCTTTGTCCCCCTCTGGGTCTTTCTGCACTCCACTCTCTCTCTCCAGGGCTGTTGTTTCTTTCTCTCTCTTGCTGCAGGCTTGTCCTCTGCATCTGACTTCCTCTCTGCGTCTGACCCTGATCTTTGATGGTGCCCACCTTATATAGCCCTCTATGTGTGAGCTCAGGTGACCAGCACCCAATGAGCTCCTACCACTACCCAGACTGCTCCCCCTATCTGCCCCTACACTACATGGGATGTTCCTCCCCCCTCCCACTCCAGCCAGGAACAGGCTCGGTCGCACCTGCACATTTCTAAGTGGGAGTGCCGTCGGCCTGCTCCTCTGGAATGGGATGTATGTAGTGCATGCAGTCTATCTGAGCTCAGTTCCACACTCCTTCCTTACCCGGGAGTGGAATATCACACCTCTGGGTTGAGGTGCAATACTCCTGTAGCAGCCGAATCCTCAGGGTGCTACAACTGTGTCTGATCATACAGGGCATGGTCTGATCATACCACAGCTCCTGGGCAGACGGCGTTGGAAAAAGTATACAGACATTACAGCAGGGGATCGCAGCTGATTCTTTCTGTGAGGTAAAACATTGTTTAAAAACAGACAGTGAAATGTTTTGCCTCCCAGAATCAGCAGTGATCCTGTGCTGTAATGTCAGTATATTCTTTTTCTCACCCCCCTGCCCAGGAAATAGAATGCAGAATAGAATTTACAGATTTTTAGGTGTTAAAGATGTGCAAAAATAAAGATAGATAGATATATAAATAGTTAGATAAATAGCGTGACTCAGCAGTGACTGTTTGCAAAGACTATGGAGCCTCAGAACAAGGCTCTTTAGGCCTTGTATGGAGGATTCAATGTACTTCGCTGGATTTGCTGTACTACGTCGGATTCCGTGAGTGCGAGGGAACTTTTTTTTTCTAATAAAGTGGTGAATCAGGGAAAGTGTATTTGTTTTATTTCTCTATGTTTTGTGAGTTTGTTCTTTTCAGGTTTCCTTTCGCTGGACTGACGTCGGATTCGGTGTACTACGCTGCACCTTCATGGGATTTTTTTTCTCTAATAAAGGGTGAACCAGAGAAAGTGTCAGGGAGTGTTAATTTAAGTAGAGTATTTTTTTTTGTGTGTGTGTGTTTTTTTATTACTGGGTTAGTAATGGGGTTGTCTTATAGAAAGCTCTCCATTATTACCACCAGGGCTAGATGCACGCTTTGTTTTTGGACATTACACAGCTGACCAAGCCCCACTACCCTGATTTTCAATGCACCAGGGCAATCGGAAAAAGCGAAGGCAAAGTGCCAGAATTGGCACACCTCATGTGATTCTCGACCTCTGGAGCAGCTGTGGGCGGCAAGTTTGGTCCATACTCACCAATCGGACATTTCAGCATTAATTACTATACAGCAAAAGCATTTTAAAGGGAATTTTTAGAGACTGCAGTTAATGGAACAGATTATTAGGATCCTAATTTTGGGGCACATAAGGTGCTTGTAGCAGTTTAATAACAGGAAACCTGAGGGCAAGTTCCCTTTAACCCCTTTGCAACCCATGCCGTATTAGTACGCACATTTGGCATCCCCTGGTTCAGTGAGGGCTGCTGCACTGAGCCCGCACTGAACCGAGTACATGTCAGCTAATTCTTACAGCTGACATGTGCCTGCAACAGCCCCGGGTGAAATCGCGATCCACCCGTGGCTGTTAACATGTTAAACACCGCTGTCAATCTCCGACAGCGGCATTTAATGCGCGCTTCCGGGTAGTGCGTCATAAGCCCCGCCCATCGGCGACCCCGTCACGTGATCGCGGGTCACCGATGGGTGGGCATGACAACCCAGGGTCTGCAGCAGACGCCTGTGGTTGTCATGATCTGGTCGCTATGAGCGCCACCTAGTGGTCGGCGCTCATAGCACAGGACAATTTCTGCTGCATGCAGGGGATCTGTTCGTCCCCTGTATGTAGCAGAGCCGATCAAACAAGTGCTGCTTCTAGTCTCCTATGGAGACTATTGAAGCAAGCAAAAAGTGAAAAAAAAAAGTTTTTAAAAATATAAAAAAAATTAAAAAAATATAAAAGTTTAAATCGCCCCCCTTTCGGCCCATTCAAAATAAAATATAAAAAAAAAAAACCCTACATAGACATATTTGGTATCGCCGCGTTCAGAATCGCCCGATCTATCAATATAAAAAAAGAATTAATCCGATCGGTAAACGGCGTAACGAGAAAAAAATTCTAAACGCCAGAATTACGTTTTTTGGTCGCCGCAAAATTTCAATAAAATGCAATAACGGGCGATCAAAACATCGGATCTACCCCAAAATGTTATCAATAAAAACGTCAGCCCGGCGTGCAAAAAATAAGCCCTCACCCAGCCCCAGATCACGAAAAATAAAGATGCTACAGGTCTCGGAAAATGGCGCTATTTTTTTTTTTTTTACCAAATTTTGGAATTTTTTTTCACCACTTAAATATAAAAGAACCTATACATGTTTGGTGTCTATGAACTTATAATGACCTGTAGAATAAGAATGGAAGGTCAGTTTTAGCATTCAGTGAACGTAGTAAAAAAATAAATAAAAAACAACTGTGGTATTGCACTTTTTTTGCAATTTTACCGCACTTGGAATTTTTTTCTCGTTTTCCCGTACATGATATGGTAAAACTAGTAATGGCGTTGAAAAGTACAACTCGTCCCGCAAAAAATAAGCCCTCACATGGCCATATTGACCAAAAAATAAAAGCGCTATGGCTCTGGGAACAAGGGGAGCAAAAAACGAAAAAGCAAAAACGGAAAAAGTTCTGGTCCTTAAGGGGTTTTAAGGGTATGTGCACATGAAGCCTGTCATGCTTGTAGGTGGCGCACATGATTCATGGACTCACTGTGCCACGGGGCCAGGCTTGCCTAAAGAGGAGTGTAGCTAAGCTGCTACCTGGTGTTCACTGGAACTCCTGATGGTGGAGTCAGGATTGAGCTGCAGGTAGTCGCCAGGTAAACCTCCTAGGCACTTCCTGGTACCACAGCTGCTGACCTCAGGGGTAGGGGGTCGCTGGACTGGGACACGGGACTTGAGTCACTGACATGCAGGATATCACTGACAGGCAGGATTTGGAGACTCATAGACAGTCCAGACAAAGTGGAATTCAGGAATAGGTTCTCATTCAGATGCACAGGTCTCGTAAACAGGATCAGTTACTGCCAATGTGGCTTCAGGGTTCAGGTATCGCCTGGGCTGCTTCAGGGTCACCCACACACTACACACGACTACAGGGATGGTACAGGATGATGATATAACTATAAACGACTAAGGACAGGGATCTTGCAACATACAGTTGCACACTCAAATGTAGGGAAACTATAGGGGTTGCTCAAGCACCTCCCAATTGGGGAGGGTGCCTTTTATACAAGATGCCTCCCAGCTATTGGCTGGGGCATCTTTGCTGGTGTGCACGCTGCCCCTTTAAGAACAGGGGAGCGCGCACTAGAAGACCATACAGCATGCACAGGAGAAGGATACAGAAAAGCAGGAGGACACTGCTGAGGCCGGAATGGTGAGTATGTCAACATCCCCGCATGGAGAGGGAAGGGGAACCATGAGGGGGCACCGGTAATTGGCTTTACAATAACTTTTGTGACTTTTGAAGAGCAAACCAGACAAATTTTTCAAATGAAAGATGCTTCAGGAAACGCTGGCATTTTTTTTCCTGAGGGATCTTTTTAGCATTTTTTTTCTAGTTTCATGAGCGCATTTTTTTTTAATGACGATGGTTTATTTTAACATGTTTTACAGATTTTTTTTCATGCCATCCTTTTTACCTACTTTTTCTGGTTGTTTTTTTTAACTCCATTCAACTACTGAGTAACCTATAGCAGTTTTTTAATTAGAGAGGTTGGCAAAATACAAATGTTTGAGTTTTTCCTATTTCCTAAGTAGAATTTAACAAATGCATTAAAAAAATGTAAAAATGTAGGAAAACTCAAGAAGTAAAAAAAAGCATAGTGTAAAAAGAAACACTTTTTTTATATGTTGAATCTTTTATTTGAAAAAAAAATGGAAATGAAAAACTATCTAAAAATGCATATCAAATAATGATATTTAAACGTATAGCTAGCATACACGTTAGCGTCTTGTGATTTTTACTAAGCTCTAAGTAGGTTTATGTACTGAACATTAGTATTTTCTACTACTGACACGGTCTTTTTCACCATCATATTTTTCTATCTTGTATAATGTTAGATCTGAAAGTCGCGTGCAAGTGCAATTTACCATGGCAAATAACACACAGCGGGATCTAATGAAGGGACATCTATAGACATATGCAGTAGCTCGATTAACTCCTACTGTGTGCTGTTATATGAAGAATCAGCAGAATGGAAAAAATGCTTTATTACCTTAAAAAGGTTTTGTTTCTGTTTTAAATTTAATAAAAACATGACACAAACCGGTACATATAAAATGTGCGGTCTCGATAATATGACCAATCACCCTATTACCGTCATGTATAATCAAACAGATGCCATTTCAATTTATGCCAATTTTCACCAACCAAGCTAGTATTGATTTGTATTAGAACAGTCAATGAGCATTCAGGGCAGACTAATGATTTACTGATTGGTCAGTGACCAACTGCTTGAATACCGTCCAATCGAAGGCTGCATTAGTAGCAGTACTGCCTGGGCCCTGATGCCTGCGGGAGCCCAATGATCACTCTGCCATATAAGCAGTGACACTTTAAAGTTTTTTTTATCTACACTTTCTTGCTCCTGATCTGTGCTTTTGCTTTTGCCTCTTGCCTTTAGTCATTTTATAGCTCTATATTGTATGGAACATTAATAGTTCTTCCATAGAGCAAATGTTAGTATAATATCAATATAACACTTAGTTCGACAGGTCATATGTATCCACATAGGTAGTTGTTAGCCCCTTACCCACCTACATACAGGATGCATTGCTTTTTTGATAGTCTCGAAAAGTATAAAAAAAAAGGCCCAAATAGATGAAGTAGAAATTTCAAATATATTATATCGATATTTTTTCAATATTTATCGGGTACATTTTGTTACCACTATAACTTTTTAACACTTTTTTAAAATTAATATTAAGCATAAATGTAACTCATATCACAACAGTAAAATCTTCCCATATAACAGACTAGCGATCAAGTGCCGATAATATTATACAAGTCTTTTCAAACCTGCAAAAGTCATTTTACCAAATGGTAGAATACATCTCAACTACAGTTATAATAAAAGATCTATAATATATTACTGTTATTTGTCCATAAATTTGCTCTCAGGCCAGTAGACGCACCAGCCCATGTAATTTTGTGAAAAGGGAAAGAATTAGACTGTAAACTATAAAATAGATACCTCGGTGATAATAGTGGGGAAAACAAGCATAATATCCCATTCGCAAAATCTCACCTAAAAATTTTAGAGAAACATAGAGAAATTCCAGTCATTTCTCATTACTCTGAAGGTCAACCTTGCTGGGAAAATTGTTTCTGCTTTACAATTCCCCAAACTGTAGAAAGCGGTTAGAGTCCTGGACAAAAACTAATGTTGCATTCAAAGGGAAAAGAGGCTGATACGGCAGGCTGCAATAATAAGAGAATTTTTACTCTTTCCACTTCCCCGTGAACCTAATCAACTGTGACATGAGAAAATATACTAGGCTCACCCAGCCAGAATGCGTCTGCCACCTGAAAGTGTCCTCAATATTCCACTGTTTGGGACTCTACAATGATCCTTCCGACATCAATTTTGTACATGTACATCAAAATGCCATTAGAAATGCTTACAAACACCTCCTGCTCACAGTTCTGCTTTCAGACTCCAATCGAAACCCTACTGTAAAGACTCCCCAGTGGTTGGCTAAAGGTTTCTTTCGTTTACTAATTTGAAAGCATTTGCTAATGGAGTGTTGTCTTGAGAGATCTAAAACCCGGCATGCCAGAATGTCATTAGAGGCAATATCTTTATACTCAATGTTCTGTTAATCCTTTCAAAACAATTCAATAGTATTCATTGACCTACCAAATTGTATTCTTTACTGAAATTAATGGTATGCGCTAATTGCAGTACGTGGTAAAGACCAGTGTTTCAGCATATATTACATTAATGCAGTCGAAGGGATGTGAAGTGAGCTGTTTGTTCACTAGTATAACTCAACATGCATCCGAGTGGGACTGAGCCTGTGGATTAGTATATTAAAAGGGAATAATAATCTCTTTACAGTGTCACACAGAGACACAGCTGCATATTGGGACGTGTGTGGTCATGATGCTAAAGTTGCCGCATATCTATTAAACCCCAAGTCATTGTTTGCTGCTTTTATTGAAATGTGAAAAGAAAGTTTTGGAGTAAGAAGAAACTGTAAGGTAACAGAGCTATCAGACAAGCCTAAAAGAAAAACTCAGCAGCGAGGTTACATATTATTCCCCCATTCCTCAACCCAGTGAAGCCCAACTGGTAGACCTGCCACCTCATGTGCCTGATGTATATTCCCCAGGAAGGCAAATTCATATGGTGTATCTATTCTACTTAGTTTATTGTTCAGACATGAGCACTACAGTGTGGGCTTCTCCACCATGTAAAATAGGCATAACACATATTTTTTACATATTTTTAATGGGACAGGCTCTCTATTACAGTACACCCAGAGGAGCATCTTAATAGATGGACACGTGTCAGCTGTCATCACTACCCTGATCTGTATCTGTCTTACTTTTGCATAAGCCATGTTCTTAATATATGGCAATGCTTCTGATTTTGTTTTCTATTCTGGGCCCACCCTTTTGAAATGACCATCTGAAAGCAATCAGTGGGTGCTATTGGCGGATAGTTTGGGGATATAACCTTAGGGTTTCTTGGGCAAAGCCCATACAACCTGTAGGGAGTTTAGGGTAAATATCACAAAATACTTTAAAATCTGTCCACCCGTTTTGTCATGCTCTTTTACAAATGCCAGGCCATGACAATATTTGAGTGTTGTTAGATTGCCAGTGGCGTTAGGAGTTAACAGAATATTCCATACAAACCTATATGTCAAAAGCTTTTTTTGATGTAGATCAATTGATTTACATACTACGTTAGGGCTCTATAGTGAGTTGGTAACATTTGGTTGTTCAAGAGGTTGGAGTAAAATGATCCATTACCCCAACCACAATGCAGCCTCATGTCATTGGATCAATCCTGCAGCTGCAGTCAGGCTACACTAAGAGGTATTTAACCGTACATGGAGCAATGATCAGCGGAATGATCATTTGTATGAATGTTCAATTTTAAATATTCTACAGTTTAAACTTGCCCATCAACAAACAAAAAAGTTCACTTGTTATGGTTTCCATCTGTTAGCCAGGTATAAATGGCTGACAAAGCATTTTCCCTTGTGTAGGCAGGTAATGTTTCCCCTTCAATTATATAAAACATATTAGAGGAACAGTAACTAATGATTACACATATGACCATACACACCAATTTCCCTCCCTATCGTAGCTAAGTGAAAATCAAAAACCAGTACACAAGTGCTAATCAGCTTCCTACATATTGTCAATTTGCACTTGTAAATGGCAGGGTACCTGTCATTTTAATGCATCTATCTTCTCTTTTTTTTTTGCTGGTAGTGCCAAAATAAGACTCGGCAATAACATGTTCTAGCTACAGGGACACAGTAGACCCAGAACAGAACAGCTTGACCAATGACTTCTGTCACTGTGGCGGGCTGTTATTACTGTAACTGGAAAAGATGGTAACAATAAACAAATATATATGATATACTGTATATGTGTATATATATATATATATATATATATATATATATATATATATATATATATATATATACATATACACAGTACAGACCAAAAGTTTGGACACACCTTTTCATTTAAAGATTTTTCTGTATTTTCATGACTATGAAAATTGTACATTCACACTGAAGGCATCAAAACTATGAATTAATACATGTGGAATTATATACTTAACAAAAAAGTGTGAAACAACTGAAAATATGTCTTATATTCTAGTTTCTTCAAAGTAGCCACCTTTTGCTTTGATGACTGCTTTGCACACTCTTGGCATTCTCTTGATCAGATTCAAGAGGTAGTCACCGGAAATGGTTTTCACTTCACAGGTGTGCCCTGTCAGGTTTAAAAAGTGGGATTTCTTGCCTTAATGGGGTTCGGACCATCAGTTGTGTTTTGCAGAAGTCAGGTGGATACACAGCTGATAGTCCTACTGAATAGACTGTTAGAATTTGTATTATGGCAAGAGAAAAGCAGCTAAGTAAAGTAAAACGAGTGGCCATCATTACTTTAAGAAATGAAGGTCAGTCAGTGAGAAAAATTGGGAAAACTTTGAAAGATGACCCAAGTGCAGTTGCAAAAACCATCAAGCGCTACAAAGAAAATGGTTTGTGTCCAAACTTTTGGTCTGTACTGTATAAATATATATATATATATATATACAGTATATATATATATATATATATATATATATATATATATATATACATATATACACACATACACTGGAAATGGGGCAAATCAATTCATAGGACCTGGATGAGCTATTGGTTCAGTAATCTGTGGCCGTTGCACATGAGCTCTGCAAACTGCCAATTATCTGATGACAACCCTGGCTTCTATTTTGATTTGCTAGCCTGGAGCAACATCATTGTTGCAGTGCTATACACATGCCAGACCAGCTAATCAAAAGAAGAGCCTCGGATGTCGGGAGTTAGGAGGCAGTTTTCAGGGCTCCCGTCCGATGGCCACAACTTGGTTGCTGAATAAAAGTTTTAAGTAGTGGTGGCAAAAATGCTGCAAAGTAGTAATGCTTTAAAAAATAAAAGTGTTAATACTTTATTTTTAGAAAATGAAAAGTAAATGAACAAAAGAGAAATCTAAATCAAATCAATGTTTAGTGTGACAATCAATTGCCTTCAAAACAGCATTAGTTCTTCTAGGTATACTTGTACAAAGTCAGATTTTGTAGGATTTTAGTCAGGTATATGAGTAACCAGTTATACCAAATATGTGATAATGATCATCATTTTCAGAAGAAGGTTGAACCACAGTCATTATCTGAATCAGAAACAGCTGTGTATGAGGTTTAAAACTGGGTGAGGAACAACCAAATCTAGATTTCAATCTGCTAGAAAGGAGAGGTTATGGAAGACAGAATCATGTCACAGGTCATACGCTATAATAAGACTGAGAAAGACTCAAAGTAGTTATATTACATCAGCAAGGTTTCTCCCAGACAAAAAAAGCAACAAGCCTTCAAACATTTGATATATTCATAATCGTAAAAACAGAGAATTTATACAAATTATTTGCTGTGAATTGGGAATAGAAGACTTGAAAAAGAAAAACCCTTTTCTATATTTTTCTTTCAAAAACTGATAGAAATATTAATTCATATCCAGTCCATGAAAAAGCCCAAAAATTATGCAAACTGTCTCACATATCATGAGGCCTTACACAACCACATCGGTAAGCAATTTAAAAGGGCAATGGCTGCTGAAAAACAGAGGGGTCAAAGATGAAAAGTGGCTGATGATTAAGGCCTTTCAAGGCTAGGTCATTAAGGGGTTAATAAATGTCAGCAACCCACATCAACATTGTTAACACATTCATGTCTGGTGAGTGCAGGGTGAGTGCGGGTGAAAGACATTGGACACTTGCCCCTTCTGCCTCCCCCTACAATCCGGCCTACTTGTTGCATATTTATATTATTTTGCTTACCTCTTGTAGGCAAAGATTACAGCACAATCTAGTTTGTAGCGGAAGGATTTAATGGCATGATATTGATAGTTACTTACACTCTATGTACAATGTATGAGATTGATACAATGCATATATTTTTTTACCACAAAATTTCATTAGCACCTTATTTTTCTTTACTGTTGTTTGCAGGAAATATTGCAAACATTTGACATATAAATTCAGTATTTGACTGACATTCATGAACATTTAATCAATAGCAATGTGTATTTTTATAGTGTAAATGCAATAAGTAAAGGGTCAGGGAAAGCAATAACTTATTAAGGCAATAAGGTACAGTCACTCAATTTTCATGTCTGATTATTTTGTTGGAGAATTCTTTGTTTAGCGTTGAAGAGTCTCATTCAAAAGTTTGTGCGGCTGGCAGGTGATGTTCAGCATTTATGATTTTCAGAAAATGCTGTATGGTATTGATTTCTGCCACAACCACGATTTTATTAGGATTAATGTGATGTTTGCTTGTACACTGTAATTTCAGACTTTAGCTAGGGTCATTTAATGTGCTGTTATCTGTTTTTGTATGTTTGTTTGTTCCTATAAATAATAATTTAACAATTTGTAAAATGGTTTAATTTTTTTGAGTTTTTTCTCATCCTGTTGGGCCCAGAAAATGATAGAAGAAGACTCAGGTATTAACTGTTGATGGGGTCAGAATAAGGATGGGAAAGATCACTTCTTCATCATTACCTTCTCCTGTGCTTGTCTATAGTGAGCAACACAATATAGAATGGAATGTATAGTGCAAAGCAAGGATGAACATATTATTTTTGCAACCTGTACAGCTGCTCAGAGGTGCAAGAAATAGGAAGGGGGGGCATTTCGACCTATAAAGTTATACATAAAGGGGTGCATTATGAGAAACAATTTGATTGCTCTTCTGGCACAGGGGTCCTCCTTTGTCTGTGTCCACCTATGGTGAAAAGTGATGTATGCATTTAAAACTGTTAAAGGTTAGCAGTCCAGACTATACAGATAGGCTGCTGTTGTAGGGAATTAATTAGACTATTTATCCTGTCTGCTGTAATCAGGGGAAGTCCAGAAAACTCAGCCAGACTGCTGTTATTGGGGATTGTCCAGATTACTGCTGCTATTTGGGGCACTCAAGACTATACATACAGACTATTGTTATAAGGGATGATCCAAGCTGCTCAGCCTGACTTCTGCTATTGCGGGACAGCCCAGATTACTCAGGCAGACTGCTGCAGGTTGGAGCAGTCCAAACTATGCTGTTTATTTTGATTGGGGATGATTTATTCTACTCTGCCCTACTGTTGCTATTGAGTGCAGTCCAGGCTACTTAAAGGGGTTGTCCACTACTTGGACAACTATTTAGAATTGTTGCTGTTATTGGTGACAGTCTAATCAGACTACTAGATAGGCAGTCTAGAGCCTAAAGATAGGCAACTGTTATATGGGATGATCCAAGCTACTCAGCCTGGATGCTGCTATCTGGGAGCGTTCAAACTAGTCAATTAGACTGTTGGTATTGGGGCAACCCAGACTATACAGACAGGCTCCTGTTATAGGGATCATACAGAATATTCAGCCTAATTGCAGGTAAAGGAGGCTACACATCCAGATTTCTGCTACAAAAGTTGATATTTGACAAAAACCGAGAACACTGAGTTTGAAAATATAAAAAAAATCCATATTTTATTTAATATATAGTTAAAACAATTATTGCATACTTGATTACATATATATAGAATCTTTATACAGTGGGGGAAAAAGTATTTAGTCAGCCACCAATTGTGAATGTTCTCCCACTTAAAAAGACGAGAGAGAGAAAATAAGTATTTGGTCAATTACAAAAGTTCATCTCAATACTTTGTTACATATCCTTTGTTGGCAATGACAGAGGTCAAACGTTTTTTGTAAGTCTTCACAAGGTTGGCACACACTGTTGCTAGTATGTTGGACCATTCCTCCATGCAGATCTCCTCTAGAGCAGTGATGTTTTGGGGCTTTCGCAGGGAAACACGGACTTTCAACTCCCTCCAAAAGTTTTCTATAGGGTTTAGATCTGGAGACTAGCTAGGCCACTCTAAAACCTTGAAATGCTTCTTACAAAACCACTCCTTCATTGCCCTGGTGGTGTGCATGGGATCATTGTCATGCTGAAACACCCAGTCACGTTTCATCTTCAATGCCCTTGCTGATGGAAGGAGGTTTGCACTCAAAATCTCACGATACATGGCCCCATTCATTCTTTCATGTACATGGATCAGTCGTCCTGGTCCCTTGGCAGAGAAACAGCCCCAAAGCATGATGTTTCCACCCCCATGCTTCACAGTAGGTATGGTGTTCTTTGAAAGCAACTCGGCATTCTTTCTCCTCCAAACACGACGAGTTGTGTTTCTACCAAACAGTTCTACTTTGGTTTCATCTGACCATATGACATTCTCCCAACACTCTTCTGGATCATCCAAATGCTCTCTAGCAAACTTCAGACAGGCCGGACATGTAATGGCTTAAGCAGGGGGATACGTCTGATACTGCAGGATCTGAGTCCCTGGCGGCGTAGTGTGTTACTGATGGTCGCCTGTGTAACGTTGGTCCCAGCTCTCTGCAGGTCATTCACTAGGTCCCCCCGGGGGGTTCTAGGATTTTTGCTCACCGTTCTTGAGATCATTTTGACCCCACGGGGTGAGATCTTGTGTAGAGCCCCAGATCGAGGGAGATTATCAGTGGTCTTGTATGTCTTCCATTTTCTAATTATTGCTCCCACAGTTGATTTCTTCACACCAAGCTGCTTTCCTATTGCAGATTCAGTCTTCCCAGCCTGGTGCAGGGCTACAATTTTGTTTCTGGGGTCCTTCGACACCCTTTGGTCTTCATGTAGCACCCTGAGGATTCGGCTGCTACAGGGGTATTGCACCTCAACCCTGAGGTGTGATATTCCACTCCCGGGTAAGGATGGAGTGTGGAACTGAGCTCAGAAAGCTGCATGCACTACACACATCCCATTTCCGAGGATCAGACCAACGGTACTCCCACTTAGAAATGTGCAGGTACGACCGAGTCTGTTCCTGGCTGGAGTGGGAGGGGGGTGGTACATCCCAGTAGTGTAGGGGCAGATAGGGGGAGCAGCCTGGGTAAAGTTAGGAGCTCATTGGGTGCTGGTCACCTGAGCTCACACATAGAGGGAGTATATAAGGTGGGCACCATCTTAGGACAGGGTCTTTGCAGAGGAGTCTTTTGTAGAAGGCTGGTCAGTCTGTCAGTCTTTTGCAGAGAGGAGTCAGCCAGTCAGCCAGAGTGAGAGAGGAGAAGAGAGAGAGGCCCAGAGGCGCAGAGGGGACCCCAAGAGCCCATAAGAGAGCTAATAGGGTGAAGGGTCGGCAACAGGGTACCGGATCCCAAGCTGGCAGAGGCTACAGCACACCTTAGCCAGGAACCGGAGGCCGTGGGCAGGATCTGCCACGGCCACCCACCACATCCACCCTGAAGGCAAACCACGTGTAGGGTCAGGGAACCCAAGGCCAAGGGTCTCCCAACAGAAGGCCCGAGGGAGCTGGACCTAGGTGGATCCCTGGTGGGGACGGCCAGAAGAAAGGACAAGAAGGAGGGCTCAGGGACACGCTCCGGACTTGCTTGGGGGTTGGCTGAATCCAGGACCTGGTGGACGCAGCACGGCTCGGGTGGTCACTTAAGGCCGGAGTGACCGGAATATCTGCAGTAAGTAAACACCCTGAACTGCACAACCCGACTCTGTCTTTCATTATCATCCACGCTGCACCACCACAACCCCCATCCTCTGCACCTGACCCCCTGAGGCCATACCCCTCCCGTTGGGGGTTATACTACCTAAAGCTGCACCAACACCATCAGCCTCAGCGGACCCTGCTGCAGCGGCGGCCGTAGTGACCGCAATTCAACGGGTGGCGTAGTCGACATAACGAACTTTGTAACATCTGTAGGACTGCCACATACTCTGAGCTTGACACCCTGGGCACGGACCGGGTCACAGCCACTCGGAGACTACAACCCCCATCTGATCCGGCTCCGGGTATTCCCCTAAAGAATATGGCCCAGGGGGCGCGTCAACTTTGGCGTAGTCGGCAGGATCACGTGCCCGCAACACCTGGGTACTGCGTGCCTGAAGAAAAGAACAAGTTTACCTCAAAAAGAAGTCTCCTGCCGGTTCCGGAGGGTCCCCGCCATCGGACTCCGTCACAGATCGATTCCCGCCGGTTGTCCGCCATTAACAGCTTTTTCCCGCCATCTGCAGAGTTTCCCGCCACTGGGAGACGATTCCCGCCATTTCCAAAGGTTTCCCGCCTTGGAAGAGCGGACGCCATTATGGGCGTGCCAGAGGGTGGCAAGAGGCCACCTCCCATCGTGGGCCAGGACCGAAAATGGCGGCAAAAGTGGAAACCGCCCCCATCAACAGAGACTGTGATGCTAGAGGTGTCTGTCAGCGTGAAAGAACTGACCCTGGAGCTGACAATCACCAAGTGGCCCCGGGACTGCCCTCGAAGTGGGAGGACTGAGAAGGAGAGAGCAAAGATGGGTGTCGCCTGGAGCAGTCTGGAGAGAGCGCACCCGGAGACAAGAAGCCTAGAGCTGAGTCCAGAAGAAGCTTACCCAGAGATGGAAGAAGAGCAGAGCAGCACCGGCCCGCTGGCCAGGAGCCTGCTGGAGACAACGGAAGGAGAGCAGAGCAGCACCGACCCGTTGGTCAGGAGCCTGCTAGAAGCAACGACCCCACTAGGCTTAGTGGAGGTCTTGGCACAGCTCCCCCGAGATCGGGAGTGTGCACAGACTGCGCTGGAGGGCCTCGCACGGAGGATGGCCCGGGTGCAACGAGAGACGTTGGCGGAGTGGAGCCGAGAGATGGCCCAGCGGACCGAGACTCGTCAGCGGAGCACGCCACCCGAGACGAGGAGACAGACCGCCTCTGAGGATGGCGCAGGAGGACTGAAGGCCGGAGACGGCGCCGAGAAGGGAGCCGAGCGAAAGGAGGTAGGTAAAGGGGACGTTTCTACCCCAAACCGGGAAACCGCGTACCTGCCCCAGCTCCCCGTCGCAGAGCCCGAAGTACCCCCTGCCGTGCCCGTAACCGCAACGTCACCGCCACAGACTAGGCCTCAACCGGAAGCCGCGGCCGCGACCCCTGTGACGTCACACGCCTCGACCCCGAGCGTGACCAAGCAGGAAGTACCACCAGCCTGGTCGCAGGGCCTAGTACCCCCGGGCGCCGCAATACCAACAGCGCCCCCTACCTCCACGGAGCCACCGGCCTGGTCGCAGGGCCAAGTAGCCCAGGGCGCCGCCGTCCTTACGGTGCCCTTCACTTTCCAGGTGCCCCAGGCCTGGCCGCAAGGCCTGGGCAACCCGGGCGCCACCACCACCGCGCCCATAAAACCAAGAAGATCTGTTCGCCCAGCATACGTGCCCGGATGGGCAGCCCTTTATATGGCCACCGGAGTTTCACCATCCCCGACTCCGGAAAGAGAGACCCCTAGACGAGCCCCTGATTCCGGTTCCAAAGCCCGTAAAAAGGATCTCGCCCCCGCTAGAGGAGGCACAGTTTGAGTGGGACCCCACCGGAGAAGACCTCATGGGGTTCACTCAGGAGACCCGGGCAGCTGCAGCGGAGCGTGCAGAGTGCTGCCGGCAGCAGCTCGAGGTCTTTGAGAGGGAGCGGAGAGAGAGGCGGGTCCGGGAACAACAAGCCCAAATAAAGAGCGCGGAGCAGAAGAGCCGGGCCAGGAGGAGTCCCCGTGCAGCTCATGGTCCCCCTTCCACCGGGACTGTGATCAAGTTTAATATGCAGCACGGGTGGGGCTTCATCCGAGATCACCGCACCCCAGGTGACGTCTTCGTGACCAGAAGAGACGTTGAGTCCCACCTACCGGAGGGACACAGAGGTCGTGACCTGTATGTAGGGGACGAGGTCACCTTCACCCGGCACAAGTGTGCCAAAGGACCCTACGCCCTCCACGTGCATCGCCTGACGGAGGAGGAGCTGCGGTGTGAGGAGGAGCAAGAGGACCCGGACGGGTCTGAAACTGAAACTGTCCACAAAGAAGGAGCAGGAGGACGCCGTCGTTGAGTACGGTAGAGAAGAGACTGTATATAGTTACCCGTCAGGGTATAAGAACTGTTACTGCTGCTAGTTAAAATATAGTCCCCGTAGGGACCAGCAAATTGAACTGTTCCAGTGTGTCCCATTTCCCTCTGACCGAGGACTGAGAGCGGTCATCCCTATTCCCATTACCTGGCCGAGGACTGAGAGCGGCCATATCACCTTGTATATAGTTGCGCTTCCTAAAGCGCCCCCTACCGGTTTTATAGGAAAACCATTTTTCTAGAGAGACTGTCGCACTTTACCCGGTCACAAGTTGCACCGTGACCGGAGGTACCAGAGACAAGAGTGTTATTTATGAAAAGTTTTATATGAAAAGTTTTATATGATGTTTTATTATGTTGTTTATGCAAAAATTGTATGTTTTGGTGTTGTTTATATCTTACAGCCCGAGGACGTGCTGTGATTTACCAGGGGGGAATGTAGCACCCTGAGGATTCGGCTGCTACAGGGGTATTGCACCTCAACCCTGAGGTGTGATATTCCACTCCCGGGTAAGGATGGAGTGTGGAACTGAGCTCAGAAAGCTGCATGCACTACACACATCCCATTTCCGAGGATCAGACCAACGGTACTCCCACTTAGAAATGTGCAGGTACGACCGAGTCTGTTCCTGGCTGGAGTGGGAGGGGGGTGGTACATCCCAGTAGTGTAGGGGCAGATAGGGGGAGCAGCCTGGGTAAAGTTAGGAGCTCATTGGGTGCTGGTCACCTGAGCTCACACATAGAGGGAGTATATAAGGTGGGCACCATCTTAGGACAGGGTCTTTGCAGAGGAGTCTTTTGTAGAAGGCTGGTCAGTCTGTCAGTCTTTTGCAGAGAGGAGTCAGCCAGTCAGCCAGAGTGAGAGAGGAGAAGAGAGAGAGGCCCAGAGGCGCAGAGGGGACCCCAAGAGCCCATAAGAGAGCTAATAGGGTGAAGGGTCGGCAACAGGGTACCGGATCCCAAGCTGGCAGAGGCTACAGCACACCTTAGCCAGGAACCGGAGGCCGTGGGCAGGATCTGCCACGGCCACCCACCACATCCACCCTGAAGGCAAACCACGTGTAGGGTCAGGGAACCCAAGGCCAAGGGTCTCCCAACAGAAGGCCCGAGGGAGCTGGACCTAGGTGGATCCCTGGTGGGGACGGCCAGAAGAAAGGACAAGAAGGAGGGCTCAGGGACACGCTCCGGACTTGCTTGGGGGTTGGCTGAATCCAGGACCTGGTGGACGCAGCACGGCTCGGGTGGTCACTTAAGGCCGGAGTGACCGGAATATCTGCAGTAAGTAAACACCCTGAACTGCACAACCCGACTCTGTCTTTCATTATCATCCACGCTGCACCACCACAACCCCCATCCTCTGCACCTGACCCCCTGAGGCCATACCCCTCCCGTTGGGGGTTATACTACCTAAAGCTGCACCAACACCATCAGCCTCAGCGGACCCTGCTGCAGCGGCGGCCGTAGTGACCGCAATTCAACGGGTGGCGTAGTCGACATAACGAACTTTGTAACATCTGTAGGACTGCCACATACTCTGAGCTTGACACCCTGGGCACGGACCGGGTCACAGCCACTCGGAGACTACAACCCCCATCTGATCCGGCTCCGGGTATTCCCCTAAAGAATATGGCCCAGGGGGCGCGTCATTCACCATAGTGGAGTTTGGAGTGTGACTGTTTGAGGTTGCAGACAGGAGTCTTTTATACTGATAACGAGTTCAAACAGGTGCCAGTACTACAGGTAATGAGTAGAGGACAGAGGAGCCTCTTAAAGAAGAAGAAGTTACAGGTCTGTGAGAGCCAGAAATCTTTCTTGTTTGTAATTGACCAAATACTTATTTTCCACCAAAATTTGAAAAAAATTTCTTTCCAAATCAGACAATTTGATTTTCAGGATTTGTTTCTCATTTTGTCTCTCATAGTGGAGTTTTACCTATGATGTCAATTACAGGCCTCTCTCATCTTTTTAAGTGGGAGAACTTGCACAATTGGTGGCTGACTAAATACTTTTTTCCACACTGTATAGAGTGCCAATTTCTGATGCTTTTCTAAAAATTCCATCATCTGTGGACACTAAATCTTGAAAACATAAACTGTTGGGGGGCTTGGAGGATTTAAGTTGATAAACACTGGTCTAGGTGATACAGATAGGCTGCTGTTTAAGAGGATGGTCCAGACTACATAGCCACACTGCTATTTTAGGGGGTGGTTTAGGCTATATACAAATCTTGCTGTTATTGAGGACAATGCAGGCAACACGCCAGGAGAGAAAACTAAGGCATAGAGGATGATTCAGACTGTATTGACAGATTGATCTTATAGGTAGTCTAAACATGCTGCTATTATGAAAGTGTTATTACCAAAATCACAATGTGGTCTTATAATAATGTAAACATATATTAAAAGGATTGTCCACTACTTGGAAAACATCTTCTGAATCCATATGCTTCCCCACAGTAAAATAATAACACTTATACTCTCATCTTGTGCCAGCGCCATTCCAGCAGTGTCGGCACTGGCTCTATCAAGGATTGCTTAGCATTGTTTTGTCACATGATCTGTAAAGCCAATTGGAGCTGGTTTCAATATCCCCGCCTTCGGACAAATCAAGTAATCTGGAGGAAGTGAGTGGATCTTCAGTAGGGCCTTTGATGGTGAGGATAGCCTGGGCTGCCAGAAGACCCCAAGTCTCCCATGATGTCTGGCATCTTCTTTAGTTGGCGCAGAGGCCGGCAGTTGACTTTACTGTAACAGCCACGAGTGGTGCATAACGACACTGCCATGAACCGCTAGTGACAGGCATGATGACATCAGCTGGGTCTGTGGGTCTCTGCGCCGCAATGCAGTTCAGCTAAATGTGTGTCTTCTGATGCGTATACAACTGAAATAGGCACTGGCGTTGGTGGGCCCCCCTTTTGCACTGTCAATATGCTCCTACAAGAAGCTATGTTATCAATATTCTTTTGTCAGTGTCAAACTGAGGCATATGATTGGTTGTAAAAGTCAGGTGACTAGAATATTGTGTGATCAGTAGTAGTAGGCAAACCCAAACGATAAAGTTTGTGGTCCATACACGGACTTCGAACACGGACATCTCACAGAAGTCCTTGCTACAGTATGGGTTCAGCAGCCCGAACAAAGCTTTGTTGAAAGGCTGCGGCACAGCAATCAACAAGCTTTTCCGGTGTCGGCACTTCTGACCCCATCACAACCATGCCAAGTATTGGCATGGCTGTGATTGGCTGGTGCATCATGTGAAAAAAAAAAAGACGTGGGATTTCCCCTATTTTTGTTAACAAGCAAAGGTGAAGTCTGCTGTCTCGGCTGGTTATCAAAAATAGAGAGGCCCCCACACCGTTTTTGTTATTATTTAAACAAATAATTTAAAAAAACAGCTTGAGGTCCCCCATATTTTTGACAACCAGCCAAAGTAAAGCAGACAGCTGAGGGCTGGTATTCTCAAGGTGGGAAGGTCCATAGTTATTATGCCCTTTCCAGCCTAAAAATAACAGCCCGCAGCTGCCCCAGAAAAGGCACACAGCCGCAGCTGCCCCAGAAATGGTGCATACATTCCATGCGCCAATTCTGGCGCTTTGTCCGACTCTTCCAGCTTGATCTGTTGAGTTACCGGGTTAGTAATGGGGGTGTCTGGTAGACGCTGCCCCATTACTAACTTCTGGGCTTGATGTCAGCGGACATTGCACAACTGACATCAACATCCAAAATATTACACTGTTTGCCAACGCACCAGGGCAAGCGGGAAGAGCTTGGCAAAGCGCCAGAATTGGCGCATCTAATGGATGCACCTTTTCTGGGGCAGCTGCAGGCTGCTATTTTTAGGTTGTCAAGGGTCCAATAACCATGCGCCTTCCCAGTCTGAGAATACCAGCCTCCAGCTGTCTGCTCTAAATTGGCTGGTTACGAACATGAGGGGGATCCCAAACCATTTTTTTAAATTATTTATTTAAATAATTTAAAAAATTGGTGTGGGGGCCCCTCTATTTTTTGATAACTAGCTAAGATAAAGCAGCTGTCTGCTTTACCTGTGCTGGTTATCAATATAGGGGAGACCCCACGTCATTTTTTTTCTTGCCCTATCCATTTTTTTTTTTCGCTATTCCACTTTTTTTCACAATCCACATTTGTTTGCAGGGCAATTGTCCTGCTCTTACACACATTTTGCTTCCTTTTTCTGCTTACTAGCGGTTGCTACGAACATTTTACAGCCACTTTACAACGTGAAGTTCGGTTCAGGTTCTTATTTTACATGGGGTTCAGGGCCGTGGTTAAGTTCAGGTACCGAACCAAATTTTTTTTAAAGTCTGGCCAGACTTGCAGGACCCGAACTTCCACCGGTCCGCCTAGCATTAGTCATCAGTTAAACATCTCATGACACACAGGAGGAGATCACTAGAGTGTAGTGATGAGCGAGCATTAAAATGCTTGGGTACTCATTGTTCGAGCCAAGCAAATTGGAATGCTCAAGTGCTCGGTCCGAGTAACGAGTCTAATGTAAGTCTATGGGAAACTCGAGCATTTTTCCAGCGGCTACCCCCAGAGGTCTGCAGAGGGCATAAAAATTGACCAAATCGATGGGAACAGTGCTCAAATTGCATGAGAACAGCATGGGGAAGACCCGTGGAAGCACTTCTGAATCCCAGGTCACTGCTGTCAACAATGTTGTCAGAGGTATTACACCACTTTTACAGACTCACAATAAAGCATACAAAAACGAAACCAAAATGGATTTTCCTGGGATATATGTTAAGGAACATCCTTTCCAGGATGATGACTTGTACAGTATATAAGACAAAATAAATATACAAAAACAAAAATGCTCCTCCACACCTTGGGCTATATTCACACATAGTGTTTTTGATGTGTTTTTGCACTTTTGTATTGATTTCAACCAAGACAAATGCATTCACCGAGAAATGTCATTTTAAAATTTTACAACCTTATCTGGCCATGTGGTGTGTGACACATCATCAGACACATCCTGTTTCATTTATGATGGAGGGACTCTGAAAGTCATAAAGCCTATTTTTATAGGGCCATCAGGCGGCCCTTACTATTCTTAAAATGCCAGCAGTCAGCCCTCACTATTGTTAGAGGGCAATCAGACGGCTATGCTTTGTTGTTCCCATTAATAAAGAGTGGGTTTCCTATACTGTTATTGCGTATGCAGTGACTGCAAGGGCTCACAAAAATTTGGATGCAACCCAATACCCCTTTGAAGAGACATAGAGGAGGGTCTTAGTGAAAAAAAAAGGTTCCCATTATAAAAGAGTGGGTCTCCTATAGTGGTAATGCCCATGCTGTAACTGCATGGGCTGCCAAAATTTGGGAAAAACCCCACTAACAATTTAAAGACACACAGAGCTGGGCCACAGTAACGACATGTTCTCATTAGAAAGGAGAGGGTCTGCTATACAGTTATAGGGTATGCAGTGAGTCCAAAAGCTGTCGAAATGAAAGAAAAACCCCACTAACAATTTAAACACAAATAGAGCTGGGCTACAGTAACGGCATGCTCCCATTAGAAAGGAGCGGGTCTGCTATTCAGTTACAGAGTAGAGAGTGAGTCCAACCGCTGTCAAAATTTAGGAAAAACACCAATAACAATTTAAAGACACATAGAGAGGGGCCTCAGTACCGACATATTCCCAGTAGAAAGGAGTGGGTCTCTTATACTGTTTGCTTATGCAGTGAAGCAACGGCTGTCAAAAATTTGGAGGAACTCCACTGCCCCTTGCAAGAGACATAGAGGTCGAAGGGCCTCCTGAAATTAATGCTCCCATTAATAGGAAGTGGGTCTCTTCTACTGTTTGCCTATGCAATGAAGTAATGGCTGCCAAAAATTTGGAGGTACTCCAATGTCCCTTGCAAGAGATGTAGATATGTTGATATGGTACATATGGTGGTGATATGGTTGTGGCGATGAGGATGCGGAGAAGGAGGAGGACAGGAGCAAATAAACAAAATCAGGATGCGTATACCCATGTATGGGTGTGAGGACAGAGATGCATGGAAATAGAGTTAGACCTCCGTAAAAAAGACGCTGTATTTGATTTTGTGGTACACTGCTATCATTCGGTGGTGTTGAGAAGTCTGGCCCAATCCAGCCCTTGTTCATTTTTACATGAGTCAGCCTATCAGCATTTTCAGTAGACAGGCAGATGCCTATCGGTTAAAAAATCCACCAGCGGCACTAAAAACCCACTCTCACAAAACCCTAGCGGCAGGGCAGGCCAGGACCACGAGAGAGCCAGTTCAGGCAACGTGACCAGCTTGGATATCCAATAATTAAAAGGTACAGAGGAATCACGGAGGATGTTGGTACGGTTGTCAAGGTACTCCCTCACCATCTTCCAAAACTTTTCCCTCCTTGGGAGAGTACCCCACGCCTCAGGGCCTGATGGGAGGGTCTAAGAAAACTGTCCAAGAACTTTGACAGTGTTCCCCTGCCTCTGCTGGATTGCATTTGTGTCTCTCTCACCTGTACTCCTTGGTTGTCCAACAAACTGTGACCTCTGCCGCCAGCGTTTTCAGATGGGAATTATTTAAATAATTCCACAACAAGGGCCTTCTCGTACTTCCCCATTTTATTAGGCCTGCCCTGCATAGTAATAAGAGACAGAAAGTTCTCATTGAAGCGTGGGTCTAGACGTGTCACCAACCAACAATGACCGTCACCCGAAATTTGGACAACGCGAGGGTCACGGGAAAGGCAGCGAAAAATAAACTCAGCAATGTGTGCCAGACTGCAAAGAGGCAAGACTTCAGTGTCCTCACCAAAAGGACAACTGACCATGCTCTCCTCCTCATCCTCTTCCTCCTCCTCCCTGTCCTCAGGCCATCCACGCTGAACAGACAGTATGGCAGTTGTACAGGTAGTACTGTCTATAGAGCAGGAAACTAGCTCCTGTTCTTCCTCTTCCTCCTCCTCCTCTTCCTCATTGTCACCCAATCCACGTTGGGATGAGATGAGGCTGGGCTGTGTGGAATCACCCTGTATGGTCCCTTGCTCCATCTCATCGTGCTCCGCCTGCAATGGTTGGTTAGGTGGACTTTCCCAGTAACTGCGTTGTTGAGGGCACGGTTAATGTTGTGGGACACGAGTTTGTGTAATGCGGGGACGGCACACCGAGAGAAATAATGGCGGCTGGGGACCGAGTACTGAGGGACGGCCACTGCCATCAGGTTGCGGAAAGCTTCCGTCTCCACGAGCTTAAAAGGCAACATTTCGAGCACAAGCAATCGCGAAATGTGGGAATTTAGAAGTGTGGCCTGTGGGGCATTGGCTGCGTATTTGCACTTGCGTTCCAAGGATTGGGGTAGGGACAACTGAATGCTGCGCTGGGACAAGGATGTGGACGTGCTTGCTGATGGTGCTATTTGAGAGTGTGCAACGACAGGTGCAGGGCGGGAGGCATCTTGGCATGCGCCATGGACCGGGGATGGGTGTGCACTCACAACAGCGGAAGAAGCAGTGGTGTCACCTGCAGACACTGTTTCTGGCCCATGGGGTTTGGCCCACTTAGTTGGGTTCTTTGCTGCCATGTGCCTGATCATGCTGGTGGTGGTCAGGCTGCTAGTTTTGCTACCCCTACTGATGCTGGCCCGTCAGGTGGTGCAAATGGCCTTTTTGGGTTTATCTGCAGAGTCTATAAAAAATAACCAGACTCTGGAAGACCTAACAGTTGTACTGGCAACTTCTGTCATTTTGGTGTTACGAGGAACGCTTTCCCGCATTGTGTCTGCAGCCACCACACTGCTTCTTCCTGCCTGTTGTGGTGCTACGCCTCCCTCCCCCTGTGTGCTGCTGTCCTCACTCTGTATGTCCCCCTGCCAGGTTGGATCAATTACTATATTATCCACCACCTCGTCTTCCACTTCCGCACCCTGGTCATCCACCTGACTTTCTGGCAATTGGGTCTCATCGTCATCCACCTCTTGCGACAGTAATTGCACTTTCCCACCGTCGCCTTCGTATGACCGTGGCTGCTCCAATATTTGGGCATCGCTACATGCGTTCTCCCCTTGACTCACTTGAATCTGGCAAGGCGAGAGGCCCGAATCTACAAATGGAAAAGTAAACAGCTCTTCTGAGTGTCCAAGTGTGGGATAAGTTTTCTCCGGGCACTCGGCATGGTGGGAAGAAGGAGGGTGAGGAATATGTGGTCCAGACTCATGGCTACTGAGACCTGACCTTGTGGAAGACAGGGTGGTGGTGGTGGTGGTGGCAAAGGGACTGGAAGCATTATCTGCTATCCAACCAACAACCTTTTGACTACTCTGGGTTCAATAGTGGTGTACTCTGGTCCCCTAGTAATTGGGACAGGAAGGTCAAGCGACAAGATATGGGTGTTTGTTGTGGCACAATTTCAGCTTGCCCACGGCAACGGCCTCGGCCTCTACATGCACCATCACCATCACGTCCACTTCCCCGTCCCTTGTCACGCACTTTGCCCATTTTAAATGGAGGACAATATTTTCCACGTTCACGAGAAATGGCTGATTTTGGAACGCAGTTATGTGTGATATGTCTGACAGAGAACCATGATTTTAAATAGCCGGCCTGTAATTTACTAATATTATTCTACGCAGAGACCTAGTGTGAATAACTTGACCGAAAAACTGCAGCAGAATGGAAATGGAAGAAATAGCTGATTTTGGAACACTCTTATATGTGATATGTCTGACAGAGAACCACGGTTTTAAATGGCAGGCCTGTAATTTACTAATACTCTTCTTCACAGACACCTAGTGTGAATAGCTTGACCGAGACACTGCAACAAAATGAAAATGGAAGAAATGGCTGATTTTGGAACACTCTTATAGGTGATATGTCTGACAGAGAACCATGGTTTTAAATAGCAGGCCTGTAATTTACTAATACTATTCTTCACAGACATTTGGTGTGAGTAGCTTGACCGACACACTGCAACAGAATGGAAATGGAAGAAATGGCTGATTTTGCAACAGTCTTAATAGTGATATGTCTGACACAGAACCATGGTTTTAAATAGCAGGCCTGTAATTTATTAATACTATTCTTCACAGACACCTAGTGTGAATAGCTTGACTGACGAACTGCAATGAAATGAAAATGGAAGAAATGGCTGATTTTGGAACACTCTCCTAGGTGATATGTCTGACAGAGAACCACGGTTTTAAATAGTAGTTTTGTAATTTACTAATATTATTCTACACAGAGACCTAGTGTGAATAGCTTGACCGACACACTGCAACAGATTGGAAATGGAAGAAATGGCTTATTTTGGAACAGTCTTATAGGTGATATGTCTGACAGAGATGATCTTAAGAAAGATAGTTTTGCATACCTTGCCCATACTGTTCTAATAAACAAAATAAAGTAAGTGTGAACAGGAGTAAGATGTATGACTGCATATTGTACAAAGAAAATAATACAGCAGCACTCTTTATACATACAGTATGATTTATGCAAACATGCGATATATGAAACTGAAATTGCCCCACTGCTGCATTCTTTTGTATGTATATTAAACAGTCATAGCTTGCACCTGCTTATACTTTATTCTGTTACGAGATTCTGATCAGTTTTTTTTCTTGTAGTATACTATTAGAGGTGAAAAAAACCCACATCCCACATTTTTGTTATAACCCTTTACAGAAAAAGACTAATCTTCTACAGAATAGAAAAAGTTTGGAACCACATTTTGCTTCTATTGCGCAACCTGATGCATATTTATTATCTGTAACGTATTCTTTTTAATCTCTTCAGGAGTCTTTCATGGGTGCTAATAATTAAACAGGATATTATTTACATCACAATATGGATTCCTGGCCATCTAATTTTATGGTTTAGGTCCTAGCATTCACGGCTGATTAGTCTTTAATTTCATAAATACTTACACATTAGGTATGAAACAAATTTTTCTCTCACACTATTAGCATGTCATTATTTTTCATAGCATGAAATAACATTTCATTTTCGGATTAAGGAACTGATTGAAGTTTACTTAGGTGAAATTTTTCAAGCACATAAAAAAACATGGGTGTTTATTAACTACCCACCACATATTTAAATAGCTTTTATAATAAGCAACATTCTCTGAAGAATATAGGTAAGACCCATAGATGAACTAATGTTACTAGATCGAAGACCTAATGGTATTCACGTGACCATATGAAATATAGGGCTGTGTATGAAAATTTGGAGAAGACAGAAGCAGTGAAGACCGCTTCAGGCTTCTTTCCTTTTAGTGGTTGTCTGGTCTAATTTCTCTGTGTGGCTGAAGACTTATGAATCACCCCAGTGCATGCACTGTGCGCTGCAAAGATTCACCAGTTTCTGATCCAGGAACGGCGGTGATGTACATGTTATGCATAGTCCTGGCCAGAACCCATCTAGTGAGTGCGACTTGGCTCCATACTCTTGTATGGAGCCAGGCCGAGTCCTATTTAGTGACACGGCTGTCCAAAGGGCGCATTCGTCTAATGGGCATGGCCTCTCTCAATACCAGTGTATGGAGCAAGGCTACGCCCACTAGATATGCATACTCACAGCCAGAGCCTAACCTATACATGCCTGCCGGCCCCGGCTCAGAAACCAGCGAATCCCCGCAGCAAACAGTGCGTGCGCTAGGGGAATTCACATGTTTATAGTCGCACAGAATAACTGCAGACTTATCAATTTAGACTGGACAATGCCTTTATGTCACGCAAGGTGTAGGAAAGACTAAGTGCAACACGAAGGGAAGGGGGAAAAGGGGGCCCAGACTCTAGGGAAAGGGGGTAGTGGAGACCTCCTAGGCTGACCTATATCACCCTACCTCCCCTAACATCCCTATATTGGTTGTGTACCAATCGCTGCACAGGAACCTCGACCTGTCTTTCCCTGGCATTTAGCCCTGGCTAGGGAAGGAAGGGAATGAGCGCTAGTCAATCCCCACTGACAACTAAAGACAACAAGGGGGAAAAAACAAGGGAAGATAGCTTAGCTTTAGTCAACTTCAGAGAGATGAACACATGTCCTCTTAGCACCTGAGAGGAAGAAGTACTGCACTAGCTCCAAGCCTTCACAAGGGGTCATGTGAGTATCTCCGGCACCTCCCTTTAGCAAACAGCAGGTAGGGAGCCACTGGGTCCTAGAGAGACAGCTTCTAAGAAGGTGTCTGTAATGCCAAGCGAAGAGATCTCCTGCAACCAACTGCAGGGTGACTGTCTGTCATTTCCGACACACCCGTGACACTTTAATGTGCAGTCTCATAAACTTTTGCTGTACATATGAAATTCTGCAGGTTTAAGGACCATTATTCATTTATGCTTCTTAAAGTGGTTAAAGAGAACCAGACAGCTGATACATGCTGCATGATCCACGGGCAGCATAAATCAGACACTGACTGCATGTTCTTAGTCAGGTATGTTTCTTCTCACCCACTGCTGGTGACTGGCAGGTGTCTCACTATATGCGCATATAGGGAAAGACCTGTCTATTTCATGGGAGCAAGTGGGGAGAAGCCGCCTGTCTGACTAGTGTCCAACGTGTCTTGGTCCCCGGCGACTTTTAAAGTATTTTCTTCTCTGAAATACTGCAGTGTTTCAGAGTCAAACATACCTGGCTGAGATCATGCAATCAGTGCCTGATAAATGCTGCCCATGGATCGGGCAGCATGTATATGCTCTTAGGCTATGTGCCCACGATGCAGAAATGAAGCAGAAAATTTCTGCAGCATTTCTGCATCTCCCTGGCAGAAAAAACGCATGCAGATTGTGCATGCGTTTTTCCTGCAGAATACATGCGGATCCACATGCAGATTCACATGCGTTTCCGCATGCAGATTGACAAGCGCTTTCCAGGCGATAGCATCACTTGGAAAGTGCTTGACAACTAAGTCACACTGTATAAATCCATGCAAACAGCATGGATTTATACAGTGTGAACCGTAAAAATAAAATAAAATAAAGCTATACTCACCCCCGATGCCCCGGCGTGGCTGCAGCGCTGCTTCCTGGCTTGTTCCTGGCTGCCGGCATATCGCAAGACAGAGCGGTGAAGGGCCTGCGGTCACATGACTGTGACGTCACCGCAGGTCTTCAAGCGATGCCGGCATTCAGAGAGAAGCCTTCGGAAAGGTGAGTATAAACTTTTATTTGTTATTTTATTCTTTTTTTACAGGTACAATGGTACCCAGGTCTGGATGAGAGTCTTCTCTCCTCCAGAACTGGGTACCATCCGCACATAGAGACGCATATAGAATCCGCTTGTCAAATGTACAGACGCGCATTCTATGCGTCTCAATGCAAGTCAATGGCGGCCATTCCGCTGCGCTTCCGCAAAATTAAATGACATGCTGCGGATTTTTGTACGCAGCATAAACGCTGCGGAAAAATCCGCAGCATGTGCATAGAACATGCGGAATCCCCTTGAGGACCTTGGGGTACGGATTACCTAGGGTTTCACAAGTGTTTACGCTGCCGAAATTCCGCAGCATAAACGCTTGAAAAACGCTACGTGGGCACCCAGCCTCATAAGTTCTCTTTAAGTAGTCAATATTTAAAAATAGAAATGATAGCTGGGTCAGAGTCCAGGAGAGTTGGGCAGCATAAACATGGGAAGCAAATGAAGAAACAAAATCAAAGGTCAAGCCACAGTGAGCATCAGTGGATTAATCCAGAAGGGTCATCAAAAAACTAGTTGGCCCAAAAAGCTAGGTTGCAGTCCAGAATATCCCACCGGGAAGAATAAACATAATACAATAGCTGGCACAAGCTACAACAAACATAATTTTACATTTACACTTGCAAAACACAGCTGTTAAAAAGGAGCTGTCACTTGCTACAAAAAATTGAAGTGAATAGCTTGTATAAATCCCTGAACTCCCATGATTCTGATAGTCTTTTTCGTTTTATGCTGAATCACTCTGTTGCAGAGATATTCACATTTGTTGCCTTTGGAGGGCTGTATGTGAAACCTCTGCTTGCAAACCCACTGGACCTTTCTCTGGAGGCGTGTGCTTTGACCCTTCCTTCCCAGATGCAGACAATCACAGTTTGGTAAGTGATCTAGCAGTTTAGCAGTCTAAAACACTGCCAAGCTGTGACTGGCAGTGTCTGGGAGGGGTGAAATCGGTGCCACCTGAGGAAATTCTGAAGGAACGTGCTGTTGGTCTGCAAGCAGTGATTTCACATACTGCACTCCAAAATCTATAAATATAAATATCTCTGCAATGTAGTGACACAGCGCAAAACAGAAAATAGCGGCAGAAGAAGAGGTAGTCAGAGAGTCAGGCTGACCTGAAGTTTATGTGCACAGAACGTTAATTAATACAATCGCTCTGTGTGCACAGAATCTCATTGTTATAGGCTGTACATCTCCTGGTTACACATGCTCATGTGCTGCCAATGAAGATTATTTTAATGTCAGCATGAATGAGTCAATTACCTGACAAATGAGCACTTTGCTTGTTCATTGGATAACTTCTGTCCTGTTTACACAAGTTGATAATTGGCAAACGAGCATTCTAATGAATACTCATTGCTGATTATCGGCTCATCTAAATGAGCCTCAAAACTTTACACTTAAAACGTGGGGTCAAGACCACGAATTGGAGACTTAACATATAATGTAGTTTAGACTTACAGCTTCTCCAACCAAGTTGTATGAAGGGTCGGACTGGACCACCGGATAACCGGAGAATCTTCCAGTGGGCCCGCTCATCTAGGACCCACTCATCCACAGCACTTCTCATTTGCCGAAGTGCAGCTCCTTCACATTGACTGCGTTTGCCTGCTTCTTTATTTTGTTCTCATGCACGCTCCTTAGAGAGCGGTGCACTCTTAATTCTGTAACCAGCTGCACTGCTCATTGGCACATGTGAAGTTCAGCTCCTTCATATGGCCTGCCAACTTCAGTACTGATCGTTATCGCACGCACCACTCTTCAGAGAGCAGTGTGCACATACTACTCTAGAGTCAGCACAATCACAGCTGACTGTGTGCTGATCAGAATGCTGTGCATCTGTGTCTTCGACTCTTCCCTGGGGCTTAATGGACAGTGGTGCTGACAGCTGCCTTTATCCTAACACTGACTGGTTGAAGTGCAGCCAATCAGCATTAGTTTTGCTTGTGTAACCTCAACAGCACAGCTCAGGCAAGGAGCTGTGCCCCAGCATGATAGTATGATTTTGTAATGGAGAAGCTGAGAGAGAATGAGATGGTTTCCTGCTGCCCTGCATGAGTACATTTTGTCCTAACTTGTTCTCCAGCATCAGCACTGTCATTTCATTAAGTGTCTCATACAATTAGGGTAAGGGGCCTTCAGGCTATTAGGGCTGACAGTCACGAATGGGGGCCCTCAGAGTATAAGGGGTGACACAGTATGCAAGGGGGCCCTCAGGTAATTAAGGGTGACAGTGTGCAAGGGACCCCTCAGGTAATTAGGGGTGTCACAGTGGGGAAGGGGTCCCTCAAAATATTAGAGGTAACACAGTGGGGAAGGGGGCCCTCAGAGTATAAGGGGTGATACAGTATGCAAGGGGCCCTTCAAGTAATTAGGGGTGACACATTGGGGAAGGAGGCCCTAAGAGTATTAGTGTGTGACACAGTGGGGAAGGTGGCCCCTCAGGTATTTAGGGGTGCCACAGTGTATGAGGGGCCCTCAGGTTATAAAGTTTGTCATAGTGTGCTAGGGTCCCCTCAGGTAATAAGGGGTTACACAGTATATGAGGGTGCCCTCAGGTAATAAGGGGTGACACAGTGTGCGAAGGGGCCCTGTGGTAAATTCCCTGAAGTGGAGTCGCAATTTAAACAAGAGGATCTTTTGTGGTGTAGTATATAGAGGAGGTATCCCGTGTGGTGTAGTATATAGAGGAGGTATCCCGTGTGGTGTAGTATATAGAGGATGTGTCCCGTGTGGTGTAGTATATAGATGTGTCCTGTGTGGTGTATTATATAGAGGATGTGTCCCATCTGGTGTAGTATATAGAGGATGTGTGTGGTGTAGAATATACAGGATGTTTCCCGTGTGGTGTAGTATACAGAGATTGTGTCCTGTGTGGTGTAGTATATAGGGGATGTGTCACATGTGGTGTAATATATAGAGGATATGTGGGGTAGAATATAGAGGATGTGTCCTCTGTGGGTGTATAGAGGATGTGTCCCGTGTGGTGTAGTATATAGAGGATGTGTCCCATGTGGTGTAGTATATAGAGGATGTGTCCTGTGTGGTGTAGTATATAGTGGATGTGTCCCGTGTGGTGTAGTATATAGAGGATGTGTCCCGTGTGGTGTAGTATATAGAGGATGTGTGTGGTGTAGAATATAGAGGATGTGTCCCGTGTGGTGTAGTATATAGAGGATGTGTCCTGTGTGGTGTAGTATATAGTGGATGTGTCCCGTGTGGTGTAGTATATAGAGGATGTGTCCCGTGTGGTGTAGTATATAGAGGATGTGTGTGGTGTAGGATATAGAGGATGTGTCCCGTGTGGTGTAGTATATAGAGGATGTGTCCTGTGTGGTGTAGTATATAGAGGATATGTCACGTGTGGTATAATATATAGAGGATGTGTGGCATAGTATATAGAGGATGTGTCCTGTGTGGTATAGTGTATAGAGGATGTGTCTCGTGTGGTGAAGTATATAGAGGATGTGTCCTGTGTATATGTACTGTAGGGTGGGCTCCAAGAATTAATTTTCTTTGGTGGGCCCAAGGTACTCCAGTCCGACACTGGTGGTATGGCTACAGTGGGAAAGGGCATTTGCCTAGTAGAAAAAGGTGTAGCCTAAATGTGACACCGTGTGCCAGAAAATGCACCAACATTTTGCCACAAGTAATAGGTGGTGCAAAATTAATATAGACAGTCTAAAGATGCACCAGGTTTATCAAATGCCATAAAAGAGATTGATATATTATAAACCTGTCTAGTCTAAGTTTATACATTCTAAATCAGTAGGGGGGAACCGCCGGCCCACAGGCTGTTTACGACCCGCTGTGACCTTTTCTCGGACCTCCAATCAGATTCCCGGGGACCAAAGTGCTTGGGCCGACAGCTTCTGGCCCTTTCATTTCTTATTACTCTGCTAGCATGCACCCACAGAATTTATTACAGGATGCTGTGGCACGTGAAATGGAACATTACGTCGGGCAGAACAAACTCTGTTAGCAGAGTTATCACGCAATGCGCTAGTGTCCCACAAAAGAAGACAGCAGAAGCGTATCCTGTGATATGCATGCCCCAGCCCAGTGTCTCCAATAATGTATATGCCCTAGCACAATGTTTCCAGTGATGTATATGCCCAGGCCAGTATCTCCAATGATGTACAGTATATGCCTCAGCCTAGTGTCTCCAGTGAGATTTATGCCACAGTCCAGTGTCTCCTGTCATGTGTATGCCCCACCTCGTGTCTCCTGTCAAGTGTATGCCCCAACCCCGTGTCTCTTGTCATGTGTATTTCCCAGCCCAGTGTCTCCTATCATGTGTATGCCCCAGCTCAATGTCTCCTGCCATGTGTATGCCTCAGCCCCTTGTCTTCTATCATGTGTATGCCCCAACCTCGTGTCTCCTGTCATATGTAGGCCCTAGCCAAGTGTCATCTGTCATGTGTATGCCCCAACCCCGGTGTCTCCTGCCATGTATATGCCACAACCTCTTTGTCTCCTATGTGATGTATATACAGCAGCCTCAGTGTCTCCTGTGTGATGTATAGACAGCAGTCTCAGTGTTTCCTGTGTGATAAATACACAGCAGTCTCAGTGTCTCTTGTATCATGTATGTAGAGTGAATATATGTGCAATATGTATCCAATCTCCTGATTGGCACTTTAGATTTCTTCATCTGCGCAAGCATGATATTTTATATATTCTGATTAGTGAAATCGACCTTTTCATCGCGCAAGAGCGATGTCCTCTTATTGCGATTGTTCTTCGCTGTCTCTTTAGCACGCAGGCGTTAGCACGTTGTGACTGTGACCCAGAAGCAATTTCCTATTGGCAGTGCGAATCTTCAATGATGATCCCCAGATGACATCCTATGTTTCTCTAATCTTGTGGTATGTATGTATACATTTTTACCAATGATGGTGATTCCACTTGATTGATTTAATGGTCCACCAATGATATGCGATAATAGATTAACTGAGTAACTATGAAAGTATATGAATTTGACCTTCTTCAGGATTATGCCTATTGGCTGACCTTATATGACATCAGAACCAAACCTTTAAAAGATCATGTAGTCTGCATGAAATCTCATTATAGCCTTAACCCCCTGATGATGCCAGTCCTTTGTGAAACATGTTGGGGAGGCTAAAAATTGATCCTTTTTAACATTAGCATAGGTCAGTTAGTTAGTCAATGAGAATACACTGTTGTTAGCAGAGTATTGGGTCCGCGGTCACTAGGAATTGATTACTTGATTATAAGTGCAATATATGTTGGGAAGAGCCTCATCAAATAAAGTGATACTTATTGTACAGCTGTTGAGATAGTGTGCATTATACCCCTACATACTGGACTATCTACTGACCCTTGTGATTTTTAAAATCTGCACTATGAATTCCTATTAACCCCTTTCCTGACCTTGGACATACTGAGTACTACATGGTTAGGAAGTGCTTCCCAACCTTGGACATAATGAGTGCGTCAAGGCGATTTTGCGAGTACAGAGGCTGTGCAGACATGATCGCTGCAGGATGTAAGCTGATTCTGACAGCTTACACCCGACTAGTGTTGAGCCACCCCCGTAGTGTTCGAGTTCGGTTCGGTTCGTCGAACACCCGTGTGTTCGCCGAACTGTTCGTCGAACACCTTCGAACACCGTTAAAACCAATGGCAGGCAAACAAAAACACATAGAAACACATAGAAAACACCTTCAAAGGTGTCCAAAAGCTGACAAACTGCTCAGAAGACACAACTAACACATGGAAAAGTGACAAGTACATATAGTCATGCGAAAAGAAAAGAGGTGGAGGAGTAAAAGGAGGGGGAGACACAGATATAGGCATGTCATGCCCTTCTAAAATCCAAAAAGTGAGAAGCCGACACGTTCAGTCCGCTCCTGCCCGTGCCACCTCCGTGTCGCCGGGTTTGTGCCAGAGCCGCGGTGAACCCTGACGGCCAGCCCCCCTCTCCCAATACTGGTGCCTGTCCGCTGGTGGGTCGAGCGAGCCCCCCTGTGGTGGAGGCAGCTCTAAGCTTTTTAATTTAAATTGTCTCTCTAATTTGAATGAATACACTTTAAATCCATTTACAAGGATCTATTGGAGGGCAAGTCTCATGCCAGCAGCCGCGTAATTCCAGCTCCAGTAGCGTCCACTAAAGCTGCTGCAGTTAAAAAGCTTTTATAAGGATCGAGCTCGGCTGTCCACCGCAAGGCATCCTACTGCCAGTCCCAGCCCCTATGCCTTGGGGTGCCTCCTGATGCTCTTCACTGAGTATCCCGTGGTCCCGAAGCATTTCCTTTGAAAAAATTAAGTGTCCAAACTACAGGTGGTGTAGCTTGCTTAACAGCCGGGATAATCCGCTGACAAGCAGACACTGCTACTAGGCACAAAGTATTTCCTGGGCTAGATGCAGTTAAAAATTTGTAATTAGATACTCTCGTTGGATGCTGAGAAAGCATTCCATAGAGTCTCCTGGCACGTCATATATGATTCTCTTAAAAAGCTTGGGGTAGGGGTCTAGGGGACCCTTTAATAGCCAAAATCATGGCCCTGTATCACAATACGTCACCTAGGCTGAAGATAAATGGAACTGTAGCACCCTGAGGGTTCGGTTGCTGCAGAGGTATTGCACCTCACCCAGAGGTGTGATATCTCACTCTCAGGTAAGGATGGAGTGTGGATCAGGACCCGACGCCTGCATGCATTACACCACATTGCCGTGGGGCAGGGCGACCAATATGCCTCTGAGATGGGCACGACAATCCCTGTCCCTGGCTGGAGTGGGGGGAGGGAACACTGAGGAAGGGGAACCCTGTAGTGCAGGAGCAGGGAGGAAGCAGTTCCTGGGTGCATTGAGAAGGGAGTATAAAAGGTGGGCACCATCTTAGTTCAGTGCAGAGAAGTCTGAGCAGAAGTGGCAGGGAGCAGGGGCTCTGCATGAGCTCTGCTCCGGAGGCGGGCCTAGTAACAGAGGCCCAGGCCTGGAAGAGGGAGAAGGAAGGAAGAGGAGCGGAGAAGGCTCCAGGAACGAGGAATGAAGGGATCCCAGGGGTGCGGACGGGCGAGTCGCCACCGCACGCCCGAATCCACCTGCGTGGAGGGGTCAGGCCAAAGGGGGAGACTGGTCCCCGAAACTAGTGGAGGCAGGAAACGACCCTCAGCTAGAAACCGGAGGCTGTGACATTTTATGTGGCGTAGCCCCTCGCTACACCCGCTAGGAAGGCACCACATAGGGTCAGGGAAACTGGCGCCAAGTTTACCAAGAGGAGGCCCGAGGCAGCCGGACAGAAGTGTTGGTAAGAAAGGCCAGACAAAGGACACACAAAGGGGGTCCTGTGAAGCGCTCCAAAGTTATCTGGGAGTTGTCTGAGCCCCTCACCTGGTGAGCACAGTATGACGTGGGCAGCCGTTACCTGCAGACGTGGTCTGGATAATAAGAACTGTGAGTAAAGGCCCTGGACTGCATCACTGACTCCGTGTCGTTACTGCTGCTGCCCTGCACCATCACCCCCATCCTCCGCATACACTGCCCTGAGGCTATACTCCTCCCGTGGGGAGTTATGCTACGCTCTGCTGCAACCACAACACCAGCCTCAGCGGTCTGCCCTGCAGCGGCGGTTCACTCTCACCGCAATCCACGGGTGGCGTAGTCGGACATTTAAACATCAAAACCACATAAATAGTTCCGCCACTGGTTTGACCACCCTGAGCCACGGAACCGGGTCGCCTCCACGAAGACTACAACCACCAGCATCCACCAAAAAGGGTCCGGCTCCGGGTGTCCCAAGGCCCAGGGGGTGCATCAGAACATTTTCATCACCTTTCACAATCACCAATGGGACAAGGCAGGGATGTCCTCTGTCCCCTCTCTTATACATCCTAGTGACGGAGCACCTGCTCTCATCAATTCGCCATAACCCCAATATTAGGTGGATTGAGGTGGGAGGCAAAGAGTACAAGTGCTCTCTATTTGCTGATGATGTCCGAGTATATATCACTCAATCACATATATCCATCCATGCTGTTATGGCTGAAATAGATCACTTTGTTACATGGTCAAATTTTAAAATCAATGCAGCGAAGTCTGAGGCCCTCGATGTCTCCCTCCCCAAATCCATATAGGATTCCATCCAGTCCAACTTTCCCTTTGCCTGGCCCTCACAGGGTATCAAATACTTAGGAATTCCTATTCATAGAGACCTCTCCCATCTATGTTATCTTAATTTTGGGCCCTTTATTGAACAACTCCATACAGACCACGGTTGGCAAGTTAGAACTGTAAGATTCACTACGTGAACCACTGGTGTTTTGTGGAAAAGCACATGTACACTGTGTTCCAAATTATTATGCAAAAAGTGTTTAGGAGTGATAAGGGAAGAATTTGTTTGTTTGTCAGTTAAACTCATTGATGGTGATGTGTGTCAGGGCTCTTTATATCACTGTAAGCAATTGCAGACACCTGTGCTAATTAGTTTGGCAGGTGTGTCCAATGAAAGGCAAGACTACTTAAGAAGGCTGTCTCACATTATTAAGCAGCCTACATTTTCTGCCAAAATGGGAAAGAAAAAGGATGTGTCGGCTGCTGAGAAGCAACAAATTGTGGAGTGTTTAGGTCAAGGCATGACTACAATAAACATTGTGCGATGATCAGGATGAAGTGTCTTGGCAATCAAGAAGTAGGTAGCTGATTCACAGTACACACGTGTGCGTGCTGATAAGGGCAAATTGAGGACTCTTTCCTACAGGCAATTACGTCAGGTTAAAAGAGCAGAGGCAAAAAAACCTTGTCATAGCAGCAGACAAGTTTTTGAAGCTGCTGGTGCCTCCAACATCCCCCGAACAACAAGATGCAGGGTCCTTCAGAGGTTTGCAGCTGTGCATACGCCATCCTGTCGACCTCCTCTATCCACTTCACACAAGCAGAAATGGCTCCAGTGGGCCAAACATTACATGAAGACTGATTTCAAAACTGTTTTGTTCACGGATGAGTGCCGTGCAGCGCTCGATGGTCCAGATGGATGGAGTGGAGGATGGCTGGTTGATGGACACCCCATGCAAACACGGCTACAGCGCCAACAAGGAGGAGGTGGAGTAATTTTTTGGACTGGAATCATGGGGAGAGAGATTGTCGGCCCCTTTAGGATCCCTGAAGGTGCTAAAGATGAACTCCATAATGTATGTGGATTTTCTCAAACAGCACTTCTTGCCATGGTTCAAGAAGAAGAACCGTGTATTTCACAGCAAGATCATTTTTTTGCATGATAATGCACCATCTCATGCTGCACATAAAACATCTGCATCTCTGGCTGATATGGGCATAAAAGGGGACAAACTTATGGTGTGACTCCCATGCTCCCCTGACCTCTACCCCATTCAGAACCTCTGGAGCATCATCAAAAGGAGTGTCTATGATGGCGGGAGGCAGTTCACATCTAAGCAACAGCTCTGGGAGGGTATTCTGTCCTCATGCAAAACAATTGAAGCAGAAACCATCCAAAACCTGACAAATTCAATGGACGAGAGAGTTCAGAAGCTCCTTTCGAACAAGGGGTCCTATGTGAAAATGTAACATCACCTAGAATAAAGTTTTGAGTTGAAAACTGTTTGATTTCAGTTTCTAATAACCTGCTAATGCTTATAATTTCAAAAATGACCATTTTTTTGGTCTTTATTAAAATGAAAAGGTTGATCGAAAAGTTTGGGGGATCTAAGAGTGTGGCAACCCAGTAGTCATGATTACTTCGAATTCTGACAATATGAGGGTCATGTTGCAGGTAGTGCAGCAAGAAGGCACTTATGTGTCTTGCGCATCTCGGAGCCCCAAAATTATTTTCCGGGCTAGATGCAGCTAAAAATTATTATTAATTTTAAATCTGGTGGAGCTTAGTATAGATGGCCTAATAGGATCAGTGCTGCACACTGCTACAAAGCCCAAATTATTTTCCAGTCAAGATACAGATCAACATGATTAGTAATTTTAAATCTGGTGGAGCTTATTATAGATGGCCTAATAGAATCAGTGCTGCACACTGCTACAAAGCCCAAATTATTTTCCAGCCAAGATACAGATAAACATGATTAGTAATTTGAAAGCTTAAAACGGTTGGTAGGGTGATTTTAACCAATCATCAAGCTTTTACTCTCCCCAGGATGACACAGGGGTAGAAAAGTCATTTCGGATCCATGATTTGTTCATCTTTATGAACGTGAGTCTGTCTACATTATCAGTGGAGAGCCGCGTTCGCTTATCTGTCAGCACACCACCAGCAGCGCTGAACACACGTTCAGACAGAACGCTGGCTGCGGGGCATGACAAGATCTCCAAGGCGTAAGTGGCTAACTCCGGCCATTTATCCAGATTGGAAGCCCAAAAAGAGCAAGGGTCCAGTGACACAGTCATGGCTTCAATGTTTACTTGGAGATACTCCTGTACCATCGTCTCTAGGCGTTGACTATGTGTCAGACTTCTTGTCTCCTGTGGCCTTGCAAAGGATGGGCTAAAAAAGTGGTGAAATGATTCCGCAAAATTGATGTTACCAGCAGATACTGTGGTTCTGTTACGGTTTGAGTGCTGAACACTTGACGGTCCCACGGTTGGCAAGTTGGAACTGTGAGATTCACTACGTGCACCACTGGTGTTTTGTGGAAAAGCACATGTAAGATTCTGCAACAGTCTCTGCTGATACTCCTGCATGCGTGCATCCCTTTCTATGGCAGGAATAATTTCTGCAAATTTACTTTTGTACCGGGGATCTAACAGTGTGGCAACCCAGTAGTCAGGATTATTTCTAATTCTCACAATTCGAGGGTCATGTTGCAGGTAGTGCAGCAAGAAGGCACTCATGTGTGTTGCGCATCCAGGAGCACCAAGTCCCTGTTGTGTTGGTGGCGAGGTAACAATCATGCTTCCTTCCTCTGTCCTCTCCCCCCAACCTCGCACAACAGAAATGTGATCAAGGTCTCCCTCATCTGATGAGTCTTCCATCAGTTCGTCCTCCACTTCTTCCTGGGCTCCTGCACCTTCCTCACTAGTTTGGCTGCTACCATGCGCCCTGGTAAAACCATCTCCCCCACCCTCACATGCCTGCCGCCTTGGTGCTGCCGACCGTCTGGACCTTGCAGATGTTAGCCCTTCCGCATACAACTCCTCCTCCTCTACTTCCTCCACCTCCTCTTGTGCCACCACCTGACTCCGAATTCTGTTTAACATGTGCTCCAGCATGTAAATCACCGGAATAGTCATGCTGATAATGGCATCGTCAGCACTAAACATCTTCGTCGCCATTTCAAAACTGTGCAGAAGGGTGCATAGGTCCCTGATCTGAGACCACTCCTCCAGCGTGATTTGCCCCACCTCTGGATCTCGTTGGCCCAGGCTATACGTCAGAACGTATTGCACCAGGGCTTGTCGGTGCTGCCACAGTCGCTGCAACATGTGCAGAGTTGAATTCCACCGGGTAGGCACATCGCATTTTAGCCGGTGAAGTGGCAGGCCCAACGACTTCTGTAGAGATGTAAGTCGCTGAGCTGCGGGATGCGAACGGCGGAAGTGAGCACACAGCGACCATGCCCTCTGCAGAAGGCCATCTAGTCTGGGATAGTGGGCTAAAAATTGCTGGACAACCAGGTTCAACACGTGAGCCATACAAGGCACGTGTGTGACATTGCCCCGGCGAAGGGCCGCACCCAGGTTTGCAGCATTGTCGCACACGGCCTTCCCTGGTTTCAGGTCCAGTGGAGACAACCATTCATGAAATTGGTTTTCCAGAGCTGACCACAACTCCTCAGCTGTGTGACTCACATTTCCCAGACATTTCAAAGTAAAAACCGCCTGATGACGTTGAGCCCTACTGCCAGCATAGTAAGGAGGTGTGCAGGATCCCTTCTGCGCAGTTAGAAAGCTTGTGGCATGACCAGACAGGCTTTGGGTGCAGGTGGAAGACCGAGAGGAAGTTGAGGAGGCAGAAGCAGTGGAGGAACTTTGACATAAAGAAGATTGACGCACAACTCGTGGGGACGGCAAGACTTGGACAGCAGCCCCTTGTCCTGCTGTCACCATAGTTACCCAGTGCCCAGTCAGCGACATGTAACGCCCCTGTCCATGCCTACTCGTCCAAGTGTCTGTGGTGAAATGCACCCTGTCACACACAGAGTTTCTCAAAGAAGCGGTGATGTTGTGTGCGACATGCTGGTGGAGCGCAGGCACACCTTTCTTTGAGAAGTAGTGCCGACTGGGCATCTGGTACTGGGGCACTGCGACGGACATAAGGTCTCGAAAATCCTCTGTGTCCACCAGGCGGAAAGGCAGCATTTCTGTAGCCAAGAGCTTGCAGATGGTGAAATTCAACCTCTTAGCTTTCTCATGGCTAGGAGGAAATGGTCTTTTACTTGTCCACATCTGAGGGACCGAGGGCTGGCTATTGTGTTTAGACGGGGTTGATAAGGGTGTCCCCGGCAAACTGCCGGTCTGTGAGGAAGATGCAGGCGGACATGTTAGGTTGCCTTGATCCAAAGGTGGTGCTATCGATGTCGGACAGCGCTCAACACCAGCTGGTGTTACCACCTCCAAAGAAAATGATGACCTGCCAATCACGCTGGCTGTTGCGGGTAAAGAGGTGGCAGGTCTGCGCCCCAAAACAGGTGTGACTGCTGTCCCCCCAGTCACAGAGGATGAAGAGGCCGCGGATGCACAAGATATGGCAGACGGTGGTTGGCCCGGCCGGCTAGGCCGCATTGTAGCACACTAAGCTTCCCACAGCAACTTATGCTTCATGTCCATGTGCCGGTTCATGCATGAAGTACTCAGACTATGTATTTTTTGGCCTCTACTTAGCTTTTGCTGACAAATGTTACAGATAACACGAGTTGGGTCATCTTTATCGATCTGAAAAAATGCCCAGGCTATGCAAGACTTAGCACCCATGCGACCTGAAGAGCCACCACGACTTGTGGTGAGAGGCAGAGTTGTGTTTGAGGATGCAGTTGTTGACGTGCTTCCAGTACTACGTCTCTGTCCAGGAAGGCGCAACCTGACCTCGTCGTCACTAGCATCTTCCTCCACCTCCTCTGCTGACCTCATCTCTTGGCTGACTGTGGGTTGACAGTAAGTGGGATCTCCAACCTCATCATCATCACCCTGTGCGTTATCACACTCGTCGTCCTCCGAGCCAACCTGTTCCTGCCCTGACAAAAAACTAAAGTTGTCGCTCCAATCAGGTATTTGAGTCTCATCATCGTCTTCCTCATTGTCTCCACCAACAGGAGTTACAGTTTGGGAATGAGGGTCTACATTATGGTCAGAACCTTCTGCGTCTGGTCCTGGATCCGACTCATAAAGATTCTGGGCATCAGTGCAGATCATTTCCTCGTCTGGATTCACAGAAGCGCTGGAGTCGACCTCTGATTCCCAGGCTATAGTATGAGTGAACAGCTCTGCAGACTCAACCATCCGTTCTACCTCATACTCAGACGGGCAGCTGGAGATTTGGGAGCTGTGAGGAAGCAAGTGCGATTGGGGTGACACCTTTGAGGACTGGAGTATTTGTGATGTTGAAGTTGATGTGGAGGAGAGCCCACTTAAAGGAGCACTTGATATCCGTTGAAGCACCTGCTGTTTTTGTGCCTCATCTGGAATTTGTAGCGATTGGCGTGGCCATAAGAAAGGGATCTTATCACATTGTCCACTAAAAGAAGTAGACATTTTAGTTTGGCTGGAAGATGGTCTTTCTTCTGCAGATGTTACTGTTGCTTTAACACCTACCCCACGGACACAACCTTTTTTCCCCTTCCCAACACGCCTATTCCCCTTTCCACCAGCAGCAGGCCTTTTTCCACTCATTTTGGTCGTTAACTAATTCACAACTCTGGAGTTGTTTGCACAAAAAAACAATGGATGGGAAACGAGCAGAGCTGAGTGGCCAAACTGTGGTATTAGGCCAAAACTATAGGCTGGGTTAGATGCAGAAAAAAATTATATTCAATTTGCAACCTGATGGAGGTCAGTATAGATGGACTAATAGAACAAGTCCCACACACAGCTAGAAGCCCAAATATTTTTTCAGAGGTAGATGCAGAAAAAAATTGTATTCAGTTTGCAACCTGATGGAGGTCAGTATAGATGGACTAATAGAACAAGTCCTACACACAGCTAGAAGCCCAAATATTTTTTCAGAGGTAGATGCAGAAAAAATATATATTCAGTTTGCAACCTGATGGAGGTCAGTACAGATGGACTAATAGAGAAAGTCCCACACACTGCTAGAAGGCCAAATATTTTTTCAGAGCTAGATGCAGACAAAAATTATTTTTAATTTGCAACCTGATGGAGGTCAGTATAGATGGACTAATAGAGAAAGTCCCACACACTGCTAGAAGGCGAAATATTTTTTCAGAGCTAGATGCAGATATAAATTATTTTTAATTTGCAACCTGATGGAGGTCAGTATAGATGGACTAATAGAGAAAGTCCCACACACTGCTAGAAGGCCAAATATTTTTTCAGAGCTAGATGCAGAAAAAAATTATATTCAGTTTGCAACCTGATGGAGGTCAGTATAGATGGACTAATAGAACAAGTCCCACACACAGCTAGAAGGCCAAATATTTTTTCAGAGGTAGATGCAGATAAAAATTATTTTTAATTTGCAGCCTGATGGAGGTCAGTATAGATGGACTAATAGAGAAAGTCCCACACACTGCTAGAAGGCCAAATATTTTTTCAGAGCTAGATGCAGACAAAAAATTATTTTGAATTTTGCAACCTGATGGAGGTCAGTATAGATGGACTAATAGAGAAAGTCCCACACACTGCTAGAAGGCCAAATATTTTTTCAGAGCTAAATGCAGACAAAAAATTATTTTTAATTTGCAACCTGATGGAGGTCAGTATAGATGGACTAATAGAGAAAGTCCCACACACTGCTAGAAGGCCAAATATTTTTTCAGAGCTAGATGCAGAAAAAAATTATATTCAGTTTGCAACCTGATGGAGGTCAGTATAGATGGACTAATAGAACAAGTCCCACACACTGCTAGAAGGCCAAATATTTTTTCAGAGCTAGATGCAGACAAAAAATTATTTAGAATTTGCAGCGTGATGGAGGTCAGTATAGATGGACTAATAGAACAAGTCCCACACACTGCTAGAAGGCCAAATATTTTTTCAGAGCTAGATGCAGAAAAAAATTATATTCAGTTTGCAACCTGATGGAGGTCAGTATAGATGGACTAATAGAACAAGTCCCACACACTGCTAGAAGCCCAAACATTTTTTCAGACCTAGATGCAGAAAAAAATTATATTCAATTTGCAACCTGATGGAGGTCAGTATAGATGGACTAATAGAGAAAGTCCCACACACTGCTAGAAGGCCAAATATTTTTTCAGAGCTAGATGCAGACAAAAAATTATTTTTAATTTGCAACCTGATGGAGGTCAGTATAGATGGACTAATAGAGAAAGTCCCACACACTGCTAGAAGGCCAAATATTTTTTCAGAGCTAGATGCAGAAAAAAATTATATTCAGTTTGCAACCTGATGGAGGTCAGTATAGATGGACTAATAGAACAAGTCCCACACACTGCTAGAAGCCCAAATATTTTTTCAGAGCTAGATGCAGAAAAAAATTATATTCAATTTGCAACCTGATGGAGGTCAGTATAGATGGACTAATAGAATGATGCTATGCCCAAAAGATTTTACTTCACTAGGTGCAGTAAAAAAATTGGTATTCTATACACAGGTGGTATATCTTGCAACACATATAGGCTACTCCACTGACTAACACACTCTGCAATAGGCCAAAAAGGATTAGCTTTGCTAGATTCAGCCAAATGCTGTGAAAAAAACTTGCACATCACTGGCACAGACCTGCCTGGCAAAAACTGATAGGAACTGATGTAACCTAGTCCTGAAAAGGACTGCAATTACAATTAGTCTTTACTCCCACAATCTATCTATTTAAGAGCACAGACCTGCCAGATAAAAGTCGTAGGAAATGCTGTAACCTAGTCCTTAAAAGGACTGCAATCACAACTATTCCCTACTCCCAAGCTATCTGTAGATTTGTGCGAAAATTGGCTTGAAATTAACAAGGTATAGCGCACACAGCAACAGCGGTGCCGTCTAACACGCAGCTGCAGCAGTGAGAAAATGGTGGCGACGGGGAAAATGGCTTGGTCTTATAGGGCAAGGACATGTGACATACACTGCCAATGACACATGCCCTTGCTTGTGTGAAAAAAAGCACTTCGCTCCGTGTGTGCGCTGCTGATAGGCTGACAGATTGCACCTCCCCACTGTAAATGCGGGAAAGAGAAAAAAAAATGGAGATCTTCATTATTCCTGCAGAGATCCATCCCCTGCCCCTCCCCCCACCCCGCTGTACACTCAAACTGCGTATTAACATTAATTTTCATCATTACGGAGAAAAAATCCAGTTATGATTTTGGTGCACGAACAGTTATCGAACATAACCTCGAACAGCCGAATTTTTCTCAAATCGTTTGTTGTTCTTCTTTATTCCTGCAGAGATCCATCCCCTGCCCCTCCCCCCACCCCGCTGTACACTCAAACTGCGTATTAACATTCATTTTCATCATTACTGAGAAAAAATCCAGTTATGATTTTGGTGCACGAACAGTTATCGAACATAACCTCGAACAGCCGAATTTTTCTCAAATCGTTCGTGTTTGCCGAATGGCTCGAACACCGCCCAAAACAGCTCGAATTTGAGATTGGCGAACAGTTCAAGTCGAACAACGCTCATCTCTACACCCGACACTCATTGCCAGGAGCGGTGCTCGCACTGCTCCTTGCACTTTAACCCCCTAAATGGTGAGATGGCTAGGGACATGAGTGGAAATCCAAACCTGACATGGCCTCCGCTAATTATTCCAGCATAATTTGCATTTAGAAAGTCAAATTGCGCTCCTTCTCTTTCAAGCCCAATCGCTGTGCTCAGGAGAAATTGCATAGCAAATTGGACAGTGCAATTTCTCCTGTTACCCATGTGAAAATGCAAAATTTGGGGCTAAAAGAACATTTTTGTGGGAAAAATATGAATTTTTTATTTTCACGGCTCAACATTTTAAACTTCTGTGATGCACCTAGGGTTTCAAGGTACTCACCACACATCTCAATAAGTTCCCTGAGGGGTCTAGTTTCCAAAATGGGGTCACTTGTGAGTGGTTTCTACTGTTTAGGCACATCAGGGACTCTCAAAACATGACATGGCGTCCGCTAATTATTCAAGCAAATTTTACATTCAAAAAGTCAATTGGCACTCCTTCCCTTCCGAGCCCTGCCATGTGCCCAAACAGTAGTTTTTCCCCACATATGGGATATCGGCATGCACAGGAGAAATTGTACAACAAATTTTGGGGTCCATTTTTTCCTGCTATCCTTGTGAAAATGAAAGAAATTGAGGCTAAAACATTTTTATGGAAAAAATTTTTTTTTTTCATTTTCTCAGATCAATGGTGTAAAATTATGTGAAGCACCTGTGGGTTCAAGGTGCTCACCATACATCTAAATAAATTCCTTGATGGATTTTGTTTCCAAAATGGGGCCACTTGTGGGGGTTTTCCACTATTTAGGCACATCAGGGCTCTCCAAACGTGACATGACATCGGCGGACCATTCCGTCAAAGTCTGCATTCCAAAACATCACTCCTTCTTTTCTGAACCCTGCTGTGCACCCAAACAGTAGTTATCCCCCACATATGGGGTATCTGAGTACTCAGGAGAAATTGCACAACAAATTTTAGGGTCAATATTTTCCTGTTACCTTGTGAAAATGCAATATTTGGGGCTAAAAAACATTTTTGTAGGAAAAATGTGATTTTTATTTTCACTGCTCAACGTTATAAACTTCTGAGAAGCACATGGGGGTACAAGTTGCTCACCACACATCTAGATAAGCTCCCTGAGGGGTCTAGTTTCCAAAATAATGTCACATGTGGGCGGTTTCCACTGTTTAGGCACATCAGGGACTCTCCAAATGCAACAATGCGTCCGCTAATTATTCCAGCAAATTTTACATTCAAGAAGACAAATAGAGCTCCTTACCTTCTGAGCCCTGCCGTGAGTCCAAACAGTAGTTTTCCTACACATATGAGGTAGCGGTAAGCTCAGGAGAAATTGCACAACCAATTATGGGGTCCATTTTTTCCTGTTACCCTTGTGAAAATAAAAAAAATTGGGTCTAAAGTAAAATTTTTGTGAAAAAAAGTTGAATGTTAATTTTTTCCTTCCATGTTCCAAAAATTCCTGTGACGCACATAAGGGGTTCATAAACTTCTTGAATGTAGTTTTGAGTACCATGATGGGTGTAGTTTTTAGAATGGTGTCACTTTTGGGTATTTTCTGCCATATAGACCCCTCAAAGTCACTTCAAATGTAATGTGGTCCTTAAAAAAATGGTTTTGTAAATTTTGTTGGAAAAATGAGAAATTGTTGGTCAACTTTTAACCCTTATAATTTCCTAACAAAAAAAAAAATATGTTTTAAAAATTGTGCTGATGTAAAGTAGACATGTGGGAAATCTTTTATTAACTTTTTTTGTGGGACATAAGTCTCTGATTTAAGGGTATAAAAATGAAAAGTTTGAAAGTGCAAAATTTTCTACATTTTCGCCAAGTTTCTGTTTTTTTCACAAATAAACGCAAGTCATATCAAAGAAATGTTACCGCTATCATAAAGTATAATGTGTCATGAAAAAAACAGTTTCAGAATCAGTGAGATCCGTTGAAGCATTCCAGAGTTATTACCTCATAAAGTGACACTGGTCGAAAACAGACTTGGGGTGTAAAGGGGTTAAAGTAAGTAATAAAAGTTACATTTTATATTTTGTCTTTAGTCAGGGATTTTTTGCCTTTAGGCAATTTGTGTTGAATATGTATATATAGCAGTCTCGGTGTCGCCTGTGTGATGTATACTGCAGAGCACTCACCGCTTGAGGTCTATAAATATAATGTGAGCAGTGATGGATTTCCCACTGTATCTAGACATGCAGTGTAACATACAGTACATCTGTGTTTGGTACGACTTACTGCTACGAGCATCATTAGAGAGTCACCTGCGCTCCAGACTGATGTAAACCTTGAAAAGTAGCAAGATCATCCATACCACTTAACATCACACGTCGCACCAAAGAGAAGCAGCTCCAGTCATCACCTTTGGGGTTAGTTAATTAAATGTTTGTCCATATAAAGCAAGGTAATCTTCAAGTTGATAATTCTGTACAGCTCCGAAGGATGGTATAAATATCCAAATGGCCCTTGGTAGAAAAAAGGTTCCCCACCCCTGGTCTAGACATTAGTATTGATAAATATGTCTAATTTAGATGAAAGTCTGGCACACCTCTGTCTCATACACTAAGCTACAAATTTAACACACTGTCCCAAAATCATGGCTCTGAGAATGAAATAATGACAGGATTTGATAAACATTGCTGCAGAACTACATTTGTCCATTGTTTGTGTCTACTATTGCATCTCTGCTTTACGGTAGGGTGATCTTTTACATCCCCTTTAAGGGAACACTAAAACTAGAAATGAAACTAGAAACATTGTTGCCCCCACTGTTAGTCTTCAGCTTTTTTTGCAAAATCCTGACTAGTTAGGCCCCCGATTCATCATTTAAGTTATTTTTTTAATGTCACTTTCCTTTTTGTTTTGTAGTATTTATTGCCATTTTTGGCAGCAAATTCATCAAAATGGTGTATGCAATTCATGAATTTGTCGCAAAGTCAAAAATGGGCATTTTTCTTATCTTGAAATGTTTTTGCAACTTTTGGTACCAAAGTTACATATTGATGCCAAAAGTCACAAAGGATGCACCAAAATTTCATTCTCAAAAATATACCAGGAGGGAACTGGAGTGAAGTTGCACCAAACTTTGTGATTTTTCAAAATGTTGCATTGATGAATTAGGCTAAAATATCTGGAATTGCTAGACTCCGCCCACAAAGAGAAAAACAAAATGAAAAACAGGCAAGCACATATAAAATAGACTGAAAAAAATGGCAATATAGAATAATGAATCGGTGAAAATAAAAAAAAGTCTCCACACACGCAAGAGTATGCAAAGGCGCAAAAGCAACGAGGAATCGGGATCACCGTCTTCTAGGAATATAGCAGAAAGCAAAGTTGTAAATCTCCTGCTGACCAGTGTCTTCTTCATCTGGAGGAATGATGAATTCCCACTCTTTTATCCAAGTGGGTGGGACCTAACAATTGTTTGTCTTGATGTAGACAGAAAAAAACAAGGAGGCCTCTGCTGCAGCCAGTTGTCTTACAGCCAGAGACAGAACCGTGAAGAGGAGGAGGAGAAGTGGCAGAGCTACCAAGACACAAAGAAAAGTTTTCTTTTTATATATTGTATATCTCAGTTTAAGTGTAATGTAAAATAAAGTAGGATCAAAGAAAAGGAGGGGATTTAGGGAGTTTTCTATATATTTTATATTTAACTCTTTTTACAATAGGTAAGGCAAAAATGTATCATCATAGGGTCAGTGATTTCATTATCTGCACAAGATTTAGTGCTGTTTGTACAGAGTTGTCTGATTGTATTTATTCATCAATCTACATGCATGCACTAAATATTATGCAGTTCACCATTACTACTTTTTCCTCTATATTTTTGAAAATTAAAATGACCTCTTTACAAGTTTACAACTTTTAGTGAAGTGGTCACATTGCATGGACTGCACACAATTATTTTTTGTGTGTGTACTACAGTTTTTATTATTTTCTTCAGGTGTCAAAACCTATGAATGCCCCTTTGTGATGACCTAGGAAGTTTCCATAGTACCTAAAAGTTGATGGATTGGTCCAATTATGCTTGATAACTCATAATTCAGATAAAAAAAGAACTGAGGAAGAAGATTGCGCTTTTCCTGAATGGGCAATTTGTTTTATAAAGTCAAGAAATTACAGCTAAGGACGAGAGAAAATAAATCATGAAAAAACTGCTTTACTATTGATCTTCTGCTAGATGTATCTGCCAGGATCCTTTCTCTTAGTTTTATGTACTTGAACTCATATTTTTCTCAACCCTTTCATTGCCAGAAGGGCCTACAGAGAAACATAAAGCTATAAATGTATACTAAGCTTACAGGGTTCTGATCAATCAGCCAAACTCTTTGATTGGATTCTTGAATTATTTTGACAAATAACAGTTTATCTTAAACCACTACAGTCTCTAAGACATGTTACATCAGAATTCAATCTACCCATAATGCAAATTTCATAGCCAAATTTGGGAAAGTAACTAAACCATCACCAGTATCACCAGTCAACCTTGTAATCTATAATATGACCTATAGACATTGTTTTGAAGCCAAGCACAATCATTATTTTTACTTTGTGTTGTAAATGAAATTTTAGTTAATTCAGAATGCTTACGAATAGTTTTCACAAACCTAATAACGTCATCTTGAAGATAACTTCATTCCAATCGTTGCTGAATATATCAGTGCCAAAACCAGTTTCCATCATCTACTCAATATGACCATGGCTAAAAGATTCTTCTAAAAATAATACAACGTTCAATAATAAATAATTCATTGTCCTCTTAAAAAATGAAAAGTAAAAGTATAGCAAATATTTAGGAAGAAATTAAATAAAAACATTTTGGTAAACCAGGAAACATTTGAATCTAAAAGAGTAAGTGTCATAGAGGAAGCTCATGGGGCTTCTATTGTTTCTTCATCTTTTTCATGGGTCAGCTTTACTTAGTCCTATATATATACTGATAATCCAAAATTGAATGTTAGATTTCTATTGAAATATCTGTCTTGTACATACTAGACCATAATGTGGCATTTTGGATGATAATCCCATCATAGACTGAAATCTGTTACTTGGTCTTTTTCATACTGAACACACAAAATTTTCATACTGAACACTTTCTCAATATATACTACTAGTTCACTATTACCATCCTCTTAAAGAGATTGTCCGGCCTTAGGGTACAAGTCTGCAGTCACTCTTTGTGACTTACATTGCGTGCACTGCATGCTGTGAGGATTCTCCGATGTGGCTCAGGGTGTGGCAGGTGCATGATGGCAAGTATGCAATTTACATACATGCGGTCACGTGCCGACTAGACTTACATGGCCTCTCCCAATGCAAGTCTAGTCGGAATGCATCCAGAAGTATGCAAATCACATACTTGTGGTCACATGACCGGCCGCTCCCACCGCAGACACCGGAGAATCCTCACAGCGCGCAGTGCTGACTGCAGACTCGTACCCTAAGGCCGGACAACCCCTGTAATGTATTACTTAATAGAAAAATTTAATAAGACCTGTAATAGCTGTGCAAGAAATATCATTGCGTGGATGTTAAAGGGTATACTTTATACCTTTCACATGAATTTTATTTTCCTTACTCTATTGAAAATAATACATTTAATTTAAAATCTCCTACTATTTTCTGTCTTTAACAATGTGCTAATATATGTGGCTCCATGGTTAAAGACTACAAACCCTGTGTGTAGTCAGATCTCCCAGTCATGTGTACTTCCACTCCCATCGTCTTCTGCATGCTGCTGTCTGAAGGTTATTAGTCAGAAGAGAAAGAAAATAGTGCAGTAATACATGATTGTAAGATTAAATGCCAATATGAGCATAATTCAAAGTTCCAAAATACATGAATGTATTATCAAATACCTATAAAATAGGGTTAAACTGTCTGATAGCTCTTGATACTGATGTACCCAGCTTGGGGGTTATAATCAAGTCACCTCTTTATTATAATACTGTATATTGAGAAATTGCAAGGAATTATCTTACTGATTCTACTCTAAATATTTTATTTTGATAATTATTATGATTTGTAAAAAGTCTCCATAAAGGGGTTGTCTCAAATCCTTAGGCCACGTTCACATGTTGAGTATTTGGTCAGTATTTTACATCAGTATTTGTAAGCCAAAATCAGCAGTGGGTGAAAAATGCAGAAGTGGTGACTAGTGTTGAGCCACCCCCGTAGTGTTCGAGTTCGGTTCGGTTCGTCGAACACCCGTGTGTTCGCCGAACTGTTCGTCGAACTGTTCGTCGAACACCTTCGAACACCGTTAAAACCAATGGCAGGCAAACAAAAACACATAGAAACACATAGAAAACACCTTCAAAGGTGTCCAAAAGCTGACAAACTGCTCAGAAGACACAACTAACACATGGAAAAGTGACAAGTACATATAGTCATGCGAAAAGAAAAGAGGTGGAGGAGTAAAAGGAGGGGGAGACACAGATATAGGCATGTCATGCCCTTCTAAAATCCAAAAAGTGAGAAGCCGAGACGGCCAGTCCGCTCCTGCCCGTGCCACCTCCGTGTCGCCGGGTTTGTGCCAGAGCCGCGGTGAACCCTGACGGCCAGCCCCCCTCTCCCAATACTGGTGCCTGTCCGCTGGTGGGTCGAGAGAGCCCCCCTGTGGTGGAGGCAGCTCTAAGCTTTTTAATTTAAATTGTCCCTCTAATTTGAATGAATACACTTTAAATCCATTTACAAGGATCTATTGGAGGGCAAGTCTCATGCCAGCAGCCGCGTAATTCCAGCTCCAGTAGCGTCCACTAAAGCTGCTGCAGTTAAAAAGCTTTTATAAGGATCGAGCTCGGCTGTCCACCGCAAGGCATCCTAGTGCCAGTCCCAGCCCCTATGCCTTGGGGTGCCTCCTGATGCTCTTCACTAAGTATCCCGTGGTCCCGAAGCATTTCCTTTGAAAAAATTAAGTGTCCAAACTACAGGTGGTGTAGCTTGCTTAACAGCCGGGATAATCCGCTGACTAGCAGACACTGCTACTAGGCACAAAGTATTTCCTGGGCTAGATGCAGTTAAAAATTTGTAAGTAGATACTCTCGTTGGATGCTGAGAAAGCATTCCATAGAGTCTCCTGGCACGCCATATATGATTCTCTTAAAAAGCTTGGGGTAGGGGTCTAGGGGACCCTTTTATAGCCAAAATCACGGCCCTGTATCACAATACGTCACCTAGGCTGAAGATAAATGGAACTGTAGCACCGAGGGCTCGGTTGCTACAGACGTATTGCACCTCACCCAGAGGTGTGATATCTCACTCTCAGATAAGGATGGAGTGTGGATCAGGACCCGACACCTGCATGCATTACACCACATTGCCGTGGGGCAGGGCGACCAATATGCCCCTGAGATGGGCACGACAGTCCCTGTCCCTGGCTGGAGTGGGGGGAGGGAACACTGAGGAAGGGGAACCCTGCAGTGCAGGAGCAGGGAGGAAGCAGTTCCTGGGTGCATTGAGAAGGGAGTATAAAAGGTGGGCACCATCTTAGTTCAGTGCAGAGAAGTCTGAGCAGAAGTGGCAGGGAGCAGGGGCTCTGCATGAGCTCTGCTCCGGAGGCGGGCCTAGTAACAGAGGCCCAGGCCTGCAAGAGGGAGAAGGAAGGAAGAGGAGCGGAGAAGGCTCCAGGAACGAGGAATGAAGGGATCCCAGGGGTGCGGACGGGCGAGTCGCCACCGCACGCCCGAATCCACCTGCGTGGAGGGGTCAGGCCAAAGGGGGAGACCGGTCCCCGAACTAGTGGAGGCAGGAAACGACCCTCAGCTAGAAACCGGAGGCTCTGACATTTTATGTGGCGCAGCCCCTTGCTCCACCCGCTAGGAAGGCACGACATAGGGTCAGGGAAACTGGCACCAAGTTTACCAAGAGGAGGCCCGAGGCAGCCGGACAGAAGTGTTGGTAAGAAAGGCCAGACAAAGGACACACAAAGGGGGTCCTGTGAAGCGCTCCAAAGTTATCTGGGAGTTGTCTGAGCCCCTCACCTGGTGAGCACAGTACGACGTGGGCAGCCGTTACCTGCAGACGTGGTCTGGATAATAAGAACTGTGAGTAAAGGCCCTGAACTGCATCACTGACTCCGTGTCGTTACTGCTGCTGCCCTGCACCATCACCCCCATCCTCCGCATACACTGCCCTGAGGCTATACTCCTCCCGTGGGGAGTTATGCTACGCTCTGCTGCACCCACAACACCAGCCTTAGCGGTCTGCCCTGTAGCGGCGGTTCACTCTGACCGCAATCCACGGGTGGCGTAGTCGGACATTTAAACATCAAAACCACATAAATAGTTCCGCCACTGGTTTGACCGCCCTGAGCCACGGAACCGGATCGCCGCCACGAAGACTACAACCACCAGCATCCACCAAAAAGGGTCCGGCTCCGGGTGTCCCAAGGCCCAGGGGGTGCGTCAGAACATTTTCATCACCTTTCACAATCACCAATGGGACAAGGCAGGGATGTCCTCTGTCCCCTCTCTTATACATCCTAGTGACGGAGCACCTGCTCTCATCAATTCGCCATAACCCCAATATTAGGTGGATTGAGGTGGGAGGCACCGAGTACAAGTGCTCTCTATTTGCTGATGATGTCCTAGTATATATCACTCAATCACATATATCCATCCCTGCTGTTATGGCTGAAATAGATCACTTTGTTACATGGTAAAATTTTAAAATCAATGCAGCGAAGTCTGAGGCCCTCGATGTCTCCCTCCCTAAATCCATATAGGATTCCATCCAGTCCAACTTTCCCTTTGCCTGGCCCTCACAGGGTATCAAATACTTAGGAATTCCTATTCATAGAGACCTCTCCCATCTATGTTATCTTAATTTTGGGCCCTTTATTGAACAATTCCATACAGACCACGGTTGGCAAGTTAGAACTGTAAGATTCACTACGTGAACCACTGGTGTTTTGTGGAAAAGCACATGTACACCGCGTTCCAAATTATTATGCAAAAAGTGTTTAGGAGTGATAAGGGAAGAATTTGTTTGTTTGTCAGTTAAACTCATTGATGGTGATGTGTGTCAGGGCTCTTTATATCACTGTAAGCAATTGCAGACACCTGTGCTAATTAGTTTGGCAGGTGTGTCCAATGAAAGGCAAGACTACTTAAGAAGGCTCTCTCACATTATTAAGCAGCCTACATTTTCTGCCAAAATGGGAAAGAAAAAGGATGTGTCGGCTGCTGAGAAGCAACAAATTGTGGAGTGTTTAGGTCAAGGCATGACTACAATCAACATTGTGCGATGATCAGGATGAAGTGTCTTGGCAATCAAGAAGTATGTAGCTGATTCACAGTACACACGTGTGCGTGCTGATAAGGGCAAATTGAGGACTCTTTCCTACAGGCAATTACGTCAGGTTGAAAGAGCAGCGGCAAAAAAGCCTTGTCATAGCAGCAGACAAGTTTTTGAAGCTGCTTGTGCCTCCAACGTCCCCCGAACAACAAGATGCAGGGTCCTTCAGAGGTATGCAGCTGTGCATACGCCATCCTGTCGACCTCCTCTATCCACTTCACACAAGCAGAAACGGCTCCAGTGGGCCAAACATTACATGAAGACTGATTTCAAAACTGTTTTGTTCACGGATGAGTGCCGTGCAGCGCTCGATGGTCCAGATGAATGGAGTGGAGGATGGCTGGTTGATGGACACCCCACGCAAACACGGCTACAGCGCCAACAAGGAGGAGGTGGAGTAATGTTTTGGGCTGGAATCATGGGGAGAGAGATTGTCGGCCCCTTTAGGATCCCTGAATGCGCTAAAGATGAACTCCATAATGTATGTGGATTTTCTCAAACAGCACTTCCTGCCATGGTTCAAGAAGAAGAACCGTGTATTTCACAGCAAGATCATTTTTCTGCATGATAATGCACCATCTCATGCTGCACATAAAACATCTGCATCTCTGGCTGATATGGGCATAAAAGGGGACAAACTTATGGTGTGACCCCCATGCTCCCCTGACCTCTACCCCATTCAGAACCTTTGGAGCATCATTAAAAGGAGTGTCTATGATGGCGGGAGGCAGTTCACATCTAAGCAACAGCTCTGGGAGGGTATTCTGTCCTCATGCAAAACAATTGAAGCAGAAACCATCCAAAACCTGACAAATTCAATGGACGAGAGAGTTCAGAAGCTCCTTTCGAACAAGGGGTCCTATGTGAAAATGTAACATCACCTAGAATAAAGTTTTGAGTTGAAAACTGTTTGATTTCAGTTTCTAACAACCTGCTAATGCTTATAATTTCAAAAATGACCATTTTTTTGGTCTTTATTAAAATGAAAAGGTTGATCGAAAAGTTTGGGGGATCTAAGAGTGTGGCAACCCAGTAGTCATGATTACTTCGAATTCTGACAATATGAGGGTCATGCTGCAGGTAGTGCAGCAAGAAGGCACTTATGTGTCTTGCGCATCTCGGAGCCCCAAAATTATTTTCCGGGCTAGATGCAGCTAAAAATTATTTTTAATTTTAAATCTGGTGAAGCTTATTATAGATGGCCTAATAGGATCAGTGCTGCACACTGCTACAAAGCCCAAATTATTTTCCAGTCAAGATACAGATAAACATGATTAGTAATTTGAAAGCTTAAAACGGTTGGTAGGGTGATTTTAACCAATCATCAAGCTTTTACTCTCCCCAGGATGACACAGGGGTAGAAAAGTCGTTTCGGATCCATGATTTGTTCATCTTTATGAACGTGAGTCTGTCTACATTATCAGTGGAGAGCCGCGTGCGCTTATCTGTCAGCACACCACCAGCAGCGCTGAACACACGTTCAGACAGAACGCTGGCTGCGGGGCATGACAAGATCTCCAAGGCGTAAGTGGCTAGCTCCGGCCATTTATCCAGATTGGAAGCCCAAAAAGAGCAAGGGTCCAGTGACACAGTCGTGGCTTCAATGTTTACTTGGAGATACTCCTGTACCATCGTCTCTAGGCGTTGACTATGTGTCAGACTTCTTGTCTCCTGTGGCCTTGCAAAGGATGGGCTAAAAAAGTGGTGAAATGATTCCGCAAAATTGATGTTACCAGCAGATACTGTGGTTCTGTTACGGTTTGAGTGCTGAACACTTGACGGTCCCACGGTTGGCAAGTTGGAACTGTGAGATTCACTACGTGCACCACTGGTATTTTGTGGAAAAGCACATGTAAGATTCTGCAACAGTCTCTGCTGATACTCCTGCATGCGTGCATCCCTTTCTATGGCAGGAATAATTTCTGCAAATTTACTTTTGTACCGGGGATCTAACAGTGTGGCAACCCAGTAGTCAGGATTATTTCTAATTCTCACAATTCGAGGGTCATGTTGCAGGTAGTGCAGCAAGAAGGCACTCATGTGTGTTGCGCATCCAGGAGCACCAAGTCCCTGTTGTGTTGGTGGCGAGGTAACAATCATGCTTCCTTCCTCTGTCCTCTCCCCCCAACCTCGCACAACAGAAATGTGATCAAGGTCTCCCTCATCTGATGAGTCTTCCATCAGTTCGTCCTCCACTTCTTCCTGGGCTCCTGCACCTTCCTCACTAGTTTGGCTGCTACCATGCGCCCTGGTAAAATCATCTCCCCCACCCTCACATGCCTGCCGCCCTGGTGCTGCCGACCGTCTGGACCTTGCAGATGTTAGCCCTTCCGCATACAACTCCTCCTCCTCTACTTCCTCCACCTCCTCTTGTGCCACCACCTGACTCCGAATTCTGTTTAACATGTGCTCCAGCATGTAAATCACCGGAATAGTCATGCTGATAATGGCATCGTCAGCACTAAACATCTTCGTCGCCATTTCAAAACTGTGCAGAAGGGTGCATAGGTCCCTGATCTGAGACCACTCCTCCAGCGTGATTTGCCCCACCTCTGAATCTCGTTGGCCCAGGCTATACGTCAGAACGTATTGCACCAGGGCTTGTCGGTGCTGCCACAGTCGCTGCAACATGTGCAGAGTTGAATTCCACCGGGTAGGCACATCGCATTTTAGCCGGTGAAGTGGCAGGCCCAACGACTTCTGTAGAGATGTAAGTCGCTGAGCTGCGGGATGCGAACGGCGGAAGTGAGCACACAGCGACCGTGCCCTCTGCAGAAGGCCATCTAGTCTGGGATAGTGGGCTAAAAATTGCTGGACAACCAGGTTCAACACGTGAGCCATACAAGGCACGTGTGTGTGACATTGCCCCGGCGAAGGGCCGCACCCAGGTTTGCAGCATTGTCGCACACGGCCTTCCCTGGTTTCAGGTCCAGTGGAGACAACCATTCATGAAATTGGTTCTCCAGAGCTGACCACAACTCCTCAGCTGTGTGACTCACATTTCCCAGACATTTCAATGTAAAAACCGCCTGATGACGTTGAGCCCTACTGCCAGCATAGTAAGGAGGTGTGCAGGATCCCTTCTGCGCAGTTAGAAAGCTTGTGGCATGACCAGACAGGCTTTGGGTGCAGGTGGAAGACCGAGAGGAGGTTGAGGAGGCAGAAGCAGTGGAGGAAAAATGACATAAAGAGGATTGACGCACAACTCGTGGGGACGGCAAGACTTGGACAGCAGCCCCTTGTCCTGCTGTCACCATAGTTACCCAGTGCCCAGTCAGCGACATGTAACGCCCCTGTCCATGCCTACTCGTCCAAGTGTCTGTGGTGAAATGCACCCTGTCACACACAGAGTTTCTCAAAGAAGCGGTGATGTTGTGTGCGACATGCTGGTGGAGCGCAGGCACACCTTTCTTTGAGCTTGCAGATGGTGAAATTCAACCTCTTAGCTTTCTCATGGCTAGGAGGAAATGGTCTTTTACTTGTCCACATCTGAGGGACCGAGGGCTGGCTATTGTGCTTAGACGGGGTTGATAAGGGTGTCCCCGGCAAACTGCCGGTCTGTGAGGAAGATGCAGGCGGACATGTTAGGTTGCCTTGATCCAAAGGTGGTGCTATCGATGTCGGACAGCGCTCAAGACCAGCTGGTGTTACCACCTCCAAAGAAAATGATGACCTGCCAATCACGCTGGCTGTTGCGGGTAAAGAGGTGGCAGGTCTGCGCCCTAAAACAGGTGTGACTGCTGTCCCCCCAGTCACAGAGGATGAAGAGGCCGCGGATGCACAAGATATGGCAGACGGTGGTTGGCCCGGCCGGCTAGACCGCATTGTAGCACACTGAGCTTCCCACTGCAACTTATGCTTCATGTCCATGTGCCGGTTCATGCATGAAGTACTCAAACTATGTATTTTTTGGCCTCTACTTAGCTTTTGCTGACAAATGTTACAGGTAACACGAGTTGGGTCATCTTTATCGATCTGAAAAAATGCCCAGGCTATGCAAGGCTTAGCACCCATGCGACCTGAAGAGCCACCACGACTTGTGGTGAGAGGCAGAGTTGTGTTTGAGGATGCAGTTGTTGACGTGCTTCCAGTACTACGTCTCTGTCCAGGAAGGCGCAACCTGACCTCGTCGTCACTAGCATCTTCCTCCACCTCCTCTGCTGACCTCATCTCTTGGCTGACTGTGGGTTGACAGTAAGTGGGATCTCCGACCTCATCATCATCACCCTGTGCGTTATCACACCCGTCGTCCTCAGAGCCAACCTGTTCCTGCCCTGACAAAAAACTAAAGTTGTCGCTCCAATCAGGTATTTGAGTCTTATCATCGTCTTCCTCATTGTCTCCACCAACAGGAGTTACAGTTTGGGAATGAGGGTCTACATTATGGTCAGAACCTTCTGCGTCTGGTCCTGGATCCGACTCATAAAGATTCTGGGCATCAGTGCAGATCATTTCCTCGTCTGGATTCACAGAAGCGCTGGAGTCGACCTCTGATTCCCAGGCTATAGTATGAGTAAACAGCTCTGCAGACTCAACCATCTGTTCTACCTCATACTCAGACGGGCAGCTGGAGATTTGGGAGCTGTGAGGAAGCAAGTGCGATTTGGGTGACACCTTTGAGGACTGGAGTATTTGTGATGTTGAAGTTGATGTGGAGGAGAGCCCACTTAAAGGAGCACTTGATATCCGTTGAAGCACCTGCTGTTTTTGTGCCTCATCTGGAATTTGTAGCGATTGGCGTGGCCGTAAGAAAGGGATCTTATCACATTGTCCGCTAAAAGAAGTAGACATTTTAGTTTGGCTGGAAGATGGTCTTTCTTCTGCACCTACCCCACGAACACAACCTTTTTTCCCCTTCCCAACACGCCTATTCCCCTTTCCACCAGCAGCAGGCCTTTTTCCACTCATTTTGGTGGTTAACTAATTCACAACTCTGGAGTTGTTTGCACAAAAAAACAATGGATGGTAACCGAGCAGAGCTGAGTGGCCAAACTGTGGTATTAGGCCAAAACTATTGGGTGGGTTAGATGCAGAAAAAAATTATTTTTAATTTGCAACCTGATGGAGGTCAGTATAGATGGACTAATAGACCAAGTCCCACACACTGCTAGAAGCCCAAATATTTTTTCAGAGCTAGATGCAGAAAAAAATTATTTTTAATTTGCAACCTGATGGAGGTCAGTATAGATGGACTAATAGAACAAGTCCCACACGCTGCTAGAAGCCCAAATATTTTTTCAGAGATAAATGAAGAAAAAAATTATTTTTAATTTGCAACCTGATGGAGGTCAGTATAGATGGACTAATAGACCAAGTCCCACACACTGCTAGAAGCCCAAATATTTTTTCAGAGCTAGATGCAGAAAAAAATTATTTTTAATTTGCAACCTGATGGAGGTCAGTATAGATGGACTAATAGACCAAGTCCCACACACCGCTAGAAGCCCAAATATTTTTTCAGAGCTAGATGCAGAAAAAAATTATATTCAATTTGCAACCTGCTGGAGGTCAGTATAGAAGGACTAATAGAACAAGTCCCACACACTGCTAGAAGCCCAAATATTTTTTCAGAGCTAAATGAAGAAAAAAATTATTTTTAATTTGCAACCTGATGGAGGTCAGTATAGATGGACTAATAGACCAAGTCCCACACACTGCTAGAAGCCCAAATATTTTTTCAGAGCTAGATGCAGAAAAAAATTATATTCAGTTTGCAACCTGATGGAGGTCAGTATATATGGACTAATAGAATGATGCTATGCCCAAAAGATTTTACTTCACTAGGTGCAGTAAAAAAATTGGTATTCTATACACAGGTGGTATATCTTGCAACACAGATAGGCTACTCCACTGACTAACACACTCTGCAATAGGCCAAAAAGGATTAGCTTTGCTAGATTCAGCCAAATGCTGTGAAAAAAACTTGCACAGCACTGGCACAGACCTGCCTGGCAAAAACTGATAGGAACTGATGTAACCTAGTCCTGAAAAGGACTCCAATTACAATTAGTCTTTACTCCCACAATCTATCTATTTAAGAGCACAGACCTGCCTGATAAAAGTCGTAGGAAATGCTGTAACCTAGTCCTTAAAAGGACTGCAATCACAACTATTCCCTACTCCCAAGCTATCTGTAGATTTGTGCGAAAATTGGCTTGAAATTAACAAGGTATAGCGCACACAGCAACAGCGGTGCCGTCTAACACGCAGCTGCAGCAGTGAGAAAATGGTGGCGACGGGGAAAATGGCTTGGTCTTATAGGGCAAGGACATGTGACATACACTGCCAATCACACATGCCCTTGCTTGTGTGAAAAAAAGCACTTCGCTCCGTGTGTGCGCTGCTGATAGGCTGACAGATTGCACCTCCCCACTGCAAATGCGGGAAAGAGAAAAAAAAATGGAGATCTTCATTGTTCCTGCAGAGATCCATCCCCTGCCCCTCCCCCCGCCCCGCTGTACACTCAAACTGCGTATTAACATTAATTTTCATCATTACTGAGAAAAAATCCAGTTATGATTTTGGTGCACGAACAGTTATCGAACATAACCTCGAACAGCCGAATTTTTCTCAAATTGTTCGTGTTCGCCGACCGGCTCGAACACCGCCCAAAACAGCTCGAATTTGAGATTGGCGAACAGTTCGAGTAGAACAACGCTCATCTCTAGTGGTGACGTGTTTCTATTATACTTTTCCTCTGATTGTTCCACTCCTGGTTTTGGCTTACAAATACTGATGTAAAATACTGACCAAATACTCAATGTGTGACCATGTCCTTAAAGGGAATCTGTCACCAGGAGCTGGAAGATGTAGGGGCAGAGACTCTGATTCTAGCGATGTGTCACTTACTGAGCTGACTGCGGTCATTTTGATAAAGTCACTGTTTTATCTGCTGTAGATCTAGCAGTCATCTGAACTCTGTATATCTCCACTCCCCCACTGATTGTCATATTTCTGCTCATGCACAGTGTACACAGAAAGCTGCCAATCAGTGTTGGGGGTGGGGTTATACGGCGCTCATGAATATGGAAGATTACCTGGCAGCAAGTTTACTAATCCTCTAGTGAGAATCTCCTGCTGATAAAACAGTGATTTTTATCAATACTACAGTAAGCAGCCCAGTAAAGTGACACATCGCTGGAATCAGGGTCTCTGTCTCTACATTATGGTGCTTTCAGGTTAGGTGGAAAAACCTAGTGACAGATTCCCTTTAAAGGAGTTCTCCTGTCAAAACTGATAAGTCTGCAGTCACTCTGTGTGACAGCAGACTTATGAATCCCCCCCAGCCCTGGCACTGTGCGCTGCGGGGATTCACTGGTTTCAGACCTGGTAACGGAGGGTATGTGTGAGTTATACATACTCCCGCCAGTGGGAGCAGCCTCGCTCCATTCAATTGTATTGAGCCGAGGCCGTCCCCCGACCAGTGTCACGACCGGCCAGTGGGTGTGTCCGACTAGAGGGCACAACCTCACTCCATACAAGTGTATGCAGAGTGTGGCTGCGCCCACCAGCCAGGGTATGTATAGCTCATACCCTCCGGTCCTGAGTCTGAAACCGGTGAATCCCCAGAGCGCACAGTACCTGTGCTAAGGGGATTCATAAGTCTGCAGTCACACAGAGTTACTGCAGACTTATCACTTTTGATTGGACAACCCCTTCAAGGGTATGTTCACACTTCATGTTTTTGTCATGTTTTTCCCCTACGTTTTTGCTGTGATATAATGCAGCATTTTATTGTCCCAGCAAACTCGTTGAGATTTCTGAAATCATGTTGCTTATTTTTCAGTGCAGATTATTTTTCCATGTCAATCCTTTCAGCGTTTTTACAGCGTTTTTCACCCATTGTAATGAATGGGGAAAAATGGATCATAAAAAACGTATGCAAAAACACATATCTTTTCATGCAATGCTTTTCTGCTAAGAGATACGGTTTTGATGAAGAAATGACTGCAGCAAATACTTAAGGGTGCACATACTTTAAATGGGTAAAGTTGCAAAGTGTTTGTAAAAACAAGCATCTTTGCAATTTACTTCTTATTAAGAATCCTATTTGTCCTCAAGAATAGAGGATTTTAAATCTTATTTTATACTTCTCATTACCAAGCCACCTCTACAGCCTATTAAAGGTGTCTGGTCTCCTAGGCAAGGAGCACAACGCTTGCAAGCTCTTTGCTAAAGAGCTTGGGAGCGCTGCTCTGAAGCTGGCAAGGTTACTGTATCTGGACAGCTTCAGGGCCCTGCACTTCTCTATTGCTGCAGAGGCAAAGGTCCTTTGCTTTAAGAAACAGAGTGCACAGATTGGGCCAAAGACTCAATCATACCCCTAGTCCAAGCTGTTAATCATCAGATGGGTACCACCCCCAACAAGCAGGAAGATGGGAGGCAGAGCATAGGGGGGCTCCTAAAGATAAATTCATGAGACAACCTTTACATTTTATTGCTACTAAGGCTGCGTGCACACGATGCGTTTTTCATGCGTTTATGCTGCGGAAACGCATCAAAAACGCATGGTAATCCGCACCCCATGGTCCCCAATGGCATTCCGCAATGTCAATGCACATGCTGCGGATTTTTCCTCAGCGTTTCTGCAGCGCTCATAAATCCGCAGCATGTTCATTAATTTTGCGGAAGCGCCGCCATTGACTTGCATTGAGATGCATAGAATCCGTGTTTCTACATTTGTACAAGTGGATAATATGCGTTTCAATGTGTGTATGGTACCCAGGTCTGGAGGAGAGAAGACTCTCTTCCAGACCTGGGTACCATTGTACCTGTAAAAAAAAGAATAAAATAATAAATAAAGTTTATATTCACCTGTCCGGCGGCCCCTGCAGCGCTTACCTTCCAGGACCTGAGATGACGTCGCGGTCATGTGACCGCAGGCTGTCTCGCGAGATGCCGGCAAGCCAGGAAGGAACCAGGAAGGAGCGCGACAGCACACGCGCCGGCATCGGAGGTAAGTATAGCTTTTATTTTTTTATTTTTATGGTCACACTATATAAATCTGTGAAGCCCAGCTGTGCTTGGTATCACAAATCCCAGAAGGGTGTATTGAAGGATTCCTCCACAAGAGGCCCCCATAACCATTCACACATCTCCACCTTCCACCTCAGACTACCAGAGGGAGCCCGTTAGGGAGATATAAAAGGGAAGGTGGTGCCAGGCAGCAGTTAGTCTGTTGATGAGTTCCTGCAGAGCGAGACACAGAAACAGGTCAGTCTGCAGTGGAGCTCAGTAACTCAGCAATTCGTCTGAGAGCTCAGTTGGTGCAAGCCTGAATACAGAGTGGAGTCCAGACTCGGGTGTAGCTCAGAGAGGTGAGCTTTAGGTGTGCTGACGCCATAAGATCGATGAAAAGCGGCACGCTGCCATTAGTGTGAGTAGCCTATTGAGGGTCCGAGTAGGCCGAAGGCAAAAGAGTAGAGAGTTAGCTCATAGGGGGCAGAGGAGCTTAACTAGCTCACCCCGAAGAAGAAGCAGTTACCGGACACCGGGTCCGAAGCTTGCCGGGATCTCCACGACCCAGTAAGATAAACCGGAATCCCTGGAGAACTACAGGTCCCAGGATCGCTAAAGTGCTGATACGTACCAGAGCCAGGAGACACATAGGCCTCGTAGGTCGGGAGCGTGCACTCCAAGAGAAGGCCCTACCACAAGGTCAGCCAGCGCAGGACAGAGACAAAGTTAGGCCTAGCTCCAGGCAGGTCAGAAACTTACGCAGCAGCAAGAACCAGGAGGCCCAAAACCTGCTCATTGGGGAGGATCCGGACATACACCCTTCACCCTACAGTGCTCCGGGGAGTGCCTGAATTTCCATCAGTAAAAGGTACTGAAGTGACTTTTGTGTCCGTCCCTGTTCTCTTCGTCCTGCATCCCCATTCCTATACTGCCCTGAGGCCCAGCTCTACCTGTGGGGAGCCATATCATCTAGCTGCCTTATCACCGGCCTCAGTGGACTGCGCAGCGCTGGTGAATATCATCAGAAACCATAGGTGGCGTCACGAACTTTTATAAACTAGACATCTATCAACGCCTTTTTAAAGAGTGACCCCACAGTACGGGCCCGGGAGCCGACCACCGTGACCTCCTTAAGGCTAAAGGCCCGGGTAACCGAGTCATCCCCCATCCCCTGGGCTTGTCATCTCTCTTCTGGCGTCACGAACAGGATTGCGTGCCCGCTGCAATGACGCCGTGTTTTGCCCATTCCCACTGGGTACTGTGCGCCTTTATTCTGAACTGTGTACGTAAAGTTGGGGTGAAGATAGCCACCATTGTTGGGCCGCTGAGCAAGAAGAAGGGCGTAACCACGGGAAAATAAGGGGCGTACCTGCAAAACAGCGCAAAGTCCCGGACACGCCCCACGCCTTGACGTCAAAGCTAGAAGCGCCAGGTCCTGAAAGGAGCATCGCTGAACACTCTGACGTAGGACGGAAGCGACGCAAGGTCCTGAAGACAGCAGTCACCTGCGGAGCTGCGGCCTACCGGAAGAAAAACCAGAAGGTAGGCCACGGTTAACTAGGGGGGGCGATAAGATGTCCGTCGGACAGCAGAGCGCCGACATGCCGGTCAACGTCCCTGAAGTTCAGCTCGCACCCGATAATGAGCAGGCCGAAGCCGCCGCTCCACCAGCAGCTCCTGTAACACCTGTGATTCCTATGACTTTACCGTACATTCCTGGAGCAAAGTGGCTCCCCCAGTACAACGGCAAACCAGATACCCTGTCTGGATTCAAACGGAAGATATGTGGTATCTTGGACATGTACTCTATAACCGGCAAACACTGAGCTGCCGTTGTATTAGGACAACTGACCGGTGCTGCGGAACGGGAAGTGGAAACATGGTCAGCCGCAGACCAGGAGTCAGTGTCCGCAATATTCCAAAAACTACAGACTGTATTTGAGGACCTTACTGAGGCGGACCTCCGGATGAGGTTCTACAGCAGCTCCCAACAACCAGAGGACAATGTTCGGGACTACGCCTGGCGTCTCCAAGGGGCCCTGCGGGCTCTGAACCAGGTTAGTCCAACCAGCGTTGAGAATGAGAACAAAATGCTGAAGGAACAGTTTGTCCGGGGACTGAAGTCTCCAGAGGAGAGCAGGACTGTGCGTTGGTGGTCCCTGGATCATCCGGATGCCACCTTTGACAATCTTAAGGACATGGCTATAAAAGGATTGCAGCCCCTGGAAACAAATGCCATCCAACGTTACCAGGGTGGGGCTACTCCAGTGCCTGCTACACCCACCTTATCCCCAGTGGCTGCTGAAGCTAAGGTTCCAGCAACGTCCCCTAAAGAACTGGACAGTCTGCTCTCTGAGGTGCGTAAGTTGAGCAAGACCCTGACCACCGTGCTGAGTGCCCTGCAGCTGCGGATGGAGCACGAGGAAGGAGGGAAGATCCTGCTAGCCGACAGCCCTGAGGATGTCCCCTGGATGCAGAGGAGGGGGAGGCCAACACCACCCTCGCCAAGGACCAGTGACCAGCGCCGCCCACTAAGGGAACCAACCTGCTACCGATGCCGCAAGACCAGACACCTCGCCCAGAAGTGTCCTTTAAACGAGAAAACCCTGGGTCCAAGGGCCGACACCCAGGAGTAGACTCACCAGGCCCATCAGACTGGTACAACAGGTTCGTCGGAGGAAGACCTTTCCTGTCCATTGTACTGGACGGGTTCCCAACGCATGCCCTGCTGGACACAGGATCTCAGGTAACGATTATGCCTGAAGTCCTCTACAAGAGGTTCTGGTCCATGGACAATCTACGTCCGCCAGCTCCAAATTTGTCTGTCTATGCTTCAAATGGACTCCCCCTTAACCTACTCGGGGTTAAGAATGTGACTTTAAAGGTGGGGAGAGTGGAGCTGAAGGACCAGGGACTAATTCTAGTAGAGACCAATCCTGATGACACTAATCCGTATATGGTACTTGGCACTAACATTGTTGGTAACTGTTTGGGAGAGGTTGTGTTCTTGCTCCAACAAATCGCCGACACTGCCAAACCAGGACAGAGGAGGGCACTGCAGAAGGAGATCCGCGTCCTGATGTATCAACAGCAAGTAAGGTTGACAGATGGTGAAATCGGTAACGTGAGTGTAACAGACCCCGTTCCCATTGTCATCCCCCCAATGAGTGAAATGCTCATCTGGTGTAGAGCTGCCATAGGTCTTAGAGGACAGAGCTACCAGGCTTTAGTAGAACCCTTTTGCCCCGAGCATAGACCCATGCTCTTAACCGCCAGGGGAGTGGTAGATGTACGTAATGGGAGGGTGCCTGTCCGTCTCCTCAATTTAGGGGAAGATGAGGTCAAACTGCCACGTTATGCCACTGTTGCCAAATTACATGCTGTCAATAACAACTGCATCCATGAGGCGGAGTCCTTAACCTCACCAGATGAAGTAGAGCAGAGGTCCCCAACCGCCGGTCCGCGGACCAGGACCGGGCCGTTGGGGTTTTTCAGCCGGTCCGCGGGGAGAGGGGGCCCCTCCAGCCTCCAGCAGGGCCGCCATCAGGGCATGACTGCCCTGACTCCAGTATGGGGCCCGGCCGGTAGGAGCCCCCTCGGAGCCCCCCTCTTGTGCGTCTCTCTCCTTATGGGGCCCCCGGCCGCATGCTAAGCGCCGGGTCCGGGACATCTTAGTGCTGCGCTGCTGCGGCAGCACCTTCATGATTCCCCTGACTTCCGGTCATGTGACGGCGCCGTCACATGGCCGGAAGTCAGGAGAACCTGGTGTCAGCGATTTGGACGAGCGCCAGGATTCTGCAGGGATCGCATGGGGGTAAGTATAACAAGTTTTATTTTTTTTTAAATACAATTAATTAGGAGTGGGGGGAATGGGAGATGCACATGGGGGGAGGGGAGAGATGAGAGATGCACATGGGGGAGGGGAGAGATGAGAGATCCACATGGGGGGGAGGGGAGAGATGAGAGATGCACATGGGGGAGGGGAGAGATGAGAGATCCACATGGGAGGGAGGGGAGAGATGAGAGATCCACATGGGAGGGAGGGGAGAGATGAGAGATGCACATGGGGGGAGGGGAGAGATGAGAGATGCACATGGGAGGGAGGGGAAAGATGAGAGATGCACAGGGGGGTGAGAGATGCACGGGGGGGTGAGAGATGCACGGGGGGGATGAGAGATGCACGGGGGGTGGATGAGAGATGCACGGGGGAGGTGAGAGATGCACGGGGGGATGAGAGATGCACGGGGGGTGGATGAGAGATGCACGGGGGGGTGAGAGATGCACGGGGGGTGAGAGATGCACGGGGGGTGAGAGATGCACGGGGGGGATGAGAGATGCACGGAGGGGATGAGAGATGCACGGGGGGTGGATGAGAGATGCACGGAGGGGGATGAGAGATGCACGGAGGGGGATGAGAGATGCACGGAGGGGGATGAGAGATGCACGGGGGTGAGCTGCACATGGGGGGGTGAGAGATGCACATGGGGGGGTTATGTTTACATAACTTTGTTGCCTTATGAAGGGCGGGGGGGGGCCCCAAAAAATTTCTTGCACAGGGGCCCACTACAGTCTGTGTCCGCCCCTGGGATGAAGTAAATGCAGCTGAACAGCAGCTGTCAGGACAGCTGCCCTGTCCTGCTGCAGGGCGTGATGGGGCCTCAGTGATGCGGCTCCTGGCACAGCACATTATGTGGGGCTCCTGGCATAGCTCCTGGCGGGGACCTGGTCTACACTATATGATAAGTATGCACTAAACTCCAAATCCCTCCATTACCCCGCCCCCATATGACAAAGCCCCGCCCACCCCACCCCCTCCTTGCTGGGCCATGGAAAAATGATCTTGCTTCAAGCCGGTCCCTGGTGCAAAAAAGGTTGGGGACCACTGAAGTAGAGGATAATGACCCTGCAACCCAGGTGGAGGATTGGTGTCAACAGCTCCATGTTGGGACAGACACCACTCCTGCCCATCAAAAACAGGGTGTACAACGGGTGGTTCAAGAGTACTCGCAGGTGTTCAGTAAACATCCACTAGATTTCGGGAGGGTTAAGGGGGTTCAACATCATATCCCCACAGGCAACCATTCCCCAATCAAAGAACGTTATAGGCCTATACCCCCAGCTCACAACCAGAAGGCAAAAGAAATGCTGCATGACATGAGGAAGGCGGGAGTAATTAGGGATAGTTGTAGTCCCTGGGCGGCTCCCCTGGTGCTGGTTAGGAAAAAGGACAGGAGCATGAGAATGTGTGTAGATTACCGTCAAGTAAATCGCTTTACACATAAGGATGCATAGCCTTTACCACGCATAGAGGAGTCACTAGCTGCCTTAAAGTCTGCAAATTACTTTTCCACCCTTGACCTCACTAGTGGATACTGGCAAGTACCTGTGGCTGAGGAGGATCGGGAGAAGACGGCCTTAACCACCCCGATGGGACTCTGCGAGTTCAACAGCATGCCGTTTGGACTCTGCAATGCCCCCGGAACGTTCCAGAGATTGATGGAGTGCTGCCTGGGACACCGCAACTTCGAGATTGTGTTACTTTACCTGGACGATGTAATTGTGTACTCCAGAACGTACGAGGACCACCTGAAACACCTGGCAGAGGTATTTGAGTCACTGTCCCGGTACGGGATGAAGTTGAAGGCCTCAAAGTGCCACCTGCTCAAGAGGAAGGTACAGTACCTGGGGCACATTGTCAGTCCGGAAGGGGTAGCACCAGACCCGGAGAAGGTCACCACCATTCAGAAGTGGCCAGAGCAGAAGAACCTCAAGGAGGTGCGTCAGTTCTTGGGACTAGTAGGATACTACCGGAGGTTCATAAAGGACTACACAAAGAAAGCAGCTCCTCTGCAAGACCTCCTGGTAGGGCAGTCCCCCAAAGGCAAAAACCCTCCATTCCACTGGGGTAAGGAGCAAGCAGAGTCGTTTCAGGAGATGAAGGAGATCCTGACAGGTGATGAGATCCTAGCCTACCCTGACTACAGCCAACCGTTCCCGCTGTATACGGATGCCAGCAACGAAGGCCTGGGCGCTGTCTTAAGTCAGAAGCAGAATGGGCAAGAGAAAGTCATCGCATACGCAAGCAGGAAGCTCCGCCCGACTGAGAGGAACCCAGAGAACTATAGCAGTTTCAAGTTGGAGTTCCTGGCCTTAGTCTGAGCCATCACTGAACGGTTCAAGCACTATCTGGCTTCCAGCAACTTCACTGCCTTTACTGATAACAACCCCTTGACCCATCTTGAAACAGCTAAGTTTGGGGCTCTGGAACAACGATGGATGGCTCGGCTGTCAAACTGCCAATTTACAATCAAATACCGGGCGGGCCGCAAGAAAGCCAACGCCGATGCCCTGTCTAGGATGCCTCACCAGTCAGACACAGAAGAAGTGGATGACCTGGAAGAGATAGAGCTACCTGCCTTTCACCGGAGTGGGATGATCCATGAGCAACGAGCCTCCAGGAAGCCGCGTGAAAAGACGTTAAACCCCCTTCCTCACCACAGCTGGAAAGAGACCCAGGACAGCGACCCGGTTGTCAGCCGCATCAAACAGCTGATAACCCAAGAAGGTGCCTCCCTGGAGAAAGATGTGTCTCTGCAAGCAAAGCAGCTGTGGAACGAGAGAAGCCGGCTGTTTATCTACCGTGAGAAGCTGTGCCCGAGGTACGTTAATCCAAGAACCCATGAGATGGTATGGCAGATAGTAGTCCCTAAGACAGACATCCAGATGGTATTAGAAGCTTACCACGATCAAGCGGGGCACTTTGGCTGGAAAAAGCTAGAGACCCTGCTGAAGTGTCGATTCTACTGGGTAGGAATGCGCAGCTCCATTGAAAGGTGGTGCCGGGACTGTGGACCCTGCGGCCTAGGAAGGAAAGACTTCAGCAGCCAGAAGGCACCCCTGCAACCCATCAAGACTACTCGACCCCTGGAGATCATGGCCCTGGACCATGTCAAGCTGTCCCCCAGCAGGTCAGGGTACTCCTATGCTCTGACCATGGTAGATCACTACTCACGTTTCCTGGTGGTCGCCCCTGTCAAAGACCTGACAGCAGAAACAGCAGCAAAGACGTTCCAAGCATACTTCTGCAGACCCCATGGATACCCTGAGCAGGTGCTGACGGACCAAGGCCCGGCCTTTGAGGCTGAATTGTTCAAGGAGTTCTGCCATCTCTACAGGTGTAAAAAGATAAGAACTACACCTTACCACCCACAAACAAACGGTCTCTGCGAAAAGATGAACAACATCATCATCGACCTGCTAAAGACCATACCACTTGAAGAAAGAAACCAGTGGCAAGACCTACTACCTGACCTAGTGGATCTGTACAATCATATACCAGTCAGTTCCACCAATTGCACTCCGGCATATCTCATGCAGGCAAGGCCAGGAAAGCTGCCCATGGATTTGGAGCTTGGTGTTGTTGAACCTGAAGCTGATATGACCACTGACACTACCAGACAAGAGCAGTACAGAAGGGTACAAGCTTGTGTCAAGGGCAGTCTTACTCGGGTGAGAGAAAAGCAGGAAATGCACTGCAACAAAAGCGCACCAGCAGAACCTTTCACACCAGGTGAAACAGTACTAAAAAGGAAAAGAAGTAACCACAAACTTGATGACCAGTGGGAAGAAGAACCCTACACTGTGTTACCGTCAAGATTTGACAACAAAAAGACATGCATAATCAGTCGTGATGGAGGAAAAACATCTGCTACAGTATCCAGGGACCATCTAAAATTGTGTCCACATCTACTAAAAGCTCAAGAAGAAGTGCCTCTCACAACCCAGGAAGAACCTAAAGAAACAGTGATCCACACTGACCTAGGAGACTTCCCAGCGGATTGGCCTCAAATAGGAGGTGCAGTAATTATTCCAGTACTCCAATTCTATGAACAGCCAGAAAACCCTCCACAGCAAGTTGAACCTGTAAGTGCTGCAGAAGAGCCAGCTCAAGAAGTATCCCCGGATGAAGGATCCCCAGCAGGAGCAGAGCAAGAGGGCCCAGCCAATGGTAGACTTACCAGTCCAAGAGAGAGGTTAAGGCAGTTTTACAACATGGTTACATATAGAACTGATAGAGTAACTGAGGATACAGACACTGACACTCCACCAACCACAGCACTACGCAGATCAGTACACAGCACAAGAGGTAAACCTCCTGCTAGGTACACACAGTAGATGATCAAAATTGCTGAAAGTGTAGATAGTTACCCCTGGGGTATTGTATATTAAATTGTAATGTACTGCATAATTGTGTATTTTCCATGCAAATGTACATTATTTTGTGTTTTTGCTTATTTTTAAATAGTTTAAGTGATATGGACACTTTGCCTGTTTACTTCTTTATTTACCAAAGAACTTCGTGGCTGAGGACTGTGTGCAGCCCAAAAACTGCTAATTGTATATAATTGTGCTCCCTGGAGTGCCCCTTTTTGGTGACCTCAGAAGGAAAACCTGTCTGGAGTGGCACGTGTCGAGGTCCAACTCTGGATCTTCATGCCCTGCAGCCACCCCAGGGCCTACGTAGAGGGTTTAGGACAGGTCCCTCAAAAACCACAAAGTACTCTACCTTGTGAGATAGACATCCTTTCTGGGAACCTCACCACGGGAGACTTAGATTCTGAGGACACTCTGTAATTGTTTTGATATGCAACGTTTAAGATTCGTGCCTCCCATAAAGGGAAGAATGTTCTAGTATTGCTTAAGTTACTATTGTTACTGTTTTTAAAAAATGTACTTCAACCCGGGAGTGCTGAGATTAACTAGGGGGGAATGTGAAGCCCCGCTGTGCTTGGTATCACAAATCCCAGAAGGGTGTATTGAAGGATTCCTCCACAAGAGGCCCCCATAACCATTCACACATCTCCACCTTCCTCCTCAGACCACCAGAGGGAGCCCCTTTAGGGAGATATAAAAGGGAAGGTGGAGCCAGGCAGCAGTTAGTCTGTTGATGAGTTCCTGCAGAGCGAGACACAGAAACAGGTCAGTCTGCAGTGGAGCTCAGTGACTCAGCAATTCGTCTGAGAGCTCAGTTGGTGCAAGCCTGAATACAGAGTGGAGTCCAGACTCGGGTGTAGCTCAGAGAGGTGAGCTTTAGGTGTGCCGGCGCCATAAGATCGGTGAAAAACGGCACGCTGCCATTAGTGTGAGTAGCCTATTGAGGGTCCGAGTAGGCCAAAGGCGAAAGAGTAGAGAGTTAGCTCATAGGGGGCAGAGGAGCTTAACTAGCTCACCCCGAAGAAGAAGCAGTTACCGGACACCGGGTCCGAAGCTTGCCGGGATCTCCACGACCCAGTAAGATAAACCGGAATCCCAGGATCGCTAAAGTGCTGATACGTACCAGAGCCAGGAGACACATAGGCCCCGTAGGTCGGGAGCGTGCACTCCAAGAGAAGGCCCTACCACAAGGTCAGCCAGCGCAGGACAGAGACAAAGTTAAACCTAGCTCCAGGCAGGTCAGAAACTTACGCAGCAGCAAGAACCAGGAGGCCCAAAACCTGCTCATTGGGGAGGATACGGACATACACCCTTCACCCTACAGTGCTCCGGGAGTGCCTGAATTTCCATCAGTAAAAGGTACTGAAGTGACTTTTGTGTCCGTCCCTGTTCTTGCTCTGGCCCGGCGTAGTCTCTTCGTCCTGCATTCCCATTCCTATACTGCCCTGAGGCCCAGCTCTACCTGTGGGGAGCCATATCATCGAGCCGCCTTATCACCGGCCTCAGTGGACTGCGCAGCGCTGGTGAATATCATCAGAAACCATAGGTGGCGGCACGAACTTTTATAAACTAGACATCTATCAACGCCTTTTTAAAGAGTGACCCCAGAGTACGGGCCCAGGAGCCGACCACTGCGACCTCCTTAAGACTAAAGGCCCGGGTAACCGAGTCATCCCCCATCCCCTGGGCTTGTCAAATCCATGCCTTTTGCATGGATTTATACAGTGTGACCTAGTTGTCAAGCACTTTCCAAGTGATGCTATCGCCTGGAAAGTGCTTGTCAGTCCGTTAACGCATGTGGATACGCATGTGAATCCGCATGTATTCCGCATGTATTCTGCAGGAAAAACGCATGCACAATCTGCATGCATTTTTTCTGCCAGGGAGATGCAGAAATGCTGCAGAAATTTTCTGCTTCATTTCTGCATCGTGGGCACATAGCCTAAGTGTATCAATTCTAACTTACCAGAAATGGTCACTGAATACAGTACATGCAATAACAATCATAATTTGCTGGGTGACACATCAGATAGATATGTCATATCTGATCTGTATATCTCTTCATAGAAGTTTATTATTGGACTGCAGCTGCAGGGAAGATGTGGCACCTGCTGCTTAGTACTGAATGTCTAGTACCAGTAGTTCCCGGCCGCTGGAAAGAAGCCAAAAGAAAGGCTGGAATAAGCTTGCTGATGAGCTGCCCAAAGCTGGCTTGTGTTACGGATCAACCAGAATCCAGCTCCCTCTCCTCCGCCTGCGCTGATGTAACTCACTGGAGTGGCAAATTACATCAGACCTACAGCTGTAACCCGACATTATGATTAATTTGATCAGTAATTTCTCCTGTTTTTCATTTTAATCGGTGCGACTGTTCTGCTGTGACAGGTCTTTCAGATCTAATTAAGATAAATTTCAGAGTAAAAGACTTGGCAGAATTTTCAAGTCAAATCCAAGCTTCAAGTGTGAAGACTAGAGGCACTAATCAATCAAGTTCTGCAGAAAATATGCAGGGCTTTAACTCAGCAATCAACCCATTAATACCTAAGCAAATTTCACATTCTTCTGGACTGTTAAGTCATTCTCTCAAAACAGTCTGGCAAAAGAGTGAGCCTCTCATTATATGTATATGATCATGGCCCTGTCAGTGTGCACGAAGAGCAAATAGCCCAAAGCAGTCATGGCAATTCTTGCAGACCTTAGCTCTCCAAATATCAAATGCAACCTTTTCCTATTGATTTGTTCTGAAACCGAACAAACCTTATGAGTATGTTGTCCTTACCTGCTGGTGCCTATAATAGGACCTGTCTGGTCTGTGGGATTCTAGGATTAGGAAGTCAATGGGAAAAAGCAAGCACATTTTAAAACTCTTGTAATAATAAAACAACGAGAAATGTAAAAATGCAATTTAGAGAATAGAACCATTACTCTATCTATATGTTGGCGCTATATAAATACAGATTATTATTATTACCCCATATCTATCTATCTATCTATATACAGTTGAAACCAGAAGTTTACATACACTATATAAAAAGACACATATACATGTTTTTCTCAATATCTGACATGAAATCAGAATAAACCTTTCCCGTTTTAGGTCAATTAGGATTACCATAATTTTTAATATTTTCCAAATACCAGAATAATGAGAGAGAGAATATTTTAAGGCATTTTTGTTACTTATTGCAAAGTCAAAAGTTTACATACATTTCATTAGTATTTGGTACCATTGCCCACTGAATGACTTGGATCAAAAAATTGGGATATCCTTCCACAAGCTTCGCACAATATTTGGTCGGAATTTGGGCCCATTTCTCCTGACAAAACTAGTGTAACTGATCCAGGTTTGTAGGTCGCCTTGCTCGCACCTGCCTTTTCATCTTTGCCCATAAATTTTAAATAGGATTGAGATCAGGGCTTTGTGATGGCCACTCCAAAATATTGACTTTGTTATCCTTAAGCAGCTTTGTTACCATTTTGGCAGTATGCTTCGGGTCATTGTCCATTTGGAAGACCCATTTCCACCCAAGCTTTAACTTTCTGGCTGATGTCTTGAGATGTTGCTTCTGTTTTGCCACATAACCTTCTTTTCACATAATGCATTCTATTTTGTGAAGTGCACCAGTCCCTCCATCAAAACAACCCCACAACATGATGCTGTCACCTCCGTGTTTCACAGTTGGGATGGTGTTCTTAGGCTTCCAAGCTTCTCCCTTTTTCCTCAAACGTAACGATGGTCATTATGCCCAAAAAGTTCAATTTTAGTTTAATCAGACTACAGGACATGTCTTCAAAAATTAAGGTCTTTGTTCCTGTGTGCATTTGCAAACATTAATCTGGCTTTTTATGTTTCTTTTGGAGTAATGGCTTCTTCCTGGCAGAGTGGCCTTTTAGCCCATGTTGATACAGTACTCATTTCACTGTGGTTATTGACACAACCTTACCAGCTCCCACCATCATCTTCACAATCTCTTTTGCTTTTGTCCTTGGGTTGATATGCACATGTCGGACCAAAGCACGTTCATCTATGGGACACAAAACCTGTCTCCTTCCTGAGCGGTATGATGGCTGGACATTCCCATCATGTTTGTACTTGTGTATAATTGTTTGTACAGATGAACGAGGAACCTTCAGGTATCTAGAAATTGTACCCAATGATGAGTCAGACTTGTGCAAGTCCACAATTCTCTTCCTGATATCTTGGCTGATTTCTTTAGACTTTTCCATGATGCTACACAAAGAAGCAGTGTGTTTCAGGTGCTGATTAAAATAAATCCACCGATGTGTCTCTAGACTCTCTAATAAACTCAGATGTTGCCAAAAAACCTATTAGAAGCTTCCAAACACATGACATCATCATATAGGCAGTCCAGAATTGTTTAAAGGCATAGTAATCTTAGTGTATGTAAACTTTTGACTTTGCAGTAAGTAATAAAAATGCCTTAAAACATTCTCTCTCTCTCATTAATTCTGGCACTTGGCAAATATTAAAAATTATGGTAATCCTAATTGACCTAAAATGGGAAAGGTTTATTCTGTTTTCATGTCAGATATTGAGAAAATCATGAATTTGTGTCTTTTAATGTATATAAACTTCTGGTTTCAACTGTATCTACCCCATGTTATGATCTGCAACAAGTACTAAGGAAAGAAAGGGGAAAGCTATCCCTACAGTAAGACTAAGCTGAATCCCTACGATGTAGCGGGCTGCCTGTTCCTTGCGAACAAACCTGCCTTAGTCCTCGGCTAGCCTGAATGAAGACCTAATGCATAAAGGAAGGGGTCCCTAAAAGAACTAAGGACTGGAACAAAAATGGGACACCTCCTGAACAGAGAAAGTTGTTGCAGAACACAAAAAGACAAACTGACAAAAAGGTACTAGAGGTCCCAGAAGGACCAAGAAAACTGACAGAGATAGGCACAGAAGCACCTGGCTAGCAAAACAGTCAAAAAACACTGATGTCCAGCACAGCCAAAAGGGCGGAGCTGGAATATAAAGGCAGATGGTCACGTGACCGCAAAACACAAGATGGAAAAATCAAACAGGAGGGTACTAACACCCCATATCTATCTATCTACCCCATATCTATCTATTTATCTATCTATCTACCCCATATCTATCTATCTATCTATCCCATATCAATCTATCTATCTAATCTACAAACTCATGAAAAATAGTGAATTTTAAATTGCCCTCTGTGAGCAGAATAATTGGTGTTAGTGCCAAGCCTCCCTTTAACAACCAAACCATCCAAATACAAAAACAATTGGAGGCAGAACACCAAAAAAAGAATTATAGTGAATTTTAGTAGCCCATTATGGCACTTTGGCTGCTCCAGCTTTTACATTCTATCTATTTATCTGTCTATCTATCACATATCTATCTATGTATCTGTCTATCTATCACATATCTATCTATCTATCTATCACATAAATCCTGTTAACAGTTTCATCAAAACATGACTGTTTAACCTTTTGGGTCCCAATTCATCAAGAAAGGTATTATTCACGTTGATCCTGATGAGGGGGAGGGCTGGAGTCAGATGTTCCTGATACATGAAAAGGTGCACATCTTCATGTATCAGGAGTGTCTAATGAGTGGCGCGCGCCTCCGTGCCCAATGGCAGTTTATATGTTTTTTGAAGTTGAGGTGTTTGCTCTGTATATTGCATACATTTGATACATTTGGCCAATGCCAGAGCAGCTGATTATTGGGGGTGGTTGTGGGACCATCATAGATATTACATACAGTGGTGGCAAAAAGTTTTGGCACCCCTGCAATTCTAACATAGTTTTTAAGGTTGAAGGAAGACTAAGTCCATCTAGTTCAACCCATAGCCTAACATGTTGATCCAGAGGAAGGCAAAAAAAACCACGTGGCAAACACTAAGCTCCACATTGGGGAAAAAAATTCCTTCCCGACTCCATACGACAATCAGACTAGTTCCCTGGATCAACGCCCTATCAAGGAATCTAGTATATATAACCTGTAATATTATACTTTTCAACAAAGGCATCCATGCCCTTCTTAAATTTTAATAGTGAATCACTCATTACAACATCATGCGGCAGAGAGCTCCATAGTCTCACTTCTCTTACAGTAAAGAATCCCCGTCTGTGATTATGATTAAACCTTCTTTCCTCCAGACGTAGAAGATGCCCCCTTGTCCCCGTCTCTGGCCTCAGAGTAAAAAGATCAGTAGAAAGGTCTTTGTACTGTCCCCTCATATACTTGTACATAGTAATAAGATCACCCCTAAGCCTTCTTTTCTCCACAGTAAATAACCCCAAGTGTAATAACCTGTCTTGGTATTGCAGACCCCCCAGTCCTCTAATAACCTTGGTCGCTCTTCTCTGCACCCTCTCTAGTTCAGCTATGTCTTTCTTATACACCGGAGACCAAAACTGTACACAGTATTCTAAGTGTGGTCGCACTAGTGACTTGTATAGAGGTAAAATGTTCACCTCATGAGCATCTATGCCTCTTTTAATGCATCCCATTATTTTATTTGCCTTTGCAGCAGCTGCCTGACACTGGCCACTAAACGTGAGCTTGTCGTCCACCAATACACCCAGGTCTTTTTCAGTGACAGTTTTGCCCAGTGTTTTACAATTAAGCATATAATTATACATTTTATTTCCTCTGCCCAAGTGCATTACCTTACATTTATCCCCATTAAAGCTCATTTGCCATTTATCTGCCCAAGCTTCTAGTTTACATAGATCCTCCTGTAATATAAAATTGTCCTCCTCTGTATTGATTACCCTGCAGAGTTTAGTGTCATCTGCAAATATTGAAATATTACTCTGTATGCCCCCTACAAGGTCATTAATAAATATGTTAAAAAGAAGGGGGCCCAATACTGACCCCTGTGGTACCCCACTGTTAACTGAGACCCAGTCTGAGTGTTTTCCATTAATAACCACCCTTTGTTTCCTTTCACTGAGCCAATTCTTAACCCACATACATATATTTTCCCCTATCCCCATTGTTCTCATTTTATGTATCAACCTTTTGTGTGGAACCGTATCAAAAGGTTTTGAAAAGTCCATATACACGACATCCACTGCATTTCCTTGGTCCAGTCCAGAACTTGCCTCCTCATAAAAACTGATCAGATTAGTTTGACAGGAACAGTCCCTCGTAAACCCATGTTGATATTGGGTCATGAGGTTATTTTTCTTCAGATAGTCTATTATAGCATCTCTTAGGAAACCCTCCAGGATTTTACCCACAGTAGAGGTTAAGCTTACTGGCCTATAATTTCCAAGTTCAGTTTTTGTCCCCTTTTTGCATATTGGCACCACATTTGCTATACGCCAGTCGTGTATTATGGAATCTTTAACCCTAGAACGCATGACCATAAAAATCTACACTTTCACATACCTGGGGCCTTTTAGGCCCGTGTGCAAATAATAAATAAATGACCAACTGGAAATGACAAACAACTATACACCTGAGGAATACCTAGAGTTTCAAAATTCTAACTAAAGAAATCTTGCAGAAAATAGAAAACAATTAACAGGGCGAGCCTGCGAGGCCCCAGGTATGCGTTCTAGGGTTAAAGATTAAAAATAATGGTCTATCTATGACGTTACTTAATTCCTGCAGTACTCGCGGGTGTATCCCATCTGGGCCCGGGGATTTGTCAACTTTAGTGATTTTTAGACGCCGCCGTACTTCCTGCTGGGTTAAGCAAGTGACATTTAATGGAGAATTTTTGTAATCACTAATCATGTTTTCTGTCATGCGATTTTCTTGTGTAAATACGGTTGAAAAAAAATCATTTAGCATATTGGCTTTTTCCTCATCCTCATCCACCATTTCACCCAGACTATTTTTAAGGGGGCCAACACTATAATTTTTTAGTTTTTTACTATTTATGTAGTTAAAGAATATTTTGGGGTTATTTTTACTTTCTCTGGCAATGATTCTCTCTGCCTCAATCTTTGCTGCCTTGATTTGTTTTTCACATAATTTATTTAATTTTCTATATTTATTTAATGCCTCATCACTACCTACTTGCTTTAGTTCTCTAAATGCTTTCTTTTTGTCGCTTATTGCGCCCCTTACAGCTCTATTTAGCCATAGTGGTTTCCTCCTATTTCTAGCATGTTTATTCCCAAAGGGTATATATTGTGCACAGGTCCTATTCAGGATGTTAATAAATGTCTCCCATTTGCTTTGTGTAGCTTTATGTCTCAGGATATCGTCCCAGTTTATTGCACTAAGATCATCTCTCAACCGTTGGAAATTTGCCTTCCTGAAGTTTATTGTCCTTGTAACCCCTCTACTACACATCTTATTAAAGGTTACATGAAAACGTATTATTTTGTGATCACTATTACCCAAGTGACCCCCAACTCATATATTTGATATGCGGTCTGGCCTATTGGTTAATATTAGGTCTAGCAGTGCCCCCCTTCTTGTTGGGTCCTGAACCAGTTGTGAAAGGTAATTGTCTCTCATAGTTGTCAAAAACCTATTACCTTTGCTTGAACTACATGTTTCTGTCCCCCAATGTATTTCAGGGTACTTGAAGGCTCCCATAATAATGACTTCTCCTTGAGTCGCTGCTTCATCTATTTGCTTTACGAGGATATTCTCCGCTACTTCCATTATTTTTGGAGACTTATAACAAACCCCTATCAGTAATTTATTATTTTTCCCCCTCCCCTTTTCTCCACCCACAGGGACTCTACATTTTCATTAGATTCACATATATATTCCCTCAAGACGGGTTTTAAGGATGATTTTACATATAAACACACACCCCCCCTCGCTTGTTTGTACGGTCATTTCTGAACAGACTATAGCCCTGTAAATTAACTGCCCAGTCATGGCTCTCGTCCAGCCATGTCTCAGATGTCCCTACTATGTCATAATTATTTTCCAACAAAATTAATTCTAATTCCTCCATTTTGTTGGTGAGGCTTCTGGCATTAGTGTACATGCATTTTATGTATCTCTCTGTACCTCTATTCCTTCCTACTTTTTTGACTGTTCTAACCCCACCCCCAATTTCTTTATTTGTGCCCAGGTCACTATCTTCCCCACCTATAAAATGAATACCCTCCCCCCCAATCCCTAGTTTAAACACTCCTCCAACCTTCTAGCCATTTTCTCCCCATTGAGGTGCAGCCGGTCCCTAGCGTAGAGTCTGTCAGATAATACTCAGTTTCTTCCTGAAAATGATTGCAATCACAAATTCTTTGGTATTATTATCTTCATTTAATTTGTCTTCAATGAAAAAACACAAAAAGAATTGTCCTAAAGCCAAATTGGATATAATTCCACACCAAACCTAAAAAAGGGGGTGGACAAAAGTATTGGCACTGTTTGAAAAATCATGTGATGCTTCTCTAATTCGTGTAATTAACAGCACCTGTAACTTACCTGTGGCACCTAACAGGTGTTGGCAATAACTAAATCACACTTGCAGCCAGTTAACATGGATTAAAGTTGACTCAACCTCTGTCCTGTGTCCTTGTGTGTACCACATTGAGCATGGAGAAAAGAAAGAAGACCAAAGAACTGTCTGAGGACTTGAGAAACCAAATTGTGAGGAAGCATGAGCAATCTCATGGCTACAAGTCCATCTCCAAAGACCTGAATGTTCCTGTGTCTTCCGTGCGCAGTGTCATCAAGACATTTATAGCCCATGGCACTGTGGCTAACCTCCCTAGATGTGGATGGAAAAGAAAAATTGACGAGAGATTTCAACGCAAGATTGTGCGGATGGTGGATAAAGAACCTTGATTAACATCCAAACAAGTTCAAGCTGCCCTGCAGTCCGAGGGTACAACAGTGTCAACCCGTACTATCCGTCGGCGTCTGAATGAAAAGGGACTGTATGGTAGGATACCCAGGAAGACCCCACTTCTTACCCCGAGACATAAAAAAGCCAGGCTGGAGTTTGCCAAAACTTACCTGAGAAAACCTAAAATGTTTTGGAAGAATGTTCTCTGGTCAGATGAGACAAAAGTAGAGCTTTTTGGGAAAAAGCATCAACATAGAGTGTACAGGAAAAAAAAAGAGGCATTCAAAGAAAAGAACACGGTTCCTACAGTCAAACATGGCAGAGGTTCCCTGATGTTTTGGGGTTGCTTTGCTGCCTCTGGCACTGGACTGCTTGACCGTGTGCATGGCATTATGAAGTCTGAAGACTACCAACAAATTTTGCAGCATAATGTAGGGCCCAGTGTGAGAAAGCTGGGTCTCCCTCAGAGGTCATGGGTCTTCCAGCAGGACAATGACCCAAAACACACTTCCAAAAGTACTATAAAATGGTTTGAGAGAAAGCACTGGAGACTTCTAAGGTGGCCAGCAATGAGTCCAGACCTGAATCCCATAGAACATCTGTGGAGAGATCTCAAAATGGCAGTTTGGAGTAGGCACCCTTCAAATATCAGGGACCTGGAGCAGTTTGCCAAAGAAGAATGGTCTACAATTCCAGAAGAGCATTGTAAGAAACTCATTGATGGTTACCGGAAGCGGTTGTTCGCAGTTATTTTGGCTAAAGGTTGAGCAACCAAGTATTAGGCTGAGGGTGCCAATACTTTTGTCTGGCCCATTTTTGGAGTTTTGTGTGAAATGATTAATGATTTGATTTTTGCTTCATTCTCTTTTGTGTTTTTTCCTTGCAAGCAAATTAAATGAAGATAATAAGACCAAAGAATTTGTGATTGCAATCATTTTCAGAAAGAAACTGAGTATTATCTGACAGAATTGCAGGGGTGCCAATACTTTTGGCCACCACTGTAGATGACCTATCTCACAGATAAGTCCTTATTATGTAGGTCCCAGACAACCCATTTAATGTGAATGGTAGTATAATACAATACCAATATTTACATCCCTGACTCTTAGAAATAAACAAATAATAATTTTTTCTCCTGTGCAGGTTTCTGCATCAGTGTGAGAATGAACCTAGGGTCATTCCCAATCTTCTATATTAATCTTTGTAAAGCATTAGGGTTGATTAAGAGTAATCTGAGTAATTTATATGCTCCCATCTAATGATATCAAGGTTTAATTGCATCTTTTGGCCCAATTTCCTAAGCACATTGCCACAACATTGTGCAGGAACCCTGCAGTAAGCAGCATTAACGTTATTAAACCCCAGTAAGGCTTATTAGGAAGTGGGGAAATGGACGATTATACTTTCTTGTATTTACACTTGAACAGTTGTGACCTGTGCGAGTCTGTGTGAAAAAAAGTTCTGAGCTGGAACTTTGTCTTCTTAAAGGGAACCTGTCAAAACATCTACTCCCTCTAATCCATTTATAAGACTGTGCAGCCCTTTCAAAGATAAGCCAGTTGATCCCTTTATGACCCCAAAGCTCGAAATCACATTGGAAGTTCAGTGTCCTTTTATCTGGAAGTGCAATGAGGTGTGACGGTGCACCTCCAGCTCCTCAGGCTGATACTACACTGTCTGCACAGCGCCACCCTCTTCTGGTTGATTTACATTTCATTGGCCATGTAACAGAGAATACGACTGGTTAATCAACCAAATGAAGGTGGCACTAGGAAAAGGAGTACAGTGTGAGGCTGAAGTTCTGGAAGTACATGTTCATGTCCCAATGCACTTCAAGACAGGTTTACTAAACTTCGAAATGTGATTTCTCACTACTGGAGCATAGGTTTGGGGTCATAAAGAGACTAACTATCTTATATTTAAAAGGGCTAAATAATCAAGTAAATGGTTTGGGCGAGAAAAGGAGGCGGAGCATAGGAGTTTCTGACAGGTTCCTTTTAAATTCTCATTTGTTTCCTGTACAAGCTTGGGTTATAACTAGTGTTGAGCCACCCCCGTAGTGTTCGGGTTCGGTTCGGTTCGTCGAACACCGGGATGTTCGAGGAACTGTTCGTCGAACTGTTCGTCGAACACCTTAGAACACCGTCGAACACCGTTAAAACCAATGGCAGGCAAACAAAAACACATAGAAACACATAGAAAACACCTGCAAAGGTGTCCAAAAGCTGACAAACTGCTCAGAAGACACTCTCTTTAAAAAAGCCGGCCGGCAAATTCAGCAGCGGCATACACCGGTACCCGACAATTTAGACAAGAAGGAATAGAGCATCACACATAGATTAGATAGATAGAAACATGTCAGTCACACATATAAGAAGCACAGTGACAGTGTTGGTTACTGCACTTGTCATTTAGTGTAAAGGATTTATTAAAAAAAATATTAGTGTTTTCATGCACGGTCTCTTTAAAAAAGCCGGCCGGCAATTCAGCATCTGTACCCGACAATTTAGAACAGAAAGAATAGAGCTTCACACATAGATTAGATAGATAGAAACATGTCAGTCACATATATAATAAGTACAGTGATAGTGTTGCTTACTGTACTTGTCATTTAGTGTAAAGGATTTATTTAAAAAAATAATAGTGTTTTCATGCACTGTCTCTTTAAAAAAGCCGGCCGGCAATTCAGCAGCGGTACCCGACAATTTAGAACAGAAAGATAGAGCATCACACATAGATTAGATAGATAGAAACATGTCAGTCACATATATATGAAGTACAGTGATAGTGTTGGTTACTGTACTTGTCATTTAGTATTAAAATAAAGGATTTATTATTAAAAAAATTGGCGTGGTGTTCCCCTTAATTTTAGGCTCTAGCGGAGGTTAAGCAGACGGCTGGGGCAGATGTTTGAAGCCTGGGAAGGGGGTAATACCCACGGAGCTTCCCAGGCTACTAATATCAGCCCCCAGCTGAATACATAGCCTTTACTAGCTATTAAAATGGGGGACCCCCCAAAAAAAATGACGTGGGGTCCCCCCTAATTTAATAGCTAGCAAAGGCTAGGCAGACAGCTGGGGGCTGATATTAATAGCCCAGGAAGGGAGCCATGAATATTGGCCCCCTCCCAGGCTAGAAACACCAGCCGTCAGCCGCCCCAGAAATGGCGCATTCATAGGATGCGCCAATTCTGGCACTTAGCCTCGCTCTTCCACGCTGCCCTGGTGCGGTGGCAGGGGGTAATAGGGTTGGGGTTGATGTCAGCTTATAATGCCAGCTGACATCAAGCCCAGGTTAGTAATGGAGAGGCGTCTATAAGACACCCCCATTACTAACCCCATAGTCAAAGTTAAAAAAAACACAAACACCCAGAATAAAGTCCTTTAATTGAAATAAAGACACAATCCTTTATTGTTCTAAATTAAACCATACTTACCATCACGCCCATTCCAGCTGAAGCCAACGATCTCCTGCAATAAAAGAAAAATAATAAAGCAACCTCATCCTTACCTTTCCATGGTTCCCACGACAGCTTCAGCTCTGCTACATCGAGATGACAGGCTGGACCGCAGCAGAACGCTGCCATCCAGCCTGTCATCCCGCAGACACTGAGAAGCGCAGGCTTGCTTGCGCTGCTCAGCGTCTCTCTGTGACGACATCCAGATGAGCCGAGTTCATGTCCAATGAACTCGGCTCACCTCATGCACGTCACTGACAGCGTGGGAAAATTCTCACGCTGAAGCGCTGATTGCAGGAGAATTTTCCCATGCTGTCAGTGACGTGCAGGAGGTGAGCTGAGTTCATTGGACATGAGCTCACCTCATGCACATCACTGACAGCGTGGGAGAATTCTCCTGCACTCAGCACTTCAGCGTGAGAATTTTCCCACGCTGTCAGTGACGTGCATGAGGTGAGCCGAGTTCATTGGACATGAACTCGGCTCATCTGGATGACGTCACAGAGAGACACTGAGGAACGCAAGCATACCTGCGCTTCTCAGTGTCTGCGGGATGACAGACTGGATGGCAGCGTTCTGCTGCGGTCCAGCCAGTCATCTCGATGTAGCAGAGCTGAAGCTGTCGTGGGAACCATGGAAAGGTAAGGATGAGGTTGGTTTATTATTTTTATTTTATTGCAGGAGATCGTTGGCTTCAGCTGGAATGGGTGTGATGGTAAGTATGGTTTAATTTAGAACAATAAAGAATTGTGTCTTTATTTCAATTAAAGGACTTTATTCTGGGTGTTGTGTTTTTTTTAAATACTTTACTAGAAATTCATGGCGGTCATGTCTAATACTGGCGTGACCCCATGAATTTTGGGCTTGGGGCCAGCTGATAATACCAAGCTGGCCCTAACCCCTTTATTACCCAGTGAGCCACCGCACCAGGGCCCTGGATGAGTTGGGTACAGCGCCAGAAGATGGCGCTTCTATGAACGCGCCATTTTCCGGGGTGGCTGCGGACTGCAATTTGTAGCGGGGGGGGGCCCAGAAAGCTTGGGCCTCCCTGCGCTGCAGATTCCAGCCCCCAGCTGACTAGTTGTACCTGGCTGGACACAAAAATAGGGCGAAGCCCCACGTACTTTTTTTTTAATTATTTCATGAAATTCATGAAATAATTAAGAAAAAAAGGCCTTCCCTATATTGTTGTGTCCGGCCAGGTACAAATAGGCAGCTGGTGGTTGGGGGCAGCCCGTTCCTGCCTGCTGTACCTGGCTGGACACAAATATAGTGCGAAGCCCCACTTCAATTTTTTTTAATTATTTCATGAAATTCATGAAATAATTAAGAAAAAAAGGGCTTCCCTATATTGTTGTGTCCGGCCAGGTACAAATAGGCAGCTGGTGGATGGGGGCAGCCCGTTCCTGCCTGCTGTACCTGGCTGGACACAAATATAGTGCGAAGCCCCACTTCAATTTTTTTTAATTATTTCATGAAATTCATGAAATAATTAAGAAAAAAAGGGCTTCCCTATATTGTTGTGTCCGGCCAGGTACAAATAGGCAGCTGGTGGATGGGGGCAGCCCGTTCCTGCCTGCTGTACCTGGCTGGACACAAATATAGTGCGAAGCCCCACTTCAATTTTTTAAATTATTTCAGGAAATTCATGAAATAATTTAAAAAAAATTGACGTGGGGCTTCACACTATATTTGTGTCCAGCCAGGTACAGCAGGCAGGAACGGGCTGCCCCCAACCACCAGCTGCCTATTTGTACCTGGCCGGACACAACAATATAGGGAAGCCCTTTTTTTCTTAATTATTTCATGAAATAATTTAAAGAAAATTGACGTGGGGCTTCGCCCTGTTTTTGTGTCCAGCCAGGTACAACTAGGCAGCTGGGGGCTGGAATCCGCAGCGCAGGGAGGCCCAAGCTTTCTGGGCCACCCCCGCTGCAAATTGCAGTCCGCAGCCACCCCGGAAAATGGCGCGTTCATAGAAGCGCCATCTTCTGGCGCTGTACCCAACTCATCCAGGGCCCTGATGCGGTGGCTCACTGGGTAATAAAGGGGTTAGGGCCAGCTTGGCATTATCAGCTGGCCCTAAGCCCGAAATTCATGGGGTCACGCCAATATTAGACATGACCACCATGAATTTCTAGTAAAGTATTTAAAAAAAACACAACACCCAGAAAAAAGTCCTTTAATTGAAATAAACACACAATTCTTTATTGTTCTAAATTAAACCATACTTACCATCACGCCCATTACAGCTGAAGCCAACGATCTCCTGAAATAAAAGAAAAATAATAAAGCAACATCATCCTTACCTTTCCATGGTTCCCATGACAGCTTCAGCTCTGCTACATCGAGATGACAGGCTGGACCGCAGCAGAACGCTGCCATCCAGTCTGTCATCCCGCAGACACTGAGAAGCGCAGGCTTGCTTGCGCTCCACAGTGTCTCTCTGTGAGGGCATCCAGATGAGCCGAGTTAATGTCCAATGAACTCGGCTCACCTCATGCACGTCACTGACAGCGTGGGAAAATTCTCCTGCACTCAGCGCTTCAGCGTGGGAGAATTCTCACACTGAAGCGCTGAGTGCAGGAGAATTCTCCCACGCTGTCAGTGACGTGCAGGACGTGAGCTGAGTTCATTGGACATGAGCTCACCTTATGCACGTCACTGACAGCGTGGGAAAATTCTCCTGCACTCAGCGCTTCAGCGGGAGAATTCTCACGCTGAAGCGCTGAGTGCAGGAGAATTCTCCCACGCTGTCAGTGACGTGCAGGAGGTGAGCTGAGTTCATTGGACATGAGCTCACCTTATGCACGTCACTGACAGCGTGGGAGAATTCTCCTGCACTCACCGCTTCAGCTTGAGAATTTTCCCACGCTGTCAGTGACGTGCATGAGGTGAGCCGAGTTCATTGGACATGAACTCGGCTCATCTGGATGTCGTCACAGAGAGACGCTGAGCAGCGCAAGCAAGCCTGCGCTTCTCAGTGTCTGCGGGATGAGAGGCTGGATGGCAGCGTTCTGCTGCGGTCCAGCCTGTCATCTCGATGTAGCAGAGCTGAAGCTGTCGTGGGAACCATGGAAAGGTAAGGATGAGGTTGCTTTATTATTTTTCTTTTATTGCAGGAGATCGTTGGCTTCAGCTGGAATGGGCGTGACGGTAAGTATGGTTTAATTTAGAACAATAAAGGATTGTGTCTTTATTTCAATTAAAGGACTTTATTCTGGGTGTTTGTGTTTTTTTTAACTTTGACTATGGGGTTAGTAATGGGGGTGTCTTATAGACGCCTCTCCATTACTAACCTGGGCTTGATGTCAGCTGGCATTATAAGCTGACATCAACCCCAACCCTATTACCCCCTGCCACCGCACCAGGGCAGCGTGGAAGAGCGAGGCTAAGTGCCAGAATTGGCGCATCCTATGAATGCGCCATTTCTGGGGCGGCTGACGGCTGGTGTTTCTAGCCTGGGAGGGGGCCAATATTCATGGCTCCATTCCTGGGCTATTAATATCAGCCCCCAGCTGTCTGCCTAGCCTTTGCTAGCTATTAAATTAGGGGGGACCCCACGTCATTTTTTTGGGGGGGTCCCCCATTTTAATAGCTAGTAAAGGCTATGTATTCAGCTGGGGGCTGATATTAGTAGCCTGGGAAGCTCCGTGGGTATTACCCCCTTCCCAGGCTTCAAACATCTGCCCCAGCCGTCTGCTTAACCTCCGCTAGAGCCTAAAATTAAGGGGAACCCCACGCCAATTTTTTTAATAATAAATCCTTTATTTTAATACTAAATGACAAGTACAGTAACCAACACTGTCACTGTACTTCATATATATGTGACTGACATGTTTCTATCTATCTAATCTATGTGTGAAGCTCTATTCTGTCTGTTATAAATTGTCGGGTACCGCTGCTGAATTGCCGGCCGGCTTTTTTAAAGAGACGGTGCATGAAAACACTATTATTTTTTTTGATAAATCCTTTACGCTAAATGACAAGTACAGTAAGCAACACTGTCACTGTACTTCGTATATATGTGGCTGACATGTTTCTATCTATCTAATCTATGTATGATGCTCTATTCTGTCTGTTATAAATTGTCGGGTACCGCTGCTGAATTGCCGGCCGGCTTTTTTAAAGAGACAGTGCATGAAAACACTATTATTTTTTTAAATAAATCCTTTACACTAAATGACAAGTACAGTAATCAACACTGTCACTGCACTTCTTATATATGTGACTGACATGTTTCTATCTATCTAATCTATGTGTGATTCTCTATTCCTTCTATTCTAAATTGTCGGGTACCGCTGCTGAATTGCCGGCCGGCTTTTTTAAAGAGACGGTGCATGAAAACACTATTATTTTTTTTGATAAATCCTTTACGCCAAATGACAAGTACAGTAAGCAGCACTTTCACTGTACTTCGTATATATGTGGCTGACATGTTTATATCTATCTAATCTATGTGTGAAGCTCTATTCTTTCGGTTCTAAATTGTCGGATACCGGTGTATGCCGCTGCTGAATTGCCGGCTTTTCATGTTTCACTGTTGGCACTGTTCCCATCGATTTGGGCAATCACTGTAATGCCACAAGCACCATGGCTGTGGCATTACAGTGAGTGGCAGACAATCCCTGCATGATTGGTGCTCTAAATAGCACCAGACATGCAGGACACGCTTTTGGTACACGAACAGTTATCGAACATAACCTCGAACAGCCGAATTTTTTGCAAATCGTTCGGGTTCGTCGAACAACTCGAACACCGCCCAAAACAGCTCGAATTTGAGATTGGCGAACAGTTCTAGTCGAACACCGCTCATCTCTAGTTATAACACTGCATACAACCTCTCACCAAACTAATGTGTAGGGTAGATCAGGTGATATAAATTGACTGGGTAATAAAATTGCTGTAATGATTTGAATCAGAATGAAAGACACACATTTCTATAGCCTTGTGTCACTCTTGTCCCATCAACATTTTTAATCACATATCTACATGACAGGTGATCAATGTATGAACACTGGGTCCAAATACTGGGACCCTCATTAATCTAAAGTCCTGTGTGAGTAGAGTAGTAGTGTGAATGTGTGACCACTGCTCCGGCTCCCTTGAAAAGTAAATGGACACTACTGCACCATCACTGGGCACAAGATGTCCTCTTGGGATCGGCCTCCCATGTACAGTATCTATCACTTCTCAACTTATGGATAGGTGATAAATTATACTGATAGTATGCCCATTTAAAAAATATCCCTCAAACATCTCACAATTCACACCCTTATGGAGAAAGCAAAGCATAGAAAATCTATTACCCAGATTTTCCGGAAAAAAAAACTGTTCTGAAAAAAATCCCAACCGATTCGATATATTTATTATACAGTAATATGAAATTTCACTTTAATAGAGAAGTGGCAAGGAACAGTTTAAGAATGTCAATGTTCTGCCAGATGATGATGTAGTGTTAATATTTGTTCATTTTGTGAAACTTTTAGTCATTTCACCTAGGCAAGTCCCTTTCATTTAATTTCCTCTCTGAAGAAACAGCAGTGTTGGTATCTCTATAGAAATAATTGTTGTTATCCTTCAGAGTTTGTGAAACAAACAACATCATCATTTTGAATTACTGTCTTCTCTTGACAATCTTTGCATTGCACTAAACTAATATCCTTCAGATGGATTCTGAATAATGTAGAAGGATGAAACTGGCAGAAAATAAGAAGGAATCAAAGAATCTTAAATGAAATTTAAGCTGTCAAATATTAAGCTTGGTTTAATATTACACAACGCTATTACAATCCGTTTTATGTTCTGAATTTACACATTTGTAATTTCATTTCCATGATGTGCTGCACAAGATCACACCGGATACACAGATGAATCTAGATACCAGGCGTGTGGCTAGAATAACATAGGATCAGCTCTTTATGGGGTTCAAGCATAAAGACCCCACAAATACTGCTATACCAGGCAAAGTCACATGTTGTAAAGGCATCTTTATGCCGAAACAATGAAAAGGCTGTGGTGTCTTCATTTTGCTGATGAGTAGGTATACATTTATCAATTTTGAATGAGATTATCCTATAAAGAGAATCCATTGCTATGGATTATAAAAAAAGGGACTTCATTATGCACTAATAAGGTTATACAAGTGCAATACACCTATAAACCCTCAGGCAGGGGGAACTGAGAAGACTCCATTTTCTGATAGGCTACGGTTATGAAGTGTTACATGATACCTTTCAAAAATTGCTATTTGCAGAGACTGATCATGGGATCATGTAATATATTCCATGACTCTAAGTAATTTATTTGGTCTGATTTTGCTTGTTCTATTTCCCCTTTGAATTTTAAAATCCTGCAATATTCACTACTCAACTTTGAAATTGCAACGCCAAGAAGAAAAAGTCGTGGAGTTATGGAAATCACAGGATCGATGGACTTGTTAATGATATGCAAACGATGAAAAAATGGAAAGACATTTTTCAAAAGATCTTGATTTATTCAGCCTCGAGCACAAGAGCCACACATTGAAATACAACTACACACAATGGCATACTATCAATGCTATCACTTAGGAGAAATGACCATACTACTGATTCCATGACCAAATCAATGTAATGCCAAGCTGTTAGTGTATCTGTAATGAACAATAAAGGGATCTGACTACCATACATTATGCCACCCCACACCATAATCCCAGGAGTAGGAACAGTGTGACATTTCTTTGTGAAGGCCTCTTCATGGCATTACCCATGTGATCTTCAGACCAATCTCTGGCTGTCATTGCATCCAAGACAAAAGCAGGACTCAACGCTGAAGAGGATAGACCTCTATTTCAGCCTCCATTGCTCCACTACATCCATCTGGCGACCACATTGGCAAAACAGGAGAGGTCTTCATGAAGAAATATCACACTGGTCCAGCTCCGTTGATTACGGTATGTGCGTGGCATCGTGTACAGTAACTGGACCACTCTAGTCTTCATTCCAGGTACACTAACAGTGGTGCTAAATTGATTTGATGGTGGAACCACTGATACAGCCTTTTTTTTTAAAGTGTCCCAAGCCATTTTTCAACAAGACAACACCAGAGACCACAAGTTTCTCTTCTTACTGTGAGAAGAATGTGTGGCCCATATGTGCTACCATGGCCTGGAGCGTCTTTGGACTTGCCTAGCACATCTGGGGACTCATTGGTTAGAAACTACGAAAGAAGCTGTCAGCAGCGGATCTTGATGATTTGCTTGCCCTAGTGCATTCAGTGTGGCAGAACATTCCTCAGACAACCATTAATAACCTCATTGATAGCAGCCAAGGTGTGTAAGTAAATGTATTTCTGCCCACGGTGCTCACACTCAATACTAAATAAATTATTAAATTTTAAAAATGTAGTTTCCATTTTTTCATCATTTTCATATCATTAACATGTCTATCGATCCTGTGATTTCCATACTTCCGTGACTTTTCCTTCTTGGTGTTGCAATTTCAATGTTGAGGAGTGTAAATTGGTGCTATATAAATAACGAATATATTATTACAATTATGAATTACCCAGTTGGTCACTTTGGGGGCTGTTTCATGGATATAAATTACTCTCAGCTGTATATCTACTTTACTTTGATATCAGACAGATAAGGAGCTCTATCTCAGTGACAGGTTCTCTGTAAATGTGCATACATTGTATTCCATCGGTCCTTAAACAAGACGTATCACTACATAATGTTACTAGTAATAGGGTTATTACTGTGACAACATTATAGATTTTTTATGGGTAAATGAGTTATTGTTGCCATTGACACATGATATATGATAAGTGCTGAGAGAATTTAATGAAGCCTAGACTGCCTTGCATACATAGGCTGAGAAAAACACCACAGCAATCATCACATTTTTATATTGAGTATTTAATAAACCACAGCCATATTCTTCTGTTCAATCTTCTGCTCTTCTTTTAGAATCATCATTAAATTGTGCAAGAAATCCATCATTTTTAGAAGGTTCCATAAAACTCGAACATTGGACAAATGTGATCAGATGTCGGTGTTTTTAAGCAAACTGTATTTTAAATGTGCTGATTATAGGCCAGTATTATCTTAGATGGCTGTAAGGTGCCCAGAAGGCTATTCCACCTTGACTCCCCAATACACATGCATATTCAGTTTGACTGAGCGTTAATGTGTTTTCAATGGGGAGAGGGAAGTAAGTCTCTGCCAGATACTTCTGATAGCAGTGTATTTCCCCAAGAACAAAAGGACTGTGTTAAAAGTCATCAGGCCTGAGTCAACTTTTTCTAACAGATGTTAGGAGTCAGAAGGCCACCAAACTTATAAGAGAGGTGGTGGGTCCTGCCAAAGTCGACAGGTTCTACCTACTTTGCTCTTATGTGTATGGGTACCTCTAGAGTTTATGTTTAGCCATAAACTTTTGTGAATTTTTTTCTCTGTCAATGATCATGTTGATAAAAACAGATATAAGAACAGTTTTAAGTTAATTTAGTGTAGCTGCAGAAAGTAGAAAACTAACTTGCTTACCTGCATTGGGTTTGGCGGGGTCATTGGGGATGGAAGGCCATGTCCTGGTGATTGATTGGGCTTTTGGGGAGAGCTGCAGGGCTGCTGGCTTGTAGCAAGTTGGTTCTGGCTTTTGCTCTGTGTTTGGTTTTGCTGCTGTTGCTGATTTTGTTGCTGCTGGGTTGGCTGTGAGGGATGCGGCTGCGATGATTGCTGGGGTGATTGCTGATGCTGAGCTGTAGCTTGCTGTTGCTGTTGCTGCTGCTGTTGCTGTTGCTGTGATCCTTGATGATGATGATGGTGATGATGCTGATGAAGCTGCTGTAGATGTTGAAGTTGTTGAAGTTGTGAGTTCAGGGATGAGGTAGCTGTAATCCACCAAAACAATGCATTATATAATCATGCTTTATGGTTAGATTTTACTTTTAGGCATAGTAAAGATGTAGCATTAATACCAGTCACATACAACTTAATCTCTTTACTAAGGAATAGGTTAGATAACATTCAGAAGACTTTTGAAATAATGGAAATACTTTTAAGTAGTGCAAGTTGTCTATAACAATGAGTGATTATTTTAGAAATATACAAATATAACACTGTTATTTTGGAACTCTATGACTATATGCTCACTATCTTAACACTTAGACCCAATTATTACATGTTATTATGTAGGCTTGCAACCACCACAAAGGTAGTTAAAGAGATTACAGTAATCTTAACATTAAAGGGAAAATGTCACTAGGCTTTCACCACTTAATCTGAAAGCAGCATAATGTTAAGACAGAATGTCTGATTTCAGCGATGTATCACTTACTCGGCTGCTTGCTGTAGTTTTAATAAAATCACTGTTTTATCAGCTGGAGATTGTCACTAGAGGACTAGTAAACCTGCTTCCATGTAGTGGTCCATACTCATGAGCTCTGTATAACCCCGCCCCCAACACTGATTGGCAGCTTTCTGTCTATGCACAGAGCGCACAAAAACTTCCAATCAGTGGTGTGGGCGGGGTTATACTGAGCTCAACATTCAGAAACCTAGTAGATCTGCAGCAGATAAAACTATGATTTTATTGAAACTGATACAAGCAGCTTAGTAAGTGATACATCGCTGGACTAGGTCACTGCCCCTACATAATGCTGTTCTCAGATGGGGAAGCAAAATACTGGTGACAGATTCCCTTTAAGTTCAATGAATGAACAAAACACAGTAAACTTTTATACTCCACCTAGTGGCAGTTGTAGGCAGTTAATTATGTATTCATTCCTAGTGCGTAGAAATTCAAATCTCTCTATAATGATACGTTAAGAACTTATATACATTGGAAAGCTGTCGGCTGAAAGCTTTTCTTGTCACCTTTTTATAGCTTGGTTGAGCATCTGTTGTCAGTAGGAGGTGGGAGAGTTGCTGCTACCAGACACCTTAGTAAGCAGCTTAACTCACTGAGGATGGAAGGATTCGGAAGTTAAGATTCACCTGCTTATTCCCCAATGCCTTGATGTGCGTTGTAGGAGGAAAGCCGGAAGGCCCACATAACCCGTTAGAATGTTGGTGGGTTTTGTTATTATATATTTGAAGGGAATCTGTCAGCATATTTTTGCTATGTAATCTTAGGACAGCATGAGGTAAGGGTTAAAACACAGTTTTCAGCAATGTGTCACTTATCAGGCTGTGTGCTGTTGTTTACTTACAGTGAAGATTGTATCACCAGGACATTATCATTGCTGGGATTAGCTTTAAAATTATCAATCTGACTTGGCCCCCTCATGTGATAAGCAGCTCACTGTCTTTAGACTATAAACATAGAGAGCCTGGTGTGAGCGGAGTTAGCTTTCTCAGCTCTGCTTCATAATGTATCCAGGAATTCTGATTGTGTCACACCCGCTGCACTCAGTAAACTAAGTTATAGGTCATAGGATTCAGGGTCTCTTTTCCTACAGCATGCTGCTCTCAGATAAGGTAGCAAAAACCTGCTGACAGATTCCCTTTAAAAACTCATTCAAATGTGAGTGCAGATCAGTCCGAGATCGGACCGCAATGCTCGAACTGTAGTGATCGGAGCGTAATAACTTCTTATATTTCTGTGAGGCTGTCACACTTGAATTGGGAGATCCGTGACCAGTCCGTGCATTGCGGTCCAAGATCAAACTGAGACATATGAATGAGTAGTAATGCGCATTGCAAACTATAATCGGTTTGAACCCATTTAGCAAAAAAAACAAAACAATTTAAAACAGTGTTCAAGAGTGAACATTCATTTTAAACCACTTGCCATTCTCTATGCCCATTTTCACCCTCTATGGCTACACCATTGGGCAACTCATGAATAAATGTAGCCTTTGAGAGTCAACCTGATTTCTTCACAAATTGGCTTTTGAGAAATGACTGCATGATTAGTTTACACAATTCCAATAAGTTTTTGTTTTCCAGTTAAGAGAATGTTGTTATATTCTTAGTACAGATTTATCCCCCATTACATATATCGGTAGAAACACAGATTTTACATAAAGTGTGGTATTATTACATAGTAACGACAATAGATGGGTCCACAAAATCCAGAAATAGCCATCGTAATGTACTTTAGCCTCTATACTTGGCAAGCTTTAACAGTTTTCACCTTTAAAATGACATAGTAACTCCTAAGGCCTGATAGTGTTCTCAATTCAATATTGCTTTATAACACTAAATTTGGCCAGGGAAATATCATCCAGTTCTTAGCTTTAAAAGCGGAAAAAAAAGGAAAGAAATGACACGTGTTGAAAGTTATTATTGTGCTGTTCTCAGGGTCAGCGCAGTTCAATTATACTTTTAGGTCTCATTTTATCGTGAACATTGGTAAGGTATCTACTTTAAGCCCATTGCAGTTCAGATAAATTAAGCACACCCTTGCCATGTAAGAACTGTATTTTTGTGATGGCTTCCAGTCTCCAGCATTCAGCCCTGTTGTAAAACCTCCCTACAAATTATATGTCATTTTGTCACTTATTTTTGAGTACGATGTGACAAAAACTGTCTTTAGATTCTAGCAAAATGAAATAAAGGGGAAAAAAGTGCTTAAATTAGATACTTTAATGGCTAATGTGGTCACTGTTTAATGACTACTACAGGAGAAATGTTTAAAGCCACACAAAATTCTTTAACGGGGTTGCCCAGGATAAAAAAAAAAGCGTAACAACTTGGAAATGAGTTAAAACAATAAAAAAGGAGTTACTTTCCTATTTAATCCCCTGCACTGTAACACTGCTGTTCTGGTGGTCCGCACTGGTCCTGCAGTGATGATGTCACACCGTGTGGTCACATGCCAGTGGCTGATGCTAGAGATTGGCTGTGAACTGAGCACTTGACATCATCACAGTAGGGCTGACGGGGACCACCAGAATGGTGATGCTGAAAGGCCATGAGATTAAATGGCTTAATGATGCTTATTTTCTTGTTTTGCCTCAATTCCAGTTATAAATCTAGGACAACCCTTTTAATCAGATGTGGGCTATTTAGAGAGAACTTGTAACTTGCCATAAATATGTATTTTTCTGTTGAAATGTAGCTGTTTTCTCAATCTGGAGTTGTTTTTCTTTTTTTCTGTACCTTTCCATGCCTAAGATGTGCTAATTTCTTTCCTATATGTAAATGTAGTCTTTTTAGCTAAGTGGGTGTGGTCCTCAACTCTTCTTTACGGAAGTATTCTTGAGGACCATGCCCAGTTGGCTGAAAAGACTAGATTTACACATAAGGAAGAGGGTGCCATATCTCAGAAATGGAAAGGCCCAAGAACAAAAAAAACAATGCCAGATACTGGAGGGCATGGTTGCTGTCCAAAGCGGTAACCTAAGAATGTGTTGGTTCTTGTCATAGATGTCAACACAGTTTATGAGAATAAAACCTACTCCATTCTGAAGGTGGGAGCCAGAAATCAAGCAGTGATGGCATTTAGGACAAGTGAATGTTTTTTTTTTGTTTTTTTTAGCTTTTATGGTTCACCACCGGTGCTGAATATATTCAATGGGGGTTGACGACTCTATAGTTGGAAGTCTAGTCAGATGCTTTAACTACCCTATGATCTAGAATTCCACATAATCCAACACACAGGACAAATATTCACAAAACTGTGTCTTAACATAAGGTATTGTAGAATCCTCAAAGGGACGAAAACTTGTTAGAAGAATTAAGTCAAGAGCAGGAACCTGGATGGAGCATCTGGTTCTGAAGCGTGATGGAATATTTTGGGTCGGAGGTTACACCCATCAATAACTTGTAAAATACACCTAAATATGCAAATTAATTGTATGCAGGAAAAATAGTTGAAAAAAATAACAGAAATTATTTTAAAGGGGTAATCCCATTTTATAACTTGATGGCAAATAACTAAAATTTCAAACGACTTTATGATTGGTAGGGCTCTGTGACCTTTGGGACCCTCACAGATCTTGAGAATGAAAGTGTGCTGGACTGATTTGTTCACAGTCTTTCCCTACACCATCTACCTGTTGAGCATGGGAACTGCAGAACAGTGTCATTCCAGTGAAATACTCACAGCAAAACATTGCAGCAATGGCCACTTCATTCTCATGATCAGTGAGGGTCCCAGAGAACTGATTCATACTGGTCATACAGTGATCACAGCTCTATAAAAGTAGCCCTCGTAATAGGAAGCTACAATCAAATAATAATGACCTATTATTTAAATCAGGCTTTTGTGCTACATGTATTTTGTTTAAATTGTTGACAATGTTTTTTTCCATTTTACAATCTGAATTAAACATAAAAAATACAAGTAATGCAATTTACACATTGTCTTTAGACTAAATTTCCTGTTGTTTCAGGAAATCCACATGTACATTAGGCATAAAGAAACAGTCTGACCCTATATCTTTTGTATTCAAGTGTGTAATGAGCCCTACAAAGATCATTGTGAAGGAAGAAGCATGGTCAGCTGTGACATCGCCTATTGTTATCAGTCATTGTAAACCTGCCTCCAAAAATATGGAGTCTGCTGAAAACTGTTTCCGAAATTGACAAGGTATGAGTCTAAAAACACTCCAGTAGGCCACTGTAAAAAATGTAAGATTTTTTTAATCCTTTTATTTAACATTGTGATATGAAAAAAATGCAATTTTTTAAGGAATACATCTAATAACAAAACCTGATTTAGACAATTAGTCATTTTCTGATGATAGCTGATGAAGTCCATATGCTATGTATATTGTTGCTTCACTGGCCACATGCCAAATCAATATGTTTTTTAAATAAATAATGGCTATTGAATTGAATGGAAAATATTAGATTGCATAAGTTTTGAAAAAAGTTATTTTTATTTTTGTTCCAAAAACATGAGCTATTACTTCGTATATGGTAAATGAATTGGGTTGAGTCACAGTACATCTCAAGACCCAGACCAAGACAAAGAGCAACCATTCATCAGTCTAGACTGAGAACAAATGTTATCAGAAGGTGCAGCAGCTAATCTTTGAGTTATGGTCCATGACGAGCAGGGCGAGAATGACCCACCAGTGCACCAGTCAGTAGGCCTTGGCTCTTCCACAATGATGGGCCCCAAAAGACTGTCAGAAGACAACCTAATCAAAGGCTGACTTTAGTGACAATCTTGGACCTTATTGATTAAATGTCTGCATGTGAAATGGTAACACCAAAGTTGATCTGCATAGAGGAATCATTTTCCCTGATGGACTCAGTCTTAGTAATGACTGTAAGGCATAAAAAAGTGAATTTAAAGATATTGTATAAATAATACTAAGAATAAGGGGATCAATATCATAGAACTGGAAAACCCTTTTAATGCTGTAAAATATATCTGCAAGCCTGTTATCTGCTTATTTGATAACATATAAACTAAAGAGCAAACAAAATTACCTTTCAGATGTATCCACAAAACTGCACAAATTAAATGTAGGTACGTGTTAAAAGCTGTTCTTCACGTTATCTAGTTATTAAACCACCACTCAGTTGTATGGTGTGCTCATGACTTGAGCTTACTAAACTAAAACATTTATTGACTAAAATTCTTGTAAAATCTATATCTTTCTCAGTTGTCATAACAGGAGATGGGAAGATTCACACAGAGATTCAGCAAGAGTCATTGCATATTCCAGCAGGTGTGATAACATGTTACTAGCACTTCTTCCTTGCACACAGAAGATAAATTACAAGCAATATTTTAGTGCATCAAAGCAGCAATAGGTCAGGACTTGAGAAAATCGAGGACTCAACCTGTGTGAATAACAGTAGCTAGCTGTTGGATACTGTAACCTACATTGCTTCTTACTTTACTGTGCGTGACCAGATACCTTATAGAATCCAACCCAAAAAGCTACAAAATATACACTGCCTCATAGCTTCAATAGCTCTGCCATTCTCTCTATACTCAGTCATCTGCTTGAGGCTGCAACATTTGAACTCATTGTAACGTAACGGTGGTTATCGCTTACCGCTTACATTTTTTAACAACTGTTCTCCTTACTGGTTCCAGCAGCTCCAGTTCTGATGCTTCCTGAGTACCCTGCAGGACTCTGTATTTCTGCTTCGCTGGATAGATAAGTAAGTAACAGCTACAGCCACAAGACATTACCACTCCAGCCAGTGATTGGCTGCAGTGGTCATATGTCCTACTAGATAGAGTCAGAAGTACAGAGACTGTAGGGGATCTTGCACTCATCAGAACAGGGTCAGCTTTAGCTTTATCAATTGAACATTAACTTTTTTTTTCATAGTATTCTAAGCATTTTAGAAAAATAGTGGTCACACAAGTCCAAGCAGCTGGAAAATAAAGTTGAACAAATCAAGAAAATCACTGTAAATTGAATTCCCTGTCTCGTAAATAATGTTAGTTGGTTGTGTGACGCCCAGCTGCGCTTGGTATCACAAATCCTAGTAGAGTGTATTGAAGGATTCCTCCACAAGAGGCCCCCATAACCATTCACACATCTCCACCTTCCACCTCAGACCACCAGAGGGAGCCCGCTAGGGATAGATAAATAGGGGAGGTGGAGCCAGGCAGGAGTTAGTCAGAGTTGGAGTCTAGACTGGAGTTGACAGAAAGCAAACCTGTTGAGAGAGTTCCTGCAGTGCAAAAGCCTGGGAGAGGTCAGTCTGCAGTGGAGCACGTTCTAGACTCAGTTGTAGCTCAGAGAGGTGAGATTTAGGTGTGCCGGCGCCATAAGATCGGTGAAGCACGGCAAGCTGCCGTTAGTGTGAGTAGCCTAGTGAGGGCCAGAGTAGGCCGAAGGCGAGAGGAGAGTTAGTACATGGGGGCAGAGGAGCTTAATTGGCTCACCCCGAAGCAGTTACCGGACACCGGGTTTGAAGTTTACCGGGATCTCTATGACCCAGTAAGATATAACCGGAATCCCTGGAGAACTACAATCCTAGGATCGCTAAAGTGCTGATACGTAACAGAGTCAGGAGACACATAGGCCCCGTAAGTCGGGAGCGTGCACTCCAAGAAAAGGCCCTACCACAAGGTCAGCCAGCGCAAGACAGAGACAAAGTTAGGCCTAGCTCCAGGCAGGTCAGAAACTTACTACGCAGAGGCAAGAAACAGGAGGCCCTACACCCGCTCATTGGGGGGGATCCTGACATGCACCCTTCACCCTACAGTGCTCCGGGACGTGCCTGAATTTCCATCAGTAAAAGGTACTGAAGTGACTATCGTGTCTGTCCCTGTTCTTGCTCTGACCCAGCTGGGTCTCTCCGTCCTGCTTCCCCCGTCCGTACGTTGCCCTGATGCCTAGCTCCACCTGTGGAGAGCTATACCATCGAGCTGCCTTATCATCGGCCTCAGTGGACTGCGCAGCGCTGGTGATCCTCACCAGAAGCCACAGGTGGTGTCACAAACTCTTTTATAAAACTTAACATCTATCAACGCCTTTTTAAGGAGAGACCCCAGGGTACGGGCCCGGGAGCTGACCACCGCAACATCCCTAGGCCAGGCTAAAGGCCCGGGTACCGATTCATCCCCATTCCCCTGGGCGGGTCAACCGAGTCATCCCCATTCCCCTGGGCGGGTCACTTGCTTATGTGCCTATAGTTCTCATATGAAGACCCTGACAAACAACTCTACACAGCTCGTAAACCCCACGCCCTGATCCTCTTTGAGTGTGACATACATTGAGGTATGTCATCATTGACTTCCAAGGTTCCACGAAGCCTAGATTCATATCTGTACTTACACTTCACTTTTTCAGTATTGTTATAGTTACAAGTCAACTAAAATAATGCATGATAGTTTCCATAATTGTCACAAGGAGGTTTTCCCAATCATCACCAACTGTTATGGCGGCATCAGGATCTGTTTATTCCTCAGATTCTTACATTCCTCTTTGTATTTCCATTGATAGTGTCACGGGTATGTCAGAGGTGACAGACAGTCGCCCTGCAGTTGGTTGCAGGAGATCTCTACGTTTGGCATTACAGACATCTTCTTAGGGGCTGGCTGTCTCTAGGAGCCAGCAGCTACCTCCCTGGCCTGAGTGCATAAATACCTGGTGTGTCTGAGAGGGAGGGGTCGGCGATATTCATTACTACATGTGAGGCTTTAGCAAGAGCAGTACTTCGTTCTCTCTGGAGCTTGAGGCCGTGTGCGCATTTGTCGGGAGTCATCTAAAACTAAGCAATCCCCCCTGTTTGTCTACCCTTGTTGTCTATAGAGTTTAGTGGAGATAGACTAGTGCTCATCTCCTCCCTTCCATAGCCTTAGCCATATGCCAGGGAAACTCGGGGTGAGGCACGCGTGCGGCGATTGGTGAAGAGCCAATATAGGGACGGTAGTTGAGACAGGGTGATACTAGACAAGACTTGGAGGTCTCCACTCCCCCCTTTCCCTAGTGTCTGGGCTCCCTTTCCCTCTTCCCTCTGTGTTGCACTAGGTCTTTCCCACACCCTGCTTGACAGATAGCTATGATCAGCGAAGAGTGACCCAGGCATCAACTCTTAGAGCTGCAGCTCCTAGGCAGGGTAGCAAGAGGTAAAGGGAAGGTGCCACGATTTTTATTTTTGCATTCACTATTATTATTGATTATATAATCAATTATTTTAAGTACAAAATTAAATTAATCACTTTAATCATTTTTTATTTATTCATTTTTACTTCAGCCCTTAGGGGCTACCACTTACATTTGGGGTGTGTAAATGTCTGAGCTCCTAGACATAAAAGCCTGCAGTCAGAAAGCAACCGCATCTCTTGTATTGAGGCTGCTTCTCCTGCTTCTAGCTTTGACCTGGGCATGCCTAGGATGGAAGACATTTACCAGGATGGAGGGACATATACCAGGATGGAGACATATGTGAGGATGGAGGGACATATACCAGGATGGGGGCATATACCAGGATGGGGCCATATGCCAGGATGGGGGCATATACCAGGATGGGGCCATACACCAGGATGGGGGCCATATACCGGGATGGGGGCCATATACTGGGATGGGGCCATATACCAGGATGGGGCCATATACCAGGATGGAGCCATATACCAGGATGGGGGTATATACCAGGATGCGGGACATATGCCAGGATGCAAGACATATACCAGGATGGGAAACATATACCAGGATGGGAGACATATACCAGGATGGGGGACATATACCAGAATGGGGTCATATACCAGGATGGGGCTATATATCAGGGGCCATATACCAAAATGGGGCCATACACCAGGATGGGGGCCATATACTAGGATGGGGCTATATACCAAGATGGAGCCATATACCAGGATAGGGACCATATACCAGGATGGGGTCATATACCAGGATGGGGGTATATACCAGGATGGGGGTATATACCAGGATGGGGAACATATACCAGGATGGGGCAATATAACAGGATGGAGGGGACATATACAAGGATGGGGTCATATACCAGGATCGGGGGAACATATACCAGGATGAAGCCATATACTAGGATTTATGCCATAAACCAGGATGGGGCCAAATACCAGGATGGGGCCATATATCAGGATGGGGGACATATACCAGGATGTGGCCATATACCAGGATGAGTGCCATATACCAGGATGGGGGCCATATACCAAAATGGGGCCATATACCAGGATGGGGGCCATATACCAGGATGGGGCCATATACCAAAATGGAAAGACATACCAGGATAGGGCCATATACCAGGATGGGGGACATATACCAGGATGGGGCCATATACCAGGATGAGCGCCATATAGCAAGATGGGGGCCATAGACCCCAAAATGTGGCCATATACCAGGATGGGGCCATATATCAGGATGGAGAGACATATACCAGGTTGGGGCCATATACCAGGATAATGACCATACACAAGGATGGGGCCATATACCAGGATGGGGCTATATACCAGGATGGAGAGACATATACCAATTACCCTTGTTTCCCCCTTCATCACAACTCTCCAATTGCCCATCTGACTGTAGGGAACCACAGATGAGTGAGTCTGCAGAGCTGTTCACACATTCTTTGCCCTGGGCATAAGAGGTCTGCTCCAAAGTTTTACGGACTCAAGAGGAGGAAAGCATCTGCACCGATGCCCAAATTTTTTTTCTGTTGGATCCGGGGCAGGGTAGAATTCTGACCCTCGTCACCAGATGTTAACCCCCGGGGATGGAGGTGATACTGATGAGACTCAGATAACTGAGGCACATGTGGACTGTACTGTGCTGTCAGGGCAGGAAGAGGAGAAGGGTGACTCTCAGGGAGGAGGAGCGGGAGAACAGAGAGGATGATGATGAGGTTGACGATCCCACCTGGTGTAAACATAGAGGCACGCAGCTGAGTAGCTCAGCAGAGAAGGAGGAAGACGAGGAGGTTATGTTGCGGCCTACCATACAGACACAGAGTGATGTAACTACGATGAGTACTGCATCTTCAGCTACAACTGTGGCCGTGTCCAGCAGCGGTCACGGGTCTGCAGCTCGCAGGGGTGGCAAGGGTTGCCTAGCCTGGGCCTTTTTTTGACATTGCAAAGGATGAGCCAACTCACGTTATGTGCCAACTTTGCAAAAAACGACTCAGTAGAGGCAAAAATTGCAATAATTTGACTCCATGCATGAATTGACAAATGCGCGATCAACGTTGCTTAGTCTGGTAATCTCACTGCAATAAAATGCGGACCAGCGGGCCTCACCAACAACTGGCCATCCCATCAACCGCATCTGTTGCTTCTCCCTCCTCCGTCACCGTGCCAAGTGTTCACACAGAGGTCTCAGACCGCAGAACCTTCACTTGTTTACCAGCTCCAGTCAAGGTAAGTGAAAGCCCGTCAGCTGTAACGGAAGTGGACATGCCTGCTGTTTTTGTTTCACCAAGCATAACACATCTTTCTCAATCTACTCTAACATCTCCGCCTGCACCTCACTCATGGTCTAGCAGTTTGTCGTGTTCACCCTACTCCACCCTCTGCCAGTACAGCAGCCCACCCTTGGTCCCGTAGTTGTGGTCACTTAAAAGATTGTTTCATGCTACACATGCCAAAGCTAAGAGATTGAACTCCACCATCTCCAATCTGTTGGCCAAGGAAATGCTGCCTTTCCGACTGGTGGATACAGACAGTTTCCGAAAGATGATGGCCATCGCAGCCCCCCAGAACCAGTTTTCCAGTCGCCATTAATTATCTAAGAAAGCTGTGCCTGCGCTACACCAGCATGTTGCAGACAACATCACCTGTTCCTTGATTAAATCTATGTCTGCCAGGGTGCATTTCACCACAGACACCTGAATGAGTAAGCAAGGCCAGGGGCATTACATCTCACTGACTGGGCATTGGTTGACTCTGGTGGTTGTGGGGGCAGGCGGGGAAGGGGCTACTCCACAAGTCTTGGAATCCTCAAGGCTTGCGGGGCAAACCTCTGTAACTAACAGTTACTCCACTGCACTTCTTCCTCCACCTCTTCTATGGCCTCTACCTGCGCCCTCAACTTCTGCCTTAATGAGACACGAATTCCAACAATGCAGAGTAAATCTGGGGGGATTTGCTCTGTACTGTTGCAATTCATGTCTCATTAAGGCAGAGGTAGAGGGCACAGGTAGAGGCCAGCCAGGGCTCACCACAATCAGGCAGTATTAAAATTAATATGCCTTGGAGATCTCAGTCACACAGCTGAAGAGTTGTGGACAGCTATCCAGGCCGAGATTGAACATCTGCTGTCTCCACTGAACCTGGAGCCAGGAAAGGCCGTGTACGATAACAGTGCGAACCTCGTGGTGGCCTTACAGCATGGCAACCTCACACATGTGCCTTGCATGGCTCACATCCTCAACCTGGTGGTACAGTAATTAGTCCCCCACTATCCCGGCTTGGATGTGCTGCCCCAGAAAGCACCATCATGTGTGCTCACTTTCGCCATTCGCACCGCGCAGGTCATCGACTTGCATCGATTCAAAGGTCTTTGGCCATATCGGTTAACCGGATAATATGCGATGTGCCGACACAGTGGAATTCCACTCTGCACATGTTGCAGCGACTGTGGCAGCAGCAACGAGCCCTGACGCAATATCTCATGTTGTATAGCCAGAGTCAATGCAGTACAGATGTGGTGCAAATCACGTTTGTGGGGTGTGCAAGATTAAGGACCTCTGCACCCTTCTGCACAGTTTCAAAATGGTTATTAACATGGTTAGCGCTGACGATGTCGTCATCAGCATCACTATTCTGGTCATCTACATGCTGGAGCACACTTTAAATAGTCTGCGGGAGGAGGTGGTGGTGAGAGGAAGAGGAAGAAGCACAAGGGGATGTGGAAAATATAACAATATCTCTAAGTTCCAGACTATCATCACACATGCGGGGGCCAAGGGAGGGTGGATTACAGCGATCGAGGGGGGCGCGTGGTACCAGACAAACTGTTAGTGAAGGTGCAGGAGCCTAAGAACAAATGGAGGAGGAAGAGGTGATGCACGAGCAACAGTCAGAAGGTGAAGAGGATAATGATCCCCTCTCTGTTGTCCGTGGTTGGCGGGAGGGGACGGAGGAAGCAACCATGAGTGTTACCCAGCCACCGACAGACAATGGGCTTGGACCTCATGGAAGAGCCCGACTCATGAGCGCCTTCTTGCTATACTATCTGCATCATGACCCCGTATTGTTAGGATTCGAAATAGTGCTGACTACAGGGTTGTCACTCTGTTAGAGCCGCTGTCACACTGTCTCTGTATACTGGAGGTAGGGGCCTAAGCTGACCCTAAGCTGGGGCCCTGACTAATCCCTCAACCTGGAGGTACTGTTAAAGGTACAGAGGTCCAGGCCGCCAGCGTAACCCCTACCTCCTGAAGATCCCTGCACCTAAGTAATCTAGTCCTGAGAAGGACCCCGATCACAACAAAAGAGGACAAGTAATAATATGCCCACACACAGTACTTAGACGAACGAGACAGTACAAGGGAAAAACCAAAACCACCTTGCATACAAAGACTACACTACTACAACAGAGGGAACACGAACGGGAAAGGAGATAAATGATAAAGCGAGGAAGGGAAAATACACTCCAAATACACTTATCTCAGAAACTCCAAATACCACGATCCGCTCTGTAAGTCTGTATGAAATGCTTTCACCGACACTTCCCAAACAGACCAGCAGGCATTTGAAGGAGACTCACTACAGCAGCATTGATTGCAGCTGGGCGAGGCTGGACCTCCTCTAGCACAGAGAGAAAGAGAATTAACTCCCTCACTGCCGAAAACACAAAGCACCAAAAAGTCAGCTGCGAGAAGTCAGGCTGTGTAATCGTGACGATCTTCGTGGCGACACACCCGTGACAGTACCCCCCCTTCTACGAGGGGCCTCCGGACCCTCAGGGCCAGGTTTATCCGGGTGAGTCGTGTGGAAGGCCCGAACTAATCGGTCTGCGTTAATATCCGACGCAGGAACCCACATCCTCTCCTCAGGACCATACCCTTTCCAATGAACCAGGTACTGAAGGGACCGGCGATTAAAACGTGAATCGATGACCCTTGATACCTGGAACTCCAAGTTACCATTGACCACCACTGGAGGGGGAGGTAAAGGTGACGGTACCACCGGCGCCACATACCTCTTAAGCAACGATCTGTGGAACACGTTGTGAATTTTAAACGTAGGGGGGAGGTCAAGACGGAATGCCACCGGATTAATAATAGAACTGATTCTGTACGGCCCGATGAACCTGGGACCCAGTTTCCAGGAGGGAACCTTAAGTTTAATATTCCTGGTAGACAACCATACCCGATCGTTCACACTTAGGTCCGGACCAGACACTCTCCTCCTATCAGCCATACGTTTGTATCGGTTCCCCATAGTATTCAGATTCTTCAGCACCCCTCTCCATACTGAAGCGAGTGATGAGGAAAATCGTTCCTCCTCAGGAACCCCCGAAGAGCCCCCCCTACTGAAAGTACAAAACTGGGGGTGAAAACCATATGCCCCAAAAAACGGGGACTTACCAGTGGACTCGCTCCGCCTATTATTGAGAGCAAACTCTGCCAGAGGTAAGAAAGAAGCCCAGTCCTCCTGGTTCTCTGACACAAAACACCGGAGATATGTCTCCAAGCTCTGGTTCATACGTTCCGTCTGACCGTTGGTCTGAGGGTGAAAAGCCGATGAGAATGACAAATGCATCCCCCGCCGTGCACAAAACGCCTTCCAGAACTTGGACACAAACTGAGACCCCCGATCAGACACCACATCGGAGGGTACCCCGTGAAGCCTCACAATCTCCCCAATGAACACCTGCGCAAGAGTTTTAGCATTAGGGAGAGCCGGAAGAGCGATAAAATGTGCCATCTTGCTGAACCTGTCCACTATAACGAGTATGACCGTTTTACCCGAAGACGGAGGGAGGTCCGTAATAAAGTCCATAGACAGATGAGTCCAAGGACGCTCCGGGATCTTCAAAGGTAAGAGGGCCCCAGACGGACGGGTATGTGAGGTCTTAGAGCGCGCACAAACCCCACAGGACGCGACAAAAGTTACCACCTCCTTATGTAAGTTAGGCCACCAAAACCGACGCGAGAGAAGATCCACAGTTGCTTTACTCCCCGGGTGTCCTGCCAAAACTGAGTTATGGTGTGCCTCGATCACCTTTTGTCGCAACTGATCTGGAACAAACAGTCTCCCCGGAGGTCCAACAGGGGCGTCCCCCTGAGCCTCCAATACCTCCTCCTCCAGCTCAGAGCATACTGCCGAAACCACCACCCCCTCCTGAAGGATAGGAATCGGGTCGTCCGTATTCCCGGCCCCAGGGAAACTACGAGATAAGGCATCCGCCTTTACATTTTTTGACCCAGGACGATATGTAACGACAAAATTAAACCTGGTAAAAAACAATGACCACCTAGCTTGTCTGGGATTCAGACGTTTCGCGGACTCCAGATATAGCAGGTTCTTGTGATCGGTGATGACGGTGACCGGATGGACTGCCCCCTCCAAAAAATGGCGCCACTCCTCAAAAGCTAACTTAATGGCCAAGAGTTCCCTATTGCCGACATCGTAATTCCTCTCAGCGGACGACAATTTTTTAGAGAAAAAGGCGCACGGATGCCACTTACCAGGGGACGAACCTTGTGACAATACTGCTCCCACCCCTACCTCAGAAGCGTCTACCTCTACAATGAATAGCTGTGACGCATCAGGTTGAATGAGTATGGGTGCCGAGGCAAAACATTTTTTCAAGCAGGAGAATGCTTGACAAGCCTTGTCAGACCACCTAGAAAAATCCGTCCCCTTTTTAGTCATGTCTGTGAGAGGCTTAACCATGGACGAGAAATTACGAATGAACTTCCGGTAATAATTAGCAAACCCCAGGAAACGTTGTAGTGCCTTAAGATTCTCTGGCCGATCCCACTCAAGAACTGCCCGCACTTTCCCAGGGTCCATACGAAAACCGGACGCTGAAACCAGGAAGCCTAAAAACTGGAGTTCCTGTACGGCGAACACACACTTTTCCCATTTGGCATACAGTTTATTATCCCGCAAGATCTGTAACACCTGCCTAACGTGCTCCTGATGAGACACCAGATCCGGCGAGTAAATTAAGATATCATCCAGATATATGACAACAAACTGTCCCACCAGGCGGCGAAAAATGTCATTAACAAAGTGTTGGAACACCGCCGGGGCATTAGTCAGACCGAATGGCATGACAAGGTTCTCATAATGCCCCTCCGGAGTGTTAAACGCCGTCTTCCACTCATCCCCCTCCTTCATCCTAATCAGATTGTACGCCCCCCTGAGATCCAACTTAGAGAACCATTTGGCACCCACGATCTGATTAAAGAGATCGGGAATAAGTGGGAGTGGATACGGATCTCGGACCGTAATCCGATTAAGTTCACGGAAATCCAGGCAAGGGCGTAGGCCTCCATCTTTCTTCTTAACAAAGAAGAACCCCGCAGCCACCGGTGAAGATGAAGGTCTAATATGCCCCTTAGCCAGACTTTCTGAAATATAATCCTTCATGGCCTGCCTCTCAGGACCAGAAAGGTTATACAACCTAGCTTTAGGTAACTTGGCCTCAGGGAGCAGTTTTACAGAACAGTCATACTCGCGATGAGGAGGTAGTTCCTGACACCCTTTCTCCGAGAATACATCCTCAAAGTCCGCCAGAAATGGAGGTAAGACCCAAGGAGTAACCGCACCGATGACCATGTTCATGCAGTTTTTATTACAGAATTTACTCCATTGGCTTATCTCTCTGGTTTGCCAATTAATAACCGGGTTATGCTTAGTTAACCAAGGAAGGCCCAACACTATAGGAGTGGGAAGACCCTCCAACACGTAGCAAGACAACAGTTCTTTATGTATCGCCCCCACTTGAAGTTTTACGTCATGCACAGCTTGCAAAAAACTTCCCTGACCGAGAGGCCTGGCATCGATCGAGAATATGGGGATGGGTTTAGCCAACTCACTCAATCGCATACCTTGAACCCGGGCAAACCGAGCATCAACCAGATTAGCCCCGGCCCCACTATCCAGAAGAACAGATATCCTCTCAGTTCTCGTACCCACCACCACCTCCGCCGGTACGAGAAACTGAGACGAACCTAGGGACGAAATACCTACTCCCAGATTGCCGTCCACCACACAACCTGGGATCAACAGTTTTCCGACGACTCTTCACTCTGCAAGGGACGGGATGGACACCCCCCAATAAAATGTCCCTTTCTCCCGCAGAAGAAACACCTTCCTGTCTTATGGCGCACCACCGGTCCCCTCCCCCGAAATGATGTCCCTCCTAATTGCATAGGCTCCTCTGGACTGACCAGGGGAACCACCATATGAGGGGACCTTGTAGGAGGTGGAGTCATCACAGGGGGTCGAGTTATCCCGCACCTCTCCCGAAGCCGTCTGTCAACGCGAATAGCCAGGGCCATAGCGGCTTCCAGTGACGCGGGAGAGTCATACTGTGCCAACACATCCTGTAATTTGTCGGATAAACCTTGACAAAACTGGCTCCTAAGAGCCGGGTCATTCCACTGGGTGTCCGTGGCCCACCTACGGAACTCCGAACAGAATTCCTCCGCCGGACGATCTCCCTGCTGGATCCTACGTAACTTAGACTCAGCAAGGGAGATCCGATCTGGGTCATCATATACGAGTCCCAGAGCAGCGAAAAACCTATCCACTGACTGGAGAGCCGTGGAGCCCGGGGGAAGAGAGAACGCCCAAGATTGTGGGTCCCCTTGTAGGAGCGAGATGACAATTCCCACCCTTTGTTCTTCACTCCCCAATGACCGAGGCCGCAGCCGAAAGTACAATTTGCATGCCTCCCGGAAAACAAAAAACTTGTCCCGCCCCCCAGTGAACCTGTCAGGGAGAGCTACTTTAGGTTCTGGTCCGCTTGCTCCAGAGGATGCAAAACCTTGGACCTAACGTCCGCCAGCTCCATGGACAAACTCTGCAACTGCCGAGCTAGACCGGCTACTGGATCCATGGTAGCTGGAGAAAAACTAAGTGGGTCGGTGAAAATGTCACACTGTCTCTGTATACTGGAGGTAGGGGCCTAAGCTGACCCTAAGCTGGGGCCCTGACTAATCCCTCAACCTGGAGGTACTGTTAAAGGTACAGAGGTCCAGGCCGCCAGCGTAACCCCTACCTCCTGAAGATCCCTGCACCTAAGTAATCTAGTCCTGAGAAGGACCCCGATCACAACAAAAGAGGACAAGTAATAATATGCCCACACACAGTACTTAGACGAACGAGACAGTACAAGGGAAAAACCAAAACCACCTTGCATACAAAGACTACACTACTACAACAGAGGGAACACGAACGGGAAAGGAGATAAATGATAAAGCGAGGAAGGGAAAATACACTCCAAATACACTTATCTCAGAAACTCCAAATACCACGATCCGCTCTGTAAGTCTGTATGAAATGCTTTCACCGACACTTCCCAAACAGACCAGCAGGCATTTGAAGGAGACTCACTACAGCAGCATTGATTGCAGCTGGGCGAGGCTGGACCTCCTCTAGCACAGAGAGAAAGAGAATTAACTCCCTCACTGCCGAAAACACAAAGCACCAAAAAGTCAGCTGCGAGAAGTCAGGCTGTGTAATCGTGACGATCTTCGTGGCGACACACCCGTGACAGCCGCAGTACAAGAGTAAATTTTGACAGATTCTTCCCATCCTGGAAAAGGATCAGCGCATGCTGGAGTATCAAAACACGCTTTAAGACAACCTTAAAGTGCACCTTTCCACAGTATTGTGCTCAGTAAACTACATATACTGTCAGGTGGGCGACATTACACTGATTAAAATGATACCTTGGTTGATGAAATCCATCGTGTGGTTGTTGTGTAATCTTTACTTTCAGTTTGGAGATTAAGATATGCTCGTGCTTTGTGGCCTGTTGGGGAGGGGGGGAGGCTCTATCTGGTTCTCTGCTTACATATTCATCTGTATGCTCTTATGACAGGTCACTCACTGTGCCTTCACTGACCTGCCTCCTATTTTACATAATGCATCTATTAGTGCGGGACTACGTAAAATAGGAGGCAAGTCAGTGAAGGCACATACAAACACTGATAAGAAAATACTAACCAAATACTGACACATGAATAAGGTCCTGGATTAATACACCCATTCATTTATGTTTTTTTTTCCTATGGAGAATCCGATCTGAAAATGTATGACAAAAAAGTTGTAAAAAACAAAGTTTATAGTGCATTTCATTATTTTTTTTTTATTTTCAACCAACATCTGGACTCAATCATATTTGATGTAATAAAAGTGGGAAAATATGAAAAAAATGCTGGTAAATACATGGTTAAAAAAGCCCTTATAAACTTTTTTGTTTTTACATTGATGAGCTGAATTAAGAAAAAAATTAGATGTGTACACTTTGGCAAAATAGTTTGATAAAAAACTTGTAAAAATCCAACTGGAAGGATAATAGTCAACATCAATACAATATTATTTACAGAATACAAGTATAAAATCACATAAACATAGTATCACAAGCGTATTTCAAGTTACCACACTTGCGTGTTTTTTTGAGCAAGTTTGTTTGTAAGCTTTATTAAAGACAAGACATAATAATTTACGTTTACTTACAAAAGATTTTTTATTGCTTTGTAGTTTATTTTTTTTACCAACTAAAAACAGAAATATTTTCCCGCACTACTCTACAATAAAGAGAAAAGTGCAAGCCATTTCCAAATTCTATATTTGAGAAAACATCTTTCCAGCAATATGTTTCTATCTAATTTCTTTTCTTACTGCAACACACTGGCAGTTACCAGGCCGCAGACATAGTCACTAAAAATATTTTCTCTATAAAGGTTAAGAAAATTCCCTGTGGTCAGCTCAGGAGCTTGTGAACTGTAGCACAATAAAGCCAGCTTTAGGGTATAAAGCCAACCTTCCAACACAATAAAAAGAAAAGAAAACGAAAACAGGATCCCTCAAAGAGCAATAACACCAATATCCTCATTCCAAGTTACACAGCATATCGCTGCAAAGTAAGGTTATGAATATTAGCCACAGACTGTATCTGGTGATTGCAGCCACTGGTAACAGCTCTCCATTTGTTTAGCATAGCAGAGTATAATATCAGCCTGGCAAAGAGTTTTCTGCTCTCCTGATATACACTAGAAATAGCTGCACATGGCTAAAATGAAGAAATATGCACATATTCTATTTTTAAATCCTGTTCCACGCATGCAGCCTCAGTCATGTGGCTCCTGACTAGTCTTTATTCACTTAGTCCTAGTGATAGCAAGCCATGCAAAACTAGTGACTCCCACTAACATTACAGTACCGGTCATATTGAGTTATTCGCTGCAGTCAGGTTTGAGACTTTTTGATTGATTTCAACTATTTAGCTACAGCTGCAGTCTAAAGCAATACACTGAGTTGTATACAACTTTGTGAATTGCAGCTGTCACTTAATAGTTAAAGCACCACTCCAGCATATTTTTTTAATTGCAGCGCTGGAGTGGGGTCACTAATCTAAGTATCCTGCTCCTCGTCTTATACTTATCAGCCGCCATCTTCATCTGTTCTCAGCTCCGCTGTGGTCGGTCTCCAGCAATTTGTGACCTGCTATCTCGCTCTAGTGTTTGCTCGGAGAGCCAGAAGTCACTCTTCAATGTAAGTCTATGAGAGCCAGACCGAGGCCAGAACGAGACTCTCACACTGAGAGCTTGTGACTGTTATCTCAGGTCTGTCAGAAGTTGCGGTCACAAGATGGTAACGCGGGACCGGAGCGGCACTGGGAAGAACAGAAGATGGTGGCTGGTAAGTATAATACTAGGGGCAGGGAACTTAGACTAGTAGCACCACTCCAGCTGTGAAATAAAAAAATACGCTGGAGTGGTGCTTTAGGATCAAATCAGTAGTGCTACAAAAAGTCGCAGTATAGTCCAGGCCTTAGGATAATATGTGGAGTACTTCACTAAGCACCAAGTAAGTAAAAGACCAGCATATCTGAACCATTTTCTTGGCATGAGATTTAAAAAGTAAATATGTACAATTAGCTTATTTTTACCTATATTCCTCCCTCCTGTGGTCACAGGACTCATAGCAGCCATAGCTTTGGTTCCACCCATGACCATATTGTCAGGATAAAAGGAATATGAAGACCAGCACCATCAAAATTGAATGATATAGTGATGACATTGACAAAGGTGAACACTGACAATAGTTAGAGGTCACCTCTTAGTTAAATGATCTGCTTAGTCCTGTAATGTTGTAATCATAACTTATTGTACCTGCGGCAGAAATTTCTATAACTGAAAATCTGTACCACAAGTATGAATCTGGTTGTTTCTACAGCAAGTACTTAATTACAACCCCTTTAGCTAGTTGGTGTAATTCGATTACAGGTACAATTTGCACAAAGGCAACTAAACACAAATTACCACACTACATTATATATTGAATATTGTGCCAAATCATTAAATAATAAAACATCACTTTTATTAATCTGTCTATAAAATTATTTAAAAGGTTCAGTCACACTGGTCGTATAGTGTTTATATTACTCCTCAGTCATGTAATGGCACTTAATATACTTATCCCTTTATATACAGGACTCAGATATACTGAATATGCTATGTCTGCAGTACTGATCTATTTTATTATCAGACCCTCTGCTGTCTGTTTATTAAGACACATAATAATAGAACACTTCCCCCATCATGTTTCACTGAAGGATGCAGCTTCTTCAGGGGAGAAAGGGGTACTGCAAGAATGCAATTTCTTCAAGCGAGGAAAGGGCATTGGAGCAATTTTCTGAAGTAAACACATGGAGATTTACATGAATGGGACTGTCACAGAAATGTATTTAATATATTTGTAATTTTCGCACCCTAACAATAGAGGCAAGATTTCTCCTGTTCACAAAATTCATTTTGGACCATGTTTTCAGGGATACTAAAGAACACTGTTAGGCTACGGTCAGACAGCTGTATGTTCTCTCATGCAAGAGAAATGAGCAGAGCATCTTCTTAGTGTGATCAGATTCTCTTGCATGAGAGAATCATAACACAGTTGAGGAGAAGACAGAACTTAATTTCTCCATCTTCTCCACTGAAAACATCCCAGTGCAGTTCAATGTTTTATATGCACCCATTAACTTATATGGGTGTGCTTGGTCCAATTATCAGATGCACTCGAAACATACTACAATTTTTTTCTCACGCCCAATCTGCATGAGAAAATAATCTCAGATCTGATCTGCCCCATAGAATAACATTGGTCCAAGTGCTATCCGATAAAACATTGGGTAGCACTCGGCTGTGTTATACACCAGTGTGAGCGTGCCCTTACAAATAGTATTTATCCATCTCCATCAACATATGACTTGAGTACTGCAAAGTGCTTCTGGTTTACAAGTGACAGTGTATTGAACAATCACTAGAATTTTTGGGATAATCAAAAAGAGGCCAAATGTGTTATAAAACCTTTCTGATGAGTTATTTTATCTTATCTATGAAGATATTTATTTGCTACTTACCGGTTTCCAGTATAATGCATTAGTCTATTCAGCCACCAATACAAGTTAGATTTGCTATTAAAGGACTAGGGCTTTATCTCACCACCGCATTTACTATTGTTGAAATATTTGGTCCTTTTATAATGAAATTTTCAAATTTTTCACATATCAGGTCGATATGGAGTGAGGGGCTGGAATGTTTCAATTTATTGTGTATGTCACAGATGATTCTCCTCAGTAAGTGGCATGCAATAGAATATAGTGAACAAAAGATTAAAAAAGAGCTTACACCAGCCATCTCTTCCCTATCTCCTCATCAGACAGACTAAAATATTATGGACAATGGAATATTGAGTGTACATATTCCACCCTTGTTCTTTTACTTTCATGTGAAGCTTGTGTTCTGTGCAATCTGCAGCTCACAGACATTTATCTTCTTAGGCCATGTTTTAAATAGGATAAAGAAGCACAAAACGGGAATTGTAAAATTCTAGAGTCAAATGTGAGTGGCATAGCTATAATTCTTTATGAAGTAGCAGGTAAGATTGATTGTCAGGGGTCGTAAGGCTAGGTCAAACTTAGCTTATTCGTCAGCTGAATGTCATTTTTGTTTTCCCTGTCACTAGATAGCTTTTAAAAAAATGCAACTCCTTCCTCATTATCTGGGACTTGGCTGCTTTCCTGCCATCCAGTATTAATGAAACTGTGCTTCAAACCTGGCCTTCATCTTTGAGGTTCTCCTTTATGTGCTTCACTTTTTTGTAATACTAGGTAGTATGGCGTATCTTTTAAACATATTCTCCCTGAGAGGGTATTGTAAAAAAAATGTAATAACAGAATTGATGTGATATGATAACATTTTATTGTATAAAACAGGTTTGGCTAGTTACTATATGTATGCATATGGCTTCTGTATGTACCACGTTGTATGCAAAAGTATATACTCAACTATCGGAGATTAAATGCAAATTTTACATGGGAAGTGCCACAACTAAACTCTATCACAGAAAAGTGTTATGCACTTTTATTTAGGTGGTAGTATCAGATTACTAATATTATGCCCGTCAAGCACAACCATTATTTCCAATTATATATTTTATATTATACAATTAGGGACTATGTATTCAGAATATGGTGAACTCTTGCTTACAAAGTTTTATTTAAAGGGGTTGTCTTCTTTAGATAACTTTGCCATATGGTGCAATATTTATAAAAGAAAACAAACAGCACTACTAATCTTTCCCAGGTCCAGCAACAGCTCCTAGCTGCCCAAGCATCATCAGCAATGACGACACCGAAGACAGTCACTGACATCAGCGACTCTACCCGTGTAGGAGGAACGGAAATCTTACCTTTACTTAAAAGGGGCTAATTCAAGCATAGAAGGAATACTACAGGGGCCATCTCCTTTGTCTTTGAAAGTTCAGATGCAGCAATTATCAGTTGGACTTTGCCCCTTGATAAATCCAAGAAGTTGTTCATAAAACATTTAGGAGCTGATTTCTCAAGCCTCTCAATGAATTTGCCGCAACTTTCAGCTGTCATGTGCCACCATAAGGAATTAACTCCATCCAGGGACTAGTGTACATTTCTTTCATAATTTAAACCACTTTCAAAAAGTTGGCAGAACTGGTCAGAAGTGATGTAAAAATTGTCAATAGAATTCTGTAGAAAAATCTTTGATAAATGTGATGCTTTAACCTGTTTCTAAACTAGTCAATAAAACATTGTCAAAGTCAATGTGTCTTGTCTTCCCTTCAGTTTTACATTTTAATTTTTAAAGCATATATCTAATACACAATGTAATTTTTTTGTGCATTTACAATCATTTAGATCTATTTATAAGGAGCAATCTTCAAACCCATAATTTTACTTCAAGGTAACTATCCATTTGTGAGTATAACAGCTTTTAAAATTAAAATTTATCAGATTTGAACATCTTTTCCAAAAAAATTTGATTCACAGTTAATAAATTTGTCATGAATGGTAATATTGCAAAGATTCCAATTGCCATTAAAAGATGTGTGCAACACTCCGAGGTGTCCTACAACTGCAACTGTATTCAACACCTTTCAAGCACTAACACTTTAACTCTAACACAGCATTAGTATAGTTATGGTACGTTCGGTTCTCAAATTGAACTAGTAAAACAGATGTGCAAAACTAAATATGATCAGTTGAATGACTTGTTTTTTTTCAATTTCTTTAACAGAATTTGACCCTCGTCCCAAAAATGTCACAATAAGAAATGCTAGGTAGGTACACATTTAAAAAGCCAGCTGTATTGTTGTGGTGTGTACTGTGAAGTGGACAGTTGCACGTTAGTGTTTAGATTTTGGTCAATTTTCTTTCGTATTTATAAAACATAATTGTTCCTTGACAAAAAGGATTACACACAAAATACAATCCAGCACACAATCTCTGTCTTTTTCTGCAAAAAAGTATTGTGTTGCCTTGCTGCTGTCTTGTAGTACATTTAGAATGAAAACAAAAATGTGTAATTGTAATTGAAACACACCACATCACTGACCAATCACAGTGGCACTGCTGCTACTGTTGAGACATGTTCTATCTCTCTCTCTCACTATCTACTGAATCTTTTTATTATTCACAGACTACTACATTCATCTTCTTCTGTGCTGCAGTTATGCAGCATGTTACTGTCTAAAGTAATTGTCCAATTATTTATCTTCCTAATCTGTATTAATGAGCTGTGAGCTTTGACATACTGTCACTATCCTAAATTACCCTAATATGGCTGCTGCATTGCCTCCCTATGCTTTTATACAGGCTATAACATTTCCTCCTGATTGGCTGCAGTACACCATGTAATGTGATGGCTACAGGGTGTGATGTGCACCGAGGCATGAGGCAATTTGAGCATTCTGTGGCTGATACAATCTTCTGAATTGTGTAAAAGGACGGTGGTCATTTTTTGATGATTCTTGCAAACCGAATCACAAATTGTTTGAATTCATCAGGACCTATGAAATTCATAATATTCAGCACAAATTCAATTTATGTTGAATCGATTCGCTCATCTCCAATTTCAAATAAGTGTATGGCCATGTAGAAGATAAGGAAACTCCTCCAGAATGGCAGCTCCTCAAGCTTTAAGCCCTTTACTTTGACTCACTGCAGTGGGTAACGAGAGGAGGGACTACTTCAGTATTGTCCAAAATTCCTAATAATTGTCTAAATAAAGTCCCTATACATAATCTACATAATGTGCTAAACATTTTGTGAAAAATGTGTGGATCTAAACTGACTACTTAGGAAAGGGGTAAAAGCTCTACTACTGGTGAAGGCAATGCCAGGATTACTGGGTGTGTGGTGCTGCCAAGAGTCATACGGGAACTTCTATTATTAAGTCAAAGGGGAAAGAGTGTAGCTACTTTAACCCAAGACTTTTTAGTGTAAAGGTGGCCATACGCATGAGACATTAGATAGAAGTAAGTAGATCGTTGTACAGCTGTTTCTTAAGCAATTTTCTTGTGGGCAATCATTACTTAGATGTAGCCATCTAAATTGTTGCTCATATTGGCCATTATAGTTCCGACTAGTCAGATATTTTGAATGACTTTGGACAAAGGATGAAAGATCTTTCTACGAACGTTCTTTCAAAGAAAGATCATATGAGAATGAAAGATAGATTGGTAATCATGAAAGATCTATTGGATGAAAACTTCAAATGTGCCTGAATTCTATCTATACAATGATTTCTCTCATTGATTAGCTGAAAGGACTGTTTAATCTTAAATTTCCCCCGAAAAAAATAATTATGAATAAAATCAGCAACTTTCATCAACTTCAATTTAATGTGTACAGGCCGGGCCGGCTCCAGGTTTTTGTGGGCCCCGGGCGAAAGAGTCTCAGTGGGCCCCTTTAACATATACCACAATTCAAGATGCACCCCTTCACTGTGTACGCCCCCCAACATGCAGCCCTGTGCACGCAGCTTCAGTCAAATTCCTTGTGCTAGAGGAAAGAAATGCAACATCACCCCCTTACATATGCAAGGCCCCACATGCAACATTAACCCATTCCCTGTGCAAGCCCCCACAACATGCAGCACATGCATGCATCATCCTCTTCCCTGTGATAGACCCTCAACATCACTTACATGCATATGCAAGCCCCCAACATGCAACATCACTCCAATATGCAATCCCCCACAACATGCAGTGCCATGCCTGCATCGCCCCCTGCACCGTGCAAGTCCCCCCTACATGCATCACTGTACATGAAGCAACATGCATCCATGTGCAAGACCAATGACATACAACATAAACCCCCTTCCCTGTGCAAGACCCACAAAATGCTACATTAAAGGGGTTGTCTACTACTAGGACAACCCCTTCTCCTACCCCACGTTTGGCCCCAATAAAATAATAAAGCTTATACTCACCTCCCGTGCTGGCGCCGTTCCCGAAGTATCGGCACTCGCAGTCCCGGGGTTCTTTTGCGGTTGTTCTGACACGTGATTCCGGTGCCCAATCACCGTCACTGTCCCCACCTTTGGAAGTCCGGGCTGCAACTGATCTCTGACTTCCCCTTCATGTTAGATTTGTCCGAAGGTGGGGACAGTGACGGTGATTGGGCACCGGAATCACGTGTCAGAACAACCGCACGAGAACCCCGGGACCGCGAGTGCCGATACTGCGGGAACGGCACCAGCACGGGAGGTGAGTATAAGCTTTATTATTTTATTGGGGCCAAAATAAGGGTATGAGAAGGGGTTGTACTAGTAGTGGACAACCCCTTTCCTGTGAAAGGCCCTAGAACATGCAGCACCATGTAAGCATCACTCACTTACATAGCCCCAACATGCAACATTAACTCATTCCCTGTGCAAGCCCCCACAACATACTGCACATGCATGCTTCACCCGTGCCCTGTGCAAGACCCCCAGCATCATGCCGTTACTTATGCAAGCCCCCACACCCTGCAGAACCGTCCATGCAACTTATGCACATTCCCTGTGCAAGATAAAAGACGTGCAACCCCATATGTAGTAACTTGATCCACTTTTTATGCTCCCAAAACACAGTATTAGACCCTTTAAACTTAGACCTATATACTGTATACAAATCTAAAATACATAATTGCTGTCTCCACACTGACCCATTATGCAGCTCCTCAGTCCTCTCAGGATCTGTAGTGAAGTATCACCATTCACCTCATCTCCAGCAGCACCACGCTGCTTCCTGGTATCGGGTCCACACTGAACTGGAGGAGGCCCTGCCCCTTCCAATCACATCATCACCTCCCAGGAGCAACTCCAGTATAGACGCTATGCGGAGCTAATACCAGGAGTCAGCTTTGTCCCAGATAGCCAGTGGGCCCCCCTGTTTGTCCAGGGCCCCGGCACTTGCCCGGATGCGCCGGGTGGTGGCGCCTGGCCCTGTGTACAGGCACTATTACTTTGGTGAAGACCACAAAAGCCACCTATCCTATCCCTTTAAAAACAATCAAGTTATATTAGTAACATAATAAATACAGTTATCGATAATTTGGGGATTTTGTTTCATAACTATATGGCAAATCATAATAATTTCACAATTTATGACAGTAGTTGGATTTCTCTTGGATTCCATGCATAAATTAGGATACAGAAAAGAACAGTAAAAGGCATACATTTTTCAAGCCAAATGTTGAATAGGCATCGATACTCCCATGGGCTATTTTTCAAAAAAGATGATAAAGTGATCTTTATCATCAAGTTTCTATGTATATGGATGTGATGACTATCCTTTGGGACCTTCAAAACCGCTTTTCATCCTTTTCTACGTTAGGTTATAACAAATCAATTTAATACATTATTCATGTAATGTTAAAGTTCTCATTGCTAGTTATTTTGGGTTTTCACAACATCATTATGACACCGAGACTGAGGAGCAATTGAAGATGAAATTTAAACATTCTCAATCGTAAGGAAGAAACACCATTTGTGATAGCAAAACTTTACTCTGGGGTAATATCTGGATTGTGTTTCTATAGCATTGTAGTATGTAAAACATTTTAGCAAATTTTAAGCTAGTAATAGAAGGGTTCAAATTAGTTAGAAATGTTGTGAATTTGAAGAAAAAAATCATAAGAAAAAGGTCAAAAATTGGAAGTTATTTATTATAGGATTGTAGCTTTGCTGCTCCATATGTTCAACTAATAATTGTGGCTGTTCAGTGGGGCAGTCACATTAGATATTACATTAGGGCAAATTAGATACATTGAAATAACTGTTCTTCTCCAATGGCAAATTGAAGCAAAGGACAGAAGTCAAAGACAGCCTTTAATACATATAAGCACAATGTGAATGGAGGAGTAGACACAACTTGTGATGTCATTTATCAACCCCTCTTGAAAGTGGAGCCCTTGGGGAATGGCGGCTCAGTGAGTCATTTTTTTTCTTAATACTACCAGTTGTGAAATAACCCTATGGCAGCCCCTATAGGACAGTCCATTCAGGGTACTGAACAGTTACTTTTAAGAGGACCTGTCACCAGGGCAAAATTGGCCAGATTTTGCTCTTATTCACCTATATTCCTGCTGCTCTGCTGAGTATTTTCCTTTTGCTTTCTTTTCATCCCCTTTACGACCTATGATGAATAGGTACATCATAGTTTGCCTCCCACTCTTTGATGCAGGCCCAGGCACTGAGGCCGCATCATTTCAAGCACATGATAGCTGAACTGATCAGCTGACATATGCCCATAACAGCCGTGGGTGGAATCAGCGGATGTTAACATATTAAATGCCGCTGTAAATCTCTGACAGCGGCATTTAACATGAGTGCACTTGAAGAGCCTATCGGTGCCCCTGCCACATGATTGTAGAGCGCCGATGGGTCGACATGACAGCCGGAGGTCTGCAGGAGACCCCCGTGCTTGTTCTTGCAGATTTGCTATGAGCGCCGCCCCATGGCCGGCGTTCATAGCAGATGATCATGTCTGAATGATCTGAAGCCCTGCTATGTCTACCACCAGCGATCAAAAGATCGCAGCTTCAAGTTTTCTTAGGAGACTATGGAAGCAAGTAAAAAGTGTAAAAATAATGTTTTTAAAAATATAAAAAAATTAAAACATAAAAATTCAAATCACCCCCCTTTTGCCCTATTCAAAATAAAACAATAAAAAAATAAAAAATACACATACTTGATATCATTGCTTTCATAAATGCCTGATCTATCAAAATATAAAAATAATTAATCAGATCGGTAAACGGCACAACGAGAAAAAAAATCAAAACGCCAGAATTACGTTTTTTTGCCTACCACAACATTGCAATAAAATGCAATAATAGGCAATCAAAACATCATATCTACCCCAAAATTCTATCAATAAAAACATCAGCTTGATGCACAAAAAATAAGCCCTCACCCGGCCCCAGATTCAGAAAAATAGAAACGCTATGGGTTTCATAAAATGGCGCTTTTATTTTTAAACTTTGGATTTTTTTTAATACTTAAATTAAAAAAAACATATACATGTTTGGTATATGCAAAATTGTAATGACCTGGAGAATTATATTGGCAGGTCAGTTTTAGCATTTAGTTAGCATGCTAAAAAAAAAACCAAAAGAAACAAACCTTTTTTTTGCAATTTGCACTTGGAATTGTTTCCGTTTTCCAGTACACTATATGGTAAAATCAATGGTGTTGTTCAAATGTACAACTTGTACTGCAAAAAAAACTAAGCCCTCACATGGCCAAATTAACAGAAAAATAAAAAAAGTTATGGCTCTGGGAAGAAGGGGAGCAAAAAACAAAAAATTCAAAAACTGAAAATCCCAAGGCAGTGAAGGGGTAAAAATCTACCATACGGGTCCAAAGATTTGGGCTTTTACATTTATAGTGCTAATTTTTGGGAGATTATTACCAAGGGGACATTGCTCACAGGAGATTCTTTGGGGACATATTTTTAGGATGCTCTGCATAATTACCCAGTGAGCCATGCCAGCTTAGGAAAGACCATAATTAATAGCATTAAATTAAAAGCACTGTATCTCTGCAACTGTATGACAGATTAAAAAAATACAGAATACTCAAGTGAGCAGTAAGAATAAAATCAAAGAAGAAAAATGTCCCTTTTCACCTTTACATCGTACCTGAAAAAAAAAATCTCCAAATATTTAAATTAAATTACCATATATACTTAAGCAGTAAGTCATTTTCTGGCAAGAAATTTCATTCAAGTGTGGTTCCATACTTCACAGGGAAATATTGGAGAACATTGGAGGTGTTATGGGAAATATTTAAAAATATCCTACAGAATGAAGGAATCGGCTGCTGGTGGAGCACAAAATGGTCTTAAGCATTAAAAAAAATAAAGCGTGAAATAGCAAAACTTAATTCAGTGTTATTAATATGCACTAAATCAGTGGTTATCAAAATTACTTCTCGTGGACCGCTGGCATCTGTGATGGAAGAATGAGATAATATGTTTGCTCACAGTTGACATATTTTATTTGCATATGGATCGGCTACTGACATGTTGCATTAAAGAGTCGGATCTGGCTAAGTGCCAGTATATTTATTCTGAGAACCATAAAGCGGCCACAGCACTGGAGTTTTCATTTCAACTCTAGCTTGATGACTAGACAATACATTTGTGGAAGTTATAGTATTAATAATACTAAATAATAAAGACACAATTAAAGTAAAATAAAACATTCATTTGGCTGAGAAATGTCAGCAATGTATAGCATCTATTTTATAGCATGGTTACATAGGATTAAAAAAGACCTAGGTCCATCAAGTTCAACCTTTCTCAATCAATCCTACTTTCTCTATCGCTAGATTATTTATAACCCCCAATGCCATTTGTTGTGAGAAAAGGCCCTTTTTTAATTGTGGTAGGGCATTCCCCAGTCTGACTGCTGTAAGGCCACGTGCACACGTTCAGTATTTGGTCAGTTTTTTACCACTGTATTTTTAAACCATAAGCAGGAGCGGGTGATAAATACAGAAGCGGTGACGTGTTTCTATTATACTTTTCCTCTGTTCCTCACCTGGTTTTGGCTTACAAATACTGATGTAAAATACTGACCGAATACTGAATGTAAGAACATGGCCTAACTATAAAGAATGCTTTTCTATTCAGCTGACAGAATCACCTTTCCTCCACATGTATTGAATGCACCATGGACCTTTGTAAGGTCCTTGGGAGGAATAAGTCATGCGTCAGTCCTTGGCGTTGACCACATGTATTTATACATATAAGTGAGATCTCCTCTGAAGCTAAACAAGCCCAACTTTTCTAACCTAATGAGTGTTCCTTTCATCCTCAGATAAAGATTATTTGTTGAATAGGCAGGGTCCACATTAAGAACAAAGTGTTTTGGCAGAGGTCCTGTGTTTTCGGTGGCTGACACCACAATTACACAAAGGAAACAAGCAATTATGGTTGGCTGTATGCCCACAGTGAGTTTTTGCTACAGCATATTTTCGCTGTGTCAAAAACGCAGCATCTTATAGTTCCAGCAGATGGGATTTATAGAAGTCTCATGCCCACTGTGGTTATTTTTTACTCAGCATAATCTGACCTGTGGTGCGTTTTTTCAAATCCGCAACATGTCAATTTCTCCTGTGAGTACACTGAATTTTATGTGCAGAATTTCCCCATACATTTGCATTAGATGTGGAAAATCCGCATGTAACAGCTGGAAATGCATTTTTAGCGCATTTCCTCAGCGGAAACGCTTCAAAACCACACGTAATCCGCACATGACTATATCAATAAAGGTTGTTAAAAGTCAAATACCAGGAAGTATCAAAATCAAAGGAACTTTATTTAAAACGCGACACCAAAATAGACAAAAAAAAACCGAAGCATCAAAAATGCTCTACAAACGCATGCATCAAAACGCTCTCAAACACGCAATAAAAGAACCCAAGTGATATCATTTATAAAATAGGTGCAGAAATTGGGCAGAAAATCTGCAACATCAAAAACTCATCATGGGAACGTAGCCTTGAATGAAAATCATACATGCATCCTATTCATGTGAACGAGTTTTTCAATTTCTGCAATACACTTTATTACAAATGGAACTGTAGCAGAAGATCTGATTTCTGCCTCTATTTAGGCTGCACTCACATATCATTTTTTTTTCTCATACGATTTTCATCCATTTTTTCGTATGAAAAAAAAAGAATGAGTTTTTCGAGGTTCCAGTGGAAAACAGACAGCACATGGATGCTACTGTATATTTCAGTTTATTTTTTATGTGGACGCATTCATTTGGATGGACAAGTTTGATCTAAGTTGGATCTCAATCGGATATGTCTCCATTTTTATTTGTTAAACAGATGGGTGTGTGAAAAAACTCTGCAAATTTTAATTATTTTAATTTACTAAATCTTCATTATCGCTCTACTAATCTGGGCAATTTGGCAATCCCATAAATCTACTGTTCCTATAGGTGTCAGAATATAACATATTTACCTTCATCAATATACAAAGAGGAAAAAATAAAATATTGCTGAATATACTGCAGAGAATTGAGTCTAATCCCAAACCATCAGAGCGGCATTTATTTAAGGGCTCTTACAAGCACTGTTTTACAAAGTACTGCAATGAACCAAGGCATTAGTGACGGACTAGCATGGAGTTACATGAAGTGATAACACAGATCTGCATCCCCATAAACTCTCTATGGACACTTGTAATTAATTTGATCTTTTTCAGTCATTAAGTTAGATTCATAGTGAGTTCTCCTTACTCTGCTCTGTTAATTCACTGGAGATCATTTCTCAAGAATCATTTAGTTAAGCAGCACTGCTGGATTACATTTAAATCCCTAAAATGGCTTGTAATTGATGTCTTTTTATGAACATTCACTTCTGCCGAGACCATTCCTAAATGCCCAAGCTCACGGGAGCAGAGTGTGGTAATATATGGAGCGCCTGTCCCTGGAGATACCCAGTTAAATTAAAAATAGCTGGAAACAGCATATTAGTCACCGCTCATCAATCACTGATCATCCAGAATTTCATCTGCGGTTTCTTTCTCTTTTTTTGGGGATACTTTTCTCAAACATATTATTTCTGTTTCTTAGATATAGGAAACTAAATATATCACCAGATAATTTTGTGACATGATGATACATTTCTTATAACAGATGGAATGGGGGGAAAAAAAAGAAAAAAAGGAATTTAAAATTACATTTTGAAAGCCAGGCCCATACATATTGCAGATATCTGTAAAGGCTTTTTATGTCTGGTCTGGAACTGGGCTTCTGTTCTCCGAACAATGTCCTCTTCTCTAATCTGTCCTCCAATATCTTCCTATTCGTAAGTGTCAATTAAGTGACTTCACTTCCTATCTCTGAGACCATTGAGTCTGTCTCAGGACTGGACAAAGAACGGGATAAGGAGGGTCCACCCATAAAGCCAAAATCAGAGAAGTTTCTTGCCGTGTTTTTCACAAACTCGTACATACTGTAGTCCGTGGGCTCTTTACATGTGCATGGTTATTTTTGAACACTAAGTGGTCCACATAAAATCACAGAGACTTGTCAGATTTTGATCTTGGATCCAAATCACCAATGCAAGTCTACAGGTCCGTGAAACAAATCGGACAGCACTTGGAAGCCATCAGTGTGCTATGTGAGAAACGTCCAACATTTTATTTTTCATACGAGAAAAAACTGATGATCAAAACGGAAACTCTGACCAAATACTGATGAAAAGCTGATCGAAGACACTGATGAAACTAGGACCATTTTTTGCATACGAGAAATATCACTCACCTCTGAATGAGCCCTTAATCGCTGAAACTAATATCTGAATGTTTTTTTGCCCGGAAACCCTTATAAGCGGTTGTGTAGCAGCTCTCATCTCCACGTTGGGTGTGGACAAACATCATTGCCTGACAGATGAGACATTTTCTGACGAAAACGTCCTATGACTGTCGGCTATGGTGTCTAGTCACTTAGAATAGAAAATGTGCATGATACCCGCCGAGCATCCAACATCCATACAAAAAAAGTGGGAAAAAAAAGCAAATAACAATATGAAATGCTACCACTGTATGTACCTGAGATGTTGTATGCTGGCTATTATGTATATATTACTCACAAGTGTGCGCCAACTTCAAAGTAAGTTTGAGAAGAAATAGAGAAGAAACATCCAGTCAAAAATACATGACCCCTTTACTATTGTTAGCGTGCAATTCTTGAAATTGTTTTGATGCTACAAAGCAGTCACTATTAATAGGAAGCACAGTCTTTGTGTGAGGGTTTGATTTCATGGCACTATTTCAGTTCTTCACCTCTCAGCTCAACTGTTTTGAGATGAGACACATGGTGATATATATAAATGTTGAGCCTTTATGTTTACAAAATAATTGGAATAGCCAATTTCACCATTCGCAATATTGCTGCAACACTAAAAAAAAAAGTCCTTTATTCCAACCTTACATACTTCAGATGTACTTACAGGATGAGCTTTCATGACAAGATGAGACAAATTGCTGCTATCTTCTTTAATTTGATCTGTAGCAGATGAGTTGAACAATGTACCTTTCTTAGTCGTTTGTGGACTGGACTTGTTTTCAGCCAAATAAAGAAAAAGGAGGAAATGCTGGTCCCTGATTATCTAGACTATCATTCCTGCTCTCAGAAATGCTTTCAAATGGAGCCGACACCTTGTGGAGATGAGAGGGGAACGGAAAGTAATTTTGTTAAGTGTTTGTTATCCAACACATGTAATAACATAAGCAATAATATACAAGTTTAAGCGATTCTGGAAGTATGGGTAACCTTTATAAAGTGCCACTTAGAAAAAATTCTTATTTCATCAGTAAAAAAAAACTACAAGAAAAAGTCATACAGGTGGTTTTGTTAAAGAGTTTTTCCAAGGAAGGTACTATTTATCACTTATCCACAGGATACATAATATGTATCTGATTTCAGAGGGTCACCAACACACAGAACCACAGCATTCAATAGAGTAAGTCGCATGTTCTTCCTCTGTATCCAAAGATTAAATATATCAAAATGATCTCACATGTGCACTGCCACTCCACACATTATCTATTATCTGTGGTGCCAAACACTCAACTAACTATATCAAAATTATATCAATTTGTGCTTTTTAAATGATTTCTAGAGTATTGATTATTTTCTATGTTACAAACTATCTGGTAAAACTCTGGTACCAATGCAGTGGTGCCCACTAGTGATGAACGAGCATGCTCGTTACTCGAGATTTACGAGCATGCTCAAGTGTTTTCTGAGTATCTTCAGCAATCTCGGGTGTTATGTTTGTGTCACTCCGTGCACATGATTTGCGACTGTTTGACAGCTTTAATACATGTGAGGAATGCCTGTTTCTTAGGCATTCTTCACATGTATTAAAGCTGTCAAACAGTTGCAAATCATGAACACAGAGTCTCAAACATAACACCTGAGCACGCTGAAGATACTCAGCGAGCACCGATGCATGTTAGCTGAAAGGGTTAACAGAGCATGCTCGCTCATCACTAGTGCCCACTTTTCATACTATAGGTTGTAAGTCACTTTCAAATACCACAGTTAATGTTAAGCCAAGCTAAGCATTAGAAGAGAAAACACCTATTGAAGGGTGTATATCAGCACAAAAAGACTGTTCAAACCAAGCCCACGCGTTCAGTGCTTCCTTGGCAATGGCCAAGCACTTCAGTTCACTTTCCAACCTATTTGCCTCCATTCATCTCCACCTGGATTTACAGGAGCCAGATGAGGGCAGACATAGAAAACAAGTGGGTGGGAAGGGGCACTGACTGGCCAGGCAAGGGAGCGACTGTGCTTGGTTTGAACAATCACTTTGTGTGAAGAGATTCCTTTTAAACAGATTTTCAAGTGAGAAAACTCCTTCTCTAGTATTTACTGCTAGTGACAGTTGTGACACAGGCTCCCTAGTAATACAATGACCTCCCTCATGCTACTAGGCGTACACTCCCTAAAATGATGCATGTCAGAGCGCACCAGGTCTCTGCTGGCGCCATTATAGTCTGTGGCCCCATCGACATATGCGTCCCAATCCCATTTTGCGGGGGGGGTTTGGGACTATCAAACGTGGCCCTAGATGCAATATGAAAGCACCCTTAGCTGGAAACCCACATGTGATTTTTACGATCCTTTTTGGCCACTGCTTAAATGCAAAATTCCAACAACTATTCATTAAGTACAGGAAAGTAGGATAAAAAAGCACACAAAAAAATGCAACTCAACATGTAATATGAAGGTAATCTGAAAGAAGATATACCTACACCAAGACAGTATGAATAGATACATCAGCTTGCCAAATAAAAAGCCCCCACACAGCTTCATCTACTTAAAAATTAAAATTTTACTGGTCTCCGAAAATGGCAACACAAGCAAAATTTTATTTTTTGCAAATTTCCAAATTTTTTTTCACCACTAAAATAAGAACAAAAAAACTATACAAGATTTCTATCAGCATAATTGTACTTTTCTGGAAAATCATACTTCTAGGTCATTTTTACAGCACAGTGAATGCAAAAAGAAAACCCAAAAAACAATTGCAAAATTGAATATATATATATTTTTTTGCTATTTCACCATAGCTGGATTTTTTTCTATTTTCTCATACAGTATATGGTTCAATGGTCTCACTCAATTGTCCCGCAAAAAAACAAGCCGTCATATGATGAGCCCTGGCAAAAAAAAAAATAATATTATGCTCTCAGAAGAAGGGGAAGACGAAAGCACAAAAGCTAAAATTGGCCGCACCTTTAAAAGGTAAGTTTATTTACTTTCTATGGGAAAATAACCTATATGGTGATGTTAGACAGGACAGTATACAATCTGTATTCTGAATAGTCTGCTATCTGATGACAAGCATCACACTCACACAATTGCATTTCCCTATAGCTGATCTGCTCTCTTTAATTTCACAGTGGTGTCCACTGGGGAACTGCAGATAATGCCACAACCTTAACTATCACACAGTGTACCTTTAAATGATTAGTACACTATAACCATACAAACAATGCCATAGGATCTGTAGCAGGTCTGTGCCTGCAAGCGTCCTTACTAGTGTTGAGCATTCCGATACTGAAATATCGGGTATCGGCCGATATTCGCGGTATCGGAATTCCGATACTTAATTCCGATACTATTGCAATATCGTATACCGGAATCGGAAGTTCCCATAATGCAATGAGACATTTTCATTTTATTCAGCCAATGAGGATCCTAAGAAGTGTGGGCACATCCTGTTAGGCATGTAGGCATCTTAACTAATGGCATGGCTGTGATTGGCTGCTGAAATGATGTCATGATGCACTATAAAAGCCACCGCTGCCATTTTGAGCTCACTCTGCTGTGAATTCAGTTAGGGATAGGACGCTGTTGTTCTGAGGGACAGTTTTAGCTACCTATTTGCTCTATACTGCTTTACCCAAGCTACTTTCTAAATCACTGTGCCTTGCAGTGCTAGTGCACAGTTCCCTGTGCTGTTCACCGCTATCTGCAAGGTCTGTGTGTGTGAGTGCAGCTCACCCTGTAGTGTGTGCTTCAGCCAAGTCTGGTTGTAGTGCACTCAGTGTGTGTCACTGCCTCATACATTGTCCTTTTTTGCCAATTCATAATTTTTCCTGATATCTCCTATTAGTGTGGTGGTTCCATCTGTATTCAGCTAAATTGGTTCCAAACACACTATATAGGAGTAGATAGAGAAATTTTTTTCCGTCTTGCAGCACTAGTGCACAGTGCTCTGCATCTGTACTGTTCACCGCTGTCTGCAAGGTCTGGTGTGTGAGTGCAGCTCACCCTGTAGTGTGTGCTTCAACCCCGTCTGGTTGTAGTGCACTCAGTGTGTGTCACTGCCTCATACATTGTCCTTTATTGCCAATTCATAATTTTTCCTGATATCTCCTATTAGTGTGGTGGTTCCATCTGTATTCAGCTAAATTGGTTCCAAACACACTATATAGGAGTAGATAGAGAAATTTTTTTCCGTCTTGCAGCACTAGTGCACAGTGCTCTGCATCTGTACTGTTCACCGCTGTCTGCAAGGTCTGGTGTGTGAGTGCAGCTCACCCTGTAGTGTGTGCTTCAACCCCGTCTGGTTGTAGTGCACTCAGTGTGTGTCACTGCCTCATACATTGTCCTTTATTGCCAATTCATAATTTTTCCTGATATCTCCTATTAGTGTGGTGGTTCCATCTGTATTCAGCTAAATTGGTTCCAAACACACTATATAGGAGTAGATAGAGAATTTTTTTTCCGTCTTGCAGCACTAGTGCACAGTGCTCTGCATCTGTACTGTTCACCGCTGTCTGCAAGGTCTGTGTGTGAGTGCAGCTCACCCTGTAGTGTGTGCTTCAACCCCGTCTGGTTGTAGTGCACTCAGTGTGTGTCACTGCCTCATACATTGTCCTTTATTGCCAATTCATAATTTTTCCTGATATCTCCTATTAGTGTGGTGGTTCCATCCATATTCAGCTAAATTGATTCCAAACACACTATATAGGAGTAGATAGAGGAGCCTTTCTGCAGCATTGGGCCCTGCAGCCCCAGCCAGATTAGTATTAGCCTATTTTTTGCAGCCTCATCTATTGCATTGTAGGTTACCTTCCTACATTGTAATAGCTACAAAAAGTTTGTGATACTATCGTTATTACATCTTTAGGCACATCCAGTGTCTTTTTGTGACAAAAAAAACCTAAATAAAGTTCACCAAACACTCCACTTTACAGTTGTGTAGGCCACATTAGCTCATATTAAAGTCTAGTCCACACTTTATAAAATTAGTGTTTCTTATACCTGTTAGCAGCTGTTCAGGAATAAGCACACTAAGCCCTTAGTACTTTTCTGCCTATCTTTATCAGTCTACCAAGATGAAGAAGGCAGGGAGTAAGGCATGTGGTCGTGGTCGTGGGCGTGGGCGTGGAGTTTCTGCAGGGAGAGGACGTGAGGATTCTGTGCCTGCAGGGAGAGGACGTGGGGATTCTGTGCCTGCTGCGGGCACCAGTGACTCAGCATCCCCCAGTTTTACCAGGGAACAGTCCTTTATGCGCAGCTTTGTAGGAGCTAGCCGTACCCCACTGCTGCGCGAGGACCAAATTGAAGCCGTTGTCGGATGGATGGCAGCTAACGCATCGACTTCAATTAGTTCCAGATCCTCTCAGGTCCTGAGCACTGAAGAGCACCCATCTGTCTCTTCACCACCTGCCAAATTGCCCAGGCAGTCAGAGAGCCCTGGACAGGAGCCATCTCTACTTCTGTTCTCTGAATCTCTTGGCTTGGAAAGAGGGGGCCAGCCAAGCAGAATTCGAGAATTTGAAGAAGAGGTAGTATGCAGTGATGCGCAACCGTTTTGTCTCTCTGAATCTGAAGAGGCGGGTGGGCCAGTGCCTATGGTCAGCAGCACACCTCAGTACGCATCTGATGATGAGACTCAGGTGCCACTTTCTGGTGCGTACTGTGCTGTCGAGACTACCCAGGAGAAGCAGTTGTTTGAAGAGGGTGGTGTAGATGATGAGGTCCTTGACCCATCATGGCGTGAGGGACAGGAAGGTGGTGGGAGCAGCTCTGAGGAAGAGATTCCCCGAACGGCCCAAAAAGGAGGGAGAGGGAGGGGGCAGACTTGGTTGCCTGTAGCCTCCACTTCGGCACCCATTAGGAGCATGGCTCTTCCAAAATCCAAAGCGGGCGCTCCCAAGACTTGCAGTGCCTGGTCCTTTTTTGACACAGTTGCAGATGACATTTGCTTTGTCAAATGCAAGCTGTGTAATCAGAAGGTGAAAAGAGGGAAAAGTGTCAGCAACCTCAATACCACAAATATGTGGAAACATGTGCGGACCAAGCACGTGGTGGAGTTACACAAACACACTGAAGACCTAGGCCAACCTACAGCGCCACCTACCACCTCTTCAGCTCGTGTTGTAGCCTCTTCCTCCAGCTCACACACAGCTGGTTCGGCTTCCTCACAGGATCGCCATGGAAGAATCTCTGGCACTGTTGTACAGAGACACAGTGTAATTCCACCCACAGCACCACTTTCCCAGTCATCCTCACACTCCCAGGCCAGTCTACAGCCATCGTTAGCACAGGCATGGGAGAAAAGGCGCCCATACTCGGCAAACCACCCCCGAGCACAGGCTCTGAATGCTGGCATTGCTAAACTACTGGCCCTTGAAATGCTATCATTCAGGCTGGTGGAGACTGACACATTCCGTAACTTTATGGCATTGGCAGTCCCACAATACAACGTGCCCAGCCGCTTTTATTTCAGCAGGCAAGCCGTCCCTGCCCTGCAACATCATGTGGAGGGAAAAATTAAACATGCGCTACAAAACGCCGTCAGTAGCAAGGTCCACCTGACCACTGATGCGTGGACCAGTAAGCATGGACAGGGACGATACCTTTCCCTCACTGCCCATTGGGTAAATGTTGTGGAGCCGGGTACAGATCTTGAGAGTGGCGCTGTACGTGTTCTGCCAACTCCAAGGATTGCAGGAATCCAGTCTGTACACATTGACTCCTCCTCATACTCCAGTTCCTCTGAATCAGCGCTGCAGGAGCCGTCACGGTCTACCTCCACATCGACCCGTGAACGGTTACCTGTTATGATGACCGATATGAGCACAGCCGTGGCCAAACGTCAACAGGCCGTATTAAAATTAATTTCTTTGGGGAATCGAAGCCACACAGCGCAGGAGCTCTGGAATGCCATCAAGCAGCAGAGTGACGTGTGGTTTGTGCCAGCGAATCTCCAGCCAGGCATGGTAGTGTGTGACAATGGCCGAAATCTGGTGGCAGCTCTGGGCCTAGGCAACCTCACTCACATCCCATGTCTGGCACATGTGCTCAACTTGGTCGTGCAGAGTTTTTTGAGGGACTATCCGGATCTTGATGCACTGCTTCACAAGGTCCGCATAGAGTGCGCTCACTTGCGGCGTTCCAGCAATGCAAGATCACGCATTGCAGCTCTGCAGCGCCGATTATGTCTTCCGGAACATCGCATCATATGTGACCTACCCACCAGGTGGAATTCAACGTTACATATGTTGGAGAGGTTGTGTGAGCAGCAGGCAGCAGTAATGGAGTACCAGCTGCAGCAGGCGCAAACAAGTCGCAGTGCGCGCCGTTCACACTTCACCACCACTGAGTGGGCCTCTATGAAGGACATTTGCCACGTTTTGCGTGCCTTCGATTATTCCACGCGGATGGCGAGTGCAGATGATGCACTAGTCAGCATGACTATCCCCCTTATCTGCCTGCTTGAAAAAACACTGCAAGCACTAAGGGACGAGGTTTTGGAAGAGGTGGAGGATGAGGAGTCACAAATGCCATCTGCTTCTCTACAGTCTGCGCAACGTGGTTCCTCACAAAGGCCTAGGCAGGGGACACTTTGTGAGGAGGATGAGGAGGAGTCAATGGATGAGGAAGACATCTGTCCAGAGGAGGGAGGTACACAATGCTCTAGTAGTCAGTATCTAGAGCGAGGGTGGGGTGATGCAGAGCAGGCAGAGATCACGCCTCAAGCAGGGGACAGCGTTTCTTGGCCAGTTGGCAGTCTGCAGCACATGGTTGATTTCATGCTGCAGTGCCTGAGAAACGACCGCCGCATCGCCCACATTCTCAACACGGCTGATTATTGGGTGTCCACCCTCCTAGATCCTCGCTACCGGGACAACTTACAAAGCCTCATAACACCATTGAACCGGGAGCGTAAAATGCGGGAGTACCAAGACGCACTGGTGCATTCCATCATGTTCTCCATTCCAACCGAGAGCAGTGCTGCTAGTGCTTTACAAAGCAGCTCAGTGCGTCGAGGCAGTGGAGGAAGCTCTGCACAAAGAGGGAGCAGAAGCAGCGCCTCAGCACAAGGCAAGACCAGTATGGCCGAAATGTGGCAAAGTTTTGTGTCCCCGCCGCCACAAATGTCTACACCATCACAGACAGCTCCAGTCAGCAGGAGGCAACGTTTCCGTCAGATGGTGACAGACTACATGTCTTGCCCTCTTAGTGTACTCCCAGACGGCTCTTCTCCCTTCAAGTTTTGGGTCTGTAAGCTGGATACATGGCCAGAGCTTAGTCAGTATGCACTGGAGGTGCTAGCTTGCCCTGCTGCTAGTGTATTATCGGAACGCGTCTTTAGTGCCGCAGGTGGTGTACTAACAGACCGTCGCATGCGACTATCCTCCGATAACGTTGACCGGCTTACTTTTCTCAAAATGAACAAGGCCTGGATCTCTCATGAATTTGCCAGTCCTCTTCCAGAATAAATAATTGGTTGGCAACAGTATCCAGGTCTCCTGTTCTGTTCATGTTTCTACCACCTGAACTGTAATCCCTGAGCTCCAACACCGCCAGTTGGCGCTCGGAAGTGCCGTCTGCACAGTCAACACTTGCTGCCGTGTTATTGGGGTTCAGTAACGTCAGCTGTTCTCCTGCTGTGCGGACGGCAATTTCTCCTGATTTGTCCACATCCACTGTACTACACATTTTAAAGTTGCTCCAATTACTCCTCTGGCTCCTCTGTTTTCATTCTTATCCCTGGGCTCCAGCACCGCCAGTTGGCGCTCGGAAGTGCTGTCTGCACAGTCAACACTTGCTACCATGTTATTGGGGTTCAGTAACGTCAGCTGTTCCCCTGCTGTGCGGACGGCAATTTCTCCTGCTCTGTCCACATTCTCACTACTACAGATTTTAAAGTTGCTCCAATTACACCTCTGGCTCCTCTGTTTTCATTCTTATCCCTGGGCTCCAGCACCGCCAGTTGGCGCTCGGAAGTGCCGTCTGCACAGTCAACACTTGCTGCGGTGTTATTGGGGTTCGGTAACGTCAGCTGTTCCCCTGCTGTGTTCACGGCAATTTCTCCTGCTCTGTCCATATTCACTGTGCTACTTATTTAAAACTTGCTCCAATTACACCTCTGGCTCCTCCGTTTTTAGTATTTACCCTGGGCTCCAACACCGCCAGTTGGCGCTCGGAAGTGCTGTCTGCACAGTCAACACTTGCTGCCGTGTTATTGGGGTTCAGTAACGTCAGCTGTTCTCCTGCTGTGCGGACGGCAATTTCTCCTGCTTTGTCCACATCCACTGTACTACACATTTTAAAGTTGCTCGAATTACTCCTCTGGCTCCTCTGTTTTCATTCTTATCCCTGGGCTCCAGCACCGCCAGTTGGCGCTCGGAAGTGCCGTCTGCACAGTCAACACTTGCTGCCGTGTTATTGGGGTTCAGTAACGTCAGCTGTTCTCCTGCTGTGCGGACGGCAATTTCTCCTGCTTTGTCCACATCCACTGTACTACACATTTTAAAGTTGCTCGAATTACACCTCTGGCTCCTCTGTTTTCATTCTTATCCCTGGGCTCCAGCACCGCCAGTTGGCGCTCGGAAGTGCCGTCTGCACAGTCAACACTTGCTACCATGTTATTGGGGTTCAGTAACGTCAGCTGTTCCCCTGCTGCGTTCACGGCAATTTCTCCTGCTCTGTCCATATTCACTGTGCTACTTATTTAAAACTTGCTCCAATTACACCTCTGGCTCCTCCGTTTTTAGTATTTACCCTGGGCTCCAACACCGCCAGTTGGCGCTCGGAAGTGCTGTCTGCACAGTCAACACTTGCTGCCGTGTTATTGGGGTTCAGTAACGTCAGCTGTTCTCCTGCTGTGCGGACGGCAATTTCTCCTGCTTTGTCCACATCCACTGTACTACACATTTTAAAGTTGCTCGAATTACACCTCTGGCTCCTCTGTTTTCATTCTTATCCCTGGGCTCCAGCACCGCCAGTTGGCGCTCGGAAGTGCCGTCTGCACAGTCAACACTTGCTGCCGTGTTATTGGGGTTCAGTAACGTCAGCTGTTCTCCTGCTGTGCGGACGGCAATTTCTCCTGCTTTGTCCACATCCACTGTACTACACATTTTAAAGTTGCTCGAATTACACCTCTGGCTCCTCTGTTTTCATTCTTATCCCTGGGCTCCAGCACCGCCAGTTGGCGCTCGGAAGTGCCGTCTGCACAGTCAACACTTGCTACCATGTTACTGGGGTTCAGTAACGTCAGCTGTTCCCCTGCTGTGTTCACGGCAATTTCTCCTGCTCTGTCCATATTCACTGTGCTACTTATTTAAAACTTGCTCCAATTACACCTCTGGCTCCTCCGTTTTTAGTATTTACCCTGGGCTCCAACACCGCCAGTTGGCGCTCGGAAGTGCTGTCTGCACAGTCAACACTTGCTGCCGTGTTATTGGGGTTCAGTAACGTCAGCTGTTCCCCTGCTGTGCGGACGGCAATTTCTCCTGCTTTGTCCACATCCACTGTACTACACATTTTAAAGTTGCTCGAATTACACCTCTGGCTCCTCTGTTTTCATTCTTATCCCTGGGCTCCAGCACCGCCAGTTGGCGCTCGGAAGTGCCGTCTGCACAGTCAACACTTGCTGCGGTGTTATTGGGGTTCGGTAACGTCAGCTGTTCCCCTGCTGTGTTCACGGCAATTTCTCCTGCTCTGTCCATATTCACTGTGCTACTTATTTAAAACTTGCTCCAATTACACCTCTGGCTCCTCCGTTTTTAGTATTTACCCTGGGCTCCAATACCGCTAGTTGCTGCTCAGAAGTGCCGTCTGCACAGTCAACGCTTGCTCCAGTGTTATTGGGATTCAGTAACGTCAGCTGATCCCCAGCTGTGTGTCCGGCAAATTCTCCTGCTTTGTCCACATCCACTGTAGTACGGATTTAAAACCTCCTCCAAATACACCTCTGGCTCTTCTGTTTTTAGTATTTACCCTGGGCTCCAGCACCGCCAGCTGGTTCTCGGCAGTTCCATTGGCTCTTGTACCTTCTGCTACCCATCCGGGTTCCAGTACCGTCAGCTGGTTCTCGGCAGTGTCTTTGGCACGGGTACTCCCTCCTGCCCAGCCTGGTTCCAGCACGCCAGCTGTTTCCGGGTAGTGTCAACGTCACTTTGCCTCCAATGCGTTGTCCTGTCGTGTTGCGGTCGGGTTAGCCGACTCTATGGTGCCTGCAGTTTAGGTGACTCCTATGTGGGCTGCGGGATCTGGCAATGAAGGCTGGTTCCATAGTGCCAATAGGACAAGCACCCTCTGTAGGACTGTGGGTTTTGGTAACTGCGGCCGGCTCGCGGCCTTGAACTTTTTTTTTACATGGGTACCTTCTGCTACCCATCCGGGTTCCAGTACCGTCAGCTGGTTCTCGGCAGTGCCTTTGGATTAGGTGCCTCCTTCTCGGTATCCAAGTTCCACCAACGTCTGCTGGTCCTTGGTAGTGCTTTCTGGCACAGGTACCTCCTGCTTAGTAACCGAGTTCCAGTAACATCAGCTGGTCCTCGGTAGTTCCATTGGCTCTTGTACCTTCTGCTACCCATCCGGGTTCCAGTACCGTCAGCTGGTCCTCGGTAGTTCCATTTGCTCTTGTATCTTCTGCTACCCATCCGGGTTCCAGTACCGTCAGCTGGTCCTCGGTAGTTCCATTTGCTCTTGTATCTTCTGCTACCCATCCGGGTTCCAGTACCGTCAGCTGGTTCTCGGCAGTGCCTTTGGATTAGGTGCCTCCTTCTCGGTATCCAAGTTCCACCAACGTCTGCTGGTCCTTGGTAGTGCTTTCTGGCACAGGTACCTCCTGCTTAGTAACCGAGTTCCAGTAACATCAGCTGGTCCTCGGTAGTTCCATTGGCTCTTGTACCTTCTGCTACCCATCCGGGTTCCAGTACCGTCAGCTGGTCCTCGGTAGTTCCATTTGCTCTTGTATCTTCTGCTACCCATCCGGGTTCCAGTACCGTCAGCTGGTTCTCGGCAGTGCCTTTGGATTAGGTGCCTCCTTCTCGGTATCCAAGTTCCACCAACGTCTGCTGGTCCTTGGTAGTGCTTTCTGGCACAGGTACCTCCTGCTTAGTAACCGAGTTCCAGTAACATCAGCTGGTCCTCGGTAGTTCCATTGGCTCTTGTACCTTCTGCTACCCATCCGGGTTCCAGTACCGTCAGCTGGTCCTCGGTAGTTCCATTTGCTCTTGTATCTTCTGCTACCCATCCGGGTTCCAGTACCGTCAGCTGGTCCTCGGTAGTTCCATTTGCTCTTGTATCTTCTGCTACCCATCCGGGTTCCAGTACCGTCAGCTGGTTCTCGGCAGTGCCTTTGGATTAGGTGCCTCCTTCTCGGTATCCAAGTTCCACCAACGTCTGCTGGTCCTTGGTAGTGCTTTCTGGCACAGGTACCTCCTGCTTAGTAACCGAGTTCCAGTAACATCAGCTGGTCCTCGGTAGTTCCATTGGCTCTTGTACCTTCTGCTACCCATCCGGGTTCCAGTACCGTCAGCTGGTCCTCGGTAGTTCCATTTGCTCTTGTATCTTCTGCTACCCATCCGGGTTCCAGTACCGTCAGCTGGTTCTCGGCAGTGTCTTTGGCACGGGTACTCCCTCCTGCCCAGCCTGGTTCCAGCACGCCAGCTGTTTCCGGGTAGTGTCAACGTCACTTTGCCTCCAATGCGTTGTCCTGTCGTGTTGCGGTCGGGTTAGCCGACTCTATGGTGCCTGCAGTTTAGGTGACTCCTATGTGGGCTGCGGGATCTGGCAATGATGGCTGGTTCCAAAGTGCCAATAGGACAAGCACCCTCTGTAGGACTGTGGGTTTTGGTAACTGCGGCCGGCTCGCGGCCTTGAACTTTTTTTTTACATGGGTACCTTCTGCTACCCATCCGGGTTCCAGTACCGTCAGCTGGTTCTCGGCAGTGCCTTTGGATTAGGTGCCTCCTTCTCGGTATCCAAGTTCCACCAACGTCTGCTGGTCCTTGGTAATGCTTTCTGGCACAGGTACCTCCTGCTTAGTAACCGAGTTCCAGTAACATCAGCTGGTCCTCGGTAGTTCCATTGGCTCTTGTACCTTCTGCTACCCATCCGGGTTCCAGTACCGTCAGCTGGTCCTCGGTAGTTCCATTTGCTCTTGTATCTTCTGCTACCCATCCGGGTTCCAGTACCGTCAGCTGGTCCTCGGTAGTTCCATTTGCTCTTGTATCTTCTGCTACCCATCCGGGTTCCAGTACCGTCAGCTGGTTCTCGGCAGTGCCTTTGGATTAGGTGCCTCCTTCTCGGTATCCAAGTTCCACCAACGTCTGCTGGTCCTTGGTAGTGCTTTCTGGCACAGGTACCTCCTGCTTAGTAACCGAGTTCCAGTAACATCAGCTGGTCCTCGGTAGTTCCATTGGCTCTTGTACCTTCTGCTACCCATCCGGGTTCCAGTACCGTCAGCTGGTCCTCGGTAGTTCCATTTGCTCTTGTATCTTCTGCTACCCATCCGGGTTCCAGTACCGTCAGCTGGTTCTCGGCAGTGTCTTTGGCACGGGTACTCCCTCCTGCCCAGCCTGGTTCCAGCACGCCAGCTGTTTCCGGGTAGTGTCAACGTCACTTTGCCTCCAATGCGTTGTCCTGTCGTGTTGCGGTCGGGTTAGCCGACTCTATGGTGCCTGCAGTTTAGGTGACTCCTATGTGGGCTGCGGGATCTGGCAATGAAGGCTGGTTCCATAGTGCCAATAGGACAAGCACCCTCTGTAGGACTGTGGGTTTTGGTAACTGCGGCCGGCTCGCGGCCTTGAACTTTTTTTTTACATGGGTACCTTCTGCTACCCATCCGGGTTCCAGTACCGTCAGCTGGTTCTCGGCAGTGCCTTTGGATTAGGTGCCTCCTTCTCGGTATCCAAGTTCCACCAACGTCTGCTGGTCCTTGGTAGTGCTTTCTGGCACAGGTACCTCCTGCTTAGTAACCGAGTTCCAGTAACATCAGCTGGTCCTCGGTAGTTCCATTGGCTCTTGTACCTTCTGCTACCCATCCGGGTTCCAGTACCGTCAGCTGGTCCTCGGTAGTTCCATTTGCTCTTGTATCTTCTGCTACCCATCCGGGTTCCAGTACCGTCAGCTGGTTCTCGGCAGTGTCTTTGGCACGGGTACTCCCTCCTGCCCAGCCTGGTTCCAGCACGCCAGCTGTTTCCGGGTAGTGTCAACGTCACTTTGCCTCCAATGCGTTGTCCTGTCGTGTTGCGGTCGGGTTAGCCGACTCTATGGTGCCTGCAGTTTAGGTGACTCCTATGTGGGCTGCGGGATCTGGCAATGAAGGCTGGTTCCATAGTGCCAATAGGACAAGCACCCTCTGTAGGACTGTGGGTTTTGGTAACTGCGGCCGGCTCGCGGCCTTGAACTTTTTTTTTACATGGGTACCTTCTGCTACCCATCCGGGTTCCAGTACCGTCAGCTGGTTCTCGGCAGTGCCTTTGGATTAGGTGCCTCCTTCTCGGTATCCAAGTTCCACCAACGTCTGCTGGTCCTTGGTAGTGCTTTCTGGCACAGGTACCTCCTGCTTAGTAACCGAGTTCCAGTAACATCAGCTGGTCCTCGGTAGTTCCATTGGCTCTTGTACCTTCTGCTACCCATCCGGGTTCCAGTACCGTCAGCTGGTCCTCGGTAGTTCCATTTGCTCTTGTATCTTCTGCTACCCATCCGGGTTCCAGTACCGTCAGCTGGTTCTCGGCAGTGTCTTTGGCACGGGTACTCCCTCCTGCCCAGCCTGGTTCCAGCACGCCAGCTGTTTCCGGGTAGTGTCAACGTCACTTTGCCTCCAATGCGTTGTCCTGTCGTGTTGCGGTCGGGTTAGCCGACTCTATGGTGCCTGCAGTTTAGGTGACTCCTATGTGGGCTGCGGGATCTGGCAATGAAGGCTGGTTCCATAGTGCCAATAGGACAAGCACCCTCTGTAGGACTGTGGGTTTTGGTAACTGCGGCCGGCTCGCGGCCTTGAACTTTTTTTTTACATGGGTACCTTCTGCTACCCATCCGGGTTCCAGTACCGTCAGCTGGTTCTCGGCAGTGCCTTTGGATTAGGTGCCTCCTTCTCGGTATCCAAGTTCCACCAACGTCTGCTGGTCCTTGGTAGTGCTTTCTGGCACAGGTACCTCCTGCTTAGTAACCGAGTTCCAGTAACATCAGCTGGTCCTCGGTAGTTCCATTGGCTCTTGTACCTTCTGCTACCCATCCGGGTTCCAGTAACATCAGCTGGTCCTCGGTAGTTCCATTGGCTCTTGTACCTTCTGCTACCCATCCGGGTTCCAGTACCGTCAGCTGGTTCTCGGCAGTGCCTTTGGATTAGGTGCCTCCTTCTCGGTATCCAAGTTCCACCAACGTCTGCTGGTCCTTGGTAGTGCTTTCTGGCACAGGTACCTCCTGCTTAGTAACCGAGTTCCAGTAACATCAGCTGGTCCTCGGTAGTTCCATTGGCTCTTGTACCTTCTGCTACCCATCCGGGTTCCAGTAACATCAGCTGGTCCTCGGTAGTTCCATTGGCTCTTGTACCTTCTGCTACCCATCCGGGTTCCAGTACCGTCAGCTGGTTCTCGGCAGTGCCTTTGGATTAGGTGCCTCCTTCTCGGTATCCAAGTTCCACCAACGTCTGCTGGTCCTTGGTAGTGCTTTCTGGCACAGGTACCTCCTGCTAAGTAACCGAGTTCCAGTAACATCAGCTGGTCCTCGGTAGTTCCATTGGCTCTTGTACCTTCTGCTATCCATCCGGGTTCCAGTACCGTCAGCTGGTCCTCGGTAGTTCCTCAGCTTTCTTGTACCTTCTGCTACATTTCCAAGTTCAAGCTTTTTGAAATGGTTCTTGGTAATCACTCTGGATCTCCCTGACGAGGACCCTGAAGACGAGGACCCTGAAGACCAACCCTAAGAAGACGAGGACCCCGAAGACAATGACCCTGAAGACGAGGACCCTGAAGACCACCCCGAAGAAGACGAGGACCCTGAAGACCACCCCGAAGAAGACGAGGACCCTGAAGACCACCCCGAAGAAGACGAGGACCCCGAAGACGAGGACCCAGAAGACCAACCCGAAGAAGACGAGGACCCCGAAGACGAGGACCCCCGAAGACGACGACCCTGAAGACCACCCCGAAGAAGACCAAGAAGATGACCCTGAAGAAGTTGACCAAGAAGACAAAGAAGAGAAGACAAGCACCAAGATACAGAAAAACAAGAGACAGAAAACCAAGAAGCAGAAATACAAGAAGCTGCAGAACAAAAAGCGGAAGAACATTAAGCATAAGACTAAAAATCAGAGCAAAAGATAATATCTAAATTATAAGCAGAAGATGACTAAGCAGTGTATGGGGGTGAGTCCGTTCCTCCTCGTGGTGCCCCTGGAAAAGACCTGCTGCTGCAGGCCAAACTGAACGCGGACAAATCCTGTTGTAAATCTTTTGTGACGGGCAGAACGAAAGGTGTAATGTCCAACCTTTTATAGATAACAACTACAGGAATGCCTGTCACAAATAAGAATATGATGAAGAAGAAGAATATGAAGAAGATGAAGAAGTAGAATATGAAGAATGTAAAAAAAAGAATAATACGAAGAAGGTGAAGAAGAAGAAGGTGAAGAAGAAGTGGATGAAAAAAATGCTGAGGATGATGAAGGAGAAAGTGTGGGAGAAGTAAAAAAGAAGGTGAAGAGCATGGAAGTAGTGAAACATAAATATCTGACAAAATATAAAAATACTTAACATAGTTAATATTTCCGTAACTCAGAACATAATAAAAAAATATTAATTCCTGCTATTCCATTTGACTGGGCTAAACCTCTATGCCTTTATTGTCTCCCCCACCTCCCCCAATACATTCTACATTATTCTTAGTTGTTTTCCTTCATGTAGAAATAACCTACAAGGAAAGAAAGGGTTTATTTTAATTCCGATATTTATGTCCCATTGACTTGCATTGGTTTCCGGTATCGGAATCGGCGATATCCGATACTTTTTCGGTATCGGTCCGATCCAATCCGATCCGATATTTCCCGATATCGGAAGGTATCGCTCAACACTAGTCCTTACATGGCATAGTGCGCTGCTAGAAGAGTTTCTAAATATGACTTTCAGCTGCAGTAAAGGTCATTCTGGCATTAGGTCTGCAAGGAAGAAATTGTACAGTAATGCACATGAGAGTACAATAAGGGAAATATACAAAATGTCCTGATGCATTTTACATTTTCTAACCTCTAGATGTGAAACTAAATTAAGTATTAACAAGCATGAGATCTATCTATCTAGATACAGTACACCTATATCTATCTATGCAAATCGCGGCACTTGAGGAATAGTGAACAGTGTTTATTCACCATTATTAATGGATCAGCATTGTTATTGCACGACTCGCTAAGCGGTTGATTGTGACTGGTAGGATTGCTGCTTCCAGTAGGTGGCGCTATAGAGTTGAATTCCTCTTTTGCTCTGAAGAGGCAATTTGCATATGGCAATGCTGGAATTCCTTCTGTGTGCAAGCATTAAGACCCTGGATCAAGGTCACATTCAGTAGCACCCCCTGAGCTGTTACTATTGGTTAGGCCACGTTCACACGTTCAGTATTTGGTCAGTATTTTACCTCAGTATTTGTAAGCTAAAACCAGGAGTGGGTGAGAAATACATAAGTGGTGACGTGTCTCTATTATACTTTTCCTCTGATTGTTCCTCTCCTGGTTTTGGCTTACAAATACTAATGTAAAATACTGACCAAATACTAAACATGTGAACGTGGCCTTAAAGCGCTTTTTCAATTTTAATATCTCCCTATTTATCTATCAGTATATCAATCTGTTTGTCTGTCTTCATACTATGTTTCATTAAATAACACTGGATTAAACAGATTAAAAGAATCCTTGTTAGGGTTTGTTCACACACTATGTTTTTGCCACGTTTTTTCCTTGTTTTTCAAACATAAAAAAAAATGCTGCACTTTCCAGTACCAGCAAAGTGAATGAGATTTCTGAAATCCTGCTTATTTTTGCCTTTCAAATTTGAACCATTAAAGCATTTTTTTTAAATGTGCATCAAGTCGATTCCTTTCTTTTTGTGTTTTTGCAGCATTTTTCACTCATTGAAAAGGAAAAAAAACACGTAAAAATGATCATCATAAAATGTGCAGAGTTTACATTGAATCTTTCCTGCCACCACTTTGGTACAGACCCTTTAATAGGTCAATAGTACTAATATACGTACATTCACTATATTAAAAAACATTTGACTGCTTAACAGAATTGTTTTCAGGAAAAATTGGGGGACAAAGAATTAATGCTTTAAAATAACAGCCCTCTGCAGCCGTGTAAGCAAAGACCATGGCGGAGCAGCGGGACAACATTGCTGGAGCTACATGGGTTTCTACATACAGGTAATGCAGTTTTTCTTATTTGAAAGCTTTACCTGTCTGTGCCCTCATTACTTCTGCAAATAGACAAAGCCTTTAACTTTTGTTACCCTTTAACAAATACACATCATGGTAATCAATGGAACAGCCAACTCGAAACCACAGTCAGTTTTAAGTAACTGTAAAAGTATAGCCTTACTATCTAATTGCTCATAAATCTATATGTTCCAAAAATTAAATGTTTAAAAAAAAAATCATTATGTACAACATCGTGACAATGTTATCAAAATGTCCCAGTCAGGGAATTTATGCATGAACAAATTTAAAGGGAACTTATTGGCTTATTCATACTGCCCAAACGCTGAGTAGCCAAAATCAGACACTTGCACCCATGTATGTTTTATTCTACAATGCTGAAGTGTTACAGAGAAAACATAGTTTGAAAAACGTGTATTTAGGGGAGAAATGTCCGTCGTGGGGACCGAGGTGGGGATAAGCCATCGGGAAACTGCCTGGGACTAGTCATTCGAGAAGCATAGTCCCCAGCCAGCTTTTAAGGCTATGTTTTTGACGCTTCATATTTTGTCTCTTGTTGATATGTCATGTTATAAATGACACTGCGTTTTTGACACAAAGAAAATATGCATCAAAAACTTACCTAAAACTCATCATGGGCACACAGCCTCAGGCCGGTTTCACGCATCCGTATATTTCTGGTACCAGAAAAAACAGTACCAAAGATATCCATGTCCCGTGTGTCGCTACCGTGTGCCATCCATGTGCCACCCGTGTGCCGCATCAGGATCACACGTACCGGCGCCAGGTAATCAGCGGTATAGTTAGCGCTGTTCCTAAGAACTGGGTGCTGAATGCTGCTCTCATCATAGTTCCCTGCCGGCACTGCGAAGAGCACCAGCAGGGACAGTGATGAGGGTAGTAGTGTCTGCTCCCGCTGTGTCCACCTGTAAAAATAAGAATAAAATAATAAAATCTTTATACTCACCTGTCCAGAGATGTCCCCCACTGTAATCCTCTGACCGCTGATGCCAAGGAGCCGGGCAGAAAGAGCAGCTCCAGAGCTGCGCTCCGTGAGTGACAGGACACTGCTCCTGAGCTCAGCTCCGGGGCCCACTTGCTGGAGAGGCTCATTCTCCCCTGCTCCTTGGCATCAGTGGTCAGAGGATTACAGCAGGGTACACTTAGGACAGGTGAGTATAAGGATTAATTATTTTATTCTTATTTTTACAGGTGGACACTGCAAGAGCAGACTACTACTCTCATCATTGTCCCTGCTGGTGCTGATCGCTGCACCCTGCGCTTGGGAACCAGGTGCCGGTCCATGTCACACTGATGACATACGGATGTCATCCATGTGTGTTGAGTGTGAGACACTTTTGCGGATCGTGCATCCGCAAAAAACGGACATGTCAGTGTGTGGAACACATGGACACATGGTCCGTGGAAACACACTGACATGTGCGCAGACCCATTCATTTGAATGGCTCTGCATGTGTCAGTGTCTCCAGTACGTGTGGAAACTGTCACCACTCATACTGGAAACATGGACGTGTGAAAGAACCCTAAATGTGTGTTTTCTTTCACACATCACAGCATTTTACAGCAATGCATTCATGGCTGCAATGACACACACAGACACTGGTTCATGCTGTCCGTGTATCGAACAGCATGAATCAGAATACAGTTTCCTTTTAAATAACTGTGAAAATAGTTACAAACAATTCAAAACCATTGAAAGGACATTAAGGGGTTATCATGGTACATAAAAAGTTGTTTGAATGATAAAAGTGGAAATTAAAACTTACTAATGAACTTCAATTATGAAGTCTCCACTGATCTACCAATTTCAGTGCCAGTCCCGCTGGTAGAGGAAGCCCAACTTCCGTGAATACAGAGACCCACATGGGGACAGGCTTATTTAATGAACTGAGTCAGACATCTAGCATTCTTCATTATCTCATCAACACAGAGCTGGAGAAGAAGCTGAACAATTGCAAAAGTGACTGATACAGAAATCGGTATATAAATACATAGATAAAGTACATTAAAAAGTTTAATTGATTTTAATTTGTGAAAAATACAAGTGTATATGTGTCCTGACTACAACTTTACCATATTCTAATTAGAATTTCTCTTTAATACTTTCACTCTCATTTTTTAATTCTACTTGTGGATGATATTTTGGAAATCCAAAAGTCCCATCCACATGTTCAGCATCATACTTTAAATATGGCCACATTGAAACCTGTTAATTTTAACATAAGGTCCACAATGGAGCATTGATCTCGAGGTTTGTTCGCAGTCAGTCTTACTATTGCTAAGGATTGTAGTCTGTCTCGTGAGCTTCAACAATACTCACTGAACTAGCATGATGTATTCACTAATGTATTGAAATGATAACCATACAGTACATTTACAGATTGTAAATTATGTTTTTGTCAGGTCTCGAGTGCTTCAAAATAACTCAGTGTCCCAAGTGTTTTTCATATATATTAACATGCCTGAAACATGTTGAATCTGCAAGAAAAAAATGCATACTTGAAGCATTTTCTAAATGTCAGGCAACTGGAGAAGTATATTAGATACTGTGTAAGTAGACAGTTTGTGTCTAACCTCAGGGCTAACACCACTCCTCTAACCTGAGTTCAAATCCAGGTTCCAGGGTCTTCTGCGCCTGGTCACTTCCATTACTGGCATTTATTGTACACAGGAGCGCACCTTTTGCGCTCGCAGAGGGTGCGACCACAACCGGGCCTGAGCAGGAAGCCTGCCAACGCCAGTGCCTACCTCAGCTGAATGTGCATCCAGCTGAACTGTATGGCAGCGTAGGGACTTTCTGGCTCCCTACACTGCAATACACGCTGACGGTACATCAGAAGCTGGCTGCTGACATTGGTGTGCCAGGCATTGGCGTCACATGACAGTGACATCATGCGTCACCATAGCAGACACGCCGATGTCAGCTGCCGGCTTCTGTGCCAGCTACCGAAGAGGACATGTACGATTTATCCATTTATTTCCAGTTATTTGGGTATTTGCTTGTCTTTGGTTTTTCTCGAAGAGGACATGTATAGCAGAAATGGAAAATAAAAACCTACAGAGAGGCGCCTTTATGTGTACCTGATGGTCTGATGGGGACTATTTTTGGGGGGGTGGGGTCATGAGATCACTCACCTTTCGTGGTTGTGCACCTCTGCACAACCACAGTGTGGACCTCTACAACACACGATACTCCGGCGTTCAGGCTTAACCAGTCATGTGGGGGTGACGTCACCTCAGGTCCTTCACTCACTGTGCTCCGGCGCTGTAAGCTGCAGCTCTTATCGCTCCCAAAGGGATATGATTGATGAACTTGGTAAATTTGCGGTTTTAGTGTGGTGCATGAATCTAGCATCCGGGTACAGATTATCCTTTAAGTATTACTTCTTTATTTAACAAATGTGGCACTCACAGCATGTTTCGGCAGGTCACCGCCTTCATCAGGTGATCACCTGTACGCAGGTGCAGTGTCTTACAATGGAGGAGGCATACTGAAGTGTCTGGTCACATGCTCCTCCATCTGTGGCTATTACATGGACCAGGAATCATGTCCGGTCAGAAGATGCGGCTGTCACAACATTGATTCCATGATCCAATTAACATCTCTACCAATACAGAAAACTTTTTTTCTTTTAGCTTGAGTTAAGATGATGTTTATCTATACTGTTAATACAAAGTATCAGAACTAAAGATAACACAAATATCTAGTGAGATACATTATAGATGTAACACTGATTTGCAGGCGGTTCAGGAAAACAGTAAATTGCTGAAATTGCATGTCACCCAAAACCTTGCGCTCTGTACGTTTTTGACATCAGTGCCTATGATGAAGATGTGGTAAATTCTATTAAAAGTAACATTTCCACAATGTGTTTCAGGATAATAAATTGATAGACCGCAGTGCAATAATCAATAGTTTTATCTTCTCCGGCGTGTTTTGTTTCTGTCCAGTATTTCTTCTGGGTAATCAGCCTGTTTTGATGAAGTGATTACTAGGTAATGCTATCAATGAGCTATCAGGATTAAATAGGTCACACAAATCCCTCAGCTTTTGGTGCAATTTCTGTGAAAAATGAATATGTTCTCGTTGGCTCTGCCACAAGCACTGGACATTATCACAAACTGTTTGAAAAAAAAAGATTGATTTCAGTAGAATATAGCAATTATAACAGTGTACTTATTTCCACCCTCCAGCTACGGCTGCTGCTTTATTGTCCAGATATGGGACCAGGAGAACACATGGCTGTCAGGATTTACTCATTACGTAAAGAGACTGTCACTCTCACCTTTAATCATTATCTATACATGTGATGGTCATGTTCCATATTACAAGCTGGTTTCTTCTGATCAACATGTTGAAGCAAAAAATAGGAGACACATGGCCGTATACATCTACAAAGGACATCAATAATGCAGTAGAGAATGATGACATCTAATATGGGAACTTTCAAAAGGACATTCTCTTGCTCAATTAAAATTAAGTAACAAGCGTAATACATTCTGGTTATTATCTATATTATCTACAAAATCATTTAAACATGGGTTACATTGAGAATTTTTTAATAGTGTGACTGATTGATTTTAATTACAGAGTGACAACTGCAGAACAAAGGAATGTCCCTTACTAGTTAAAATCACTCCATAGTGCTGTAAAAAGTGTCCATGCAGCCCAGGCCTAAGGACTGGAGTATACAGCCGCCATATCACAGCTTCATTATAGCGCTGCACTACAGCTCCAGTACAGCTCTACTCTACATCTTCAGTGCTTATGCCTTTCTTTGCAATGTAACAGAAAGAAATTACTTGTCCCACCGGATGTCATACTAAAGAGGTATTCTGCCCTAGAAGCTTTATTACTAGAGGAGATGTCTGTAAGGAGTCATTCACATGTCAGTGTTTGGCGTATGTGAAAAACATTGACAGCCCAGACACATTATAGTCTATGAGACTATTCACATGTCAGGGTGTTTTCAATGGCCGACGTTCCGCATAAAAAAACAAAACGGAATCATGTCCAACTTTGGTTCAGCTTTCAGAATCTGCAAAAAAAAAAAAAGACATCAATGTGCCATCCATAGTTCATTGTTTGCTAGGAGAAGATTGGGAAACCTTCATCATTTTTTTTTCTAATATGATAAAAATGTCCATAAATGCATCAAAAACAGATCAAGCACACTAATGAAAATTGGTCTATTTTTTGTGGAAGAGAGAAAAAACTGACGTAAATTCAACTAAAGGGCTCGTTTAGACAAGTGTAAGCTGTATATGTGCCAAACAGACTGCACCTTGACCAATGCATGTGAATGGGCTAGTTAAAATGAACATTTTTACACCATTTTAAAAAATTGTGGCGTGTACTATTCTCATCCATTTTTCTGCTCAGACTTACCCACTAAACTCAGTGGTTGCATAATAAAATAGAGGCCAAATGGACACTATCCGCATGGCATCCATTTTTAATCAATTCATCGCAACGACTACATATAAATTGGACCTTTAACAATTTTTCTAATTGTGAATGTGTAAAACGGATGCCAAACAGAAGTTGAAAACAGATCGTTTAGATGACATTCAGAAGAAAAAAACAAACATACTGAACAACATCCAGATGAAAAAAAAATGTCCATGTTTTCTGTACATTTGTTCATTGGTTTATTGGCTCATTTGAACCCAGTCTAATAAGTAATTACATGGAATCAACATATTTTACACAAAAATGTCTATGGCGAGTATGAGCCTGGAGCTATCTGCATGGTTTTGACATGTATAAAGCCTTTGTCTTCTTACCAAAGTAAAAAAAATATATTTTAGGGGAGTTTTTTTAAGACTAGCATTTCATATACAAGTCTTGAACTTATAGTACATAGGAGGTGTGCCAAATTTAGTGAATTGGTCCATTTTTGGGGATTTTCGTGTATGAGTTGCCACACCCATTTTATTAGACCCCACGCACTTTTTTTTCAAGTGTTTCAAGAATGGCAAAAACTGGAATATTTTATGCATATATCACATGTGACAAATTTTGCAACTTTTTGATGTCAGAAAACTAGTATGGTAGGGATGATAAATCCCACCCCCTTTGTTTCTCTAACTACCATTTCACATGCCACATATTACTTGTCAAGCCACCATGAAATCTGACCAATAGCTCCAAATACTTTCATCTCTAAAGGATGCAGCTATTTTAGGTCTTGAGGAAACAGCAAAAGTTTTTTTGCTTTTTTTCTCTGTGCTTCAAGAGCTATAGCTGTTTAAGTGTTCAGTCACCACATGAGGGCTGTTTTTCTGAGGGAAAATTAGCATTTTTTAGTGGTACCATGTTGGGGTACAAATAAAACAAAATTATTTTATATAATGTAAATGTGTTAAAATTTTGTATTATTGATATTGAGGCTTGAAATGGAAAATAAAACAATTCTACAATTGTATCAGTATTTTTTTCTTTTATAGTATTGACCATGTGGTATAAATAACATACTAACCCCTACGATCAGGTTGTGGGGTTGAACGGATAATAGGAATTGTTCCTTTTGTCAGTCTATTTAGAGGCCGCAGTCACTATTGACCGTGGTACTATGTGGATCAATTTCAGTTTCAGCAGGATCCGCACTATTTGTATCAGCCAGGCTACTGCAGCTCAAAGCGTGGGTACACACACAGTACTGGGCCAATCTGTGTACTGGATATTTCCAGCTCGTAGCACTCAGTAACAAGTGCTTATGACGGATAGGTCATCGAGAAATTAAAGGAGAATTCCATACAAAATGACCTTTTGACAAGTCATATTTGAGAGAATAACATTGATGAAGCCCAATGATCTTGAACCAAGGATTTCCAGAATGAAAATATGCCATAGCACTATAAAACCCATTTGGCCCTTACTAAAACATTTCTATTCAACTGAAAATCTGAGAATCTGGGGCAGATTTATTAATATAATGACTTTACAATGCTAATCATGTTAGATACACTTCTCTTCCGTATGGCACCTCATACAGTTGTGTCTACCATTATAAATCCAATGCACAGACACATATACCATAAACAGAGGGCGTTATAAGGCTACGTTCACACGATCATATTTTCAGACAAAGTGCTGTTCATGATAAAAACTGACAGCACTCGGACCAATGTTAATCACAAGAACTGTACACAAGCCGTTTTTTTTTTTTTTATTCACGGACTAATGTCTGTATGAAAAAACTCACAACATGCACTAGTCTTCTCTGTACTTTGGATGAGACTCGCCCATTCAAGTTTAAGGGTGCACAAAAAATATCAGATCCCATACGGATGAACCATACAGCATCATGGGTATATTGCAAAGAGGAAACTGCATGTGGTCTTGTAAATTGTAATAATTGCTGATGTATAAAAACTGACACCATACAGATGAAAAACATTTGCTTATTCTGGATTGAAGTTGGATGATTTTTATACTCTGATGTGAATTTAGCCTTCTACTTGTGGTTAGTAAGCTGAACTAGAGTAAGAGGAAATGCAGGAAGAAATAAACAGAAGAATAGAAAAATTATATAGAATTATAGTAATAAAATAATAGGTTAATATTTTTTTAGGAATACCACTCAAAATGGAGTAGCCCATAAAAATGATCAGAGAAACATCTCTATGGCCCTGATCCTCCTATCAATCTGTGGTTTGCAACCTGTGGTTCTCTAGCTGGGGTGAAACTTCATTTCCCAGCATGCTTTGACAGCCACAGACTGTCAGGGCATGCTGGGTGTAGCAGTTTACCAGCTGGAGAGCCACAGACAATGGCTTCAAAAGATAGGAGTCACCTTATAAGTCAGGAACTAGACTATATAACATTTCCTTCGAAATAGAGCTGTAGAGTATTTCTACACCCATATCAAAAAATTTTTTTTAGATATAGGTAATGAATAAATAATATATATATATATATGTACAGTACAGACCAAAAGTTTGGACACACCTTCTCATTTAAAGATTTTTCTGTATTTTCATGACTATGAAAATTGTATATTCACACTGAAAGCATCAAAACTATGAATTAACACATGTGGAATTATATAGTTAACAAAAAAGTGTGAAACAATTGAAAATATGTCTTATGCTCTAGGTTCTTCAAAGTAGCCACCTTTTGCTTTGATGACTGCTTTGCACACTCTTGCCATTCTCTCGATGAGCTTCAAGAGGTAGTCACCAGAAATGGTCTTCCAACAATCTTGAAGGAGTTCCCAGAGATGCTTAGCACTTATTGGCCCTTTTGCCTTCACTCTGCGGTCCAGCTCACCCCAAACCATCTCGATTGGGTTCAGGTCTGGTGACTGTGGAGGCCAGGTCATCTGGCATAGCACCCCATCACTCTCCTTCTTGGTCAAATAGCCCTTACACAGCCTGGAGGTGTGTTTGGGGTCATTGTCCTGTTGAAAAATAAATGATGGTCCAACTAAAAACAAACCGGATGGAATAGCATGCCGCTGCAAGATGCTGTGGTAGCCATGCTGGTTCAGTATGCCTTCAATTTTGAATAAATCCCCAACAGTGTCACCAGCAAAGCACCCCCACACCATAACACCTCTTCCTCCATGCTTCACTGTGGGAACCAGGCATGTAGAGTCCATCCGTTCACCTTTTCTGCGTCGCACAAAGACACGGTGGTTGGAATCAAAGATCTCAAATTTGGACTCATCAGACCAAAGCACAAATTTCCACTGGTCTAATGTCCATTCCTTGTGTTCTTTAGCCCAAACAAGTCTCTTCTGCTTGTTGTCTGTCCTTAGCAGTGGTTTCCTAGCAGCTATTTTACCATGAAGGCCTGCTGCACAAAGTCTCCTCTTAAAAGTTGTTGTAGAGATGTGTCTGCTGCTAGAACTCTGTGTGGCATTGACCTGGTCTCTAATCTGAGCTGCTGTTAACCTGCGATTTCTGAGGCTGGTGACTGGGATAAAACTCTCTTCAGAAGCAGAAGTGACTCTTGGTCTTCCTTTCCTGGGGCAGTTCTCATGTGAGCCAGTTTCTTTATAGCACTTGATGGTTTTTGCAACTGCACTTGGGGACACTTTCAAAGTTTTCCCAATTTTTCGCACTGACTGACCTTCATTTGTTAAAGTAATGATGGCCACTCGTTTTTCTTTACTTAGCTGCTTTTTTCTTGCCATAATACAAATTCTAACAGTCTATTCAGTAGGACTATCAGCTGTGTATCCACCTGACTTGTGCACAACACAACTGATGGTCCCAACCCCATTTATAAGGCAAGAAATCCCACTTATTAAACCTGACAGGGCACACCTGTGAAGTGAAAACCATTTCCGGTGACCAGCTCTTGAAGCTCATCAAGAGAATGCCAAGAGTGTGCAAAGCAGTCATCAAAGCAAAAGGTGGCTACTTTGAAGAACCTAGAAAATAAGACATATTTTCAGTTGTTTCACACTTTTTTGTTAACTTCATAGTTTTGATCCTTTCAGTGTGAATGTACAATTTTCATAGTCATGAAAATACAGAAAAATCTTTAAATGAGGTGTGTCCAAACTTTTGGTCTGTACTGTATATCTCAAATGTAACCAGTTTATACACGTGTTGAAATAAAGACTTGGTTACTCTGTTTCTACAGAAAGTACAGAGAGCACCGCTAATAGCCGGTGCTAAATCACAGTGCAGTAACATGATGTGCCTATTCAAGACTCATCTTTGTTAAGTTTACCCTTGTGTCTACTATCCAGATCAACCAAATAAATCACACCGCAGGAAGATTATGTTTAAAGAGTACCATTTAAGAGATAATAAAATCCCAGGCTAGGTGAATGCTAATGAGCAGCGGGGGAATATATGATGGGAGCTTAGTTTACCATTAATGAACTACTCATGCTTACATAATACATGAGTGAACGAAATGTAAATGTCTGACATAACAATATGGTATTACATCTTTTTTTTTTTTAATAACCCTTAAAGGGAACTTGTCAAGAGTATTTACTTCTATGCTGTATTAGGAGCACTTTAACAGGCTCAAAATAATATTTCTAGTGGTGGCTTTATTACAACTAACTGTAATTTCAGACCTTGCAAAATAATCCCAGTGCACATGTATCGGGGCTAGTCCAGGAGCACCAGCATTCATGACGGCAGTTTGCTACTATCACCAGTGTGTGAAGGGAGAGGAGCAAGAAGGAGAAGTCTGTGTTCTCCTCCTCCCTGCTCATGCTGGTTTGTCGTAGCTATGGGCATGATACCAGAAATCTGTAGGGATGAATACGGCCACGTTCACATGTTCAGTATTTGGTCAGTATTTTGCATCAGTATTTGTAAGCCAAAACCAGGAGTGGGTGATAAATACAGACGTGGTGACGTGTTTCTATTATACTTTTCCTCTGATTGTTTCACTCCTTGTTTTGATATAAAGGCTCACAACATTCATAGTTCATATAGTGTTTCCTGGTTGAACATGTATGGGTGTCAGTGCTCCAGTAGACTGTCCACATTACAACCATAGAGAAAAAGAGCAGCATATCCAAGGAATAAAATAACAGAATCCCTAAAACTTTAGACAAATATTCCAGACAGTTGTGCTGTACAACTGAAACACTGAAGAAAATGAGAGTGACTAATACAGATATTCAATTGCTAGGGGAGAGAGAGATAGGAGAGGTGCTAGCAGTAATGCCAGACAAAGTGTGATTGATTAGTAATATTCTGTCCATATCACTCATCAATCGCTGGTCTGGTGCATTTGAATTACAATTACACGTTTCTTTTCTTCAATTTGAATGCACTGGAAAGCAGCAAGTCAACACAATATTATTTAACAACTGTACAAGTTAGAACTACGTACTATAGTGTTGCATAAAATGTATGGTAAATGGATGGGTTAGTTTAAAATAAAAATAAAAACATACCATGGCTAAGAATGTTGGACTTGAAGTAGAAGCAACACCACCACCACTTGCTCCAACCGTCTGTGCTCTAGTATTAACAAACGCGGGTCAGAATTGGCCTCCATTGCCTCTGGCAAGCATATTATTGGGGAGGAAATGGAGGGCGTAATGCAATATATGGCACATCGATCATCTTAGCCATAGCAGGAAGTTACCTCTGACAGCAACACAAAGGGAAGTAGGTATTATGTGTCTTTCATCTGCTGCATTAAGTTTCCTTGGCGAACCATGAGTATTACTCTGTCCCTGTGACATCGGCCACTTAACAGGAAATCTCGTGCATGCACCTTACTGTTTTCTTCTTTCCTCCACAGTCTTCTGCCCTTCTGTAGGCATAAGCATCAAGTGCCTTCTGCACAGATGTTGTTCCCAGTGATTCCAGCGTGGTTAGACACATGCGCGAGAGAACACTAGAAAGTAGTCTATAACCTGTATGCCCATACTAATAGTTTAGATAGATAATATGTGGTGACAGGTTCCCTTTAAGCTTTCTACACAGCTGTTTTTAATTCAGTTAATGACTGTCTTTCAACCTAAGGTAAATGGTGATCATTTTGATCACCTGTCTGCTATGATTGGTTTCTCATTTCTTGACAATAATCCTACAATTACCCTGATTTTTATAAGTGCACCTAGAAGAATTGATGTTGTTTCGAATGCATAGGGTGGTCACACCAAATATTGACTAAACTGATATTTCTCTTTTGTTCATAAAAATAAACTATTAACACCTTTTTCTTTTTTTTAAAAAAAACACCTTTACTTTGCAGCACTTTTTTCACACCTGCTTAACAATTTTGCACTGTTTTGTATACATACAAAGTTTTTTTTTGACTTGCAATTTTTACAACTGATGATTGCATAATTGAACTGGCTATTGATGATATTGATAATGAAAATAATCAATTCAGCTATTATAATCCATATTTTGCCAACTTGTTATATCACTTATTTTATGCCAGCTATATATCAGCTTTATAATATCATGTTTCGTTTCAGCTAAATGAAACCAAAGCGAAGCCTGCAGGAATCATTACAATGTTTTGTAAGACATTTTTCTATAGAAAATATATTCTCACAGAAATAAGATGCCTGGAGGTCTCCTGCACTACAATTATCCTTGAAAACTAATAATTGTTTAAGTATTACTTTAATTGTTTAATAAGTATGGGCATGCGAACTCCAAGGCTGTGAGCCAGAATTTTGATTTAAATATTGTACCTTTTTGCAACAGGTCAGATCCCTGTCTCATATTCTTGAGTCCTGTATACGAATTTCTCTATCTCATCTTTACCAATCTCTTTTATTTGTAACTTGTATTCAAAATAAGTAGTGTCTCCTGATTGTTCAGACACAAATATATCTGTTGAAAATAGTCTGGTGTAGGCCCGAGAAATACAAGTGTGGTTTTGCAGTTCAAGTCTCTGTATTATCCCCTTTTGGGCCATTTTTACCTAAAATTAAACAGTTTGAGTGTGTCGCTCACTGTTCAGCCGCAAATATATCTATTTAAAATTTTCTGGTATACCCTAGTAAACAATAACTGTGGTTTTGCCATTTCAAGGTAAACAATCTCTATTATTCAGCTTTTGGTATTTTTTCCGTAAAGAAAAACAGTAATAGTTTCTCCCTGATTGTTCAGATTGTTTAAAAGAGTCGGGTGTAGGCCAGAGAAATAGAACTGTGTTTTTCCTTTTCCACGGTTCTAATCTACTTTTTATTACCCTTTTTCCATTGATAGTGTGAGTGTAAGCTATTTTACTTCCTTTGCAATGGGCAAGGCGCGTGGTAAGGGACGTGGAACTGGACGTTCTGGTGATGGTGCGTGCAGAGGACGGGGCCGTGGCCAAGGTGAAAATGTGTCACAACCAACAGCCACATCTTCTCGCTCCCACTTCTTGACCGAATTACTAGGGAAGCACAAAACAACACCCGTATTGCGAACTGATCAGTGTGAACAGGTTATTAATTGGATAACAGATAATACTTCCAGTTACCTGGGCACCACCATCTCCGGTCTGTCTTCCACATGGTCAACTCTTAGTAGCCGTGAGTCTCGACTGCATACTCCTCCTCACCCTGATGCTCCTTCCTCACACCATGCCGAGTGTCGTCAGACAGCAACTGATCCCACACTTAGACACTCTGAAGAGCTGTTCACTGGTCCATTTCCAGATTTTTGCCCCTTGCCTGCTCCGCTTGAAGTGGTGGAAGAGGAGATCCCATGTAGCGATGCCCAAATATTTGAACAGCCATGGACACAGGAATTCGACGCTGGCAATTTGTCACAAGAGGTGGACGATGACGAGACACAATTGCCAGGAAGTGAGGAGGAGGATTGTGGTACGCAAGTGGAAGAGGAGGAGGTGGTGGATGATCTAGTAACTGACCCAACGTGGCAGGAGGACATGCAGAGCGAGGCCAGCAGCACACAGGGTGAAGGAGGCAGAGTACCCCAACAGGCTGGAAGAAGCAGTGTGGTGGCCGCACACAGAAGGCGGGCAACAGTTCCCCGTAACACCAACACGAGGGAAGTTGCCAGTACAACCTGTAGGTCTTCCAGAGTCTGGAATTTTTTTAAAGACTCTGCTGATACCCCCAAAAAGGCCATTTGTACCACCTGCCATGCCAGCATCAGCAGGGGTGACAAAACTACCGGCCTGACCACCACCAGCATGATCAGGCACATGGCAGCAAAGCACCTGACTTTGTGGGGCAAAACCCAGGGTCCACGACCAGTGTCAGAGGGTGTCACCACTGCTTCTTCTGCTGTTGTGCGTGCAATAGAACACCCTGGTGTGTGTGCAAGGCAATCCCCTGTCCTTACTGCATGCAAAGATGCCCCCTCCTCTCAGTCTTCACTTGTTATAGCAGTTTCTCAAGAAACAGCATCAACGTCCATGTCCACGTCCCACTGCAGCGTTCAATTGTCCATATCTCAGACCTTTGAACGAAAGCGGAAATTCGCAGCTAACGCCCCACAGGCCACAGTCCTAAATTCGCACATTTCACGACTGCTTGCATTGGAAATGCTGCCTTTTAGACTGGTGGAGACGGAATCCTTCCGGAACCTTATGTAACACTATTTTGCCCGGTGTGCCATCCCCGCACTACACAAGTACGTGTCCCAAAACATCTGCCGTGCCCTCAACAACGCGGTTACTGGGAGAGTCCACCTGACAATGGACACGTGGACAAGTGCTTGTGGCCAGGGACGGTACATCTCCCTGACAGCACACTGGGTAAACATAGTGGAAGCCGGGACCCAGTCGGACCTTGGGACGGAACACATCCTCCCCACACCGAGGATTGCGGGCCCTATGTCAGTCAGAGTTGCCCCCACAGTGTACAGCTCCTGCGTATCATCCTCCTCCTCCTCCTCATGTTCAGCCTCCATCTCAGATATCACCACATCAGTTACAAGCTGGAAGCACTGCAGTACTGCCTCCGACAAGCAGCAACAGGCTGTGCTGAAACTCATAAGCATAGGTGAGAAACCTCACACTGCTTGTGAGTTGTGGACAGCTGTGAAAGAGCAGGCAGATCTGTGACTTACACCGCTGAACCTACATCCAGGCATGGTCGTGTGTGACAATGTCTGTAACCTGGTGGCGGCTCTGAGGCGAGGCGAGATCTCACACGTACCATACCTGGCTCATGTGCTTAACCTCGTGGTTCAGTGCTTTCTTAAATCGTACCCCGAGTTGCTAGATCTGCTCGTCAAAGTACGCTGCCTGTCAGTTCATTTTCGCATGTCGGCTACAGTTTCCGCCGCCCTTGCTGTGTTGCAGCAGCGTTTGCAGCTTCCGTCACACCGACTGGTGTGTAATGTCCCCACACATTGGAACTCTACCCTCCACATGTTGCAAAGGATTTGCGAACAGAAGAGAGCAGTTGTGGAGTACCAGCTGCAACAAGGCCGTCGATATTCAGGTCAGACTCCACACATAAGACCTCAGGAGTGGACCTGAATGTCTGACATATGTACCATCTTGACAAACTTTGAGGAGCCCACCAAGATGGCGAGTGGCGATAACAGCATCATTAGCATCAGAATTCCACTTGTCTGTCTTTTGCAACGCTCTCTGCAGAGAATTAAAGAGGAGGCATTGCAGCCAGAGTATGATGAGATGGATCAAGAAGCCGTAGCGGTCGATTACACACAGCCCAGCCTCATCTCATCCCAACGTGCATTGGGGGACAATGAGGGAGAGGAGGAGGAGGAAGAACAGGAGCTTGTATCATGCGCTGTAGACGGTAGTACCTGTACAACTGTCATACCGTCGGTTCAGTGTGGGTGGCCTGAGGACAGGAGGGAGGAGGAGGAGGAGGAGAGCATGGTCAGTCGTCATCTTGGTGAGGACATGGAAGTCTTGCCTGCTACCAGTCTGGCACGCATGGCTGACTTTATGTTACTCTGCCTTAACCGTGACCCTCGCATTGTCAAAATGTTGGGTGACAGTCATTACTGGTTGGTGACACTTTTAGACCCCCGCTACAAGGAGAACTTTCACTCTCTTATTCCTGAGGTGGAGAGGTCTACAAAAATGGGGGAGTACCAGAAGGCCCTTGCTGCAGAACTGTTAAAAAAATTCCCATCTGAACACGCTAGCGGCAGAGGTCACAGTTCATTGACCAACCAAGGCGTACAAGTGAGAGAGAGGCAACTCCAATCCAGCAGAGGCAGGGGAACACTGTCAACGTTCTGGGACAGTTTTCTCAGACCCTCCCTTCGGACAGACCCTGAGGCGCGGGGTACTCTCACAAGGAGTGGAAAGTTTCAAAAGATGGTGAGGGAGTACCTTGCCAACCATACCAGCATCCTCCGTGATTCCTCTGTGCCTTTTAATTATTGGGTATCCAAGCTGGACACTTGAAATGAACTCGCTCTGTACGCCTTGGAGGTCCTGGCCTGCCCTGCCGCTAGCGTGTTTTTAGTACCGCTGGGGGAATTATAACTGATAAGCGCACTCGCCTGTCAACTGACAATGCTGACAAGCTGACCCTTATCAAAATGAACAAGGGCTGGATTGGGCCAGACTTCTCATCACCAACAAATGACAGCAGAGTAACATAAAGTCAAATCCACTGTGTTATTTCGGGAGGTGTATTCACATGCACAGCTTCACACCCACACATGGGTATACGCTTCCTCATTTCGGCTGTTTTATGTTCTTCTCCTTATCCTAAGCCTCCACCAGCAATATACCACCAGGGTGACCATGGTCCGTGTTGCCATTATTGAAAGTTCCTCCGTCTTTATTTTTGTCAGCTTTTGCTTGGAAAGCATAAGCAAATACTGTGGGAGACCCACTCCCCAACAATGGGAATAATATTTTTAAGATGCTGTACTGTATGGCTCTTGGAAGGGGCATTAAAAGCGTCTTGTTAAGCTACTATGACCTCCTCCACTTTTCCGAGGGGCATTAAAACCGTCTTGTTTAGCTACTGCGACCTCCACCACTCTTCCAAGGGGCATTAAAAGCGTCTTGTTAAACCACGCTGAACTCCACAGCTCTTCCAAGGGGCATTGAAATGTTGTTTTTAATTAACTCTAACCTCCACGACTCTTCGAACGGGCATTGCATTTCCTCCTAATTTTTGGCAGCTTTTGCTTAGAAGGCATAAGCAAATACTATGGGAGACCCACTCCCCAATAATGGGAATAATGTTTGTAATATGCTGTACTGTATGGCTCTTGTAAGGGGCATTAAAAGCGTCTTGTTAAGCTACTGCGACCTCCACCACTTTTCCGAGGGGCATTCAAACCGTCTTGTTAGGCTACTGGGACCTCCACGTCTCTTCTGAGAGGCATTAAAAGCGTCTTGTTAAGGTACTGTGACCTCCACCACTTTTCCGAGGGGCATTAAAACCGTCTTGTTAAGTTACTGGGACCTCCACGTCTCTTCCAAGGGGCATTCAAACCATCTTGTTAAGCTACTGGGACCTCCACGTCTCTTCTGAGGGGCATTAAAACCGTCTTGTTAAGCTACTGTGACCTCCACCACTTTTCCGAGGGGCATTAAAACCATCTTGTTAAGCTACTGCGACCTCCACCACATTTCCAAGGGGCATTAAAACCGTCTTGTTAAGCTACTGGGACCTCCACGTCTCTTCTGAGGGGCATTAAAAGCGTCTTGTTAAGCTACTGTGACCTCCACGTCTCTTCCAAGGGGCATTAAAAGCGTCTTGTTAAACCACTTTGAACTCCACAGCTCTTCCAAGAGGCATTGAAATGTTGTTTTTGATTAACTCTAACCTCCACGAGTCTTCGAACGGGCAATGCATTTCCTCCTAATTTTTGGCAGCTTTTGCTTGGAAGGCATAAGCAAAGACTATGGGAGACACACTCCCCAATAATGGGAATAATATTTGTAATATGCTGTACTGCATTGCTCTTGTAAGGGGCATTGCAAGTTCCTCCGTCCTAATTTTTGGCAGCTTTTGCTTGGAAGGCATAAGCAAAGACTATGGGAGACACACTCCCCAATGATGGTAATAATGTTTGTAATATGCTGTACTGCATGGCTTTTGTAAGGGGCATTGCAAGTTCCTCCGTCCTAATTTTTGGCAGCTTTTGCTTGGAAGGCATAAGCAAAGACTATGGGTGACCCACTCCCCAATAATGGGAATAATGTTTGTAATATGCTGTACTGTACGGCTCTTGGAAGGGGCATTAAAAGCGTCTTGTTAAGCTCCTGCGACCTCCACTACTTTTCCGAGGGGCATTCAAACCGTCTTGTTAAGCTACTGGGACCTCCACATCTCTTCTGAGGGGCATTAAAAGCGTCTTGTTAAGCTACTGTGACCTCCACCACTTTTCCGAGGGGCATTAAAACCGTCTTGTTAAGCTACTGGGACCTCCACGTCTCTTCCAAGAGGCATTCAAACCGTCTTGCTAAGCTACTGGGACCTCCACGTCTCTTCCAAGGGGCATTAAAAGCGTTTTGTTAAGCTACTGTGACCTCCACCACTTTTCCGAGGGGCATTAAAACCGTCTTGATAAGCTACTGCGACCTCCAAGTCTCTTCCAAGGGGCATTCAAACCGTCTTGCTAAGCTATTGCGACCTCCACCACTTTTCCAAGGGCCATTAAAAGCGTCTTGTTAAACCACTTTGAACTCCACAGCTCTTCCAAGGGGCATTGAAATGTTGTTTTTGATTAACTCTAACCTCCACGAGTCTTCGAACGGGCATTGCATTTCCTCCTAATTTTTGGCAGCTTTTGCTTGGAAGGCATAAGCAAAGACTATGGGAGACATACTCCCCAATAATGGGAATAATGTTTGTAATATGCTGTACTGTATGGCTCTTGTAAGGGGCATTGCAAGTTCCTCCGTCCTAATTTTTGGCAGCTTTTGCTTGGAAGGCATAAGCAAATACTATGGGATACCCACTCCCCAATAATGGGAATAATGTTTGTAACATGCTGTACTGTATGGCTCTTGGAAAGCGCATTAAAAGCGTCTTGTTAAGCTACTGCGACCTCCACCACTTTTCCGGGTGGCATTAAAACTGTCTTGTTAAGCTACTGGGACCTCCACGTCTCTACCAAAGGGGCATTCAAACCGTCTCGTTAAGCTACTGCGACCTCCACCACTTTTCCAAGGGGCATTAAAACCGTCTTGTTAAGCTACTCGGACCTCCACGTCTCTTCTGAGTGGCATTAAAAGCGACTTGTTAAGCTACTGTGACCTCCACCACTTTTCCAAGGGGCATTAAAACCGTCTTGTTAAGCTACTGGCACCTCCACGTCTCTTCCAATGGGCATTCAAACCGTCTTGTTAAGCTACTGCGACCTCCACCACTTTTCCAAGGGGCATTAAAACCGTCTTGTTAAGCTACTGAGACCTCCACGTCTCTTCTGAGGGGCATTAAAACCGTCTTGTTAAGCTACAGTGACCTCCACGTCTCTTCCAAGGGGCATTCAAACCGTCTTGTTAAGCTACTGCAACCTCCACCACTTTTCCAAGGGGCATTAAAACCGTCTTGTTAAGCTACTGGGACCTCCATTTCTCTTCTGAGGGGCATTAAAAGTATCTTGTTAAGCTACTGTGACCTCCACCACTTTTCTGAGGGGCATTAAAACAATCTTGTTAAGCTACGGGGACCTCCACGTCTCCTCTGAGGGGCATTAAAAGCATCTTGTTAAGCTACTGTGACCTCCACCACTTTTCCGAGGGGCATTAAAACCGTCTTGATAAGCTACTGCGACCTCAAAGTCTCTTCCAAGGGGCATTCAAACCGTCTTGCTAAGCTATTGCGACCTCCACCACTTTTCCAAGGGCCATTAAAAGCGTCTTGTTAAACCACTTTGAACTCCACAGCTCTTCCAAGGGGCATTGAAATGTTGTTTTTGATTAACTCTAACCTCCACGAGTCTTCGAACGGGCATTGCATTTCCTCCTAATTTTTGGCAGCTTTTGCTTGGAAGGCATAAGCAAAGACTATGGGAGACATACTCCCCAATAATGGGAATAATGTTTGTAATATGCTGTACTGTATGGCTCTTGTAAGGGGCATTGCAAGTTCCTCCGTCCTAATTTTTGGCAGCTTTTGCTTGGAAGGCATAAGCAAATACTATGGGATACCCACTCCCCAATAATGGGAATAATGTTTGTAACATGCTGTACTGTATGGCTCTTGGAAAGCGCATTAAAAGCGTCTTGTTAAGCTACTGCGACCTCCACCACTTTTCCGGGTGGCATTAAAACTGTCTTGTTAAGCTACTGGGACCTCCACGTCTCTACCAAAGGGGCATTCAAACCGTCTCGTTAAGCTACTGCGACCTCCACCACTTTTCCAAGGGGCATTAAAACCGTCTTGTTAAGCTACTCGGACCTCCACGTCTCTTCTGAGTGGCATTAAAAGCGACTTGTTAAGCTACTGTGACCTCCACCACTTTTCCAAGGGGCATTAAAACCGTCTTGTTAAGCTACTGGCACCTCCACGTCTCTTCCAATGGGCATTCAAACCGTCTTGTTAAGCTACTGCGACCTCCACCACTTTTCCAAGGGGCATTAAAACCGTCTTGTTAAGCTACTGAGACCTCCACGTCTCTTCTGAGGGGCATTAAAACCGTCTTGTTAAGCTACAGTGACCTCCACGTCTCTTCCAAGGGGCATTCAAACCGTCTTGTTAAGCTACTGCGACCTCCACCACTTTTCCAAGGGGCATTAAAACCGTCTTGTTAAGCTACTGGGACCTCCACTTCTCTTCTGAGGGGCATTAAAAGTATCTTGTTAAGCTACTGTGACCTCCACCACTTTTCTGAGGGGCATTAAAACAATCTTGTTAAGCTACGGGGACCTCCACGTCTCTTCCAAGGGGCATTCAAACCGTCTTGTTAAGCTACTGCGACCTCCACCACTTTTCCAAGGGGCATTAAAACCGTCTTGTTAAGCTACTGGGACCTCCACGTCTCTTCTGAGGGGCATTAAAAGCGTCATGTTAAGCTACTGTGACCTCCACCACTTTTCCGAGGGGCATTAAAACCGTCTTGTTAAGCTACTGTGACCTCTATGTCTCTTCCAAGGGGCAATACAAACCGTCTTGTTAAGCTACTGCGACCTCCACCACTTTTCCAAGGAGCATTAAAAGCGTCTTGTTAAACCACTCTGAATACCACAGCTCTTCCAAGGGGCATTGAAATGTTGTTTTTAATTAACTCTAACCTCCACGACTCTTCGAACGGGTATTGCATTTCCTCCTAATATTTGGCAGCTTTTGCTTGGAAGACATAAGCAAAGAATATGGGGGAGACACTCCCCAATAATGGGAATAATGTTTGCAATATGCTGTACTGCTTGGCTCTTGTAAGGGGCATTGCAAGTTCCTCCGTCCTAATTTTTGGCAGCTTTTGCTTGGAAGGCATAAGCAAAGACTATGGCAGACACACTCCCCAATAATGGGAATAATGTTTGTAATATGCTGTACTGCATGGCTCTTGTAAGGGGCATTACAAGTTCCACCATCCTAAATTTTGGCAGCTTTTGCTTGGAAGGCATGAGCAAATACTATGGGAGACCCACTCCCCAATAATGGAAATAATGTTTGCAATATGCTGTACGGCATGGCTCTTGTAAGGGGCATTGCAAGTTCCTCCGTCCTAACTTTTGGCAGCTTTTGCTTGGAAGGCATAAGCAAAGACTATGGGAGACACACTCCCCAATAATGGGAATAATGTTTGTAATATGCTGTACTTCATGACTCTTGTAAGGGGCATTGCAAGTTCCTCCATCCTAATTTTTGGCAGCTTTTGCTTGGAAGGCATAAGCAAAGACTATGGGAGACACACTCCCCAATAATGGGAATAATGTTTTTAAGATGCTGTACTCTATGGCTCTTGTAAGGGGCATTAAAACCGTCTTGCTAAGCTACTGCGACCTCCACCAATTTTCCGAGGGGCATTAAAACCGTCTTGCTAAGCTACTGTGACCTCCACGTCTCTTCCAAGGGGCATTCAAACCGTCTTGTTTAGCTACTGGGACCTAAACGTCTTTTCCGAGGGGCATTAAAACCATCTTTTTAAGCTACTGTGACCTCCACGTCTATTCAAAGGGGCATTAAAAGTGTCTTCTTAAGCCACTCTGAACTCCACAGCTCTTCCAAGGGGCATAGAAATGTTGTTTTTAATTACCTCTAACCTCCATGACTCTTCCAACGGGCATTGCATTTCCTCCTAATTTTAGTCAGCTTTTGCTTTTCAATGCAAAGGCAAAAACTAAGGGAGACCCACTCCCCAATAATGGGTAGAAGGTTTTTAGTACACTGTAATCCACGTCTGTTTCAAGGGGCATGGCAGTTCCTCATAATTTTTGGAAAGCCTTCCATTCACTGCTTAGGCCAACAGTGTACAGGAGACCCAGTTGCTATAAATGGAAAAAACGGTTTAGTAAGGGCCCACTGACCTCCATGTCATTTCCAAGGGGCATTGGAGTGCCTCAAAATTTTTGGTAGGCATTGTACTCACTGTATGCCCTATAATTGTGTAGCCGAACCGCTCCTTTTGTTACAGAAACATATCCTACAAGACATATGTGGTTGACTGGCCTGATATTGATGTGAATGGTCCCTGTTCCTCCTGCTCTTTCTCCTTTGCCACTACCTCATCCATCATTTATCACCTGAAGCTTTGTTTTAACGGGAGTCATAGAACAGGGATAGTAGCAGGAAAACATAAAGCAATCCTCGGAGGAGGTAGGATATGCGCGAAAACACTGACCACCTCAGGCCTAGCCACTACTACATACATGCGCTTGCATTCCAAGCGCACAAAGCAGATGCTAACTTCTATAATCATCGTCATGCTCCTCACCTTGACACTCTCAACTCCCCTGATGGAGAAGCCAGGGCCCACCGGAGGAGTCTGGTTCTCTGGTGGGCTCGTCCAATGCTGCCCTAAAGCAGGCCAGGCTAAGAAAAGTGTGGGGGGATGTTCCAAGGAGAAATAGGGGCGGCTGGGGACCGTTTATGAACACCCGGCCGCCCCCTGGCGGCTGGGGACCAAGAGTGGACACCCGGCCGCCGGGCGGCTGGGGACTGAGTATGGATACCTCGCTGCCAAAGCAGCCATGAAGTAGTGGCCAGCTTCGGCCTCCTCCAAACTGAAAGGCCCCATTTCAAGTGCAAGCAAGCTAGCAGTATGGTATTGCAGCCTGAGGGTGGGTGGGTGGCAGGTTGCACACTTACGCTTGCATTCCAAGAAAACAAAGCAGATGCTAACTTCTATCATCATCATCATGGTCCTCAGCTTGGCACTCTCAACTCCCCTGATGGAGAAGCCAGGGCCCACCGGAGGAGTCTGGTTCTCTGGTGGGCTCGTCCAATGCTGCCCTAAAGCAGGCCGGGCTAAGAAAAGTGTGTGGGGGGAAGTTGACAGGAAAAATAGGGGCGGCTGGGGACCGTGTGTGGACACCCGGCCGCAGGGCGGCTGGGGACCGAGTATGGACACTCGGCCGCCCCCTGGCGGCTGGGGACCGAGTGTGGACCCCCGACCGCCGGGCGGCTGGGGACTGAGTATGGATTCCAGGCCGCCAACGCAGCCATGATGTGGTGGCCAGATTCCGCCTCCACATGCCTAAAAGGCCCAATTTCAAGTGCAAGCAAGCAAGCAGTATGGTATTGCAGCCTGGGGGTGGGTGGGTGGCAGGCTGCACACTTACGCTTGCATTCCAAGAAAAAAAAGCAGATGCTAACTTCTATCATCATCATCATGCTCCTCACCTTGGCACTCTTAACTCCCCTGATGGAGAAGCCAGGGCCCACCGGAGGAGTCTGGTTCTCTGGTGGGCTCGTCCAATGCTGCCCTAAAGCAGGCCAGGCTAAGAAAAGTGTGTGGGGGGAAGTTGACAGGAGAAATAGGAGTGGCTGGGGACCGTTTATGGAAACCCGGCTGCCCCCTGGCGGCTGGGGACCGTGTGTGGACACCCAGCCGCCGGGCGGCTAGGGACTGAGTATGGATTCCAGGCCGCTAACGCAGCCATGACGTGGTGGCCAGATTCCGCCTCCACATGCCTAAAAGGCCCACTTTCAAGTGCATGCAAGCAAGCAGTATGGTATTGCAGCCTGGGGGTGGGTGGGTGGCAGGCTGCACACTTACGCTTGCATTCCAAGAAAAAAAGCAGATGCTAACTTCTATCATCATCATCATGCTCCTCACCTTGGCACTCTCAACTCCCCTGATGGAGAAGCCAGGGCCCACCGGAGGAGTCTGGTTCTCTGGTGGGCTCGTCCAATGCTGCCCTAAAGCAGGCCAGGCTAAGAAAACTCTGTGGGGGGAAGTTAACAGGAGAAATAGGGGCGGCTGGGGACCGTTTATGGACACCCGGCTGCCCCCAGGCGGCTGGGGACCGTGTGTGGACACCGGGCCGCGTGGCGGCTGGGGACCGAGTATGGACACCCGGCCGCCCCCTGGCGTTTGGGGACCGAGTGTGGACCCCCGGCCGCCGGGCGGCTGGGGACTGAGTATGGATACCAGGCCGCCAACACAGCCATGACGTGGTGGCCAGATTCCGCCTCCACATGCCTAAAATGCCCAATTTCAAGTGCAAGCAAGCAGTATGGTATTGCAGCCTGGGGGTGGGTGGGTGGCAGGCTGAATACTTGCGCTTGCATTGCAAGGAATGAGGGAGGTACAATTGAACACTGCCCTGGGACAAGAACTTGCACGGGGATAGTTGCAAGTCTGCATCTTCTGATGCGGCAAGGATCACTTCTGATGGGCACACTTTTAGGCAGTGACCTAGGTGTCAGAGATGCTTCCAGGGGTCTTCCCCATGATGTTCCCATGTCTTTTCAGCACTGTATGCATGTGTCACACAGCATATGGCCAGATAAGGTTGTAAAATGTTAAAATGACATTTCCCGGTGAATGCATTTGTCACGGTTCAAAGCAATACAAAAGTGCAAAAATGCATAAAAAATGCTACTTGTGAACATAGCCCAAGGTGTGGAGGAGTATTTTTTTGGGGGGGGTATTTATTTTTCCTTATACACAAGTCTTTACCCTGGAAAGGAACTTTCTTAACATATTTCACAGGAAAGCAGTTTCAGTTTCATTTTTGAACGTTTTATTGTGAGCCTGTAAAAGTGGCTTAATACCTCTGACCACGTTGTTGACAGCAGTGACCTGGGGGTCAGAAATGCTTCCTGGGGCGATCCCCATGCTGTCTCCATGTCATTTGAGCACTGTCACTATCGTTTTGGGCACTTGTTAGGCTTTTAAAAGACAGCCGGGGGTGCCGCCGCAAAAATGCTCGGGTCTCCCATAGACTAACATTGGGCTCGTTGCTCCGGTCGAGCACCCAAGTATCACGGTGAGCTCGGCCTGAGCTTCGAGCACCCGATCATTGTAGTGCTCGCTCAACACTATTAATTAATTAAAAATAAAGATTAAATATTTTTTCTATAACTTTCAGCTAACTTGTATATAGAATTAACATAGAGTGTGTGCCTTGGGAAATTTATTCAGCATCACAAGCTAAAATAAATGTGAATAATTAAAATGTAAATAATTTATGTAAGATAATAAACAATAATGTAAGTTTTTTTTCATGACTACCTCTTGAAGCTCATCAAGAGAATGCCAAGAGTGTGCAAAGCAGTCATCAAAGCAAAAGGGGACTACTTTGAAGAACCTAGAATATAAGACATATTTTCAGTTGTTTCACACTTTTTTGTTAAGTATATAATTCCACATGTGTTAATTCATAGTTTTGATGCCTTCAGTGTTAATGTAAAATTTTCATAGTCATGAAAATACAGAAAAATCTTTAAATGAGAAGGTGTGTCCAAACTTTTGGTCTGTACTGTATGTCTTATTTTAGTTAAGGTGTTTGAAACTTCAATGTAATTTACAAAACCTGCTTCTTTTTAGAGAACATTTCACATTTGAAGAGTTTTTAAGGCAGCTATTTATCAGAAAAATTCCAAAAAGACCCTATTTTAAAAACTGCACCACTTTAGGTACTCAAATCCAGATTCAAAAAGTTTGTTAACCCTTCAGGTATTTTACAAAAATTTGTGAAAATTTTAAGGAAACAAATGAAAAATTATAGATTTTTTTACTAAAATGTTACTTTAGCCCCAAATTGTTAGTGGAAAAATTGGACTATTCGGTTTGTAGTGAAATTTCTCCTAAGGCTGACAATACTCCATATGTGGTCAGAAACTACTGTTTGAGTACACACTATGGCTTAGGACGGAATGAGCAGTATTTGACTTTTGGACTGCTTATTTTCCTGGAATAGATTGCGGACAGCATGTCACATTTGCAGAGTCCCAGAGATGCCAAAAGAGCAGAAACCCAAACAAGTGACCCCATTTTGGAAACACTGCCCCTCACAAAATTGATTTTGGGTTGTCGTGACCATCTTGAACCTACAGGTGCTTCACAGAATTTTATAAGAGTGGGCTGTGGGAATAAAATCTTCCACTAAAATCTTGGATTTGACGCAGATATTTATTTTCACAAGGGTAACAGGAAAAAAAACATCATTAAGAATTTCTCTTGGGTAAAGCAATACCCAATTTGTGGTAAAAAAAATCTTCTGATTCGGCAAAAATAAGGGCTCCGAGAGTACAGAGGGAGATTTAACTTTGGGAGTGCAATTTTGACTCAACTAGATTGTGGATGCCATATTGCATTTGAAGAGTACCTGAGGTGCCAAAACAGCAGAAATTCTCCGCAAGTGATATCATTTTGGAAACTACAATCTTCTAATTGTGTAGTGAGCTTTTTTTTTAAGTCATTAAAAATTAGAGATTTTGTTTTTTCTATTACACTTTTGGATTAGCCTCAACTTTTAAATTTTCTCAAGGGGTAATAGGAGAAAATTGACCACTTAAATTGTTAGGCAACTTCTCCTGAACACAGCAATACTCAATATGTAGTCAGAAGCTACTGTTTAAGCAAACAGCAGGGCTTACAAGGGGTTGTGCTATATTTGCCTTTTGGAGTTAAATTTAAGTTTGAATACATAGCGAATAACATGTCGCGTATACAGAGCCCATGGGTGCAAAAAAATCAAAATCCCCACAAGTTACCTCATTTTCAATGCTAAATGCCTCAAAGAAGTCATATAGGAATGTGGTGAGTATTTTGTACGCACATGTGCGTCACAGGATTTAAGAACATTGGGATGTGAAAATCGAAATATTACATTTTTTTCCACTAAAATGTAGCTTAAGAGCCAATTTTTTTATTTTTACAGGGGTAATAGTAGAAAATCAATTTTAGAATTAGTAATCGTTTTTTTGCGATGTTCTCTGTAGGGGTCAAATAATGTGGCAATATTATAAATAGGGTCATCCTGGACATGACTATAACAAATACGTGTAATTTTTTATTTTTTATTTTAGTTTTGACATAAAAAATGCAGATTTTATTGGTGGAATATTTTTCAACATTTTTAAATTCTTTATTTTGTGGGGATTTGTTTTAAATTTTTACTGTTTTTTGTTAACTTTTTTCTTTTTACTTAGTCCCTCTAATGTTTTATCTGAGATCTATAGCTTTTGTTTCTCTCCACTGACAAAGCTAAGTGACGGTTTGAACTTTGCGAGATGACATTTTCAGGGATATTTTTATTTACATATGACTTTTTTATTGTACTTTATTCCACTTTTTTCGCCATAGAATGATGAAAAAAACTGTGTTTTTTATTTATTTATTTTTTTAACTGTCTTCACTGAAGGAGTTAGATAGTGTGACAATTTTTTAGATTGGGTTGCTCTGGACGTGACAATACCAAATATGTCAAATTTTTAACATGAAAAATCTGTATTTATTGCCAACACATTTTCCATAATTGTTCATCTTCATTTAAAATTTTTACATTTTTTTTTTAATTATTTTTTTTATTTTACTAAGTTCCTCTATGATAGTTGAACATATTATTGTTTGATTATTAGTCTGGTACTTGTGCACTGCAAGTTATTAGACTTGTCGGTTTATCACTCCCAGTAGGACCAGAGGCCTGTTACACCATACCTATGGCAGGGCCTAGCAGGTCACTGTACTATGCAGATAATGGGTTCATTCTTTGACCTGCAGTTGACATGACAACTATAGGTACACCGCACTCACGTAGCATAGGGGCCGATGTGGTAAGAGAGGGAGTGATAATAATAATAATTTTTATTTTTATAGCGCCAACATATTCCGCAGCACTTTACAGGGAGTCCACTTTCTCTCACAATCCTATGTATGCTGTGATTGCTATTGATCATGGCATCTAGAAGGTTAAACAGCCAGGAATTGTGCAGGCACCGGCCTTGTCTGTTGCTGCAGAAGCTGATAGTTAAGCTGAGCTCCCAGCGGGTTCAACTCCTGAGCCTGCATAATCACCATAATTTCATAATGCAGGAACAAGTGTCAAAAAGGGGTTAATAAATAGTAAAAAAAAATATCTAAATACTCATTCAGATGTCCATTTCATGTACATATTCTCTCCAGGTTTTTCACTGGACACATACCCATTATAGGGTATGGACATTTTCAAAGAGTTCTTTTCTTCAGTGACAAAGTAACTGAAAAAAAAAAGCAAACCTGTCTGATTTGGATCTGGTTTGCAGGTCAAAATAGCTCATTTAACTCAATGGGTCAGTGAAAAATGGACAGCACACAGATATCATCCTTGTCATCACAGTGCTGTCCAGTTTTTACTATTTAATAGGGACTCGGAAGGAGAAGTTTGGATTTTTTTTTTACATACAAGAAAAATGGATGCAATGAAGGAAAAAGCAATCACATGACCTAAAAGTGGCTGAAAATCGGATCGAGCACATGGATGAAAAAGTTAATTTTTTCTCGTCTACAAAATATAGAATGTCTGAATGAGGCCCTATATTTATTTGCCTATCTATATGAACCTGCATATGTATTTTGAATTATTTTGGAAACAATATTACATTACTAATACAACAGTATATATAGTATTGTTTTTACTTTACATATTATCATAGTGGCATTGTAAATATTATATGTATGTAGATACAAATCACAGCACACATTGCTTATAATAAAAGCCCATTGTCTTCCTTTAGTCATTGTATGCAAGGGAGACCACTGTTCAGTGCCTCTCGCTTGACCATCACTGTTATTATATAGTCTGCATGTTCACATCATGTGTCATCTGACCAAAGGAGAGTCTACAAAGTGAAAGCCTCATGCAAAATTTATGCTTATATGGCTGTTTCAGTGAGTGGGAAAATCAATACTGCAGGCTTGATGCACAGAAATGACTGAGTGCTTTCTGACTGACACTAAAAGCACCGAGAGATTGAGAGGCGGCATTTGCTGCTCAAGGAATTGAGTGTATTAGAGTCTTATAATAGTCTGCTCCCCTTATATTACCCTTTCTCCTGGATTATTTTTTGATAACAATTATGATTGTGGGTTTAGGGCAATTACACTATTACAAAGGAAAAAAGCTCCTTTTTATATCTTCGTAAAGCTGTCATATATTTCAAACCATAACTGCCTTCCAATTATTCCGGCAACAATGTGCTCCTGTAGAAAGACTGCCTTAACGGATATATATTAGCCTTATATGTTTTATAAATAAAAATCACAGCCGTGATGCAATCTTTGGAAAAGGAGCTTCTCAATTTCATAGATTTTATGTTATAAGGAATAAATGTGTAACAGGCTGTAAGTCTACTAAAAAGGGGACTGCATGGACAGCCAGCTAGATAACAGCATCTAAATCCTTAGTCCATTTTATAAACAAGACAAGCAAACACAAAGAACAAAACACTCTTAGAAGCTAAAACATTACCTATTGAGGCTGGAATGTAAACACTTTGTTGGCACACGTAGTAATAACTTTATAGGGATACACTTAATGCATGTCACTTAAAGAGAATATGCTATGTAATCTGAGGGCAGCATGAGGTAGGGGTTAAAACACAGAATTCAGCGATGTGTCACTTATCAGGCTGCATGCTGTGGTTTAGTTATAATGAAGGTTTTATCATCTGTTTATTATCATTGCCTGGACTAGAGCAGCATGTGAGAGCTTGTCAAACCATGCCCCCTCCTGTGATAAGCAGCTCACTGTCAATTGACAATGTACATATAGAGGCTGGGTTGGCGGAGCTCGGTTTCTTAGCTCTGCTAAATCATGCATCTAAGAAGTCTGATTGTTTTACAACTGCTGCACCCAGTAAACTAAGTGATACATAGTTGGAATTTGTTTTTTTTAACTACATCATGCTGCTCTTAGATGAGGTAGCAAAAACCTGCTTACATATTCCCTTTAAAGAGATAGTCTCTATAAGACACTGCCACAAAACAAAGCTCCATGGCAAACATCTATTATGGACAGTAATGATCACTTTTGATCAGTAACTTATTTCTCGAGTACTGTAGTATTACATGATGCCCACTTAAAGGGAGCCTGTCATGTCCCCAAATGCTATTAACCTCCAGATGTGGGGTTAATCTGCAGGTCAATAGAGTTCCAAAGCTGTGCAGCCAATGCACTGAAAGCCAGGTTGCCAGGAGGAAATCAACTTTATTCCTCCCGACTGCCAGCATCTTTCAGACATGGGTTATCAAAGACTTAGGATCGCTCATCAATATATGATCCATGAGGGTCTGACCTCTCGGACCCGCCATGATCAGTATAATCAAGGGGCCTTTTTAGTTCAAGCCCATTCACTTGAAAATTTTTGAATATGACAAAGTAGTGGTACCAGGAATTTTGTTTCAAAAGTATCTCCCCCAAATTTTTTTTTACACTATATGTAATAATTTAGTCCACCCTAAGAAAGATACACTGAAACTATTGTTGGTGGCAATGGAGGTGGCCTGATGTAAACTGTGTACAGAGCGGAACATCACAGCTCTGCACACTCCTTAGTGGCCATTGCTGAGAACTGCAGCTCAAATCATATTTAATTGAAAACCCTCTTAAATTAGATACAAACACTGTCAGCAGATTCCACCGTTGTTGCTAAGACCCATAATGATCTAATGTGAATGAGGCCTGCTTCATAATTTCCAGGCAATTTCCCCTTTTGTACTTGATTTACAGCCCTGACTTTGACATCAAGCTTTCTTTGTTTTATATAAAAATGACAATGTTGTTGAAGCTCCATTCCTGAGTATGGAATAAGAAATATCACAGAGAGGACAGAGAGAATGAAGTCAAAATTTTAATTTATCATGATAGGAAATTTGCTTTCATCCCTTTTGTTATACTGGATTGCTACAGCCAACGAATCACGGCACTACAGCATATAAATAATAAAAATAATAATAATAATAAAAAGTTTTAATATTATTCTAATTCTTATAGTATAAAATAATACTAATATATTTCAATAGTTAATAACTGAGATTAAATTGTTTTCTATTGTATAAAGCAAATCTAATATACACTGCTCAAAAAAATAAAGGGAACACTTAAACAACAGAATATAACTGCAAGTAAATCAAACTTCTGTGAAATCAAACTGTCCACTTAGGAAGCAACACTGATTGACAATCAATTTCACATGCTGTTGTGCAAATGGAATAGACAATAGATGGAAATTATTGGCAATTATCAAGACACCCTCAATAAAGGCAATAAAGGAGTGGTTCTGCAGGTGGGGACCAGAGACCACATCTCAGTAACAATGCTTTCTGGCTGATGTTTTGGTCACTTTTGACTGTTGGTTGTGATTTCACACTCGTGGTAGCATGAGACAGACTCTACAACCCACAGAAGTTTCTCAGGTAGTGCAGCTCATCCAGGATGGCACATCAATGCGAGCTGGGGCAAAAAAGTTTGCTGTGTCTGTCAGCATAGTGTCCAGAGGCTGGAGGTGCTACCAGGAGACAGGCCAATACACCAGGAGACATGGAGGGGGTCATAGGAGGGCAACAACCCAGCAGCAGGACCGCTACCTCTGTCTTTGTGCAAGGAGGAACAGGAGGAACAGGAGGAGCACAGCCAGAGCCCTGCAAAATGACCTCCAGCAGGCCAAAAATGTGCATGTGTCTGCACAAACAGTTAGAAACTGACTCCATGAGGGTGGTATGAGGGCCCAACGTCCACAGATGGGGGTTGTGCTCACAGCCCAACACCGTGCAGAACGTTTGGCATTTGCCACAGAGCATCAGGATTGGCAAAGTCGCCACTGGCGCCCTGTGCTCTTCACAGATGAAAGCAGGTTCACACTGAGCACATGTGACAGATGTGACAGAGTCTGGAGATGCCATGGAGAGCGATCTGCTGCCTGAAACATCCTTCAGCATGACCAGTTTGGCAGTGGGTCAGTAATGGTGTGGGGTGGCATTTCTTTGGAGGGCCGCACAGCCCTCCATGTGCTCGCCAGAGATAGCATGACTGCCATTAGGTACCGAGATGAGATCCTCAGACCCCTTGTGAGACCATATGCTGGTGCGGTTGGCCCTGGGTTCCTCCTAATGCAGGACAATGCCAGACCTCATGTGGATGGAGTGTGTCAGCAGTTCCTGCAAGATGAAGGTATTGAAGCTATGGACTGGCCCGCCCGTTCCCTAGACCTGAATCCGATTGAGCACATCTGGGACATCATGTCTCGCTCCATCCACCAACCATTGCACCACAGACTCTCCAGGAGTTGGCGGATGCTTTAGTCCTGGTCTGGGAGGAGATCCCTCAGGATACCATTCGCAACCTCATCAGGAGCATGCCCAGGTGTTGTAGGGAGGTCATACAGGCACGTGGATGCCACACACAATACTGAGCCTCATTTTGACTTGTTTTAAGGACATTACATCAAAGTTGGATCAGCCAGTATTGTGTTTTTCCACTTTAATTTTGGGGGTGACTCCAAATCCAGGCCTCCATTTGTTAATAAATTTGATTTCCATTGATGATTTTTGTGTGATTTTGTTGTCAGCACATTCAACTTTATGCAGAACAAAGTATTCAATGAGAATATTTCATTCATTCACATCTAGGATGTGTTATTTGAGTGTTCCCTTTATTTTTTTGAGCAAGGTATTTTTAGAGTATATAGATAATAACAACAATAATAGTAATAATATAAATAATAGTGTGATATATCTAATAAGCATTAGAGAAACAGAGAGTGGCCACTGCCCACACAGTATGTAAAAGTAGGTGCTCCAGTCCAAACCCATATAGGAAACAAAGCATGTATATCAATACAGGAACAAGAAAGGGTAGTTATATAGAATGGGTCATGCACACTGAATATTAGTTAAAATATTTTATGAAGTGAATCGACCCAAATAATCCACATGGCATGAAAAAACACCATTAAAAAAAAACATTGAAAAGGTGCATAATAGTACAAAGCTAGCTACAGTGGGGAAAAAGGTATTTAGTCGGCCACCAATTGTGCAAGTTCTCCCACTTAAAAAGTTGAGAGAGGCCTGTAATTGACATCATAGGTAGACCTCAACTATGAGAGACAAAATGAGAAAACAAATCATGAAAATCACATTGTCTGATTTGGAAGGAATTTTTTTTTCCAATTTTGGTGGCAAATAACTATTTGGTCAATTACAAACAAGCAAGATTTCTGGCTCTCACAGACCTGTAACTTCTTCTTTAAGAGGCTCCTCTGTCCTCCACTCATTACCTGTAGTACTGGCACCTGTTTGAACTTGTTATAAATATAAAATACACCAGTCTGCAACCTCAAACAGTCAAACTCCACTATGGTGAAGACCAAAGAGCTGTCAAAGGACACCAGAAACAAAATTGTAGCCCTGCACCAGGCTGGGAAGACTGAATCTGCAATAGGCAAGCAGTTTGGTGTGAAGAAATTAACTGTGGGAGCAATAATTAGAAAATGAAAGACATACAAGACCACTGATAATCTCCCTCGATCTGGGGCTCCGCACAAGATCTCACCCCGTGGGGCTCAAATGATCTCAAGAATGGTGAGTAAAAATACCAGAACCACACGGGGGGACCCAGTGAATCACCTGCAGAGAGCTGGGACCAATGTTACACATGCTACCATCAGTACCACACTATGCCGCCAGGGACTCAGATCCTGCAGTGCCAGACGTGTCCCCCTGCTTAAGCCATTACATGTCCTGGTAAGTCTGAAGTTTGCTAGAGAGCATTTGGATGATCCAGAAGAGTATTGGGAGAATGTCATATGGTCAGATAAAACCAAAAAACAAAATAGAACTGTTTGGTAGAAACACAACTCGTCGTGTTTGAAGGAGAAAGAATGCTGAGTTGCATCCAAAGAACACCATACCTACTGTGGAGCATGGGGGTGGCAACATCATGCTTTGGGGCTGTTTCTTTGCCAAGGGACCTGGACGACTGATCCGTGTACATGAAAGAATGAATGGGGCCATGAGATTTGCCTGCAAACCTCCTTCCATCAGCAAGGGCATTGAAGATGAAACGTGGCTTGATCTTTCAGCATGACAATGATCCCAAGCACACCGCCAGGGCAACGAAGGAGTGGCTTCGTAAAAAGCATTTCAAGGTCCTGGAGTGGCCTAGCCAGTCTCCAGATCTAAACCCTATAGAAAACCTTTGGAGGGAGTTGAAAGTCCGTGTTGCCCAGCGACAGCCCCAAAACATCACTGTTCTAGAGGAGATCTGCATGGAGGAATGGGCCACCATACCAGCAACAGTGTGTGCCAACCTTGTGAAGACTTACAGAAACGTTTGACCTCTGACATTGCCAACAAAGGATATATAGCAAAGTATTAAGATGAACTTTTGTAATTGACCAAATACTTATTTTCCACCAAAATGTGAAAAAAAATTCTTTCCATATCAGACAATGTGATTTTCAGGATTTGTTTTCTCATTTTGTCTCTCATAGTTGAGGTCTACCTATGATGTCAATGACAGACCTCTCTCGTCTTTTTAAGTGGGAGAACTTGCACAACTGGTGGCTAACTAAATACTTTTTTCCCCACTGTATAAGAACCACTAACACACCATGATAAATGTCAGGGTCAAAAACTCCCCTTATCTGATAAGACAACAAACCTCCTATCAAACCTCCTAGAAAGTAAAATATATTAATTACAATGTAAAATGCCAAAGTGCAAAAAGAATGTGTACAATATATGAAGGTCTAAGCTATCAAGTGAACCTGATAAGGTATATCAATATATAACTATAGATTAATAAATATATAAATAAATATTACCAAAATTAATCCGAAAAAAAACAAGGCTGTCTGCCAAAGGAGAATAAGGGGGTATGAAGTAGCCCCACGTGTGTCATCACAAATGTGACTTTTTCAGGGGTGGCATGAGCCATTCATTATAGCTACCTTCTATTTTTCTTCTTTCTACTTTCTTTTCACTATTACTAGTGCTACTGCTAATAATAATGGTATGATATAGCTAATAATATAAATACCTACTACTAATAGCAATTATAATGTGATATAATTAATATATACTAATAATAATAGTATGATATATCTAATATATATTACTACTCCTACTACTACTAATAATAATAATAATAATGTGATAGGTCTAATAACATATACAATTACTGCAAATAATAATGGTATGATATATCTAATAATATATATAACTACTACTAATAACAATAGTAATGTGATATATTTAATAATAATCATAAATAATAATAATGTGATGTATCTAATAATATATACTACTGCTACTTCTACTATTAATAATAATAATAATAATAATAATAATATAATATATCTAATATACTACTGCTGCTACTACTACTACTACTAATAATAATAGTAGTATGATATATCTAATATATATAACTACTAATAATAATAATAGTGTGATATATCTAATAATTTACTACTGCAACTACTAATAATAATGATAATATGATATATCTAATAATATATACCACTACTACTAATAATAACAACAACAGTATGATGCATTTAATATATAATTGCTGCTCCTATTAATAGTGCCCTATATCTAATAATTTACTACTATTGATGCTACTAATGATACTGATACAACTACTATAATAATGTGATATATCTCAGATACTACTACTACTGCTACTGCTACTAAAATTATTAAGAATGTGATATAGCAAATATACTACTACTAATAATAGTAATGTTATATATCTAATATAATAATGAAAATAATAATAATCATCATCACCACAATCTAAAGTCTTCATCTAGTGATTTTCCAGTGAATGGAAGGATTAGCTGTGGCTTCCTTCCACGTTGCTGTTCACGCAATTTCCTAATATAGGAGTGTAGATCATCCATGGGTGAAACTATAGATTGAATATAAATATACATTCAGAATTTCTTTTCATAATACCTAAAAAAAATTCTTCTACATTTTTGTGTTTTCTAGGGGACTTGTAAACTGTTCATACTAATCACAAAGAAATACATTACTACACGGTGATGGCGCCACATGGAACAATCCATCATGTTCTTGTTTCTAAATATCTTGCTCTCGACATTGCCTTGTTAGATGATTGCCTCCGGTTCTGTCTGCTAGGACAGTTTCATTTGGAAACCTGCTGTGTCTCTTTATGGGGGAGGGCAGTGGGAATGATGTGAAGCTTGAACATTGACAATGGCTGGATCCTTTTGTGATGGACAATAAATTCTGTGGCAAACAGAAGTCAGGTATCTAACAAGGGACATGTGGCATGGCTACAATTCCTTTCCTACAGTTGTTTTTCCTTCTAAACTTTTTCTGCTAAACTAAAAATAGCAGAGCCATTATTAAACTGTATGTCCTGTATACACATGTATCTATTTATTTCATGCCTATCGATCTACCAAGCTCATATCTCTCATCGGTCTTTACCTAATCTTTAGTTCTTTAGCATAGAATAAGAAACTTTCTAAATCATCCATCACATCAGATGACCAGTGAAGTAGTTTCTATGATGAGGAATATTGTTTAAGGTATATACAATAAAAAAACACAATTTGTACTATAACTGTAACATATATATACATATAAGGCAATTTTTCTCATTTTTAATTTTCACGCCTAGGATATTCACCTTACATTTGAATTCTGTAGAATAGGTAATCTCCAATTTTCCGAGATGAAGGTTAAATACATGATTTCATGTCTCATTCAATGAAATGAATCAGAGAACTATATTTAGGGAATTTATGCAGAAGAAATGATGTAGAAACAGATAGCTCATGAAAGGTAATTATGTCAATAACTGTCATTGTCAGATGAATATGTATGGGACTCACTACATTCAACCAGACTTCCAATGTGAACTACTGACAGATTTCAGATAGCAATGCAGAATTTCACAAGCCCTCATTAGACCAGGTGTTAATTGAACAAGAAAATACCAGATATTTGATTTCACCTATTTAAATACTGTAACTATTTTGCAAGAAGTACATATTTCATTCATATCGTTCCAACTTGACTTTTTTAAGTTTGTATATAGTTATCCAGCATCTCCTCAATATTTACACTTTGCAGTTTATAGGGCTTAAAGCAAATTCTAGACAGTATTTTTCATCAGTACTTATAAGCCAAAGCTATAAGTGGCTCTAAAAGTAAGAAAGGGCACAAATACGATCAATATACTTGTTATCAATCCTGATTTTGGTTTATAAATACTAACATAAAATACTTACCATAATATTATTTCAGAAAAATAAATTGAAATATGAAGTTTTAAGTTAATAAAGGTGATCTATTTCAAACTTACTTATTAACCTGAAATATTGACTGCTATGACTATGTATTACCCTATAGGACCCTGTTCATTCCTTGACCTGTTTCCTTGGACAGGAAAACAGTGTAATTCTTAATTTATCTTGTAGTAGCACAAGGAAATTTACAAAATGGCCGTTCTATTTAACCTCTTCCCGACATTGGATGTACTGGTACATCCTATGTCGGGTCCCCGTTTATGATGTTGGCTCTGGAGCTGACCCTGTATCATACCCAGCAGATGATAACTGTATAGCACAGCCAGTATCTGCCTCTAACAGCAGCAAGTTGATCTGAGCCAACTGCTTTTATCCCTTTAATCCTAGAGCCAATTTCTGGCAGCGGCTGTGGGGTACCAAATGGTTGCCAGAGGTCTGCTGAAGGCTCCCGTGTCTGCCATGATGGCGAGACTGTAATTTTCACTATGTATTACACAGAAATATAGACCTCAGATCACCTTAAAGATAATACAAGTTGCCAGACAATTTCAGATTCAAGTGCTATAAGAGGAGTAAAAAATAAAGAAAAATAAAAAATGTGTAATTCCAACCCTCAGTGTTGAGCTATCTGTGCAGTGTTTGACAGCTCAGTTGTCCAGTCTGGTCCAGGGGCATGCTGAGTTGTCTTTGCAGTGATTGATAGCTCAGTGGTCCAGTCTGGTTCAGGGGCGTGCTGAGATGTCTCTGTTTTGATTGACAAATCGGCCATCCAATCTGAGACCAGAAGTTGTTGAGCTCTCATCAAGTGCTTCGAGTTTCCATAATTGCTCAGCTATTTAACTGAGCTGGCAGTCCCAGATAGCTGTCATCTGTAGTTTCAGCTAAGTGTGGTTTGTTAGCCTGTGCCTTGTATTTTGCTCATTGATCTATCACTGTCTGATCTTGGACCTCGTTCTGACCATCCATCTGTTTAATCCCTTTACTCTGATCCAGTATCCTCCTGGTATTTTGACCTCGGACCGTGACCTTTTGTTTCTTTCCTCTGTTTATGATGAACCCTCCTTGTTTTTGACCTCGGACTCCTCAACTATCCCAAGTCACGGCTTGTCTGTGAGAAGTAACTCAGCGTCACATTATGGCTGACCGATATGTTTTTCGCCAGTCTGGAACCTGTTCACATGCTCTGTGACCAGGTGGCAAATTTGTCGCTGATGATGTAGGATCTGGTTAAGGAATGCCAGACTCTGGAATCCTAGCAATATCAATTGCAGGGTCAGATGATTAGTTTGATAAAAACTCCAGATAGCACTCCACTGCCGGCAGTGGCTGTGATGTCAGTACCCTCTGACATACAGTTGGTTTTGTCCTGAACTTGTATTGGTCCTCCCTGATAAATTTTCCGGTTGAGAAAAAACAGGTTAGGGTTTTCAGGAAAAGCTGTAGGTTATTTTTTAACCTTGCATCTCTGGTCATCAGGGGATGAGTTGCAGCAGGTGGGAATAATCATGTCCCTACTTCGAGGGGCTCCTCAGATCTGGGCATTTTCCTTGTCCCCACATGCCCCCCACAAGCCCCAGAACGTCTTCTGTGGACGCATTTTTTGGTGTTTTAGGCCTGATCTATGACAAACCCGTCAGGATCCAGGACGCAGCGGCAAAGATAATGAACCTGGCACAGAGGGGTCGCACTGCTGAGGACTACTGCACTGTGTTTCGGCAGTGGTTCACTGATGTTCTGTGGAATAATGCAGCTCTCAGGTGCCAGTTCCACAAAGGCCTTTTCGAAACTCTTAAGGATACTCTGTTCATTCATGAGGCCCATGTTCTTTGGCAGAGGCCATGACCCAGGCCTTACGAATAGACAGCAGAATCCATGAGGGATGTGATGAAGAGCATGCTGCCCGTTATACTTCCCCGAAACAGGTTCCCCGAAACAGGTGGAGCCATGGGAGGTTAGTTGCCAGTCTTTGTGTTGTGGAAATGTAGACAAAAGCATAGTGAGGTCAAGGTCCCAGGAGGATAGTGGATCAGAGCAAAGGGATTAAACAGACTGATGGTCAGAATGAGGTGCAAGGTCAGGCAGCGATAGATCAATGAGCAAAATACAAGGCACAGAGTAACAAACCATACTTAGGTGAAGCTACAACTGAAAGCTTTCTGGGACTGACAGCTCAGTTAAATAGCTGAGAAATTATGGAAACTCAGAGCACCTGACGAGAGCTCAGAAACTCCCCATCTAAAAATGGGGTGGAATCGTTACAAAAGTTTTTAAAAATATAAAAAAAAAAAACAATTATAATTAATACTCTTTTTCCCAATAAAAAAAATAAAGAAATTCTTAAAAATACACATATGTGTTATCTCTGCATCCATAAAAGTCTGATTGCTAAAAATATAAAGTTAATCAACCCTGTTGGTAAACACCATAATAAGAAAAAAAATTGAAATTCAGAATTGTAGTTGTTTGGTTGCTGCAACTCTGCCAAATTGTCAAATAAAAAGTGATCAAAACTTTGTATCAGCATCAAAATGGTATTAGTAAAAATATAGCCTCACAACTCAAAAAACAAGCCCTTACACAGGTCGAGGTAAACATGAAAACATTACAGGTCTTGGAGGGACGACAGTGACAAACTTTTCTTTTTTAGAAATTCCATTATTTTTTTCCACTACTTTAATAAAAAAAACAATTATTGTATTTAATTTTTCCATAATTTCACTGCACTTGGAATGTTTTCCAGTACATTGAAAGGTAAAATAAATGGTGTCATTCCAAAATACAACTCATCCAGCAACCTCAACTCATGTACAAAAAAATATAAATATATGGTAGAAAGAAACAAAATGTAAAACTGGAAAATTGCCTGGTCTGGAAGGGATCAATACCCTGTCTGTATACTGATGATTACCTATAGTGGCATGTAAAAGTTTGGGCCCCCTGGTCAAAATTACTGTTATTGTTAACTGTTAAGCAAGTTGAAGATGAAATGATCTCTAAAAGGGCTAAAGTTAAAGATGGCACATTTCCTTTGTATTTTAGGCAAAATATATATATATTTCTATCTTTTACATTTTAAAAATTACAAAAAGGAAAATGGGCCAAAGCCACCCTGCATAGTAGCAACCCTTTTTGCAAGTATCACAGCTTGTAAATGCTTTTGTATCCAGCCAAGACTCTTTCAATTCTTGTTTGAGGGATTTTCATCCATTCTTCCTTGAAAAGTTCTTCCAGTTCTATGAAATTCCTGGGTTGTCTTGCATGCACTGCTATTTTGAGGTCTAGCCACAGATTTTCAATGATGTTCAGATCAGGGGACTGTGAGGGACATTGTAACACCTTCAGCTTGCTCCTTTTGAGGCAGTCTGTTGTGGATTTTGACTTGTGTTTAGGATCATTCATTATCCATTCCTTTTCAAATTGATCTTTTTTACAGATGACGTTATGTTTGCACCTAGAATTTGTTGAAATTTCATTGAATCCATTCTTCCCTCTACCCGTGAAATGTTCCACTTGCCTTTGGCTGCAAAACAACCCCAAAGCATGATTGATCCACCCCCATGTTTAATGGTTGGCGAGATGTTCTTTCCCTGAAATTCTGTGCCCTTTTTTCTCCACACATACCTTTGATCATTGAGGCCAAAGAGTTCTATTTTAACCTCATCAGTCCACAGGACTTGTTTACATGTTCTTTTGCATAATTCTGACTCTGAATTTTATGGTGAGGACGCAGGAGAGGTTTTATTCTGATGACTCTCCCATGACGGCCATATATGTGCATCTGATCAGTAGAACAATGTACCACAACTCCAGAGAGTCTGTTAAATCTTTCCGTCACAAAAAAGAAGGGGTAAAGAAAACCCTCAGAGTGTATAGGCCCATAAAAATAGATTTTATTTAGATAATTAAAAACACATAAAAAATAGATTTTATTTAGATAATTAAAAACACATTAAAAAGTTAATCTATTAATCAGAAGCAGTTTAGCACTAATGCAGGGAAATACTTCCATATACAAACAGCAGTACTCAAATACAAGCCCTAGTATACAATAGTAATGCTTGGTTAATCTTCCCAGATAAACAGAAAGAAAGAGACTGGAATTTAAATAGCACTTCATACATGTAAGTGTACTGTTTACTGCAGTGTCCCCGCAATCCCAATGCACATTTTCTTAAATCTTCATCAGGAGCCCTCCTGATGAAGATTTACCGAAATGTGTGTTGGGGCGGCGGGGACACTGCAGCAAATAGCGCTTTATATATGTAAGTGTTTGAGTCTCTTTCTTTCTGCTTATCTGGGAAGATTAAACCAGCATTACTATTGTATACTAGGGCTTGTATTTGAGTTACTTACTCAGACATGTATTGATAGGCTAGCAGGCAGGTAGCAGGTGAGCGCTCCCTGGTGAGCGGGCAAGAGTCTCTGGACAGGCAGGTGGTCACGGCAAGTGATGGCAGAGCCTCCAGGTAGGCTAGCAGGCAGGTAGCAGGTGAGCGCTCCCAGGTGAGCGGGCAAGAGTCTCTGGACAGGCAGGTGGTCAAGGCAAGTGATGGCAGAGCCTCCAGGTAGGCTAGCAGGCAGGTAGCAGGTGAGCGCTCTCAGGTGAGCGGGCGGGCAGATCCATAGACAGACTGACAGGAGTTGGAAGGCAGACTGTCGAACTGCAGGAATGCAAGCAGATAGACTGGAACCAGGTAGGTATCAAGCAGAGATCTGGCAGGTAACTGGCAGGTATCTGGTAACGGGACCTGAGGGCTGAAGCAGAGTTGAAAGGCTTTGCAACAACATTGCTCGGGCACCTCCATTTTGGAGGAGGTGCCTTATATATGTTGAGGTCCTCCGGCCATTGGCCGGGGACTCCTTAGGACGGCGCGCGCGGCCCCTTTAAGAGAAGGGGAGCGCGCGGGCGCCCTAAGCACAGAGGCCAGGAAGCAGCGCGCGCTACCAGCAGAGCGGGAGGAAGCTGCCGGGCATGGAGCGGAGAGGTGAGGGGAACGGCGTCCCTGCCTAGCAGGAGGCAGGGACGCCGGCGCTACAGTTCTGCTCGCTTCATAGAGGCAGCTGCTGAGAACTGCAGTTCAGCTTCTATTTAATTGAACAGGAACTGAGCTGCAGTTCTCAGCAATTGATTTTTCCTGTGCTTACATAGCTTCAATACAATGAGTCAATTTTAAGAAAATAAAAATGTAAAATAAATAATAATTAAATAAATTACTCATTAAAGGATTAGTCCCAAAATCACAAGTTATCTTTTCTCCATAAAAGTTAGCATACTGATCACTAGGGTCTGACCATTAGGACTCCCAGTGATCCTGAGATTGGGGCTCTGAAACCAAAATAATGGGGCACTGCATCCCTGTCCTGAATGGCGTGCAAGTACACATGCTCAAAATCTACTCCATTCATTCTCTAGGAGTTGCTGTAAAAAGCTGGGCGCGACGCTCAGCAGTTAGCAGTCCCACAGAGAATGAATATAGTGGCAGACAAGAATACACACTGATGCCAACTGGAATAAAAAGTGCCTTGTTCTGCTGATTGGTTGGGGTTCCAGCAGTTGGACCCCCACATATCTAAAAGCTATCACCTATGCTGTGAATAAGTGATAACGTCCATTCACCAAACAACTCCTTTAGGGCATAGGCACTGAAAGATACCTCTTGTATTTTACAATTTTTCTATAGGAGATGAAGAGTTTAGCTGCTACTATTGTGAACAATTTATTGATAATATCTTAATATATCAAACAAATCGGTTGTAGAAATTTCTAGTTATCAAATTATCTCAATCTATATTGTCATTTATGTAAATTGGCAGGGGCAGTAGCCGTGGGCGCGGTACTTGTCTTTCACACCCCGTCATGCTATATGAAAATAGTGGTCCTGACTGTGTGGGTGCTCTTGTTAGCTGGGCAATACGCATCTGCAGACTGCATGGTCGCAGCAGGCCAGGACTAGATATTAAGGAACGAATAGAGGGAGAGACTAAAGTCCAACATTAAACTTTCTTTTACTGAATATGAACTTGATAAGAACTATGTGCATCAGATAATAGGCATGTTTCTTCACAAAGGTTTCTCTTGCTTTAAGCAGGATACATTTAATAACACTTAATTTCTCTTGCACGTCACACTCTTGCATCTAATAACAATCAAGCAAATGATTATGGGAGAGTACTGCATGGATCAAAGTGTAATGGTAAGGCCGCTCCCTGCAACTCTCAGTTGCCAACTGACTCATGATCTCGAGGACCCCAATGCTTTAGGTCCGTCTGTACGACTCCTCACTAGTACCTTGAAAGTCCACTGTTCTCCGTAGAAGAGTTTAAGTCCCAATATCTCTACTATTGCTTCCTTTCTGCCCACACAATTGAGTTCCCTTTCACTGTAGACAACTGTTCACTAAAGTCCTGCTCATACAATTCCTTCTCATTCAATCCCCTTTAAGTGAGCCTTCAACTTCCTTTGGGTTAAGTTCCGTACCATTTAGGTGGACTCTCTGGCCTGGACACCAATCTGTCAAATCTTTTCATCAAATATCTCTTCACATTTCCTTGGTCCACAGGACGTATTATCTGATGTCCTGTGGTCTTCCCTCTTCACTTACAACACACTATAACATGTCATTCTGCCAACTGTCAGACCTGAGATCTGTCTTTGCTGAACACTGGGCTCTAACTGACTCACTATCAGGAAGTTGTCTTCTATCTTCCCACATAGCCATTCCCATTCTGGGCTAGTCCCAACTGTTAACTCTATCTATTCCCCAACTACAGTAAGCGCATGCAAATTACTAAACAGATAAAATCACATTTATAATAGTGCAAAGCATTATATAACAACACATATCTCTTCAAGGGGGTGTGGGCAGCACCTCCACTTCCTTACATTTACACTTCATGTTCTAGGAGTTATATCATAAAATGTTAATACCCAAATGATTAACACTATATATTCAGAGAATTGAAGCAAACAAAAAGCCATTTTTAGCACACATCATGAATAAATATTCTCAATGATATTCTATATGGCGCTGAGTAGCAATTTATTTGGATATTTTTCCCTGCTAGTTTAGTGAATTCCCCTAGTGCAAAATTCAGAATTGCATATGAGATATTTGAGTGTCTCAAACGATGTATGATAAATGAAGTAGCATGCTACTTATACGCTTATCATGTTCTTAGACTAGCAACAGGTTCAGCAGAGGGCACAGCCAGTAAATGAAATTTTCCACCAGGACAATATATCATCAGAAGAAATGTATGCACTGAAAACTTACAAGCTCATTCAAGATGTGGACAAGGTGTGAAATGGTAAAAAATGAGAAGCAGGAGCAGCAATACAGAACATTTGAAATTCAGCTGCATTTTCATATGCATTGAAGATGCTGCATTAAATATATATATCACAATACAGAAGAAACTATAAAAGTTCTTTAACATCACGTGTTAGAAATACATTTCCACAATGTTACAAGCAGATTGCTGCATACTCTTAAAAAAAGTGCAATTGTAAAACCCATTTACTAAAATTAGCAGTCATAGAGACAAATTCACACACTTTTTGTGCAAACTTGGAGTCTACCGAAAATTCTACACATTGTATAAATTGGGTTACAATTGTCATTAAAAATATTTTCAGATTTTCTACACATTATTTGTGAAAATAATATGACAGCCAAATTAAAATTGTGAGTTGAGACTGGATTACCTTTTTATAGTGTAATGAAAAATGAAAGAGTAACCAAGCCTTTTTTTTATTTAAATATTGATCACTCTTTGCAAAATTATGAATCTTTGTAATGTAATTTGTAATGTACTCCATTAGCTTATCTTGGTACCTTTTTTCTCAAACTCCATACTGAAAGGGCTGTTTCAACTGCCTTGTTCATGCATTTATAGTAGCTGTTTTGAACTGCAGGTCTATCACATATCCATATTTTTGTGTGAGCTTATCCTCTCTCCTCCCCTCCGTCAGACACGGAGACTGTTTTTAAATAGTATCTGAGCATGAAGGAGGGGAGCAGAGTAGCTGACATTGGAATACGAATATTTGCTAGACCTGCAGTTCAAACAGCTACTCTAAGTGCATAAAGGATGCAGTTCAAACAGTCCTTACAGCATGGAGTTTGAAAGAGAAGGAAGATAAGGTATTGGAACACATTACAAGGATTAGTAACTTTGCAAAGACTGATCAATATTTAAATATAAAAAAGTTTAGTTATGCATTAAAACAGATCTGTCATCAGACTATGCTGTTATGGAAAGGCAGCATAGTATGGCGTCAATTAATTTGCCAAAACTACATAAAAAAAGTGTTGTGATATGTGGCTAATTGGATAGTTCAGATAATACTTAGTTCATAGTTTATGAGTTAGTTAGATTTTTTGTCCATTGTTTCAAACAGAACAAAGGGTGGTATTCATTTTATCCTGGCATTGTTTATATTTCATATCCTTTATTCCTGCTTTTCTCCTGTTTCCTTTTCTGCTTTTATTATGTCTTTTTTTGGATTTTGTTCTCTTCCATATCAAACATAAGGTTATATACTCAAATGTTTCGCAAAATATTTCATTTCAGAGACTAATTTTTCATGGTGCACTCAAAATTCAATAAAGGTGATCACAATTTGTATGTCAAGTGGTATACCATTACGTATTTACATGCTTTAAAAGACTGTATTAAATACTGGAGTATTTTGGTTTCCGCAAGTAAATATTATTTATGTGTAAAGAAAGACTAGAATCTCCTCCCTTTCAGTTTGTATCTATTACTATTTATGAGTGGGTCAGACAAAATTTGAGTTCGCCTTTTTGGGTGGAAATTCTTTGATTCACAGCAAAGTTGTTTTATGTGAATTGAATGCCCCTTATTATGCTCAGAGTTCTCTCCAGAGCCTACAGCATAATAAACATAAGATGTAAAAAAATAAAAAAATACTTATTCTCGTATTACCACTAATCTCTTCAGCCCCTCCACTCCTCACCATCTCCCATCCAGTCCTCTTGGTATCTTCTTTTGTCTGCCCCGAGTACTGAATCCCTTTTTCTCTTCATGCTAAGCTGGGACTTAAAGGGGTATTCCCATCTCCAATATGTAGTAGGTGTAATAATAATATTAGCCAATATCTCCATTTAGAAATGTAGTATAGTTTTTCTAATTTGCTATGTCAGGTTTAATACATGTGAGGAATGCCTCAGAAACAGACATTCCTCACATGTATTAAAGCTGTCAAACAGTCGCAAATCATGCGCACAGCGCGACTGAAACATAACACCCGAGCATGCTGAAGATACTTGGGAAACACCCGAGCATGCTCGTAGATCTCGACTATGCTCGCTCATCACTAATTGCAGGACCTTAGGTATCCATGGTTATGACCACTGATATAGTGACAGTTAGTAAGGTAGATGCTAGTGGTCGTAAACATGGATACCTAAGGTCCTGCAATGCCCTGCACATGGGGTAAGTGACACAGTGAATCAGAAGAACTATACTACATTTCTAATTCCAGGTATTTGCTAATATTATTATTATTACACCTACTGCATATTGGGATATGATTTTGGAGATGGGAATACCTCTTTAAGCTGTGATGAGGCCCATGACAGTTATGCACAGGTACTCAAAGGTTATGACGTCACAATGTGCACCAAGACCTTGCACGTGCAAATGCAGAACTGCCCCAGGCCTTATAGGAGCCAGAAGTTAAAATTTTCATGAACAGTGACATTTCTCAGCTATGCATTATTAGAAATCCAGTACATTGCCTCTAATTGGGTCTTTCACGAACTGGAATAAAATTATCCTGCAGCAAGCTTAGCAATATTCTTCCCTTTGTAGTTGAAACAGAACCATGACCCCAGTCAATATCTGGGTAGTTAAAATCTCCCAGAATCGGTACTGTACCAGCCTGTGCTACCCAAGACACATGATCAGGCAGCTGAGCTTCCAACTCCCCTTTTGGGGGCAGCTATAGATTACACCAAAATTTACTTTACGTTTTCCCTCTCTTTTTAATTACGCCCAGGTTTCAACTTTCTCCCCTATTGCTTCTGCCACACTAGCTGTCAAATTACTCCTAACATACAGACATACTCCACCTTGTTACACACACGCCCGGACTGACTGGCGTGAGCATGATTAGTGATCCCACTGGACCATGAACTGATGAGTATCTGGAGGGGCGTAACTAAGTATCAACTCGGTCCGACAAAGGTTACACGGCGGCTCAGTCAACTCCGTGAACCAGGGAGGAACCGAGCAGAGGGACCAGGTGCTACTCCAGGTCAGACCCCGGTCACAGCTGTTGACCCACACCGGGGAATGCAGGAACAGGCAGATTAGGCTGGCATACAGACAGGTGGGTACTGGCAGGCACGGCTGGTATGCAGACAGGTGGGTATTGGCAGGCACGGCTGGTATGCAGACAGGTGGGTATTGGCAAGCACGGCTGGTATGCAGACAGGTGGGCACTGGCAGGCATGGCTGGCATGCAGACAGGTGGGCACTGGCAGGCACGGCTTGCATTCAGACAGGCAGGTACTGGCAGGTAGGAATGCAGGCAGGATAGAAACACAGGATTGGAGCCGCAGGTGCGGTAGACAAGCAGAGCAGAGCAAAACCCGCAGATGCGGTAGACAAGCAGAGCAGAGCAAAACCCGCAGATGCGGTAGACAAGCAGAGCAGAGCAAAACCCGCAGGTACGGTAGACAAGCAGAGCAGAGCAAAACCCGCAGGTGCGGTAGGCAAGCAGAGCAGAGCAAAAACTGCAGGTGCGGTAGACAAGCAGAGCAGAGCAAAACCCGCAGATGCGGTAGACAAGCAGAGCAGAGCAAAACCCGCAGATGCAGTAGACAGGCAGAGCAGAGCAAAACCTGCAGATGCGGTAGACAAGTAGAGCAGAGCAAAACCCGCAGATGCGGTAGACAAGCAGAGCAGAGCAAAACCAGCAGGTACGGTAGACAAGCAGAGCAGAGCAAAACTCGCAGGTGCGGTAGGCAAGCAGAGCAGAGCAAAACCCGCAGGTGCGGTAGACAAGCAGAGCAGAGCAAAACCCGCAGGTGCGGTAGACAAGCAGAGCAGAGCAAAACCCGCAGATGCGGTGAACAAGCTGAGCAGAGCAAAACCCGCAGATGCAGTAGACAAGCAGAGCAGAGCAAAACCCGCAGATGCGGTAGACAGGCAGAGCAGAGCAAAACCCGCAGATGCGGTAGACAAACAGAGCAGAGCAAAACCCACAGGTGCGGTAGACAATCAGAGCAGAGCAAAGCCCGCAGGTGCGGTAAACAAGCAGAGCAGAGCAAAACCCGCAGGTGCAGTAGACAAGCAGAGCAGAGCAAAACCCGCAGGTGCAGTAAACAAGCAGAGCAGAGCAAAACCCACAGGTGCGGTAGACAATCAGAGCAGAGCAAAGCCCGCAGGTGCGGTAAACAAGCAGAGCAGAGCAAAACCCGCAGGTGCAGTAGACAAGCAGAGCAGAGCAAAACCCGCAGGTGCGGTAAACAAGCAGAGCAGAGCGAAACCGCAGGTGCGGTGAACAAGCTGAGCAGAGCGAAACCGCAGGTGCCGTGAACAAGCAGAGCAGAGCGAAACCGCAGGAGCGGTGGACAAGCAGAGCAGAGCAGAGAGAAACCACCAGTGCGGTGGACAAGCAGAGCGGAGCGAAACCGCAGGAGCGGTGGACGAGCAGAGCAGAGCAAAACCGCAGGTGCGGTGAACAAGCAGGGCAGAGAAAAACTGCAGGTGCGGTGAACAAGCAGAACCAGATACACACAAGGTACTTACAATGAAGTAGCGAGTGTACACAAAACTCACAAACAGAAGTTCAGAGACAACGAGTTGGAGTTAGGTGCAGGTTCAGACACTGCAGGAAAAGGGAAGATTTGGACATAGAGAAAAACAGGTAATGGGCTAGGACACAGTTCAGACAGGAACTGAATCAGGAATAAGATACAGGAACGAGCCTGGGAACTCAGCCCCCAGGGTGGCGGAGATAGACTAGAAGTCACAGATACAGGTAACAGGCCTGGGTATACAGCCCCCAGGGGCAGAAACAGACAAGATACAGGACAGGACCTGGCAACTCAGTTGCACAGGACACACTGAATGAAAGTGTTGCTCAGGCACCCCCTACTGGGTGGAGGGGGTTTAAGTATCCAGTGACTCACAGCAATAGGCTGGGGAGGCATTAGGAGTACGCACACAGTAACTATAAGAATCAGGCAGTAGCCGCGCCGCCGCCCTAAGCAATCAGACAAGAGACACAGCAGGTACTGGAGCAAAGTGTGCAGCCTGGATTGATAGGTAAGATGGAGGTCTTGCATGGTGGGAGGTGGTAAGCCATGCCAGCACGCCGCCAAGGATATTACACTCCTCTTTTCCTATTTGGCTTGTCTTTCTGAAAGAGAATAAAATCTGGGAGATTTACAGCTCAACCATGTCTCAGTAGCACCAACTATATCAATCTGTTCCTCCAGTACAAAGCCTTCAAGCTCTGCCATTTAGCTTGCTAAACTCCTGGCATTTGTGAACAGAGACCACAATTCAACAAGATCGGTGTTGTTCACATTGGTCTTGATTATGAGGCGTGCTGGAGTCAGAGGTTCCTGATTCATGAAGAGACGTACACCTCTTCACAAACCAGGAGTGTTGGATGAGTGGTGTACGTTTCTCTGTGCACCTCGCCACAAATCCTACTCCAGCCACCTGCTGGAGTAAGATTTGTAGTGTAATGAATGCCACCGCTCATAAATTTGAAGAGAGGCAGTCGCCACACTCTATTCCCACTCAGGCTTTTCCCACTTTGTCGAAGCTAAGCAAAAATGGCCTAAGAATTCCAGAAGTCAGAAAAAGCAGCCTCGAATTCCGCCAAAATTATACAACTTTTCAAAGCTTTTTATGCTAGAAATACTGCCATAAAAGCTTTGTTGAATCATCTTGTCCGTAGACTTTAAGTTTCCATCCAGTTTTTCACATTCACTTTTAGAAATTCTAACTCGTGAGATTCTGTGGGCACGTCTTCACTGTTTGCTGATAACACATGGATCTTCCTATCTTTAGCTATAATCATCCAACCGCAATTCTCGTCTCCACCCACCAGAAAATTCTGACCCCTCACTAACCTATGTATCTCTTTATTTTATGAAAAAATTACCTATTTTTTAAACTTGATTGTTTTACACGTATTTAAAAAAATGGCAATTTTTTTTTTTTTTACAAATTATAATCTTTATTTAAAAAAAAGAATATAATTCATAATCCTGCAATTAGGAGATGGCAGTTGCTACTGATAAGATTTCATGGAGAGGAAAGGAAAGAGGAGGAGGTGCTAGAACCAGAGCTCCTCCCTCATCCTTCCCCCTCACACATACATAGAATCTTATCATTAACAACTGTCATCTCCTATTTCAATAATGTAAATATCTGTCTTTACTGTAAAATATAGATTTTACCTGAGAATTGAGGATTTCGAAAATGAATGATCAGTCCAGAAGGAGAAAGAAGCGGATATCTCTACTAAGATGTATTACACAGTTTCTTATTTATATGTGTACTATTGATTTGTGAAATAAAGATTAAAATGACTATTACTCTTTAACTCCTTCATAACATTTTATGTATATTTACGTCATATGTCGTGCTCCTGATTTTGATGCAGGCTCCTGCGCTGAGCCAGCATCATTCCCCATATATGCCTTTAACAGCCACAGGTGGATTGGAGATCTACCTGCGGCTGTTAACAAGTTAAATCCCGCTGTCATTCTCTGATAGTGGTATTTAACACGCGGCAGCCAGAAGTGCAACACAAATCCTGTCCATCGGCGCCCCTGTCATATGAATGGGGGGCGCCAATGGGTTGTCATGACAGCTGAGATCTGCAGATGATCCCCGTGCCTGTCATTGTAAATCTCCTGTGAACGCCAGCTCATGACTGAAGCCCTGCTATGTATAGCACAGGCGGAAGGACGATTTTAGTTTCTAGTCACAGCAAAAAGTAACAAAAAAGTTTTTAAAAATATCAAAATAATATAAAAAACACAAAAGTTCAAATCACCGCCTTTTTGCCCCATTGAAAATAAAACAATTTAAAAAAAATACACATATTTGGTATCGCTGCATTCAGAAATGTCCGATCTATCAACATATAAGGTCAATTAATCTGATCTGATGGAGAAAAAAAATTGAAAAGCCAAAATTATGGGTTTATGGTCGCCGCAACATTGCAATAAAATGCAATAAAAGGGGATCAAAACATCGTATCTACCCCAAAATGGTATCAATAAAAATGTTAGCTCAGGGCTCAAAAAAGAAGCGATCACACAGCCCCAGATCCAGAAAAGTGAAAACGTTACAGGTCTTGGAAAATGGCGATAAACGTAAAAACTTTTTTTCACGCAAATTTCGGAAATTTTTTTCACCACTTAAGTAAAATAAAACTATACATGTTTGATGTCTGCGGAATTGTGGAATTTTTTTGCAATTTCACCTTACTTGGAATTTTTTTCCCGTTTTCGAGTACAATATACAATAAAATCAATGGTGTTATTCAAAAGAACAACTTGTTTGGAAAAAAAACCTTCATAAAGCTATAATGACAGAAAAATAAAAAAGTTATGGCTCTTGGAAGAAGCGGAAGAAAAAACAAAAATGAAAAAAACGCAAAATGACCATGGCGTGAAGGGGTTAAGTCACCAAACCTAAGATCAGCAAGCTCAGACTGAGTCCTTTGGTTTAATTTAAGCTTCTGAGAACAATTAATGCCTCTTCCTAATTTAACACACAGCACAAATTAAAAAAATGGGGTTTTAAATGGTGCCAGTAGTTATAACAAAAACTGTTCAAAACAAAATCTTTGTAAATGGTACAAGCAAAAAAAAAACTCTGCTAATTGTGGTTGGATATTGCTAATCATTTTACAGATATTTGGGTGATTCAATATAGCTTCACTACATGAGATCTTGTTTTTTTGAAAGTTGAACTGTAGTTTTTTAAGTATTAATATACCAAGTACATAAGAAAGCATTATACTGGTGTTAACTTTTTATAGGTATAAAAAGTTAAAAAACACAATTATGCCATCAGGTATTTAAAGATGTATTGGTATATAGAAAATTATCTCTATGTACCAGTACCTTTTGCATTTTTTAAGGAAGAAAGAGTACTGTTTAGATTTTCACGCTGAGAAAATCCTCCTAAACTCAGCTATGTAGCATGTACTTTGTTCACTTCTAATCTGTAGCCGGTCATGCTACAGTTTGTGAATTTGAGTCCTAGGAAAGAATACATGCACAAAGACCCAGCAGCATGCAAAGCTAAATGCGCCCACAAGTCTGACAGGGGGGAGAGAACAGTGTAAAATTCCTTTTAGATAAGTGAAAAATAATGTGTGTTATACTGTAATATATCTCTTGTCTGACCCGACACTGGATGGTAACAGTTTTTTAATTTTATCTATTGGGGAGCAGCTATTGATTATGTATTCCACACTCAAGTACCCACATATTTGTGTAGATGTGTAAGCTCCACAAGGGCCTGGGCAAGTATATTTCATAAGTAGTAAACCCTGGAATAATATTTTATGAATGTAAAAAGTAGAAGAAATGATGCTTTATCTGTATTTCTTTTGCATTTCTTTCTTTCTGTGTATTGAGCTCACGTCACGGGTATCACAGGATGCTGGCATCTGACTTAGGAGATCACAGATTTATAAATGTCACTGTAGCTAAGTAGTTAATCTGTGTTTATCTGTCTGGCACCAGATTTATAGATGGAGCCTATAAAATGTTATAGTTTGAGGTTAAGGATCATTTGAACTTTTCCTCAGCATACGGTTTTACAGGATGTGTAAACTATCACATTTAAGTTCAGATTAATAACAATGGAAAAGGACATCACTGAAAAAAATATAAAGTACATACCTTGTTGATTTATACAGTCTGAACCACAGATTCAACAGTTACAGATATAGTACAGCTGAGGGTTTTATTTTTACATATTTTAACACCATTTCTCAAAGTGACTCCTCATATTTGTACACCTCTCATTTGTGTTCCAAAATCCTAGCTGATTAATATCATACATTGTCTTTTAAGAATCAAGAGTTACAAATCCCTAGATGACCTTCACAGTTCCATTCAGTTAAATTATACCATTCTGGCTTCCTGCATTCTGGGAGATCCTGCTGCAAACAAGTTTGTACACCTTAAAATAAGTGTCACCGATATGTCACGATGAATATTTAATATGGGTGTCTAAAAAATAATGGGCAGGTGGAAAATGCTCCTTTCTCATGTCACAATTACAGCTTCTGTCATTTTTTGGGTACATACATAGCAATGGGGGATGCAGAGTGCAGTTGTATCCAAGGCTAGGTGCCAAATGGTATTTGTGGGTTCGCTAAATATAATGTAGATTTCTTGCCCTAAAAGCACCAGAATTTTAGATGAAAACGTTCATGTACGGCACATGACTTGTGTGCTTGTATTGGATGGAGGTGAGCTTCCACTATACTTGATTTATGCTGGCTGTGTTAAACAGTCGGCATCTGCCTCCAACATCATCAACAGTCAGGGTTTTCACAAGGTGTTCACAGATTGATTGCCATTGCACCCAGGACTGTACTGAAATTACGGTAGCTGTCATCTTTGTACCCCTTTAAAGCTTTTATAGAAGATTTTTAATTTCACTATACACTGCAATACTGAAATATTGAAATACATAGCACACATGATTGTAGTTTCAAGTCCCCAAGGAGGCTAAAATAAAGTAAGAAAAAAAGTTTAAAAAATATTAAATAAAAAACATAAAAATTTTAGTCACCTCCATGTTCCCGATACAAAAATAAAGAAATCAAAAAAGTCCATAAAAGTCCTATCTTTCAAAATGCTAAATTATTTAAAGCACCACTAAAGCATTTTTTTTTAGTTTACCACTGTAGTGCTGTCATTAATGTAAGTTCCTTGCCCTTTATAATATACAGTCCTGCTCATTGTTATTGAAACCCATGAAGTTTAAGTACATAATGTGGAATATCTCCTGAAAAAAAATGAATGAAGTGAAACAGTTTTTTGTATAGAGCACTCGTGTTAAATACAAAAGAGCAAATGATAAATAATTTAAAACCAAAAACAATGGGAGGGAAAAATGGAAAAACCTAAAGCTTGCTCTGACACTGGTATTGGCACCCTTTACATTAATTTAGTATGGAAACACATTTTGACTAGCCTGTGGTAAATCACAAAAGAGATTCACCTGTGATTGTCATTGCCCATGTGACATGAATTAGCCAATGAATGATGACATCAATGTTTTAAAAAGCCACATGGTAGGTCATGTTCCTTTGTCAGAATAGTGAAGACAAAAGTGCTGTCTGAGGACATCAGAACTGCTATTATTAGCAAACACAAGACTTCCAAATAGTATAAGGCCATCTCCAAAGATCTTGGTATCCCAGTTTCAACAGTGCGCAAAGGTTATTAAGAAGTTTGCCAAACATGGAACCGTCAAGAACCTCCTTGGACGTGGGGGAAAGAGGAAAACTGACAAGAGATGTCTTCGAAGCTTGGTGCGAATGGTGGAAAAAACACCACATCAAACATCCAAAGACCTGAAGGCCAACCTGGAACAGTTTGGGGTCATAGTTTCAACAAGTACCCTACACTGCACACTAAACCAAGCAGAATTTTATGGGCAATGGCTAAGGAAGAAACCATTGCTGAAGAAAAGACATTCAAAGGAATAACTGATCTTTGCCAAAGAGTAACTTGACAAATCACTATCCTTCTGGGAAAATGTTCTGTGGACAGAGGAAACAAAAATAGAACTTTTTGGCAATGCAAAGCAACAGTTTGTTTATAGACGGCGCAATAAAACTTATAAGGAAAAGAACAGCTTACCAACAGTTAAGCATGGTGGTGGATCCATAATGCTGTGGGGTTGCTTTGCTGCATTTGGTACTGGAGGCCTTGAGCTTATCACAGGAATCATGAAAACAGCGAATTATCAAGAGATGTTAAAGTCTAATGTCCTACCCAATGTAAGAAAACATGGTTTGAGTCAAAGATCATGGGTCTTCCAGCAAGACAATGACCCAGAGCACACATCCAAAAGTACACAGGAATGGTTGAAAAACACAAAATAGACTGATTTAAAATGGCCAGCAATGAGTCCTGACCTCAATGCCATTGAAAGTCTTTGGGGTGAGCTGAAATCTGTCATTGGAAAAAAGAACCCTGCAAATATTCAAGAGCTTGAACAAGCTACAAAGGAAAAGTGGGAGAAAATTCCAGCTGAGAAGTGCAAGAAGCTTATAGATGGCAACAAGAAACTTTGGAGGCTGTCAGCAATGCCAAAGGGTGTGCAACCAAGTATTAATTAGGGGTGCCTTTATTTCTGCACATGCTGTTTATTCTGTTTCTTCTTTGGTACATTTCCATTTATTTCTGAAGATATTGTACAGTCTATGAAAAAAATGAAGGAGTGCCAAAAATCGAGAACAGCACTGTACTTTCTAACTGCCATCTTCATCTGTTATCGGTGCAGCTTTGGTCGGTCTTCTGCAGGTTGTGACCTGCCGGATCGCTCCAGTGTTTGCTGGGCGATGTGGAAGTCACAACTCAATGTAAATCTATGAGAGCCAGAAAGAGGCCAGAATTAGGATATCATAGACTTAGAATGAGAGCTAGTGACCGTTCCCTCTGACTTCCAGTCAGTCAGAAATTGTGGTCACCAGATGGCAGTTTGGGACCGGAGCGATGTCAGGAAGATGGCGGCACCACATGCCCTCATAAAATGCAATAAAAATGGATCAAAACACAGTATGTATTCCACAAAGATACCTATGAAAATGACATTTTGCCGCATAAAAAACAATCCTTCATACAGCTTCACTGACAGAAAAATAAAAAATGATGACTAATCAAATTATTTTTTTACATAGATTTAAATTTTTTTAACCACTAAAATATGAAAAAGCTAGATACATTTCCATAATTATATTGTGCTTGCTTAAAAAATATATATTGCCAGGTCATTTTTACTGCATACTGAAAGCCATAAAAACAAAACTCAAAAAAAAATGGCAAAGTTGGATATTATTCACCATTGTACCACCCTTGGAATTTTTTTCCCATTATTCAGAACTTTTAAAGGGAATCTGTAACCACATTTATATTAATAGGTATCTAACATATTAATATGGGCATACAGGTTATAGAGTGGTGAAAATAGTCCTACCTGTATGTCTCATATCAGATGCCCTGATGCTCAAGGCCACATGACAAGTAATTGAGACATTAACATTTTTGTTGGGGTATACCCACCACTGTTGGCTTTATTCCAATAAATTGTTCGAGATGAGGAAATCACCATTGCATGCTTCTACTTAAATGCCCTACTTTCCTGATAAAATATCACTGTAGAGTGAACTTTTTATGTTTTCCATAAATTTCAACCGGAAGCTAAATATCCATAACTTTTTGTGAGTAATGTTTATGGTTTCTTTTCAGATCAAGTAATAGCAGAATGTTTTATATGGGAGCATGTCCAGAAGCATTAACCCTTTCGCAACCTTGGGTTTTGTCATTTTTGCTTTTTCATTTTTTGCTCCCCTTGTTCCCAGAGCCATAGTGTTTTTATTGTTTGGTCAATATAGCCATGTGAGGGCTTATTTTTTGTGGGACGAGTTGTACTTTTCAACGCCATTACTAGTTTTACCATATCATGTACGGGAAAACGGGAAAAAAAATTCCAAGTGTGGTAAAATTGCAAAAAAAGTGCAATACCACAGTTGTTTTTTATTTATTTTTTTACCACGTTCACTGAATGCTAAAACGGACCTGCGATTCTTATTCTACAGGTCATTATGAGTTCATAGACACCAAACATGTATAGGTTCTTTTATATTTAAGTGGTGAAAAAAAATTCCCAAATTTGGTAAAAAAAAAAAAATAGCCCCATTTTCTGAGACCTGTAGCGTCTCCATTTTTCGAGATCTGGGGCTGGGTGAGGGCTTATTTTTTGCACGCTGGGCTGACATTTTTATTGATAACATTTTGGTGTAGATCTGATGTTTTGATCGTCCGTTATTGCATTTTATTGCAATTTTGTGGCGACCAAAAAACGTAATTCTGGCGTTTAGAATTTTTTTCTCGTTACACCGTTTACCTATCGGATTAATTCTTCTTTTATATTGATAGATCGGGCGATTCTGAACGCGGCGATACCAAATATGTGTATGTGGGGTTTATTTTTTATTATTTTATTTTGAATGGGGCAAAAGGGGGGTGATTTAAACTTTTATATTTTTTTAATTTTTTTTATTTTTTTAAAAACTTTTTTTTTTCACTTACTGCATGCTTCAATAGTCTCCATAGGAGACTAGAAGCAGCAGTTGTCTGATCGGCTCTGCTACATACAGGGGACCAGCAGATCCCCTGCATATAGCAGAATTGGTCCTGTGCTATGAGCGCCGACCACTAGGTGGCGCTCATAGCGACCAGATCATGACAACCACAGGCGTCTGCTGCAGACCCTGGGTTGTCATGCACGCCCATCGGCGACCCGCGATCACGTGACGGGGTCGCCGGTGGGCGGGGCTTAGGACACGCTTCCAGGAAGCGCGCGTTAAATGCCGCTGTCGGAGATTGACAGCGGCATTTAATAGGTTAACAGCCGCGGGTGGATCGCGATTCCACCCACGGCTGTTGCGGGCACATGTCAGCTGTAAGAATCAGCTGACATGTGCTCCGTTCAGTGAGGGCTCAGCGCAGCAGCCCTCACTGAACGGGCAGTACGCAAATGTGTGTACTAATACGGCATGGGCTCTAAAGGGGTTAAAGGGAATCTATCAGAAAGATTTTGCAGCATTATATAGGGGCAGAGAGCCTGATTACAGTGATTTGTCACTTACCAGGCATTGTGTTTCTGATTCAATAAAATCATGGTTTTATTAGCCGGAGATTAACATTGCAGGACTAGATGTCTCGTGCCTCCTAGTCAACTGCTTTGTGTAACCCCACCTCCACCATGATTAACAGTTTTCTGCCAATGTACACAGAAAGCTGCCAATCTACGGTTACACAGGGGTCAGCATTCTGAGCATTGCTAGATCTGCAGCAGAGAAAACAGTGATTGTATCAAAATGACTGCAAGCAGACCAGTAAATGACACATCGCTGGAATCTCAGTCTCAGCCCCTACAGCATGCTGCTCTCAATTTAAATAGCAAAAACCTGCTGACAGATTCCCTTTAAAGCCAAATTACGGCATAAACAATGATCCTCTGACATGGAAAGCTACAATTGCAATCTTTATGTACTTGGCTGCACTGGCGGAGTGTAGCGCATAACTTTAGTTTGATAATATTATATGGCTGAATTGTCAGTAATTAAACAGTGTGTGAGATGCACTTGAGGATCCGGAGCTGTAATAGATCTGTCTCATTATCTCACCCGCCACAGCTCTTCTTGTGGTTTGTGTAGATGCTATCTGATCATGCACTGATGTACTTGTGGTTAGTAAATGATGGGACTTCAACTATCTGAGCTCAATTCATCTCCCTGGAGCCTCTTTACCCTTTTGACATTCTTTTGCAAATCTGCCAGAAAAATTCACTTTCACACTGGGATCATTACGCAAAGGTCCTGAGTAAGCAGCTATTAATTAGGGTGATTAGGCCCAAGGCTGCAATTATAAACCACAAGGCACACTTAGCATTTCTTCTCGATTCTTGTCTTTCTGCAGCACTAATGTTCCTGAAAGCTTCATTTACCACCATTTAGTGATTACATAAACCAGCGTATACTGTTACTGAAGGGCAATGCTGAAAACCAATACCAAAAATGACATTACTATAGAAACCACTGCAAAATGTGTGGAATATATGACTAATAACCTAGCTGTCATATATTTATATATTTTATATGCATTACTTTGATTTTAGATATCACAGTGCATCCTAAAATCACAGGCATATATTATATATTTGCTTAGAAAATGGCAAGTATAAAGAGTTTATTCAATTTACATAATTTAAGGGCACCTATCATTTGATTCAAAATGCCTGAACACAGGCAACATGAATCAGGGACAGGCTCCCTTAACTGCAGACATCTATCTTTTACATCGACTAGAAAGGAGCCAGGAGCAGGAAAAACAGACATTAAGTTGGGTACTTGTCTGCTGTTCCCGATCCAGCTTGACTTGATTGACAGATCTCTCGTTATACACAATCGAAGCGCAAAGATGTGGAGAAGCAAGCGGGCACCCTCCCAAATGACCATTCACCCCCTACTGGCTCCCTTTTCCGCTGTGTTTTTTCTGAAGCGCCATCTGGGAGAGACCAACTGCTGATGTCAATCTACTAGACAGGAGTGATTCTCTTAATAGTATACCAGTAAGCATAATTCAGACAAGACTGGCAGATTTTAACTCCTTAAAAATGAGTCTATTTGAGCCTTGGGCACACACATAATAATTTTTTTTTGCTTTTCCTTCTTTACATTTTGTGACCTAGAACTTGAGGAGTGCCTTATATACTTCAGACATATCTTCGTCCTATACCTGTACCCTTGATTTGCCTTTTAATAAGAAGAGGCAAATGTTAGCCGAATTCACATTTGCGCGTTGTCAAATTTAATTCTCTGTTCCACCATAAGGCCAGAAATCTGAAACTGAAAGGTTATTGGATGCATCACAATATGGACACCAATGGCACCTTAAACATCCAATTGCCTTAAAATAATTGGGAAAAAGATTTTTTGCATGCTGCCTTCCTTTTTTATCATCTTCCCAAAAGGCATTCCAAAAGTGATTCTTAAAAGTATTTCATTGTTTTTGTGTTGACTAAAATGGCAGTCATTTAGGCCATGTGTAACCTGGATAATATAAAATAGCTGTGCCGTAGCCGTCAATAATAGATATAACCATATCGGAAAATACACTCCTCAACATTGAAATTGCAACAACAAGAAGGAATAGTTGTGAAATCTGGAAATCACAGGTTGAATAAACATATTAATCACATGCAAATGATGAAAAAATGGAAACAAAATGATCACAACATCTCTATTTATTCAGAAGCTGTCTTTCAAAGCAACAATGCCAGGCCTCATGTTGCTCGTGCTACTGTGAGAAGTTTGGGTGGCCTAAATATACTATTATGGCCTGCAACACCTCTGGACTTGTCTCCAAATGACCACACATGGGACTTCATTGGTCGACAATGGCATAAGGAGCTGCCAGCTGCGGATCTTGATGACTTGCATGTCTAAGTGCATTTAAAATGGCAAAACATTACTCAGAAAACCATTAATAACCTTATTGATAACCAAGGTGAGTAAATGAGTAATTTCTATACATGGTGCTCCTGCTCAATATTGTTTCCATCTTCCATCATTTGCATATCATTAAATTACCTATCGATCCTGTGAGTTCTATAATTACATGACTTTTTCTTCTTGATGTTGCAGTTTCAATGTTGAGTAGTATATGTCGCACTGTACATTCTAATTTCATATGCACCAGACTATAGAAATAGTTCATTATTAACAAATGTAGCAATGTCGGGATATATGTGCTTTATCTATATATGTTCCTTCCTACCTTCTACAACACAACCTATAGAGGACTGCTGATTTATGCTTACATTTATTGCTCGGTGGCATCCAGCAGTATTTCATCCGTCAGTGAGATGCATTTGCAGGTGTTCTTATATACAGAGAGTATCTTGCCTGGTTTTATGAACTGGATTACAACCATAATCATTTCTAGATTATATTTCTCTTCTTGCCGCTGGCTTTTTTTATTGTTGTGTTTGACGTTTATTTGCCTAATTGCCTCAAGTGGAAGCAGACTCTTCACGCACCATATTCATTCAATACTAAAGCCTTGGCAAACGGCACCAGGATAATTGGCCGTTCTACATGTGGACCTTTTAATTTCATATTGGAGAAAGAACATGGAAAAAGTTATCCTAGCAATAAAATGTGAAAGTGAGCTCTCTGTGCTGGAAATTCTAGATAATACCTGTTCACTCTTTGGACAATGCCCTCATAATGCTAGAGCAAGAGCAAGCGGCGGTTAAATTGTATTGGCGTACACTTGATGTTCTCCTTTAATAGCACCCAGTAAAAGCCTGAATGGATTCAACAACAGTAGCTGAAAAAAGTGCAATGAGTCATATTAAAGGAAAATGGAGTAAAGGATACACGACTTTCCAGTGAACACAATTTCATATTGTAGGCAATCTATGATAACACCATTTTCATTTCAATTCAGTCCCATAAAATTACCACTAACATTACAAGTCATGCAGAACGCAGATAAATGTAAAAATGTCACAGAACTCTTCCAGATGGGACTTTTAGTTCCACTAGATCACCATCCACTTTTTTACTTGTCTAATATTTCATTACAGGCTTCCATAAGTTAATTTTCCTTCCAGTGACCATGTAAATCACAAATCAATTTTCATTTAAAATGCCTGACTACGGATTGTTCTTGAAAGCTCAAACCATATGCTTCAGTGAACTCCTAGACATCCTTAATGTACATTAAAAAATGTTTGGTTTCTCCCGTTTGAGTCTATTTTTAAGGGCATTTTCTGCCATGAATGTATGTTATTAGATAAATAGATAGATAAAAAGATATATAAAAAGATGAATACAAATATTTTTTTCAGATTTTCTTTATATATTTATGGTGAATATCACAAATTATTGTTTATCAGACCAGAAAAGAGATTCTTCACTCAGTATTTGCACCATGGTGATGCATGGACTGTAAAATAAGTGAATCATGTCAATCTGTAGGACACCATATAGTGCAACTGTTAGGCAATGTATTTCTCCCCTAATTTCTGGGTATTTCAGAATTCAATATGTAATTGCCATCTTTCGGCCACACTACCGCCCTAAAAAAATGTAATAAAAAGGTATCTAAAAGTCATAAATGCACAAAAATGGTACCATTGGTAGAAACAACAATTTTGGATTGTTGTAATTGTACTGACTCACAGAATAAAGATACCAGGTCATTTTTTACCACACAGTGAAGACCGTAAAAAAACAGCAACAATGGCAGAAATGCATTTTTCTCACCATTTTACCCTACATAGAGTTTTTTCTTGTTTTTCAGTATATTAAAGAGGTGGTCCACTACAATATATATTGTGCACATCAATTTAAACCTTTCAATAAGTATTTTTGTAAATACCTTATGTTGACATATTTGCCTCTGAGCGGTGCTATCGCTGCTCGCTCAGTCCCCAGTTGCCGCCACCGTTGACATCCAGTGATTTCACATCAACTTCCAGACTCTGGAAGATGATCTTGCATCACCGGTGCGTGACCCAGTCGAGCGCACTCCCCCTGATTGACTGGGCTGTGGGCGGCGTTTCACCGCACATCACATCACAGTATCGAGGGGCGCTTGTGATGCTCTGCCAATGAAAGCAGAGGAGAACGGGAAATCTTCTACGGCACGCGCTGGATACTGTGCCGTGACGTGCGGTGGAACACAACCCACAGCCCAGTCAATCAGGGGGAGTGAGTGAGACTGGGTCACACCTCAGTGATGCAAGGTTAAACCGATGTGCACAATATACTGTACATTGTAGTGGACCACCTCTTTAAGTGGTGAATTAAATGGTGAGGTAGATAAAACTGGAATAACAATAAGTGTACTAGGGTTTTATCTGAGTGACAATGGGGAGACATAAGCAATGGTACTCCCCTGGTGCAGTTGTGTGATCACAACCACTAAAAAACTCAAGGCTGCTGCAAACCCATGGCTAAGTAACAACTGAAATGGAATGATAGGGTTAATTCTGCGCAACCAGTAGTCAAAGATGGTACAGAAGATATACAGGAATGCCATTTATTTGTCAACGTGTTTCAAAGTTCAAAACTTTTTCTTCAGGACAAACCACAATGTTACTGTGTCACTATGGTTTGTCCTGATGAAGAAGTTTGGAAATTTGAAATGCGCTGACAAATAAACAGCATTTCTGGACACTGTTCTTCTCTTCCATCTTTGATTACCAACAGCGCATAATTAAACCTATCATTACATTTCAGTTGTGAATTAAATGGTGGCATTCAAAACTACAACTTATTTCGCAAAAAGCAAGGCCTCTTATGGCCATGTCGATAGAAACATGAAATAGTTATTGGTCTGATAAGAAGGGACCAAAAAATGACCATACAATGGTCCAGATAAAAAAAAGTCTAAGACTGCTATCATACAGTACCATTGTTTTACCATCTGTTTCCTAGTTGCATCAATTTTTTTTTCATGCGTTTTTTTTTACACAGGAGCAGGTAGCCAGTCTCAACATTTTTATCCATTGACTCTTAGCAATGAATCAAAAATGGATGAAGCTCAGATGGTACTCTGCAGTACAAAGTCTATCATGCATGTTTCATCTGTTTTATAAGAATCCCTATAGACTTTAATGGTCACATCTGAGCCGCAAAATGGATGAGAATAAGACATGTTATGAGGCTGTGTGCCCACGATGCGTTTTTCAAGCATTTACGCTGCTGCTTAAACGCTTGGGAAATGCTTGGTAAACCTTCCCCCATAGTCTCCAATGCAATTCCGCACTTTCAATGCCCATGCTGCGGATTTTTCCGTAGCGTTTATGCTGCGCTCAAAAATCCGCAGCATGTGCATTAATTTTGCGGAAGCGCTGCGTTTTCACCTTCTTTGACTTGCATTAGAACGCGCCCATTCCGCAAGACTGCATCTGTACTTGCGTAATTGGCGCTTTCTAATGTGCGGATGGTACCCGGGTGTGGAGGATAGGAGACTCTCCTCCACACCCAGGTACCATTAAAAGCTGTAAAAAAAAGAATAAAATAAAAAATAAAGATTATATTCACCTTCCGACAGCCCCCGGACTCCTTCCCTGTGCTTGCCGACAGATCGCGCAGGACTGAAGGACCTGCGCTGACGTCACAGTCATGTGACGGCAGGTCTTTCAGTACAGCGTACCGCGATCTGCCGGCAGCCAGCACAGGAGCACAGCAAGACTCGGGGGCCATCAGAAGGTAAGTATAGGTTTATTTTTTTATTTTTAACCATTCTCTCGGGTCACACTATATAAATCCATGCCGGTTGCATGGATTTATATAGTGTGACCTAGTTGTCAAGCACTTTCCAGGTGATGCTAAAATCGCTTAGAAAAGCGCTTGACACCCGCATGCGGAAATGCATGTGAATAACGCTTCACATCCGCTTGTCCCTGGCAGGAAAAATGCATGTACAATCCGCATATACAATCCGCATGCGTTTTTTCTGCCAGGAAGATGCAGAAACGCTCAGGACAAAATCCTGAGCATTTCTGCATCGTCGGCACATAGCCTGAGTGTCACTGACAGGAGACAGGGATCTTTTTTAAAACAGATGATTGTATGGATCAATTAAACCTTATGGGTCAGTGTGTTTTCTGAGGAAAAAAACGGACAGCACATGGAGCTGTCACACACATGTGTGAATGTAGCCTAAGATAGGTCCTGAAAGTTGCAATCAACCATTGTTACTTATCTAACATAGTTGGAAAAATTGTAATATGCAAAAGGTCATTTTACCAGTATGGAATAACCGGAGTTGCATTGCCCTGCAATTTTTATGTGCTGTGTATATAACTGTTGGGGGCACTTACTTTGCCTTTTGTTTGCTTCGCTTTTTTTTCTAATTATTCAGATAATCCAGAAGCTTTTCAATGTCATTGAGTTAAGCAAATACCTTTTATTCTAAGAAGGTTTTGCTGATTTTTAGACAAGAGCGCTTAATACTAAGCCATTATACTTGAAATCATTTATTTCTCGTAGATTTCTCAGGTAATGCCATGACATATTATGATATATATTTGAGAAAACAGAAAACATTTTAGTGTTTTTATACCATAGTATAAAGTCAATAGATAACACACAATAATTGCAACTAATAGCTTTACATGGATGTGTTACCTATGCCTCGTGTGCAATATATGTATGTATTCATGTATGAATGTTTGTCAGGGTAAAAAAAAATACAAGTTACAATAACAACTAAAAATGTAACATAATTTGAGGAGGAATTAAGTTTTGGAGCATAATCCTATGTACTTACAGTGACCAAGGACGTTACCTTATTGAAATAATGTATGTTTGCCTGTAATTTATAGTTCTCATTTCCTGGCAACCAATGCAGTATCCATTCTTCTAATGTATAGCGCTTTCTTATTACTTCTTGTTATCTCCTCATCACTTCTGTTCTTCACCCAAGAATAGATTTCAGGCTCATGACAATAAACAATATGGTAGTGACAAAACAGTAGACATACAATGTGATGGACACATAGATTGTATAAGCATCAATCCCAACGCCTCCTATCTAGACATATCTCCAAACACTTACAAACACAATCTACCTAATACTGGGGGACATTTTCTTAATGTTTCTTAGCCAAGTAATCCCTAATCAATGAGATTTCAACCATCAGCTATGACATTACCATTACACAAAGCTGTAACTTTGTGATTTGCAGCTTCGCTTAGTAACTTATGTCATTGTCTTGATTAATAAATGAAGTCGAGCAGTAGAGTTAGGTGCAATCTTCCTTCCCATGGCTTAGCGCCATCACTAAGAGATAAGTTGACATGATAGTGAGCGTATATTTTCAACTTGGGAAAGAGTAACATAAATATGTGGATGTTTGCAATTTCAACCTTCAACATGCCTAGCTTAAAATGGATCTGTCCTGAGATCTCACAATACACGTTGGTGCAATACTTGGAAAATCAACCAAGAGTGAGAGGTCTCATGAGTTCAAGTATATTCAGTATACGCCCCCAGACGGACTGACAGCTGCAGCTTGTACAGAGAAGTGGGATACCTCAGCAGCAGGAGGGACACTGAGGAGCTGTCAATCACCCTAGATAGATTGAGGCTAGGATTATGCAGCCACGTATTTTCAAAATAAGCACACCAGCTTCAACAGGTTTAAGACATCTACTTAATATTTTATGCAGCTTGCATTGTGATACTGGTGATTTATCCACTAAATATGGCAGAGACCTAATGATTCCATCTGCGGCAATATCACAACAGTAGATTTATTGTGAACCAATACTAGTATGACAGTACCCAGCTGCAAAGGTTAAAGAGAGAAAAGATGTGTCACATAACCATGAACGTGGGCAAATCCTTGTGATACCCATATGGGCAAGAGGAACAGAGTGGGTAGGACTTCCAACTAGATGGCTGAATAATTTAGCTAGTCAGACTAGTTGTTGTAATCTCTTTTGTTAGACTCCTTTCTTTCAAATATCTCTACCTGTGTCTACCTGGCCGCAGGGAAAGTCTTATTCTATCTCTAATATGAAGTATGACAAATATTATAACATCACCAAAAAAAAAGTATGAATCTACATTATGAGAAATCTGTGATAAAGAAGACATCTGCTTTAATTGTTAATTAAAGGAAACCTGTCAGCTGATACATGTTGCCTAAACCATGACTGCATGATTGCTGCTAGGTATATTCTTCTCTAAAATGCTCCAGTGTTTCAGAGAAAATATAGTTTGAATATCCTCCCGGGACCAAAGCAAAAGATGAGACCAATCCAGCGCTGTTCCTGTTTGGCTTCATCCAGCGTTGCCAAAAGTGATTGACCAGTCTCTCGTTATTGGAAATACCTGTCATTCACCTGCAGCAGCACCAGGAGAAGCTGGTCAGGAGCGGTGGTCTCATCTATAACTATGGTCCCCACCAGTTCTTTGGAATGTTTTTTCTCTGAAACATTGGAGTATTTCAGAGAAAACATATACCAGGCTGTGTATGCTGTGCAGCCAGGATCTCATTCATGCTGCCCATCATTTAGGGAGCATGAAGGAATTGACAGATTCCCTTTATGCTTACAAACAAGATAGAAGGCCATAGTATTCAACAGAAGGGTATCATTGGAAAGTTGTAATCAAGCCAGTTTCCTACCACTCTTTTTATACATATCAGTTTTCATACATTATTGAGTTGAAGATTGTATACATTAACAAAAACAAAGGTTAGGTTTTAAGACTGGTGTGACATTCGACTTATTTGGATTGAGCTGGATAAACCCCCCTCCTTTTTTCAGTCCATACTCAGACAATGAATGTTGGACCAGAGATCCAAACTCCATACTTAAGGCTCATTCAGACGTCAATGATTTTTCACTTATGAGAAAAATGGTCTAAGTTTCATCAGTGTTTTTGATCACAGCATCATCAGAGTTTGGTCAGTGTGTAGTTTTTTTCATCAGAGTTTGGTCAGAGTTTCATCAAACTTTCTCTGATGGAATAAAAGAGGTTTCTCCAGCTTCTCATATCAAACAGTCTGTAAAAATCAGATAGCACACACATTGCATCCAAGTGATGTCCGATTTTTTCACTGACCCATAGACTTGCATTGGCAATTTTGATCAGAGCATCAGAATAATATCAGACAAATCACTGTGCTTTTTGGCAGACTACTCAGTCCAAGGAAAAAGATCGGACATGTGAGCTACTATCATAGCTATGAGAGCGTGAAAACTACGGGTAGCACTAGTACAAGAAAAATTGATGACTGAATAAGCAGTAAGTTACAGTAAAATCCTATGGCACACATTTCACAGGTTTAGGATATTGTGGAGAAATACCTATTGCCGACATCACCACACCTGATGCCTCGCAACTCTCTACTCAATTCTTTCTTGTTGCAAACTAGCCACAAAGCATTTACAGTAGGTATAAGATTGAGAGAAGATTTACTCTTATACTCACATTTGATTTTTTTCTTATTTTCTCCCGGCTTGTTATGAAGCATCCAGCTAATCAAAAGCTACCTGTGACTTTCAATGAAATTGTTCCTAACATGAAAGAGGGCAATTAAATAGTGAGCTCCGATGGGGAGAGGAACTTATGTCAATGGTAACAATATTTGTACAGCACTATGTATTTTCTTAGTTCACGTCTCATTCTATTGCTTACATTTAGCATGTACACCAAGAAAGTTCACAACATACATGTGGAATGTGTCCAAAGAGGTTCATCAGTCAAAAGTGTTTTTTTAATCAGTATGGTATACATCAAAAGAGGCTTGGAGTTAACAAATATAAAATGGTTATGCTATTTTTTTTTAATTTTAAGACTATGTTATTAGTAATACAAAAAATTTACCACTCCAAATGTTTTTTTTTACATTGTAGCCTATAGTTGATGGACAACACAATACAGCATCCGTCTAATAGATATATACTGCATGTTATGAGCTTCTAATTTTTGTATTCATTAAATAGGTACCATAATAACTTGTAAGTGATGGCTGCCATACAGTAGCGTCTGTCTCTCATAGGCTATGGATGTAATTATTAACTGTTAGGCATCTGTCATAGCCCTTATGAAATCCATACATTTCAACCATACAATTAAAAAGGAAAAATAACACTATATACTAATGGAAAATTAAAATGACTTTCCGAACTTGTTTTATCAATTTAATATTGTTATTTCCACCACTGGTGATTAAGAATATCAGTCCAAAATGTTAAGTATGAATACCATTACCTGCATATAAGCTTGCAGTACATAGTAGTGGAATGGGCACTTTGCTAGAGCCTAAGATTTGATTTCTCTTCCTTTTCATGGGCAACCGTACTCCAAACATCACTGCATCCCTGTGTTTAAATTAGACATTACAGCAGACTTCCATTATGCCGCCAATGAGCTATGAGGTTTTCATGCACACTTCTACTTCATGTCATCTAGAATCCTTTCAGCATTGTATCTCAACTACTTCCCAGTTCATAAATTGCCTTCCTCCAATGATTTTCCAGATTTTCTGCTTGAAAAGTTACATAGCTTTTTTGTAATTCAAGTGCTTAGGATGGAACAAATGAAATGTAGCAATCTAACATCAAAAGGAGCACTGACTTCTACCATTACTGCAAAAAATAGGCATTTATGTAACCTGCCTCCAACCCCCATTAACATGTTCAAGATTTAGGACATTTTATTATTTCTCATGAAGCACATTTGTATCTCTTGGAAACATGTGCCCCATACATAATGAATTCATCTATTTGTTGACTGACAACATGCAAAAAACTGACCAGCACATCCAAACCAGTGTGTACAGGCGCAAGCTAGCCAAGTCAATAAAACTCAAGAAATAAAGCCGCGCTCTGATCAGAGTGCAGCTTTATTTCTTGAGTTTTAATTGGCTGACAAGGCATACATTTTTTTTAAAAAATTTACCATTTTATTTATGGATTTATTTTGTGTTAATTTATACTTTTATGTATTCAATAATGTATATAATTACCGTATTTTTCGGACTATAAGACGCACTTTTTTCCTCCAAAATTTTGGAGGAAAATGGGGGGTGCGTCTTATAGTCCAAATATTGGGGGGAGTGTATATATATGTGGGATGTGGGGGGAGCGGTAGCGGTGGAGGAGCGGGGCACAGGAGGCAGCAGCCGCCCGCTGCAGCCTTCACTGTCCCCGCTGCTAGAGAAAATGAATATTCACTGCTCCCTACGCCCCAAGGGCGTGGGGAGCACTGAATATTCATGCTCCTTAATAGCAGCACATAGTGTAGCCGCGCTGCGGCTCCTGCTGCTGCTGGAATCACCTGTGCACGCTGTTAAAGGGCATGAATATTCAACCTCTCTCCACGCCCATGAGCGTGGGAAGGGGTGAATATTCATGCCCTTTAATAAGCGGGCACACGCGATAGCTCGGCAGCAGCAGGAGCCGCAGCGCGGCTACGCTGTGTGCTGCTATTAAGGAGAGTGAAGTCACTGCTCCCCACGCACACAGTCCCTTCATGGGAAGCAGTGACTTCCGGCAGCTCATCTCTCCTTGTGACGTCACTGCCATGCGCGGCTCATATGGAGAGATCAGTGCGGGCAGGCAGGATGCAGCGCTGGAGAAGAGAGAAGAGAGGTGAGTATGAGTGTTTATTTTTTTTTATGTGCAGCCTGATGGGGATTAGGGGGACCATGCATACTAGGATAAGGATGAGGGGGCCATCCATACCAGGGTAAGGATGAGGGGACCATACATACCAGGGTAACGCTGAGGGGGCCATACATAACAAGATAAAGATGAGGGGGCCATACATAACAAGATAAAGATGAGGGGGCCATACATAACAAGATAAAGATGAGGGGGCCATACATACCAGGATAACTCTGAGGGTGGCATACATAACAGGATAAAGATGAGGGGGCCATACATACCAGGATAAGGATGAGGGGTGCTATGCATACCAGGATAGGGATTAGGGGTGCCATGCATACCAGGATGGGGATTAGGGGTGCCATGCATACCAGGATGGGGATAAGGGGTGCCATGCAAACCAGGACAGGGATGAGGGGGCCATGCATACCAGGACAGGGATGAGGGCTGCCATGCATATCAGGATAGGGATGAGGGGACCACGTATAAAAGGAAGGGGGGGGCATATATACCAGGATAGGGGATATTGTCAGAAGACCCCCTCCCACTTAAAAGTGCATCATGAACACATTTTTTGCTTAATTTTTTTTTTTTATTTTCCTCCTCTAAAACCTGTGCGTCTTATGGTCTGGTGCGTCTTATAGTCCGAAAAATACGGTAATAGAATTACCATGTTAATATATAGTAATTGAAGTATTGAAAAAAAGTAGACTTCGGCTTTTGAAGGAATTCTAAAATTCTTTTCTAAGGTACCAATATACGTGTACCTATGTATGCCTCTAATTTCATAAGAGGCATGCCCTATTGGGAAAACACAAAGTAAATAATTCTCGGTATTATAGATGTTCAGAAAAATAATTTCAGTGATATGGTACCATACTAAGAATCCATACACAAGGCAATGCTATTTGTAAGACACTATAGATGAGTGAATCAATTTGATGATGATTGATTTCATGTCAAAGTTTTAGGAATTTGTTGAAAACTTCGGATTCTAACAAAGTATAATTTGCTCCCCATGAAAAAATATTTTATTGTACTTCATCTATATTTAAACCTTTAGTACATGATTGACGTAACAAACTCTCTTTTGTTATGCATATACGGTATATTATTAGCTATACCTTGTATCTTCTCTGGAATAACCTTTTGTGATGTTGTCACCCGTCATTATTTTTCTATTATTTTTATGGACTTTTTATCTGTTTTTGTCAATAAAGAGATTTAAATTTTATCCAACTGCAGTCATTCTTTGTAGGTTTTACTTTTGATTCATAGCAAATTGATTTGCCGCAAATCGAAATTCCTGGCAAAGCTGGCAAGATTGCATTTAAAAAGATTCGCTCATCTCTATAAAACACCTTAATAATTCACTACGGATTCATACAACAGGATCACAACACCTCATTGTTCCAGCTATGGAAATCAAGGAAAAGTTTGTGTACATTCTAGAATGATTTGTGAGAATAGTATTTACCTCCCCATCTGTGCCAGTGCTAGGATGTGTATGCTTTGGCTCCTGTGTCTACTATTTAGCTATTGGAGGGGACACAATTGGTCTTAATTAACATGGTAAAAGTGCATAGACACAAGCAAGTGAGCATTGCCAGACATTAAGGGGAATAGGCATGCGAGTTAAACTTGAAGGGGTTGTCCAGGCATATAATAATATTGGACTATTCTTAACATAGGTTATTAATATCAGATCAGTAGGGATCCGACACAGAAATATGGAATATGGGGTGTGCATTACACTATATGTACTGTATGGAGGACTATGGGGTGTGCATTATACTATATGTACTGGATGGAGGACTATGTAGTGTGTATTATACTGTATGGAGGACTATGGAGTGTGCATTATATTATATGTACTGTATGGAGAACTATAGGATGCACATTATACTGTATGGAGGATTATGGGGTGTGCATTATACTGTATGGAGGACTATGTTATGCATTATACTATATGGTGGACTATGGGGTGTGCATTATATTGTATGGAGGACTATGGGGGTGCATTATACTATATGGTGGACTATGGGGTGTGCATTATATTGTATGGAGGACTATGGGGGTGCATTATACTATATGAGACGACAATGGGAGTATGTTATACTATATGGAGGACTATGGGGAGTGCATCATACTATATGGAGGACTATGGGGAGTGCATTATACTATATGGAGGACTATGGGGAGTGAATTATACAATATGGAGTACTATGGGGCCCATCATGCTATATGGAAGGCAATGTGGGGACCCTTATAATATTTGGAGGGCTATTTGGGGGTTATTATACTATATGGAGGGCTATGTGGGAGCCTTTAAACTTTATGGAGGGCCATGTGGGAACCATTATACTGTATGCGAGCAATTATACAGTGTGAAGGTTTATGTGGGGTCCATTGTACTGTGGAGAGCTGTGTGGGGGCATTTATACTGTTTGTAGGGCTGTGTGGAGGCTAATTATGCCATTTGAAGAGCTGTGTGGGGTCCATTATCCTATGTCTCTGTATGCATGTGCTCCATCCATGCATGTGTCTATATGCATGTGCTGCATGTATGCATATGTCTGTATGTAGGTTCTCTGTATACATATATCTGTATGTATGTACGTGCCTGTAAGAATGTGCTCTGTGTATACACGTACAGTACAGACCAAAAGTTTGGACACACCTTCTCATTTAAAGATTTTTCTGTATTTTCATGACTATGAAAATTGTACATTCACACTGAAGGCATCAAAACTATGAATTAACACATGTGGAATTATATACTTAACAAAAAAGTGTGAAACAACTGAAAATATGTCTTATATTCTAGGTTCTTCAAAGTAGCCACCTTTTGCTTTGATGACTGCTTTGCACACTCTTGGCATTCTCTTGATGAGCTTCAAGTGGTAGTCACCGGTAATGGTCTTCCAACAATCTTGAAGGAGTTCCCAGAGATGCTTAGCACTTGTTGGCCATTTTGCCTTCACTCTGCAGTCCAGCTCACCCCAAACCATCTCGATTAGGTTCAGGTCTGGTGACTGTGGAGGCCAGGTCATCTGGCGTACCACCCCATCACTCTCCTTCTTAGTCAAATAGCCCTTACACAGCCTAGAGGTGTGTTTGGGGTCATTGTCCTGTTTAAAAATAAATGATGGTCCAACTAAACGCAAACCGGATGGAATAGCATGCCGCTGCAAGATGCTGTGGTAGCCATGCTTGTTCAGTATGCCTTCAATTTTGAATAAATCTCCAAAAGTGTTACCAGCAAAGCACCCCCACACCATCACACCTCCTCCTCCATGATTCTCGGTGGGAAGCAGGCATGTAGAGTCCATCCGTTCACCTTTTCAGCGTCGCACAAAGACACGGTGGTTGGAACCAAAGATCTCAAATTTGGACTCATCAGACCAAAGCACAGATTTCCACTGGTCCATTTCTTGTGTCCTTTAGCTAAAACAAGTCTCTTCTGCTTGTTGCCGGTCCTTAGCAGTGGTTTCCTAGCAGCTATTTTACCATGAAGGCCTGCTGCACAAAGTCTCCTCTTAACAGTTGTTGTAGAGATGTGTCTGCTGCTAGAACTCTGTGTGGCATTGACCTGGTCTCCAATCTGAGCTGCTGTTAACCTGCGATTTCTGAGGCTGGTGACTCGGATAAACTTATCCTCAGAAGCAGAGGTGACTCTTGGTCTTCCTTTCCTGGGGCGGTCCTCATGTGAGCCAGTTTCTTTGTAGCGCTTGATGGTTTTTGCAACTGCACTTGGGGACACTTTCAAAGTTTTCCCAATTTTTCAGACAGACTGACCTTAATTTCTTAAAGTAATGATGGCCACTCGTATTTTTTTACTTAGCTGCTTTTAACTTGCCATAATACAAATTCTAACAGTCTATTCAGTAGGACTATCAGCTGTGTATCCACCAGACTTCTGCACAACACAACTGATGGTCCCAACCCCATTTATAAGGCAAGAAATCCCACTTATTAAACCTGACAGGGCACACCTGTGAAGTGAAAACCATTTCCGGTGACTACCTCTTGAAGCTCATCAAGAGAATGCCAAGAGTGTGCAAAGCAGTCATCAAAGCAAAAGGTGGCTACTTTGAAGAACATAGAATATAAGACATATTTTCAGTAGTTTCACACTTTTTTGTTAAGTATATAATTCCACATGTGTTAATTCATAGTTTTGATGCCTTCAGTGTGAATGTACAATTTTCAAAGTCATGAAAATACAGAAAAATCTTTAAATGAGAAGGTGTGTCCAAACTTTTGGTCTTTACTGTATATATATATATATATATATATATATATATATATATATATATATATATATAGATATAATCTGTGTGTATATATGTCTAAATACATAATCTGTGTTATGCACAGCAAGCTCTGTCTCAAGCCTTCTGTGCAGAATGGAAATATGTTGATTTTATTACTACCAATTATTTCAGTTTCAGTTTGCCATTTTCATGCCGGTTGTCCTTTGTCTGCCTGGTAATTCTTTTGCTTGTCCAGAACGGATCCATTTGTCAGGATACATTGTCCTAATTTGCAGTTTACGTGCATTTCATCCTCTCCTCGGCAACGCCTCCCTGATCTGTTAAACTGAATACCTTTCATGGTTTTGTAATAAACTGGAAGTGAGTAACAGTGGGATATCAAAGGAAATAATACTCTTGTTGCCGTTGCTTCTGGGGTAGCCTCCTGAATGTGGCTTATACGATATATCATCTTTCCTGACACCTTTCACTCTCAATTATTTGGCTGCTGTCAAAACAAATCCATCAAATTACAGTGCTGTGTCTTCATGCTACCATTCTATTGTAAGCTGGCTGCATTAGCTTTGAAATAGAAGGAAGTATACATTTTTATCTGTATTATTTATTTAAGACTGCATTCTCCCCAGCGAGTTATCTCGCAAGCATGGCAAATTCAAATTATCTTATGTCAAATGCTGAATAAGTTCTGCTACAAAATGTGCTTTTTCAATCATAGCACACCAGGGAATATGCACACATAAAAGGCCCAGTGTATGATGGAAAAATATATATTTTATTACATTATTACCACTATAGTCCAATGTTGTATGCTTTATTATGTACATACGTGGATGATCACAATCAAATTTAATGCAGCCGCCAAGGTATGACTGATCAAGGCAGAATGTAAAACTCAGCTTGTCTGATTTCATACTGCTCTCTTACCCCTCCTAGCGTTAAACAAGTTCCATTAATGATCATATATTATTCATTGACTATACCATTGTTGTGTGACTTCAGGTTTATTAAGTTAAGTGCAAATGGCAAATGCAAAACAAAGTATACCATATAGTGTGATATATCAATTTCATATAGGGCTGTGGGGACTGATAGGTCTGTTGTTAAAGGTTTCATTTCAATTATATCAATGTATTGTAGAACTGAAGTGGTGAACAATCCACCAGATCATTGGAGATTATTTGCTTATGTCTAAGTTACCTTTGAGTGCTCTAAAGAGGTTGTTCAATGGATAAAAAGGGGATAAAAAATATTAAATGGGCTTTAATTGGTTTAAAAAATTAATTACAGAAGTAATATGCTCATATATCCCTTAAAGCTCCCATTAGAATGTTTACCCAGTCCCTTCTTGTTTCTACAGTGGCTTGTGAAAGTATTCACCCCCTTAGCATTTTTAATGTTTTGCTAACTCAGAACTTGGAATTTCACTGTTCTTTTATCAGATTCTCAATTGGATTAAGGTCTGGACTTTGACTAGGCCTCATTTACATATCAGTTCATGTAAAGAACATGCCTACTACTGTGAACATTTGGTTTTCTTTTTATTGTGAAGCAAATAACAAATAGGACAAAATAACTGAAAACCACAGTGTGCATAACTATTCACCCCCCTAAAGTCAGTATTTTGTAGATCCTCCTTTTGCAGCAATTACAGCTGTAAGTCACTTTGGATAAGTCTCTATGAGCTTTCCACATCTTGCCACTGGGATTTTTGCCCATTCTTCAAGGCAAAACTGCTCCAGCTCCTTCAAGTTAGATGGTTTCCTCTGGTGAACAGCAATCCTCAAGTCTGACCACAGATTCTCAATTGGATTAAGGTCTGGGCTTTGACTAGGCCACTTCAAAACATTTACACGTTTCCCCTTAAACCACTCAAGTGTTGCTTTAGCAGTATGCTTTGGGTCATTGTCTTGTTGGAAGGAAGGTGAACCTCCATCCCAGTCTCAAATCACTGACAGACAAGCAGGTTTTGCTTAAGAATATCCTTGTATTTCGCACCATTCATTTTTCACTAGACTCAGACCATTTTCCCTGTCCCTTCTGGTGAAAAGCATCCCCACAGCATGATGCTGCCACCACGTTTCACTGTGGAGATGGTGTTCTTGGGGTGATGAGCTCTGTTTGTTTGGCACCAGACATAGCGTTTACCTTGCTGGCCAAAAAGTTCAATTTTGGTCTCATCTGACCACAGCACCTTCCTCCATACATTTGGGAAATATCCCACATGTATTTTGGCAAACACAAAACAAGCCTTCCAATTTTTGTGTGTAAGTAAGGGCTTTTTTTTCTGCCCATTTTTCCATAAAGGCCAACTCTATGGAGTGTACTCCAGTCTCTGCTTGGGAACTCTGCGGCTCCTTCAGGGTTACCTTTGGTCTCTGTGCTGCCTCTTTGATTAACGCCCTCCTTGCCTGGGCTGAGAGTTTTGGTGGGCAGCCCTCTCTTGGCAGGTTTGTTGTGGTACATGTTCTTTCCATTTGATTTCAATTAATAAAATAAAGGTTATACTGAATCTTTTTTCACAAACCTACGGTATATATTAGCGTCTCCTTGTCTAAACTGTGCTGTCCTCAGATGAGACTGCATGTACAACATGACAGGTTTCCTTTTACAGGTACTCTGTCAGCACAGAATAACTGTTGAAACCAAGTACAGGCGCTCAGTGCTTCACGGTGGGCCAATCATTTCAATACACCTTTCCACCTGCTTGGTTTCCATCTATCTCCACCCTTCTCTGGCTCTATGAAGCCAGAGGTGGGGTTGGACGTTGAGGGAAAGCAAGCAAGTATACAGGTGTATTCAAATGATTGGCTCCGCCATAAAGCACCAATTGGCGGGACTTCGTTTGAGCAGTCATCCTGTGCTGACAGAGTACCTTTAAGTTTTGCTTGAATATCAAGGATTGGTTTCTGCTTGGAGCCTCTTTTGTAAACTTTGCATGTATATTGGAATTGCCAATACTTTGTTACTACTGTTATGAAGAGAAATCACAATGGAAATGTGAACATAGTCTAATACTTTGTGCAATTGTGATGTGGTGAAGTTTAATAATTGATTACTATTCTAAACACCATATTCTGGTTCCTGAAATGAAATTGACTACTCCTTTATTCTTTACAAGGTGCAAAAATATTTTAGGAGAACTCAAGTAACCTAGAATATGTTTTTTTGTTAAGGATTGATTTTTTTCCATGCAGCCATAATCGAAGAGGATGTGACCGCGACCGGACCTGTGTGGGAGGGGGGCCCGCCGACACCATTTCATCTGGATGGGCATCGTTAGATGGAAGGGGACATTAAACCACAATGGGGGCATAATTCCAGGATGAAGAACATTATAGCCAGATGGGGGCATGATACCAGAATGGGGGCATTATAACAGGATAGGGGACATTATACCAAGATGGGGACATTATGCTAGAATGAGGGGCATTATACCAGGATGGGGACATTATGTGAGAATGGGGAAATTATACCAGAATGGGAATATTATACCAGGATGGGTGACATTATTACATGGGAAGCGAACAAGTATGTCTTTATAGGATCTCTGGTTTTGGCTTTTATCCTAATTCATGTGACAAGGCTCATTAGAGAGTCAATTTGTATATTTCCCAGAGGAGCATTACAGCTTAAAAGTCTCCTTACCTTGGCATGTCAGGCTTGACATGTTACTCTCCACAAGGAGAAACGCTACCCCTTGGATCCCCGTCAGACGACTCTCATCCAGCCAAACCAGATCTCACACTTTGCACTGACGAGGGGCAGTACTCCAAAACACAGTGTATGCAAATTGGTTTTGGCTTTTATCTAAAGTCATGTGACAAGGCTCATTAGAGAGTCAATATTGAATTTTAGGATTGCTACTTCCTATAGGTGGTACTTGAATTCTAGTCCTCTTCCTCTCTGAAGAGACAATTTTTTTTAGGATCTAGAATGCTACAAGGGCCCATACATCTGATGAACATGCAGGTGGGGGCCCATGTCCAATTCAGACTCTTTTTACACCACCAAGCATATTTGCTATTTTGTGTTGGTACAGTATATCACATAAAATCCCAATAAAATACATTAAAGTTTGTGGGTATAATTTAATGTGGAAAAGTTCACATTTTGCTTTATTAATATATAGTATTACATAACTGTGACCATAAAATAAAAAGTCCACCGAAAACAACACTAAAGTAGTATTTTCACATAACATTAAGCCACATTGGTTATATCACTATGTGGACATTGTTAAATAAGTGATCCAATTTATTGAGTGATAAAATAAGCATAGGAAGAGTGTTACAAAATTACTGTCCAATATCCTTATTTACAACTGTTGTTAGTTAACCAACATTATGTATAGGAGTGAAAGCACAACCATTTCTTATGAATTATAGCCGCAATGCAAGGCATCCTTCATATCGACCCATCATTTGTCCTCACTCACACAGAAATATAACCATTCAATTACTGGCATCGTCCCTCTATTCTATGAATTTGTCCAGAATTGTTAAGATAGCAGAAAACTTTTTTTTTTTTCAAATTGCCATTTTTATGTGTATAGTACCTTAACCACACATTATATATTCGAGTCACACAGGCATAAAATTATTCTTTATGTCTTCTAGAAGGAGACCAACTAAGACCTGGAAGTGTCTTTTTTAAGCTATTAAATGGAGAAACATACAGCTAGAATAGTATTGTCACTTTCCATAATTGTTTGGTGCATTTGATTAGAACTAAAAAAGAACCTTTGTGGCTAATGGTTGCGTAGTTGATGGCAGGTATGTGTCACAGAGATGGCTGGTCTCTGTGATGTAACCCAGAGTTTTTCTCTAGTGCACGCATGCACTAAACGGTCTAATTGTTGCACCTGGGAGCCGGGTTACGTGTTGCTAGGAGAGAATGGGTGGGTCCAGCAACCCACATACCTCACCTCTGGGTGTGGTTAACAGCCTATAAAATGGAGGCTGTGGTTTGGCACATGGTCTGTGTGCTTGGAGGGAGAAGGCCTCCTGTGCATGTTTTGTCTGCAGACTAAGCCAGGACACTGGACACTACACCAGCCTGTGTGACCACAGCGTAGACCATCCAGAGACTTTGATAAAAGGACTGTTATCTTTGTTTTGCCTGCATTAAAGGCTGTTTTGTTTGCATTTTCCTTTTAAATGGTTTATGACACTAATAAACAATTACGGACATTTAAAGGAATATGCCTCCTGTTTGCCTCACACCGCACCTGAATGAGTACCATCCCTACAATTGGTGTTAGACGTGCGGGCAGCGTTCCCAGCAGAGACGTGTGACTGCTACAGGAAGGACTGCATGTCCTGGGTTAATTCTGTTGCAAGCCATCAAGCATCGTCAGACAAAATGGAGGACCTGCTGAAACACCTGGTCCAGTCGCAGCAGCACCAGCAGGAGACCAACAGGCTGTTGTTACAGCAGATCCAGCAGCAGCAGCAGGAACAACAGCAGCAGATGCAGCTTCTCGCAACCGCCATCCAGGGCAGGACAAGTGCCTCAAACCCAAGTCCGTCTGATGACACCACGTTCGGAAGTCGGTAAGACTGGCTTTGCAGAAAATGATCCAGGGGGATGACGTTGAGGCTTTCCTAACCGTGTTTGAAAGGGTCGCCGAGTGGGAGAAACTTCTGCCAGAGCAGTGGGCAGAGGTACTGGTGCCATACTTGACGGGAGAGCCCCAGAAGGCGTACTATGATTTAGATTTGCAGCATGCCAAAGAGTATGGCAAGCTAAAAACTGAGATTTGCACGCTTGGGGGTGACAATGACTATCATGACTATCAGGGCGCAGCGGGTTCATCGTTGGGCTTATCACCGGGACAAACCTCCTCGCTCCCAAATGTTTGACCTGTTGCACCTGGTCCATAAGTGGCTGCAGCCAGAGTCCTCTACTCCTGTGCAGATGGTAGAGAGGGTGGTGATAGACCATTTTGTGCACTCCCTACTGAGGCCCATACAGACTTGGGTTGCCCAGGGTGATCCCCGGAATGCGGATGAACTGATCGGACTGGTCGAGAGATACCAAGGGGTTGAAGGTTCTTTGGGAAGGCAGCCCACTCCATACTGAGGGTCCCAGCAGGGGACGGAGGCCCAAAAGGGGGTGCGGCATCCAAGGTCCAAACGGGTGGGGGAGGTGGTGCCCAAGGTCCCTACAGGTGATGTACTGATGTTGTTTGCTGGAGGTGCCAAGGCCCAGGCCATATAGCCGCCCTTTGTCCCCTGACCTCCGAGCCGATGGCTTGCAGCACAGGACACCGTTGTTCATACTATGAATATCCGGTCTGCAGTGTGAACTGTCCACCCAGCGAGGGGCCACAAGTGTGTCCCGTGAAGGTGAACGGGCGGCAGGTAATGGCACTTCTAGACTCTGGGAGTCTGGTGACACTTGTGAGGGCCACCCTTCCTCTCCAACTGATCACGGGGAACAAAGTTGGCGTACGGTGCATCCATGGTCATGCTAAGGACTACCCTATGGCCAGAGTGGACATTGAAACAGCTCACGGTACTGAGTCCCACAAGGTCGGCATCATTCAGGATTTGTTGCACCCAATAATTATAGGCCGAGACTTTTGTCTATTTTGGAATCTGTGGGGGAAGCGTTCCGGGTTCGCTGGTTCAGATAGGAAACCAGTTAACCTTGATGAGGTAGCACTACACCCAGAGTAAAACAGGGTTCCCTTTTGTGTTCTTGTGGGGGATGAGGAGGTAGTGTCCGCTGAGTCTGATATTCCAGAGTTAGGGGTGACCAGTGAGAATTTTGGGACTGCCCAACATAGGGACCTAATACTGAAGGAAGCCTTCAATAATGTCACCGTTATAAATGGGTTGCACAGGAGCCAGGGGCTGACACAAGGTTTTCCTATTTTATGGTGAGGGGGAGTTGTTGTACCAGGTCACAAATGTGAGGGAAGAGTTGGTGGAGCAATTAATAGTGCAGGGTCCCTATAGACGGAAGGTGTTGGACATGGTCCATTCGCATATCTTGGGGGGACATCTAGGGGTGGAAAAAACACAGGAACGGATTATGCAAAGGTTCTATTGGCCTGGTTGTCACCAGGAAATATTAAAGTATTGCAGGTCCTGCCCTACATGTCAGCTAACCGCCCCCACCTCTCTCTTTCAAAGTCCCCTCGTGCCATTGCCCATTATTGAAGTGCCGTTCAAGAGAAATGCCATGGACTTGTTCGGTCCCCTGGTTAAATCTGCTCGTGGGCATCAATATATCTTGGTCATCCTGGACTATGCCAGACGTTATCCGGAAGCAATTCCCCTGAGAAACTGCTCCGCAAAGAGTATAGCCTGTGAATTGGTCCACGTTTTCTCGCGGACAGGTCTACAAAAGGAGATCTTGACCGACCAGGGAACACCTTTTATGAGTAAGGTGATGAGGGAGTTATGCAAGGTCCTGCAAATCTCCCAACTGAGAACGTCAGCGTACCTCAGATAGATGGCCTGGTGGAGAGGTTTAATAAAATGCTAAAGAGTATGCTGAGGAAGGCCATAGAAAATGATGGTAGAGTCTGGGACTGTCTCCTACCATATCTGTTGTTCTCCATCCGATAGGTCCCACAGTCATCTATGGCGTTCTCGCCATTCGAACTTCTCTATGGCCGACATCTGTGAGGTCTCCTGGATATAGCCAAGGAAACCTGGGAAGTCGAGGTCACGCCCCACAGAAGCGTTATTGAGCATGTGGCACTGATGCAGCAGAGGATTGCAAAGGTGATGCCCATCGTGAAAGGACATCTCCAGACACAAGAAGCTCAGACCAGGGTCTACGACCGGTCAGCCAGAGTGAGGCAATTCAGTCCTGGAGACCGAGTCCACGTGCTAATTCCTACAGTGGAGAGTAAGTTCTTGGCCAAATGGCAAGGGCCATATGAGGTGATGGAGAAGCTTGGTGATGTGAACTACAAGGTTCATCAACCGGGACGACGCAAGCCGTAACAGATATACCACGTCAACCTCATTAAGCCTGGCAAGACATGGAGGTTGTGGAAGCTACATGCTTGCTGAGCAAGCCAGAAGGTGATGTTGGAGGAGTCACAATAGCAGGAAACACTAACGAAGGCCCAGAAACAGCAGTGTCGGGAGTTACTGCAGAACCGGGATCTGTTCTCGGAATTGCCGGGCTGCACAAGGGTCATAGAATACGAGGTTCTGATGGAGCCACATGTGCGGGTGAACCTGAAGCCCTATTAAATACCTGAGGCCCGACGAAAGTTGATCTCCAAAGAGGTGGCTCGTATGCTGAAACTAGGTGTCATTGAAGAATCCAAGAGCGGTTGGTCGAGCCCGATAGTCTTGGTCCCAAAGCCCGATGGTGAGTGGAGATTTTGTAACGACTATCAGAAGTTGAATGAAGTCTCCAAATTCGCTGCATATCCCATGCCACACGTCGGCGAGCTGATCGAGAGGCAAGGGCCAGCAAGGTACATAACCACCTTGGATTTGACAAAGGGATATTGGCAGATCCCCATGGCACAGAGAGCCAAGGAGAAGACTGCGTTTTCTACGCCGGATGGATGCTTCCAGTATGTCCGGATCCGTTTGGACTGCAGGTGGGCCCTGCAACCTTCCAGAGAGCTATGTATCGAATTCTTGTACCCCATAAGCAATACGCCGCGGCATACCTGGACGATATTGTTATCTTCAGTCCGGACTGGGAGAGTCATCTGGAAAAGGTCCAGGCAGGGTTGATGCTGTCAGGAAGGTGGGTTTTCAATAAACCTGAAGAAATGTGCCATGGGGAAAGAAGAAGTCAAATACCAGGGTTATGTGGTGGGAAGAGGCGAGATCAAAACCCAAATCAGTAAAGTGGAGGCAATCCAAACCTGGCCGAGACCGCGGTCAAAAAAGCAGGTTAGAGCCTTCCTGAGGATCGTGGGATACTACAGAAGGTTCATCCCAAACTTCGCCATGATGGCAGCACTTCTGACTGACCTCCTTAAGGGGACAAAATCGGCTATGGTCAAGTAGACTTCAGAGGCAGAGTTGGCCTTTCAAGAAATAAAGGTGGCGCTGTGAAAGCAACCGGTCCTAGTGGCTCTGAACTTTAAGAAAAAGTTCATACTCTAAGCGGAAGCCTCAGATATTGGTTTGGGAGCAGTACTTTCCCAGGAGATACATGGGGAGGAGCACCCTCTTCTCTACCTGAGTAGGAAGCTGTCCTCCTGCGAGAGAAATTATTCGGTCATAGAGAAGGAGTGCTTGGCCATAAAGTGGGCGGTGAACATGTTACGGTACTACCTCTTAGGTCAAAAATTTAGACTAGTATCCGATCACACCCCACTCAGATGGATGAGGGAAACAAAGGGAAAAAATGACAGGGTCACCCGCTGGTTTTTAGCCCTACAGGATTTTAACTTCCATGTAGAACATAGAGCTGGGAAACTACATGGTAATGCCGATGCCCTCTCGAGAATCCCCTGTCTGGCAGTAGAAGGTGACAAGCCCCACGGTTTTAGGCAGAGGGGGGAGGTATGTAAGGTGGCTAATGGTTGCGTAGTTGATGGGCAGGTATGTATCACAGAGATGGCTGGTCTCTGTGATGTAACTCGGGGTATTTTCTCTAGTGCATGCATGCACTAAGAAGACTAATTGTTGCACCTGGGAGCCGGGTTACGAGTTGCTAGGAGAGAATGAGCGGGTCCAGCAACCCACATACCTCACCTCTGGGTGTGGTTAACAGCCTATAAAATGGAGGCTGTTGTTTGGCGCATGGTCTGTGTACTTGGAGGGAAAAGGCCTCCTGTGCATGTTTTGTCTGCAGACCAAGCCAGGACACTGGACGCTACACCGGCCTGTGTGACCACAGCACTGGCCATCCAGAGACTTTGATAAAAGGATTGTTATCTTTGTTTTGCCTGAACTAAAGGCTGTTTTGTTTGCATTTTCCTTTTGAACAGTTTATGATGCTAATAAACCATTACGGACATTTAAAGGAATATGCCTCCTGTTTGCCTCACAACGCACCTGAGTGAGTACCATCCCTACGCCCTGCTTTGAGTGTCTGGGGAAAGCAAGGTCAATCTGTAGGCAGTTATAATAATGCTCACAGCCTGTTACATGATTCATGCTGCCCAAACTGCAGGTGGCATGAATCAGAACCTGGCTGCACATTTGCAGCCATGAGTATTCGTCTCTGAAATGCTCATGCATTTCAGAGAAAGTATACTTTGAAGAGTTGTCCCATGAATAAAGTACATTTTAATCAATAGATCTTGGAATACAAATAAGTTCCACAACTGGATGTGTTAAAAAAATGTTCCTGTGCTGAGATAATCTTATAAATGTGCCCCTGCTGTGTACTGTGTAATGGCTGTGTGTCACCATGCAGGAACATGGTCTGATCATACCACAGCCCCTGGGCATTATTTTTATCCTAAGATCTATTAATTAAAATATACTTTGGCAGCACGGTGGCTCAGTGGTTAGCCCTGTAGCCTTGCAGCATTGGGGTCCTGGGTTCAAATCCAACCAAGGACAATATCTGCAAGGAGTTTGTATGTTCTCCCCATGTTTGTGTGGGTTTCCTCCAGGTTCTCCGGTTTCCTCCCACATTCCAAAGACATACTTATAGGGAATCTAAATTGTGAGCCCCAATGGGGACATTGTCGATAATGTCTGCAAAGTGCTGTGGAATTAATGGCGCTATATAAGTGAGTAAAATAAATAAATAAAAAAATACTTTGATTGTGGAACAACCTCTTCTAACATCTTGTCCGCCTCTGCCCCCGCCAGCTCTTCATAGCACTGCTGCAGGTGATAGACAGGTCTCTTCAATAGCGAAAGACCTGTCAATCACCTAGAATAGTCCTGGGAAACGCTGGCCATGATCAAAGCAGGACTAATCTCGTCCTATGGTTCCTAGCCAGATTTTCAAACTATATTTTCTCTGAAACGTCAGAGTGCTTCATATAAACCTGTATCTGGCTGTAATCATGTAGTCAAGTTCGGATTCTTGATATCAACAGATTGGACAGCACAAATCAGGTGACAGGTTCCCTTTAATGGTGAGGTACAGATGCAGCAAAGTTTAGCTTGGCAAATAATGCTATAACTATGATAACTAGTCACAGAAGGTTATATCACTTAAGAAGATTAAAATAACATTACACAAGCCATTAACCGGTGTCAAGTGAGGTGTCAAATTCCACTTTTTTTGTGCTGTGCTATCTCAGTGCTATGTTATCTGCTTTAAAGGGGTGTTCCCATTTCCAAGATCCTATCCCAATATGCAGTAGGTGTAATAATAATAATATTAGCAAATACCTCCAATTAGAAATGTAGTATAGTATTTTTGATTCGCTATGCCACTTGCCTCATGTGCAGGCAATACAGTACCTTAGGTATCCACGGTTACGACCACTAGCAGCTAGCTAGCTAATTGTCACTTTATCAGTGGACGTAACCATGGATACCTAAGGTCCTACAATGCCTGCACATGAGGAAAGAGACATAGCGAATCAAAAATACTATACTACATTTCTAATTGGAGGTATTTGCTAATATTATTATTATTACACCTACTACATGTTGGGAAAGGATCTTGGAGATGGGAATACCCCTTTAAGTAAACTTTGCTACATATGTAAACATAAGTAACAACTGGACAATACGGGATTAAAATCCTCAAATTTTCTCGTTATTACAAATATTTCTTCTTTATACTCTGTAAAGTGATCATTGACCTCAAACCCTTTATTGACATATGACATACCGGTACTTCATATGACGGCTCTCTGATTTTAGTAGAGAAAAAATGGGAAGCAAAGAAAGTGCAATAGGGTCATATCTGGTGGTGAGCAATGGTAAATGCGACAAACAACAATACATAACAAGTTTCAATTTGCTTGATTTTTTTCTATCTGCTGTCATTCTTTTTCTGTGAAAGCTTTTATCTTACATATTGTACAGGTTTTTAAATGAGCTCGGCCACCAAAGCCTGGACAAGTATGTGCAATAGCTACATTCCAGGAGATGAGTTAACTCCTTACATCCTAGTCAGCTCACCTCCTTCCCAATATGTCTCAGCATCTGACAGGCTCTTATCAGTCCTGTAGAATCATAATTCACAGCATCAGTAGTTTACAGGGCATTTCTCCTAATCATGGCTCTCACTTTCCAGAGCTATGTGCTTTTTCAAAGTCCCTCTTATTTCTATATGTAAATATAGTGATAATAGTGTAAACTCAGAACAATGCTAGACATTTGATGTAGCAGGACTGAGTTGCTGACCAAAACTGTCACTAAAAGAGGAGTGCTCGCCCTGCAAGCAATCAAAAAGGAACGAGACACGAGAGCTGTGAGATGCTCAAGAGACATCTTGAGAATACTCCTTTAAGATTCAAAATGATCACAAGCAGCAGAGGCAAATGCACATTGTGTGACTGCAAAAGTCAAAAATTATTTGACACCTTTTTACTGCTTGTTTTTTAGAATTGCTGCATCTCTCACACATTTTTTTTTATTAAATTCTATTGCCATTTAATTCCAAGGGTGCACAAAGATCTAAAATATAGATGAAAAATAGAAGTAAATATTCTGTGAATTGATGCCTCTGTGTAGCCTAAGCACAAATGACTTTCCCCACCAAGGCAACCCTCTTTTCTGACTAAAGACTTCCTCTGGGTCCTTCAACTTGTTTTGCTGGGGAAAGCTAAGGATCTTCTTTACTATTTTGCTTTGAAAAGAAAACCATATATTTTGTAATCTATGACATATCTGCATAAAATAGAAATATTTCCAAAAACGATGCCACTCATGTGCTGTGCCTGGTATACTTGCTTAACACCAGTCACTTGAATGAAGCTGACCTACAATACTAACCAAAACCCACAGAAAATATGGTGTGATTTCTCAAAAATCATTTCCAATCTCATACAATACTTTAAATTAGGAATTGTGTATTGCATTAAAGGTGATGTCTTCTCTGAACAATCATCTCTCTAAAACCAAGATCCTTTGGTGATCAACAAAACGTGAAAAGAAAGTGCATTAGGATGCCTTCTGATGTCCTTTTTTTCTTTTGTGAAAAAAAATATAATTAAAAAAAAAATTAAAAAGTGTTTTGGATCTGATATTCAACAGTTTGATCAGTGTCAGGTTTGTCATCAGAGTTTCATCAATTTTGCTGATATGCAAAATAAACTGATGGAGGCATTTGAAGCTTTTTCTTGCAGTTAGTGAGAACCGGACAGCACTAGGATGCAGCAAGGATGCAAACAATGTGTTATTTGAATTTTTCATGAACCCATAAACTTGAATGTGCGATTTTGATCAATGACAAGGATTAAAATCGTACATCTCTCCATTTTCTTTTTGTGGATACTCAGTCTGCAAAAGAAACAGGCAATGTTAGCCTCCCCATAGACTACAATGGGTATGTGTTATATTCATAAATAACATGGATATATGAAACATCAACGTCTGAATGAGGCTTTCGAGAGAGTTACAGTAAAAATTGCTTAATCCTTTTTTTATACTGGTTTAGGGAACCTGTCATGTTGAAAATGATGTTTCAACTGCAGGCAGGATGCTATAGAGCAGGAGGAGCTGATCAGATTCATTTAGATCATTGTGAGAAAAGATTCAATAAAACTTGAAATCCCTGGTGTCTGTATGCATGAGTCCAGTAGGCGGTGCAATTCAGTGACTGACAGTCTTCCCTGTATGACTATACATGCAGAGATAGCTGTCAATCATTGAGTGGGACCAACCACTGGGCTCATATGTATACAGACATCAGGGATTTCAATGAATAAAATACAGATTACAGTGAATCTTCTCCAAAAACCCTATATATCATTCTGCTCAACTTCTTTTTCAATATACCATGCTGTCCACAGATGAGATTGCATGTACTACTAGAAAGTAGAGTTGGGCAAAATTATTAGAGCAGAATTTAATTCTACTTGAATCTTGAAAAAGTCTTAATCTTTTTTAAATTTACTTTGCACAAATTCAGCAAGGTGGCGCCCGGCTTACCTCCATTTTGCTGAGCCATAGAGGGCTAGAGACAAAAGGTGAAAAAAAAAACTAATACTCGCTCAGTTTCCCAGATTCCACCACTTCATGCTCTCTTCCATAGGGTCCTCATTGTCTCTTCTTACTGTAACTTTGTGCTGAAAACCCAGACCTGTTTACACTAGGCAGGAACGTGCGTCGTGACTTTACAACGCACACTCTAGGCAGGGACATCCCAGCCTTGTCGTTGCCAGAAGTCCTAGTCTAGCATGAAGATGCCTGGGGTTTCAGCACACAGTGGAGATGAGCAATGAGGTATTAGTTGTGTTTTTTGCTTTTTTACATCTTGTATCTTACATTTTATATGCTTTGGGGTCTCTCCAGACCAAAAAACGTTATCTCAATTTGCGGAGAATAAATTTGGTGCAAATTTAATTTCTCGGTAAAACCTGGCAAATTTGACAAATTTGAATGTCATGAGATCTGTTCATCTCTACTAGAAAAATATACTAAGAAATCAACTCAGAATTTATTTAAATAAAAAAAAAAACACTTCAATAATCAAACAGCATTCTAAGCAAGTTTATGCTTTGATTTATTATGGTAATTTCAATAAAATGTAAATAAAGGGGTTGTCTGATCTTAAAGGGGTTTTCCCACAAACAAAAGTTCATTTTATTCAATAGATTTTGGAATGATAATAACTTCCAAAATTGGATGTGTTTAAATAAAATGTTCCTGTGCTGAGATAATCTAATAAATGTGCCCCTGCTGTGTACTGTGTAATGGATGTGTCTTACTGCACAAGAACATGGTCTGATCATACCACATCTCCTGGGCAGGGGAGGAAGGAAAAGAGTATACAGACATTACAGCATAGGATCACAGATGATTCTTTTTGTGAGGTAAAACATTTCCCTGTCTGTTATTAAACAATGTTTTACTTCAAAGAAAGAATCCTCTGCAGTGCCCTGCTGTAATGTCTGTATAGTCTTTTGCATCCTCCCCTGCCCAGGAGATGTGGTATGATCAGACCATGTTCATGCACGGTCAGACACAGCCATTACACAGTACACAGCAGGGGCACATTTATAAGATTATCTCAGCACAGGAACATTTTATTTAAACACATTCAATTGGGGAACGTATTATCATTCCAAGATCTATTGAATAAAATGAACTTTTGTTCATGGGAAAACCCCTTTAACCCCTTAAGCCCCGCGGGTGGTTTGCACGTTAATGACCGGGCCAATTTTTACAATTCTGACCACTGTCAATTTATGAGGTAATTACTCTGGAACGCTTCAACGGATCCCCCTGATTCTGAGATTGTTTTTTCGTGACATATTGTACTTCATGATTGTGGAAAAATTTCTTCGATATCACTTGCGTTTATTTGTGGAAAAAACGGAAATTTGGCGAAAATTTTGAAAATTTTGCAATTTTCAAAATTTGAATTTTTAAGCCCTGAAATCAGAGCGATATGTCACACAAAAGAGTTAATAAATAACATTTCCCACATGTCTACTTTACATCAGCACAATTTTGGAACCAAAATTTTTTTTTGTTAGGGAGCTAAAAGGGTTAAAAGTTGACCAGCGATTTCTCATTTTTCCAACAAAATTTACAAAACCATTTTTTTAGGGACCACATCACATTTGAAGTCACTTTGAGAGGTCTTTATGACAGAAAATACCCAAAAGTGACGCCATTCTAAAAACTGCACCCCTCAAGGTGCTCAAAACCACATTCAAGAACTTTATTAACCCTTCAGGTGCTTCATAGGAATTTTTTGAATGTGGAAGAAAAAAATGAACATTTAACTTTTTTCACAAAAATGTTACTTTAGACCCAATTTTTTTTATTTTCACAGGGGTAACAAGAAAAAATGGACCGCAAAATTTGTTGTGCAATTTCCCCTGGGCACGCAGATACCCAATATTTGGGGAAAAAACACTGTTTGGGCGCACTGTAGGGCTCGGAAGGGAAGGAGCGCCATTTGACTTTTTGATTGTAAAATTTGCTTGAATAATTAGCGGACACCATGTTGCGTTTAGAGAGCCCCTGTGTGCCCAAACATTGGAGCTCCCCCACAAGTGACCCCATTTTGGAAACTAGACCCCCCCAAGGCACCTATCTAGATGCATAGTGAGCAGTTGCAACCCCCAGGTGCTTCACAAATTGATTCGTAAAAATGAAAAATTGAAAAAAAAAACACTTTTTCATTGTTACGAATCAATTTGTGAAGCACCTGGGGGTTCCAACTGCTCACTATGCATCTAGATAGGTGCCTTGGGGGGTCTAGTTTCCAAAATGGGGTCACTTGTGGGGGAGCTCCAATGTTTGGGCACACAGGGACTCTCTAAATGCAACATGGTATCCGCTAACAAATTGAATGGAAAATCGGCTCAAATTGTTAGCGGACACCACATTGCGTTTGGAGAGCCCCTCTGTGCCCAAACTTTGGAGCTCCCCCACAAGTGACCCCATTTTGGAAACTAGACTCCCCAAGGCACCTTTCTAGATGCATAATGAGCACTTGGAACCCCCAGGTGCTTCACAAATTGATTCGTAATAATGAAAAAGTGAAAAAAAAAACACTTTTTCATTTTTATGAATCAATTTGTGAAGCACCTGGGGTTCCAAGTGCTCACTATGCATCTAGATAGGTGCCTTGGGGGGTCTAGTTTCCAAAATGGGGTCACTTGTGGGGGAGCTCCAATGTTTGGGCACACAGGGACTCTCCAAATGCAACATGATATCCGCTAACAATTTGAGCCGACAATTTGTTAGTGGATATCATGTTGCATTTGGAGAGTCCCTGTGTGCCCAAACACTGGAGCTCCCCCACAAATGACCCCATTTTGGAAACTAGACCCCACAAGGCACCTATCTAGATTCATAGTGAGCACTTGGAACCCCAGGTGCTTCACAAATTGATTCATAAAAATGAAAAAGTGTTTTTTTTTTCACTTTTTCATTGTTACGAATCAATTTGTGAAGCACCTGGGGATTCCAAGTGCTCACTATGCATCTAGATAGGTGCCTTGGGGGGTCTAGTTTCCAAAATGGGGTCACTTGTGGGGGAGCTCCAATGTTTGGGCACACAGGGGCTCTCCAAACGCAACATGGCGTCCGCTAACAATTTGAGCCGATTTTCCATTCAATTTGTTAGCGGACACCATGTCGCGTTTGGAGAGCCCGTGATGTGCCTAAACAGTGGAGCTCCCCCACAAGTGTCCCCATTTTGGAAACTATACCCCTCACGGATTTTATTAAGGTGTATAGTGAACATTTTGAACGCAGAGGTACGGCACAGAATTTGTTTACATTAGGTCATCATATTGAATAAGTTGTCATTATTCTTGAGCGCAAGTGCTCGCTACTTGAGTTTGCATCGGGTACTCAGGTATGCACCATGTACAGCGTGTGCTCGAGTGACATGCTCGAGTCCCTGCTCCGCATGTTTCACGGTTATTAGAAACCCAAAAAAAACCATGCGGGGATTGCTCGTGCATGGCAGGCAATCCCCGTAAAGTTTTTTGGCCGCGAAGCATATGGGGCAGAGACTCGAGCATGTCACTCAAATACCCACGATACTCAATGCATACCAGAGCACCCGATGCAAACTCAAGTAGCGAGCACTTGCTCTCAACACTAGTCGCCATATCGTCATCTTTTTTTCTTACTTTTGAAAAAAATCCCAACCCCAGCCCTAACCCTAGCACAACCCTAGCCCCAGCACAACCCTAGCCCCAGCACAACCCTAGCCCCAGCACAACCCTAGCCCCAGCACAACCCTAGCCCCAAACCCAGCCCTAACCCTAGCCCAATCCTAACCCAAGAGTTTATTTTTGACGCCGTTCCTTGTGCGGTATAAGTGATTAGACGACTTTATTCTTCGGGTCGGTGTGATTACAGCAATGCCAGAATCATATGGGGTTTTTATGACTGACAGCTGTCACACACTAAAAGACGCATTTTTTGTAAAATCTAGTTTTTGCATCGCCATATTTTGAGAGCTATAATTTTTCCAGATTTTGGCAGACAGTCATGTGACGGCTCGTTTTTTGCGGGATGACTTGACGTTGTTATTGGTGCCATTTTCAGGCACGTGCCATTTTTTGATCGCTTTCTATTCCGATTTTTGGGAGGCAGAATAAACAAAAACCAACAATTCAGGAATTGTTTTTTTTTTTTTTTTTTATTCTGTTCCGCGTGTGGTAAAATTGATGAGGTAGCTTTATTCTTCGGGTCAGTACGTTTACAGCGGTACCACATTTGTATCATTTTTCTATGTTTTGGCGCTTATACACAATAAAAGCTATTTTATAGAAAAAAATATTTTTTAGTATCGCTTTATTCTGAGAGCTATAACTTTTTTATTTTTCGGCTGATGGAGCTGTATGGTGGCTTGTTTTTTGCGGGACGAGATGCCGTTTTAAGCGGTATCATTTTTATTTATATGCGTCTTTTTGATCGCGTGTTATTCCACTTTTTGTTTGGCGGTATGGTGATAAAGCATTGTTTTTTGCTTCGTTTTTTTTTTTTTTTTTTACCGTGTTCACTGAAGGGGTTAACTAGTGGGACAGTTTTATAGGTCAGGTTTTTCCGGACGCGGCGATACCAAATATGTGTACTTTTATTGTTTTTTTTTTATTTTTTTTATAATAATATTTATTGATGGGTACATTATATTTTTATTTTTGGTGTATTATTTTTTTTATTTTTTTATAATAGTTTTGCACATTTTTTTTTTTTTTTTCCACTTTCACACAGTTTATACACTTTATTACTTTGTCCCACTCTGGGACTTTCACTTTTTTTTTTCTGATCGCCTGCATGGCACAGGAATAGAGCACCATCCCTATGCCATGAAGGCTGTCAGAAATGCACAGTGTGAAGATTGCTTGGACATGCGCAGTGCATCTCCAAGCAATCTTCCTGCTCTCTGGTGACCCGGATGTTGTCATGACGACATCGGGTCGTCATGGCAACACCCGGGAAGCCTTTGCAGACTGCGCTGGAAGCCGGAAGAGGAAGTGAGTATCGCCGATCACCTCCCCTTGCCCCGGCAATGCCGCGATCGACTTCGATCGCAGCATCGCGGGGGTTAATGTGCTGGGAGCAGTGCAGGACCGCTCCCTGCACATAGTACCGGGTGTCAGCTGTGACAATCAGCTGACACCCGGCGGCGATCGCGCCCGCACAGCCTGTGTGCGCGCGCGATCGCGATGACGTACTAATACGGGTCTGGCTCCTAAGTCCCAGGGCACAGACGCGTATTAGTACGTCAGATGTTATTAAGGGGTTAAGCTACAAGTCCGTAGTCACTCTATCTAGGTTGCCAACCGTCCAGAAATTCCTGGACAGTCCATAAAAATAGGGCACTTTTTTCTCCTGTCTGTAAAAAAATTTGAAGTGTCTGTGATTGTTTTGAGGCTGAAGAAAATTCTAGAGATTATTTTAACTGTAATTATCATTTCACAGTGAATGCAGAAAATGTTTCATATAAGAATTATGGGCTGTAGACATGGATCACTAATAATCATAACGATTTATTATGGGTTTCCAGAATGCCCGTAAAAAATATTGTATGTCCAAAATTTTTGGATAAGCTGTAATGATGAGCGAGCATGCTCGCTACTGCTTGGTGCTCGCCTGAGCATCTCACTGCTCAAGATGCTCGGCGCTCGCCAAGTATTTCCGGGTTGCTCGGGCGGGAACTCGGGTCCCCTCCCTGCATGTTTGGCGCTCTTTAGAGAGCCAATGAACATGCAGAGATCGTCGGCCATGCACAGTAATGCCGTAGCCATGTTGGTTGTGGGCATTGCAGTGATTGGCTGGCCGCACAGCGTCATCAGGTCTATATCAGACCTGGCGCCACCATGCTCGTCACAGTCACTCCAGATCAGACAGTGTAGGGAGAGCTGCTGCTGTGTCAGGGACAGATTTGATTATGTATTAGGTAGTGTAGGGAGAAAAACCGTACATTACACATATCCATCTTAACAAACAGTCCTTCTGAGGACTAATCCATCTGCAGAGATATCAGGCAGGCAGTGTATATAGGCAGGCAGGGTATATAGCAGACTGCAGTGCATATAGCACAAGAGGCTCCATTCAAATTCTGCCTTCTGCTGCTGTTAGATATTTCTATACAAAGACCCAGGTCTTAGGGGCCAGGAATACTTTTCTTTGGATCTTAATCCTCATTATTTGCTTAAAAAGCAATCCAGAGAACACCATTTTTTCTGCGCCATTTGCTTGTTGGCACTGCAGAATACAGCCAGGTCCTTTCCATATTAGAGCGCTAGAAATCCAGCTATTTAAAACTGTATTTTCTCCGTCACACGGATCACATATACGTTGTCAGAAAATACTGCCATTTCTGGCCTCCATTAAAAATTTCCTTTAGTGTGTCATTGAAGCAATTCACCGCAGTTTTCTGTTCAAACTACTTATCTACAGGCCTGGTATTTAAAACTGTTTTCTCCATCACACGGATCACATATAAGTTCGCTCCAAACTCAGTCATTTGTTCTGAGCGTGGAAGATACTGTCCTCCATTTAAAATGGGCAAGGCACGTGGCAAGGGAACTGGACGTGATGGTAATGGTGCATGCAGAGGCTGAGGACAAGACCGTGGGCAAGCCGAAATTGTGCCACAACAAACACCCACATCTTCTCGCCTGACCTTCCTGTCCCAATTTCTAGGGGACCGCAGCACACCACTTTTGAACCCAGAGCAGTGTCAAAAGGTTGTTGGTTGGATAGCGGATAATGCTTCCAGTCACTTAGCCACCACCACCACCACCACCCTGTCTTCCACACGGTCAAGTCTCAGTAGCCGTGAGTCTGGACCGCATATTCCTCACCCTGATCCTCCTTCCTCCCACCATGCCGAGTACCCAGAGACAACTGATCCCACACTTGGACACTCTGAAGACCTGTTCACTTTTCCATTTATAGATTCGGGCCTCTCGCCCGGTCTACTTGAAGCGGGGCAAGAGGAGATCGCGCATAGCGATGCCCAAATATTTGAGCAGCCACAGTCGCATGAAGGCGACGGTGGGAAAGTGTCACAAGAGGTGGACGATGAAGAGACACAATTGCCAGGAGGAGGACCAGGGTGCGGAAGTGGAAGATGAGGTGGTGGATGATATAGTAACTAACCCAACCTGGCAGCAGGACATGCAGAGCAAGGACAGCAGCAAACAGGGGGAGGGAGTCAGAGCACCCCAACAGGCATGAAGAAGCAGTGTGGTGGCCACAGACAGAAGGCAGGCAACCGTTCCCCATAACACCAACACGAAGGAAGTTGCCAGTACAACTGTTAGGGCTTCCCGAGTCTGGTTGTTTTTTAAAGACTCTGCCGATAACACCAAAAAGGCCATTTGCACCACCTGCCAGGCCAGCATCAGCAGGGGTGCCAAAACGACTAGCCTGACCACCACCAGCATGATCAGGTACATGGCAGCAAAGCACCCGACTTTGTGGGCCGAACCCCAGGGTCCAGGAGCAGTGTCTGCAGGTGACACCATTGCTTCTTCCGCTGTTGTGCATGCAAGCCAACCCCCTGTCCATGGTGCATGTGAAGACGCCTCCTGCCCTGCACCTGTCGCTGCACACTCTCAAGTAGCAGCATCAGGAAGCACGTCCATGTCCTTGTTCCAGTGCAGCGTTCAGTTGTCCACACCCCAGTCCTTGCAAAGCAAGTACAAATATGCAGCCAACGCCCCACAGGCAACACTACTAAATTCTCACATTTCACAACTGCTTGCGCTCGAAATGTTGCCCTTTAGGCTCGTGGAGACGGAAGCATTCCGCAACCTGATGGCGGCGGCCGTCCCTTGGTACTCGGTCCCCAGCCGCCACTATTTCTCCCGGTGTGCCGTCCCCGCATTACACAAGCATGTGTCCCAAAACATTAGCCGTGCTCTCAACAACGCAGTTACCGGTAAAGTCCACCTAACCACGAACATGTGGACAAGTGCTTGTGGGCAGGGATGGTACATCTCACTGACGGCACACTGGGTTAACACAGTGGAAGCCGGGACCCAGTCGGACCTTGGGACGGAACACGTCCTCCTGACGCCAAGGATTGTGGGCCATAGGTCAATCAGGGTTGCCCCCACAGTCTACAGCTCCTGCACCTCATCCTCCTCAGCCTCCTCCTCCTCTTCAGCCTCCATCTCCGGAATGACCACATCAGTCACAAGCTGGAAGCACTGCAACACTGCCTCGGCCAAGCGGCAACAAGCTGTGCTGAAGCTAATATGCTTAGCTGAAAAACCGCACAATGCGGAAGAGTTGTGGACAGCTCTGAAAGAGCAGGCAGATCTGTGGCTCACACCGCTGAACCTACAGCCAGGCATGGTCGTATGTGACAATGGACGGAGCCTGGTGGCGGCTCTGAGGTGTGGCGAGCTCACACACGTACCATGCCTGGCCCATGTGCTTAACCTCTTGGTTCAGCGGTTTCTCAAATCCTTCCCGGAGCTGACGTATCTGCTTGTCAAAGTACGCCGCCTGTGGGCCCATTTTAGAAAGTCAGCTACAGCTTCCGCCGCCCTTGTCGTGCTTCAGCAGCATTTGCAGCTTCCGGCTCACAGACTGTTCAGCGTGGATGGCCAGAGGATAGAGAGGAGGAGGAGGAGGAGAGCATGGTCAGTCATCCTCTTGGTGAGGACACGGAAGTCTTGCCTGTTAGTAGTCTGGCACACATGGCTGAGTTTATGTTACGCTGCCTTTCCCATGACCCTCGTGTTCTCAAAATTTTGGATGACAGTCATTACTGGTTGGTGACACTTCTAGACCCACGCTACAAGGAGAACTTTCTATCTCTTATACCTGAGGCGTACAGGTCTACAAAAATGGGGCTGTACCAGAAGGCTCTTGTTGCGGAACTATTAAAGAAATTCCCATCTGAAGACGCTGGCGGCAGAGGGCACACTTCGTTGGACAACCAAGGAGTACAGGCGAGAGAGACACAACTTCAATCCAGCAGAGGCAGGGGAACACTGTCAAAGTTCTGGGAGAGTTTTCTCAGACTCTCCCATCGCACAGACCCTGAGGCGCGGGGTACTCTCACAAGGAGTGCAAAGTTTGGGAAGATGCTGAGGGAGTACCTTGCCGACCGTACCAACATCCTCTGTGATTCCGCTGTGCCTTATAATTATTGGGTATCCAAGCTGGATACGTGGAATGAACTGGCTCTCTATGCCTTGGAGGTCCTGGCCTGCCCTGCCACCAGCGTTTTATCAGAGCGGGTTTTTAGGGCCGCTGATGGAATTATAACTGATAAGCGCATCCGCCTGTCAACTGAAAATGCTGACAGGCTGACTCTTATAATAATGAACAAGGGCTGGATTGGGCCAGACTTCTCAACACCACAGAATGATAGCAGCGAACATAAACTCAAATCCAGTGTCTTTTCTTGGGAGGTGTATTCCCATGCACCTTTTCACACCCACACATGGGTATACGCTTCCTGATTTTGGCTATTTGCTCTTGTCCTCCTCCTTCTCCTCATCCTCCACCACCATATCACCAGGGTGACCGTTGTCCGTGATGCAACACCCACATAATTTTTTTAAAGGGTGTTTATGATGCCCGTAAAAAATTTTTTTTATACAGTATGTTCATGTATACCCCCCAGGGGTAAATGTTTGTCAGCCCATACACTTAGTGCATGGGCATTACAAGTATAGGAGGCTCGCTCCTTTCTAATGGGAACATTTTTTTTATGAGGCCCTCCTCCACGTCTCTTCCAAGGGTCATTGAAGTGCTTCCAAATTTTTGGCAGCCCTTGCATTTACTGCATAGGCCAACACTATGGGAGACTCTCTCCTGTCTAATGGGAATTTGTCGTTACTGTGGCCCTGCTTTATGTGTCTTTAAATTCTTAGTGGGGTTTTTCCTAAAATTGGTCAGTCGTTGGACTCATTGCATACCTTATAACTGTATAGCAGACCCTCTCCTTTCTAATGGGAACATGTCATACTTGTTACTGTGGCCCTGCTCTGTGTGTCTTTAAATTCTTAGTGGGGTGTTTCCTAAAATTGGTCAGCCGTTGGACTCACTGCATACCCTAAAACTGTATAGCAGACTTTCTCTTTTCTAATGAGAACATGTCGTACCTTGTTACTGTGGCCCTGCTCCGTGTGTCTTTAAATTCTTAGTGGGGTTTTTCCTAAAATTGGTCAGTCGTTGGACTCACTGCATACCCTATAACTGTATAGCAGACCCTCTCCTTTCTAATGGGAACATGTCGTACCTTGTTACTGTGGTCCTGCTCTATGTGTCTTTAAATTCTTAGAGGGGTTTTTCCTAAAATTGGTCAGCCGTTTGACTCACTGCATACCCTAAAACTGTATAGCAGACTTTCTCCTTTCTAATGAGAACATGTCGTACCTTGTTACTGTGGCCCTGCTCTGTGTGTCTTTAAATTCTTAGTGGGGTTTTTCCTAAATTTGGTCAGCTGTTGGACTCACTACATACCCTATAACTGTATAGCCGACCCTCTCCATTCTAATGGGAACATGTCATACCTTGTTACTGTGGTCCTGCTCTATGTGTCTTTAAATTCATAGTGGGGTTTTTACTAAAATTGGTCAGCCGTTGGACTCACTGCATACCCTATAACTGTATAGCAGACTCTCTCCTTTCTAAATGGAATTTGTCGTTACTGTAGCCCTACGCTATGTGTCTTTAAATTCTTAGTGGGGTTTTTCACAAATTTTGGCAACCCTTGCAGTCACAGCATGGGCATTACCACCCGCTCCTTTATAATGGGAGCATTTTTTTTACTGAGACCCTCCTCTATGTCTCTTCAAAGGGGTATTGGGTTGCATCCAAATTTTTGGCAGCCCTTGCAGTCACTGGATATACAATACCAGTATAGGAGACCCACTTGTTAATAAAGGGAACAACAAAGCATAGCCGGCTGATGGCTCTCTAACAATAGCGACGGCCGACTGCTGGCCTTTTAAGAATAGTAAGGGCCGTCTGGTGGCCCTATAAAAATAGGCTTTATGACTTTCAGAGTCCCTTCATCATAAATAAAACAGGATGTGTCTGATGATGTGTCACACACCACATTGCCAGATAAGGTTGTAAAATGTTAAAATGACATTTCCCGGTGAATGCATTTGTCTTAAAAAATAACGTAAAAAAAAAAACAATAGGATCTTTCTTTAGCATAAAAAACAGCATCACCAATTTAACCTCAATGTAATCACATTGTTCAGCTCATGCACCTCCTCCTCCATCTCCGAAAAGTATACATCAGTCACAAGCTGACAGCACTGCAGCACTGCCTTGGCCAAGCGGCAACAGGCTGTGCTGAAGATAACCTGCTTAATGCTTAATTGACAAACCACCCAGCACTGCAGAGTTGTTGAAAGCTGTAACACAGCAGCCTGATCTGTGGCTCTCACCGCTGAACATACAGCCAGGCATGGTCGTGTGTGACAATGGGCAGAATATGGTGATGGAGAAATGACAGCCGGGGTAGATACGGTTTCCCTCTATGCCAGTCCTTTCACCGAACTAAAGAATATGGCTGTGGTGAAATACAACTCCCACTGAGAAGCTGTTTCAGATTGAAAAACATTGTGCCCATCAGAGGATGTAAAGTTAGCACTATCATGAACTCTCCTGAGGTAGAAGCCAAAGCACACCAGAGGATTCTCTGGTGGGACCGTTCAACCCTGACAAGAAGCAGTCCTTGCTAAGAAAAGTGTGTGGGAAGGTTCCCGGACACTCTATTTTCACTGAGGAGGAAACAAACGTAAACACGGGGAGAACATACAAAGTCCTTGCAGATGTTGTCCTTGCTGAGATTTGAACTCTGGATCCCAGCGCTGCAAGGCTTCAGTGCTAACAACTGATCCAATGTGCTGCCGTTCACCCTCTAATATCTAACAGGCTGGTAAAACTTGCACCTACTGCCACTCTATCTTCAGCTCATTTTTGACAAAATGTATTTGGGCAGCCACTCAGTCTACCAAATAAAATTCCTGAGAAGGAAATTATGGATGGCTTCGCTACTGGTACTGGGGGCAGTGTTAATACCATGGCATTGTACCATAGTTTGCTGGAAATATTCCAGGCTGGTAGGAGGCAAGCAAATTCCCACAGAAAAGTACCAGCTGTAATGTTCAGGCCACATTTCAAGTGCAAGAAGCTTTAGAGGACTTCCTGGGAGAAATGACACGCAGAGTAGATACGGTTTCCCTCTATGCCAGTCCTTTCACTGAGCTAAATACAACTCTCAGCAAAAAAAGTTGTGGCCTGGCTCCATACCGTCCCTGGCCACATTCACCTGTCCACGTGTTTGTGGTTAGGCGGTCCTTCCCAGTAAGTGCACTGGGGAGGGCACGGGTTATGTTGTGGGACCCGTGCTTGTGGAATGCGGAGGCGATACCGGGAAATATAGTGGCGGCTGGGGACCGAGTATGGACACCCGGCCACCGCCGGCATGAGATTGTGAAAATATTCCGCCTCCACGAGCTTAAAAGGCCTTATTTCAAGTGCAAAGAGTGGCCCAGAAATCTGTCAGTTTAGTGTTGCGGCCTGTGGGTGGGTGGCTGGCTGGCTGGCTGCATACTTGCACTTGCATTCCAAGTAACAGAAAACTAAGCAGATGGTGGTCTCTATCATCATCATGGCCTCACCTCGGCACTATGAACTCTCCTGAAGGAGAAGCCAGGGCCTGCCGGAGGAGTCTCCGGTTCTCTGGTGGGCCCGTCCAACCCTGCTGAAAAGCAGCCCTGGCTAAGAAAAGTGTGGGGAAGGTTCCCAGACACTCTATGGCTGCTTTTTTAATGTGTATTGGCCATGTTTATGCATGTTATTTCTCAAAACGCATTATAGATCAGGCCATTGTCCAACTCTGTATTCAAGACATTAAATGCGCAAAGAAAGATGTGTGTGTGTCAAAGCACCACCGACAAGTGCGAGTTGATGTTGGACGGGCTGCCATTGCTTCTGCAACAAGCTCAATTACAGGACTTCTTGGGAGAAATGACATGCAGGGTAGATACGGTTTCCCTCTATGCCATTCCTTTCACCGAGCTAAATGCAACTCTCAGCAAAAAAAAGTTGTGAACTAGCTCCATACCGTCCCTGGCCACATTCACCTGTCCACGTGTTTGTGGTTAGGCGGTCCTTCCCAGTAAGTGCACTGGGGAGGGCACGGGTAATGCTGTGGGACCCGTGCTTGTGGAAGGCGGAGACGATACCGGGAGAAATAGTGGCGGCTTGGGACCGAGTATGGACTCCCGGCCGCCGCCGGCATGAGGTCAAGAAAAGCTTCCGCCTCCACGAGCCTAAAAGGCCACATTTCAAGTGCAAGCAGCTGTCAAAAATTTGGCAGTAGAGTATTGCAGCCTGTGGGTGGGTGGGTGGGTGGCTGCCTGCGTACTTGCACTTGCATTCCAAGGAATGGGGTAGGGACAACTGAATGCTGCAGTGGGACAAGGACGTGGACGGTGATTGTTGCAAGTCTGCAATGACAGGTGCATGGCGGGAGGCATCTTTGCATGCGCCAAGGATCACTTATGATGGGCACACTTTTAGGCAGTGACCTGGGAGTCAGAGATGCTTCCAGAGGTCTTCCCCATGCTGTTCCCATGTCTTTTCAGCACTGTATGCATGTGTCTGATGATGTGTCACACACCACATGGCCAGATAAGGTTGTAAAATGTTAAAATGACATTTCCTGGTGAATGCATTTGTCTTGGTTGAAAGCAATGTAAAAGTGCAAAAACGCATCAAAAATGCTATGTGTGAACACAGCCCAAGTTGTGCAGGAGTATTTTTGTTTTTGGTTATTTTGTTTTGCCTTATATACAAGTCATTACCCTGGAAAGGATGTTCCTTAACATATTTCCCAGGAAAATTCATTTTGGTTTAGTTTTTGTATGTTTTATTGTGAATCCGTAAAAGTGGCGTAATACTCTGACCACGTTGCTGACAGCAGTGATCTGGAAGTCAGAGATGCTTCCAGGGGTCTTCCCCATGCTGTTCCCATGTCATTTGAGCACTGTTCCCATTGATTTGGGCAATTTTTAGGCCCTCTGCAGACTGCCGGGGGGAGCCGCCTGAAAAATGCTCGAGTTTCCCATAGACTTACATTGGGCTCGTTGCTCGGGTCGAGCAACCGAGTATTCCAATTTGCTTGACCCGAGCAACGAGTACCCGAGCATTTTAGTGCTCGCTCATCACTAATAAGCTGTCCAGAAAAAATAAAAGGTCAAGTTGACAACCCTGCACTATGTGACTTCAGACTTGGGAGTCCTCACATCGCATGCACTGTGTATTGTGAAGATTATTTGGTGCCGGTGCTGGCAGCTGGAGGTAATGTTATATGCATACACCCAGCCACATTCTGACTAGACTGTTTGTGGCTTCTCTGAAATACACTTGCATTGAGTGAGGATGTGCCCATCTAGTCGGAATGAGGCCGGGAGTATGCATATTGCATACTTGCGGTCACATGAAAGTTTGCTCGCGGCACCCGCTCAGGAGAATACTCACAGTGTGGACGATGTGAGGATTCCCAAATCTGCAGTCATATAACATGACTGCAGACTTGCAACTTAAGACTGGACAACCCGTTAATCCTTTGTGAAACATCCTACTGCTATGTAAAAAAATATTTCTTTTCAGCATCGTTCCATTGCTGCAACAAGTCTCACCTTGTGAATATTCTAGCACTGGACCAGATGGAAAGGTTGGAAGCGCTATTAATATAGGCCTATGCTACTTCAGTCCACACTAATCCATATAGGGCATGCTCATTAGAAGAATCTCTTTATCAGACTACTGGCTGCTTAAGTTTTCTTGACAGCCAAAAAGCAAACTCTAAGTTCGAATGCTAAATAAATGATTTCAATACACAAGAGCCGAAAGCATTAAAGTAAACAAAATCAGATGAGGTGTGCTTTCTAAAAAGAGAAACCATTGGAGATGTTTTCTTATTGTTGCCTTGCCAGTGTTTGCTCCTATTAACCATCACACAATGCTTTTAAAATAGCGAGGTGCCCTACATAAGATCTAGGATTGGATGCGCCTTTCCTGCATATCCAATAACCTTATTTGGCATTTTGCATTCATTTTATAAATAATAAATTCAATCCCTTCAACCTCCCATCACTTTAAATAGTTTACTTCATGTAGAAAGGTAGTTTAAACAACTCTTTTGCTCCAAGGGATTGTAATCCAATGGGGAAAATACTTGTTATGGATTATATGTCATATTTTCCTACACTGTGCAGGGCCATTGGGGTTTTTTTCTCACTAAAAATAAGGAGCATGTGAAGCTTTCGTTATTTTGTTTTTTTCTTTATATTTTCTTCAACATAATGATGCAACCATTTGTTAAGAATTCACCACATAACAATGACAAAATTCCCTTGCCTAAAGCTTCATTTTCAATCTTTCTGCCACAAACCGTCAAAGTTGTTGAAGCATACAGATCTCCCTACACTCCGGCATCTGTCTTCAATGCGCTCAGTTCACTTTACTCTGCTCGGGAACAACACATTCTCCAATTCCTGTCTTATGCCAAAACTAACAAATTAGCAGCACAGAGGACATGTATTGTCATGTTGTGTCCTGAATCTACACTACAAAGGTGGCTTTTCTTCTTGAGGCACACTTTTGTATTTCTGTGTAAGTCTGTTGTGGCCAAGGGGTATCCATCCAACTTGCCACCCTTCAGAAGCATGACATATAGTATAGGGGTTTTATTCACTTGTCCAGGCTATTAGTTTAGCTGAATATTAGCTTCAATCTTATTGAGATAGAATTGGCACCATGAGTAAAATAATGCTTGCATTGTTTTTCAATTGAAGCCAATTTAAGGAAAACCACAAAACACAAGGGACAGCATTCTCCTTTAAATGGGAATACATTACCTCCATCATCAGACTGGTGTTGTATTACAAGTGCCATATGTTAACCCATGTAAGTGCTAACATGGTGTGTCTACTCCAAAATATATACTACTTAAAGGAAAGCTATCATAGGAATATGACCTATTGAAAAAAAACAGGTCCTTGCATGTATTTAAATATTGGCAAGGTTTTCTTTTTCATATTACAATCTTTATTTAAACATTTTTTTAGTAATATGACAATTTTCTCTGTGGCCATTGGAGCTTTCTTAGACTTATATTTCCCACTATTTGAGGTAGACTTTTCAGCAGGCTCCTTATCATCAGAGGCAGGATTACAATGACAGGTAATAACTCTGTACACAGCTGATAAAACAGGATTCGCCAATCACAATAGGGGATGTCACAGCTGTCCCTGCTCCTCATCTCTTCATAATGGCCCATTAGACACTTCAATACAAAAGATTCTGTGGGGTCTGACAATTGTGGCCAAGTACAGGTGTTGTTTCCTGAAACAACAGGAAGTTAGAATTTAAAAAAGCCCCAGTAGCCAGTGCAAAAACTGCAAGAGATCTACTTTTATTTTTAATATAGATGTGTGTAAAAAATAACATTGCCAAAAAAAATTACACTTAACACAAAAGCCTGATTTAACATTTGGTCATTTTCTGATGATAGCTTTCTTTGAAAAATTATACTGCCAGAATTATTTAGTGTTTAAATGGCGATATTAACAGGACAGGTCCAAATGCTAAGGACAGAGGATCCACTAAGGAGAATGCATGATGAAACCTTTGTGGTAGGTTTACCTTAATTCTTCTGCAAATATGCAATACTTTGTTTTTACAGGTAAATCTGAATTATTGCACTGCTAGAAACAATTAAGACCATGAGCATTGTTTTGTCCCTACTACTATGCTATCACTGACAGTAATTCCATATTCCATGCAGGCACTGAAGCATCTAAGAGTCCTCTAAATGTTCTGAACAAGTTTAGAAGTCCTCATATGTAATTGGTCAGTGACAACTCCCAATCATCCTTTTCTTTTTTACAAAGAATGATTGAACTAATCAAGAAATAGAGTTAACCAAGAGGAATAATGCATCAATATTCATAAAACTGGAGAGATGGTTTTGTTAAACCACCCTGACTGGTTTTCGGAATAACTGGAGCCGCATGTGTATGAGGAGTTGGACACTTTATCTCTACTTTTACATATGCGTTGGAAACTGTATATAAAGTAACTTATCAATAAGAATTTTTATGTTAAGACTTGCACTAGAGTCTTCATTTGTAAAACCGCAGCCATGTTCACTCCAATCTTTAAAATGCTGCTCCAATTCCAAAATGGCTGTTTATGTAACTATGAGTGGATATGCGAGGAGCATCAAGTCAGATCTTCCACCACAAATGGAAACAAAGATAAAAATGGCCAATCTCCTTTAAGTATATTATATAGTAGATAGCAGTAGATACGAAACAGCACACATTACACATATTAAACAAAACAAAAATCGTCAGCTAATCAGTCTTGATGGCAGAGTATATTCTTATCTGCGTGATCAACTGGGTACTTTTCATTTCCTCTAATGCTTACATGATTTTTTTTATTTGTATATGTAATGTTTATCTTCTTTAGATCTAAGTATCTTTTCTATTAGTTGTGATTTTCTTTAAAACCTAATAACTACTGATTAAACAAAAAATGACAGAAAAAAAGTCTATAAACTAAAAAAATCTGTCCTAAACTAAGGTAATTGCATTCGTTATGAATTTTCACACTTTTTGTGGTTCAACTTGAATGCATCCAGCTTGATGGCACCCTACTGGACACCATTGTGTTGGATTCTTTGAGGTCTTTCTACAGGGTTAAAAAGTAATAAAATATATACTTATAAAACATACTTCTATAAATCAAATGTATAATTTATCTGTTCTCACCAGTCATGACAAGGCATACCTTTCTCTGGTAGAACCCTAAACGTAATATTTATCAAACATACCTCTCTCGGGCTAAAAGCCTACAAATTTAAAGGGAAGATAGAATCCAGCACTAACTAAAATACATCTCTAGGCTGATGAAAGGAGTGCACCTGTTCACATTTGCTTTATTCTGTTAGGAGATTCTTGGCACTTTTTTTTTGTTGTACACTATTGGAGCGGGTGATAGCCTCCATGTTTGGCTGAGCGCTGCTTCCATAAGCCTAGGACTGGTTTTAGTTAGAAGTGGATATTATCTGTCCTTCACATTTTTAGACTTTTAGACCAGGAGAGGCATGTCTGATATCTATTAGGTTTAGGTTCCTACCCATCAAAGGTCATCTTTTTGTGACTGGTGGGCTCACAAGACTTGGTCAATTTATGTGCTAAAAACCTTCAGTTGAAAAGTATATTCTATATAGAAGTCTAAATTTCATATATTCAATGTTTGCAAATATCTTAATTTATACAGACTGTTGCTGTATTCTTTGGTTTGTATACTATGCAGTCAAAGCAGCTTGTACCTGTTTTCACTTGCTTTATTCTCTTAGAAGGAGCTGATCATCTTTTTTTTTTTTTTTTTGTAGCATAATATTGGAGATGAATGTTTGGTTTTATTATTTGTAACTGCTTCCTCACCCTTCATTTATTATGCTTTGGAGACCACTGTGAACAATAAATATCTTTTAATTGAATTTTCGATTTGATCAAAATCAAATATTTTGCCTATTTGGACATATTGGACCTTAATTGAATTTTTAAAAAAATCCCGCTTCAGTATGATCAATCAATTTTTCTCCTTAACCCTGCATCAGGCGCAATAGCCCTGACAGGCACAGCTCACACATTTTTGTTTCCCTCTCGTCTCCAAGGCGGCAGGGAATCCCACTCGTCCCAGTACCTACGTATCTTTAAGTGCTGCTTGAAAACACCCCACTCAGTTTTACAGCTGTCCTTGCAGAGAGCAGGTGTGACCTCCGTGGCCTCACTGTGCCTGAAGGTTCTCACTTTTGAAGTTTTGTACTCTCTGGGGATTTTTTATCACAATTGTTTATTTTGCTCGTTTCATGAATGAATAATGTAAAGTTTGTGAATATTTTTTAGATATAAGTAGGGTTTTCTTACAAATTAGAGGGTTTTCTTAGAAATGGTCTCTCAGGTACATTGCGCCCAAATACGTAATAATTATCTATATGATATGATAATATCATCTGCCAACTTTGCTTTTCTCACTGCCAATGTGTTTCTTCTGCTGAACTTCTAACATCTGAGAATCTGAGTGAATATTATGACTCGCCCAGGGGAATGGGGAATGACTCGGTACCAGGGCCTTTAGCCTGGCCTTTCAGGAATGTCGCGGTGGTCGGCTCCCGGGCCCGTACCCTTGGGGTTGCTCCTTAAAAGCGTTTATGGTTGTTTGTTTTATTAAAGAGTTTGTGACGCCACCCGTGGCTTCTGGTGAGGATCCACTGAGGCCGATGATAAGGCAGCTCGATGGTATAGCTCCCCACAGGTGGAGCTACGCCTCAGGGCAGTGTATGACAGGGAATGCAGGACAGGCGAGACCGAGCCGGGTCAGAGCAAGAACAGGGACAGACACGATAGTCACTTCAGTACCTTTTACTGATGGAAATTCAGGCACGTTCTGGAGCACTGTAGGGTGAAGGGTGCATATCAGGATCCTCCCCAATGAGCGGGTTTTGGGCCTCCTGTTTCTTGCCTCTGCGTAGTAAGTTTTTGACCTGCCTGGAGCTAGGCCTAACTTTGTCTCTGTCCTGCGCTGGCTGACTTGGGGTAGGGCCTTTCCTTGGAGTACACGCTCCTCAACTTGCGGGGCCTACGTGTCTCCTGGCTCTGTTACGTATAAGCACTTTAGCGATCCTGGGACTTGTAGTTCTCCAGAGATTCCGGTTATATCTTACTGGGTCATAGAGATCCCGGTAAACTTCAGACCCAGTGTCCGGTATCTGCTTCGGGGTGAGCCAGTTAAGCTCCTCTGCCCCCTATGTACTAACTCTCCACTTCACCTTCGGCCTACTCGGGCCCTCACTAGGCTACTCAAACTAACGGCAGCTTGCCGCGCTTCACCGATCTTATGGCGCTGGCACACCTAAAGCTCACCACTCTGAGCTACAACTGAGTCTCGACTGAGCTCCACCGCAGACTAACCTCTTTCAGGCTTCTACTGCAGGAACTCTCTCAACAGGTTTGCTCTCTGTCGACTCCAGTCTAGACTAGACTCCCGAATAGACTAACTGCTGCCTGGCTCCGCCTTCCCTATTTATCTATCCCTAATGGGCTCCCTCTGCTGGTCTGAGGTGGAAGGTGGAGATGTGTGAATGGTTATGGGGGCCTCTTGTGGAGGAATCCATCAATACACCCTTCTAGGATCTGTGATACCAAGCGCAGCTGGGCATCACAATTACTCCAGTAGCATGTAAGTGCCTTACAATTACGTTTTTTTTCCTAATTTTAATGTTTATTAATAGTTATGACCTGAAAACTGGAGGCTATTTGGCGGTAGTTGTGAAATTTGGGCACTTTTTATTTTATTACGTTTATGGTTATTAAATGTTTTTTTAGCATCTGATATTTGTGTACTCTCTTTTAATACATCCCTATAAAGGTCACTGATTGCTTTTAGAGCCAAGAAATTGAGATAATTAGATATTATAGGTGGCTTTCTAACCTGTGCCTAAACTCGGGAGGGCCAGAGATGCGCCTGACCCAGGATGAGTAAGAAGAGCAAGGTAGAGATTTGTCAATTGTGAAGGCCACACAGTTAGTTTATACATATATACATTTCTATATATCTATCTTCCTAATTGCAAACCATAATAGAATATGTTTTACATCAGCGTTACACTTAAAGTTCAGTAAATACAAGTAAATATGACTCCGACTAATGTATTCCGGCATAGGGAAGGTTTGACAAGATCCTTATTACAGTGAGAAGAGTAGGGATTACAGAAGACAAATTGCCGCTGTTTTATTCATAGAACATTAGCATATTACAAGGCACGATCCACGTTAGGCGCCTCGGTACAGTAATTACATTAACTGCTGTGAGCTGGAGACTGTCTTCATAACTTATAATAGAAGACATAGAACTGCTCTCGGCTGTCTCAGAAGCTGGTCTACATGTTGTATAACTTCAGCTAAACTGACACACAGGAATATAAAAGCGTCACTCCACTACATACAGCACTGGCGGTACTTGCAGTATGCATGTGATGACTATTATTGGTCCTTGTCACTCATGTTCTGCTTGTGGTAGCATACAGAAGTACCTGGCCTAAGCTATTCCTCTAAGTGAAACATCATTGTTATCATTACTGACATTGGTGCTCATTAAAATACATAAGTTAGACACTGGATTTGTGTAGTCCCTGAAAGCTATTTCATGTTCCTTGCAGGGATATACAAATGAATAGCGACGGCATCCATTTACTTAAAGGAAAAGTGAAATTTGGACTTGTGATTCGTAAAGAAGGGTCGCAATTCAAGTTTTGAAGGCCTTTGTATATTTTTATACTGAAATATATGTACATACTGTATATGCATAAGCACTTGTCAATACTTAAGACATGCAGTATGTGTTCCACTTCATATTTTTACTGTCCAAAATTAAGAATTTAGCTTTTTAATTAAACATTTTTACAGCATAAAAAATAGTATTTTATAAAGGAATCAATATTAAAGTGGATACATACTGATGACCTATTCCAGTGCCCTTACTAGGGTATGGCAGGCAGGGCATTTTCCCCAGTGACAACCAGAAGGGGGCGCTTCTCAGCTGTTCTCCAAGCCAGTTGTCTAATTGACAGCAAGCTCAGAACAAGTGAAACGCCAGCTCCCTGCATTCAATTGTTCTCACGTCTTCAACTGAAGCTCTGATCACTGGCACTTCCAGGTCAGGGAGATGTCAGCAGCATGATCAGGTCACCCGATCACACTGCTGACGTCACCCGATCACACTGCTGACATCACCCGATCACGCGGCTGACGTCACGCGATCACAAGGCTGACATCACCGATCACACTGAGGACATCACCCGATCACGCGGCTAACATCACCCGATCACACTGCTAACGTCACCCGATCACACTGCTGACGTCAGCCGGTCACACTGCTGACGTCACCCGATCACACTGCTGATGTCACCCGATCACACCGCTGACGTAACTTCTGCACCGCAGAGAAGGATGGTGTAAGAGAAGCTCTATAAAGGAAGCCAAAGAAACAAATTAGCTTTATTGTAGGGGGTGATAGTTTGAGGACACAATTTGGGTTTCCTCAAACTATTGCTGCATTAGTAATATAATTAAATAACCTGGCACTACTACGTACCACTATAATCGGTTTTGGACTTTATAGTACTTTTTTTTTTCAACTTTCTACGAGTCTTAACCTTTTTTAAAAAGAGTTATCTCTGATCTTGGTCTAACAACAGGCAAAATGATGACATAAAAAATAATTATAATTCACCTATCAAATCTCACAGCTCAAGTGATCGAAATTGATCCTGCAGTAATTAAATGTATTTATTTATTTATTTTACTCACTTACATAGCGCCATTAATTCCACAGCGCTTTACAGACATTATGGGCACTGTCCCAATTGGGGCTCACAATCTAAATCCCCTTTATGCCACATTACGTGTATCATCAACATGACCACTGTGTCATTGCTCCAACTGGGAACACAAAAGTGGTGTCACTTGAACGGCGAAGGTTTAAAGGGGCTTTGTTATGTTCTTTGTTCAGGAGCACACCACTCCCCTACCTAGGTTTCCTGCTTAACAGGGAGTTGTGGTTCTCCTGATGATTAACAGTTCAGGCTGGCTCCATAGTCGCGCTTCTTGGCTTGAACTTTGCACTCCCTGATTCTGCAAGCAGAGGCAATTTTGCTTCTGCTACATTGGAGGAGCACTGTGGGACTGAAGATGGCCGGGTACAACAATCTGGCCAGCTGCAGAGCAGCAATCTTTCCTAGGAAACTGGCCATCTCTGTATTGTATTAGTGTTTTAGTAACATAGGCAAGGAACAGTAAACTATAGGATTAAAAACCCCGCAATTCTTGTTATTTTTAATAAGAGGTAAATTGTAAGGTTGCTTGTTTTTACAAGCATGGCACAATTTTACCAATTTAACAAGATGAGACAACCTCTTTAAAAGGCGAGTTATGGTTATTTTTATGTTATATTACTTGCTGTTAGGCAACTTTCATAAAATCCCACACAATCCTTGCACGTTTGTCTTATATTCTTATTCAATTTTTTTTGGTTATTTTTATATTTTTATTTGATATACAGAACAACTGATGATAAATGTGGTCTATTTTATTGCTGTCCTATAAGTGAATGGCACATACTGTCACGTATCACCCATCGTGACTGACATTTTATATATTCTCTTCAATAATATAACTTATTCGTTTGTTCCTGTGGATGATTTGCAAAAAAACCTCTTAGGACATTGGTAATGGGTAAGAGAAAATACAAAAAGAAAAAAAAATTGTATTTGTTCAATATTTGAAATAGGACTGTGGTTTCCATGAAACATAACATGACAAAAAGAAGAATTTACATCTTTATTGAGCTATTTATGAATGTGTAATTCATGCAATATCCACAGTGGCTTCATCTTGTTCTGCTGCTGACATGTTATTTGATACTCTGTAAATCATATGTGCTGTGTGAACAGGGCAGAGACGTGCATTCATTTCTTCATAGCTAAAGAAAAGTCAATGCATTTTGTTACCGGTAACAAGGTCTTTTTTTCTCAGCAAAGTCAGGAGGATGAAGATATTTTAAATAAAAAAAATAGGTTTGAGTAATTTTTATTTTCTGAAGAACTGTTGTATATGCAGCAAAGTCTAATCTAATATCCCAAATGTATAAAATATATCTATCAATCATAAAAACATGAAATTATCAAACAAAACATATTTGTTTTTATCTCATATATTTTTATGTATATTGTATTTATATATCAATCTATCTGTATTTCTGTCTATCTCGTATCTATTGATCTATTTTATGTCATTCTTTTCTATTTGCCATCTATCTATTTATGTCATATCTGTCTATCTCATAGCTAACTGTTATGTACAGGTATCTCTCTCCTATCTATGTACATTTATCAATTAATCAATCCATCTATATCTATCTATTATCTATCTATTATCTACAAATCATCTATCTATCGCTCATATCTATGTATCTCTATTTAGCTATCTAATCTATGTATTATCTATCTCTCATATACAGTTATGGCAAAATAATAACAGTCTACCATCACTAATGTGTTTAATTACTGGTTTTGGCAGAAAAGATCATACAGCATGGGAAAAAAATTTATGCCTAGTCGTTGGCGAGCAATGGACTACCAACAGAATCAACAGTCGTGACATGCATGCTACTAATTGGGTGTAATTGACTCATTTAATGAAAGGGGGTGTTCTAATTAATATAAATGTAAAGTTCAATTAATGAGATCATTCATTCTGTGAAGAAACGTGTCAACAATGGCCCTTATTTAAAGGAAGGCAGCAAATGTTGTACCTGCTGGTTTTAGCCCTTGGTCGGTGAGTAAAATGGGTGGCTCCAGACATTGTACTGAAGGAGAAAGAACTTTTATCAAGAAGTTGATTGAAAAGGGGAAAACATATAAAGAAGTGCAGAAAATAATTGGCTGCTCAGCTAAAAAAAAGTTCCAATACTTTAAAATGGCAAACAAAACCCAAAACATGTGGTAGGAAAAGAAATACTGCCATCCGCATAGATCATACAATAACAAGAATGGCAAAGAAGCATCCAATGATCAGCTCCAGTGAGATCAAAGAAGATCTTCAGTTACCAGTGAGTCCTACAATCATCAAAAGACGCCTATGTGAAGCCAAACTATTTGCAAGAAAGCCTTGTAAAATACCTTTGCTGAAAAACAGACATGTGTTGAAAAGATTACAGTTTGCCAAAGAACACATGGACTGACTTAAAGAGATATAGCACAACATTCTATGGACAGTTGAGAGAAAGATTGTTCTTATTGGGTCTAAAGGTCGCAGACAGTTTGTGAGACAGCCCATAAATACTGAATTCAAGCCACAGTACTCTGTAAAACATGGAAGAAGCGTAACGGTTTGGGGATGTTTCTCATACTATGGAGTTTGGCCCATTTATCACATACCAGGCACCATGGACCAGATTGAATATATCAAAATACTGGAAGAGGCCATGTTGCCTTATACTGAAGAAGAAATGCTGTTGAAATGGGTGTTTCAGCAGGACAACGACCCCAAACACACCAGCAAGTGGGCAACATACTTGTTCGGGAACAACAAGATTGGTGTTATGAAGTGGCTAGCCCAATCCCCAGACCTCAATCCAATTGAGAATTTGTAGAGACATCAAAAATGCTGTTTTTGATACAAAACCTAAGAATGCAAACGAACTGTGAAACTGTGGAATGTAGTACAGTCAACTTGGACTGGAATACCTTTTGTAGGTGTCAGATGTTAGTTGACTCCATGCTTCACAAATGTAAAGCAGTTATCAGAAGTAAAGGTTATACAACTAAATATTAGTTCAGTGATTAACAGAAAAGCAAGCTAAGTCTGTAAACAAATTTCAGTTTATTCTGTAAATATTCAAGTTTGTAAATGAAAATGCAGACACTGTTATTTTTATGAACAGTCTATTACTCTTTTTTCTTCATTTTCATGTTAAAATTGATATTTTGTTCATGCTTTCATTTGGAATTGAATGTGCAGTGCTCACAGTGCCTTTGTGTATATGGAAATAAATGCTATTATGAGGATTGAGGTTTTTCTCAATTGTTTTAAACATACTGCTGTTATTTTGTACATAACTCGCAAGCTTACAGTCTATAAGGAGATTGAGGGGACACAAAAGGTAACATGTACATATGTTGTATAATACAGTCATAATATACTAAATCGGGTATGTACATAACACTACATGAACTGGTTACCAGCCAGTATGTGTACAGTACAGACAGAAGCTATTCAATGCATGGATGGTATGAAAATGAATTTGAAGAAAATTTTAATATGGGTCAAACTAGGACAGTTAGATAAGTATATTGAGGGGATAGGCCAGTCTAAAGAAATGGGTTTTTAGGGCCCGCTTAAAACTGTGGGTATTGGGAATTAATCAAATTGTCTTGGGTGGTGCATTCCAAAGAATTGGTGCAGCATGTGAGAAATATTGGAGACGGGAGTGGGAGGTTCAGATTATGGAGGATTTTAGTTTTAAGTCATTGGCAGAACGGTGGGCATGGGTAGAGTGGTAGACAAGGGAGGAGATGTAGGGGGGTGCTGAAGCATGGAGCGCTTTGTCGGTAAGAGTGATAAGTTTATATTGAACTCTGTATTGGATGGGCAACCGGTGCAATGACTGGCACAGGGAAAAGGCATCGGTGGAGCGGTTGGCGAGGAATATGATCCTGGCTGCTGCGTTCAGGATGGATTGAAGAGGGGAAAGTTTAGTAAGAGGGAGACAGATTAGTAAAGAGTTGCAATAGTCCAGACGAGAATGAATAGGAGCTACAGTAAGAGTTTTTGCCGAGTCAAAGGTAAGAAAAGTTCTGATTCTTGAGATATTTTTAAGGTGTAGATGACATGAACGAGCGAGTGGTTTGATGTGAGGAGTTAAGGAAAGATCTGAATCCAATATGACCCCAAAACAGCAGGCATGTTGCTTGGGAGTAATGGTAGAGCCACAAACGGAAATGGCAATATTGGGTATACGTAGGTTAGTGGAGGGGGGAAATACGAGTAGTTCAGTTTTTGACAGATTCAGTTTTAGATAGAGGGAGGACATAATGTTAGAGACAGCGGAAAGACAATCACTGGTATTTTGTAATAACGCAGGGGTGATGTCCGGAGCAGAGGTGTATAATTGGGTATCATCAGCATAGAGATGGTACTGAAAACCAAATCTGCTGATTCTTTGTCCAATAAGAGCGGTGTATAAGGAGAAAAAAAGGGGACCTAGGACTGATCCTTGAGGAACCCCGATAGTAAGGGGAAGGGGAGAGGAAGAGGAGTCATCAAAAGACACAGAGAAGGAGCAGTCAGAGAGGTAGGAGGAGAACCAGGAGAGAACAGTGTCCTTGAGGCCAAAAGAGCGGAGCATAGTTAACAGGAGCTGGTAATCCTCGTTGTCGAATGCTGCAGAGAGATCCAGAAGAATCAGCAGGGAGTAGTGACCATTAGATTTAGCTGTTAGTAGATCATTAGAGACTTTAGTGAGTGCAGATTTAGTAGAGTGTAAAGAGCAGAAACCAGATTGTAAAGGGTCAACAAGAGAGTTATCTGAGAGATAGCGGATTAGATGGGAGTGGACCATGCATTCCAGGAGTTTAGAGATAAAGGGAAGATTGGAAACAGGTCTGTAGTTAGCAGCGCAGTTCTGGTCAAGGGATGTTTTTTTAAGTAATGGATGTATGCTGGCATGTTTAAAAGAGGGAAAAATACCAGATGAGAGGAGGAGGTTGAATATTTTAGTTAAGTAAGCGGTGACAGTTGGAAAAAGGGACTGAAGAAGAAGTGAGGGAATAGGGTTACTGGTGCAGGTGGTAGGGTGAGAAGATGCAAGGAGCCTGATCACTTCTTATTCCATGACTGGTTCGAAGTCAGAAAGTGAGCAAGATACAATGTAGGAAGGAGGAGCATGCATAACATTTGGGGATTGGGAGAAAATTTCCTGTTTGCCTGGGTTGTTGCCGTCTATGCCGAGTTGTTCTATGTATAGGAGGTGCGACTTCATCCTGGGCGTATTGCAAGGTTTTGTTATAATGCTTCAGTGCTGTTTTCATAAATTTCTGGGTGTTAATGGCGCGTATATTTCTAGAAGAATGGAAAGTGGGGGTGTCTTGAGTAGGGTCACAGTTCTTGACAGAGAATGAAAGAAGGTTGTGGTCAGAGAGCGGAAGAGGAGAGTTAGTAAAGTCATGTACTGAGCAGAGCCAGGAGAAGATCAGTTCCAGTGTGTTCCCGTCTTCATGTGTAGGAGAGTTAGTAAGCTGTGAAAGGCCGAAGGAGGAGGGTAGCGATAAAAGATGAGCGGCAGATGGGGAAAGGGGATCGCCAATTGGGATGTTATCCCCCATGATGAGAGTGGGGATATCGCAGGATAGAAAATTTGGAAGCCCGGCAGCAAAGTGATACAGGAACTGATGGGGGGAGCCTGGAGGGCGATACACAACCGCCATTCACAGGGAGAAGGGACGGTAGAGTCTGACGGTGTGGGCCTCAAAAGAAGGGAGGAAAAGGGAGGGTACTGGGGGGAGTAACCTGAAAAGTACACCCCCAGAAGAAGGCATGTTGCCGAAACGTGCATAGGGGCAGTGGCACCATAGACTGACATTACACATGTGAGTACTCAGGGCATATTTTTCTTGCTTGAGTTTGGTTTTGGATGTTTATATATAATGAATTGTTATTAGCACTGTGGACTTTAGTATTTACCTGTATTAGAAGTATATGGGCTCTTGGCAGCTCTTATGAGTGATTGTAGCTTACACTCTGTTCAATTATCCAAACTTTTATATACATGCTTATTTTGATTAAGCAGATGTCTTTCTATGGTGCCTAATATGGACTTATCACCGATTTTTTTTTGTTGCCATTTGAGACTTTATGTGTGTTTTGGTTTTATATTTATTAACTTCAATAAAGTTTATATATTTTTATCTATGGCTCTATATACATTGTTTTTCCAATTCTGATTTATCCTTCGTTTGACGTTGAACAGTTTACATGGTCTTGATCCACAGACAATTATATGGGATCTCTCCCAGTGGTCAATTTTTGCTGGCTGAAAAGTACATTTTGTTGAAAGGAGCAGACCAACACCTCCACCTGATCTGTTGTTAGGTCTTGGGGTATGAGAGAAGTGTAGGCCACCATATGAGAGAGCAGCAGCCACGGTGGTGTCCGACTGCTGGATCCATGCTTCAGTGAGAGCCACAAAGTTGAGGGAATTTGAGAGGAAAAAGTCATGGATGTAGGAGAATTTATTACATGCTGACCACACGTTCCAAAGAGCACAATTGAAAGAGACAGAAGGCATGCAGGGAATATTAATGAGATTAGCAGGGTTTCTGAATATAGCAGGGAAAGGGTTAGTCTTATTATTACTAGAAGGTCCTGGATTAGGAGAAATATCACCTGCGAGTAAGAGAAGGAAGATAGAGAAAGTGAGCATATATATAGTTGAGTGATTTGTGAGAGCGTTTCTTGTGTTGTATGGTGGGAATGAATGGGTCTGTGCGGTATAACTGTGTAGAAAGAGTGACAGCTGTACATAGGAGAAGAGAGGAGAGAGGGGTTAATATGGATGAAATGTGCAGAGTTTGTGGGAGAACTGTGAAAATGGATGATTGTAGCAGCAAGAACATAAATGGCACAAATACAAATGGTGAACACTGTTTGCAAAACAGATGACCTGGAAGCAAGTTTGTTTAATTGTCTTGCATGTCTTACCTGTCTCCTGCCCTGTCGAACTGCCATATACAACTGCCGAGTCACTTTGAAAATATATGGTACTTCGATAAAATATGCATAAATGCTATATGCATAAATACACCCCGCCTAAATGCTGCCCTTTAGCTATGTCTCAATATATAGGGAAGTATCTGCTTAGATCTAACACAGAATTAACTCATTAGCAATCAATTAGCTACGTTAAGAGGACGTGAAATCACGTTGACATCTTCATGCTGTTTTTATACCAAAGCGCAGGTCGTCTGTCTGGGCCACAATAGGGAACAGTTGACTATTTTATTGGTCAGTATGCCAGTTGTAGCGCCCCGAGGGTTCGGCCGCTACAGGGGTATTGCACCTCAGCCAGAGGTGTGATATCCCACTCCCGGGCAAGGAGGGAGTGTGGACCAGGGCTCGGTAGGCTGCATGCATCACACACACCCCATTTCCGGGGGACAGCTCAACGGTGCTCCCACGAGACAGAAGTGCAGGCACGACAGCATCTGTCCCTGGCTGGAGTGGGGAGGGGGAAGCACACCCAGTGATGTAGGAGCAGGAGGGGAGGGTTTCTAGGCATAGGGAGGAGCCCATTGGTTGCAAGTCACCTGGGCTCATACACAGAGAGGGAGGTATATAAGGTGGGCACCATCTTAGAAGTTCAGACGAGACAAGACAGTCAGAGGAGGAGAAGAGGAGAGGAGCTCAGCCAGAGAGGGTTGACAGAGAGCTGTGGCTCAGCCAGGGCCCAGCTCCACGAGGCAGGCCTAGAGTGAAGGCCAGAGCCAGAGGAGAAGGACAGTAACAGCAAGGAACAGAAAGGAACAGAAAGGAAAGAAGGAAAGAAACAGAACACCAAGAGAGGCCCAGAGACACGAAGGCAGAAGGAACCCCAAAGGCCAAGGAGATTGCGGGTGACGGGTTGGCAGAACAGGGTACCGGATCCCAAGTTGGTGGAGGCGACTAATCCTCAGCCAAGGACCGGCGGTCGCCATCATATTTTGGTGCGACCCCTCACTACACCTACTAGAAAGGCATACCACATAGGCTCAGGGCAGCGAGCATGAAGCCCTCCCAGGAGAAGGCCCGAGGCAGCTGGACAAAAGTAGTGTCACTGGTGGGGCACGGCCAGAGAAAGGAATAGAAGGGAGTCCTGGGCCACACTCCGGAATTACCTGGGCGTTGACCGAGCCCCTTGTCTTGTGGACGCAGCACGGCTCGGGCGGTCCTACCTGCGCAGAAGTGACCTGGATGAGAACTGTGAGTAAAGCATTTGAACTGCAACACCTTGTCACTGTGCTTTCTCACCGCGTCGGCACTATTAGTCCTGGGACTCCCGCACCATCACTCCCATCCTCTACTACACTGCCCAGGGGCTGCACTCCACCCGTGGGGAGTCACACCACCTCAGCTGCATACCCCATCAGCCCCAGCAGTCTGCCTTGCAGCGGCGGTCCGCACTGGCCGCAATCCACGGGTGGTGTAGTCGGACAATTAACTTAAAACCTTACAAATAGACTGCCACTGAATTGACCACCCTGGGCACGGGCCGGGTCATCGCCACGGAGACTACAACCCACAGCGATCCGGCTCCGGGTATTCCCCGCACACACGTGCACGCACAACACAGGCCCAGGGGGCGAGTCACCAGTCATTTCCCTATTCCAGGACTAGTAGTCACTGCAGTCCTTTATCATATATGTAGTTACGTGGTCGGCCCGTAACAGAACCTGGCTCAATCCTTCCATAACGTCAATATTTACAACAATGAATTCTACAAACCATTTCTGCGTATTTTTAGTGTAAAATCTAGCCTGTTAATTTTCCTCTGTCAAAGCGTTCACCTCTCTAGTGCTTGAAGCAGAATATACAGAATATACAAATAGCTGGAGCGAATCTCCAAGGCACGCAATATAATCAGCCCATCTGTGTGTACTTACAGCTGCTTTGCTTGCATGAAATCACCGGGGAACAGCTACAACACATGCAAGAAATTGCAAAATGATTGTCAGTCATTTCTCTATTTGCAATTTACAGCAGTTACCTGTGACTTTGCTAGGCTTATTAAGCTTTGGTGTCACGTACTTTGCTTGTCATAGCAGAACTCATGTATATCTCATATACTACATGCCTGTGAGGTTTTAGTAAATGTGATGGATCCCCATATTCTCAGGGTTAAAAACCATCAGTGCCAAGTTGCTAAGGGCAACACATTTTACTTGGACCAATATGTCACATACGACAAACTTTTTCTTTGATTTTATTACAGGTCAAAGGAAGGACTTAAGGAGATTTTTTTTATTACATGCAAATTGGTGATAATGAGGTGATTACTGCAATAAAGCAGTTTGTAATAAGATTAATATGAGCTCCGTGCAGTAAAATATGATTTTGTAAATTTTTTAATAGCAGTATTTTCAATTTTTATGTTTTATCTTCGATCTCTGGTAACATTACAGTTTTAATGCCCGTGATACTTTGCTAAAAAAAAATAAATAAAAGGGTAAAAATGACTTATTACTTATGCCAAGGCTTCATATTTACTAGGAAGACCTAGAGGCAAGAATACCTTCCAAAGGAAAACTGAGCAGTGTATATACAGATTTACATTTTGGGTGTTTATATGATATTTAGCCTATGAAATGCTTTAGGATGAAAAGAAGGTCAGGTAAGAAGGAAAAGTAAAAGGATGTAGTGAGTGCTAGAAGCTGTAAGAAGACAAATGTCAAAATACATACATGACTTGAGCTGGTGGATACTTGATTGGTGCACCAGACAATCTGAGAGTGATTCATTCATTTCTGGCATAAAACACCTTGAAATATTGCAAAAATTTTTGTGCAACTTGAAATTGGGCAAAAAGTTTGTGACTCATACCAACAGAGTGAGTGGAGCATGGGAGGGTAGGGGAATGACAAATTGATCAACATTTAAACCAGATCCTGAGGAGACTAGCATATCTGGCATAGACATACAGTAGTTATAACATGCCCCTAATTATTAATTAATTTGGCACATCTTACTCTAGCGCTGCCTTCATTAAGATGCCAGTGTCAATGAATCACTGTATCTACATTGTCCTAAAAGAAAGTTGCAGAGTAGTGTTTCCATTCCCAGGTTCTTGTTTTCTCAGTGGAGCCCAAAAGTTAACTATAAATTGTGAAATTACTCTCTCGAACGAAGCTTCAGTATTGTTAGAAGTAGTGGTGGTTCATTACACCAGTATCACTAGGAGTATCTAGAAAGAGCTGGCAAGCCTGGGACCACTTGCAGCTGCCAAGTTTAGAGCATTTTTATGGCCATGACTATCTGAGAAACAAGGAATACCAGGAAGGTTATGCAAGTGGCAATATATGAGACTATTATGAATTAATGGAAAAACAGCAGCCTTCTTATTCTACAGATTTCAAGTTCAAAATTCCAATACAGGGTTCTAGATATTTTACACATAAAAGTAAAACATAGGCTCTGATTCATTAAGATCAGCGTTGTTCACGTTGGTCGAGATGAGGGGTCATGCTGCCTTTTAGTAAATAAGACACATCTGAAAAGTGGTGTGTGCCTTCATTTAAGGAATGCCTCAGCTCGTCATGAATTTGAAGAGCGAGTATCGCCATGCCCCGTCGCGCCCCCACATCCTGCGACCGAAAGTGGTATCAATAAAGATTTCAGCTCGCCATGCAAGAGCAAGCCATTACACAGCTCCATCAACATAAAAATTAAACGTTACTAGTCTTGGAAATAGGAAAACAAACCAAATTTTGTCAAATTTCCCAGCAATTGTTCACTACATAAATAAAAAAACTATACAAGACTGGTAATCATACTGACCTGTAAAATTATATTGCCAGGTCATTATTGCTGCACAAAGAACGCCATGAAAACAAAACCATAAAACAATTACAGAATTGTGTTGTTTTTTTTTTTATTTCACCACATTTGTAATTTTTTTCAACCATTTTCAGTACATTGTATTGTTAAATGAATGATGTCACTCAGAACTACAGCTCGTCCAGAAAAACATAAGCCCTTATGTCAAGTGAAAAATAAAAAAATTATTATTCTTTAAAGAAGAGGAGGAAAAACATGAAAGCACCAAATCGCTCAAATGAGAAGGGAGTAATTTTGCAAGGGTTTTAAAAATGGTGTATATAAGGTATTGCCCCAGTTGTAATGATAGCAGCAGGTGGAGCTCAATGTTAATTAGCCCCTTAACAACATATTACGTATAGGGGACATCATATACCGTCTCCCTGACTCTGATGCAAGCTTGCAAACCAAGCTCGCAGGTTTGCAGGCAGATGATGGCAGTTGTTAATCTGTGACAGCGGCATTGACAGTGCGCCGGCAGGGAGGCGCACTGTTATGTGATCACCAGGTGCCGATTGGTTGCCATGTTGGCCATGTTTCTGCTAAAGACCCCCAATCTCTGTCATGACTCATGATGGTACACCTGTGAAAGCAAGCATGTGGCTGACGTTCATAGGAGACCATAATTTTTGCTATATACATCAGTGCTGTGGCATTGCTGAATATAACACAAGCAATATATAAAATAGGCTTCAAAGGTAAAGCTTCACTTTATAGGCTCATTTACATGTCAGTTTTTTCACTTACGAGAAAAACAGACCGCGTTTCATATGTGATTTTCATCAAAATGTCATCAGATTTTCATCAGTATTTGGTCTGATTTTTATCAGTTTTTCTGGTATGTGGAAAAAATATCAATTTTCTTCTATCAGTCTGAAAAAAATGGTTTACACTTGAAGGGCATTCGAGTGCTGTCCAATATTTTCACAGACCCTTCGGGATTGCCGATTGTGATCCGACACTCAGATCAATATAGCACATGTCTCCATGATTTTGTGCAGACCAATTGGTCAAGAATCATGGAGATCTCAACAGCCCTATTCACTATTATAAGTATAAGTGCTATCATTAAAAAAACATGGATAACACTTGTATGCAAAAAACTGACTTGTGAATGAGCCTTAAAGGGAACCTATAACCTGTCTGATCCGAGGACAGCATGATATAGAGAATGAGAAGCTTAGAAGAAGGATATGTAGGGTTGTGGACAATATTCAGATTAAGTTATATTTTATTCAGTGAAATCCCTAGGGCTTATATATATATGTGTCCTTTTGGTGGGCCTACAAGTGATTGACAGGTATCTCTGCATGCAGTCATACAGGGAAGACTGTCAGTCCCTGAGTAGGACCACCCACTGGACTCATGCATACAATAGCAGGGATTTTCAATAAATAGAATACAAGTGATACTGAATCTTTTCTCTCAAAAATGTATATTAATCTGATCGGCTCACTCTGCTCTATACCATCCTGCCTGCAGATTAGACACCATTTTCTTCATGACAAGTTCCTTTTAAGTTTTAGCCTACAGCTGGTTTCTCAGCCAAGTTAGGAAGAACCAGTGTGGATCTATTAACCAGCTATTTAAGACCCTGGGCAGACATACGAGGCAATGCATGAATGAACCTTTTGCTCTTAGCCGGTGTATTTGGGTTATGAACATACGCTATAAGGTCTGATGATCTGATCAATACCGTCTTGTTCTACTAGTTTGCTTTCTATAAGTACAGATTCAAGAAGAACTTTTACAAACTTTTATGAGAAGCTGTAATGGAGTAATTGTAATAGATTTCCAGTATTACTATGGACTATTAGTGCTTAAAGCCTAAGAGAGGCAATTTACCTCTATAAGCTGTTACTTTTAGTTACAATTGTGGCACCTTAGAATGTTCTTTATGGCTAATCTAAACAATTGCTTGCTCATGGTAATTTGTGCTGTTTTATCGTAATGAAAATGCCTGCATAAATGGAAGTCTCTTCTTTTTGGCAGATTTGTAAACACCAAGAAATGTGTTAAGTCATTTTAAAACACACTAAAATTGGGTTCACTTTAAAAAAAAATCTACATTTTTGCACATAAAGCTTAGTTATTACACAATGAAGCATTATCTTTTGTAACTTGCGGATTGATGAGGCTCTGACTGCTGGGTCCCTCACCAGTCCACAGAACAAGGATCTGAAATGCCCCGGAGAAACTATGCACTATTCATTTCCTATGGGACTTCAAAGTATAGCTGAGTACAGAACTGGACTTTTTCCTGCAGTTTTATACACCATGAAAGGCACATGGCCAGCCACTGCCCTGATCCAATGTGGCATTTCAGAATCCCATTCTCAGAACCAGTGGGGTCCTAGTGTTTGGACCTTCACCTATTGGCAAGATACCACTTTGAATTGCAGATATTCATTTTAATGATTGGAATAACCCTTTAAGTGAAGTGAAGTAACTAATTCACGTGGCTAACTTCACTGACTGGCTCTTAGTGTGCTCAACTCCCCTCCATTACTTGTGGGCAATGGTCGGTTCAAAGTAACGCGGCCAGTTGCGAAGAGCGTGACTACTGCACACAGAAAATAGGGTGCTCGATTATTAAAAGTAACAGTAAAGTCAGTGACCCCCATGATTTGCTCTCTATTTGACTTTATGGCTGGAAATCAGAAATCAGTCGATAAAATATATGACACAGGGATACTAGAATAATTTCATCAGGTCTACTGACCGTTTTGAAGAATCGATGAAGAAGAGAAGTTTTAAACATTGTTCTCCATTTACAAATGCCTGCTTTATCCACATCTCCAGAAATGATCTAATTCTAAGAAAAGTGGAACCTACATTTTGAAGCTTTTTAAGCTAAATAATAATGTATTCATGCCATCCTGGAAATTGCAGTTTAATTCAGCCAGACAACCACATTAGAAGAAAGGGTACAGCGTTCATTATGTCTAAAATGTGTCTATGCATGGCAAATACTCCAAGCATTCTCATTTTACTATCTGTTTAAAAATTCTGATGATTACTGGATTTCTATTTTAATATTGTCATAAACAAGCAAAATCCATGAAGGGGTCAGTTCTAAAGTTACAAGCAAAAATTAGACTAATAACCTACATAAGATGAGCTATTAAAACCAGCCCTTAGTGGTTGTGTATCCTCAGCAAAGAATTCAGAGTAGGTAAGCAGAATGAATTTATGACGTATGGCATTGTGTTCCATTACTTAATGTTTATTTATAATACTACATATATAGAGACATAAGCAAAAACAAGCAGCAGCACGCAATTTATAAAGCCTGTTACTTCATTAAGATTTTATCATCCACCTCCTCTAAAAAGCCTCTTCCCTCACTTTGTTAAATCTGCTTTTACTCGGTGCTGTTTCTGCATTATTTTAATCTTTGCTTCCCTACTTTACATGCACTCTCAAATTTTAAACAAGTAAAATTTGTGCATTAGCTTGCCCTTTTTCATTTATGATTTATGACTGACAGGTTCCTTGCTGCAACTTAATGGTATGAGAGAGACATTATTTTAAACATTAAAGTGAAAACCATTTACAAGTATGATAAGAGAGGTCTGCTGACATTAATCTTTAAAATAGCCACAAGGTGCTCTCATAAGCCGGTGCTCCACCAACAGGTGAAACTAAGGGGACAGCCGAGAAAACAGAATAAACTAATAACACAACTTGCTTACAAATACTTAATATACACTGATAATATACACCATGTACACATCAGTGTATATTACCTATTTTCATATATGTATACAGAAATGGATATATATACAGTACAGACCAAAAGTTTGGACACACCTTCTCATTTAAAGATTTTTCTGTATTTTCATGACTATGAAAATTGTACATTCACACTGAAGGCATCAAAACTATGAATTAACACATGTGGAATTATATACTTAACAAAAAAGTGTGAAACAACTGAAAATATGTCTTATATTCTAGGTTCTTCAAAGTAGCCACCTTTTGCTTTGATGACTGCTTTGCACACTCTTGGCATTCTCTTGATGAGCTTCAAGAGGTAGTCACCGGAAATGGTTTTCACTTCACAGGTGTGCCCTGTCAGGTTTAATAAGTGGGATTTCTTGCCTTATAAATGGGGTTGGTACCATCAGTTGTGTTGTGCAGAAGTCTGGTGGATACACAGCTGATAGTCCTACTGAATAGACTGTTACAATTTGTATTATGGCAAGAAAAAAACAGCTAAGTAAAGAAAAATGAGCAGCCATCATTACTTTGAGAAATGAAGGTCAGTCAGTCCGAAAAATTGGGAAAACTTTGAAAGTGTCCCCAAGTTCAGTTGCAAAAACCATAAAGCACTACAAAGAAACCGGCTCACATGAGGACCGCCCCAGGAAAGGAAGACCAAGAGTCACCTCTGCTTCTGAGGATAATTTTTTCCGAGTCACCAGCCTCAGAAATCGCAGGTTAACAGCAGCTCAGATTAGAGACCAGGTCAATGCCACACAGAGTTCGAGCAGCAGACACATCTCTTCAACAACTGTTAAGAGGAGACTTTGTGCAGCAGGCCTTCATGGTAAAACAGCTGCTAGGAAACCATTGCTAAGGACAGGCAACAAGCAGAAGAGACTTGTTTGGGCTAAAGAACACAAGGAATGGACATTAGACCAGTGGAAATCTGTGCTTTGGTCTGATGAGTCCAAATTTGAGATCTTTGGTTCCAACCACTGTGTCTTTGTGCGACGCAGAAAAGGTGAACGGATGGACTTTAAATGCCTGGTTCCCACCGTGAAGCATGGAGGAGGAGGTGTGATTGTGTGGGGGTGCTTTGCTAGTGACACTGTTGGGGATTTATTCAAAATCGAAGGCATACTGAACCAGCATGGCTACCACAGCATCTTGCAGCGGCATGCTATTCCATCCGGTTTGCGTTTAGTTGGACCATCATTTATTTTTCAACAGGACAATGACCCCAAACACACCTCCAGGCTGTGTAAGGGCTATTTGACCAAGAAGGAGAGTGATGGGGTGCTACGCCAGATGACCTGGCCTCCACAGTCACCAGACCTGAACCCAATCGAGATGGTTTGGGGTGAGCTGGACCGCAGAGTGAAGGCAAAAGGGCCAACAAGTGCTAAGCATCTCTGGGAACTCCTTCAAGATTGTTGGAAGACCATTTCCGGTGACTACCTCTTGAAGCTCATCAAGAGAATGCCAAGAGTGTGCAAAGCAGTCATCAAAGCAAAAGGTGGCTACTTTGAAGAACCTAGAATATCAGACATATTTTCAGTTGTTTCACACTTTTTTGTTAAGTATATAATTCCACATGTGTTAATTCATAGTTTTAATGCCTTCAGTGTGAATGTACAATTTTCATAGTCAAGAAAATAAAGAAAAATCTTTAAATGAGAAGGTGTGTCCAAACTTTTGGTCTGTACTGTATATGTTTTTCATTGAGCATCATATTAAAGGGGTTGTCGTCTTTCAGAAAAACTCAATACACGGGCATAGTTTCTTATTAAAAACGAACTATGATTTACTCACCCTCCCTGGGTCCAGTTCGGAGTCTCCACCAATTTCTACCAGCGTCCAATATCAGCTGACATCACAGACAAAGCGGCAGCCAATCACTGAGCTCAGCAGCTCTGAGCGGGGGGTTCCATCTACAAGGGCAGAGCCGCTGAACTCAGTGATTGACTGCTGTGCTGTCAACGTGACTTCAGCGCTGCAGTGAATATCAGTCACCAGCAGGGAGACTCAGAGCTAGACCTGGGGATAGTGAATAAAGAACATTTTGTTTTTTATTTCAAACTGTGCCCAGGGGCCTGGATTTTCTGAAAGGGGATAACACCTTTCAGATCATGGGTTGAGATAGGGAATGATGTGGCTTGATTAATGCCAAGCTGTTTTCTTCTTCTTGACTGTCAGCTGTCACTTTGTCAAGAACAGACTGCCTAGCAACCATATTCTTGTCACCCTAGCATCCAAAGCGGGTTTGCCTCTGTTCTGAGTGAGAATAACAGGTAAGAAGCCTGGGCAGGACTTAAAACACACCTTTTTTACTGCTTCATCGAATTAAAGGGGTTATACAGGATGAGATAATCATGGCCTCTTGTTCCCAGAAATGGTACCATACCAGTTCACCGGTTGTCTCACATTTCAGCTAACCTCCATTAAAGTAAATATCACACATATCACCTGTGCTCAGGAGTAGCACTGTTTTTGGTATCAGTTCTTTTCTAATTGTGGACAATCTTTATAAGTTACAGAAAGTATTTAGTAAAACCAACTTGAAGGGGATTTCCATTTTTCCATGCTTTCAATAGGAGCTGATCTGCTGTACCTGGCTGTTAAAGGGGTTGTCCAGGACTATTTTTTCTTTTTTGTTTTAACTATGAATCTAAAAACTATCAGGCAGGTAGTTACTAACTTAGGCAACTACCTGCCTGTTCTACCTGGTACTGGCTCAGAGCGGTCACTGACAGCTCCTGTTGGCAATTCAGCTTCTCCACATGGACAGAGCAGCGCTTCTCTTCCATTCTGCTCTGTTGATGGGGCGTGACTGCCAACATCATGCTGATCGACAGCCAACTTCCCACAGTTAGGCAGCGGGCAGCCACCTGTCAATCAGTATGATCTCATCAGTCACACCCCATCAACAGAGCAAAGCAAAAGAGAAACCGCTGCTCTGTTGACATGACGTCAGCAGAAGTTGCTGAATTGCCGGCATAAGCGGTATGTAACTGGTGAGTGCCGACAGAAATCAGCACTGGGCACAACAGGCAGGTAGGTAGCAACTACCTGCAAATTAGTTCTTAAGCCCATAGTAAAAAAAAAAAATATTCCCCAACAACCCCTTTAAGCAGTGCATAGAGCAGTGGAGTTCTGCTTCATATACTTTCCACATCTGCCGCTGTCAGAGACTATAACAGCTGGGTAACTAGATTTATTCTTTTTACTTGAGAAAGTCACTGTTCCTGTGCCAGAATGCGTTGGTATAATAAAGAACCACTTTGGAACACAAAAAGTTTCTCATTTACCGCAGAGCAGCCTATTAAACGTAATATTGTCCTCTACTACTGTTAACAGCTGGGTGTCACCCCACACTGATCAGATATTAATGACCTTTCTTAAGGATAGGTCATTAAGATCAATGTGGTGAAAAATTCCTTTGATAGCTGATTTTGCTCCTTGAAAAGTAGATGGAAAGGAACATTACTCCTAGACCCTATGGATGGCTGATTATCCCAGTTCTGAAGACTTGTATATGTGTAGAATGAGAATAGTCCAAAATTAGGTGCCTTAAGTACTCAGCACGGTGTTGGAGAAGTCCTTAGCCAAGCTTTACGTCGGGTAAAACATGCTATATGGACTTACCTTGTAGATTTTGCAATGGCAGAGTCATTATTCCTCCTGCTGCTGCAGCTGCCACCAGTCCTTGAATGTTTGTAAGATTGGCTGTAGGCAACGTCAACACCAGTCCTTGCTGTCCGCCAAGTTGTCCGGCCATGTTGAATGGGATGAGGATTGGCTGGTTGAGGCCAGGAGCACCCCCTGGCATCACTCCAGCTACCGCTGATGCCAGTTGTTGGGCTGCTAGCAGTGGCTGGAAAATAAATATAAATTTGAGTTAAACAAGTATGGAGTTATATGGCTCAGAAAACAGAAAAATCTACAATGGTACATTGAAAAAGCATTTATAAAGCTTTCTACTTTATCAATTGGCTGAGTGTTGTTTACTGTATACTGAACTGCAAATGCAATGAATAAAGCACAAGATGTGACTAAAGTACATAAAAACCATATATTGCTAGAGCCATTGTTTAGTACGTGCATATAATGTAATAGAATTGGATACAAACAAACAAGACACATGAATTACCAATATCTACACAAATACATCATGCTTTCCCAAGAGACACATTTTACTCTATTCCACAAATAAGGCATTTCCTAGCTATTTCTGCTTAATAAAATAAGATGTGTTTTTAGAAAGCCACCTCTAACATACCCATTTCATCCCCCTGGGCAATATCTACCAACACGCAATAGGCCATCGGTGAAAACACTTGGGGAGCTTCATTTATTATTCATGTCATATACAAACAGTGCGCCAGTCTCTCCCTCAGGGCAGAGTGGCAGTTTGATCAACAGGGTGCACACTGGTATTGTTTTCCAGCAGTTTTCTAGATGCAAAGTGTTGGAAATCCTTAAATAACTGAATTATGCTCACCATGACTACGAAGTTCTACCCACTTCATATGGTCGAATGCAAAAATCGTTAATGTGTATATGTCCTTAAAACTGGCAGAAATGCAATGATACACTTTCACCAATGAGTCTGATGTTCATGTGATGAATCTATCATAGAAGTGAATGGGGATAACTCATAATATCATGGCTAGTGGACAAAAATAACAAACAATATATTTAATCCTGGACAACAGCTTTCACGTTTATTCATTCATTTATTGTAAATTACAGCAAAAGTAAAATAATTCTACTTGTTGTACCCACTTTCTAACTTCAGTGAGTTTCATTCAGGATGACAGTTCATTAAAATATCTAAGAGCCTTTTAACCCTAGAACGCATACCTGGGGCCTCGCAGGCCCGCCCTGTTAATTGTTTTCTATTTTCTGCAAGATTTCATTAGTTAGAATTTTGAAACTCTAGGTATTCCTCAGGTATATAGTTGTTTGTCATTTCCAGTTGGTCATTTATTTATTATTTGCACACAGGCCTAAAAGGCCCCAGGTATGTGAAAGTGTAGATTTTTATGGTCATGCGTTCTAGGGTTAACTGAGGTCCTGGGATGGAATGAATGATAACCTATAACATTGCATTCACACATACAAGTGTCACAGTCCGAGTTCAGACCATCTGCTGGTCTCCTGACCCAAACTTGACAGCCCCTTAGGCATAAATGCGGTTATCAAGTTTGGGTCAGGAGAACCGCAGACAGTCCGTGCATCATGCTCTGTAATCGGACAGTAACACATGGACATAAGAATGAAGCATTACTCTAGGGTAAGCGTGATTGGGTGTGTCTGACGCAGGGGAATTTGATTTTGGCCCCACTGAGGATAGAAACTGATATGAGTGATAACAATCTCCAGATCGAAAAGATGAAATATATTGATGCTACTGTATATAATATCTATATTATAATTTTGGACTATAAAATATATTGATTTTTTACACATTATACTAAATATTCATCTGCAGAATCAATCTAATTAAAGTTGAGATATAAGTTCTAAACTCTTGGAAGAAAAAGTAAATACAACCTATGCCATGTGCCAATTAAATCAGACTGAGCCACACTTTTTAGACAAAAGTTTCTGCCTTAACCATTAGAATCAAATGCTTAAAATGAAGCCTGAAATTTCTGATCTGTTAGGTGTTATCTGATCAACTCCATAGTATTCTAGAATCACCATGCACAATGGCACGTCGGGCAAATGCACAATGGTAAATGTCAGCCGAAGTTGTGAAGTTATGCAAAGCACATTGCCACTGGACTGAGCTGTCTGTGAAGCAATGGAATACGTTTTGTTGAGTAATGAATCATGTTTGACTATCTGAAAGTGTAATGGATGAATCTGGGATTAGTGATACCCAGAAAACACATACATAGGGAATACTATGAAATTTGTTTGAGACAGGATGGTGGAATTTCAATGTTTAGTCCCTGTCCAGTTCATTTCCAGTGAAGAGTGATATAAATGTTATTGTCTGCAAAGGCATTTTACACAGTTTTATTTTCCAACTTTGATTTACTCACCTATTAGGCCTCCAGTACCAACTTCTCCTTCTTTCCTCTGCCTCAGTTGGTCTTCTCTGCTCTACTGCATCTTGGGTTAACTTAACATGGTAACCCAGTGTGCACCTCCGAGGTCACGTTCTCAGGCCTTATAGGCTGGCTCAGGCAGAGGTACATCTCCTGAATATTCAGGTAGTTGCCCTCCTGGCTGCAACTGTGCACCGCTGCAAGCTTTGCATTGGACCATGACAAACTAAGCTTTGCTATCTCTGAGTCAACACTACTGTACTGCTGCCTGCTTTGCATTGGACTTAGTAATAAACTCAGCTTTGCCAGATGCTGCGAAGTCTGATCCGTACTGTCACTGACTTTTTGAGTAACTCAACTGTACGATATAACTTGTCGGTGTTGCTTTGGACTCAGTAGCAAACTCTTCTGTGAACTTTGCTATTCTACTGTTCCTGTTTTGATGCTGAATAGTAGCCATAACTTCTCTCTGTTGCACCCATTGCTGTAATCTCATTCTACCCAAGTTGTTGTGTTTACAATTGTGTTTTCTTGATTCCAGTGCCATGCCTTCTGCTTCAGTTTGCTTCTTCAGCTCCTGTAACTCCTGCTGAGCTGTTCTGCTGCACCAACACCTTCAGTCTCTGAAAATGCTGCATTCTTACTGGTCTACTAGATCAAGGTCTTTAAAGTTCCATCTCTCCAGGCAATACGTAACACTTTGTGGGAACAGTTTAGGGAAGACCCATACCTGTTCCAGAATGACTTTGCCACAACGTACAAAATGAGGTCAATAAAGAGATGGCTTGATTAGTTTGGTGTGAATTTCAGTGGACTGCAGAGCAACCTGACATCTGTTCCAATGTACACCTTTATGGGTGAATTGGAGCTCCAACTGAAGCCAAACCTAATGGAAACTAATTCCTACAGACATACTCTAAATCTTTTGTAAAGCCTACCAATTGGAAAATTCACTGCAATGGCAAAATATAGGTAAACTCCACATATATATAACCCTAGTGCAAGTGTGACCATTATGTAGCATTTACTAAACCACAAGTGCCAGTATAAGGTAGCATTTACTAATGTAAATGTGATATTTTAACGCCCATTGTACAGAAATTCCTGACATAAACAAAAATGTTACCAGATAGTTAATGGAGTTGTCTCCTACATGAACAACCTCTTGTTAAATGAAACAGTAACATGTGAAATAAAAACAGCATACACTCATGTATACCCACCTCCTAGACCGGTGCCATTTCAGCGACGTTGGCACTGTGTTGATGGGCAATCAAATGATATGTCACGCGAGTGATGCAGCCTAACAGCGGCCGTTGAAGGCCTGCATCACTTACATTTCCCTTCCAAAACTGTTTAGTCTAGGAGAAGTATGAGGACTGTAGCCCATCAGTGGCCTCTTAAAACTTCATGCCAGCATATTCTATTCAGTTTGATTTGGAGCTTTAACGAATCACTAATACTAATAGGCACAGTCATAGACCATGTCATTAATGACTCCACTATTGTCAGTCTGCTTAAGTGTTGAATAATTCATGTTTTCTTCAGTAACAATACAGCAAGCATCCAGTCAAAATTGGTCACCCCTTTATATACAGGATTTATTGTGCCATGCTTATGCATTTTATTTTTTGACTAATTGAGAACTCAAAAAAACAGTGGATAAAATATGTAGAAAAAGACAACAATGGAATTTCTGCAAAAAGGCAAAAAGCTAAAAACTAATTTTGGGCTCAATATTTTAAAAAGGTGATTCAAAGGCAGACAATTAGGTTTTTACATGGAATGGAAAGTGTCCCTCGTAAAGAGAGATTAGAAAAGTTGGGCTTGTTTATCTTAGAAAAAGAACCCCTCAGAGGCAATTTTATTTATATGTACTGAAAAAATACAGTGGTGGCCAAAAGTATTGGCACCGCTGCAATTCTGTCAGATAATACTCAGTTTCTTCCTGAAAATGATTGCAATCACAAATTCTTTGGTATTATTATCTTCATTTATTTTGTCTTCAATGAAAAAACACAAAAAGAATTGTCCTAAAGCCAAATTGGATATAATTCCACACCAAACCTAAAAAAGGGGGTGGACAAAAGTATTGGCACTGTTTGAAAAATCATGTGATGCTTCTCTAATTTGTGTAATTAACAGCACCTGTAACTTACCTGTGGCACCTAACAGGTGTTGGCAATAACTAAATCACACTTGCAGCCAGTTAACATGGATTAAAGTTGACTCAACCTCTGTCCTGTGTCCTTGTGTGTACCACATTGAGCATGGAGAAAAGAAAGAAGACCAAAGAACTGTCTGAGGACTTGAGAAACCAAATTGTGAGGAAGCATGAGCAATCTCAAGGCTACAAGTCCATCTCCAAAGACCTGAATGTTCCTGTGTCTTCCGTGTGCAGTGTCATCAAGAAGTTTAAAGCCCATGGCACTGTGGCTAACCTCCTTAGATGTGGACAGAAAAGAAAAATTGACGAGAGATTTCAACGCAAGATTGTGCGGATGGTGGATAAAGAACCTCGACTAACATCCAAACAAGTTCAAGCTGCCCTGCAGTCCGAGGGTACAACAGTGTCAACCCGTACTATCCGTCGGCGTCTGAATGAAAAGGGACTGTATGGTAGGATATCCAGGAAGACCCCACTTCTTACCCCAAGACATAAAAAAGCCAGGCTGGAGTTTGCGAAAACGTACCTGAGAAAGCCTAAAAAGTTTTGGAAGAATGTTCTCTGGTCAGATGAGACAAAAGTAGAGCTTTTTGGGAAAAAAGCATCAACATAGAGTGTACAGGAAAAAAAAAGAGGCATTCAAAGAAAAGAACACGGTTCCTACAGTCAAACATGGTGGAGGTTCCCTGATGTTTTGGGGTTGCTTTGCTGCCTCTGGCACTGGACTACTTGACCGTGTGCATGGCATTATGAAGTCTGAAGACTACCAACAAATTTTGCAGCATAATGTAGGGCCTAGTGTGAGAAAGCTGGGTCTCCCTCAGAGGTCATGGGTCTTCCAGCAGGACAATGACCCAAAACACACTTTCAAAGGCACTATAAAATGGTTTGAGAGAAAGCACTGGAGACTTCTAAGGTGGCCAGCAATGAGTCCAGACCTGAATCCCATAGAACACCTGTGGAGAGATCTCAAAATGGCAGTTTGGAGAAGGCACCCTTCAAATATCAGGGATCTGAAGCAGTTTGCCAAAGAAGAATGGTCTACAATTCCAGCAGAGCATTGTAAGAAAGAATTTTTATGTTCTTATATGTCTCGATTAAACAGATGTCTGCATTCCATTCAACTGTATAGGAAACAGACTGCGATTTCCTATACAGAGATCAACACTGGAAAACATTTTTTTTTTATTTGGTTCTTATGGTGGATGGATAATTAGTAGTGTTGATCGAGCACTGAAATGCTTGAGTGCTCGCTACTCAAATCGAGCAGGTCGGACACTCAGTTGTTCTCCACTTGAGTAGCGAGCATAATGGACGTGAATGGCAAACTGAGGCATTTTTTCAGAGGACGGAAAAATCCTATCCCAATATGTAGTAGGTGTAATAATAATATTAGCAAATATATCTCCAATTAGAAATGTAGTATATTTTTTCTGATTCGCGATCTTTCCTCATGTGCAGTCATCGCAGGACCTTAGGTATCCATGGTTATGACCACTGATGAAGTCACGGTTAGCTAGTTGCTAGTGGTCATAACCGTGGATACCTAAGGTCTGGTATTGCCTGCATATGAGGTAAGAGAGATAGCGAATCAAAAATACTATACTACATTTCTAATTGGAGGTATTTTCTAATATTATTATTATTACACGTACTACATATTGGGATAAGATCTTGGAGATGGGAATACCCCTTTAAGATTACTACATTTATCCTCCTTAATGGCAATTAATTAGGCTTATATATGCATCAAAAGGGATATTTTACTAAGCTGCATCTAGATATGCACTAAAGGGGTTGTCCGGCCTTTGGCTACAAGTCTGCAGTTACTCTATATGATCATAGAATCACTCTTTCCAAGTTTTGCTATAAGACCTATAGCCCTGCATAAAAAATAGACCTTTGACTTTGTAACTTGTATAAAAAAAATCTAGATGTATCTTAGTAATAATAATAATTAGTAATAATGTTAAGTTTCCAATTAAATTAATAATGAATTGATAATGCACATAATTCACATTTTGTGATCAAATATTTGATTGCACTAATATTATGTAAGTCTTTTCAGACAATTGTTTAAATTGAACCTGACAGCTGATACATGCTGTGTGATTCATTTGCAGCATATATCAGGCACTGGATGGATGATTTCCGCTAAGTATATTTAACTCTGAAACGATGCAGCGTTTTAGAGGATAACGTAGTTGAAAAGCCGCCGGGGACCGAGACGCATGGGAGGCTAATTAGACAGGCGGGCTCCCAGCGGGTTTTCCCTTCCTACTGCCTTTGAGTAATAGGTCTCTCCCTATACATGCTCGGAGAGGGAGATCTGTCACTTCAGGGCAGCGGCAGGGAGAGGTCATGTGGCTCAGTATCCAGCGGCTATTAAACTATGTTTTTCTCTGAAACGCAGCACAGTTTCAGAGTCAAACATACCTAGCTGAGATAATACAGTCAGTATCTGATACATGCTGCCTGTGGATCGGGCAGCATGTATCAGCTATCAGGTTCGCTTTAATGCAAATGCTGTCTTAACAAGTAGAAATTAGGATTGTGGATCCCAATGGCTGACACTGCTGTTGCTATGATCTGACTTCAACACCAAAATTTATGGAATGATAACATTTGGACATGCCCTAAAATTGTAGCATAGAGACCTTACTACATGTTTCAAACCCTACAAACACTAAGTTTGCTCATATGTTTGGATATTCTCAGGGAGGAAAGGAAACAGAAGCTTTCTATTTGAAATATGTTCTAGAAATGAGAGAAGACTAAAGTTTTCAATAGAATAGGTCCAAGAGATGGGAGAAAGTTATAGGATTGCATGGGGACTAGATATCGAAGAGAAGACAACATTATAAATCCAAGAGAGTGGCAAAAATGTACATTTTCGTTAGGGAATTTTTATTCAAAAAGAGAATCATGTTTAAAACACAAAAAAATCTGTGAGCCTATGTAATATACCATTATATCATGGTAATTACTGACAATTTAAGTAGAATCCAAACCAGTTAAGTATTCAAGGGTGGTGAATTAAGGAAAAGAATCAGTGTGGATGAACGATGAGACCTAACCATGCATAGAAGCTAAACTCGCGAAATGCAGATGAAGAACTTTCAAGCAAAGTGAGATCATCCGGTCTTGATGTTCCACACTTGCCTTCATCTGACACAAACATCCTTTAGTTTGCAGAAACTCAACAGCTACTAATAATACAAATTTAATGATTGCCAAAAGCAATATGATTTCAAAAATCCCTCAGGAGATCTTAATATACTTGAGATGTTACATTCAGCATCCACCTGTCTTTTCTACGATGCCGCTTACTCTTTGAGATCACAAAGTCAAGCAAGAGTACAAGAAGAGTGTGTCATAATAACATGCATTACATTAGACGTGAGACACTTCATTGTATATTCACACACTAAAGCATTTGCCCTAAATATGTATGAGTAGAGAACAAGTATACTAAATGGTTTCATAACAAGTTTTCTAAGTAGTACAAGTGAATGTGAGGTTAATATATGCAAGTCTAAAGCACACAACTACTTCCACTGTCTTAGCTGTAGCTACAATATATTAACTAAAAACTACTTTACCCCACACCTTTAAAATGGAGTTAACATATAAAAATTATTATGACCATTTGAAATGTGTCCTTTGTGTCATGCCTCTACCTTAGCCACATATCACTAGCAATTGCCTTAAATATCTGAAGAATTGGAGTATAAACTCTGAGCCCATTGCTACTAGAGAGCATAATGTAATTGGAATGTTGTGAAAATGAAGCACTACTTCAGTTTCTTGCAACTCCACATCACATTTTGGAATTCCATAATGTAGACCTTGACTATTCCAGGCCAAATGTGCTGAGCCCAAGCAGAGCCAACAGGATATTAAAGGGGTATTCTCAAGGTATTAAATTGCTTTATTTATTTTAACAGTATGAAAATAAGAACGTTTGCAACTGACTTGCTTTTTTCATCTGCTGCCTTTCTCCTGCAATGAGAGCTTTTATCTTTCATAGTATAGAGCTGGTATCCATGACGCTTAGCCACTAGTGCATGCCCAGGCTCTGACGGAAGTGCAGGAGCTACATTCCAAAATAGAAGTTAACTCTTAACATCCCAGTCATTGATTTCTACACATCAGTTAGCTGCTTATCTACCTTCCAATCAAGCATAGCTTTCGATACGCTGCTGTTATAAATCTTGCAAAATCACCAGCTCACAGCATCAACTTCTACCAGAGCAGATCTCCAAATGCCCAAATGCCCTATTACCTCTATATGCAAATATAGCAATAGTAGTGTAGACTCCAGAACAATATGCTACAGCAGAACTTATGCTGAGCATTGTAGTTCTACTAATCCTACAGCTCTGCTACTCACCAGAACTGTCTCTCAAGGAAGAGAGCCTGCCCTGTCAGAAACAAGGAAGTAAGGAGACTGTAATGAGTCTCAATAGTTCTGAGCTGTCCAAGAGACAAATTGAGAAAAATCCTTTCAGTGGAACAATAATTTCCTAGTGCAACTGCCAATTTTTTCATTGAGGGTCAAGGTAGTCATAAAGGTGACTACTGTGTGACAGAGAAATCAGACCTGTGATGATCAATGAATGCTCAGGGCAGCTACGTTTGAAGTTTGGACAAATCTTTTATTTGAAATATGCCATCCAGCTGCTAACAGGAAGTTTTCCAGATTTCCAGAAAATATATGATTATTGATTATCCAACAAAGTATACAGTCATGCCAAAAGTTTTGAGACTGACACAAATTTTGGTTTTCACAAAGTTTGCTGCCTCAGTGTTTTTAGATCTTTTAATTGGATGTTTATATGGTTAATGAAGTACAATTATAAGTGTGGCACCCCAGGGGTCTGGTTGCCACAGTAATAGAAATATTATGTCTGAGAGCAAGTGGGAGGTTTCTCTGGTCAGGAGCCCTAAGCATGCAACACAGCCCACCTAGACCTGGGAGGGGAGGAATCTGCCCTTATAAACTGGGTCTAGGGCGGGATTAGGTAGTGTAGTTCCAGACACATGGAGAGTTACAACAGGAGCTCTGTAGGAGCAGGAGCGAGTGCCAGAGGCTGGAAGCTAGAAAGCTCGCCTTGGCTGAAGACACTAAACCCGGACATGGAGTCCGAGGCTGTGGGGACATCCAGGTCCAGCAGCAGAATCCAACCGGCAGGGGATTCCATGTCCTCTGGCCTTAGAAACCCGAAGGCACGGTCACAAGCAAGGGACCAGCACCACCATCGTGAAGCGGAGGCTAACGGAAGGCCCCAAGTCACCGGCCATACGGGTGAGCACCACACGGTATACTCAGGGACGTGGGCTACTTCTACCCGCATAGAGCAAGGTAGCCAGGAAAGAGTGCAGATAGTCGGGGAGGCCTACAACTCCACCTGGCCAGGGGAGATCCTACTTGCTTACAGACTGACCAGGCCCCTACTGCTAACCAGTACTCCCGGGAGGGTCTGCGTTATACCATCAGTAAAGACCCTGAACTGCACCACACGTCTCTGTGTTTCATCGCCGCACCAGCACCATTACTACTGGGACGCTCACACCATCACTCCCATCATCTCTCACATTAGCTGCCCTGAGGCAATACTTCTCCCGTGGGGAGTTATCCCATACTCGGCTGCGCAAACAACATCAGCCTCAGCGGTCTGCAGCGCAGCGGCGGTCCCCACTGACCGCAATCCACGGGTGGCGTAGTCGGACATTGTTATTACCTAAGACTGCCACTGGTTTGACCGCCCTGGGCACGGACCGGGTCACCGCCACACTGAGACTACAACCCCCAGCGATCCGGCTCCGGGCATCCCCCAAAACAGCACAGGCCCAGGGGGCGCCTCATAAGCATTTCATAAGTTTCTACAGATTTATTGGCAAGTACATCAAGTTTATGCAAAGGCTCAAAATTTACAGCGTTGACCGTAATATTTCAAGACATCTGCAATTTGCCCTGGCATGTTGGATGCCAAATTCTGGGATAAATCCTAACTGATGTCAACCCATTCTTGCCCAATCAGTGCTTAGCGTTTATCACAATTTCTTTGTTTTTTGTTTGCTAATCCTCTTTTTGAGTAATGACACAGGTTCTCAATGGGATTGAGATCTGTGGAGTTTCTTGGCCATAGACCCAAAATTTTAAAGTTTTTTTTCACCAAGCCACTTGGTTATCCAGTTTGGTATAGTTCATTAAAAGGTTGATATTGACTTTTAGGATTGCTACTTCCAGTAGATGACACTAGAGTTCAAGTCCTCTTCCTCTCTGAAGAAGTAATTTGCATGGTAAATTTCCAGAGGAGAACTGCATGGCTTGTAAGTTTGCTTACCCTGGCATGTCAGAGATGTCACTGTCCACAAGGAGAGACATTACACCTTAGACCCCAGTCAAAAGCCTTTCATACAGCCAAATCCGATCTCTTGCCTTACAGCGAGAAGGGGCAACATCCTAAAACACGTGTCTGCAAATAGAGATTTTTCTAAGTAATGTGGCAAGGCTCATTAAAGGGTTGATTGTTGACTTTTAGGATTGCTACTTCCAATAGTTAGCCCAAGAGTTCAAGTCCTCTTCCTCTCTGAAGAGGCAATCCGCATGTTTAATTTCACAGACAAGCATTGCATGGCTTATAAGTCTCCTTACCCTGGCATATCAGGCATGTTACTCTCCACAAGGAGAGATGTTAAAATGCATTGTTTATCATCACATGGCTCCTTGGTCATTGGAAGAAGACGGTCTTGGAGGAAGTTTAGATTCCATTCTTTATTTATGGCTGTGCTCTAAGGCAAAACTGTGAGTGAGCCCTCTCCTTGGATGAAAAGCAACCCCACACATGAATGGAGCTTTTACTTTTGGCATGACCCAGGACTCATGGTAGTGCTCACCTTTTCTTCTCCAGACAATTATTTGTCTAGACGTCCAAGTCTAAAGGGGGCTTAATCAGAAAATCCCTGTATTTCCTTCAGAATATCAGCCTGTCCTTCAAGGGAATCTGTCTGCAGGTTTTTGCTACTTAATGTGAAAGTAGCATAATATAGATCAGGAGACCCTGATTCCAGGGTTGTGTTACCTATTAGGCTGTGTGTTGTAGTTTAAAGGAAATCATCATTTTATCATCACGAGCTTAACATCTGACTGCAGCTCATGCAACCAGCAGCCAGGCTAATCTGTGTAACCCTGCCCTCACCGCTGAGTAGCAGCTTGCTCACAAGGACAGTGTGTGCAGGAAGCTGCCAGTCAGGGGTGTGGGCAGGGTTATACATAGTTTAACTCTTATTTCTGCTACGTCTACATCAGGGAAAACAGGTATTCTATGAAAACTACACCAAGCAGCCCAGTAAGTGATACATCCCTGGAATCAGGTTTTCTTGCCCAATGCTGCTATCAGATTATATAGCAAAAATCTGCTGATGGATTCCCTTTAATGTTTTTCTTGGAGAGAAGTTGCTTCTTTGCTGCCCTTCTTGACACCAGACCTGCATCTAAAAGCCTTCTCCTCACTGTGTATGCAGATGCACTGACTCTTTCTGACTGTCATTTCAAAACAAACCCAGCACTAATATTGAGCCAATACTGCAGCAGAATCCTCTTTAGGAGATGGTCCTGGCACTTGCTGGACTTTCATAGGCCTACTATAGTCTTCTTCACAGCAATTGAACCTCACACTTTGAAGTTCTTGATGACCCAATAAATGGTTGTTTTATATTTGCAATCCATCTGGTGTGAATTTCCACTATAAAAACTGGACCAGAAAACTGTGTGAAAATCAAAATTTGCGTAAGCCTCAAAACTTTTGGCCATGACTGTGCAGTGTTGAGATATTTGTATAGGGAACATAAATATACTGATGCTCATTGTATCCCATCATTTCATCACTTTATTTCAGGGCTTAAAGGGTTTTTCTGGGACTAAAGAATTGATGACTGTAGGATAGGTATTCAATATAAATTTGGTGAGGACCTGATGCCCTTGGCACCCCACCAATAAGCTGAAATCTACTTGGTTGCTGGACATAAATAATGTATGTAGGTGAACATAGCATTTTTTATTGTCCACTGCTGAAAACTGAACCTTATCTGTTATTCACTTGAATAGGTTATAGTCTATTAAATTGAATAGGAGACAGCTGCAGTACCTGACAGTGGCCACTAAATAATGTCCCAGTCTGCTATGTGTTTCCTCGTACATTACATATATCGGACAGCCAAGCAAAGTTCAGCTAAATGGTGTGGGTGGCAAGTTTGAGAACCTCACTAATCTCAATTATGTTTTAGACAATTCTTTAATAGGATTAAACAAACAGGAAGAACAGACTTGCTCTAAAATGTTGTCTTGTTCTTTTTCAAAAATAAGAAATATTACAGAATCATGCAGCATAAAGAGAGCATCTTTCATAACTTTTTTACTTCTCTTGAGGCCATTTAAAATAATATAATAAATATATCATTCTTTAGTTAAAATATATATTTTGCATAAAGTTACATTCATCTGGAGCCTGAACATGGTGTAAACTTATCCTAACACTGATATTTCTACTAAAGTTCCACTTGTTTCTGAATGAATTCTCTTGAATTACATACAGTATATTAATGTCTATACCACGGCTTCTCAATATTATCTACTGGGACCTCATCAGGCAAAGCAAGAAAATGCCATGGCCCCTTCATAAAGGCCAAGATAACGTTTAAATCTCACCATCGGCAGTGGAAGACCAAACTAAAAATTGAAAATAGCTCTCAATTTTTTATTTTGGTCTCAAATGCAACATCGCAAATACAAAATTTCAGTTTTTCAAAAGCCAATTGAGTTGATAAACTAAAAATCGCTCAAGCCAAAGAAAGGACTATGCAACATATAATTACGTAATGAAAACTGCTTCACCCTACCAAAAACTCACGGGTATCTCACCTGTGAGGCTAGCTTCAAAGTCTGAGAATCATTGGGCTATACTAAAAATGTACCAAGACCCCTGCTGATCAACGCCTTTATTAGTTATACTGGCACATTGGCTCGTCCATTCGTGCACTCGTACCAGGTACTGCAGTTTGAACTATTTGAGCAAATCTACAGCAAAGCCATAGCTTGTGGAGCTGTGGTGGCATGGCTTTCTGCTTCACCACTACCACTATCTGTGGATATACTCTTACAATACATGAACCAAGTCACTTTGCAAAATCATGTTTAAACAGTTAAACCCAAGCTTGGAAAAATGAGCATGAGCTACTTATCTAACAGTCAAATGTTCTCCGCAGGGAGCTATTTTGTCTAACAAGCTGCTTTTCCATATTTAATGCAGAAAAAAGCGTTGTGACACGTCTTCAACATTTCCAATTTATGTATTTTGCATTTAGAAGTTTTGATAAAAATGACTTCTTGAAAGTTCTACTTTATATTGTGGAAGCATTGTGATCTAGTTATGAGCTAGTTGTTCTTGCAACAATTAAAGGAGCAACAAAACACAATACAAAGGCCTATTTTACCATACATACATTTTTCTAGTGGTCCTCAGAGATGGCAAAAGGTGACATATGAGAAGGCATTTTTAATGACTGATAACAGGGAACAATAATCTACATTTAGATATAGTGTCCCTTTTAGTGGAAAGCAAGTTCAAGTGTTGAAAATAATTGTTTGGCCTAGTAAACTCCGATAGTTAATCTACATATGACGTGCTGATTTTCTTCCACACCCATCACTTTTATAATGAAATGACTGATGGAGCACTAGTCTAAACAAGACCATTTCATGAAAAGAGTCTACCTGGTGACAGATGTTCTTTAAGATAAACTATTATCTCTGTCTACTGAGCTTTAATATATTTTTGCATAGTTAAATAACATTACATAAATCTATTCTCTTTGGCACAATTAAAGTTACACATTTTCTGAATAATACAATAATCCTCAGCAATAAACACTTTGAAAATATAAACAAAGAAAAAAACATTCTAAATAAACACGACAAATGTGCATGAAATCATTCTACAATTTATATATTTTTAAATATTTCATTACCTGAGGCCCAACCGAGAATCCTGGATGAGATTGGCTAAGGTGATGAGGATCATTCGTACCCGACTCAGCCGGCACGGAGTTGCCTCTGGCCCCTACAATGTAAAGAGAATGTGCGTCTCATTATGTGAAGCAGAGATCAGCACGTTACATTTCACTAGTGATGTCACAGAGCATCAGGCTGAAAATGATATGCTTAGATGGTTTATCAATAACCCCAGAGCTCAAATCACTTATCAGCTGCATATATTATGCTAACGCTCATTCAGAGCAGCCGGCTCATTCAGGGAGATACAGCGATCTGACAGCAGAGAAACTGAACCTATCATCAGTAAGGCTAATGTGGGTCGCATTATCCATCAATTTACATACACCACTTCCCAGCGTGACTGTGTAGTGCAATTTCTTTTCATGCTCCAATGAATGAGAGCTTGTGTAATTCCTAAACATGGTACAAATAAAGAAACCCTGGGAGCCGGATTTTTCTTTGCCATAGATGTATTAACATCATCTTGCTTGTTTCCTAATAATTATGTAAGCAAATGAAAATATTCCCTGCATCTTTACTATATCTATCCCTATCACAAGTCATCTAAATGTATATATATAATTTATACAGTGGGTACGGAAAGTATTCAAACCCCTTTAAATGTTTCACTCTTTGTTTCATTGCATTTGGTAAATTCTAAAAAGTTCATTTTTTTCTAATTATTGTACACTCTGCACCCCATCTTGACTGAAAAAAACAGAAATGTTGAAATGTTTGTAAATTTATTGAAAAAGAAAAACTGAAATACCAAATGGTCATAAGTATTCAGACCCTTTGCTCAGACACTCATATTTAAGTCATATGCTGTCTGTTATGCACACGCCCTGACTGACTGGCGTGTGCGGGTGTTGTGGTTCCACTGGACCATGGACCGGAGAGTGCCTGGAGGGGCGTGACTAAGTATCTGGCCGATCCGACCAAGGTGGCACGACGGCATACGACGCCAGTGCACCAGGGAGAAACCGGGCAGAGGGACCAGGTGCTACTCCAGGTCAAACTCCGGACACGGGGGTTGACCCACACTGGAATTACTGGAACAGGCAGGTTAGGCTGGCACAGACTGGTGGATGTAAGCAAACACGGCAGGTATGCAGAGGGGTGGATACAGGCGAGTATGCAGGCAGGGAGGTACTGGCCGAAAGGACGGGCTGGAGCACAGAAAGGTTAAGACCCAGTACAGACTGGGTCACAGAACCGCAGATGCAGTAGACAACCACAGCAGAGAGGGAACGCCCAAAGCGGTGGGCAAGAACAGAGCAGGACGGGGCTGCAGGAGCAGCGAGCACAAGCAGGGCAGGACAGGACTGCCGGAGCAGCGGGCAGAAGCAGGGCAGGACAGGACTGCCGGAGCAGCGGGCAGAAGCAGGGCAGGACAGGACTGCCGGAGCAGCGGGCAGAAGCAGGGCAGGACAGGACTGCCGGAGCAGCGGGCAGAAGCAGGGCAGGACAGGACTGCCGGAGCAGCGGGCAGAAGCAGGGCAGGACAGGACTGCCGGAGCAGCGGGCAGAAGCAGGGCAGGACAGGACTGCCGGAGCAGCGGGCAGAAGCAGGGCAGGACAGGACTGCCGGAGCAGCGGGCAGAAGCAGGGCAGGACAGGACTGCCGGAGCAGTGAGCAAAAGGGCAAGAGCGGAGCAAGGCTGCCGGAGCAGTGAGCAAGGAGTCAGAGCAGGACGGACAGGGCTCTGTTCACACGGAACAGACAGGAAGGGAAAGGCAGAGCCAGATACCCACAGGGTACTTGCAGTGAAGTAGCGAGGGGACCACAAACTCACAAACGGGAGTACAGAGACAACAAACAGGAGTTAGGTACGAGTTCAGACTCTGCAGAAAAAGGAAAGGAACGGACATAGAGGCAAAACAGGTAAAGGATAGGAGAGAGTTCAGACTGGAACTGAGTGTACGGAAGAGACCGACACTGCAGCGGGATACAGGAGCGGGTCTGGGAATACGGCCCCCAGAGAGGCGGGATGAACAGGCAAGGAGCGTGTTCAGACAGGACAGACAAGATACAGGAACGGATCTAGGTAATCGGCCCCTAGAAGGCGGGAGGAACAGGCTAGGAGCGTGTTCAGACAGGCCTGGAAATACAGCCTCCAGGAAAGGCAGCAGGCAAGAGTACACAGACAGGACTCAGTTCAGACACGGGAACTGATACCGCAAGGCAGGAGACATAGACAGGACTCAGTTCAGACACGGGAACAGATACTGCAAGACAGGAGAAATAGACAGGACTCAGTTCAGACAGGAACAGATACCGCAAGGCAGGGACACAAACAGGACTCTGTTCAGACGGGAACAGATACCGCAAGGCACAGACAGGCAGATCTAGGAATACGGCCCCTAGAAGGCGAAAGAACAGGCAAGAAGCGTGTTCACAAGAACAGACCACAGTTCAGACACAGAACTGGAAAACAGGCAGGAAAGCAGGATAGGACCTGGCATGTCAGAGACAAAAAAGCCGACTGACAGGACACAATGCTCAGGCGCCATCTTGAGGAAGAAAGTGGTATAAATACCCAAAGATGGACAGCAATAGGCTGAAGGTGCAACAGGGGCGTGTCCGCAGCAGGTACAAGAAACAGGAAGTTCAGCGGGCGTCGCCCTATGCAGCCAAAACAGACAAACAGACAGCAAGGAGGGAAGCCAGAGAGACATTCTGGACTGGAGATCAAGTGCGCGCTCTTGCACAGTGGGAGATGGACCACCATGCAAGGACGCTGCCAGGTATGTTACAGTACCCCCCCCCTTACGCCCCCTCTTCTTCAGGCCTGCCAGAATCTTCCGCAGGGAATTCGAGGACCAGTCGTTCACTTCAAGGAGATCACTTCCACTGTCCACAGGAAAAATTGATCTCATCTGGTTAGCTAGGATGCTACCTCCTATCCAGCCATCCCTAGCAACAGATGAAACGGGTGGAGTACCAGGAACAGCACACAAGGAAGTCTCTCTCCACATATTTTCAGGTGGCACCCCAGAGGGTACAGGAGACGACTGGAAGTCCTTCACCGGGTTGGAGGGGGACAGAGACTTGGGGGTAATCTCTGCTTCGAGGTACATCTTGTCAAGCTCACAGGAAGAAATAGACGGGTTATCAGGTACATAATGAGGAAAAGTCACTGTCTCTTTGTTATCTGGTGGTACCCCGGAGAATTCAGGAAACAACTGGAGGTCCTCCGCCGGGTCAGAAGAGTGCAGAGGCTCAGAGAAAACATCTGCTTCAGAGTACACTAGGTCGGACTCACTGGAGGAAGCAGGCGAGGTATCGGGTACCGAGTATAGGAAAGTCTCTGTCCATTCACCACCAGGTGGCACCCCGAAGGGTTCTGGAGACAACTGGAGGTCCTCCGCCTGGTCAGAGGGGTGTAGAGACTCAAGGGTAACCTCTGCTTCAGAGTACACAAGGTCGGACTCACTGGACGAAGCAAGCGAGGTATCAGATCCAGGATATAGGAAAGTCTCTGTCCATTCACCACCAGGTGGCACCCCGAAGGGTTCTGGAGACAACTGGAGGTCCTCCGCCTGGTCGGAGGGGTGTAGAGACTCGGGATGAACCTCTGCTTCGGAGTACACTAGGTTGGACTCACTGGACGAAGCGAGCGAGGTATCAGGTACAGAGTAAAGGAGAGTCTCTGTCCTTTCGCTACCAGGTAGCACCCCGAAGGGTTCTGGAGACAACTGGAGGTCCTGCGCCTGGTCGGAGGGGTGTAGAGACTCGGGAGTAACCTCTGCTTCGGAGTACACTAGGTTGGACTCACTGGACGAAGCGAGCGAGGTATCAGGTACAGAGTATAGGAGAGTCTCTGTCCTTTCGCTACCAGGTAGCACCCCGAAGGGTTCTGGAGACAACTGGAGGTCCTCCGCCTGGTCGGAGGGGTGTAGAGACTCGGGGGTAACTACCACTTTGGGGTACCCATTGTCAGGCTCACAGGACGAAGCGGACAAAGTATCGAGTACCGAGTGTAGAGAAGTCTCTCTCCATTTGTCATCGAGTGGTATCCCGGAGGATTCAGGAGGCAACAGGGGGTCCTCCGCCAGGTAGTAGAGGTGCACAGACTCAGAGGTAACCACAGCTTTGGAGCATCCTTGGACATGCACATCGGTTAAAGTGGGTGAAGCATCTGATGCTGGGTGCAGGAAGTTCTCCTGTGTGGAGTCTGGATGGGCAGAAGTCTCTTCGGGCAGGAGAACCGGAGCACTACCCACGCACATTACCCGTTGGGGCTTCTCCGGGATACAGGGAGATGAAGCTTCAGTAGGGACTTCAAGGTTGGGGTCAGGAGGTCTCAGGGAGGACAGACCCTGGCGTGACGGCTTGCCTCTACGTCTAGCACGTCTGGACTGCCTCTTGAGGTTGGGAGAAGTATTCCGGAAAGCGTAGTCACCCTGTGAGGATTCTGGGTGGGCAGTAGTCTCATTGGGCTGGAGGACTATTGCGCTACCCACACACATTACCCATCGGGGCTGCTCCGGGATATTGGGAGGTGAAGCTTCAGCAGGAGCCTCCGGGTTAGGATCATCGAAGACCATTAGAAAGGCCACCAGGAAGGCCATTAGGTCCAGGAGGATCGGATCCCGTGTTTCATATAGGAGGTTGATCCATTCCAAGGCATCACCCGCCAGGTAAGACATAATGAATGCCACCTTAACCCGATCGGTGGGAAAACATAGAGGGTAGAACTTGAAGTGTAGCATGCATTGCTCCACAAATGCACGACTTTGTCTTGGATCCCCATAGTAACGTGGCGGATCCGCAGGAACGAGAGCAGATAGATCCATCTGGACGGGTGCGTAATTCGCCTGGAACTCAGCTGAGAAAAAAAAAATAAATTTTATTTATTTATTTTTAATGCATGTATTCGCTGGAAAACTTCTCAGAGAGCGAAGGCCGTGGGGCTCAACGGGAACCATGGCCTGAGCATGCTGTTATGCACACGCCCTGACTGACTGGCGTGTGCGGGTGTTGTGGTTCCACTGGACCATGGACCGGAGAGTGCCTGGAGGGGCGTGACTAAGTATCTGGCCGATCCGACCAAGGTGGCACGACGGCATACGACGCCAGTGCACCAGGGAGAAACCGGGCAGAGGGACCAGGTGCTACTCCAGGTCAAACTCCGGACACGGGGGTTGACCCACACTGGAATTACTGGAACAGGCAGGTTAGGCTGGCACAGACTGGTGGATGTAAGCAAACACGGCAGGTATGCAGAGGGGTGGATACAGGCGAGTATGCAGGCAGGGAGGTACTGGCCGAAAGGACGGGCTGGAGCACAGAAAGGTTAAGACCCAGTACAGACTGGGTCACAGAACCGCAGATGCAGTAGACAACCACAGCAGAGAGGGAACGCCCAAAGCGGTGGGCAAGAACAGAGCAGGACGGGGCTGCAGGAGCAGCGAGCACAAGCAGGGCAGGACAGGACTGCCGGAGCAGCGGGCAGAAGCAGGGCAGGACAGGACTGCCGGAGCAGCGGGCAGAAGCAGGGCAGGACAGGACTGCCGGAGCAGCGGGCAGAAGCAGGGCAGGACAGGACTGCCGGAGCAGCGGGCAGAAGCAGGGCAGGACAGGACTGCCGGAGCAGCGGGCAGAAGCAGGGCAGGACAGGACTGCCGGAGCAGCGGGCAGAAGCAGGGCAGGACAGGACTGCCGGAGCAGCGGGCAGAAGCAGGGCAGGACAGGACTGCCGGAGCAGTGAGCAAAAGGGCAAGAGCGGAGCAAGGCTGCCGGAGCAGTGAGCAAGGAGTCAGAGCAGGACGGACAGGGCTCTGTTCACACGGAACAGACAGGAAGGGAAAGGCAGAGCCAGATACCCACAGGGTACTTGCAGTGAAGTAGCGAGGGGACCACAAACTCACAAACGGGAGTACAGAGACAACAAGCAGGAGTTAGGTACGAGTTCCGACTCTGCAGAAAAAGGAAAGGAACGGACATAGAGGCAAAACAGGTAAAGGATAGGAGAGAGTTCAGACTGGAACTGAGTGTACGGAAGAGACCGACACTGCAGCGGGATACAGGAGCGGGTCTGGGAATACGGCCCCCAGAGAGGCGGGACGAACAGGCAAGGAGCGTGTTCAGACAGGACAGACAAGATACAGGAACGGATCTAGGTAATCGGCGCCTAGAAGGCGGGAGGAACAGGCTAGGAGCGTGTTCAGACAGGCCTGGAAATACAGCCTCCAGGAAAGGCAGCAGGCAAGAGTACACAGACAGGACTCAGTTCAGACACGGGAACTGATACCGCAAGGCAGGAGACATAGACAGGACTCAGTTCAGACACGGGAACAGATACTGCAAGACAGGAGAAATAGACAGGACTCAGTTCAGACGGGAACAGATACCGCAAGGCACAGACAGGCAGATCTAGGAATACGGCCCCTAGAAGGCGAAAGAACAGGCAAGAAGCGTGTTCACAAGAACAGACCACAGTTCAGACACAGAACTGGAAAACAGGCAGGAAAACAGGATAGGACCTGGCATGTCAGAGACAAAAAAAGCCGACTGACAGGACACAATGCTCAGGCGCCATCTTGAGGAAGAAGGTGGTATAAATACCCAAAGATGGACAGCAATAGGCTGAAGGTGCAACAGGGGCGTGTCCGCAGCAGGTACAAGAAACAGGAAGTTCAGCGGGCGTCGCCCTATGCAGCCAAATCAGACAAACAGACAGCAAGGAGGGAAGCCAGAGAGACATTCTGGACTGGAGATCAAGTGCGCGCTCTTGCACAGTGGGAGATGGACCACCATGCAAGGACGCCGCCAGGTATGTTACACTGTCCATGTCCTTGTGATCCTCCTTGAGATGGTTCTACTCCTTCAATTAGAGTCCAGCTGTTTCAAGGCACAGATCTGGCCAAGGTTATAAAGGAATTTCTGCATTACTCAAGGTTCCTAAGAGCAAAGTGGCCTCCATAATCTTTAAATGGAAGAAGTTTGGGACCAGCAGAAGTCTTCCTAGACCTGGCCATCCAGCCAAACTGAGCAATCGTGGGAGAAGAGCCTTGGTGAGAGAGGTAAAGAAGAACCCCAAGATCACTGTGGCTGAGCTCCAGAGATGCAGTAGGGAGATGGGAGAAAGTTCCACAAAGTCAACTATCACTGCAGCCCTCCACCAGTCGGGCATTTATGGCAGAGTGGCCCGACGGAAGTCTCTCCTCAGTGCAAAACATATGAAAGCCCGTATAGAGTTTGCTCAAAAACACATGAAGGACTCCCAAACGATGAGAAATAAGATTCTCTGATCTGATGAGATGAAGATAGAACTTTTTGGTGAAAATTTTAAGTGGTATGTGTGGAGAAAACCAGGCACTGCTCATCACCTGCCCAATACAATCCCAACAGTAAAACATGGTGGTGGCAGCATCATGCTATGGGGGTGTTTTTCAGCTCCAAGGACAGGATGACTGGTTGCAATTGAAGAAAACATAAATGTGGCCAAGTACGGAGATATCCTGGATGAAAACCTCTTCCAGAGTGCTCTGGACCTCAGACTAGGCCGAAGGTTCACCTTCCAACAAGACAATGACCCTAAGCACACAGCTAAAATGACAAAGGAGTGGCTTCAGAACAAATCTGTGCCCATTCTTGACTGGTCCAGCCAGAGCCCTTGACTGGTCCAACCTAAACCCAATTGAGCATCTCTGGAGAGACCTGAAAATGGCTGTTCACCAACGTTCACCATCCAACCTGACGGCACTGGAGAGGATCTGCAAGGAAGAATGGCAGAGGATCCCCAAATCCAGGTGTGAAAAACTTGTTGCATCATTCCCAAGAAGACTCATGGCTGTACTAGCTCAAAAGGGGGCTTCTACTCAATACTAAGCAAAGGATCTGAATGCTTATGACCATGTGATATTTCAGTTTTTCTTTTTTAAGAAATTTGCAAAAATTTCTACATTTCTGTTTTTTTTTCAGTCAAGATGGGGTGCAGAGTGTACATTAATGAGAAAAAAAAATAAACTTTTTAGAATTTACCAAATGGCTGCAATGAAACAAAGAATGAAAAATTTAAAGGGGTCTGAATACTTTCCGTACCCACTGTATTTAAGAATCCCTGTAATTTATGTTATGAGGAAAATTAACTTTGTTTTCTGTATCTATGAGCCACTTCTTCAACCATCCTTGCCCCCTGAAGCCATCATTCACTCTGCGGAAACAGCACAACTCTTCCTTGCTCAAGACAAGAAGTACTGCCAGCTCAGTGAGGGGCCAGGTTACACAGCCTATTATACTCAATGGAGACAGAAGGGGGAGGAGAAAAATGAGAAAACAGGCAGAGAGATGCACAAAGATTCTGCAAAGCTTTCTAACTAGTATTTACCTTACCCTACAGCATGATTCACATCTACACTGCTCAGTACTGCAGTATCATTTCCTCCATGCTGCTGCTGCTTCTGACTATGTGCTAAATAAGAAATGTAGAGCAGCTTTCTGTGTGCTGTATGTTAGAGACATTATAGCAGATAGTCTCCTCACAACAGCTCAGAGTCAATTGCAAATTAAGAGATAGAACCTGCATAGTGTAAATCTGGTGAAAATGCAGAATATAGTGATATAATTGTTGGCAATTGTGTTATTCCTCATGTACACACATGACTGCTTATTCTGAAAAGTTACTTGAAAGTATAATTACCCTTTAACTATTATACATTAAACTTTATAAAACTTTAAAAAATATAAAGTCTAAAGTTGTCTGAATGCCTCAGCAAAAAAAAAAACACTTTTTGGAATGTAGCACTTAAAGGGTGATTTTTAATATTATACTTTGGCCATATAGATTTTTTTTCTTTTTGAGGGCACAAATAGGTGTTGTATGCGGTACCTAGACAGTACTGCCCCACCTATAACACTTAAGAACTGGTCACCATTTTTTTCTAACATGTCTCTTTGCATTTTAGGTGGTATGTGATAGTAATGTAAGGCACAGATGTACATCAATATTCATTTTAACCATATATCATACAATAGGAGCTAGGGAGACAAAGCTAATAGCAGGTAACAGTTTATGTAGATTCAATATACCATTTTTTCTGTGAAATGGACATATTATTATATGCGTCAAAGTCATCCATGAAAAATGTACTCCCATCAAATAAAATAGACTTATTCCATGATGGTGCAGGTGTGTTGGAGTAATGGTGAAATATATGTTATATGTCACAGACTTTTTAATTTCTTTACTTTTTTTAGTTATTGTTATTTATCTTTATTTTATTTTTTTAATTTTCTTTATTTATACTTTTTACATTTTTCTGTGTCTTGAGGACATTGGGATGACATCTAAGTCCTCCAGGCATTTCTATATATGCAGATCACACTTTATAGTAAAAGCGGACAAAGACAGAAGAGGGTCCCTCTGAAAGAACAATATATGGGCCCTTTGCAATAGCTCATAATAATGGTGAAATCTGTTTTGAAGGTGGAACTTGGCCCCCTTACCTTTTGGGACCCTGCACGGCTGCACATGTTTCACCAAAGGTATGTCCGCCCCTGCTTTATAGTGTTACAGTGTATGCCAGCCTTTAGGTCACTGTTAACATACAGGAGAGTGCAAGAAGGACACACATCTTATCCTCCCAGCATGCTTCTTTATGTTACAGTCAAAAGCCCATCACAATATTGTAAGGATGCTTCCTGCACTTATAAGACGCATTTTGAGGACTGTAAAAAAAATAACTGCAGTGTCGGATACAAGGAAGTGTCTCAGACTACCAAATTGAGCATAGAGTAGTCTGAGGAGCTGGAAGAGGACACTGACAATTGAAGGAACCAAGGCAGAGAAATTAAAAATGAGGGGACCAGGTATATAATATTATTTATGCATTATGCATATATTATGACATTTATATTGTAAAAAAGAGGGTTCTCTTTAGGTATTTTTGTGACCATATAGTTGTCACATCACGAAGATCAAACTGACGCTGTATTAGCTTAGCTAAGTGTGTTAAGACACGTCAGGAGATGTCTTTGCTGGTGGTTTTTAAAACGGAAGCTTCACTATTGGCTAGATTTAAGGGATCACTCTACTCTTAAGTGCATATATCTATGGCAATGTGTTGTCCTACGGAAATCACTAGGACTTTTAAAGACTAATTTAATTTTTATCTTTTTTTTATCATTAATCATGAAGACAATCAGATATATACTTTATAATATATTTTATTACAGAAAATATGACTTTCTCTAACTTTTCTTCACTTCTCCTGTCCCATGTTGCCTTTTATATCACCCCAGTGCTGGATTCACAGTTACACACTCAGTAATGGTGTATATTGTCATTCATGCTGCTGATTTTGCCAGTGTGCTATAGAAATACAGTGTAGCAAGATCTCCTGTGTAGAGAAAACCTCATAACAGCTATTTTCCACATATCCTGGAGATGCGCTGAGGGAAGACTGATTGGTGATGGAGCCTGCAGAGGTGTAAAACTGCCTAAAACAATTTGTGCTGATTCATTTCTTTCTATCTCTTTGATGTCAGTGCGGTATATTTCTGATACACAGCTCCAAATCCCCTGCATAGACATAGAAATAAATATAGAAATAAATCATACAATTCTGGCTATTTGCAGCTGTCTCGAGGGTGGACTTACTGAAGTTTACTAAATACAGAGTTATGATGTATTATTCCATTAACATTTGATATTTATGATAATTCATGGTAATCACTTAAAACTATTATAATTTTAGACACATTACCTAATTTGTGTGTGACACAACTGTTTATCCAGTATATACAACCTGGAAACATGGAAACAAGTTTTGTTTCCTTGGCTTAAAACTTCTTGTAGGTTCAGAGTGCTCCACACAGTTTACAGGTTTATGCTCGTTCACTTTGACCTCTGGCTTCTCTGATTCTGTAGGTACAATCACATTACCGCCTGCTGTGACCTTACTTGTCAATCATGTGCAGATGCCTGTGACACAGTAGTACTGAACCTACACTAAGTGCTGTGTAGTACGCTGTTTCCTGTGCTGTCTACTGTATCTCCTTACTTTTTGCATGATAAGTATACCCTTGGGTTTTGTCAATGGATTAGCTCACTTAAATAACCACAATATACTATGGGTATTTAAAGCACATGGTAAGTGGGGCTTATATTGCAGGTATTAAATTAGAGCCTAAACAGTATGCACACCTTTCACCTTTGCAATATTTTTTTATTATTGTTCATCTGCATCCTAAATGCAAAGTTAAGAAACTTTCTAAATAGTCTTCTTCACTTCAAATAAATTCTGCTGCAATGTGCTGTACAAACTTCTTTCATCTTTTTTCACAAAAATGTTTCTAATCTGTCAAAGCTTTTGCTTCTGGTTCTGACATCTCTCTCTGCACCACCTCCCTTCTCTCAGTGTTGGACATAGCAGGAGGGAGACAGAGGGGATTATACACATATCTCCACAGAATGGAGAAAGGATAAAGAACTTTAAAGGAGTTATGCAAGAGGAAGAGTCAGCAGTCAATCTCTGTGACTGTAGACATAAGAATCATGAGAAGGAGCATTGTACACACTGTCATTATTACCCTGTATTCCCTGTGTAGGTGGGCAGTAATGTGACTGCATGTATGCAATTTGCATACTTGTAGTTACAAGCCGACTAGACTTTCCTTCACTAGAACATTGAGAAGAGAAGGAGAGTCTAGTTAGCATGTGACCACAAATAAGCAAATTGCATAAATGCAATCATGTGACTGGCCAACTGCACAATTTGGTATTCTGAAGTGATATGCAGTGACTACAGATGGTAGGCAGAGGAAACAGGCTTTAGAAAATGAGGAAAATACTTCAGAATAGAAGCTGTGTTAATTTATTTGCTAGTGAATACCTCAGCACCCTGGATACACACAAACCTCACATCCAACCTATATTACTGGAAGGACACTCCCACAAGAGAAAAATCTGAAGCTTGGATTAGGCTGCAAACTGCATATCAGGGAGTGAAGGAATGGAGACTACAGTGTGAAACTTAGTGCAATTCCATTGATTAAAGATAATCGCTAACAAATGTAAAAAAAACATGTTTTTCCATTCTAAAAGCATCTATAGCCTTTTAAATTACTCATTCAATGTGAAATCCATTAAGGAAATATTTTTTTTCCATGTTTGAAATTTTCATTCCACTCTTTCACTTTAATATTCTGACATAAAAAGTCAGATGTTGTTTTGTTCCACCTTGTCAATGGTTACATAAGGATCATTATTTTTTCAGGATTATGGTTGGATCATGAGTGTTCTGGTTTTTCAGTGATCAGATTTCTTTATTATCAGCTTTGTTTCAGTAGTGCCAAGGAGAAGGGCTATATGGCATTTTCTGCTTCTAGCCAGTTTAGGGATGACTAATTCTGTCAAAAAATGACTCAAAGGTTGCTTAGACCCCTCAATGAAAAGTTACATCTGGTGATTTTGAATGCATATATCTATCAACAGTACACACATTCCCAAGTATTGATTTCATTAATTTACACTTAGCAATTATCACTACATTTTATACAGTACAGACCAAAAGTTTGGACACACCTTCTCATTTAAAGATTTTTCTGTATTTTCATGACTATGAAAATTGTACATTCACACTTAAGGCATCAAAACTATGAATTAACACATGTGGAATTATATACTTAACAAAAAAGTGTGAAACAACTGAAAATATGTCTTATATTCTAGGTTCTTCAAAGTAGCCACCTTTTGCTTTGATGACTGCTTTGCACACTCTTGGCATTCTCTTGATGAGCTTCAAGAGGTAGTCACCGGAAATGGTTTTCACTTCACAGGTGTGCCCTTGTCAGTTTTAATAAGTGGGATTTCTTGCCTTATAAATGGGGTTGGGACCATCAGTTGTGTTGTGCATAAGTCTGGTGGATACACAGCTAATAGTCCTACTGAATAGACTGTTAGAATTTGTATTATGGCAAGAAAAAAGCAGCTAAGTAAAGAAAAACGAGTGGCCATCATTACTTTAAGAAATGAAGGTCAGTCAGTCTGAAAAATTTTGAAACTTTGAAAGTGTCCCCAAGTGCAGTTGCAAAAACCATCAAGCGCTATAAAGAAACTGGCTCACATGAGGACCGCCCCAGGAAAGGAAGACCAAGAATAACCTCTGCTTCTGAGGATAAGTTTATCCGAGTCACCAGCCTCAGAAATCGCAGGTTAACAGCAGCTTAGATTAGACACCAGGTCAATGCCACACAGCGTTCTAGCAGCAGACACATCTCTACAACAACTGTTAAGAGGAGACTTTGTGCAGCAGGCCTTCATGGTAAAATAGCTGCTAGGAAACCACTGCTAAGGACAGGCAACAAGCAGAAGAGACTTGTTTGGGCTAAAGAACACAAGGAATAGACATTAGACCAGTGGAAATCTGTGCTTTGGTCTGATGAGTCCAAACTTGAGATCTTTGGTTCCAACCACTGTGTCTTTGTGCGGTGCAGAAAAGGTGAACGGATGAACTCTACATGCCTGGTTCCCACCGTGAAGCATGGAGGAGGAGGTGTGATGGTGTGGGGGTGCTTTGCTGGTGACTCTGTTGGGGATTTATTCAAAATTGAAGGCATACTGAACCAGCATGGCTACCACAGCATCTTGCAGCGGCATGCTATTCCATCCGGTTTGCGTTTAGTTGGACCATCATTTATTTTTCAACAGAACAATGACCTCAAACACACCTCCAGGCTGTGTAAGGGCTATTTGACCAAGAGGGAGAGTGATGGGGTGCTACACCAGATGACCTGGCCTCCACAGTCACCAGACCTGAACCCAATCGAGATGGTTTGGGGTGAGCTGGGCCGCAGAGTGGAGGCAAAAGGGCCAACAAGTGCTAAGCATCTCTGGGCACACCTTCAAGATTGTTGGAAGACCATTTCCGGTGACTACCTCTTGAAGCTCATCAAGAGAATGCCAAGAGTGTGCAAAGCAGTCATCAAAGCAAAAGGTGGCTACTTTGAAGAACCTAGAATATAAGACATATTTTCAGTTGTTTCACACTTTTTTGTTAAGTATATAATTCCACATGTGGTAATTCATAGTTTTGATGCCTTCAGTGTGAATGTACAATTTTCAGAGTCATGAAAATGCAGAAAAATCTTTAAATGAGGTGTGTCCAAACTTTTGGTCGGTACTGTATATATTGTAAGTTTGTACTGAAGATATGCTGTCTGAGCTCTTTGTACTGAATTATATGATTTCTTGGATCTTGAAAAATTAATAGTAAAAAGCAAAATAAATACATATCCAAATCATGATTTAAAGCATCATCAGATGACTTATGACATGATCATCATTATTAACAGTAACACCAGAACAATGGCTGAATATACTGCATAAATTGGTGACTGTTAAGTGATAATTCATTAACACTATATCATGATATTTATGATAATACATCACATTTTATTTGTAGTGTTATTATGGTCTCACTTTCTGTCAAATCACACCCAGCTCATAGCAACATTTGTCTCAATCAAAAAAGATGAATTCTACTATTTATGGTTCACCCTTGGTATACTGTTCCCATTTTGCTAGGATTATCCTGATTTTATGAAAACCCCACCCAAAAGTGGGTGTTCCAGGTTATTTTGAGGATGGTCCCAGAGTGAGACTCAAATTTCCTAATTTGGAGCATGGCAAAGTCAGTAAGCAGGATTAGGATAGGCCAATAAAGGCGTTTCCCCACAAACAAAAGTTCATTTTAATAATTGTCTGTGTCTGACCGTGTACGGAGCATACCACATCTCCTGGGCAGGGGAGGAAGAAAGACAATACAGACATTACAGCTGGGGATCACAGAGGAGTCATTTTGTGAGGTAAAATATTGTTTATACACAGGCAGTGAAAAGTTTTACCTCACAAAATGAATCCTCTGCGATCCCCTGCTGTAATGTCTGTATTGTCTTTTTCTTCCTCCCCTGCCCAGGAGATGTGGTATGTTCCGTACACGGTCAGACACAGACAGTTTTTAAAATGAACTTTTGTTCGTGGGAAAATCCCTTTAATGTTCAAACTCAAAAAGGGCCACCGTAGTTAGTCTACCAGGACTCACCCATGGGTGGGACTGTTCCTGTTGAGCAACTCATGCCCATTCACCTTAAAGGGGGTATACTGCAGTATGAGGAACCTGCTCCTGCAGTAGCCAGCGAGACAAGAATATCTTTGATCTATTTTCCCTTCCTTGGATTTACCAATGATTACCCTCAACTGAACCCTTTGCAATAATTCAATACCTAAGCCGGAAAATACTGTACCTCATTACATTATATACTTCATATTCTATTTTTTTTTTTCATTTGTAATTTTCACTCTTTACAATGTATTTGACTAAAATTATATTTTTTAATGCTATCAATAAAACATGCATGCAGATTTAGTAGAGGCATAGCGTGAAGCTTCCGGGAACTGGTACCGGGGCCCACCACTAAACTGCAAATGGCATCACATGCTGCTGTGGGTATTGTCTGTAGAAACCTAAAGCACTAATTTGGATAGTGCCATACACTATGATATCATGATACATCAAAGCACCAAACCGGTATCCTACAGCAAACTCTGTATTCCACTGCACCGCTATAATAAAAACTGTTACATGTATCGAATAATGTGTCTCAACATGGTCTTATTTAAAGGCGTTTTCCATTTTCCAAAACCCCCTTTCCAAAGCTGCAGATGTTATATAGTGCTTTACTCACCCTCCCTGGGTCTCACGCTGAGTCATAGCTGCTGCTCCTGGTATATATTACTATCAGCAGCACAAACATCATGTCAACAGTGCTGCAGTCAATCAGTGAGCAGATTGTGCTGTCTACTTGGTCAGAGCCACTGAGCTGTGATATTAGTGCTACAGACAATATCAGACGCAGCAGCAGACACTCCGTGTTGGACCCGGGGAGGAGGAGTAAAGGACAATTCTTTTTTTTAAACAAACTGCCTAAAAGGGTTTTTCAGAAAATTGAAAACTCCTTTAAATAAGACCATGTTGAGACCAATAAATGGATAAATAAAACAGAACTTTTATCAATATGTTATAGTGGAATGCAGAGAATACTGACAGATAACAGTTTGGCGCTATTATGTTTCATGATATTTGCATCATGTTTTCCTGAAAGCGTAAAACCCCCTTAACATATATAGGATATAGTCTCTTAATAATTTAACAATATTTTAGGACTTTATAATGACAATAAAATTGACAACTACATATAACTCGATGGATTTGCCTATTTCCATGACCCCATGTCAATCAGAGAAGGGCCACAAAATAGGATTAAGTAATAAATGTGCAAAGCTATAATGCGTAAATTTGAAAATCTGATTAATCTGTAATATCCTTTGTGCAGAAAGTCAGAAATGGACATTGCTCTGGGAATACTTACAAGCACTCAGCTGAAATATCTAAATTGATTTTGGAACAAACTAATAAAAACACAGAGACTTGCTGACATTTTTATAAAGTGATTTCTGTCAAAATACGTCTGGCATTTAAATGACCACTGTCATTTTCAGACTGAGAGAAGAAGCACTATTGTAATTCTAAGAAACAAAACAAAGAAAACAGTTTGCCTAAATATCACTCATGAAAACAATGATTTTTCCTTAGAATGAAATTAGTTATAATGGCGAGTTTACGTCTACGCCGCGGGATCATCATGGTGTATCATTTTAGCATAGCAGTTTATCACAATCTATCAGACATTAAATTATAAGGGGGATTATATTAGATAGGGGGAATGACTCCCTCATATTTAGCTGATAAAGAGAATATAATAGGTATATTTATATCTACAAAATGGGCCATCAAAGTCCAAAACATAGGAAAAATCAAGATATTCGCTATGCTTATAAAATATCCACCTCTCAGGAAGCTCAGGAAGCCAATGGTTTAACGTTACGTTCTTAAGATTCTTCTGAGTTTGTAAGGCTGGGTCCATACGGTCCAGCCAAAATATGTTTTTTGTTGTAGTTTGCAGAATCCCAATATAACCACAATATTTTTGCCACAATTTTGGATAATCTAAGTAAAAAAAACTTGCAGTCGCCATGATGAGTGAACCCCAGCTCAATAAAACTCAGGCTACGTTCTCATTCTCACAATGAGTATTTGGTGAGGTTTTTGCTGCATTTATGCACCTATTAGGTAAATTAGGTTGTTTGTTTTTTTTCACTAAATTTTTGTCACTTATTGGTATTTCATATTTTAAATAAAGCTGCTTTGTTTCTGATACTTCCTGGTATTTGACTATGAGAAAACGTTATTGATACAGTCATGTGGATTACATGCGGCTTTAGTGTGTTTCCAAGACATACATTAAAATCGCATTTTCCTCATCTAATGCAATTCTATGGGGAAAATCTGCAAATAAAACTCAGCGTACTCGCATGAGAAATTGATGTGTTACATATTTCAAAAACACAGCATAGGTTGGTTTTTTCAGCATTACAAAAAACACAGTGGGCGTGAGATTTCTATAAATCCCATCCTCTTTGCTGGAATTGTAAGATGCTGCGTTTTTTTGTGTAGCAAAAATGAGCAACGTCAAAAAAAATCACCAAAAACTCATAGTGAGAATTTGACCTCAAAGTGTCAAATAAGCAGATAGATGTTAAAAAAAAGATTGCACAAATTTCCAGAAACATTTTCAGGGAATTATTTATCCACATGTACAGTATGTCATTTGACAAATGGTAAGGTTTTAATATTAGAGTTAAGACTGTCCCATAAGAGTTGCCGTGACGAGGCGGGATGGCTTTTACATTATTTTGATCAAAATTTATGTTGACTAAATACCCTTTATTATTTATCATTATTTCTATGCACTGTGCGATTTATCCATTTACTTTTAGGTATTAGTGTATTTTGCTTTTGTCTTTGTTTTTTTTTCTGTCTAATGGCCTTATGTGAACATGCATTTACATTTTGCATGTGTAGCACCCTGAGGATTCGGCTGCTACAGGGGTATTACACCTCAAGCCAGAGGTGTGGTATTCCACTCCCGGGTAAGGATGGAGTGTGGAACTGAGCTCAGTAGGCTGCATGCACTACATACATCCCATTTCCGGGGGACAGACCAATGGTACTCCCACTAGAGAAATGTGCAGGTACGACAGCGTCTGTCCCTGGCTGGAGTGGGAGGGGGGTGGAACATCCCAGTAGTGTAGGGGCAGATAGGGGGAGCAGTCTGGGTAATGCTAGGAGCTCATTGGGTGCTGGTCACCTGAGCTCACACATAGAGGGAGTATATAAGGTGGGAACCATCTTAGAACAGGGTCTTTTGTAGAGGTTTGGTCAGACAAGCAGAGCAGCTCAGCCAGCTCCAAGGCCAAGAGAGTGAGAGAGAGGAGAGAAGAAGGACCCAGAGGGGGAGAAGAGGGAACTCCAAGAACCCAAAATTAGACCAGAGGGTGAAGAGTTGGCACAAGGGTACCGGATCCCAAGCTGGTGGAGGGCACTAATCCTTAGCCAGAGACCGGAGGTCGTGGGCAGGATCTGCCACGACCACCCACTAAATCCACCCAGAAGGCAAACCAAGAATAGGGTCAGGGAACCCAGAGACAAGGGTTTTACCAACAAGAGGCCCGAGGGAGCCGGACTTAGGTGGATCCCTGGTGGGGAAGGCCAGAGAGAAGGACAAGTCAGAAAGGGAGCTCAGGAACACGCTCCAGAATCACCTGGGGGTTGGCCGAGTCCAGGACCTGGTGGACGCAGCACGGCTCGGGTGGTCACTCAAGGCCAGAGTGACCAACACAAAAGCAGTAAGTAAAAACCCTGAACTGCACAGCCCGACTCTGAGTTTCATTACCATCCTCACTGCACCTCCACAACCACCATCCTCTGCAACTGACCCCCTGAGGCTATACCCCTCCCGTTGGGGGTTATACTACCTGAGCTGCACACACACCACCAGCCTCAGCGGACCCTGCTGCAGCGGCGGCCGTAGTGACCGCAAATCAACGGGTGGCGTAGTTGACACTAAAGAACATCCAGCAACATCTGTAGGACTGCCACACACTGAGCTTGACACCCTGGGCACAGACCGGGTCACCGCCACTCGGAGACTACAACCCCCATCTGATCCGGCTCCGGGTATCCCCCAAACAACACTGGCCCAGGGGGCGCGTCAACTTTGGCGTAGTCGGCAGGATTACGTGCCCGCAACAACCGGGTACTGCGTGCCTGAAGAAAAGTTCACCGTTACCTCAAAAAGAAGTCTCCCGCCGGTTCCGGAGGGTCCCCGCCAACGGACCCCATCACAGGTCGTTTCCCGCCGGTTGTCCGCCATTTGCAGCTTTTTCCCGCCATCCATGGAGTTTCCCGCCACTGGGAGACGATTCCCACCATTTCCAAAGATTTCCCGCCTTGGAAGAGCGGACGCCATTATGGGCGTGCCAGAGGGTGGCAAGAGGCCACCTCCCATCGTGGGCCAGGTCGAAGAATGGCGCCAAAAGCGGAAACCGCGCCCACCAACAGAGACTGTGATGCTGGAAGTGTCCATCAGCGTGAGAGAACTGCCCCTGGAACTGACAATCACAAAGTTGCCCCGGGACCACCCTCAATGTGGGCGAAGACGGAACAAAAGAGCGAAGATGGGTGCAGCCTGGAGGAGTCTGGAGAGAGCGCACCCGGAGACAAGAAGTCTGGAGAGGAGTCCAGAGAAAGCCTACCCGGAGATGGAGGGAGAGACAGGCAGCACCGACCCAGTGGTCAGGAGCCTGCTACAAGCCACAACCCCACTAGGCCTAGTGGAGGTCCTGGCACAGCTCCCCCGAGACCGGGAGTGTGCACAGACTGCGCTGGAGGGCCTCGCACGGAGGATGACCCGGGTGCAGCGAGAGACGTTGGCGGAGTGGAGCCGAGAGATGGCCCGGCGGACCGAAACCCGTCAGCGGAGCACGCCACCCGAGACGAGGAGACAGACCGCCTCTGAGGATGGTGCAGGAGGACTCAAGGCCGGAGACGGCGCCGAGAAGGGAGCTGAACGAATGGAGGCAGGTAAAGGGGACGTCTCTACCCCGAGTCGGGAAACCGCGTGCCTGCCCCAGCTCCCCGTCGCAGAGCCCGAAATTCCCCCTGCCGTGCCCGTCGCTGCATCGTCACCGCCGCAGACTAGGCCTCAACCGGAAACCGCGGCCGCGACCCCTGTGACGTCACGCGCTTCGACCCTGAGCGCGGCAAAGCAGGAAATACCATCGGCCTGGTCGCAAGGCCTAGTACACCCGGGCGCCGCCATTCCAACAGCGCCCCCTACCTCCGCGGAGCCACCAGCCTGGTCGCAGGGCCGATTAACCACGGGCGCCGCCGTTCTTACGGTGCCCTTTTCCTTTAGCGTGCCCCAAGCCTGGTCGCAAGGCCTGGTCAACCCGGGCGCCGCTACCACCACAGCGCCCATAACACCTAAAGTACCGCACCTGGGTGAGGACCTGTTCGCCCAGCATACGTGCCCGGATGGGCAGCCCTTCATATGGCCCCAGGAGTACTACCAACTGGAACTCCAAAGGGCGAGGCCCCTGTGTGAGCCCCTGATTCGGCTCCGAAGCCCGTCAGGAGGACCCAGCCCCCGCTAGAGGAGGCACAGTTTGAGTGGGACCCCACCGGAGGAGACCTCATGGGGTTCACTCAGGAGACTCGGGCGGCCGCAGCGGAGCGTGCAGAGTGCTGCTGCCAGCAGCTCGAGGTCTTCGAGAAGGAGCGGAGAGAGAGGCGGGTCCGGGAACAGCAAGCACAGATAAGGAGCGCGGAGCAGAAGAGCCAGACCAGGAGGAACCCCCGTGCAGCTCATGGTCCCCGTACCACCGGGACTGTGATTAAATTCAACCTGCAGCATGGGTGGGGCTTCATAAAAGACCATCATACCCCCGGCGACGTCTTTGTCACACGCAGAGACGTAGAAAGCCATCTGCCGGAGGGACACAGAGGTCGTGACCTGTATGTAGGGGACGAGGTCACCTTCACCCGGCACAAGTGTGCCAAAGGACCCTACGCCCTCCATGTACATCGCCTGACGGAGGAGGAGCTGCGGTGTGAGGAGGAGCAGGAGGACCCGAACGGGTCTGAATCCAAAGAAGGAGCAGGAGGACGCCGTCGTTAAAGTACGGTAAAGAGACTGTAAATAGTTACCCATCGGGGTACAGTGAACTGTTGCTGCTTTAAATATGTCCCCGTTGGGACAAGTGTAAACTGTTAACCCGTGTGTCCCTATTCCCATTACCTGGCCGAGGACTGAGAGCGGCCATATCCCCTTGTATATAGTTGCGCTTCCTAAGGCGCCCCCTACCGGTTTTATAGGAAACTGTTGTTTTTCTTGAAGAGACTGTCGCACTTTACCCGGTCACAAGTTGCACCGTGGCCGGAGGAACAAGAATGTTATTTATAAAAAGTTTTATGCTGATATATATATGATGTTTTATATGTTTGTTTATGTTTATAAAAAAAAAAAAAAAAAAAATTGTATGTTTTGGATGTGTTTTTGTATCTTACAGCCCGAGGACGTGCTGTGATTTACCAAGGGGGAATGTAGCACCCTGAGGATTCGGCTGCTACAGGGGTATTACACCTCAAGCCAGAGGTGTGGTATTCCACTCCCGGGTAAGGATGGAGTGTGGAACTGAGCTCAGTAGGCTGCATGCACTACATACATCCCATTTCCGGGGGACAGACCAATGGTACTCCCACTAGAGAAATGTGCAGGTACGACAGCGTCTGTCCCTGGCTGGAGTGGGAGGGGGGTGGAACATCCCAGTAGTGTAGGGGCAGATAGGGGGAGCAGTCTGGGTAATGCTAGGAGCTCATTGGGTGCTGGTCACCTGAGCTCACACAGAGGGAGTATATAAGGTGGGAACCATCTTAGAACAAGGTCTTTTGTAGAGGTTTGGTCAGACAAGCAGAGCAGCTCAGCCAGCTCCAAGGCCAAGAGAGTGAGAGAGAGGAGAGAAGAAGGACCCAGAGGGGGAGAAGAGGGAACTCCAAGAACCCAAAATTAGACCAGAGGGTGAAGAGTTGACACAAGGGTACCGGATCCCAAGCTGGTGGAGGGCACTAATCCTTAGCCAGAGACCGGAGGTCGTGGGCAGGATCTGCCACGACCACCCACTAAATCCACCCGGAAGGCAAACCAAGAATAGGGTCAGGGAACCCAGAGACAAGGGTTTTACCAACAAGAGGCCCGAGGGAGCCGGACTTAGGTGGATCCCTGGTGGGGAAGGCCAGAGAGAAGGACAAGTCAGAAAGGGAGCTCAGGAACACGCTCCAGAATCACCTGGGGGTTGGCCGAGTCCAGGACCTGGTGGACGCAGCACGGCTCGGGTGGTCACTCAAGGCCGGAGTGACCAACACAAAAGCAGTAAGTAAAAACCCTGAACTGCACAGCCCGACTCTGAGTTTCATTACCATCCTCACTGCACCTCCACAACCACCATCCTCTGCAACTGACCCCCTGAGGCTATACCCCTCCCGTTGGGGGTTATACTACCTGAGCTGCACACACACCACCAGCCTCAGCGGACCCTGCTGCAGCGGCGGCCGTAGTGACCGCAAATCAACGGGTGGCGTAGTCGACACTAAAGAACATCCAGCAACATCTGTAGGACTGCCACACACTGAGCTTGACACCCTGGGCACAGACCGGGTCACCGCCACTCGGAGACTACAACCCCCATCTGATCCGGCTCCGGGTATCCCCCAAACAACACTGGCCCAGGGGGCGCGTCACATGCACATCAATATAAGTTTCAGTTCAGACTCCCAAGTTTTTTCTTTGTAGTCTAATGTGCTTTAGTGCATATAAGGGTGTGGCTGCCCTTTGTCTGAGCGGAAAGGTTCATTCTGCCTCTCGGGTCCATGCTTCTACTAAGGGTTCAGTCTCTCTGCCCTTATCCATATGTATGTCACTTGACAAATGGTAAGGTTTTAATATTAGAGTTAGGACTGCCCCATAAGGGTTGCCGTGACGTGACGGGATGGCTTTTACATTATTTTGATCAAAATTTATGTTAACTAAATACCCTTTATTATTTATCATTATTTCTATGCACTGTGTGATTTATCCATTTACTTTTAGGTATTAGTGTATTTTGCTTTTGTCTTTAATTATTTATATTAGTATACAGGTGTGTAAATATTATTGGTGCAAACTGTGCAGCCGCACATGGACCCACAGGTGAGAGGGCCCATTTAAACCTCCAAAGCAGGTGGGATTTTGCACTATGATGCAAAGGGCCCGTATGCTGTTCTTGCATAGGGGACTTTTTCGGTCAGTGTCCGCCAGTGTTAGTATTAGTATGGATTCAGGTTTATTCAGTATAAGCATTCAGAATGTTGGTCAAAAGTACACCCTTTAAGCTGGTTGTCTTGGTGAGGAACCTCATGGTTTCTAATACTTTTCACATGAAAAACATTAATAGGGTTTTCCAGGACTATTTTTTTTACTACCGGCCTAAGAACTAATAGGCAGGTAGTGGCTAACTACCTGCCTGTTGTACCCAGCAGTGGCTCAGAGTGGTAACGAACCGCTCTTGCTGGTGATTGTGCTGCTTCACGTCAACAGAGAAGCTCTTCCTCTTCCGGGCTTCTCTGATGACTGGGAGTGACTGCCGTTGTCATTCTGATTGACAGTCAGCTTCCCACAGTCAGGGAAGCTACAGAATCACCGGTAGAAGTGGTCTATAGCTGCTCTGAGCTGGCAGACAGCTGGCCGCCATGTAAAGATGCCAAGTACTTTGTCCTGTGTCCACCTGCTGATCAGGACACCACAACTAACAAGCATATATAAGTAAGTTATCTTTCTATTTAACTTTATTAGACAGAATTTTTGTTGGCTGGAAACACTCAGCCTTAATCTATCATATATATTTTAGCATTTCATTTATAAACTAATCTATCCAAATTGATATGTGGAAATTTAAAGATAAAAGATGTTAATAAAATTCATTAAAAGTGTCTGATGATTGATGGATTTTGTAAAGCATATATTTAGAAATGTTCTTTTCATTGTTTGCTAGACAGTATTATCTTATAATTTTCTTATCCAGATTTCTGTGAATGTATTTGACCACTTTTACTGTATTTCACACTATGCCACACTCGGCAACAATATCTATATTTTTCAATGTGCATTACAAATACAGTACTGTTTCATTACTATACTCCTTATAGCTTGCATGTTTGAAAATTGGATCCGAGGAGAAGTTCTAACATATTGCTAACACAATCTAATACAGTTCAAACAATGGGCAAAATAAATAAGACATTGTAGGTGAGATATAGAAAGAAGAGCCATTCCATGTGCAGCAATGAGCATCTTCTGTTTGACAGTCCATGCATTTCTTATGAACTATGGTGTACATACTGACTCTGCTCCAGTCTACCACAAAAGTGTTAACTCAAACATAATCATCTATGGGTCACTGGGATCTTCTATGTTTCCCATGATAATAAGACGACATCTCCTGCTCAAGCTGTTGACTATGCAGGTTATATATTTAAAAAAAAGATATTTCTGTATACTATTATTGCATACCAAGATAGAGGGCAATAAAAAAGTATATATTCCATTGCTGCCAGATTTTTCCAAAGTACCCAAAAAAAGTTTGCAGATAATCTTACTGAAAAATTTCCTACAATTCATGTTCACGGTTCCTCCACAGACTTATGTTTTACTATGGTTACAGTCTACAAACAAACTCTGCATAGTCTGATCCTGCAGCCATACTGCCTTCCATCTGTCTACATATGTTAGATCTATTTCTTAGGCTAATCTGTCTCATGCTCTGTTTAGTTGATTCCTACGCTTGGCCTTGCCCGTATTTTAACCACTCTTTTGCCTGACATTTTTGCTGCTGTTCAGAACCTCCTGGTATTGAAGTGACCTGACTATACCCTGCCAGCCAGCTCCAACGGGCAGCAGCTACTCTGTAGACCCAACCCAGGAGCCCCTGTATAAGTCCATATACCTGTACAGCAGTTAAATAGTAAAGGCCAGAGTGACTAGCCCTAAGCCTGTCCATGGAAGCCCTATTAAGAGCTGCTAGGATACCACATAAAGTGCCCCCATGAGAATTGCAAGCACAAGTGCATGTATTCATTATGAATACATATCTACATTATGTACACATACATACAGGCATATACAAATATGCACATACACACATTACACATGCATTTACACATTACCCAAAAATATGCACAAGCATATATGAAATATGTAAACACATTACACATGAATGTGCACATATATACAGAAATGCACATACATATATGCATTATGCATTCATTTACATCTTATGCAACAATATACACATTGCATAGGTGTATCTCCTATTCCTTCAAGCTGCAAAGGTTATTAGCACTGAGCTTCAGTAGAGGAGGGCGGGCACACAGGTCTCAACTTCTGATTTTACTGCCTGCTACATTACAACAGTAGGAGGAAGTTCAGGTTGCTGTGATGTCGGATCTGCTGATGTGTCCTTGTTCTGCAGAATTTAAAACTTTTTTTTAGAGGTAAATGCTTTACAGAAAGGCTTTTTGTCTGGGTCGTTCTCCCCCAAGGGCCCTTGTGCAACTGAATTACCTGCACAGACAGCCTCTAAAAGCCATACTGATTTGGGCACCATTTTTACCTGATCTGATAAATCCAACAATGATGATTTAGGAATTAATTGAGAATTTGGGGTAGGAACTAATAGAGTCAGAATTAATGGAGAATATTGGGGTAGGAATTAATAGAGTAGGAATTAATGGAGAATTATCTTTCCAAATTTACCTAATGGAAAGTAATTTACAGATATGCTTTATATGCTGGTTAATCCAATCTGCAGGACAAGTGTATTGAATTTGTAATCAAAACTGGGCTAAAAGCAGAAAATTGTACAAAATAAAAGAATAAAACATAACTCACTTATTCAAACCCTTGCCATTCTAGTGTAGCGGGTCTCCACCGATCCTGGACCTTTGACATACCCACTGTGTCCAATGACTGGTTGCTTGAGTCATGAGATAGAAAGGACTAATGTTATACTATGGGGCCATAGTTTGACTAGTTAAGTTTATTTTATAATTTAGTACGCTTTCCTTTCTTTTCCCCAATTTTGGAAAATCAAAAGCAGACCCTTTAAAATATCTCCAAATAGCTTTATTTTTTCCACTATATGCGATATAACTGTTTCCGTCAATCCTGGCTCATCAGTTTCACTTAGAATATATAATTTCAGGGAATCCGATTACTTTTCACATTTTCAGTTACAAATTCCCATACTGCAAAGTTTTTGAACTGAGGGTCAGTTTCCAATGTCAGATTTTGTTTAGACCATTATGATAAAATAATAAGAGACTATGGGGGTGTGGGTTCAAATACTTTGTTGATAGGACTGAAATGAAACAGTTTATCCTTCCGCGTGTTGATGTATATGAGACTGGCAATGTGTGGCTTCCTAACCTCTCTTTTCATAATGGTAATGTTGAAAGGTATAAACACTATAGATCACATAAAAGAAGCAGTGAAACTGGCTGAATTTAACAGGATTAAATGATAATGAAAATACATAATAGCCTAAACCTTTCACTTCACATAAATACCAGAGTAAATTGTTACAGCTCAGCTTTTAGCCCTTCCATCACATCACATCACGGTTACATTCTGCTTTTCTCATTTTAGGCATCACAAGTAATTGAAAACTATCTACTGGTGAAAAAAAAAGATGCTATTAATTTAAGTGCATTTATAGTGTGTTATGTCACTAATAGACTTAGCTGACATTAAGCCTTTATCCTTTTTACAAATCATTATTTTATTGTCCTCTCATTTGTAAGATTTTTGTTCCACTTAAAGCAGAGCGGAGTGAAAGCTTCGCTGGCTTCTATTATGTTATTGTCCTGTCATTACTTTAACTCCATTATATTCCACAAAATAGGCATCAACCTCCATTTGTCATATTATTTATTCCTAAGGATTATGTTAGGATTCAGCTGTCACGTTGTGCCGACTAAACATAATTTGCCGTCAATGTAAAATTCTTTCAGATTTGTTTTATCATTTTAGAGCAGTTGTTTTATAGTACGAAATCATTAGGATTTAATAATAATGATGAGTTAATAACAAATGTTGTACTAAACCAAGTAGGAAGATTGTGTTTTTTTTCTGTTATGAAAAGAGTAAGTTTCATCTTTGGTGGTCCTTCAAAAATATATTAGGAAACAACAAGGCAGGACAAAGGATGGAGGGAACCACCAACCAAGTAATAGTGCCATATATGTTATATATGTAATATTAAAACAAACTTAATAAGAGCTAGCTTTGATCACCCACTGAAGAAGAGGGCATAACTGGTAACTTTGGGAACCACAAAATTTGTTTCTTTTACTTGCAAGAGGCACAAGAGCCTGATGGTTACAACTAGTGTTGAGCCACCCCCGTAGTGTTCGGGTTCGGTTCGGTTCGTCGAACACCGTGATGTTCGAGAAACTGTTCGTCGAACTGTTCGTCGAACATCTTAGAACACCGTCGAACACCGTTAAAACCAATGGCAGGCAAACAAAAACACATAGAAACACATAGAAAACACCTTCAAAGGTGTCCAAAAGCTGACAAACTGCTCAGAAGACGCTCTCTTTAAAAAAGCCGGCCGGCAATTCAGCAGCGGCATACACCGGTACCCGACAATTTAGACAAGAAGGAATAGAGCATCACACATAGATTAGATAGATAGAAACATGTCAGTCACACATATAAGAAGCACAGTGACAGTGTTGCTTACTGTACTTGTCATTTAGTGTAAAGGATTTATTTAAAAAAATAATAGTGTTTTCATGCACCGTCTCTTTAAAAAAGCCGGCCGGCAATTCAGCAGCGGTACCCGACAATTTATAACAGAAAGAATAGAGCTTCACACATAGATAGATATAAACATGTCAATCACATATATAATAAGTACAGTGACAGTGTTGGTTACTGTACTTGTCATTTAGTGTAAAGGATTTATTTAAAAAAATATTAGTGTTTTCATGCACCGTCTCTTTAAAAAAGCCGGCCGGCAATTCAGCATCTGTACCCGACAATTTAGAACAGAAAGATAGAGCATCACACATAGATTAGATAGATAGAAACATGTCAGTCACATATATAATAAGTACAGTGATAGTGTTGATTACTGTACTTGTCATTTAGTGTTAAAATAAAGGATTTATTAAAAAAAAAATTGGCGTGGGGTTCCCCTTAATTTTAGTCTCTAGCGGAGGTTAAGCAGACGGCTGGGGCAGATGTTTGAAGCCTGGGAAGGGGGTAATACCCACGGAGCTTCCCAGGCTACTAATATCAGCCCCCAGCTGAATACCTAGCCTTTACTAGCTATTAAAATGGGGGACCCCCCAAAAAAAAATGACATGGGGTCCCCCCTATTTTAATAGCTAGCAAAGGCTAGGCAGACAGCTGGGGGCTGATATTAATAGCCCAGGAAGGGTAGCATGAATATTGGCCCCCTCCCAGGCTAGAAACACCAGCCGTCAGCCGCCCCAGAAATGGCGCATCCATAGGATGCCCCAATTCTGGCACTTAGCCTCGCTCTTCCCACTGCCCTGTAGCGGTGGCAGGGGGTAATAGGGCTGGGGTTGATGTCAGCTTATAATGCCAGCTGACATCAAGCCCAGGTTAGTAATGGAGAGGCGTCTATAAGACACCCCCATTACTAACCCCATAGTCAAAGTTAAAAAAAAACACAAACACCCAGAATAAAGTCCTTTAATTGAAATAAGCACACAATTCTTTATTGTTCTAAATTAAACTATACTTACCATCACACCCATTCCAGCTGAAGCCAACGATCTCCTGCAATAAAAGAAAAATAATAAAGCAACCTCATCCTTACCTTTCCATGGTTCCCAGGACAGCTTCAGCTCTGCTACATCGAGATGACAGGCTGGACCGCAGCAGAACGCTGCGATCCAGCCTGTCATCCCGCAGACACTGAGAAGCGCAGGCATGCTTGCGCTCCTCAGTGTCTCTCTGTCACGGCATCCAGATGAGCCGACAATGAACTCGGCTCACCTCATGCACGTCACTGACAGCGTGGGAGAATTCTCACGCTGAAGCGCTGAGTGCAGGAGAATTTTCCCACGCTGTCAGTGACGTGCATGAGGTGAGGTCATGTCCAATGAACTCAGCTCACCTCATGTACGTCACTGACAGCGTGGGAGAATTCTCACGCTGAAGCGACCAATCACCCATCTTGGCTCCACATTTAAACACCGCTGTACTGATTGGTCGCGGACGCTATTTAAATGTGGCGCCAAAATCGGTGATTGGTCGCGCCCAGCGTCGGCGACCAATCAGCACAGCGGTGTTTAAATGTGGAGCCAAGATCGGAGATTGGTTGCGGCCGATATTTAAATTTGGCGCCCAAATCGGTGATTGGTCGCGGGCAGCGCCAGCGACCAATCAGCAATTTTTAACACAAATGTCCGGATCTTTGTAACACCATGCGGATACTGTGGGGACATCAGCGGCTAGGGTGTGAAGGGAGGACCGGGGAGCGGCGCTGCGGGTCGGGATACTTCTGCTGCGAGCAGTCGCTCATCTCCCCGCTTCTCGCAACGGAAGTTTCCGACCAGGCAGCGGCGCTCCCCGGTCCTCACCAATACGATTAGCTGATTGGTCGCGCTCTCCGCACGCGACCAATCAGTGATCTTGGCGCTAAAGTTAAACACCGCTCTGCTGATTGGTCGCGGACGCTGCCCGCGACCAATCACCGATTTGGGCGCCACATTTAAATAACGGCCGCGACCAATCAGCGAGCTTGGCGCCAAATTTAAACCCCGCTCTGCTAATTGGTCGCGGATGCCGGCTGCGACTAATCAGCATTATTGACGCCAAATTTAAACACCGCTCTGCTGATTGATCGCGGTCGCCGTCCGCGACCAATCAGCAGTATTGGCGCCAAATTTAAACCCCGCTCTGCTGATTGGTCACAGTTGCCTTCCGCGACCAATCAGCGATTTTGATGCCAAATTTAAACACCGCTCTGCTGATTGGTCGCGGCCGGCGATTGCGACCAATCAGCATTATTGGCGCCAAATTTAAACCCCGCTCTGCTGATTGGTCGCGACCGCCGGCCGCGACTAATCAACATTGTTGCCGCCAAATTTAAACACCGCTCTGCTGAATGGTCGAGGTCGTGACCAATCACCATTATTGGCGCCAAATTTAAACACCGCTTTGCTGATTGGTCGCGACCACAACCTATCAGCATTATTGGCGCAAAATTTAAACCCCGCTCTGCTGATTATTCGCGACCGCCGGCCGTGACCAATCAGTGATATAGTCGCCAAATTTCAACACCGCTTTGCTGATTGGTCGCGGTTGCTAGCCGCGACCAGTCAGCGATTTTGGCGCCAAATTTAAACACCGCTCTGCTGATTGCGCCGGGTCTGCCGCATACATATTCTAGAATACCCGATGCGTTAGAATCAGGCCACCATCTAGTTTCATGAAATAATTTTAAAAAAAATTGACGTGGGGCTTCGCACTATATTTGTGTCCAGCCAGGTACAGCAGGCAGGAACAGACTGCCCCCAACCACCAGCTGCCTATTTGTACCTGGCCGGACACAACAATGTAGGGAAGCCCTTTTTTTCTTAATTATTTCATGAATTTCATGAAATAATTAAAAAAAAAAATACGTGGGGCTTCGCCCTATTTTTGTGTCCAGCCAGGTACAACTAGGCAGCTGGGGGCTGGAATCTGGAGCGCAGGGAGGCCCAAGCTTTCTGGGCCCCACCCGCTGCAAATTGCAGTCCGCAGCCACCCCGGAAAATGGCGCATTCATAGAAGCGCCATCTTCTGGCGCTGTACCCAACTCATCCAGGGCCCTGGTGCGGTGGCTCACTGGGTAATAAAGGGGTTAGGGCCAGCTTGGCATTATCAGCTGGCCCTAAGCCCGAAATTCATGGGGTCACGCCAATATTAGACATGACCACTATGAATTTCTAGTAAAGTATTTAAAAAAAACACAACACCCAGAAAAAAGTCCTTTAATTGAAATAAACACACAATTCTTTATTGTTCTAAATTAAACCATACTTACCATCACGCCCATTCCAGCTGAAGCCAACGATCTCCTGCAATAAAAGTAAAATAATAAAGCAACCTCATCCTTACCTTTCCATGGTTCCCACGATGGCTCCAGCTCTGCTACATCGAGATGACAGGCTGGACCGCAGCAGAACGCTGCCATCCAGCCTGTCATCCCGCAGACACTGAGAAGCGCAGGCTTGCTTGCGCTCCTCAGTGTCTGGCTGTGACGGCATCCAGATGAGCCGAGGTCATGTCCAATGAACTCAGCTCACCTCATGTACGTCACTGACAGCGTGGAAGAATTCTCCTGCACTCAGCGCTTCAGCGTGAGAATTCTCCCACGCTGTCAGTGACGTACATGAGGTCAGCTGAGTTCAATGGACATGAATGAGCTCACCTCATGCACGTCACTGACAGCGTGGGAAAATTCTCCTGCACTCAGCGCTTCAGCGTGAGAATTTTCCCACGCTGTCAGTGACGTGCATGAGGTGAGCCGAGTTCATTGTCGGCTCATCTGGATGCCGTCACAGCGAGACACTGAGGAGCGCAAGCATACCTGCGCTTCTCAGTGTCCGCGGGATGACAGGCTGGATGGCAGCGTTCTGCTGCGGTCCAGCCTGTCATCTCGATGTAGCAGAGCTGAAGCCATCGTGGGAACCATGGAAAGGTAAGGATGAGGTTGCTTTATTATTTTACTTTTATTGCAGGAGATCGTTGGCTTCAGCTGGAATGGGCGTGGTGGTAAGTATGGTTTAATTTAGAACAATAAAGGATTGTGTCTTTATTTCAATTAAAGGACTTTATTCTGGGTGTTTGTGTTTTTTTTAACTTTGACTATGGGGTTAGTAATGGGGGTGTCTTATAGACGCCTCTCCATTACTAACCTGGGCTTGATGTCAGCTGGCATTATAAGCTGACATCAACCCCAGCCCTATTACCCCACTGCCACCGCTACAGGGCAGTGGGAAGAGCGAGGCTAAGTGCCAGAATTGGCGCATCCTATGGATGCGCCATTTCTGGGGCGGCTGACGGCTGATGTTTCTAGCCTGGGAGGGGGCCAATATTCATGGCTCCCTTCCTGGGCTATTAATATCAGCCCCCAGCTGTCTGCCTAGCCTTTGCTAGCTATTAAAATAGGGGGGACCCCACGTCATTTTTTGGGGGGGGGTCCCCCATTTTAATAGCTAGTAAAGGCTAGGTATTCAGCTGGGGGCTGATATTAGTAGCCTGGGAAGCTCCGTGGGTATTACCCCCTTCCCAGGCTTCAAACATCTGCCCCAGCCGTCTGCTTAACCTCCGCTAGAGCCTAAAATTAAGGGGAACCCCACGCCAATTTTTTTTTAAATAAATCCTTTATTTTAACACTAAATGACAAGTACAGTAATCAACACTATCACTGTACTTCTTATATATGTGACTGACATGTTTCTATCTATCTAATCTATGTGTGATGCTCTATTCCTTCTATTCTAAATTGTCGGGCACAGATGCTGAAATGCCGGCCGGCTTTTTTAAAGAGACAGTGCATGAAAACACTATTATTTTTTTTAATAAATCCTTTACACTAAATGACAAGTACAGTAAGCAACACTGTCACTGTACTTCATATATATGTGACTGACATGTTTCTATCTATCTAATCTATGTGTGATTCTCTATTCTTTCTATTCCAAATTGTCGGGTACCGCTGCTGAATTGCCGGCCGGCTTTTTTAAAGAGACGGTGCATGAAAACACTATTATTTTTTTTGATAAATCCTTTACACTAAATGACAAGTACAGTAAGCAACACTGTCACTGTACTTCATATATATGTGGCTGACATGTTTCTATCTATCTAATCTATGTGTGAAGCTCTATTCTTTCGGTTCTAAATTGTCGGGTACCGGTGTATGCCGCTGCTGAATTGCCGGCTTTTCATGTTTCACTGTGAGCACTGTTCCCATCGATTTGGGCAATCACTGTAATGCCACAACCACCATGGCTGTGGCATTACAGTGAGTGGCAGACAATCCCTGCATGATTGGTGCTCTAAATAGCGCCAGACATGCAGGACACGCTTTTGGTGCACGAACAGTTATCGAACATAACCTCGAACAGCCGAATTTTTTGCAAATCGTTCGGGTTCGTCGAACAACTCGAACACCGCCCAAAACAGCTCGAATTTGAGACTGGCGAACAGTTCTAGTCGAACACCGCTCATCTCTAGTTACAACATCATTACACTTCAATACACTACAATGGTTCCTCAATAGCAAACATGATAACACCCAGTGTTGATGGTGGTGGTTTCTATTTTTGTTTTTGTTTTTTGCCTGTAAGAAGGTGATTTTTAAAAAGTCACCTGAACACAGCTGATACATACCCTTACAGAAATATGTTTTCCTGGACCTATGAAAAGCCAATGAAGTAACTGGTCATATGCAAGCTGGTTGAGGACACAGATCATACATTCAAACGTCAAAGTATTGCACCGCAAACTCCCAAAAGTATAAACGAGGTAGCGATTGCACCTCATAGTCATTTGGGGATAGTGTGCAGAGAATTTGCTGCTGAATAAAAAGCATTTAGGGCAGGGAGAGGTCTTGAAGCTAGTGTTGGGCCTGATATTAAAGCAGAGGCCATGAGACCATGAGATCTGTGGACTAAAGAAGATGTCCTGAGACCTCACTATAAGTGCCATATAAATTAAAGGGAATCTGTCAGTAGAATAAAGCCTCCTAAGCTATCAATATGGGCATGTAGGTCATAGGAAGCTGAATAAATGATACCTTGATATCTGCGATCCGATGTCTTATTCCAGAAAAATCCAAAAATGTTTCTTAATATGTAAATGAACTGTTAAGATCTATTGTCCAGACACCAATCTCCCCAAGAATCTGATTCTAGAGCTTATTTTAAATGAAAGGAGGCTTTACCAGTATGTGACATGTAGATCAGGAGAGCAGACTGTCAGTCATTACATGTCTCACACTGGTAATGCCCCCTGTCTTTTCATTGTTCTGGAGGCAAATTCTTGGGTAGATCTGTATACAGCCTGTAGATCTTAACAGCTCATTTACATACTTAGAATAATGTGGATTTTTACGGGCTAAGACATCGGATCTCAAATATCAAGGTATCATTTTATTCAGCTTCTGATGACCTAAATGCCCATATAGATAGCTTAGGAGCATTGATCATACTTACATTCATTTTCTGCCTGCTGTGAAAAAGCAGCTCTTCAGAGGAGTAGTCTTCATAGTAGCAAGTGATGATGGCCCGCTCGCCTTCCTGGGAGCATTTTTCAGGCCTCCAGGTGCTATACCAGATCCCATACTAACCTTTCTGTACCCTGCCTTCAAATAGCTAAGTAGTGTTGAGCCACCACCGTAGTGTTCGAGTTCGGTTCGGTTCGTCGAACACCCGTGTGTTCGCCGAACTGTTCGTCGAACTGTTCGTCGAACACCTTCGAACACCGTTAAAACCAATGGCAGGCAAACAAAAACACATAGAAACACATAGAAAACACCTTCAAAAGGTGTCCAAAAGCTGACAAACTGCTCAGAAGACATAACTAACACATGGAAAAGTGACAAGTACATATAGTCATGCGAAAATAAAAGAGGTGGAGGAGTAAAAGGAGGGGGAGACACAGATATAGGCATGTCATGCCCTTCTAAAATCCAAAAAGTGAGAAGCCGACACGGCCAGTCTGTTCCTGCCCGTGCCACCTCCGTGTCGCCGAGTTTGTGCCAGAGCCGCGGTGGACCCTGACGGCCAGCCCCCCTCTCCTAATACTGGTGCCTGTCCGCTGGTGGGTCGAGCACCCCGCGGTGGGGGGGGGAGTAACATCTGCAGAAGAAAGACCATCTTCCACCCAAACTAACATGTCGACTTCTTTTCGTGGACAATGTGATACGATCCCTTTGTTACGGACACGCCCATCGCTACAAATTCCAGATGAGGCACAAAAACAGCAGGTGCTTCAGCGGATATCAAGTGCTCCTTCAAGTGGGCTCTCCTCCACCTCAACTTCAACATCACAAATACTCCAGTCCTTAGAGGTGTCACCCCAATCGCACTTGCTTCCTCACAGCTCCCAAGTCTCCAGCTGCCCGTCTGAGTATGGGGTAACACAGATGGTTGAATCTGCACAGTTGTTTACTCATGCTATAGCCTGGGAAACGGAGGTCTGCTCCAGAGCTTCTGTTAATCCAGACGAGGAAATGATCTGCACTGATGCCCAGAATCTTTATAAGTCGGATCCAGGACCAGATGAAGAAGGTTCTGAGCATAATGTAGACCCTCGTTCCCAAACTGTAACTCCTGTTGGTGGAGACAATGATGAAGACGATGATGAGACTCAAATACCTGATTGGAGCGACAACTTGACTATTCGGTCAGGGCAGGAAGAGGTTGGCTTTGAGGACGACGGGTGTGATAACACACAGGGTGATGATGACAAGGTTGGAGATCCCACTTACTGTCAACCCACAGTCAGCCAGTCGATGAGGTCACCTGGGCCTTTGCCTGGCCTTTGGGATGTCGCGGTGGTCGGCTCCCTGGCCCGTACCCTGGGGTCACTCTTTAAAAGGGTGGATAATTGTTAATTTTATAAGAGTTTGTGACACCACCTGTGGTATCTGGTGAGAAGCACCAGCGCTGCAGCAGTCCACTGAGGCCCGTGATAAGGCAGCTCGATGGTATAGCTCCCCACAGGTGGAGCTAGGTCTCAGGGCAGCGTATGCAGGGGGAATGCAGGACAGGCGAGACCCAGCTGGGTCAGAGCAAGAACGGAAACGGACACGGTAGTCACTTCAGTACCTTTTACTGGAGGAAATTCAGGCACATCCTGGAGCACTGTAGGGTGAAGGGTGCATATCAGGATCCTCCCCAATGAGCGGGTGTAGGGCCTCCTGTTTCTTGCCTCTGCGCAGTAAGTTTCTGACCTGCCTGGAGCTAGGCCTAACTTTGTCTCTGTCCTGCGCTAGCTGACCTTGTGGTAGGGCCTTCTCTTGAAGTTCACGCTCCCAGTATGCGGGGCCTAAGCGTCTCCTGGCTCTGTTACGTATCAGCACCTTAGCGATCCTGGGACTTGTAGTTCTCCAGGGATTCCGGTTATGCCTTACTGGGTCATAGAGATCCCGGTAAGCTCGGATCCGGTGTCCGGTAAATGCTTCGGGGTGAGCTGGTTAAGCTCCTCTGCCCCTTATGTACTAACTCGCCACTCGCCTTCGGCCTACTCGGGCCCTCAATAGGCTATACACACTAACGGCAGCTTGCCGCGCTTCACCGATCTTATGACGCCGGCACACCTTAAGCTCTATCTGGGCTCCCTGAATCTAGCTAGCAGGAGCCTCGTGCTCCACTGCTGAACTATTAACTGAGTTCTCTAGACTAGACTGAGCTCCACTGCAGACTGACCTCTCTTAGGCTTCTCTACTGCAGGAACTCTTCAGAGGAACTGAACTGCCTAGCTCCACCTTCCCTATTTATATCCCTAACAGGCTCCCTCTGCTGGTCTGAGGTGGAAGGTGGAGATGTGTGAATGTTTATGGGGGCCTCTTGTGGAGGATTCCATCAATACACTCTTCTAGGATCTGTGATACCAAGCGCAGCGGGGCGTCACAGATGCTATTGACGACGAGGTTAGGTTGCGCCTTCCTGGACAGAGACAAGTACTGGAAGCACGTCAACAACTGCATCCTCAACCACAACTCCGCCTCTGACCACAAGTCGTAGTGGCTCTTCAGGTCGCATGGGCTCTAAGCCTTGCATAGCCTGGGCATTTATTCAGATCGATAAGGATGACCCAACTCGTGTTATCTGTAATATTTGTCACCAAAAGCTAAGTAGAGGCCAAAAAATCCATAGTTTGAGAACTTCATGCATGTACCGTCACATGGATATGAAGCATAAGTTGCAGTGGGAAGCTCACTGTGCTACAATGCAGCCTAGCAGGCTGGGCCAACCACCGTCTGCCCCATCTTGTGCATCCACGGCCTCTTCATCCTCTGTGACTGGGGGGACAGCAGTCACACATGTTTTTGGACGCAGACCTGCCACCTCTTTACCTGCAACAGCCAGTGTGATTGGCAGGTCGTCAGTTCATTGGGAAGTGGAAACACCTGCTGGTGTTGAGAGCTCTCTGACATCGAGAGCACCACCTTTGGATCAAGGCAACCTAACATGTCCGCCTGCATCTTCCTCACAGACTGGCAGTTTGCCAGGGACACCCTACTCAACCCCGTCAAAGCACAACAGCCAGCCCTCGGTCCCTCAGATGTGGACAAGTAAAAGACCATTTCCTCCTAGCCATGAGAAAGCTAAGAGGTTGAATTTCACCATCTGCAAGCTGTTGGCTACAGAAATGCTGCCTTTCCGCCTGGAGGACACAGTGGATTTTTGAGACCTTATGTCCGTCGCAGTGCCCCAGTACCAGATGCCCAGTCGGCACTACTTCTCAAAGAAAGGTGTGCCTGCGCTCCACCAGCATGTCGCACACAACATAACCGCTTCTTTGAGAAACTCTGTGTGTGACAGGGTGCATTTCACCACAGACACTTGGACGAGTAGGCATGGACAGGGGCGTTACATGTCGCTGACAGGGCACTGGGTAACTATGGTGACAGCAGGACAAGGGGCTGCTGTCCAAGTCTTGCCGTCCCCGCGAGTTGTACGTCAATCCTCTTTATCTAGAAGTTCCTCCACTGCTTCTGCCTCCTCAACCTCCTCTCGGTCCTCCACCTGCACCCAAAGCCTGTCTGGTAATGCCACCTGCTTTCTAACTGCGCACCTCCTTACTATGCTGGCAGCAGGGCTCAACGGCATCAGTGTTTACTTTGAAATGTCTGGGAAATGTGAGTCACACAGCTGAGGACTTGTGGTCAGCTCTGGAGACCCAGTTTCATGAATGGTTGTCTCCACTGGACCTGCAACCAGGGAAGGCCGTGTGCGACAATGCTGCAAACCTGGGTGCGGCCCTTCACCGGGGCAATGTTACACACGTGCCTTGTATGGCTCACGTGTTGAACCTGGTTGTCCATAAATTTTTAGCCCACTATCCCGGACTAGATGGCCTTCTGCAGAGGGCACGGTCGCTGTGTGCTCACTTTCGCCGTTCGCATCCCGCAGCTCAACGACTTACATCTCTACAGAAGTCGTTGGGCCTGCCAGTTCACCGGCTGAAATGCGATGTGCCGACACGGTGGAATTCAACTCTGCACATATTGCAGCGACTGTGGCAGCACCGACAAGCCCTGGTGCAATAGTTTCTGACGTATAGCCTGGGCCAACGAGATCCAGAGGTGGGGCAAATCACACAGCAGGAGTGGTCTCAGATCAGGGACCTATGAAGTTGACGCGCCCCCTGGGCCGTGGGGTACCCGGAGCGGGGCCGGTAGACGCTGGGGGTTGTAGTCACTGTGGCGGTGACCCGGTCCGTGACCCAGGGCGGTCAATCCAACGGTAATTTGTATATATGGATTTTATAATGTCCGACTACGCCACCTGTGGAGTGCGGCCAAAGGGGCCGCCGCTGCGGAACAGTCCTCTGAAGCTGGTGGTTTTGCTGCAATGGTATTATTACTCACCACAGGAAGAGTGTAGCTTCAGGGCAGTGTGGGTGGATGATGGTGGTTGTAGTGCAGGGAGTCAGTAATGAACACAGAGTCCGTGTGATGCAGTCCCAAGATCTTTACTCACAGTTGTTGCAGTCCAGATTACAGGTACCAGAGCTATCTCACCCGTCGTGCTGTGCGTACTCAGTGAGGGGCTCAGTCCACCCCCAGATAGCTCCGGAGTACTTAGCAGGACCCCCTTCTGTGTGTCCTTTCTCTGGCCTTCTCCCTGCACCTCACACCCAGTGACACTTCTATCCGGTATCCTCGGGCCTTGGCGGGCGACTTGTGTTCCGTCCCCTGGGTCCTATGTGGCTACCTTCTTAGTGAGACTGGTGTGGGCTTTTGCCTGCAGTACATGAAATGCTGCAGCCTCCGGTTTCTAGTTGAGCCTTGCTGTTTCTCCTCTAGTTGAGGGACCGGTTCCCCTTATCTGGCCTGACCCCTCTACCTCCTGGTAGCAGCGGGAGTACAGGTGGCCTTCTGCACGGCCCGTAGCCGTAGGGTCCCTTCGGTTCCTGGAGCCTTCCTGCTCCCACTCCTCTCTTCTCTCCTTCAGTCCTGGGCCTCCCAGGCTAGGCCCGCCTCCGGAGCAGAGCTCATGCCGAGCCTCTGCTCCTGTCACTTTTCCTCCTCTGACTGGCTTGCTCTTTCTAAGATGGCTTCCTATTTATACTCTCCCTGTCATGTGCTCCCCTAAGCTGCTCCCCTAAGCACCCACTACATAGGATCCTCCCACCAGCTAGGGACCTGGGACTGTGCTCTCCCTTAGGAGCAATCTCGCCCTAACCCCACTGCGGGTATGTGTTGGATGCAGGTGTTAGGGTCCCGAGCCATACGCCTTCCTTACCTGAGGGTGAGATACCACACCTCTGGGTGAGATGCAGTAACTCTGTGGTGACTGCACCCTCAGGGGCGCCACACACCTTTCTGCACAGTTTTGAAATGGCGACGAAGATGTTTAGTGCTGACGACGATGCCATTATCAGCATAACTATTCCGGTGATTTACATGCTGGAGCACACATTAAACAGAATTCAGAGTCAGGTGGTCGGACAAGAGGAGGTGGAGGAAGTAGAGGAGGAGTCGTATGCGGAAGGGATAACATCTCCAAGGTCCAGACGGTTGGCAGCACCAAGGAGGCAGGCATGGGAGGGTGGGGGAGAGGGATTAAACAGGGCGCATGGTAGCAGCCAAACTGTTGAGGAAGGTGCAGGAGCCGAGGAAGAAGTGGAGGATGAACTGGCGATGGGCATGGAAGACTCATCAGATGAGGGAGACCTTGATCACATTTCTGTTGTGCGAGGTTGGGGGGAGAGGGCAGAGGAAAGAAGCATGATTCTTACCTCGCTACCAACACAACAAGGACTTGGTCCTCCTGGATGCGCAAGACACATGAGTGCCTTCTTGCTGCACTACCTGCAACATGACCCTCAGATCGCAGAATTCGAAGTAATCTCGACTACTGGGTTGCCACACTCTTAGATCCCCGGTACAAAAGTAAATTTGCCGAAATAATTCCTGCCATAAAAAGGGATTGACGCATGCAGGAGTATCTGCAGACGCTGTTGCAGAATCTTACATGTGCTTTTCCACAAAACACCAGTGGTGCACGAAGTGAATCTCACAGTTCTAACTTGCCAACCGCGGGACTGTCGAGTCTTCATCACTCAAACCGTAACAGTAACACAGTATCTGCTGGTAACAGCAATTTTGTGAAATCGTTTCACCACTTTTTTAGACCATCCTTTGCAAGGCCACAGGAGACAAGAAGTCTGACACATAGTCAATGCCTAGAGAGGATGGTGCAGGAGTATCTCCAAGTGAACATCGAAGCCATGACTGTGTCACTGGACCCTTGCTCATTTTGGTATTCCAATCTGGAAAAATGGCCGGAGCTCGCCACTCACGCCTTGGAGATCTTGTCATGCCCTGCAGCCAGTGTTCTCTCTGAACGTGTGTTCAGCGCTGCTGATGGTGTGCTGACAGATAAGCACACGCGGCTGTCCACTGAGAATGTAGACAGACTCACGTTCATAAAGATGAACAAATCATGGATTCGCAAGGACTTTTCTAATCCTGTGTTATCCTTGGGAGGCTAAAAGCTTGAGGATTTGGTAATATCACCTCACCAACCGTTTTAAGCAACTGTGGGGCAATTGATGCCACTTAACCCTAGAACGCATGACCATAAAAATCTACACTTTCATATACCTGGGGCCTTTTAGGCCCGTGTGCAAATAACATTGAATAACTCAAACTCAAATGACAAACAACTATATACATGAAGAATACCTAGAGTTTCAAAATTCTAACTAAAGTAATCTTGCAGAAAATAGAAAACAATTAACAGGGCGGGACTGCGAGGCCCCAGGTATGCGTTCTAGGGTTAAGTGGTGTCTGTGCCACAATTTTGGGAAAAAATGGAAACTCTTTTTGGAGTCCCCTTGCTGTGTCTTATGTGACGTTGGCATCGTCAATTCCAGGTGGGTTGGGTCGCTCCCCCCCCCCCCCTTTTAACTGTAAGAAACTACATACACTATGGCTTGGGGTAACACAGATGATTGAGTCTGAAGAGCTGTTTACTCAGAGGTCTGCTCCAAATCTTCAGTGTCTGCTAGTCAGCGTAGAATTTTTAACTGCATCTAGCCTAGGCAATACTTTGGGCGTAGTAGCCCAGCTGCGAAGCAAGCTGCACCGCCTGTGTATCTAATAAGAATTTTTAAATGCATCTAGCTTAGGCAGACTGTGGGGACCCCCAACCAAACCCAGACGCTCAGCCCCCCTACCGCCCCCCTTTCCTTGACAATACAATAATGTAACTCTTATAACTGGATGGGTGAGGATCGGTCACAGCTTTATTAACTCTTTATACTCATTCCATTAGAAAGACATTTTATTTCTAAAATAATTCAGCTTGCTGCAGCATGCCCTGGGTCTCCACTCCGGCAACTTGGCCAACAAGTGTAACTCTCCAACATGTCCTTTCTATTTCCAGGCCACGGAGGATCCTGCGTACTCGTATGCAGGACTCTGACCCCCACCCATCACTCTTAACGCTTGTTCCACTCCGTCCTGGAGTCCTGACAGGAATATGTCCAGTCCAATATCCATTAAGTGAACACCGTCGGGCCGTATGAGGCCTGCTTTATCTCCTTCCAGTTGTCGGTGTCGTACCACTACACCGCCTCTGTCTCTTCTAAATTTTGCCATCCGAATATTTATTACCCGCCTTGTCCGTTCGATGGCCGTGATGTCTCGCGCACCTTGCCATACCGCTATCGGCACAATCTCTGACCATACTATAGCTAGTTTTGTGAAAAATTCTCTGAAGCGCTCAGTGTCTAGTTTCATTATTGCCATTAGTTATGCGCTCTTGTGATGACCTAGGTTGTTTCCCCCGGCCTGTATAACTAAGATGACCAGACATCTTGCCTCTCTCCCTACCTTGATTACCTCCATTAGTACCTGTGGCCATAGCAGGCCTCTAATACCTCTCCAGTTGAAATATGTGTTATGAAACTCTAATTTCCTCCCGCCTGGGCGGACTTTCGCCCTTTAATCTGCCCAATATATATACGAGTGGCCTATCACCCACACTGTTGGCTTAGCGTCACCTGTAAAAGAAACAAACCACGTTAGGATAACAAGTCCGGTCTTATGTATCTTGCCAAACACGTGGATCACCATCTCTCTATCCTCTGAACTTCCGTTTCTGACAGTCCTGCTCTTGCTGCTTCTGTGGCCGCGCCTATGCGGAATGAGTGTGTCCCGTAATCTTTGGGGTGGTTCCCTGCCGATGTTATGCATTTATTAAATATAGCTTGGAACTGGTATCTTGATAATGGCGTCCCATCAATGTGTGATAGGAACAAATTACTTTGTGATCTGATGGTTAGATATGGTTTTACTATTGTTACCCGACTCAGTGTACCGTTTGTGGGTTGTAGAAGTACCCAAGTGCCCCTGCCCGCTGGAACCATTTTCGATTTGTGTATGCGTAGACGTATTGCATTATTGCCTATGACTACGTCCTGGTGTAATAAGCCTCCACTGGTGCTAATTTTGGATTGAGGGACTAATTCGCTTATGCATAGCGCCCCAAAGAAGGCGATCACAAATGCAGTAGACAGTAGTGTTGCTTCAAATTGTGAGTGTCATGTTAATGGTGTTAGGGATATGATGTGAGAAATCAGTTTTAGTGACACGGGACGGGACGTCTACACTCCTGACTTGGCTGACCCCTTTTCCACCCTTTTATGGATTGTCTGATGATGAATCTTTGTCACATCTCCCCAATTCAGTAGTTGGAAGTGAAATGCTACTCCGGTCAGACACCGCTGCGCTGACGCCCCTGATATGCCCCTCATCATTAGCTGGTGGAGAAATTCTATGGTGACTTGTGATCTGGCTTGTTCACATTGGTCAACCCGTCTGCCTGCTACTAGTCGTGTCCACTCTTCCCATGCCTTACCGTATGCTTGCCACGTTGACGGGGCAACTGACGCTCTGATTAATGGCATCAACTATTCGCCACTAGATCCCATAGGGAGGGTGGGCAACTGTTGCCCGATGGGTGGGCGTTGTGGAAGAGCTCTGTGAAAATCTGCCAATTGAATTGTTATAAAGCGTTAGCAGCAGCTTTAGACCCCTCAGCATAGTGGCTAGCGCGGACCCATACATTGTGTTTTAGGCACAGGAATGCTAGCCTGGGTAGTAGGCCTAGCACTGGGAGAGACGATGATGCCATCTTATTAATGCAGTGCGCTAAGCTGGTGTTTTTTGTTATGAAGCGTATATTTTTGTAAGCCAGGAGCGCGCCCCATATTTCTATTGCTACCACTATTGGGAAGAAAAATTATTTTCAGGGCTAGATGCAGCGAAAAATTATTATTAATTGAAAAGCTGGTGGAGCTTGGTATAGATGGCCTAATACAATGAGACCCACACACTGCTAGAAGGCCAAATATTTTTTCAGAGTTAGATGCAGAAAAAAATTAAATTCAGTTTGCAACCTGATGGAGGTCAGTATAGATGGACTAATAGAACAAGTCCCACACACTGCTAGAAGGCCAAATATTTTTTCAGAGGTAGATGCAGACAAAAAATTATTTTGAATTTGCAACCTGATGGAGGTCAGTATAGATGACTAATAGAACAAGTCCCACACAATGCTAGAAGCCAAATATTTTTTCAGAGGTAGATGCAGAAAAAAATTATATTCAGTTTGCAACCTGATGGAGGTCTGTATAGATGGATTAATAGAACAAGTCCCACACACAGCTAGAAGCCCAATATTTTTTCAGAGGTAGATGCAGAAAAAAATGTATTCAGTTTGCAACCTGATGGAGGTCTGAATAGATGGATTAATAGAACAAGTCCCACACACAGCTAGAAGCCCAATATTTTTTCAGAGGTAGATGCAGAAAAAAATATATTCAGTTTGCAACCTGATGGAGGTCAGTATAGATGGACTAATAGAATGATGCTATGCCCAAAAGATTTTACTTCACTAGGTGCAGTAAAAAAATTGGTATTCTATACACAGGTGGTATATCTTGCAACACAGATAGGCTACTCCACTGACTAACACACTCTGCAATAGGCCAAAAAGGATTAGCTTTGCTATAATCAGCCAAATGCTGTGAAAAAAACTTGCACAGCACTGGCACAGACCTGCCTTGCAAAAACTGATAGGAACTGATGTAACCTAGTCCTGAAAAGGACTCCAATTACAATTAGTCTTTACTCCCACAATCTATCTATTTAAGAGCACAGACCTGCCTGATAAAAGTCGTAGGAAATGCTGTAACCTAGTCCTTAAAAGGACTGCAATCACAACTATTCCCTACTCCCAAGCTATCTGTAGATTTGTGCGAAAATTGGCTTGAAATTAACAAGGTATAGCACACACAGCAACAGCGGTGCCGTCTAACACGCAGCTGCAGCAGTGAGAAAATGGTGGCGACGGGGAAAATGGCTTGGTCTTATAGGGCAAGGACATGTGACATACACTGCCAATGACACATGCCCTTGCTTGTGTGAAAAAAAGCACTTCGCTCCGTGTGTGCGCTGCTGATAGGCTGACAGATTGCACCTCCCCACTGCAAATGCGGGAAAGAGAAAAAAAAATGGAGATCTTCATTGTTCCTGCAGAGATCCATCCCCTGCCCCTCCCCCCACCCCGCTGTACACTCAAACTGCGTATTAACATTAATTTTCATCATTACTGAGAAAAAATCCAGTTATGATTTTGGTGCACGAACAGTTATCGAACATAACCTCGAACAGCCGAATTTTTCTCAAATTGTTCGTGTTCGCCGAACGGCTCGAACACCGCCCAAAACAGCTCGAATTTGAGATTGGCGAACAGTTCGAGTAGAACAACGCTCATCTCTATAGCTAAGCACAAATGAGTTAGCAGGTGCCTCTGTCAAGCACCTTAGATGATGTAGCCACTGTTAACAGTAGCATCTAAAAGGTTAAATGTCCAGGATCAGAGGTTCCTCTGATCCCGGCTATTACGGCAGCAGTCCTGGTGCGTTAAAGGGAAACTGTCACTATGACAGACTTACCAAAATATTTGACATCTGTGTGATGGCATACGATTACTATGTGTAAAACTACATTTACTATATGGCCTTTATTATGCCAAATGGGGGCTAAAATAAATAATTTCCTGGCTTTGTGAAGTCAAAAGGTATATACCATGAACTTGTGACATGTGTTTCTGGGGAAATATGGTAAGCACACAATCCTTTTTGGGGCCTGCTTAGTGGATTTATCACATGAACTAGTAACTCTATTAAGGCATCACACTGACACATGGCCTGCATTAGGGGCAGGAAGATTAAGCATTTGCTTAGGGTCCCACTCTCCTAGCGGCCCCCAGCCAGTGGCGTGCCGCTAATAGCAGCACACAAAGCGGCTGCTATAGGGCCTGTTTGTCAGGGGGGCCCAGCGACGTCTGTTCCTCCTGCATCACGCATTCAGCTGTATCAGCATCATGGATACCAATACAGTTGACAACAATGATGGAGGAGAGAAAGCTATATTATGCTCCCTCTCCCATCATTCTCTCTATGCCTCTAACACAGTGGAGCGATGATGTCACATCATCGTGCGCTGGGCAGTTGAGCTGCTGAGACGTGCTGTGGAGACCGGGGGAACAAGGAGAAGTAAGTAATATATTTATTTATTTTTTAAATCAGTACGTGGTGGCCATAATACTGGAGGACTATGGGGGCTACATTATACTATATAGGGTGTACATTATACTGTATGAGGGCTACATTATACTCTATGGTGACTGCATTATACTCTATGGGGGTTACATTATACTGTATGGGGGCTACATTATACTATATGGGTATGGGGCTGCATTATACTATATGGGGGCTACATTATACTATATGGAGGCTACATTATATTATATGGGGCTGCATTATACCATATAGGAGCTGCATTATACTGTATGGGGCTACTTTATACTATATGGGGCTGCATTATTCTGTATGGGGGTTTCATTATACTATATGGGACTGCATTATACTGTATGGGGGCTACATTACACTATATGAGGGCTACATTATATTATATGGGGCTGCATTATACTGCATGGGGGCAGCATTATACTGTATGGGGCTACATTATACAATATGGGTGCTACATTATATTCTATGGGGCTACATTTTATTATATGGGGGCTACATTATATGGGGCTGCATTATACTCTATCTGGGCTGCATTATACTAAATAGGGGTTACATTATGTTATATGGGATTGCATTATACTCTATGGCAGGCTGCATTATACTATATGTGGCTGCATTATACTCTATGGGAAGCTGCATTATACTCTATGGGGGCTGCATCATAATATATATGGGGCTACATTATACTCTATGGCGTGGCTGTGTTATACTATATGGGGGCTGCACTATATTACATGGGGCTACCTTGTGCTCTATGGGGGGGCTGCATTATACTCTATGAGGGCTGCATTATACTACATGGGGCTGCATTATACTCTATGTGGGCTGCAATATATTCTATGGGGGCGGCATTATACTCTATGTGGGCTGCATTATACTTTATGGGGGCTGCATTATATTATATGGGGGCTGCATTATACTCTATGGGGCTGTGTTATACTCTATGGGGGCTACATTATATTATATGGGGGCTGCATTATATTATATTGGGTCTGCATTATACTGTATGAGGGCTGCATTATACTCTATGGGGGTGGCATTATACTCTGTGGTGAGGTATTGTACTATGTGGGGCGGCATTGAACTCTGTGGGGTACCATTATACTGTATCAAGGACTATAAGCTGTGTATTATACTGTATGTACTATATGGGGGCTGCATTATACTGTATCAAAGACAGTGGGGTGTATTATACTGTATGGAGGACTATGGGGAGTACATTATACGTATGGAGGACTATGGGGAGTGCATTATACTGTATGGAGGACTATGGGGAGTGCATTATACTATATGAAGGACTATGGGGGCACATTATACTATATGGAGGACTATAGGGCGCATTATACTATATGGAGCACTATAGGGTGCATTATACTATATGGAGGACTATTGGACACATTATACTATATTGAGCACTATGGGGGCATGATACTATGTGGAGGACTATAGGGTGTATTATACTAAACAAGCAAAATGCTGCTAATTCATCAGGTGATTGGATTGTTTATGTCGAAAGAAAAATCATTGTTCTCAGCAGCACATCGCCCAATGAAAACTGCAGATGTGCTGATAACATGATACTCTATGGAGACAGATTGATTTATTAGTGATCGTTCTGTGCCCATCATTCTTCCTCAGCAGGTGTAAAGAGGCAAGCGTCGAACGAGTTCAATATTGTCAATCACGCTCCTTTAACGGCCTGAACTCAGCGCATGTAAATACAACCGAAATGTTGCTGTGTGATGGGGCAATATCTTAGCATTTGGGGCCCTACTCTAAATTTTTGCCCAGAGCCCCACTTTGTCTAAAACCGGCCCTGCACTGATATAATTTAAAGGGATGTGTCATAAAGTTAGGCTTTTTTTAAGAAGACATTATTTTTCATCCATGCATGGTTGATTCATTGGTGCTGACACACCTTTGGTTCTGTCATTCTGGACTGCTTTTGCACTTGCTATTTTTACCCCCTTTTCTTTCTTCTAATCATAATCATATCATCTTATAAGCATCATGTAAATAGAAAAGGTTGATATATATTTGCCCATTGGATACAGACATGGATCAGCTCGTCTTTGTTAGTATCCTTCTAATAGAATCTTATTCATCTTTGTATTTGATGCTGAAGTGATTAATTCCAGCATCATCCCTCATTGTCACTGTCATTACTGAAGAAGGCTGTTTAATGTCATAGTGTCTCACTTTTTTGTGAACAGCTGCTATTGACTATCATTGCCCTTAATATGGTTTATATAACAATGATAATCTTTGCTTTGCATTTCTGCTTGTCATCCCAGACCTTTTAGCTTGGTTTGGAAAACACGTGATGCCCTCTCTCTTCATTTGAGGAGTTTCACATAAATAAAGGGGTTGGAAAAGATGCACTGCAGTACCAGACACATCCCAAGGGCAAAAGTGGAGCTGTTTCATCAAATTCCTAGACAACATCTTTAAAAGAAGCCATCTTTTTTTAGTAGTCCTGGTATCATGCACCGGTCACACCAAACCCTACACTGGGCATCACACTGCATATCACCTTTGCCCAGAATTGTCTTTTAAAAGGAATTGGCAGACTTTTTTTTATTGTTTTTTTTTACCTTTTGAAAAATGTACATTTGATTAAGTTGTACAGTAGTAGTAGTATTGTTAATTTAAAATATTGTTTGCTGCGTCCACTGAGAGGCAAATTCAGTTTTTTTAGGCGAGCTAGTGCCCACAATGAGGATGGCTAAATTCCTCCAACTCTAACAGTGTACAAACTCTCTAAAGAAATTATATTACTCAATTTTATATATGATGTTTTTGGGGTTAATTTTAGTAGGCCAGTCATATTTCTAGTGATCTAGACTGGTTTAGTCATTAATTCAGCACCTCTGGTGGTTTAAGGCTATGAAGGGGTTTGTATTAATATGTTAATTATTGGTCTATGGATAACACAAGATGGCCTAGAATCAGGAACGGGCATACTATCGGTGCAACCTGTGCAGTCGCACAAGGGCCCAAGACATAAGGGGGAACATTACCACCTCCAAAGTGTGTGGACTTGTGCATTATGATGAGTTATTGGGCTGCAAAGGGCCCATATACTGTTCTTGCACAAGGGCCCTCATCTATCTGTGTCCGCCAGCACCTAGAATAATTATGGTTACAAATCTAACATCCCTGACATTCTATGATGGCTCAGTGGTCAATGGCTAATATTATTTTATATTATTAGGTCTAACTGGAAATAAATATTTTCTGAATTCATCATAAATCTTCATAAAATGATATCTTATTAAGGAACCTGCATGCTTGCCATCTGGCTACAGGAGAAAATCTTATTTATTTAGTATGGATCAAAATTTTACAAATAAAACCTTCAATGAATCACATTTATTTAAAGTATAAATATAAATGCCTCTGGATATAGTCAAAACAGCATAAATGTTATCAACCTCATCACTTCTAGTACTACTAATACTACTATTACTTCCAGTGTAGGACTGAGATGCCAAAGGCTCGCCAGTAACCAACTCCAGGGCCCCACTTTCAGCTACATACAAATATGACATTATCTTCAATCACAAATGTATATAACAATGAACTGGGTAGATTGTTAAATGAATAAAATGCTGCCTTTGTCTGTACATAGAGATTCAAGTGTATTGTGCCAAGTACTGCTCATATAAGGGAGGTGGCCACTTTAGCACAGGGGCCCACCAGAGGATTCTCCTGTTCTCCTGTGGGCCAGTCCAAGCTTGACTACTACTAATCCTCATCAGTTGTTATATCAGTTGATTCCTGAGTGTGTTATTTGTGACAGAAATGAATGTAATAACTATTACTTTTGAGCATTTGTGTAATTCCTACATCTTTCTATAGTTCCATATAGTCTTCCTATAGTTATTGTGACATAGTCATATTGAGTCCTTATTCTTTTTTTATTATGGCTAATTGATAATTACTGAACTCATCATCAACATTTAATTGTTGGAGCTTATATAATTTACAACCTGAAAAGTGATTGATAAAAGGATATGATTCACGGGAACTGTAGAAATACCTAAGGTTAAACTGTCAGAGTCTAACAGGTCAGTCAATATAATCAATGACATTTTGTTGCACACAAGCATGTTAATACGGTGTATTTTTGTATAATGATTAGCTTGATTGCATGACACATGAAATCCTTGCATACTACCTAAGGGTTGGATTTATTATTCTGGAAGTGAAGTTGACCTGTTAGAAGCAGGAAATATAAATGTAAGGATCCATATGAGGGCCAAACTGTGATGGTTCAATGACTAGGTCAGGGGATCTCCAAATCTGCAGGTGTTGTGTGGTGTTCAACACTTCAAAAATAATCCAGCATCGGGGATAAAAACTTGCTTTCTGCTCTTTATTTGTAGATTACATCATGAAATCCAACATGCTTCACATTGAAGGAGACGTAATAGTTCGCTTACATGTTTCGAGCATCTCACATGTTCTTAGCTATAGCAATATAGCTGTGCTTTGTTTCTGGTTAGTACCAGTCAACTAGTAAAGTGGCAACAGGGTAATGGGAACCCAAGCCTCCCTGATCTATACAAGGAGCAAAGGCTAGCCCATCTGTTCAGATCCCACAGAAGAGATATTTTAGTGCAAATTGCTGAAATAAATGCTACCTATTACACTTTCCTGCATTACACTTTCCTGCATATGGGAAAAAAAGCAATACCTGTTGACAATACTATACTACAGGATACAACAGGCCCTCATGATAAAAGGCAGAGGCAGCACATTACAAAATACAGATGAAACAAATACTCACACACCTATCATCCATGTAGTGGTGGTTGCTCAGTATTATGAATGCACACAGATAAGGCTTCCATGGGTGGCAATCAAACACATATATGTAGTACACTACGCTGACTTGCAGTCTACTGGCCATATTATTAGATCAGACGGGCTCCCCAGCACTATGTAAGTCCACCCTAAAAGGAAAGGCACCCGAAATCCCCCCACCAACACTATAGGGCTTGGGCAGATCCTGCAAGGATAAAAAAAATATATGCAGCATTAGTTGATATTTTGGCCAAAATATGCAAGCTCGTAACAGACTTCAGGGGTCCTCATTGTCTTGTGGATTCTTACACTAACATTATAAGCAATTAATTGAAAATCCAAAATACATCACAGTAAAAAAGTAGCTTGGCAAACTTCACGTGAATAAAGAATACTCCCTAGTTCACTGGCAAATATCTTTCACCTAGCCAACCAGTACCCTAGTTTGTAATGATGTTAAGAACCCCAAAACAAGAGTTTGAAAACTAGTACCTTTTCCTTTTGACAAGTCTTTGTTTTGGTTAATATTCTCTGGCGAGGCTTGCTAAAGGGACTGTCTGGTCCAAATTGTCCTGTCCAGTCAAACTTTGTGTGACTGCAGTCTTATAACTCCCCCCAGCACATGCATTGTGCGCTGTGGCAATTCGCCGGTTTCTGACCCGGGAAGTTTGCGTTATGCATACTATTGGCCAAAGCCCAACTGGTGGGCGTGGCCTTGCTCCATACACTTGTATTGAGTGAGGCCGCACTGCGTATAGTGACACAGCTGTCCTGTGGGTATGGCTGACTAGTGGGTGCAGCCTCTCTCCATACACTTGTATTGACCGAGGCCACACTGCGTATAGTGACACGGCTGTCCTGTAGGTATGGCTGACTAGTGGGCGCAGCCTCTCTCCATACATTTATATTGAGTGAGGCTGCGCTCCATATAGTGACACGGCTGTCCTGTGGGCGTGGGTGACTAGTGGGCGCTGCCTCTCTCCATACATTTATATTGAGTGAGGCTGCGCTCCATATAGTGACACGGCTGTCCTGTGGGCGTGGGTGACTAGTGGGCGCAGCCTCTCTCCATACGTTTGTATTGAGTGAGGCTGCGCTCCATATAGTGACACGGCTGTCCTGTGGGCGTGGGTGACTAGTGGGCGCAGCCTCTCTCCATACATTTATATTGAGTGAGGCTGCGCTCCATATAGTGACACGGCTGTCCTGTGGGCATGGCTGACTAGTGGGCGCAGCCTCTCTCCATACATTTGTATTGAGTGAGGCTGTGCTCCATATAGTGACACAGCTGTCCTGTGGGCGTGGCTGACTAGTGGGTGCAGCCTCTCTCCATACACTTGTATTGACCGAGGCCACACTGCGTATAGTGACACGACTGTCCTGTGGGTGTGGCTGACTAGTGGGCGCAGCCTCTCTCCATACATTTATATTGAGTGAGGCTGCGCTCCATATAGTGACACGGCTGTCCTGTGGGCGTGGCTGACTAGTGGGTGCAGCCTCTCTCCATACATTTGTATTGAGTGGGGTCGCGCTCCATATAGTGACACGGCTGTCCTGTGTGCGTGGCTGACTAGTGGGCACAGCCTCTCTCCATACATTTGTATTGACCGAGGCCACACTGCGTATAGTGACACGGCTGTCCTGTGTGCGTGGCTGACTAGTGGGCACAGCCTCTCTCCATACATTTGTATTGAGTGAGGTCGCGCTCCATATAGTGACACGGCTGTCCTGTGGGCGTGGCTGACTAGTTGGCGCAGCCTCTCTCCATACATTTGTATTGAGTGAGGTCGCGCTCCATATAGTGACACAGCTGTCCTGTTGGCGTGGCTGACTAGTGGGTGCAGCCTCTCTCCATACATTTGTATTGAGTGAGGTCGCGCTCCATATAGTGACACGGCTGTCCTGTGTGCGTGGCTGACAAGTGTATGGAGCGAAGTCACGCCCACTAGTCGGGTTCTGGCCGGGAGTATGCATAATGCATACATTACCGACGTTCCCGGGTCCGAAAACCAGCAAATCCCAGCAGTGCACAGTGCGTGCACTGGAGAGATTCATAAGTCTGCAGTCACACAGAGTGACTGTAGGCTTATAATTTTGGACTAAACAACCCCTTTAAAGGGTCAGACATTGGTTTGTTGATCAGCTACCTCCAATGGCTGCCACTAGAAAGCCATTTTTTTTCCTATTAAAAACTAATTTGCTTACATTACTTGTGAGCAAAGTATATGTAATACTTTGAACAAAAAAAAACACATTGTATAGGTCTCTCTTGTTATAATATATGCCACTTACATACACAGTTCAGAGCTTTGAATTGGAGCTCTACAAATAGTGCGGCAGCCATGGTCGTATTTCTGTCCAGCCTCTTCGCTGACACCTCCACCTTGTGCCAGTCATTGCACGGATGACCCACAAAGCTCTCCACAGTTGTACACCACCTTACATCTCCTCGCTCATCTCTGTCTATTACCCTACTCATGTTCTCCGTTATGCAACTGATTTAAGACTAACATCTCCCATAATTCGAACCTCCCATTTCCGTCTCCAAGACTTCTCTCATGCTGCACCAGTTTTCTGGAATGCACTACCCCAAACGATTTGACTAATACCCAGCCCCCCACATTTTTAAGCATGCTTTAAAAATACATCTCTTTAGACAGGCCTATAACCTAACTTTACTATTCTAATTTTTGTCTCATCCCACTTTCTAAATTTACTTCAGAGTCTGGTCCCTCCTATGCACCTGTTTCCACATTCTCCATGCCCCCAATAGCACTTGATAACTGTACTTAGACAGATACTGGCTGATGACTGGCTCATCCAGCTTTATTTGTAAATCCCTAGTTATTATAATGATGGCTGGACCGTAGAGTACATGAAAAGTACGTTCTACCTGTTGTGTCCCCCTATGTCCTTGTAGATTGTAAGCTTGGGAGAAGGGCCCTCACTCCCCCTGTAACTTTTGAACTTTGTGTTACTTTTTTGTGTTACTTTTTAATGTCAACGTTTCTCCTTGCAGAGACTGACATGTCAAACCTGGCCTGCCAAGGTGAGGAGACTTTTAAGCCCCAATGCTCTTCTGGGAAATATGCAAATTGTCTCTTCAGAGAGGAAGAGGACTAGAATTCCAGGCAGTAGAGTTCTAGTCCTCTTCCTCTCTGAACAGGCAATTTGCATTTTTAATGTCATTAATGTTTGTACATGTAACTACTGCGGAGTATGCTGCTGCTTTGTAAATAAATGTATTATTCTTATTACTATTATTAATGTCACATTCACGTAAGAGTGCAAAAATATTATCGTAATATACTTGAATGGCTAAGTGCACTCCCTATATTTATTATATTAGTACATAGAATTCCTATGATTAAACTAGAAGTATAGAACGATCTCCTGATTGTTAATACATTTTCTTATCCATCTACTGGTCAAGCCTTACTTCAAATCCTTGTGTGACCTCCGGTATACAGCACATCTATTCAAGCTGCAAAATGAAGGTCTTCTACATATAAAGCTATTCTACAAAATAAAATATGATTTTAATATTTTAAATAAATGTACATCAATAATGTATTTAAAGTTATTATTTAATCTCCATAGCTTTCTGCAATTTTTTTTTTTAAATAGTATCGTTTTCATCAGCCGGCTTCCTCTACCAGATGCTGTTTTTTATGTTTGCAATAAATTCTCATGTTAAATGCATTTTTAAAAAATCAATAATAAATAAGTACGCCAACACTTACCCTCAGAACACTGGTGATGTTATTTACAAAATTAAAAAATACCAAACGAATGGCAAGGGACTTTATAACCAATTCATTACTACCTTCCTTATTGTATACTACACGGCTGCATAATCTGTTTATTGAAATTGAAATCTTTGGAAGCAATCCTCCCCATAGACATTACAAATAAGCATCCTGTACAATAAGAGAATGCTTAATGCAATATTAACATGATATGAGCCGAGCTTTAAATGCCCTCAGGCTTTTACCTACTTGAATTAAGCATTTTAACACTCTGTGTTCTTCCAGTGCATTAAGTCCGATATTTAATTTACAGGATGTAAAATGCAATATCCGCAGATTACAACAAAAACTAAAATTGAAGGCACAAACAAAATTGTTAGCAAGACAAGCAATACCCATGTTCATTAGATAAGCCAGATACCACACTCTTTTTCCCCTAAGCAGCTCGGTAGCAAAGGCGGATTGATTTTACTTTTGTCCATTACCCTGTTTAATAGCTTTAAACCTCTTTGAACTTGCTGATGGCTAACAAAACATTTCTACCTCTGAGTCTAGACAAGTGACCTTTTCTAGATGTACTTGCATGGACGCTCAGTAAAATTAGGAACACCCTCCTAATACAGCCTCCTAGATCTATATCTTATTTCAGCCACCTGATCATAAAGAAATAACTTAGCTTGATGCACTAAATAAGTAAAAAGATTATAGCTAGAGGCTGAGTGGTACTGACTCTAAAACTGTCGTTCTGATAAAACTGTTTTATTTTGCTTTATTTTCAATCTGTTTGGATTTTTTTCAATCTGCTCTGCTGCAATTCTGTGAATGCTGGGCTCTGTATAACTCCGCCCACACCACTGATTGGTAGCCTTCTGTGTACACTGTGTATAGGCAGAAAGCTACCAATCAGTGTTGGGGGTGGGGTTATACAAAGCTCACGAATATGGACAACTACATGGCAGCAGGTTTACCAGCTCTCTAGTGATAATCTCCTGCTGATAAAACAGTGATTTTACCAAAACGATAACAAATAACCCTGTAAGTGACATACTGTATCACTGAAATCCAGGTCTCTGTCTCTACATCATTCTATCAGATTAGGTGGCAAAAGCCTGGTGAAAGATTCCTTTTAAGAGTAGGTTAACAAATATCTTTAGCAGGGGCATTACAATCGCGATCTCAGGGTGTGCGATCGCAAGTAGTCCCATTGGTGAGGAGGGCCCATCGGGCTAGTATTATTTTCAACTGGAGAGGTGTCCTCAGATGTGTTTCCCATTGAAATCCATTGCAGAGCAGAGAGCTGCTGACTCCCTGTGCTGCAATTACTCTACAGCTATGGGCCTCTGGCCTATTAATGGCATGTAGCGGCTGAACATGCAAGCGTCACGTCAACGTCATAGGCAAGGCCTTCGATCTGATGCTGGCGTGACATCATTATGCCTCCTGCTCTGAAACTTCAAGCCTATATGTCTATGACCATAAAGTAGCTGTGGGGCAGGAAGCCAGCCGGGAGAAGGAAAAGGAAGGCAGAGCCACTCGGTATGGAAGTGGGTACAAGTGAGAGAATTGCTTGATCTTTTTAAAAGCAGTGGAGTTCGGTGGAGTCAGATCACGGCAGCAGAATTGGGGGAAACATACTGTACTGTATGTGGGAAACATACTGTATGGAAGCATTTTAACTATGTTAGGGCCAGATAGGGGGACATTATAATTATATGGGGGCCAAATTAGTGGGATAATATTACACTATGGGGGCAACATGGGGGACATTATTAAAAGGTTTTTTTTTACTACTGTTTGATCCCTTTTCAAATGTCTTACCTTTTCTTAACAATCATTTTTCTATTATACTTTTGTTACCTCTGCTGCTTCTTTGAGCACATTTCTGCATGGGTCATGTAACTCGTTGTTGACATGCAACCTCTGCTTCCTGCTCCGTTACTTCCAATCTGGGCACCTGAATCTGACTAATTGAGGAGATTGAGGAGAACACATCACTGATGAGGGCGGAGCTGCCTTTCATTGAATGACAGTGTGCCCAGAATTGGATAAAATGAGAAGAGCATGTCACTGATGGGGGTGGCATTTCAATGATTGACAGGAGTCTAAACATGCATGCTGAGATCACAGACACTGCCAAAGCTTTATTGTGACAGACCATTTAGTTGAAAAGCGATGTGATATGCTTTCTAATGACAAGCAGCACATCAAAGCGCTTGTAAGCTGAAGGAGTCGGCACTCCAAAGCATCAGCATGATCTTTGCAGAGAACAATGAAGTCTGTGATCAGAGCATGCTCAGACCCCTGTCAGTCATTTAAAATGCAGCTTCACCTCCATCAGTGCCGTGCTCTTCTCATTCCATCTGATCCTGGACACACTGTCAATCATTGAAAGGCAGCTCCGCCTTCATCCGTTGCCCAGATCAGAGGTAACAGAGCAGGAAGCAAAGATGGGAAAGGTATGCTGGGAGTGAAAGGTTATACCAAATTCACTCCAGTCTCTAACCTCTCTCTAACCTGAATTCTATAAATTAAAAGACTTCACACATTGGGAAAAAAAGGGATCAGCAGACTTGAACAGTTGTTTCAGGATAACGTCTTTAAAAGCTTTGAACAATTTCAATTCCAGTTTGGTCTATCCCACAAACTGTTCTATCAACACCTGCAATATTGGTATGCCTTTACTCTAAAAAAAAAAAAAAAACATCACCTATAAGAGTTTGTGAACACTAAATCAATGACGCTATTGCCTCCTCAGATTCCACTAGGGTTGCTAATTTCACATCTATAAACAACTATTGTTGATTCGACTGAGACAAATACAATGAAGGTTAGGTCTAAATCATAAGCGGAGCTGGGAGATATTTCTTTGGAACAATGGAGAGAAATCCTTGAACTAATACCAAAGTTATTTTATGAATCGCAAAAATTATCACAAATATTTCTTGTCCACAGGGTTTATAGTGCCCTAAGCTTTCTTTTCAAAATAGGTGTTCGCCCAAAAGTAAATTGCCCTAGTTGTAGTAACGAGAATGGTCACCTTAATGCACATGATGTGGGAGTGCCTTTTGGAGGGGAGTATTGGATCTTGTGGAGAAAATATTTGGGATGAGACTGGAAACAGAGCTCAGAAGATGTATACCGGGTCTTTTGGGGGAAAATATAGACGTAGACTCTCCAATAGTTTTGGGCATCTTGAGGATTCTTTTTCAGGCACGTAAACTGCTGGCATACATTGGCTAGATCCAAACCCTCCAAACTTAACAGAATTGAAGAATAAAATGAATAATATTATATTTATGGAGAGAGAAGTGTATCAGAAGAGAAATGCCATGCGTAAATATAAGTCAATGTGGGGACCCTAGTTGGGTGCTGCGGATTTGCCTTCCTATGTACTAATAAGAGATAGAGCGATCCTTTCTATTCTCCGTCCTCTTACACTCTTACACCTTGAGTAAAAGGAGAAAGGAAGGAATAACCAAAATTAGAACCCTATGACAGAACAGCTAATGCGAACAAGCTCTTGGTTACATGGATAGATATTGTCTCTACTCAAAGGCTAGTTAATAGGTATTCCTGTTGCTTTATTGTTGTTTTGATTAATTGACATCTATATATACAAATACTATGATTGCCATGAACTAATCTGTAACTACATCAATATCTTATGTTATTGTTCCCTCTTCCTGTTTGGAAAAATAAAATAGAAAATTGTATCTAAAGTGGTTTTGTTTAATAAAAATGATTTGATTCAAAAGTAAGCAGAGGTTACATAACACAGAGGTTACATGTTCTCACAGAGACAACCTAGGTAATAAAAGTACATTTGAAAAGAGATTAGGTTAGGTCATATGAAAGGAGATCAAATAGTAGTAGAAACCTGCTTCAATGTATGAGGGCCATATACGGAAATATCAGGGGCCCAAACAGGCACATTACACCTGTATGGGACATAATAGGTGGACAATACTAATGTATGGGTACCACAGTGGGAGCAATTCTTTATAACCTAATAAGAAGTATCACTTCGAAACGCGTCAACCAGGACTCTAATATATTTCTTTTGGGACTTTCTCCTTGGATGATATATCAATCTATTCCTATGATGTGGACTTTCCTTTGAAACATGTTTTTATGTATGGATTATTAATGGAATAAAGTTTGCATTTTTTTGAAGCGCTGGATCAACCTCCCCTTTTCTGTGGACTGCCTTTGCTTGGATTTTGGATCCTGTGCACTCGTGGATGGGTGAGCTGATCATTTCTGTTTTTTATATTAGTGGGAGCAATTCTACTATAAAGGGGACAAAAACATTATTACTGTGTGAGGGACACATAGGGGAACAGGACTACCATATTTTATTTTATTTTGGCATACTGTTACTGTAGGATAAAATAGAGGTACTGTACTGTTACTGTGAAATTGGGAGAATCGTGGGGACAGTGCTCTAGAAGTGATCAGGCATAGATGTCGGTGTGTTACATTTCGAAGAGACTAGTTCTGGCAGAAAGAAATTATAGTGGTGTGCACCAGATAAAGAAGAAAAGTGAAAATGAATTATTTTAATTAATGATGTCTCTGGGGAGTATCTGCAGTTACCTGTGCTGTACATACTGATACATTGCACTACACAGTCATTGTTATGGGGACGGTTGCAAACAAACTTTATTATAAAGGAAAGCAACCGACCCCGGGGTCCACAATGCAGCCTGGTGGACTGCGGCCGAACACCTTCCGGGTGAGAAGGAAGACAACCAACTTAAATAGAAACCCTTCAGTGTTACAGCACACAGGAATGGGTATAGCGGTTCGCTCCATCTCCGTTAACTGCACGGGAGATGTGCGACCGGGGAAGTAGCTGTAGCCCTGTTAACTACACAGGGGCTAGCAGTAGGCGCTAGGGTGCGGGTGTGATACCCGCTGGGTATACGTTCTCTCAGCCGGCGTGCTACCGGACTGAGGGGACTCGGTCCACGTGGCTCACAGGCGGTACCGGGAATACGGCATCTGCAGACGGCTCGGGGTGTATGGCGACCTCCTTGTCAGAGCCAGACCTCCGGGCCAAGCTACCTGCCTATTTCCACTAGACCTGCCTATTTCCAGTAGACCTGCCTATTTCCACCAGACCTGCCTATTTCCACTACAGCTCATGGGGAGCTCAAACGCCCAAGCGTACACACCACACCACCACTGCTCAAAGGTCAGAGCGCGCCGCCATGTTTGTGGGTGGGCCCTGCCCACCGTCGCACCATTAGTGATGTCACCCATGACCAATCAGGCGGTGCCAGGTCACCGGATCAGCTGGCTCCCGAACCACCAATCACGGTCCGCCATGTCACGGGCATGCTCAGTGCAATGCATCTTGGACTTAGGCTGACAGAGCCCTTACTCCCTCCGCAACCTATACTTCATACTTCTAGGCACAAACACCCAAGATACAACTTGTGCATCTCGTGCACTAGCTAGGCGTTGGGAATGATGGCGATGCTGTGCAGCATCAGCTCTGGCTGGACCAGAATGGGAGACCTCAGAATCCACTGAAGATTCTGAACCCATTTCAGATCCAGCAACCGCCTGGCGCCTAACATTATCCCCTGTTCTAACATCCCCTCCACTTGATGCTCATATTCCTCAATGAGCAGGGGATTATGAGTGTGGTCCACTGGTTCCCCGGAACGATCCTCAGATCCGTGGCCCCTCCAGTGTATGAGGTAATGCTTTTTCCCACAGACCATCTTGGACCCCACAATCGCCTGTTCCTCGAAATCATCACCCCTGGTGTCTGGAGATGGTAGGGGTTCCAAGAATTTTGTCAGGCGAACCGTCTTGATGAGCGACACATGAAACGTGTCGTGAATCCTCATGTGTCGTGGCAACTGTAACCGGTACACTACGGGGTTTATCTGGGCCAAAATTCTGAACAGACCAATAAAACGGGGAGCAAACTTAGTGGATTCCCCGCGTACTCTGATATTACGAGCCACGAGCCACTCCCTGTCGCCCGGAGAGAATACGGGGGCCAGACGGCGATGAATGTCAGCCGACTCTCTCATCCGATTCTTGGAGGCCAATATAGCCTCCTAGGTATGATTCCATACCTCCCGCGCCTCCAGAGCCCAATCTCTCACCCCAGGTTCCACAGAGGAAACCAGCATAGGAACCGGGACTCGCAGATGTTGACCATTATTTAGGAGAAACGGAGTCTGACCTGTGTAGAAAAATGTGGTATGAACTGCCGGTAGTAATAAAGCCCATGAAGCGTTGTACCGCTTTAAGAGAATGGGGCTCCTGCCAGTTCTGTACCGCCACCAACTTTTGTGGGTCCATACCCAATACCTTACTGGATATGATGTAGCCCAGGAACGGTAGAGACTCTCGTTCAAACTGATACTTCTCCAGCTTACAGTATAAAGAATTTGCTCGCAAAAGTTCAAAAACCCTGCGAACATCCTCTCTGTGTGTGGAGAGGTCCGGGGAAAAAATAAGGATATCATCAAGATAGACTACCACGGAAGATAGCAGCAAATCCCGAAAGATATCATTGACAAAATCTTGAAAAACCGCCGGGGCATTGCATAACCCGAAAGGCATGACGAGATACTCGTAATGACCATCACAAGTGTTAAAGGCTGTTTTCCACTCGTCACCTTCACGGATTCGCACAAGGTTATCTGCTCCTCGCAGGTCCAATTTAGTGAAGATGTTAGCCCCTCGCAACCTGTCCAATAGTTCAGAAATCAGGGGTAGAGGGTATTTATTCTTGATGTTGATGGCATTTAGTCCTCTGTAATCAATACAGGGACGTAAATCACCCTCTTTCTTCTGGATGAAGAAAAACCCCGCTCCAGCAGGAGAAACGGATTTTCTGATAAACCCCCGGGCCAGATTCTCTTTGATATAATCTGACATGGCCTGGGTCTCAGGTACAGACAGGGGGTAAACCCTACCGCGAGGGGGCTCCGTGCCGGGGACCAAATCAATAGGACAGTCATACGGTCGGTGGGGAGGTAGAGTCTCTGCGCCCTTTTTGGAAAAGACGTCCGCAAAGCTCCGATATTTTATAGGCAGAGCAGACAAGTCAGGAGAAGGCTCAGAGATTACCCCCCAGGCGGCTCTAACCATACATTGAGACACACAGTTCTTACCCCAGGAAGAAATTCTCCCTGTACTCCAATCAATGTGTGGAGTGTGACAACGTAGCCAAGGGAGACCCAATAACACCTCATCTAACCCCCCGGGGATAATAAGGAAGGAGATAACCTCCTGGTGACCCTGAGGAAACGACATGGTGAGGTGGGCTGACTGGTGAGTGATTTGTGTGTCCAGCAGAGCACCGTTGACCACCCTGATGTTCATCGGCTTTGGCAGTAACTTCAGGGGGAGCTCCAGAATCCACCCACGCCCTGGCCGTAACCATGGTTGTCCCAAAGGACAACGTCACCTCAAACAATAATTTGGAGGAAGAAACACCAGAATCTAACACACCCCCTCCAACGGTGGTTAGACACCTTCGTTTCCCGACCGCTTGGAAACCTTATTAACGGGGTACTCCAAGAGATGTGCAGGTCGGGAACGAGAGGACTTAGACTTAGTCGGGGATATATCCATAGCCTCAGGCTCCGGGTCAGAAACCACGGGTTTGAAGATAGGCCTAGAGAAAGAGGGTGCCAACCGAAACCGAGGTCTAGAAACCTCCAGTTCTAACTTGCGTTCTGCATGACGCAGATCTATTCGGTTAGCGAGAGTAATTAACTCTTCCAGAGAGGTTGGGATCTCTCTGGTAGCTAGAGCATCTTTAATATGCCCAGCCAGCCCTCTCCAAAACACCGGGATTAGCGACCGCTCAGGCCAATCCAGTTCCGCCGCTAGGGTTCTGAACTGGATGGCATAGTGGCTGGCGGTGGTCGAACCCTGGATCAACGCAAGAAGCTTAAGAGCCGTATTGTGTGTGACCTCAGGACCTAGGAATACGGTCTTTAGGGCCTTAAGGAAAAGACCCGCATTAGCCACTACCGGGTTATTCCGCTCCCACAGAGGAGTAGCCCACTCCAGAGCCCGGTGGGAGAGTAATGAGATGACATATCTCACTTTGGCTCTTTCGGAGGGGAACCATGCCTCCATCATCTCCAACTGAATGGAGTATAAGTTGATAAAACCCCTGCAGGATTTACTGTCCCCAGAAAATTTCTCCAGGAGAGCAAAACGGGGTAATGGGACACTTGCAGCATTCACCGCAGCCGAGTTAACCCGATTGGCTTCTAGAGAAGCCGCCTGGGTGGCCACTGCAGTGATATCAGCAACCGGGGCAGCTTGTTCCAGAGACCTAAGTCTGGCCTCAAGTTGCTGAACATAGCGCTGCAGTTGCTGGTTGTCGGCCATGTTCGGCAAGACCCTGTCGCTGTTACTGTTATGGGGACGGTTGCAAACAAACTTTATTATAATGGAAAGCAACCGACCCCGGGGTCCACAATGCAGCCTGGTGGACTGTGGCCGAACACTTTCCGGGTGAGAAAGAAGACAACCAACTTAAATAGAAACCCTTCCGTGTTTCAGCACACAGGAATGGGTATAGCGGTTCACTCTATCTCCGCTAACTGCACGGGAGATGTGCGACCGGGGAAGTAGCTGTAGCCCTGTTAACTACACAGGGGCTAGCAGTAGGCGCTAGGGTGCGGGTGTGATACCTGCCGGGTATACGTACTCTCAGCCGGCGTGCTACCGGACTGAGGGGACTTGGTCCATGTGGCTCACAGGCGGTACCGGGAATACGGCGTCTGCAGACGGCTCGGGGTGTATGGCGACCCCCTTGTCAGAGCCAGACCGCCGGGCGAAGCTACCTGCCTATTTCCACTAACCTGCCTATTTCCACTAGACCTGCCTATTTTCACTACAGCTCACGGGGAGCTCAAACTCCCAAGCGTACACACCACACCACCACTGCTCAAAGATCAGAGCGTGCCGCCATGTTTGTGGGCGGGCCTTTTAAAGATTAAGCCCTGCCCACCGTCGCACCATTAGTGACGTCACCCGTGACCAATCAGGCGGTGCCAGGTCACCGGATCAGCTGGCTCCCGAACCACCAATCACGGTCCGCCATGTCACGGGCATGCTCAGTGCGATGCATCTTGGACTTAGGCTAACAGAGCCCTGACTCCCTCCGCAACCTATACTTCATACTGTTAGGCACAAACACCTGAGATACAACTTGTGCATCTCGTGCGCTAGCTAGGCGTTAGGACTGACGGCGATGCTGTGCAGCATCAGCCCTGGCTGGACCAGAAAGGGAAACCACAGAATCCACTGAAGATTCTGAACCCATTTCAGATACATCAACCGCCCGGTGCCTAACAGTCATTGTATGGGGGTAACATTAGTGATGGTACTGTGATTTTTATTAATAATAAGTAAGGTAGTATTATTCAGTCACTACCTGGTGGTAATATGTGGTCTGGTCATGGTGTGGCAGTATGTGTCGTTTGTATGTGGTATTATTGATATATTGGTCTTAGTATAGTGGGTTCAGCTCAGTAAAAGGATGGATTTATATTCAGACACTATGAGGTAGTATTAATATATGGTCATGGAGTTGCTGCATTATTTCTTTCTTGTCTGTATTATTATTGGTATATTGGTCTGGGTACAGTGGTTTTGTGGTTTTGTTCAGTATAGCATGGGGATATTTTTTATTCAGAAACTATATGACTGCATTAATATAAATATTAGTTAATTTACTAATGTACTAATTCATAGAAGTATTAATTACAAAAACATGGCAATAAGATAAGTTTTTGTCAGCTTTTATATAGTATTGGTATGTTTTTCAACACTATCAATGCAACTGGGGTCCGTGTTTCTGAGCAACTTGCTAATGTGTGTGGGGACTGGGGGCACAAAAAACAGTAATTAATGCTTATTTATTGCAATAATTATTGGTTATTTAGATATTCTGAATTGTGGAGAAGAACAATGGTTATAATTATTATTATTATTATTTTTATTTAAGAACTTTTATGGTGTTTTTATTAGTGTTTTTGCTACTTTTTACAGATCATACAACACAGAAAAGTATGTTGTAGCTTACAATTAGAGATGGAAGTTAGGGAGATCGATTCTCTTGACCTGGTCTAGAGGCGATTACTAAAGTCGGTCACCGCTTGTCGGGAGGTCCACTGACCAATCCCTAACAGCGTTTTTTAGTAATAGTTTAACATCATTGTTGTGGCATTTGCGATGCATGAAATCGCGCTAGGGATGCCAGCAGGTAGGGGAGGTTTGAGGCTATGTGCCCACAATGCTGAAATGAAGCAGAAAATTTCTGCAGCATTTCTGCATCTCCCTGGCAGAAAAAACGCATGCAGATTGTGCATGCGTTTTTCCTGCAGAATACATGCGGATCCACATGCGGATTCACATGCGTTTCCGCATGCAGATTGACAAGCGCTTTCCAGGCGATAGCATCACTTGGAAAGTGCTTGACAACTAGGTCACACTGTATAAATCCATGCAACCGGCATGGATTTATACAGTGTGAACCGTAAAAATTAAAACAAATAAAGCTATACTCACCCCCGATGTCCCGGCGTGGCTGCAGCGTTCGTTCCTGTCTGGTTCCCGGCTGCCGGCATATCGTGAGACAGAGCGGTGAAGGGCCTGCGGTCACATGACTGTGACGTCACCGCAGGTCCTCAAGCGATGCCGGCATTCAGAGAGAAGACGCCGGACAGGTGAATATAACTTTATTTGTTATTTTATTCTTTTTTTACAGGTACAATGGTACCCAGGTCTGGATGAGAGTCTCCTCTCCTCCAGAACTGGGTACCATCCGCACATAGAGACGCATTGAAGCCGCTTGTAAAAATGTACAGTCGCGGTTTCTATGCGTCTCAATGCAAGTCAATGGCGGGAGTTCCGCTGCGCTTCCGCAAAATTAAATGACATGCTGCGGATTTTTGTACGCAGCATAAACGCTGCGGAAAAATCCGCAGCATGTGCATAGAACATGCGGAATCCCCTTGGGGACCATGGGGTGCGGATTACCTAGCATTTCACAAGCGTTTACGCTGCGGAAATTCCGCAGCATAAACGCTTGAAAAACGCTACGTGGGCACACGGCCTAAAGGGCTCCCACCTCGCGGTCACAGAATACTGACCTCGCCTCTGGCAGGGGTCCTGTAAATTGATTTGCTCATTCCCACTTACAAGTTAGTGTGGATTATTAGGAGACACCTAGGAGGAGTTTTATGCTAAGCAATAGCAAGTAGCCCACATGCAGTTCATACATGAGAGCCATTGGCTACTGTGTCCACCCTTGCCGTATAGATAATACCTGATTACTAGTGGATTAGCAATGAATCAGCTTCTAACTAAATTATTCTAGCATCTAAAGTGGATAACACCATTAAATGGTGTCTTCTGGTTTTATGGCAATAAAAATGACTTGCGGTATAATAAATTCTGATAGTTTCTAATTCACTTTAAGTTTCAATACCTATTTTTCAAAACTCTGATTTTCTCAGTGATTTCAAACATTCGCACATTAGGAATCTGCAAACCTGATAAGAATGTGTGTTGCTTATGCAGATGCACAGCTTATGCTCAGCTATTTTCTTTCCATGATTTCAAGCAAAAAAACTAGAAAATGGCTTAAGAGATTAAAGGAGGTCCTGTAACCAGGTCAAAATTGGCCAGTTTTTTTCTATTATTTTATCCCTGCTGCTCGACTGAATGTTCTGTTTTCTTATTCTGTTTTTATAATCCCCCATACAATTACAGGGATATAGACCTTTTAATTTTGCAGAACTTTGTAAGATCTTTCCAAGAAGGAATGGCTCACAGGCTAATAATGCAGAGCAGTCTAAAGACATACCCCCTAGAGAATCCTGTGAACAATACCCACTTAGTAATTATTTTTTAAAATTGAACTAAATAAAAATATCCATATCTCTTGCACTATATGGTGGTTTTATAAATTAAAAAAAAGTCATAACCAACAAGGGCCCATATCTCTGGAATCATATCTCATGGAATAATAAAAAAATATTTAGGGGAGCAACAGGAATGAAATGAAAGCAAAAAATGACCGCTTTTGAGCTGGTGACTGGACCTTTTTAAAGGAAAATTACTTTAACTCCTTCCAGTCATATGATGTACTATTGCAGCTGCTGTTAACCACTTAATTGATGCTGTCAATCTCTATTTTAATTGCGTGGACTGGGGGATGCAGTTCCACATCTCAATCGGGTCCCCGTGATACAATCATGGGCCACCAATATGTTGCCATAACAGCAGGTCTGCTGAAGACCACCATGCTTGTCAAGACATTGCTCCAATTCATTTATGAAGATGCAAGCAACCAATATTGTTGAAAGATAAAAGAATAACTCTGTGACTGCCTCACAAAGTGTGTGTCACATACAGTACTGATCTTTTTGCTCACCTATGTTAAAGGGAATCTGTAAGCAGGTGTTTGTTATGTAATCTGACTGCAGAGGTAGGGACAGATAACCCGATTTCAGCAATATATCATTTCGTTTACTGGGTGCAGCAGTTATTAGAGAGACACAGTTTTCTCTGCTGCAGATCTAGCAGAGCTGAGATGATCAGATTTAGCAGAGGTGAGAGGCTCTAGCTACAGCTATGTAGTTACTTAGTCACGCCCGTCCAGGGGCCCATGGCACAGTGGGTCCACACCCACCGCCAACATAGTAAGTTCAGACCATGGACTCTGCTGACCTGTCGGGTCCCAGGATCTCCAAATCAAATGTACAAGTCCTGAATGAGGAGGTTTGTTCTCAGCGTGAGCGTTAAGACCAGCTGATGCAAGCAATTTCGGTGGTGGAAACTCAGCTGCAGAATTTGTCCACCTCTGTTTCCACCCAGTCCCGATCTCCAACTGTGACAGACCATCCTTCCTCAGCGCCGACTTCCTCTCTTGGCTCCAGATTCTGGTGGAGCAGCTGAGCTTCAGCTTACTGTCACACAAGGTGTGGGAAAGACTAAGTGCAACACGAAAGGAAGACGGGGTGGAAGCCAAAACACTAGGGAAAGGATGGAGTGGAGACCCATAGACAAATCTAATATCACCCTACCGTCCCTATATAGGTTCCACACCTATCGCCGAACAGGACCATAAGCCTTGTATGTCCCTAGAGTTTGGCCCTAGACAGAAAGAGGGAGGGGTGAGCACTGGTCAGGCCCCACTACAAACTAAAGACAACAAGGTAGACAAACAAAGGGGATAAACTTAGCTTGAGCAGATACCAGAGGAGTAACGCCAACTGTCCTCCAAGGGCACTAGAGAATAAGCTAGGCGACTGCTAGTGCTCCAAGCCTGCACAAAGGTTCATAGAAGTGTCACCGGCGATTCCCTGGAGCAAACTGAGTGTTTTAACTCCCAGGCAAGGTAGTGTCAATCAGCAGCAGGAGGAGGGTCGCCGCTGGGTCCTAAAGGAATAAGGATTAAGAAGGCATGTGTAATGCCAAGCGCAGTGACCTTCTACAGCCAGATCCAGAGCGACTGTCTATTACACCTGACACACCCGTGACACTTACACTCCCATTCCACTACAATGGAGACCCAAGAAGAGCCACGGCTTCATATACCAGTGCCAGATCAAGTTCACTCTCCACGCTCTTTTTCCTTGTATTTATGGTCTCTCTCCTGTCCAGACAAGCTCTAGCTTGGGCAAATTCTATTTGGGAGTGTGGAGGTCCAATAACCCGTGATTTAGGGAGTTTCCTGGAGATGTTCTGAGCAGTGCTCGAGGAACCAGACCATACCTCCTCAGCCGCCTCATCCAGGCTGACTCTAAGACAAGACACCAACACAGTGGCTGAATATTCCTTATGCTTCCGTTCCCTGCCTGCAGAGCTGGCTTGGAATGGAGAAGCTCTACTGGCACCCTTCTGGCAGGGTCCAGCCATATCAAGGATGAATTGGCAGGCAAAGACCTATCAGCTACTCTGGATGCCCTTATACACCTGGCTACCAAGATTGAAATCCATTTCCACAAGCAGGCTCAGGAACAAGCTCAAGAATCCTCTCAACCAACCAGACCGGCTGCAACCTTCCAGCACCCATTGCTGTGGCAAGTCACACCTCCTGCTGAAGAGCCCATGCAGATAGTGCAAGCCAAACTCTCTGTACAAGACTTACACCAAAGGTATTGAGACAACGTGTGCATGTGCTGGGGGGGAAATGGCATTATGTTCTTTAGTGTCTAGTCAGGCCAGGAAAACTCCAGCACCTAGGGTTAGCCGGAGAGACGACTCTTGGAGAGAATGATTTTATCTCCAAAGAAATTGTTTTAGCTGGCAAAGTGAAACTATACTATTGGGGATCATGAGCTTCTGATCAAGGAGTGGCGACATCTACTGGAAGGCACCAGCTCTCTGGTAATAATATACGTGAACAATAAAAATTGGATCTTTCTTTAATCCACCCAACAGGTAAATCCTCGCCAAGCCAAGTAGGCACTCATCATCGCTGATTGCACTTCTGTCCTGCGGAGAACAATGTCAAAGCAGATGCCCTGTCTCAATCCTTTAACGTGAATGATTCCGCAGAGGAGTGACAGCACATCAACGACTCTGCCAGGATTATTGAAGCACCCCCATCCTTCTGAAAGACATTCCTCTGGGTAAGACCTTTGTTACTACTGCTAGGAGGAGATTCTGTCCTGGGGACATGAATCTAAGCTGACTGGCCATGTGGGCATGTGCAAATCCACTGAGCTGATTGCTCACACCTTCTGGTGGCTTTCGCTGGCCAAGGATGTTCAGGACTTTGTAACCGCTTGTTCACAGCGCGCCAGAAACAAGTCCCCCAGGAACAAGCCTGCTGGCCTCCTTCTGCCTCTTCTGGTTCCTTCCACTCCTTGGCAACATATTGCTATGGACCTCATCACAGACCTGCCCCTCTCTGAGAGCTATGATACCGTCTGAGTTGTGGTGGATCAGTTCTTTAAGATAGCTCACTTCATTCCTCTCCAGTCCAGCGTTTTGGAGTGCTGTTTACAAGCTGCTGAATGTCCAGATGGATTTTTCCTCTGCATACCATCCTCAGACCAATGGGCAAGTGAATGGGTTAATCAGATTCTCGAGAACTACATTCGTCACTTCATCTTTGTCCATCAGGGTGACTGGTTACAGCTAGTGATGAGCGAGTATACTCGCAAGTACTCAGTACTCGACCGAGCATCTCAGTACTCGAGATGATCGGAGCTCGCCGAGTACTGGCGTCAATCAACATGAGCACCAATCAACATGCAGGGATTGCCTGCCACTCACTGTAATGCCACAGCCATGTTGGTTGTGGCATTACAGTGATTGGCTGACTGCACAGCGTCATCAGGTCTATATCAGACCTGGCGCCGCTGTGCTTGTCAGTCTACTCCGCAATCAGGCAGTGTAGGGAGAGGTGCTGCTGAGCTAGGGAGAGATTTGGTTGTGTATTAGGTAGTGTAGGGAGAAAACAAGTTCATTGCACATATCCACCTCAACAAACAGTCCTTCTGAGGACTAATCCATCTGCAGAGATATCAGAAAGGCAGTGTATATAGGCAGGCAGGCAGTCTATATAGCAGACTGCAGTGCATATAGCACAAGAGGCTCCATTCCAGTTCTACCTTCTGCTGCTGTTAGACATTTCTAGACAAAGGTCCAGGTCTCAGGAATATTTTTTTGGGATCTTAATCCTCATTATTTGCTTAAAAAGCAATCCAGAGAACTCCGTTTTTCTGCGCCATTTGCTATCACGCGGTCAAGTCTCAGTAGCCATGAGTCTGGACTGCATATTCCTCACCCTGATCCTCCTTCCTCACACCATGCCGAGTGCCCGGAGACAACTGATCCCACACTTGGACACTCCAAAGAGCTGTTCAATTTTCCATTTATAGATTCGGGCCTCTCGCCCGGTCCACTTGAAGTGGGGCAAGAGGAGATCGCATGTAGCGATGCCCAAATATTTGAGCAGCCACGGTCACACGAAAGCGACGGTGGGAAAGTGTCACAAGAGATAGGCGATGATGAGACACAATTGCCAGAAAGTCAGGAGGAGGACCAGGGTACGGAAGTGGAAGACAAGGTGGTGGATGATATAGTAACTGACCCAACCTGGCAGGAGGACATGCAGAGCGAGGACAGCAGCACCCAGAGGGAGAGAGGCAGAGCACCCCAACAGGCAGGAAGAAGCAGTGTGGTGGCCGCAGACAGAAGGCAGGCAACCGTTCCCCGTAACACCAACACAAAGGAAGTTACCAGTATTACTGTTAGGTCTTCCAGAGTCTGGTTGTTTTTTAAAGACTCTGCCGATAACCCCAAAAAGGCCATTTGCACCACCTGCCAGGCCAGCATCAGCAGGGGTGGCAAAACTAGCAGCCTGACAACCATCAGCATGATCAGGCACATGGCAGCAAAGCACCTGACTCTGTGGGCCGAACCCGAGGGTCCAGGAACAGTGTCTGCGGGTGGCACCATTGCTTCTTCCGCTGTTGTGCATGCAAGCCAATCCCCTGTCCATGGTGCATGCAAAGATGCCCTGCACCTGTCATTGCACACTCTCAAGTAGCAGCATCAGGAAGCACGTCCACGGTTTTGTCCCAGCGCAGCATTCAGTTGTCCATACCCCAGTCCTTGGAATGCAAGCGCAAATATGTAGCCAATGCTCCACAGGCCACACAACTAAATTCCCACATTTCACGACTGCTTGCGCTCGAAATGTTGCCTTTTAGGCTTGTGGAGACGGAAGCATTCCGCAATCTGATGGTGGCGGCCGTCCCTCGGAACTCGGTCCCCAGCCGCCACTATTTCTCCCAGTGTGCCATCCCCGCATTACACAACCATGTGTCTCAAAACATTAGCCGTGCCCTCAACAACGCAGTTACCGGGAAAGTCCACCTAACTACGGACACGTGGACAAGTGCTTGTGGGCAGCGATGGTGCATCTCGCTGATGGCACACTGGGTTAACATAGTGGAAGACGGGACCCAGTCAGACCTTGGGATGGAACACGTCCTCCCGACGCCAAGGTTTGCGGGTCAATCAGGGTTGCCCCTAAAGTCTACAGCTCCTGCACCTCAGCCTCCTCAGCCTCCTCCTCCTCTTCAGCCTCCATCTCCGAAATGACCACATCAGTCACAAGCTGAAAGCACTGCAGCACTGCCTTGGCCAAGCGGCAACAGGCTGTGCTGAAGGTAATATGCTTAGGTGATAAACCGCACAATGCTGAAGAGTTGTGGACAGCTCTGAAAGAGCAGGCAGATCTGTGGCTCACACTGCTGAACCTACAGCCAGGCATGGTTGTGTGTAACAATGGCCAGAACCTGGTGGCAGCTCTGAGGCAAGGCGAGCTCACACACGTACCATGCCTGGCCCATGTGCTTAACCTCGTGGTTCAGCGATTTCTGAAATCCTACCCGGAGCTGCCGGTTCTGCTTGTTAAAGTACGCCGCCTGTTCCCATTTTAGAAAGTCACCTACAGCTTCTGCAGCCCTTGCCATGTTTCAGCAACATTTGCAGCTTGCGGCTCACAGACTGGTGTTTGATATCCCCACGAGTTGGAACTCTACACTGCAGATGTTGGGAAGGATTTGTGAGCAGAACAGGGCAGTTGTTGAGTACCAGCATCAACAAGGCTGTCGGTATTCAGTTCAGACTCCACACATAAGACCTCAGGAGTGGACATGGATGTCAGACATATGTACCATCCTCTAAAACTTTGAGGACTCCACCAAGATGGTGAGCAGCGATGACGCCATAATTAGCATCACCATCCCGCTTCTCTGCCTTCTGAAATGCTCTCCGCTCACAATCAAAGAGGATGCATTGCAGGTGGAGCACGATGAGATGTAACAAGGAACCATACAGGGTGATTACACAGCCAAGCCTCATCTCATCCCAACGTGGATTGGGTGACAATGAGGAAGAGGAGGAGGAGGAAGAACAGGAGCTAGTTTCATGCGCTATAGACGGTACTACCAGCACAACTGTCATACTGTCTGTTCAGTGTGGATGGCCTGAGGACAGAGAGGAGGAGGAGGAGAGCATGGTCAGTCATCCTCTTGGTGAGGACATGGAAGTCTTGCCTGTTAGCAGTCTGGCACGCATGGCTGAGTTCATGTTACGCTGCCTTTCCCATGACCCTCGCATTCTCAAAATTTTGGGTGACAGTCATTACTGGTTGGTGACACAACTAGACCCACACTACAAGGAGAACTTATATCTCTTATTCCTGAGGCGGACAGGTCTACAAAAATGGGGCAGTATTAGGAGGCCCTTGTTGCGGAACTATTAAAAAAATTCCCATCTGAAAACGCTGACGGCAGAGGTCACAGTTCATTGGACAACCAAGAAGTACAGGCGAGAGAGTCATAACTTCAATCTAGCAGACGCAGGGGAACACTGTCAAAGTTCTGGGAGAATTTTCTCAGCCCCTCCCATCGCACAGGCCCTGAGGTACTCTCACAAGGAGTGCAAAGTTTGGGAAGATGCCGAGGGAGTACCTTGCCGACCATACCAACGTCCTCTGAGAATTCCTCTGTGCCTTATAATTATTGGGTATCCAAGTTGGATACGTGGAATGAACTGGCTCTCTACACCTTGGAGGTCCTGGCCTGCCCTGCCGCTAGTGTTTTATCAGAGCTGTGTTTTAGTGCCGCTGGTGGAATTATAACTGACAAGCTAATCCGCCTGTCAACTGAAAATGCTGACAGGCTGAGTCTTATAAAAATGAACAAGGGCTGGATTAGGCCAGACTTCTCAACACCACAGAATGATAGCAGTGTAACATAAACTCAAATCCAGTGTCTCTTTTTGGGAGGTGTATTCCCATGCACCTCTTCACACCCACACATGGGTATACGCTTCCTCATTTTGGCTATTTGCTCTTGTCCTCCTCCTTCTCCTCATCCTCATCCTCCAACACCATATCACCAGGGTGACCGGTGATTATGATGTTCGTAAAAAAATTATTTTATAAAGTATGTTCATGTGTACCCCCCAGAGGTAAATGTTCGTCAGCCCATACACTTAGTATATGGGCATTACAAGTATAGGAGACCCGCTCCTTTCTAATGGGAACATTTTTTATGAGGCCCTCCTCCACGTCTCTTCCAAGGGGCATTGGAGTGCCTCTCAATTTTTGGCAGCCCTTGCATTCATTGCATAGGCAAACACAATGGGAGACCCACTTCCTAATAATGGGAACATTGTTTTCAGGAGACCCTCCTCTACGTCTCTTCAAAGGGGTATTGGGGTGCATCCAAATTTTCAAAGTGGTATTGGGGTGTGTCCAAATTTTGGGCAGCTCTGCCACTCACTGCATATGCAATAACAGTATAGGAGACCCACTCTTTAGTAATGGGAGCAATAAAACATAGCTGATGGCTCTCTAAGAATAGTGAGGGCCGACTGCTGGCCCTTTAAGAATAGTAAAGGACGCCTGATGGCCCTATAAAAATAGGCTTTGTGAATTTCAGAGTCCCTCCTTCATAAATGAAACGCGATGTGTCTGATGATATCTCACACACCACATGGCCAGATAAGGTGGTAAAATGTTAAAATGACATTTCCTGGTGAATGCATTTGTCACGGTTGAAAGCAATGCAAAAGTGTAAAAACGCATCAAAAACACTGTGTGAACATAGCCCAAGGTGTGGAGGAGTATTTTTGTTTTTGCTTATTTATTTTGCTTTATATACAAGTCATTACCCTGGAAAGGATGTTTCTTAACATATTTCCCAGAAAAATCCATTTTGGTTTCGTTTTTGTATGTTTTATTGTGAGTCCGTAAAAGTGGCATAATACCTCTGAAAACATTGTTGACCTGGGAGTCAGAAATGCTTCCAGGGATCTTCCCCATGCTGTTCCCATGTCATTTGAGCACTGTTCCCATCGATTTGGGCAATTTTTAGGCCCTCTGCAGACGGCCGGGGGAAGCCACCTGAAAAATGCTCGAGTTTCCCATAGAATTACATTGGGCTCATTGCTCGGGTCGAGCACCCGAGTATTCCAATGTGCTCAACCCGAGCATCAAGCACCGAGCACCCGAGCATTTTACTGCTCACCCATCACTAGTTACAACTACTCCTCTGTGCAGAGTTTTCCTACAACAACCACTTTGGGGGTCTTCCGGAACATCTCCATTCTTTGTTGTATACTCCCATCATCCTCAAGTGCCCTCTCTTATGTTTACTTCCACCGGGGTACCAGCAGCTGATTCCCCTTGTGGCGACTTCCTCCAGATCTGGCGGCAAACTCAGACCTCCTTCCTTAAGGCCGTGGCTCGGATTAAGACTCATGAGGACAAGCTGAGAAGTTCGCGTCTCAGTATCACCCTGGAGAAAATGTCTGACTGTCATCCCGGAATATGCACATGAAGTTCCCTTCTTACAAGTTCACACCCTAGTACCTCGGTCCGTAGAAGACCCTCAAGAAACTAACTTAATCCAGTAACCTACTGTCCTCAACTCCCAGCGAATATATGGATCCCAAACTTGTGTCTGCATGTCTCGCTCCTGAATCCAGTGGCTCTGAATTACTTCTCGAAGCCCCATTCTTCTTCTGCTACCTCTGTTATTGATAGTCCTTCTGATGTCTTTGAGGTTAGGTACATCCTCTAAGAAGATTCAGGGGAGGACCTTCTATTTGGTAGACTGGAAGGGCTTTGTTCCTGAGGAGAGATCCTGGGAGCCTGCAGAGAGCATGTATGCCCCTGTCATCTTGGAAAGGTTTCTCCATCGGTCTGGCCAAGGGAAGGAGGGGCGTAAGGGGGGTACTGTCACAGTGGTAACTCGTAAGCATTTCCATAGCCATACTACTCACTGCATTCGCCACTCTGCTCTTTCCTGTGTCAGGCCGCCTCACTGAGTACCTCATACAGCGCTTCCAACTCGGCTGCATATTACTACTTTCTCTAGGGAGGTGTGGCAAGATCCTTCAGGAATTTAACCCTGCTGTGTTTTGCAGGGTTTGGTTTCCCCAGCCTATCCTCTGCCAGCAGCGGATATATTAGGTTGTTCCTCCTGTTCCCTGCCTGAACTTAGGTTCCTGTGCCAGTCCTTCTCTAGCGTTCAGTTTAGTGTTCTGTCTTGTCTCTCCTGTTACTGACCTGACTCATTTACACGTTCTGTCTGAACTCTCCACTCCTGACCTCAGCGTAGTTTTGTGAATCCATGCTGCCTGCCCCGACCTCGGACCATCTGACTATGCTTCTGTCTTTGCCCCGTTGTGCTCTGCCTTCCTGCTTTGACCAGTGGGTCAGCTTCTGTAGGTCCATGGGAGTGCCCTGGATTGACTATCTGCGACCAAGCCTATCCTCACCACCAGAGGCTCTAGCAATAACCAGGTAGTCACTTAGCCACACCCCTCCTGGGTAAGCCCAGAGCATGGCGCATTGAATCCACAATCAGCGCTGTCACAGTAAACATGGTTTTAGGAGAAATCAGAGTGTCATAGCAAGGCAATTGGATGCTTTGGACTACTTTAGATTCAATTTCTTGGCGGAATTTGGTAAAAGTATTGGATACAAATATCAGAATATTTGCTCAACAATATTCTATAAATTTTTTAATCAAATTAAATATATTATACCCAAAAACCAAGGTCCTAAAAGTTTATGTTGATGTTGATGACCTCCAATAAAAAGGGATTTCTAAACCATGGAAAAAAACAGAAAGGGGATAATCAAGGACAGCATTATTATAAGTACTTACAGGTAGATATCTGAGTCACTAGTCATTGTCTGCATTACTTTCATAGGAAAATGAAACAATGTTTGTTCAAGGGTGGACATTCACTTCTGGATTTAAGTTTGGACATAAAAAGACTGTTGAAAAATCTATGTTTGTTGGAATCCGGCTATTGGAACCTCCACTGATAGTTAGAACAAGGGGCCCAAGGTCCACAGCGTAAATTAAGCGTTACTGAGCATGTGTGACCACTTCTACATTCACTATCCATGAACTGTCTTTTGGAGTTATAGAAAGGATTAATTGAGCAGCGGTCACACATGACCTTTAATACTTAATCTACATATGTGACTTTGGGCTCTTCACTCTCAGGATCCTTGATGATCTTAGCAGCTGAACCCCAACAATGATACATTTATTAAATATTCTGTGGGTAAATTACCATTGTTGTTTGTTGGACAACCCATTTAAAGTACAAGATAAAATGGACTTGATAAAAGACGCTCCAACACCTAGGGGAGATGGCAACCTTTACATCCCTTATTATGCCCTAGGTATGAAATCTTTTGGGCTTACCACTAAAGGCATGTGCTCATAATGTTTTTTAGATGCTGGTGTACCTGCTGAGTTTTTCAAACAGAAGACGCTTCAGATGCGGTGTTTTTCTGAAGCGTGTTTTTTTGCATCTTTGCACTCGACTTTGCAGTGGCTCTGCCACCGGCGTTTTTTCCTTTTTACTTGTATGTATAAAATAGTGAGCGGCTCCAAGCGAAAGCCACCTGAAGGATTGTCAGGTCACTTCTTTTAACCTCTTTCTGGATTCACAAATGAGAAACGATTAACAGAAGCTCAAAGGACTACAGATGGGGAAATCCATTTACAGGACTCTGGTCCATTAGCCTGATCAGTTGTTGCTGGCCGCTGGATAAGAGGCTTGCAAATCTCTTATCATATGAGATCCCCAGGATGGCTTTTGATTAGCCATGGCGGAGCTACCCCATTATTGCATCAGTGATCCCAGAAGATAAGAGATTCATGACCTTCCTGTCCAGTAGCCTGAGACTATTGAACTGGTCGATGAACTAGAGTCCCGAGAATAACTCTGCCCATCTCTTCAAAAGACTGAACACATGCACAGTAGGTCATTTTGACATTGCAGTGCATATGTTCATTCTTTTTAGCATTTCTTTAGTGCTTTCTCATGTGGTTTACAGAGCATACCTGCCTGAAAAAGACAATGTGCGCATACTTTTCCACACATCTATTTTTTCTATCAGAAGTCTGTTGCTTTTGGCCAGTCAGCATGCTGTCAAAAACAATATAATTCAATAGGAATCTCAACATCCACTACGAAAGAGATCATAACAAATCCATTCTATCCATCAGGGTTCCTGTAAAAGCTCTTTCCTTATTCATTTTTGAGTAATAGTAAAATACATGAATGGGACACAAAAAGGACACAATACAAGGTATAAATTGGGTATCCTAAAGTGAATATCACTAATGACGGGTGCTCTTTAAAGCTTAGGTTAACGAATTTCTGAGGAACCTTGTTTAAAGATTTACACATGAGAGAGATGAGCTAATTGATTCAATGCAAATCAAATTGATGTAAAATGTTATTACATTTGTATATCCTGGCAAATTTAAACAGTTTGCCATTTGATTTATGTGAATTACCAAAAATAATGTCCACCTTCGTTTTACCTAGTACAGAAGATTGCATCACCCACAGAAGGTTTACATGAACTCAGATACAACCGTGTGGACTTCATCATAATGTCTTGCTGCTATTGCTTCACATAGTATAGCACAGCTAATCATGAGAGATTATCATAGTCAATATAAAAACCTAGGGAGGGAATTAGTATTGGGTGAATTTGTTTGGCGAATGTTCAAAAGTTTCAGATTCGGCACGAATATGGCACATGCGGATTCGTGATCGCAAAGGTGAGCACATTTTCTTAAAATCGTAAAAGTTCAACGAATTTCCGCGGGACCACGAATTCAGGGCAACCCATGGCTGTGGCATGTGCCCGGTGAGTGTGGGAGCTGTGGAGAGCTTAGAACAGGTCAGATCAGCAGCGCACTGTTTTTTTTTCCTGTGGGCGGTAATTTTAACTGAGGAAAACGCCACTAGCCAATCATAGCGTAGGAAGCATCTACACTGTCCAGACATAAGGACTTCTGCAATTGGCTGCAGAAATCACATGTCCTCTCAATATAAAAAGTGGCCATGTTCCCTCAGCGCCATTATATCCATGTCACTGCTGGAAACAGACGCAGCTCAGTGTTCTCCTGTGTAATGAGAGATATTAGCTAGATAGATGGGCGCTTGTGTGGTAGTCAGATAGTGTAGATCAGGGTTCCCCAACTCCAGTCCTCAAGGCCCACCAACAGGTCATGTTTTCAGGATTTCCTTAGTATTGCACAGGTGATAATTCCATCATCAGCACAGGCAATAGTTACATCACCTGTGCAATACTAAGGAAATCCTGAAAACATGACCTGTTGGTGGGCCTTGAGGACTGGAGTTGGGGAACCCTGGTGTAGATAATTCCTGGCCTGTGTACCTCTGCAACCGCTGGTGCAGCACATTTTTGGTGTTCTTGTGCAAGTATTGAGATTCTGACAGAAACAGAGGGCCCATGTCATACAATAGTGCTGTGCACTGCTGGTATAGAGCTCCATGTCTCAGTATACCTTGAATCTTTTTTTGCACTTGCTAATGTGATCAAGCAAGTGCAGTGCACCTTTACATTTAGTGGGGTTGAAATTGTGCTCTGCACAGTCTGCAGAGCTTCTTATTGCAGAGCACAAAATCTGTTCTTTTTTCTGTTGCTATTGTGATATTGAAAGCTGTGTGGACACAGATTTTTTTAGTGTCAGATACTATTTAATGGAGTTGAACTTCAGGTGGTTTCAGAGTAAAAAAATATTTTTTTTTCTCTTGCTACGCCCAGTCCAAAAAATATTTTTTCCTGTGTCAAAAGTCATACAGTGCTATAAGCCAGCTACTACATCAGTGGCAGTCAAATTCAGCTTTCACGCACAGTCAAACCTATATATATTTTTGGTTGGCAGGCAGAGTCCACCAAAGGTTTTTTACTGTGGCAAAGTTGATCCAGTCTACTAAAAGGCAGATCCTATTTTAGTGGCGTTGAACTTGTCCTGGTTTCACAGTAAAAAAAAAACTTCTCTTACTAGGCCCAGTCCAAATTTTTTTTTTTCCTGTGCCAAAAGTCATCCAGTGCTATAAGCCAGCTACCACATCAGTGGCGGTCAAAGTCAGTGGACACAGAGCTTATGCAGAGTAACCCAAAAATAGTTTTTGCTCTGAGTAAAGTGATACAGCTGGCTAGATCTCAGTTTGAAATACTTTGGAGCATATATTCTATGTCATACTGGCCTCATTCACATTCAAGAAAAATATTTCTCCTGTTCCTAATGTGGCACCCCAGGGGTCTGGTTTTCCACAGTAATGTAATGTTATGTCTGAGAGCAGGTGGGAGGTCCTTTGGTCAGGGATCCTGTGCATGCCACACCTCCTGCCCAGTCTTGGGAGGGGAAGAACTTCCCCTGTATAAACCCGGGGCTGAGGCAGGGTGAGTCAGACAAGTGGAGTAGAGACAAGAAGCAGCATAGGAAACAGCAGAGTTACAAGGAGTCAGGGGCTGGCAGCTGCAGAGCTCGCCCTGACTAAGAAGACTTCTTTCCGGACCCGGAGTCTGAGGCTGTGGGGACTAACTCCTACCCAGCAGCAGAATCCGTCAGGCAGGGGATTTCAGGTCCTCTGGCCCAGAAGCCCGAAGGCACGGTCACACGCGTGGGACCAGCACCGCCATCGTGGAGCGGAAGCCATTAGAAGGCCCCGAGTCACCGGCCATACGGGTGAGCACCACACGGTACACTCAGGGACGTGGGCTACTTACATCAGCTTCTAGCAAGGTAGCCAGAAGAGTACAGTCAGTTTGGGAGGCCTACAACTACGCCTGGCCAGGGGAGATCCCATCTGCTCAAGGACTGACCAGGCCCCGTTCGCTAGCAAGTACTCCGGGAGGGTCTATCGTTGTTACCAGTAAAGACCCTGAACTACACCGTACCGTCTCTGAGTGGTTCCTGCTACCCCCATCATCCACGTCGGCTGCCCTGAGACCATACCCCTCCCGTTGGGGGTTATACTATCACGCTGCATAATCCTACCATCGGCCTCAGCGGTCTGCCCCGCAGCAGCAGCTCCCTGGCTGCACTCAACGGGTGGCGTAGTCATCAACTATTTACTACTAGTAGACTGCCGTCCAGTTTGACTCCCTGGGCACGGACCGGGTCACCGCCACGAGACTACAACCCTCCACGGATCCGGCTCCGGGTAAGCTCCCGCGTGCGCACCGCAGCGCGACACAGGCCCAGGGGCGCGTCAACTTTGGCGTAGTCGGCAGGATTTCGTGCCCGCAACCACCGGGTACTACGTGCCTGAAAAGCAAAGACTGTTCAAACTTACCAGTGGTGAAGATTCCCGCCATCCGCGAAGTTTTCCCGCCATCCGGCGCCATCTTCGACCTTCTTCCCGCCATCCGTGGAGTTTTCCCGCCATTGGACGCCATCTTGAGGACGCCGCGCGGGAAGAAGAGGGGCGTGGACTCCGAAAGCGCGCGAGAACTGAAGCCCCGCCTCACGTCCGGACGTTGCGTAAGGTCCTGGAAGGAGCCCAGCAGACGCCGACGTCACAGGAGCGCGACGGAAGGTCCTCAACCCTGACGATCCACTGCGGAGCCGCGGCCTACGGAAGAGGATCATCGCAAGGTAGGCCACGGTCCACTAGGGGGGAGGAAGATGTCGGATACGGAGGAGAGCTTCACTGCCTCAACCCCCGCCAGCGCTACCGCTGCTGCAGTTATGCCTTTCACCATGCCCTATATCCCGGGAGCAGCTTGGCTACCCCAGTACTCAGGGGAGTCACATACCCTGCATGACTTTAGAGAAAAGCTGGATAGCCTCTTCCAGGTGTACCCCCTCACAGAAGAGCAAAAAGTGAGCATCCTGGTGGCCCAACTAACAGGGGCAGCCAAAAGGGAAGTAAAATCCTGGCCACCTGGGAGGAAGACTGTCGCAGGGATACTAACCCGGCTGAAGGACACCTTTGATACCCGCACCTCAGCCGAGATTAAGCTTAAATTCTACGGGTGCAAGCAGCGAGCGCATGAGAGTATAAGGGACTATGCACTAAACCTACAAGAGGCCCTGAGGGCCATAAAGCAGACCGACCCTGATGGGGTGGGAAACGAGGACAGGCTGTTGACTGAACAATTTATAGAGGGTTTATATTGCAATGCCCACCGAACCCAGTTGCGGGCAATGGCCTTACAGGATCCCCATCTGGACTTTGCACAGTTCAAGGACAGAGCCATCCGGGTGCTCCGAGAACCGGCACCAGGTGGCGTTGTGACCCACAGACGCCCCACTACCACTTACTACCAGGAGGCGGCGCCCTTGTCAGCAGGGCCTGTGGGAGCTGATGCGCAGGCTTTGGACAATGACCCGGCTCCAGACCTACACCATCAGGTCCAAGAGCTAGCTAAGAGCGTTGCTGCGCTAACCCGAACTGTGCAGTCTTTACAGGTTTCCACCCCAGGGAAGATCCAGCTGGCATCCGGACCGGAGGACATCCCGTGGCGTCGACCAAGGAGGACCCCACCGGCCAGAGGAAGACCCAGTGACCGATACAGTGAGGACGGACGACCCATCTGCCGCCGCTGCAATCAACCCGGACATATGGCAAGGTACTGTTCTTTAAACGGGCACAACCTGGGGTAGAGGGCCAACCCCCAGGAAAAAGATCACCAGGCCCATCGAACTGGCGCGACAGATATGTGGGAGGACGTCCAGTCTTGCCTGTGGTACTGGATGGCATTCCCATGAGTGCCCTACTGGACACCGGGTCACAGGTCACCACCATCCCGTACGTGCTCTTCAAGCAGTACTGGAATGACTCGGATATTACCCGCTACCCCGACGACGACTTGAGTATCATCGCCAGCAATGGTCAGCCCGTGCCACAGATCGGATTTAAAGAGGTGACCATCAAAATTGGTAGAGTCGAACTGGCCGCACAGGGACTGATCATTGTAGATATTGATAAACATGAGAGTCACCCAAAAATAACTCTAGGAACTAATGTAATTGAAAATTGTCTTGCAGAGGTGATTTTCCTTTTACAGCAGGTTGCCAAGAATGCCAGCTCCGGCGAGCAGCGGGTGCTCCAGAAAGAGATCCGGGCACTGATGCAACGGCAACAAGTGGAACTCTCCGGCGGTGAGATTGGTAGCGTAAGAATGTGTGACCCTTTTCCTATTGCCATGCCCCCAAAAAGTGAAATGATGATTTGGTGCCGGGCAGCTATTGGTCTGAGAGGTAGAGATTACCAGGCAATGGTAGAACCAGTTTACTCAGACAGTAGGCCCACCATTTTGACAGCACGGGGGGTCGTCAATGTACGCCATGGGAGGGTGCCCGTTCGCATAATAAATATCGGGGAGAGGGAAGTGTACCTGCCCCGGTATGCCACGCTAGCCAAATTATATATCACTAATCAAAATTCTATACAATCTGTGGAACCCTTGCCTCCATCTCACCCGGAGGAAGGTAACGGCTCTAAGAAAGACATGGAGGACTGGTGTCAGCAACTACATCTGGGTACTGACTCCACTCCCTCACATCAGAAACAAGGAGTCTATCGGGTGGTTCAAGAGTATGAGAGAGTGTTTAGTAAACACCCGTTAGACTTCGGGCGAGTCAAGGGGGTAGAACATCGCATCCCCACGGGAGATCATCCTCCCATAAAAGAGAGGTATCGACCCGTACCCCCTGCACATTACCAACACGCCAAGGGGATGCTTAGAGACATGAAGGAGGCTGGGGTAATCCGGGATAGTTGTAGCCCCTGGGCAGCCCCATTAGTTTTAGTCAAAAAGAAAGACAACACCATGAGGATGTGTGTAGATTACCGGAAAATCAACCGTATCACACACAAGGATGCGTACCCCTTACCAAGGATAGAGGAGTCATTGGCTGCTTTAAGATCTGCTAACTTCTTCTCTACCTTGGATCTCACTAGCGGGTACTGGCAGGTTCCTGTAGCAGAGGCGGACCGGGAGAAGACCGCATTCACCACCCCGATGGGACTTAGCGAGTTCACCTGCATGCCGTTCGGACTCTGCAACGCACCAGGAACCTTCCAACGCCTAATGGAGTGTTGTCTGGGCCACAGAAACTTCGAGACGGTCCTGTTGTACCTGGACGATGTCATCGTATATTCCAAGACGTATGAGGACCACCTGAAACACCTGGCGGAAGTGTTCGAGGCTCTGGCGAGTTACGGCCTAAAGGTGAAACCCTCCAAGTGTCACCTCCTGAAACCAAAGGTGCAGTACCTGGGACACGTAGTGAGCGCTGACGGAGTGGCTCCCGACCCTGATAAAATCACCGCAATTAAGGAATGGCCAAGCCCCTCCAGCGTAAAAGAAGTGCGGCAGTTCCTCGGGTTGGTAGGCTACTACCGAAGGTTTATTCCCGGTTTCACCAAAAAGGCAGCACCTATGCAGGACCTCCTGATAGGCCAGTCCCGGAAGGCCAAGAACCAGAAGCCGCCCTTCAAATGGGAAGAGCTAGAAGAAGAGTCCTTCCGCCAGCTGAAGATGGCCCTCACGGGGGACGAAATCCTGGCGTACCCGGATTATAGCCAGCCCTTTATCCTCTACACCGACGCCAGTAACATCGGGCTAGGAGCCGTACTGTCCCAGATCCAGCAGGGGAAGGAACGAGTAATCGCCTACGCCAGCCGAAAACTGCGACCCACCGAAAGGAACCCCGAGAATTACAGCTCATTTAAGTTAGAGTTCCTGGCCGTAGTATGGGCAATCACTGAGCGCTTTAAGCATTACCTCGCTTCTTCCCGGTTCACCGTGTACACGGATAACAACCCGCTGACACACCTGGACACGGCAAGACTCGGTGCCCTGGAGCAGAGGTGGATGGCCCGTCTGTCCAACTACGAGTTCACAATTAAATACCGGGCAGGACGCTCCAATACCAACGCGGACGCCCTGTCCAGGATGCCCAACCTGCCGGACGGAGGAGAGGATCCGGAGGGACTGGAAGAAGTTGAACTCCCTGCGTTCCACCGTCATGGGACTATTCAGTATTCCCACCGGGTAAGGAGTAAGCAGGCTGCTACGTTGAACCCCTTACCCCACTACAACTGGGCGGAAACGCAAGACAGCGACCCTGCCGTCCGACTGGTGAAGGAGATGCTGACTCGGCCGGAGGCTCGCCTTGAACCAGACGCTCCGGAGGAAGCCAAACAACTATGGGCAGAGAAGAGTCGACTGTTCCTTTACAAAGGGAAGTTGTGCCGCAGAATGGTTAACTCCCGGACGCATGAATTACTCTGGCAAGTAGTGGTGCCACGAAGGGACGCAGCCATGGTGATGGAGGCATACCACGACGGAGCTGGACACTTTGGGTGGAAAAAGCTGGAGTTCCTGCTGCGCGAGCGGTTCCACTGGGTAGGCATGAGGGGAACCATCGAGAAGTGGTGCAGAGATTGTGGCCCGTGCAACCTGAGAAGGAAGGACCGAGCCAGCCAGAAGACTCCCCTGCAGTCCATCGTCACCCGGCAACCGTTGGAACTGGTAGCCTTGGATCATGTAAAACTGACCCCAAGCAGAAGTGGCTACGTCTACGCGTTAACCATCGTGGATCATTACTCCCGGTTCTTGGTTGTCGTCCCCGTCAAGGACTTAACGGCTCAAACAGCAGCTAGAGCCTTCCAGCAGCACTTCTGCCGTCCACACGGGTACCCGGACCAAGTGCTGACGGACCAGGGACCTGCCTTTGAAGCGGAGGTCTTTCAGGAATTCTGCAATCTGTATGGCTGCCGGAAGATAAGGACGACACCCTACCATCCGCAGACTAATGGACTTTGTGAAAAAATGAACCAGGTGGTAATGGATCTTCTAAAAACGTTGCCCCTGGAAGAACGCAGTCTGTGGCCTGAAAAGTTGCCCGATCTGGTGGACCTATACAACCACATCCCGGTAGGTTCCACCAACTGTACCCCGGCTTACCTAATGAGGGCAAGACCTGGTAAGTTACCTGTTGACCTGGAAATGGGAGTCCTGACCCCCGAGGACACTTCACCAGAAACAGACTGGGACACAGAGAGGCAGCAGCAGTACCGGAGAGTACAGGAGAGCGTGGAGCGAAGTCTCTGTCAGGCTAGGGAAAGACAAGAGAAAACTTACAACCAGTATGCTCCCGCTGTTCCCCTGGTACCCGGAGAGCAGGTCTTGAAGAGGAAGAGACGGCTCCACAAGTTGGACGACCAGTGGGAGAAGGACCCGTACACCGTACTGCCCTCAAGCCACGAGAACCCGAAGGTCTGTACCATCAGTAAAGACGGAGGGGAAACCACAGCCATTGTATCCCGGGACCACCTGAAGAAGTGTCCCGAACAACTGAGGAACCCTGAAGAGGAACAAGAAGACCATCGACCCGTGGAAGAAAGGGAAGATATGGTTAGTACCGTGCTCGGGGACTTCCCTCAGTCTTGGACTCAAGTCAATGGTGCAGTTGTGGTACCCGTACTCACCTTCCTCCAACCATCATCCCAAGAACCTACGGAGCAACGGGTAGAGCTGGAAGAACAGCCGGTCCAGGAGGCAGAAGACTCCACACAAGCAGAACAGGAGAATCAACCCTCTGCTTATAGTGAGCCTGCCGTACCCCTAGTGAGACAAAGAGCCGGTAGACAGCTGCCCAGTTTACCCTTGACAGCTCCTACACCCTGTAGTTCAGGGCCAGACAGTCAGCTCCGTAGGTCCACTCGGGCCACTAGAGGCCAGTTACCCGCACGCTGGAGAATTTAAAGTGTATAAATTGTTTTATTTATGTTTTTCTGTGTCTTGTTGCTTGTGTATAATTTTGTGTTTCTAGTTATTTTTAGGAATCCTTGGTGGATTTACCGGGAATCCTTGTACATAGTTGGAGCGTAACCCAGGATGGACTAGAGACTGTTAAGGACTCGGGGTAGGACAGACCCCTACCTGGTTACGTCTCCCTGTGTTGGTGAAATGGACACCTTGCTCTCTTCAGAGACTGCACCCGGTTGCGGACACGCCGTAACCATCTTTATATGTTTTCTTATTGTATTATTAATGTTTTTGCCTTGTTATGTTTTTCTAAATGTGTTTAGTCCCGGAGTACTAAATTTCACTAGGGGGGAATGTGGCACCCCAGGGGTCTGGTTTTCCACAGTAATGTAATGTTATGTCTGAGAGCAGGTGGGAGGTCCTTTGGTCAGGGATCCTGTGCATGCCACACCTCCTGCCCAGTCTTGGGAGGGGAAGAACTTCCCCTGTATAAACCCGGGGCTGAGGCAGGGTGAGTCAGACAAGTGGAGTAGAGACAAGAAGCAGCATAGGAAACAGCAGAGTTACAAGGAGTCAGGGGCTGGCAGCTGCAGAGCTCGCCCTGACTAAGAAGACTTCTTTCCGGACCCGGAGTCTGAGGCTGTGGGGACTAACTCCTACCCAGCAGCAGAATCCGTCAGGCAGGGGATTTCAGGTCCTCTGGCCCAGAAGCCCGAAGGCACGGTCACACGCGTGGGACCAGCACCGCCATCGTGGAGCGGAAGCCATTAGAAGGCCCCGAGTCACCGGCCATACGGGTGAGCACCACACGGTACACTCAGGGACGTGGGCTACTTACATCAGCTTCTAGCAAGGTAGCCAGAAGAGTACAGTCAGTTTGGGAGGCCTACAACTACGCCTGGCCAGGGGAGATCCCATCTGCTCAAGGACTGACCAGGCCCCGTTCGCTAGCAAGTACTCCGGGAGGGTCTATCGTTGTTACCAGTAAAGACCCTGAACTACACCGTACCGTCTCTGAGTGGTTCCTGCTACCCCCATCATCCACGTCGGCTGCCCTGAGACCATACCCCTCCCGTTGGGGGTTATACTATCACGCTGCATAATCCTACCATCGGCCTCAGCGGTCTGCCCCGCAGCAGCAGCTCCCTGGCTGCACTCAACGGGTGGCGTAGTCATCAACTATTTACTACTAGTAGACTGCCGTCCAGTTTGACTCCCTGGGCACGGACCGGGTCACCGCCACGAGACTACAACCCTCCACGGATCCGGCTCCGGGTAAGCTCCCGCGTGCGCACCGCAGCGCGACACAGGCCCAGGGGCGCGTCACTAAAGTAATACAGCAGGGGACATCTCAGTTTGAAATTGTTTGAGGAATATCTCGCCGGTTTTATTGGCCTCATGCCTGTTAGTCTGTTAGTAACGTTATACGGCAGGCCATATCTTACCTTGTCATTTAGTGTCGCTGAAATTCAGGTGTGTGCTGAGCTATTACACAGGAAAAAAATTGTATTTTTCTTTAGTTAATTGCGTGCTCCTACCACTGTATCTGACCAACATGAGTGGGAAAAAGAGAGGGCATGGTGGAAGGGGGAATAGGCTTAGTGTTCAAAGTGTACGTGGGGTACGTGGTAATGTTAGTGAAAGCACTAGTGAACAAACACAAACAGGTCCTAAACAAAGACAACTGACAACTTATGTTAGTGGACTGCCTACTGCACTCCCTTCCTTTGCCAGCCGCACAGCGATACGCCTTGTTGATAAGGCCCAGAAAGAGCAGGTGCTCCAGTGGATGGCAAGCTCTGCTTCCAGTGCCCCCTCCTCTTCTTCGTCCACCTCAACATCACACGCAGCACGGAGGTTGCACCCCAATTACCCATGCTTCCCCCCGCATCACAACTGGCCAACTGCCTAACTGACTGTAGCGAACCACAGATGGGCGAGTCTGTAGAACTCTTCACCCATTCTACATCATGGGCATCAGAAGTATACTCCAAACAGTCACAGAGTCAAGGGGAGGAAGGCATATGCACCGATGCCCAAAATTTTTTTAGCTTGGATTCGGGGCAGGACGAAGTAGGATCTGAGCAGGTTCCTGACCCTCATTACCAGACGTTAACCGCAGGGGAGGGAGGTGATCCCGATGAGACTCAGATACCTGAGGCTTATGCGGACTGTACTGTGCTGTCAGGGCAACAAGAGGAGAGGGATCACTCTGAGGGCGAGGAATGGGATAACACTTTGGATGATGACGAGGTTGAAGATCCTACTTGATGTGAACTCAGAGTCATGCAGCCGAGTAGCTCATCTGAGGAGGCGGAGGAGGAAGACGAGAAGGTTACATTTCGCCCTACGGTGCAGACACGGAGTGATGCAAACACGAGGAGCACTGCATCCTTAGCCACAACCGTGGCTGTGGCCAGCTGCGGTCAAGGGTCTTCAGCTCGTAGGGGCAGCAAGGGTTGCCTGGCATGGGCCTTTTTTGTCACTGCAAAGGATGAGCCAACTCACGTTATCTGCAAACTTTGCGATCAAAAACTCAGTAGAGGGAAAAACTGCAATAATTTGACTACTACATGCATGGATGTTCACATGCTCAAACAACATTCTTTACGCTGGGAATCTTACTGCGCTGAAATGCGGACCAGCGCAACTCAACAACCATCAGCTGCCCCATCAAACGTATCTGCTGCTTCTTCCTTCTCCTCTGTTACCATGCCAAGTAATGTCACGCAGGTCTCCCATCCAGAAACTCCGGTTCTTTACCCGCTCCAATCAGGCTGAGTGACACCCCTTCAGCTGTAATGGAAGCGGACACGCCTGCTGTGTTTGTTTCACCGAGTACACCGCATATTTCTCAATCCACCGTAACATCTGCACCTCATTCACGCTCCACCAGTTTTTCTGGTTCACCATACTCCACCCTCTTTCAGCACCTTAGCCAGCCCTCGGTCCCGCAGTTGTGGTCACATAAAAGATTGTTTCATCCTACGCATGACGAAGCTAAGAGGTTGAACTCCACAATCTCCAATCTGTTGGCCACAGAAATGCTGCCTTTCCACCTGGTAGATACAGACAGCTTCCGAAAACTGATGGCCGCCGCAGTACCCCAGTACCAGTTGCCCAGTTGCCATTACTTCTCTAAGAAAGCTGTGCCTGCGCTACACCAGCAAGTCGCAGACAACATCACCCATTCCTTGTCTAAATCTACGTGTGCCAGGGTGCATTTCACCACAGGCACCTGGACGAGTAAGCATGGCCAAGGGCGTTACATCTCGCTGACTGGACACTGGGTGACTGGTGGTTGTATGGCAGGCGGGGAAGGGGCTGCTCCACAAATCTTGGAATCCCCAAGGTTTGCAGAAGAAACCTCTGTATTTCCCATTTCCTCCACTGCTTCTGCATCCTCTACCTCCTCTAGGGCCTCCACCTACGCACTCAACCTCTGCCTTAACAAGACATGCGTTCCAAGGGTGCGGAGCGAATACATACCACCTCAGTACTGCACAGTAAGGGCTCACCGTAATCAGGCAGTCTTCAAATTAATATGCCTTGTAGATCGCAATCAAACAGGTGAAGAGTTGTGGGCAGCTGTCCAGGCTCAGTTTGAGCAATGGCTGTCTCCGCTGAACCTAGAGCCAGGGAAGGCCGTGTGCGTGCCTTGCATGGCTCACGTCCTCAACCTGGCGGTACAGTGATTTCTCCGCCACTATCCTGGCATGGATGAGCAGCTTCACGTAGTATGGAAGCTGTGTGCTCACTTCCGCCGTTCGCACCCCTCATGTCATTGACTTGCATAGATACAGAGATCTTTGTCCGTGCCAGTTAACAGGCTGATCTGAGATGTGCCGACGTGGTGGAATTCCACTCTGCACATGTTGCAGCGACTGTGCCAGCAGCAACGAGCTCTGACGCAGTATGCTATGACGTATAGCTTGGGGCAACGCAGTACGGACTTGGGGCATATCACGTTTGTGGAGTGGAACAGATTAAGGACCTCTGCACCCTTCTGCACTGTTTTGAAATGGCTACTAAACTGGTTAGCGCTGATGATGCCATCATCAGCATCACTATTCCGGTCATATACATGCTGGAGCAAACTTTGAATAACCTGCGGCAGGAGCTGGTGGCCCCAGAAGAAGAGGAGGATATGAAAGAGATACCAATGTCTCAAATTTCCACACTGTCGTCACACAGGCGGATGCCAAGTGACGGTGGATTACAGTGATCGAGGGGGTTTGGTGACACCAGGCAAACTGTTAGTGAAGGTGCAAGAGCCGAGGAACTAATGGAGGAGGAAGAGGTGATTGGTGAGCAGCTGTCAGAGGATAAAGAGGATAATCAACCCCTCTCGTTTGAACGTGGTTGGCAGGAGGGGACAGAGGAAACAAAAACATCAGTGTTACGCAGCCCACAATACAGCCTGGCTTTGGACCTCCTGGAAAAGCCCGACATATGAGTGCCTTCTTGATGCACTATCTGCAACATGATCCCTGTATAGTTAGGATTCAAAATAATGGTGACTACTGGGGTTGCCACTCTGTTACATCCATGTTATAAGAGTCAATTTTGCCAGATGCTTCAAGCCCTGGAAAGGGACCCACTTACGTTGGAGTATCGAAACAAGCTTTTAAGCAACCTTATTAGAGGTTTTCCCCAAGATAAGAGTGAGGCATACAGTGTGCATCGCAGCTGTAGTCTTTCAACCACCGGCACGTCAGTTTGTCAACTCCAAAACATTAGCAGCAGCAGCAGAGTAAGTGGCAGAAGCAATTTCTAGGAGTCCTTTAATACATTTTTTGTACCAGCTCGTGCAACAGCACAACAGAGTTGCACCAGCACAACAGAGGCTGACACGTGGTGAACGACTGGAGAGGATGGTGCAGGAGTATCTAGAGTTCAATATCAATACCATCAGGGAAGGTTTGGACTCTTTTACATTTTGGTCTTCAAAAATGGATGAATGGCCTGAGCTCGCCTCTCACGCCTTGGGGGTTTTATCATGCCTGGCAGCCAGCGTTCTCTCTGAACGTGTCTTCAGCGCTGCTGGTAGTGTCTTGACAGATAAGTGCACCCGGCTGTCCCCTGAAAGTGTAGACCACCTAACTTTCATCAAGATGAACAAGTCATGGATCTCCAAGGACTTTTGCACCCCAATTACAGACTGTAGGCGATGTTGTCTTTTTGAGCGTGCTGCATTGATCTCTTGAAATTGCAGTCTGTGATATGGCTTCTGTGCCTGCTCTTGCTGCTGCTGCAGGTTTTAGGCCCTAATTTTGGCAAATGTGGAGAATTTTGATTGTGTCTCCATCCATTGGGTTGGCTGTAGTGTGACAGGTTTGAGTCTGCGTTAAACTACTTGTAATCTGATTACATTGATGCCACTTCGGTGGTGTTAGGCCCTCAATTAGGGTAATGTGAACACTACGGGTTAGGTCTCCATCTCCTGGGTTGGCTGTACGGGAAGAGGTGTGGGTCTTATTTACACTATTTCTACAGTAGTGAAATTGATGCCACTTTGCTGGCGTCTGCCACTAATTTTTTTAAATGTGGGGAAACCTGATTGGGTCTCCATTTATTGGGTTGGCTGTAGTGGAACCTTCCTGTTCTGCAGTCTAAGTTGTGTAAGGTTGCGTACCAGTCCTTGCTGCACTCCTGATACAGACTCTGCCTGCTGCACTCCTGATACAGACTCTGCCTGCTGCACTCTGATACAGACTCTGCCTGCTGCACTCTTGATACAGACTCTGTCTGCTGCACTCTGATACAGACTCTGCCTGCTGCACTCTGATACAGACTCTGCCTGCTGCACTCTGATACAGACTCTGCCTGCTGAACTCTCATACAGACTCTGCCTGCTGAACTCTCATACAGACTCTGCCTGCTGCATTTTGATATAGACTCTGCCTGCTGCACTCTGATACAGACTCTGCCTTTTGCACTCTGATATAGACTCTGCCTGCTGCACTCTGATGCAGACTCTGCCTGCTGCACTCTGATACAGACTCTGCCTGCTGCACTCTGATTTAGACTCCGCCTGCTGCACTCTGATACAGACTCTGCCTGCTGCACTCTGATATAGACTCTGCCTGCTGCACTCTGATACTGACTCTGCCTGCTGCACCATCTAGTCTGTCCTACTGGGTCCAGCGGCTAGCCGTCCTTCGGTCTGTCCTGGAGTGGCACCTTGTGTTCATCGGGAGCCAAGTCTAACCTCACCATCAGAGGCTTTAGTGAACAGTCTGGTGCTCACTTAGTCACTCCCCTCCAGGCTCTCCGGGGGCCGTGGCACAGTGGTTCCACAAACCACGTCCATGACAGTGCGGCCTTGCAGGCAGGGTCCTCTCTCCTGTTGTACCAGTTGGTGACTCCTTTTGACATGTAAAGCGCAACTGAATAAATGTCGCTGTCACAGTAATAATAATTATAGTACTTATACTCTGGGTCAATTGATGGCACTTCCCTGGTGTCTATACCTAATTTGATGTGTTTTGGCAGCTTTTTGTCCCGTTTCTAGGTGTTGTATATGCATTTGTTTGGTCCCCCAATTGACTCTTATGGGATTTGGAAATGTTCGACGAACATTCGACGAATAAATTTGGCAAATATGAATTTGTTCGGCAAACTTTTCCAAACCGAGCATTGAAATGTTCGCTCATGCCTAATAGCAACCAAAATTTACCATTAACATAAAGTATAATGTGTCAAGAAAAAACAATCTCAAGATCTTTGGGATATGTTGAAACATTCCAGAGTTATTGCTACATAAAGTGACACATGACAGATTTGTAAAAATTGGCCTGGTAACTAAGGGTTTAATATTGTCTTAATTTTGGTGGGTTAATCCAATCCTTTTTGTCAAGTGATGCTAAATGTGTTTAAAACGTGGAAAAAAGCACTCTCATATGATTTGCATATGTGTATTGATATAGTATATTTGTATTAATATACTCACCTACCCTCTCCTTCTCAAGGATTCAGTGCCTTTCTTCTCCTCTTCTCAGTGACATTACGGCACTCCAGACTAGCCGGCTCACATCTAAGCTCTACGCGTGAGCCTCAAGTCTGTTACAAAGTAAAATGTATGGAGCCTTGTTCTGTCGTTCCATAGCCTTATATTGTAAGGCTATAGTCAGACGGCCATATATTCACTTATTTGAGAGAATCAGGCCAATTATGCAAATGACACTCTGATCAGAGTTTGATCCAAGTGTCAGCTTAGTGTAATCTGATTCTCTCAGATGCAAAAATTGGAGCACACTGTGAGGAGAAGATGGAGAAAAAAATGTCTCCATTCTGTGAGTCCGCAGATATCAAACTGCACTGAGATGTCATCCGAGTGCAGTCCAATGTTTTCCATGTACCCATAAACTTGAATGGGTGAGTGGCATCCGATTTCAAAGTGAAATCGTAGCATGCTGTGATTCTGTTAATGACAAAAATTGTGCATCAGGACGGCCCTATTGAATAACATTGTTCTGAGTGCTATCTAATAACAAATCGGATAGCACTCGTCCGATGTATACGCTGGTGTGAGTGAGCCATAAAAGCTACTTTCGGGTCACACAGAGAGCAGCATGACCCGGAGAGTCTGAAGAGCGGTGACGTCACTGAGAAGCAGAGTAGAGCGGCACGCTGGATCCCAGGGAAAGTGGTGGTAGGTGAGTATATTAATACACTGACACTACATTAAATGCATATACACACATTTAATGAAAACAAATAATCATAGGAGTGCTTCCTTAATAAATGTGGCACATTCTGGTGCAGTTTGTTTTGTAAATCTACCCTATTATGTGTGTAAACATATAAAAATGTATGCACAAAACTTAGTTGTAACATCACAACTTTATTTTTGTTACAAAAGTCATTTCTATAATAGGTAAACAGATGTTGTTTGTAATGACGATAACACAAATACAATATCACAAAAAGTGTGTTTATAGAAGTCAAGACCGATCTATCCATAACCTTCACTGCATGAGCACAGTAAGTCTTTAAAGGCTGCAGGCGACTTTTACCCTGGACTATGTTTTTTGTCAGATCAATGACAAGTCACGTTAACAGCAGTATTTAATTCTATCAATATGTGACCAATTGTGTTAGATTGTTTGTTCATTGATTTTGCTTAGTGCCAGAGTTTGAGCTTTTAAAATGTAACTGCTTTCCCCTGAGTCACATTGCACAATGACAAATGGGGAGTGTCCGCATAACCAGTGCACTCAGACACTCTAAGACCCCCATAACTGGCATCTAACACCCTTTCTGCTAATTGCTGATTTTATCTGTCAATGAGTGATTTTTTTTCTTTCTATTTTGCTATCAGAACCATTTATTTCCATTATATTAGCAAAGAGAGTATCAGCTCCTGACTTTTGGGGCTTGATTAAAGTATACCGCCTCTTTTTATTTTCATAAGTTATATATCAGGAGATATCATCAGTGGACATTTAAAAGCTTGGACCCCACCCATCACAAGACAATGGTTGTTTGTAGTCCTTGTCAGAGTAATTTTTAGGTCTAAGGCCTCATTCAGACATCATTTTTTACATAGAAAAACTGACTAAGTTTCATTGATTTTCATCAGTTTCATCAGATTTTCATCAAAGTTTGGTCAGAGTTTCATCAGTTTTTTTCACTGATGAGAAAAAAAAAGTTTCTCCACTTTCTATCTATCAGTCAATGGAAAACGGACAATGCAAAGATAGCATTCAATTGCATTCTGTTTTTTTTCACAGACCCATAGACTTCATTACAGAGTTTGATCCCACACTTGGATCAATATCGGACATGTCTCTGTGATTTTTCACGCACCACTCGGTCCGCAAAAAATCGCGGACATGTGAAAAGCCCCATAGATTGTTATGGTACGAGTGCTATCTGTGAAAAAAACAGCACTTGTACATGAAGTATTGATGTGTGAATGAGCCCTTAGGCTGTGTTCACCACTGAGGTAACGCCGCGGCTATAAACTGCAGCTGCCCTGTAATGCTGCGGACTTTCCACTGTTTGGATTTGTGCACATGGCATCTATTTCAGGTGAATTCTGTCTGAAACCTTCCTGAAAAAGCACTCAACAAGATGTAGTGTGCACATACTGTTCCCCTGCACAATTAATTGATCTTGTAGGGAAACAACTGTTTCACCTGCAATCTGTGAGGCCATTTCAATCGGCCACATGGTCTTGAATGTGAAATAGTTGTTTAACAACAAGATTAGTTATTGTGCGCGGAAACAGTGGAAAGACCGCAGTGACACAAGGCTGTTGCAGTTTAAGGTTGTTGCAGCCTGAAGTTGCTAATACCTGCACATTAAATAGTCTTTACAGACTTCCATTATACATATAGCCCTATACACATGCCAAGCCAAGTGTGTAGTTCTTTTGCATGGGGTGAGAGGAGGTGACAGCTTATATCCAGAGAGAGAATTGGGTGTGTAAATTACAAATTCCCAACTCATAATCTCAGCATAATCTGTTGGACAAGAGTGTGGATCGTCATCTGGTCACCTGTTGCCTCTACAAAAATAGTGCCTATAAAACATACATTAATAGCTCTTCATGCCCAATGTAATTGTAATGGGTTTAACATGACAGAGAGGGACCAGAAGACTGTGGTGTCTGGTTTCACATACTCCTGCACTGATTAGAAGCACTTCACCATCATATTAAACAGTTCAAATTTTTTGCTAGCAGTTAAGGGGTTAATCTGTTCAGAGCTCCGGGAGCTTTCCTGCTTTGATGGTCTCAGCTGTTCAGTGTTGGCCACTCCCCTATGCTATATATACTCGCATCTGACAATCTGGGATTGCCAGTGTTAGTTCTTACTGTCTGTTTCTGGAGTTGGAGGTGTAGTTCATGGTTGGAGTTCGTGTTTGGAGAGTTGTTCAGAAGACTGTTGATTGGTGTTTGTCTGTGTGCATATGCTCATCCTCTCATATTTGGTCTCTCCCTCCTTAACTCTCCGGTGTTCCACTGTGTTGTTTGTGAGTGCATTTTTGTACGAATGATATTTTCATTTATCCCTGTCTGTCTTCCCTTGTTTGTCTGGTTGGTGTACTCTTATACACTTCTACTCCCCACTTCCCTGGGTGGGGGGACAGATAAGGGTTGGTATAGGAGCACAGCAAGGCATGTGGCCCTGGCATCTTCACCATCAGAAGTAATCCAGAGAGCAGGGATAGACTAGGGCGCCTCCTAGCTTGATGGATAGGGAAGGAGCCCCTAGCCCCAGGATATCCTGGAACAGTACTGTGACAGTAATATTGGCTGGAGTATATAGCTGGACAACCACTTGAAATCTAATCTATTAATTTTAAAGTCTTCCTTTAAATAATTAAAATTGTGTTTCTTTAAAATCCATTAGGAATACCCTTGCTTTCCAATGCATGAAACTCTGCTGCACAAAATAAATATTCTAACCTCACGTGAGTAAAAAAGTGACTACGACAAAATATCTTGTATAGTAAAGTGTAAACAAAATGATAGATGTTCCCCTTTTCATGGGTTAAAATTCCAGGTCATGGTACTGATTGTGTGAAGATGCCGTAAGCTTTTTAGTCCTTTCCAGTGATCAGCTTATCAATTTACTTGCAAATGGTTCCCTAAAGTATTAACCCAGGTTAATTATTCGTCAAATATGATTATGCAGTGGTAATGTAAAAAATCGGAAGTGCGGGATGGAATTTTTCACTCCAGCAGTTTGGCTATTGCGGCAGCTGCTGGAATTGCTGGAGTAATTACTAGGCCATTCCAGCTGGTGGATCTGTATTTTGGTTCAGAAAGAGGATGAGAAAAAATATGAAATGGAAAAAAAGTCAGAGAAGCGGGAATATAAGCTTTGCCAATCGACGTAAGGAAAGATTTCACAGCTGCCACTGGTGATAAATGAGAAAGTGAGGGCCAGCGTCTAATCAATACATGTAAATGCTCCTCATCATTACAGCTTTTTTATACACACTTCTCAATTAGCCTTTCCTCCCACTGGTAAGGAGCATTGTCACGCTTTCTGGACTGTGAAAGTGGCTGCGCTCTCAGCTCACCTGCAAGTGTATCACTCCTCACTACTGGAGCTGCCTAAAGCTCCATCTGGCAGCAGGTGGCAGGGAAATGAAATCCTCAGCCCTGCCATGTAATTAAATACCTGGTTAGTTTCATATATTGCTCTACAGTTTGTTAATAATAATAAATAGCTAGAAAAAAATGTTTCCCTGTTCAGGATATCTGTGACTATATGCATACAGGCAAAAGTAAATCTAAATATACACAATTATACAAAATAGAGACCAGAACCAAAAAGTGTAAAATAATGTATTATAGCTCTAGGAGGGGCAGAGCATGGTGCATATTCATACAGTATATGGACATGTTTCTGTATAAAGGAACTATATGTTGAGTTCTAGTAAACCTGAAAAGCTGTCTTGTGAAGATACAACTGATTTCCATCAGTTGCTGGATCAGATCTTCATTAGTGTTTGATTTATGTGTCTATTTTTGCTGTCACTGTTTTAACCATTTTTCTCATATGCAAAAAAAATCCAAGCTTCTCCTACTAACTAAACAGAAAAAAACAGAATACACAAGGATAGCCCCATAGACTATAAGGGGTATGTGTTCTATCTCTCTAAAACTAGGAGAGAACATGTATTGTATGTGAAAAACAGGTGTCTGAATGGGACCCGAGGAGAAGTTTTGAACTTTTTAACTTTTTTTGTGATATGAGAAAAATAAATGAAACACTGAGGAAAAAATGAACACACTGACCAAACACTGATGAAACCAGCTGAGGGAAAGACGGCAGCTGGGGGCTGATGTTAATATTCTGGGAAGGGGCCACTAGCCATAAAGGTTCCTAGGCTAATAATAACAGCTCTCAGCTGTTTGCTTAGCCTTTACTGGTTAGTAAAAGGGGTACCCCACAAAAAAATGATGTGGGGTCCTCTTATTATTACTAACCAGCAATGGCTAAACAGACAGCTGTGGGCTGATATTCATAGCGGTCACATCATGTCGCATCACGGTCGTAAATGCAGTCTACAGTCAGAGGTCTCAGCAATGCATCCAGATATAGTAGGGCTGGGCTCTTCGCGGGAGATATGGATTATCAGCGGACAGGTGAAGGATTTCTTTGTTTTTTTATTTTTATTTGGATAATAAATGGGTAAAAGAGGGTTGGGGAGTTTTTTTTTCAAATAAAGGACTTTGATCTGTGTGTTTTTACTTAAACTTGCGGAGTTAGTAACGGGGGGCATCTGATAGACGATTCTCCATTACTAACCCCTAAGCTTTATGTCAGCGGACATAAAACAGCTGACATCAACCCCAAAATACCATACTTGCCACTGCACCAGGGCAGGTGGGAAGAGCCAAGGCTAAGCGCCAGTTTGGCGCATCTAATGGATGCGCCATTTCTTGGGCAGCTGAGGTCTGTTTTTAATACTTTATGACTATTGGCCCCTTCTCATAATATTAACATCAGCCCCCAGTTTTCGGCTTTCCCTTAGCTGGTTGGGAAAATGAAGGGAGTCCCCACGCTGTTTTTTATTTATTTATTTCTTAAAATAAGTGACCGGTCCATTCTTCAGATAGCTTCCTCTGGGAAGCCACTCACGAGTTGATTTGTACAAACTAAAAGGATAGCAATGAAGCTGAAGCTAAAAGTGACTTTAAAAGTGCCAAAGAAGATGCTTCAGGAAAAACTCTTCCGGCATCTTCCTGAAGAATCTTCTTGTAGTAAAACTCAGGGGGTACCCAAAAGATGTCGAGTGCACATACCCTTATATATACACGTGCTGTCTGTGTGCACCACGGACCCATCGCAGTCAGTGTGCCAGCGCATATGGTCAATTTTCCCCACTGCCCAATGGTCTGCGTGGAAAAAAATTGTAGCAAACAAGAGCACACAAAGATAAGATTCGGATTTCCAAGTGTCAGGACATGTTTAGCTTCTACACTGCTCAGAGGTTTCTGCTTTTCTTTCTTTTTTTATTCTTGTCTTATGAAAATACATATACATAACAAACAAATTGAAATAAATTGCACTGACATACTGTATGTAGATGTAACAGTACATTATGATAATATATGTAATATTTAGACTAAAATGCCTCTGATAAGACTAAAACAAACAGAAAATCATGGAATATAGTTTATACAATAAAGATTAAAAAGTATATTACAAACATAACTGTAAAACTGTAATATCACATGCAATAAATTGAAAACTTATAGGGGGCAATTTACCATAGTGTTTACACCAGAAAACTGGCATAAAACACTTAAAACATACACGTTTCAAGCATCTTTGCAAAAATGGCTGGAGCTTGGGAGGAGCTGGAGCAGAGCATATCTTATGGTAGAAATGTTACTCCAGTCATTGACTAGAGTAACAGTGTGGGTGAGGCTCCAACATACTTTATCAGATTCAAACAAATCATTAAGTGGCGTGCACCTCTTAAAGATGCACTCCCATCAAAATTTGTATCCTCTTAATATATTCCAGTCATCATATTATATAGCACTATGTATTTACAATTGCTCATTTTGCCTTTCTTCCCAGCTAATTCTTCTCTTTTCTCTGCTATATGTAGAAAAAGAAGTGTCTTGTCCCTGCATTTATCATCCTCCTCTTCAACTCCTGACCCAGTTGCTCCCTCCTCCCCCCTGCCAGGGACTTTTGCAGTGAATCATGACTCATAGGGGGAAAATTGACCTCCTGTTTCTACATTGAGCTTAGAAGGATTCAGCTAGTCAGTTTTTAATCATGTGATGTCATAGACCTAATGGAAAAGAGAAGAATTAGCTGGGTAGAAAGGCAAAATAAGCAACTGTAAGTACATAGTGCTGTATAATATGATGACTGGAATATATTAAGAGAATAAAATTGTTATGGGAGCGCTTCTTTAATGAAATTAGAGCATCTTATTCCTGCACGATCCTCATTAACACTGACGAGCAACATGCCAGTGTGTCACCTGGATGCCACAAATATAATAAAGCTGTGTCTGAGAGCAAGGGGGAGGTTCTCTAGTCAGGGGAACAATAGCATGCAATACCTCCTGTCACAGGCCAGTAGGGGGAGCAAGCTGCCCCTATAAAAGCTGGAACTGGGGGCAGGGTTAGGGAGAACTGGACGACCTGTCTCTGGACTGAGAGGTGTCCCAGAGCAGAGAGGGACAGCTGTATTGCACCCTAAGAGGACATGTGGCAGTAGGAGAGCCACAAGCCAGGGACAAGAGGTGAAGTACGCCTGTCCTGGCAGACAAAGAGACTACTCTACCAGACTTTGGTGTCTGAGACTGTGAGGATTCCACGTCCTACAGCAGATAACCAGTCTACAGGGGACTGTACGTTCCTTGGCCTAAGAAGCCCGGAGGCTCCGCCACAGCAGAAGGGACCAGCAGAGCCGTACCAGGCCGGGAGTAGAAAGGAACCCACGTTGCAAACCATACGGGCGAGAGGACACGGTGAGCTCAGGACCGTGGGCTGTTACCCTATAAGGAGGAAATAGCCAGAAGGAGCGCAGGGAGCACGGTAGGCCTACATCCTCACCCTGACCAGGGCCAATTTCTCGTTTGCTCTCAGACGTCCAGGCCCCTCCTAGCCGGGCCTGTTTGTGGGTCAGTTCACCTGTTCTAGTAAAGACCCTGGACTGCAACTTGTTGTCTGTGTGCTCCTTGCTCCTCCAGCACTAACAGTACTGGGAAGTCCTGCACCATCACCCCCATCTTCCATTATATTGCCCTGGGGCCGCACTCTTCCCGTGGGGAGTCACACTATCCCAGCTGCATACATCATCAGCCCCAGCGGTCTACCTGGCAGCGGCGGTCCACACTGACCTCAATCCACGGGTGGCGTAGTCGGACACATCAACAGCGCGTCGCAGACTACCAATGGTCTGACCACCCTGAGCCACGGAACCTGGTCACCACCACTACCCCCATCGTCTTCCTGTTGCCCGGCTCCGAGTACCCCACGGCCCAGGGGGCGAGTCACCAGTATAAATGAATCAAGGATATAGTGATTGGTGACATTTTTCTAATATTTTTCAGCATTTTTACTATACCTTGTATATGTTATTTAATAATACAAATCCCGAGCTGAAACGACTTATATTTCACATGGAAGGGACCCTTTGTACCTTGTTCATATTTTGCATTCAGGCATATAAAAAGAGGTTGTCTTTTTGGTAATCATGGATTAGACCCATATTCAATACTGCAGTCTGTGGTTGTATCCTGAGGAGGAAGTATATATATTTATATATATATATATATATATCCCAATTGAATAGTGTTTCAGAGAAAAACATACTTTAAATAGCCGCTGGGGACATAGCACTATAGACTAGTCGGACAGGCAGGTCCCTAGCAGCTTCTCCCTGCTAACTGACAGTGACTGACAAGCTTCTGCCTATACACACACGTAGACAGAGACCTATCAATCCAGGGCAGCAGGAGGGGAGAAGCCGCCTGCCCCCACATGTCTGACCAGTCTCCAGTGCAGCTTGTTCCCCAGCGGTTCTTAAAAGTATGTTTTTCACTGAAACGCCGCAGCATTTCAGAGTAGAGCATGCATGGCTGAGATCATACAGCCAGTGCCTGTACAGGTGCTTCTCACAAAATTAGAATATCATCAAAAAGTTAATTTATTTCAGTTCTTCAATACAAAAAGTGAAACTCATATATTATATAGTCATTACAAACAGAGTGATCTATTTCAAGTGTTTATTTTTGTTAATTTTGATGATTATGGCTTACAGCCAATGAAAGCACAAAAGTCATTATCTCAGTAAATTAGAACACTTTATAACAACAGCTTGAAAAATGTGTGTGAATGACTGCCTTCTGGACATCTTTCAAGTCAGCAGTCTTCCCCTTGATTGTGGAGCCTACTGAAACAGACTATGGGACATTTTTAAATGCTTAGGAAGCCTTTGCAGGTGTTTTTTGTTAATTATTCTAATTTAATAATTTGTTAATTATTCTAATTCACTTGAAATAGATCACTCTGTTTGTAATGACTCTATATAATATATGATTTTCACTTTTTGTATTGAAGAACTGAAATAAATTTACTTTTTGATGATATTCTAATTTAGTAAGAAGCACCTGTACATACTGCCTATGGATTGTCAGCATGTATAAGATGTCATGTCCACTTTTATGAGAACTGTCCTAATAATATTGCATTAACACTTGCAGGTGTCAACCGTATCATACAGCCAACACCCTTCTCTAACAGCCAGGTTCAGAGATAACTTAACCAGAGGCAGGTGATTCACAGGCATGCAAGACAAGCCTTAGTTACTTGCAATACTTGTCGAGCACCATTGGCTCTCTTGGTGTCTGAAGTTTTGGAAAATTAGTTGCATAAAAGTATGCTACTTTTTTATAATTTTCTACAATTTTCTTTTGTAGTTAAAAAAATAAAAAACAATTATTTTCCCTTCACAAAAAAGAATTACATGAGATACGTAAAAACTCAGTACAGCTGCTTGTGACAAACGAGCACACCATCTCGGTGTGACACTGATTTCAGATATTTTTTTCTTTATAAAATATTGTGCTACCGTACTGCTGCTATCTAGTGCATTAAGAATGAAGAAAAAAGTTTACAAATTCAAATGCAGCAGGACAGATGCCATCTACATCATATCACTGATTAATCACCCTGAGTCTGACACTGCTGTTGGCACCTCACCTATCTCTATCTCCCCTATACATTGAATCTCTATATTATTTACAGACCACTGCAATTATCTTCTTTGCTGCTGAAGAAATACAACACATTACTACATGGAGTATTTTTCCAATGTTTTAGCGTTTTTTCTTCCTATCTTTTTTTTCAGAGCTGTGAATTGTGATTTTCTCTCATTATCCCAAATTGCCCTAACATGACTGCTGTAGTCACTGTCTCAACTCTTATACAGGCTACTATAGTCCGTTTTGATTGGCCATGATATACTATGTGATATGAAAGCTGCAGGGCATTATGGTGAAATCGGCACTGTTGCACCAGAGGTCATGTCAGCCTTCTGATGCAATCTTCTGTAATATGTAAAATAGTGGCAGACATTTTGGGGCAATTTGCACAAATGAATTGAAAATTATCAAAATTTGAATGGACCTGCAAATTTCATAAAATTTGTCACAGATTTGATTCACATTAAATTAATATGCTCATCTCTATATGGTGCATTTTACATTATTTTTAAGATAATTGGACATTTTTTGCATATTACTTATTTGCAATATTGTTGCTAAATGACAAATAGTAAAAAAAGAATGAGATATTAAAAACAGCCTAAATTCTTTCCCAATACCCTTTAGTAAGGCATTTCACTATAATATTATTACTTCAGAAATCAGTTTTATCTCCGAAGCTTTTACAGTAACCAGATGCCATAGCAAACATTCAAAGGAAGGCATTACATGGCAACTGATGCTTAGTGAGGGCAACCACAGCAGGCATGACACAATCAATACCCATTGAGCTACCTCCACTGGGAAGAATAGAATTGCAGAATAGTGTATGATTTTTGCTTGCAAAAAGATTTCTGCCTCAAACATGGAAAAATAAAGTCTGAGCTGCTCATACTGCACATTGATATATATACAGCATAGAGCTTCCTCTCATACTGTCAATCCTTGATAGTTAGGAGACTCTAACAAACATTATGTGCCTCGGAGAATCTAAATATTTCAATTTCTGCCAATTATTTCCTTGCCCCTGTGCCTCATCAGTATGACAGATCATAATGCCCACAACAACCTCTTTCCTGTGGTTCCCATATGTGTCCTTTGACCCAAGGCTTTTACCATGCAAAGGCAAGTCCAGGTTTATCTTTGTGATTCTTTAAGACATAATTGCTTTAGCCTCCAGAAAAGTCAGGCAGGACCCTGATTATCTTAAACATATTTTCTGATGCATTTTAATGTTTTTGACCAACTTCCCTATTGGGTCTTGTCCACAGGCGAGATAATCTTCTGTTACCTTACAAAAGATAAATCTGTCATTACGGTTTTTATTTTACATTTCTTTTGACATTGTTGTTTTGATGCATGAAAGTTTTGTTGTATTTTCCAGTTGCAAAATGTATTTATTGTTGTATTTAAATGTTATCCCATCGAAATTCAGAATAGTATGATTTGGAAACACTTTTGGCAACACTAGTTTAAAAAGAAGTTGATTTCAAATGTGTGTGAAATATAAAGGGAATAAATCTAGAGAGTCTTTACATGAACAAACAAACGACCCTATTCATCAAGACCGTCAATTTTCTTACCGATCTTGAAGAGGGGTGTGGTTAAGTCAGACGCTTCTGATTCATGGAAAGGAGTGGTGCGCACCTCTGTGCGCTGTACCAGGGAATGCTACAGCTTGTCATGAATTAGATGAAGATGTACAGTCACACCCTTGAGTTCCAGAATGTAACAATGTCTTCAGTCAATTAAAATTGTTATTTCTTTGTTAAATTTTGTTTCTTATGATTGAGATGATTTATTTTTATATTTAAATGTCTATGGGCACCTGATCAGGTGTAAAATTCAAAGTAAAAAAAAGATTTTTTACATGCAATCGAATGGATAGCATTGTAAGGTTGGTAAGCAATGCTATGTTCATGGTAATTGTTAAATGTTCTATTTAATAGGTGGGGTCGTTACAGACATCGCAATAAAAAAATAATCAGATAAGGGACAAAAAGCAATTTACGTTAATTTTTTTTACATTTTTAATATATTTTTTTCTTTAACCCCTTTACAACCCAAGGTGGTTTGCACGTTAATGACCAGGTCAATTTTTACAATTCTGACCACTGTCATTTTATGAGGTAATTACTCTGGAACGCTTCAACGGATCCCACTGATTCTGAGATTGTTTTTTGTGACATATTGAACTTCATGATTGTGGTAAAAAAATTTTGATATCACTTGCGTTTATTTGTGAAAAATACGGAAATTTGGAGAAAATTTTGAAAATTTTGCAATTTTCAACATTTTAATTTTTGTGCCCTTAAATCAGAGAGATGTCACACAAAATAGTTAATAAATAACATTTCCCACATGTCTACTTTACATCAGCACAATTTTGTAACCAAATTTATTTTTTTTTTATTGATGAGCTATAAGAGTTAAAAGTTGACCAGCGATTTCTCATTTTTCCAACAAAATTTACAAAACCATTTTTTTAGGGACCACATCACATTTGAAGTCACTTTGAGAGGTCTTTATGACAGAAGATACCCAAAAGTGACACCATTCTAAAAACTGCACCCTCAAGGTGCTCAAAACCACATTAAAGAACTTTATTAACCCTTCAGGTGCTTCACAGGAATTTTTGGAATGTGGAAGAAAAAAATTAACATTTAACTTTTTTCACAAAAATGTTACTTTAGACCCATTTTTTTTTATTTTCACAGGGGTAACAGGAAAAAATGGACCCCAAAATTTGTTCTGCAATTTCGCCTGAGCACGCAGATACCCCATATGTGGGGAAAAACCACTGTTTGGGCACATGGCAGGGTTTGGAAAGGAAGGAGCGCCATTTGACTTTTTGATTGTAAAATTTGCTTGAATAATTAGCGGACGCCATGTTGCGTTTGGAGAGCCCCTGGTGTGCCTAAACAGTGGAAACCCCCCACAAGTGACACCAGTTTGGAATCTAGACCCTCAGGGAACTTATCTAGATGTGTGGTGAGCACCTTGAACCCCCAGGTGCTTCAAAGAAGTTTAGAACATTGAGCTGTAAAAATACAATTTTCACATTTTTGCAACAAAAATGTTTTTCAGCCTCCAATTTTGCATTTTCATGAGGGTAACAGGAGAAATTGCACCATGCAATTTGTTGTGCAATTCCTCCTGAGCAAGCTGATACCCACTTTGTGGGGGAAAACCACTGTTTGGGCGCACAGCAGGGCTCAGTAAGGAAGGAGCGCCATTTGACTTTTTGAATGTAAAATTTGCTTGAATAATTAGCGGACGCCATGATGTGTTTGAAGAGCCTCTGATGTGCCTAAACAGTGGAAACCCCCAAACAAGTGACGCCATTTTGGAAACTAGACCCCTCAGAGAACTTATCTAGGTGTGTGGTGAGTACTCTGAACCCCCAAGTGCTTTACAGAAGCCGTGAAAATAAAAAAATCTAATTTTTTCCACAAAAAATATGTTTTGGCCCCAATTTTTTTATTTTCACAAGGGTAAGAGGAGAAAATGGACCCCAAAAACTTTTCTGCAATTTCTCCTGAGTACGCCAATACCCCATATGTGGGGAAAATACAGTGTTTGGGCGCACGGCAGAGTTCAGAAGGGAAGGAGCACTGTGTGACTTTTTCAATGCAAAATTGGCTGGAATTGAGAGTGGACGCCATGTCACGTTTGGAGAGCCCCTGATGTGCCTAAATAGTGGAAACACCCCACAAGTGACCTCATTTTGGAAACTATACCACTCAAGGAATTTATCAAGGGGTATAGTGAACATTTTGAACCCAGAGGTACGACACAGAATTTGATAACATTAGGTCATCATATTGAATAAGTTGTCATTAGTCTTGAGCGCAAGTGCTCGCTACTTGAGTTTGCATCGGGTACTCAGGTATGAACCATGTATCGCGCGTGCTCGAGTGACATGCTCGAGTCCCCGCCCGCATGTTTCACAGTTATTAGACACCCAAAAAAAACTATGTGGTGATCACTCGTGCATGGCAAGCAATCCCCGCAAGGTTTTTTTGGCCGCGAAGCATATGGGGTGGAGACTCGAGCATGTCACTTGAGCACCCGCAATAATCAGTGCATACCCAAGCACCCAATGCAAACTCAAGTAGAGAGCACTTGCGCTCAACACTAGTCACCATATTGTCATTTTTTTTTTTTACTTTTGAAAACAATCCCAACCCTAACCCCAACCCTAATACAACCCCAACCCTAACCCAACCCTAACTTTAGCCCAACCCTAACCGCAACCCTAACTCTAATCCTAGCCAAACCCTAACCCTAACCGTAGCACAACCCTAACCCCAGAGTTTATTTTTTACGCCATTCCTCGTGCGGTATAAGTGATTAGACGACTTTATTCTTCGGGTCAGTGCGATTACAGAGATACCAGAATCATATTGGGTTTTTATGATTGACAGCTGTCACACACTAAACGACACATTTTTTTGCAAAATCTAGTTTTTGCATCACCATATTTTTATACCTATAATTTTTGGCCGACAGGGTCATGTGACGGCTTCTTCTTTGCTGGACCAGTTGACGTTTTTATTGGTACCATTTTCAGGCACGTGACATTTTTTGATCGCTTTCTATTTCGATTTTTGGGAGGCAGAATAAACAAAAGCCAACAATTCAGGAATTGTTTTTTTAAAAAAAAATTTATGCTATTCCGCGTGTGGTAAAATTGATAAGGCAGCTTTATTCTTCGGGTCAGTACGTTTACAGCGGTACCACATTTATATTGTTTTTCTTTGTTTTGCCACTTTTACACAATAAAAGCTATTTTATAGAAAAAAAATATTTTTTTGCATTGCTTTATTCTGAGAGCTATAACTTTTTTATTTTTCGGCTGATGGAGCTGTATGGTGGCTTGTTTTTTTTGCAGGACAAGATGACGTTTTCAGCAGTACCATTTTTATTTATATTCGTCTTTTTGATCGTGTGTTATTCCATTTTTTGTTTGGCGGTATGATGATAAAGCATTGTTTTTTGCTTCAGCTTTTTTTTTTTTTTTACCATGTTCACTAAAGGGGTTAACTAGTGAAACAGTTTTATAGGTCAGGTCGTTCCGGATGCAGCGATACCAAATATGTGCACTTTTATTTATTTTTTTTTTTCCATAATAATATTTATTGATGGGTACATTATATTTTTATTTTTGGTGGATTATTTTTATTTTTTTATATTTTTACAAAAAGCTGAGACCTTGGTGCTTTACATAGGGGAGCTATGACCACTCTCCTCAGCTTTTTTAGACGTTATCTTTGCAGAGGATAAGGAGGTCCAGCGTCCAGGTATGTCTCTGATCTCCTCAGCTCCTTGCCATCACAACATGTCTGCTGGCCATCTTTCCTCACACACCTGCCTGCTTCTTATAGTGAGTACGTTCACATACACGCTGACTGCACCCTCTATAGTGGGCAGGTGCCCATGTGATGAGCTGAGGTGGTTTTCATATGCAATTTGTTTCTAGAAGTTTTCTGGCAAACAGCATCTCATTTTAACAGTAGAACATATTAACCCAGTAGTATCCTGAGCATATTAGTGCAAACATGAGTCTCTGTGATAGCAGTATAGGATATCTGCATCCCTGGTACAATAAGTGCATTTACCATTACACACTGCAACAACTGGTCATGTAAAGACATTTGTGCTAAAAGATAACTGCGAACACTCTGTTGTATCCTGCTTTGGGGTAATACATATTCACCCATCTTAGGAATATGCATGTCCTCATGCGTGAATGGCATCTGGAAAAATTGACTTTCGACTCATGCATAGCACATAGAACAAGCCAGCAAGTTAGAATTGCGGTGATGCCACAGAGAAGCAGAGAATGGCACTGATCACCGAAGAGAGCAGTGGTAGGTGAGTATATTAATACACTCACACTACATTACATGCACATATACACACATTTAATGAACAAAGAAGTTAGTGAGAGTGCTTCTTTAATTCCAGTCTATATCAGGGACTGCCTTTGGAAATGCCATCTCAACTACAGTTATTGCTAAAGTGGTCTTTAACCGCTTCCCGACCGCCCACTGTATATAAAAGTCTGCGCTGCTTGGGCTCTGTACAGCACCGACGTTTATAAACGGTCGGTGGTCCCACAGCGCTCAGTACCCCCAGGGTCCTGCAAGCGCTGCAGGTGCGGTGTAGAGCGACAGCTCTGACAGGGGACATCATCGGGACCTGATTGGATCAGGTCCCAATAATGTTAACCCTTTGCTATCTTCTATATGCCGCGATCTATAGCGCTCGCGGCATTTAGAAGATAGTGATGGCCCCCTGATTTCTGACAGGAGCTGCCGTTGTCATGACTGCCGGAGGTCACATGACCGCCTCCGGGTCTGCCATGTACGGTGTCCTGCTAGACTCAGCCTGCAGCTGAAGTCTAGCAGGAGACACTGACTGTGAAACAGTCAGCAAAGCTCTCATGCAATGCAATACATGTCTATTGCATTGCATGAGAACAGTGATTAGAAAAATAAAAATTAATGTCCCATACAGGGACTAAGTAAAAATGTAAAAAAAAAGTCTAAAAAATGTTTTCAAACTGTTTAAAAAAAACCACAAAATAAATAAAAATAAATAAATCAAATATTAAACCAATAAATCCGTATATTTATCCAAAAACAAAAAAAGTACACATATTTGGTATCGCCGCATCTGAAACAACCCGATCTATAAAACTGTCACACTAATTAACTCCTTCTGTGCACACCGTAATAAAAATAAATTAAAAACGGAGCAAAAAACTATGCTTTTTCATCATATCGCCAAACAAAAAGTGGAAAAAAATGTGATCAAAAAGCAAAATGGAAATAAAAATGGTACCACTGAAAACGTCATCTTGTTCCGCAAAAAAAAAGCCGCCATACAGCTCCATCAGCAGAAAAATAAAAAAGTTATAGCTCTCAGAATAAAGCGATGCAAAAAAAATATTTTTTCTATAAAATTGTTTTATTGTGTAAAAGCGCCAAAACATAAAAAAAATATACGGTAAGTATAGTATCGCTGTAAACGTACTGACCCGAAGAATAATGCTGCCTTATCACTTTTACCACACGCAGAACGGCATAAAAAAAAAACTCAAAAAACAATTCCTTAATTGTTGGTTTTTGTTAAATTTACCTCCCAAAAAACAGAATAGAAAGAGATCAAAAAATGTCACGTACCCAAATGGTACCAATAAAAATGTCAACTCGTCCCACAAAAAACAAGCCGTCACACGACTCTGTCGGCCGAAATAAGGAAAAATTATAGCTCTCAAAATATGGCGATGCAAAAACTAGATTTTTGCAAAAAAAGCATCTTTCAGTGTGTGACAGCTGTCAGTCATAAAAACCCGATATAAATCTGGTATCTCTGTAATCGCACCGACCCGAAGAATAAAGTAATCTCATCACTTATACCGCACGAGAAACGGCGTAAAAAATAAATAAAACCAATTCTTCACCTGCTACTGATTTGTTTATTATTAGAGATGAGCGTTGTTCTACTCGAACTGTTCGCCAATCTCAAATTCGAGCTGTTTTGGGCGATGTTCGAGCCGTTCGGCGAACACGAACAATTTGAGAAAAATTCGGCTGTTCGAGGTTATGTTCGATAACTGTTCGTGCACCAAAATCATAACTGGATTTTTTCTCAGTAATGATGAAAATTAATGTTAATACGCAGTTTGAGTGTACAGCGGGGTGGGGGGAGGGGCAGGGGATGGATCTCTGCAGGAACAATGAAGATCTCCATTTTTTTTTTCTCTCTCCCGCATTTACAGTGGGGAGGTGCAATCTGTCAGCCTATCAGCAGTGCACACACGGAGCGAAGTGCTTTTTTTCACACAAGCAAGGGCATGTGTCATTGGCAGTATATGTCACATGTCCTTGCCCTATAAGACCAAGCCATTTTCCCCGTCGCCACCATTTTCTCACTGCTGCAGCTGCGTGTTAGACGGCACCGCTGTTGCTGTGTGCGCTATACCTTGTTAATTTCAAGCCAATTTTCGCACAAATCTACAGATAGCTTGGGAGTAGGGAATAGTTGTGATTGCAGTCCTTTTAAGGACTAGGTTACAGCATTTCCTACGACTTTTATCAGGCAGGTCTGTGCTCTTAAATAGATAGATTGTGGGAGTAAAGACTAATTGTAATTGGAGTCCTTTTCAGGACTAGGTTACATCAGTTCCTATCAGTTTTTGCCAGGCAGGTCTGTGCCAGTGCTGTGCAAGTTTTTTTCACAGCATTTGGCTGAATCTAGCAAAGCTAATCCTTTTTGGCCTATTGCAGAGTGTGTTAGTCAGTGGAGTAGCCTATCTGTGTTGCAAGATATACCACCTGTGTATAGAATACCAATTTTTTTACTGCACCTAGTGAAGTAAAATCTTTTGGGCATAGCATCATTCTATTAGTCCATCTATACTGACCTCCATCAGGTTGCAAATTGAATATAATTTTTTTCTGCATCTAGCTCTGAAAAAATATTGGGCTTCTAGCTGTGTGTGGGACTTGTTGTATTAGTCCATCTATACTGACCTCCATCAGGTTGCAAACTGAATATATTTTTTTCTGCATCTACCTCTGAAAAAATATTGGGCTTCTAGCTGTGTGTGGGACTTGTTCTATTAATCCATCTATACAGACCTCCATCAGGTTGCAAACTGAATATATTTTTTTCTGCATCTACCTCTGAAAAAATATTGGGCTTCTAGCTGTGTGTGGGACTTGTTGTATTAGTCCATCTATACTGACCTCCATCAGGTTGCAAACTGAATATATTTTTTTCTGCATCTACCTCTGAAAAAATATTGGGCTTCTAGCTGTGTGTGGGACTTGTTCTCTTAATCCATCTATACAGACCTCCATCAGGTTGCAAACTGAATATATTTTTTTCTGCATCTACCTCTGAAAAAATATGTGGCCTTCTAGCAGTGTGTGGGACTTTCTCTATTAGTCCATCTATACTGACCTCCATCAGGTTGCAAATTAAAAATAATTTTTATCTGCATCTACAGTACCTCTGAAAAAATATTTGGGCTTCTAGCTGTGTGTGGGACTTGTTCTATTAGTCCATCTATACTGACCTCCATCAAGTTGCAAATTGAATATAATTTTTATCTGCATCTAGCTCTGAAAAAATATTTGGCTTTCTAGCAGTGTGTGGGACTTTCTCTATTAGTCCATCTATACTGACCTCCATCAGGTTGCAAATTGAATATAATTTTTATCTGCATCTAGCTCTGAAAAAATATTTGGCCTTCTAGCAGTGTATGGGACTTTCTCTATTAGTCCATCTATACTGACCTCCATCAGGTTGCAAATTGAATATCATTTTTATCTGCATCTAGCTCTGAAAAAATATTTGGCCTTCTAGCAGTGTGTGGGACTTTCTCTATTAGTCCATCTATACTGACCTCCATCAGGTTGCAAATTAAAAATAATTTTTATCTGCATCTACCTCTGAAAAAATATTTGGGCTTCTAGCTGTGTGTGGGACTTGTTCTATTACTCCATCTATACTGACCTCCATCAGGTTGCAAACTGAATATATTTTTTTCTGCATCTACCTCGGAAAAAATATTGGGCTTCTAGCTGTGTGTGGGACTTGTTGTATTAGTCCATCTATACTGACCTCCATCAGGTTGCAAATTAAAAATAATTTTTATCTGCATCTACAGTACCTCTGAAAAAATATTTGGGCTTCTAGCTGTGTGTGGGACTTGTTCTATTAGTCCATCTATACTGACCTCCATCAGGTTGCAAATTGAATATAATTTTTATCTGCATCTAGCTCTGAAAAAATATTTGGCCTTCTAGCAGTGTGTGGGACTTTCTCTATTAGTCCATCTATACTGACCTCCATCAGGTTGCAAATTGAATATAATTTTTATCTGCATCTAGCTCTGAAAAAATATTTGGCCTTCTAGCAGTGTGTGGGACTTTCTCTATTAGTCCATCTATACTGACCTCCATCAGGTTGCAAACTGAATATATTTTTTTTCTGCATCTACCTCTGAAAAAATATTGGGCTTGTAGCTGTGTGTGGGACTTGTTCTATTAATCCATCTATACAGACCTCCATCAGGTTGCAAACTGAATAAAAAAATTTTCTGCATCTACCTCTGAAAAAATATTTGGGCTTCTAGCTGTGTGTGGGACTTGTTCTATTAGTCCATCTATACTGACCTCCATCAGGTTGCAAATTGAATATAATTTTTTTCTGCATCTAACCCAGCCAATAGTTTTGGCCTAATACCACAGTTTGGCCACTCAGCTCTGCTCGGTTCCCATCCATTGTTTTTTTGTGCAAACAACTCCAGAGTTGTGAATTAGTTAACCACCAAAATGAGTGGAAAAAGGCCTGCTGCTGGTGGAAAGGGGAATAGGCGTGTTGGGAAGGGGAAAAAAGGTTGTGTCCGTGGGGTAGGTGTTAAAGCAACAGTAACATCTGCAGAAGAAAGACCATCTTCCAGCCAAACTAAAATGTCTACTTCTTTTAGCGGACAATGTGATAAGATCCCTTTCTTACGGCCACGCCAATCGCTACAAATTCCAGATGAGGCACAATAACAGCAGGTGCTTCAACGGATATCAAGTGCTCCTTTAAGTGGGCTCTCCTCCACATCAACTTCAACATCACAAATACTCCAGTCCTCAAAGGTGTCACCCCAATCGCACTTGCTTCCTCACAGCTCCCAAATCTCCAGCTTCCCGTCTGAGTATGAGGTAGAACAGATGGTTGAGTCTGCAGAGCTGTTTACTCATACTATAGCCTGGGAATCAGAGGTCGACTCCAGCGCTTCTGTGAATCCAGACGAGGAAATGATCTGCACTGATGCCCAGAATCTTTATGAGTCGGATCCAGGACCAGACGCAGAAGGTTCTGACCATAATGTAGACCCTCATTCCCAAACTGTAACTCCTGTTGGTGGAGACAATGAGGAAGATGATGATAAGACTCAAATACCTGATTGGAGCGACAACTTTAGTTTTTTGTCAGGGCAGGAACAGGTTGGCTCTGAGGACGACGGGTGTGATAACGCACAGGGTGATGATGATGAGGTTGGAGATCCCACTTACTGTCAACCCACAGTCAGCCAAGAGATGAGGTCAGCAGAGGAGGTGGAGGAAGATGCTAGTGACGACGAGGTCAGGTTGCGCCTTCTTGGACAGAGACGTAGTACTGGAAGCACGTCAACAACTGCATCCTCAAACACAACTCTGCCTCTCACCACAAGTCGTGGTGGCTCTTCAGGTCGCATGGGTGCTAAGCCTTGCATAGCCTGGGAATTTTTTCAGATCGATAAAGATGACCCAACTCGTGTTATCTGTAACATTTGTCAGCAAAAGCTAAGTAGAGGCCAAAAAATACATAGTTTGAGTACTTCATGCATGAACCGGCACATGGACATGAAGCATAAGTTGCAGTGGGAAGCTCAGTGTGCTACAATGCGGCCTAGCCGGCCGGGCCAACCACCGTCTGCCATATCTTGTGCATCCGCGGCCTCTTCATCCTCTGTGACTGGGGGGACAGCAGTCACACCTGTTTTGGGGCGCAGACCTGCCACCTCTTTACCCGCAACAGCCAGCGTGATTGGCAGGTCATCATTTTCTTTGGAGGTGGTAACACCAGCTGGTGTTGAGCACTGTCCGACATCGATAGCACCACCTTTGGATCAAGGCAACCTAACATGTCCGCCTGCATCTTCCTCACAGACCGGCAGTTTGCCGGGGACACCCTTATCAACCCCGTCTAAGCACAATAGCCAGCCCTCGGTCCCTCAGATGTGGACAAGTAAAAGACCATTTCCTCCTAGCCATGAGAAAGCTAAGAGGTTGAATTTCACCATCTGCAAGCTCTTGGCTACAGAAATGCTGCCTTTCCGCCTGGTGGACACAGAGGATTTTCGAGACCTTATGTCCGTCGCAGTGCCCCAGTACCAGATGCCCAGTCGGCACTACTTCTCAAAGAAAGGTGTACCTGCGCTCCACCAGCATGTCGCACACAACATCACCGCTTCTTTGAGAAACTCTGTGTGTGACAGGGTGCATTTCACCACAGACACTTGGACGAGTAGGCATGGACAGGGTCGTTACATGTCGCTGACTGGGCACTGGGTAACTATGGTGACAGCAGGACAAGGGGCTGCTGTCCAAGTCTTGCCGTCCCCACGAGTTGTGCGTCAATCCTCTTTATGTCATTTTTCCTCCACTGCTTCTGCCTCCTCAACCTCCTCTCGGTCTTCCACCTGCACCCAAAGCCTGTCTGGTCATGCCACAAGCTTTCTAACTGCGCAGAAGGGATCCTGCACACCTCCTTACTATGCTGGCAGTAGGGCTCAACGTCATCAGGCGGTTTTTACATTGAAATGTCTGGGAAATGTGAGTCACACAGCTGAGGAGTTGTGGTCAGCTCTGGAGAACCAATTTCATGAATGGTTGTCTCCACTGGACCTGAAACCAGGGAAGGCCGTGTGCGACAATGCTGCAAACCTGGGTGCGGCCCTTCGCCGGGGCAATGTCACACACGTGCCTTGTATGGCTCACGTGTTGAACCTGGTTGTCCAGCAATTTTTAGCCCACTATCCCAGACTAGATGGCCTTCTGCAGAGGGCACGGTCGCTGTGTGCTCACTTCCGCCGTTCGCATCCTGCAGCTCAGCGACTTACATCTCTACAGAAGTCGTTGGGCCTGCCACTTCACCGGCTAAAATGCGATGTGCCTACCCGGTGGAATTCAACTCTGCACATGCAGCGACTGTGGCAGCACCGACAAGCCCTGGTGCAATACGTTCTGACGTATAGCCTGGGCCAACGAGATCCAGAGGTGGGGCAAATCACGCTGGAGGAGTGGTCTCAGATCAGGGACCTATGCACCCTTCTGCACAGTTTTGAAATGGCGACGAAGATGTTTAGTGCTGACGATGCCATTATCAGCATGACTATTCCGGTGATTTACATGCTGGAGCACATGTTAAACAGAATTCGGAGTCAGGTGGTGGCACAAGAGGAGGTGGAGGAAGTAGAGGAGGAGGAGTTGTATGCGGAAGGGCTAACATCTGCAAGGTCCAGACGGTCGGCAGCACCAAGGCGGCAGGCATGTGAGGGTGGGGGAGATGGTTTTACCAGGGCGCATGGTAGCAGCCAAACTAGTGAGGAAGGTGCAGGAGCCCAGGAAGAAGTGGAGGACGAACTGATGGAAGACTCATCAGATGAGGGAGACCTTGATCACATTTCTGTTGTGCGAGGTTGGGGGGAGAGGACAGAGGAAGGAAGCATGATTGTTACCTCGCCACCAACACAACAGGGACTTGGTGCTCCTTGATGCGCAACACACATGAGTGCCTTCTTGCTGCACTACCTGCAACATGACCCTCGAATTGTGAGAATTAGAAATAATCCTGACTACTGGGTTGCCACACTGTTAGATCCCCGGTACAAAAGTAAATTTGCAGAAATTATTCCTGCCATAGAAAGGGATGCACGCATGCAGGAGTATCAGCAGAGACTGTTGCAGAATCTTACATGTACTTTTCCACAAAATACCAGTGGTGCACGTAGTGAATCTCACAGTTCCAACTTGCCAACCGTGGGACTGTCAAGTGTTCAGCACTCAAACCGTAACAGAACCACAGTATCTGCTGGTAACATCAATTTTGCGGAATCAGTTCACCACTTTTTTAGCCCATCCTTTGCAAGGCCACAGGAGACAAGAAGTCTGACACATAGTCAACGCCTAGAGACGATGGTACAGGAGTATCTCCAAGTAAACATTGAAGCCATGACTGTGTCACTGGACCCTTGCTCTTTTTGGGCTTCCAATCTGGATAAATGGCCGGAGCTAGCCACTTACGCCTTGGAGATCTTGTCATGCCCCGCAGCCAACGTTCTGTCTGAACGTGTGTTCAGCGCTGCTGGTGGTGTGCTGACAGATAAGCGCACGCGGCTCTCCACTGATAATGTAGACAGACTCACGTTCATAAAGATGAACAAATCATGGATCCGAAATGACTTTTCTACCCCTGTGTCATCCTGGGGAGAGTAAAAGCTTGATGATTGGTTAAAATCACCCTACCAACCGTTTTAAGCTTTCAAATTACTAATCATGTTTATCTGTATCTTGGCTGGAAAATAATTTGGGCTTTGTAGCAGTGTGCAGCACTGATTCTATTAGGCCATCTATAATAAGCTCCACCAGATTTAAAATTACTAATCATGTTTATCTGTATCTTGACTGGAAAATAATTTGGGCTTTGTAGCAGTGTGCAGCACTGATCCTATTAGGCCATCTATACTAAAGCTTCACCAGATTTAAAATTAATAATAATTTTTAGCTGCATCTAGCCCGGAAAATAATTTTGGGGCTCCGAGATGCGCAAGACACATAAGTGCCTTCTTGCTGCACTACCTGCAGCATGACCCTCATATTGTCAGAATTCGAAGTAATCATGACTACTGGGTTGCCACACTCTTAGATCCCCCAAACTTTTCGATCAACCTTTTCATTTTAATAAAGACCAAAAAAATGGTCATTTTTGAAATTATAAGCATTAGCAGGTTGTTAGAAACTGAAATCAAACAGTTTTCAACTCTAAACTTTATTCTAGGTGATGTTACATTTTCACATAGGACCCCTTGTTCGAAAGGAGCTTCTGAACTCTCTCGTCCATTGAATTTGTCAGGTTTTGGATGGTTTCTGCTTCAATTGTTTTGCATGAGGACAGAATACCCTCCCAGAGCTGTTGCTTAGATGTGAACTGCCTCCCGCCATCATAGACACTCCTTTTAATGATGCTCCAAAGGTTCTGAATGGGGTAGAGGTCAGGGGAGCATGGGGGTCACACCATAAGTTTGTCCCCTTTTATGCCCATATCAGCCAGAGATGCAGATGTTTTATGTGCAGCATGAGATGGTGCATTATCATGCAAAAAAATGATCTTGCTGTGAAATACACGGTTCTTCTTCTTGAACCAAGGCAGGAAGTGCTGTTTGAGAAAATCCACATACATTATGGAGTTCATCTTTAGGGCCTTCAGGGATCCTAAAGGGGCCGACAATCTCTCTCCCCATGATTCCAGCCCAAAACATTACTCCACCTCCTCCTTGTTGGCGCTGTAGCCGTGTTTGCGTGGGGTGTCCATCAACCAGCCATCCTCCACTCCATCCATCTGGACCATCGAGCGCTGCACGGCACTCATCCGTGAACAAAACAGTTTTGAAATCAGTCTTCATGTAATGTTTGGCCCACTGGAGCCGTTTCTGCTTGTGTGAAGTGGATAGAGGAGGTCGACAGGATGGCGTATGCACAGCTGCAAACCTCTGAAGGACCCTGCATCTTGTTGTTCGGGGGACGTTGGAGGCACCAGCAGCTTCAAAAACTTGTCTGCTGCTATGACAAGGCCTTTTTGCCGCTGCTCTTTCAACCTGACGTAATTGCCTGTAGGAAAGAGTCCTCAATTTGCCCTTATCAGCACGCACACGTGTGTACTGTGAATCAGCTACATACTTCTTGATTGCCAAGACACTTCATCCTGATCATCGCACAATGTTGATTGTAGTCATGCCTTGACCTAAACACTCCACAATTTGTTGCTTCTCAGCAGCCGACACATCCTTTCTCTTTCCCATTTTGGCAGAAAATGTAGGCTGCTTAATAATGTGAGACAGCCTTCTTAAGTAGTCTTGCCTTTCATTGGACACACCTGCCAAACTAATTAGCACAGGTGTCTGCAATTGCTTACAGTGATATAAAGAGCCCTGACACACATCACCATCAATGAGTTTAACTGACAAACAAACAAATTCTTCCCTTATCACTCCTAAACACTTTTTGCATAATAATTTGGAACACAGTGTACATGTGCTTTTCCACAAAACACAAGTGGTTCACGTAGTGAATCTTACAGTCCTAACTTGCCAACCGTGGTCTGTATGGAGTTGTTCAATAAAGGGCCCAAAATTAAGATAACATAGATGGGAGAGGTCTCTATGAATAGGAATTCCTAAGTATTTGATACCCTGTGAGGGCCAGGCAAAGGGAAAGTTGGACTGGATGGAATCCTATATGGATTTGGGGAGGGAGACATCGAGGGCCTCAGACTTCGCTGCATTGATTTTAAAATTTGACCATGTAACAAAGTGATCTATTTCAGCCATAACAGCATGGATGGATATATGTGATTGAGTGATATATACTAGGACATCATCAGCAAATAGAGAGCACTTGTACTCGGTGCCTCCCACCTCAATCCACCTAATATTGGGGTTATGGCGAATTGATGAGAGCAGGTGCTCCGTCACTAGGATGTATAAGAGAGGGGACAGAGAACATCCCTGCCTTGTCCCATTGGTGATTGTGAAAGGTGATGAAAATGTTCTGACGCGCCCCCTGGGCCTTGGGACACCCGGAGCCGGACCCTTTTTGGTGGATGCTGGTGGTTGTAGTCTCCGTGGCGGCGACCCGGTTCCGTGGCTCAGGGCGGTCAAACCAGTGGCGGAACTATTTATGTGGTTTTGATGTTTAAATGTCCGACTACGCCACCCGTGGATTGCGGTCAGAGTGAACCGCCGCTCCAGGGCAGACCGCTGAGGCTGGTGTTGTGGGTGCAGCAGAGCGTAGCATAACTCCCCACGGGAGGAGTATAGCCTCAGGGCAGTGTATGCGGAGGATGGGGGTGATGGTGCAGGGCAGCAGCAGTAACGACACGGAGTCAGTGATGCAGTCCAGGGCCTTTACTCACAGTTCTTATTATCCAGACCACGTCTGCAGGTAACGGCTGCCCACGTCGTACTGTGCTCACCAGGTGAGGGGCTCAGACAACTCCCAGATAACTTTGGAGCGCTTCACAGGACCCCCTTTGTGTGTCCTTTGTCTGGCCTTTCTGACCAACCCTTCTGTCCGGCAGCCTCGGGCCTCCTCTTGGTAAACTTGGCGCCAGTTTCCCTGACCCTATGTGGTGCCTTCCTAGCGGGTGTAGCGAGGGGCTGCGCCACATAAAATGTCACAACCTCCTGTTTCTAGCTGAGGGTCGTTTCCTGCCTCCACTAGTTTCGGGGACCGGTCTCCCCCTTTGGCCCGACCCCTCCACGCAGGTGGATTCGGGCGTGCGGTGGCGTCCGCACCCCTGGGATCCCTTCGTTCCTCGTTCCTGGAGCCTTCTCCGCTCCTCTTCCTTCCTTCTCCCTCTTCCAGGCCTGGGCCTCTGTTACTAGGCCCGCCTCCGGAGCAGAGCTCATGCAGAGCCCCTGCTCCCTGCCACTTCTGCTCAGACTTCTCTGCACTGAACTAAGATGGTGCCCACCTTTTATACTCCCTTCTCAATGCACCCAGGAACTGCTTCCTCCCTGCTCCTGCACTACAGGGTTCCCCTTCCTCAGTGTTCCCTCCCCCCACTCCAGCCAGGGACAGGGACTGTCGTGCCCATCTCAGGGGCATATTGGTCGCCCTGCCCCACGGCAATGTGGTGTAATGCATGCAGGTGTCGGGTCCTGATCCACACTACATCCATACCTGAGAGTGAGATATCACACCTCTGGGTGAGGTGCAATACCTCTGTAGCAACCGAGCCCTCAGGGTGCTACAGTTCCATTTATCTTCAGCCTAGGTGACGTATTGCGATACAGGGCCGTGATTTTGGCTATAAAAGGGTCCCCTAGACCCCTACCCCAAGCTTTTTAAGAGAATCATATATGGCGTGCCAGGAGACTCTATGGAATGCTTTCTCAGCATCCAACGAGAGTATCTAATTACAAATTTTTAACTGCATCTAGCCCAGGAAATACTTTGTGCCTAGTAGCAGTGTCTGCTAGTCAGTGGATTATCCCGGCTGTTAAGCAAGCTACACCACCTGTAGTTTGGACACTTAATTTTTTCAAAGGAAATGCTTCAGGACCACGGGATACTCAGTGAAGAGCATCAGGAGGCACCCCAAGGCATAGGGGCTGGGACTGGCAGTAGGATGCCTTGCGGTGGACAGCCGAGCTCGATCCTTATAAAAGCTTTTTAACTGCAGCAGCTTTAGTGGACGCTACTGGAGCTGGAATTACGCGGCTGCTGGCATGAGACTTGCCCTCCAATAGATCCTTGTAAATGGATTTAAAGTGTATTCATTCAAATTAGAGAGACAATTTAAATTAAAAAGCTTAGAGCTGCCTCCACCACAGGGGGGCTCGCTCGACCCACCAGCGGACAGGCACCAGTATTGGGAGAGGGGGGCTGGCCATCAGGGTTCACCGCGGCTCTGGCACAAACCCGGCGACGCGGAGGTGGCACGGGCAGGAGCGGACTGAACGTGTCGGCTTCTCACTTTTTGGATTTTAGAAGGGCATGACATGCCTATATCTGTGTCTCCCCCTCCTTTTACTCCTCCACCTCTTTTCTTTTCGCATGACTATATGTACTTGTCACTTTTCCATGTGTTAGTTGTGTCTTCTGAGCAGTTTGTCAGCTTTTGGACACCTTTGAAGGTGTTTTCTATGTGTTTCTATGTGTTTTTGTTTGCCTGCCATTGGTTTTAACGGTGTTCGAAGGTGTTCGACGAACAGTTCGACGAACAGTTCGGCGAACACACGGGTGTTCGACGAACCGAACTCGAACACTACGGGGGTGGCTCAACACTATTTATTATATCTCCCAAAGATCGCAGTAAGGCTCGGCGCACATTTATCCTACGCTCTGCGCTGAGCACTTAAACCAGAGTTTCCGTGTAAATCTCTGAAATATGTGATTCAGACTGAACCCATGACAGAAGATTCCCTGTAATGAGGCACATATAGGCACTGTGGATGCCGTCTGGCCTGTGATCCCACGGTGTCAGTTTTTTAGGCGTGCATAAAAGTGCGGTTGGCCACAGTTTTGTGCACTTCTGAAAAAAAGGACACCACTAAACAGAGGCCAGACGGAGTCCAGAGTAACTCTGCTGCCTCATTACAGTGAATGGATCCCGCAGGGGTGTCATCTGAATTACATCACTTGGAAATTTAGATGGAAACCCCGATGTAAGTGCTCAGCCTCGAGCGCCGGATGATCAATATGTAAAATGTTCCCAATAAAAGCTTCAACTCAATCCTCAAAAAAAACTAGTCCCCACTCAGGTCCGTTATCTGTTAAAAATATAAGGGACTTCCAAGTTACTGGTAGCAGAAAGGCTCTGGAAAAGCGAAATGGCCCTTGCCCCCCAAAAGAAATTCAGAAAATTTTGTGCTCCCAAATCCAAATGCCTATTCTAAAATAATTTGTTCTCCAATTGTCAAATAGCGCTCCGTCCCTCCCAGATCTCGCCATATGGCTAAGCGGTACGATACAGCCACATATGGGGTATTGCCACTTTTAGAAGAAATTGTGTGACACATTTCAGCACCATTTTTACCCATTGCCCTGTGTGAAAATGTAAAATCTGAGGGTAAAACATTTTTTTGTAGTAAAAATATAATTATGTTTTCTTCACTACCCAATGGTATAAATTTAAAAATTAAAAAATACTCACTACTTCGCTAGATGAATTCCTTGAGAGGTTTAGTTTACAAAATGGGGTCACTTGTGGAGGTTTCTGCTGTTTCGGCATGTCAGCGACTCTTCAAATGTGACATTGTGTCTGCAACCAATCCCAGCCAACATAGCGCTCCTTTCTCTTCCGAACGCTGCCGTACACCAAAGCAGTGGTTTTCCCCCACATATGGGGTATCGGCGTACTCAGGAGAAATTGCACAACAAATTTCATGGTGCAATTTCTCCTGTTATCCTTATGATAATGCAAAATTAGGGGATGAAAAACATTTTTTTGTGGGAAAAATGTGAAAATTTTCTTTTTACGGCTCAATATTATAAACTTCTGTGAAGCACCTGGGGGTGCAAGGTGCTCACCACACATCTAGATAAGTTCCCTAAGGAGTCTAGTTTCCAAAATGGTGTCACTTGTGGGGGGTTTCCACTGTTTAGGCACATTAGGGGCTCCCCAAATACGACATGGCGTCCGCTAATTATCCAAACAAATTTTACATTCAAAAAGTAAAATATCGCTCCTTCCCTTCCGAACCCTGCAGTGTACCCAAATAGTGGTTTTCCCCCACATATGGGGTATCGGCATACTCAGGAGAAATTGCACAGCAAATTTCATGGTGCAATTTCTCCAGTTACCCTTATGATAATGCAAAATTAGGGGATGAAAAACATTTTTTTGTGGGAAAAATGTGAAAATTTTATTTTTATGGCTCAATATTATAAACTTCTGTGAAGCACCTGGGGGTGCAAGGTGCTCACCACACATCTGGATAAGTTCCCTAAGGGGTCTAGTTTCCAAAATAGTGTCATTTGTGGGGGATTTCCACTGTTTAGGCACATTAGGGGCTCCCCAAATGCGACATGGCGTCCGCTAATTATTCAAACAAATTTTACATTCAAAAAGTCAAATGGCGCTCCTTCCCTTCCAAACCCTGCCGTGCGCCCAAACAGTGGTTGTCCTCCACATATGGCATATCAGCATGTTCAGGAGAAATTGCACAACAAATTTCATGGTGCAATTTTTCCTATTACCCTTATGATAATGCAAAATTAAGGGATGAAAAACATTTTTTGTGGGAAAAATATGAAAATTTTATTTTTACAGCTCAATATTATAAACTTCTGTGAAGCACCTGGGGGTTAAAGGTGCTCACCACACATCTAGGTAAGTTCCCTAAGGAGTCTAGTTTCCAAAATGGTGTCACTTGTGGGGGGCTGCCACTGTTTAGGCACATTAGGGGCTCCCCAAATGCGACATGGCGTCCGCTAATTATCCAAACAAATTTTACATTCAAAATGTCAAATGGCGCTCCTTCACTTGCGAACCCTGCAATGTACCCAAATAGTGGTTTTCCCCCACATATGGGGTATCGGCAGACTCAGGAGAAATTGCACAGAAAATTTCATGGTGCAATTTCTCCTGTTACCCTTATGATAATGCAAAACTAGGGGATGAAAAACATTTTTTGTGGGAAAAATGTGAAAATTTTATTTTTGCGGCTCAATATTATAAACTTCTGTGAAGCACCTGGGGGTGCAAGGTGCTCACCACACATCTAGATAAGTTCCCTAAGGGGTCTAGTTTCCAAAATGGTGTCACTTGTGGGGGGTTTCCACTGTTTAGGCACATCAGGGGCTCCCCAAATGCAACATGGCATCCGCTAATTATTCAAGCACATTTTACATTCAAAAAGTCAAATGGCGCTCCTTCCCTTCCAAACCCTGCCGTGCGCCCAAACAGTGGTTTTCCTCCACATATGGCATATCAGCGTGTTCAGGAGAAATTGCACAACAAATTTCATGGTGCAATTTCTCCTTTTACCCTTATGATAATGCAAAATTAAGGGATGAAAAACATTTTTTGTGGGAAAAATATGAAAATTTTATTTTTACGGCTCAATATTATAAACTTCTGTGAAGCACCTGGGGGTGAAAGATGCTCACCACACATCTAGGTAAGTTCCCTAAGGAGTCTAGTTTCCAAAATGGTGTCACTTGTGGGGGGTTGCCACTGTTTAGGCACATTAGGGGCTCCCCAAATGCGACATGGCGTCCGCTAATTATTCAAACTAATTTTACATTCAAAAAGTCAAATGGCGCTCCTTCCCTTCCGAACCCTGCAATGTACCCAAATAGTGGTTTTCCCCCACATATGGGGTATCGGCATACTCAGGAGAAAATGCACAGAAAATTTCATGGTGCAATTTCTCCTGTTACCCTTATGATAATGCAAAATTAGGGGATGAAAAACATTTTTTGTGAGAAAAATGTGAAAATTGTATTTTTACGGCTCAATATTATAAACTTCTGTGAAGCACCTGGGGGTGCAAGGTGCTCACCACACATCTAGATAAGTTCCCTAAGGGGTCTAGATTACAAAATGGTGTCACTTGTCGGGGGTTTCCACTGTTTAGGCACATTAGGGGCTCCCCAAATGCGACATGGCGTCCGCTAATTATTCAAACAATTTTACATTCAAAAAGTCAAATGGCGCTCCTTCCCTTTCGAACCCTGCAATGTACCCAAATAGTGGTTTTCCCCCACATATGGGGTATCGGCAGACTCAGGAGAAATTGCACAGAAAATTTCATGGTGCAATTTCTCCTGTTACCCTTATGATAATGCAAAATTAGGGGATGAAAAACATTTTTTGTGGGAAAAATGTGAAAATTTTATTTTTACGGCTCAATATTATAAACTTCTGCGAAGCACCTGGGGGTGCAAGGTGCACACGACACATTTAGATAAGTTCCCTAAGGGGTCTAGTTTCCAAAATGGTGTCATTTGTGGGGGGTTTCCACTGTTTAGGCACATTAGGGGCTCCCCAAATGCGACATGGCGTCCGCTAATTATTCAAGCAAATTTTACATTCAAAAAGTCAAATGGCGCTCCTTCCCTTCCAAACCCTGCCGTGCGCCCAAACAGTGGTTTTCCTCCACATATGGCATATCAGCGTGTTCAGGAGAAATTGCACAACAAATTTCATGGTGCAATTTCTCCTTTTACCCTTATGATAATGCAAAATTAAGGGATGAAAAACATTTTTTGTGGGAAAAATATGAAAATTTTATTTTTACGGCTCAATATTATAAACTTCTGTGAAGCACCTGGGGGTGAAAGATGCTCACCACACATCTAGGTAAGTTCCCTAAGGAGTCTAGTTTCCAAAATGGTGTCACTTGTGGGGGGTTGCCACTGTTTAGGCACATTAGGGGCTCCCCAAATGCGACATGGCGTCCGCTAATTATTCAAACAAATTTTACATTCAAAAAGTCAAATGGCGCTCCTTCCCTTCCGAACCCTGCAATGTACCCAAATAGTGGTTTTCCCCCACATATGGGGTATCGGCATACTCAGGAGAAAATGCACAGAAAATTTCATGGTGCAATTTCTCCTGTTACCCTTATGATAATGCAAAATTAGGGGATGAAAAACATTTTTTGTGAGAAAAATGTGAAAATTGTATTTTTACGGCTCAATATTATAAACTTCTGTGAAGCACCTGGGGGTGCAAGGTGCTCACCACACATCTAGATAAGTTCCCTAAGGGGTCTAGATTACAAAATGGTGTCACTTGTCGGGGGTTTCCACTGTTTAGGCACATTAGGGGCTCCCCAAATGCGACATGGCGTCCGCTAATTATTCAAACAATTTTACATTCAAAAAGTCAAATGGCGCTCCTTCCCTTCCAAACCCTGCCGTGCGCCCAAACAGTGGTTTTCCTCCACATATGGCATATCAGCGTGTTCAGGAGAAATTGCACAACAAATTTCATGGTGCAATTTCTCCTTTTACCCTTATGATAATGCAAAATTAAGGGATGAAAAACATTTTTTGTGGGAAAAATATGAAAATTTTATTTTTACGGCTCAATATTATAGACTTCTGTGAAGCACCTGGGGGTGAAAGATGCTCACCACACATCTAGGTAAGTTCCCTAAGGAGTCTAGTTTCCAAAATGGTGTCACTTGTGGGGGGTTGCCACTGTTTAGGCACATTAGGGGCTCCCCAAATGCGACATGGCGTCCGCTAATTATTCAAACAATTTTACATTCAAAAAGTCAAATGGCGCTCCTTCCCCTTCGAACCCTGCAATGTACCCAAATAGTGGTTTTCCCCCACATATGGGGTATCGGCATACTCAGGAGAAAATGCACAGAAAATTTCATGGTGCAATTTCTCCTGTTACCCTTATGATAATGCAAAATTAGGGGATGAAAAATATTTTTTGTGGGGAAAATGTGAAAATTTTATTTTTACGGCTCAATATTATAAACTTCTGTGAAGCACCTGGGGGTGCAAGGTGCTCACCACACATCTAGATAAGTTCCCTAAGGAGTCTAGTTTCCAAAATGGTGTCAATTGTTGGGGGTTTCCACTGTTTAGGCACATTAGGGGCTCCCCAAATGCGACATGGCGTCCGCTAATTATTCAAACAAATTTTACATTCAAAAAGTCAAATGGCGCTCCTTCCCTTCCGAACCCTGCAGTGTACCCAAATAGTGGTTTTCCCCCACATATGGGGTATCGGCATACTCAGGAGAAATTGCACAGAAAACTTCATGGTGCAATTTCTCCTGTTACCCATATGATAATGCAAAATTAGGGGATGAAAAACATTTTTTGTGGGAAAAATGTGAACATTTTATTTTTACGGCTCAATATTATAAACTTCTGTGAAGCACCTGGGGGTGCAAGGTGCTCACCACACATCTAGATAAGTTCCCTAAGGGGTCTAGTTTCCAAAATGGTGTCACTTGTGGGGGGTTTCCACTGTTTAGGCACATCAGGGGCTCCCCAAATGCAACATGTCATCCGCTAATTATTCAAGCAAATTTTACATTCAAAAAGTCAAATGGCGCTCCTTCCCTTCCAAACCCTGCCGTGCGCCCAAACAGTGGTTTTCCTCCACATATGGCATATCAACGTGTTCAGGAGAAATTGCACAACAAATTTCATGGTGCAATCTCTCCTATTACCCTTATGATAATGCAAAATTAGGGGATGAAAAACATTTTTTGTGGGAAAAATATGAAAATTTTATTTTTACGGCTCAATATTATAAACTTCTGTGAAGCACCTGGGGGTGCAAGGTGCTCACCACACATCTAGATAAGTTTCCTAAGGGGTCTAGTTTCCAAAATGGTGTCACTTGTGGGGGGTTGCCACTGTTTAGGCACATTAGGGGCTCCCCAAATGCGACATGGCGTCCGCTAATTATTCAAACAAATTTTACATTCAAAAAGTCAAATGGCGCTCCTTCCCTTCCGAACCCTGCAATGTACCCAAATAGTGGTTTTCCCCCACATATGGGGTATCGGCATACTCAGGAGAAAATGCACAGAAAATTTCATGGTGCAATTTCTCCTGTTACCCTTATGATAATGCAAAATTAGGGGATGAAAACATTTTTTGTGGGAAAAATGTGAAAATTTTATTTTTATGGCTCAATATTATAAACTTCTGTGAAGCACCTGGGGGTGCAAGGTGCTCACCACACATCTAGATAAGTTGCCTAAGGGGTCTAGTTTCCAAAATGGTGTCACTTGTGGGGGGTTTCCACTGTTTAGGCACATTAGGGGCTCCCCAAATGCGACATGGCGTCCAATAATTATTCAAACAAATTTTACCTTCAAAAAGTCAAATGGCGCTCCTTCCCTTCCGAACCCTGCAATGTACCCAAATAGTGGTTTTCCCCCACATATGGGGTATCGGCATACTCAGGAGAAATTGCACAGAAAATTTCATGATGCAATTTCTCCAGTTACCCTTATGATAATGCAAAATTAGGGGATGAAAAACATTTTTTGTGGGAAAAATGTGAAAATTTTATTTTTACGGCCCAATATTATAAACTTCTGTGAAGCACCTGGGGGTGCAAGGTGCTCACCACACATCTAGATATGTTCCCTAAGGGGTCTAGTTTCCAAAATGGTGTCACTTGTGGGGGGTTTCCACTGTTTAGGCACATCAGGGGCTCCCCAAATGCAACATGGCGTCCGCTAATTATTCCAGCAAATTTTACATTCAAAAAGTCAAATGGCACTCCTTCCCTTCCAAACCCTGCCGTGCGCCCAAACAGTGGTTTTCCTCCACATATGGCATATCAACGTGTTCAGGAGAAATTGCACAACAAATTTCATGGTGCAATTTCTCCTATTATCCTTATGATAATGCAAAATTAAGGGATGAAAAACGTTTTTGTGGGAAAAATATGAAAATTTTATTTTTACAGCTCAATATTATAAACTTCTGTGAAGCACCTGGGGGTTCTAGGTGCTCACCACACATCTAGATAAGTTCCTTAAGGGGTCTAGTTTCCAAAATGGTGTCACTTGTGGGGGGTTTCCACTGTTTAGGCACATCAGGAGCTCTCCAGACGCAACATGGCGTCCTCTAATTATTCAAACAAATTTTACATTCAAAAAGTCTAATGGCGCTCCTTCTCTTCCAAACCCTGCAGTGCGCCCAAACAGTGGTTTTCCCTACACATTGTGTAGTCCATTTTTTCCTGTTATCCTTGTGAAAATAAAACAATTGGGTCTAAAGTAACATTTTTGTGAAAAAAAGTAAAATGTTCATTGTTTTCTTCCACATTCCAAAAATTCCCGTGAAACACCTGAAGGGTTAATAAACTTCTTGAATGTGGTTTTGAGCACCTTGAGGGGTGCAGTTTTTAGAATGGTGTCACTTTTGGGTATTTTCTGTCATAAAGGCCCCTCAAAGTCACTTCAAATAAGATGTGGTCCCTAAAAAAATGTTTTTGTAAATTTTGTTGGAAAAATGAGAAATCGCTGGTCAACTTTTAACCCTTATAGCTTCCTAACAAAAAAAAATTTTGGTTCCAAAATTGTGCTGATGTAAAGTAGACATGTGGGAAATGTTATTTATTAACTATTTTGTGTGACATATCTCTCTGATTTAAGGGCATGAAAATTCAAAGTTTGAAAATTGAAAAATTTTCAAAAATGTTGCCAAATTTCCAATTTTTTCACAAACAAAACGCAAGTGATATCGAAGAAATTTTACCACTATCATGAAGTACAATATGTCACGAAAAAATATTCTCAGAATCATGGGAATCTGTTGAAGCGTTCCAGAGTAATTACTTCATAAAATGACAGTGGTCAGAACTGAAAAAATTGGCCTGGTCACGAAGGCAAAAACAGGCTCTGGCGCGAAGTGGTTAAAGAGATGGTACTTCTTTACTAAGGACTTGGTCTGGTACTACATTTTGCACTGCAGTTATGTCATGTGTTAATTAAAAAATCTGTTCAACCTAAATAACTGTATCACACTGGGAAACCCCTTGTACTCTATGACGACTCGCTGTCAGTTGTGGTGCAGTATATAATATGGATTATAAAAAAAGGTACAATCCATTTCAGGAACAGTATCTGTGTTAGTAGATGTCTTTAGAAATACAGTGTTTAAGAGATAACTCCTACTTGTCTACAGCGCACAATAACTGTGTGAATCCTATGCTTGGTACAAAACGTGAAGGACAGAATGGTGCTCCGTGTCTATAGAGATATACTAATACAATACTGTATCATAATGGATCAGTTCATGTAAAATAGTAAGGGCATTTGTAGGCCAGGACAAACGTATATAATAAAGGGGTTGTCCAGGACTATATTTTTTTTTACTATCGGCATAAGAACTAACAAGCAGTTAGTTCCAGATCAGGGCTCCATCCATCTTTATTTGGCTGGTGCAAAAGCTGTCCACCTAAATGGGGACAATATAATTTTTCAGGGCTTCAGGTGGAGCTACATCATGGCCCAATCAGAGCCACCAACGTGTAGCTAAATAAGATGTGAACTTAAAAGATTCATAGGATATGCCAAAAATATCTGATACATGTATATTCTACCTCAAGATCATGCACTTATCTCAAGAAGGAGACCCTGTTTTATTCTACTATGAATGGTGGGGTGGTCGTGAATTCATTGCTCTCTTTATTCAGTTCTATGGGAGTTTAGAAAATACCCACGTGTGCTTACAAGTATGGCCACCTTTCTTTTCACAATGACATGAGACAGTGTCCCGTTGTTATGCACACGCCCGGGCTAAGCGGCGTGTGCGTGTGATTGGTAGTGATTCCACTGGACCGTGCCGGAGAGTGAATGCCTGAAGGGGCGTGACTAAGTATTCACCCGATCCGACCAGGGTCGCACGACGGCATACGACGCCAGTGCACCAAGGAGGAACCGAGCAGAGGGACCAGGTGCTACTCCAGGACAGACCCCGGACACGGCTGTTGACCCACACAGGGGAATACAGGAACAGGCTGGTAGGCTGGCACACAGACTGGTGGGTATAGGCAGGCACGACTGGTATGCAGGCAGGCGGGTATGCAGGCAGGGGGGTAAAGGCAAGCACAGCTAGAGTGCAGACAGGGAGGCACTAGCAGGTAGGAACACAGGCGGGATAGGACCCAGTACACACCGGGACTCAGGAACAATACAGGCAGAGGGTTACAGGCAAGCACAGCTAGAGTGCAGACAAGGCTGAGCAGGGAGGACAGGGCTCTGTTCACACGGAACAGACAGGAAGGGAAAGACAGAGCCAGACACCCACAGGGTACTTGCAGTGAAGTAGCGAGTGGACCACAAACTCACAAACGGGAGTACAGAGACAACTGGCAGGAGTTAGGTACGAGTTCAGACTCTGCAGAAAAAGGAAGGGAACGGACATAGAGGCAAAACAGGTAAAGGATAGGAGAGTGTTCAGACTGGAACTGAGTGTACGGAGGAGACCGACACTGCAGCGGGATACAGGAGCGGGTCTGGGAATACTGCCCCCAGAGAGGCAGGACGAACAGGCAAGGAGCGTGTTCAGACAGGACAGACAAGATACAGGAGCGGGTCTAGGTAATCGGCCCCTAGAAGGCGGGAGGAACAGGCTAGGAGCGTGTTCAGACAGGACAGACAAGAGAACACAGAAAGGACTCAGTTCAGACACGGGAACTAATACCGAAAAGCAGGAGACATACAGGACTCAGTTCAGACACGGGAGCTGATACCGAAAAGCAGGAGACATACAGGACTCAGTTCAGACACGGGAGCTGATACCGCAAAGCAGGAGACATACAGGACACAGTTCAGACACGGGAACTGATACAAAAAGCAGGAGACAAGAGACGGGACCTGGCACCTTCAGAGTGCAAGCACACACTGAAGGAAACACTATGCTCAGGCAGGGATAGAAGGGAGCTGCTGAGCTATATACCAAGTGACAGACAGCAATAGGCTGAGGACGCACAAGGGTGTGACCCACAGCAGGTACAAAAGGCAGGAAGTGATCGGGCGCCGCCCTTAAGCAGCAGAAACAGACACAAACAGACAGCATGGAGGGAAGCCAGAGAGACATTCTGGACAGGAGATCAAGTGCGCCCTCTTGCACAGTGGGAGATGGACCACCATGCAAGGACGCCGCCAGGTATGTTACAGTACCTCCCCCCTTACGCCCCCTCTTCTTCAGGCCTGCCAGAATCTTCCTCAGGGAATTCGAGGACCAGTCGTTCACTGGGTTGGAGGGGGACAGAGACTTAAGGGTAATCTCTGCTTCGAGGTACATCTTGTCAAGCTCACAGGAAGAAATAGACGGGTTATCAGGTACATAATGAGGAAAAGTCACTGTCTCTTTGTTATCTGGTGGTATCCCGGAGGATTCAGGAAACAACTGGAGGTCCTCCGCCGGGTCAGAAGAGTGCAGAGGCTCAGAGAAAACAACTGCTTCAGAGTACACTAGGTCGGACTCACTGGAGGAAGCAGGCGAGGTATCGGGTACCGAGTATAGGAAAGTCTCTGTCCATTCACCACCAGGTGGCACCCCGAAGGGTTCTGGAGACAGCTGGCGGTCCTCCGCCTGGTCAGAGGGGTGTAGAGACTCACGGATAACCTCTGCTTCAGAGTACACTAGGTCGGACTCACTGGACGAAGCAAGCGAGGTATCAGATCCAGGATATAGGAAAGTCTCTGTCCATTCACCACCAGGTGGCACCCCGAAGGATTCTGAACACAACTGGAGGTCCTCCGCCTGGTCGGAGGGGTGTAGAGACTCAGGAGTAACCTCTGCTTCGGAGTACACTAGGTTGGACTCACTGGACGAAGCGAGCGAGGTATCAGGTACAGAGTATAGGAGAGTCTCTGTCCTTTCGCTACCAGGTAGCACCCCGAAGGGTTCAGGAGACAACTGGCGGTCCTCCGCCTGGTCAGAGGGGTGTAGAGACTCACGGGTAACCTCTGCTTCAGAGTACACTAGGTCGGACTCACTGGACGAAGCAAGCGAGGTATCAGGTACAGAGTATAGGAGAGTCTCTGTCCTTTCGCTACCAGGTAGCACCCCGAAGGGTTCAGGAGACAACTGGAGATCCTCCGCCCGGTCGGAGGGGTGTAGAGACTCGGAGGTAACTACCACTTTGGGGTACCCATTGTCAGGCTCACAGGACGAAGCGGACAAAGTATTGAGTACCGGGTGTAGAGAAGTCTCTCTCCATTTGTCATCGAGTGGTATCCCGGAGGGTTCAGGAGGCAACAGGGGATCCTCCGCCAGGTAGTAGAGGTGCACAGACTCTGAGGTAACCACAGCTTTGGAGCATCCTTGGACATGCACACCGGTTAAAGAGAAAGAAGCATCTGATGCCGGGTGCAGGAAGTTCTCCTGTGTGGAGTCTGGATCGGCAGAAGTCTCTTCGGCCAGGAGAACTGGTGCACTACCCACGCACATTACCCATTGGGGTTTCTCCGGGATACAGGGAGATGAAGCTTCAGTAGGGACTTCAAGGTTGGGGTCAGGAGGTCTCAGGGAGGACAGACCCTGGCGTGACGGCTTGCCTCTAAGTCTAGCACGTCTGGACTGCCTCTTGAGGTTGAGAGAAGTATTCCGGAAAGCGTAGTCACCCTGTGAGGATTCAGGGTGGGCAGTAGTCTCATTGGGCTGGAGGACTATTGCGCTACCCACACACATTACCCGTCGGGGCTGCTCCGGGATATTGGGAAGTGAAGCTTCAGCAGGGGCTTCAGAGTTAGGGTCCTCGAAGACCATACGAAAGGCCACCAGGAAGGCCTGCAGGTCAAGGATGACAGGATCCCATGCTTCCCATAGGGGGGTGACCCATTTCAAGGCATCACCCGCTAGGTAGTCAATCATAAAGGCCACTTTAGCCCAATCGGAAGGAAAATAGAGAGGGTAGGCCTTAAAGTGTAGCATGCATTGCTCCACAAATGCACGACACTGTCTTGGATCCCCATAGTAACGTGGCGGATCCGCAGGAACGAGGGCTGATAGATCCATCTGGACGGGTGCGTAATTCGCCTGGAACTCAGCTAAAGGGGGAAAAAAAAATTATTTATTTTATTTTAATGCATGTATTCGCTGGAAAAACTTCTCAAAGAGCGAAGGCCGTGGGGCTCAACGGGAACCATGGCCTGAGCATGCTGTTATGCACACGCCCGGTCTAAGCGGCGTGTGCGTGTGATTGGTAGTGATTCCACTGGACCGTGCCGGAGAGTGAATGCCTGGAGGGGCGTGACTAAGTATTCACCCGATCCGACCAGGGTCGCACGACGGCATACGACGCCAGTGCACCAAGGAGGAACCGAGCAGAGGGACCAGGTGCTACTCCAGGACAGACCCCGGACACGGCTGTTGACCCACACAGGGGAATACAGGAACAGGCTGGTAGGCTGGCACACAGACTGGTGGGTATAGGCAGGCACGACTGGTATGCAGGCAGGCGGGTATGCAGGCAGGGGGGTAAAGGCAAGCACAGCTAGAGTGCAGACAGGGAGGCACTAGCAGGTAGGAACACAGGCGGGATAGGACCCAGTACACACCGGGACTCAGGAACAATACAGGCAGAGGGTTACAGGCAAGCACAGCTAGAGTGCAGACAAGGCTGAGCAGGGAGGACAGGGCTCTGTTCACACGGAACAGACAGGAAGGGAAAGACAGAGCCAGACACCCACAGGGTACTTGCAGTGAAGTAGCGAGTGGACCACAAACTCACAAACGGGAGTACAGAGACAACTGGCAGGAGTTAGGTACGAGTTCAGACTCTGCAGAAAAAGGAAGGGAACGGACATAGAGGCAAAACAGGTAAAGGATAGGAGAGAGTTCAGACTGGAACTGAGTGTACGGAGGAGACCGACACTGCAGCGGGATACAGGAGCGGGTCTGGGAATACTGCCCCCAGAGAGGCAGGACGAACAGGCAAGGAGCGTGTTCAGACAGGACAGACAAGATACAGGAGCGGGTCTAGGTAATCGGCCCCTAGAAGGCGGGAGGAACAGGCTAGGAGCGTGTTCAGACAGGACAGACAAGAGAACACAGAAAGGACTCAGTTCAGACACGGGAACTAATACCGAAAAGCAGGAGACATACAGGACTCAGTTCAGACACGGGAGCGGATACCGAAAAGCAGGAGACATACAGGACTCAGTTCAGACACGGGAGCTGATACCGCAAAGCAGGAGACATACAGGACACAGTTCAGACACGGGAACTGATACAAAAAGCAGGAGACAAGAGACGGGACCTGGCACCTTCAGAGTGCAAGCACACACTGAAGGAAACACTATGCTCAGGCAGGGATAGAAGGGAGCTGCTGAGCTATATACCAAGTGACAGACAGCAATAGGCTGAGGACGCACAAGGGTGTGACCCACAGCAGGTACAAAAGGCAGGAAGTGATCGGGCGCCGCCCTTAAGCAGCAGAAACAGACACAAACAGACAGCATGGAGGGAAGCCAGAGAGACATTCTGGACAGGAGATCAAGTGCGCCCTCTTGCACAGTGGGAGATGGACCACCATGCAAGGACGCCGCCAGGTATGTTACACCCGTTCTTGGGACCATGAGGTAGGAACATGCTTCTATCAAAATTTATTTAAAAATAGGTTTTTAAACCAAACGGCCCCTTCAAATATTAAGCTGCTTTCTGCTTTCTCCTAGTGAGTATGTGCGTGTGTAGGACCAGGGATGCGATTTATGCAGTAAATAAAAAGAAGCTGTTTTCTGTAGCTTCTATAATGTATACACAGTGGCTGACATGACTAGACTTAAGTGGAAAAAATGTTATTAATTACTTAGAGGCTCTGAGACTTGTCTGATAAAAAATCAGCAGCTTGCGGTGCAATGGAGTGGGGAGGTGGGATGTCTGTCACTGTCACTCTATGTTTATGGCATTATATGTATGTGTCAGTGCGTTTCATTGTGTATATGGACATATGTGCCTTCTCATTTTAGTTATGACCTCTCAGCTATATATCAGTCCTTAGTAATTACTAACAGGTATATGGTATCCATATAGAGATAAAAAAAAAATAATACGCGTGAGGTTAATATATGTTCATGTTTCCCATCCTTACCTCCGCACTCTCCATTCACATTAGTTAATAGGATGTACTAGTAAGCTCCAAGCTGTCACATCGCATCCCATCACAGCAGTCAGTAGAAAAAAGAAAATTAAAAGATCCCAATGGCACTGGACTCCATTTCAGTCATTAGCTTTGAGGTAGTGGCAGAGAACAATTCAAAGGACCAGACCCCCGTGTGGTTCTTTAGTCCTCAGGGGACTTTACCACTAATGCTGTTTTACGCCCCACTTCTTTACAATGACTAGTATACACAAATGAATCAATGTATGTTTGGTACAGATCTTAAGTAAGAAAAGCAAGCGTATTAAATTGATAGTGCTTCGTTGTAACATAACCTCTGACATTACAATCTATTCCAATTATTTTAATGTCATGCTTTGCTGTATGCACAAATGTGATTGTGTTTCACTTGCAGTACCAAGTAATTGTGCAGAAAGGAAATATCTACTAATACATAGAAGGGCTGCTTAAAGGGAATCTATCAGTAGGATCAACCCTCTTAAACCATCTATATGGGCATGTTGATCATAGGGAGTTGAATAAAGTGATACCATGATATCTGAGATCCGATGTCTTATTCCAGAGAGATACACATTTTTGTAATATGTAAATGAGCTGTTATGATCTTTGGGCCGGAAATTGATCTGTATGAGAATCTGCCTCCAGGGCTAATTTTAAAATAAAAGAGGTGTTACCAGTGTAAGACATCTAGATCAAAAGAGCAGGCTGTCAGTCATTACAAGTCTCACACCAGTAACTCTACCCTTTAATTTAAAATGAGCTTTGAAGGAAGATTCTCAGGGAGATCTGTGGCCAGCACAAAGATCTTAATAGCTCATTTACATATTAACAAAAATATGTATTTCTCTAGAATAAGACGTTGGATTGCAGATGCTAATGTATCATTTTACTAAACTTTCTATGACCTGCACGACCATATAGACAGCTTAGGAGGGTAGATCCTACTAACAGATTCCCTTTAAAGTAAATTGAGAGGTAAAACCAGAAAATCTAGTTTTTCGCAGAGAGTTGGTGCACACCCCCTAGGTCTCCATTATGTGTTCTCCACCAATTGCAAAATCTGTAGCTGTATTCTAACAATATATCTATATTTACTAATCTAGGTAACCTGTATAGAGAATAACTTCGTACACATGTTCTCGAATGGTTTATAACATCTGGTGCCCAAGAGCTTAGCATACAGACATGATACCATAAACAAAGAATCTTAAAAAATCTTAATAATATATCAAACAACAAATATAATAGTAGTTAGCAGTTTTTGCATATTTGGAATTGAAACAGTTAAAAAACATGTCCAAGGAGGTGATACCTGAAAAGCCTTGCTCAAACGCATTGGGACTTGCTTTCCATTAGAACTAAAGTTATGGCGTGAAATTACACATTATTATTATTGAAACAGCAACAATGGCTATTTTGACAATTTTTTATTTAATATTCTTTCACTTTTTTATATGTGATTATGCAAATTTTTTACAAGTTTTTATTTATAATATGTATGTAACATTAAGGAAAAAAGTGAAACATAAATATGAACAATCTGCAATAGGTGCATTTGTCATTTTAACAGTATAGTAATGGGAACCCAACTTTCGCAGCAAGATATAGACAAATGGAATAAATATAGACCACCAAGAAAAGTAGGCCACCCACTGAAGGAGGATATCAAAGTAATCAAGGAGTATAGGAGGATTCACAGTAACCACAAACACTTCTAAACAAACACTTATCTTGGTGAATCAGATATAAGATCACGTCTTGTGGATAGTATTTGGAAAAATTCTAATTGCAGAGCTCAACAAAGAAATCAGACAGTACAAAATTGGGGAACAATGGTCCCTCCATGGCAGTAGAATAACCATGAAGAGGGCTTCCCTCATTGAGACTGAAAGTGTATTCAAATCCTGCATAGAGTTAAAAGTTTTAAGAAGAACAACTCTTCTATATAGATTTTAGGCAGGCCACCCAGTGCAGGTGTCCTGCTTGAAGGAAAGGACTTAATAGCCTCTATTATCACATTTTCAGTAAGGGAGAAGAAAAAAAGAAATGCTAACTGCTCTTCACACAACCTCCAAAGGGGCAGGTTCTATAAGAAAGCGACTGCTTGACTAGAGGCAGTGTCACAACTGAAGGTATACAAATTAGCATAATAGTCATGAACTACTTTATTAATGTTAATTTAATATTCTATAATATAATTATAACATATTATTTAATATATATAATTATAATATATTATTAAATAACAAATGACAACAGTGAGATTATGCTAATTACTTTGTAATTAGTACTTATATTTAAAGGGGTTCTCCAAGAATGTAACAATATAGCCCCTGTCACTTAATTCAAACAGCAGCCCATTCTAGTTACATGTCAGGACAGGCTGCAGACTGAATAAACACTGCTGTGTTATAACTGAAATGAGCTGTATCATAAGCATACATACATCCATGAGCCATGCAGAAAGGCTATGATATCAAGAAATAAATATTCTCCTCATCTGACTGAGCACAAAGGATTTTTTATACAGCCTTAGTCCTCTATGCTCAGTCAGCCGAGGAGAAGGTTTATTTCTTCTTCTGTTACACCATACACTTCTCCGGCAGCTCTGGTATGTGTGCTTACGATTCAGCTCCTCTGTCAATTGAGACACAGATCTCAGGAGCTGTGTTTCTTCAGACTGCAGCCTGTCCTGACACTTGACTAGGTAAGACTACTGTTTGAATTACGTGATTCGTGCCATTTTTAAAGATTCTTGGAGAACCCATTTAAGTTTACCTTGTCAATTTACCTTGAGTTTTGCAAGTTGGATTTTATCAACTGATTGCAAATAAAATAAGAACATTTTAATCCCTATACTTATTATAACTTGCACTTTGTATGATGCCAGAGTGGTCTGGCTTGAGTTGACAACTATTGATCCCTTTATTGGTTAAAAAAAAAAAAAAAAACACAAAAGTTAGACTGCTAAAATGAGTCATAACTTCAATTAGCAATTTTTCTGTTGACAAAACGATTTCTTTCAGGGAGTCATATATCCCCCTTCTGAATACACCATAGACAATATATTAACAGATAGTAGGACATCCTTGATCAAGCGGTGCTGTCCAGTCAGCATCCTTATTTTGCAGACGTATGATCAGAGGTGTTAGTGATGGTACTGGTTAGCATTTGTTTCTGCAGATAAAAACCTAAGATAATAACAAAATGAACATATATCCTACTGCCATCCATCGGGATGGTCCTAACCTCTACTATTAAAACCTTACTATGTGTCAAATTGACGTCCTGTTCGACCCTTATTCACATTGACGTCACATTGACACACGGTAAGATTTTAATACTAGAGGTTAAGACCATCCCTATTGTGGTACACCTTGACGCTGGTGGGATGACTTTTACACTTTTTTAAATGAAAATCAAAAGTACCCTACATTATTTATATGCACTATTGCTTTTACTTACTTACTTACTTACAGCAGGATATATGTTGATTTTGTTTCTGACTTAGATTTTGTCTGTTTAATGGCCAGTGTGAACATGCTCCTATATCTTGCATGCATACCAACTTTTACTCCAGTCCATTTTTTTGGGGTTATTTTTTTTTCTGCAGTCAAAAAACCTGCTCTCTTGGCAACAAAAATGCTGCATTCACAAAGCAGGTTTTTGCTGCTTTTTTGTTGTATTTTTGCAGCTTTTTGGTGCGAAATGGATTGGTGATTTGTCTACAGTACATGTTTAATAATATTAGCTTTATTCACCAAAACCTGTTTGCTGCTATTTTGCAGCATTTTTGCACTTTCTCATTGCTTTATATGGGTGAAAAAACGTTGCAAAAACGCTGAAAGAATTTAAAAAATGTTGCAGTTCTCGAATTCAGTCAGGAAAAAAACGCTTGTGGATGAGATTTTCTGAAATCTCATAGCTTCTGCTGGTACTGTAAAATACAGCTTCTTTTCTGCAGAAAAAAAAGCAACTAAGAAACACTGCAAAAGCACTACATGTGAACATAGCCTTACTCTTTATTATAATTTTTTACTATACTCGATTCTACACCCAGTTATTTGCCTTAACAATTTGAGTTGATAGGATTCTGAAGAGAGAAACATGAAGGTTTTTTCTTTATTTGAAGAACTAAATAGAAAAATCAAAGGACTTATTTTCCTCTACCAGAAATGTGCAGTAAGGTGATTTTTATTATTCAGCCAGTAAGTCGTAGAATATTTCCTTCAGTCTTTGGATCTCAGAAAGAAGTGAATCAGGCAGAAGGACAGAAGGTCACAAATTAATACTGGTCATTGCTCAAAGTGTGTTGGTTATAAATAATAAAAAATAAAAAAAGGAGAAGGTGAAGGACACTCAAATATAACCGAGGTCCTTAAAGGAAATAATCAAAGGGAAATGAAATCTAATTTCAGGATTAAAAAAAACTGGCAACTTTGAAGCTTAGTTAAAGTTCAGTATTTGGTCAGAGGGAAGAAATTGTCAGGGTCTTCACATGATTCACACGTAGAAGGGAAGTACAACTCAGAAAGTCTATTGTTGGCTTATATTGTAGCAATTTAATTGTCATAATATTCTTTAATGTAGCACATAAGTGTGGGACTTGCAGAAAATCAATATGAATAATTGATGTGTGTTTGTAATTGTATATGTACAGTATATGAAATTGGCTTTTATGATACCACAATATTTATATCTTACTGGCCGCTTTGGTACATGTAATATAATGCAGTGTAAATATTATTAACCAAATATTTCACGTAAGGGTACATAAGGGTATCTTAAAAATACATAAATAACTATCAGGCCTTGTTCAAACATAGCGCAAATGGTGCGCTTTTTTTCTACATTTTTTCTGCAGGTATCCACTCCAAAGTAGGCAATAACAATCTTTTCTGATTTTTCTACTTTTTCTGCATTTTTTTAATGAGTTTTCTTCTTTATGTGATGCATTTTTGGTGCAGATTTGAAGCAGTGTTTTTTAATGCATTTTTTAGTGCAGAAAAGCTTTGATTCTGTACTTAAAAAAGCAACTGCATTTTTTACATGCATTTTTTTTCAAGCTTGCCATATAAGCCTATAGAGAAAAAACAAAAATTCATTTTTCAACAGCCTCTTTAACCGCACAATGGGTATGAGTCTTCATGACATCACATACACTTTGATTGGACAGTTAAAAGCAGCACAAAAAATACTCAGCAAAAAAAAAAAAACGCAGCATCTACGCTATATGAGAACTTGGCTTAAAAAATGCATAAAAAAAAATGAAACTATTTAGCAAAAAAGCTTGACTCAAAATCTACATTTTATGCATACCGTTAAGTCCAGAAATATTTGCACAGTGACACAAGTTTTGCCATTTAACTGTTTTTACCAAAGCATATTCAAGATACAGTTGAATAATCAATATGAGCTTAGGCCCCACTATCAGTATTTGGTCAGTATTTTTTCTCAGGAGTGGGAGCCAACAAGGGGTGAGGAACAATCAGAGAAAAGGTATAATAGAAACAAGTCACCAATTATCACCCACTCCTGGTTTTGGCTACCACTCCTGAGAAAAAATACTGACCGAATACTGACTGAATACTGATAGGGGGGCCATGGTCTAAAGTGCAGACTCTCAACTTTAGGCCACATTCACCTGTTCAATATGTGAACAGCATTTTACGTAGAACAATTAGAGGAAAAGTATAATAGAAACACGTCACCACTTCTGCATTTTTCACCCACTCCTGATTTTGGCTTACAAATACTGATTTAAAATAGTGACCAAATATTGGTCAATTGAACGTGGCCTTAATTTGAGAGTATTCACATCCTAGTTGGAGTAATGGTTTAGGAACTACAGCTCTTTAATATGTAGCTGCCTCTTTTTCAAATGGAGCAAAAGTAATTGGACAATTATCTCAAAAGCTCTTTAATGAGCTTCATGGGCTATTCACTCATTATTCCATCATCAATTAAGGAGGTAAAAAGTCTGGAGCTGATTCCAGTTATGGCATTTGCATTTAGAATCTGTAGCTGTGAACTCACAACATGCGGTCACATGTGCTCTCCATGGAAAAGAAACAGACCATCATTATGCTGAAAAAAAGAAGAAATTCATCAGAGACATAGCAGAAATGTTAGGAGTGGCCAAATCAACAGTCTGGTACATTGTGCACTGGTGAGCTTAGGAAATCAAAAAGGCCTGGACATCCACAGAAGACAACAGTGGTGGATGATAGCATAATCCTTTCCATAGTGAAGAAAAAACCCTTCACAACATCCACCCAAGTGAAGATCACTCACTAGGAAGTAGTTGTTTCAGTATCTAAGTCTACCATAAAGAGACTTCATGAGAACAAATATAGAGGGTTTACCACAAGGTGCAAACCATCTAAAGAAGCCAGCCCAGTTCTAGAAAAGCATCCTTTGGACTGATGAAACTAAAATCAATCTGTACCAGAATGATGGGAATAAGAAAGTATGGTGAAGGCTTGGAGCGGCTCATGATCCAAAGCACACCACATCCTATGTAAAACAGTAAAACATGGTGGAGGTAGTATGATTAAATAAGCAGTGGAAAAGTGACGCAATAGCTGTGCAGCAAAATGCGGGCAGAATAGCTCTAAAAAAACACAAGAAAAAATACTTCATGGATAATTGCATGGATATAAGACAAATACTTGCTGCATAGAATAGCCTTCAGAGCTGGTATTACCAGTAAGTCCTGTGAGACAATCCAATCACTCGTGGAGTAAGCTAAGTCAGCTTTAGACACAACCAGCCTTTCATGGAGACCTCACAGATAGGGAATGAGCGTGCAGCCCATCTTGTTGGAATGCTTACCACAAGTAAATAATAGCAGCTTTGAATACTAATCAGACTAATCAAATCTTTTTCATAAAACCTTGCATTTGCATTTTTTTGAGTATATGGAGGCAGAGTGATGGCATGGGCATGCAGGTTTCCAATGGCACAGGGTCACTAATGTTTATTGATGATATGACTGAAGACAGAAGCAGCCAGATGAATTCTGAAGTATACAGGGCGATGCTTTCTGCTCCAATTCAACCAAATGCAGCAAGGTTGATTGAATGATGCTTCACAGATGGACAATGACCCAAAACATACTGCAAAAGAAACCCAGAAGTCTTTTAATGCAAAGAAGTGGAATAGTTCATGGTCAATCCCCAGATCTCAACCCCATCGAGCATGCAATTCACATTATTAACCCCTTTCTGACATGAGACGTATCCTTACGTCCCTGTGGCCTGGTACTTATTGACCATGAACGTATAGATATGCCTTGGCAATTTTGCACGCCCAGAGGCTGGGCGAATGCGATCGCCGCCGGGTGTCAGCTGATTCCGCACCACTCCAGACACTTTAAATCGCTGTTGCGATCGTAGCATTTAGCGTGAAGGCAGAGGGAAGAAAGCCTTTGGATCGGTGATCCCGCAACATCATCGCGGGGTCCCGATCGTTGCGATGGATGTTGTCTTCCCTAGCTCTGGGTCACCAGAGCTAGGAAAGTTGCCAGACCATGCGCAGTGCATCATCTAGCAACTTTCTGTCAGTGCAGAGATGACAGTTTGTGTAGTATAGGAATGCTCCTGCATCCATATACTATACAAGCGATCAGCCTGCAATTAGTGAAAGTCCAATAGTGGGACAAAGTGTAAAAGTAAAAACAGTGAAAACAAAATTGTAAAATATTCTTTAAAAAAAAATCACAAAATAATAATAGATGAATAAAAATATATTGTACCTATAAATAAATAATTTTATGGAAAAAAAAAAGTACTCATATTTGGTATTGCCACGTATAGAACGACCTGACCTATAAAACTGTCCCACTAGTTAACCCCTTCAGTGAACACCGTAAAAAAATAAAATAAAAAACAATGCTTTATCATGATACCACTGAACAAAAAGTGGAATAAAATTCGATCAAAAAAACAAATGTAGCTAAAAATGGAATCTCTGAAAACGTCATCTTGTCCTGCAAAAAACAAGCCGCCATACATCTCCATCAACAGAAAAATAAAAAAGTTATAGCTCTCAAAATAAAGCGATGCAAAAATAATTATTTTTTCTATCAAATATTTTTTATTGTGTAAAAGCGCCAAAACATAAAAAAACACTATAAATGTGGTATCGCTGTAGTCGTACTTACCCAAAGAATAAAGCTGCCTTATCAATTTTACCACATGCGGAATGACATAATATAAAAATCAAAAAAACAATTCTTGAATTGCTGGTTTTTGTTCATTCTGCCTCCCAAAAATCAGAATAAAAAGCGATCAAAAAATGTCACGTGCTCAAAAACTATACCAATAAAAAACAAGCCCTCACATAACTTTGTCGGCTGAAATATGGAAAAATTATAGCTTTCAAAATATGGTGATGCAAAAACTAGTTTTTGCAATAAAAAGCGTATTTTAGTGTGTGACAGCTGCCAAACTTAAAAACCCGATATAAATCTGGTATCGCTATAATTGCACCAACCCGAAGAATAAAGTCGTCTAATCACTTATACCACACAAGGAACGGCATAAAAAAAAAATAAAACCAATTCTTCACCTGCTGTTGATTTGTTCATTCTGCCTTTCAAAGATCGCAGTAAGGCTCGACTCACAGCTGAGCGCTTACACCGGGGTTTTCGTGTAAATCTCTTAAATGATTCAGACAGAACCCCTGGCGGAAGATTCCCTATAATGAGGCAGATGGAGGCACTGTAGACGCAGTCTGGCCTATGATCTGTCGGCGTCCGTCTTTTTGTTAGGCATGCATAAAAGTGCCATCGCCCACAGTTTTGTGCACTTCTGAAAAGGACAAAGCTGAACAGAGGCCAGACGGAGTCCAGAGTAACTCTGTTGCCTCATTATAGTGAATGGATCCCTCGGGGGTTCATCTGAATCGCATCACTCAGAGATTTAGATGGAAACCCGGATATAAGTGTAAAGCACAGGATAAATGTGATTCCAAATATTATGTAAAATGTTCCCAACAAAAGCTTCAACTCAATGCACAAAAAAGAAAGTCCCCACTCAGGTCTGTCATCTGTTATTGGAAATATAGGGGCTTCCACATTACTGATAGCACAAAGGCTCTGGAAAAGCACCACGGCTCATCGCCCCCCAAAAGAAATTGAGCAAATTCTGCACTCCCAAATTCAAATGCCCTCCTCCCTTCTGAGCTCCAGTCTGTGCCTAAACAGCAGTTAGTGTCCACATGTTTGGCATTTCTGTAGCGATGACAGCCGACCTAATTTACAGGTGCGTGTCTCCAGAGGCATGAGCTGGGCACAACATACTGGTCACTACAACTTACTGGTCAATACAACGGCAGTTTGCAATTTTCACTCAGCAACATCCGCTGCTGCTTGTTTCTGGAAAAGACCCTTGGAGTCCAAATCTTCACTACACCTGTAGATAAATTCCCAAAGGACCTGTAGATAAATTTCCAAAGGGGTATAATTTCCAAAATGAGGTCACTTGTCGGGGGATTCTGCTATTCTAGCACTTAGGGGCTCTGTATATGGAGTCCACATACTGTTTTTAATAGTGCACCGTCACTCCCGAATTTTGCCTTATGGCTAAGCAGTATTGCACAGCCACATATGGGGTATTTCTACATTCAGCAGAAATTGTGGGACAAATTTTGGTGCAATTTTTACCCATTTCCCAGTGTGAAAATGTAAAATCTGGGGCTAAAACTAAATTTTGGTGATAAAAATGTAATTATTTTTTTCTTCACAGCCCAATGGTATAAAATTCTGTGATCCACCTGTGGTGTCAATATGCTCACTGAACCCCTAGATTAATTCATTGAGAGGTGTAGTTTGTAAAATGGGGTCTCTTAAAGGGGGTCTGCTGATCTTGCACCTCAGGGAATCTGCCAATGTGACATGGCACCCTCAAACCAGTTCAGCAAAATCTGAACTCCAATATGGTGCTTCTTCCCTTCGGAGCTTTGCACTGTACATCAAAAGTAGTTTTCGACCCTTATGGGGTATCGGCGTACATAGGAAAAATTGCACAACTAATTTTGGGGTCCATTTTCTCCTGCTATCCTTATGAAAATGAAAAAATTGGGGCTAAAACAGCATTTTTGTGGGAAAAATATATTTTTTTCATTTTTACAGTTCCACATTGTAAAATTCTGTGAAGCACCTGTGGACACAAGGTGCTCACCACACATCTTAATAAATTACTTGAGGGGTCTAGTTTCCAAAATGGGGACACTTTGTGAGGGTTTTCTACTACTTAGACACATCAGGGGCTCTCCAAACGCAGTATGACACCCGCAGACCATTCCATCAAAGTTTGTGTTTGTTGTGTGTTCCAAAATGTCACTCTTTCTTTTCTGATTCCTGCTGTGCTCCCAAACAATAGTTTTCCCCCACATATAGGGTATCTGCATGCTCAGGAGAAATTGCACAACAAATTTTGGGGTCCATTTTCTCCTATTACCCCTTAGAAAATAAAAAAATTGGGGCTAAAAACATTTTTGTGGGAAAAATGGGATTTTGTTATTTTCATGGCTCCACGTTATAAACTTTTGTGTGTACCTGGGGGTTCAAGGTCCTCACCACACATCTAGATAAGTTCCCTGAGGGGTCTAGTTTCCAAAATGGTATCACTTGTGGGGGGGTTTCCACTGTTTAGGCACATCAGGAGCTCTCGAAATGCGACATAGCATCCGCTAATTATTCACGCAAATTTTACATTCAAAACGTCAAATAGCGCCCCTTCCCTTCTGAGCCCTGCCGTGCGCCCAAACAGTGGTTTTCGCCCACATATGGGATGTCAGCTTACTCAAGAGAAATTGCACAACAAATGGTATGGTGCAATTTCTCCTGTTACCTTTATGAAAATGCAAAATTTGGGGCTGAAAAAGATTTTTGTGGGAAAAATGTGAAAATTGAATTTTTACGACTCAATGTTATAAACTTCTGTGAAGCATCTGGGAGTTCAAAGTGCTCACCACACATCCTGATAAGTTCCATGAGGGGTCTAGATTCCAAAATGTTGTCACTTGTGGGGGTTTTCCACTGTTTAGGCACATCAGGGGCTCTCCAAATGTGACATGGTGTCTGCTAATTATTCAAGCAAATTTTACATTCAAAAAGTCCATTGGCGCTCCTTCCCTTCGAGCCATGCCGTGCGCCCAAACAGTAGTCTTCCCGCACATATGGAGTATTTGCGTGCTCAGGAGAAAATACACAACAAAGTTTGGGGTCCATTTTTTCCTGTTACCCTTGCAAAAATAAGAAAATGTGGGTCTAAATTAAAATTTTTGTGAAAAAAAGTTATCTGTTCATTATTTTCTTCCACATTCCAAAAATTCCTGTGAAGCACCTGAAGGGTTAACAAACTTCTTGAATGTGATTTTGAGCACCTTTAGGGGTGCAGTTTTTAGAATGGTGTCAATTTTAGGTATTTTCTGTCATAAAGACCCCTCAAAGTCACTCACTTCAAATGTGATGTGGTCCCTAAACAATGGTTTTGTAAATTTTGTTGGAAAAATGAGAAATCACTGGTCAAATTTTAACCCTTATAACTTCCTAACAAAAAAAAAAAATTTCAGTTCCAAAATTGTGTTGATGTAAAGTAGGCATGTGGGAAATGTTCGTTTTTAACTATTTTGTGTGACATATCTCTGTGATTTAAGGGCATGAAAATTTGAAAGTTTGAAAATTGCAAAATTGTAAAAATTTTCGCCAAATTTCTGTTTTTTTTCCACAAATAAACGCCAGTCATATCAAAGAAATTTTACCACTATAATGAAGTACAATATGTCATGAAAAAACTGTCTCAAAATCAGTGGGATCTGTTCAAGCGTTCCAAAGTTATTACCTCATAAAATGACACTGGTCAGAATTGTAAAAATTGGCCTGGTCATTAACGTGCAAACAGCCTTCGAGGGTAAAGGGGTTAAAACAAAACTTAAGGCAGAAAGACACACAAGCTACAACTGAAGTCAGCTGCAGTAAACGCCTGGCAAAGCACCACAAAGGAGGAAACCCAGCGTTTGGTTATGTCCATGGCTCCCAGACTTCAGACAGTCATCTTTTAGAAACAGTCATACTGGCATCATTTTAGAAGCTGGAGACCGAAGATGCTTCTGAAAACGCTAATGGTATTTTCCTCCTGAAGTGCCTTCTTTCATGTCCTTTCTGTCATTTTTGGGGGGCTTTGCACCAATGTCTTTCTTTTGATTTTTTATGGTGCTATCCATGTCTGTGTTTTTTCAGGACCATGTGTGTGAAAAAAAGTCATGGAGACATGTCCGCTTTTGATCAAAGGAACGGCTCAAAATTATCCATACAAGTGTATGGGTCTGTAAAAAACACAGACTGCCCATGAATGGCATCAGTGTACAAGCCACATGCTGTCTGTGATTAACATTGTAATGGACAGTAAAAGCATTGTCATGTATTTATTTATTTTACCTTACATGAAAATCACTGATGAAACCAGGGCTGCCAACCTACCTGAAATTCCTGGAAAATCCATAAAAATATGGTACTTTTTTCCCCCATCAGTAAAAAATATTTGACACTTTCATAATTTTTCTTAAGCTTGATAAACTTCTAAAGATTGTTATGACTGTAATTTTCATCATTTTACATTTCAGCTAATGTCTTCATACCAAAAGTATGGACTCTAGACATGTATTGCTTATAATCTTATTGGTTTATCATGGATTTACAATGTGTCCTTAAACAATAGTGACTGTCTGTGATTGTTTGAAAAGCTGTCTAGAAGTACTACAAAAATCACGTTGGCAACCCTGTATGAAACTCTGATGGTAAAAACTGAAACGCTGCATAAACACTGATGAAATTCGGATCCAAAATACTGACACTAGGTCAGTTTTTTTGAATATGTGAAAAATTACAGACGTCTCAATGATGCCTAAAAGGAGATTGTTTTAATCAAGAATATTTGCAAATTCTATTCAAAGAAGCAATTACAAAACTATTACTCAAATATTTAGGTAATCACGGAGGGATACACATCTCCAGTAAGCATCTGTAAATGTATCCTTCATCATTAGATGAGCATATGTATACAAACATATCTATAGTTTTTATCATCAAGTACCACAATGACAAAATGTAATTACTGATTTTAATTCTGTCTTTGTTTTTCTTCTGTACTATTTCCGTCAGCTGGAAAAAAAAATGCTGTACCTGGCTGGCATACAAAATTATGGCGAAGCCCACGTCAAAATTTTTGAGAAAAATTAATTAAAAAATAATAACAAAAAATAATAATTTAGAGACTGCATCTTTATTAACCCCTCACGTGGAGGGGTTAATAAAGATGTAGTCCCTAAATGTGTTTTTTTCTTTAAATTTTATTGAATTTTTCACCAAAAATTTGACGTGGCCTTCACCCTATTTTTGTGTCCAGCCAGATACAGCAGGCAGGAACGGGCTGCCCCCAACCACCAGCTGCCTATTTGTACCTGGCTGGACACAACAATATAGGGAAGCCCTTTTTTTTAAATTATTTCATGAATTTCATGAAATAATTAAAAAAAAAAATACGTGGGTCTTCGCCCTATTTTTGTGTCCAGCCTGGTACATCTAGGCAGCTGGGGGCTGGAATCCGCAGCGCAGGGAGGCCCAAGCTTTCTGGCCCCCCCGCTGCAAATTGCAGTCCGCAGCCACCCCAGAAAATGGCGCGTTCATAGAAACGCCATCTTCTGGCGCTGTACCCAACTCATCCAGGGCCCTGGTGCGGTGGCTCACTGGGTAATAAAGGGGTTAGGGCCAGCTTGGCATTATCAGCTGGCCCTAAGCCCGAAATTCATGGGGTCATGCCAATATTAGACATGACCGCCATGAATTTCTAGTAAAGTATTTTAAAAAGCACAACACCCAGAATAAAGTCCTTTAATTGAAATAAACACACAATTTTTTAATGTTCTAAATTAAACCATACTTACCATCACGCCCATTCCAGCTGAAGCCAACGATCTCCTGCAATAAAAGTAAAATAATAAAGCAACCTCATCCTTACCTTTCCATGGTTCCCACGACAGCTTCAGCTCTGCTACATTGACATGACACGCTGGATCGCAGCCGAAAGCTGCCATCCAGCTTGCCATGCCGCAGACACTGAGAAGCGCAGGCATGCTTGCGCTCTGCAGTGTCTATGAAGGATGGCATGCTGGATGGCAGCACTCAGCTGTGATCCAGCCTGTCATCTAAATGACATCCCAGCGTGGGAGAATTCTCCTGCTCAAGCGCTGAGCGCAGGAGAATTTTCCCACGCTGTCAGTGACGTGCATGAGGTGAGCTGAGTTCATTGGACATGAACTCACCTCATGCACATCACTGACAGCGTGGGAAAATTCTCCTGCGCTCAGCGCTTCAGCAGGAGAATTCTCTCACGCTCACTGCAAGCGCAGGAGAATTTTCCCACGCTGTCAGTGACGTGCATGAGGTGAGCTGAGTTCATTGGACATGACCTCGGCTCATCTTTATGCCGTCACAGCCAGACACTGAGGAGCGCAAGCATGCCTGCGCTTCTCAGTCTCTGCGGCATGGCAAGCTGGATGGCAGCGTTCTGCTGCGCTCCAGCCTGTCATGTGAATGTAGCAGAGCTGGAGCCATCGTGGGAACCATGGAAAGGTAAGGATGAGGTTGCTTTATTATTTTACTTTTATTGCAGGAGATCTTTGGCTTCAGCTGGAATGGGCGTGATGGTAAGTATGGTTTAATTTAGAACAATAAAGAATTGTGTCTTTATTTCAATTAAAGGACTTTATTCTGGGTGTTTGTGGGTATTTTTTAACTTTGACTATGGGGTTAGTAATGGGGATGTCTTATAGACGCCTCTCCATTACTAACCTGGGCTTGCTGTCAGCTGGCATTATAAGCTGACATCAACCCCAACCCTATTTCCCCACTGCCACCGCTACAGGGCAGTGGGAAGAGCGAGGCTAAGTGCCAGAATTGGCGCATCCTATGGATGCGCCATTTCTGGGGCGGCTGACTGCTGGTGTTTCTAGCCTGGGAGGGGGCCAATATTCATGGCACCCTTCCTGGGCTATTAATATCACCCCCCAGCTGTCTGCCTAGCCTTTGCTAGCTATTAAAATAGGGGGGACCCCACATCATTTTTTTGGGGGTCCCCCATTTTAATAGCTAGTAAAGGTTAGGTATTCAGCTGGGGGCTGATATTAGTAGCCTGGGAAGCTCCGTGGGTATTACCCCCTTCCCAGGCTTCAAACATCTGCCCCAGCCGTCTGCTTAACCTCCGCTAGAGACTAAAATTACAGGGAACCCCACGGCTATTTTTTTTTTAATAAATCCTTTATTTTAACACTAAATGACAAGTACAGTAATCAACACTATCACTGTACTTCTTATGTGACTGACATGTTTCTATCTATCTAATCTATGTGTGATTCTCTATTCTTTCTATTCTAAATTGTCGGGTACCGCTGCTGAATTGCCGGCTGGCTTTTTTAAAGAGACGGTGCATGAAAACACTATTATTTTTTTTAATAAATCCTTTAACACTAAATGACAAGTACAGTAAGCAACACTGTCACTGTACTTCTTATATATGTGACTGACATGTTTCTATCTATCTAATCTATGTGTGATGCTCTATTCTTTCTGTTATAAATTGTCGGGTACCGGTGTATGCAGCTGCTGAATTGCCAGCTTTTCATGTAATACATTCTACATTATTCTTAGTTGTTTTCCTTCATGTAGAATTAACCTACAAGGAAAGAAAGGGTTTATTTTTATTCCGATATTTGTGTCCCATTGACTTGCATTGGTTTCCGGTATCGGAATCGGCGATATCCGATATTTTTTGGGTATCGGTCCTATCCGATATTTCCCGATATCGGAAGGTATCGCTCAACTATGTAGACACATAAGGTACCTCATACATTATTAATAAAATGCAAAGTAAGTGTACAAAAAATGTCTAAATCAAATCAATATTTGGTATGACCCCCCCACCCCCTTTGACTTCAAAACAACATTGAAGCATCCATTCTCCTAGGATGCACTCAGCTTTTGAAGGAACTTGGCAAGGAGGTTTTTCCAAACATCAGTTCTTCTCTGGATGTAGGCTAGCACAAATCCTTTTGTTTTTTTTTATATACTCCCAGACAAACTCAATGATGCTGAGCCTGTGGAGGCCATATTATCACTTCCAGGACTTTTTCTTCTTTACTCTGAATATAGCCCTTAATGACAATGGCTGTATGTTTGGGACTGTTGTCCTGCTGCAGAATAAATTTGTAACCAATCAGATACCTACTTGATGGAATTGGACGGATAAGTATCTTCCTGTATTTCACAGCACTGGAGACACCATTAATTTTGACCAAGTTCCCAACTTCATTTGATGAAATGCAGCCCCAAACTGGCAACAGACCTCCTCCTCTGCTTGACTGCTGACTTCAGACTTTCATTATTGTGCTTGTCTCCTGCTCTTTGGCAAATCAACTGCCTTCTGTTCCAGACAAAAATTTTACATTTTGAGCTTTTGACTTATCATCCCAGAGCACCTGCCGCCATTTCTCTGCACCCTAATTGCTATGTTTTCATACATGGTTGAGTCACTTGTTTCCATGCCAAAGGTATGTTTTTTGGCCATAATTCTTCATTGAAGATCACTTCTTGCCAGCATTCTCTGAACATTAGATGGATGTAGCTGTTTCTCACTGGTTTCTGGCAGTTCTGAGCTAAAGGCACTTCTGAACATCTTCAGATTTCAAAAGGAAGTAAGCAGGATATATCATTCATCTGCTGCACTAAGTTTCCTTAACCGATCACTGGGTCTACGGTCCTCAATGTTGCCCATTTCTTGGAGTCTTCAATGCTGAGAAATACAGACATATACTTATCCATCATGCAATAATATCAGGGAGACATGAGATTGGCTCCAAATTTATTCTTAAACAACAAACAAAAGAATGTGTAAGTGTTGTGTGTCCAAATCCAGATACACAAAAAGTAAATTACTTCCTCGTAATCATGACGTAAGTGTCATCCTCATCAAAGCACACGGCGAAATGCGAGTCGGATGAGCGGTGGCGCACTAGGGTTAGTATTTTCCTTACTCATGATTCTTTAGTCTTTTACCTGCTTTACTCTAACATATATATGGTTCTGTGTACTTGGAATACATTACTGGCACATCCCTATGGATGATTAGTAGCTTTGATGTATTGATCATTTAGCACCATGCACTTTATTGATTTGATTTATTAAACATTAGTCAGGATCCATTGCTGGATTGTTTACCTTGCCTCATACATCATGATTTAGGTACAGAATTGGTAACTGATTTGTCAATCTATTTATTAATCTTGTATATTATCTATATGCTTATCCTAGGTGCCACCCCTTGTTGGGCACTCTCCTTGCCTGCTTTTAGTATTGTTTTATCTCATTAATGAATTTGATATGAATTTTCTCTATACATTGTTGTTATGTGTCATTTACTTTTGATGTATCCAAATTTATTCTGCAGCAGATAAAGACCCCAAACGTGCAGCCAATGTGATTAAGCAATATCTTCAGGGTAAAGTAGAACAAAGAGCCATGTGTGATGCTCTAGCCCTCCCTGGGAAATGGGGTTACTCGGAGCCAGGTCAGTGTAGGTGTCGCGGGGGATGTAGTCGTGGCCTGGACCCGTTCCGTGCCCTGGGCTGTCACATAAAAATAATGGGCTTCTTTTAGGATGAGTGGTATTTCCACTATGCCACCTGTGGTTTCCGGTGATGGACACCAGCGCTGCTACAGTCCACTGAGGCTGGTGTTATGAGCAGCTAAGATGGGACTGCTCCCCACAGGTGGAGCAGGCCTCAGGGCAGTGTGTGAAGGAATGGTGGGTGCAGTGCCGCACAGGAAATAACAGGCTGAGGCGGTGTGTGAAGTCATCCGGGTCTTTACTCACTTTCAGATGAACTTTCAGCCGCAAAGCTTCTCTCTGCTACACACGGCATACTGCGGCCACCGGGAAGGGGGTTCAGCACTTCCCAGGTAGATCAGGAGCACCTGTCGAGACCTCTCTGGTGTGTGTTCCTCTCCTTGGTAAGTTCTCCCACTAAGTCTTCTCCTGATTGTGTGTGGTTAGAACACGGTGTAAGGCTGGGTCCCACTGGATAAACGCAGTGTAAGAGATACAGGTGGCGACTCCGCTCCGTCCGTATCCCCCTGGGATCCACTAAGCCTCCGGGCTTTTCTGACTGAGACGTGAAGTAACAAAGTCAGATATCGGGGGCCGGTCACCCCTCTTGCAGCAGGAATCCCTCTGACTAGGCCAGAATGAAGAATACAGGTGGCGACTCCGCTCCGTCCGTATCCCCCTGGGATCCTTTTGCCTGTGGGGCCTATCTCCTCTACTCCCCTCCAAGGCCTTCTTAGGTCAGGACCTTGAATGGGTAGAGACACGGGTTATCTCTGACCCGCTCCTCGTCTCAAGGCCAGAGAACGAGGACCGTGTATCATCAGTCAGCTGCAGACACTTGCAGGACCCTGGCAGAAGACCACAATCAAAGACCTTAAACCTAAGATGGCCGTAGATTAAATATGAATGAATAAGTGTTTCCTAAAAGTGTGTCCTCCATCCTCACCCACTACATGGTTCCCCCTATCTTTGGTTCCCCCCATCTCCTCTATCCCGGCCCGGGGCAGCACCCTGGTGCATTTAGGCCCCCTACAGGACAGGAGTGTAGTGTAGTGTTGAGTGGTAAAGTGGGGTCCTGAGAAATGCTCCATCCTTACCTCGAAGAGGAGATACCACACCTCGAACTTAGGTGCAGTACCCCTGTGGCGACTGAACCCTCAGGGGCGCCACACATCGAAGTCATGATGTGGCCCCCAAAGAGCCCTGATCTCATCAAGGCCTTTTTTGGATTACATCGGGAAATAGAAGAATTTATATAAGCTACAACCACAGGAGATCTGTGGTTAGCTCTCCAAGATGTTTGGAACAACCTCTCTACTGAGTTCTTTCAATACCTAGAAGAACTGATGCTTTTATGCTGTTTTGAAGACAAAATGAGGTCACACTGAACATTGATTTCATTTAGATTTCTCTTTTGTTCATTCATTTAGCATTTTGTTAATTCATAAAAATAAACTCTTAACACTTCTATTTGTTATAGCATTCTTACTTTATAATTGGCATACATACTTGAGCAATTAGCCCCACATAATTCCACTGATCTATTACAGATACCCTTACCATTATCACCATAACATACAGAGACAAGAGTTTTACAACCAATAGTTTTAAGTTTGTCTATGAGTAAATGTGAGATGAGATTACAAAGTTCTTGGCTATAGAAACTTCAGTGGCCTCAACTCAGGTGTGTTGGTCATTTATAATGATCACTCCAAGTGAGTGCCACTCTTTTCAATTGTACGGTGCACTTGAAGAGGAAGCCTTTGAGGTATTGAAAGCTCTGCAATTTCCTCAAAGTACAATCTTAATGAACAGACAGTGTTGTAACGTATAAAGTGAATGTATGCTATTGTGTAATGATACTGATTATCTCTGCACATTTCAAGTCATCAAATCCAAAGCTGCCGCAGAAAGGTTTTCACTAAAAATAAAGCATAAATAAATGCGGCTTTTCAGATTTCTTTACAGCCCAATAACACTTTAAAAATACTAGTCCTTAATGGCTCGTGAATTATTGTAGTAATAGCCTGTTATCAGTAAATAAAACTCTGCAATCAAATTCATTTGAAATGTTTTTAAGTATGGTCAAAATATACATACTTCGTGCTAAAAGTGTAAAATAGCTATTAAAAATCTAATTCTGTCATCAGTAACTATGTCATGGGCAAAGTTACACTTATCTTCAATTTCAACCTCTATAAATGCACCTCTGCATGAGAGAGTCTTGGGTCTCATTGCATCTTTAAATCAGCTGGCAAAACACTATAAAGTGACGTGAACATCTATATATCTCAGTTGTTTATACTCTAAAAAGTTTAATTGATATGGTTACAGGAAGACAATAAATACTCTTCCATCTCCAAGCTGTCTCTTACAAGTCGTATATGGCATAGAAAATGGGGGCAACTTAAAAGGGGTTGTCCGGTCTTAAGTTACAAGTCGCAGGCCACTTTATGTGACTGCAGATTTATGAATCCTCACATCACATGCACTGCATGCAGTGAGGATTCTCCGATGCCAGTGCCAGGAGCAGGCAGTCATGTGACCACAAGTATGTGATTTGCATACTTTGGTCACATTCCGACTAGACTGTTTCCGACCTCACTCAATACACTTGCATTGAGACAGACCAGATACAATCTGGTTGGAACATGACCACATTTATGGGTGACCGCCTGCTCCCAGGGCAGACACAGGAAAATCCTCACAGCGCGCAGTGCAGGCGATGTGGGGATTCATAAGTCTGCAGTCACATAGAGTGACTGCAGACTTGTAGCTTAAGAAAATGCAACCCATTTAAGATTGCTTCTATAGCTTTGTGTCTGGATCTCTTATTAGTGGAAGCTCCACTATTAGGACTCCCACAGTCCTGAAAACAGGTTTGCACACAGCAGGAAGGGGCAATGGATCGCAAGATTTTCAGAAAAAAGGTAAGTGAAATTTTGTGGGTGTGGAGTTGCTGCTACTTTTGCAAGGGGTTGTATTATTAAATGAAGTATTGTAACTAGTGTTGAGCATTCCGATACTGAAATATTGGGTATCGGCCGATATTCGCAGTATCGGAATTCCGATACTTAATTCCGATACTTTTGCAATATCGTATACCGGAATCGGAAGTTCCCATAATGCAATGAGCCATTTTCATTTTATTCAGCCAATGAGGATCCTAAGAAGTGTGGGCACATCCTGTTAGGCATGTAGGCATCTTAACTAATGGCATGGCTGTGATTGGCTGCTGAAATGATGTCATGATGCACTATAAAAGCCGCCGCCGCCATTTTGAGCTCACTCTGCTGTGAATTCAGTTAGGGATAGGACGCTGTTGTTCTGAGGGACAGTTTTAGCTACCTATTTGGTCTATTCTGCTTTACCCAAGCTACTTTATAAATCGCTGTGCCTTGCAGTGCTAGTGCACAGTTCTCTGCTGTTCACCGCTTTCTGCAAGGTCTCTGTGTGTGAGTGCAGCTCACCCTGTAGTGTGTGCTTCAACCACGTCTGGTTGTAGTGCACTCAGTGTGTGTCACTGCCTCATACATTGTCCTTTTTTGCCAATCCATAATTTTTCCTGATATCTCCTATTAGTGTGGTGGTTCCATCCGTATTCAGCTAAATTGGTTCCAAACACACTATATAGGAGTAGATAGAGAAATTTTTTTGGTCTTGCAGCGCTAGTGCACAGTGCTCTGCATCTGTACTGTTCACCGCTGTTTGCAAGGTCTGGTGTGTGAGTGCAGCTCACCCTGTAGTGTGTGCTTCAGCCACGTCTGGTTGTAGTGCACTCAGTGTGTGTCACTGCCTCATACATTGTCCTTTTTTGCCAATTCATAATTTTTCCTGATATCTCCTATTAGTGTGGTGGTTCCATCCGTATTCAGCTAAATTGGTTCCAAACACACTATATAGGAGTAGATAGAGAATTTTTTTTGCTCTTGCAGCGCTAGTGCACAGTGCTCTGCATCTGTACTGTTCACCGCTGTCTGCAAGGTCTGGTGTGTGAATGCAGCTCACCCTGTAGTGTGTGCTTCAACCACGTCTGGTTGTAGTGCACTCAGTGTGTGTCACTGCCTCATACATTGTCCTTTTTTGCCAATTCATAATTTTTCCTGATTTCTCCTATTAGTGTGGTGGTTCCATCCGTATTCAGCTAAATTGGTTCCAAACACACTATATAGGAGTAGTTAGAGGAGCCTTTCTGCAGCATTGGGCCCTGCAGCCCCAGCCAGATTAGTATTAGCCTATTTTTTGCAGCCTCATCTATTGCATTGTAGGTTACCTTCCTACATTGTAATAGCTACAAAAAGTTTGTGATACTATCGTTATTACATCTTTAGGCACATCCAGTGTCTTTTTGTGACAAAAAAAACCTAAATAAAGTTCACCAAACACTCCACTTTACAGTTGTGTAGGCCACATTAGCTCATATTAAAGTCTAGTCCACACTTTATAAAATTAGTGTTTCTTATACCTGTTAGCAGCTGTTCAGGAATAAGCACACTAAGCCCTTAGTACTTTTCTGCCTATCTTTATCAGTCTACCAAGATGAAGAAGGCAGGGAGTAAGGCATGTGGTCGTGGGCGTGGGCGTGGAGTTTCTGCAGGGAGAGGACGTGAGGATTCTGTGCCTGCAGGGAGAGGACGTGGGGATTCTGTGCCTGCTGCGGGCACTAGTGACTCAGCATCCCCCAGTTTTACCAGGGAACAGTCCTTTATGCGCAGCTTTGTAGGAGCTAGCCGTACCCCACTGCTGCGCGAGGACCAAATTGAAGCCGTTGTCGGATGGATGGCAGCTAACGCATCGACTTCAATTAGTTCCAGATCCTCTCAGGCCCTGAGCACTGAAGAGCACCCATCTGTCTCTTCACCTGCCAAATTGCCCAGGCAGTCAGAGAGCCCTGGACAGGAGCCATCTCTACTTCTGTTCTCTGAATCTCTTGGCTTGGAAAGAGGGGGCCAGCCAAGCAGAATTCGAGAATTTGAAGAAGAGGTAGTATGCAGTGATGCGCAACCGTTTTGTCTCTCTGAATCTGAAGAGGCAGGTGGGCCAGTGCCTATGGTCAGCAGCACACCTCAGTACGCATCTGATGATGAGACTCAGGTGCCACTTTCTGGTGCGTACTGTGCTGTCGAGACTACCCAGGAGAAGCAGTTGTTTGAAGAGGGTGGTGTAGATGATGAGGTCCTTGACCCATCATGGCGTGAGGGACAGGAAGGTGGTGGGAGCAGCTCTGAGGAAGAGATTCCCCGAACGGCCCAAAAAGGAGGGAGAGGGAGGGGGCAGATTTGGTTGCCTGTAGCCTCCACTTCAGCACCCATTAGGAGCATGGCTCTTCCAAAATCCAAAGCAGGCACTCCCAAGACTAGCAGTGCCTGGTCCTTTTTTGACACAGTTGCAGATGACATTTGCTTTGTCAAATGCAAGCTGTGTAATCAGAAGGTGAAAAGAGGGAAAAGTGTCAGCAACCTCAATACCACAAATATGTGGAAACATGTGCGGACCAAGCACGTGGTGGAGTTACAAAAACAAACTGAAGACCTAGGCCAACCTACAGCGCCACCTATCACCTCTTCAGCTCGTGTTGTAGCCTCTTCCTCCAGCTCACACACAGCTGGTTCGGCTTCCTCACAGGATCGCCATGGAAGAATCTCTGGCACTGTTGTACAGAGACACAGTGTAATTCCACCCACAGCATCACATTCCCAGTCATCCTCACACTCCCAGGCCAGTCTACAGCCATCGTTAGCACAGGCATGGGAGAAAAGGCGCCCATACTCGGCAAACCACCCCCGAGCACAGGCTCTGAATGCTGGCATTGCTAAACTACTGGCCCTTGAAATGCTATCATTCAGGCTGGTGGAGACTGACACATTCCGTAACTTTATGGCATTGGCAGTCCCACAATACAACGTGCCCAGCTGCTTTTATTTCAGCAGGCAAGCCGTCCCTGCCCTGCAACATCATGTGGAGGGAAAAATTAAACATGCACTACAAAACGCCGTCAGTAGCAAGGTCCACCTGACCACCGATGCGTGGACCAGTAAGCATGGACAGGGACGATACCTTTCCCTCACTGTCCATTGGGTAAATGTTGTGGAGCCGGGTACAAATCTTGAGAGTGGCGCTGTACGTGTTCTGCCAACTCCAAGGATTGCAGGAATCCAGTCTGTACACATTGACTCCTCCTCATACTCCAGTTCCTCTGAATCAGCGCTGCAGGAGCCGTCACGGTCTACCTCCACATCGACCCGTGAACGGTTACCTGTTATGGTGACCAATATGAGCACAGCCGTGGCCAAACGTCAACAGGCCGTATTAAAATTAATTTCTTTGGGGAATCGAAGCCACACAGCGCAGGAGTTCTGGAATGCCATCAAGCAGCAGAGCGACGTGTGGTTTGTGCCAGCGAATCTCCAGCCAGGCATGGTAGTGTGTGACAATGGCCGAAATCTGGTGGCAGCTCTGGACCTAGGCAACCTCACTCACATCCCATGTCTGGCACATGTGCTCAACTTGGTCGTGCAGAGTTTTTTGAGGGACTATCCGGATCTTGATGCACTGCTTCACAAGGTCCGCATAGAGTGCGCTCACTTGCGGCGTTCCAGCAATGCAAGATCGCGCATTGCAGCTCTGCAGCGCCGATTACGTCTTCCGGAACATCGCATCATATGTGACCTACCCACCAGGTGGAATTCAACGTTACATATGTTGGAGAGGTTGTGTGAGCAGCAGGCAGCAGTAATGGAGTACCAGCTGCAGCAGGCGCAAACAAGTCGCAGTGCGCGCCTTTCACACTTCACCACCACTGAGTGGGCCTCTATGAAGGACATTTGCCACGTTTTGCGTGCCTTCGATTATTCCACGTGGATGGCGAGTGCAGATGATGCACTAGTCAGCATGACTATCCCCCTTATCTGCCTGCTTGAAAAAACACTGCAAGCACTAAGGGACGAGGTTTTGGAAGAGGTGGAGGATGAGGAGTCACAAATGCCATCTGCTTCTCTACAGTCTGCGCAACGTGGTTCCTCACAAAGGCCTAGGCAGGGGACACTTTGTGAGGAGGATGAGGAGGAGTCAATGGATGAGGAAGACATCTGTCCAGAGGAGGGAGGTACACAATGCTCTAGTAGTCAGTATCTAGAGCGAGGGTGGGGTGATGCAGAGCAGGCAGAGATCACGCCTCAAGCAGTGGACAGCGTTTCTTGGCCAGTTGGCAGTCTGCAGCACATGGTTGATTTCATGCTGCAGTGCCTGAGAAACGACCGCCGCATCGCCCACATTCTCAACACGGCTGATTATTGGGTGTCCACCCTCCTAGATCCTCGCTACCGGGACAACTTACAAAGCCTCATAACACCGTTGAACCGGGAGCGTAAAATGCGGGAGTACCAAGACGCACTGGTGCATTCCATCATGTTCTCCATTCCAACCGAGAGCAGTGCTGCTAGTGCTTTACAAAGCAGCTCAGTGCGTCGAGGCAGTGGAGGAAGCTCTGCACAAAGAGGGAGCAGAAGCAGCGCCTCAGCACAAGGCAAGACCAGTATGGCCGAAATGTGGCAAAGTTTTGTGTCCCCGCCGCCACAAATGTCTACACCATCACAGACGGCTCCAATCAGCAGGAGGCAACGTTTCCGTCAGATGGTGACAGACTACATGTCTTGCCCTCTTAGTGTACTCCCAGACGGCTCTTCTCCCTTCAAGTTTTGGGTCTGTAAGCTGGATACATGGCCAGAGCTTAGTCAGTATGCATTGGAGGTGCTAGCTTGCCCTGCTGCTAGTGTATTATCGGAACGCGTCTTTAGTGCCGCAGGTGGTGTACTAACAGACCGTCGCATGCGACTATCCTCCGATAACGTTGACCGGCTTACTTTTCTCAAAATGAACAAGGCCTGGATCTCTCATGAATTTGCCAGTCCTCTTCCAGAATAAATAATTGGTTGGCAACAGTATCCAGGTCTCCTGTTCTGTTCATGTTTCTACCACTTGAACTGTAATCCCTGAGCTCCAACACCGCCAGTTGGCGCTCGGAAGTGCCGTCTGCACAGTCAACACTTGCTCCAGTGTTATTGGGGTTCAGTAAAGTCAGCTGATCCCCAGCTGTGTGTCCGGCAAATTCTCCTGCTTTGTCCACATCCACTGTACTACGGATTTAAAACCTCCTCCAAATACACCTCTGGCTCCTCCGTTTTTAGTATTTACCCTGGGCTCCAATACCGCTAGTTGCTGCTCAGAAGTGCCGTCTGCACAGTCAACGCTTGCTACAGTGTTATTGGGGTTCAATAACGTCAGCTGATCCCCAGCTGTGTGTCCGGCAAATTCTCCTGCTTTGTCCACATCCACTGTACTACGGATTTAAAACCTCCTCCAAATACACCTCTGGCTCCTCCGTTTTTAGTATTTACCCTGGGCTCCAATACCGCTAGTTTCTGCTCAGAAGTGCCGTCTGCACAGTCAACGCTTGCTCCAGTGTTATTGGGTTTCAGTAACGTCAGCTGATCCCCAGCTGTGTGTCCGGCAAATTCTCCTGCTTTGTCCACATCCACTGTACTATGGATTTAAAACCTCCTCCAAATACACCTCTGGCTCCTCCGTTTTTAGTATTTACCCTGGGCTCCAATACCGCTAGTTGCTGCTCAGAAGTGCCGTCTGCACAGTCAACGCTTGCTCCAGTGTTATTGGGTTTCAGTAACGTCAGCTGATCCCCAGCTGTGTGTCCGGCAAATTCTCCTGCTTTGTCCACATCCACTGTACTACGGATTTAAAACTTGCTCCAATTACACCTCTGGCTCCACTCTGTTTTTAGTATTTACCCTGGGTTCCAGCACCGCCAGCTGGTTCTCGGTAGTTCCATTTGCTCTTGTACCTTCTACTACCCATCCGGGTTCCAGTACCGTCAGCTGGTTCTCGGCAGTGACTTTGGCACGGGTACTCCCTCCTGCCCAGCCTGGTTCCAGCACGCCAGCTGTTTCCGGGTAGTGTCAACGTCACTTTGCCTCCAATGCGTTGTCCTGTCGTGTTGCGGTCGGGTTAGCTGACTCTATGGTGCCTGCAGTTTAGGTGACTCCTATGTGGGCTGCGGGATCTGGCAATGAAGGCTGGTTCCATAGTGCCAATAGGACAAGCACCCCCTGTAGGACTGTTGGTTTTGGTAACTGCGGCCGGCTCGTGGCCTTGAACTTTTTTTTACATGGGTACCTTCTGCTACCCATCCGGGTTCCAGTACCGTCAGCTGGTTCTCGGCAGTGCCTTTGGATTAGGTGCCTCCTTCTCGGTATCCAAGTTCCACCAACGTCTGCTGGTCCTTGGTAGTGCTTTCTGGCACAGGTACCTCCTGCTTAGTAACCGAGTTCCAGTACCGTCAGCTGGTCTTCGGCAGTTCCATTGGCTCTTGTACCTTCTGCTACCCATCCGGGTTCCAGTACCGTCAGCTGGTCCTCGGCAGTGACTTTGGCACGGGTACTCCCTCCTGCCCAGCCTGGTTCCAGCACGCCAGCTGTTTCCGGGTAGTGTCAACGTCACTTTGCCTCCAATGCATTGTCCTGTCGTGTTGCGGTCGGGTTAGCCGACTCTATGGTGCCTGCAGTTTAGGTGACTCCTATGTGGGCTGCGGGATCTGGCAATGAAGGCTGGTTCCATAGTGCCAATAGGACAAGCACCCCCTGTAGGACTGTGGGTTTTGGTAACTGCGGCCGGCTCGCGGCCTTGAACTTTTTTTTACATGGGTACCTTCTTCTACCCATCCGGGTTCCAGTACCGTCAGCTGGTTCTCGGCAGTGCCTTTGGATTAGGTGCCTCCTTCTCGGTATCCAAGTTCCACCAACGTCTGCTGGTCCTTGGTAGTGCTTTCTGGCACAGGTACCTCCTGCTTAGTAACCGAGTTCCAGTACCGTCAGCTGGTCTTCGGCAGTTCCATTGGCTCTTGTACCTTCTGCTACCCATCCGAGTTCCAGTACCGTCAGCTGGTCCTCGGTAGTTCCTCAGCTTTCTTGTACCTTCTGCTACATTTCCAAGTTCAAGCTTTTTGAAATGGTTCTTGGTAATCACTCTAGATCTCCCTGACGAGGACCCTGAAGACGAGGACCCTGAAGACCAACCCTAAGAAGACGAGGACCCTGAAGACGAGGACCCTGAAGACGAGGACCCTGAAGACCACCCCGAAGAAGACGAGGACCCCGAAGACGAGGACCCAGAAGACCAACCCGAAGAAGACAAGGACCCCGAAGACGAGGACCCCCGAAGATGACGACCCTGAAGACCACCCCGAAGAAGACCAAGAAGATGACCCTGAAGAAATTGACCAAGAGGAGAAAGAAGAGAAGACAAGCACCAAGATACAGAAGAACAAGAGACAGAAAACCAAGAAGCAGAAATACAAGAAGCTGCAGAACAAAAAGCGGAAGAACATTAAGCATAAGACAAAAAATCAGAGCAAAAGATAATATCTAAATTATAAGCAGAAGATGACTAAGCAGTGTATGGGGGTGAGTCCGTTCCTCCTCGTGGTGCCCATGGAAAAGACCTGCTGCTGCAGGCCAAACTGAACGCGGACAAATCCTGTTGTAAATCTTTTGTGACGGGCAGAACGAAAGGTGTAATGTCCAACCTTTTATAGATAACAACTACAGGAATGCCTGCCACAAATAAGAATATGATGAAGAAGAAGAAGATGAAGAAGTAGAATATGAAGAATGTAAAAAAAAAGAATAATACGAAGAAGGTGAAGAAGAAGAAGATGAAGAAGGTGAAGAAGTGGATGAAAAAGATGCTGAAGATGATGAAGGAGAAAGTGTGGGAGAAGTAAAAAAGAAGGTGAAGAGCATGGAAGTAGTGAAACATAAATATCTGACAAAATATAAAAATACTTAACATAGTCAATATTTCCGTAACTCAGAACGTCTTAAAAAAAAATATTAATTCCTGCTATTCCATTTGATTGGGCTAAACCTCTATGCCTTTATTGTCTCCCCCACCTCCCCCAATACATTCTACATTATTCTTAGTTGTTTTCCTCCATGTAGAATTAACCTACAAGGAAAGAAAGGGTTTATTTTCATTCCGATATTTCTGTCCCATTGACTTGCATTGGTTTCCGGTATTGGAATCGGCGATATCCGATACTTTTCCGGTATCGGTCCAATCCAATCCGATCCGATATTTCCCGATATCGGAAGGTATCGCTCAACACTAATTGTAACCCCTTCAGGACCTGCCGAATTTTTCTTTTTTCCACCTTTCTTAGAAGAACCATAACTTTTTTTTTTATGTTTATAAAACCATATGAGGGCTTATTTTGTGTGAAACATTGTGTAGTTTTGAATAGCACCATTCATTTTACTGTATCATGTACTGATAAACAGGAAAAAATATTAAATGGGGTGAAATAGTTGAAAAAAAAATCAATTCTCCTATTGTTTTTCAGGTTTTAATTTTACGGATACACTGTGGAGTAGATATCCCGGGGTATCACGAGTCTGTACTGTAATTTAGTAAGATTATGGCGACACCAAACTTGTATAGATTTTTTTATATTCTGGTAGTGAAAAAAAAAATCTGAAATTTGTAAAATAAAAAAATTGTGCCGCCAATTTCTGAAACTCATAACTTTTGTTTTCAATTTCCACCCATGTAGCTGTGTGAGGGCTTGTTATTTGCATGCCATGCTGGCATTTTCTTTGATAGCATGTTAGGGTACATATGATATAATAATGATCACTTTTTATTGCAATATTTTGAGGGGTACTTTGGCGACTGAAAAACTGCAAATCTGACGTTTTGATTTTTTTTTAACTAAACAAATTGTTAATAAAACGTTACATTTTGATAAACCCATCTTTTATGGATGTGATGGTACCAAATATGTTTATATTAATTGTTTTTTAACATACTGGGGGAAAGGGGGGTGATTTAAACTTTTTTTAATTTTTTTTTAAATATTTTAAACCTATTTTCTTTTAGTTTCCTTAGTGGATTTCAATCTGCAATCATTTTGTCTCTAATACTTTATACTGTAATACAAAAGTATGTTTAATATAAAATGCCATCTCCCTTGAAGCCCAGCGAATAGCCAAGATAACCCATTTGGTCAGTGAGTCTGATGGCTGAACTGGATGTCGTGAAGGATGAAGGAGGAAAAAATCGTGGGGGACTGAATGGTGGGCTGTGACAGTGGTGAAACAGATGAGCGATGAGGTGAGTAACCTAAGCCCTGTATATCCCTAGAGCTAGGCCTTAGATATGGAGGGGGAGGGGTGAGCACTGGTCAGGCCTCACTACAAACTAAAGACAACAAGGAAGACAAACAAAGGTGATAACTTAGCTTAAGCAGACACCAGCATTTCCTGTCAGCCATACGTTTGTACCTGTCTCCCATGATCTTCAAATTATTCAGAACCCCACACCACACCGAGGAGAGCGACGAAGCAAAACGTTCCTCCTCATGAACTCCCGAATCCATAGCCCCACTAAAAGTACCAAACTGTGAATGGTAACTGTATGCACCAAAGAATGGTGACCTGCCAGTAGATTCTTGGCGATGATTATTAATAGCAAATTCTGCCAGCGTTAAGTAAGATGCCCAATCCTCCTAGTTTTCGGAGACAAAACACCTGAGGTAAGTCTCCAGATTCTGATTAATGCGCTCGGTCTGCCCATTTGACTAAGGATGGAAGGCAGAGGAAAAGGATAAATGCACCCCCAGTCGAGAACAGAACGCTTTCCAGAACTTGGAAACAAACTGGGTCCCCCCACCTGACACCATATCGGAGGGAACCCGGTGAAGCTTCACGATCTCATTTATAAACACCTGAGCAAAGTCTTGGCATTCGGAAGTGCTGGTAATGTGACAAAGTTAACAATTTTACTGAATCTATCTACGACCACCAAGACAACAGTTTCGCCTGCAGATACCGGTAGGTAAGTAATAAAATCCATGGACCGATGTGTCCATGGCCTGGAAGGAATAGGTAGCGTAAGAAGAGTACCAGATGGACGTGTATGCGATACTTTAGAACGCGCCAAATACTACAAGCAGACAACACCTGTTCAATCACATCCCAATGGAACCCCGGCCACCAAAAACGACGAGAAAGGAGGTCCGCGGTTGCCTTACTACCTGGATGACCAGCAAGCACAGAGTTGTGATGTTCTCTAATTACTTTGCGGCGCAGATTAGATGGTACAAATAACCTTCCTGAAGGGCAGGAGGCAGGAGCGTCCCCTTGACCCTCCAACACCTCACCCTCCAGTTAAAAGTACAATGCCAAAATGACTTCCCCCTTCTGCAAAATTGGGGCAGAGTTCTCATGGTCACCACCACCAGGGAAACTCCGGGACAAAGAACAGCCTTGACGTTTTTGACCCCTGGATGGAAAATGACAACAAAATTGAACCTAGTAAAAAACAGGGACCATCTAGCTTGCCTAGGGTTGAGACGTTTAGCCAATTGAAGATATGACAGGTTCTTATGGTCAGTGATAACAGTAATAGGATGGACAGCCCCCTCCAACCAATGTCGCCATTCTTCGGACTCCAATTTGATTGCTAAAAGTTCCCTATTACCCACGTCATAATTTCTCTCAGCCGAATACAATTTCTTAGAAAAGAAAATGCATGGACTCCATTTACGAGGGGACGGACCCTGAGACAGCACAGCCCCAACCCCCACCTCTGACGCATCAATTTCTACAATAAAGGATTGGGAAACATTGGGTTGACTGAGTATAATTGCAGTGGCAAAACAGCCCTTTAGGGAGGAAAAAGCCTGCAGGGTGGCATCCGACCATTTAAAAAAAATCAGACCCCTTCCTTATGTCAGTGAAGGCTTTCACAATTACCAATTAATTTTGGATGAATTTCTGGTAAAAATTAGTAAAGCCCAAAAAACGCTGTAGAGCCTTCAGGTTCTCGGGACAGTCGCGATCAAGGACTGCACAGATCTTCTCCGGATCCATCTGAAAACTCGAAGATGATAACAGGTACCCCAAAAACTGTACCTCCTGGGTGGCAAAAACACATTTTTCTAGTTTGGCATATAGTTTGTTATCTTTTAATATCTGAAGCACCCATTTAACATGCCCCCGATGTATCTCAAAATCAGGTGAGTAAACCAAAATATCATCCAGATAGACCACCACAAACCTGCCCACCAAATGATGGAAAATATCATTAATGAAATGCTGGAATACTGCAGGAGCATTGGTCAGACCGAAAGGCATAACCAGACTCTCGAAATGCCAGATTGTAGGCTCTCCTTAATAGAGATGAGCGTTGTTCTACTCGAACTGTTCGCCAATCTCAAATTCGAGCTGTTTTGGGCGGTGTTCGAGACATTCGGCGAACATGAACAATTTGAGAAAAATTCGGCTGTTCGAGGTTATGTTCGATAACTGTTCGTGCACCAAAATCATAACTGGATTTTTTCTCAGTAATGATGAAAATTAATGTTAATACGCAGTTTGAGTGTACAGCGGGGTGGGGGGAGGGGCAGGAGATGGATCTCTGCAGGAACAATGAAGATCTCCATTTTTTTTTTCTCTTTCCCGCATTTACAGTGGGGAGGTGCAATCTGTCAGCCTATCAGCAGCGCACACACGGAGCGAAGTGCTTTTTTTCACACAAGCAAGGGCATGTGTCATTGGCAGTGTATGTCACATGTTCTTGCCCTATAAGACCAAGCCATTTTCCCCGTCGCCACCATTTTCTCACTGCTGCAGCTGCGTGTTAGACGGCACCGCTGTTGCTGTGTGCGCTATACCTTGTTAATTTCAAGCCAATTTTCGCACAAATCTACAGATAGCTTGGGAGTAGGGAATAGTTGTGATTACAGTCCTTTTAAGGACTAGGTTACAGCATTTCCTACAACTTTTATCAGGCAGGTCTGTGCTCTTAAATAGATAGATTGTGGGAGTAAAGACTAATTGTAATTGGAGTCCTTTTCAGGACTAGGTTACATCAGTTCCTATCAGTTTTTGCCAGGCAGGTCTGTGCCAGTGCTGTGCAAGTTTTTTTCACAGCATTTGGCTGAATCTAGCAAAGCTAATCCTTTTTGGCCTATTGCAGAGTGTGTTAGTCAGTGGAGTAGCCTATCTGTGTTGCAAGATATACCACCTGTGTATAGAATACCAATTTTTTTACTGCACCTAGTGAAGTAAAATCTTTTGGGCATAGCATCATTCTATTAGTCCATCTATACTGACCTCCATCAGGTTGCAAATTGAATATAATTTTTTTCTGCATCTAGCTCTGAAAAAATATTGGGCTTCTAGCTGTGTGTGGGACTTGTTGTATTAGTCCATCTATACTGACCTCCATCAAGTTGCAAACTGCATATATTTTTTTCTTCATCTACCTCTGAAAAAATATTGGGCTTCTAGCTGTGTGTGGGACTTGTTCTATTAATCCATCTATACAGACCTCCATCAGGTTGCAAACTGAATATATTTTTTTCTGCATCTACCTCTGAAAAAATATTGGGCTTCTAGCTGTGTGTGGGACTTGTTGTATTAGTCCATCTATACTGACCTCCATCAGGTTGCAAATTGAATATAATTTTTTTCTGCATCTAGCTCTGAAAAAATATTGGGCTTCTAGCTGTGTGTGGGACTTGTTGTATTAGTCCATCTATACTGACCTCCATCAGGTTGCAAACTGCATATATTTTTTTCTTCATCTACCTCTGAAAAAATATTGGGCTTCTAGCTGTGTGTGGGACTTGTTCTATTAATCCATCTATACAGACCTCCATCAGGTTGCAAACTGAATATATTTTTTTCTGCATCTACCTCTGAAAAAATATTGGGCTTCTAGCTGTGTGTGAGACTTGTTCTATTAATCCATCTATACAGACCTCCATCAGGTTGCAAACTGAATATATTTTTTTCTACATCTACCTCTGAAAAAATATTGGGCTTCTAGCTGTGTGTGGGACTTGTTGTACTAGTCCATCTATACTGACCTCCATCAGGTTGCAAACTGAATATATTTTTTTCTGCATCTACCTCTGAAAAAATATTGGGCTTCTAGCTGTGTGTGGGACTTGTTCTATTAATCCATCTATACAGACCTCCATCAGGTTGCAAACTGAATATATTTTTTCTGCATCTACCTCTGAAAAAATATTGGGCTTCTAGCTGTGTGTGGGACTTGTTGTATTAGTCCATCTATACTGACCTCCATCAGGTTGCAAACTGAATATATTTTTTTCTGCATCTACCTCTGAAAAAATATTGGGCTTCTAGCTGTGTGTGGGACTTGTTCTATTAATCCATCTATACAGACCTCCATCAGGTTGCAAACTGAATATATTTTTTTCTGCATCTACCTCTGAAAAAATATTTGGCCTTCTAGCAGTGTGTGGGACTTTCTCTATTAGTCCATCTATACTGACCTCCATCAGGTTGCAAATTAAAAATAATTTTTATCTGCATCTAGCTCTGAAAAAATATTTGGCCTTCTAGCAGTGTGTGGGACTTTCTCTATTAGTCCATCTATACTGACCTCCATCAGGTTGCAAATTGAATATAATTATTTTCTGCATCTAACCCAGCCAATAGTTTTGGCCTAATACCACAGTTTGGCCACTCAGCTCTGCTCGGTTCCCATCCATTGTTTTTTTGTGCAAACAACTCCAGAGTTGTTGTATTAGTCCATCTATACTGACCTCCATCAGGTTGCAAATTGAATATAATTTTTTTCTGCATCTAGCTCTGAAAAAATATTGGGCTTCTAGCTGTGTGTGGGACTTGTTGTATTAGTCCATCTATACTGACCTCAATCAGGTTGCAAACTGCATATATTTTTTTCTTCATCTACCTCTGAAAAAATATTGGGCTTCTAGCTGTGTGTGGGACTTGTTCTATTAATCCATCTATACAGACCTCCATCAGGTTGCAAACTGAATATATTTTTTTCTGCATCTACCTCTAAAAAAATATTGGGCTTCTAGCTGTGTGTGAGACTTGTTCTATTAATCCATCTATACAGACCTCCATCAGGTTGCAAACTGAATATATTTTTTTCTACATCTACCTCTGAAAAAATATTGGGCTTCTAGCTGTGTGTGGGACTTGTTGTACTAGTCCATCTATACTGACCTCCATCAGGTTGCAAACTGAATATATTTTTTTCTGCATCTACCTCTGAAAAAATATTGGGCTTCTAGCTGTGTGTGGGACTTGTTCTATTAATCCATCTATACAGACCTCCATCAGGTTGCAAACTGAATATATTTTTTCTGCATCTACCTCTGAAAAAATATTGGGCTTCTAGCTGTGTGTGGGACTTCTTGTATTAGTCCATCTATACTGACCTCCATCAGGTTGCAAACTGAATATATTTTTTTCTGCATCTACCTCTGAAAAAATATTGGGCTTCTAGCTATGTGTGGGACTTGTTGTATTAGTCCATCTATACTGACCTCCATCAGGTTGCAAACTGAATATATTTTTTTCTGCATCTACCTCTGAAAAAATATTGGGCTTCTAGCTGTGTGTGGGACTTGTTCTATTAATCCATCTATACAGACCTCCATCAGGTTGCAAACTGAATATATTTTTTTCTGCATCTACCTCTGAAAAAATATTTGGCCTTCTAGCAGTGTGTGGGACTTTCTCTATTAGTCCATCTATACTGACCTCCATCAGGTTGCAAATTAAAAATAATTTTTATCTGCATCTAGCTCTGAAAAAATATTTGGCCTTCTAGCAGTGTGTGGGACTTGTTCTATTAGTCCATCTATACTGACCTCCATCAGGTTGCAAATTGAATATAATTTTTTTCTGCATCTAACCCAGCCAATAGTTTTGGCCTAATACCACAGTTTGGCCACTCAGCTCTGCTCGGTTCCCATCCATTGTTTTTTTGTGCAAACAACTCCAGAGTTGTGAATTAGTTAACCACCAAAATGAGTGGAGAAAGGCCTGCTGCTGGTGGAAAGGGGAATAGGCGTGTTGGGAAGGGGAAAAAAGGTTGTGTCCGTGGGGTAGGTGTTAAAGCAACAGTAACATCTGCAGAAGAAAGACCATCTTCCAGCCAAACTAAAATGTCTACTTCTTTTAGCGGACAATGTGATAAGATCCCTTTCTTACGGCCACGCCAATCGCTACAAATTCCAGATGAGGCACAAAAACAGCAGGTGCTTCAACGGATATCAAGTGCTCCTTTAAGTGGGCTCTCCTCCACATCAACTTCAACATCACAAATACTCCAGTCCTCAAAGGTGTCACCCCAATCGCACTTGCTTCCTCACAGCTCCCAAATCTCCAGCTGCCCGTCTGAGTATGAGGTAGAACAGATGGTTGAGTCTGCAGAGCTGTTTACTCATACTATAGACTGGGAATCAGAGGTCGACTCCAGCGCTTCTGTGAATCCAGACGAGGAAATGATCTGCACTGATGCCCAGAATCTTTATGAGTCGGATCCAGGACCAGACGCAGAAGTTTCTGACCATAATGTAGACCCTCATTCCCAAACTGTAACTCCTGTTGGTGGAGACAATGAGGAAGACGATGATAAGACTCAAATACCTGATTGGAGCGACAACTTTAGTTTTTTGTCAGGGCAGGAACAGGTTGGCTCTGAGGACGACGGGTGTGATAACGCACAGGGTGATGATGATGAGGTTGGAGATCCCACTTACTGTCAACCCACAGTCAGCCAAGAGATGAGGTCAGCAGAGGAGGTGGAGGAAGATGCTAGTGACGACGAGGTCAGGTTGCGCCTTCCTGGACAGAGACGTAGTACTGGAAGCACGTCAACAACTGCATCCTCAAACACAACTCTGCCTATCACCACAAGTCGTGGTGGCTCTTCAGGTCGCATGGGTGCTAAGCCTTGCATAGCCTGGGCATTTTTTCAGATCGATAAAGATGACCCAACTCGTGTTATCTGTAACATTTGTCAGCAAAAGCTAAGTAGAGGCCAAAAAATACATAGTTTGAGTACTTCATGCATGAACCGGCACATGGACATGAAGCATAAGTTGCAGTGGGAAGCTCAGTGTGCTACAATGCAGTCTAGCCGGCCCGGCCAACCACCGTCTGCCATATCTTGTGCATCCGCGGCCTCTTCATCCTCTGTGACTGGGGGGACAGCAGTCACACCTGTTTTGGGGCGCAGACCTGCCACCTCTTTACCCGCAACAGCCAGCGTGATTGGCAGGTCATCACTTTCTTTGGAGGTGGTAACACCAGCTGGTGTTGAGCGCTGTCCGACATCGATAGCACCACCTTTGGATCAAGGCAACCTAACATGTCCGCCTGCATCTTCCTCACAGACCGGCAGTTTGCCGGGGACACCCTTATCAACCCCGTCTAAGCACAATAGCCAGCCCTCGGTCCCTCAGATGTGGACAAGTAAAAGACCATTTCCTCCTAGCCATGAGAAAGCTAAGAGTTTGAATTTCACCATCTGCAAGTTCTTGGCTACAGAAATGCTGCCTTTCCGCCTGGTGGACACAGAGGATTTTCGAGACCTTATATCCGTCGCAGTGCCCCAGTACCAGATGCCCAGTCGGCACTACTTCTCAAAGAAAGGTGTGCCTGCGCTCCACCAGCATGTCGCACACAACATCACCGCTTCTTTGAGAAACTCTGTGTGTGACAGGGTGCATTTCACCACAGACACTTGGACGAGTAGGCATGGACAGGGGCGTTACATGTCGCTGACTGGGCACTGGGTAACTATGGTGACAGCAGGACAAGGGGCTGCTGTCCAAGTCTTGCCGTCCCCACGAGTTGTGCGGCAATCCTCTTTATGTCAAAGTTCCTCCACTGCTTCTGCCTCCTCAACCTCCTCTTGGTCTTCCACCTGCACCCAAAGCCTGTCTGGTCATGCCACAAGCTTTCTAACTGCGCAGAAGGGATCCTGCACACCTCCTTACTATGCTGGCAGTAGGGCTCAACGTCATCAGGCGGTTTTTACATTGAAATGTCTGGGAAATGTGAGTCGCACAGCTGAGGAGTTGTGGTCAGCTCTGGAGAACCAATTTCATGAATGGTTGTCTCCACTGGACCTGAAACCAGGGAAGGCCGTGTGCGACAATGCTGCAAACCTGGGTGCGGCCCTTCGCCGGGGCAATGTCACACACGTGCATTGTATGGCTCAAATGTTGAACCTGGTTGTCCAGCAATTTTTAGCCCACTATCCCAGACTAGATGGCCTTCTGCAGAGGGCACGGTCGCTGTGTGCTCACTTTCGCCGTTCGCATCCCGCAGCTCAGCGACTTACATCTCTACAGAAGTCGTTGGGCCTGCCACTTCACCGGCTAAAATGCGATGTGCCTACCCGGTGGAATTCAACTCTGCACATGTTGCAGCGACTGTGGCAGCACCGACAAGCCCTGGTGCAATACGTTCTGACGTATAGCCTGGGCCAACGAGATCCAGAGGTGGGGCAAATCACGCTGGAGGAGTGGTCTCAGATCAGGGACCTATGCACCCTTCTGCACAGTTTTGAAATGGCGACGAAGATGTTTAGTGCTGACGATGCCATTATCAGCATGACTATTCCGGTGATTTACATGCTGGAGCACATGTTAAACAGAATTCGGAGTCAGGTGGTGGCACAAGAGGAGGTGGAGGAAGTAGAGGAGGAGGAGTTGTATGCGGAAGGGCTAACATCTGCAAGGTCCAGACGGTCGGCAGCACCAAGGCGGCAGGCATGTGAGGGTGGGGGAGATGGTTTTACCAGGGCGCATGGTAGCAGCCAAACTAGTGAGGAAGGTGCAGGAGCCCAGGAAGAAGTGGAGGACGAACTGATGGAAGACTCATCAGATGAGGGAGACCTTGATCACATTTCTGTTGTGCGAGGTTGGGGGGAGAGGACAGAGGAAGGAAGCATGATTGCTACCTCGCCACCAACCCCACAGGGACTTGGTGCTCCTGGATGCGCAACACACATGAGTGCCTTCTTGCTGCACTACCTGAAACATGACCCTCGAATTGTGAGAATTAGAAATAATCCTGACTACTGGGTTGCCACACTGTTAGATCCCCGGTACAAAAGTAAATTTGCAGAAATTATTCCTGCCATAGAAAGGGATGCACGCATGCAGGAGTATCAGCAGAGACTGTTGCAGAATCTTACATGTGCTTTTCCACAAAATACCAGTGGTGCACGTAGTGAATCTCACAGTTCCAACTTGCCAACCGTGGGACCGTCAAGTGTTCATCACTCAAACCGTAACAGAACCACAGTATCTGCTGGTAACATCAGTTTTGCGGAATCATTTCACCACTTTTTTAGCCCATCCTTTGCAAGGCCACAGGAGACAAGAAGTCTGACACATAGTCAACGCCTAGAGACGATGGTACAGGAGTATCTCCAAGTAAACATTGAAGCCACGACTGTGTCACTGGACCCTTGCTCTTTTTGGGCTTCCAATCTGGATAAATGGCCGGAGCTAGCCACTTACGCCTTGGAGATCTTGTCATGCCCCGCAGCCAGCGTTCTGTCTGAACGTGTGTTCAGCGCTGCTGGTGGTGTGCTGACAGATAAGCGCACGCGGCTCTCCACTGATAATGTAGACAGACTCACCTTCATAAAGATGAACAAATCATGGATCCGAAACGACTTTTCTACCCCTATGTCATCCTGGGGAGAGTAAAAGCTTGATGATTGGTTAAAATCACCCTACCAACCGTTTTAAGCTTTCAAATTACTAATCATGTTTATCTGCATCTTGGCTGGAAAATAATTTGGGCTTTGTAGCAGTGTGCAGCACTGATTCTATTAGGCCATCTATAATAAGCTCCACCAGATTTAAAATTACTAATCATGTTTATCTGTATCTTGACTGGAAAATAATTTGGGCTTTGTAGCAGTGTGCAGCACTGATCCTATTAGGCCATCTATACTAAAGCTTCACCAGATTTAAAATTAATAATAATTTTTAGCTGCATCTAGCCCGGAAAATAATTTTGGGGCTCCGAGATGCGCAAGACACATAAGTGCCTTCTTGCTGCACTACCTGCAGCATGACCCTCATATTGTCAGAATTCGAAGTAATCATGACTACTGGGTTGCCACACTCTTAGATCCCCCAAACTTTTCGATCAACCTTTTCATTTTAATAAAGACCAAAAAAATGGTCATTTTTGAAATTATAAGCATTAGCAGGTTGTTATAAACTGAAATCAAACAGTTTTCAACTCAAAACTTTATTCTAGGTGATGTTACATTTTCACATAGGACCCCTTGTTCGAAAGGAGCTTCTGAACTCTCTCGTCCATTGAATTTGTCAGGTTTTGGATGGTTTCTGCTTCAATTGTTTTGCATGAGGACAGAATACCCTCCCAGAGCTGTTGCTTAGATGTGAACTGCCTCCCGCCATCATAGACACTCCTTTTAATGATGCTCCAAAGGTTCTGAATGGGGTAGAGGTCAGGGGAGCATGGGGGTCACACCATAAGTTTGTCCCCTTTTATGCCCATATCAGCCAGAGATGCAGATGTTTTATGTGCAGCATGAGATGGTGCATTATCATGCAGAAAAATGATCTTGCTGTGAAATACACGGTTCTTCTTCTTGAACCATGGCAGGAAGTGCTGTTTGAGAAAATCCACATACATTATGGAGTTCATCTTTAGCGCCTTCAGGGATCCTAAAGGGGCCGACAATCTCACTCCCCATGATTCCAGCCCAAAACATTACTCCACCTCCTCCTTGTTGGCGCTGTAGCCGTGTTTGCGTGGGGTGTCCATCAACCAGCCATCCTCCACTCCATCCATCTGGACCATCGAGCGCTGCACGGCACTCATCCGTGAACAAAACAGTTTTGAAATCAGTCTTCATGTAATGTTTGGCCCACTGGAGCCGTTTCTGCTTGTGTGAAGTGGATAGAGGAGGTCGACAGGATGGCGTATGCACAGCTGCAAACCTCTGAAGGACCCTGCATCTTGTTGTTCGGGGGACGTTGGAGGCACCAGCAGCTTCAAAAACTTGTCTGCTGCTATGACAAGGCTTTTTTGCCGCTGCTCTTTCAACCTGACGTAATTGCCTGTAGGAAAGAGTCCTCAATTTGCCCTTATCAGCACGCACACGTGTGTACTGTGAATCAGCTACATACTTCTTGATTGCCAAGACACTTCATCCTGATCATCGCACAATGTTGATTGTAGTCATGCCTTGACCTAAACACTCCACAATTTGTTGCTTCTCAGCAGCCGACACATCCTTTTTCTTTCCCATTTTGGCAGAAAATGTAGGCTGCTTAATAATGTGAGACAGCCTTCTTAAGTAGTCTTGCCTTTCATTGGACACACCTGCCAAACTAATTAGCACAGGTGTCTGCAATTGCTTACAGTGATATAAAGAGCCCTGACACACATCACCATCAATGAGTTTAACTGACAAACAAACAAATTCTTCCCTTATCACTCCTAAACACTTTTTGCATAATAATTTGGAACACAGTGTACATGTGCTTTTCCACAAAACACCAGTGGTTCACGTAGTGAATCTTACAGTTCTAACTTGCCAACCGTGGTCTGTATGGAGTTGTTCAATAAAGGGCCCAAAATTAAGATAACATAGATGGGAGAGGTCTCTATGAATAGGAATTCCTAAGAATTTGATACCCTGTGAGGGCCAGGCAAAGGGAAAGTTGGACTGGATGGAATCCTATATGGATTTGGGGAGGGAGACATCGAGGGCCTCAGACTTCGCTGCATTGATTTTAAAATTTGACCATGTAACAAAGTGATCTATTTCAGCCATAACAGCATGGATGGATATATGTGATTGAGTGATATATACTAGGACATCATCAGCAAATAGAGAGCACTTGTACTCGGTGCCTCCCACCTCAATCCACCTAATATTGGGGTTATGGCGAATTGATGAGAGCAGGTGCTCCGTCACTAGGATGTATAAGAGAGGGGACAGAGAACATCCCTGCCTTGTCCCATTGGTGATTGTGAAAGGTGATGAAAATGTTCTGACGCGCCCCCTGGGCCTTGGGACACCCGGAGCCGTACCCTTTTTGGTGGATGCTGGTGGTTGTAGTCTCCGTGGCGGCAACCCGGTTCCGTGGCTCAGGGCGGTCAAACCAGTGGCGGAACTATTTATGTGGTTTTGATGTTTAAATGTCCGACTACGCCACCCGTGGATTGCGGTCAGAGTGAACCGCCGCTCCAGGGCAGACCACTGAGGCTGGTGTTGTGGGTGCAGCAGAGCGTAGCATAACTCCCCACGGGAGGAGTATAGCCTCAGGGCAGTGTATGCGGAGGATGGGGGTGATGGTGCAGGGCAGCAGCAGTAATGACACGGAGTCAGTGATGCAGTCCAGGGCCTTTACTCACAGTTCTTATTATCCAGACCACGTCTGCAGGTAACGGCTGCCCACGTCGTACTGTGCTCACCAGGTGAGGGGCTCAGACAACTCCCAGATAACTTTGGAGTGCTTCACAGGACCCCCTTTGTGTGTCCTTTGTCTGGCCTTTCTTACCAACCCTTCTGTTCGGCTGCCTCGGGCCTCCTCTTGGTAAACTTGGCGCCAGTTTCCCTGACCCTATGTGGTGCCTTCCTAGCGGGTGTAGCGAGGGGCTGCGCCACATAAAATGTCACAGCCTCCTGTTTCTAGCTGAGGGTCATTTCCTGCCTCCACTAGTTTCGGGGACCGGTCTCCCCCTTTGGCCTGACCCCTCCACGCAGGTGGATTCAGGCGTGCGGTGGCGACTCGCCCATCCGCACCCCTGAGATCCCTTCGTTCCTCGTTCCTGGAGCCTTCTCCGCTCCTCTTCCTTCCTTCTCCCTCTTCCAGGCCTGGGCCTCTGTTACTAGGCCCGCCTCCGGAGCAGAGCTCATGCAGAGCCCCTGCTCCCTGCCACTTCTGCTCAGACTTCTCTGCACTGAACTAAGATGGTGCCCACCTTTTATACTCCCTTCTCAATGCACCCAGGAACTGCTTCCTCCCTGCTCCTGCACTACAGGGTTCCCCTTCCTCAGTGTTCCCTCCCCCCACTCCAGCCAGGGACAGGGACTGTCGTGCCCATCTCAGGGGCATATTGGTCGCCCTGCCCCACGGCAATGTGGTGTAATGCATGCAGGTGTCGGGTCCTGATCCACACTACATCCTTACCTGAGAGTGAGATATCACACCTCTGGGTGAGGTGCAATACCTCTGTAGCAACTGAGCCCTCAGGGTGCTACAGTTCCATTTATCTTCAGCCTAGGTGACGTATTGCGATACAGGGCCGTGATTTTGGCTATAAAAGGGTCCCCTAGACCCCTACCCCAAGCTTTTTAAGAGAATCATATATGGCGTGCCAGGAGACTCTATGGAATGCTTTCTCAGCATCCAACGAGAGTATCTAATTACAAATTTTTAACTGCATCTAGCCCAGGAAATACTTTGTGCCTAGTAGCAGTGTCTGCTAGTCAGCGGATAATCCCGGCTGTTAAGCAAGCTACACCACCTGTAGTTTGGACACTTCATTTTTTCAAAGGAAATGCTTCGGAACCACGGGATACTCAGTGAAGAGCATCAGGAGGCACCCCAAGGCATAGGGGCTCGGACTGGCAGTAGGATGCCTTGCGGTGGACAGCCGAGCTCGATGCTTATAAAAGCTTTTTAACTGAAGCAGCTTTAGTGGACGCTACTGGAGCTGGAATTACGCGGCTGCTGGCATGAGACTTGCCCTCCAATAGATCCTTGTAAATGGATTTAAAGTGTATTTATTCAAATTAGAGAGACAATTTAAATTAAAAAGCTTAGAGCTGCCTCCACCACAGAGGGGCTCGCTCGACCCACCAGCAGAAAGGCACCAGTATTGGGAGAGGGGGGCTGGCCGTCAGGGTTCACCGCGGCTCTGGCACAAACCCGGCGACACGGAGGTGGCACGGGCAGGAGCGGACTGAACGTGTCGGCTTCTCACTTTTTGGATTTTAGAAGGGCATGACATGCCTATATCTGTGTCTGCCCCTCCTTTTACTCCTCCACCTCTTTTCTTTTCGCATGACTATATGTACTTGTCACTTTTCCATGTGTTAGTTGTGTCTTCTGAGCAGTTTGTCAGCTTTTGGACACCTTTGAAGGTGTTTTCTATGTGTTTCTATGTGTTTTTGTTTGCCTGCCATTGGTTTTAACGGTGTTTGAAGGTGTTCGACGAACAGTTCGACGAACAGTTCGGCGAACACACGGGTGTTCGACGAACCGAACCGAACTCAAACACTACGGGGGTGGCTCAACACTACTCCTTAAATCCAACTTGAAGAACATCTTAACTCCCACAGCCTGACTGAACAAATCCAAAATCAGACGAAGAGGATGGATCACGGATAGTAATTTGATTTAATTCCCGGAAATCTAAACAGGGACGTAGACCGCCATCTTTATTTTCTTCACAAAGAAGAACCTTGCCCCCACGGGCGAAGATGAGACTCTGATATGTCCCTTATCTAGACTTTCTGCAATGAAATCCTTCAAGGCTTTTCTCTCAGGGCCAGAAAGATCATACAGTTTTGACTTTGGTAGTTTAGCTCCGGGGGTCAGGTTAATAAGACAGTCATATGCACAATGAGGAGGCAAATCATGACACCCTCTGTCAGAAAAAAACATCCTCAAAACCAGACAAAAATGCAGGTAAGGTCTCTGTAAAGACTGTAGAAAGGGAAACATTTAAACAGTTCTCATGGCAGTAATTTCCCCACTCAATGATCTTCCTGGATCGCCAATTCACCAACGGATTGTGTTTCACCAACCAGGGGAGACCCAATACAATTGGAGTGGGAAGACCATCCAGGACATAGCAAGGAATTATCTCACAATGAACTGACCCCACCCTCAGTCTTACATTATGAACAATCTGAGTCAGAGCTTTCTGTGCAAGTGGCGCTGAGTCAATGGCGAAAATGGGAATGGGCTTAGCTAAAGTACAGCAAGCAAGGCCATGAGTTCTCAAAAACCCAGCATCAACCATGCTGACTCCAGCGCCACTGTCAACAAACACAGAAATGTTCTTGGTCTTGCTCTCTAGCACCACCTCTGCTATTAGGACAAACCGAGATCTGCAGGTAGATGATAAATGCAGCGCTTGCTTATTCAACTCCAGACTACCAATTGTTAATTGAGCTTCCTTTTGCTTAGGAATCGAAGGACAGGCCCCAATAAAATGTCCCTTTTTCCACAAAAAAAACATACGCCCTTTTCTTGCGGATCTCAGGGGAAACATATGATGCAGAGGTACCGTCTAACTGGATGGGTTCTTCCACCTCCCCCAGTACTGGTTCACCGCTAGACCGCTCCCCGGGAAAAGGAGCATTACCCCAAAAAACAAGGCTTCGGAGAAGGTGATCTCATCCACCTATCCCGAAGGCGTCTATCAACACGTATAGCCAACAACATGGCAGCCTCCAAGGACTCCGGGGTCTCATACACTGCTAAAGCATTTTTCAACCTTTCAGTAAGGCCCTGACAAAATTGGCTTCTAAGAGCCGGGTCATTCCATTTTGTATCAGTTGCCCACCTGCGGAATTCAGAGCTATATGTCTCTACTGACCGATTCCCCTGCTGAAGGCGACGCAGCCTGGACTCACCCAAGGAAATTCGGTCAGGGTCATCATAAATGAGGGCTAGAGCCCCCAAAAAAACCTCCACAGACTGGAAACAAACAGAATCCTGCGGCAAAGAGAAAGCCCAGGATTGAGGGTCTCGTTGCAACAGTGAGATCACAATTCCTACCCGCTGTTCCTCATCTCCAGAGGAGTAAGGGCGAAGTTTAAAATACAGTTTGCAAGCTTCCTTGAACAGAAAAAACTTGTCCCTATCTCCTGAAAACCTGTTTGGGAGGGCAACCTCGGGTTCAAGCTGGACCGGCCTACCTGCATAGATCCCAACATTAGGGACCTGCAGCCGCTGTTGCTGCTGCTGAACCTCATAGGTCATTCACCTCCAGAGACAGCCTGAACAGCTTCTCTGCAAGCTCTGCAACAGGATCTATGAACCCCGGGAGAAAGAAAAAAGAAGACCACACCCAAAAAAAGACACATACACAAATTAAATCACGTGTTAGGTTTTTTTTTCCCTAGATGTGCACGGTCGGTGATAATGTCACACGTGGTTTGGGGAAGACTCAGTGCAACACGAAGGGAAGATGGGAAGGAAGCCCAAACACGAAGGGGAAATGGAGACCCCTAGGCAGATCTAATAACACCCTGCATACCCTACCATCCCTATATTGGTTGCACACCAATTGCCGAACAGGAAATCTAAGCCCTGTACACCCCTAGAGTTAGGCCCTGGATAGGGAGGGGGAGGGGTGGGCACTAGTCAGGCCCCACTACAAACTAAAGACAACAAGGAAGACAAACAAAGAGGATAACTTAGCTTAAGCAGACACCAGAGGGGAAATGCCAACTGTCCTCCAAGGGCACCAGAGAAGAAGCTAGATGACTGCTAGCACTCCAAGCCAGAGCCAAGGAACATAGAAATAGCACCCTGCAGCAAACTGAGGGTTTTTAACTCCCCTGCAAGGGTGTGTCAATTGACAGCAGGAGTGAGGTCGCCCCTGGGTCTTAACGTGAGAAGGATTAAGAAGGCGTCTGCAAAACCTGAGTGACTGTCTATAACACCTGACACACCCGTGAAAGTTATGTTTTAAAGTGGACATTTTTGGGTGGTATTTACACTAATTTTGAAAGGATATATACAGTGCTGGCCAAAAGTATTGGCACCCCTGCAATTCTGTCAGATAATACTCAGTTTCTTCTTGAAAATGATTGCAATCACAAATTCTTTGGTATTATTCTCTTCATTTAATTTGCTTGCAAGGAAAAAACACAAAAGAGAATGAAGCAAAAATCAAATCATTGATCATTTCACACAAAACTCCAAAAAAGGGCCGGACAAAAGTATTGGCACCCTCAGCCTAATACTTGGTTGCACAACCTTTAGCCAAAATAACTGCAAACAATCACTTCCGGTAACCATCAATGAGTTTCTTACAATGCTCTGCTGGAATTGTACATCATTCTTCTTTGGCAAACTGCTCCAGGTCCCTGATATTTGAAGGGTGCCTTCTCCAAACTGCCATTTTGAGATCTCTCCACAGGTGTTCTATGGGATTCAGGTCTGGACTCATTGCTGGCCACCTTAGAAGTCTCCAGTGCTTTCTCTCAAACCATTTTATAGTGCTTTTGGAAGTGTGTTTTGGGTCATTGTCCTGCTGGAAGACCCATGACCTCTGAGGGAGACCCAGCTTTCTCACACTGGGCCCTACATTATGCTGCAAAATTTGTTGGTAGTCTTCAGACTTCATAATGCCATGCACACGGTCAAGCAGTCCAGTGCCAGAGGCAGCAAAGCAACCCCAAAACATCAGGGAACCTCTGCCATGCTTGACTGTAGGGACCGTGTTCTTTTCTTTGAATGCCTCTTTTTTTTTCCTGTACACTCTATGTTGATGCTTTTTCCCAAAAAGCTCTACTTTTGTCTCATCTGACCAGAGAACATTCTTCCAAAACGTTTTAGGCTTTCTCAGGTAAGTTTTGGCAAACTCCAGCCTGGCTTTTTTATGTCTCGGGGTAAGAAGTGGGGTCTTCCTGGGTATCCTACCATACAGTCCCTTTTCATTCAGACGCCGACGGATAGTACGGGTTGACACTGTTGTACCCTCGGACTGCAGGGCAGCTTGAACTTGTTTGGATGTTAGTCGAGGTTCTTTATCCACCATCCGCACAATCTTGCGTTGAAATCTCTCGTCAATTTTTCTTTTCCGTCCACATCTAGGGAGGTTAGCCACAGTGCCATGGGCTTTAAACTTCTTGATGACACTGCGTATGGAAGACACAGGAGCATTCAGGTCTTTGGAGATGGACTTGTAGCCTTGAGATTGCTCATGCTTCCTCACAATTTGGTTTCTCAAGTCCTCAGACAGTTCTTTGGTCTTCTTTCTTTTCTCCATGCTCAATGTGGTACACACAAGGACACAGGACAGAGGTTGAGTCAACTTTAATGCATGTTAACTGGCTGCAAGTGTGATTTAGTTATTGCCAACACCTGTTAGGTGCCACAGGTAAGTTACAGGTGCTGTTAATTACACGAATTAGAGAAGCATCACATGATTTTTCAAACAGTGCCAATACTTTTGTCCACTCCCTTTTTTAGGTTTGGTGTGGAATTATATCCAATTTAATTTAGGACAATTCTTTTTGTGTTTTTTCATTGAAGACAAATTAAATGAAGAGAATAATACCAAAGAATTTGTGATTGCAATCATTTTCAGGAAGAAACTGAGTATTATCTGACAGAATTGCAGGGGTGCCAATACTTTTAGCCAACACTGTACAGCTTGTTGCCTCTCCTTCCAAATCATATTGATGTCCATATAATGCATGGATGGGTCAGGTCTCCCAGAGTGTCTCTCCATTCTAGTTCATAGACTGATGTCCCATGCAAGGAACCCAATCTATGATATACATATGCACTAATAGAAACAACTACTTTAACCTTTGCATTAATTATTTTTTACTTAGTGGAGACACTGTGTATGAGTTTTGGGGGAGGAATTGTATGTATACTGAAATGGTATGCAAGGAAAGAAAAGATACAAAAGACTATGATAATCAAACCTTGGTTTCTTATACTCTTACTCCATGGAAATGTAATAAACTTTACTGTTTGAATCCTATATTTTGTTTATGTGCTGTTCTTACATTATCATCATCTTATTTTAGACAGGTAAAATTTAAAGGTAGCTTTATAAGCTTAGAGAAAAAATAGCCAGTGGTTCATGCATGGTAGCATGATCCTCAAGATTAGAGTGCTGCCCGTGCTGAATTTATTAGAATATTGAAATTAGAGCAATGAATGTGGAGAGTATATTTAATATTAGGGGGGACAATCCTTAGGATAAGTCATCAATATCTGATTGGTAGCTGTGAGACACCCGGAACCCCCATAAATCAGCTATTCCTGGTGCTAGTGGTGGCTGGTATTGCTCAGTTGTGCAGTTGCACAGCTTCATTAATGGTATAGTGGTCGCAGCTGGGTAATGCATATCTACCCCCTATTCGAATGGCCGCCGCCATTGGGAACAGCTGATTGGTGGGGCGGCTGAGTGTCAAAATGGCCATCAATGTAAAAGTTCTGGACAGCTCCTTTAAGTGCCTTATAAACCAAGTGCACATAAAATGCATTTTATTAACCGAACCCAAGTGTTTATGTTACTGTATAGTGGTTGGAAAGGGACATATGAGCCTTAATGCTCAAGGGTCTGTCTAAGTCTGCTCCGGTAGGACACAGCATTTCAGCTTGAAAGGTGACATCATTCAAAAGATACTGAAGTGCTCAGCTACTAACCATTGTCTAACGTCTCTATTCCTCACAATATTTCAAAGGAAATCAATATATATTGCTGTAGCAATTCTATGAGTTTATGTTGTGTAATGATACTTTTTTTGTTCCATGTCTCAAAAAATTACAACACAAGTAAACATACTGAAATAGCCTGGGGCCCATTTTGCACAGTATTTGCTCATATTATCAGTGTGGTGTCTTAAAGTCAGCTGCTTCATGTTAAAGAACACCCCATATTTATATTTTATTTGATTGTCTACTTTTACCTATTGGGTTTGCTACTTGTGAAATGCCATGAAGGAATAAAAAAAAACAAATATTCATAAATTAATAATTACCTATATGTTTATAACAAACGTCTTGAATTTTTGTTGTTATCCTGTATGCTCAGCAGTATTTATTCACATACTGTATTTCATAGGGAAACAAGAATGGATGACGGCAGGAGATAAAATATGTATTTGAAGAAAGACTCAAATGAGACTTGCAAGAAAAAGACATGTCGTTATACAACACATCAATCTAAGAAAATGGCTCCTGCATTACATCATTTACAAGGGTTTATATCACCTCTGGCATTGTTTCTTTTAAGGAAAATGAAATGCTAGCATGTGTGAGGGAAAAGAAGAGGTTCTATTAGAATAATCTCTCCATAAGGAGGCTTTAACTGTAACCTACTTACTGACCCGTGAAGGGTAAATGCTACATTACTGGAGCCACATATTCATGCTACCCACTGAAAAAGACAGATGAGCTGTAGATTTACTTTAAATTACTCCAAGATGAATAAGCAGGTAGTGTAATCTGGAAGGAAATCATCATCTTCATCATGCACCTGCAGTTTAAGTGGTACAGGTCCTGACAGGGGATTATCGTTTAGCCAAAGATGATTTTCATTGGTTTTCCGAATGGACTTATGTAAACGACTCCCTGCCATTTCAAAGACATAGCATTGTAATTTTAACTTTATGTACTGTATAAACGGTTTTGCTTGACACAAATTAAAGGGGTTGTCCGGTGAAAACAAGTTATCACCTACCCATAGAATAGGCGAAAACCTGTTGATCGGTGGGTGTTCCGCCACTGGGACCTGGACTGAATGGTAGAACAATTAATTTTTAGCCCCATTTGAATGGAACAACTGTGTATATTCTCGACCAGCGCTCCATTTATTCGCTATAGTGCTTTTGAGCCCTCTTGGCTTTTTTCTGTAACCTCATAAACAAAGAAATGGAGCAGCAGTCAGTTATCTAACCTGCTGTACTATTAAGTAAGAGGATAAAACTTCCTCATCGGGGATAAAAGTTCTCCAATCTGCCAATTGGAGCAGTTCCCGGTGGTGGGACACCCATTCATCAGCAAATTATTACCTATCCTGTGACGTTTTTGTGATGCCTACTTTGCTACTCGCTAGCCCAACCTGAGATGGGGGGTACTTGGAACCGGGTCAGATGTTGGGGGTTGCAGTCGCGGCCTAGGCCCGGTCTGTGCCCAGGGTTGTCACAATCAAAAATAAGGGCTAGTAGGGACGGTGGTAATCGAGTGGATATAATGACTACGCCACCTGTGGAGTCTGGTGATTTGCCACCAGCGCTGCGGCAGTCCTCTGAGGCGCGATGTAGTGGCAGCAGAAGATGGTACTACTCCCCACAGGCGGAGCAGGGCCTCAGGGCAGAGAAGACGGATCAGGGGGAGTCGTAGTGGGTGGTGTAGTGCGGTGCCGCGCTGAAATAAGGAACCGGAGGCAATGGATGCAGTCTTCCAAGCTTTACTCACGTTGTTAGGTGTCAGCTGCAAGGCTTCTCCTTGCTCCTCACGGCGCGCTGCGGCCACCAGGAAGGGGTTCAGCACACTCCGGGTAGTTCGGGTGCATCAATCAGGAACCCCCTTCACCAGAGTGTTCCTAGACTTTCCCACTAGGTCCTCTCCTGTCCATATGTGGTGCGTGTTACAAGGCTGGGTCTCCCTCTGGCTATACACACAACAAGGGTACGGGTGGCGACTCCGCTCCGTCCTTTACCCGGTGGGATCCTCAAAGCCTCCGGGCTTTTTCGACTAGGACATGAAGTAGCAAAGCCAGATATCGGGGGCCGGTACCCCTTTTGCAGCAGGAGTCCCTCTGACTAGGCCAGAATAGTGAGGACAGGTGGCGTATGCCGCTCCGTCTGCATCCCTCTGGGATCCTTTTGCCTGTGGAGCTTGTCTCCTCTGCTCCCCTCCAGGACTTCTTAGGTAGGGACCTTGACCGGGTAGAGACAGCCGTTAACTCTAGCCCGCTCCTCGCCTCAAGGCCAGAGCACGAGGACCGTGTATCTTCAATCAGCTGCAGGTTCACACAGAAAGTCACGTTCAGTGATGAAGATCACAATCAAAGACCATAAGCCCAAGATGGCCGTTTATTAAATATGAATTTTGTGGTGTAAAATAAAGTGCGTCCTCCACCCTCACCCACTACATGGTTCCCCCTATCTTTGGTTCCCCCATCTCCTCTTATCCCGGCTGGGGCAGCACCCTGGTGCATATAAGGCCCCCTCAGGTGGGAGAGGTGTAGTGTTGGGTGATGTGGTGGGGTCCTGAGAGGTGCTCCTTCCTTACCTCGGAGAGGAGATACCACACCTCGCTCTGAGGTGCAGTACCCCTGTGGCGACTGAACCCTCAGGGGCGCCACATTTTCTCCCTGGATAACCCCTTCAAGATTAAAATTTAAAGTTATATAAAGACATGCTACACATCTCATTCATTGGAGTTGTCCAACTAGTGTATATTTTTTATACAGATCATAAAAAACTAAAAATCTTTACCACTTCCATGGATAGAAAAATGATCCAAAAATATTTTTTTTACATTTACTCATTTACTCCCATAGTATGATGCCATCTAGTGTCAAAGTGTATAGCAAATGCCCATATCCACGTAGCAAGCTGAGTGCTGGTGGTCACTATGCTCAGTCTCCCCAACCACTAGATCTTCTCTACTATTCTTTGCGTAGTGATCCTTTGTTTATTAACCAGCAGACTATACAAATTACTTCTACATTGCTGGTCAAGGAAATATCAGAGTCTGTGCAGTAGCACAACAATATACCGCAAAACAACAACTTCTTCTTGGAATTAACTGGTAACCCAACAAATATTATTTCTCTTCACTGAACTAGACTCTGTGGTAAAATTATTATTTGACTATGCAGAGTAACTTATTTACAACTGTCAGAGGGAGAAGGAGATTGACTACTGAATTTATTAGGGATTATATTAATAGCTGCCAGAGGGAAAAGGAGACAGACTAAGGAACTTGCTGGGAGCTATATTAACAACTGCCAGAGCGGAAATGAGAAAGACTAAGCAACTTACTTGGGAGTATATTTACAGCTACCAGAGGGGAAGGACATAAAAGAATATAAAAAAATTTGAAAATTATACTTTTGGGGTAGAAAATAATGCAAAGTATTAAAGTAAAATAGCGGATACCTTTTATGTGAACTTGATCTGTGGGATAAGACTTTTAACATTGGACTTAATATAAATTAAATGTGATAGGGTACTGTTACCATGGATCACAAATACAACTCTATGACCTGTAGTTTAAGTCAACATATGAAAAAATCTGATCTTATGAATGCCACAAAATGTAATCTGCCTGTTTTCCAGTGATCCAGAGATCTCCATTCATTTTCTTGTACGCTCTTACTTTCAATCCACTCTGTCTGCTAGACTCAGGAAATATATCTTCATTTGGAGGCTGTGCTATAAATTTCTAGCCTCTGAGACAGTGGGCAAGATCCTTTTTTGGATGGGAAGTGTAAGAGGTAAAATCATCTGCAGTCAAAAGCTGTTTTTTTTTAGTCTTTGTATGGAGATTGGTTTAAATTATCATTATTAATTCATATCTCAGAAATAGGACAATCTGTCATATTATTATCCCATGCTCACATGAAGTGGAGCAGCAGTAATCATCACTTTTATTTGGTGATACGTTGATCTCAGGCACACATGCTGAGACTTTCAATGTCAATGCACGGAACCATCAAGATAAATTTTCATATTAACCTTGGATGACTGCAATAGTAGCTCATCCTCCCGATGGGTGGTATTAGTAGACTTCATATCAGATTATGCGGTTATTAAGTACTAGCTGGTTCTTACATACATAGAAAAAATTCCAGAAAAGAGCTACAAAGCTTAGTGGAATAGAGATAAGGTTAAACAGATGAACTGGAATATAAGTTGGTATGAATGCAAAGTGTAGGCGCATGTTCACACTGGCCACTAAACAGACAAAACCTAAGATAAAAACAAAATGAGCAGATACCCTGCAGTAAATAAATAACAATAGTGCAAGAAAATATCATAGGGTACTTAGTTAACATAATTTTGATTAAAAGAAAATAGAAATAGAGATAATTAGTTTTGTGAGCAGGCCTCCATTACTACACACATCTATACAAACATGACATTGCTAAAACGTCTTCATTATGCTGTTGGATCAGCAAGTGTAGAAAACCACTCACATCCAGATGGAAACTGTCAGCTACCTGTTCATTGATTGTAAATGAGTCCACCTATTAGCAAGACAGCATCTGGAAAACATGGGCAGCCAAAAGCTACTCATTCTCTTTACCATGTGTAGTGTGGGAATAGCTATGATGGCTGCTTGTGCTGAAAACCTAGCAAATATGCTGGTCAAAACAGTTAGGGTTAAATACCAGGTACACGGCTTAAGGCTAGGGCTACACATGACCAAAAATGTCTATGTGCTGCTGCTAAATTGCAGCATAATGCAGGTGAATGGGGTTGCACTGCAGCCCCTAGTGTACCACGGCCATGACAAAAAGTCACAAAAAGTCAGACCCAGTGAGAGGTTTTACAACTTGCTTGTCGCTGTACCCTAATCTAAACGTCATATACAGGCGATGGAACCATTTTTATCAACAGCATTCTTTTGAATAAACACCATGCAGAATCTGCAGAGAAATGTGTAGCTTAGGCTGGGGCTGCATAGCGATTTTGGCAGCAACACAGGTCGCTATGTGCTGCTACATTGTAGCGCAATACAGGCGAATAGGGTCACATTGCAACCTAATGCAACAAGTTAATCACAAAAAATCTCTCTGGGTCTGACTTTTTTCGCAATTTGATTGTTGCAGTCCAGAGGTCTTAATATTACCTCATTCACCTGCATTACACTTGCTTGTCGCAATACGCTACGTTTTGCATTGCAATACACTGTGATGTAGCAGCGGCACATAGCGATCTTTGGCCCTTAAACTTGTGTTGCGGGAATCCCAGTTTTAGGAAGTGTGGCACCCCAGTTGTCTGGTTGCCACAGTGGTAGAAATACCATGTCTGAGAGCGAGCATGGGTTTTCCTGGTCAGAAGCAATATTGCATACCACACCTCCTGCCGCAGTTCAGGGAGGGGAGGAACCTGCCCTTTATAAACTGGATTTGGGGCGGGGTTAGTTAGTTAGTTCCAGAGGAAGGGACAGAGCAGCAACAAGGAGCTCTGTAGGAGCCAGGAGCTGAAGACCAGGGACTGGAAGCTAGCTAGCCGAGCTCATCCTGGCAGAAGACGCAGAGAACCGGACACCGGAGACGGGCTGTGGGGATATCTACATCCAGCAGCAGAAACCACCTGGCAGGGGATTTCAGGTCCTCTGGCCATAGAAAGCCCGGAGGCTCAGTCACACCCAAGGGACCGGCACCGCCATCGAGGAGCGGAAGGAACCAAAGGCCCCAAGTCACCAGCCATACTGGTGAGCACCACACGGTACACTCAGGGACGTGGGCTACTACACGACTACAGCAGGGTAGCCAGGAAGAGTGCAGTCAGACGGGAAGGCCTATACCTCCACCTGGCCAGGGGAACTTTTGTTCGCTCACAGACTGACCAGGCCTCTAATGTTAGCCAGTACTCCCGGCAGGGCCTTCTTCATTACCAACAGTAAAGACCCTGAACTGCACTGCACGGAGTCTGAGTCATTTCTGCTGCGCCCACGCACCACAACCCTCACCATCTATAGACGCTGCCCTGAGGCTATACTCCTCCCGTGGGGAGTTATACTACCCTCTGCTGTGCACACAACATCAGCCTCAGCGGTCTGCCCCGAAGCGGCGGTTCCCAGTGACGGCAATCCACGGGTGGCGTAGTCGGACATTTAAACATTGCAAAACCAAATAAACAGATCTGCCACTGGTTTGACCACCCTGAGCCACGGGACCGGGTCGCCGCCACGGAGACTACAACCCCCAGCATTACACAGAGACCCGGCTCCGGGTATTCCCCTATACACACGGCCCAGGGGGTGCATCAGCTTTGGCGCAGTCGGCAGGATTTCGTGCCCGCAACCACCGGGTACTGCGTGCCTGAAGAAAGACTGTGATATTTACCGTGGTGAAGTTTCCCGCCATCCGCAGCCGTTTTCCCGCCATTGGGCGCCATTTCTGGGACGCCACGCGGGAAGAAGAGGGGCGTGGACGCCAAAAGCGTGCGAGAGCTGAAGCCCTGCCTTACGTACTGACGCTGCGCAAGGTCCTGGAAGGAGCCCAGCGGACGCCGACGTCACCAGCGCGCGACGCAAGGTCCTTGACCCCGACTATCGCCTGCGGAGAAGAAGCAACGGAAGGTAGGCCACGGTTAACTAGGGGGGGAGGAAGACACCAGGAATGGAGGGAGCTCCCACCGCCAGTGTGGCTGCTGCCGCAGTGATGCCGTTCACGATGCCGTATATCCCTGGAGTGGCATGGTTACCCCAGTACTCAGGGGAGTCGCATATCCTGAGCGACTTTAAAGAAAGACTGTATAACCTATTCAAAGTATACCCCCTGTCCGAGGAACAAAAGTGAGCATCCTGACAGGCCAGTTAATCGGGGCAGCCCAAAAAGAAGTGAAGTCCGGGTCAGCCAGGGAAAAGGGGACTGTAAAGGAAATACTGGCCCGTCTAAAGGACACTTTTGATACCCGCACCTCAGCAGAGATTAAACTAAAATGTTATGGATGCAAACAGCGGGCACAAGATAGTATACAGGACTATGCTTTGAATTTGCAGGAGGCCCTGCGAGCAATTAAGCAGGCAGACCCAGTCCCTGACAGCGTGCGGAATGAAAATGAGCTGTTGACTGAACAGTTCATTGAGGGTCTACAGTCCAGCGCCCACCGAACCCAGTTGCGTGTAATGGCCTTGCAGAACCGTGATTTGGACTTTGCGCAGTTCAAAGACAGGGCCATCCGGGTGCTCCAAGAACCGGCATCAGGTGGCGCTGTAACCCACAGGCGCCCTGCTATTACCTATCACCAGGAGGCAGCGCCCTTGTCTGCAGAGCCCGTGGGAGCTGATGCACAGGCTTTGGACAAAGCCCCGGCTGCAGACCTGCACCATCAGGTCCAAGAACTGACCAAAATTGTTCCCCAGGAAAGATCCAGCTGGCTTCCAGTCCGGAAGACGTCCCTTGGAGCCGATGGAGGAGGATCCCATCATCCAGAGGAAGGCCCAGCGACCGCTATGACCAGGACGGACAACCCATCTGCCACCGCTGCAACCAACCAGGACATATGGCAAGGGACTGTCATTTAAACGGGCTCAACCTGGGGCAGAGGGCCGACCCCCCCGGTATAAGACCATCAGGCCCATAGTGCTGGCGTGATAAGTATGTAGGGGGATGACCCGTCTTGACTGTGGTGCTGGATGGCATTCCTATGAGTGCACTACTGGACACCGGGTCATAGGTAACCACCATCCCCTATGTGCTTTTTAAGCGGTACTGGAATGACTCAGATATTACCCGCTACCCAGATGACGATTTGAGAATCATCGCCAGCAATGGTCAGCCCGTACCACAGGTGGGATTCAAGTAGGTGACCATCAAAATAGGTAAAGTTGAACTGCCAGCGCAAGGACTGATTATTGTGGACATGGACCGTCGTGAAAGCCACCCTAAGTTAACCTTGGGTACTAATGTTATTGAAAATTGTCTTGCAGAGATAATTGTCATATTACAGCAGGTTGCGGTGAATGCCAGCTCCAGCCAGCAGCATGTCCTACAAAAAGAAGATCAGAGCCCTGATGAAAAGGCAACAGGTAGAACTGTCTGGTGGTGAGATTGGTAGCGTTAGGATGAGTGACCCGTTCCCTATCGCCATGCCCCCAAAAAGTGAAATGATGATCTGGTGCCGGACTGCAATCGGGTTAAGAGGAAGCCATGGTAGAACCCGTCTACTCAGACAGTAGGCCCACCATTTTGACAGCACGGGGGGTGGTCGATGTACGCCATGGGAGGGTACCCGTCCCCATCCTAAACATTGGGGAAAGAGAAGTATACTTGCCCCGGTATGCCACTCTAGCCAAATTGTTCACCGTTAACCAAAACTCTGTAAAGGCCGTGGAACCCTTGCCTCCATCTCAACCAGAGGAGGGCAATGGCTCCAAGAAACAAATGGAGGACTGGTGTCAGAAACTGCATGTGGGCATCGACTCCAATCCCTCATACCACAAACAGGGGACTTTGGGCAAGTAAAGGGGGTAGAACACCACATCCCCACGGGAGACCATCCACCCATAAAGGAAAGATACCGACCTGTACCCCCTGCACACTATCAGAATGCCAAGGGAATGTTGTGAGAAATGAAGAAGGCTGGGGTAATCAGAGACAGCTGTAGCCCCTGGGCAGCTCCACTAGTTCTTGTAAAAAGAAAGATGGCACCATGAAAATGTGTGTAGATTACAGGAAGGTCAACCGTATCACACACAAAGATGCATACCCGTTACCTAGGATAGAGGAATCTTTAGCAGCATTAAAGTCTGCTAACTTCTTCTCCACTTTGGATCTTACTATCGGGTACTGGCAGATTCCTGTAGCAGAGGCCGACAAGGAGAAGACCGCGTTCATCACCCCAATGGGTCTCAGCGAATTCAACTGTATGCCGTTCGGGCTCTGCAACGCGCCAGGAACCTTCCAGCGATTGATGGAGTGCTGTCTGGGGCACAGGAATTTCAAGACGGTCCTGCTATACCTGGACGATGTCATCGTGTATTCCAAAACATATGAGGACCATCTGAAACACCTGGCAGAGGTGTTTGACGCCCTGGCAGGCTACGGCCTAAAGGTGAAACCCTCCAAGTGTCATCTACTGAAAAAAAAGGTACAGTACCTGGGACACGTGGTGAGTGCTGACAGAGTAGCTCCCGACCCTGATAAGATCACAGTGATTAAAGACTGGCCAAGACTCTCCAGCATGAAGGAAGTGTGGCAGTTCCTCGGGTTGGTAGGCTACTACCGAAGATTCATCTCCGGGTTCACCAAAATGGCAGCCCCTATGCAAGATCTCCTGTTGGGTCAGTCAAAGACCAAGAATCAGAATCCGCCCTTCAGGTGGGACAAGCTGGAAGAGGAGTCTTTCCGCTAGCTGAAGATGGCCCTCATGGGGGATGAAATCCTGGCGTACCCTGATTACAGCCAGCCTTTTATTCTCCAAACAGACGCGAGCAACATCGGGCTAGGGGCGGTGCTGTCCCAGATCCAACAGGGCAGGAAGCTCCGGCCCACAGAAAGGAATCCTGAAAATTACAGCTCCTTCAAGCTAGAGTTCCTCGCGGTGGTATGGGCAGTGACAGAGCGCTTTAAACATTACCTTGCCTCTTCCAAGTTCACCGTGTACACGGACAACAACCCGTTGACACACCTGGACACTGCAAAACTTGGTGCCCTGGAGCAGAGATGGATGGCCCGCCTATCCAACTATGAGTTCACCATTAAATACCGGGCGGGACGCACAAATGCCAACGCAGACGCCCTGTCCAGGATGCCAAACTTGCCGGACGGAGGGGAAGATCCAGAAGAACTGGAAGAGATTGAACTCCCTGCGTTCCACCGTCGTGGGATTACCCAGTGTTCTCACCGTGTAAGGGACAGGCACTCTGCCACGTTCAATCCCTTACCCCACCACAGCTGGGCAGAGACGCAAGACAATGACCCAGCCATCCACCTGGTAAAAGAGATGCTGACACAGGCTGATGCCCGCCTTGACCCAGACGCTCCGGAAGAAATTAAACAGCTGTGGAAGGAGAAGAGTAAACTGTTTCTCTACAAGGGGAAGCTGTGCTGGAGAATTGTCAACTCCCGGACACATGAGCTGACCTGGCAGGTAGTGGTCCCGAGACGAGACGCGGCTATGGTCCTGGAGGCATACCACGACGGAGCAGGGCACTTTGGATGGAAGAATTTGGAGTTCCTGTTGCGTGAACGGTTCTTCTGAGTAGGCATGAGAGGGGCAATTGAGAGATGGTGCAGAGACTGCGGCCCGTGCAACCTGAGAAGAAAGGACCGTGCCAGCCAGAAGACTCCCCTGCAGTCCATCATCACCAAGCAGCCACTAGAACTGGTAGCCCTGGACCATGTGAAGCTGGCTTAAAGTAGGTCCGGGAACGTCTACGCCCTCACCATCGTAGACCATTACTCCCGGTTCTTGGTGGTGGTCCCTGTCAAGAACTTAACAGCTCAGACAGCAGCTAGAGCCTTCCAGCAGCACTTCTGCCGTCCACACGGGTATCCGGAGCAAGTGTTGACTGACGAAGGTCCAGCCTTCGAAGAGAAGGTCTTCCAGGAGTTCTGCAACCTGTATGGCTGCAAGAAGATAAGGACAACGCCCTATCACCCCCAAACCAACGGATTATGCGAGAAGATGAACCAGGTGGTGATAGACTTGCTGAAAATGTTGCCCCTGGAAGAACGCAGTCTGCGGCCTGAGAAACTGCCTGATCTGGTGGACTTGTATAACCACATCCCAGTAAATTCCACCAACTGCACCCCGGCTTACCTAAAGAGAGCAAGACCTGGTAAGCTGCCTATTGACCTGGATATGGGAGTCCTGACGCCTGAGGACACCTTGCCAGAGGCAGACTGGGATACAGAACGGCAGCAGCAGTACCGGAAAGTGCAGGAGAGTGTTGAGAGAAGTCTGTCTCAAGCAAGAGAAAGGCAAGAGAGGACTTACAACCAGCATGCTCCCGCTGCTCCCCTGGCACCTGGAGAGCGGGTCTTGAAGAGGAAGAGGCGGCTCCATAAGTTGGATGACCAGTGGGAGAAAGAACCGTACACCGTACTGCCATGAAAATCTGAAAGTATGCGTTATCAGTAAGGATGGAGGAGAGACCACAGCCACTGTCTCCAGAGACCACCTGAAGAAGTGTCCCGAGCAGCTGCAAAGCACTGATGAAGACCAAGATAGCCCTCAACCCGCAGAGGAAAGGGAAGAAATGGTCAGTACAGTACTCGGAGAATTTCCCCGGTCCTGGACACAAATTAACAACGCTATTGTGGTACTCATCCTTACCTTTCTCCAGCCAGCCCCTCAAGGGCCTACAGAAGAGCAAGTAGTGTTGGGAGAGCAACCGACCCCGGAGGCAGAAGATTCCATACCAGCAGCCCAGGAGAATCAACCCTCTGCTAGTAGTGAGCCTGCCGTACCCGTGGTAAGCCAAAGAGTACACAGATAGCTGCCCAACCTACCCGTAACATCTCAGAACACCTGTAGTGCAGACACTAGTGAGCCCACTACACAAGGGGTAGAGACAGGGGACCCAGAAAGAACACCACCAGATAGTGTGTTACGTAGGTCCACCAGGAGCACTAGAGGTCAGATGCCCGCTCGCTGGAGAATCTAAATGCAATGTATATATACCAGTATATTGCAACTGTTGAAACATTTAATGTTTGTTGCCTGCATACTAATTGTGTTTTTCTAGTTACCTGACAGGGTTTATGGACTAACAGGTTATGGACAATGAATAACCGGAACTATACCTTGTAAATAGTTGCACCTGTAAAGTGCCCCTTTTTGTCCCAGACCACAGAACAAAAACCCGTGGAGGTGGCTGAAGACGTGGTCCAACGCCAGATCATCGATGCCCTGTAGCCACCCCAGGGCCTACGTGGAGGGTTTGGGACGGGTCCCTCAAAATACATCTTGGGTGACATGGACACCTGGTTACTGAAGCCCCATGAACTATCAAGAATGAACTTCTTGTACATATGTTGTTGTGTTATTACTTATACCCTGTTATATATGTTTTCATAAAATGTGTTTAGTCCCAGGGTACTAAAATTCACTAGGGGGGAATGTGGCACCCCAGGGGTCTGGTTGCCACAGTGGTAGAAATACCATGTCTGAGAGCGAGCATGGGTTTTCCTGGTCAGGAGCAATATTGCATGCCACACCTCCTACCCCAGTCCAGGGAGGGGAGGAACCTGCCCTTTATAAACTGGATCTGGGGCAGGGTTAGTTAGTTCCAGAGGAAGGGACAGAGCAGCAGCAAGGAGCTCTGTAGGAGCCAGGAGCTGAAGACCAGGGACTGGAAGCAAGCAGAGCTCGTCCTGGCAGAAGACGCAGAGAACCGGACACCGGAGTCCGAGGCTGTGGGGATATCTACATCCAGCAGCAGAAACCACCTGGCAGGGGATTTCAGGTCCTCTGGCCATAGAAAGCCCGGAGGCTCAGTCACACACAAGGGACCGGCACCGTCATCGAGGAGCGGAAGGAACCAAAGGCCCCAAGTCACCAGCCATACTGGTGAGCACCACACGGTACACTCAGGGATGTGGGCTACTACACGACTACAGCAGGGTAGCCGGGAAGAGTGCAGTCAGATGGGAAGGCCTATACCTCCACCTGGCCAGGGGGACTCTTGTTCGCTCACAGACTGACCAGGTCTCTAATGTTAGCCAGTACTCCCGGCAGGGCCTTCTTCATTACCAACAGTAAAGACCCTGAACTGCACTGCACGGAGTCTGAGTCATTTCTGCTGCGCCCACGCACCACAACCCTCACCATCTATAGACGCTGCCCTGAGGCTATACTCCTCCCGTGGGGAGTTATACTACCCTCTGCTGCGCACACAACATCAGCCTCAGCGGTCTGCCCTGCAGCGGCGGTTCTCAGTGACCGCAATCCACGGGTGGTGTAGTCAGTAGTGTTGAGCATTCCGATACTGAAATATCGGGTATCGGCCGATATTCACTGTATCGGAATTCCGATACTTAATTCCGATACTTTTATAATATCGAATACCGGAATCGGAAGTTCCCATAATGCCTGCGCTCTGCAGTGTCTGTGAAGGATGACAAGCTGGGTGGCAGCGCTCAGCTGCGATCCAGCCTGTCATCAGAATGCCATCCCAGCGTGGGAGAATTCTCCTGATTGTTTAAAAGCCGGCGGGCGGTAAAAAGCCGCCGGCTTTTAAACAATCACACAGCCCCATACTGCTTCCCCGCAGCCTCCCACCCCGATCCTCCGCTCCCCTCACCACCTCCAATCCCAATCGTAAATTAGGACCGGGCGGGGAGCGCAGCACCAAGGAGTGAAGGACCCGGGCGGGGAAGCCGGCAGTGAAAAGACTTCACCGCCGGCTTTCCCGTTCTGTGCTGCGCTTTCCCGCCAGTTATTTCAAATGAACAGCTGAGGTATCAGGTGATGCCGATCAGCTGTTCATTTGAAGTCGCCGCGGTGCCCTCAGAGGGTTCATGTGAGTTCATGCTTGACTGCATGAACTCACATGAACTTTCCCACGGCCGCACAGGTCAGCCTCACCTCCCGGACCCGTCATGATTAGTGTGTGTGCGGGGTGTGTGTGCGGGGTGTGTGTGTGCGGGGTGTGTGTGCGCGGGGTGTGTGTGTGCGGGGTGTGTGTGCGCGGGGTGTGTGTGTGCGGGGTGTGTGTGTGCGGGGTGTGTGTGTGTGCGGGGTGTCTGTGCGGGGTGTCTGTGCGATGTGTCTGTGCGTGCAGGCAGACATAGGCCGATGTGACACTACTACTCCCATCGGCCTATGTCTGTCCCCCGTCCACTCGTGCCAGCAGGATCAGCTTGATGGGAGCAGTAGTTCCCATCAGCCTGATCCTGCTATTTAAATTGCCCTACTGTGTCCCCAATAAATGTTAGATACATGTCATTGGTGGCCAGTGGTTACCTAAAAGAAATTAGTTCATACATTACCTGTCCCCGCCGATCGCCACCTAAAATAAAGTAAAAAATAAAAAACTACACCTATACTCACCTAGACACCTAATTCCCCGAAGCCATCGATCTCCTGTAATAAAATATAAAATAATAAACCACAACCTTATCCTTACGCCTCCGTAGTAGTCCACGAGTGTCCCACGAAGATCTCCAGTTTAGAGCAGCCACTTAGAATGTGACCGCTCTGAACCGCTGCCGCCGCTAGAATGACGGGGCCGTAAGGGTTCACCGGAGTTCAGGCAGCACTGCTCCGGTTAGCTCCTTTACGGCACTGCTGTATCGTGAGAAATTCCCACGGTACAGCAGTGCCGTAAAGGAGGTCTCCGGAGCTGCGCTGCCTGAATGCACTCCGGTGACCTCAGTCAGTGGCTCCTGCTGCCGGGAGCGGACGTGTTCCCGGCAGCGTGAGCTTACAGCAGCCATGCACAGCTGTCACCTTCTCCAGATGTGACAGCTGTGCATGGGAGATCAGCGCAGGAACGTGGACAGGTAACTATTTTTTTTTAGTAAACTAAGAATTAAATAAAATGGTGTGTTTTATTTCAAATAAATTATTTTTTTCTGGGTGCAGTGTGTTTTTTCTTTTTAATACTTTGTAGGTTAGTAATGGGGGTGTCATATAGACGGCCATCATTACTAACCTGGGCTTCATGGCAGCTGGCGCTGACATGAACCCCACCACTATTACCCCCTGCCACCGCACCAGGGCAGCGTGGAAGAGCGAGGCTAAGTGCCAGAATTGGCGCATCCTATGGATGCGCCATTTCTGGGGCGGCTGACGGCTGGTGTTTCTAGCCTGGGAGGGGGCCAATATTCATGGCACCCTTCCTGAGCTATTAATATCAGCCCCCAGCTGTCTGCCTAGCCTTTGCTAGCTATTAAAATAGGGGGGACCCCACGTCATTTTTTTTGGGGGGGTCCCCCATTTTAATAGCTAGTAAAGGCTAGGTATTCAGCTGGGGGCTGATATTAGTAGCCTGGGAAGCTCCGTGGGTTTTACCCCCTTCCCAGGCTTCAAACATCTGCCCCAGCCGTCTGCTTAACCTCCGCTAGAGACTAAAATTATGGGGGATCCCACGCCATTTTTTTTTTAAATAAATCCTTTATTTTAACACTAAATGACATTTGAGGAGTTAATAAAGATGCAGTCCCTAAATTATTATTTATTTTTTAATTAATTTTTCCCAAAACTTTTGACGTGGGCTTCGCCATATTTTTGTATGCCAGCCAGGTACAGCATCCAGCTTCTATGAACGCGCCATTTTCCGGGGCGGCCGCGGACTGCAATTTTCAGCGGGGGGGGGGGGGGGGGGGGCAGAAAGCTTGGGCCTCCCTGCGCTGCAGATTCCAGCCCCCAGCTGCCTAGTTGTACCTGGCTGGACACAAAAATAGGGAGAAGCTCCACGTTTTTTTTTTTTTTAATTATTTCATGAAATTCATGGAATAATTAAGAAAAAAAGGGCTTCCCTATATTGTTGTGTCTGGCCAGGTACAAATAGGCAGCTGGTGGTTGGGGGCAGCCCGTTCCTGCCTGCTGTACCTGGCTGGACACAAATATAGTGTGAAGCCCCACGTCAATTTTTTTTTAATTATTTCAGGAAATTCATGAAATAATTTAAAAAAAATTATGTGGGGCTTCGCCCTATATTTGTGTCCAGTCAGGTACAGCAGGCAGGAACGGGCTGCCCCCAACCACCAGCTGCCTATTTGTACCTGGCCGGACACAACAATATAGGGAAGCCCTTTTTTTTTTAAATTATTAAATGAAATAATTAAAAAAAAATTGACGTGGGGCTTCGCACTATATTTGTGTCCAGCCAGGTACAGCAGGCAGGAACGGGCTGCCCCCAACCACCAGCTGCCTATTTGTACCTAGCCGGACACAACAATATAGGGAAGCCCTTTTTTTCTTAATTATTCCATAAATTTCATGAAATAATTAAAAAAAAAAAATGTGTGGCGCTTCGCCCTATTTTTGTGTCCAGCCAGGTACAACTAGGCAGCTGGGGGCTGGAATCTGCAGCGCAGGGAGGCCCAAGCTTTCTGGGCCCCACCCGCTGCAAATTACAGTCCACAGCCGCCCCGGAAAATGGCGCGTTCATAGAAGCGCCATCTTCTGGCGCTGTACCCAACTCATCCAGGGCCCTGGTGCGGTGGCTCACTGGGTAATAAAGGGGTTAAGGCCAGCTTGGCATTATCAGCTGGCCCTAAGCCCGAAATTCATGGGGTCACGCCAATATTAGACATGACCGCCATGAATTTCTAGTAAAGTATTTAAAATTTCCCACGCTGTCAGTGACATGCATGAGGTGCGCCGAGTTCATTGGACATGACCTCGGCTCATCTGGATGCCGTCACAGCCAGACACTGAGGAGCGCAAGCGTGCCTGCGCTTATCAGTGTCTGCGGGATGATAGGCTGGATGGCAGCATTCTGCTGCGGTCCAGCCAGTCATCTCGATGTAGCAGAGCTGGAGCCGTCGTGGGAGCCATGGAAAGGTAAGGATGAGGTTGCTTTATTATTTTACTTTTATTGCAGGAGATCGTTGGCTTCAGCTGGAATGGGCTGCCCCCAACCACCAGCTGCCTATTTGTACCTGGCCGGACACAACAATATAGGGAAGCCCTTTTTTAAAAAAATTATTTCATGAAATAATTTAAAAAAAAAATGCGGGGGGCTTCGCCCTATTTTTGTGTCCAGCCAGGTACCACTAGGCAGCTGGGGGCTGGAATCCGCAGCGCAGGGAGACCCAAGCTTTCTGGGCCACCCCCGCTGCAAATTGCAGTCCGCAGCCGCCCCAGAAAATGGCGCGTTCATAGAAGCTCACTGGGTAATAAAGGGGTTAAGGCCAGCTTGGCATTATCAGCTGGCCCTAAGCCCGAAATTCATGGGGTCACGCCAATATTAGACATGACCACCATGAATTTCTATTAAAGTATTTAAAAAAACACAAACACCCAGAATAAAGTCCTTTAATTGAAATAAACACACAATTCTTTATTGTTCTAAATTAAACCATACTTACCATCACGCCCATTCCAGCTGAAGCCAACGATCTCCTGCAATAAAAGTAAAATAATAAAGCAACCTCATCCTTACCTTTCCATGGCTCCCACGACAGCTTCAGCTCTGCTACATCGAGATGACAGGCTGGACCGCAGGAGAATGCTGCCATCCAGCCTGTCATCCCGCAGACACTGAGAAGCGCAGGCATGCTTGTGCTCCTCAGTGTCTCGCTGTGATGGCATCCAGATGAGCCGAGGTCATGTCCAATGAACTCAGCTCACCTCATGCACGTCACTGACAGCGTGGGAAAATTCTCCTGCACTCAGCACTTCAGCGTGAGAATTTTCCCACGCTGTCAGTGACGTGCATGAGGTGAGCTGAGTTCATTGGACATGAACTCGGCTCATCTGGATGACGTCACAGAGAGACACTGAGGAGCGCAAGCATGCCTGCACTTCTCAGTGTCTGCGGGATGACAGGCTGGATGGCAGCGTTCTGCTGCGGTCCAGCCTGTCATCTCGATGTAGCAGAGCTGAAGCTGTCGTGGGAACCATGGAAAGGTAAGGATGAGGTTGCTTTATTATTTTTCTTTTATTGCAGGAGATCGTTGGCTTCAGCTGGAATGGGCGTGATGGTAAGTATGGTTTAATTTAGAACAATAAAGAATTGTGTCTTTATTTCAATTAAAGGACTTTATTCTGGGTGTTTGTGTTTTTTTTTTTAACTTTGACTATGGGGTTAGTAATGGGGGTGTCTTATAGACGCCTCTCCATTACTAACCTGGGCTTGATGTCAGCTGGCATTATAAGCTGACATCAACCCCAACCCTATTACCCCACTGCCACCGCTACAGGGCAGTGGGAAGAGCGAGGCTAAGTGCCAGAATTGGCGCATCCTATGGATGCGCCATTTCTGGGGCGGCTGACGGCTGGTGTTTCTAGCCTGGGAGGGGGCCAATATTCATGGCACCCTTCCTGGGCTATTAAAATCAGCCCCCAGCTGTCTGCCTAGCCTTTGCTAGCTATTAAATTAGGGGTGACCCCACGTTATTTTTTGGGGGGGTTCCCCCATTTTAATAGCTAGTAAAGGCTAGGTATTCAGCTGGGGGCTGATATTAGTAGCCTGGGAAGCTCCGTGGGTATTACCCCCTTCCCAGGCTTCAAACATTTGCCCCAGCTGTCTGCTTAACCTCCGCTAGAGCCTAAAATTAAGGGGAACCCCACGCCAATTTTTTTTTAAATAAATCCTTTACACTAAATGACAAGTACAGTAAGCAACACTGTCACTGTACTTCATATATATGTGACTGACATGTTTCTATCTATCTAATCTATGTATGATTCTCTATTCTTTCTATTCTAAATTGTCGGGTACAGATGCTGAATTGCCGGCCGGCTTTTTTAAAGAGACGGTGCATGAAAACACTAATATTTTTTTAAATAAATCCTTTACACTAAATGACAAGTACAGTAACCAACACTGTCACTGTACTTCATATATATGTGACTGACATGTTTCTATCTATCTAATCTATGTGTGAAGCTCTATTCTGTCTGTTATAAATTGTCGGGTACCGCTGCTGAATTGCCGGCCGGCTTTTTTAAAGAGACGGTGCATGAAAACACTAATATTTTTTAAAATAAATCCTTTACACTAAATGACAAGTACAGTAAGCAACACTGTCACTGTACTTCATATATATGTGACTGACATGTTTCTATCTATCTAATCTATGTGTGAAGCTCTATTCTTTCTGTTGTAAATTGTCGGGTACCGGTGTATGCGCTGATGAATTGCCGGCTTTTCATGTCATTCTACATTATTCTTAGTTGTTTTACTTCATGTAGAATTAACCTACAAGGAAAGAAAGGGTTTATTTTCATTCCGATATTTGTGTCCCATTGACTTGCATTGGTTTCCGGTATCGGAATCGGCGATATCCGATACTTTTTGGGTATCGGCCCGATCCAATCCGATACGATATTTCCTGATATCGGAAGGTATCGCTCAACACTAGTAGTCAGACATTTAAACATTGCAAAACCAAATAAACAGATCCGCCACTGGTTTGACCACCCTGAGCCACGGGACCGGGTCGCCGCCACGGAGACTACAACCCCCAGCATTATACAGAGACCCGGCTCCGGGTATTACCCTATACACACGGCCCAGGGGGTGCGTCAGAAGCACATACTGCATGCTTGTCAGGGTCCCTGTGTTAGAGAGCTGTAATGATATCCGTAACTGGGAGATCCAAAGGTGTTACCACAGATCAAAGATGTCAAAAGCTTTGACTACACTATAGGCGTTTACATTGGACAGCAGGACACCACATCTAAAGTAGGGAGTTCTGAGCAATGATCCTAGCGCTGCAGTGCTTATAGCCTATGTCTGACGTTCTCCTTTTTAACTGTATTTTATCATGTGTTTATATTTTAAATTATGTGTATCAATAAAATAAGTATTTTAATATAATTTCGGCTACTACTCCTTGTACTGCATAGGTTGTCTAGTGCTGCAGGCAGACACAAGGAGATGTTGTGTAGTAGTATCCTAATACATAGTAGCGGGAAATTTGAGATTCGCTTGTTGCATGAGCTATAATACCTAAGATTCAACAGTGCCTCAGGAGAAGAAGTGTAAAGCTTGTACCACCATAGGTGTGATGGGAACTTCTGTAGTCTATAACGTTCAAGTTTCTCTTCCTCTCAAGAGAGCCACTCTGTATTACTCATCCTTGAGTTGAATCTAGTATGTCACCTCTATCTTTGCATCACATCCGAATCCTAAAGTTTCTGAAATGCTTGATGGATGCTCCTGTGCTTTACATGTGGGACAATTATACAGGCAATGCTACATCTCAGTAGCACTGAGCATAGTTGTGCTTAGTTCTAGGACCACTTTGCTACATGTTTGTGATCTCTGTCAACAAGGGATGCCCCTTGAACCTAAATTCGCCTTACACATACCCAGTGAACTTCTCACTGGAGCTCAGCTCTAGGGCGATGGCACCTCACCACAAGATACAGATCCAATGGTCATCCAATTCTAGGTGCTGTTCCTCAAGCCTCAGCTCCAAACAGATGCTATTTCTCCTCCACTTATCATATAAAATCTAATATTTTTCACTGGTGGCCTCTATCTGGATAAAAGGCAAAAACATTGCTTGGGCCATCAATCTCCTGATCAGCACCTCTATTGCAATGCGGTGGCACACATTGTGACTGTCATCAAGGGTCACCCAGCAATAGTACCCTATCTAATAAAGTGGTCATAGTTGATATCCTAATGCAACAGGTTGTTCTAGTTCTACCTTACCAACTTTGCCCTATATTTGCAACTAGTGTATAAAAAAACTATAAAACTCAGTACAACCTCCACGATGCATACATACTTTTCTATTAAAACAATCAAATATGTGATATAGATGTAATTTCTCCGACTTTACGAACGCGATATGATAATGTGCTCCTAAACTCAGTAATGCCATTTACTTGTATGTATGCTTGTCACGGGGATTCAAAATCTCATTTATACCAAGCCCATCATTTACAGATGATCTATTGAAAATAGTAACAATTGTAAATGTGTGTCAAGCCTCTCCTTTCATGGAGAGAATGAAAATTTTAGTTTTGTATTGTATTGTAAAAAATCTATGTAAAAGTCATTACTGCTGTTATATATTGGATTTTTCATAAAAAGAATATAAAATATGTTGAATAATTTCAAAATTAGGGATATAAAATATTATTGATTGTAAATGCATGCACGCTCGCTGACTTCCACTTAATTCACTTCTAGCCCGGCTTCGTCTGTGAGCTTTAGTTAATCTCTTTATTGCTTGATATTATTACTGTTTCTGCTTTATTATCACTTTTCTGTAATTTAGGAAGAATGTCGGCATGCCAGGTGAATAAAACAAAATATAAAAAAGAATTTGGCTATTTACACATTTATGTGTGAAGTTATGAAGCCATATATTTATATATTATGATCTTAATATACTTTTTTCATTAAAAAGTATTTGATTTTAAAGGCTGCTTATTCAATAAGTGTTTTGTCATGCCACTCTGAAACACCTCTTCAGGTGATTTTGCAGGACCTTGCCATGAACAATATAATTATTACAATGTTAAAGTTATGACTCTTACCATATGGTGACACAAAAACAGAGTATCGTGTAAAAGTAATAAAGCATAATCAAAATGACATAAATTTGGTGTTGCCATAATCACGCTGACCCATAGAATAAAGTTAACATTTTATTTGTGCAGCAGATAAAAAGTGTAAAATTTATAATTTCATTCAAAACAAAAGAAGAATTGGTGTTTTTTTTTCTATTTCTTCCATGAATAATCAATAAAGGTTAGATATTAGGTTGTATCTACCCCCATAATGATACTAAAGACAAATAAAAAAAATTAAAAAAAACTCAGCCTGCAAAAAACAACTCATCATATAGCTAAACATCATGGATTCTGGAATTTGACAATGAAAAAAAAAAATGTGAATATTAAGGTCAAATTAGGCCTTGTCCTTAAAGGGAACCTCTTAGCTTCCCCAGTCTCCCAAAATCACCACAACATCTTTATTGAACCCTTTAAGTACTTCCTAACAAGCCCCTTTTCATGGCTTATAGATTTACTTTAGGAATCCCAATAAAATCAATTTTATAGCTGGGCTTGCAATGTTAATTTGTGGGTAACTAGAAGTGGGGATGTTGTTTATTCAGAAATGATCCTAATCAAGTTATTATGCCCTTTTGGGTATGAGTGACATCACTGGCTCTTTGCAAATCTCTGCCTCCCTGGCAATGCCAATGAAACAGTGTGTATCTTCCCCGGCTTCTTCGGTGCACTTTGCATGCCCAGAGAGGCAGCAGCGGCGTAGGACCCAGTCAGCAGCGAGATTTGGAAAGAGTTGGTGGTAACGGCTGTCTGAGTCCTGTGTCATCGGTGACCCATTAGGCATGTGCAGTGCACCAGTAAAGCTGGGGAGCATACATCCAGTTTCACTGTTAGGGTGATTAGGCATTGTTAGGGGCAGAGATTTCCAAAAAAACTAGTTAATGCTGCTTTTGATAATCCCACAGGGGCGTGATGACATGATTAGTGGGATGATTAGTCTGGGGAACTCAACGCCCTCACAACTAATCACTCGCTAATTAGCATGTTGCAAGCCCAGTTATAAAATTGGTTTTATGTAGATTAAAAAAAAGGAAAAGGGGCTCGTTAGAAAGCACAGTACATAAAAAGTTCAATAAAGACATTATGGTGGTTTGGGGAGCCTGGGGAAGCTTTCACATTTCATTTTAGGGGTTAAGGATGTCTAATGCTCATTTTGTTGTGCAATTAAATTGTTCCTGGGCACAATTTGTGATTCAAACGCCAAATATGGCTATCGTTGTGACATCAAGGTGATACATAACATTTTTCATGCACTCATTTTTAAAATCTTCCTAACTAGCAAGTACAGTATCATGCAAAGAGGAAATGTCAAAGATGCCATTTGATTGTTCAGTTGGGTTAAAATTATGTCAGATAAAATGGCTTACCCGAAACATCAGCGCAAATAGTATGCCACATACTGTATACTACCCTTTTATGTTAGTCTATGTATCCCTGACTTCTGGTAAATGGAAAGACCTTATTACTATTAAACAGAGGTGCACTTGACTAACTCTAGCCATTCGGGTAATTTCATAGAAGTGGACTGGCGGTGACACATGCACACTGCCATTATAGTTACAGAGGAGATTTTAGGACCCATGTTCTTCGGATCGGTCGAGTTCCCAGAGATCTTACATTTCAGTGCACCCTAAATGTAGGTTAGTTTATGGTTGAATGGGAATAATTTCTGTGCGGGCACATTTCGTTCTGCATAGCTACTATAGCAGAAGTATTTGTAAAGTAAAATAGAGATACTGTTCCTAACTAAACTAATTTTTTGCCAAAATGTCATATGCTCATAGTAAAACCTTCTTTTACTGGAGACCTGCTTTTCTTTTTAATATCCACGAGAAAAATGTTCTAGGAAATAGTCTTCAATAAAACAAAAGTAAGTGGTCAATAAAATAACGTCACCTTGGCATCTATTGATTTCTGTGGTGCAAGTTCTAATCGACAATCTAAACTACAATATGGAAAATGGTGTATGTGTTAGGTACCATGGTGTTGATTTACACCTGGAAGCTCTTACCTAGGGCTTGAACAATGACCCTACTATTATACAGGCAACCCCTTCTTGATGGCAACAATATTTATAATTTAATATAAACCCATGATATACTTACCTCCAAGACCGGCACAGCTCCTCTGATCTCAGCACCATATTCACATATCGCCAGTCACTTGATAAAAAGCAATGACTAGTGTACGCAGCAGCCAATCAGCAACCGCCTATTGGTTGTATTGGTTGTAGCCTTCACAGTTTTGCTTCAACAGAGGAAACACTAGTCCAAGAGGTAAGTGTGGCGCCCTGCTGCGCTTGGTGCCACAGAGCCCAGAAGGCTGCACGGACGGATTTTTCCACAAGAGGCCCTCACTGCATTCTAACACCTCCACCTTCCACCTCATACCAGCAGAGGGAGCCCTGTTAGGGAGATATAAAGGGAAGGTGGAGCCAGGCAGCTCAGTATGTGTTTAGTCTTCAGAGAGTTTAGTCTGAGATTAGTTGGAGAATAGTGTGCAGTGTGCTCAGACAGTGAGCAGCACACAGGCTGCTGTTAGAGGCAAGCTAGGCCTCCAGCAGCTCTGAAGCCAGACAGAGAGCGTGCTGACGTTCAGAGAGCGGTGAAGACACAGCACGCCAGCTGCCTTGTAGTGAAGGCCCCGAGCGTGGCCGACGGCGAGGAGAGAAGGAGTGATAAAGGGGGCAGAGGAGCATACCAGGCTCACCCCAGTATATTTACCGGACACCGTGTCCGAGCCTACAGGGACCCTTCACACCCAGTAGGGTTAACCGGAATCTCAGGAGGACTACAAGTCCCTGGCAGACATGAAGCTAGACTCACAGGACCAGGTACCACGAAGGCCCCGACGTCCAGGGAAAGTGGTTACCAACCGAAGGTCCTACTTCAGAGCAACAGGTGGAGTAACAAGCAAGACACATAAGCTAGGCACAGTTGCAGGCTGGCCAGGAGCTTACACAGAGACAGACACGGAACAGGAGGCCTTATACCGCTCACTGGGGAGAAATCCAAAAGTGCGCCCTTCACAAAGAATACCCTGGACCATATCTACCAGCTGTACCAGTAAAGGTAACGAAGCAAAACCCCCTGTCTCTGTCCATTACTCCGGCTGCGCCATCGTTCCCTACCTGCACCACAACGCCCAGCGCACCCACCTCCATTCATCCTACACTGCCCTGAGGACTGCTCCACCTGTGGGGAGCCGTCCCATCAAAGCTGCCCCTAACATCAGCCTCAGTGGACTGTCGCAGCGCTGGCAACCTCTTACCAGAATCCACAGGTGGCGTCACAAACTTTTATTTTCATATTATTAAACCCCCTTTTTGGCGCACTGTCTGCCCTGGACCAGCCACCGTGATATACATATATACTGCCCCAGACAGGCCCCACCGGGGGCGAGACAGCTCGCTTTTGGCGTCACGAACAGGATTGTGTGCCCGTTGCCACCGGGTACTGTGCGCCTTAAGAAACTGTAAAACTCACTGTGGTGAAGCTATTCCCGCCATTTTCCGGAGTTTCCCGCCACTGGCCACCATTTTCTGGACGCCGCATGGGAAGAAGAGGGGCGTAACCGCTGGAAGCGCACGAAGTCGAGGACACGCCCCGCCCCTGACGTCGAACCAGGAAGAATCAGGTCCTGGAAGGAGCGAGAGGACGCCCTGATGTAGGACGCAAGCGACGAAAGGTCCCTAAGAAGACCATCACCTGCGGAGCTGCAGCCTACCGGAAGAAAAGTAAAGAAGGTTCACTAGGGGGGCGCAACGATGTCGGAAGCCCAGCAGAATGCCGAAGTATCGGTTAACGGTCCCGATGTCCCACCTGCGCTCGGCGCTGAGCAGGCTGAAGCGGCCGCTCCACCAGCAGGGCCTGTAACCCCTGTCATACCTATGGCCCTGCCGTATATCCCGGGAGCGAAGTGGTTCCCCCAGTATAACGGCAAACCGGACACCTTGTCCGGATTCAAGAGGAAGATATGCGGCATACTGGACTTGTACTCTATGACTGGCAAACAGAGAGCCGCTATAGTGTTAGGACAATTGACTGGTGCCGCTGAGCGAGAAGTTGAAACCTGGCCAGCTGCAGACCAAGAATCAGTGTCCACTATCTTTAAAAGACTGCAAGCAGCGTTTGAAAACCGCACTGAGACAGATCTCCGGATGAGGTTCTACCATTGCGTCCAAAAGCCTGAGGACAGTATCCGGGACTATGCCTGGTGCTTACAGGAGGCCCTGCGGTCCCTGAAACAGGTTAGTCGAGCCAGCATCCATGATGAAAATAAAATGCTGATGGAACAGTTCATCCGGGGGGTTGAAGTCCCAGGAAGAGAGCAGAACTGTACGGTGGTGGGCTCTAGATCATCCAGATGCCACCTTTGACACCCTTAAGGACATGGCTATAAAGGGCCTGCAGCCTCTGGAAACCACAGATACTGCTATCCAGCGTTAATAGGGTGGGACCACTCCAGAGCCCGCAGCACCCACCATTCCTTCACTGACGGCTGAAACAAGGATGCAAACAGTGCCTCCTGGTGAGCTGGACAGCCTACGCTCTGAAATGCGCCAGTTAAGTAAAGCCCTGGCCACTGTCATGAGTACCCTGCAGCTACAAACGGAGCCTGAGCCGGAAGGAAGGATCCTGCTAGCCGACAGCCCTGAGGATGTCCCCTGGATGAGGGGAAGAAGGACAACGCCACCCCGTAGGAGGACAACACCACCCCGGAGGAGAGGACAGAGCTACCAGGCGGTAGTAGAGCCCCTTAGCTCGGAGCATAGACCTACACTCTTGACTGCCAGAGGGGTGGTGGATGTACGCAATGGGAGGGTGCCCGTAACCTCCTGAACTATGGGGAGGACGAGGTTAGATTACCACGCTATGCCACTGTTGCCAAACTGTACACAGTAGATAACAACTCCATACACACGGCGGAGTCCTTAACCTCACCAGACGAAGTGGAGGATAATGACCCGGGAACCCAGGTGGAGGATTGCTGTCAACAGCTCCATGTTGGGACAGACACCACTCCTGCCCATCAGAAGTAGGGTGTACATCGGGTGGTTCAGGAATACGAGCAGGTATTCAGTAAACACCCACTTGACTTTGGGAGGATTAAGGGAGTACAACACCATATACCCACAGGTGACCATCCACCCATCAAAGAACGTTACCGGCCTTTACCACCAGCACACTACCAGAAGGCAAAGGAGATGTTGCATGACATGAAAAAGGCAGGGGTAGTAAGGGATAGTTGTAGTCCCTGGGCAGCTCCCCTAGTTCTAGTCAGGAAAAAGGACGGAAGCATGAGAATGTGTGTAGATTACAGACAAGTAAATCGCATTACACATAAAGATGCATACCCTTTACCACGTATAGAGGAATCCCTGGCTGCCTTAAAGTCTGCAAATTACTTTTCCACCCTTGACCTCACTAGTGGGTACTGGCAAGTAGCTGTTGCTGAGGAGGATTGGGAGAAGACGGCCTTTACTACCCCGATGGGACTCTGCGAGTTCAATAGTATGCAGTTTGGACTCTGCAACGCCCCCGGAACGTTCCAGAGATTGATGGAGTGCTGCCTGGGACACCGCAACTTCGAGACTGTATTACTATACCTGGATGACGTGATAGTGTACACCAAAACGTACGAGGACCACTTGAAGCACCTGGCAGAGGTATTTGAATCACTGTCCCGGTATGGGATGAAGCTGAAACCCTCCAAGTGCCACCTGCTCAAGAGAAAGGTTCAGTACCTGGGGCACATCGTCAGTCCAGAAGGAGTAGCACCAGACCCGGAGAAGGTCACTGCCATCCAGAAATGGCCGGAGCCGAAGAGCCTCAAGGAGGTACGTCAGTTCCTGGGACTAGTCGGGTATTACCGGAGGTTTGTGAAGGACTACACCAAGAAGGCAGCACCTTTGCAAAATCTCCTGGTAGGACAGTCCGGAAGAGGCAGAAACCCCCTGTTCCAGTGGGGTAAGGAGCAAGCTGAATCCTTTAAGGTGATGAAGGAGATCCTGACCGGCGAAGAGATCCTAGCCTGCTCTGACTACAGCCAACCATTCCTGCTGTACACTGATGCCAGCAACGAGGGATTAGGAGCTGTGCTAAGTCAGAAGCAGAATGGCCAAGAGAAGGTGATCGCCTATGCAAGCAGGAAGCTCTGCCCGACCGAGAGAAACCCGGAGAACTATAGCAGCTTCAAGCTGGAGTTCCTGGCCCTGGTCTGGGCCATCACCGAGTGGTTCAAACACTATCTAGCCTCCAGTAAGTTCACTGACTACACGGATAATAACCCCTTGACTCATCTGGAAACAGCCAAGCTAGGAGCCATGGAACAACGATGAATGGCTCGGCTGTCAAACTACCAATTCACTATTAAGTACCGGGCGGGCCGCAAGAACGCCAACGCCGATGCCCTGTCCAGGAGGCCTCACCAGTCGGACACTGAAGAAGAAGTGGACGACCTGGAAGAGATTGAGCTACCTGCCTTTCACCGTAATGGAATGGTCCACGAGCAACGAGACCTCCAGGAGGCATTGCGGTAAGACGTTAAACCCCCTGCCTCACCACAGCTGGAAGGAGACCCAGGGCAGTGACCCGGTTGTCAGCCGTATTAAGGAACTAATAACCCAGGAAAGTTCCCCCCTGGAGAAGGACGCGTCTCTACAAGCCAAGCAGCTGTGGAATGAGAGGAGCCGGCTGTTCATCTATAGAGAGAAGCTGTGCCGAAGGTACGTCAACCCGAGGACCCATGAGATGGTGTGGCAGATCGTAGTACCCAGGACGGACATCCCGGTGGTGTTGGAGGCCTACCATGATCAAGCAGGGCACTTTGGCTGGAAGAAGCTAGAAACCCTGTTGAAGTGTCGGTTCTATTGGGTAGGAATGCGCAGTTCCATTGAGAGGTGTTGCCGGGACTGTGGACCCTGTAGCCTCAGGAGAAAAGACTACAGCAGCCAGAAGGCACCCCTGCAACCTATCAAGACGACTCGACCCCTGGAGATCGTGGCCCTGGATCATGTCAAGCTATCACCCAGCAGGTCAGGATACTCCTATGCCCTGACCATGGTGGATCACTACTCCCAGTTCCTGGTGGTCGCACCTGTCAAGGATCTGACGGCAGAAACTGCGGTGAAGGCATTTCAGGCGTACTTCTGCAGGCCCCATGGATACCCGGAGCAGGTGCTGACAGATCAAGGCTCAGCCTTTGAGGCCGAATTGCTCAAGGAGTTCTGCCATTTGTACGGGTGTAAAAAGATCAGGACTACACCGTACCACCCCCAAACCAACAGACTTTGTGAAAAGATGAATAAAATCATCATTGATCTGCTGAAGACCTTACCACTAGAGGAGAGAAATCAGTGGCCAGACCTACTACCTGACCTGATAGATCTGTACAACCACATACCTGTGAGTTCCACCAATTGTACTCCAGCATATCTCATGCGAGCAACACCCGGAAAGTTGCCCATGGACCTGGAGCTTGGTGTAGTAGAACCCGAAGCAGATATGTCCACTGAGGACTGGGACACAACCCGACAGGAGCAGTACAGAAGAGTACAGGCCTGTGTCGAGGACAGTCTCACTCGGGTGAGGGACAAGCAGGAAGCCCACTACAATAAAAGTGCACCCGCAGAACCCTTCACACCAGGAGAAGTGGTGTTAAAAAGAAAAAGGAGAAACCACAAACTTGATGACCAGTGGGAGAGAGAACCCTACACTGTGTTGAACTCAAGGTTTGATAACAGGGAGACCTGTTTAATTACTAAGGACGGAGGAAGAACGACTGCAACAGTATCCAGGGACCATCTGAAGTTGTGTCCAGGTCTGCTAAAACCCCAGGAGGAAGTGCCTCTCACCGTACCAGAGGAGCCTAAAGAAGCAGTAATGCACACTGAATTAGGAGATTTCCTGGCAGATTGGCCCCAACTAGGAGGAGCAATAATCGTACCTGTAATCACCTTCTACCCACAGCAAGAAGAACCTGTAGGTGCCCCAGATGAGCCTGCTCAGGAAGAATTCCAGGAAGAAGAATCCTGGGCTGGAGCAGAGCAGGAAGGCCCAGCTAATAGTACACTTGCCAGTCCCGCAGAGAGGTCAAGGCAGTCTTGTAGCCCCTCCACAACTAGTACTGACAGAATGGGAAGTAGTGTGAATACCAGTACCACACGCATTCCAGTACCACGCAGGTCCACATGTAGTACCAAAGGTCAGACCCCTACCAGATATAGAGAATGAAGAAGGAAATTCTGATTGTATAAATAGTTGCCCCTGGGGCATGTTATTATTGTAAATTGTCATGTATTTAATCATTGATTTGTTTTGCCTTGCTTATGGACAATTGAAGTGATATGGACACTTAACCTTATCTCTAGTTACCCGTAAGGGTACATAAAGAACTCTGAGGCTGAGGACTGTGAGCAGCCCAGAAACTGTTCCATGTAAATTATTGCACTCCCTGGAATGCCCCTGTAGGTGACCTCAGAAGGAAAACCTGTCTGGTGTGGCATAAGCGGAGGTCCAACTCTGGATCGCCATGCACTGCAGCCACCCCAGGGCCTACGTGGAGGGTTTGCTTTGGACAGGTCCCTCAAGCTGCCAAGTACTATACCCTGTGAGATGGACATCCTGTCGGGGAACCTCACCGGAAGAGACTTGAATTCTGGGGTTGCTTATTAAATTGTACATATCTATTTAATCTTTATAATGTTTTATATGTAACTTTCAAGCAAGTGCCTCCCGTAAAGGGAAGAGTTATTATTGTTAACCTGTTTGTGCAAAAAAAATGCTTCAGTCCGGGAGTACTGTGTTTTACTAGGGGAGAATGTGGCACTCTGCTGCGCTTGGTGCCACAGAACCCAGAAGGCTGCACGGACGGATTTCTCCACAAGAGGCCCTCACTGCATTCAAACACCTCCACCTTCCACCTCATACCAGCAGAGGGAACCCTGTTAGCAGGGCCAGCGTCAGCACCCGGCGCACCCGGGCAAATGCCGGGGCCCTGAGCAGGCAGAGGGGCCCACTAGTGGTCGCGCACCCCGCTGGGCTATGGGCGGAGGAGAGTGGTGTCAGCGCCGGCCCTTCTCCGCCGCTTGCTCAGGGCCCCGGCAGTCGGATACTTACCTCTCCCCGTGCCTCCGCAGATCCGCTGTCTTCCTGCTCTGCGCTCCCTGTGACATCTCAGGTCAGAGGGCACGGTGACGTCTTTACACCGCGCCCTCCCCTGAGCCGTCACAGGGAGCGCTGAGCGGGACAACGCCGACAACGCTGGAGTTCGGACCCGAGCAGCGGGCAGCAGGTGAGGAGAAGGGAGGTGAGTATTTGATTTTTTTTTTTTAATGTATGGAGGCATGGGGCAGTATAAAGAGGGGGGGGCATCCTCCATGGAGCATTATAAAGACGGGGGGGTGACATCCTGCATGGGGCATTTTAAAGAGAGGGGGTGACATCCTGCATGGGGTATTATAAAGAGGGGGGGCATCCTGCATGGGGCATTATAAAGAGAGGGGGGGTGACATCCTGCATGGGGCATTATAAAGAGAGGGGGGGACATCCTGCATGGGGCATTATAAAGAGAGGGGGGGACATCCTGCATGGGGCATTATAAAGAGGGGGGGGCATCCTGCATGGGGCATTATAAAGAGAGGGGGGGACATCCTGCATGGGGCATTATAAAGAGAGGGGGGGCATCCTGCATGGGGCATTATAAAGAGAGGGGGGGCATCCTGCATGGGGCATTATAAAGAGGAGGGGCATCCTGCATGGGGCATTATAAAGAGGGGGATGGTGACATCCTGCATGGGGCATTATAAAGAGAGGTGGGGACATCCTGCATGGGGCATTATAAAGAGAGGGGGGGGACATCCTGCATGGGGCATTATAAAGAGGGGGGGCATCCTGCATGGGGCATTATAAAGAGAGGGGGGGACATCCTGCATGGGGCATTATAAAGAGGGGGGGTGACATCCTGCATGGGGCATTATAAGGTGGGGAACAGCCTGCATGGGGCATTATAAAGGGGGGGGGGGCAGCCTGCATAGTGCATTATGTGGGGGGGAACAGCCTGCATGGAGCATTAAAAGGGGGGGGCTGTATGGGGCATTATGTGGGGGGTAACAGCCTGCATGGAGCATTATAAGGGGGGGACAGCCTGTATGGGGCATTATGTGGGGGGTAACAGCCTGCATGCAGCATTATATGGGGGCCAGTATCCTGTATGGAGCATTATATGGGGACCGGTATCCTGTATGGAGCGTTATAAGGGGACCGGTATCCTGTATGGAGCGTTATATGGGGGCCAGTATCCTGAATGGAGTTTTATAAGGGGACCAGTATCCTGTATGGAGCGTTATATGGGGGCCAGTATCCTGTATGGAGCTTTATAAGGGGACCAGTATTCCGTATGGAGCCATATATGGAGGCCAGTATTCCGTATGGAGCCTTATATGGGGGCCAGTATTCCGTATGGAGCCTTATATGGGGGCCAGTATTCCGTATGGAGCCTTATATGGGGGCCAGTATTCCGTATGGAGCCTTATATGGGGGCCAGTATTCCGTATGGAGCCTTATATGGGGGCCAGTATTCCGTATGGAGCCTTATATTGGGGCCAGTATTCCGTATGGGGCCTTATATGGGGGCCAGTATTCCGTATGGAGCCTTATATGGGGGCCAGTATTCCGTATGGAGCCTTATATGGGGGTCAGTATTCCGCATGGAGCCTTATATGGGGGCCAGTATTCCGTATGGGGCCTTATATGGGGGCCAGTATTCCGTATGGGGCCTTATATGGGGGCCAGTATTCCGTATGGAGCCTTATATGGGGGCCAGTATTCCGTATGGAGCCTTATATGGGGGCCAGTATTCCGTATGGGGCCTTATGTGGGGGCCAGTATTCCGTATGGGGCCTTATATGGGGGCCAGTATTCCGTATGGAGCCTTATATGGGGGCCAGTATTCCGTATGGAGCCTTATATGGGGGTCAGTATTCCGCATGGAGCCTTATATGGGGGCCAGTATTCCGTATGGGGCCTTATATGGGGGCCAGTATTCCGTATGGAGCCTTATATGGGGGCCAGTATTCCGTATGGAGCCTTATATGGGGGCCAGTATTCCGTATGGAGCCTTATATGGGGGCCAGTATTCCGTATGGGGCCTTATATGGGGGCCAGTATTCCGTATGAAGCGTTATATGGGGGCCAGTATTCCGTATGGGGCCTTATATGGGGACCAGTATTCCGTATGAAGCGTTATATGGGGTCCAGTATTCCGTATGGAGCCTTATATGGGGGCCAGTATTCTGTGTGGAGCGATTCACCGGTTTCTGAGCTATTGTAGAATTTACAATAGATATCACTCATGTAATGTAAGAAGTGAAATCTTTGCATTGTACTATATATATATATATATATATATATATATATATATATATATATATATATATATATATATATATATATATATATATATATATATATATTTCTCCGCCGTATCTCTGCATCATGAATCGTGGTATGTGTTAAAGGGGCCCACTTAGACTCTTTCGCCCGGGGCCCAGAAAAACCTGGAGCCAGCCCTGCCTGTTAGGGAGATATAAAGGGAAGGTGGAACCAGGCAGCTCAGTATGTGTTTAGTCTTCAGAGAGTTTAGTCTGAGATTAGTTGGAGAATAGTGTGCAGTGTGCTCAGACAGCGAGCAGCACACAGGCTGCTGTTAGAGGCAAGCTAGGCCTCCAGCAGCTCTGAAGCCAGACAGAGAGCGTGCTGACGCTCAGAGAGCGGTGAAGACACAGCACGCCAGCTGCCTTGTAGTGAAGGCCCCGAGCGTGGCCGACGGCGAGGAGAGAAGGAGTGATAAAGGGGGCAGAGAAGCATACCAGGCTCACCCCAGTGTATTTACCGGACACCGGGTCCGAGCCTACAGGGATCCTTCACACCCAGTAGGGTTACCCGTAATCCCAGGAGGACTACAAGTCCCTGGCAGACCTGAAGCTAGACTCACAGGACCCGGTACCACGAAGGCCCCGACGTCCAGGGAAAGTGGTTACCAACCGGAGGTCCTACTTCAGAGCAACAGGTGGAGTAACAAGCAAGACACAAAAGCTAGGCACAGTTGCAGGCTGGTCAGGAGCTTACACAGAGACAGACACAGAACAGGAGGCCTTATACCCGCTCACTGGGGAGAAATCCGAAAGTGCGCCCTTCACCTAGAGTACCCTGGACCATATCTACCAGCTGTACCAGTAAAGGTAACGAAGCAAAACTCCCTGTCTCTGTCCATTACTCCGGCTGCGCCATCGTTCCCTACCTTCACCACCACGCCCAGCGCACCCACCTCCATTCATCCTACACTGCCCTGAGGCCTGCTCCACCTGTGAAGAGCCGTCCCATCAAAGCTGCCCCTAACATCAGCCTATAGTGTTTTTTTCTATTCTATGATGTAGCTTAGTTGTATTAGATCAACCTTATACAAAAAGATATGCTTCAATTATAAAATTGTTGTTAAAGTCGTGCTCTACCATTTTTTTTGTTTAAATAGGGCAGAATAGTTTAATATTAAAGAATAATGCAGATTTTTTTGTGTATGCCTTTTCTATACCTGTTGTAGTTGTCTGCTATCTAGGTTCCTTAATTTCATTTGATATGGATCTCCTAATGCAGAATACATTTCTTAAGATGCCTCTGGCTTTGTAGAGGGGTGGAATTTCATCACACTGCACTATGTAATGTCAAGAGATAGATCAGTGTTACTTGTAGAACAGTTATCCACTAACACTGCTTAGTCTCAGTGTAGCCTATGTGATGCAGCTTCACATTGTGAAGTCTCAGTGTGTCACAAGATACAGCTTAATACTGAAGCGTCTAAGTGATGTAGCATCAGCTTGCTTCTTCTGTCTCCTGCTTGTGATATATTTCTCCCTGTCAGATCATACAAGCAGGAGTCAAAAATAAGTCATAAGCTACATCTCAAAGTAATAAAATGGAGATTCTGTACACAGCTGTCACAGATATTACAGACAGATAGTGTGAGTTAGAGGAGTTTTTTAACTTTATAGCTAGTCACTGTATGGATTACTATATTAATTAACTTTTACTATACAAGGCAGAAGTGCTGCATATAGCTGCATCGCAGGACAAGGGGCTGGTTGGGGAGGCATCTGGGAGCTGCCTGGAGAGAGTTGATAGGTGAAGATGTTATCATAAACTGACCTCATGCCTACAAGTTTAAAAAAATACTGCTATAACTGTAAGAAAATTGCTACACAGTAAGCATGCGTGCGGAAAAACAGATTGAGATGGACTTTACAGGACACGGGTATTTTTAGTGGCATTTTTTTTACTTGACTGTATGTATATTTTCCCAAAATTCCTTTTTGCCATTTGGATTTCATAAAAAATGCGCCATTTGCCTCCTCTAGCCTCTATGATGCACTGTCTATTTCTCCTTCGAAATACATTAACTATGAATCCATCAGTGACCTTGTTCTCACAGGAGAGTTTATAACATATCTTTTTTTCTTCTGATCTCCTCTCTACTGATTTACAACCACATAAATGTTAAGTTGAACTCAACTGAATGTGCACAGCCAGTGGCCAAAATGTGCTCTATTAATTAGAACATTTGTCAGTGTTGTTATCATTTTCTTCATCACTATCATCAATGATGATAATGCTTTACTTGGCAAACAATATTTTCCAGGTAGAGTGTCAGAAAAGATCCATTTTTTGTTTGTTAACTAACAATGATGTAAGATTAATTGCCTAGGCATAAGTAATCAATGTTTGTTTAGTTGCAGCCTTACCACCCTTGAGCATCAAGAGAAGTGAGTGCCTTACAGGTATGGTTGGAGCTGTGTTGCCTTCAGCAGTAAAGCATTGTTGTTTCTTTCTTTAACAAATAGGTAGTGGCACTGATCAGTAGTGATGCGCAAACGTGCTCGGATAAGGAGTTATCTGAGCAAGCTCGAGTCCTAACCGAGTATGTTCAGCATGCTCGGAAAACATGTTCGCGTCACCGCGGCTGCATGTCTTGTGGCTGTGAAAACCGCAAGACATGCAGGGATTGCCTGACAAACAGCATTAATATGGAGCTCTGAGGAACTCTGTTTTTCAGGATCGATTGGGTCCCAACAGTTGGACCACCACTGATCGGGACGTTAATTCCCATCCTGTGGATAGGGGATAATTTCCAGAACTTGAGCATACCACTTTAATGTTAGCTAGGGTATGTGCACATGATGACTTTTAGACGTCAATGTACTCGTTCAGTTCTCATGCAGGAGACACTTCAGGAAAATGCCGGCAGGGTTTTTCCTAAAGTGTCTTTTTTGGCATCTTTTCAAGAGGTAATTTATGGTGGCTTTGCCGCCGGTGTTTTTTTTTATTTACTTATATGTATAAAATAGGGAGCATCTTCCAAACAGAATCGGTCAGAAGAATGGTCAGGTCACTTCATTTTTACATTGCTGTGTGCATGTCCAGTCTTTTTAACGTTTATTAATTGCTTTTTCAAGCAGGTGACAGAGTAGACCCACCTGACAAAGACGTGCTCATGCCCTTACCCTTAGACTGGATTATAATTATAATTATTATTGGAAAACCTGAAACTCCTGTAAATTACTTACTTTGCATTTTGCTGTTTTGCTCCTGTGTAGTAAAACTGCCAGGAATTGTGTATGATCTATGCAGAGGCGTACTGTGCCGGATATGATTCTACATAAAAGGCAGAAACATTTTGGCCTTTTTAGGGTTCGCTCACACGAGAGTACACATCGGACGAGTGCTATCGAATGTTTTATTGGATAGCACTCGGAAATGGGGCAGTGCTGATGCCCAATTTTTTTCTCTGACAGAATCTGTCTGAAAAAACATTCAGTTTTCTGAGATTTCACTCTGAAATCGAATGAGACTCGCCCATTCAAGTCTATGGATGCATGAAAAACATTGGACTGCAAATGGATGACATCTGAGTGCAGTCTGATTTCCGTGGATTCACTGAATGGAGAAGACGGGGAAATTTTGATGAAGACTAGTCTATTTTTTTTTCACTAAAAAATGGACAATTTTTAATAAGCTGATGTGACCTTAGCCTGAGTGCAGTGTCTGTGTGTGAGTGTTGAACATTGGTCCTATTTATTTTTTTCTCTGATCTGGGGAATGAAATTATTTAACAATCTGGTCTGAGGTTTGAATTAATTTTGTAATCTGGTCTAAAGTCTGAATTTATTTTTGAGGTCTGATCAGGGGTCTGAATTAATTTTGCAGTTGATCAGATAAAGAAAAAAGGAAAGAGAACATCTACAATCAGATGTCACCTCTATATAAATGAAGACAGTTGATAAATAAGAGTGCATTGTATAAGGAATACAATAATAAAGTAGTTAGGGCAGTCATGTATGCATATGTGATTTTATAGGTAAACTCTTCTTTCCCTGTGGCTATGAATGGGTCACATGGGTTTATGATCATACTCATAATTGTATATTACATTTTTGAAGTCAATAAGAGATAGCTGAACTGCATTAGAGGATAGGTCCCAACAAACAGAAAGGGTATTGCCATATTTTCCTACGCATATAAATAAATCTTTATGCACATAGTAAGGGCACGGTGTTTGAGTATTTTGGAGCTATGACATGAAGATGTTATTTGTACTCTTTATAGGGGTATTATTTGAGTACTAGGTCTATGAGCTCAGCATGGCTTTTTCATAATATTACAGATGATGTATAATACTATTTAAAGGCATAGTATAGATCCCTACTGCATAATATTTGTGCACAATAGGACATCAATTTAATGACTTTTTATTGATGGTATTATTTGTACACTGTAACGCATTTTGACGTGTGTTGTTACTTTGTTGGTATTGTTTGGGAGATAAATATCTATATCACATTGCAATAAAAGACAAAGTAGTGAACACTAACTATATTGGAATGTATTTAGTGATAAAGGGGATGTCTTATAAAGAAAAATTAGGCTAAGGCTGCTTTTGCTTTAAAATAACAAAATATGCGGTCCCAACATACTGAAGCCCTACTGCTCTCCATTGCTACCTGCCAGTCTTTGCTGATAAGGCACATGACCGATGTAGCCAACTCCTGGGCTCACTGGTGAGACGGAGGAAGACTGCATGAGACAGGGAAGTCCAGTACTGGGCTGCTGAAGAAATGTTCACTTGATTTCACCATTGCAACCCTGTCAACAAAAACCATAATGAGCAGTGAAGAGGAGAGGTTCAGCTTCATACCTCAGCTCCTTACTGCTCCTGCCTATGCTTTAGACAGCTTCTTTCATTTGCATACTTGAATGTGTATATCTGATGAAGGTCAGTGAGACCAAAAAGTCAAACATTTGTCTATACACAGTTCTTTGATTGAATAAACTGCATTTTTGGTTGAGCTCTGGATTCCTATTTTTATATATTATAAAGGGAGCAGATTTTTGCCATGTAATCTGAAGACAGCATGCTGTAGGGGTTAAAACACAGATTTCAGAGATGCCTCTCTTATTAAGCTCCAAAGTTATGTTTGCTTACAATGATTGCTTTAGCACCAGTAGCTTATCATTGCTGTGACTAGCTGGTCTTGTGAACCCTGTTCCCACAAGCCCCCTCCTGTGATAGATACCTCACTGTCTATGGGCATTTTATATAGAGATCCTCGTGTGGGCGGGGTTAGCTTTCTCAGCTCTGCTGCATTTTCTAAATCTAAAAGCTCTGATTGTGTCAGAACTGCTGCACCCAGTAATCTAAGTGATACATCATTGGATTCAGCTTCTCTTTGCCTACATCATGCTGCTCTCAGATGAGGTAGCAATAACCTGCTGATAGATTCCCTTTAAAGGGAAATTGGAGGATTGGCCATACTTCCTATATTATATGTTTTTATTCTCATTATTTATGAAACCATACAACTTTAATTCTGCTGGCTGTACTGAGTTACTAAATATGTCTCTGTCAGGTAAAAGCAGGCTTAGACTGGCCGCCCTGGCAGACCGGAGAATCCTCTGGTGGCCCCCTCAGCCAAGTATTGGGCCTATCTATATAGAAGTTCTCTCCTTCACAAGCAAGGTGCAGTAGTACAAAGCAGCTGGAGGTCCTCCATTTCCAACTGTGAAGAAGCACAAGTCAATGGAATTTCACTGTTCCTAAATGCAGCCAATCAGAATGCGTCGGTGGGCACAGTAGTGTGGAAGAAGAAAGTGGATTCCATTAAAAGTTGAAATATGGCAGGTAAAGGGGAATGGGTGTATGATAAGCAGCCATGCATTGTATGAGCTAGTGGCAGATTGGGGAGATTAAATGTTATCCATCTCTGGACTTAACTGCATTATGAACACTTGGAAGTTTTATCCCAAATAGCAGGAGAGAACTGAGCCCAAACACTGAAGTATATAGGGGTTATCCACTTAAATTTTTTAGGATACAGACATTCTCTCTTAAAACAGAAAATCAGCCCTATTAACCCCTGCTGATACAGCACTGCCACAGTCTTTGTTGATATTTCATCAGGGGTGATGTCATAACTGTGCATGTGATTTCTGCAGCCAATCACTGGGCTCAGCAACTTGTGCTGTTTATATATACACCGCATGCAGAATTATTAGGCAAATGCGTATTTTGATCACTTTGATACTTTTTATACATGTTGTCCTACTCCAAGCTGCATAGGCTTGAGAGCCAACTACCAATTAAGTAAATCTGGTGATGTGCATCTCTGTAATGAGGAGGGGTGTTGACTAATGACATCAACACTCTATATAAGGTGTGTTTAATTATTAAGCAACTTCCTTTCCTTTGGCAAAATGGGTCAGAAGAGAGATTTGATGGGCTCTGAAAAGTCCAAAATTGTGAGATGTCTTGCAGTGGGATGCAGCAGTCTTGAAATTTTCAAACTTTTGAAGCGTGATCACCGAACAATCAAGCGTTTCATGGCAAATAGCCAACAGGGTCGCAAGAAGAGTGCTGGACAAAAAAGGTGCAAAATAACTGCCCATGAATTGAGGAAAATCAAGTATGAAGCTGCCAAGATGCCATTCTCCACCATTTTTGCCATATTTCAGAGCTGCAACATTACTGGAGTATCAAAAAGCACAAGGTGTGCGATACTCAGGGACATGGCCAAGGTAATGAAGGCTGAAAAATGACCACCTTTGAACAAGAAACATAAGATAAAACATTAAGAATGGGTCAAGAAATATCTTAAGACTGATTTTTCAAAGGTTTTATGGACTGATGAAATGAGCGTGACTCTTGATGGGCCAGATGGATGGGCTAGAGGCTGGATCAATAAAGGGCAGAGAGCTCCACTCCGACTCAGACGCCAGCAAGGTGGAGGTGGGGTACTGGTATGGGCTGGAATCATCAAGGATGAACTTGTGGGACCTTTTGGGGTTGAGGATGGAGTGAAGCTCAACTCCCAAACCTACTGCCAGTTTCTGGAAGACAACTTCTTCAAGCAGTGGTACAGGAAGAAGTCGGTATCGTTGAAGAAAAACATGATTTTCATGCAGGACAATGCTCCATCACATGCATCCAACTACTCCACAGCGTGGCTGGCCAGTAAAGGTCTAAAAGAAGAAAAAATAATGAAATGGCGCCCTTGTTCACCTGATCTGAACCCCATAGAGAACCTGTGGTCCATCATAAAATGTGAGATCTACAGGGAGGGAAAACAGTACACCTCTCGGAACACTGTCTGGGAGGCTGTGGTGACTGCTGCACGCAATGTTGATTGAAAACAGATCAAGCAACTGACAGACTCTATGGATGGAAGGCTGTTGAGTGTCATCATAAAGAAAGGTGGCTGTACTGATCACTAATTTTTTGGGTTTTTGTTTTTGCATGTCAGAAATGTTTATTTCTAAATTTTGTGCACTGATATTGGTTTACCTGGTGAAAATAAACAAGTGAGATGGGATTATATTTGGTTTTTATTAAGTTGCCTAATAATTCTGCACAGTAATAGTTACCTGCACAAACAGATATCCTCCTAAGATAGCCAAATCTAAAAAAAAACCACTCCAACTTCCAAAAATATTAAGCGTGGATATTTATGAGTCTTTTCGGTTGATTGAGAGCATAGTTGTTGATCAATAATAAAAATAATCCTCTAAAATACAACTTGCCTAATAATTCTGCACACAGTGTATATTGGTGAGGGCAATGATTGGCTGCAGCAATCACATTCAGTAGTCATGACATCACCACTGCAGCAATATCAACTGGTGAACCGATGGTAAGAAAACACTGGACTGGCTGATTTCCATATTCTTTAACAGAGCATGCAGCTTAATACAAACTAAAAGTAGACAAACCCTTTAAGTCTTTCTTTCTCAGCTTTTTGTGTCAAGAAGGAGGTGTTTGATTTGAAGTTTCACTATGTAACTGATTAATAAAAGTGTCAGGTGTATGTCAGAAGATGGACTGTAGGTGAAGAAGATGCAGCAGTGTTAGAGCTTGTTCACATATTGTGGATTCACTGTGTATTTTCTGTCCAGGTTTTTGGATAAGAACAACTACAATAGCAACAAATTTAATTTGATCTAAAGAATTTAATCAAATGTTGCAGAAAATATACATGCAGAAATTGACATCCATAGGATGTTATTTCTTTCTGCAAGTTTTCACTGTCGATTTCCCTGTGTGCAATGGATAGTGGAAAATTATAAAAAGAAATTGGCAATAGATTTTTTTCAGTTTTTTCTCTTTTACAGTGGCAATATATTCCCTTTAACTAAGTGTAGTAAATGCAACGATAGGACAGTACATTGGTGAACCATGAAGTTGATCAAATTTGATTAGTAAATGTGTGGGTGTTCTACGTGATGCTGCATGGACTCTGTGGGGTTATGCTATGCTACCATTAAAACTTTTTTTAGGGAGAGAAACAAATTGAATTAATATTAATCCACTCTACGGTCATAAGATTTAGGTATTTTATGGCACTGATGTTGATGTTATTTAGTCGTTATACTTCAAAACTATGCAGTGAATATCTGGTGTTAGTATTATGTCACAGTTTGATGATATTGTACAATAATATTTCACAAATAATGTTGTCCTTTCAGCCAATACGTGGTGGTGGGTTTTAGTATCTGGTGGACAATTTCAGTATTGGCCTTGGTGTTAGTCTCGGCTATTGTGTTGCATATGGAGGTGATTTATTCTTTCTGTTATCAGTAACAAGATGATTCTTTAAGTCCTGTAGAGATTAAATGCTGCAAAGTTTAATCTTTATCCACTGTGTAACAGACTATTATGTTATGGCGGCAATGCACTTAACGTGAACCACCATAATATGTTGCCATAGTGGTGTAGGCACAGGAGCTATGATTGTGATATCTCATTCAGGAGCCAGTATTAATAAATTTGCAAAAATTTCTACATTTCTGTTTTTTTTCAGTCAAGATGGGGTGCAGAGTATACTTTAATGAGAAAAAAATAACCTTTTTAGAATTTACCAAATGGCTGCAATGAAACAAACAGTGAAAAATGTAAAGGGGTCTGAATACTTTCCTTACCCACTGTAAATCTATAAGATAAGGAATGTGGTCGAAAAACTTTGAAACAATATCAACAAATTATCCTTTGAAAACTTGTTTCCATTGTTACAAATATTTTTTTCATTAATGCCCCATTCCCGACATGCCACCTAATAATTAAAATAGCAAAATGCTAGCTAAGTAGGCACAAGCCAAATTTTTATAAAAAACACACTGTGATTCAAGAGGACAATAAGATCTATTCAACATTTATAAATTCTATTAGGATTAGTGGCAGAAAAAAATGGTAATATTTATTTTGGTGTTTTTTATATATTATAAATAAATAAACGCATTTGTTTTATTTTAGAATATTTTAACATCTTTTATTTGAAGAGAACACAGAGCCCGCAAATAGAAAGTCTTAGGAATACTTTTAGTATGGTATGACAAAAGATGAAATGGTTAGGTTTAGCAATGCAATTCAGAAAATAAATTCTGCACACTTACCAAAATGATTACAAATGCATTTATAAGCTATTTTCTAGAACATCAAAACTGAAATGACTACACAACAGTTCTAACATTAGTTTACCCTCTCTCACCATCACATCTTGCTCTCCGGGTCTATAATGCATTTTTAACTCTCAGGTGTTTGCTCAAAGACTCTCAAACACAATCTAAATTCTACTGTCAAGCAATGCAATTATTTTTACTAATCCATTGAGGATGGTGCAAGCGGAAACATTTGAACCAAACCAGTACAATTATCTTATGGCTCATTCATGCAGATGCAAGTGGCATTATGTAAATATCTGCTAACACTTTTTCTATACATGAGTGCTTTGTGTTAATTTTCCTACAGCATCAAATAATTTTTGTTACCAGTCGATTCTGAAACTTCAAAGGCAGAAGAAGTAATAAGATCAAACATAAACATAAGAGCGGGAAAGAGATTTTTCTTTATGATGATAATACAGAAAGGACATCACCTAAGCACTTTACAAGCTGCTGCAACAGGTGTATCACATATACAGTTGTGCAGCTCTTTACATATCATTTGAGGAACACATTTGGGAACATATCCATAGGGCCCATGTGCCTCAAATATGCCAAAACACTGGCTCTTTACAATGAGCCTGTATTAAATAGCTTTTTTTTTAACTGTGTATGGAAACATAGCCTACTGTTCTTTCCTGTACAAATGGATACAGTAAGAATGTTTTCATATGCATACATGCATATATACTGATATCACAGTATACTTTTTAACAGGAGTCAATGGGTTAATAATAATTATTATAACTACTACTAATAGATACTAATCAATTAAAAACAGCACTTTTAAGTCATAGCATCTCTGTTAGGCCACGTTCACATGTTCAGTATTTGGTCAGTATCTTACATCTGTATTTGTAAGCCAAAACCAGAAACAATGGTTTTAACAGAAACACGTCAGCACTTCTGCATTTATCACCTACTCCTGATTTTGACTTACAAATACTGATGTCAAGTACTGACCAAATACTGAACATGTGACCATGGCCATAGTAATATCATTCCTCTCTAGTCTAATTTCTTACTTGGTATTAAAAGGGTTTTTCATCATTAATCATATTTGTTATTTTTTATGTCTGCAAACCTGTACAAAAAACACATAATATTCACCTTCCCCAGGTCCATGGCTGCCTCTCTATTGCTGCTCCAGTCTTTGCTGACAGATCCACTGAGCCCAGTGATGAGCTGCAGTGGTCACACTGCATCACTACTGCAGCCTGTCAACAAAGATAGGAACAGTGATGGACAGGCTGCACTGGGCCTGGGGAAAGTGAGTATTGGTGTGGTTGTGATTTTTTTATGTCTACAAGTGTTAGGCGTCAGGTGTTTGCTGGATTTGAAATGGGTTCAGAACCATCAGTGGAATTTGTGGTCTCCCATTCTCATCCAGCCAGGGCTGATGCTGCTCAGCATCATCATTGGCCCCAAGACCTAGCTGGTGTACAAGATGTACAAGTTGTCTCTCAGGTCTTTGTTCCTAGCAACATGAATCGTAGGTTGCGGAGGGAAACAGGGCTGCTACAGCCTAAGTCCAGGATTCACTGCACTGAGCATGCCCGTGACATGGCAGACCGTGATTTGTGGTTTGGGAGTCAGCTGATCCGGTGACCTGGCACCGCCTGATTTGTCACGGGTGACGTCACCAATAGTGCGACGGTGGGCAGGGCTTAATCTTTAAATAGCCCGCCCACAAACAGGGCGGCGCGCTCTGATCATTGAGCTGTGATGGTGTTGTTGTGTGGACGCTTGGTCGTTTTGGCTCCACGTGTGCTTTAGCTTCTGTCAGGCAGGTTTAGTGGGGGATAGGCAGCCTTAGATGGAGGTAGGCAGGTAGCTTCGTCTGACAGTCTGGCTCCGACAAAGGGGTCACCATACACCCCAAGCAGTCTGCAGACGCCGTATTCCCGGCACTGCCTGTAAGCCACGTGGAGAGATACTCCTCAGTCCGGTAGCACGCCGGCTGGGAGCACGTATATGCTGGCGTGTATCACACACACATCCTAGCACCTGCTGTGTAGTCCCTGTGCTGTAAACAGGGCTACAGATACATTATTTATCGCACATTTCTCGTGCAGTTAACGGAGATAGTGCGAATCCCTATTCCAGTTTCAGTGTGCAGTAACACAGAAGGGATTCTTATTTAAGTTGGTTGTTTTATCTTCTCACCCTGAAGGTGTTCGGCCGCAGTCCACCAGGCAGCATCGCGGACCCCGGGTTCGGTTGCTTTCCATTATTTAATAAAGTTGTTTGCAACCGTCCCATTAACAACAAGCCTATATTAAAATTATATGTATTCCCAGACAACCACTTTAGGCTGGAGTATCTTCTGTAGGAGAATATTATATTATAATGTATCTATACCAATCAATCAAACATACCATAGTATACCCAGTGGAGCATATACTAATTAATTTGTTTTTGTTTTTTAGAGAGTTGGCTGGGCTAACATAAGCCGGTATTAAAACAAGCCATGCTGATTAACATCATAAATGCAGGAACCTGCTGAATATTGGCACTTCCATAATGTTGTTAACCAATTTGCCAGATGGTCATCTGCAGGCTCAAGATGTTTTCTAAACTGAACAACTTGCTTGACATCCATGACCCATCGCTCCGTCACCTCATGGCTCTTTATACTAAATGAATAGAACCCTCTCTAACACCCATAAACTATAATGGTAGGATAGACCTAGGACTAATGTTTGGACTGAGGCTTTTTTCCATGGATAATCATAAGATAAAATACCTACTGGATTTCATACCCTAGTCTAAAAAATTGTTCTTTGGTCTGAATAGCGGCAAAATTGTCAAAAGGTGCATGCCTCTTAAAAAATTTGTTCAATTTTTTTCTGCCCCCAAATCAGAAAATGAAAGTTACACCTGCTTTAAGAAGGTATAGATTTACATCAAATTATGGGCCATTGAAAGCCTTTAGAATTTATAAATCTGATTAAAAGTTGTAGGCTTTGCCCACTCTTAGTAAGCCAAGCTGACTTTCCTTTGTACTTTTCTATTTTGGCGCGTGATGAGCAATTTTTACATTTTTTTGTGCACTATTTGTGACTTTTGCAGTTAAAAAAAACCTGGCATAAACAGGTAAGTAAATGTGATTCAGTACCTTTGAACAGAGATCTTTGAATCAGAATAATTTCCTCTAGCCCTGAATTAAGGCCCCCATAAATATAGTGTTAGCTGGATGATCATTCAGCCGACAGCTTTGTCTCCTGACACCCCCTTCCCTTATACACAGGAACATTCAGCTTGTCCAAGCACTCCTGCGTTCTCTTTGAGAGAGCCGCCGTCAGACTAACTCGGCAGCGGCTTATCTCTTGGAGAACAGAAAGTCTGGCCATTAGAATTCCTAAGTTCCGTTCCTTTTTTACAATATTATTTGTTGATGGAGTCTGAGCCCCCATACACATTAAATTATCAGCCAATACTTCCTATATCGGCAGGTTCACCTAAATTTAACGTACAGTACAGACCAAAAGTTTGGACACACCTTCTCATTTAAAGATTTTTCTGTATTTTCATGACTATGAAAATTGTACATTCACACTGAAGGCATCAAAACTATGAATTAACACATGTGCAATTATATAATTAACAAAAAAGTGTGAAACAACTGAAAATATGTCTTATATTCTAGGTTCTTCAAAGTAGCCACCTTTTGCTTTGATGACTGCTTTGCACACTCTTGGCATTCTCTTGATGAGCTTCAAGAGGTAGTCACCGGAAATGGTTTTCACTTCACAGGTGTGCCCTGTCAGGTTTAATAAGTGGGATTTCTTGCCTTATAAATGGGGTTGGGACCATCAGCTGTGCTGTGCAGAAGTCTGGTGGATACACACACCGCTGATAGTCCTACTGAACAGAATGTTAGAATTTGTATTATGGCAAAAAAAAAGCAGCTAAGTAAAGAAAAACGAGTGGCCATCATTACTTTAAGAAATGAAGGTCAGTCAGTGCGAAAAATTGGGAAAACTTTGAAAGTGTCCCCAAGTGCAGTTGCAAAAACCATCAAGCACTACAAAGAAACTGTCTCACATGAGGACCGCCCCAGGAAAGGAAGACCAAGAGTCACCTCTGCTTCTGAGGATAAGTTTATCTGAGTCACCAGCCTCAGAAATCGAAGGTTAACAGCAGCTCAGATTAGAGACCAGGTCAATGCCACACAGAGTTCTAGCAGCAGACACATCTCTACAACAACTGTTAAGAGGAGACTTTGTGCAGCAGGCCTTCATGGTAAAATAGCTGCTAAGAAACCACTGCTAAGGACAGGCAACAAGCAGAAGAGACTTGTTTGGGCTAAAGAATACAAGAAATGGACATTAGACCAGTGGAAATCTGTGCTTTGGTCTGATGAGTCCAAATTTGAGATCTTTGGTTCCAACCACCGTGTCTTTGTGCGACGCAGAAAAGGTGAACGGATGGACTCTACATGCCTGGTTCCCACCGTGAAGCATGGAGGAATAGGTGTGATGGTGTGGGGGTGCTTTGCTGGTGACACTGTTGGGGATTTATTCAAAATTGAAGGCATACTGAACCAACATGGCTACCACAGCATCTTGCAGCAGCATGCTATTCCATCCGGTTTGCGTTTAGTTGGACCATCATTTATTTTTCAACAGGACAATGACCCCAAACACACCTCCAAGCTGTGTAAGGGCTATTTGACCAAGAAGGAGAGTGATGGGGTGCTACGCCAGATGACCTGGCCTCCACAGTCACCAGACCTGAACCCAATCGAGATGGTTTGGGGTGAGCTGGACCACAGAGTGAAGGCAAAAGGGCCAACAAATGCTAAGCATCTCTGGGAACTCCTTCAAGATTGTTGGAAGACCATTTCCGGTGACTACCTCTTGAAGCTCATCAAGAGAATGCCAAGAGTGTGCAAAGCAGTCATCAAAGCAAAAGGTGGCTACTTTGAAGAACCTAGAATATAAGACATATTTTCAGTTGTTTCACACTTTTTTGTTAAGTATATAATTCCACATGTGTTAATTCATAGTTTTGATGCCTTCAGTGTGAATGTACAATTTTCATAGTCATGAAAATACAGAAAAATCTTTAAAGGAGAAGGTGTGTCCAAACTTTTGGTCTGTACCGTATGTGGAGGCTTTATTCTCTGTGCTAAATAAACATACTGTAGTGGGTATGATAGGAAAAAAATATGTTTTCCATAACCAAAAACAATGGTGACTCCTTTGAGCTTCAAAAAGACCTTTTCATGCAAATCTCTGCAGGATGGAAAATATTATATTTATCATTAGTTATGCAGTCTTAGGCACACAACATTTTTTTCAGGCAGATTCCACCCCTCCCCAAGACTAGATGCATCCAAGCAGACGACAGGTGGAGGTATTTCAGCGGTCCTGTCCACCACTTGCCGTCCTATATGGGAGACAATTATTTGACTGCAATCCAGAAGTGTCTACTATAATGCATTTTAGCACTATAGAATAGAGGTTACATGTTGGAGAAAATAGGATTTAACTCTTTAAAATCCAAGCTCTTTATATTCATATTTCACCAATTGGGAGACATCTGTATACAGTGTAGCAGTGTAGCTGAGTCATTAGACATTAGATTGCTGGTGGACTGATGGATATCATGGGATATCTTCAACCCCTGGCAAAAATTATGGAATCACCGGGCTCGGAGGATGTTCATTCAGTTGTTTAATGTTGTTGAAAAAAAGCAGATCACAGACATGGCACAAATCTAAATTCATTTCAAATGGCAACTTTAGGGCTTTAAGAAACGCTAAAAGAAATCAAGATTAAAAATGTGGTACTCAGTAAGGGTAATTTTTTTCAGACCAAACAGAGGTAAAAAATTATGGAATCACTCAATTCTGAGGAAAAAATTATGGAATCATGAAAAACAAACACACAAAAGAATATTCCAATACATCACTAGTATTTTGTTGCACCACCTCTGGTTTTAATAACAGCTTGCAGTCTCTGAGGCATGGACTTAATGAGTGACAAACAGTACTCTTCATCAATCTGGCTCCAACTTTCTCTGATTGCTGTTGCCAGATCAGCTTTGCAGGTTGGAGTCTTGTCATGGACCATTTTCTTCAACTTCCACCAAAGATTTTCAATTGGATTGAGATCCAGACTATTTGCAGGCCATGACATTGACCTTATGTGTCTTCTTTCAAGGAATGTTTTCCCAGTTTTTGCTCTATGGCAGGATGCATTATCATCTTGAAAAATGTCATCATCCCCAAACATCCTTTCAATTGATGGGATAAGAAAACTGTCCAAAATATCAATGTAAACTTGGGCATTTATTGAAGATGTAATGACAGCCATCTTCCCAGTACTTTTATCTGACATGCAGCCCCATATCATCAATGACTGTGGAAATTTGCATGTTCTCTTCATGCAGTCATCTTTATAAATCTCATTGGAACGGCACCAAACAAAAGTTCCAGCATCATCACCTTGCCCAATGCAGATTCGTGATCCATCACTGAATATGACTTTCATCCAGTCATCCACAGTCCACGATTGCTTTTCCTTAGCCCATTGTAACCTTGTTTTTTTCTGTTTAGGTGTTAATGATGGCTTATGTTTAGCTTTTCTGTATGTATATCCCATTTCCTTTAGGCGGTTTCTTACAGTTCGGTCACAGACACTGACTCCAGTTTCCTCCCATTCGTTCCTCATTTGTTTCGTTGTGCATTTCCTGTTTTGGAGACATATTGCTTTAAGTTTCCGGTCTTGACGCTTTGATGTCTTCCTTGGTCTACCAGTATGTTTGCCTTTAACAACCTTCCCATGTTGTTTGTATTTGGTCCAGATTTTAGACACAGCTGACTGTGAACAACCAACATCTTTTGCAACATTGCGTGATGATTTACCTTCTTTTAAGAGTTTGATAATCCTCTCTTTTGTTTCAATTGACATCTCTCGTTTCGGAGCCATGATTCATGTCAGTCCACTTGGTGCAACAGCTCTCCAAGGTGTGATCACTTCTTTTTAGATGCAGACTAATGAGCAGATCTAATATGATGCAGGTGTTAGTATTTGAAATGATAATTTACAGGGTGATTCCATAATTTTTTCCTCAGAATTGAGTGATTCCATAATTTTTTCCCTCTGCTTGTTCTGAAAAAAATTACCCTTACCGAGTACCACATTTTTAATCTTGATTTCTTTTAGTGTTTCTTAAAGCCCTAAAGTTGCCATTTGAAATGACTTTAGTTTGGGGCCATGTCTGTGATTTTCTTTTTTTCAACAACATTAAACAACTGAATGAACATCCTCCGAGCCCGGTGATTCCATAATTTTTGCCAGGGGTTGTAGAAGCAGCACTTTAACAATTAAGAGCACCTTTTCTTTTCCTCCCATAGATAAATATTATTAATTGTGCTAAAACCAGAATCCCACTACTACTGCTTATGAAACTTATGCTATGGGGATTGTCCACAGGATAGGTGATAAATTATTGTTATACTGTATCTGGCAATGAATTATTATTATACTGCGACCCACACTGATCAGCAGAATGGGGAATTTTTATCCACATTAGAATAGAGCTATAATGTGCATGCTTAACCTGCACTCCATTCATTCCATATGGGCTGCAGAGCTCTGCGCTCAGCTTTTTCCAGCAGACACATAGAGAATGGAGAAGTTGTTGGGTGTCTGACCTGCTACACCATCTTGCAATGGGGATAAAGATTCCCCAATTTACCAATCAGTACAGGTCCTAATGGTGAGACACACATCAATTAGCAACTTATCATCTATTCTGTGGATAGGTTTTAGCTTGTTTTAACAGGACAAGACATAAAGGGAACCTGCCATGGAAAAACACTATTAACTTGCAGATATGGGGTTAATCTGCAGGTTAATAGAATTCTGAAGCCGCCCGGTGCCGGCACTGAGAGCCACGCTGCTGGGTGGAAATTAAATTTCTTCCTCAAGGCAGCTTCAAGCTTTCAGTCATAGGGGTGGTTCGGCATGGTTGTCAGTCAGTGTTGGGGGCATGGTTACAGCTGCCGCTCACTTTGCACTGAGCAGTGACTGAAGCCACACTGGCCCACCCCTATGACTTAAAGCTCGAGGCTGCCGGAAGGAATAAAGTTAATTTCCTCCCGGCAGGGGGGCTCTCAGCATGGAGGCTGCACAGGTTCAGAACGCTATTAACCTGCGGATTAAACCCACATCTGCAGGTTAATAGCGTTTTTTATACGGCAGATTCCCTTTAAAGGCTACAAGGGTGACAACTGACTGTTTTATCATATTGAAAATATTGTGGTCACAACATATAAATAAATCACTTTGCACAATTACAGGGGGCTTGTGAGATTAAAAAATGTGGTTTCCTTTTTCAAGGAACAGCTCTTCTATTAGAGATGTGTATGGTAAACACTTAAATGGGGTTGAGCTGTAGTACAACAATTAGGCCATGGACAAGTATGACTTCGCTTCCAGTACATTTTTACTTTTCAATACAACACCTGTATCTTCTCTAATCAGTTTTTTTGCCTTTGAGCTATTGATGCAAGTAAAATTTCGATAATTTATTTGTAAAATTCTTAATAGATGCCAAAAGATAAAGGAATCTATTTGCTAATAGTAAAAAACTCTAAAATATAATGTATATTTGTGAAATTCTTAATAGATGACTAGGGATGAATTAATCTACTGGCTAAACAAATTAATTTTCTTGCCATCTGTTGGCTTCCAAGCTTTGTAAAGCTTTAGAGAAAAAGGCTACAACCGATACTGCTCTCGACATCTTCGCATTTATTTGGAACAGTTATATTATGCCACATCCTCAGACAACATGCTCTTCTTTTTATCCTTATTCTTGCCGCTCTTTCTGAATTCTATTAAAGATAGCAATTTAAAAAAAAAAATTAAAGGTTTGGATCAAAAATAAGTCTCTTTTATGCAATCTTAACATCATACCTCAAATAGGCTGGAGGAAAATTTTCATTTCTTTCCCCTCCTGGCTAGAAAAGTGTATTACTAAATAAAGTGACAAAACATCTTGGAAACTAACATAAACGTGCAATTTTAATGCCTCCTAATCACACAAATCAATACAAGATTTTTTGTACTTGTGCATGACCTTCCTCAAATTATCCCTCCATTTTGGCTGAATCAGAAAGAGCGTGGGCTATTTGATAAAACACTAAGTGTGTGAAATGAGAGGCCTCATCACTTTTGCCAGACTCCTTTTGACAGCATGATGATAGAAGCATCACATCCCTGGAAGAGAAAATGCAAACTGACAAGAGATGAGCCTTTAGATGTTGAATATAATCTTGAATTGTGCTTGAAGTGCCTTATTATCTTGTCTTTTGATGTCTGAAGGGGTGGTTCATTGTTAGGGGAAAAAAAAGGAGAACAGTCGCACATCTTTACCGTCTTTAGAGGGGAAAAAACTGTTTGGCCTTTAACAACTGCTTTTCCGTCTAATGTCCATTTCTTTCTGACAATAAATATGTCAGGCCATCAGCAAGTGACAAACAATTTGCTTTACATGCCAGGCTTTTATGGCTTGTGGTAGCTCATGTGGAAGCTTATTTCTAAAAAGCATTTTAAATTAGCACCATTACAAATGCTAAATGAGTCGGGATCCTTATGCTGATATTGGCGCGCTTTTTATTATTGCGCTTTCCAGCTGAGTGAGTTTCTGGTCTTGACTAAAGTTATGTTTTGTCACTGGAAAGACCTTTCAATACGATCTTGGCATGAGCGTGAAGAGGAGCACACTAAGTGCGAACGTTGTTAATTCGCTATTAATTGTGACAGAGCCTTGCCACAGCGATACACTGTCATGTTCCTTGTCATCACCTGTTAAAATATGCATGTTAAAATGTGTTAACTTCATTGGAAGAAGACATGGAGACATTACAGGCCACAATCTACATTTTTTGCATTTAATGAGCAAAAATATCACTGTCTGTATTCTCAAAAAGTGAGGTGCTGAGAACATATTTGTTAGAACCTTGTTCTTAGTTTTTTTCCTTTGCTGGTCACATGACCTTGTTGGCCTATTTAATCCTGCTCCGCCCTTCTGGCTTTGCTGGACTTCATTGTTTTACTACTTTCTAGCTAGCCTGTGCCCTGTATCTAACTCTGTTAGTTTGCTTGGTCTACGGACCTCTATGTTCTATATATTTTGTTTGTTCGTCTGTCTGCTACTATTTCTGTTAGGAGGTGTCCCATTTTCCTCCCAGTCCTTAGTACTTGTAGGGATTCCTTCCCCACATCTATAGGTCTCCGTACAGACTAGCTTAGGACTTTAGCAGGTCTGATCGCAGGATCAGGTCCCCTGTTACATCGTAGGGATTAAGCTGAGTTCTATCGTAGGGACAGATCTCCTCTCTTTCCTTAGCTCTGGTAGCAGAACATAACAGTAAGTCCAGCCCAGCAAATGCTCTAAGGAAAGATTTTTTTTTCTGTTCCATCATGGTGTCGGTTCTGGATTTGGCTAAACACCTGCAGGGACTCTCTTTGGATGTGACTGAGCTCCGTCAGCACGTGAGTAACTGTCCTGGAGCACATTTCTTGGAGCCTAAGGTACGTTTGCCGGATTTATTTTTTGGTGAACACCGAGAATTTTTTTCATTTAAAAATGCTTGCTTAATGTATTTTCGTTTGAGACCCAAGTCCTCTGGGGATGATTCCCAGCGCATAGGGTTTATAATGTCACTTTTGCGCAAAGAGCCTCAGGAGTGGGCCTTTTCTTTGCAACCTAGTGATACATGCTTCAGATCAGTGGATAGTTTTTTTTCTGCTTTGGGACTATTATATGATGATCCTGACCGTGTCGCATCAGCTGAGACTGAGTTAAGATGTTTGAGACAGGGATCAGGTAATGTGGAAAAATATTGTACTCATTTCCGTCGATGGTCTACTCAAACAGGGTGGAACGATTCTGCTCTGAAAAGTCTATTTCTTGCTGGGCTCAGTGAAAGGGTTAAAGACCTGCTAATTGCTTATCCTACACCTGAAGATTTGCAACAGGCTATGCAATTAGCTATACGGGTGGATAGGAGACTGCGTGCAAGGGTTAATGAGAGCAAATCCTCTGCTATGTCAGTTTCTGGTTATGAGAATGTGTGTACTAACAGTGGTGAATCGATGGAGATTGGAGCGATGGCACCTCACTCTCAAGAAAAAGATCGCAGATTTTCTGAAGGCTTGTGTTTCTATTGAGGAAAATCTGGTCATTTGATTAAAGACTGTGAGCTTCGTATCAAGAAAGAAAAAAAAATGGTCAGTCATGCCCGTATTGCCTGTTTAAATTCCAAGGGTGTATTTTTAGCTGCTTCCACGATTGCTCAGGAAAAATTAATGGAATTTCGGGTGTTTGTTGATTGTGGGTCTACTCTGAATGTAATTGATGGGGGATTCTTGGAAAGACTCAATTTAAAACCCGAACCTTTATCATCCCCCATTGCTGTGGTCTCTGTGGATGGTTCCCCTTTGAAGAATATTACTCTCAAGGTCTGTGAATTTCCTCTCACTATTAATGTTGTTCACCATGAGAAATTGGATTTGGTAGTATTGAATAACTTGCCTTCTCCAGTAATATTGGGATTGCCCTGGTTAAAATTTCACAATCCTGTACTGGATTGGTCTACCAGTGAAATTAAATCCTGGAGCCATAAATGTTATGACAAGTGTTGTAACGGGCGTATTGCAGCTTTGGATAGGGGAGAATTGCCTGTTCCTATTCAGGATTTTTGGAGAGTTTTTTCTGAGAAGGAATCGCAGGTTTTGCCTCCCCATAGAGACTATGATTGTTCTATTGAATTTGTCCCTGGAGCAACTCTTCCTAAAAGTCGTTTATTTAACCTTACTATTCCTGAGAGAAAGGCTTTGGAGGAATACATACAGACAAGTTTGGCCGCCGGCCACATTAGGCCCTCTAAGTCTCCTGTGGCGGTTGGATTTTTTTTTGTAAAAAAAAAGGACGGCGGTTTACGTCCTTGTCTGGATTTTCGTGAGATTAACAAAATTACTGTACGCAATCCTTACCCACTGCCATTGATTCCTGATCTGTTTAACCAGTTAATGGGGGCCAAGTGGTTCTCTAAAATTGACCTTAAGGGGGCATACAATCTGTTGCGCATGAAGGAGGGTGACGAATGGAAGACTGCTTTTAACACTCCTGTGGGTCATTTTGAGAATCTGGTTATGCCTTTTGGTCTTACTAATGCTCCTGCATTTTTTCAGAATCTTATTAATGACATCCTTAGACCTTTGATCGGCAAAAATGTGGTTGTGTATTTGGATGACATTTTGATTTATTCGCCGGATCTGGAGTCTCATTGGCGGAGCGTACGTGAGGTATTACAGTTGTTAATGGACAATTCGCTTTTTGCTAAGCTGGAGAAATGTGAGTTCGCTGTACAGAGAATTAGTTTTTTGGGCTACATTATCTCCAGCGAAGGTTTTGAGATGGACCCGGTTAAAGTTCAAGCTGTACAGGAATGGCCTAGGCCTATTGGTTTGAAATCGATACAGAGGTTTTTGGGTTTCGCCAATTATTACAGAAAATTCATAAAAAAAATTTCTAGTATTGTCAAACCTCTGACCGATCTCACCAGGAAAGGTGCTGATGCGGTTCAGTGGTCTTCTGAGGCCATTGAAGCTTTTGTGTATCTCAAAGAGAGGTTCACCTCTGCTCCCATCCTTATGCAGCCTGATGTGACTAAGCCGTTTTTGGTTGAGGTTGATGCTTCCTCTGTGGGGGTTGGCGCAGTATTGTCTCAGGATAACGGGGATGGATTACATCCCTGTGCCTTTTTTTCAAAAAAATTTTCGGAGACTGAACTGAATTACGATATTGGTAATCGGGAATTATTGTCTATTAAACTCGCATTTGAACACTGGCGCCACTTCTTGGAAGGTGCGGAATTTCCCGTTCAGGTTCTTACGGATCATAAAAATCTGATATATCTTGATGCTGCCAAGCGCCTGAATGCCCGTCAGGCTAGGTGGGCACTGTTTTTTTCGCGGTTTAATTTCTCCGTTACTTACATCCCTGGTACTAAGAATGTTAAGGCGGATGCCTTGTCTCGCAGTTTTTCTCCCATAGTCGGTGCTGAGAAAGAGGAGAACATTTTACAAGAAGGTGTTGTGATAGCTGCTTTGGACTCCGTTTTGGAAGATGAGATTCTTAAAGCACAGGAGAATGCCCCATCTAACACTCCTCATGGGAGGTTGTTTGTGCCTGGGACCTTTAGGAGAGATTTGTTTGTTGAGTGTCACGAATCTCGGTTGGCAGGTCATCCCGGAATCTCTGAGACCAAGAGACTGGTGGGTCGCAGTTTTTGGTGGCCTGGATGGCAGAAGGAAGTCATTAAGTGGGTGCGCCAATGTACTATTTGTGCTAGATCTAAGTCCTCACATACTCCTGCTGTGGGGTTGCTTTGTCCTTTGGAGGTTCCCAGTGCTCCTTGGACACATTTGGCTATGGACTTTATAACTGACCTTCCCCCCTCTGAGGGTTTTACTGTCATCTGGGTGGTCGTGGACCGTTTTAGCAAGATGTGTCACTTGGTTCCCTTCGTCAAACTGCCCTGCGCTAAAACTCTCGCTAAGGCCTTTGTCAAGGAAATTGTCAGACTTCATGGCGTTCCTACTGACATTGTTTCTGATAGAGGTCCTCAGTTCGTGGCTCGTTTTTGGCGTGCCTTTTGTGACAGGTTGGGAGTTCATTTGTCGTTCTCGTCCGGATATCATCCTGAATCTAATGGCCAGACAGAAAGGAAAAACCAGGATGTTGAGCAGTTCTTGCGTTGTTTTGTGGCAGACAATCAAGAGGGGTGGTCTGAGTTTCTGCCACTTGCTGAATTTGCTCTGAACAATCATACATCTTCTTCTGCTGGTTGTTCGCCTTTTTTTTGTTGTTCTGGGAGACATCCGTCGTTTGGGTCGTTCTCCAAGTTGGGATCTGCCGTGCCTGAGGAGGAGAATTTTTCCGGTGATTTGGAGAGAGTTTGGACGGATGTGCGTGGTAATCTTCAGGAGGCCAACAGAAAATCTAAAGACTACTTTGATAGGAAACGACAGGAGGTTTTGTTCGCTGTTGGTGACATGGTTTGGTTGTCCTCTAGGAATCTGCGGTTGAGGATTCCTTCTAAGAAATTGGGTCCCAAGTTTGTAGGGCCCTTTAAGGTGCTTCAGGTTGTCAACCAATCTGCTGTTAGGTTGGAGGTTCCTACCTCCTGGAGAATTAATCCGGTATTTCATGTCTCTCTGTTGAAAAAAGCTGTTGTATCGGATTGTGACGCCTCTGCCTCTGTTCCTCCGGTGGTGGAGGACGGGGAATATGAAATTTCTCGCATCCTTAACTCTAGACAGTATAGAGGTAGTTTGCAGTATCTTGTGGCCTGGAAAGGTTTCGGACCCGATGATAACTCTTGGGTGAGGTCGGATGATGTTTCCGCGTCCAGACTTATCAGAGCATTTCACAGGAGATTTCCTGATAAACCTGGTCCTAGGGGATCCGGAGGATCCTCTTAGAAGGGGGGGTACTGTTAGAACCTTGTTCTTAGTTTTTTTCCTTTGCTGGTCACATGACCTTGTTGGCCTATTTAATCCTGCTCCGCCCTTCTGGCTTTGCTGGACTTCATTGTTTTACTACTTTCTAGCTAGCCTGTGCCCTGTATCTAACTCTGTTAGTTTGCTTGGTCTACGGACCTCTATGTTCTATATATTTTGTTTGTTCGTCTGTCTGCTACTATTTCTGTTAGGAGGTGTCCCATTTTCCTCCCAGTCCTTAGTACTTGTAGGGATTCCTTCCCCACATCTATAGGTCTCCGTACAGACTAGCTTAGGACTTTAGCAGGTCTGATCGCAGGATCAGGTCCCCTGTTACATCGTAGGGATTAAGCTGAGTTCTATCGTAGGGACAGATCTCCTCTCTTTCCTTAGCTCTGGTAGCAGAACATAACAATATTAGATGGCTGTTGGCCAAAGAATGCTTTGGAAAATAGTTCAGCTGACAGCTATCTTGGCCGTCTCTTCAGTACATAAGAGTGCTTGGTTGGCCTAGCTCTTCTAGGTTCTCTAAGAGAAAGCCACCAACAGACATCTCTGCAGGCAGCTTATCTCCTGAAGAACAAAACGATCTGAAGTCTGAAATTGGACATGCCCGATCAGCATCTTCCCAACAATCAGTTAGACATCCCCCATATACATTAGACTGTCTGCCAAACCCATCGATAATGTCATAATGTGAATTGGGGTGGATATTTTACAGTTAAGAACAGGAATTGGTAGGGAAATAAAAAAAACAAGTTTTGAAAATGGATACAGGATATTTCTATGATTACTCTACTAAATTTATGTAATAAGTTAGGCAAACCAGAATCCTTAACCATTACAATCTGTCCAAAAATTTGAGACATTAATGAGGTTGTCCAACAGTAAATTATTTTCTTTTTTAGCCATGGATTGATTACAAATAATATACAGAGGCATACTTGCTTTCCAGTGCCCCACTGGATCTAGTGGACGACACTCCGGAGGTCTCTGCCAGCTGTGGAAATGGTGTCTACCCTGCTTGGAAGTCCTAGCACTGCTGAATCCTGTGATTGGCTGCAGCGGTAAGGTGCTAGAAGAGCATGTAATCGGATGTTTCTGTGATGATGTACTCTTTTAGTCATCTTAACACTGCAGTCAATTACAGGCGTCAGCGACGCTAGAAAATCCATATGAGGCAGATAGCGCTAAATAAAATAGAAACTTTTGCTTTCCCATAACCCCTTGAATTTTGGTAACTGCAAAATCCATTTCATATGCATGAAAAAGGTTGTTGCTGCAGTAAGTTCTTGGATTGCTACATATTCCATTCAGATAAATGGATGTATAGTAATATGAACAATTTAAGAAATTTTTGCAGCAGATGAGAATATTTTCCAAGCAGGTGATGCAACTTGCCACTTAAACTTGAAATTTCTAATTTTATAATGTTTTTTTTTTATTTTATATTGTATGTTATTTTATTAGATAAATTGGCTTTATTAATTTACGATTGGTTAACAGCTCAAGTATAGCTTTTGATCGAAGGTTGAGGGCGCCAAAGCAATGCCTTCCATCGAGTACTGTGAATCAGTTAGGCAAAAATATACCATATACCATACATTGCTGATTGTTTTCTAGGGTCACTTTATCATCTTTTGTATTTTTATAATTTTAATTTCACGCCAATATTATATATTATTCCCTTTTTGAAAGCATCCTCTTTAATATATGAAAACATATCCTTGTCATCTTGTACAGTACTCATGCTGGTGACATATTTCAGTACTGTGCAGAAACAGTGTGAAATAGCACAAAGTATAATATTGAGGAAAAAAATTATCAAAATCATGTCAAAGAAACCTTACAGTGTATGGACTTAATTTGAGTTAAAAAATTATATAACAATGGCTGTGGAAATAAATTCCAAAGGTTATTATATGTTCATGTCCTACTACAGTCAAGGATGAATGAACCCATAATGAGTTCTGTTATGTAAAAACTACTAACATTTGGAATGATGTTAGAATACAGAACAGTACGACTAAATTCTTCTGGCTCCCAGGAGGAAACTATTGTTACAGCAAAACTACCATAAAAGTGCCTTATTTGAATTCAACCCAAAAGTTTAAAGGGCTTGGTCACTTTATTGTTATTTTAACGAAGGTTTTGGGGACCCAATTGTGTGGCACTTACTAATACATAAGTATTACAAGTTCTCTTCCTACATTTGTAATTGCAGCCTTCCAAACAGCCTGCACAGGCAGTAATCGAGCATCTTACCCGACCCGGACATGTGGTGTGCGGAGGTTTACAATTTTTATGCATGCATTATTTTAAATGCCTAGTATCCTATCATAGCAGTTATAGGAGTAATAGTTATTACAGTACTTGCTCCACAGCCACATTTCTTAATACATGACAGTGCTGCTCCTAATAAATGACCAACTGCTGCTGACCAACAGGGAGACCCATTTCAGGTAATGGTATTGTTGAAAAATTAATTTCTTATCTGATTTGCCAGTGTTTGAGATAGTGATTTGGGCTCTGCATGTGAAGTTATGACGTTCCAGAAGCGCTGATGCAGAGCGAAAAATGCCTGAAGAGGGCGTCGCGTCCTGAAGGAAAGTGAAAAGGAGTCAGATTTCAGAAAGTCCTCGGGCAGACATACCGCATGTGCAGTAGATTCAGCTACAGGTGCCCGTGGGGGAGAGGAACTCATTCACTTTATACAATAGTAATCACTGTATACAGGATGATGCTCTCTTATCTCCGCACGAAAAATCTCCTCCGACATACCCGGCACACTGACGATGCTCAATGGATGCCTTTATAAAATAATTTTTTTGTGTTTTTTTTGTAAGCTGGTCTTTAAAAGGACTGCATTGTGGAAGGCAGAAACACTAACAGTGAGCCATAGGTACACTGTTGTGTATGACAGATTTTTTTCTGCCAAACGATCTGATTGTCATTCTTCATCTTTATACGCATGTTGTGCTGGAACATACGGTACAGGTAATTTTGTAATTATTAGTACATGTAGGTAAAGAAAAGAAAGCTGATTTTTCTTTTTTCACATAATGTTAGTAAAAAATAAAGGAGCAAAAAAATTACATTAAGTACATTTTTAATACACTTTTTTGAATACATGACACAAAACAATAAATAACATAGCAAATTTTGTATATCCCTGTAATCGTAAGGGTATGTGCACACGATCTGGACAGGCAGCGCTTTGGACGCAGCATACTTTATGCTGAGTCCAAAGCGCTGCATTATATGAACGCAGGTGAATCTGCATGTGTTCATTGAACCATGCGGATTCACCGCATTCAATACATTGTAGTGATGTAATTTCTCTTGTGGAGACTAGTGACTCCGCAGGAGAAATTGACATGCTGCGGTCTGGAAAGACGCGCCACATATCCATATCCCGGGTGATCTGCAGGTGCACGGAGACTTCTACATGGGATTTCTACAAATCCCATCCACTATGCTGTAACAGCTGGCCGCTGCGGGTTTGACGCTGCATTGCATGCAGCGTCAAACTGGCAGCGGCTCCTGACCGTAGGAACATACCCTAAGAACCTGAACAATACAGTGAACACTTATTTCATGGTAAATAGCATGTATAAGCATGGCGTAAATATTTTGTGTCTTTTTTCTGCATTTAACCCATAATAAAAACTTAATATAATTGTATTGTGTTTGGCAACAGATGTTTTGGAAAAATGACGCCTAAAAAACTTCAACTTATCGCACAAAAACATTACCTCATATTGTGATGTTTACTGAAAAATTAAAAAGAATTATGGTTGTCATGACTATACACTGGCGGGCAAAAAGGTAATACTGTTTTGATCTTTTGACTTTCGGGCTCCATATCTCACCATTCGCTACTGATTCGAACGTGAGACTACCAACATTTTATAGACAATCTTGGCTATCTCATACATAAATTTGACTTGCAACTATTTAGCATATTAGTTATGCAGATTCTTGTCATGTCACTGCATGGTTACTGTTTTGCTCCTGGTGGTGGTAAAATCTTTTTCTTCTTGTATACTACAAAATACATCCTGTTCTCACATTCCCTAATAGCTCAGTGTGTTATTAGGTTGATTCCCAAGCAAAAGGTCAATGGTTCGAATCAAGGAGCTGCCATGAAGAAGATTTCCCAAGAAAAACGAAACAGCATCATGCAGCTCATCGATAGTGGTCACTGGGCCAAGAAAATTGACAGTCTGCATAATGTGAGTGCCATTACAGTTGGAGTAATACGAAATGAAGTCCGTCCATTCTTTCAAAAGCCAAGGGTTGGACATCCAGGAAAAAATATCATAGTCAAGTCAGCTAGCTCATCACAAGGTCTATCAGTTCTGGTGCGACAAACATGGCAGTGGAGGTGGCTCATATGCTTCATAATAGTAAGATCACAGACATATATGCAAGCATCATGTGATGCACGTTACACAAATCTGGAATGGTGGCCTGAAAAAAGGTGAAGAAGCCTCGACTTCAATATTGTCATAAGAAGCTTTGGCTTGAGTTTGCTAGAAAAGTGGACATTAGAAGATTGGAAACGGGTGCTTTGGAGCGATGAGACGAAAGTCAACAGACTAGTTGCAAATAGGTCTGGAAGAAACAAGAGAAAAAGGTTCTAATGGATTGAGAAATTGAAGGAACTGTCAAGTTTGGTGGAGGACGCCTGATGATATGGGGTTGTTTCACAGCCAAAGGCGTTGGATACTTGACCAGGTCAATGGTAGTCTCAATGCTGAGCTACATACACTCAAGTACTATGGATATGAAAAGGACAACATAGTGTTCCAGTAGGACAACAACCCGAAGCATATGTCAAGATTGGTGAAGAAATGGTTCAATGACAATGAAGTAGAAGTTTTGGATTTGCCCCCCAAAGCCAAGCAGTAGTGGATGGTGCGATATGGAGCCTGAAAGTCAAAAGTTCAAAACACTATGTTACCCTTTTGCTCATCAGTGTAAATGTGGGAAGATGAAAAAGAATTATTCTGTTTGCTTCAAATATAACACCCAAATAATTTTTTATCAGTAAACGGATTAAATTACAAACTTTGCATAAAAAAACCACAAAAAGAGAAACAGCTGTATATAGCATTCTTTGGTAACAATTACAAGAAAATATATTTATGCCTGTTGTACTTGTACGTAATGTGTATGTATACATGTAATATAATATGCATGTGTAATGTGTAATATCTGAACTCAAGTGTGAATGCAGCCTATCGTATTCAAGTGTTTCCAAAATGTAACATGTGAATTACTGGTTTCCAACATTTGGATACCAAGCTTGTGGCAGCATGAATGTTGTCCTTCAAATAAAATACAGCTTTTAGTGATGAGCGAGCGTGCATCGGGGTGCTCGGGTAAGCTCGTTACTCGATCGAGCATCAGGTTGCTCGGGTACGCTTGTTACTCAATTGAACATCGGGGTGCTCGGGTTTGCTCGTTACGGGGTGCTCGGGTACACTCGTTACTCAACTGAGTTTCACAGGTGCTTGAGCGCCATGTGTAAGTCCCCGTCCTGCTTGGTTTTCGCCTGTTAGACAGCCATTAAACATGCAGGGATTGCCTCACATACACGGTAATTCCATAGCCAACTTGGTTACTGGCACTACTGTGATTGGCAGGTGGCATCGCATCATCAGGTCTTATACAAGACGATGCTTGGCACACTCTCCTCTGGAAGCAGTGGAGGTAGAGTTGATCTAGGAGGGAGAGCTTAGATTAGAGCAGGCATATAGCCAGTGTTTAAGGCTGTGTGCCCACGTAGCATTTTTCAAGCGTATACGCTGCGGAATTTCCGCAGCGTAAACGCTTGAAAAACGCATGTATATCCGCACCCCATGGTCCCCAATGGGATTCCGCAAGTTCTATGCACATGTTGCAGATTTTTCCGCAGCGTTTATGCCGCGTTCAAAAATCCGCAGCATGTCATTTAATTTTGCGTTTCCGCAAGCGGAATTGCCTTAGTCCAATGCATAAAAAACGCAAGGCAATTCCGCATGTGGAAAACGCGTGATAAACGCGCGAAAAATGCGCCATAAACGCGTGCGGAATTCCGCATGCGTTTTTCCGGGAGAGGACTTGCATTTATGCAGCAGAAATTTTCTGCTTCATAAATGCAACGTGGGCACATAGCCTAAAATTGCTATGGCAGTACTTGTATACCACTGCTGTACCATTAAAACAAAAGTCCTTTTCAGGGCTAGATACTGTCCTTTCTCTAGTCTAACCACTGTTACCTGCATTCAGTGTAGGGATACCTGGTGGAGGAGGGATAGTTTTGGATTAGAGGCATATAGGTAGGGTTCATTGCCTTACAATCCTTCTATAGGTATACTGCTGCTGCACCATTAAAAGAAAAATCCTGTTCAGGGCTACATATTTTCTTTTCCCTATTAATACTGGAAAGTTTGCAGGCATATATTATATACCTAATTTAAAATGTGCAAGGCACTCTATAAGGAATGGGGAAGTGGATGTGTTACTGATGGTGCACGCCGAGGACGAATGTTCAATGTCAAATAGTGACATTTAATGTTCAGTGATCAAATGTTCCTTTTTTTTCTGGTATATTCCCATGCACCCCTTCCCACCCAAAGAAAGGGTATACGGTTCATGGATGGGTCCTTCTTTTTCTTGTTCTCCTTCTCCTCTTCCACCATATCAACAGGATTATCATGTGGCCCTCACTCCAATTTTTTTAGAGGGTCATCAGGCAGCCATCATTCTAAATTTTAAGAGAGTCATCATGTGGCCCTCGCTTTAAATTTTTAGAGGGTCATCATGTGGCGATCACTCTTAATTTTTCCAGGATGTGTATGATGCCTTCCGTTATAATTTTTACAGGATGTGTATGACATCTACTTCTACAATTCTCTTACATGTGTATATACAGTACAGACCAAAAGTTTGGACACACCTTCTCATTTAAAGATTTTTCTGTATTTTCATGACTATGAAAATTGTACATTCACACTGAAGGCATCAAAACTATGAATTTACACAGGTGGAATTATATACTTAACAAAAAAGTGTGAAACAACTGAAAATATGTCTTATATTCTAGGTTCTTCAAAGTAGCCACCTTTTGCTTTGATGACTGCTTTGCACATTCTTGGCATTCTCTTGATGAGCTTCAAGAGGTAGTCACCGGAAATGGTTTTCACTTCACAGGTGTGCACTGTCAGGTTTAATAAGTGGGATTTCTTGCCTTATAAATGAGGTTGGTACCATCAGTTGTGTTGTGCAGAAGTCAGGTGGATACACAGCTGATAGTCCTACTGAATAGACTGTTTGAATTTGTATTATGGCAAGAAAAAAGCAGCTAAGTAAAGAAAAACGAGTGGCCATCATTACTTTAAGAAATGAAGGTCAGTCAGTGCGAAAAATTGGGAAAACTTTGAAAGTGTCCCCAAGTGCAGTTGCAAAAACCATCAAGCGCTACAAAGAAACTGGCTCATATGAGGACCGCCCCAGGAAAGGAAGACCAAGAGTCACCTCTGCTTCTGAGGATAAGTTTATCCGAGTCACCAGCCTCAGAAATCGCAGGTTAACAGCAGCTCAGATTAGAGACCAGGTCAATGCCACAAAGAGTTCTAGCAGCAGACACATCTCTACAACAACTGTTAGGAGGAGACTTTGTGCAGCAGGCCTTCATGGTAAAATAGCCGCTATGAAACCACTGCTAAGGACAGGCAACAAACAGAAGAGACTTGTTTGGGCTAAAGAACACAAGGAATGGACATTAGACCAGTGGAAATCTGTGCTTTGGTCTGATGAGTCCAAATTTGAGATCTTTGGTTCCAACCACCATGTCTTTGTGCGACGCAGAAAAGGTGAACGGATGGACTCTACATGCCTAGTTCCCACCGTGAAGCATGGAGGAGGAGGTGTGATGGTGTGGGGGTGCTTTGCTGGTGACACTGTTGGGGATTTATTCAAAATTGAAGGCATACTGAACCAGCATGGCTACCACAGCATCTTGCAGCGGCATGCTATTCCATCCGGTTTGCGTTTAGTTGGACAATCATTTATTTTTCAACAGGACAATGACCCCAAACACACCTCCAGGCTGTGTAAGGGCTATTTGACCAAGAAGGAGAGTGATGGGGTGCTACGCCAGATGACCTGGCCTCCACAGTCCCAGACCTGAACCCAATCGAGATGGTTTGGGGTGAGCTGGCCCGCAGAGTGAAGGCAAAAGGGCCAACAAGTGCTAAGCATCTCTGGGAACTCCTTCAAGATTGCTGGAAGACTATTTCCGGTGACTACCTCTTGAAGCTCATCAAGAGAATGCCAAGAGTGTGCAAGGCAGTCATCAAAGCAAAAGGTGGCTACTTTGAAGAACCTAGAATATAACACATATTTTCAGTTGTTTCACACTTTTTTGTTAAGTATATAATTCCACATGTGTTAATTCATAGTTTTGATGCCTTCAGTGTGAATGTACACGTTTCATAGTAATGAAAATACAGAAAAGTCTTTAAATGAGAAGGCGTGTCCAAACTTTTGGTCTGTACTGTATATATATATATATATATATATATATATATATATATATATATATATATATACATACATACATACATACAGTATATACACCCCAGGGGTAAATGCTTTTCTGCCCTTGCACTTAGTGCATAGGTTTTACCAGTCTAGGAGTCCCACTCCTTAAAAATGGGGGGAAAAAAATTCTGAGGCCCTCCTCTACGTATCTTTCATGGTGTATTGCAGTCCTTCCTAATTTTTGGCAGTTCTTGCACTTAGTGCATAGTCTTTATGAGTCTAGGAATCCCACTACCTAACAATTTTAACAGAATGTGTATGAGGCCCTCCTTTATGTCTAATACAGGGGGCATCGGAGTCCCTCTTTCTTATGGTTTTTGGCAGTTCTTGCATTGTCCACATAGCCTTTGTGAGTTTCAGAGTCCTTCTTTCATAAAATAAACAGGATGTGTCTGACCATGTCACACACACCACATGCCCTGATAAGGTAGTAAAATGTTAAAATTACATTTACTGGTGACTACCGGTGGGTGTAGTTTTATTTCCACCTCTACTATGTAATCTACTGTAGTTGTAGGTAATGGAGAAATAGGATGAGAGATGGCTATTAAGGGGTGGAGGAGGCTTTTTTTTTCTATTTTTAATTTTGCTTTATATACAAGTCATTATACAGGAAAGAATGTTTCCTAACATTTTTTCCTGTAAAATCCATTATGTTTTATTGTCAGTCTGTAAAAGTGGAGTAATACTCTGATAGCATTGTTCCCAGTATCGACCTGGGATTCCGAGATGCTTCCAGGGGTCTTCCCCATGCTGTTCCCATCCCATTTAGGTACTGTTTTCCTCCATTTCAGAGATTTTCCTGCCTCCTTAGCCCTCCTGTTAAGGTCTCGAGTTTCCCATTGACTTTCTTATACTCGGTACTCGAATCAAGCCCGTCCGCGCATCCGACCTGCTCGATTCGAGTACTGAGCACTCGAGCATTTTAGTGATTGATCATCACTAACCGCTTTAGAATAAACCTGCAATATTCTTGGACATGCACATAAAATGATAAAATAGGGATTACAATTTACAGTTCTGAATGCCCTATAAAACTACTTTTGATACTGAATGCAAAAGCTACTTAGTATATTGAATACAGTTATTTACTTTACACATATTTTAAATTAAATCATTGTCCTGATAAAGAGACAATAAATCTAGAAATCAATAAAAAAAAAGTGCACACTTGCCTATTTTTTAACCTTCAATGGTTTCTGCAAGTCTCTCAAGCACAAAATCTTGAGAAATCATTGGCAAATAATGTGGTACCTTTTTTACCATGACTTTTTCCATGCTTTACATGGTATACCAGCATTTTGGTATACGAGTATGGGTAAGTTTTGTTTAATGTAAGTTCCAGTGTAGGAAATGTTCCTGGTTGGAGGCAGAGCCATTGTCCCATGATGGTACTTAAAGGGGTTCTCTCACATGGGACATGTATGGCATATAAATAGTATATACCATAAATGCCATAAAGATAGGACCTCTGAATTCATTTTTAATGGAGATCTAAAATGTGTACCTCCTGATAATTATGAGTCCAAAGGAGTAAATCACTTAGCATAATGCTTTCTTGATTTCCTTGGTGATAGCTATGCTGAACTGACACTTGCATTTCTGTCAACCCTCACTTCTAAGTAACATCCTTCAGAGAATCACTGTTAAATTTGCTTCCTTCAAGATGCCACTTACTTACTTGTCAAGTAATCCTTCCCATCAATACTTTAAAAGAGCCTTATAAATGAATAATGCGATGTAAAAGCAATTACTTAGATAACTTAATATATACAGTTTCCTCATAAAAATATGAAAATATTAGTTTGGTTAACAGATTTTATCCAGGATGAAGATCTGGAAATTGTCATAAAGTTTCCTGCATGTGGATTTGTATAAAGCACATTTCCTCGCTATTTATCTGCATGTTTGTTGTCATATAATAACATGGATGTGTTACAAGTTGTTAAGTGAAAAAACCTATAAAGTCTGGAAACGTTAGTAACAGCATAAAACATTTCATATATTGTTCTTCAATTATTTCTCTAAAAGAAGTAATTTAGAGCTTGCTTGTAATTTGTTCTCAATCCCTCGGGATAGTCACAGTATTACTGGAAGAAAATTAGGTTTTGGTGGGATTTAAGGGCGTAATATGTAAGGATAAGCCAGTTTTATCCTAAATACAGTCATCAATGATAGACGCAAATAGACTGAAGCTCACTTAGTTCTCAGGTTTTTGTGTTTTTTTCACTATAACTTACCTTTATTTAAGCTTACAACAAGTTAAACAGGTTTTTCTTTGTCAGAAGATAGTGGTTGATATTCTATTGAATGGGAGCTGTTCTGCAGTGCACGGCAGCAACTGCGACAAATTGAACAGGGCTACGCATTGCAGCTCCATTCAATGTCTTTACATCTGGCCACAGTGAGCTTATGACAGCTAATTGGTGTGGATCTTTGTTATCGGACCCCCACCAATCTGATATTGATGACTTATCCTAAGCATAAAACATCAAAATCTTCTGACCGAGCAACGCTTTTAGGCTGCATTATTTACCTTGTAGGTCCTAAAAAATATTTTGACAGTTTTGATGATTGTTCCACAGACCAGGTCTCACAAGGGGTGGGCCTATGCAAATATACCTCAAAGTAGGAGCTTTTGAAATGTACTATGGGTGTTTCTGTAAAGGGTTAAAATGCCCCATAAATAAGGATTCAAATTTGTGTTTGGTGTCTCAAATTCCACAACTTTTTCTCTCTGTTTCACTTACAATCTTTAACATTTTGATAACTTTGGTACATAATTCCTCTCATGTCATACCCATACCGTGGGTATCCAACAAACTGGGACATTGGGAGTTGATTGACAGGGTTCTCCTGATGTCTGCTTTGCATTCTCAGGTACAGCTCATGTAGTTCTCCTAGTAAGACCAAAGCTTAATAATTCCTTAAAGCCTAGCTTCCAAGATTCCTGTAAGTATCAACTGGTAGATTTTGGCTGAGAACATGCTTAAGTGGGTTTAGGAAAACTTCTACAAGGGAAGTGCGCTAAGAGGCTCGCTCAGGCATGGTATCCTTCAGCTTTTAGTTCAGACTTTTCTAAATAACCCTTTTCATTTTTGTACTTTTGTTTTTCCCTCACTCTCCTCCAGGAGTCATGACTGTATCAGGGTTTAGTGTTTGTAAGATAAGTTGTAGCTTTGAATGATATTTTGCCACAAAATATACTGGACAACAAAAACAAAATTCCAAGTGTGGTGAAATGTGAAAAAAATGCAGTCCCACCATTGTTTTTTTGGGGGTTGTTTTTATGGTTTACATCATTGTGCAGTAAAAATGACCTGGCAACATGTTTTTCCAGGTGTGTACAATTAAGGTGATACCAAGCATATGTTTTTTTTTTAATTTAAATGCTGAAAAAATTGATGAATGTGTGTCACCATTTTTTGAAATCCATAACTTATTTAGACTTCTATTAATGAAGCTGTGTGAGGACTTATTTTTTGGTCAGCAAGCTAATGTTTTTATTGATAAAATGTTGGGGTACATATCACATTATTATAGTTTTTTTTTATTGAACTTTGTAGGGAGGAGCGGTTATAAAAAAATCCTTGACTTTTTTTCTCTTTTCGGAATTTACCATATGAGTTAGTTAATTTTACATTTTGATAGATTATACTAGGTCAAATGTGGCAATACCAAATATGATTATTTTTTCATTTTTGTTTCATTTTTTTAATTTCTTTATTTTGAAACTGGGAAAAGAGGGGTGATGCAAATTATTATATTTTATAATTTTTTTATTTCACTTTATTTTTTTTGTACCCTTTGGGTACTTGAACCTGTTGTTTATAAATCAACACCTGCTAACGAAAGTCTTCAGCAGGCCCATGACAGCCGTGACATTTCACAGGCACCATGCCATCTCATCACAGCGGTTCATTAGGAGCCTGTTTATGTATATGTGTATATGTCAGTGATTGACAGAGGTCTTTAAATGGTTAAACAGCAGCAATCCAAACCTTCTCCAGTCAATGCTATCATAGGCAGATGCTGGCTGTAGTATACAGCTGGCATCTGCCCGTTATGCTGCGGATTGAACTACTGAGCCCACTCCATACATTTGGACCTAATGTAGGACATACTATTACGTCCTACATCAGAAAAGGGTTAATGTGATTTCTATTATCAATTATTATATAACTCATCTCCAAATAGAATTTAATACCTTCACAACCCATGATAAAAATGTCATGGCCAGGTGCTAATTCACACCTCATGACAAACATTTTTATCATAATGGTCTGTGGGTAATGTTAGTGTATTTGTGAGATTAGCATCAAGAGCACTGTTGTATTACACAGATGGGCTACACCAACAGGCTAGCTCCGATCCTGGCAGCTTGACCCCTTACCTGCCACAAACTATCACCCCAAAGTATTGTAGTGTAAATTATAGCCGATCCAGCTCGCAGATAGGAACTTTCCTTAGTGGGTCTTTAACCTCTTAGTCCTATTTGACATACATATCTGTCATGAGCGCAGGTCACTTAGTGCTCCATGATAGATACGTAGGTCATACTGATTGCACGGTTTATCTTCTGTACCGGTATGATCAGTTGCAGGATACTGACTATTATACATAGTCAGGCTTCTGCTGTAACTGCTAGAACTGGCCAGCCCTAGCAGTTTAAACACTTATATGCCATTGTCAAGAGTGACAGTGACACAAGGAGTTTGACAGAGGAAAAGCAACAGTATGATCATGGGTGCTGATGGGTTGCTATTGCTACTGGACTCCAGTCAAAGGCCTCTGAGTCCACCATACACCACAGCCAAAGAGATACACCACAGCCAATTAGATCCACAGGGGCGGAGCCTGATAGGCCAACTGTCATTTAAGTGCTGACAGTGTACTGTAATGAACAGCACTGCTAAGGAAATGCTGTATATAACTAATGTGATCATGAGATTGCAGTTAAAGTTCCCTTGTGGATCTAATAAATAGTTGTAAAAAGTAAGAAAAAATGTGACGCCTCTTCTCGGAAGCCCTTTTCTTTACCCTGGGAGATGGGGGACTCGGAGTCGGGTCCTGTGATGGAGAGATGGGGTGCAGCCGTGGCCCGGACCCGACCCGTGCTCAGGGCCATCACATTAAAAGGATGGTGTGGGCTTATCCGGGTTGAGTGGCTGATTTACGACTAAGTCACCTGTGCCACCTGGTGAAGGCCACCAGCGCCGCTGCTGTCCTCTGAGGCATGGTGTTATGACGGCCAAAGTTATTACTACTCCCCACAGGCGGAGTGAGGCCTCAGGGCAGAGGGACAGGATGGAGGGGGTAGTAGTAGAGAAAGACGGGCACCGCGTCGTGCGGTGTACCACAGAATAAACAGTCCGGAGGCCATAGGGGTGAACTTCCAAGGCTTTACTCACTTTAGAGATGGCAAAAGGAAGGAGACTCCCTGCTCCCTGCGGAGTCCTGCGATCACCAGAGACGGGGGTCCGACAACCTCCGAGCAAGTCCAGCATTCAATCGGAACCCAGCACCAGAGTGTTCCTGAACTACAGACCGAATTCCTTCCTGTCCGTGTGTGTGAATAGGCCGGGTCTCCCTCTGAGCTCCTCTCAGAACAAGGGTACAGGTGGCAGCTCCGCTCCTTCCGATACCCGGTGGGATCCTCAGGGCCTACCGGGCATTCCGGCCAGGACATGGAGTAGTAAAGTCGGGTGTCGGGGGCCGGTACCCCTTTTGCAGCTGGAATATATCAGGTTGGCGAGGACAGGTGGCGTACACCGCTCCGTCTGCTTCCTCCCCGGGATCCATTTGCTATGGAGCCACACTCTTAAGCTCCGGGCCTTCTTGGTCCTGGTCCTTGACCCGGTCGAGACATTCTTTGACTACAACCTACCCCTCGTCCCAAGGCCGGGGTACGAGGGCTGTGTCTCCATCCAATGAAGGCCCACACAGGATCTGCGCTCCGGGAGGGAGGTCACAGTGCCAAGACTTGACTACACTGTCAGTCAAAGAAAGATCAAAAGACCTTGGACCAAAATGGCTTTTTATTAAATATGAAATTTAAAGTGTCACTAGTTTGTAAGTCCTCCACCCTCACCCACTAACTGGTTCCCCTCACTCTTGGTTCCCCAGTCTCCCTGTAACCAGGAGGGCAACACCTGGTGCATTCTAGCCCTCCCTGGTGGAGAAATGTGGTGTTGGATGCAAAGGTTGGGTCACGACCATCACACTGTTCTTACCTCAGAGGAGGAACACTACACTCCATTAAAGAAGTGCAGCATCCCTGAGGCGGTCGAAGCCTCAGGGGCGCCACAAAAACATCCCCAAAATCCCAGTTTTCCAAATGAGCAAAAATGTATTAATGTAGAAAAATATAAACATATCTAAAAAACTGACGGATTTAGTATCGCTGTCTCTGCAATAATACATACTATATAAAAATATCATTAATATCACAAATCATAAACACCGCAAATTTTTTTTTTTAGAAAAAGCAACACCAAAATTGACAATTTTGTTCATCCTGCTTCACAGAAAAACTAAATAAAAAGTAATCAAAAGTTTTATGCATTCATAAATGCATATAAACAGCTTTAATACATTCAAACAAAGCTCTCAAACAGCTCTGTAAGCAAAAAAATAAAAAAAAGTTTTGGCTTTATGAACAATATATATGCACATACAGTATATATATTTATACTAGTTATTAAACCAGTTCTACACCCGAGTGGCGAGCATTTTTATTGGTATATGGTCTCCCATGCAGGTATGTGCTGCCCCCCTCCTGGTATTTGTGCTGTCCCCATCCTGTCCCCACCATCCTATCCTGGTATGCATGGCACCCCTCATCCCTATCCTGGTATGCATGGCACCCCTCACCCCCAATCCTGGTATGCATGGCACCCCTCACCCCCAATCCTGGTATGCATGGCACCCCTCAAGCCCAATCCTGGTATGCATGACACCCCTCATGCCCAATCCTGGTATGCGTGGTACTCCACATCCCTCTACTGGTATGTGTGGTATCCTTCATCCTGGTATGCATGGCACCCCTCACCCCCAATCCTGGTATGCATGGCACCCCTCATCCCCAATCCCAGTATGCATGGCACCCCTCATCCCCAATCCCCGGTATGCATGGCACCCCTCATCCCCAATCCCAGTATGCATGGCACCCCTCATCCCCAATCTTGGCATGCATGGCACCCCTCATCCCCAATCCCGGTATGCATCGCACCCCTCATCCCCAATCCCGGCATGCATGGCACCCCTCATCCCCAATCCGGCATGCATGGCACCCCTCATCCCCAATCCCGGTATGCATGGCACCCCTCATCCCCAATCCCGGCATGTATGGCTCCCTCATCCCCAATCCTGGTATGCATGGCTCCCTCATCCCCAATCCTGGCATGCATGGCACCCCTCATCCCCAATCCTGGTATGGAGGGCACCCTCATCCCCAATCCTGGTATGCATGGCACCCCTCATCCCCAATCCTGGTATGTATGGCTCCCTCACCCCCATCCTGGTATGCATGGGCCCCTCATCCCCAATCCTGGTATGTATGGTACCCCTCATCCTGGTATGCATGGCACCCCTCATCCCAATTCTGGTATGTATGACCTACTTATCCCAGAAACCTGGTATGCATGGCATCCAATCCCTCATCCTAGTATGCATGGCACCCCTCATCCTTATCCTGGTATGCATGGTACCCCTCATCCTGGTATGCATGGCACCCCATCCCTCATCCTGGTATGCATGGTCCCCTCACCCCCCAATCCTGATATGCATGGTCCCCTCACCCCCCAATCCTGGTATGAATGGTACCCCTCATCCTAGTATTCATGGTCCCCTCACCCACCAATCCTGGTATGTGTGGTACCCCTCACCCCCCAATCCTGGTATGCATCGTCCCCTCACACCCCAATCCTGGTATGCATGATCCCCTCACCCCCCAATCCTGGTATGCATGGTACCCCTCACCCCCCAATCCTGGTATGCATGGTCCCCTCACCCCCCAATCCTGGTATGTGTGGTACCCCTCACCCCCCAATCCTGGTATATGTGGTACCCCTCCACCCCAATCCTGGTATGCATGGCCCCCTCACCCCCCAAACCTGGTATGTGTGGTACCCCTCATCCCACAATCCTGGTATGTGTGGCCCCCTCATCCCTTTCATGCTGTACACACATACAAAAAAATAAACACTTATACTCACCTTTCTTCCCTGTGCTCCAGCGCTGCGGTGTCCTGTTCTGCTGGAGACCAGGAGAGGAGTGTGGCACCAGAGCACCACGCTGTCCGGCGCCATTTTGTTGAAGACACACTGCAAATGTGTCTTCAGTAAAATGGCGCCAGATAGCGCTATGAGCATGCGCCGATCCGACACCTCACTCCTGCCCCGGTCTCCGGCGATGAGAGGTGCCACGGCAACGCTCCTCCCGGTCAGGTAAGTTTCTAAGTATGGCGCCGGAGATAGCGGTATGCGTTCAGCGTCTACGCATACCATGATCTCCCGCGCCATACACTCCTCTTACCTGAAACGGCTGGATGCGTGCGTGCTTCTGTCTGGAGCCAGATTGTGCGTCGCGCATGCGCAGTCTATAAAAGCTTCAGACAGAGACACGCATCCCCGGTTATATTATAGATATACGAATAATGACAAAAACCACTACTACCACGCTAACCCGGAAATACCCTTTAATTAACTGATTGAATACCTAAATAGATATAAAAAAGGAGGTAGCGGTGGATAAACAGGTGCAATCACACACTAATGATCACCTATGTAAACTAAAAATGGTCCTGTCTGCACTGCCCCAAGCCTTGACCACCGGTAGCTAGTTCCTGTTCTTCCGCCTCTCTTCCTCATTGTCACCCAATCCACATTGGGATGAGATGAGGCTGGGCTGTGTGGAATCACCCTATATGGTTCCTTGCTCCATCTCATCGTGATCCACCTGTAATGCATCCTCTTTACTTGTGAACAGAGAGTGTTTCAGAAGACAGAGAAGTGGGATGGTGACGCTAATTATGGTGTCATCGCCGCTCACTATCTTGGTGGAGTCCTCAAAGTTTTGGAGGATGGTACAGATCTCTGACATCCATGTCCACTTCTGAGGTTTTATGTTTGGAGTTTCACCTGAATACCGACGGCCTTGTTGATGCTGGTGGTCAACAACTGCCCTCTTCTGCTCACAAATCCTTCCCAACATCTGCAATATAGAGTTCCAATGCGTGGGGACATCGCAGATCAGTCGGTGCAAATGCTGCTGAAGCACGGCAAGGGCAGCGGAAGCTGTAGCTGACTTTCTAAAATGGGCACACATGTGGCATACTTTGACAAGCAGATCTGGGTAGGGTTGGAGAAACCGCTGAGCCACGAGGTTAAACACATGGGCCAGGCATGGTACATGTGTGAGCTCGCCTCAGAGCCGCCACCAGGTTCCGGCCATTGTCACACACGACCATGCCTGGCTGTAGGGTCAGCTGTGTCAGCCACAGATCTGCCTGTTCTTTCAGAGCTGTCCACAACTCTTCAGCTTTGTGCAGTTTGTAACCTAAGCATATTAGCTTCAGCACAGCCTGTTGCCGCTTGGTCGAGGCAGTGCTGCAGTGCTTCAAGCTTGCGATTGATGTGGTCATTTCAGAGATGGAGGCAATCCTCGGCGTCAGGAGGACTTGTTCCGTCCCAAGGTCCGACTGGGTCCCGGCTTCCACTATATTAATCCAGTGTACCGTCAGCGACATGTACCATCCCTGCCCACAAGCACTAGTTCACGTGTCCGTGGTTAGGTGGACTTTTCCAGTAACTGCATTGTTGAGAGCACGGCTAATGTTGTGGGACACGTGCACGTGTTATGCGGGGACGACACACCGGGAGAAATAGTGGTGGCTGGGGACCGAGTACCGAAGGACGGCCACCGTCATCAGGTTGCGGAAAGTTTCCATCGCCACGAGCCTAAAAGGCAACATTTCAAGCACAAGCATTCGTGAAATGTGTGAACTTAGTAGTGTGACCTGTGGGGCATTGGCTGCGTATTTGCGCTTGCATTCCAAGGACTGGGGTATGGACAACTGAATGCTGCAGTGGGACAAGGACATGGATGTGCTTGCTGATGGTGCTGGTTGAGAGTGTGCAATGACAGTTGCAGGGCGGGAGGCATCTTCACATGCGCCATGGACAGGGGATTGGCGTGCATGCACAACAGCAGAAGAAGCAGTGGTGTCACTTGCAGACACTGTTTCTGGACTCTGGGGTTCAGTCCACTTAGTGGGGTGCTTTGCTGCTATATGCCTGATCATGCTAGTGGTGGTCAGGCTGCTAGTTTTGCTACCCCTGCTGATGCTGGCCTGGCAGGTGGTGCAAATGGCCTTTTTGGGGTTATCTGCAGAGTCTTTAAAAAACAACCAGACTCGGGAAGACATAACAATAGTACTGGCAACTTGCGTCACGCTTTCCAGCCTTGTGTCTGCAGCTACCACACTGCTTGTTTCTGCCTGTTGTGGTGCTATGCCTCCCTCCCCCTGTGTGCTGCTGTCCATGCTCTGTATGTCCCCATGCCAGGTTGGGTCAGTTACTATATCATCAACCACCTCATCTTCCACTTCTGCACCCTGATCCTCCTTCTGAATTTCTGGCAATTGTGTCTCATCATCAGCATCCACCTCTTGCGACAGTAATTGCACTTTCCCACTGTTGCCTTTGTGTGACTGTGGCTGCTCCAATATTAGGGCATCGCTACATGCATTCTCCTCTTGATTCACTTGAAGCTGGCCGGGCGAGAGGCCCGAATCTACAAATGGAAAAGTGAACAGCTCTTCTGAGTGTCCAAGTGTGGGATCAGTTGTCTCTGGGCACTCGGCATGGTGGGAGGAGGGAGGATCAGAGTGAGGAATATGTGGACCAGACTCACTGCTACTGAGACTTGACCGTGTGGAAGACAGGGTGGTGGTGGTGGCAAAGTGTCTGGAGGCATTATCTGCTATCCAACCAACAACCTTTTGACACTGCTTTGGGTTCATTAGTGGTGTTTTGCGGTCCCCTAGTAATTGGGACAGGAAGGTCGAGTGACAAGATGTGGGTGTTTGTTGTGGCACAATTTTAGTTTGCCCACGGCCAAGTCCTCGGCCTCTGCATGCACCATCACCATCACGTCCATTTCCCCGTCCCTTGTCATACACCTTGCCCATTTTAAATGGAGGACAATATTTTCCACGTTCACGAGAAATGGCTGATTTTGGATCGCAGTTATATGTGATATGTCTGACAGAGAACCACGGTTTAAAATAGCAGACCTGTTATTTACTAATATTATTCTACACAGAGACCTAGTGTGAATAGCTTGACTGACACACTGCAATAAAATGGAAGGCAGAAATGGCTGATTTTGGAACACTTATATGTGATATGTCTGACAGAGAACCACGGTTTTAAATAGCAGGCCTGTAATTTACTAATATTATTCTACATAGAGACCTAGTGTGAATAGCTTGACTGACACACTGCAACAAAATGGAAGGCAGAAATGGCTGATATTGGAACACTGATATAGGTGACATGTCTGACAGAGAACCACGGTTTTAAATAGCAGGCCTGTAATTTACTAATATTATTCTTCACAGAGACCTAGTGTGAATAGCTTGACGGACACACTGCAACAGAATGGAAAAGGAGGCCAATATTTTCCACGTTCAGTTCAAATTTATGGATTTTTATCGCTGAAATATGGAACAGATCTGACTGTATTCTGCAGTGCTAACAAGCAAATGAAGCAGAAAAATGGTGTACTCTGGATTGCTTTTTAAGCAAATAACCAGGATTAAAATAAAAAAAAATTGCCCTGGCCCCTGATATCTGGGGCTCTGTCTACAAATATCTGTGATTATTACAGCAGCAGCAGACACAACGTTCAATGGATCCTCTTGCGCTATATGCACTGCAGTCCGCCACATACACTGCCTGCCTGCTTAACACTGATTATATGCATCTGGATTAGTCCTCAGAAGGACTGTTAGTTCAGATGGATATATATATATGTTGTGGAATGCCGATACTAACAGGACATTCAATGGACCCTCTTGCACTATATGCACTGAAGTCTGCCACATACCTTGCCTGCCTGCCTAACTCCTGCTATCACCACTGAATATATGCAGCTATATTAGTCCTCAGAAGGACTGTTATTTCAGATGGATATATATATTGTGGAATATCTATACTAACTATAAACAAGGAAATATCTCTCTGACTCAGCAGCACTTCTCCCTACTCTGCCTGTTTCCGGGGTAGACTGTGATGAGCATAGCGGTGCCAGGTCTTATATAGACCTGATGACGCTGTCCGGCCAGCCAATCACTTTAATGCCACAACCAACATGGCTATAGCATTACAGTGCGTGGCAGGCAATCCCTGCATGTCCATTGGCCCTCTAAAGAGCGCCAAGTTCCCACCCGAGCAACCTGGAAATACTCACCGAGCTTGTCAAGAACCGTGATTCTCGGGAGAGTACCGAGCAGTGGCGTGCACATTCGCTCATCACTACTATTAACCAATTCAATTGGGGCAACACCACCAAAAACCTCACTTTGAGGTGGACAAGTGGTAATACATTAGACAAATGGGTAATTCCACCAGTAGAAATAAAGGACTTAGACACTATGGGCAACCCCAAATCAATCGGGATTTTTTCAGACTAAGGGCCACAAAACAAAAAGAGGTAAGAGGGGGGAAACTCGCCAAAAAGAAAATAGATCCAGACCTGATCCCAAATCAAAAAAATGTCCAAAAATTTACAATCTCAGCTCCTCTACACTATCGATGGAGGAAGAAACCCTCCCACAAAAGGGACTTAAATTTGTTCTAACTTAAGAGGCCCGTCCATTTAATCTATATGTGAGTATGAAACAGTACTTACGAAATTTAGCCTTAAAAATATATTTTATTTAAAAAGCATATGTAGGCGGTGTAAGAAACAACATAGATATAACTAGTTATGTACACACCACACTCACCAACAAATCCACCTTTAATCCACTCGAGTATTCAAGCACCTTCATTACATTTGATAACTGCAGACATTAGAAAAATCACCAAATGAAACCATAAGTATATACCACACAATCTCACTAAAAGGGAAAATGAAGCCATTTTACATCTTCAGGAGAATCGGGACATTATTATTATTCACCCAGCTGACAAACGGGGTGGGATTGGTATATTGGATAGAACTATGTATGAGGTGGAGTCATCACGTCTTCTGGGGGATTCAGTGATATACAAAAAACTAAAAAGTGATCCTACCTTAAAGTATATCAAACAATTGTGAGTATTGGCAACAAAAGGCAAAATGTTAGGAATCCTAAATAAGCAGGAGTTCCGTTTTATATTTAATAAGACCCCAAGTTTGGCTGTCTTTTATTATATCCCAAAAATAAACAAAAGCACTACATGTCCCCGAGGACGAACAATTATTTCAGGAATAAACTGCCTGACTGCCAATCTTTCCAAATTTGTGGACACACATCTTCAGAAATGTGTACCCAAATTACTGGCCTGCTTAACAGATACAGGACATACACTCCAAATTCTAGCTCCCATCAAATGGAAAAGTAGCTACATCCTAGGTACTTTGGACATTAAAACAATGTACACAGTCATTAATCAAAAATGGGATTGTGAGGCAGCAGGCCATTTTTTACGCTTGTCCAATACATATAGGGAGATTATATTCAGTTCATTTTGGACAGCATGGACTTCATTCTATCTCACAATTACTTTGTCTATGACCTCCAAACGTGGGGAACAGCTATGGGGACCAAATTTTCCCCAGCTATGTGAATCTATATGTGGGAAAATGGGAGGAATCCTTCATTTTCAATAATGGGTATCTACGTAAAGGGTTAATCCTTTGGCGACGATTTATCGACGACATACTTTTCATTTAGGATGGGTTGCAAGGGGACCTCAGAACATTCCTTGCTGAGCTCAATAATAATGAATTTGACCTAGAATTTACTCCCACCATAAGTAACACCACTGTAAACTTTTTGGACCTTACAAACTGTGTGGAACAAAATCACCTTACTACAAAGTGCTATCGGAGGTAGACTCGAATAGTTACATACACATTTCCAGTTGTCACTTACCTGTTTGGCTTACCAACATCCCAAAAGGACAGTTCACTAGACTCCGCCATAACTGCACCAATATAGAGGACTACATCACTGAACCTGAATATGTCAAACAGCAGTTTTTAAACAAAGGCTATGATGCATCCTTGCTGCAGAAATCCGCACAGGAGGTGGCAGCAATTTCAAGACATGCTTTAGCATATAAGGAGAAACTGTCGAACAAGACTCCTAGTCTCCCTGAACAAATTAGGAAATAAACCATAATGACCCAGCATCATTCTAATCATAGGATATTCAACAATATTGTCCGGAAACAATGGCCAATCCTTCGACAGGATAAAATAATAGGTGAACTTTTACCAGAGTATCCAATGTTTCCTATAGAAAAGCTCAAACCCTGGGCAATCTGGTAGCCCCTACAATTAAATTGAATGCAAATAAAGCCGCTATGAGTAATGTAAATAATTTTCTGCCACCCAACATATGGTTTATTCCATGCGGGAATTGTTCCTGTTGCGTCCGCACGAAAATCTCTAAAATTCTTCAAACTAGTTTCACTGATTCAAGTGGAACCAATCAATTTGCTATTAAGGAAGCGATCTCAAGCCGTACAATGGGAGTTATATACATTATTAGGTGCCCATGTAGCAAAATTTATGTTGGGCGTACTAAAAGGCAGTTAAATCAAAGAATTATAGAACATCTAGATAATATCGACAAAGGTTACAGGGGGCACCCATTATCACGACATTTTGCTGAAAAACACAATCGGTCATGTAAGGGGGTTCAGTTCTGTGATATCCTGGTAGTCCAAAAAAACTGGAGAGTTGGGGACTTTTTAAAATAAATGTCCGCAGTGGAATCCAAGTGGATATTCACTCTGGACAGTTTGGCCCCAAAAGGTTTAAATTACGAAATCAAACTAAATGTCTTCTAAACAGTGTAGGGGGACACGGAAGAAATAGTTCTTTTGAAAAGTAAATAATATTTTTGGAAAATTGTTTTAAATAAAAAATTTTGATAAATGTTTTTTTTTTTTAAATCCACACATATATAGGAACTATTGTGATTTCACACAATTAGTGGATCCTTATGTACATATTCCATGTTAGGCACCCAGTAATGCTATGGTGTACACATGTGCACACTTTAATACTAAAAAGGTTTTCGTTTTTTTTCTGTCTATGATTTGCACATATTATTTTAATATGAAATCAGTATTGATTCTTTTAGTACTAATAGTCAGCCCCTGGGAAGGCCTACTCCGGTCCTCCTTGGTATCGAGTTGCAACAATTACAATTTATTTAGGCAACTGGGCTTGGGAAATGATTCTCTTGAAAATATACAGTTATGCTATAATTCTCACAATAGGTGTAGAATTCCCATATTGTGCAGGCACACTCTACCTTTTCGCTTTTCGTGCATGCACATACATATTAGAACATACATTTCAATGGTTTTTAATTCTATTCACTTAAAAACCATCGTTTTTAATCAACTTGATAAAATTTGGAGAGGTTGTTTTTATTTGGGAGTGTTCATCTCCCCCATTATGCATATTCCCTTTTGATATGCCCTTTTTTTCTCTGTAATATCTCTCATGGTTTTTCATGGTGCTCTATGGCCTCTTGGATCACATTTGCAGCTTCATTGGTCCTTAGTAGGTTAATCCTAGGAAAAAGGCTATTTAAAGGCCACCTGTCTGGGTAAACCACACCCTGAGGAAGAAGGACTGTATCCTTCGAAACGCGTTGGTCATTTATGGCCTCACCAGACTTCGTACCCATGGCCGTGATGTCATGCTGCCCCACGCTCCATACCAGCCCTGAGAGCACGCGATCGCGCTTCCGGCCGGAGCATGCCATCGTTTACATGTCTCAGCAGAGCTGCAGGGAGAAAATTCCACGGGAGGATGCTCCCGTCTCCACTTTGCCGGCCTGAGCCAAACTTGCGCTTATCCACCGCGGACCTTCTACGGACCCGAGCCTCATCCGTGGATTCAAGCCATATTTCTGCATTTGATAGCCATCCCCTGCCGCATTGAGAATTGATTATCTGGATCAATCTTCTCTAGGAGCTAACCTGTCTTCTCTCAGCAAGTAGTTTCATTTACTGTTCCTAGGTTGCACTGTACCCAGTATCTGTTGTCTAATATCAGCAGTTTTAAGGGAACACTAATCCCCATTTAAAGTGCATCTCCTTTAAGTATAGGCATGGGGCAGTGTGGACAGGACCATTTTTAGTTTACACAGGTGATCATTAGTGTGTGATTGCACCTGTTTATCCACCGCTACCCCTTTTTTTATATCTATTTAGGTATTCAATCAGTTAATTAGAGGATATTCCCGGGTTAGCGCGGTAGTAGTGGTTTTTATCATTAGTCGCATTATTTTAAGCAGGCATACACACAGGGACCGCTCACTAACCGCAGCTTTCCCACGTTTTGTTGTATGAAGCACCAGTGTGTTCTTTTTTGGTTTGTTTAATTACTTGACTATTTATATATATTTATTTTTAAATATGTTATGTTCTGTAAAAAAGTGACTTACTTATGCAAAAGTAGTAAAGTCTAAAAAATATATACATACATTGGATATCACTGTAATTGTATTACCCTGTACGATTAAACTATATCATTATTTATTCTATATGGTTCACCCCATAAAAAAAAAATCTAAAACACATTACCATAAATGCTGGATTTTACTCATTCAGCCTCACAAAAAGCTGAAATAATAAAATATCAAAAAATTGTATGTATTCAAAAATGAAAAAATAATGCTAGGAATATGAAAAGCTAAAAAAAATCCTGCGAGAGTAGTAAAACATAAAAAACTTATATAAATTAAGCATTGTTGTTATCACATCAACCTGCAGAATGAAGTTAATATGTCAATTAAACTGAACTTGTAATGGTATGGTGAATGGTAAAAAAAAATTCTGAATTGTTGTTCCTTTTGTATATTACAACACAAAAAAATTAAAATAAAAAGTTATCGAAGAATTGTATGTACCAGAAAATGGCACCAGTGACAACTATATGTTGTCTTGCAAAAAATAAGCCCTCACTCATCTTTGTGTATGGGAAAATAATAAAGGTATCGGTCCAGGAATAAGGTGAAATCCCCCCACACGACCTTATCATGCTAAAATATAATCCCTCATACAGTTCCATTGACAGAAATTTGTAAAACATATGGCTCTCAGATTATAGCAGCACAAAAACTATTTTTTTTCAAGCAATGTATTTAGTGTTCAAAAGTAGTAAAACGTAAGTAAACCTATATAAACTTGATATCTCCATAATCGTAAAGCCCTACAGAATTAAGTTAATACCTTATTTTGTACAGCAAATTAATATTGGTAAATATAAAACAAAAAAACAACAGTACAACTGCTGTTTTTTCTATTTCTCCTCATAAACAGTTAATAAAAGTTAGGTAATAAGTTATATGTACCCCAAAATGCTGCCACTGGCAAATACAACTCTTCCGGAAAAAAACAAGCCCTCACACAGCTATGTTGCAGAAAAAATAAAAACACTATGGATCCCGGAATGTGACAATAATAAAAAAATGAAAAAAAAAAAAATTGCTTTGTCCTAAAGTCTTAAAAAGGAATTAATAAAAAGTTTAAAAATAAGTTAAAAAAAATTGAAAAGAAAATTAGATCAGTCAGTATCGAAACAAAAGTTATGGATCTCAGAATGTGGTGACCAAAAAATAATATTTCCAAAAGTGTTTCTATTGTGCATAGTAAAATATGCACTATACAAATTTGTACTGGCATTCAGAATTAAGGGGGTCACACACTATATCAATAGTCCTCCCATGTGATATATCTGACCCAGATGGGTACTTGCCCAACTACCTTTTATTAGTGTAGTGGCCTCTAATCGCTGCTTATACTCCCAGTCACATGATGATACGGGACAAGAGTGCTTTGGCTTTCTGTGATGTCATGATAGATCCAGCCCTCTTTTAGTCTCTTAAAGGGGTTTTCCCATTAACAAAAGTTTATTTTAATCAATGGCTGTGTCTGACCATGTACGGAACACAATCTGATCATACCACAGCTCCTGGGCAGGGGGAAGCTAAAGAGTATACAGACATTACAGCAGGGGATCACAGCTGATTCTTTTTTTGAAGTAAAATATCTTTTAAAAACAGGCAGGGAAAATTTTCACCTCACAAAAAGAATTAGCTGCTATCCCGTGCTGTAATGTTTGTATTGTCTTTTGCTTTCTCCACCACAAAATACTTTTGGACAACTTAACAGGATTAGAGTGAGTCTCAGAGTCAGTCTATTACTGTTTATGTGGCGGCTACAATAATATGAACTGTGCTGGTCCCCCAGAGATAATTTCTGTTCAGCTGTTTGGTTTGCATATCTTAGAAAATGAGCTCTGCATTTGTTTACTACCTGCTAAATGTATTATCTTGCTATATCGCCATCTGCTGGCCAGTATTTGTTTACCACTCACTCGTGTCCGTTCTAATTAAGTTGGTTCAAACTGGGCGAAGCTTTGCATGGCAATTGGTGGGTCACTTGCTCTAGGCAGCCATTTTATAGCCCGAGTTGCTGTGAGACAGGAACCACTTACTGGGCTTGCGAAGTTATCAATTTCTGACCAGCAGCAACCTACGTCGGCGGCTTCAGTGAAAGTTACAGGATTATACCATCAAGTATTATTTCTGTATCCGGTTTTAAATAAACCAAGTCTTGAATTGCACCCTCGCTGTGGTTCTACATTCAAGTCTACGGACGCTGAGCATGCGCTGGTCCTGTCTGCTTTGCATCTTGGATACGGAGGTAAGGGAAAAATCTCACAGCGGCTTATCTATCAGCTACACCTCCAATTGCCTTACATAGAGACGGAATATGAACTCTTAGGCTAATATGTGGCTATTGTGGAAATTGTAAGATTTCTGTTTGTTTGGGTTCTTTAGATAGATAGATAGATAGATAGATAGAGTACAGACCAAAAGTTTGGACACACCTTCTCATTTAAAGATTTTTCTGTATTTTCATTACTATGAAACGTGTACATTCACACTGAAGGCATCAAAACTATGAATTAACACATGTGGAATTATATACTTAACAAAAAAGTATGAAACAACTGAAAATATGTCTTATATTCTAGGTTCTTCAAAGTAGCCACCTTTTGCTTTGATGATTGCTTTGCATACTCTTGGCATTCTCTTGATGAGCTTCAAGAGGTAGTCACCAGAAACGGTCTTCCAACAATCTTGAAGGAGTTCCCAGAGATGCTTAACACTTGTTGGCCCTTTTGCCTTCACTCTGCGGTCCAGCTCACCCCAAACCATCTCGATTGGGTTCAGGTCTGGTGACTGTGGAGGCCAGGTCATCTGGCGTAGCACCTCATCACTCTCCTTCTTGATCAAATAGCTCTTACACAGCCTGGAGGTGTGTTTGGGGTCATTGTCCTGTTGAAAAATAAATGATGGTCCAACTAAACGCAAACCGGATGGAATAGCATGCCGCTGCAAGATGCTGTGGTAGCCATGTTGGTTCAGTATGCCTTCAACTTTGAATAAATCCCCAACAGTGTCACCAGCAAAGCACCCCCACACCATCACACCTCCTCCTCCATGCTTCACGGTGGGAACCAGGCATGTAGAGTCAATCCGTTCACCTTTTCTGGGTCGCACAAAGACACGGTGGTTGGAACCAAAGATCTCAAATTTGGACTCATCAGACCAAAGCACAGATTTCCACTGGTCTAATGTCCATTCATTGTGTTCTTTAGCCCAAACAAGTCTCTTCTGCTTGTTGCCTGTCCTTAGCAGTGGTTTTCTAGCAGCTATTTTACCATGAAGGCCTGCTGCACAAAGTCTCCTCTTAACAGTTGTTGTAGAGATGTGTCTGCTGCTAGAACTCTGTGTGGCATTGACCTGGTCTCTAATCAGAGCTGCTGTTAACCTGTGATTTCTGAGGCTGGTGACTCGGATAAACTTATCCTCAGAAGCAGAGGTGACTCTTGGTCTTCCTTTCCTGGGGCGGTCCTCATGTGAGCCAGTTTCTTTGTAGCGCTTGATGGTTTTTGCAACTGCACTTGGGGACACATTCAAAGTTTGCCCAATTTTTCGGACTGACTGACCTTCATTTCTTAAAGTAATGATGGCCACTCGTTTTTCTTTACTTAGCTGCTTTTTTCTTGCCATAATACAAATTCTAACAGTCTATTCAGTAGGACTATCAGCTGTGTATCCACCTGACTTCTGCACAACACAACTGATGGTCCCAACCCCATTTTTAAGGCAAGAAATCCCACTTATTAAACCTGACAGGGCACACCTGTGAAGTGAAAACCATTTCAGATGACTACCTCTTGAAGCTCATCAAGAGAATGCCAAGAGTGTGCATAGCAGTCATCAAAGCAAAAGGTGGCTACTTTGAAGAACCTAGAATATAAGACATATTTTCAGTTGTTTCACACTTTTTTGTTAAGTATATAATTCCACATGTGTTAATTCATAGTTTTGATGCCTTCAGTGTGAATGTACAATTTTCAAAGTCATGAAAAGACAGAAAAATCTTTAAATGAGAAGGTGTGTCCAAACTTTTGGTCTGTACTGTAGATAGATAGATAAATAGATAGATAGAGTAAATTGAAGCAGCACAACATGCAACAAAATTAAAAAATATAAAAAAAACTCATGGTGTAAGCCTCCTGGACCAACAATCCCATAATCCGTCAGATATATAAAGCTTGCTTGAGAAAGGTTCTGTGATAGGACCGAAACGTCACCACATGGGCTAATAAAGTCCACACTTTTTTCTTATTAATGGAATGCTGCCTCTTCTTATCTTTATATATTAGACAGATACCGTAGACAGACAGACAGACAGACAGACAGACAGACAGACAGACAGACAGACAGACAGACAGACAGATAGATAGATAGATAGATAGAAAGAACAGAAAAGTAAAGCAGCACTAGCAAGCAAAAAAATTGAAAAATGCGGGTGCCAGGCATATACCAAACCTTCAAATACTCCAAAAATATAAGACAGCACTTCTTGTAGAAAAAAATAGTGTGATTTTTTGGACCAAAATCTCACTATTTTTTTTACAAGGAGTGTTGTCTTATATTTTTGGAGTATTAGATAGATAGATAGATAGATAGATAGATAGATAGATAGATAGATAGCAATGTGGAAAATAAAATAACAAAATGTAAAATATATATTTAACATTAAAAGCTGATTTAAATAATAATAGGTCATTTTCTGAAAACTAATTTTCTTTAAGTTAGTATGATGTGGTTATGGGCGCTCTCTCATAAGATACACTGTATTTTTATTCTATATCTACAATTCAAATTGACTTTTTAAACTTCTGCTTGCAGAAAAAAATGTATTGTGACTTGTTAAGTCTCCATTTAGTTCCCGAACAAACAATGGAATGATATCTCTTTAGAAAGTGCGTTATGTATTCAATGAGGGAATGCAGCAGTAAAACAGCGTCTGGCCTACTGCTAGAAGTTCTAGAAGTACACCGTTTCATGGGCAAAACAAAGAGACTATAAAGTCTCTGTGAATGTTTTGAAGATGGCTTGTGTGTGATAGGAGTTAATCACAACAGGTAGTTCAATAACCTTTTAACTGCATCTACAAAAAAAACACATAATTCTATTTTTTAAATGTGATGTTGAAATATTTCTTGTTTATTAAACAATTACCGTAATTGTTTTTATTAGGCAATTGTGTCACTTGACTATATTTAAAATTATTTATATTTAAAAATATTTATATTTTTTCTATTTATCTACATCTTCTTTAGTTCAAGCACATATCTTCCCATCATATCCCGGGACTCAGAACCATTTTTTTACAATTTCTAAAGGTTTTGCATTATTGGATGTGATTGACCAAGATTGCAAAGTATATAAGTGCTATGAATGAGATGGCCAGTGATGGCATTTTATTAACAGATGCAGCCTGTTACAGTACTAAATCTAAGAGCATGTAGCGTGCTCAAAACGCGTCCAGTGGTCCCTTGCACTTCTTTCCCCTCACACCTCCCTATAGTGGTTGTACTTGAGTCCCTGTTTTTAATGGACTAAATAAAATATGAACATTTTATTTATCGTGGAAGCTGGATTTTTCCTTACATACCACACAAGTCATATGTTAATTACTCACTGACCATAGATTTTAATAAACCAATGGTAGTAAAGTACGCCACATAAATTGTATGGGAAGTTTTGAAAAAAAAAAAACAATAAACACATCATGAAACTGTCATATAAAGTTTGTCTAATGGGCCAAGATAAGGTAAGTTACAAGTGTTATCTTGGTTACAGAATAAATGTGATCATGTATTAAAATTGGTGTAAATAATATTTTAAAGTGGTTTGTGCTTTATTTTCTATATTGGTACACCTTTTAACATTGCCACTTAAATTAAAGGGGTTCTCCAAGAATGTATTAAAATGGCCCATGTCACATAATTCAAACAGCAGCCAGTCCTAGTCATGTGTCAGGATGGGTTGCAGCAGTCCAAAGAAACACAACTCCCGAGACCTGTGTCTCAACTGATGGAGGACAGATATCATAAGCACACATATATCCGTGAGCCGAGGAAAAGGGCTGTGACATCAAAAGAAATAAATCTTCTCAGCTGATTGAGCACAAAGTATTTTCTCTCCAGCATTAGTTTTCCATGCAGTCAGTCAAGGAGAAGATTTATCTCTTCTGATGGTCCTGCCCTTCTCCTCCGCTCACTGAGGTATGTGCTTATGATACTTGTATTCTGTGAGTTGAGGTGCAGTTCATGGTGTTTACTGTTTGTATTTCTTCAGACTGCAGCCCATCCTGACACATGATAAGGACAGGCTGCCATTTGAATTATGTGACAGGAGCCATTTTATTACATTCTTGTAAAATCCTGTTAATGTTCCTAACAACAAAAGCATACGGAATACATCTATAACAGTAATTGTACAATTGTTAACAGGGTAAAAATTGTACAACTTTTTCCAATCTTGGGGCTATTTGACTGATTGTTGGGAGCAAACAGCACAGGATACTGGAGGTAGTTTCAGCTTCTCACACCCTACACTTTAGTGTCTAAAATAAATCCTTAAACCAGCCTCGTACACATTCATTATCTATCCTAATCAAGCATCAGAAAAAACAGCAAACATGGAAAAATGAACAGTATATATGATCTCTAATTAATCACTGAGCTCCCAAAACTTTGAAAATGGCTTGTACAGCTATTTTGACATGGTGATACAGCAACCTCGTCAGGCCGAAGACATCTAATTAACCACTTGACTACGTGTGATATACATTTTCATCACAGGTTGTGTGCAGAATTTATGGAACTACCTAAGCAGCTGAGCCCTCTCTATAACAAGAAGGTGGGATAGCTTTCATGCTATTTTTGATCAAAAACAGTGTTACTAAGAACCCTATTTTATTTAAATGTACTTTTGCTTTCTATTTATTTATTTACAGCAGGGTTTATGTTCATTTTGCTTCTTGTAGGTTTTTTCTGATTTATGACCACTGTGAGCATGCGTTTATGTGCATCATGTATACCAACTTAAACCAAACTCAAATATTGTATTTTTTAGTTGTATTTTTGCATTCTGTTCAAGCCAAGGTGTGGCCTCCCTTCCTAAAGCTGGATAATACATTTAAAGCTTGCCTAGGCTGGTGTCCACAGTTCAGGACCCAGTCCTTTGTCTGCCCTTATGCACACAGGAAGTCAACTTTGACACATGGTAAGGTTTTTAATATTAGACAGAGTAGGACTATCCCAAATGGGTTCAGCTTGCCGTGGTGGGATAGCTTTTATGCTATTTTTGATCAAAAACAGTGTTATTAAGAACCCTATTTTATTTAACAGGAACCTGTCATGTCTTATCTACTATGTAAACTGCCCCCACTGCATTGTTAGTGATGCAATGTGCATCACTAACACTCTTTTTTCATTAAAATTGGTGCTAATATCATGAGTCTATAACATTTTATACACTTAGATCCTACCTGCTCGTTCAGTCATAGGGGTGTGATCCTCGCATTCAGTCATGGGCTGGTGCCGGATTCAGTCAGAAAGAGAAAGAGACAATTTTTCCATCCTCCTGAAAAATGCTCGAGTTTGCCATTCACTTCCATTATGCTTGCTACTTGAGTCAAGCAAATAGCCACTTGATTTTATATATTAAGCCTTTTACTACTTATCTCCCTCAGATAGTGCCTCTATTTGTCCCCTTTCCTTGTTTCTCCCAATGAAGGTACTGTTGTCATGTTGGGGGAGAGAAATATGGGGAAGTTGATCATTTTGTTCTGGGTTTATGGCCACTGTCAGGAAACCCTCAAGAGAGGCCACAGTAAGGATGGATTCCTTCCTAGGCCATAGTCTACCATATGGAACCATTTTAAAAATCTATATTCACATGGTCTGCAATTTTTTTGCAGTGCACCACTGTATAGGAAAGCATAGCCATTTGCACTTTCTTATATTAATAAACAAACAGTATGCAAACACACCCAGGTCAGACAGGACCAAACCTTTGTCCTCTGTCTGGTGAATGTTGGCCAATGGAATATTAAAGTAGACATGACATATACTTGAGGCTAAGTGAACAATGGCAGTGGGCACTGAACCTACCTTCACTCTCCCTGAACAGAACATGTACATGCTTGGACAAGGTCACTATGAAAGTACAACTTTAAAATGCCAACAAACTGATGTTAACATGTGATCATTATATTCTTAATCATGGTTTTAGCTACCAGTAAACAAGTGGATTTGGGGCCCAAAATCCAAGAAGCCTTATGTCTATTCAAAAGTAGAGTTAGTAATAAAAAGCTTATGAAAGGGTACTGTAACGAGGGGCTCTGTAAGAAATAATGCAACCAAAATAATCATAATCTCTTGATTTTCAGACCACACATGCTGTCGAGAGTGGATTATGGTGGAGTAGAGTCTACTACATGGTATTTGGACTGTTGGCTACCTGTTACACAACTAATCATATGTACTAGAAAGTGAATTGTGGAGTATTTCCCTATGAAACACAGAATTCATTATTCATTATTGCCAAAATATGTGTTAGGAACTCGAAGATTACTTTCTTGGTGTAACTTGCAGTCAAAGGCTAGATGACTTTTAAATAGACCTTTGATCCCATCTTAACACTGTTGAAAGCCACTAGGTTTCTGGGAGCTTATGTGGTATGTCAATTAAGTTCTCTAATTTTAGTATTGGTAAGTGAAGTTCATGTAATGAGAATATGGACCTTGTCACTCCGTCAGCCAACTGGCACCCTTTTTGAGTAATGAGATGTTGAATTTTGGTAAGTCATCATCAAACAAACCCTGCTTCTAATAAACTTCTCTTCACTGGAGGCTGCACATGATAACTCACTTTTCTCCATTCCCTTGGAGGGCTTAAGTAATCACAAATCTCCCGTGAAGAAATTCTACTTATGTTTTTCTTCTTCATGTCTTCTTCCTTTTAACATGAGGACGTCTGATGTATTATTTATCTCAAGATGTGCGCCAGTAAGATCCCAATCAACTGAAAGCTCTGGATTTCAGACAAATTATCGGTTTATTATCTTCTTATAAGAAATCAACTTGAAAACCTGCTGAAACCTTTAGCATTTTTGGATAGAAAGGAAGTGTTTCTTCCACAGCTGAACCCTGTTAATTAGGAAAAGACTCATATCTCTATGTGCATATCAGGTACTTCAAAGTAGAGTGCGCTGTGCTCATCTAGTTACTTATTATTAGTGACACAAGGCGTACAAGCATGCATTTCAAATCAATACCAACACTGTGAACTAGTTTGATTAAATGGAGGTTTCCTATCAATTGGCTTACTAATTATTGTGAAAAATTTCCAGGCATTTACCTTGAACTTCCACTACATTAAATTAAATCGTTTTAGACAAAATAGCTGTTTTGATGCCATGGGATGTGAATTAATTTAAATATTACAGGGAAAAGACAGAGTACAAAGCTTTGCAAAATGTGCTTGACAGTAAATTTGCCTTATTAATATTTACTCAAAGGAAAGTTGTTGTTTTTGCACTTTATTCTGCAACAATTTACCACTAAGAGTCAACATACTAATCAAGATCAACATGTCATTGGGACAGCCCGTCAGAAACCCTTAGGGAAGAAGTTATCTTTGTAGCTTTGTTGCTGTTATTTGTGCCAGATTTAACAAAGTGTGCAGCAGAGTTTGATAAATTTGGTGCACATAACATTTCTGTCTAGAGCTATTTCTTAAATTTTTACTTCAACCCTTTAAGGGAGAGTGTATGTGCAACCTCTAAAAAAAGTCACAATTCATAAACCTGACTTAACCCCAATTTACATAGCCATACCCATAACCATACCCAGAAATGACCAACTTCTAAAAGTGGCGAGAGTGGCTTAAAATATTTAAAAAAATCACAAATCTTGTATAAATATAGTGTGCAATATTTTTCCAATCTTTTGATGGCAACATATTGAGAAAATTCTATTAAAAATAGAAATGTTGTCACCATTGAAAGCATTGATGGGCATTATTGTAGCATCGCATGGTGGATCACCTGAACAATCTTAGAAAGGTATTCTAGTCTACATAAATTAGCACCTATAATTGTTAGCTCATTAGGTCCCAATATTCACCAAAACAAAGGACTTGTGTCCCTTATTCTTTGATAGTTTATATAGACCTGAATACCATTTTAAAGTCACCTTTGCATCCATCCTGGTGATCAAAAGCTCGTAGTTTTAGATGAGTCACTACGAAGCCATGACACCTTTTTTAACATATGGTCGAAATAGTTAATCTGACGTGTTGGCATAATTCATTTTTCATGATGACATTTTTTATCCATTGTTTGGTGCAGTTATTGGCATAATAAGAACATTTTTCATGATGAAAAAGCATATAGATAGCAGTTCAAAGCAAAGAGTAGAGATCCTCCCATTGTCAGTGATTTCTTGATGAAATTCAAATTCTACTGTTTTGTTTTTATTAATTAAGTAATTTCATGTTCTTGTCTATAGTGTATCATATCTTATGGGATACATGGAAGCTTTGAGGGTATGTTCATTGAGTTTTTGGTGTAAATTTTGAAGCGGATCTGCTTTACAATCCACATAAAAGAGTAGTTAAAGAGTATTTAAAAAGTCTTTGATGTGTATTTTGAAGTGGATTGACCTCAAAAGACCCTACAAAAACTAAAAGAATATACCTTTATTGGATGTTTCAGCTAAGAAAAATGAAGTTGAATGTGTTAAAATTAGGGAGTCAATTAATTGACTAATGTACTTAAGGTCTGAAAGGTGCACCCACCTTTAGCTACAATCTCTAGTCTGTGCAGGCCTTTTTCTAGTTTGTGTTTATATGTGACAGTGGCTGTGTGTGGAGGGGGTTGGCAGATTGCTTATTCCTGTAGCTAAGTCAGCCTCCTTCTCTTTCACAGCTGAGATAAAGAGAGATCAAGTGGGCCAGTTTAGCTATGGGATTAGCAGTGAGCCAGCCTCCTTCACACACTGCTCTGGTCAAGTGTAGCCACAGGAAATGCTGAACTGTGTCAGGCACAATCTGGAAGTAGAAACTCCAGGACCAGAGGTTGAAGCTAAAGTTTTCCGACCTAAAGTAAAGCAGTACGTTGCACAATTAATTTTAATACATTTACAGCTCCAATTTTTTTTTTATTTCATCACCAGAGTGGCATCACTAATACATGTTCCTGGGCCTAGCAATATGTTTACCTATAGGCATCATGGTGTGTCAGTGGTTAGCACTGTTGCTTTGAAGCACTGGGGTCCTAGATTCAAATCCCACCAAGGAGTTTGTATGTTCTCCCCGTGTTTGTGTGGATTTCCTCCAGGTTCTCTGGTTTCTTCCCACACTCCAAAGACATACTGATAGGGAATTTAGATTGTGAGCCCCAATGGGGACAGCGATGATAATGTCTGTAAAGTGCTATGGAATTAATGGAGCTATATAAAGGAGCATAATAAACAGCTCCAGTTGCTGTCTTCTGCTCTTCGCAGTGCAGCTCCAGCCCCATTCCACTATTTTGCGACCGTAGCTCCTGACTGGAGTCAGAGTCAGAGCTGGTAGTCACTAGCTCTTAATGTAAGTTTATGAGAGCCTTGCTCTGGTTCTCACAGACTTACATTAAGAAATGACTTTCTGTCCTCCCAGCAAACACTGCAAGAGACGACGAGAGCAGAGCCAAGAACGGAAGAAGACGGCATCTGGTAAGTATTTTACTCTAGTGATGAGATAAAAAAAAATAACGGAGTGGTGCTTTAAAGGGATTGTCTTGAGAGAAAACAAATTTAGTGAGTAAGGGTATGTGTTAGAACCTTGCTCTTAGGTTTTTTCCTTTGCTGGTCACATGACCTTGTTGGCCTATTTAATCCTGCTCCGCCCTTCTGGCTTTGCTGGACTTCATTGTATAACTACTTTCTAGCTAGCCTGTGCTCTGTATCTAACTCTGTTAGTTTGCTTGGTCTACGGACCTCTATGTTCTATATATTTTGTTTGTTCGTCTGTCTGCTACTATTTCTGTTAGGAGGTGTCCCATTTTCCTCCCAGTCCTTAGTACTTGTAGGGATTCCTTCCCCACATCTATAGGTCTCCGTACAGACTAGCTTAGGACTTTAGCAGGTCTGATCGCAGGATCAGGTTCCCTGTTACATCGTAGGGATTCAGCTGAGTTCTATCGTAGGGACAGATCTCCTCTCTTTCCTTAGCTCTGGTAGCAGAACATAACAGTATGTGCATACGATGCAGAAATGAAGCAGAAAATTTCTGCATCATTTCTGCATCTCCCTGGCAGAAAAAACGCATGCAGATTGTGCATGCGTTTTTCCTGCAGAATACATGCGGATCCACATGCAGATTCACATGCGTTTCCGCATGCAGATTGACAAGCGCTTTCCAGGCGATTTTAGCATCACCTGGAAAGTGCTTGACAACTAGGTCACACTATATAAATCCATGCAAACAGCATGGATTTATATAGTGTGACCCGAGAGAGTGTATATACTTACCTCCGATGGCCCGCGCTGTCCTGCTTTACAAAGTTCCCGGCTGCCGGCAACTTTGAATTGAAAGACCTGCCGACGTCAGCGTCACGTGACCCGTCACATGACTCTGACGTCAGCGCAGGTCCTACAACTCACTGCAAGTGCCGGGAACCAAGCGGGAGCGCTGTGCGGGCCGACAGAAGGTAAGAATACATTTATTTTTTATTTTATTCTTTTTTACAGCTTTTTTAATGGTACCTGGGTGTGGATGAGAGTCTCCTATCCTCCACACTCGGGTACCATCCGCATATTAGAACGCGCCAATAGCGCAAGTACAGATGCTGTCTTGCGGAATTGGCGCGTTCTACTGCAAGTCAATGGCGGCGGAATCGCCGCGTTTCCGCAAAATTAATTGACATGCTGCGGATTTTAGACCGCAGCGTTCACGCTGCGGAAAAATCCGCATCATGGGCACAGCACATGCGGATTTCCATTGGGGAACATTGCTGCCCTTCTACCATGCGTTTTTCATGCGTTTCCGCGGCATTTACGCAACTGCAAAAACGCCGCGGAAACGCATGAAATACGCATCGTGTGAACTCAGCCTAATGGAGTAAAACAATTTGGTGTACTATACAGTATTCGTAACAGTCTTGTCCAAATTTTTTATACCCCTTGTTAATTAAAGAATAGCCATATATGTTTCGGTTATTCTCAATTGAAACTCACAAGAAATGGAAACCCTTAATTATTGCATAGAATTCCAATTCAACATCAAACAAAGGTTTTCATACTACAAACATTACTTTAAAAAAGAGCTATATTCCAAGAGGAACACAACTAAAAATGTGCAATATTGGTAATGCAAATGTGATCTAAATAACAATGTCTACTTATTAATGCATTATTCCCGTCCCAGACATTTATGGGATAACTAAAGGAATACCCACCATAGAATAAAACAGGGTCAAGTCGGTAATAGACAAGATGTTTGAGCAGCTTGAAAAAACATTGGGGAAGATGATAGAGAGTAGAGAAGGGTTAAGTCAGGTTCTGCAGTTATAAGATGTGTGCTGGGATGCTTTAAATCTAAGTGGCACAAAAGACAGTGCCATTTGCATGGGTAAAAACAACTCTAAAAAGAAGTATTTGGATTAAGCAAGCTGCCAGGTTAGCCTACTAAATATTTTGACCCTTCAGGACACATCTCATTTTGGACTTTAAGGTGGAACCAAATTTTCTGTTTTTGCATTTTTACAAAAGATATGACTTTTTTTCTCAATCCCGTAGCTCTGTTAATTCTTGTTTTAATAGAATGCAAAAAAAAATACTTATTTTTATTTTATAAATTAAATTGGATTTTTTTGTCCCACAAGGAGTCTTTTTTATTTTATATTTCACTAAGCTTAATTGTAATACCTATCTATTCCAATATAATCATGATGACAGTTTATGATCTATCGGTCAGTGCTAAAAAATAATATTATCACTGTTGATCATCAATTATAATGCCGTAAAAAATTGTCAATGGCATGAATGATAGATGGTAAATGCCTATTAGTTATATTTACATAAGATGTTACTAGCTGGCACACAGTACCAAGCAATGTGAACTGAGGTCTAAGATGGTAGACATGCAAGAAATAGGAGCATGTTCACACTAGCAAAAAGAAGCAAAACCTACAAAAGACAAAAATATATCTCATACCCTACCATCATTATATATAAATGTAAAGCAAAGTTGCATAATAAATATAGGGTACTTAGTGAACTATTTTTGATCAAAAAAAGTATACAAGCCGTCCCACCAGCGGCAAGGTGACCCTAAATTGGGACGGTACCTATACTGTCTATATTAAAAACCTTACTGTATATCAAAGTTGAAGTAATGCATATAAAAGGGTAGACAAACAGGACCGGGTCCCAACTCCAGACCACCGGGTCCCAACTCCACAGAATGCAAACAAGACAAAAAACCAAGCAATGTGAACTGAGGTCTAAGATGGTAGACATGCTCCTATTTCTTGCATGTCTACCATCTTAGACCTCAGTTCACATTGCTTGGTTTTTTGTCTTGTTTGCATTCTGTGCAATTTAAGGGTGTGGCATCCCCTTTGTTGAGCTGATTAGTATATATGTAGCTTACCACGGGCCTAGGTGGTCTGGAGTTGGGACCCGGTCCTGTTTGTCTACCCTTTTATATGCATTACTTCAACTTTGATATACAGTAAGGTTTTTAATATAGACAGTATAGGTACCGTCCCAATTTAGGGTCACCTTGCCGCTGGTGGGACGGCTTGTATACTTTTTTTGATCAAAAATAGTTCACTAAGTACCCTATATTTATTATGCAACTTTGCTTTACATTTATATATAATGATGGTAGGGTATGAGATATATTTTTGTCTTTTGTAGGTTTTGCTTCTTTTTGCTAGTGTGAACATGCTCCTATTTCTTGCATGTCTACCATCTTAGACCTCAGTTCACATTGCTTGGTTTTTTGTCTTGTTTGCATTCTGTGCAATTTAAGGGTGTGGCATCCCCTTTGTTGAGCTGATTAGTATATATGTAGCTTACCACGGGCCTAGGTGGTCTGGAGTTGGGACCCGGTCCTGTTTGTCTACCCTTTTATATGCATTACTTCAACTTTGATATACAGTAAGGTTTTTAATATAGACAGTATAGGTACCGTCCCAATTTAGGGTCACCTTGCCGCTGGTGGGACGGCTTGTATACTTTTTTTGATCAAAAATAGTTCACTAAGTACCCTATATTTATTATGCAACTTTGCTTTACATTTATATATAATGATGGTAGGGTATGAGATATATTTTTGTCTTTTGTAGGTTTTGCTTCTTTTTGCTAGTGTGAACATGCTCCTATTTCTTGCATGTCTACCATCTTAGACCTCAGTTCACATTGCTTGGTTTTTTGTCTTGTTTGCATTCTGTGCAATTTAAGGGTGTGGCATCCCCTTTGTTGAGCTGATTAGTATATATGTAGCTTACCACGGGCCTAGGTGGTCTGGAGTTGGGACCCGGTCCTGTTTGTCTACCCTTTTATATGCATTACTTCAACTTTGATATACAGTAAGGTTTTTAATATAGACAGTATAGGTACCGTCCCAATTTAGGGTCACCTTGCCGCTGGTGGGACGGCTTGTATACTTTTTTTGATCAAAAATAGTTCACTAAGTACCCTATATTTATTATGCAACTTTGCTTTACATTTATATATAATGATGGTAGGGTATGAGATATATTTTTGTCTTTTGTAGGTTTTGCTTCTTTTTGCTAGTGTGAACATGCTCCTATTTCTTGCATGTCTACCATCTTAGACCTCAGTTCACATTGCTTGGTTTTTTGTCTTGTTTGCATTCTGTGCAATTTAAGGGTGTGGCATCCCCTTTGTTGAGCTGATTAGTATATATGTAGCTTACCACGGGCCTAGGTGGTCTGGAGTTGGGACCCGGTCCTGTTTGTCTACCCTTTTATATGCATTACTTCAACTTTGATATACAGTAAGGTTTTTAATATAGACAGTATAGGTACCGTCCCAATTTAGGGTCACCTTGCCGCTGGTGGGACGGCTTGTATACTTTTTTTGATCAAAAATAGTTCACTAAGTACCCTATATTCATTATGCAACTTTGCTTTACATTTATATATAATGATGGTAGGGTATGAGATATATTTTTGTCTTTTGTAGGTTTAGCTGGCACACAGTGTAGACAGTGTGGTCTGTGTTTCCATGCCTTGTGTGCTATGTTGGAAAAAACAGGACATACTATGCTGTACCATAATCTGGAATCTGTATATAGAGATTGACTCTACCCCCTAAATTATATTTACAGTGTCTAAATATTATCATCATACTGTGACTAAATAATGAAGTCATACATTACCTGTATAATACCACCATACTGTGCCTAGATAATACCACCATACCGTAACTGGATAAAGCTAGTTGAGCAGGGGGTTGGACGCGATGACCCTGGAGGTCCCTTCAAACGCTAAAATTCTATGTTTCTATGAAAGCCTCCACTCCGTGACTGGATAATAACATTATACCATGACTTTATAAAGGTTCTATACTGTGACTTGGTAATACCATCATACCATATCTGGATACATAAAATGGATGGCACCACCATACTGTAAATGGATAACACCTCCATAAAGTGACTGGAAACACTCCCATCACTGCCTGACTGGATAATACCACTGTGCTTTAACTACTACTTGATGAGCATATTAGAAGTTGACACTTTAATGTCAATTATTCCCCTGAACCTCATGTCACCAACTTCTGTCATCTCCAATTAAAGTACATAAGAGCCCAAGTGTCAGTTTGTTTTCTGCCACTCCAACTCTCAGCACCTTCCATATGACCGGTATTCTAAGCTTTAACTCTATCTTACTGTAATTCCTTCCCAATCACTTATAGTCTAAGCCCTCAATATGTCTCCATCAAAACTCAACCTTTTCCTTGATTCCCTAGTCTTTAGCTTCTACCATGTTGCCTGAAAGCTGAAAATTCTCAGTCCCCTCATTATCACCCCTAGTTTTCCTTAAAGGGGTTTTCCCACAAACGAAAGTTAATTTTAATCAATAGACCTTGGAAAAATAATAACTTTCACAGTTGGATGTGTTTAAATGAAATGTCTCTGTGCTGAGATAATCTTATAAATGTGCCCTGCTATGTACTGTGTAATGTCTGTACCTCACTGTGCAGGAACATGGTCTGATCATACCACAGCTCCTGGGCAGGGGAGGAAGCAAAAGAGTATACAGACATTACAGCAGGGGATCACAGCTGATTATATCTGTGAGGTAAAATATTTCCCTGCTTGTTTTTAACCGCTTCCCGACCGCCCACTGTAGATAAACGTCCGCGCTGCCTGGGCTCTGTGCAGCGCGGACATTTAAAAACGGTGGGTGGTCTCGCAGTGCTCAGGACCCCCTGGGTCCTGCAAGCGCTGTGAGAGCGGTGCAGAGCGTTAGCTCTGACAGGGAACATCATCGGGACCTGATTAGATCAGGTCCCAGTGATGTTAACCCTTTGCTGTCTTCTATATGCCGCGATCTATAGTGATCGCGGCATATAGATGACAGCAGGAGGAGAGGGGTTCGTCCACTTACCTCTCCGACGACCCCTTGATTGCTTTCAGGACCTGGCGTTGCTATGGCAGCTGGAGGTCACATGACCGCCTCCAGCTCTGCCATATATGGTGTCCTTCCTGTCTGGCATCAGCCTGTAGCTGATGCCAGACAGGAGACTGTGAAACAGTCAGTGAAGATCTCATATAATGTAATACATGTCTATTACATTACATGAGATCAGGGATCAGAAAAATAAAAATTAATGTCCCATACAGGGACTAAGTAAAAATGTAAAAAACAGTAAAAAAAAATGTTTTGAAACTGTTAAAAAAAAAATACAAAATAAATAAAAATAAATAAATAAAGTATTAAACCGATAAATCCAGATATTTATGCAAAAATAAAAAAAGTACACATATTTGGTATTGCCGCGTCCGAAACAACCCGAGCTATAAAACTGTCACACTAATTAACTCCTTATGTGTACACCGTAATAAAAATAAATAAAAAACGGAGCAAAAAACTATGCTTTTTCCTCATATTGCCAAACAAAAAGTGGAAAAAAATACGATCAAAAAGCAAAATGGAAATAGAAATGGTACCGCTGAAAACGTCATCTTGTTCCGCAAAAATCAAGCCGCTATACAGCTCCATCAGCCAAAAAATAAAAAAGTTATACCTCTCAGAATAAAGCAATGCAAAAAAAATATTTTTTCTATAAAATTGTTTTATTGTGTAAAAGCACCAAAACATAAAAAAATATACTGTAAGTGTAGTATCGCTGTAAACGAACTGACCCGAAGAATAACGCTGCCTGATCACTTTTACCACACGCAGAATGGCATAAAAAAAACCTCAATAAACAATTCCTGAATTGTTGGTTTTTGTTAATTTTACCTCCCAAAAAACGGAATAGAAAGCGATCAAAAAATGTCACGTACCCACAAATGGTACCAATAAAAATGTCAACTCGTCCCGCAAAAAACAAGCCATCACATGACTCTGTCGGCCGAAATATGGAAAAATTATAGCTCTCAAAATATGGCGATGCAAAAACTAGATTTTGCAAAAAAAAAGTGTCTCTTAGTGTGTGACAGCTGTCAATCATAAAAACCCGATATAAATCTGGTATCTCTGTAATCGCACCGACCCGAAGAATAAAGTAATCTAATCAGTTATATCACACTAGGAACGGCGTAAAAAATAAATAAAACCAATTCTTCACCTGCTACTGATTTGTTTATTATGTCCCCCAGAGATCGCAGTATGGCTCGGCACACATTTATCCTGCGCTCTGCGCTGAGCACTTACGCCAGAGTTTCCATTTAAATCTCTGAAAGATGTGATTCAGCCGGAACCCATGATGGAAGATTCCCTGTAATGAGGCAGATATAGGCCACTGTGGATGCCGTCTGGCCTGTGATCCCACGGTGTCATTTGTTTTAGGCGTGCATAAAAGTGCGGTTGGCCACAGTTTTGTGCACTTCTGAAAAAAAGGACACCGCTAAACAGAGGCCAGACGGAGTACAGAGTAACTCTGCTGCCTCATTACAGTGAATGGATCCCGCAGGGGTTTCATCTGAATTACATCACTTGGAAATTTAGATGGAAACCCCGATGTAAGTGCTCAGCCTAGAGCGCCGGATAAATGTTACGTAAAATGTTCCCAATAAAAGCTTCAACTCAGTCCTCAAAAAAAGCTAGTCCCCACTCAGGTCCGTCATCTGTTAAAAATATAAGGGACTTCCAAGTTACTGGTAGCAGAAAGGCTCTGGAAAAGCGAAATGGCCCATGCCCTCCAAAAGAAATTCAAAAAATGTTGTGCTCCCAAATCCAAATGCCTATTCTACAATAATTTGTTCTCCAATTGTCAAATAGCACTCCGTCCCCCCCAGATCTCGCCATATGGCTGAGCGGTACGATACAGCCACATATGGGGTATTGCCACTTTTAGAAGAAATTGTGTGACACATTTCGGCACCATTTTTACCCATTGCCCTGTGTGAAAATGTAAAATCTGAGGGTACAACATTTTTTTGCGGTAAAAATATAATTATGCTTTTTTCACTGCCCAATGGTATAAATTTAAAAATTAAAAAATACTCACTACTTCCCTAGATGAATTCCTTGAGAGGTGTAGTTTACAAAATGGGGTCACTTGTGGGGGTTTCTGCTGTTTCGGCATGTCAGCGACTCTTCAAATGTGACATGGTGTCTGCTGCCTATCCAAGCCAACATAGCGCTCCTTTCTCTTCCGAACCCTGCCGTACACCAAAGCAGTGGTTTTCCCCCACATATGGGGTATCGGCGTGTTCAGGAGAAATTGAACAACAAATTTCATGGTGCAATTTATCCTGTTACCCTTATGATAGTACAAAATTAGGGAAAGGAAAACATTTTTTGTGGGAAAAATGTGAAAATTTTATTTTTATGGCTCAATATTATAAACTTCTGTGAAGCAGCTGGGGGTGCAAGGTGCTCACCACATATCTAGATAAGTTCCCTAAGGGGTCTAGTTTCCAAAATGGTGTCACTTGTGGGGGGTTTCCACTGTTTAGGCCCATCAGGGGCTCCCCAAATGCAACATGGCGTCTGCTAATTATTCAGACAAATTTTACATTCAAAAAGTCAAATGGCGCTCCTTCCCTTCCAAACACTGCCGTGCGCCCAAACAGTGGTTTTCCCCCACATATGGGGTATCGGCGTGTTCAGGACAAATTGCACAACAAATTTCATGGTGCAATTTATCCTATTACCATTATGATAATGGGAAATTAAGGGATGATAAACGTTTTTGTGGGAAAAATGTGAAAATTTTATTTTTACAGCTAAATATTATAAACTTCTGTGAAGCACCTTGGGGTTCAAGGTGCTCACCACACATCTAGATATGTTCCCTAAGGGGTCTAATTTCCAAAATGGTGTCACTTGTGGGGGGTTTCCACTGTTTAGTCACATCAGGAGCTCTCCAAACGCAACATGGTGTCTGCTAATTATTCAGACAAATTTTACATTCAAAAAGTCTAATGGCGCTCCTTCCTTTCCGAGCCCTGCCGTGCGCCCAAACAGTGGTTTTCCCTCACATATGGGGTATCAGCACGCTCAAGAGAAATTGCACAAAAAATTTTGGGGTCCATTTTTTCCTGTTACCGTTGTAAAAATAAAAAAATTGGGGTCTAAAGTAACATTTTTGTGAAAAAAGTTAAATGTTAATTTTTTTCTTCCACGTTCCAAAAATTCCTGTGAAGCACCTGAAGGGTTAATAAAGTTCTTCAATGTGGTTTTGAGCACCTTGAGGGGTGCAGTTTTTAGAACGGTGTCACTTTTGGGTATTTTCTGTCATAAAGACCCCTCAAAGTGACTTCAAATATGATGTGGTCCCTAAAAAAATGTTTTTGTAAATTTTGTTGGAAAAATGAGAAATCACTGGTCAACTTTTAACCCTTCTAGCTCCCTAACAAAAAAAAATTTTGGTTCCAAAATTGTGCTGATGTAAAGTAGACATGTGGGAAATGTTATTTATTAAGTATTTTGTGTGACATATCTCTCTGATTTAAGGGCATGAAAATTCAAAGTTTGAAAATTGCAAAATTTTCAAAATTTTTGCCAAATTTACGATTTTTTCACAAATAAACGCATGTGATATCAAAGAAATTTTACCACTATCATGAAGTACAATATGTCACGAAAAAACAATCTCAGAATCAGGGGAATACGTTGAAGCGTTCCAGAGTAATTGCTTCATAAAGTGACAGTGGTCAGAATTGAAAAAATTGGCCCGGTCACGAAGGCAAAAACAGGCTCTGGTGCGAAGTGGTTAAACAATGTTTTACTTCAAAAAAAGAATCAGCTGTGATCCCCTGCTGTAATATCAGTATACTCTTTTGCTTCCTCCCCTGCCCAGGAGATGTGGTATGATCAGACCATGTTCCTGCACAGTCAGACCCATCCATTACACAGTACACAGCAGGGGCACATTTATAAGATTATCTCAGCACAGGAACATTTTATTTAAACACATTCAATTGTGGAAATTATTATCATTCCAAGATATATTGATTAAAATGAACTTTTGTTCGTGGAAAAACCACTTTAATCTAAGGTTCCAGACTGTCACCCTAAATAAAAATGAAAAAAGCACATACAGAATGGGAGGAATAGAGCTAAGCAACAGTACATGTGAAAAAGACTTAGGTATACTAATAGATCATAGACTGAACACGAGTCAACAGTGTGATGCAGCAGCAAAAAAGGCAAACACAATTCTGGGATGTATTAACAGAAGCATACAGTCTAGATCACGTGAAGTCATTATCGGTCTTTACTCCTCTTTGGTCAGACCTCATCTGGAATACTGTGTACAGTTTTGGGCACCACATTTTAAAAAAGACATCGACAAACTGGAGCAAGTTCAGAGAAGAGAGACCAGAATGGTGACCCGTCTGCAAACCATGCCTTATGAGGAACAGTTACAGGATTTGGGAATGTTTAGCTTGCAAAAAAGAAGACTGAGAGGAGACTTAATAGCTGTCTACAAATATCTCAAGGGCTGTCACACTGTAGAAGGATCATCTTTATTCTCATTTGCACAAGGAAAGACTAGAAGTAATGGGATGAAACTGAATGGGAGGAGACACAGATTAGATATTAGAAAAAACTTTTTGACAGTTAGGGTGATCAATGAGTGGAACAGGCTGCCACGAGAGGTGGTGAGATCTCCTTCAATGGACGTCTTCAAACAGAGGCTGGACAGATATCTGTCTGAGATGGTTTAGTGAATCCTGCTTTGAGCAGGGGGTTGGACCAGATGACCCAGGAGGTCCCTTCCAACTCTACTATTCTAAGATTCTATGATTCTATGATCTGTGGTTCCTCCCTGCTCCTTATTTTCTTAGCCTCCTCTCTGTGTCCTATATCTCACATTCCACCCTGTATAACAAAAATTTAGCATCTTCCATAAACTAAGGGTTCTTTCACATTGCATTTTCGCACCTGTTCAGTGGCCCCATCGGGCTTACGTCCGAATAGTCAAAACGGAATTTGGACTTATGCTTCAGGTAGGCCATAGACTATAATGGTGCCAACAGAGCGAAAGTGCACTCTGACGTGCATAATTTTCGTCCGTATACACCTACTACTGGAGTCAGACACCCAGATGTAGTAGACTGAATCTGGGTGTACCCTCCCGAAGGCGTGTACGCCCTAAAATGATGCACAACAGAGAACACGTTAACTTTGCCGGCACCATTATAGTCTGCGGCCCCATCGGTGCACATGTCCGAATTCTGGTTTGTATGGGGGATTCGGAAGCAAGCTCTGATGGAATCCACGAACGTGTAACTAAATGTGAAAGCACCCTAAGAGGCTACAAATAGCATGATCAGCCTTGGTTGCCCCACCCAAAAGTTGATGGGTCCTCTTGCCTCTCTGTACGTCTTATTTATGAAAAAACTGTGATCATTCCCTCCTAGAGCTACAAAAGGTGTTGCATGCAATTATTTTATAAGGGTGAAATGCATCAGGTCATAATCAAGAAGAATAGATGTTTTTCTCTGCAGTTTTAATTTTACAATATCTCGTTCTCTGGTCAGGGACACCCTACAGACAGTTTTAACTTGAAACTCAAAAATATATAAAACAATTGCAGAATCAATCCCTTAACATGAGGAAGTGATCTATAATCTCCTCAAGCTGAGCGGGGATTCCCTGCCTTTGCCCTCCAAATCTATTAGCAAAATTCAGAGTAACTTAGAATCACATAAAGCTTTCAGCTTGTGTCCTAAGGGAAGGTTCAGATGTAATGTATTTGCTGTGGAAAATTTTCACTGGATAATCCACACCAAATCGTGCGGACGTTGTTGAGGATTTCCCTGTGCAAAACATCTGATCTGGTTTGGTCTAAAATAAAAAAATATATTCTCACTTTGCCAATGCCCTGCAGCTCCATGTTCTTTGCCAGACCCTGTATTCTAGCATCCTGCAATGATGTGTTGTCACAAGTGGCAGCTGCAGCCTGTGATTTGTGGCAGTGGTCACATGTCTGCACAACATATCATTACTGAGGAAAAAAATACAGAGAACCAGAGAGGTGATGCTCTAGGAACGCCAGAATATTGGCAAGGTGAGTACAGCATGAGGCTCTTCTTTTTTAACCATTCCATTTCTGCATGCAGATTTCTTGGCGCATCCACTGCTAATCTGTAGCAAAAACGCCAACAATAGAATTTTATTGAGGATTTAAAGGGGTTTTCCCACGAACAAAAGTTCATTTTAATAATTCTCTGTGTCTGACCGTGTACGGAACATACCACATCTCCTGGGCAGGGGAGGAAGAAAGACACTACAGACATTACAGCAGGGGATCGCAGAGGATTCATTTTGTGAGGTAAAATATTGTTTATACACAGGCAGTGAAATATTCTACCTCACAAAATGAATCCTCTGCAATCCTCTGCTGTAATGTCTGTATTGTCTTTTGCTCCCCACCCCCCCTGCCCAGGAGATGTGGTATGTTCTGTACATGGTCAGACACAGACAATTATTAAAATTAACTTTTGTTCGTGGGAAAACCCCTTTACTTCCCATTGAAGTGAACAAATGATTGGCTGGATTTGGGAGATATTGGGGAGGACATCATGCAAGGGCTGGGCAGCAGGGAATGAGACTCCTGTTGAGATGGGGAACCCCGCAAAGGTGATCACGCGATGTGAAATAGTGGCCATATCTAATTTCTATTGCAAGAGTAAAAGGCTACGCGGCGCTCACTATGAGGGTGCACAATTAGGATTCCACTCCAATAATTTAAAAGAAAAAAATTGGCACTCCAATTGGAGTGGCAATTTTTTTCTTATAGTTTGTATTGCGGCCACTGGGTCTGCCTCTCCTGTACATACACACTTGGATGAGTAAAGTAATAACATAGGCACAACGTAGACTGTATGTCATAAAAATGTGGAATTGTGGTCTTGGCTTTACCCATCTCGATGTGCCAGTACGGGGTAAGGATATAACCCTGCCAAGTCCAAAATTGACATTTTATGAACATGAGTCCATAAGAAAAAAAATAATCATCATCACATTGGTAAATCATAGGACAATCATGTGGACACGGACAGCAAATAACTCAGCTGACGATTTCCCTTAAAGACTTAACCTAAATAATATACAGGCCTGAAGCAATTTTTCTCTGTTCCATCTCACTTGAACCTGATACAGAACTACAGTAGAGATTGAGGCAGCAAACAAGCACAAATCTGCCTGGCCTATCATTTACAGAGAAGTGTCTCCATGATTTGATTTTATTATAACAAGAATCCACTCAAGAGCCATGTTTCAAGCAGATCTGGGAGATACAGCATAAAGAAAAAAAGGAAACTTAGGGCACATGAAGAAAAAATGACATTTCTAAGTGCCGATTTCTTCCAGTCAGAGTGCTGCCGCTGACGCTGAAAATCAATAAGGCCGAATGAATGAGACTGCCAGTAGCTCAGCGAGAGATTACATATTTGGATAGAAACATGAATGGTAAACAGCACAGGGTTTTAAGGCAGGATCACATGCAATGAAATGGTAAATGGTGTGTATAATAGACTAGCAATCTACCCGCTCATGGGTGTCCGCAGGAATGCCAGGTTTTGTTTAGGATCATATGCACTGGTTATAAAATTGATGCATGCAATATCATTTCTATGCAAACTGCAGGAAAAATGAAAAGAAGGATACTAAGCACATAGTTAATGTTTCCAATATGGACATAAAATATCAAATAAGAAAAACTCAAAGATCCAAAATATTATTTTCTGAAATGTATAATATTATAACTACAGGAAATAACTGTTATAGGGTTCATGTTCTGGAAACAAAAATACTGCAATACTGCAAAAACATTCCCAGCCAGGACACAGAAGCTCCACTAGCTCAGCAGCACATACATATTAAATACTTATTTAATGCAAAGCTATTTATGTCCGTGTTCTGCAGGCTACAAGTGTACCATCATTCGTGCTCCTGGTCAACATGAAATACATTCATTAACTGTCGTAATGCCGTTTCATTTAATTGCCATAAATCCTGACTTGGATGTGACGTTATATAAAAATAAGATTCTTAAGGGATTGTGACACCTCTTAAAGGGAACGTGTCCTCTGATTAATGCTGCCCAATCAGCGAGCAGCATGAATCAGAGCCTGGCTGCACAACTGAAGCCAAGTACAGGTACATCTCACTAAATTAGAATATCATCAAAAAGGTAATTTATTTCAGTTCTTCAAACCAAAAAGTGAAACTCATATATTATATAGAGTCATTACAAACAGAGTGATCTATTTCAAGCGTTTATTTCTGTTAATGTTGAGGATTATGGCTTACAGCCAATGAAAACACAAACGTCATTATCTCAGTAAATTAAAATAATTAACAGAAAATACCTTCAAAGGCTTCCTAAGCGTTTAAAAAGGTCCCTTAGTCTGTTTCAGTAGGCTCCACAATCATGGGGAAGACTGCTGACTTGACAGATGTCCAGAAGGCAGTCATTGACACACTCCACAAAGTCCCAGAGTTCCAATTTTCATTTGGAAATCAAGGTCCCAGAGTCTGGAGGAAGAGTGGAGAGGCCACAATCCAAGCTGCTTGAGGTCTAGCGTGAAGTTTCCACAATCAGTGATGGTATGGGGAGCCATGTCATCTGCTGGTGTAGGTCCACTGTGTTTTATCAAGACCAAAGTCAGCGCAGCCGTCTACTAGGAAATTTTAGAGCACTTCATGCTTCCCTCTGCCGACAAGCTTTTTGGAGATGGAAATTTCATTTTCCAGCAGGACTTGGCACCTGTCCACACTGCCAAAAGTACCAATACCTGGTTTAAAAACAGCAGTATCACTGTGCTTGATTGGCCAGCAAACTTACCTGACCTTAACCCCAAAGAGAATCTATGGGGCATTGTCAAGAGGAAGATGAGAGACACCAGACCCAACAATGCAGACGAGATGAAGGCTGATATCAAAGCAACCTGGGCTTCCATAACACCTCAGCAGTGCCACAGGCTGATCGCCTCCATGCCACACCGCATTAATGCAGTAATTGATGCAAAAGGAGCCCCAACCAAGTATTGAGTGCATTTACTGAACATACATTTCAGAAGGCCAACATTTCAGATTTTAAAAACATTTTTCAAACTGGTGTTATAAAGTATTCAAATTTACTGAGATAATGACTTTTGTGTTTTCATTGGCTGTAAGCCATAATCATCAACATTAACAGAAACAAACACTTGAAATAGATTACTCTGTTTGTAATGACTCTATATAACATATGAGTTTCACTTTTTGTATTGAAGAACTGAAATAAAGTAACTTTTTAATGATATTCTAATTTTGTAAGAAGCACCTGTATACTGTATATACTTGTTAAATGCTCTGGCGTATCAGACAGAGACCATAGTTGGACAGCAGACAAGTCCAGTGCTGCTGCGGCCGGCTTCTCCCAGTGTCGTTCTTGGTGATTGACAGGTTTCTTGCTATGAGAGAGATCTGTCAGTCACCTGCAGAGCCATACGGCACTGGACTGGGCTTATCTCTGGCACCTGTCTCTTGCCAAAAAGTATAAGTATATCTTATCTGAAATTCCTGAGTGTTTCACAAATGAATATATCTGTCTGCAATTGTTTGTGCAGCATGAATCAGGGGACAGGTTCCCTTTAAATGGAAGCTAGCGATGCAATCAGCTGATCTCCATGGATCTGGCTTCTCTTGTATCCAGCACCCAGCCGTTACCCTCAAAGTAAACCCAAATATTTCCCTGAAAGTAAAATGTAGCATTGCTATTCACATGAATGGTGGTCCATGTAGTGCAGGGTTCAGAGCTGTTCCCTGATCTGGCTGATGGAAGGTTGTGTCACAAGGGGCGGTATCATGTCAGTACATTATAATAGGACTGGGAATTGTTAATGAGACAACACTTTGCACTATATTAAAAAAAAAGACTCGTAGCTAGTGAAGTGCTGTGACTGACCGCTATATCAGTGCATCAGAGACCCCTAATTCAGTCACCCATTTAATGAAGCTTTGGGGAGTCTCTTCTGTATATGATAATGCAATGCCCTAGTTCAAACTCCAAAGTGTAAAGGACGTGGACACCTTTGGGGACATTTTGCTTACTTAAATGCATGCGTACTATCCTTAAATTAATTTTTGCAATTGGGTTTCATTCAAAATTTTGCACCATTTTCTTTTTATGGCCTCTGTGTTGTACTGTCCATTGCTGGCTGCAGAATGAGTTATCTGAGAATCTGTCAGCTCGTTCTGATGGGGAGTTTGTAAAATTGTTATGTCTTTCTGACCACAAAGTTCAGCTATGCTTTCCGGTAGTCATAAATAAGCTGAGATGAGCTTAAAAAAAAAAGCTAAGAGTTACAAACTCCATATCAGATCGAGGGAACTGACAGACTCTCAGATAACTCATTCTGCTGCCAGCAATAAACAGTATAAGGCCGGGGTCACACAAGTGATGATTTTCATGCTAGAGAATTGGGCCGATTATGGTCATGACACTCAGCTCAAATGCTGTCAAGGTTTGATCCAAATGTCATCTTACTGTGATCCGATTCTCTAGCATGAAAGAATAATATCACAGGTGTGGAGAAGACGGAGAACTTAATTTCTCCATCTTCTCCAGTGTCCAGAGTCCATGGATGTCGGACTGCACTCAGATAACATCCGAGTGCAGTCCGATATTTTACACGCACCCATAGACCTGTATGGGTGAGCGTGAACTGAATATCAGAGCCACTTGCAGCATGCTGCCATTGTTTTCTTATGCTGAATTGGCATGAGAAAAAATATCAGATCTGCCCAGCCCCATGGTATAACTCTATTTTATCAGATAGCAATCGGCCGTATTACACGCCAGTGTGAGTGAGCCCTTACACTGAAGCTATATAAGACTAATGATGCAAAAATATACTTAATCACACCAAATTCCAAAAATATTTTTTTATCCCAAAATACATGCATTTAAGTAAAAACATGACGCCCCTGAGGTTATACATATAATTAAATATTGTCTTTAACTGTAACACAATCATAACAGAGTAATTAATTCTACAAGTATATATAAAAGACTTTTCCAGAAATACATTTTTCCATATAAATTAATATTTAAATGTGTCATACAGTATATTTTAGGGCTGGTAGCTTATTTAAGTAAGTACACGAGCCTCATCACATCTAGGAAATCTATTTAGTAATATAAGCAGTTTATTTAGTAAAATCTGGTAGTGACAGATGCCCTTTAACCCCTTTACAACCCAAGGTGGTTTGCACGTTAATGACCAGGCCAATTTTTATAATTCTGACCACTGTCACTTTATGAGGCAATTACTCTGGAACGCTTCAACGGATCCCACTGATTCTGAGATTGTTTTTTCGTGACATATTATACTTCATGATAGTGGTAGAATTTCTTCGATATCACTTGTGTTTATTTGTGAAAAAAATGAAAATTTGGCAAAAATTTTGAAAATTTTGCAGTTTTCAAAATTAGAATTTATATGCACTTAAGTCACACAAAATAGTTAATAAATAACATTTCCCACATGTCTACTTTATATCAGCACAATTTTGGAACCAACATTTTTTTTTATTAGGGAGCTATAAGGGTTAAAAGTTGACCAGCGATTTCTCATTTTTCCAACAAAATTTACAAAACCATTTTTTTAGGGACCACATCATATTTGAAGTCGCTTTGAGGGGTCTTTATGACAGAAAATACCCAAAAGTGACACCATTCTAAAAACTGCACCCCTTAAGGTGCTCAAAACCACATTCAAGAACTTTATTAACCCTTCAGGTGCTTCACAGGAATTTTTGGAATGTGGAAGAAAAAAATGAACATTTAACTTTTTTCACAAAAATGTTACTTTAGATCCAATCTTTTTTATTTTCACAGGGGTAACTGGAAAAAATGGAACCCAAAATTTGTTGTGCAATTTCCCATGGGCACGCAGATACCCCATATATGGGGGAAAACCACTGTTTGGGCGCACGGCAGGGTTCGCAAGGGAAGGAGCGCCATTTGACTTTTTGAAAGTAAAATTTGCTTGAATAATTAGCGGACTCCATGTTGCATTTGGGGAGCCCTGATGTGCCTAAACAGTGGAAACCCCCCACAAGTGACACCATTTTGGAAACTAGACCCCTCAGGGAACTTATCTAGATGTGTGGTGAGCACCTTGAACCCCCAGGTGCTTCACAGAAGTTTATAACATTGAGCCGTAAAAATAAAATGTTCACATTTTTCCCACAAAAATGTTTTTCAGCCCCTAATTTTGCATTTTCATAAGGGTAACAGGAGAAAATGCACCATGCTATTTGTTGTGCAATTTCTGCTGAGTAAGCAGATGCCCCATATGTGGGGGAAAACCACTGCTTGCGCATATGGCAGGCAGGGTTCGGAAGGGAAGGAGCGCCATTTGACTTTTTGAATGTAAAATTTGCTTGAATAATTAGCGGATGTGCCCCTGATGTGCCTAAACAGTGGAAACCCCCCAAAAGTGACACCATTTTGGAAACTAGACCCATCAGGGAACTTATCTAGATGTGTGGTGAGCACGATGAACCCCCAAATCCTTTACAGAAGTTTAGAACATGGAGCCGTGAAAATAAAAAAATCTAACTTTTCCACAAAAATTATGTTTTAGCCCCAATTTTTTAATTTTCACAAGGGTAAGAGGAGAAAATGGACCCCAAAAACTTTTGTGCAATTTTTCCTGAGTACGTCAATACTAGTGTTGAGCCACCCCCGTAGTGTTCAGGTTCGGTTCGGTTCGTCGAACACCGGGATGTTCGAGGAACTGTTCGTCGAACTGTTCGTCGAACACCTTAGAACACCGTCGAACACCGTTAAAACCAATGGCAGGCAAACAAAAACACATAGAAACACATAGAAAACACCTGCAAAGGTGTCCAAAAGCTGACAAACTGCTCAGAAGACACTCTCTTTAAAAAAGCCGGCCGGCAAATTCAGCAGCGGCATACACCGGTACCCGACAATTTAGACAAGAAGGAATAGAGCATCACACATAGATTAGATAGATAGAAACATGTCAGTCACACATATAAGAAGCACAGTGACAGTGTTGGTTACTGCACTTGTCATTTAGTGTAAAGGATTTATTAAAAAAAATATTAGTGTTTTCATGCACCGTCTCTTTAAAAAAGCCAGCCGGCAATTCAGCATCTGTACCCGACAATTTAGAACAGAAAGAATAGAGCTTCACACATAGATTAGATAGATAGAAACATGTCAGTCACATATATATGAAGTACAGTGATAGTGTTGGTTACTGTACTTGTCATTTAGTATTAAAATAAAGGATTTATTATTAAAAAAATTGGCGTGGGGTTCCCCTTAATTTTAGGCTCTAGCGGAGGTTAAGCAGACGGCTGGGGCAGATGTTTGAAGCCTGGGAAGGGGGTAATACCCACGGAGCTTCCCAGGCTACTAATATCAGCCCCCAGATGAATACATAGCCTTTACTGGCTATTAAAATGGGGGACCCCCCCAAAAAAATGACGTGGGGTCCCCCCTAATTTAATAGCTAGCAAAGGCTAGGCAGACAGCTGGGGGCTGATATTAATAGCCCAGGAAGGGAGCCATGAATATTGGCCCCCTCCCAGGCTAGAAACACCAGCCGTCAGCCGCCCCAGAAATGGCGCATTCATAGGATGCGCCAATTCTGGCACTTAGCCTCGCTCTTCCACGCTGCCCTGGTGCGGTGGCAGGGGGTAATAGGGTTGGGGTTGATGTCAGCTTATAATGCCAGCTGACATCAAGCCCAGGTTAGTAATGGAGAGGCGTCTATAAGACACCCCCATTACTAACCCCATAGTCAAAGTTAAAAAAAACACAAACACCCAGAATAAAGTCCTTTAATTGAAATAAAGACACAATCCTTTATTGTTCTAAATTAAACCATACTTACCATCACGCCCATTCCAGCTGAAGCCAACGATCTCCTGCAATAAAAGAAAAATAATAAAGCAACCTCATCCTTACCTTTCCATGGTTCCCACGACAGCTTCAGCTCTGCTACATCGAGATGACAGGCTGGACCGCAGCAGAACGCTGCCATCCAGCCTGTCATCCTGCAGACACTGAGAAGCGCAGGCTTGCTTGCGCTGCTCAGCGTCTCTCTGTGACGACATCCAGATGAGCCGAGTTCATGTCCAATGAACTCGGCTCACCTCATGCACGTCACTGACAGCGTGGGAAAATTCTCACGCTGAAGCGCTGATTGCAGGAGAATTTTCCCACGCTGTCAGTGACGTGCAGGAGGTGAGCTGAGTTCATTGGACATGAGCTCACCTCATGCACATCACTGACAGCGTGGGAGAATTCTCCTGCACTCAGCACTTCAGCGTGAGAATTTTCCCACGCTGTCAGTGACGTGCATGAGGTGAGCCGAGTTCATTGGACATGACCTCGGCTCATCTGGATGCTGTCACAGCGAGACAGTGAGGAGCGCAAGCATGCCTGCGCTTCTCAGTGTCTGCGGGATGACAGACTGGATGGCAGCGTTCTGCTGCGGTCCAGCCAGTCATCTCGATGTAGCAGAGCTGAAGCTGTCGTGGGAACCATGGAAAGGTAAGGATGAGGTTGGTTTATTATTTTTCTTTTATTGCAGGAGATCGTTGGCTTCAGCTGGAATGGGTGTGATGGTAAGTATGGTTTAATTTAGAACAATAAAGAATTGTGTCTTTATTTCAATTAAAGGACTTTATTCTGGGTGTTGTGTTTTTTTTTAAATACTTTACTAGAAATTCATGGCGGTCATGTCTAATACTGGCGTGACCCCATGAATTTTGGGCTTGGGGCCAGCTGATAATACCAAGCTGGCCCTAACCCCTTTATTACCCAGTGAGCCACCGCACCAGGGCCCTGGATGAGTTGGGTACAGCGCCAGAAGATGGCGCTTTTATGAACGCGCCATTTTCTGGGGCGGCTGCGGACTGCAATTTGCAGCGGGGGTGGCCCAGAAAGCTTGGGCCTCCCTGCGCTGCAGATTCCAGCCCCCAGCTGCCTAGTTGTACCTGGCTGGACACAAAAATAGGGCGAAGCCCCACGTACTTTTTTTTTAATTATTTCATGAAATTCATGAAATAATTAAGAAAAAAAGGCCTTCCCTATATTGTTGTGTCCGGCCAGGTACAAATAGGCAGCTGGTGGTTGGGGGCAGCCCGTTCCTGCCTGCTGTACCTGGCTGGACACAAATATAGTGCGAAGCCCCACTTCAATTTTTTTTAATTATTTCATGAATTTCATGAAATAATTAAGAAAAAAAGGGCTTCCCTATATTGTTGTGTCCGGCCAGGTACAAATAGGCAGCTGGTGGATGGGGGCAGCCCGTTCCTGCCTGCTGTACCTGGCTGGACACAAATATAGTGCGAAGCCCCACTTCAATTTTTTTAAATTATTTCAGGAAATTCATGAAATAATTTAAAAAAAATTGACGTGGGGCTTCGCACTATATTTGTGTCCAGCCAGGTACAGCAGGCAGGAACGGGCTGCCCCCAACCACCAGCTGCCTATTTGTACCTGGCCGGACACAACAATATAGGGAAGCCCTTTTTTTCTTAATTATTTCATGAAATAATTTAAAGAAAATTGACGTGGGGCTTCGCCCTGTTTTTGTGTCCAGCCAGGTACAACTAGGCAGCTGGGGGCTGGAATCCGCAGCGCAGGGAGGCCCAAGCTTTCTGGGCCACCCCTGCTGCAAATTGCAGTCCGCAGCCACCCCGGAAAATGGCGCGTTCATAGAAGCGCCATCTTCTGGCGCTGTACCCAACTCATCCAGGGCCCTGATGCGGTGGCTCACTGGGTAATAAAGGGGTTAGGGCCAGCTTGGCATTATCAGCTGGCCCTAAGCCCGAAATTCATGGGGTCACGCCAATATTAGACATGACCACCATGAATTTCTAGTAAAGTATTTAAAAAAAACACAACACCCAGAAAAAAGTCCTTTAATTGAAATAAACACACAATTCTTTATTGTTCTAAATTAAACCATACTTACCATCACGCCCATTCCAGCTGAAGCCAACGATCTCCTGAAATAAAAGAAAAATAATAAAGCAACATCATCCTTACCTTTCCATGGTTCCCATGACAGCTTCAGCTCTGCTACATCGAGATGACAGGCTGGACCGCAGCAGAACGCTGCCATCCAGCCTGTCATCCCGCAGACACTGAGAAGCGCAGGCTTGCTTGCGCTCCACAGTGTCTCTCTGTGAGGGCATCCAGATGAGCCGAGTTAATGTCCAATGAACTCGGCTCACCTCATGCACGTCACTGACAGCGTGGGAAAATTCTCCTGCACTCAGCGCTTCAGCGTGGGAGAATTCTCACACTGAAGCGCTGAGTGCAGGAGAATTCTCCCACGCTGTCAGTGACGTGCAGGAGGTGAGCTGAGTTCATTGGACATGAGCTCACCTTATGCACGTCACTGACAGCGTGGGAAAATTCTCCTGCACTCAGCGCTTCAGCGTGGGAGAATTCTCACGCGGAAGCGCTGAGTGCAGGAGAATTCTCCCACGCTGTCAGTGACGTGCAGGAGGTGAGCTGAGTTCATTGGACATGAGCTCACCTTATGCACGTCACTGACAGCGTGGGAGAATTCTCCTGCACTCACCGCTTCAGCGTGAGAATTTTCCCACGCTGTCAGTGACGTGCATGAGGTGAGCCGAGTTCATTGGACATGAACTCGGCTCATCTGGATGTCGTCACAGAGAGACGCTGAGCAGCGCAAGCAAGCCTGCGCTTCTCAGTGTCTGCGGGATGAGAGGCTGGATGGCAGCGTTCTGCTGCGGTCCAGCCTGTCATCTCGATGTAGCAGAGCTGAAGCTGTCGTGGGAACCATGGAAAGGTAAGGATGAGGTTGCTTTATTATTTTTCTTTTATTGCAGGAGATCGTTGGCTTCAGCTGGAATGGGCGTGACGGTAAGTATGGTTTAATTTAGAACAATAAAGGATTGTGTCTTTATTTCAATTAAAGGACTTTATTCTGGGTGTTTGTGTTTTTTTTAACTTTGACTATGGGGTTAGTAATGGGGGTGTCTTATAGACGCCTCTCCATTACTAACCTGGGCTTGATGTCAGCTGGCATTATAAGCTGACATCAACCCCAACCCTATTACCCCCTGCCACCGCACCAGGGCAGCGTGGAAGAGCGAGGCTAAGTGCCAGAATTGGCGCATCCTATGAATGCGCCATTTCTGGGGTGGCTGACGGCTGGTGTTTCTAGCCTGGGAGGGGGCCAATATTCATGGCTCCCTTCCTGGGCTATTAATATCAGCCCCCAGCTGTCTGCCTAGCCTTTGCTAGCTATTAAATTAGGGGGGACCCCACGTCATTTTTTTGGGGGGGTCCCCCATTTTAATAGCTAGTAAAGGCTATGTATTCAGCTGGGGGCTGATATTAGTAGCCTGGGAAGCTCCGTGGGTATTACCCCCTTCCCAGGCTTCAAACATCTGCCCCAGCCGTCTGCTTAACCTCCGCTAGAGCCTAAAATTAAGGGGAACCCCACGCCAATTTTTTTAATAATAAATCCTTTATTTTAATACTAAATGACAAGTACAGTAACCAACACTATCACTGTACTTATTATATATGTGACTGACATGTTTCTATCTATCTAATCTATGTGTGAAGCTCTATTCTGTCTGTTATAAATTGTCGGGTACCGCTGCTGAATTGCCGGCCAGCTTTTTTAAAGAGACGGTGCATGAAAACACTATTATTTTTTTTGATAAATCCTTTACGCTAAATGACAAGTACAGTAAGCAACACTGTCACTGTACTTCGTATATATGTGGCTGACATGTTTCTATCTATCTAATCTATGTGTGAAGCTCTATTCTGTCTGTTATAAATTGTCGGGTACCGCTGCTGAATTGCCGGCCGGCTTTTTTAAAGAGACGGTGCATGAAAACACTATTATTTTTTTTGATAAATCCTTTACGCTAAATGACAAGTACAGTAAGCAGCACTTTCACTGTACTTCGTATATATGTGGCTGACATGTTTATATCTATCTAATCTATGTGTGAAGCTCTATTCTTTCGGTTCTAAATTGTCGGGTACAGGTGTATGCCGCTGCTGAATTGCCGGCTTTTCATGTTTCACTGTTGGCACTGTTCCCATCGATTTGGGCAATCACTGTAATGCCACAACCACCATGGCTGTGGCATTATAGTGAGTGGCAGACAATCCCTGCATGATTGGTGCTCTAAATAACGCCAGACATGCAGGACACGCTTTTGGTGCACGAACAGTTATCGAACATAACCTCGAACAGCCGAATTTTTTGCAAATCGTTCGGGTTCGTCGAACAACTCGAACACCGCCCAAAACAGCTCGAATTTGAGATTGGCGAACAGTTCTAGTCGAACACCGCTCATCTCTAGTCAATACCCCATATGTGGGGAAAATACAGTGTTTGGGCGCACGGCAGAGTTCAGAAGGGAAGGAGCACTGTGTGACTTTTTGATCGCAAAATTGGCTGGAATCGAGAGCAGACGCCATGTCGCGTTTGGAGAGCCCCTGATGTACCTAAATACTGGAAACCCCCCACAAGTGACCTCATTTTGGAAACTACACCCCTCAAGGATTTTATCAAGGGGTATAGTGAACATTTTGAACCCAGAGGTACGACACAGAATTTGATAACATTAGGTCAAAATATTGAATAAGTTGTGATTAGTCTTGAGCGCAAGTGCTCGCTACTTGAGTTTGCATCAGGTACTCAGGTATGCACCATGTATCACGGGTGCTCGAGTGACATGCTAGAGTCCCCGCCCGCATGTTTCACGGTTATTAGACACCCAAAAAAAAACATGCCGGGATCGCTCGTGCATGGCAGGCAATCCCCGCGAGTTTTTGTCCGTGAAGCATATGGGGCGGAGACTCGAGCACCCGCGATATCCAATGCATACCCGAGCAAACTCAAGTAGCGAGCACTTGCGCTCAACACTAGTTGCCATATCGTCTCCTTTTTTTATTTTTACTTTTGAAAACCCTAACCCTAGCCCAACACTAACCCTAGCCCAACCCTAGCCCAACCTTAGCCTAACCCTAACCCCAACCCTAACCCTAGCCCAACCCTGACCCTAACCCTAGCCCAACCCTAACCCTAGCCAAATCCTAGCCCAACCCTAACTCTAGCACAACCTTAAACCCAACCCTAACCCTAGCACAACCCTAACCCTAACCCAAGAGTTTATTTTTTACGCCGTTCCTCGTGCAGTATAAGTGATTAAACTACTTTATTCTTCGGGTCGGTGCGATTACAGAGATACCAGAATCATATCGGGTTTTTATGATTGACAGCTGTCACACACTAAAAGACGCATTTTTTTGTAAAATGTAGTTTTTGCATCGCCGTATTTTGAGAGCTATAATTTTTCCATATTTTGGCCGACAGAGTCATGTGACAGCTTGTTTTTTGCGGGATGAGTTAACGTTGTTATTGGTGCCATTTTCAGGCATGTGACATTTTTTGATCGCTCTCTATTCCGATTTTTGGGAGGCAGAATAAACAAAAACCAACAATTCAGGAATTGTTTTTTTGTTTTTATTCTGTTCTGCATGTGGTAAAATTGATAAGGTAGCTTTATTCATCGGGTCAGTACGTTTACAGCGGTACCACATTTATATAGTTTTTCTATGTTTTGGCGCTTTTACATAATAAAAGCAATTTTATAGAAAAAAATATTTTTTTGCATTGCTTTATGTTGAGAGCTATAACTTTTTTATTTTTCGGCTGATGGAGCTGTATGGCAGCTTGTTTTTTGCGGGACAAGATGACGTTTTCAGCGGTATCATTTTTACTTATATTAGTCTTTTTGATCGCGTGTTAATCCATTTTTTCGTTGGCAGTATGATGATAAAGCATTGTTTTTTGCTTTGTTTTTTTTTTTTTTTACCGTGTTCACTGAAGGGGTTAACTAGTGGGACAATTTTATAGGTCAGGTAGTTCCGGACGTGGCAATACCAAATATGTGTATTTTTTTTTTTCAGAATAATATTTATTGATGGGTACATTATATTTTTATTTTTGGTGGATTATTTTTTTATATTTTTACAATGTTTTTTTTTTCACCTTCTGACACTTTTTTTACTTTTATACTTTGTCCCACTATGGGACTTGCACTTTTTTTATTCTGATCACCTGTATAGCACAGGAATGCAGCACCATTCCTGTGCTATACAGGCTGTCAGCGCTGCACAGGGAGAAGATAGTTTGGTCATGCACTGCGCATGACCAAAATATCTTCCTGCTGTCTGGTGACCCAGATGTTGTCTTGACGACATCGGGTCGTCATGGCAACATCCGGGAAGCCGCGGCAGACAGCGCTGGAGGCCGGAAGAGGAGGTGAATATTGCGATCACCTCCCCTTGCCACCGCAATGCTGCGACCGCTCCCTGCACATAGTAAGGGTGTCAGCTGTGACAATCAGCTGACACCCGGCGGTGATCGCGCCCGCACAGCCTGTGTGCGGGCGCGATTGCAAAAACATACTAATACGTATCAGGCTCTTAAAGCCCAGGGCGCAGATACGTATTAGTACGTCTTGGCTTTAAAGGGGTTAAAGTGTTTCTACACTCAGTTGCAATACACTGGGGTATATGCCAATGCACAGATTTGGACTTTTAATATTTTTATTTATTTTATTTTACTCACTTATATAGCGCCATTAATTCCACAGCGCTTTACAGACATTATGGCCACTGTCCCCATTGGGGCTCACAATCTAAATTCCCTATCAGTATATCTTTGGAATATATATTATGTCAGTATATCTGGGTGGTGTAAGGCGACCTGCACACCAGGTTTCTGCAGTGCATTTGGGGGATTCCACCTGATTCAGCCGGAATACCCTTAAAAACAGGATTCAGATTAACCTTGCTTTTACGGGGATCACAGCGGAATTCCCCAAATGCAGTGCGGAAGTACAGTGTGAACAGGGTCTACATGTGCTGTAATTTTTCTTCAATGTCAGCTCTGTGATCACTGACCAAAGCTAAGAAACCCTGATGAATGGGATTCTGAAAAGGTTTCAAATCCACCTTCTGTATCAGCACAAGCTCAGGTTATTGTCCTGTCATCCTCTATGCTTTCCACTGCAGCTCTGATTGTTTATGTTGGCTGTTTATAAGCCGGCCACAAGCTTCCAATAAAGTCATGCAGATGGTGGACAGTAAACTTATTAATTGCAAAGAACTATTTGGTAACAGACACAAAATATTGAAATTAGGAAGCCTTGGCGGATCGTCTCCTATAGTCCTGCTTTAAGATCACTGGGGTATAGTCTGTCCCACAATATAAATTGGGTGGTTACAACAAAAAAGACCAATGTAGTTATATCTTCACCCACCTAACCAGAATACAAGTAGTTCCCAGCCAGAGGACCACTATATAGCCACCTGTCACTTACACTGTTAGTGCCCATCACATACGGCACGGTGCAGCCAGGTCACATTACATGCAGATGGCTATTTTCCTGTACTCTCGTGTACATTTACAGAAAGGGTTTCTTCAAATCTGCCTTTCTCCAGCATGTCCTGGCCCCATGCTGTGCACAGATTTTACTTGCAGGTGCAGTTTATGTATTATTATGTCCAAATGTGCCATTAGCAGCTCAAAATAGCCGTTGTGACCACAACCTGCACATTACCTGGCTTCAAACTATATTTTGCACATAAATTGTGAAAACCCATAAAAATATACAATAACCTTTGTCATAACTAACAAATCAAAACATTATACCTGTAGATTTACGCTATCACAACACAAATATCCTACAAAAAGAAGGGCCTGTTAGCGGAAACTTATAGTTGTGGTGGTTATTTTACATCTGAACTCATGTGTGTACAGTATATAGATGTGTGTGTATATATATATATATATACACATATACATGTATATATATAATGTATGTGAGTGTGTGTACAGTATATAGATGTGTGTATGTATAATGTATGTGTGTTTACAGTATATAGATGTGTGTGCATATATAATGTATGTGTGTACAGTATATACATGTGTGTATGTATATATATATATAGAATGTATGTGTGTACAGTATATACATGTGTGTGATTATATATGTGTGTACAGTATATAGATGTGTGTGTGTGTATATATATACAGTATATTGTGTGAACAGTATATAGATGTGTGTGTATATGTAATGTATGTGTTCAGTATATAGATGTGTGTATGTATAATGTATGTGTGTGTACAGTATATAGATGTGTGTGTATTTATATAATGTGTGTACAGTATAAACATATATATATATATATATATATATATAATGTATGTGTGTGTACAGTATATAGATGTGAGTGTATGTGTATATATATATATATTTATGTAAGTGTGCTTGTACAGTATAAAGATGTTAATGTGTATATATATATATAATTATGTGAGTGTGTGTACAGTATATAGATGTGTGAGCATATATATATATATATATATATATATATAAAATTATGTATGTAAGTGTGTGTACAGTATATAGATGTGTGAGCATATATATATATATATAATTATGTATGTGAGTGTGTACAGTATATAGAAGTGAGTGTGTGTATATATATATAATTATGTATGTGAGTATGTGTACAGTATATAGAAGTGAGTGTATGTGTGTGTATATATATATATATAATTATATATGTGAGTATGTGTACAGTATATAGATGTGAGTGTATGTGTGTGTATATATATATATATAATTATATATGTGAGTATGTGTACAGTATATAGATGTGAGTGTATATGTGTGTATATATATATATATATATATATAAAATTATGTATGTGAGTATGTGTACAGTATATAGATGTGAGTGTATGTGTGTGTATATATATATACAGTATATATATAATTTTGTATGTCTGTGTGTGTATGTATGTATATATCTATACATATACATATACAAACACACTAACAAACATAGTGCACACTCATGTATATATATACATATATATATATGCGCATACTATGGACGGATATCCTACACACATATATATATATTTTTTTTTGTGTGTGGGTGTATGTTTGTATATATATACATACACACACACTCACATACATAAATATATACGTGTGTAGGTTATCTGTGTACAGTATATATACATGTGTGTGTATTATAACTCATAAACTCACAAACAGTATACTCACACACATAATATAAAATATATTGGTGTGTTTATAACTATTTACTTGGATCTGTGCTTATACTGAATGCATTAATTAGTATATAATGTGTTTACTGGTGTGTGTATTTATTGCTTGCGCTACTATGTATATTGGAATATTCGCTCATCCTTTCTATATATGTGCATTTGAGTGTATGTATAAAAATATGGGATTATACTGGACATTTGTTTATGGATATGGATCCATGCCTATATTGTTTGCATGTTTGTTTACACCATACACACACACACACACATATATAGTTATATATTCTACATATGTATGCATATACAGTGTATATATATATATATATATATATATATATATATATATATATATATATATATATATATATATGTGTATATTCAATATATTCCTGCACCCTACATTGGAAATGTCATGAACCAGCAGTAAGTAATAGCCTTTGCATTACTGAAAGGACCAATAAAACGGGTAATTTAGAAATCTAACTAATAGGAAACATCTAGAGCAAAGATCTAAAATCCCGTTGCTCTCTGCCCTAATATGTAGCTGCCCTACCACAGGCAGGTACAGTCACCTAGGAGCCCAGCACTGTGCTCGCTCTATGCCTATGGTACTAGTAGTGCGTCTGAGCATTGTAGGAGGAAACCGTGCAGCCATGACCCTGTGCGGACATGGAAACTCTGCGGAGATATTACCCTGGATGAACTTATGGCCTCAGAGCTGCAAGACAGCGATGATGCCTACTAGCTGCGCATTGTATTTTCCCAGACAGCTAGAAAACAGCTATACGCCGTATTTTAAATAAGTGGTTATGTTATATGCTATTAAAACCATCATCACATCACATGAGTTCCTATCCTGACATATTACACAAAGTATTCATTGTCATTACAATATACTCGTCTCCACCTACACTTTTCATTCAGTCTTTATGTATATAATACAAAAGCAGAAAAAACAATCTGTGTGTTTATTGCCTTAGCAAAGCACCGGAGAATTCACTGACAAGGACAAGAGTGCACCCATCTGCATATACTACATGTAAGACCTTCTCCACAAAACTCAGCCCTTTGGATATTTGGAGTCATTATAAATGTAAATCTTCATTGTAGCCAGAAGTTTATTGTGACAGCGGCTGCATAGATGTAAAACACGTTTCTTGTGGTATATATACATCCCATGAGCTCTTAGTGTGAGACCACAACTAGTGGCTGGAACCCCCCCATTAAAGGAGCCCGTCAGTACTTCATGATGCCTAAATGACGGACAGCAGGACATCCTGACAGGTTCCCTTGTTACAGACATCTCATGAGCTGCCGTGCTTCTGAGCATAGTTTTAGGATCAAGAATATAGACTGAAACCTATCAATCAAGCTGAGCAGGGTGGTGGGAATAAAAGGGGTGCCGCCCGATGGACCCTTGTCGCCAGGCCCGGACTCGTCTCCCCGTGACCACCTCAGTTTTTAAAACTGTTTTCTCTTAAACCCTCTGTAAAGAAGGATTCTGTCAAGATGTAATGCTGTCCGTGGTGTGGGCACCATGAGACTGATGCAGGTCCCCATGGAATATAGTATACTTCATATTACTACAGCTCTTTTGTGGACTGCAACGCTGTAAAGCGAACTATCAGCATTTCCGTCCTACAAAGTATTCCTAACTTTAGCAGAATGTTATTATGCTGCACACTTTGCCCTGAAGCCTTTCCAGCTTCTTCCTTACAACTGTCCCTCTGAGATAGTGTTAACATCTCATATAAGGAACTACATGGGAGAGGGAGATCTATGTGATTTCCACATTTTTAACCCCCAGCACCTCAGACAAAGCAATGTCCTGTCGGAAGGATTTTTAGACTCTGCACTTTACCGAAATATCGCAGCACACATTCAGCACTAAGACCACCAGTCGTCTCACACATGGCACGTCCTTCCAGTATGCAAGCATGGCAACATATGTACAAATAACAGGACGGTCTATTGTAAAGGATTCATAGAAAGACCTTGCTGATATCCACCCAGCAGCTTGCATGTCACCAAATACTTAACATTTTAAATAGTTTTGGTTTTACATTTCAAATTTTGTGAATCAAAAAAAGAAAATATTTCCTAGTTAGTAAATGTGTGTAAAAATGATTGGCAGGATAATGGATCCATAAAGAAGCCATCCTGCAAGTGGCAGCTTCCTAACCACTTCCCCGCCACACGTGGGCATTGTCCCTTATACTAACATGGCTTCCCATGGTAAATAGAAGAGGACGCACGTACAGGGGGGGTTGGTAATCTGCATCATTGCTGAACTGATATAGTAGCGGGACAGGATATCATGAACATGTGCTGGAGTATACTTTATATACATATATATAGAGAGAGAGAGAGAGAGTCATCTCTCGCCACTCAGCACTATACATGGATTTATGGCGTCTGCTTATTTAATGCATTAAGAAGTAATACTTCCCTCTATAACACAAGTCTATATCTATCTATCTAATATCTGTGTATTAATCTAATATCTATCAATCTAATATCTATTTATCTATCTATTTATCTATCTCATACAGTATTTATCTATCTAAATTTCAATCTAATATTTATCTATATTTCTGTCAATCTATCTATCTATCTTTCTATTTATCTATCTACCTATCCATATATCTAACCATTTCATTACTCACTATTTATCTATCTCACATCTATTATCTATCTATCTATCCATATAGCTATCTATCCATCCACACACATGTAAACCCATATGTAAAGTTCTTGGTAAGTAATCATTTAGCAAGTAACCGCATATGTGTGCATAGAGAATCAACCCTTTGGACAGCTTCAATATACTGCTTACTGCTGTCATGTAGTAAATTAATTATTAAGCCCATTCATTTATTATAACATAAGGTATATTTAATAAAAAAACTGATTTTATTTGTTGCCTGATTTAATTAAATGAAAGCACTTTAAATACCATGATCTAAATCGTCCACTGCAATGTATGTAGTCATGCACCACAAAGTCCACATATACACAATACACTACACCCCTTACGCTCCCTAAAACCACAGTAACATACATCACTTTACCCACCGAAAAAAGTTAACAATCACAACAGAGATTATTAACTAACCCTATGAGACATATAAAAGTACATATAAAAGTAAGACTATTAAACACGCTCTTCCCAAGGACACACTAAAGTATAGTATTATTTATGAGATATGGGGTACTATGAGAAGGGATGTGGGAACAGGTACAAGTGATGACTATAGTAGTTTATATAAGAATTATTTATTTTTAAACAAAAATTGTATGCCAAGTCCAGGAGAAATATGATTTTTTTTAAATCAAAATATCTTCTATTCTACCTATAAAAGTAATAACGATAGCACTTTACAAAAACATCAAAAAGATGCGTTATGTGAAATTCTTTTCTACTCATTTGTTTGACATATAACGAACCGAGTAATTAACATTTTCCTTTTACAATTTTGCAGCAAAGTTTGTTAACAACTATGTTAGAACATTTTTTTTTAGGTTATTTTTTTAAAATACAAAAAATTCTTATCTTGATATTATTAATTTACATCTAACTTGATTCTATATAAATATATATATATTGGAAAAAAAATGACCTTTTAGATTTTTGCTTTGGCGATAGTTTTAAAGTCCTAAAAAAATGTTTTTTTAAAAAAGATTATTTTTTTTAATTTAGAAAAAAAAATCAATCTGCAGCTGAAATAAATGAACAGAAAATGCTTCTTGATTACCTCATCTCAACCCGAAAATGAGACCTTGAAGCCTGATCTGTCTTGTGTGAGCGATATCATTCACCCTAGCCTTTGCTCCTCTCTGTAATTGGAGATCACAGGTGCTGGAGTGGACTTCCACTATGCTATCCATTTGAATGACAAATGCCTGTGAAAAAGTGGAATACACAGCACGCTGCCCTGCCACGCTGACTGCCGAAGCAGCATTACACGCTTATTACAGGGGGATCGTTACATCGGGGGCTTTCACCCATCTTACAATTTAGGCCAACTTGCAAACAAAATCCATACTTCTCTTTAGCAACACTCGGACTACAGATATTCTCCAACATCATGATAAAAGAATAACTTCGGGGTGAAAACAAAACAAAGATTAAAAATCTATGAAGGGAAACAAAATATTTATAAACTCGAGCTGTTTGCTTAGTATGAGGTCTATATTCATGCCCCGAAGGCCACACAGTCCCAGAAGGGGTTAATCGGAGCCAGACTTGTCTTACTTCTCACATCACCAGACTAGGAACCCTTTAGGATCACGTTTTCTTTTAACATATGCATAAAGACATGACATGAATGCAACAGACAATATCCATAATAATAATAATAATAAGGGGGGACGCGGACGCGTTAGACGGCGTGGTAGAAGCCAAATTAAATACCTAGACAGACTTACCGAAGAGCTTGCTGGGAGTGTCCTCACCATCATTTGATTCCACGGGAGCAAGCAGGGGCTCGTTCAGCTCGCTGTCTGAAGTAGTTGCCTTGTCCTCACCTCTCGACTCTGCATTCATCTCACTCCGCAGCAGCAGCAAGGGCTTACTGACTTTTCCGGCTATCATTGGATCCTAGTTATGGGGGGGGAAATCAAGAGTGAGCGAAATAAGGAACTAAAGTGGATGCTACGGTGTTAGTGCACTCACTCCAACACCTTCCCCCTCTCCGGCTCTCCTTTACACACACACATACACATATACACACACCGTCTCTTATCTCCCCAGCTGCTCCTGTTGTTATTGCTGGCTGCAGTCAAGTGAAGAGCTATTACAGATCCAATGAGTTTTCCATTACACCCCACCCTATTAAAGCTCAACTATCATGTGAAAGATTCAGAATGCTTTCGGGGGAGCGAACTTCTTTGAAGGCATGCTTACAATCATCTTTGTAAATGCATGATATGCTGGGCTGGCTCCTCAGTGGACGGTACTGCAACAAGGCACCCCTGGCTGTATGAAGAAATCCCTTCACATATTGCACCAGAGTGTAATTATACACATTCACAAAGTACCTGCCTCCCTCCTGTCATTCTCTCTGCCCCCTTTCTGCCCCCTTTACGCCGCTGCTTCGGAATTATGCAAACACCTTCTCATTACAAAGTGATTAACCTGGCATTAACACAAAATGAGACACCATTCCCAAATAATCAAATCAATATTTTTTTTTCTAGCCAGAAGATCCTGAATGTTTGCCGCTGGGTGTGAATAATTAGAAACTTTCTGGTTTTGTCTGCTCGGTTTAGTGGTGCTGAAAGGGACAGCAGTCTATTGAAAGCAGTGCAGCCTATTGAAACGGACAGCAGCCTATTGAAAGGGTCAGCTCCCCACTGTAGGGTCAGAGGAGTATTGTGCGGCACACAGAGTTCACAATGACAGCCTTGGCATCTCCACGACACACATGCATTGCAAGCAGAGCTACACTTCATCTTACAATTACATCTTGGAGTCAATTATGCTTAATATTAATAATATCTACGTGGCATAAATGTGAAAAAACTGCAAAAAACAAAGTAGTTCTCCCCAGTCTAGAAAGTTCAAGCGCAAGATCATCCTAGACATTTTTATTTCAGGACAATAAAAGAGCTCCCAGTCTGCACATAATCCAGTTTCCTGCAGCTCCAAAAAAACTTTACGGCAAAAACAGGAGAAAAAAATACAATGTATTATCCTGATATTTTATCTATTTATCTAAATGTTTCCAATCAGAGAAATAAATTCAATACTTACAAAACAGTTACAATTGTTCTTATTGCTGCAGCATTAAGGCCCCAAAAGGTAGGAATAAAATGTACTTGCTGGCGATTGGGTCTGTTCTCCTCATCTCAGTCAGAGGCCATTGTGGGGTCATAGGCTCTTCCACAATTTCTCTATTCCCTGTGCATAGTTCTCCTGATTTTTTTTTGTTTTTATTGTGGCGGGTATCAAGACAATAATAAAATAGTCAAATAGGGAAGAAGGTACAAATGACCCTGTGGTGTTATCTGTCAGCTATTTATTGCTAAGTTCATGCCTAAATGACTCTAATGTAGAGAACAGGTGACCAGCGTGCTAGGAGGTGGGTAGGATGCTCCTAATACCCCATCATCACATTGGTCGATGTGCGCCTGTGGCTTCTTTAATGTATTCATGTCTGAAAACTGAATTTGATATGACACATGATAATCTATGAAAATGTTAATCAATACAAATAGTTTAAGCTGTCATCAAATGCACTTCTTTAGTCAATACTCATATTGCTGCAAACAATGTCACTGTCACCGAGGCTTAATTTGCACAGCACTTAAATATTGGAGTCTGTGCATCAGTGCACTCCTCCCGAAATACTGTAGGTAAACACATTTTCTCCCTATTTAAGGCTGGAGCACTCAGCATGCATTTAGCTGAGTCGAATCCTACCGTTTGAATACCTTGATAGGTCCACTGGAGGGCAAAATTAATACTTAATTGAATCTCACAGTCATCAAAATAATCAATACTTTTTTATTATTTATTCTTTACAGTCTGTTGACTGTTTCAAACCTCAGAGGGGATGGTGGAAAGGATTCATGGCTTTGAAACACTGTCATTTAACAAGGTAATTTTCAGCGGAGCATTAGGGGTTGTGAAACATATAATAAAACAAAAATGGTGGCTTATAATAGGAAGAAAGAAAAGAATTATATTTCTGCCTTCTAATAAAACAAGATAAATAAAAAAAAAAGCTGGTGCAGAGAAAGGAAAATAAAAAGGGGGGAGGGAGGCTGAAGGGAGAAGGAGGATAGGTAGGAGCTGGGTTTTGAAAGGTTTTATCATATCAAGAGCAGAGCTGAGCTTTCATAATGCTGACATTTCTCATCCTGACAATCCTAAACAAGTGAAAAGGATGGGATCGCTGATATCATCTTTCATCACATCCTCCAGCTTAAGAACCAACATGACAGGTCCTCTTCCCCATACACTGTTAATTACTAAATAAAACACTCCTGTGCTAGGAAGGGTGGCAGCACGTAACCCAAACCAAGGGTCTACACAAGCCGCAAAGTGGGTCTTAAAAAATTTGTTTTTGGTTGGAGATCAAAGGGGTCAGAAGATAATAAAGAGGATACAATAATGCACCGGGCAAGCTAAAGCCTCTGGAGACCAATTTAAGATAGGTCCTTACACAAATGTATAGAAGAGTAAGGCTTTCATGATTGGGAGATATCAGGCAGAAAAGACACTCGCCTATACTGTGGAGAACGGATTTTACAATGAGGATATACATAACGTGATCCTGAGGCTTAATTCATAGGTTAATTCAGTTACTGGCTCACCATGAGCAATCCTCAGGGACAAAGAAAGAGAATCTGACCATGTATGTCTCGAGAAAGGAGAAAGACAGTAATGGAGGAGAAATCTAAGCAAGCATTAGTGCAACTTCAGATCACTGTACACACAATGCTATAAACCATATTACATGGATTGGAAAATGAAACTAATTATAAGATATCGGTATAGATCATTAAGTCACAACTTCATCTCTGTTCATCATATTTATGAAATGCCTAGAAAGCAACACCATAATATTTATTCACTACTATTCTTATTATTTGGGTACATGGCTTTATGTATTGTGAACAAGATCTGTATTTGTCTTACCATTTTAGATCTGCTTCATTTGGCAGCAACTTGAATTTGAGGTGGTCAAAAATCCACCTCCTATGTAGCCGCTGGTTTGGGCTACTGTTCTGTTTTCCCCCCATGCTTTTTACTGCGGTTCTGCTTAGTTAGATTGGCTGCTGTGTATAAGCACAAGTCCACTAGAATCTCTTTACAGAATAAGTAGCTGAACCACCAATGAAAAAATGTAGTATTCCTTTACATTTCTTTTTCTAGACCAAGTCTCATAGGTAAAGGATAGAGACACCTTTTTCTAGCATTTTTTTCCCTAAATGGATGTATTTTAGTTTTCTACATCCTTTATGTATCACAATACAGAGCATGCTGCATAATGAGTTAACTGTGAATCCGTCAGTGAGTTCATCTGACAGCAGAATTTGTAACCCTTATCTTTCCTTCTTCTAGAAAATTCAGCTTTCAATGGGTCACAAATCAACTTAGAAAATAGTTCAGGAGAGATAAACTCATTTTCAGATACAGTCATTCACAGATTTGACTGTTAACTCATTCTGCAGCCCATGTACTGTGAAACATAGAGGCCATAGAAGCTAAAAGGTTCATATTTTTTAATGAAACCCTATTGCAAAAATTATTTTAGCCTAAAATATATGCATGTAAGTAAAAAAAAAATGACTCCGGTGTCCATACACTAGAGGCGTGTTATGTTCTGTGACATATGCGGTTGTTGACTGTAGACTGGACAACCCCTTTAAGCTTTGTACTGCACCACATTGGACAATTTGAACTCGACCTATATTGTGGTCAACAGACTTACTGAAACAGAACTAAACTAAAAGACTAGATCCAGAGAAATGCAGAACTTTTATTAGTTTGTGCTTATGCACAGCAGCAAAAATAGAACGTGCCGAGCAGCAGTAAACGGCTGGACAAAGCTCCTATACAGGTAAATGAACCAGTAATGCAGCTAACAATAAGCCAGTGGTCCCAACCCTTCATACAGTGAGAGACATATTCAGCTCTGAGAGATAGTCGCAATCCAGATTCAGTGATCCCCCCTTTCCCCCTCCTACAATAGTGACACCCAGAGCCTGGTGTACCAACATCCAGGGGTACCCTCTTTACTCTTGATTAAGAAGTACTCCCATGAAAATTTGTATCATCTTAATATATTGCAATTATCATATTATATAGCACTGTGTACGTACAATTGCTAATTTTGCCCTTTTACCCAGATAATTCTTCTCTTTTCTATTAAGTCTATGACATCACGTGATTAAAAACTGACTAGCTGAATCCTTCTAAGCTCTATGTAGAAACAGGAGGGCAATTTTCCCTGTATGAGTCATAAGTCACTGCAAAAGTCCCTGGCAGTGGGGAGGAGGGAGCAGCTGGATCAGGAGTTGAAGTGGGGAATTATAAATGCAGGGAAAAGAGACTTCCTGTTTCTACATAGAGCAGAGAAAAGAGAAGAATTAGCTGGGTAGAAAAGCAAAATCAGCAATTGTAAGTGCACATTGCCATATAAAATGATGATTGCTATATGATAAGAGGATAAAAACTTTGATGGGAGGTGTGCTTCTTTTAGTATTTTTACATCAAGTATATTCACCATACTATTGCATCCCACTTCAAGCACCAATCTAAGTGATATTATCATTATATCTGCCCCCACCCAGTATATGGTCATCCAGATCTGATCTTCTGCATAGGGCTACTCACAAAAGTCAGAAACCTTCTCTGCGTAGCTGTATGCTAGACCTAGTGCAAATGCAGAAAGCTGGCAGACAGCTGTGAGAGACACATCATGGGCCTGCGAGCCACATATGGCTACCGAGTCACAGGTCGTGGACATCTGCAACAAGCAATGAAAATAGATAGCATGTGAATAAAAACCAAGCAACCTAAAGCCGGGTTCTGACAAGCGTATTTTTGGCTTTCTGTGTGAGCAATAAAAGCACACGGACATACACTGAGCAATAGCAGTCAGTGTTCAAGTGCATATTAGCAATTTACAGCATGTACTATTTGTGGCGCCCCTGAGGGTTCAGTCACCACAGAGTTACTGCACCTCACCCAGAGGTGTGGTGTCTCACTTCTCTCAGGTAAGATGGGAGTGCTGCACAGAACCCCAAAACACCTGCATCCAACACTACACTGCTCCAGGCCGGCTGGAGGGGCAAGACGCAATGTATGTTTTCTGCTGAGCCCTGACCCTGGCTGGAGTGGAGGGAACCCAAAGGTAGGGGGAACCAGTAGTGGGTGTGGGTGGAGGAAGTAGTTAGAGGGAGCACTTGGTAGGAGTATAAATAGAGAAGCCATCTTAGGGTGGCGGGTTCAGTCAGTGAAGTAGTAGTGTGAGCTCTAGGGAGCTGTTCGGAAGAACAGCTCGGGACTGTTCAGAGGAACAGTCCGGGGGCAGAGTCTCATTAGGAGATCTGCTCCGCAGTTAGGGCCAGTTCAGAAGGCCCCGAAGGGGAGCAGGGCGTAGGCTCCGTTTTGAGAAGGGATCCCAGGGGGTATGGCGAGTGCAGGAAGGCACCCGTACGCCCCGCATCTGTCAGAAGACAGAGGGATCGCTGCGGCATTCTAATCCCCAGGAGGGTCAAGTAGGTCCCGGATCCGACGTACAGGAAGGACTCCAGAGCACCCGAGCGGGATTGAGAGTGGGCAGCTCAGAGCAGGAGGGAGAAGGACCAGAGTAAAGACGGTCAAAATAGGAACACGAGAAAGTGGGGTTCTGCCAGGTATTCCCAAGTTGACTGAGGAAGGATTGAACCTCTGCCCGGTGAACGCAGCTCAACGCGGGAGGCCTTTACCTGTATAGTGCACCTGTGAAGTGTCTAAAGAACTGTGAGTAAAATCTTTGATGACTGCACTGTACTGCCTCTGTCCATTCTTCATCGGCGCTATCGTTCCCCCTGCACTACAACGCCCAGCACGACCCACTCTCTTCTACTACACTGCCCTGAGGCCTGCTCCACCTGTGGGGAGCCGTCCCATCACAAGCTGCCCTAACATCTGACTCAGAGGACTGTTGCAGCGCTGGTGATCCTCACCAGGTACCACAGGTGGCGTCACGAACTTTCCCAAATTCCGCATATATACATACTGTATTCCCCTTTTGAGTGACCGCCCTGGGCCACGGACCTGGCCAGCCACCGTGATATCCCCCCAGGCAACCGGAGGCCCGGCTGCCGAGTACCCCACGGCCCTGGGGGCGCGTCACTATTCTTGCCCACTTTACAGATAATACGGTGCTATTTGTAATGCCCGGCAGATCCAGCACCCCTCCTATATGCGGATGAATGCACGGAAGTACACAAGGACTCAATTACTGGTCCAGAAATGACGATATTCATGTGAACCCGGCCTAAAGCATTATTCACTTTGAATATTCTATTAATTTAAGAAATTAATGTCCAATGCTGAACTTCCGCAGTGCGGGATCTGCAGAGGGTACATCACTTTCTGCAATGGACACATCTGAAGTCTATAGGCAAATAAGTCCTTGGAATTTTCTAGATTAAAACATTTACATATGGGGCAAGATGAAATATAAGAATAGATATTAGAGGTCATATCTACAGTCATGAGAAAAACTAAGTACACCCTATATGGTGTTACGTCACATGGTATAATGAAGAAAAAAACATCTTGTTTCTTCTAAGTTCTTAAAAATAAGTGAATACAACCTCAGCTGAACAACAGCACATGACAAATTACACCATCTCATTATTTATTTACCAAATTCTAGGCCAAAACACAGAAGCAGTGTGTGAAAAATTAAGTACACCCCATGATTCAATAACTTGTAGCACAACCTTTAGCAGCAATAACTTGAAGTAATCATTTTCTGTGACTTTATCAGTCTTTCACTTTGTTCTGAGAGAATTTTGGCCCTCTCTGCTCTAAACATTGATTAAAGGGAACCTATCACCATGTTTTCAATAAATAAATTAAATCCACCTACTTTAAGTCATCTTGGTCAGAGCTCCAGCAAACTGTTCATAAGTGTCTAGGTTCCCCACATATCTATGAAAATACCTTTTATAATCCTCCCACGCAGGGATGGAACGCTCCAATGGGTGTCGCTCAGGGTTGTAACTTGATATATGTTACTTTTTCAGCCTATTAAAAATCACGGACAGACAATATTTTTTACAGATACACATTGGAAAACCATAATAAATCATTATAATTATAAGTGATCCATGTCTACAGTCCATAATTCTGATATGAAGACATTGGCTGCATTCACTGTAATCTGTAAAATGATGATAAATGCAGTCAAAATAATCGATATGAGTTTTGTCAGCTTAAAAAAATCACGGATGCTTTACATTTTTTTTACTAACAAGGCAAAAAAAGTGCAGTATTTTTGGCAACCCTGGTCTCGCTGGTCTGTGTTCAATGCTTTCCCGGTCCCTGCAATCACTGGCCCTCCTGCCTTGATTGCTGAGACAGTGGAGGCGCTGAGCACAGGCCAACAACACACATTGGGCAGTACTGTATTGATTAGCATATGGTACAGGAAGATTATAAAAGATATTTTTTTTAGATATGCAGGAGAGATGGGCTCTTATGAACAAGTTGCTGGAGTGCTGTTTAAGACGACTTAAAAGTGATAGATTTAGTTTAAATGGGGTAAACCTTGTGACAGGTTCCCTTTAAGTTCAATAAGGTTTATTGGCATTTATTTATGCACAGCTCTGTTAAGATCCCACCACAGCATTTCAATTAGCTTGAAGTCCATAGACCATTCTTTTTTTTCTTTTTTGGCCATTCTGATGTAGATTTGATGGTGTGCTTGGGATGATTGAGCTGTTGCCTTTGGATAGATGGCCTCACATTTAGTTCTAGATTTCTTTGGTATACAGAGAAGCTCATTGCTAACTCAATGACGGGTAAGTGTCTAGGTCTTATGGTTGAATAACAAGCCCAAATCATCACCTCTCCACCACCGTGCATGATAGTAGGTATGAGATGTTTGTACAGATGTTATTTGCTTGGTTTTCACCAAACGCGGCACAGAGTATTATGACCAAACCTATCCACTTTGGTCTTGTCTGTCCAAAGAACATTGTTCCCAAAGTCTTGTGGTTTGTCCAGAACTTTACTAACTTTAGCCGTGCTCCCATGTTCTTTTTTCAGAAAGACGTTTTCCCTGAAACCCCTCCAAACAAGCCATACATGTTCCATATTTTTCTAATTATATGGTCATGAACTTCAACATGTCGTGACAACTGAGGCCTTTGGATTCTAAGCTGTAGCTATTGTGTTTTTTGTAATTTCTCTGAGCATTGCACAGTCTCAACATGGGGAGAATTTGCTGGAATATCCATTCCTGGGAAAATTGTCAACTGTCTTGAATAGAGATAAGCAAATTTATTCAAGTGGAGGTGAATTGTCCTACAATTTTATCAAAATTCGTATTTTCCAGAATACATATTTTATAAAATTTGTTCCATTCAAATTCAGTGCTATAAAAGCTAGCTGCAGCCAACATTTTGCTGAATCTTAGAGGGCCTGCAAAAGGTTAAAAAAAAAATAATAGTCACCTCAACACTCATCTGTCATACCACCGCTGCACCCTGATGTCTGGTCCTCCACGAGGTGGGCACACTTGCTGATGGATAATTAATCAAGGGTATTTAAATAGCAGTAACTATTACTACTTATCCTCTTAATTACTATGAATGCAGTAATGTTCTGATATGTAAAACCATATAATTCAAAGAGGGTGTACTTAGTTTTTCTCATGACTATTTACTGTTGAATGACCTATGAGATAATTGGGTATAAAATGTAAGTGCAGACTTATGGCTATCATATCTACACCTTCACAATTAATTATTATTGTCCCATGTAATCGATAGGTCTTAGTATAACATTTTCTACAGTTTTGTTAGAATACTACATAACTGAATATCTACAGGCAGCAAACAAATTCTGCGTTGTGTACTTCTACAGTCTCATACGTTATTTCATGTGTCCTCTACTTTGAGTTTGTAAGGTTGTATCATTTAGATTATATGTATTGAGAAAATTAAAGAAATAGATTGCAAATGTAAACATTTTCTTTAAATTTAAAGTTCACTTTAATTGAATATATACACTGCTCAAAAAATAAAGGGAACACTTAAACAACAAAATATAACTGCAAGTAAATCAAACTTCTGTGAAATCAAACTGTCCACCTAGGAAGCAACACTGATTGACAATCAATTTCATATGCTGTTGTGCAAATGGAATAGACAATAGATGGAAATTATTGGCAATTATCAAGACACACTCAATAAAGGAGTGGTTCTGCAGGTGGGGACCACAGACAACATCTCAGTACCAATGCTTTCTGGCTGGTGTTTTGGTCACTTTTGAATGTTGGTTGTGCTTTCACACTCGTTGTAGCATGAGACGGACTCTACAACCCACAGAAGTTGCTCAGGTAGTGCTGCTCATCCAGGATGGCACATCAATGCAAGCTGTGGCAAGAAGGTTTGTTGTGTCTGTCAGCATAGTGTCCAGAGGCTGGAGGCACTACCAGGAGACAGGCCAGTACACGAGGAGATGTGGAGGGGGCCGTAGGAGGGCAACAACCCAGCAGCAGGACCGTTACCTCCGCCTTTGTGCAAGGAGGAACAGGAGGAGCACTGCCAGAGCCTTGCAAAATGACCTCCAGCAGGCCACAAATGTGCATGTGTCTGCACAAACAGTTAGAAACCGACTCCATGAGGGTGGTATGAGGGACCGACGTCCACAGATGGGGGTTGTGTTCACAGCCCAACACCGTGCAGGACGCATTTGCCACAGAACACCAGGATTGGCAAAGTCGCCACTGGCGCCCTGTGCTCTTCACAGATGAAAGCAGGTTCACACTGAGCACATGTGACAGACGTGACAGAGTCTGGAGACGCCGTGGAGAGCGATCTGCTGCCTGCAACATCCTTCAGCATGACCGGTTTGGCAGTGGGTCAGTAATGGTGTGGGGTGGCATTTCTTTGGAGGGCCGCACAGCCCTCCATGTGCTTGCCAGAGGTAGCCTGACTGCCATTAGGTACCGAGATGAGATCCTCAGACTCCTTGTGAGACCATATGCTGGTGCGGTTGGCCCTGGGTTCCTCCTAATGCAGAACAATGCCAGACCTCATGTGGCTGGAGTGTGTCAGCAGTTCCTGCTAGATGAAGGCATTGAAGCCATGGACTGGCCCACCCGTTCCCCAGACCTGAATCCGATTGAGCACATCTGGGACATCGTGTCTCGCTCCATCCACCTACGTCACGTTGCACCACAGAATGTCCAGGAGTTGGCGGATGCTTTAGTCCAAGTCTGGGAGGAGATCCCACAGGAGACCATCCGCAACCTCATCAGGAGCATGCCCAGGCATTGTAGGGAGGTCATACAGGCACGTGGAGGACACACACAATACTGAGCCTCATTTTGACTTGTTTTAAGTACATTGCGTCAAAGTTGGATCAGCCTGTAGTGTGTTTTTCCCCTTTAATTTTGGAGGTGACTCCAAATCCAGGCCTCCATTGGTTAATAAATTTGATTTCCATTGATGATTTTTGCGTGATTTTGTTGTCAGCACATTCAACTTTGTACAGAACAAAGTATTCAATGTGAATATTTCATTCATTCAGATCTAGGATGTGTTATTTGAGTGTTCCCTTTATTTTTTTGAGCAGTGCATATAAAACAATTAACTAATAATAATATAATAAACTGCAACGTGCTGCCAATCAAAGCAAAGCATTTTCATGCTGTACACTGTCAGTTTAAGGGCATGCCTGACAGAGTTATGTTCATTGCACCTGTAAAGTCATACGAATTAAAACTGACAAAGAGTAGTCTCCTGGTTACTTAAACAATACGTCCTGAGAGAGTCCTGTGCCTACTCTCCTTCACTCTCTAAGTAATTGATAACCCTTAAGGCAACTGCTCTGTATTCATGTATCTCCTTTTACATAATACTTGCATACTTTTACAAATTATTTTCATGGAGTCTTTGTAAATTGCAAAATTGTGGTGCTTGTGCATTGCAGAATTTTGACGGCCAACGTGCTGCAATTATCCGTGCCATCTGAAGGATCCAATAAGCAGTGGCATCAGATTGACTACCCCTAATGTGAACAATAATGTTGCTAAATTCCCCTTCACAGTATTCCTAAAGTACCAGGAGAGATCCTGTACATACACAGTGCCTTTAAGATAGGAATAGTGTATTTTCTCCAATAAAAATCTCCAAAAAAAATTGTATTTCATTTCCAAAGATCTGTTTTATTTGAGAATGAATTGGCAAATCCCCCCCCCAATGTACAGTTATAAAATCTAGTTTATCAAAGTTGACACAAGGAGGATCTAAATATATTTCATACTGTTCACCTTGGACTCAAAGGGAATAGTAGAAATACTCATACAGCATCTCCGCCTAGTGGGGGCTGCCAGTAGCTATGTTAGGAGACTTGCTTGTTCAATCTGGAGCCCAGAAGATTATTCTTCTGTCTGGGGGCTGCTGGACAATTTAGGAGAAGCAACTGTGCCATAGGAGCAGGGGCGTAACAACCATGGTTGCAGAGGCTGCAATCGCGACCAGGCCCGTAAGGGTGAGGTGCCCGCTGACGCCCATACTAACCTCAACTGCATGTGCTTCGTCGGATGCACATTCTGCTGAAGTGTATTGCAGTGCAGAGACCCATCGGGTCCGTGTGTGGCAATACATGCTACTGGCCAATCAGAGGCCAGCAGCTGACATCGGCGTGTACGTGACTGGGGCGCATTTCAGTGATGTCATGCGCTCTCGTCAAGTCAGCTGCCGGCTTCAGAAAAGGACGCCGCACGGTGGGGGAGCAGATGGGAGATGAATATAATTGTGTATATAATTAAAGGGGGCCCAGGATAAGGGACATACATATATACCAGGATGGGGGGAGGGGGGGGGGGCAGTCCAAATCTTGCATAGGGTCTCATCAGACTCTAGTTACACCCCTGCTTGTGAGTTGTGTATATTTGGGGAGGGTTTTTTTATTTATATTTAAGGGCATAAATAATTTTTACTAATTGGATTCCATTACAAGTTTTGCACCTTTTGCCTTCTATAATCTGTGTGTGGTACTGTCTATTGCTGGCTGCAGAATGAGTTATCTGAGAATCCATCAGTGAGCTCATTCTGATGGTCTGACAGGAGAGTTTTTAGGTTTTTTTCTCTCTCTTTTTCTGACTTATAATCACAGTCCACATCAAAGCCGCTTTTTCACTGAAACGAAGAGCCTGTGGAAGTCAAACTGTCCAAACTATTTAATAAAACCCAATTGCACAAGTGATTAGTAGTGCCAAAAACATGCATTTACGTAGCAAAAAAATGTCCTCAAACATGGACAACCCCACTCAGAGCTAATTGAAAGCAAAAAGCAGTTGCGTCATGTATTATTATTGTAATTGCTTCCCTTAAAAATATGATAAACTTCAGGGATGCAAAAAACGTCCAATATTTCTCTCCCTTGTCCATACACTGTGATGTGCACAGCTCACATTGTGCCAAAATATCTATCAGGACAAGCTTTATAACTGAAAACTCCACTCACTGCAGCATTGCTATTAGCTCAGGGACCACTATCTATGTAGTCCTTGATGTCAGGCTCTCCTTATAGGAGTCTCATTTTCATGTTGAGAATGATAAAACTGCCCAATAGAAGTGAGAAGAAAAAGACGTATAAAGCACTAAACTTAATCTGAGGGTACAAATATTACTTTCTGAACATAGTGCCATCTAGCAATCAGTAGTGGTACTGCTATTTCTCTGATGTAAGAAGAGGTATATACTACAAGGGTAAACTACTTTCGGTTCTACAGCAACTTCTATAGCTATTACTATTAAAAAAAATTCCAGCTATATTTTGTAACAATTTAATGAAAATATAACAAAAAAAATGTGAATTCCCTTATAGTTTGAAAGGAACTTCTCACCATAAAAATGCTTTCTAATCTAGTGGCAACATGTTATAGAGCAGAAAGACTTGATCTGATTGATAAATAGTTTTTTGGGGGAAAGAGGGGTCCAGTGGGTGGTCCCACTCAGTGACTGACAGCCTTCAATGCATTAGTGAGCCGACAGAGTTAGCTATCAGTCAGTGACTAGGAACACTGGACTCCTAAGTGAACCAATATTAAAATGAATCTTTTCCAATAAAATTACAAATTTTCTGCTCAGCACCACCTGCTCTATAACCTGCTGCCATGGATTGGCCAGTGAAAGGTTCCCTTTAAGTTCCATGCATTTAGGTTTTGAAATCTGTGCCAAGCTGGAGTAAATTATATATTATTCTAAAAAGGACCGATATAGTATCAGTGAGATAACCAAACCAATAGTCATCATCAGCAGGAAATCATCCAAAAGTCTTCTGTAGGAATTCATAGGGAGCGATTCATCAAGTCCTGCAATTCTCATGCCAGTCTTGATGAGGGGAGTTTTGGAGCGGACGCCGTATATTAGAAAATAGCTTGGATTATGGCATCAAATAGATAGGGATTTAGATCATTTTACTTTCGCCTTCAGACCACCCCTTTAGTGGCATCTCATTCAGTATGGCTGGCGATTTTTTAACAGTTTTCTTAGTTCAAAGCAAACCTGAAACATTATAACAGTGGCAAAAGCACAAGAAAACAAACAAAAACCTTATGTTAATACACCCTAAAGCCCCATACACATTAGCCTAATGTCAGCTGCGCTTGCTGATATCAACAGGTTTAGCCAACCCCATAAAGTGTATGAGGACACCAGAAAACTGAGCATTGAGAGATGTCAATTGGGCATGTTTGGTTTTGGATTGTCGATTGCTTTGTTCTCCCAGAGATAAGCCCCCCTGCAGAGATGTCTGTCGGCAGTTTTCTTATAAAGAATGCAGGAGCGCTCGGCCAAACGACTGCTCCTGTGTCGGCCAAGATGGCCTTTGGCTCACAGCCATCTAGTGTGCATGGGGGACTTTAGACCTTTGTCGCATTAAGTTAGAACCTTCTGTCAGAGGTAGCTGTCTATAGGATTCCTAAAGCTACACTTTAGATGCAAGGCTCTAACATAACTCACTGTAAAGTTATACACCTGCACTATACAAAATGCCTCTGTATACAATTAAGCAAAGTAAAAGTAGATCTAGCTACACGCTTAGCGTTTTCCTTACTATTTCAATACGTAAATAATGACATACAATCCCCCATAGGCTCTCACAAAGCATGTTATTCCTGGTTTTGTAGTATGCTCCTGTATAAAATAGTATTATCTGCCACACGATTCTGTGTATTAGCACAACAAATTTTAATGAAGTATTCCAGGCTAACAGCCACCAAAAGGATGTAAAAAGTACATGTAGGTTATTTATTGCCTTTCCCCAATAACGCTTAGTGCCATTATTTATTGACATTATGCACTTACATTTTTTTACGTTTTATAGTAAAACCTAAGAAAAATTTAAAAAAATTCAAAAATATGCAATAAGAAAAGCATATTATGTTCCCATAAAAGCTCCAAGGCACAGACAAATATCGCCCATTTTTGCAGACAAAATAATTCCTACAGATGGACACGAGTTATTAATGATTCTACGTGTCATTTCAGTAAATATCCCTTGCACTGGGATTGCTGGAATTACAATCTGGTTAAAGCTGTTTGTTGCGGGTCTGAACAAAGAGCCAAAGTACAATACATAGTATTCTTCATCTGGCCGTGCTTATGATTGCATGAGTCTATGTTTAGATGTAGGATTATTTTTGTTTGTGTTTCTTTTTCTCCTATAATGATATCCGTCTTAACCTCTTAGGGCAATAAATTGGCCTTGTCTGTATGTACATTGTAAAAGTCTGAGAGATAATCAATGTAATCAATGTGATCAGTCTGTCATTGTCAGCCTAAATTGCTGGTTATTTATTAGCATTCCATTTCTTTCTTGGCTTGACGCGCTTAACAGTAGGCTTTCATGTGCTATTTTGGGGTGAAAATTGCATTACAAAATGTTGTCATGATAAATGAAAACATTTATCTAATGTGGGTTCTCTAAAGACAATCATTTCTGATATTTTATTGGATCTGTGTGATTATTGTAGTTGTAGAGCAGTTTAGTTGTTTTTGTTGTTTATCTTTATTGTTACATTTCATAAAATATTATCACCTACAGCATTTTGATATTAGTTATTTCCATAGTAGAAGCAGATATCTTCTGTGTTATACAATCAATATCTGCATGTAACAGCAGTGACCTAAGCTAGCTCTGATCGCTGCAGTTGAACCATTTAGATGCCTTTGTCAATCACTGAGATTGAAATTTAAAAGGAATGGTTGAGGCTGGGGGTATACACTGGGCTGCTGATGCATTACCATGGCAGCCAGGAACCTAATGAAGGCCCATGTCGCTGTCATCTTGGTACTGCTCTGAAGCCAAATCACAAACAGGGCTTCATAGGAGAATATCACTTTTTCTTACGTACTGCATTGCAATATGTAATATAAAGAATCAAATCGCAGGATCCACTCCCCTAAGGAAAGTGAAAGCCAAATTAAAAATAAAAAAAAATGTTTAAAAAATGTATTAAATTTTTTTAATATATATATATTGTAAGGCAGCGCTCGTCATCATACTGGGGGTAACTCGCTTCGCTGCGTCAATCAATGCACACGTGCAATGTCTTTACGTTTTTCACACAGTGTTGCAGTTTATTATGGCACTTCATAAACCGCTGTTCACACACAGTTCATCTTAGTCCGCCACCGGCAGGTTTACACACATAAACAATTCATGAGCCAAGTGGCACACCGGCCCACTTGCTCCAGGGTACAGCTTACGGCAAGGTAATAAAGTAGCAATGTTCATATCACAATGTCCATATAGCACCGGGTATTACCTTTGCCGGGTATAGCTGTCTCAGTCCGTTACTCTGCCACCACTGTGGCTCTGCGGCTTCCCAGGTAGGGGTCTCCAGCCGTCGTTCCCTCAAAGGCCACTGACATCCACACAGGATCCAGGCTCTGCCTTCCAGGACTCTTACTCAAGCCGGCTCTCCCTCAAAGGCCACTGACATCCGCACAGGATCCAGGCTCGACCCTTCAGGTACCAGGCTTCACTTCAAAGCCGCTGCCTTCCAAGGCCACTAGCATCCGCACAGGATCTAGTCTTTGCCTTCAGGCTGCCAGGCTTCACGGTATCACGGTATCCCACACACATGGGGAACAGGCCTCACGCTTCTCACACCGAACACACCTGTCTCAAATTAAGCAGGTTTATATATGCTGTGCACAGACAGCCACATACTGACAGGACCTGTGTGATGTCACAGTCATGTGATCAGTCAGCTGTGTGTATAGGTCCTGTGTGCTGTCCCAGTCAGATAAAGGGGAAGGTACATGGTCCGGTAAGCACATCCTGGACCATTTACAGTAATGCTAGCAACCTGCTGCATTACATATCCCCCCCCTCTGTTCAAACTTGTGGGGTTGAACACATAATATACACAATAACATTATAACCCCCAGCTCACATATAGACCATGAACTTTACAATTGTGCTACTCAGCCCCTGGAACCTTAGGTCAATGACCTTAGCCCATTCCTTAGGGACCTACCATTTGTCACTGTCACTGACTTCGCCAGGTCACCTTTCCGGGTCGTAACTTTGTCAGGTCTCCCCCGCTCCCAGCGGTCAGTTGTAAGCTTGTCAGGTCTCCCCCGCTCCCAGCGGTCAATACAGCAGCGCGACTCACATGCCCCGGTATCTAAGGTCCGGTTCGACTCCGTACTGTCCCGTCCTCTATTGGGTCGTTTGTACGGGCTACTCAAACCTGAGTTACTGGAGGTCTCACTACCTCTAAACCCACGCCCACTACTCTCAGGACATCTTGAAAGGTCCCTAACTTCAGCTGTAGCTGTTCTGTTATTTAGGGGGCCCTTTCTCTGTCGGGTCTCACTATTTCTAGACGGCTCCCATCTTCTGCTGCTTAGATGATGCTGTCTATCTACTCGCAGTCTAGCGAGATTCAATTGTTCTACCTCCTGCAGGTAGGTCACTCGGTACTCAAACAGCATGTGTATGTATTCTAGGCTTTCTTCTGTTCCTACAGCGGAGAAGGACACCATGCCGTCTTCGTCTGGTATGCAGTCCTGTTGATCACGTGGACTGCTTACTCTCATCACACCAGACTTTTTGACCATCCTCTGCATGGCTCGACCGCTTCTCCCAATGAGCTTTCTCACCAGAACATGAGGCACCCGGATGACCTCTTCACGCATACTGTGAGCTTTCCTCCTAAGCTCCAGTTGTCTAACGGCTTGCTCCGTCTTCAACCGGAGAAACCGCTTCGTGCGAATACATCGCCAGTGCATATCACTTAGGATCGCCACCCTCTTCACTGTGACTTCGGTCGTGGACAGGACCACCAGCTGTTTAGCTTTTGAGGTCAAGTACACCTTACAGGCTCCCACAGCCTTCTTAAACTCTTCATGCACGGACTCACGGGTGCATAGTTCCCTCAAGTCCTGGGGTACATCTACGAGGCACTTGTACCGAGACGTTTCGGTCTCACCAGTGGTTTCCAGACGATCAACCAGCTCAGGTTTCAGGGACAACTGACTTCCAGCTTCTTCACCCTGGACGCTTCCCCTGAGCTGACTCACAGCTACCACTTCACAACTTTTCGTCTTGACCACCTCAACTTCACCTTTATCTTCCAACACCATACTTTTAGCTCTCCTCAGGTCCACCTTCTCAGGGTCTAAGGGAGTAAGTGCAACTTGTTTGCCTTTTCCCTTCTCCAAGGAGACCTCGTTCACCACGTGACACTTTGCTAGGCGACCTTTGAGCTCTAAAACTTCTCCTTCCAGCTCAGTTACTCGCCTCTCAGCGGCCCGTCTCTGAAGCTCTTCCTGTTTCAACTGCTCTTCCAGCAGCAGAGCTCTCTCAGACCTTTCCGTCTCCAATGTGCCCACTCGGCTCTCAATAGCCAGTCTCTCATGCTTCTCTTGCGTCCACTGGGTTTGTAGCAACTCCTTGAGCTCCCTGATCTCGGCTCTTACTTCCACCGAATCATCCAAGCTCGCATCACTCGAGGAGGTATCTGTTTCACACCTCCCCTCACCAGCGGCCAACTCCTGGCCCTGGTCTGTGGCTTCTCTGACGGACTCCTCCATCTTTTTCCGCTCAGCTTCCATCTTGCTGACTGTTTCTTTAAGGCACGTCTCCGCCCTCTGGAGAGTATCACAGGACATCTGTAGCTCCTTCACCTGAGCTTCCAGATCTAGGGTCTTTCCCCGGAGACCATCATTCTCCTCACGGGTGTCTTGCAGAGTGGTCTCAACGACTTGGCGAACTTGCTCTGCACCCGCCTTATCCTCCTCTAGTTTTTCCTTCACCTTGAGGAGATCCTCATAATCTCTCTTACTCTGTTGCAGTTCCCTACTGCGTTCACCACACACCTTCTTGGAGTCACACAGCTCCTGGTTGAGCTGTTTGCGCAGTCGTTCTAGGATTTGTTCACGTCCAGAAACACCATCCTGCCGCGCCTCCTTCTCAAGCTTCAACTGCAAAACCTCTTCCTTGATTTTGCAGCGGTCCTCCTTAATTGCGTAGAACATTTCCTTCCAATGGTTAATTTCCGCGTTGCTTCCCTCCACGTCTCGCTGCCAGTTCCTCATAACCTGGTATATTTTCTGCTGTTCAGACTCCAGGTTCAGCTGGTCTGCGGACACGTCACTCTGACACTGTTGCCTGATAGGCTCCAGTTCCTGGTCATGACTGGCCACCTTCTCTTTCGGGGCTGTCAGATCCTGATCCGTCAGTCTCAGTACCGTACCGGAGGTTGCTACTGGAAACGTCACCTCCTCTTCTACCTCTAAAGGAGGATCCACACTTGAAGCATAGGCACACAGTACTACATTCTTTTTATTTTTATTTTCAGCCAAGTCTACAGGAGCAACCTTTTTGTGGCCCTTGCGCCGTCTACGAGATGGGGACTCTCTCACCTCGTCTAGCCCCTCCTGACTGAACTCACTTTTTACTTTCGTAGTGTCACAGTCAGCTACGGGGTCTGTGTCACTACCCATGGTGTTGTGGACTAACAGGTCACCTCCCACTTTGACGTCACCCCCTTCTACTGGAGTTACCCCGTTATCAACGGTCACATTGTCATTTTTAGGAGGCACCAACCCACCACCAGTAACAATTTTCAGTTTTCTACACTCCACACTCTTGTGAAAATCCGCCCCTTTTTTAGACTCCGCCCCCTTTTTAACAACCACACCGGCAGGGTAATTTTTACGCAAAAAATCAGCAGTAGTCTTAGGACTCAGTTCACAACATCTCTTACCACCTCCCCGGGCACTCTGGAACAACACTGGCGCCCCCGGAGAGTCCATAGAATGGTCCACTGCAGCCATTCCATATGGTGCCCACAGCTCCTGCGGTTCCTGCACCATGTCCAGTAAAAGTTTCCCAAATACCTGCTCCGGTCCCAACCGGTCCTTCAACCGCTCAATAGCTCCAGACAGATCTGCTGCTTTACTCACAGCCATCGCGGTACACTGTTCACACTAGCACTTCATCGCTCTCCCGGAAAAATTTTCGTGGCCCCACCAAGCCACCGCAAAACCGGATTTGAGTGCGATGAGAATCTTCGCAACCCCGCCGAGTTGCCGCAAGATGCTTTATACTTCGTGAGCCCCGCCGAGCCACAGCAAACCAGGTTTGAGTGCGACGCCAATCTACGCAACCCCGCCGAGTTGCCGCAAGATGCTTTATCCACACTCGTCGTCCTGTGCCGTTGCCCCTAGCAACCGGGGTTGTCATTGCCACTAGCAACCGGGCTGCCGTTGCCCGCACTCTCGAACCATATGTAAGGCAGCGCTCGTCATCATACTGGGGGTAACTCGCTTCGCTGCGTCAATCAATGCACACGTGCAATGTCTTTACGTTTTTCACACAGTGTTGCAGTTTATTATGGCACTTCATAAACCGCTGTTCACACACAGTTCATCTTAGTCCGCCACCGGCAGGTTTACACACATAAACAATTCATGAGCCAAGTGGCACACCGGCCCACTTGCTCCAGGGTACAGCTTACGGCAAGGTAATAAAGTAGCAATGTTCATATCACAATGTCCATATAGCACCGGGTATTACCTTTGCCGGGTATAGCTGTCTCAGTCCGTTACTCTGCCACCACTGTGGCTCTGCGGCTTCCCAGGTAGGGGTCTCCAGCCGTCGTTCCCTCAAAGGCCACTGACATCCACACAGGATCCAGGCTCTGCCTTCCAGGACTCTTACTCAAGCCGGCTCTCCCTCAAAGGCCACTGACATCCGCACAGGATCCAGGCTCGACCCTTCAGGTACCAGGCTTCACTTCAAAGCCGCTGCCTTCCAAGGCCACTAGCATCCGCACAGGATCTAGTCTTTGCCTTCAGGCTGCCAGGCTGCCAGGCTTCACGGTATCACGGTATCCCACACACATGGGGAACAGGCCTCACGCCTCTCACACCGAACACACCTGTCTCAAATTAAGCAGGCTTATATATGCTGTGCACAGACAGCCACATACTGACAGGACCTGTGTGATGTCACAGTCATGTGATCAGTCAGCTGTGTGTATAGGTCCTGTGTGCTGTCCCAGTCAGATAAAGGGGAAGGTACATGGTCCGGTAAGCACATCCTGGACCATTTACAGTAATGCTAGCAACCTGCTGCATTACAATATATAATATAATATATACATATAGTATCTCACAAAACTGAGGACACCGTTCACATTTTTGTAAATATTTTATTATATATTTTCATGGGACAACACTTAAGCTATGACATTTTGATACAATGTAAAGTAGTCAGTGTACAGCTTGTATAATAGTGTAAATTTGGTGTGCCCTCTAAATAACTCAACACAGCCATTAATGTCTAAACCGCTGGCAGAAAAAGTGAGTACACCCCTAAGTGAAAATGGCCAAGTTATGCCTAATTAGCCACTTTCCCTCTCCGGTATCATGTGCCATGTCATGTGTTACAAGGTCTCAGGTGTGCAAGAGGAGCAGGTGTGTTAAATTCAGAGTTATCGCTCTCACACTCTCTCATACTGGTCAATGGAAGTTCAACATGGCACCTCACGGCAAAGAACTCTGAGGATCTGAAAAAAAGAATTGTTACTCTACACAAAGATGGCTTAGGCAAAAAGAAGATTGCTGACACCCTGAACCTGAGCTACAGAACGCTGGCCAAGACCATACAGCGGTTTAACAACACAGGTTCCACTCAGAACTGGCCTTACCATGGCCGACCAAAGAAGTTGAGTGCAGGTGGTTCAGCGTCAGATCCAGAGGTTGTGTTTTCAGAATAGACGTATGTGTACTTCCCACATTGATGCAGAGGTTACAGGGTTGAAGGGTCAGCCTGACAGTGCTCAGACCATACACCGCACACTGCATCAAATTGGTCTGCATGGCGGTCGTCCCAGAAAGAAGCCTCCTCTAAAGATGATGCACCAGAAAACCCACAAACAGTTCGCAGAAGAAAAGCAGACTAAGGAAATGGATTACTGAAACCATGTCTTAAAGTCTGATGAGACCAAAATAAACTTATTTGGTTCAGATGGTGTCAAGCGTGTGTGGCGGCAACCAGGTAAGGAGTAGTGTTGAGCCACCCCCGTAGTGTTCGAGTTCGGTTCGGTTCGTCGAACACCCGTGTGTTCGCCGAACTGTTCGTCGAACTGTTCGTCGAACACCTTCGAACACCGTTAAAACCAATGGCAGGCAAACAAAAACACATAGAAACACATAGAAAACACCTTCAAAGGTGTCCAAAAGCTGACAAACTGCTCAGAAGACATAACTAACACATGGAAAAGTGACAAGTACATATAGTCATGCGAAAATAAAAGAGGTGGAGGAGTAAAAGGAGGGGGAGACACAGATATAGGCATGTCATGCCCTTCTAAAATCCAAAAAGTGAGAAGCCGACACGGCCAGTCCGCTCCTGCCCGTGCCACCTCCGTGTCGCCGGGTTTGTGCCAGAGCCGCGGTGAACCCTGACGGCCAGCCCCCCTCTCCCAATACTGGTGACTGTCCGCTGGTGGGTCGAGCGAGCCCCCCTGTGGTGGAGGCAGCTCTAAGCTTTTTAATTTAAATTGTCTCTCTAATTTGAATGAATACACTTTAAATCCATTTACAAGGATCTATTGGAGGGCAAGTCTCATGCCAGCAGCCGCGGTAATTCCAGCTCCAGTAGCGTCCACTAAAGCTGCTGCAGTTAAAAAGCTTTTATAAGGATCGAGCTCGGCTGTCCACCGCAAGGCATCCTACTGCCAGTCCCAGCCCCTATGCCTTGGGGTGCCTCCTGATGCTCTTCACTAAGTATCCCATGGTCCCGAAGCATTTCCTTTGAAAAAATTAAGTGTCTAAACTACAGGTGGTGCAGCTTGCTTAACAGCCGGGATAATCCGCTCACTAGCAGACACTGCTACTAGGCACAAAGTATTTCCTGGGCTAGATGCAGTTAAAAATTTGTAATTAGATACTCTCGTTGGATGCTGAGAAAGCATTCCATAGAGTCTCCTGGCACGCCATATATGATTCTCTTAAAAAGCTTGGGGTAGGGGTCTAGGGGACCCTTTTATAGCCAAAATCACGGTCCTGTATCGCAATACGTCACCTAGGCTGAAGATAAATGGAACTGTAGCACCCTGAGGGCTCGGTTGCTACAGACGTATTGCACCTCACCCAGAGGTGTGATATCTCACTCTCAGGTAAGGATGGAGTGTGGATCAGGACCCGACACCTGCATGCATTACACCACATTGCCGTGGGGCAGGGCGACCAATATGCCCCTGAGATGGGCACGACAGTCCCTGTCCCTGGCTGGAGTGGGGGGAGGGAACACTGAGGAAGGGGAACCCTGTAGTGCAGGAGCAGGGAGGAAGCAGTTCCTGGGTGCATTGAGAAGGGAGTATAAAAGGTGGGCACCATCTTAGTTCAGTGCAGAGAAGTCTGAGCAGAAGTGGCAGGGAGCAGGGGCTCTGCATGAGCTCTGCTCCGGAGGCGGGCCTAGTAACAGAGGCCCAGGCCTGGAAGAGGGAGAAGGAAGGAAGAGGAGCGGAGAAGGCTCCAGGAACGAGGAATGAAGGGATCCCAGGGGTGCGGACGGGCGAGTCGCCACCGCACGCCCGAATCCACCTGCGTGGAGGGGTCAGGCCAAAGGGGGAGACCGGTCCCCGAACTAGTGGAGGCAGGAAACGACCCTCAGCTAGAAACCGGAGGCTCTGACATTTTATGTGGCGCAGCCCCTCGCTACACCCGCTAGGAAGGCACCACATAGGGTCAGGGAAACTGGCGCCAAGTTTACCAAGAGGAGGCCCGAGGCAGCCAGACAGAAGTGTTGGTAAGAAAGGCCAGACAAAGGACACACAAAGGGGGTCCTGTGAAGTGCTCCAAAGTTATCTGGGAGTTGTCTGAGCCCCTCACCTGGTGAGCACAGTACGACGTGGGCAGCCGTTACCTGCAGACGTCGTCTGGATACTAAGAACTGTGAGTAAAGGCCCTGAACTGCATCACTGACTCCGTGTCGTTACTGCTGCTGCCCTGCACCATCACCCCCATCCTCCGCATACACTGCCCTGAGGCTATACTCCTCCCGTGGGGAGTTATGCTACGCTCTGCTGCACCCACAACACCAGCCTCAGTGGTCTGCCCTGTAGCGGCAGTTCACTCTGACCGCAATCCACGGGTGGCGTAGTCGGACATTTAAACATGAAAACCACATAAATAGTTCCGCCACTGGTTTGACCGCCCTGAGCCACGGAACTGGGTCGCCGCCACGAAGACTACAACCACCAGCATCCACCAAAAAGGGTCCGGCTCCGGGTGTCCCAAGGCCCAGGGGGTGCGTCAGAACATTTTCATCACCTTTCACAATCACCAATGGGACAAGGCAGTGATGTCCTCTGTCCCCTCTCTTATACATCCTAGTGACGGAGCACCTGCTCTCATCAATTCGCCATAACCCCAATATTAGGTGGATTGAGGTGGGAGGCACCGAGTACAAGTGCTCTCTATTTGCTGATGATGTCCTAGTATATATCACTCAATCACATATATCCATCCATGCTGTTATGGCTGAAATAGATCACTTTGTTACATGGTAAAATTTTAAAATCAATGCAGCGAAGTCTGAGGCCCTCGATGTCTCCCTCCCCAAATCCATATAGGATTCCATCCAGTCCAACTTTCCCTTTGCCTGGCCCTCACAGGGTATCAAATACTTAGGAATTCCTATTCATAGAGACCTCTCCCATCTATGTTATCTTAATTTTGGGCCCTTTATTGAACAACTCCATACAGACCACGGTTGGCAAGTTAGAACTGTAAGATTCACTACGTGAACCACTGGTGTTTTGTGGAAAAGCACATGTACACTGCGTTCCAAATTATTATACAAAAAGTGTTTAGGAGTGATAAGGGAAGAATTTGTTTGTTTGTCAGTTAAACTCATTGATGGTGATGTGTGTCAGGGCTCTTTATATCACTGTAAGCAATTGCAGACACCTGTGCTAATTAGTTTGGCAGGTGTGTCCAATGAAAGGCAAGACTACTTAAGAAGGCTCTCTCACATTATTAAGCAGCCTACATTTTCTGCCAAAATGGGAAAGAAAAAGGATGTGTCGGCTGCTGAGAAGCAACAAATTGTGGAGTGTTTAGGTCAAGGCATGACTACAATCAACATTGTGCGATGATCAGGATGAAGTGTCTTGGCAATCAAGAAGTATGTAGCTGATTCACAGTACACACGTGTGCGTGCTGATAAGGGCAAATTGAGGACTCTTTCCTACAGGCAATTACGTCAGGTTGAAAGAGCAGCGGCAAAAAAGCCTTGTCATAGCAGCAGACAAGTTTTTGAAGCTGCTTGTGCCTCCAACGTCCCCCGAACAACAAGATGCAGGGTCCTTCAGAGGTTTGCAGCTGTGCATGCGCCATCCTGTCGACCTCCTCTATCCACTTCACACAAGCAGAAACGGCTCCAGTGGGCCAAACATTACATGAAGACTGATTTCAAAGCTGTTTTGTTCACGGATGAGTGCCGTGCAGCGCTCGATGGTCCAGATGGATGGAGTGGAGGATGGCTGGTTGATGGACACCCCACGCAAACACGGCTACAGCGCCAACAAGGAGGAGGTGGAGTAATGTTTTGGCCTGGAATCATGGGGAGAGAGATTGTCGGCCCCTTTAGGATCCCTGAAGGCGCTAAAGATGAACTCCATAATGTATGTGGATTTTCTCAAACAGCACTTCCTGCCATGGTTCAAGAAGAAGAACCGTGTATTTCACAGCAAGATCATTTTTCTGCATGATAATGCACCATCTCATGCTGCACATAAAACATCTGCATCTCTGGCTGATATGGGCATAAAAGGGGACAAACTTATGGTGTGACCCCCATGCTCCCCTGACCTCTACCCCATTCAGAACCTTTGGAGCATCATTAAAAGGAGTGTCTATGATGGCGGGAGGCAGTTCACATCTAAGCAACAGCTCTGGGAGGGTATTCTGTCCTCATGCAAAACAATTGAAGCAGAAACCATCCAAAACCTGACAAATTCAATGGACGAGAGAGTTCAGAAGCTCCTTTCGAACAAGGGGTCCTATGTGAAAATGTAACATCACCTAGAATAAAGTTTTGAGTTGAAAACTGTTTGATTTCAGTTTCTAACAACCTGCTAATGCTTATAATTTCAAAAATGACCATTTTTTTGGTCTTTATTAAAATGAAAAGGTTGATCGAAAAGTTTGGGGGATCTAAGAGTGTGGCAACCCAGTAGTCATGATTACTTCGAATTCTGACAATATGAGGGTCATGCTGCAGGTAGTGCAGCAAGAAGGCACTTATGTGCCTTGCGCATCTCGGAGCCCCAAAATTATTTTCCGGGCTAGATGCAGCTAAAAATTATTTTTAATTTTAAATCTGGTGAAGCTTTAGTATAGATGGCCTAATAGGATCAGTGCTGCACACTGCTACAAAGCCCAAATTATTTTCCAGTCAAGATACAGATAAACATGATTAGTAATTTGAAAGCTTAAAACGGTTGGTAGGGTGATTTTAACCAATCATCAAGCTTTTACTCTCCCCAGGATGACACAGGGGTAGAAAAGTCGTTTCGGATCCATGATTTGTTCATCTTTATGAACGTGAGTCTGTCTACATTATCAGTGGAGAGCCGCGTGCGCTTATCTGTCAGCACACCACCAGCAGCGCTGAACACACGTTCAGACAGAACGCTGGCTGCGGGGCATGACAAGATCTCCAAGGCGTAAGTGGCTAGCTCCGGCCATTTATCCAGATTGGAAGCCCAAAAAGAGCAAGGGTCCAGTGACACAGTCGTGGCTTCAATGTTTACTTGGAGATACTCCTGTACCATCGTCTCTAGGCGTTGACTATGTGTCAGACTTCTTGTCTCCTGTGGCCTTGCAAAGGATGGGCTAAAAAAGTGGTGAAATGATTCCGCAAAATTGATGTTACCAGCAGATACTGTGGTTCTGTTACGGTTTGAGTGCTGAACACTTGACGGTCCCACGGTTGGCAAGTTGGAACTGTGAGATTCACTACGTGCACCACTGGTATTTTGTGGAAAAGCACATGTAAGATTCTGCAACAGTCTCTGCTGATACTCCTGCATGCGTGCATCCCTTTCTATGGCAGGAATAATTTCTGCAAATTTACTTTTGTACCGGGGATCTAACAGTGTGGCAACCCAGTAGTCAGGATTATTTCTAATTCTCACAATTCGAGGGTCATGTTGCAGGTAGTGCAGCAAGAAGGCACTCATGTGTGTTGCGCATCCAGGAGCACCAAGTCCCTGTTGTGTTGGTGGCGAGGTAACAATCATGCTTCCTTCCTCTGTCCTCTCCCCCCAACCTCGCACAACAGAAATGTGATCAAGGTCTCCCTCATCTGATGAGTCTTCCATCAGTTCGTCCTCCACTTCTTCCTGGGCTCCTGCACCTTCCTCACTAGTTTGGCTGCTACCATGCGCCCTGGTAAAACCATCTCCCCCACCCTCACATGCCTGCCGCCTTGGTGCTGCCGACCATCTGGACCTTGCAGATGTTAGCCCTTCCGCATACAACTCCTCCTCCTCTACTTCCTCCACCTCCTCTTGTGCCACCACCTGACTCCGAATTCTGTTTAACATGTGCTCCAGCATGTAAATCACCGGAATAGTCATGCTGATAATGGCATCGTCAGCACTAAACATCTTCGTCGCCATTTCAAAACTGTGCAGAAGGGTGCATAGGTCCCTGATCTGAGACCACTCCTCCAGCGTGATTTGCCCCACCTCTGAATCTCGTTGGCCCAGGCTATACGTCAGAACGTATTGCACCAGGGCTTGTCGGTGCTGCCACAGTCGCTGCAACATGTGCAGAGTTGAATTCCACCGGGTAGGCACATCGCATTTTAGCCGGTGAAGTGGCAGGCCCAACGACTTCTGTAGAGATGTAAGTCGCTGAGCTGCGGGATGCGAATGGCGGAAGTGAGCACACAGTGACCGTGCCCTCTGCAGAAGGCCATCTAGTCTGGGATAGTGGGCTAAAAATTGCTGGACAACCAGGTTCAACACGTGAGCCATACAAGGCACGTGTGTGACATTGCCCCGGCGAAGGGCCGCACCCAGGTTTGCAGCATTGTCGCACATGGCCTTCCCTGGTTTCAGGTCCAGTGGAGACAACCATTCATGAAATTGGTTCTCCAGAGCTGACCACAACTCCTCAGCTGTGTGACTCACATTTCCCAGACATTTCAATGTAAAAACCGCCTGATGACGTTGAGCCCTACTGCCAGCATAGTAAGGAGGTGTGCAGGATCCCTTCTGCGCAGTTAGAAAGCTTGTGGCATGACCAGACAGGCTTTGGGTGCAGGTGGAAGACCGAGAGGAGGTTGAGGAGGCAGAAGCAGTGGAGGAACTTTGACATAAAGAGGATTGACACACAACTCGTGGGGACGGCAAGACTTGGACAGCAGCCCCTTGTCCTGCTGTCACCATAGTTACCCAGTGCCCAGTCAGCGACATGTAACGCCCCTGTCCATGCCTACTCGTCCAAGTGTCTGTGGTGAAATGCACCCTGTCACACACAGAGTTTCTCAAAGAAGCGGTGATGTTGTGTGCGACATGCTGGTGGAGCGCAGGCACACCTTTCTTTGAGAAGTAGTGCCGACTGGGCATCTGGTACTGGGGCACTGCGACGGACATAAGGTCTCGAAAATCCTCTGTGTCCACCAGGAGGAAAGGCAGCATTTCTGTAGCCAAGAGCTTGCAGATGGTGAAATTCAACCTCTTAGCTTTCTCATGGCTAGGAGGAAATGGTCTTTTACTTGTCCACATCTGAGGGACCGAGGGCTGGCTATTGTGCTTAGACGGGGTTGATAAGGGTGTCCCCGGCAAACTGCCGGTCTGTGAGGAAGATGCAGGCGGACATGTTAGGTTGCCTTGATCCAAAGGTGGTGCTATCGATGTCGGACAGCGCTCAACACCAGCTGGTGTTACCACCTCTAAAGAAAATGATGACCTGCCAATCACGCTGGCTGTTGCGGGTAAAGAGGTGGCAGGTCTGCGCCCCAAAACAGGTGTGACTGCTGTCCCCCCAGTCACAGAGGATGAAGAGGCCGCGGATGCACAAGATATGGCAGACGGTGATTGGCCCGGCCGGCTAGGCCCCATTGTAGCACACTGAGCTTCCCACTGCAACTTATGCTTCATGTCCATGTGCCGGTTCATGCATGAAGTACTCAAACTATGTATTTTTTGGCCTCTACTTAGCTGTTGCTGACAAATGTTACAGATAACACGAGTTGGGTCATCTTTATCGATCTGAAAAAATGCCCAGGCTATGCAAGGCTTAGCACCCATGCGACCTGAAGAGCCACCACGACTTGTGGTGAGAGGCAGAGTTGTGTTTGAGGATGCAGTTGTTGACGTGCTTCCAGTACTACGTCTCTGTCCAGGAAGGCGCAACCTGACCTCGTCGTCACTAGCATCTTCCTCCACCTCCTCTGCTGACCTCATCTCTTGGCTGACTGTGGGTTGACAGTAAGTGGGATCTCCGACCTCATCATCATCACCCTGTGCGTTATCACACCCGTCATCCTCAGAGCCAACCTGTTCCTGCCCTGACAAAAAACTAAAGTTGTCGCTCCAATCAGGTATTTGAGTCTTATCATCGTCTTCCTCATTGTCTCCACCAACAGGAGTTACAGTTTGGGAATGAGGGTCTACATTATGGTCAGAACCTTCTGCGTCTGGTCCTGGATCCAACTCATAAAGATTCTGGGCATCAGTGCAGATCATTTCCTCGTCTGGATTCACAGAAGCGCTGGAGTCGACCTCTGATTCCCAGGCTATAGTATGAGTAAACAGCTCTGCAGACTCAACCATCTGTTCTACCTCATACTCAGACGGGCAGCTGGAGATTTGGGAGCTGTGAGGAAGCAAGTGCGATTTGGGTGACACCTTTGAGGACTGGAGTATTTGTGATGTTGAAGTTGATGTGGAGGAGAGCCCACTTAAAGGAGCACTTGATATCCGTTGAAGCACCTGCTGTTTTTGTGCCTCATCTGGAATTTGTAGCGATTGGCGTGGCCGTAAGAAAGGGATCTTATCACATTGTCCGCTAAAAGAAGTAGACATTTTAGTTTGGCTGGAAGATGGTCTTTCTTCTGCAGATGTTACTGTTGCTTTAACACCTACCCCACGGACACAACCTTTTTTCCCCTTCCCAACACGCCTATTCCCCTTTCCACCAGCAGCAGGCCTTTTTCCACTCATTTTGGTGGTTAACTAATTCACAACTCTGGAGTTGTTTGCACAAAAAAACAATGGATGGTAACCGAGCAGAGCTGAGTGGCCAAACTGTGGTATTAGGCCAAAACTATTGGCTGGGTTAGATGCAGAAAAAAATTATTTTGAATTTGCAACCTGATGGAGGTCAGTATAGATGGACGAATACAAATAGTCCCACACACTGCTAGAAGCCCAAATATTTTTTCAGAGGTACTGTAGATGCAGAAAAAAATTATATTCAATTTGCAACCTGCTGGAGGTCAGTATAGAAGGACTAATAGAACAAGTCCCACACACTGCTAGAAGCCCAAATATTTTTTCAGAGCTAAATGAAGAAAAAAATTATTTTTAATTTGCAACCTGATGGAGGTCAGTATAGATGGACTAATAGAAAAAGTCCCACACACTGCTAGAAGCCCAAATATTTTTTCAGAGCTAGATGCAGAAAAAAATTATTTTTAATTTGCAACCTGATGGAGGTCAGTATAGATGGACTAATAGACCAAGTCCCACACACCGCTAGAAGCCCAAATATTTTTTCAGAGCTAGATGCAGAAAAAAATTATTTTTAATTTGCAACCTGATGGAGGTCAGTATAGATGGACTAATAGACCAAGTCCCACACACTGCTAGAAGCCCAAATATTTTTTCAGAGCTAGATGCAGAAAAAAATTATTTTTAATTTGCAACCTGATGGAGGTCAGTATAGATGGACTAATAGACCAAGTCCCACACACCGCTAGAAGCCCAAATATTTTTTCAGAGCTAGATGCAGAAAAAAATTATTTTTAATTTGCAACCTGATGGAGGTCAGTATAGATGGACTAATAGACCAAGTCCCACACACTGCTAGAAGCCCAAATATTTTTTCAGAGCTAGATGCAGAAAAAAATTATTTTTAATTTGCAACCTGATGGAGGTCAGTATAGATGGACTAATAGATCAAGTCCCACACACCGCTAGAAGCCCAACTATTTTTTCAGAGCTAGATGCAGAAAAAAATTATATTCAATTTGCAACCTGCTGGAGGTCAGTATAGAAGGACTAATAGAACAAGTCCCACACACTGCTAGAAGCCCAAATATTTTTTCAGCGCTAAATGAAGAAAAAAATTATTTTTAATTTGCAACCTGATGGAGGTCAGTATAGATGGACTAATAGACCAAGTCCCACACACTGCTAGAAGCCCAAATATTTTTTCAGAGCTAGATGCAGAAAAAAATTATTTTTAATTTGCAACCTGATGGAGGTCAGTATAGATGGACTAATAGACCAAGTCCCACACACTGCTAGAAGCCCAAATATTTTTTCAGAGCTAGATGCAGAAAAAAATTATTTTTAATTTGCAACCTGATGGAGGTCAGTATAGATGGACTAATAGACCAAGTCCCACACACTGCTAGAAGCCCAAATATTTTTTCAGAGCTAGATGCAGAAAAAAATTATTTTTAATTTGCAACCTGATGGAGGTCAGTATAGATGGACTAATAGACCAAGTCCCACACACCGCTAGAAGCCCAACTATTTTTTCAGAGCTAGATGCAGAAAAAAATTATATTCAATTTGCAACCTGCTGGAGGTCAGTATAGAAGGACTAATAGAACAAGTCCCACACACTGCTAGAAGCCCAAATATTTTTTCAGAGCTAAATGAAGAAAACAATTATTTTTAATTTGCAACCTGATGGAGGTCAGTATAGATGGACTAATAGACCAAGTCCCACACACTGCTAGAAGCCCAAATATTTTTTCAGAGCTAGATGCAGAAAAAAATTATATTCAGTTTGCAACCTGATGGAGGTCAGTATAGATGGACTAATAGAATGATGCTATGCCCAAAAGATTTTACTTCACTAGGTGCAGTAAAAAAATTGGTATTCTATACACAGGTGTTATATCTTGCAACACAGATAGGCTACTCCACTGACTAACACACTCTGCAATAGGCCAAAAAGGATTAGCTTTGCTAGATTCAGCCAAATGCTGTGAAAAAAACTTGCACAGCACTGGCACAGACCTGCCTGGCAAAAACTGATAGGAACTCATGTAACCTAGTCCTGAAAAGGACTCCAATTACAATTAGTCTTTACTCCCACAACCTATCTATTTAAGAGCACAGACCTCCCTGATAAAAGTCGTAGGAAATGCTGTAACCTAGTCCTTAAAAGGACTGCAATCACAACTATTCCCTACTCCCAAGCTATCTGTATATTTGTGCGAAAATTGGCTTGAAATTAACAAGGTATAGCGCACACAGCAACAGCGGTGCCGTCTAACACGCAGCTGCAGCAGTGAGAAAATGGTGGCGACGGGGAAAATGGCTTGGTCTTATAGGGCAAGGACATGTGACATACACTGCCAATGACACATGCCCTTGCTTGTGTGAAAAAAAGCACTTCGCTCCGTGTGTGCGCTGCTGATAGGCTGACAGATTGCACCTCCCCACTGCAAATGCGGGAAAGAGAAAAAAAAATGGAGATCTTCATTGTTCCTGCAGAGATCCATCCCCTGCCCCTCCCCCCACCCCGCTGTACACTCAAACTGCGTATTAACATTAATTTTCATCATTACTGAGAAAAAATCCAGTTATGATTTTGGTGCACGAACAGTTATCGAACATAACCTCGAACAGCCGAATTTTTCTCAAATTGTTCGTGTTCGCCGAACGGCTCGAACACCGCCCAAAACAGCTCGAATTTGAGATTGGCGAACAGTTCGAGTAGAACAACGCTCATCTCTAGTAAGGAGTACAAAGACAAATGTGTCTTGCCTACAGTCAAGCATGGTGGTGGGAGTATCATGGTTTGGGGTTGCATGAGTGCTGCCAGGCTTGAGGGAACCATGAATGCCAACATGCACTGTGACATACTGAAGCAGAGCTTGATCCTCTCCCTTCGGAAACTTGGCCGCAGGGCAGTATTCCAACATGATAATGATTATAAACACACCTCCAAGATGACCACTGCCTTGCTAAAGAAACTGAGGGTAAAGGTGCTGGATTGGTCAAGAATGTCTCGAGACTTAAACCCTATTGAGCATGTGTGGGGCATCCTCAAACGGAAGGTGGAGGAGCGCAAGGTCTCCAACATCCACCAGCTCTGTCATGTCATCATGGAGGAGAGGAAGAGCATTCCAGTGGCAATCTGTAAAGCTCTAGTGAACTCCATACCCAAGAGATTAAGGCAGTGCTTGAAAATAATGGTGGCCACACAAAACATTGACATTTTGGTCACAATTTGGCCATTTTCACTTTGGGGTGTATTCACTTTTGTTGCCAGCAGTTTAGACATTAATGGCTGTGTGTTGAGTTATTTAGAGGACACACCAAATTTACACAGTTATACCAGCTGTACACTGACTGCTTTACATTGTATCAATGTGTCATATTGTCACAGGTGTGTCAGGTGTGACAGACAATCGTTCTGGATCTAGTTGTAGAAGGTCATTGCACTTGGCTCTACAGGCACCTTCTTGACCTTTTCATCTCTGTAGTGTAATGATATCCTTCTCCCTTTAGGACCTAGCAGTGACCTCCACCTTCTGTTGCTAATTGACACCTTTGCTGGATGTTTAACCCTAGAACGCATACCTGGGGCCTCGCAGGCCCGCCCTGTTAATTGTTTTCTATTTTCTGCAAGATTTCTTTAGTTAGAATTTTGAAACTCTAGGTATTCCTCAGGTATATAGTTGTTTGTCATTTCCAGTTGGTCATTTATTTATTATTTGCACACGGGCCTAAAAGGCCCCAGGTATGTGAAAGTGTAGATTTTTATGGTCATACGTTGTAGGGTTAAACACCTTCAGTCTCTCCAGAGAGTCGCCAGTGATAGTTTTATGTTCCTCTGTCCAGGCTTGAAGTACCAGTAGTTGGTTAGTGTCTTCTTGGAGTTCCTTTGGAGGATAGTTGGCATGATCTCTCTGGTGTCTCTTCCCAAGCTAAGTGTTTCCCTTGACTGTTTACCTGTTTATCGCTAGTGGCAGTGGGGACTGACTAGTGCTCACCCTATCCCCTCCATACCTAGGGCCTATTGCTAAGGGCAGTCATGGATTAGGTTTCCTGCTCGGCGATAGGTGCGGAACCTATTTAGAGACGTTAGTTGAGTCAGGGTGACTGTCAGATCTGCCCCTAGGGGTCACCACTCCCCCTTTCCCTAGTGATTGGGCTTCCTCCCCCTCTTCCCATCGTTGTCCACTTAGTCTTTCCCTCAACTTGCGTGACAAATATCTTCAGTGTTGTTCCATGAAAAGATATAATAAAATATTTACAAAAATGTGAGGGGTGTACTCACTTTTGTGAGATACTGCATATATGTATTTATATACACATAAGTTTAAATCACCCTCTTTTAAAAGTTTAAAAGATAAAGATATAAAAAAAAATTAAAAAGTAAATATCTTTGGTAGTGGTGTGTCTATACAGTTATATGAAAACGTTTGGGCACCCCTATTAATCTTAAGCTTAATGTTTTATAAAAATTGGTGTTTTTGCAACAGCTATTTCAGTTTGATATATGTAATAACTGTTGGACACAGTAATATTTCTGCCTTGAAATGAGGTTTATTGTACTAACAGAAATTGTGCAATCTGCATTCAAACAAAATTTGACAGGTGCATAAGTATGGGCACCCTTATCATTTTCTTGTTTTAAATACTCCTACCTACTTTTTACTGACTTACTAAAGCACTTTTTTTTGGTTTTGTAACCTCATTGAGCTTTGAACTTCATAGCTAGGTGTATGCAATCATGAGAAAAGCTACTTAAAGTGGCCACTTGCAAGTTGTTCTCCTGTTTGAATCTCCTCTGAAGAGTGGCATCATGGGCTCCTCAAAACAACTGTCAAATGATCTGAAAACAAAGATTATTCAACATTGTTGTTCAGGGGAAGGATACAAAAAGCTGTCTCAGAGATTTAACCTGTCAGTTTCCACTGTGAGGAACATAGTAAGGAAATGGAAGAACACAGGGACAGTTCTTGTTAAGGCCAGAAGTGGCAGGCCAAGAAAAACATCAGAAAGGCAGAGAAGAAGAATGGTGAGATCAGTCAAGGACAATCCTCAGACCACCTCCAGAGAGCTGCAGCATCAACTTGCTGCAGATGGTGTCACTGTGCATCGGTCAACTATACAACGCACTTTGCACAAGGAGAAGCTGTATGGGAGAGTGATGAGAAAGAAGCCGTTTCTGCAAGCACGCCACAAACAGAGTCGGCTGAGGTATGCAAAAGCACATTTGGAGAAGCCAATTTCTTTTTGGAAGAAGGTCCTGTGGACTGATGAAACCAAGATTGAGTTGTTTGGTCATACAAAAAGGCGTTATGCATGGCGGCAAAAAAACACAGCATTCCAAGAAAAACACTTGCTACCCACAGTAAAATTTGGTGGAGGTTCCATCATGCTTTGGGGCTGTGTGGCCAATGCCGGCACCGGGAATCTTGATAAAGTTGAGGGACGCATGGATTCCACTCAGTATCAGCAGATTCTTGACAATAATGTTCAAGAATCAGTGACAAAGTTGAAGTTACGCAGGGGATGGATCTTTCAGCAAGACAATGATCCAAAACACCGCTCCAAATCTACTCAGGCATTCATGCAGAGGAACAATTACAATGTTCTGGAATGGCCATCCCAGTCCCCAGACCTGAATATCATTGAACATCTGTGGGATCATTTGAAGAGGGCTGTCCATGCTCGGCGACCATCAAACTTAACTGAACTGGAATTGTTTTGTAAAGAGGAATGGTCAAAAATACCTTCATCCAGGATCCAGGAACTCATTAAAAGCTACAGGAAGCGACTAGAGGCTGTTATTTTTGCAAAAGGAGGATCTACTAAATATTAATGTCACTTTTTTGGTGAGGTGCCCATACTTATGCACCTGTCAAATTTTGTTTGAATGTAGATTGCACATTTTCTGTTAATACAATAAACCTCATTTCAAGGCAGAAACATTACTGTGTCCAACAGTTATTACATATATCAAACTGAAATAGCTGTTGCAAAAACACCAATTTTTAGAAAACATTAAGCTTAAGATTAATAGGGGTGCCCAAACTTTTTCATATAACTGTAAATATCTGATCTTTCAAAATATAAAAAAGATTTAAACCATACATCAAAACATCAAAGGCTAAAAAGAAAAAAAAATCAAGATACCAGAATTGCTGTTTTTTATCTCCATACTTCCCCCAAAAAATGAAATAAAAAGCTGTCAAAAAGTCATTTGTACCCCAAAATGGTAAAAATACACCAAGTAAAAAAAAATAAGCTGTCACACATGTTGACCAGCAGAAAAATCGAAATGTCTCAGAAAATGGTGATACAAACCAAATTTGTTTTTTAAATGTTCTGAATTTTTTTTAAGCTCTGAATTATAAAACATTAATGTTTTTTATCATGTTTCCAGGTCATTATTACTGCACAATGAACACAGTAAAAACTAAATAAAAATACAATATTTAAATTGTTTTCTTTTCAGCATTTTTCTGCACTCAGATATTCTTTTCCATGTTTCAGTATATTATATGGTTGTCATTAAAAATTGCAACTTGTCCTATAAAAAATATAAGCTCTTATATCTTTATGTCGACAGAAAAATAAAAAGATATGTCTGTTGGAATAAGAAGAGGAGAAAACCAAAGGGAAAAGCAGAAAATCAAACATTCATGATGGGGTGAAAACATGTACAGCCTGATTATAAAATCAAATCTACACATAAGTACAGTATGGATCCTTAAAGAGGTGGTCCACTACATAATATACTGCGCCCATCGATTTAAACCTTGTAAACAAGTCTTTTTGTAAATACATACTGTAGCCAATTGTGCCTGTCAGTGGCGCTATCGCTGACCTCTCACTAGGCATCACGTGGCCCCGGCTGCAGCCTCGGCTGACATCCACGGATGTCACATCAAGTTCTGGATTCATGGAGGAGGGACCCAGTCGTTGGCACCCCCTGATTCATGGTCTGTGAGCGGGGTTTCACCCCACGTCACAGACCAGCATGCACCGTGCACATACAGCCAATGAAAGCAGAGGGAAAGCGCTTGACGTGACATCAGCGGATGTCACCAGAGGCTGCAGCCAGGGTCATGTGAAGACTAGTGAGCGGTCAGCGATAGCGCCGCTCACAGGCACAATTGGCAGCAGTATGTATTTACAAAAATACTTGTTTACAAGGTTTAAATTGACGGAGCAGTATGCTATGTACTGGACAATCTCTTTAACCCCTTAAGGACCATTGGTTTTTCCGTTTTTGCATTTTCGTTTTTTGCTCCCCTTCTTCCCAGAGCCATAACATTTTTATTTTTCCATCAATATGGCCATGTGAGGGCTTGCTTTATGTGGGACTAGTTGTTCTTTTGAACGACGCCATTGGTTTTACCATATCGTGTACTGGAAAACGGAAGAAAATTCCAAGGGTGGTGAAATTGTAAAAAAAGTAAATTCCATAATAGTTCACTAAATGCTAAAACTGACCTGCCATTATTATTCTTCAGATCATTACGAGTTTGTAGATACCAAACATGTATAGGCTCTTTTTTATTTAAGTGGTGAAAAAAAAAAACCAAAGTTTGTTAAAAAAAATGGCGCCATTTTTCGAGACCCTTAGCGTCTCTAGTTTTTGGAATCTGGGGCTGGGTGAGAGCTTATTTCTTGCGTGCCGAGCTGACATTTTTATTTATACCATTTTGGGATAGATACAATGTTTTGATAGCCCGTAATTGCATTTTATTGCAATGTTGCGGCAACCAATAAAACGTAATTCTGCCTTTTTGATTTTTTTTCTCATTACGCTGTTTACCGATCGGATTAATTATTTTTCTATATTGATAGATCGGGCGATCCTAAACATGGCTATACCAAATATGTGTATTTTTTTATTGTTTTATTTTGAATGGGGCAAAAGGGGGAAGATTTGAACTTTTATATTTTTTAAATTTTTTTTATATTTTTAAAAACTTTTTTTTTTAACTTTCCACATGTAACAATAGTTTCCTTAGGACACTTGAAGCTGCGATCATCCGATCACTTGTGTTACACATAGCAGGGCTGCAACCCTGCTATGTGTAACAAAAGTGCTCATCTGCTATGAGTGCCGACCATGGGGTGGCGCTCATATGACTTCGGCAATGACAACCACAGGGGTCTCCTGCAGACCCCATGTTGTCATGCCAACCCATCAGCGCCCCATGATCATTGATAGGGGCACCTATGGGAGGAACTAATCACACGCATCTGGTTTGCTCGAGTTAAATGCTGCTGTCAGAGATTGACAGTGGCATTTAACAAGTTAATAGCCATGGGTGGATCGCTATTCCACCCGCAGCTGTTAGGGGCACATGACAGCTGATCAGATCAGTTGTCATCAGCGCTGGCTTAACTCTCCTCTACAACGAATGGTATTGACATCCAGAGGAAGTGAGAGCTGTGGCTGCTTTCAAACTGACTCCGGATGTTTTGATTTATTCGATGGAGGGGAGAGTGAAGCCAGTGCTGATTGGCTGCAGTGATCATGGAACTAAACAATGTCACGCTATCCATGGGAGAGCCAGTGATGACACCGCAAGAATGGTGCCAACACCAGAGATGAGTATAAGTGTTATTATTTCACTGGGGCAAACATAAGGATTCAGAAGAGGTTGTCCTATTAGTGCACAACCCCTCTAACAGACCTATAGCAGACTGTTGATTTTTCTGGATTTAGGATCTGTTCAATATGAATCTTAGTAATGGACATATGCATGAGGCCTAGTTAAAATGTTTATGTTTTTTATTATATTGCATTTTCTACTCCACTTTCTAGATTCTGTTGCATTTAGTGGGTATCCAGCTGTGGAAAAAATAGAGCACAAGTGGCATGTGGTGCAAAAAAACAAATACACCCATGCCTTGGGAGGACATTATATGGCACTACTAAGAAGTGCAACTGTGAATCCAGCATTCAGGTCAAACAGCTCTGCAGCTGTGTTTCCATCTCCCCTGTCCATAGACTTCTACGAGCAGTAGCTGTGACCTGATCTCTCAGCGAGACAATACTCAATCATCTTTAGATTGTCTGGTCTAAGATTAACCCACCTATTAGTTGGCTTACTCTATACAACAAATTTGTGCAAAAACTTTTTGTCATGCACCAAAGTTGTCAGAACATGTCCCCTTTCTACTAAAGCACAAGTAAATCCTTTTTTGGGCAAGGCACAGAAAGCGTCTAAAACACATAATGAATTAGCCACTAATTATTAAAGACAGTTTTTTGGTGAAACTAATTTTATAAATATCCCCTTATATATTCAAAGCAAAGCAAAGCAATAATAAGTATTTGACAATAAAATATGGCCCCAGGGCTAGTTATATTTTTTTTATCAGATTTATTGATTATCATTAAATTGATTAGTACATGCATTGCAAAAAAATAGATGTGGGTTCTAGCTAGTGTCATGTCTGAGTAATCACATCATCATACCACCATCATAAGTGACCCTGAAAAATTGCTCCGATGGCAACTGATTTGACAGCATACGTGGCTCTTCTCAGCAGTGCCGACATCCTTTTGCTTGGCAATGGTTGCAGGGAAAAGCAACAAGTGCATCCGGACAGTAATTTTAGAGCACATTGCAGTCAAAAGTAATTTAGAAATGTTATCAAGTGACCATAAAATTCATATTATTGACTTTTTAAAATGGATATCTTAAGAACATTATATTTAATAGTTTATTTATACACTTTCAATAGACTGGCTGCAATCATTCTGCGAAAATGTTATAAGCATACGTAGGTCAAAAAAATCATCATCAATTTTCCACCAACATTAATTAATACTTTTTTGCATATTAAGAGGAAGGGATAAGCCAGATCCTTGTCTCTAAATATACTGGAAAGCTGACAGCTAACCATGCTCTAAATGTCTGATATCTTCTTAGTTATCAAGTGAGATGTCATTCATCACTGTACCTGTTGGCCTGGTTGATCTCATCTTCGAATGACTTTACCGGTAAAAGCTTTTGTTATCATGTATAGTCTAGACATGTCATTGATAAAAGTATTCTACATTGACAATAGCCTCCATCTTTGCTTAATGTCATGTGGGACTGTATCCTTTTATTGTACAGAATAAAACAATCCTTCAGATCTACAGTATCCAGAAATCTATGACATTCTATAGAAGAGCAGGTCCCAGGACCAGGTATATGTATATAGATTATGGGAAGGGATTGACCAGAGAGTCTCATCCTCTGCTTAAATCACAGATACATTATCTCACACTTAGATTCTGTAAAAGATTTTCGCATAAGTACTGAATGCCTTTATGTCATGTACAGTACACTCCATTGGCTGTAGCTTTATTAATATAGCAAAAAAAGGGTGGGAGGCAATCCTAAGAATTTTTTGGGTGCACAAATAGGATTCCACTCCACAAATTATGTAACAATAAATTCGGCACTCCAAAGTCAATGCAAAAAACGTAATTTGTATTTTATTAGTACAGGTTCATCCACTCTATGCAAATCAATTTGACGTTTCGGCCAATTACATGGCCTTCATCAGAACTAAAAGTATAAATGACAACCAAAGAAAGCGTAAGATGGCAAATTATACAAAATACATGTAAAGAGAGTATAATAGCCCATTTACATTAAAACAAAAGCGAACAGAGGATATAATCAATTTTACGGCTATTTTCAATAGAAGTACCTATCCAAAGCATGGATCAATGAACAATACTTTATTAACATAGTCATGTACTGTGGTTTAGGTTTACGTAACTATATAACAGTATATAACTAATATTTGATATATATTTACAGTATATAAATATTAGGCAGCTATATAGAGCAGAGTGTTTTTTGTCATTTAGCTCGTTGGGGCTCTAATGTATGCAGTAGGCTAACTCTGATATTTAAATTAATATATTGTAGTTTATTTGAAGTACAACAGATATCAAGCAAATCAGGATATTATAGTGATTTTTGCCAAATGGTGAAACTATATCTGCTACAATTGACAAATACAGTTCAGGTAAGTTCACAGCAAAACTCTTTAGTAAACTTCTGTGGCTCTCTAGAGGATTCCCACCTGCGAAACCTTGGCAAATGTATTTTTATTTCAAAAGGTACAGTGGGTTCATATCCAGTGGCAAACTGCATATTGTACAAGGCGCTATGGGGCCTGTGAGTTGGGAAGGCCCAGCACTGTCTAGTGTCTCAATTTCAACACTATCTGCACACAATGGTGGAACAGGGAGCAGTCAACTCTCTGCTCTACCATGCAGCCTGTGCGTCTGAGTATCAGCGCAGTAGGTGCAATAACATCTCTAGATTGTGCAGTGTGGAGCCCCAGTCCACACATAGCACAGATTGGAGCAGCACATTGGGGGAATGGGGCTTTTTTTGGCAGTCAGTAATTATAGAGGGCACTGTGAGGCCTCGTAATATGTGCGGAAGTCACTGTGGGGGCATCATAATGTGTGTGGAGAAACTTTACATGCACCATACAGTAGGGGGTCACTGCTTTGCTCTCATGTTCTCAACATTGAAGTCAACTACCATTTTTAATACAACTCAGTGCAAAAATACCATTTTTAGTGGGTGTCAGGAGTAGTGTTGAGCATTCCGATACTGTAATATCGGGTATCGGCCGATATTTGTGGTATCGGAGTTCCGATACTGAGTTCCGATACTTTTAGAATATCGGATACCGGAATCGGAAGTTCCCATAATGCCTGCGCTCTGCAGTGTCTCTGAAGGATGACAAGCAGGATGGCAGTGATCAGCTGCGATCCAGCCTGTCATCAGAATGCCATCCCAGCGTGAGAGAATTCTCCTGATTGTTTAAAAGCTGGCGGGCGGTAAAAAGCAGCCGGCTTTTAAACAATCACACAGCCCCATACTGCTTCCCCGCAGCCTCCCACCCCGATCCTCCGCTCCCCTCGCCACCTCCCATCCCAATCATAAGTTAGGATCGGGCGGGGAGCGCAGCACCAAGGAGCGGGGAGCGAAAAGACTTCACTGCCGTCTTTCCCGTTCTGTGCTGCGCTTTCCCGCCGGTTATTTCAAATGAACAGCTGAGGTATCAGGTGATGCTGATCAGCTGTTCATTTGAAGTAGCCGCGGTGCCCTCAGAGGGTTCATGTGAGTTCATGCTTGACTGCATTGCATGAACTCACATGAACTTTCCCACGGCTGCACAGGTCAGCCACACCTCCCAGACCATCAGACCGGTCATGATTAGTGTGTGCGCGGTGTCTGTGCGATGTGTGCGGGTGTGTGCGCGATGTCTGCGGGTGTGTACGTGCAGGCAGACATAGGCCGATGTGACACTACTACTCCCATCGGCCTATGTCTGTCCCCCGTCCACTCGTGCCAGCAGGATCAGCTCGATGGGAGCAGTAGTTCCCATCAGCCTGATCCTGCTATTTAAACTGCCCCATGTTATTTTTGCTCCTATACATCTTTTATTTTTTTAAGCCCCCATATATATTTTTTTGTTTTTGGTCCCCAACAAATTTTAAATACATTTCATTGGTGGCCAGTGGTTAGCTAAAATAAATTAGTTTATACATTACCTGTCCCCGCCGATCGCCACCTAAAATAAAGTAAAAAATAAAAAACTACACCTATACTCACCTAGACACCTAATTCCCCGAAGCCATCGATCTCCTGTAATAAAATGTAAAATAATAAACCACAACCTTATCCTTACCCCTCCATAGTAGTCCATGAGTGTCCCACGAAGATCTCCAGTTTAGAGCAGCCACATAGAATGTGACCGCTCTGAACTGCTGCTGCCGTTAGAATGACGGGGCCGTAAAGCAACCCCGTCATTGCATAAGCGGGTTCGCCGAAGTTCAGGCAGGCTGCTCCAGTTAGCTCCTTTACGGCCCTGCTGTACCGTGAGAAATTCCCACGGTACAGCAGTGTTGTAAAGGGGGTCTCCGGAGCAGCGCTGCCTGAATGCACTCCGGTGACCTCAGTCAGGGGCTCACGCTGCCGGGAGCGGACATGTTCCCGGCAGTGTGAGCTTACAGCAGCCATGCACAGCCGTCACCATCTCGAGATGTGACAGCTGTGCATGGGAGATCAGCGCAGGAATGTGGACAGGTAACTATTTTTTTTTAGTAAACTAAGAATTAAATAAAATGGTGTGTTTTATTTCAAATAAATTATTTTTTTCTGGGTGTAGTGTGTATTTTTTCTTTTTAACACTTTGTAGGTTAGTAATGGGGGTGTCTTATAGACGCCCATCATTACTAACCTGGGCTTCATGGCAGCTGGCGCTGACATGAACCCCACCACTATTACCCCCTGCCACCGCACCAGGGCAGCGTGGAAGAGCGAGGCTAAGCACCAGAATTGGCGCATCCTATGGATGCGCCATTTCTGGGGCAGCTGAGGCTGGTGTTTCTAGCCTGGGAGGGGGCCAATATTCATGGCACCCTTCCTGGCCTATTAATATCAGCCCCCAGCTGTCTGACTAGCCTTTGCTAGCTATTAAAATAGGGGCGACCCCACGTCATTTTTTGGGGGGGTCTCCCATTTTAATAGCTAGTAAAGGCTAGGTATTCAGCTGGGGGCTGATATTAGTAGCCTGGGAAGCACCGTGGGTATTACCCCCTTCCCAGGCTTCAAACATCTGCCCCAGCCGTCTGCTTAACCTCCGCTAGAGCCTAAAATTACGGGGAGCCCCACGCCAATTTTTTTTTAATAAATCCTTTATTTTAACACTAAAAGACAAGTACAGTAATCAACACTATCACTGTACTTCTTATATATGTGACTGACATGTCTCTATGTATCTAATCTATGTGTGAAGCTCTATTCTTTCTGTTCTAAATTGTTGGGTACCGGTGTATGCCGCTGCTGAATTGCCGGCTTTTCATGTTTCATTGTGAGCACTGTTCCCATCGATTTGGGCAACCACCTCCCCCAATACATTCTACATTATTATTAGTTGTTTTCCTTCATGTAGAATTAACCTACAAGGAAAGAAAGGGTTTATTTTCATTCCGATATTTGTGTCCCTTTGACTTGCATTGGTTTCCGGTATAGGAATTGGCGATATCCGATACTTTTTGGGTATCGGCCCGATCCAATCCGATCCGATATTTCCTGATATCGGAAGGTATCGCTCAACACTAGTCAGGAGCAAAGGTATACCACTGTATAGGCATAACATAGCTGATATCTGAGGCATACCTTCAGCAGAACATTTCAAGTGTAATGGACAAAAGTATTCTCAACTCATTCTATGCATAGTCTATATGGCATGTGTAAGGCTCTGTCAGAAGCTTCCATTGACATGAAGAATAGTACAAGATGCAGGGCTATTCTTCCAGTGAAAATGACAGACACGATGGAACCATTAGTTTATTTCACATTGAAGATCCAGCACTGCCCTCAATTTCATTTTTCTACTCCTATAAAAAAACTCAACACAGAATTGACAATACAAGTGTGAACTCAGCCTATACCTCGTGCAGTGAATCTATGAATAAGAACTATCTAAAAAGCAAGCAGAACAACATAGCCCCCTGTAAAGATAATGAAGGGCCATTTACTAAGATATAGTACAGCATGCCTGGTAATACTGCCTGTAAATATTTTGTGCACAGTGCTATACGTGAGTTGGGTCTTGCAAAAGATGAACTCTAGGATTGCACTAATGCTCTTTGCAGGATATCATGAACCCATTGCTGTGAGAAATGTTTAGGCCTTGCCTTTGCTGCCTGTACAAAGAAGACATACACTTTCTCTCTCACTCTATGCTTGCCGAATGGTCAATCTCTCCCTAGTTTACCCCTTCGCTACCGAGCCTGTTTTCACTTTCCTGACCATACCAAATTTTCCAATTCTGACCAGTGTCACTTTATGTGGTAACAGCTCTGGAACACTTCAATATCCCAGGCATTCTGAGATTGTTTTTTAGCAACACATTGTATTCATTTTAGTGGTAAATTCAGGACGATATTTTATACATTTATTTGTGAAAATTTTGAAAATCAGCGCAGGCGTCACTGCTCCTCCTTCGGACAAACGGAACATGAAGAGGAAGCCAGGGCTGCAGCTGATCCCGGCGACTGGGTGCCGGGCATCACGTGTCATTCCACCGCATCAGAGCCCTGGGACCGCGAGTGATGATACCGCTGGAACAGAGCCGGCACAGGAGGTGAGTATAGGTTTTTTTAATTTTAACGGGGCAGAACTGTTAGTTTAAGAAGGGGTTGTCCTATTAGTGGACAACCTCTTTAAAGGGCCTGTGTGACAGAAAACAACCAAAAGTCACACCATTTTGAAAACTGCACCCCTTATAGTGCTCAATAAGTTTATTAACTTTTAGATGCTTCATAAGAATTAAAGCAATGCCTAAAGAAAAAATTAAAATTTTATTTTTTCCCACTAAAATGTTGATTTAGCCCCAAATATTGCATTTTCACAAGGGAAACAGGAGAAAATGGACCCTATCAGTTGTTGTGCAATTTCTGCTGAGTACGCCGATACCCCATATGTGGAAAACTACTATTTGGGGGCACAGCAAGGTTCAGAAGGAGCACCATTTGACTTCGGGAACGCAAAATTAGCTAGAATTGATAGCGGACGAGATGTCGTGTTTTCAAAGCTCCTAATGTACCTAAACATTGGAAACCCCCAACATGTGACCCCATTTTGGAAACTACACCTCTCAAGGAATTTATCTAGAGGTGTGGAGAATACCTTGAACCCAAAGGTGCTTCACAGAATTTTGTAAAGTTGAACTGTGAAAATTAAAAAAGACATTTTTCAGCAAAAATATTTGCTTTGCCCCAAAGTTTTCATTTTTACAAGGGTAAAAGGAGAAAATAGACCATACAATTTATTGTGCCCCCTATATTTCCATTGACAGATAATGGACCTGTGAGGGGACTTTCTTTTTTTGGTGATTGAGTTCAAGCTTTTATTGGGAACATTTTACATAATATTTTGGATCACGCTGAGCACTTACACCGGGGTTTCTATCTAAATCTTCGAGTGATGAAACCAATGGATCTGAGGGATCCATTCACTATAATGAGGCAGCACAGTTACTCTAGACTCTGTCTGGCCTCTGTTCAGCAGTGTCCTTCTTTTCAGAGGTGCACAAGACTGTGGCCAACCGTGCTTTTATGCACCGTAAAAAAGACAGACACCGCCGAATCATAGGCCAGACTGAGTCCACAGTGTCTCCATCTGCCTCATTATAGGTTATCTGCCATTGGGGGTTCTGTCTGAATCACATATTTCAGAGATTTACATGGAAGCCCCAGTGTAAGCGCTCCGCAGGAATGCAGGATAATGTGAGCCAAGCCTTACTGCGATCTTTGGGAGGCAGAATAAACAAATCAACAGCATATCAAAAATTGACGACTTTATTCTTTGGGTCGGTGCTATTATAGCGATACCAGATTTGTATCAGGTTTTTTTTGTTTGGCTGCTGTCACACACTAAAAGACGCTTTTTTTTGCAAAAAATAGTTTTTGCATCACCATATTTTGAGAGCTATAATTTTTCTATATTTCTGCTGACAGGGTTATGTGATGGTTTATTTTTTGCGGCAAGAGTTGACGTTTTAATTGGTACCATTTTCAGGCACATAATGTTCTTTGATCACTTTCTATTCCGATTTTTGTGAGGTAGAATGAACAACAACCAGCAATCCGGGAATTTTGGGGGTTTTTTTATGTCGTTCACCATATGGTAAAAGTGATAAGGCAGCTTTATTCTTCAGGTCAGTATCATTAAAGCAATACCACATTTATATCATTTTTTTATGTTTCGCCACTTTTACACAATAAAAAGTATTTTATAGAAAAAAATAATTGTTTTTGCCTCGCTATATTCTGAGAGCTATAACTTTTTTATTTCTCCACTGATGGAGCTGTATGGTGGCTACTTGACTTTTTGGGATAAGATGACATTTTCAGTGATGCCATTTTTATATATACACAACTTTTTGACCGCGTTTTATTAAACTTTTTTGGCGGCATGATGAAAAAGCATTGTTTTTTGCCCCGTTTTTTATTACGGGTGGCCTCCACAGTCACAGTCACCAGACCTGAACCCAATCGAGATGGTTTGCTGTGAGAGGGACCGCAGAGTGAAGGCAAAAGGGCCAACAAGTGCTAATCATCTCTGGGAACTCCTTCAAGATTGTTGGAAGACCATTTCTGGTGACTACCTCTTGAAGCTCATCAAGAGAATGCCAAGAGTGTGCAAAGCAGTCATCAAAGCAAAAGGTGGCTACCTTGAAGAACCTAGAATATAAGACATATTTTCAGTTGTTTCACACTTTTTTGTTAAGTATATAATTCCACATGTGTTCATTTATAGTTTTGATGCCTTCAGTGTGAATGTGCAATTTTCATAGTCATGAAAATACAGAAAAATCTTTAAATGAGAAGGTGTGTCCAAACTTTTGGTCTGTACTGTATAAGTGGTGGAGAAAGGTTGAACTTCATGTTGGACCTGTGTCTTATTTTAACCTATATAACTATCTAACAAAGTAATAATAAAAATCATTTTATTTCTATAGCACCAACATATTCAGCAGCAATAAATACAGACAATAAAGACATAACAGAGTAACACATAGTTCACCAGATACCAAGAGGAGTGAGAGCCCTGCTCACAATCTTACAGTCTACAAAGATATGGGGGCAGTAGTTAGGTGCCCAGAAGCTTCCATCTACACCTCTATATGTGTAGATTTGCATTATATGAAAATAACTATTTCCAACTGTTTTCATTTCAAGGTCATTTCATGGTGATATTTGTCTGTAATGTATGATAAAGCCATTTTTATACACACACGGACAGACGCAATACTGCATGCAACCAACTCATAGCCTCAACATTACAATGGTGCATGCACAAGGCTAAAAGTTGCCCCCTACCTTCAGCAAAATAGTGTCGGATCTATTGTCAATACAGCCTGGCAAATTCAGCATTTCTAACTGTACAATATCTAGTTTTAATTTAGTTTACCAACCAATTAAATCATGTTAAGAGACATTGCAAATGTAAGTGTTCTGATAATAAAACATTTGGACCATACATAGTACACTTCTGATACATGATGAGTCACTATTTCATATGATCTAGTATAATTATCAACCTCATTGCTTAAAGTAAATGTAAGTTATAAAAAATAAAAGAAACCTTTTTCCACCATTCTGAGCTTAATTTGTTTTAATGTATCCTTAGAGTACTTGGAACAGTTTATTTTTTTTAACCCCTTCCCATCACGGTCAATTTTTATTTTTGTGTCTTCATATTTTCCTCCCCTTCTTCCAAGATGCATAACTTTGCTATTATTCTGTCCACATGGACATATGAGGGCTTCTTTACAGAAGGACAAGTTGTACTTTTGAATGACAGTACCAATTTTACCATACAATGAACTGAAAAATAAGAAATAAATTTCAAGTGCTGTAAAATTGTGTATAAAGAACAATTCTTATTTGGGTTTTGTTTTTATGGCAGTCAGAGTATGGTAAAAATGACTTTGCATCATGATCCTCCACATCAGTACAATTACAGCGATACCAAACTTGCCCAGTTATTTAATTATTTTAGTGATAAAAAAAAATCAGAAATTGGTGAAAAAAATTTTTGGGTTTGTGTCGCCGTTTTCTGAGACCAATAATGTTTTTATTTTTCGGGCTTGTTTTTTGCATGGCGATCAGACATCTTTATCAATTTTATGCATTTTGGGAGAGAAACACCGTTTTCATCACTACACTACACATTTCATTTGTTTTCAGCATTGCTGTGGCAAAAAAAGAGCAAATTTGCAATTTTGGGGTTTTCATTTTTGCATGGCGATCAGACATCTTTATCAATTTTATTGCAATTTCACAATTGTTTTTTTATTTACCATGTATCCTATATGGTAAAACTGAGCTAGTAATATGATTCCCCAGGTAAGCAGGAGTATGCAGATGCCAAGCATGTAAAGTTGTGCTCAAAAGTTTACATACACCGGCAGAATTTTTCCTTTCTTGGCCTTGTTTCAGAGAATATGATAACAAAAAACTTTTTCTCCACTCATGGTTATTGGTTGGGTGAAGCCATTTATTGTCAAACTACTGAGTTTTCTCTTTTTAAATCTTAAGGACAATCAAAAACATCCAAATGACCCTGATCAAAAGTTCACATACCCCATTTCTTAATACTGTGTATTGCCCCCTCTAACATCAATGACAGCTTGAAGTCTTTTGTGGTAGTTGTGGATGAGATTCTTTAATTTCTCAGATGGTAAAGCTGCCCATTATTCTTGGCAAAAAGCCTCCAGTTCCTGTAAATTCCTGGGCTGTCTAGTATGTCTAGCATGAACTGCGCCCTTGAAATCTCCCCAGAGTGGCTCAATGATATTGAGGTCAGGAGACTGAGATGGCCACTCCAGAACCTTCACTTTGTTCTGCTGTAGCCAATGACAGGTCGACTTGGCCTTGTATTTTGGATCGTTTTCATGTTGGAACATCCAAGTACGTCCCAAGCGCAGCTTCTGAGCTGATGAGTGCAAATTTGCCTCCAGTATTTGCTGATAACGTGCTGCATTCATCTTTCTTTCAACTTTTACCAAGTTTCCTGTGCCTTTGTAGCTCACACATCCTCAAAACATCAGCGATCCACCTCCATGCTTTACTGTAGGAATGGTGTTCCTTTCATCATAGGCCTTGTTGACCTCTCTACAAATGTAACGTTTATGGTTGTGGCCAAAAAGATCAATTTTGGTCTCATCACTCCAAATTACCTTGTACCAGAAGTTTTGAGGCTTGTCTCTGTGCTGTTTGGCATATTGTAGGTGAGATACTTTGTGGCATTTGCGCAGTAATGGCTTTCTTCTGGTGACTTGGCCATGCGGCCCATTTTTCTTCAAATGCCTCCTTATTGTGCATCTTGAAACAGCCACACCGCTAGTGAGTCCTGAATTTCAGCTGATGTTATTTGTGGGTTTTTCTTTGCATCCCGAACAATTTGCCTGGCAGTTGTGTCCGTAATTTCTGTTGGTCTACCTGACCGTGGTTTGGTTTTTACAGAGCCCCTGATTTTCCATTTGTTAATCAGAGTTTGAACGCTGCTGACTGGCATTATCAATTCCTTGGATATTTTTTTTGTATCCCTTTCCTGTGTTATACAGTTCAAATACCTTTTCCCATAGATCAGTTGACAATTCTTTTGCTTTTCCCATGACTCACAATCTAGAAACGTCAGTGGCTGGATGAAAGATGCCAGAGTCTATCTGGATCCCAGAAACTCACTCAGCTTTTATGCACACAGACTGATTACAAGCAAACAGGTCACAGGTGAGGATGTTACCTTTAGTAGCCATTCAAACCCATTTGTGTCAAATTCTGCGCATATTATCAGGCCAAAATCACTAGGGTATGTGGATTTTTGATCAGGGTCATTTGGATGTTTTTGGTTGTCATTAAGATTTAAAAAGAGAAAACACAGTAGTTTGACAATAAATTGCTTCACCCAACCAATAACCATGAGTGGAGAAAAAGGTTATTCATAGGCCAAGAAAGGAAAAATTCTGCCGGGGTATGTAAACTTTTGAGCACAACTGTATAGTTTATTTTTTGTTTAAGTGGTGAAAAAAAATTCTGAAATTTGTATTAAAAAAGGTTTTGCATTTTTTGCCTTTTTACCAGTGCCATTTTCATTATTCGAGTTCTAGGGCCAGGTGAGGCCTTATTTTTTGCGCCCATTGCTGAAGTTTTTACTGATACCAATTTTGAGTAGATTTGATGTTTTGATTTGATCGCCTCCTGTTGCATTTTATTGCAATGTTGCAACGGCCCAAAAAAACTTTCCAATTTCTTTTCTCGCTACACCATTTATTAATCTAATTTATTTATTTTATATTTTGATAGATCGGACATTTCTGAACCCAGCTATACCAAATATGTGTACTTTTTTAATAGTTTTATTTTCTATGGGGCAAAAGGGGGGTAATTTGAACTCGTGTATTTTTTTATTTTTTTCATATTTTTCAAAACGTTTTTTCCCTTTTTACTATATTAAATAGTCATCTTAGGAGATTTGAAGTAGTGGTCATCCGATAGCCTGTGCTATACATAGCAAAAAATGCCGATCTCCTATAAAGGCCGGCTTCGAGCTGGTGTTCACAGGAGATTCCTAATGACAGTCACGGGGGTCTTCAGCAGACCCCCGGCTGTCATGACAACCCATCGGTGCGCCCAATCACGTGATAGGGGCGTCGAAGGGCGCGATTTGTGATACGCTTGCAGCTGGTGCATGTTAAATCCTGCTGTGAGAGATTGACAGCGGGATTTAAATGGATAACAGCCGTGAGTGGAGTACTGATCCATTCAGGGGTGTTAAAGGCACATGACAGCTGACTAAATCATCTTTTATGTGTGGGGAAAGATGCGGGCTCAGCGCCGGAGCCCACATCAAAATTAGAGAGATGACATATCACGTATATATACAGTTAGGTCCATATATATTTGGACAGAGACAACATTTTTCTAATTTTGGTTCTAGACATTACCACAATGAATTTTAAACAAAACAATTCAGATGCAGTTGAAGTTCAGACTTTCAGCTTTCATTTGAGGGTATCCACATTAAAACTGGATGAAGGGTTTAGGAGTTTCAGCTCCTTAACATGTGCCACCCTGTTTTTAAAGGGACCAAAAGTAATTGGACAATTGACTCCAAGGCAATTTCATGGACAGGTGTGGGCAATCCCTTCGTTATGTCATTCTCAATTAAGCAGATTAAAGGCCTGGAGTTGATTTGAGGTGTGGTGCTTGCATTTGGAAGGTTTTGCTGTGAAGTAAACATGTGGTCAAAGGAGCTCTCCATGCAGGTGAAACAAACCATCCTTATGCTGCAAAAACAGAAAAAAAAATCCGAGAAATTGCTACAATATTAGGAGTGGCAAAATCTACAGTTTGGTACATCCTCAGAAAGAAAGAAAGCACTGGTGAACTCATCAATGCAAAAAGACCTGGGCGCCCACGGAAGACAACAGTGGTGGATGATCGCAGAATAATCTCCATGGTGAAGAGAAACCCCTTTGCAACAGCCAACCAAGTGAACAACACTCTCCAGGAGGTAGGTGTATCAATATCCAAATCTACCATAAAGAGAAGACTGCATGAAAGTAAATACAGAGGGTTCACTGCACGGTGCAAGCCACTCATAAGCATCAAGAATAAAAAGGCTAGAATGGACTTTGCTAAAAAACATCTAAAAAAGCCAGCACAGTTCTGGAAGAACATTCTTTGGACAGATGAAACCAAGATCAACCATTACCAGAATGATGGAAAGAGAAAAGTATGGCAAAGGCGTGGTACAGCTCATGATCCAAAGCATACCACATCATCTGTAAAACACGGCGGAGGCAGTGTGATGGCTTGGGCATGCATGGCTGCCAGTGGCACTGGGTCACTAGTGTTTATTGATGATGTGACACAGGACAGAAGCAGCCAAATGAATTCTGATGTATTCAGAGCCATACTGTGTGCTCAGATCCAGCCAAATGCAGCCAAACTGATTGGTCGTCGTTTCATACTACAGATGGACAATGACCCAAAACATAAAGCCAAAGCAACCCAGGAGTTTATTAAAGCAAAGAAGTGGAATGTTCTTGAATGGCCAAGTCAGTCACCTGATCTCAACCCAATTGAGCATGAATTTCACTTGCTAAAGACTAAACTTCAGACAGAAAGGCCCACAAACAAACAGCAACTGAAAACCACCGCAGTGAAGGCCTGGCAGAGCATCAAAAAGGAGGAAACACAGCGTCTGGTGATGTCCATGAGTTCAAGACTTCAGGCAGTCAATGCCAACAAAGGGTTTTCAACCAAGTACTAGAAATGAACATTTTATTTACAATTATTTAATCTGTCTAATTACTTTTAGTCCCTTTAAAAACAGGGTGGCACATGATAAGGAGCTGAAACTCCTAAACCTTTCATCCAATTTTAATGTGGATACCCTCAAATGAAAGCTGAAAGTCTGAACTTCAACTGCATCTGAATTGTTTTGTTGTCTCTGTCCAAATATATATGGACCTAACTGTATGTCACATGTCGTGAAGGAGTTAAAATATTTTTTTACTCGTTACTGTATTTGATAGTCCCTTCAGGTAACTTGAATTCTGCGATCATCTGATCACCTATACTTTAAACAGCAAAATTTCAGTATTGCTGTATTAGGAAAAATCACGGTCTCCTTTGAAGAACAGCCACAGGTTGACTCTCAATGGACATCATGATGGTAAACACAGGGATCTTCAGCATAGTGAATTGCCATAGCAACACAGCACTGCCCTGCAATTGCATCAGGGGGAGTCGATGGGTATGTGGAAACGTGCTCCCCCATGTTGGTGTGCTGTAAGTGCCGCTATCACACATTGACAGCAGCACTTAAAGGGAATCTGTCACCCCCTGCAATCACGCGATTATACTTACCTATTCCTCCCTTCTATGGGCATTGGCAGCATTGTTCTCTCACAGCAATATTCCCAGAGACGACCACATAGAAAACATGGAAGTGCGGGGGCTCCGGACTTTCATAAAATATTGATGGAGCCCAAGCACTGCCGAGTATCGCTGAGGACCAGCAAACACCCCCTCCTACTAACCCGGGACTCGTAGCATCGCCCCGCAGCGTCGTACCTCCAGGCATCCCCTCCTTCAAGCGCAGAACCTGCAGCATTGCCTGACTCCTGCCGCCGAGCACCGCTGAGCTGTCCTTTCTTCCAGCCTGGGATAGGACTCGCAGCATCGCACCTCCGAACACCTCCTGTGTCCCCGCTCCACCACCAAAGTCTGCCTTCCGCCGGTAAGCTGAATTCGGACTGTAACACGGACCCCCATTTGAATTTTTTTTCCCTATTTTTCCTCCTGAAAATTTGGATTGCATCTTATGGTCTGATGCGTCTTATAGTCCCAAAAGTATGGTAATTAACTTTATATGTATGTGAAGATTTGTAGCTTTGTGTCAGATGAACAGAGCTCCAACCTCAACAAAAATATATTTTAAAGTTTATCAACATAGAATATTTGACTCTTTTAAATAAAAAGAATATAATTAAAATGATTTCCAGGGTGGGCATGTACAACTTTTAATTATAAGTAATCATAAGGTTTTAAAATATACTTACTAATGGGAATGATGTATTGTGCTCTTTTTATCCTGGGCACTGAATTATTGCCCCACATGAGTGACCTCAGGGGAATATTTATATTGGTGCATGTATTATCATGGATGCTCTGTTTAGCACTGGGGCCCAAGAGCTTCAAGGTCACAATTCTAACAATGCAATACACTTTTGTCAGTTCCCTACATGTAACTGAACGTGATTTACAAAATCAAGTATCAAGATTTTTGCTCTTCCTTTAGAATTTGAAGGCAGCATGTTTTGGGTAAAGCTCATGATTAGAAAGACCTTTGAACTTGCCAGGAAATACTTGCGAGCTCAGTAGGTTAGTGAACATGTCTCCCAGCAGTGGTGTTTAATAAATTAAATTATCCAATACATTTCTTTGTATTGCCTAGCTACCATTGGGCTCAGAAAGCTATTTAAGTCTGTAAGAAATGGAAAGGCCACACACCAGAAAAAGTACTCATTTAGGAGTCTAGATAATTTAAAGCACAGTACTTTCCAGTTGGGACATGTTTAGAGAAATAAACTAAACCACTTTAGGTTAGCAGAAAATAAGACAAGTGTCTGGGTTATAAAAGGTCTTATTTTGGAAAGCCTTAGTCAAAAAAATGCAGGTCTGACTATTCTTTGCTGTAAGAACACATTGTATCAGTCAAATATACAGTTGATATTCAAAATAATGATGGTGTTTCTACAACCCCTTAGTAAAACTGCCAAATTGGTGGCAAATAAGTAGCATATAGCACACATATCAACTACACTATTGGCACAAAAAGATCGGGACACAACTGTTAATAATTGAATTCAGATTTTTCATCAGTCCCATTACCACAGATGTATAAAATCAAGCACATAGTCATACAGTGTGACTTTACAAACATTTGTGAAACAATAGGTCATTCTAAGACATCTCCGAATTTAAGCATAGTACTGTAATAGGATGTAACCGGTCAGTTTGTGAAACTTCTTCCCTCCTAAATATTCCTTGATCAACTGAGAGTGGTATTATTGAAACATGTAAGCATTTAGGAACCACAGCAATTGATCCATGTGGTAGACGACGTGAAGTTACTGAGCGGGGTCATTGGGTGCTGAGTGCATAAATGTCACCAACATTACCTGCCGATTACTTATCAGCCTCATATGCAAAAATATTAAAAGTCACAGAAAATCCCCTTAATGTCTATGGATTCAGAATGGGATGTCAAAAAACCTCCTGCAGGTGTAATGTCTAGATGTCACAAAATTGTTGTCTATATATTATTCTGTGTAAGGCCCTAGTAACTAGAGATGAGCGGTGTTCGACTAGAACTGTTCGCCAATCTCAAATTCGAGCTGTTTTGGGTGGTGTTCGAGTTGTTCGACGAACCCGAACGATTTGCAAAAAATTCGGCTGTTCGAGGTTATGTTCGATAACTGTTGGTGCACCAAAAGCGTGTCCTGCATGTCTGGCGCTATTTAGAGCACCAATCATGCAGGGATTGTCTGCCACTCACTGTAATGCCACAGCCATGGTGGTTGTGGCATTACAGTGATTGCCCAAATCGATGGGAACAGTGCTCACAGTGAAACATGAAAAGCCGGCAATTCAGCAGCGGCATACACCGGTACCCGACAATTTAGAACCGAAAGAATAGAGAATCACACATAGATTAGATAGATAGAAATATGTCAGTCACACATATAAGAAGCACAGTGACAGTGTTGCTTACTGTACTTGTCATTTAGTGTAAAGGATTTATTAAAAAAAATAATAGTGTTTTCATGCACCGTCTCTTTAAAAAAGCCGGCCGGCAATTCAGCATCTGTACCCGACAATTTAGAATAGAAGGAATAGAGAATCACACATAGATTAGATAGATAGAAACATGTCAGTCACATATATATGAAGTACTGTGACAGTGTTGCTTACTGTACTTGTCATTTACTGCAAAGGATTTATTAAAAAAAATAATAGTGTTTTCATGCACCGTCTCTTTAAAAAAGCCGGCCGGCAATTCAGCATCTGTACCCGACAATTTATAACAGACAGAATAGAGCTTCAAACATAGATTAGATAGATAGAAACATGTCAGTCACATATATAATAAGTACAGTGACAGTGTTGGTTACTGTACTTGTCATTTAGTATTAAAATAAAGGATTTATTATTAAAAAAAATTGGCGTGGGGTTCCCCGTAATTTTAGTCTCTAGCGGAGGTTAAGCAGACAGCTGGGGCAGATGTTTGAAGCCTGGGAAGGGGGTAATACCCACGGAGCTTCCCAGGCTACTAATATCAGCCCCCAGCTGAATACCTAGCCTTTACTAGCTATTAAAATGGAGGACCCCCCCCAAAAAAATGACGTGGGGGTCCCCCCTAATTTAATAGCTAGCAAAGGCTAGGCAGACAGCTGGGGGCTGATATTAATAGCCCAGGAAGGGAACCATGAATATTGGCCCCCTCCCAGGCTAGAAACACCAGCCGTCAGCCGCCCCAGAAATGGCGCATCCATAGGATGCGCCAATTCTGGCACTTAGCCTCGCTCTTCCACGCTGCCCTGGTGCGGTGGCAGGGGGTAATAGGGTTGGGGTTGATGTCAGCTTATAATGCCAGCTGACATCAAGCCCAGGTTAGTAATGGAGAGGCGTCTATAAGACACCCCCATTACTAACCCCATAGTCAAAGTTAAAAGAAAACACAAACACCCAGAATAAAGTCCTTTAATTGAAATAAAGACACATTCCTTTATTGTTCTAAATTAAACCATACTTACCGTCACGCCCATTCCAGCTGAAGCCAACGATCTCCTGCAATAAAAGAAAAATAATAAAGCAACCTCATCCTTACCTTTCCATGGTTCCCACGACAGCTTCAGCTCTGCTACATCGAGATAACAGGCTGGACCGCAGCAGAACGCTGCCATCCAGCCTGTCATCCCGCAGACACTGAGAAGCGCAGGCATGCTTGCGCTCTGCAGTGTCTGGCTGTGACGGCATAAAGATGAAACGAGTTCATGTCCAATGAACTCGGCGCACCTCATGCACGTCACTGACAGCGTGGGAGAATTCTCCTGCACTCAGCACTTCAGCGTGAGAATTCTCCCACGCTGTCAGTGACGTGCATGAGGTCAGCTGAGTTCATTGGACATGAATGAGCTCACCTCATGCACGTCACTGACAGCGTGGGAGAATTCTCACGCTGTAGCGCTGAGTGCAGGAGAATTTTCCCACGCTGTCAGTGACGTGCATGAGGTGAGCTGAGATCATTGGACATGAATGAGCTCACCTCATGCACGTCACTGACAGCGTGGGAAAATTCTCCTGCACTCAGCGCTTCAGCGTGAGAATTTGTGACGGCATAAAGATGAGACAAGCTCATGTCCAATGAACTCGGCGCACCTCATGTACGTCACTGACAGCGTGGGAGAATTTTCACGCTGAAGTGCTGAGTGCAGGAGAATTCTCCCACGCTGTCAGTGACGTGTATGAGGTGCGCCGAGTTCATTGGACATGAGCTTGTCTCATCTTTATGCCGTCACAGCGAGACACTGAGGAGCGCAAGCATGCCTGCGCTTCTGAGTGTCCGCGGGATGACAGGCTGGATGGCAGCGTTCTGCTGCAGTCCAGCCTGTCATCTCGATGTAGCAGAGCTGAAGCTGTCGTGGGAACCATGGAAAGGTAAGGATGAGGTTGCTTTATTATTTTACTTTTATTGCAGAAGACATTGGCTTCAGCTGGAATGGGCGTGACGGTAAGTATGGTTTAATTTAGAACAATAAAGAATTGTGTGTTTATTTCAATTAAAGGACTTTATTCTGGGTGTTGTGTTTTTTTAAATACTTTACTAGAAATTCATGGTGGTCATGTCTAATATTGGCGTGACCCCATGAATTTCGGGCTTAGGGCCAGCTGATAATGCCAAGCTGGCCTTAACCCCTTTATTACCCAGTGAGCCACCGCACCAGGGCCCTGGATGAGTTGGGTACAGCGCCAGAAGATGGCGCTTCTATGAACGCGCCATTTTCTGGGGCGGCTGCGGACTGCAATATGCAGCGGGTGGGGTCCAGAAAGCTTGGGCCTCCCTGCGCTGCAGATTCCAGCCCCCAGCTGCCTAGTTGTACCTGGCTGGGCACAAAAATAGGGCGAAGCCCCACGCATTTTTTTTTTAAATTATTTCATGAAATTCATGGAATAATTAAGAAAAAAAGGGCTTCCCTATATTGTTGTGTCCAACCAGGTACAAATAGGCAGCTGGTGGTTGGGGGCAGCCCGTTCCTGCCTGCTGTACCTGACTGGACACAAATATAGGGCGAAGCCCCACGTCAATTTTTTTTAAATTATTTCAGGAAATTCATGAAATAATGAAAAAAAAATTGATGTGGGGCTTCGCCCTATATTTGTGTCCAGTCAGGTACAGCAGGCAGGAACGGGCTGCTCCCAACCACCAGCTGCCTATTTGTACCTAGCCGGACACAACAATATAGGGAAGCCCTTTTTTTCTTAATTATTCCATGAATTTCATGAATTTAAAAAAAAAAAACGTGGAGCTTCGCCCTATTTTTGTGTCCAGCCAGGTACAACTAGGCAGCTGGGGGCTGGAATCTGCAGCGCAGGGAGGCCCAAGCTTTCTGGGCCCCACCCGCTGCAAATTGCAGTCCGCAGCCGCCGCGGAAAATGGCGCGTTCATAGAAGCGCCATCTTCTGGCGCTGTACCCAACTCATCCAGGGCCCTGGTGCGGTGGCTCACTGGGTAATAAAGGGGTTAAGGCCAGCTTGGCATTATCAGCTGGCCCTAAGCCCGAAATTCATGGGGTCACGCCAATATTAGACATGACCACCATGAATTTCTAGTAAAGTATTTAAAAAAAACACAAACACCCAGAAAAAAGTCCTTTAATTGAAATAAACACACAATTCTTTATTGTTCTAAATTAAACCATACTTACCGCCACGCCCATTCCAGCTGAAGCCAATGATCTCCTGCAATAAAAGTAAAATAATAAAGCAACATCATCCTTACCTTTCCATGGCTCCCACGACAGCTTCAGCTCTGCTACATCGAGATGACAGGCTGGACCGCAGCAGAACGCTGCCATCCAGCCTGTCATCCCGCAGACACTGAGAAGCGCAGGCATGCTTGCGCTACTCAGTGTCTGGCTGTGACGGCATCCAGATGAGCCGAGGTCATGTCCAATGAACTCGGCTCACCTCATGCACGTCACTGACAGCGTGGGAAATTTCTCACGCTGAAGCGCTGAGTGCAGGAGAATTTTCCCACGCTGTCAGTGACGTACATGAGGTGAGCCGAGTTCATTGTCGGCTCATCTGGATGCCGTCACAGTCAGACACTGAGGAGCGCAAGCATGCCTGCGCTTCTCAGTGTGTGCGGCATGGCAAGCTGGATGGCAGCGTTCTGCTGCGGTCCAGCCTGTCATCTCGATGTAGCAGAGCTGGAGCTGTCCTGGGAACCATGGAAAGGTAAGGATGAGGTTGCTTTATTATTTTTCTTTTATTGCAGGAGATCGTTGGCTTCAGCTGGAATGGGCGTGATGGTAAGTATGGTTTAATTTAGAACAATAAAGAATTGTGTCTTTATTTCAATTAAAGGACTTTATTCTGGGTGTTTGTGTTTTTTTTTTAACTTTGACTATGGGGTTAGTAATGGGGGTGTCTTATAGACGCCTCTCCATTACTAACCTGGGCTTGATGTCAGCTGGCATTATAAGCTGACATCAACCCCAACCCTATTACCCCCTGCCACCGCACCAGGGCAGCGTGGAAGAGCGAGGCTAAGTGCCAGAATTGGCGCATCCTATGGATGCGCCATTTCTGGGGCGGCTGAGGGCTGGTGTTTCTAGCCTGGGAGGGGGCCAATATTCATGGTTCCCTTCCTGGGCTATTAATATCAGCCCCCAGCTGTCTGCCTAGCCTTTGCTAGCTATTAAATTAGGGGGGACCCCACGTCATTTTTTTGGGGGGGTCCTCCATTTTAATAGCTAGTAAAGGCTAGGTATTCAGCTGGGGGCTGATATTAGTAGCCTGGGAAGCTCCGTGGGTATTACCCCCTTCCTAGGCTTCAAACATCTGCCCCAGCTGTCTGCTTAACCTCCGCTAGAGACTAAAATTACGGGGAACCCCACGCCAATTTTTTTTAATAATAAATCCTTTATTTTAATACTAAATGACAAGTACAGTAACCAACACTGTCACTGTACTTATTATATATGTGACTGACATGTTTCTATCTATCTAATCTATGTGTGAAGCTCAATTCTGTCTGTTATAAATTGTCGGGTACAGATGCTGAATTGCCGGCCGGCTTTTTTAAAGAGACGGTGCACGAAAACACTATTATATTTTTTAATAAATCCTTTACACTAAATGACAAGTACAGTAAGCAACACTGTCACTGTACTTCGTATATATGTGGCTGACATGTTTCTATCTATCTAATCTATGTGTGATTCTCTATTCCTTCTATTCTAAATTGTCGGGTACAGATGCTGAATTGCCAGCCGGCTTTTTTAAAGAGACGGTGCATGAAAACACTATTATTTTTTTTAATAAATTCTTTGCAGTAAATGACAAGTACAGTAAGCAACACTGTCACAGTACTTCATATATATGTGACTGACATGTTTCTATCTATCTAATCTATGTGTGAAGCTCTATTCTGTCTGTTATAAATTGTCGGGTACCGCTGCTGAATTGCCGGCCGGCTTTTTTAAAGAGACGGTGCACGAAAACACTATTATATTTTTTAATAAATCCTTTACTCTAAATGACAAGTACAGTAAGCAACACTGTCACTGTACTTCATATATATGTGACTGACATGTTTCTATCTATCTAATCTATGTGTGATGCTCTATTCCTTCATGTCTAAATTGTCGGGTACCGGTGTATGCCGCTGCTGAATTGCCGGCCGGCTTTTTTAAAGAAAGCGTCTTCTGAGCAGTTTGTCAGCTTTTGGACACCTTTGAAGGTGTTTTCTATGTGTTCCTATGTGTTCTTGTTTGCCTGCCATTGGTTTTAACGGTGTTCGACGGTGTTCTAAGGTGTTCGACGAACAGTTCGACGAACAGTTCCTCGAACATCCCGGTGTTCGACGAACCGAACCGAACCCGAACACTACGGGGGTGGCTCAACACTACTAGTAACCAAAGCACCACAATATGCAATTTAGACTAATAGTACAGCAGATTTTTCCCAAAAAGTTGTATTAGAAGATTTGTAACATGTTGAAATTTTATGTAAAATTAATATGAACTAATTTTAATTTAACATCTTACATGTATGGTCATTAGTGATGAGCGAGCACTAAAATGCTCGGGTACTCGTTGTTCGGGTCGAGCAAATTGGAATGCTCGAGTGCTCGGTCCGAGTAACGAGCCCAATGTACAGTAAGCCTATGGAAAACTTGAGCATTTTTCCGGCGGCTCCCCTTGGCGGTCTGCAGAGGGCCTAAAAATTGTCCAAATCGATGGGAACAGTGCTCAAATGACATGGGAACAGCATGGGGAAGACCCCTGGAAGCATTTCTGACTCCCAGGTCACTGCTGTCAACAATGTTGTCAGAGGTATGACGTCACTTTTACAGACTCAAAATAAAATATACAAAAACGAAACCAAAATGGATTTTCCTGGGAAAAATGTTAAGGAACATCCTTTCCGGGGTAATGACATGTATATAAGGCAAAATAAATAACCAAAAGCAAAAATGGTCCTCCACACCTTGGTCTATGTTCACACGTAGCATTTTTGATGCGTTTTTGCACTTTTGCATTGCTTTCAACGATGAAAAATGCATTCACTGGGAAATGTCATTTTAACATTTTACTACCTTATCTGGCCATGTGGTGTGTGAGACATAATCAGACACATCCTGTTTCATTTATGAAAGAGGGACTCTGAAAGTCACAAACACTATTTTTATAGGGACATCAGGCAGCCTTAACTATTCTTAAAAGGCCGGCTATGCTTTGTTGTTACCATTATTAAAGAGTGGGTCTCCTATGCTGTTATTGCGTATGCAGTGACTGCAAGGGCTGCCAAAAATTTGGACGCACACCAATACCCATTTGAAGAGACATAAAGGAGGATCTCAGTAAAAAAATGTTCCCATTATAAAGAAGTGGGTCTCCTATAGTGGTAAAGCCCGTGCAGGGACTGCAAGGGCTGCCAAAATTTGGGAAAAACCCCAATACCAATTTAAAGACACATAGAGCTGGGCCACAGTAATGACATGTTCCCATTAGAAAGGAGTAGGTCCCCCATACTGTTTGCCTATGCAGTAAATGCCACGGCTGCCAAAAATTTGGAGGAACTCCAATGTCCCTTGCAAGAGATGTAGAGGTCGGAGGGTCTCCTGAAAACAATGTTCCCATTTTTAGGAAGTGGTTCTCCCATACTGTTTGCCTATGCAGTGAATGCATTGGCTGCCAAAAATTTGGAGGAACTCCAATGCCCCTTGCAAGGGACGTAGAGGTCAGAAGGCCTCCTGAAAACAATGTAAATAGACAAAATCAGGAAACTCATACCCATGTCTGGGTGCGAAGACAGAGGTGCATGGGAATACAGTTAGACCTCCCAAAAAAAGACACTGTATTTGAGTTTATGTTACGCTGCTATCATTCGGTGGTGTTGAGAAGTCTGACCCAATCCAGCCCTTGTTCATTTTTATAGGAGTCAGCCTGTCAGCATTTTCAGTTGACAGGCGGATGCGCCTATCGGTTATAATTCCACCAGCGGCACTAAAAACCCGCTCTGACAAAACGGTAGCGGCAGGGCAGGCCAGGACCTCCAAGGCATAGAGAGCAAGTTCATGCCATATGTCCAGCTTGGATACCCAATAATTATAAGGCACAGAGGAATCACGCAGGACGTTGGTATGGTTGGCAAGGTACTCCCTCAGCATTTTCCGAAACTTTTATCTACTTTGGAGAGTGCACCGCGCCTAAGGGCCTGTGCAATGGTAGGGTCTGAGAAAACTATCCAAGAACTTTGACAGTGTTCCCCTGCCTCTGCTGGAATGCATTTGTGTCTCTCTCACCTGTACTCCTTGGTTGTCCAACAATGTCTGACCTCTGCCACCAGCGTTTTCAGATGGGAATTTTTTTAACAATTTCGCAACAAGGGCATTCTGGTACTGCCCCATTTTATTAGGCCTGTCCGGCAAGGCAATAAGAGCCAGAAAGTTCTCCTTGTAGCATGGGTCTTGAAGTGTCACCAACCAGTAATGACTGTCACCCAAAATTTGGGCAACGTTAGTAAAGGCAGCGCAAAATAAATTCAGCCATGTGTGCCAGTCTGCAAAGAGGCAAGACTTCCGTGTCAAAGAGGACAACTGACCATGCTCTCCTCCTCATCCTCCTCTTCCTCCTCCTCCCTGTCCTCAGGCCATCCACGCTGAACAGAAGGTATGACAGTTGTGCAGGTGGTACAGTCTATAGCGCAGGAAACTAGCTCTTGTTCTTCCTCCTCCTCATTGTCACCCAATCCACATTGGGATGGGATGAGGCTGGGCTGTGTGGAATCTCCCTGTATGGTTACTTGCTCCATCTCATAGTGCCCCACCTGCAATTCATCCTCTTAAATTAAGAGCAGAGAGCATTTTAGAAGACAGAGAAGTGGGATGGTGTTGCTAATTATGGTGTCATCGCCGCTCACCATCTTGGTGGACTCCTCAAAGTTTTGGAGTATGGTACAGACGTCTGACATCCATGTCCACTCTTGAGGTCTTATGTGTGGAGTCTGAATTGAATACTGACAGCCGTGTTGATGCTGGTAGTCAACAACTTCCCTCTTCTGCTCACAAATCCTTCCCAACATACGCAATGTAGAGTTCCAACGCTTGGGGACATCGCACACCAGTAAGTGAGCTGAAAGCTCCAAATGCTGTTGAAGCACGGCAAGGGCGGCGGAAGCTGTAGCTGACTTTCTAAAATGGGCACACACGCGGCGCACGTTGACAAGCAGATCTGGGTAGTTTTTGAGAAACCGCTGAACCATGAGGTTAAGCACATGAGCCAGCATGGTACGTGTGTGAGCTCACCTCGCTTTAGAGCCGCCACCAGGTTGAAGCCATTGTCACACACGACCATGCCTGGCTGTAGGTTCTGCGGCTCAGCCACAGATCTGCCTGCTCTTTCAGAGCTGTCCACAACTCTTCAGCGGTGTGTGGTTTGTCACCTAAGCATATTAGCTTCAGCACAGCCTATTGCCGCTTGGCCGAGGCAGTGCTTCCAGCTTCTGACTGATGTGGTCATTTCGGAGATGGAGGCTGAAGAGGAGGAGGAGGTGCAGGAGCTGTAGAATGTGGGGGCAACCCTGATTGACCCGGGGCCCGCAATCTTCGGCGTCGGGAGGACGTGTTCCGTCCCAAGGTCCGACTGGGTCCTGGCTTCCACTATATTAACCCAGACGCTGTTTCTGGACCCTGGGGTTCGGTCCACTTAGTAGGGTGCTTTGCTACCATGTGCCTGATCATGCTGGTGGAGGTCAGGCTGCTAGTTTTGCTACCCCTGCTGATGCTGGCCTGACAGGTGGTGCAAATGGCCTTTTTGGGGTTATCTGCAGAGTCTTTAAAAAACAACCAGACTTGGGAAGACCTAACAGTTGTACTGGCAACTTCCGTCATGTTGGTGTTATGGGGAACACTTTCCCGCCTTGTGTCTGGGGCCACCACACTGCTTCTTCCTGCCTGTTGTAGCGCTACTCCTCCCTCCCCCTGTGTGCTGCTGTCCTCACTCTGCATGTCCTCCTGCCAGATTGGGTCAGTTACTATATCATCCACTACCTCGTCTTCCACTTCCGCTCCCTGGTCCTCCTCCTGACTTTCTGGCAATTGTGTCTCATCATCATCATCATCCACCTCTTGCGACAGTAATTCCACTTTACCACCGTTGCCTTCGTGTGACCGTGGCTGCTCAAATATTTGGGCATTGGTACACGTGTTCTCCTCTTGACTCACTTGAAGCTGGCCGGGCGAGAGGCCCGAATCTACAAATGGAAAAGTGAACAGCTCTTCTGAGTGTCCAAGTGTGGGATCAGTTGTCTCTGGGCACTCGGCATGGTGGGAGGAAGGAGGATCAGGGTGAGGAATATGCAGTCAAGACTCACTGCTACTGAGACTTAACTGTGTGGAAGACACTTGACCGTGTGGTAATGGTGGTGGCAAAGTGACTGGAAGCATTATCTGCTATCCAACCAACAACCTTTTGACATGGCTCTGGGTTCAATAGTGGTGTGCGCGGTCCCCTAGCAATTGGGACAGGAAGGTCGGGCAACAAGATGTTGGTGTTTGTTGTGGCACAATTTCAGCTTGCCCATGGCCTCAGCATGCACCATCACCATCACGTCCACTTCCACGTCCCTTGCCATGCACCTTGCCTATATTAAATGGAGGACAATATTTTTCACGTTCACTAGAAATGGCTGATTTTGGAACGCAGTTATATGTGATAAGTCTGACAGAGAACCATGGTTTTAAATAGCAGGCCTGTAATTTACTAATATTATTCTACACAGAGACCTAGTGTGAATAGCTTGACCAACACACTGCAACAGAATAGAAAAGGAGGCCAATATTTTCCAGGTTCAGTTCAAATTTCTGGATTTTTATCGCTGAAATAAGGAACAGATCTGGCTGTATTCTGCAGTGCTAACAAGCAAATGGAGCAGAAAAAATGTGTACTCTGGATAGCTTTTTAAGCAAATAACCAGGATTAAGATAAAAAACAATTGCCTTGGCCCCTAATACCTCGAGCTATGTCTACAAATATCTGTAAGAACAGCAACAGCAGGAACTTGCTATGGACCCTCTTGCACTATATGCACTGCAGTCTGCCACATACAATGCCTGCCTGCCTAACTCCTGCTATCACCTTCACCACAGAAAATGTGCACCTGGATTAGTCCTCAGAAGGACTGTTAGTTCAGATGGATATATAGATATATGTTGTGAAATACCTATACTAACTCTAAACAAGCAAATCTTTCCCTGATTCAGCAGCAGCTCTCCCTACTCTGCCTGATTCCGGGGTAGACTGTGATGAGCATAGTGGCGCCAGGCCTTATATAGACCTGATGACGCTGTGCAGCCAGCCAATCACTGTAATGCCCACAACCAACATGGCTACAGTATTACAGTGCATGACAAGCAATCCCTGCATGTTCATTTGCTCTCAAAATAGCGCCAAACATGCAGGGCGGGGACCAGAGTTCCCGCCCAAGCAACCCAGAAATACTCGCCGAGCACTGTGATGCTCGGGAGAGTATCGAGCAGTGGTGAGCACGTTCGGTCATCACTAATGGTCATCTATACATTGCAGGCATCAGTGATATCTTATCAGTAGTGATATGATATGTCATGGAATGAAGTTTAGCAGTAAGTGGGATAAATTAAAAATGAAAGCGCATATAGTAAAGTTTTTGATTTTTTTCTCAGTTTCTCTTAGTTTTTGGAAAATGTCAATAGAGCAGGCAGCCCCTGTACACAATACATTAGAAAACAGAATGCAGCAGGAAAAGATGGTCCTCCTGGTCTTGCCAGACTTTGTGAACTGTCATGCAGTGATGACTAGAGATGAGCGTTGTTCTACTCGAACTGTTCGCCAATCTCAAATTCGAGCTTGTTTGGGCGGTGTTCGAGCCGGTCGGCGAACACGAACAATTTGAGAAAAATTCGGCTGTTCGAGGTTATGTTCGATAACTGTTCGTGCACCAAAATCATAACTGGATTTTTTCTCAGTAATGATGAAAATTAATGTTAATACGCAGTTTGAGTGTACAGCGGGGCGGGGGGAGGGGCAGGGGATGGATCTCTGCAGGAACAATGAAGATCTCCATTTTTTTTTCTCTTTCCCGCATTTGCAGTGGGGAGGTGCAATCTGTCAGCCTATCAGCAGCGCACACACGGAGCGAAGTGCTTTTTTTCACACAAGCAAGGGCATGTGTGATTGGCAGTGTATGTCACATGTCCTTGCCCTATAAGACCAAGCCATTTTCCCCGTCGCCACCATTTTCTCACTGCTGCAGCTGCGTGTTAGACGGCACCGCTGTTGCTGTGTGCGCTATACCTTGTTAATTTCAAGCCAATTTTCGCACAAATATACAGATAGCTTGGGAGTAGGGAATAGTTGTGATTGCAGTCCTTTTAAGGACTAGGTTACAGCATTTCCTACGACTTTTATCAAGCAGGTCTGTGCTCTTAAATAGATAGATTGTGGGAGTAAAGACTAATTGTAATTGGAGTCCTTTTCAGGACTAGGTTACATGAGTTCCTATCAGTTTTTGCCAGGCAGGTCTGTGCCAGTGCTGTGCAAGTTTTTTTCACAGCATTTGGCTGAATCTAGCAAAGCTAATCCTTTTTGGCCTATTGCAGAGTGTGTTAGTCAGTGGAGTAGCCTATCTGTGTTGCAAGATATACCACCTGTGTATAGAATACCAATTTTTTTACTGCACCTAGTGAAGTAAAATCTTTTGGGCATAGCATCATTCTATTAGTCCATCTATACTGACCTCCATCAGGTTGCAAACTGAATATAATTTTTTTCTGCATCTAGCTCTGAAAAAATATTTGGGCTTCTAGCAGTGTGTGGGACTTGGTCTATTAGTCCATCTATACTGACCTCCATCAGGTTGCAAATTAAAAATAATTTTTTTCTTCATTTAGCTCTGAAAAAATATTTGGGCTTCTAGCAGTGTGTGGGACTTGTTCTATTAGTCCTTCTATACTGACCTCCAGCAGGTTGCAAATTGAATATAATTTTTTTCTGCATCTAGCTCTGAAAAAATATTTGGGCTTCTAGCGGTGTGTGGGACTTGGTCTATTAGTCCATCTATACTGACCTCCATCAGGTTGCAAATTAAAAATAATTTTTTTCTGCATCTAGCTCTGAAAAAATATTTGGGCTTCTAGCAGTGTGTGGGACTTGGTCTATTAGTCCATCTATACTGACCTCCATCAGGTTGCAAATTAAAAATAATTTTTTTCTTCATTTATCTCTGAAAAAATATTTGGGCTTCTAGCAGCGTGTGGGACTTGTTCTATTAGTCCATCTATACTGACCTCCATCAGGTTGCAAATTAAAAATAATTTTTTTCTGCATCTAGCTCTGAAAAAATATTTGGGCTTCTAGCAGTGTGTGGGACTTGGTCTATTAGTCCATCTATACTGACCTCCATCAGGTTGCAAATTAAAAATAATTTTTTTCTTCATTTAGCTCTGAAAAAATATTTGGGCTTCTAGCAGTGTGTGGGACTTGTTCTATTAGTCCTTCTATACTGACCTCCAGCAGGTTGCAAATTGAATATAATTTTTTTCTGCATCTAGCTCTGAAAAAATATTTGGGCTTCTAGCAGTGTGTGGGACTTGGTCTATTAGTCCATCTATACTGACCTCCATCAGGTTGCAAATTAAAAATAATTTTTTTCTGCATCTAGCTCTGAAAAAATATTTGGGCTTCTAGCAGTGTGTGGGACTTGGTCTATTAGTCCATCTATACTGACCTCCATCAGGTTGCAAATTGAATAAAAAAAATTTCTGCATCTAGCTCTGAAAAAATATTTGGGCTTCTAGCGGTGTGTGGGACTTGGTCTATTAGTCCATCTATACTGACCTCCATCAGGTTGCAAATTGAAAATAATTTTTTTCTGCATCTAACCCAGCCAATAGTTTTGGCCTAATACCACAGTTTGGCCACTCAGCTCTGCTCGGTTACCATCCATTGTTTTTTTGTGCAAACAACTCCAGAGTTGTGAATTAGTTAACCACCAAAATGAGTGGAAAAAGGCCTGCTGCTGGTGGAAAGGGGAATAGGCGTGTTGGGAAGGGGAAAAAAGGTTGTGTCCGTGGGGTAGGTGCAGAAGAAAGACCATCTTCCAGCCAAACTAAAATGTCTACTTCTTTTAGCGGACAATGTGATAAGATCCCTTTCTTACGGCCACGCCAATCGCTACAAATTCCAGATGAGGCACAAAAACAGCAGGTGCTTCAACGGATATCAAGTGCTCCTTTAAGTGGGCTCTCCTCCACATCAACTTCAACATCACAAATACTCCAGTCCTCAAAGGTGTCACCCAAATCGCACTTGCTTCCTCACAGCTCCCAAATCTCCAGCTGCCCGTCTGAGTATGAGGTAGAACAGATGGTTGAGTCTGCAGAGCTGTTTACTCATACTATAGCCTGGGAATCAGAGGTCGACTCCAGCGCTTCTGTGAATCCAGACGAGGAAATGATCTGCACTGATGCCCAGAATCTTTATGAGTCGGATCCAGGACCAGACGCAGAAGGTTCTGACCATAATGTAGACCCTCATTCCCAAACTGTAACTCCTGTTGGTGGAGACAATGAGGAAGACGATGATAAGACTCAAATACCTGATTGGAGCGACAACTTTAGTTTTTTGTCAGGGCAGGAACAGGTTGGCTCTGAGGACGACGGGTGTGATAACGCACAGGGTGATGATGATGAGGTCGGAGATCCCACTTACTGTCAACCCACAGTCAGCCAAGAGATGAGGTCAGCAGAGGAGGTGGAGGAAGATGCTAGTGACGACGAGGTCAGGTTGCGCCTTCCTGGACAGAGACGTAGTACTGGAAGCACGTCAACAACTGCATCCTCAAACACAACTCTGCCTCTCACCACAAGTCGTGGTGGCTCTTCAGGTCGCATGGGTGCTAAGCCTTGCATAGCCTGGGCATTTTTTCAGATCGATAAAGATGACCCAACTCGTGTTATCTGTAACATTTGTCAGCAAAAGCTAAGTAGAGGCCAAAAAATACATAGTTTGAGTACTTCATGCATGAACCGGCACATGGACATGAAGCATAAGTTCCAGTGGGAAGCTCAGTGTGCTACAATGCGGCCTAGCCGGCCGGGCCAACCACCGTCTGCCATATCTTGTGCATCCGCGGCCTCTTCATCCTCTGTGACTGGGGGGACAGCAGTCACACCTGTTTTGGGGCGCAGACCTGCCACCTCTTTACCCGCAACAGCCAGCGTGATTGGCAGGTCATCATTTTCTTTGGAGGTGGTAACACCAGCTGGTCTTGAGTGCTGTCCGACATCGATAGCACCACCTTTGGATCAAGGCAACCTAACATGTCCGCCTGCATCTTCCTCACAGACCGGCAGTTTGCCGGGGACACCCTTATCAACCCCGTCTAAGCACAATAGCCAGCCCTCGGTCCCTCAGATGTGGACAAGTAAAAGACCATTTCCTCCTAGCCATGAGAAAGCTAAGAGGTTGAATTTCACCATCTGCAAGCTCTTGGCTACAGAAATGCTGCCTTTCCGCCTGGTGGACACAGAGGATTTTCGAGACCTTATGTCCGTCGCAGTGCCCCAGTACCAGATGCCCAGTCGGCACTACTTCTCAAAGAAAGGTGTGCCTGCGCTCCACCAGCATGTCGCACACAACATCACCGCTTCTTTGAGAAACTCTGTGTGTGACAGGGTGCATTTCACCACAGACACTTGGACGAGTAGGCATGGACAGGGGCGTTACATGTCGCTGACTGGGCACTGGGTAACTATGGTGACAGCAGGACAAGGGGCTGCTGTCCAAGTCTTGCCGTCCCCACGAGTTGTGCGTCAATCCTCTTTATGTCAAAGTTCCTCCACTGCTTCTGCCTCCTCAACCTCCTCTCGGTCTTCCACCTGCACCCAAAGCCTGTCTGGTCATTCCACAAGCTTTCTAACTGCGCAGAAGGGATCCTGCACACCTCCTTACTATGCTGGCAGTAGGGCTCAACGTCATCAGGCGGTTTTTACATTGAAATGTCTGGGAAATGTGAGTCACACAGCTGAGGAGTTGTGGTCAGCTCTGGAGAACCAATTTCATGAATGGTTGTCTCCACTGGACCTGAAACCAGGGAAGGCCGTGTGCGACAATGCTGCAAACCTGGGTGCGGCCCTTCGCCGGGGCAATGTCACACACGTGCCTTGTATGGCTCACGTGTTGAACCTGGTTGTCCAGCAATTTTTAGCCCACTATCCCAGACTAGATGGCCTTCTGCAGAGGGCACGGTCGCTGTGTGCTCACTTCCGCCGTTCGCATCCCGCAGCTCAGCGACTTACATCTCTACAGAAGTCGTTGGGCCTGCCACTTCACCGGCTAAAATGCGATGTGCCTACCCGGTGGAATTCAACTCTGCACATGTTGCAGCGACTGTGGCAGAACCGACAAGCCCTGGTGCAATACGTTCTGACGTATAGCCTGGGCCAACGAGATTCAGAGGTGGGGCAAATCACGCTGGAGGAGTGGTCTCAGATCAGGGACCTATGCACCCTTCTGCACAGTTTTGAAATGGCGACGAAGATGTTTAGTGCAGCATGACTATTCCGGTGATTTACATGCTGGAGCACATGTTAAACAGAATTCGGAGTCAGGTGGTGGCACAAGAGGAGGTGGAGGAAGTAGAGGAGGAGGAGTTGTATGCGGAAGGGCTAACATCTGCAAGGTCCAGACGGTCGGCAGCACCAAGGCGGCAGGCATGTGAGGGTGGGGGAGATGATTTTACCAGGGCGCATGGTAGCAGCCAAACTAGTGAGGAAGGTGCAGGAGCCCAGGAAGAAGTGGAGGACGAACTGATGGAAGACTCATCAGATGAGGGAGACCTTGATCACATTTCTGTTGTGCGAGGTTGGGGGGAGAGGACAGAGGAAGGAAGCATGATTGTTACCTCGCCACCAACACAACAGGGACTTGGTGCTCCTGGATGCGCAACACACATGAGTGCCTTCTTGCTGCACTACCTGCAACATGACCCTCGAATTGTGAGAATTAGAAATAATCCTGACTACTGGGTTGCCACACTGTTAGATCCCCGGTACAAAAGTAAATTTGCAGAAATTATTCCTGCCATAGAAAGGGATGCACGCATGCAGGAGTATCAGCAGAGACTGTTGCAGAATCTTACATGTGCTTTTCCACAAAATACCAGTGGTTCACGTAGTGAATCTTACAGTTCTAACTTGCCAACCGTGGTCTGTATGGAATTGTTGAATAAAGGGCCCAAAATTAAGATAACATAGATGGGAGAGGTCTCTATGAATAGGAATTCCTAAGTATTTGATACCCTGTGAGGGCCAGGCAAAGGGAAAGTTGGACTGGATGGAATCCTATATGGATTTAGGGAGGGAGACATCGAGGGCCTCAGACTTCGCTGCATTGATTTTAAAATTTTACCATGTAACAAAGTGATCTATTTCAGCCATAACAGCAGGGATGGATATATGTGATTGAGTGATATATACTAGGACATCATCAGCAAATAGAGAGCACTTGTACTCGGTGCCTCCCACCTCAATCCACCTAATATTGGGGTTATGGCGAATTGATGAGAGCAGGTGCTCCGTCACTAGGATGTATAAGAGAGGGGACAGAGGACATCCCTGCCTTGTCCCATTGGTGATTGTGAAAGGTGATGAAAATGTTCTGACGCACCCCCTGGGCCTTGGGACACCCGGAGCCGGACCCTTTTTGGTGGATGCTGGTGGTTGTAGTCTTCGTGGCGGCGATCCGGTTCCGTGGCTCAGGGTGGTCAAACCAGTGGCGGAACTATTTATGTGGTTTTGATGTTTAAATGTCCGACTATGCCACCCGTGGATTGCGGTCAGAGTGAACCGCCGCTACAGGGCAGACCGCTAAGGCTGGTGTTGTGGGTGCAGCAGAGCGTAGCATAACTCCCCACGGGAGGAGTATAGCCTCAGGGCAGTGTATGCGGAGGATGGGGGTGATGGTGCAGGGCAGCAGCAGTAACGACACGGAGTCAGTGATGCAGTTCAGGGCCTTTACTCACAGTTCTTATTATCCAGACCACGTCTGCAGGTAACGGCTGCCCACGTCGTACTGTGCTCACCAGGTGAGGGGCTCAGACAACTCCCAGATAACTTTGGAGCGCTTCACAGGACCCCCTTTGTGTGTCCTTTGTCTGGCCTTTCTTACCAACACTTCTGTCCGGCTGCCTCGGGCCTCCTCTTGGTAAACTTGGCGCCAGTTTCCCTGACCCTATGTGGTGCCTTCCTAGCGGGTGGAGCAAGGGGCTGCGCCACATAAAATGTCAGAGCCTCCGGTTTCTAGCTGAGGGTCGTTTCCTGCCTCCACTAGTTCGGGGACCGGTCTCCCCCTTTGGCCTGACCCCTCCACGCAGGTGGATTCGGGCGTGCGGTGGCGACTCGCCCGTCCGCACCCCTGGGATCCCTTCATTCCTCGTTCCTGGAGCCTTCTCCGCTCCTCTTCCTTCCTTCTCCCTCTTGCAGGCCTGGGCCTCTGTTACTAGGCCCGCCTCCGGAGCAGAGCTCATGCAGAGCCCCTGCTCCCTGCCACTTCTGCTCAGACTTCTCTGCACTGAACTAAGATGGTGCCCACCTTTTATACTCCCTTCTCAATGCACCCAGGAACTGCTTCCTCCCTGCTCCTGCACTACAGGGTTCCCCTTCCTCAGTGTTCCCTCCCCCCACTCCAGCCAGGGACAGGGACTGTCGTGCCCATCTCAGGGGCATATTGGTCGCCCTGCCCCACGGCAATGTGGTGTAATGCATGCAGGTGTCGGGTCCTGATCCACACTCCATCCTTACCTGAGAGTGAGATATCACACCTCTGGGTGAGGTGCAATACGTCTGTAGCAACCGAGCCCTCAGGGTGCTACAGTTCCATTTATCTTCAGCCTAGGTGACGTATTGCGATACAGGGCCGTGATTTTGGCTATAAAAGGGTCCCCTAGACCCCTACCCCAAGCTCTTTGAGAGAATCATATATGGCGTGCCAGGAGACTCTATGGAATGCTTTCTCAGCATCCAATGAGAGTATCTAATTACAAATTTTTAACTGCATCTAGCCCAGGAAATACTTTGTGCCTAGTAGCAGTGTCTGCTAGTCAGCGGATTATCCCGGCTGTTAAGCAAGCTACACCACCTGTAGTTTAGACACTTAATTTTTTCAAAGGAAATGCTTCGGGACCACGGGATACTTAGTGAAGAGCATCAGGAGGCACCCCAAGGCATAGGGGCTGGGACTGGCAGTAGGATGCCTTGCGGTGGACAGCCGAGCTCGATCCTTATAAAAGCTTTTTAACTGCAGCAGCTTTAGTGGACGCTACTGGAGCTGGAATTACCGCGGCTGCTGGCATGAGACTTGCCCTCCAATAGATCCTTGTAAATGGATTTAAAGTGTATTCATTCAAATTAGAGAGACAATTTAAATTAAAAAGCTTAGAGCTGCCTCCACCACAGGGGGGCTCGCTCGACCCACCAGCGGACAGGCACCAGTATTGGGAGAGGGGGGCTGGCCGTCAGGGTTCACCGCGGCTCTGGCACAAACCCGGCGACACGGAGGTGGCACGGGCAGGAGCGGACTGGCCGTGTCGGCTTCTCACTTTTTGGATTTTAGAAGGGCATGACATGCCTATATCTGTGTCTCCCCCTCCTTTTACTCCTCCACCTCTTTTATTTTCGCATGACTATATGTACTTGTCACTTTTCCATGTGTTAGTTGTGTCTTCTGAGCAGTTTGTCAGCTTTTGGACACCATTGAAGGTGTTTTCTATGTGTTTCTATGTGTTTTTGTTTGCCTGCCATTGGTTTTAACGGTGTTCGAAGGTGTTCGACGAACAGTTCGACGAACAGTTCGGCGAACACACGGGTGTTCGACGAACCGAACCGAACTCGAACACTACGGGGGTGGCTCAACACTAGTGATGACGTGCCAACTACCAACACATAGCCGGCTCCTATGTCACATGCAGGTAGTGGGAACATCATTACTTCATGACAGCTAACAAAAGCCAATATACCATCACTGATTTACCTGTGAGTATCAGTTACAGTATTTTTTTTAATGTTATCAAACCCTCTCTGTTTTAGAAATCCTGATTGTGGCTATATTTTAGAAATACTAAACAGGCTCTGTTAAGGAATTGTTATTTTAGCCTTTTTCTAATAAAAACATCCATGTTCAAATAAAGTAGTGCTTGAAGACAAAACACATCTTCTGAAATTTATAGTTTCAGAAGTTCTGAATCAGAAACAGTCTCAAACCAATTGGGGCCACAACGTCTGCTGAAATTAATGTGATGTGTAAAGAAATGCTTGGGAGAAATGAAAAGGTTAAGTATTGAGTTCACACTGTGATGTCCAGTGAACGTCTAGTACAGAACGCAGTGTCTGATGTCTACCTGCACTGTGCTAGTGAGCTGAAAAGCATATTTCACAGTTTGATACTGTAGCACAAACAAGCTGAAACAATGGCTTACAATATATCCTGTAGCCAAGCACTCAATGAAGTACAAACTCTACAAAATGTTGTCACAACAGGAGCAATAAGGAATCGTATACATTAAACAGACAAAGAGGATATAAAAAGTCTGTGCACCCTGATAAAATGCCAAGTATTTCTCATGCAAAAAAAAATCATACCAAGATGAATAATTTCAGAACTTTTATTTGTTTAATGTCATCCATAATATATACAATACAATTGAAAAATAAAATTAAAACTTTTTGGGCAGAAAAGGAAAATAACAAACTAAAATAATATGGTTGCAATAATATGCACACCCTTAAACTAATACTTTCTTGAAGTACCATTTGAATTTATGACCGAAATTTAGTCTTTTTGGATAGGAGTCTATCAGCATGGCACATCTGGAATTGGCAAGCTTTGACCACTCTTATTTGTACTCTAAATTTATCAAATTATGAGGGTATTGCCTGTCTACACGCACTCTTCAGGTCACCCACAGATTTTCAATTGGGATCAGGTTTGGGATCTGGCAGGGCCATTCCGAAACTTTAATCTTCTTGTGGCAAAGCCATTCTTTTGTTGATTTGGAGGTATTCTTAACAGCCCTAAAGCATAAGTCTGCCTCCACCATGCTTCATTGCGGGTATGGTGTTCTTTTAGTGATGTGCATTGTTGGCTTTGTGCCAAATATACGTTTTGGAATTTTGGCCAAAAAGTTCAACCTTGGTCTCATCAGAACATAACATGTGTTTCCACATTCTTTTAGTAGACTTGGTGTAGATTTTGGCAAAACATAGCTGGGATTGGATTTGTTTCTTTGTAATAACATTTTGCCACCCTACCCCACAGGTCAGACATGTGAGCAAAATGGGAGATTGTTTTCTCATGCAGCACACATCTAGTACTTGCCAGAAATTCCTGCAGCTCCTTTGCTCCATGCTGCTATATTCCTCTTGGTAGTCTCCAGTAACAATTTTCTTCTTGCCTATTCATTAATTTTTGATGGACGTCCAGTTCTAGGTAATGTCACTGTTCTGTCAATTTTAAGTCACTTCTTTATGACAGTCTTCATAGTGTTCCATGGTATACCTAACACCTTGAACATTTTTTGTACCCTTCTGCTGACTGGGTACAGTCAACAATGAGATCCTCTTACTGTGTTGTAAGCTGTTTACAGACTATGGCTTTTGCTGTAAAATGCAACTAAGAAAACTTTGATGGCAGCTATGCACTGACTACTATATAACATGAGTTTAAGTGTAACTGGCTAATTCTGAACAAAACCACATCTCCAATTATAAGAGGGTGTTCACAATTATGCAACCACATTATTTTAGTTTTGTTATTTTTATTTTCACCCTCACCTTGTTCATCAATGGATTTGTATAGATTATAGGTGACATTAAAGGTGAAATGATTCGTCTTGGTATGATTTTTTACATGAGAAAAACTACACAAAAAGTGCGTACATTTTTATATCCACTGTAAATTGGGTATTTTGTATCGCGAACACCCAGCGCTATGTAAACTATATAAGAATATGTGAATTACTCAGGAGATTCTCAAGTCAACAGTCAACTCTGCAGTTAACCATTGGACTGACATATGCTAAATGGAGCTGCTATTTATGCAATTCCCTAATATATTATTTAGCATAGGAGGAAGCATAGCGATAATGAAAAAAATACAGTATGTAGTTCTAGAATATAGCAATTACTTAAAGGGGTTCTCTGGCCAGGGATTATCCAGTGGATAGGTCATCAATATCGGATTGTTGGGGGTCCGAGAAAAATAACCTCCACTGATCAGTTGTTATTGGCTCCAGGAGCGGCTGCTGCTAACTGCTACAGATTAGTTGATGTTCTGTAGTACTTGGCAGCGGCCACTAATCATTAAGTGGACCTGTATTTTGCAGCTCCGCACCATGTGTTTATATCCGGTGGCTGCTGGGGCAAATACCTGCTGATCATGGGGGTGCCGATATTGATTATCTATCCTGTAGATAGGTCATAAATTGTTGAGACCAGACAATCCCTTTAAGATAAGTACCATGGCTAGCTACAACAATACACTATGGAAAAGCATAAAGAGAAATTCCTCCTGCCTGCATTTATCACAGCCATAAACAGATATTGGTGATATTTATGGCGACTGTGATATGGACTGTTGTATAGTGTGTATATAAACATGTATCTGTCTCCTTTTGCACTTTTGCCAAAAATTATATATAAACGCCCAATCACAACAATGGACACTTAGGTTCTGTTCGTATGATTAATTTTACAAGCAATGTCAGTTGTGTCAGTGTTAACATAGCCATGTGTTATTTCACATTTCCAGGAACAAATATCCCTGAGCCATTTCAAATGTATTGAAGTATTCCTGTTGTTTCTGATAATTTTTCAAATTTGAGTACTTGAGGAATAACACTCATTCTGGGTATTAATTAGCTTGTATTCTGCATCTTTCACAAGTTTTCCTCTCTTCATCCTCTGGCTCTAATTTTCAGTTTTCTCTGAGCTAGTGGATGGAGATTAACTCCCATACACAGTACAAGGAGAGATTTCTACTCTCCTGCTCTATGTCGCACTTGTTCAGAAGCAGCAGCAGTAGCGTGGAGGACATTATACAGCCACATGGAGGACATTCTACAGTAGTACTGAGCAATGTAGCTGTGAATGCAGATCTGGCATGACATTAACACTTACAGATTATTTTTGAATAGTGAGTTCAGGAGGCAGTAGGGAGTAAATAATGTGGCTTATAAATGAATTAAGCATTTTTCTCTGATTAGATACATATTATAAAGTTTCTTATATTTGCTTTTACTATTGATACATGCAAAGTTTCTTGAAACAACAGTTTCCATTTAAAGGGGGTTGTCTGGTTTAAAAAATCTACTTTCTAATACCCTAGTAAAGGAGTTGACCATGATTAAAAAAACATAACTGTGAAACAACACCATATCTGTGTAGCACCCTGAGGATTCGGCTGCTACAGGGGTGTTGCACCTCAACCCAGAGGTGTGATATTCCACTCCCGGGTAAGGATGGAGTGTGGGACTGAGCTCGGTAGGCTGCATGCACTACATACATCCCATTTCCGAGGAACAGACCAACGGTACTCCCACTTAGAAATGTGCAGGTACGACCGAGTCTGTTCCTGGCTGGAGTGGGAGGGGGGTGGAACATCCCATGTAGTGTAGGGGCAGATAGGGGGAGCAGTCTGGGTAGTGATAGGAGCTCATTGGGTGCTGGTCACCTGAGCTCACACATAGAGGGATATATAAGGTGGGCACCAACTAGAATCAGGGTCAGTTGTAGAGAACAAGTCAGTTGGAGAGGAGCCTGTCTGATGCAGAGAACAAATCGGCAGAGAGAAGGAAACAGCAGCCCTGGAGAGAGAGAGAGTGGAGCAGAGAAAGACCCAGAGGGGGAAGACTGAAGGGACCCAAGAACCCAAATTAGAGCACCGGGTGAGGAGTCAGCAAAAGGGTACCGGAACCCAAACTGGTGTGGGTAAAAACAATCCCCAGCCAGAGACCGGAGGCCGTGGGCAGCATCTGCCACGGCCACCCACCACATTCACCCCGAAGGCACACCACATGAAGGGTCAGGGAACCCAAGGCCAAGGGTGTCCCAACAGCAGGCCCGAGGGAGCTGGACCTAGGTGGATCACTGGTGGGGACGGCTGAAGAAAGGACAGAGGGAGAGCTCAGGGCCACGCTCCGGACTTGTTTGGGGGTTGGCTGGATCCAGGACCTGGTGGACGCAGCACGGCTCGGGTGGTCACTAGCAGCTGGAGTGACCAGTACAACATCTGCAGTAAGTAAACACCCTTAACTGCACAACCCGACTCTGTCTTCACTGCCGTCTGCACTACACCACCACAACCCCCATCCTCTGCGCCTGTCCCCTCTGAGGCTATACCCCTCCCGTTGGGGGTTACCATCACAAGCTGCGCACCCACCATCAGCCTCAGCGGACCCTGCTGCAGCGGCGGCCACAGTGACCGCATCACAACGGGTGGCGTAGTCGACACAAAAGAACTTTAGTAACATCTGTAGAACTGCCACATCACACTGAGCTTGACGCCCTGGGCACGGGACCGGGTCACAGCCGCTCGGAGACTACAACCCCCCCCCCATCTGATCCGGTGCCGGGTATTCCCCTCAAAAAGGAATATGTCCCAGGGGGCGCGTCAACTTTGGCGTAGTCGGCAGGATTACGTGCCCGCAACACCCGGGTACTGCGTGCCTGAAGAAAAGTGCAAGTTTACCTCAGAAAGAAGTCTCCTGCCGGTTCCGGAGGGTCCCCGCCATCGGACTCCATCACCAGTCGTTTCCCGCCGATTGTCCGCCATTTCCAACTTGTTCCCGCCATCTGCAGAGTTTCCCGCCACTGGGCGACGCTTCCCGCCAAAACCGCAGATTTCCCGCCTTGGAAGAGCAGCGGACGCCATTATGGGCGTGCCAAAGGAGGGCAAGAGGCCACCTCCCATCGTGGGCCGGGACAGAAAATGGCGCCAAAAGTGGAAACCGCCCCCACCAACAGAGACTGTGATGTTGGAGGTGTCTGTCAGCGTGAAAGAACTACCCCTGGAGCTGACAGTGACCGAGTTGCCCCGGGACCGCCCTCGAAGTGGGAGGAGACGAAAGAAAAGAACGAAGATGGGTGCCGCCTGGAGCAGTCTGGAGCGAGCGCACCCGGAGGCAGGAAGCCTGGAGAAGAGTAGCAGAGAAGCTCACCCGGAGATGTCCAGAGAGCAGAGCAGCACCGGCCCGCTGGCCAGGAGCCTGCTGGAAGAAGAGCAGAGCAGCACCGACCCGTTGGTCAGGAGCCTGCTGGACACCACGACCCCACTAGGCCTAGTGGAGGTCCTTGCACAGCTCCCCCGAGACCGGGAGTGTGCACAGACTGCCCTGGAGGGCCTCGCACGGAGGATGGCCCGGGTACAGCGAGAGACATTGGCGGAGTGGAGCCGTGAGATGGCCCAGCAAACCAAGACCCGGAGCACGCCAGCCGAGATGAGGAAGCAGACCGCCTCTGAGGATGGCGCGGGAGGACCAAAGGTCGGAGACGGCGCCGAGAAGGGAGCCGAACGCATGGAGGCAGGTAAAGGGGACGTCTATACCCCAAGCCGTGACACCGCTTACCTGCCCCAGCTCCCCGTCGCAGAGCCCGAAAGTCCCCCTGCTGTGCCCGAAAACGCCATGTCACCGACGCAGACTAGGCCCCAACCGGAAGCCGCCCCCGCGACCCCTGTGACGTCACACGCCTCGACCCCGAGCGTGACCAAGCAGGAAGTACCACCAGCCTGGTCGCAGGGCCTAGAATTCCCGGGCGCCGCATCACCAACAGCACCCCCTACCTCCGCGGAGCCTCCGGCCTGGCCGCAAGGCCAGGTAGCCCAGGGCGCCGCCGTCCTAACGGTGCCCTTCACCTTCCAGGTGCCCCAGGCCTGGCCGCAAGGCCTGGGCAACCCGGGCGCCACCACCACCGCGCCCGCACCCGTGAAACCAAGGGTGCCGCGTCTGGGAGAGGACTTGTTTGCCCAGCACACGTGGCCGGACGGGCAGCCTTTCATCTGGCCCCAGAAGTATTACGAACTGGAGCACCAGAGGAGGGTTGGGGCCATGTGTGCACCCCTGATTCCGGCTCCGAAGCCCGTAGTAAGGATCTCGCCCCCGCTGGCGGAAGCGCAGTTTGAGTGGGACCCCACCGGAGAAGATCTAATGGGGTTCACTCAGGAAACCAGGGCAGCTGCAGCGGAGCGTGCTGAGTGCTGCCGCCAACAGCTTGAGGAGTTTGCGAGGGAGCGGAGAGAGAGGCGGGTCCGGGAACAGCAAGCTCAAGTAAGGAGCGCGGAGCAGAAGAGCCGGGCCAGGAGGGACCCCCGTGCAGCGCACAGTCCCCGTACCACCGGGACTGTAATAAAGTTTAACCTGCAGCATGGGTGGGGCTTTATCAGAGACAACAACACCCCCGGCGACGTCTTTGTCACGCGCAGAGACGTGGAGTCCCATCTGCCGGAGGGGCACAGAGGTCGTGACCTCTACATCGGAGACGAGGTCACCTTCACCCGGCACAAGTGTGCCAAAGGACCTTACGCCCTCCACGTACACCGCCTGACGGAGGAGGAGTTGCGGTGCGAGGAGGAGGAGCAAGAGGACCCGGACGGGTCTGAAGTTACAACCAGCTATAAGCAAAGAGCAGGAGGAAGACGCCGTTGAGTGCGGCAGAGCAGTAGATGTAAATAGTTACCCGACCGGGTACCAAAGAAACTGTTGCTACATATATATAGTCCCCGTTGGGACCAGCTGAGTGAACTGTTTACCCGTTAACCCCTTAATCCCACAGGCTGAGGACTGTGAGCAGCCATTCCCTTCCCTCTACCTGGCCGAGGACTGAGAGCGGCCAACTTCCAACTTCCCCTGTATATAGTTGCGGTTCCTAAAGCGCCCCCTACCGGTTTTATAGGAAAACCAGTTTTTTCTAAGAGACTGTCGCACTTTTCCCGGACACATGTTGCGCAGTGTCCGAAGGAGGAACCTGAAACAAGAGACGACGAGAATGTTATATGAAAAGTTTTATATATATAATGTTGTTTTATATGTTTTATGTTGTTTATGAAAAAAAAATTGCATGTTTTATGGTGTTTTTGTCTTGCAGCCCGAGGACGTGCTGTGATTTACCAGGGGGGAATGTAGCACCCTGAGGATTCGGCTGCTACAGGGGTGTTGCACCTCAACCCAGAGGTGTGATATTCCACTCCCGGGTAAGGATGGAGTGTGGGACTGAGCTCGGTAGGCTGCATGCACTACATACATCCCATTTCCGAGGAACAGACCAACGGTACTCCCACTTAGAAATGTGCAGGTACGACCGAGTCTGTTCCTGGCTGGAGTGGGAGGGGGGTGGAACATCCCATGTAGTGTAGGGGCAGATAGGGGGAGCAGTCTGGGTAGTGATAGGAGCTCATTGGGTGCTGGTCACCTGAGCTCACACATAGAGGGATATATAAGGTGGGCACCAACTAGAATCAGGGTCAGTTGTAGAGAACAAGTCAGTTGGAGAGGAGCCTGTCTGATGCAGAGAACAAATCGGCAGAGAGAAGGAAACAGCAGCCCTGGAGAGAGAGAGAGTGGAGCAGAGAAAGACCCAGAGGGGGAAGACTGAAGGGACCCAAGAACCCAAATTAGAGCACCGGGTGAGGAGTCAGCAAAAGGGTACCGGAACCCAAACTGGTGGGGGTAAAAACAATCCCCAGCCAGAGACCGGAGGCCGTGGGCAGCATCTGCCACGGCCACCCACCACATTCACCCCGAAGGCACACCACATGAAGGGTCAGGGAACCCAAGGCCAAGGGTGTCCCAACAGCAGGCCCGAGGGAGCTGGACCTAGGTGGATCACTGGTGGGGACGGCTGAAGAAAGGACAGAGGGAGAGCTCAGGGCCACGCTCCGGACTTGTTTGGGGGTTGGCTGGATCCAGGACCTGGTGGACGCAGCACGGCTCGGGTGGTCACTAGCAGCTGGAGTGACCAGTACAACATCTGCAGTAAGTAAACACCCTTAACTGCACAACCCGACTCTGTCTTCACTGCCGTCTGCACTACACCACCACAACCCCCATCCTCTGCGCCTGTCCCCTCTGAGGCTATACCCCTCCCGTTGGGGGTTACCATCACAAGCTGCGCACCCACCATCAGCCTCAGCGGACCCTGCTGCAGCGGCGGCCACAGTGACCGCATCACAACGGGTGGCGTAGTCGACACAAAAGAACTTTAGTAACATCTGTAGAACTGCCACATCACACTGAGCTTGACGCCCTGGGCACGGGACCGGGTCACAGCCGCTCGGAGACTACAACCCCCCCCCCCATCTGATCCGGTGCCGGGTATTCCCCTCAAAAAGGAATATGTCCCAGGGGGCGCGTCATCTGCTCATGGCTTATATCTTGTGTTACTGCTTGGCTTCATTGAATGGGGTTGGACTGTAATAGCACTCAGACCCCATAGACAATTGAGGCACTGATTCAGGAAGAAACCAGCCTGTTTCTCTAATCCAGGAAAATCCTCTTAAGAATCCTCCTCCATTATGAGTGGAAGCTAACCATAGCATTTCTTTTACAAATTACAAATAAATGTTTGGGATCTTGAAGTTTCCTGATCCCACAACATTTTTTGTACACAAATAATAAAGTGGAATGGATTATCACTGGCAACCTCGTTTTTCATGCATTATGTATAGAAATAAAGCTCATGTGAAGCTCAAATGACTGACAGAAAGTTGTCCACAGCTAAGAAGACTAAATGTTATTTTCAATGAATATACAGTTTACAAAAGTATTAATCTGGTGTTGTATCGCGCTAGTTCAAAATTGGTCTTTTATAGATACTGTGAGTTTTGGGAAAATCATCTTCTATAGATGTTAGTCATTTTTTTTCTATTATAACGAAAAGAAAAAAATAGTTTTAAGTATATAATACATCTCACTCACAGTCTATTAAAGTGGAAAAAAGCATTTTGAAGCTGTAAAACTTACACCCAGCGGTGTCCACTTTAGATAAAAAATTTTCATTGATTGGATGGAATGCAGGTCTCATTTTTTGCCCATCGATTCCCCTGGTGACCTTCTCCGAGCATCAAAGCCAAGAACGAACCCAAACTGACCCCTGGCTTTATGTGCATTATTATAGTGAGAGACAGCAGCTACTTACAGTCCATGCTATTGTCTCCATGGATGTATAATAAAGAATTCTAGAACTGCTCCTGCCGAGAACACTTCATGCACGTACTCTTTTCTCTTTATAAAAAAAATCATAAAACTATTTTTCTTGCTACAGTTTTCAGCCTTTTGTGAACAATTTGGCACATTCACAATAAAGTAGTCATATCTGTTCTACAATCATTTATTTTTAAATATTAACATTTTTGTTATAGTTAAAAATGATTAAGGAGTTTTTGTTTAAGCATGGTTATTACAGAGACACAGCACCTAAAAGATCTCGCTTTGCTGTCTAAGCTGAGTTAACCTCTTGTTCCTTAATATCAAGCAGGAGAGAGGCTGATTGACGAGAAATCCAAAAAAATGTCTCCAGTTTTGTGAACCTCCAGAAATATTTTTGTATATTTGTTTGCCCATATCAGCAGCTCTATTCATAATCTTCACATTTATTAGCCAGTGAGAGTAAATTTAGTTGTTCTTTAATTAAATGACTTGTAGTTAGAAAACAAAGAGTAGTTACCGATGCTTAAGGCACAGTATAAGCAGGGATAAGTAACTAAAGCAGCTGCTATCGTAATGTCAATTATGATATATGTGCATATCAAATATTATATGTATATATTGTTACCGCTAGTAATAAAAAATAGTATCAAAGCTTTCAAATCATTCCTCCAATGTGCGCTAACTCTGAAGCTATCAGCTTAAAAATTGGCAGTAGTTTATTAACAGGACTGGTAAAATGATTGTATGCTGTATATCTATCTATAGGTTTTACACTCTTCCAAACTCGAGCTAAGTGAGATAAAGAACAGAAAAAGAGGGCCCTTAGATTGGAAGCTCCTATGGGCAGTGTCCTCTCTCCTTTTTACCTTTTTACTGCTTCTGCTATTGTAAAGTATATATTGGAGCTATACAGATTGTTATGACAGTTGAGACGGAGACATTTTTTCACACATCCTCTCATCTCACTAACAACCACATTACTCAACCTCTCTACTCCTTGCATTGGCTGCCTCCAGGGAACAATAGATTGCATTCAATTGCGCAGTAAGGCGTATTTTCGGTCCGAGTGCTGTCCGTGAAAAATGCTGATATCACGCGGACAGTACTAGGTCCAATTCTTAAATAGATGAAAAATCGTGCATTTTTTGGGGTTGAAAGTCAGAAGATTTTTTTTGTATATATGTACGAACTTAGCCTGAATGTAAGTTACTTTTCATTTTATATATATACAGTTATATGAAAAAGTTTGGGCACCCCTATTAATCTTAAGCTTAATGTTTTATAAAAATTGGTGTTTTTGCAACAGCTATTTCAGTTTGATATATGTAATAACTGTTGGACACAGTAATGTTTCTGCCTTGAAATGAGGTTTATTGTACTAACAGAAAATGTGCAATCTGCATTCAAACAAAATTTGACAGGTGCATAAGTATGGGCACCCTTATCATTTTCTTGTTTTAAATACTCCTACCTACTTTTTACAGACTTACTAAAGCACTTTTTTTGGTTTTGTAACCTCATTGAGCTTTGAACTTCATAGCCAGGTGTATGCAATCATGAGAAAAGCTACTTAAAGTGGCCACTTGCAAGTTGTTCTCCTGTTTGAATCTCCTCTGAAGAGTGGCATCATGGGCTCCTCAAAACAACTGTCAAATGATCTGAAAACAAAGATTATTCAACATAGTTGTTCAGGGGAAGGATACAAAAAGCTGTCTCAGAGATTTAACCTGTCAGTTTCCACTGTGAGGAACATAGTAAGGAAATGGAAGAACACAGGGACAGTTCTTGTTAAGGCCAGAAGTGGCAGGCCAAGAAAAACATCAGAAAGGCAGAGAAGAAGAATGGTGAGATCAGTCAAGGACAGTCCTCACACCACCTCCAGAGAGCTGCAGCATCAACTTGCTGCAGATGGTGTCACTGTGCATCGGTCAACTATACAACGCACTTTGCACAAGGAGAAGCTGTATGGGAGAGTGATGCAAAAGAAGCCGTTTCTGCAAGCACGCCACAAACAGAGTCGGCTGAGGTATGCAAAAGCACATTTGGAGAAGCCAATTTCTTTTTGGAAGAAGGTCCTGTGGACTGATGAAACCAAGATTGAGTTGTTTGGTCATACAAAAAGGAGTTATGCATGGCGGCAAAAAAACACAGCATTCCAAGAAAAACACTTGCTACCCACAGTAAAATTTGGTGGAGGTTCCATCATGCTTTGGGGTTGTGTGGCCAATGCCAGCACCAGGAATCTTGTTAAAGTTGAGGGACGCATGGATTCCACTCAGTATCAGCAGATTCTTGACAATAATGTTCAAGAATCAGTGATAAAGTTGAAGTTACACAGGGGATGGATCTTTCAGCAAGACAATGATCCAAAACACCGCTCCAAATCTACTCAGGCATTCATGCAGAGGAACAATTACAATGTTCTGGAATGGCCATCCCAGTCCCCAGACCTGAATATCATTGAACATCTGTGGGATCATTTGAAGAGGGCTGTTCATGCTCGGCGACCATCAAACTTAACTGAACTGGAATTGTTTTGTAAAGAGGAATGGTCAAAAATACCTTCATCCAGGATCCAGGAACTCATTAAAAGCTACAGGAAGCGACTAGAGGCTGTTATTTTTGCAAAAGGTAGATCTACTAAATATTAATGTCACTTTTCTGGTGGGGTGCCCATACTTATGCACCTGTCAAATTTTGTTTGAATGCAGATTGCACATTTTCTGTTAGTACAATAAACCTCATTTCAAGGCAGAAACATTACTGTGTCCAACAGTTATTACATATATCAAACTGAAAGAGCTGTTGCAAAAACACCAATTTTTATAAAACATTAAGCTTAAGATTAATAGGGGTGCCCAAACTTTTTCATATAACTGTATATATATATATATATATATATATATATATATATGTATGTAATGAAATACATTAACATTTTTAAATAATATGTGAATATTAGGTTTAATTGGCCTGTTCTAGATAGAGTTCTAGAAAGAGTTCCAGAATGCCAAAAGTAAAGCAAAGTAATAACATCAGGAATTCCTCCATGAACTGTACAATTTAAATGCAGGATGCTACGACTTAATACTGGCTACATATTTGTAATTAATATGGATTACTACGCAGGTCATTGCATTGTATATAATACTAATCCTCAAGCAGCCAGTTGTCGCTGCAGAGCAGCAAGCATAAAGCAGTCACATCTACAAGAAAGTTATTTGCTCACACAATACATATTTCATCCAAAAAACCCCACTGCTTCGAAAAGCTGAATTTAAACAATGTAAATCTTACCTTGGTGTTCAAAGCATAGCTACTGAGCGGGAGAGTGAGAGGGAGAAGAAAGGGAAAAAATGCTATTTACACAAATAACAGTAACCCAGATACATCCAGCAGGATGGAAGAAATAGGTCCTCGCAGTGCAATCATGTCTCTCTAGATGTAGAAAAGTATTTTACCACCCTTTGCAACAAATCGGAATGAGCCCATGGACTCCGGTGTGCTGCAGCTGAGGAATTTCATGTCAAAGTCAACTTCTCAGGCAGTCTCTCCAGGGATCTGCGCTCTGCACATTCTCGTGAAGGGTGTGAAAATCAGATTTTCTAAAATGGATCAGTAATTCTCAATGAAGGGGACAAGGATCGATAAATCATTGCTAAGTAGATTGTGAAGGAAAAAATTATTCTTATGGTGACAGCGCATTAGGGCTTTGCAAACAATCTCAATAAACCAAAAGACATCCCATTTCTTGCAGAGATTCTTCATATGTGTTTTTCTTTTAATAATCTATGGTCATTCCCTGGCTATTGGCTCTGTAAGTACTGTGGATGCCGCTCAACTATTCGCAGCATGTTCTATATACTGATCATGGCATAAATATAGTTAACCTTTGTCTTTGACATATAGGGTTAAACTGGAAAAGATATTTAAAATGGAAACTGCAAAACTTTGGGTTATGAAATCCAAAGATTGATTGGAAGGGGGTCTGATGTAGGAGGGGACGCTTTCACAGCCTTATAGCAGCACGGCATAAGGACATCTTACTTGTGAACCTCTATGTTGAACTTTGAGTACTATTTTAATTCAAAGCTGTAGTTTTAGCCACCTTATCGATAAGGATGTGACTTGTGAGAAATTCTCTATTTTTTCCTGATTGGAGTTTTCTTTTTTTTAATCTTTTACAGACAAATTTTGTTAGTCCTAAATTACAAAGGATTTTAGAGGGATTTTGCACACATGGTGAATTTATGGCCAAAATTTTTCAGTTTGTTGGCTTACCCAAAAATTTAAAGCAGTTGTCCAGGGCCTCCCTCAAGGAAGAAGCACTACTGACATTATGTCTGAATTTACCAAGTCTTTTACATGGCTGGCAGATATTGTGCACCTGTCCTGATAGATTAAAATGCCTGCACAATTCCTGCTGGGCTTGCATGATACATAGCAAATGGCTGCTCACCTCCTGATGCAGAAATGAGGGTATTCACACACTATGTTTATTTCATGTGGGTCTATTCAGGAACCCACCTGATGAAGCATTTCAAAAATGCTAAAAAGGATTAAAAAATGCACTACAATCTCAAAACGTCTTCCTCAGAATATGTTTAGTCTTTTTGAGTTTATTTTAACTGTTTCAAGCTCCAAAGGCTAAAAGAAGTTAACTGAAAATTCTTCAAGTGGCTTCTGCTTGGAAAAACTACCAAAAAGACGACAAAGAAGACGCTTCAGGAATAAGACCACCATCTAAAAGATGTCTTGCACACATACCTTAAGAAGAGCTGGAAGCCCTTGTATATACAGTGCAGGCACAGAGATGTGAAACCATACATTTACAACTGTGCAAGTTTAAGGCCTAAAATCTTGTGCTTTACATAAGAAAAATCATAATGTGAATCATATTATCGTGTGATTGACAATTCTGCTCTCAGGTCATGCCATGCTGTAGTCCTGTGAAAGGAGATCACTGCATAGACATGGAAACACATTTGTTTACAGAGAGACTACAGACTGACTCCATAGCTGGAGAAACTCCTGGACCTCAGAGACCGCCAGATCCTGAGTCGCTATAGACTCAGTGCCCACAATCTGGCCATCGAGGTCGGCCGACACCGACTGAGCTACAAGCCCAGAGAAGACAGACTGGGCCCACACTGTGACCTGGAGGCCTTGGAGGATGAGACCCACTTCCTGATACACTGCACCAAATACTCACCAGTGAGGGACACTCACTTCAGGAGACTCTATGATCTCTTCCCGAACTTCAGATCCATGAAGAAGGAAAAGAAAACATTTATCCTGCTGGGGGAAGATGAGAGTGTGGTGGAGATAACAGCGCAGTATGTGAGCGAATGCCATAGCCTGCGAGAAAGAGAACTATGATACATCCTGGACTCCCATAGCCCCCACCCTGAATGTCCCCGATCCATCATCCCCACAGTCCCCATCCATCATCCCCACAGTCCCAATCCCTATTCCCTACTGTTCACTTGCTTTGGCAAAACTAATGATTATTTGGTCCTGACAATAAAGCTTCTTTGAATTGAATTGAATTGTGTGTGTAATTCTATGAAGATGCTTTCAGTATGTGATAGCATAGTAATGTAATTGTATATAAATGTCATGTTTTGTGCAACGGACTCCAGAAGAAACAAAATAGTATCCACAGCAGGAAATGAAGAGATCAGAGGATGAAGAATGAGAGAGTCTACACTTGCTATATTTGGGAATTCATAGACAGTGACTGACTCTAGGAGCCACGTGCCTGTCCAGACATTGAGCAGGAAGCATGGAGTCCGGTAGGGGGTTGGAAGAGGCAGTGAGAATTATTTGTTTTATTATTTTAAATCACTCTTTAAATGGGGCAGCATAGTGCCAAATCCCACCAAGGACAACATCTGCAAGGAGTTTGTATATTCTCTCCGTCTTTGCATGAGTTTTTCGATTTCCTCCCACGTTCCAAAGACATATGTGGCACCCCAGGGGTCTGGTTTCCACAGTAACGGCAATGTTATGTCTGAGAGCAGGTGGGAGGTCTCTTGGTCAGGAATCCTATGCATGCCACACCTCCTGCCCAGTCCTTGGAGGGGAAGAACTTCCCCTGTATAAACCTGGGGCTGAGGCAGGGTTAGAGAGTTGAGAGGGAGAGTTCAGCCAGGAGGGCTGACAGGGAGCTGTGGCTCCAGCTGGGCCCAGCTCCTGGGCCATGCCAGAAGTAGAGAAGAGAAGCAGCATAGGAAGAAACAACAGGAGCTCTGTGGGAGCAGTGTTACAAAGAGTCAGGGGCTGGCAGCTGCAGAGCTCGCCCTGACTGAGAAGATTTCTTACCGGACCCGGAGTCCGAGGCTGTGGGGTCTAACTCCTACCCAGCAGCAGAATCCGTCAGGCAGGGGATTTCAGGTCCTCTGGCCAAGAAACCCGAAGGCACGGTCACACGCATGGGACCAGCACCGCCGTCGTGGAGCGGAAGCTACTAGAAGGCCCCGAGTCACCGGCCATACGGGTGAGCACCACACGGTACACTCAGGGACGTGGGCTACTTATACTCGCTTCTAGCAAGGTAGCCAGAAGAGTACAGTCAGTTTGGGAGGCCTACAACTCCGCCTGGCCAGGGGAGATCCCATCTGCTCAAGGACTGACCAGGCCCCAATCGCTAGCCAGTACTCCGGGAGGGTCTATCTTTGTCACCAGTAAAGACCCTGAACTACACCGCATCATCTCTGAGTGGTTCCTGCTACCCCCATCATCCACGTCGGCTGCCCTGAGGCCATACCCCTCCCGTTGGGGGTTATACCATCTACGCTGCACTATCCTACCACCGGCCTCAGCGGTCTGCCCTGCAGCGGCAGCTCCATAGCTGCATTCAACGGGTGGCGTAGTCGTCCATCATCTACCGCTGATACAGCACCACTTAGTCTGACTCCCTGGGCACGGACCGGATCACCGCCACGAGACTACAACCCTCAAGAGATCCGGCTCCGGGTAAGCTCCCGCGTGCGCAACGCAGCGCGACACAGGCCCAGGGGCGCGTCACATACCGATAGGGAATATGGATTATGAGCCCCAGTGGGGCTCTCCATTACCCAGAGACTCCAGTTCAAAACCCTAACCATAGCATACAAAGCCATCCAGAACCTGTTTCTGTTAGAACTCTCCTGTTAGGTTTTTTTTAGTTTGCTGGTCACATGACCATTTTTGCCTATTTAATCCGGCTCCGCCCTCCTGGTCTTGCTGGACTTCATTGTATTTACTACTCTTGAGCTAGCTTGGTGCTCTGTTGCCGTTCTCTGTTAGTTTTGCTAGGTCTTCTGACCTCTATGCTTTTTGTTGTGTGTTTGTCTTTGACTGCTACTATTTCTGCTAGGAGGTGTCCAACTTATCCCAGTCCCTAGTTCTTGTAGGGATCCCTCCCTCACATCTATAGGTCTTCGTTCAGACTAGCCGAGGACTTTAGCGGGTCTGATCGCAGGATCAGGTTCCCCGTTACATCGTAGGGATCTAGTTTAGTTCTATTGTAGGGACAGTTCTCCTGTCTTTCCTTAGTCCCTGTAGCAGATCATAACAGTAAGTCCAGCCCTAAAAGAAAAAAAAAAAAAAAAATTCTCTAAGGAAAGACCTCCAGTTTTCCATCATGGTCTCGGTTCAAGATTTGGCTCAACGCTTGCAGGGACTCTCTCTGGAGGTGGCCAAGCTCCAACAACACGTGAGTAGCTGTTCTGGAGCACATTTTGTGGAACCAAAGGTACGTCTGCCTGATTTATTTTTTGGCGAACAACAAGATTTTTTTTCTTTTAAAAATGCTTGTTTATTGTATTTTCGTTTGAGACCCGGATCCTCTGGTGATGAATCACAGCGCATAGGGTTCATAATGTCACTTTTGCGCAAAGATCCTCAGGGATGGGCCTTCTCTCTCCAACCTAGTGATCTGTGCTTTAGATCAGTGGATAGTTTTTTTTCTGCTTTTGGTTTGTTGTATGATGATCCTGATCGTGTCTCATCTGCTGAGTCTGAATTGAGACGTTTGAGGCAGGGATCAGGTAATGTGGAAAAATATTGTTCTCACTTCCGTCGGTGGTCTGCCCAGGTGGGGTGGAACGATTCAGCTTTGAAAAGCTTGTTTCTTGCAGGGCTAGGTGAAAGGGTTAAGGATTTACTGATTGCTTATCCCACACCTGGAAACTTGCAGGAGGCAATGCAATTAGCTATACGGGTGGACAGGAGACTGCGTGCAAGGGTTAATGAGAGCAAATCCTCTGCTATGTCAGCTCCTAGTCTTGAGAGGGTCTGTGCTGACAATGGAGAGCCGATGGAGATTGGGGCGATGGCACCCCGCTCTCAGGAAAAAGATCGCAGGCTTTCTGAAGGCTTGTGCTTCTATTGCGGAAATTCTGGTCATTTTATTAAGAACTGTGTGCTTCGTTTGAAGAAAGAAAAAAAAATGGTCAGTTATGCCCGTATTGCCTGTTTAAATTCTAAGGGAGTATTCCTATCTGCCACTACTGCTGCTCAGGATGAATTAATTGAATTTCGGGTATTTGTGGATTGTGGTTCTACTCTGAATGTGATTGATGGGGGATTCTTGGAAAAACTTAGATTAGAACCTAAAACTTTGTCATCCCCTATTGCTGTGGTTTCTGTTGATGGCTCTCCCTTGAAGAGTGTTACTCATAAGGTCTGTGAATTTCCCCTCACTATTAATGGTATTCACCAAGAAAATTTGGATTTGGTGGTATTGGATAATTTGCCTTCTCCAGTAATATTGGGGTTACCCTGGTTAAAATTGCACAATCCTGTACTGGATTGGTCTACCAATGAAATTAAGTCCTGGAGCCCTAAGTGTTATGACAAGTGTTGTAACGGACGTATTGCTGCTGTGGATAAAGGGGAATTGCCTGTACCTATTCAGGATCTTTGGAGAGTTTTTTCTGAGGAGGAGTCACAAATTTTGCCTTCCCATAGAGACTATGATTGTACCATTGAATTTGTCCCTGGAGCGACTCTTCCTAAAAGTCGTTTATTTAATCTTACTATTCCTGAGAGAAAGGCTTTGGAGGAATACATACAGACAAGCTTGGCCGCCGGTCACATTAGGACTTCCAAGTCTCCTGTGGCTGTTGGATTTTTTTTGTAAAAAAAAAAGATGGCGGTTTACGTCCTTGTCTGGACTTCATGAGATTAATAAAATTACTGTACGCAATCCTTACCCACTGCCATTGATTCCTGATTTATTTAACCAGTTAGTGGGGGCCAAGTGGTTCTCTAAAATTGATCTCCGGGGGGCATACAATTTGTTGCGCATGAAGGAGGGTGATGAATGGAAGACTGCTTTTAACACTCCTGTGGGTCATTTTGAGAATCTGGTTATGCCTTTTGGTCTTACCAATGCTCCAGCATTTTTTCAGAATCTTATTAATGACATCCTTAGACCTTTAATCGGCAAAAATGTGGTTGTGAATTTGGATGACATTCTGATTTATTCGCCTGATCTGGAGTCTCATTGGCGGAGCGTACGTGAGGTATTACAGTTATTAATGGACAATTCGCTTTTTGCTAAGCTGGAGAAATGTGAGTTCGCTGTACAGAGAATTAGTTTTTTGGGCTACATTATCTCCAGTGAAGGTTTTGAGATGGACCCGGTTAAAGTTCAAGCTGTGCAAGAATGGCCTAGGCCTATTGGTTTGAAATCGATACAGAGGTTTTTGGGTTTCGCCAGTTATTACAGAAAATTCATAAAAAAAATTTCTATTATTGTCAAACCGCTGACCAATCTCACCAGGAAAGGTGCTAATGCTGTTCAGTGGACTTCTGAGGCCATTGAAGCTTTTGTGTTTCTAAAGGAGAGGTTCACCTCTGCTCCCATCCTTATGCAGCCTGATGTGACTAAGCCGTTTTTGGTTGAGGTTGATGCTTCTTCGGTGGGGGTCGGTGCGGTGTTGTCTCAGGAAAACAAGGATGGAGTACATCCCTGTGCCTTTTTTTCAAAAAAATTTCTGAGACTGAACTTAATTACGATATTGGTAATCGGGAATTGCTGGCGATTAAACTCGCATTTGAACACTGGCGTCACCTCTTGGAAGGTGCTGAATTTCCCATTCAGGTTTTCACTGATCATAAAAATCTGATCTATCTTGATGCTGCCAAGCGCTTGAATGCCCGTCAGGCTAGGTGGGCACTTTTTTTCTCGCGGTTTAATTTTTCCGTTACTTACATCCCGGGTACCAAGAATGTTAAAGCGGATGCTTTGTCTCGCAGCTTTTCTCCCATGGTCGGTGTTGAGGAGGAAGAGGAGAGCATTTTACAAGAAGGTGTTGTGATTGCTGCTTTGGACTCCGTTTTGGAGGATGAGATTCTTAAAGCTCAGGAGAATGCCCCATCTAACACTCCCCATGGGAGGTTGTTTGTGCCTAGGACCTTTAGGAGAGATTTGTTTGTTGAGTGTCATGAGTCTCGGTTGGCAGGTCATCCAGGAATTTCTGAGACCAAGAGACTTGTGGGTCGCAGTTTTTGGTGGCCTGGATGGCAGAAGGAAGTCATTAAGTGGGTGCGCCAATGTACTGTGTGTGCTAGATCCAAGTCTTCGCATGCTCCTGCTGCGGGGTTGCTTTGCCCTCTGGAGGTTCCTAGTGCACCTTGGACACATCTGGCTATGGACTTTATTACTGACCTTCCCCCCTCTGAAGGTTTCACGGTCATCTGGGTGGTCGTGGACCGTTTTAGCAAGATGTGTCACTTGGTTCCCTTCATCAAACTGCCTTGCGCTAAGACACTCGCTAAGGCCTTTGTCAAGGAAATTGTCAGACTACATGGTGGTCCTACTGACATTGTTTCTGATAGGGGACCTCAGTTCGTGGCTCGTTTTTGGCGTGCCTTTTGTGACAGGTTGGGAGTTCATTTGTCGTTTTCATCTGGATATCATCCTGAGTCTAATGGCCAGACAGAAAGGAAGAACCAGGATGTTGAGCAGTTCTTGCGTTGTTTTGTGGCAGACAATCAAGAGGGGTGATCTGAGTTTCTGCCACTTGCTGAATTTGCTCTTAACAACCATACATCCTCTTCTGCTGGGTGTTCGCCTTTTTTTTGTTGTTCTGGGAGACATCCGTCTTTTGGGTCATTCTCCAAATTGGTTTCGGCTGTGCCTGAGGAGGAGAGTTTTTCCGGTGATTTGGAGAGAGTTTGGACGGATGTGCGTTGTAATCTTCAGGAGGCTAACAAAAAATCTAAGAGGTACTTTGATAGGAAACGGCAAGAGGTTTTGTTTGCTGTTGGTGACATGGTTTGGTTGTCCTCTAAGAATCTGCGATTGAGGATTCCTTCTAAAAAATTGGGTCCCAAGTTCGTAGGGCCCTTTAAGGTGCTTCAGATAGTTAACCAATCTGCTGTTAGGTTGGAGGTTCCTACGTCCTGGAAGATTAACCCGGTGTTTCATGTTTCTCTGTTGAAAAAAGCTGATGTGTCTGATGGTGACGCCTCTGCCACTGTTCCTCCGGTGGTGGAGGACGGGGAATATGAAATTTCCCGCATCCTAAATTCTAGACGGTATAGAGGGAGTTTGCAGTATCTCGTCGCTTGGAAGGGTTTCGGACCTGAGGATAACTCATGGGTGAGGGCGGATGATGTTTCTGCTTCCAGACTTGTCAGAGCGTTTCACAGGAGGTTTCCTGGTAAGCCTGGGCCTAGGGGATCCGGAGGATCCTCTTAGAAGAGGCGGTACTGTTAGAACTCTCCTGTTAGGTTTTTTTTTTGTTTGCTGGTCACATGACCATTTTTTTACCTATTTAATCCGGCTCCGCCCTCCTGGTCTTGCTGGACTTCATTGTATTTACTACTCTTGAGCTAGCTTGGTGCTCTGTTGCCGTTCTCTGTTAGTTTTGCTAGGTCTTCTGACCTCTATGCTTTTTGTTGTGTGTTTGTCTTTGACTGCTACTATTTCTGCTAGGAGGTGTCCAACTTATCCCAGTCCCTAGTTCTTGTAGGGATCCCTCCCTCACATCTATAGGTCTTCGTTCAGACTAGCCGAGGACTTTAGCGGGTCTGATCGCAGGATCAGGTTCCCCGTTACATCGTAGGGATCTAGTTTAGTTCTATTGTAGGGACAGTTCTCCTGTCTTTCCTTAGTCCCTGTAGCAGATCATAACAGTTTCCTTCATACATCTGTGACCTAGTCTCCCGATACTTACCTGCACGCAACCTCCGATCTTCACAAGATCTCCATCTCTACTCCCCTCTTATCTCCTCTTCACACAATCACATACAGGATTTCTCCCGTGCATCCCCCTACTCTGGAACTCTCTACCCCAACATATCAGACTCTCGTCTACCGTGGAAACCTTCAAAAGAAACCTGGAGACTCACCTCTTCTGACAAGAGTACAACCTGCAGTAACCCTCATTCCCCTATACTGCTGCATGACCAGCTCTACCCTCACCTACTGTATCCGTACCCATCCTTTGTAGATTGTGAGTCCTAGCGGGCAGGGTCCTCTCTCCTCCTGTACCAGTCAGCGACTTGTATTGTTTAAAATTATTGAACTTGTTTTTTATTATGTATACCCCTTTTCACATGTAAAGCGTCATGGAATAAATGGTGTAAATGGAATAAAATCCTCAGGATTTTTTAATTAGTAGTCCAAAGTAATATAACAATAAAACATTGTTTTTCAACTTCCATGTTGCAATTTTAAAAAAAAATGAATATACAGCATGTGCAGCAATAAAGGCACCCCTAATTAATACTTGGTTGTACGGTGCACCCTTTGGCATTGCTGACAGCCTCCAAATGTTTCTTGTAGCCATCTATAAACTTCTTTCACTTCTCAGCTGGAATTTTCTCCCACTCTTCCTTTGAGTTTGTTCAATATCTTGAATGTTTGCAGGGTTTTTTTTTCCCAATGGCAGATATCAGCTCACGCCAAAGATTTTCAAAAGGATTGAGGTCAGGACTCATTGCTGGCCATTTTTTCTTTTTCAACCATTCCTGTCTACTTTTGGATGTGTGCTTTGGGTCATTGGCTTGCTGGATGACCCATGATCTTTGATTCAAACCAAGTTTTCTTACACTGGGTAGGACATTTTGCTCTAAAATCTCTTGATAATTCTCTGATTTCATGATTCCTGTGATAAGGTCAAGGCCTTCAGTATCAGACTCAGCAAAGCAACCCCACAGCATTATGGATCCTCCAGCATGCTTAACTATTGGTAAGGTATTATTTTCCTTATAAGCTTCATTGTGCCATCTGTAAACAAACTGTTGCTTTACATTGCCAAAAAGCTCTATTTTTGTTTCATCTGTCCACAGAACATTTTCCCTGCAGGATTGTGGTTTGTCAAGGTACTGTTTGGCAAAGATCAGTACATTCCAATTACACACTCACTACAAGCAACTTCTGGATTATATTATTTCATCAAGCAAAAGTTCAGACTTTATACAGATCCCATGTTTTTTGACAAGTCTGTGCTAGTCAGTTTTACCAAAATATCTATTCTTTGCTTGACTTTTTGTGAACCTATAAGATACCAACTTATTTCTGATAGCAGGGCAGAAGTGTTTAAACTTTACCTATCCAATACATATAACTTCAGTGTGTCCTTTCTTTATTCTTGCTTTGATTTCTTTTAAGAGTTTGAGTATCTAATAACTTCTCACCTTTGCCTGCAGAACTTCTCTCGTGCTTCACCTATTATTTCAAATCTGTTCCTCTCTATCATCAGGCACTCACATACTGACATAAGTGAACACATTTAGTGGATTTAGTGGACATGGAAAATTTATCAAGTGCTTTACAAATGTTCACATTTACAAATGAAAGCAAATCTAATAATGTTCACTATATATCAATGTATATCTAATTATGATCAATTTAATTTATGACTCTAAGCTCTAGTGCAAAGGCTTCAATTCTAACAAGAACTATTGGTGTCAAAGCAAATCTGTCACCCCAAAACACAAATTAAACTAGTTAAACATTTACAGTACAGACCAAAAGTTTAGACACACCTTCTCATTTAAAGATTTTTTCTGTATTTTAACAAAAAAGTGTGAAACAACTGAAAATATATCTTATATTCTAGGTTCTTCAAAGTATCCACCTTTTGCTTTGACGACTGCTTTGCACACTCTTGGCATTCTCTTGATGAGTTTCAAGAGGTAATCACCGGAAATGGTTTTCACTTCACAGGTGTGCCCTGTCAGGTTTAATAAGTGGGATTTCTTGCCTTATAAATGGGGTTGGGACCATCAGTTGTGTTGTGCAGAACTCTGGTGGATACACAGCTGCTAGTCCTACTGAATAGACTGTTAGAATTTGTATTATGGAAAGAAAAAAGCAGCTAAGTAAAGAGAAACGAGTGGCCATCATTACTTTAAGAAATGAAGGTCAGTCAGTCTGAAAAATTGGGAAAACTTTGAAAGTGTCCCCAAGTGCAGTTGCAAAAACCATCAAGCGCTACAAAGAAACTGGCTCACATGAGGACCGCCCCAGGAAAGGAAGACCAAGAGTCACCTCTGCTTCTGAGGATAAGTTTATCCGAGTCACCAGCCTCAGAAATCGCAGGTTAACAGCAGCTCAGATTAGAGACCAGGTCAATGCCACACAGAGTTCTAGCAGCAGACACATCTCTACATCAACTGTTAAGAGGAGACTTTGTGCAGCAGGCCTTCATGGTAAAATAGCTGCTAGGAAACCACTGCTAAGGATAGGCAACAAGCAGAAGAGACTTGTTTGGGCTAAAGAACACAAGGAATGGACATTAGACAGTGGAAATCTGTGCTTTGGTCTGATGAGTCCAAATTTGAGATCTTTGGTTCCAACCACCGTGTCTTTGTGCGACGCAGAAAAGGTGAACGGATGGACTCTACATGCCTGGTTCCCACCTTGAAGCATGGAGGAGGAGGTGTGATGGTGTGGGGGTGCTTTGCTGGTGCCACTGTTGGGGATTTATTCAAAATTGAAGGCATACTGAACCAGCATGGCTACCATAGCATCTTGCAGCGGCATGCTATTCCATCCGGTTTGCGTTTAGTTGGACCATCATTTATTTTTCAACAGGACAATGACCCCAGACACACCTCCAGGCTGTGTAAGGGCTATTTGACCAAGAGAGAGAGTGATGGGGTGCTACGCCAGATGACCTGGCCTCCACAGTCACCAGACCTGAACCCAATCGAGATGGTTTGAGGTGAGCTGGACCGCAGAGTGAAGGCGAAAGGGCCAACAAGTGCTAAGCATCTCTGAGAACTCCTTCAAGATTGTTGGAAGACCATTTCCGGAGACTGCCTCTTGAAGCTCATCAAGAGAATGCCAAGAGTGTGCAAAGCAGTCATCAAAGCAAAAGGTGGCTACTTTGAAGAACCTAGAATATAAGACATATTTTCAGATGTTTCACACTTTTTTGTAATTCCACATGTGTTAATTCATAGTTTTGATGCCTTCAGTGTGAATGTACAATTTTCATAGTCATGAAAATACAGAAAAATCTTTAAATGAGACGGTGTGTCCAAACTTTTGGTCTGTATTGTATATAGACAACCCCAATAAAAATCATACTTGAAGTAAATATTTCATTGTTAGACTTACTTTAAAAACTTGTTTTATTCATATGTAAATGATGGGGCTTCAGTTTTTCTCACGTACCGATTATTTTGATCAGATTCTGATCAGAGTTTGATGAGAGTGTGATCCGAGAGTCATCAGTTTTTCTTGTACGTGGAGGAAAGAAAAGTTTCTTCACCTTCTCCTTTCTGACAGTCCGTGAAAATTGGACCGCACTCAGATGTCATGAAAGTGTGGTCTATCAGTGAATATGAATAGCGGTACCAGAGCGCCAATAACAGGGCAAAAATATTAAAAGGACTGATTTATTAATACACACACAACGCGTTTCGGTGGACACAGCCACCTTCATCAGGTGTGACAAGCAGCAAACAATTGATCCTTATATACATTTGACTACAGAAGTACGTTTTATCCCTAGATTCTCATTTAAAGGATTCTACACATTTAATTACAATATTGAGAGAATTACCCCCTCTTCCAGGCTGTCTTCTTATTACACTCGATATAAGCTCTCTTTATTCCAATATCACACATGTATTGGGTTTACAGGCAATTAAAATATTCCTAGATGAGGACCCTAACTTACAAGATCCTCAAAAAAAAATTTTATTGAGGGGTATAACTTTCATTCTTGAGAACAATGTATTTTCTTTTGAGGGGGTGATGTATCGGCAGCTGAGGGGCTGCGCGATGGGGACGAGGTTTTCCCCCAGTTATGCAAATCTATATATGGGGGCATTCGAGTCTATCCACATCGCGCAATCCCTCGGCGCCGATAAACCCATCGTTATGTACCGCCGCTTTATAGATGATCTGTTTATCATATGGAGGGGAAATACTGTGGAGGCTGCCAAATTTATTGATGAATTAAATTCTAACGACTGGGGTCTTTCCTTTACCTCTACCATATCTGAGAGTAATATTCAATATCTTGACCTTCAGATAAATATAGACAATTCGGGTAAAATATCCACATCTACCCACTTTAAGGAAGTGGATGTAAATAGCTATCTTGAATTTGACAGTGGCCATCTACCCAGCTGGATTAGAAATATTCCATATGGTCAATATTGGCGTGTCAGAAAAAATTGTACACATGATTCGGATTTTTTTCTGGAATCTAAGGTTTTACAAAAACGTTTTAGAGCTAAGGGATACCCCCGGAAATTATTAGAGGATGCTTTCTCCAAAACTAGATCCCTATCACAGAACCTGTGTATCAACAAATCCAAGAATACCAGCCAAGAGCCAAACAACGATTTCAGTTTAAATCTGATTACTACTTATGGTAAACCTACGCAAGTGTTATCCAGTTTATTAAAAAAATACTGGTTCATTTTAAGTAATGATCCAATATTAACTGGTCATTTACCGGAATTTCCTCATGTCATATATCGGAGGAGTAAAAATCTAGGAAACTATATAGCTCCTAGCAATACAACAATTGGTAGAAGACCGAACCATTCAGCTCCTATTAGCAATAATGGATGTTATAAATGTAATGTCCCTAAATGCTTATGCTGTCAATCCATTGATAACGGAGGCAAAACATTCGTCTCTGCGGTCACTGGAGAGATATATCCCATTCGCTTTAGACTTACATGTCAGTCCTCATATGTGATCTATCTGCTCCAGTGCACCTGCGGCCTGCAATACATTGGCCGCACTATCCAGGAAATGCACTCCAGATTAAATAAACATCGCCAAAATATTAGAAACGGCTTTCCCCTACATAGTGTTTCTAATCATTTCTTAAAAGAACATCAAAAAAATCCTAATAACCTAAAACTAACTATCATTGATCATATAGTTGATACACACCCTGATAGACTAAATCGTCTCATTACACGTGAAAATTATTGGATTTTCAAAATGGGAACCTTGTCTCCTGAAGGTTTGAACCTTAATATAGAGAAGACAACTTTTTAAATAATTGTTTTCATATTTTAGCAAATTTATTATATATATCTTTTATATGGAGGAGGAGGGGGGAGGAGAGAGAGAGAAGGAGGGAAGAGGGGAAAGGAGAGAGGGAGGGGAGGAGGGAGGAGAGAGAGAAAGGAGAAAAAATTTAAAGAAAAAAATTTTTATTTTTTTTTTTATTTTTATTTTTTTTGGGGATTTTTTTTTTTTTTTTTTGGGGGGGATTTTTTTTTGGGGATTTTTTTTGAAAATTTTTTTTTTTTTCTCTCTTTTTTTTCTCTTTCCTTTCTTCGTCTACTTTTCCTAATTACAATGATAGAAACTGATTGTAATTTTATACTTTATATTTATGCATTGTTTTATGTTGTATGTAAAAATTATTATTATTATTTTTTTATATAATCTAAAATATAGGGTGGTAGATGACAATATATCCTATGAAGTATTAAGATTATAGGATTCACAAGTTTTTTCTTTTACAGCGAATCCTTTTTATAAGAACCCTATATGCTTCATTAGGCATTATTTTATAACAATCCTTTTTACTCTATTGAGCATATATGAACTCAAGGGGTTAATATAGAGGTATTACTCTGTATCTGACCCCGCCCCTTTTAAGTAATTGTATACCTAGTCAAATGTATATAAGGATCAATTGTTTGCTGCTTGTCACACCTGATGAAGGTGGCTGTGTCCACCGAAACGCGTTGTGTGTGTATTAATAAATCAGTCCTTTTAATATTTTTGCCCTGTTATTGGCGCTCTGGTACCGCTATTCATATTCACTGATTGTCCTTTTCCCCCTGTTGGGGTGCGGTAGAGCTGCCTTTAATCTATTGTTTTTTCACCTGTGGGAGCAATTTAATTAAAATTACTACCCTGGTTTTCCAAGCTGCGCTGCCTTAACCCCTCCGGAACGCTGCCGGGGGTGTTGGTGAAGCTGGGCGTCTATCTCGGCATTACATGCTACTAACCTGACCACGTGATATACCACCAAGAGATCAGGATCTGTGAACGCAGCTGGAAATAGATGACAGCCACCAACAGAGCGGAGCTTGTGGAGCTTTACACTGGGGTTGTGCAGAGGTGCACAACTTCATAAGGTTAGTAGCCATCCCCACACCCCTCTACAAATTGCAATACTGAGTCACCCATTGCGCCTTGTTCTCTCCTCTCTTTACATAATGAAAGTGTGGTCTGATATTTTCAGAGACCCATAGAGTTGCATTGCTGAATTTGATCCCACCCTTGGATCAAAATTGGACATGTCTCCGTGATTTTCCATGGATCGCGCAGTCTGTGAACATACATGGACCACTCGGTCTGTGAATATACATGAACATAGACTAGCACAGGTACAAGTGCTACCCGACAAAATCACAGATAGCACTCGTACACAAGAACCAGATGTCTACATGAGGCCTTAACATGTTCAAGGGCTCAGTGCAACACTACTCTCCCTCCATTTGCAATATGAGCAGTTCCTTGTGTCTGATCATCACTGACATTGACCTATTCTAGGATTCAATGAAGATAGGAAGAGCATGTAACTGATCCTGTCCTCCTCTCTGAAGACACTCCCCACACTTCTGGATGTATTAATGTAGCAAGTAGCAGCCGCAAACAGGAGCCATTGATGAATGGGGCCCCACATACTGTGTGCGCGCCTCTGACTCCTTCACAGTGTGTATGCATGCGCAGGACCACAGTGTGAGGCTGTTAATCAGAATCAGGGGAACTGCTCATAACGCAAATTGAGTGGGTATAATAGTGCACTGAGTCCCAATGATTTACATAAGGAATAAAGGGAGTTTCCAAATTAATAATAACAATGAAATATGTACTGACAGGATGACATATATAAGGGCTAAGTCCCTTATATAAATGTTTAGTTTAATTTGCATTTTCAGGCAAAATGCTAATTAAGTGTTAATAGTTATATAAAAAGGATCAACTCTTTCACTTTTATGTCAAGACATGCAGTGGTGTGTAAAAGTGTTTGCCCCCTTTCTGATTTCTTATTCTTTTGCATGTTTGTAACACTTAAATGTTTCAGATCAGACAAAGATAACACAAGCAAGTATAAAATACAGTTTTTAAATTAATGTCTTTATTATTAAGGGAAAAAGAAATCCAAACCTACAGGGGCCTGAGTGAAAAAATGATTGTCCCTTAAACCTAATAATTGGTTGGGCCACCCTTAGCAGCAACAACTGCAATCAAGTATTTGTGATAACTGGCAATGAGTCTTTTGCAACGCTCTGGAGGAATTTTGTCCCACTAATCCTTGTAAAATTGTTGTTATGCAGCCACATTGGAGGGTTTCCGAGTATGAACACCTTTTTAAGGTCATGCTACAGTGTCTCAATCAGATTAATGTCAGGACTTTGACTAGGCCACTCCAAAGTCTTAATTTTGTTTTTCTTAAATCATTCAGAGCTGGTGTGTTTTGGATTATTGTCCTGCTGCATAACCCAAGTGTGCTTCACCTTGAGGTCACGAACAGATGGCCGGACATTCTCCTTCAGGATTTTTTCGTAGAGAGCAGAATTCATGGTTACATTTACTACAGCAAGTCTTCCAAGTCCTGAAGCAGCAAAACAGCCCCAGACCATCACACTACCACCACCATATTTTACTTTTGGTACGTTGTTCCTTTTCTGAAATGCTGTTTTGCTTCTACGCCAGATGTAATGGGACACATGCCTCCAAAAAAATTCAACTTTTGTCTCGTCAGTCCACAAAGTATTCTCCCAAAAGTCTTGGTGATCATCAAGATGTTTTCTGGCAAAACTGAGACGAGCCTTTATATTTTTTTTGCTCAGCAGTGGTTTTCGTCTTGAAACTCTGCCATGCATGCCATTTTTGACAAGTCTATTTCTTATGGTGGAGTCATGAACACTGACCTTAACTGAGGCAAATGAGCCCTGCAGTTCTTTGGATGTTGCTGTGGGGTCTTTTGTGACCTCTTGGATGAGTCGTCGTTGCGCTCTTGGGGTAATTTTAGGCAGCCGGCCACTCCTGGGAAGGTTCACCACTGTTCCATGTTTTCGCCATTTGTGGATAATAGCTTTCACTGTGGTTCGCTGGAGTCCCAAAGCTTTAGAAATGACTTTATAACCTTTTCCAGACTGATAGATCTCAATTACTTTGTTTCTCATTTGCTCCTGAATTTTTTTGGATTGCTGCATGATGTCTAGCTTTTGAGGATCTTTTGGTCTACTTCATTTTGTCAGGCAGGTCCTATTTAAATGATTTCTTGATTGAGAGCAGGTGTGGCAGTAATCAATCCTGTGTGTGGTTAGGGAAATTGAACTCAGCTTCCCAAAGATGTGATAAACCACAGTTAATTTATGTTTTATGGGTGGGCAATCACTTTTTCACACAGAGCCCTGTAGGTTTGGATTTCTGTTTCCCATAATAAAAAAGATCTTCATTCAAAAACTGTATTTTGTGTTTACTTGTGTTATCTTTGTCTAATATTTAAATTTGTATTGTGATCTGAAACATTTTAGTGTGACAAACATGCAAAAGAATAAGAAATCAGGAAGGGGGCAAACACTTTTTCACACCACTATATGTGAGGCTTAGTTCAAGAAGATATACACTGCTCAAAAAAATAAAAGGGAACAACAGAATATAACTCCAAGTAAATCAAACTTCTGTGAAATCAAACTGTCCACTTAGGAAGCAGCACTGATTGACAATCAATTTCACATGTTGTTGTGCAAATGGAATAGACAATAGATGGAAATTATTGGCAATTATCAAGACACCCTCAATAAAGGAGTGGCTCTGCATGTGGGGACCACAGACCACATCTCAGTCCCAATGCTTTCTGGCTGATGTTTTGGTCACTTTTGAATGTTTGTTGTGCTTTCACACTCGTGGTAGCATGAGACGGACTCTACAACCCACAGAAGTTGCTCAGGTAGTGCAGTTCATCCAGGATGGCACATCAATGCGAGCTGTGGCAAGGAGGTTTGCTGTGTGTGTCAGCTTAGTGTCCAGAGGCTGGAGGCGCTACCAGGAGACAGGCCAGTACACCAGGAGACCTGGAGGGGGCCGTAGGTGGGCAACAACCAAGCAGCAGGACCGCTACCTCCGCCTTTGTGCAAGGAGGAACAGGAGGAGCACTGTCAGAGCCCTGTAAAATGGCCTCCAGCAGGCCACAAATGTGCATGTATCTGCACAAACGGTTAGAAACCGACATCATGAGGGTGGTATGAGGGCCCGACATTAACAGATGGGGGTTTTGCTCACAGCCCAACACCGTGCAGGACACTTGGCATTTGCCACAGAACACCAGGATTGGCAAAGTCACCACTGGCGCCCTTTGCTCTTCACAGATGAAAGCAGGTTCACACTGAGCACATGTGACAGATGTGACAGAGTCTGGAGACGCCATGGAGAGCGACCTGCTGCCTGCAACATCCTGCAGCATGATCGGTTTGGCAGTGGGTCAGTAATGGTGTGGGGTGGCACAGACCTCCCTGCCAGACCTCATGTGGCTGGAGTGTGTCAGCAGTTCCTGCAAGATGAAAGCATTGAAGATATGGACTGGCCCACCCGTTCCCCAGACCTGAATCTGATTGAGCACATCTGGGACATCATGTCTCTCTCCATCCACGTTGCACCACAGACTGTCCACGAGTTGGCGAATGCTTTTGTCCAGGTCTGGGAGGAGATCCCACAGGAGACCATCCGCAACCTCATCAGGAGCATGCCCAGGCGTTGTAGGCATAGGCGGATTATAATGAGGGCAATCTGGGCTACCGCCTGGGGCCTGAGGATCCGGGGGGGGGGGCATTGCCAGATTGCCCTCACTATAATGTTTTGTGCGCCGCTGTAATAAGAAATCTGGGACCTTCTTGGCCCGAGCCCCGGATCTCCTGTGACTCCGGTGCTAACCAGAGGAGGTCAAGGGCCTATGTTGAGGGGCCTGCTGTCTTATCAGCCGCCGGCCGGCACTGTACTTCCGAGTGCTACTGTGCCCGGCCGGCGGCATCATGGTCTAGAGCAGACGCAGCTGCTTGATGTACAATGCTGTGCGCGGTCGCGTCTGCCAGCCTGAGCCTCCATGTCACGGAGCGCGGGAGACTTGAATAACAGGATCCCATCCAGGAGTGTGGGCCGGACCGGAGGCAAGCCACCCAGCAGGTGAGCGTTGTGTGTCTGGGTTCTCTAATCAAGGGATGTAAAAGCATCCAAAATAATGTATATTATATGTGACACACACTATGCAGAATTGTACCTAAGCTTAGCAGGGGGATGGTGAGTGACGTGTGTGTCTGTGTGCATATATGATTGTGTATATCTATGTATGTGTCATATGTATTTTTCTGCATGTCTTCAAATGTGTTTATGCCTGTATGTGTCTTTGTATATGTCTGTATATGTTTGTGTGTGTGCACATTTCTGCGACCCATATATGTGCCAGTCTGCATGTGTATACATGACCGTGTGTATATGTGTGTGTGCATGACTGCATGTGTGCGTGACTACGTGTGTGACTGCATGTGCGTGCCTGCTGGTGTCTGACTGCATGTATGTGTATGTGCTTGACTGCATTTGTGTTTGTGCGACTGCATGTGCATGAATGTGTGCGTGTGCCTGCTGGTGTCTGACTGCATGTGTGTGTAATGTATCTAGGGAGCTATGTGCGGCCTCATTCTGGATATAGCGAGCTACGTGCGGCCTCATTCTGGATATAGGGAGCTATGTACGGCCTCATTCTGGATATAGGGAGCTACGTGCGGCCTCATTCTGGATATAGGGAGCTATGTGCGGCCTCATTCTGGATATAGGGAGATATGTGCGGCTTCATGCTGGATATAGGGAGCTACGTGCGGCTTCTTGCTGGATATAGGGAGCTACGTGCGACTTCATGCTGGATATAGGGAGCTACATGCGGCCTCATGCTGGATATAGGGAGCTACGTGCAGCTTCATGCTGGATATAGGGAACTAGGTGTGGCCTCATGCTGGTTATAGGGAGCTAAGTGTGGCTTCATGCTGGATAAAGGGAGCTACGTGTGGCCTCATGCTGGATATAGGGAGCTACGTGCGGCCTCATGCTGGATATAGGGAGCTACGTGCGGCCTCATGCTGGATATAGGGAGCTATGTGCGGCCTCATGCTGGATATAAGTAGCTACGTGCGGCCTCATGCTGGATATAGAGAGCTACGTGCAGCCTCATGCTGGATATAGGGAGCTATGTGTGTCCTCTTGCAGTATCTAGGGAGCTACTTGCGGCCGCTGGCTGTATTTAGGGGGCTACGTGCGGCCTCTTACAGTATCTAGGGGGCTACATGCGGCCTCTTAATGTATCTAGGGGGCTACTTGCGGCCTCTCACTGTATCTAGCGGGCTACCTGCGGCCTCTTATTGTATCTAGGGGGCTACCTGTGGCCTCTTACTGTATCTAGGGGGCTACCTGCGGCCTCTTACGGTATCTAGGGGGCTACCTGCGGCCTCTTACAGTATCTAGGGGGCTACCTGCGGCCTCTTACTGAATCTAGGGGTCTACCTGTGGCCTCTTACAGTATCTAGGGGGCTACCTGTGGCCTCTTACAGTATCTAAGGGGCTATGTGCGGCCTCTTACTGTATCTAGGGGGCTACGTGTGGCCTCTTACTGTATCTAGGGGGGGTGTCAGCATACTTATTAGTGCTCAATATTAAGTCATACAATTAATGTAAAAAAAATAATTATACTCTATCTTATATAGCTCTATGTTTTGCATAGGGCTGTACACAATGGAAAAATTTGTGCGGTATGGTATGCACGCCACTATCTCTGTCTTTTTCCATCTACAGATGTGCACCAGAGCACCTGTATGTTATTCACATGACCTATCACATGATCTATCAAAAAGGGATCATGTGACATGTCACATGATCCATTGGTTACCTGGGGGGGCCCACGCCTTCTAAACTGCCCGGGGCCCTGGCTACTCTTAATCCACCCCTGGTTGTAGGGAGGTCATACAGGCACGAGAGGCCACACACAATACTGAGCCTCATTTTGACTTGTTTTAAGGACATTACATCAAAATTGGATCAGCCTGTAATGTGTTTTTCCACTTTAATTTTGGGGGTGACTCCAAATCCAGGCCTCCATTGGTTAATAAATTTGATTTCCATTGATGATTTTTGTGTGATTTTGCTGTCAGCACATTCAACTTTGTACAGAACAAAGTATTCAATGAGAATATTTCTGAGCTACGTGCGGCCTCATGCTGGATATAGGGAGCTACGTGCGGCCTCATGCTGGATATAGGGAGCTACGTGCGGCCTCATGCTGGATATAGGGGGCTACTTGCGGCCTCTTACTGTATCTAGGGGGCTACCCGCGGCCTCTTATTGTATCTAGGGGGCTACCTGTGGCCTCTTACAGTATCTAGGGGGCTACCTGCGGCCTCTTACGGTATCTAGGGGGCTACATGTGGCCTCTTACTGTATCTAGGGGGCTACCTGCGGCCTTTTAGTGTATCTAGGGGGCTACGTGTGGCCTCTTACAGTATCTAGGGGGCTACCTGCGGCCTCTTACAGTATCTAGGGGGCTACCTGCGGCCTCTTACAGTATCTAGGGGGCTACGTGCGGCCTCTTACTGTATCTAGGGGGCTGCGTGCGGCCTCTTACTGTATCTAGGGGGCTACCTGAGGCCTCTTATTGTATCTAGGGGGCTACCTGTGGCCTCTTACAGTATCTAGGGGGCTACCTGCGGCCTCTTACGGTATCTAGGGGGCTACCTGCGGCCTCTTACAGTATCTAGGGGGCTACATGTGGCCTCTTACTGTATCTAGGGGGCTACCTGAGGCCTCTTATTGTATCTAGGGGGCTACCTGTGGCCTCTTACGGTATCTAGGGGGCTACCTGTGGCCTCTTACAGTATCTAGGGGGCTACCTGCGGCCTCTTACAGTATCTAGGGGGCTACATGTGGCCTCTTACTGTATCTAGGGGGCTACCTGCGGCCTTTTAGTGTATCTAGGGGGCTACGTGCGGCCTCTTACTGTATCTAGGGGGCTGCGTGCGGCCTCTTACTGTATCTAGTGGGATGTCAGCGTACTTATTTGTGCTCAATATTAAGTCACACAATTAATGTAAAAAAAATAATTATACTTTATCTTATATAGCTCTATGTTTTGCATAGGGCTGTACACAATGGAAAAATTTGTGCGGTATGGTATGCACGTCACTATCTCTGTCTTTTTCTATCTACAGATGTGCACCAGAGCACCTGTATGTTATTCACATGACCTATCACATGATCTATCAAAAAGGGATCATGTGACATGTCACATGATCCATTGGTTACCTGGGGGGGCCCACGCCTTCTAAACTGCCCGGGGCCCTGGCTACTCTTAAACCACCCCTGGTTGTAGGGAGGTCATACAGGCACAAGAGGCCACACACAATACTGAGCCTCATTTTGACTTGTTTTAAGGACATTACATCAAAGTTAGATCAGCCTGTAGTGTGTTTTTCCACTTTAATTTTGGGGGTGACTCCAAATCCAGGCCTCCATTGGTTAATAAATTTGATTTCCATTGATGATTTTTGTGTGATTTTGTTGTCAGCACATTCAACTTTGTACAGAACAAAGTATTCAATGAGAATATTTCATTCATTCAGATCTAGGATGTGTTATTTGAGTGTTCCCTTTATTTTTTTGAGCAGTGTATATATTCTGCTATTTTATTTTCAACTGTTTGTCTGATGATTAAAATCTGTATTTTTATTACATTTCTGTTATTAAGTGTGTTTACAATTAATATAAATAATTGCTTGGAGTCTTTTATTTTTTAAAGCTTAAAAAAAAGTTTATTTCCTTAAATTCTTGAACCTAATTTGTAGGTTTCTTATTACTACCAAAATGAGTTATCATACTTCTGTGCTATTAAAAGCTTTAACATCTGCCTAAACCTCTTTGATTCAGACATAAATGTATGTCCACTCGTGAAAAGGGGTTAAAGCATACAATTATTACATTTCATTTATTATTTTCAATGCTTTCAGATATTCCTAGTAAAACTTAACATCAATAATATGTCTTAACAATATTTTGGATTATACAGCAATAGGAAATATGTAAAGGATATTGAGGTAAACATTTCTTATGGGCGAAATGTTTAATATATAGCAAAGAGTGCTGAAAGATGAAAAGCTTCCAAATAAAACAAGCAGCAACTTACAGATGCAAATGACTTCTAAACAAAAATTACCTTTATGTGCACATTTCCTGTGCTGCGGTGAAGCTGACGAGGAGCGTCAGACAGAATGAAACACATTGCATATGTTGCAGCTGAAATGAAACACTGAGAATGTTTTAAATGTTTTCAACACATCAGCATGAAGCATCGACCTAGTTGGAATCACTTAGATCTAAAATAAATGCACAGATTGTTTTCACAGCGTGTTTCTCTTCCCCAAACAGCAACAGGCATGCTTGTGTCTGCTTCTAGGAAAGGATTTCAGCCCCCTGCCTCGGTCCTCTGTGGCCCATGACCTGATCGATACTAGGGGTGACGAAGCAAAGGAAGCCAAGAGAAGATTATGAAGATGAGGAGAGTGACAGAATTAGCTTACACAATTTGTTCTCTGTCTCACCTTGACCATATCTGGACTTAAAATGCAGAATTTACCAAAGCACTCTGACAACTTAGAGATAAATTGTGTTAAATATGACAATTTCTACCTATGTACCTTGATTTAAAAAATACAGATCTATCACCGGCTTTCACAATACAAACTGCATACACTACAAATAAAGATGCTTCATTTATTTGAAAATATATGACATAATAGTTCTATAATCTTTTATGAAAGTTTAACTCAATCTGTGCCTACTTAGTCTGATCAATAGCATCTCAGTGTCCCTCTTCCCTGTATTTTTGAGATCTCACATTGCTCAGTACAAGCTGCAGCTGTCAGTCAGGGTGGGTGGGAGGAGACTGAATACACTTAGACTCATGAGCAACTTCACTCCATAGCTGGACTCATGAAATATCAGGATTATACATGTGGTTATAAGGGGGAACATTTCTTCTTGTGGAGAGCGGTGACAAGTGTGCCTAAGAAAACTTATAGGCCATGCAATGCTCCTGTGGGAAATTAAAGAATCAAATAGCCTCTTCAGAGGTGAAGAGGACTTGAACTCTAGCTCATCTTACTGGATGTGTTAATTCTAAAAGTCAATATCAACCCTTTAACAATCCTTGCCACATGGCTTAGGACATACATGTCAAATTCTGGCCCGTGGGCCAAATCTGGCCAGCAGGGTGGTTTTATTTGGCCCATGACACCAGAACCACAACCCCTATGTGGGGACATTATTCTGTATGGAGGACTATGTGGGGCCCATTTTTCTGTATGGAGGACTATGTGGGGCCTATTATACTGTATGGAGGACTACATGGTGCCCATAATACTGTATGAAGGACTATGTGGGGCCCATTATACTGTATGGAGGACTATGAGGGGCCCATTATTCTGTATGAAGGACTATGTGGGGCCCATTATACTGTATGGAGGACTATGTGGGGCCCATTATTCTGTATGGAAGACTTTGTGGGGCCCATTATATTGTATACTGGTTGGCCCGCACCTTTGTCCAAGTTTTTCATTTTGGCCCCCTGTGTGTTTGAGTTTGACATCCCTGACTTAGAATAAGAAGCCAAACCAGATACTCCATTTGCAGCCACATGTTTCGGGGTGTTTTGTCCCTCAGGGCAAAGCAGGAGATCTGATTTGGCTAGGTGAAAGGCTTCTAACTGGTGGTCTACAGGGAAACGTTTCTACTGTTTCTCCTTTTGGAGAGTAGTGCCAAGACAGTGTAAGGAGACTTAAAGGCCATGAAATGCTCCTCTGGAAAACTAAATATGCAAATAGCTTCTTCAAAGAGGAAAAGTACTTGAACTCTTGTGCCACCTACTGGGTGTAGCAAATTTAAAAGGGGTGTCTTGTCGGGCCTCTTACCTAGTCACATGGCAAGGCTGCTTAAAGGGTCGATATTGACTTTTAGTATTGCTAACTACATTTATATATTTGTTAAGAGAATGGAACAGCACCAGTCATATAATGAATGGGTGCATGGCCTCCCAGACAATGATTCCATTGTCATATTATATATTCAATAAGAAAAGAAGGCAGCACTCCAAAAATTTGATGAAAAAATAGGGACTTCATTAGTCCATCAGATGTGGCAACGTTTCGGCTGAACACAGCCTTTCTCAAGCAGTGAAAGGAGGGAAGTGAGACATTTAAATAGTAGCAGACCAATAAGTTACAATAATTCATCAGTCTTCATACTTTACAGACTTTTGATAATAAATACAATAGATGGTGGTCGACATCTGTAAATGGTTAGTGCGCATGCGCTGGAACTCGCCTGAGTTCTGCACTCTGGCGTGTGTATGATTGGTTATACTTGTGTGACGCGCACAGTCATGCGCAGATCGATACTTACGGACGCTGTAGCACGGCAATGTGAAGTTTATGTACATGTGAAATATGATATATGGGTGAGTCGGTCTCCATATTTAACTACACACATGTGTGGTAATCACATTAATTATGCACTTAAGCACTTTATTCACCGTATTTATGAGGAAATAATATGGAACAATACTTATGTCTTTATATGGTTGTTGATATAATGTATGATGTGCACAAATCATGTTTATGATGGAATCTTTTGTTGATATAATGTATGATGTGTACAAATCATGTTTATGATGGAATCTTTTGTATTTATTATCAAAAGTATGTAAATTATGATGATTGATGAATTATTGTAACTTATTGGTCTTCTACTATTTAAATGTCTCACTTGCCACCTTTCACTGCTTGAGAAAGGCTGTGCTCAGCCGAAACGTTGCCACATCTGATGGACTAATAAAGTCCCTATTTTTTCATCAAATTTTTGGAGTGCTGCCTTCTTTTCTTATTGAATATACTGTATAATACAACAACAGAATCATTGTCTGGGAGACCATGCACCCATTCATTATATGACTGGTGCTGTTCCATTCTCTTAACAAATATATATTTTTTCCTGGAAATTTTGCACAGATTTTCTATTATCTATTTTGAATTATTATGACGGACCACAATATGGAACCAGGTGTGTTTACTTACACGGTGGAAGATGAGGAGAGAATTCTTAAAGGTTTGGAGGGTGATGTGGCCTTTTTAAGTGTACCATCACTTCATGATTTGAAACGTAAATATGAAAATGATCTGAAACGTATAACTACATTGCAATTGCATTTAACCACGTTGGGTGAATATTATAGAGCTAAGAAGATACCCCGCGGGCTCAGATTAAATATATGGCCCAATCTTTTTCTGGGGGACTCACAATTTTGCACTCATTTTTGTATGATCTCCAATAAATATGCCATGGAAACAATCCTTTTATATGTTCCGTTTAATGATTCTGTTGCCCATATGATATTTGAGTTTTTCTTTTTTAATAAATTTGCAAAAATTTCTACATTTCTGTTTTTTTTTTAGTCAAGATGGGGTGCAGAGTGTACTTTAAGGAGGAAAAAAAATTAACTTTTTAGAATTTACCAAATGGCTGCAATGAAGGAGAGAGTGAAAAATTTAAAGGAGTCTGAATACTTTCCGTACCCACTGTATATATTGTGGTAGATCGGCTCACTCGGCTACGCATTGAGGTATAAACAGAATACTGTCTCTTTAAATTTTCAGCTGGTTTATTCAGCATAAACCAATAAAAAGTTCATGGAAAATAAACATAGCCCATCTGGCCTAACTGCAAACAAAAAGAGGAAAAGAGTCCAGCAAAGTCCTTGCAGCGGCCGGGGTCCGGCCACTCCGGGTCAGCAAACACCACACGGATCAGGTTCAGCAGGAACAAACACACGCTCCTCTCTCTGGAGCTGGCCTCCAGATACTGACCACCTCCTGAGTCAAAAGGCTGGCTTTTTATAGCCCCTAAACCATGCCCTAGAATGGAGATAGGGTGGATAGCTTCCCTCCCAGCACTTAGCTATCCACCTGTAAAGCATGCCCTTGTAACTCTGGCTATTAACCCTCTCTGCACCTAACGTATATGTATATATACACACAAGTGCTTCTCACAAAATTAGAATATCATCAAAAAGTTAATTTATTTAATTTCTTCAATACAAAAAGTGAAACTCTAACATTATATAGAGTCATTACAAATATAGTGTTCTATTTCAAGTGTTTATTTCTGTTAATGTTGATGATTATGGATTATAGCCAATGAAAACACAAAAGTCAGTATCTCAGTAAATTAGAATAATTAACAAAAAACACCTGCAAAGACTTCCGATGCATTTAAAAAGGTCTTTTAGTCTGTTTCAGTGTTCTCCACAATCATGGGGAATACTGATGACGTGACAGATGTCCAGAAGGCAGTCATTGACACACTCCACAAGGAGGGTAAGCCACAAAAAAAATTCCTAAAGAAGGCGGCTGTTCACAGAGTGCTGTATCCAAGCATATTAATGAAAAGCTGAGTGGAAGGAAAAAATGTGGTAGAAAAAGGTGCACAAGCAACCGGAATAACCGCAGCCTTAAAAGGATTGTTAAGAAAAGGCCATTCAAAAATTTGGTGGAGATTCACGAGGAGTGGACTGCTGCTGGAGTCATTGCTTCAAGAGCCACCACACACAGACGTATCCAGGACATGGGCTACAAGTGTCACATTCCTTGTGTCAAGCCACTCATGACCAATAGAAGTGTCTTACCTGGGCCAAGAAGAAAAAGACCTGGACTGTTGCTCAGTGGTCCAAGGTGTTGTTTTCAGATGAAAGTAAATTTACCATTTCATTTGGAAATCAAGGTCCCAGAGTCTGGAGGAAGAGTGGAGAGGCCACAATCCAAGCTGCTTGGGGTCTAGTGTGAAGTTTTCACAATCAGTGATGGTTTGGGGAGCCATGTCATCTGCTGTTGTAGGTCCACTGTGTTTTATCAAAACCCAAGTCAGCGCAGTCATCTGCCAGGAAATTTTAGAGCACTTCATGCTTCCCTCTGCCGACAAGTGTTTTGGAGATGGAAATTTCATTCTCCAGCAGGACTTGGCACCTGTCCACACTGCCAAAAGTACCAATACCTGATTTAAAATCAATAATATCACTGTGCTTGATTGGCCAGCAAACTCGCCTGGCCTTAACCCCATAGAGAATCTATGGGGTATTGTCAAGAGGAAGATGAGAGACACCAGACCCAACAATGCAGACGAGCTGAAGGCTGCTATCAAAGCAACCTGGGCTTCCATAACACCTCAGCAGTGCCACAGGCTGATCGCCTCCATGCCACGTCGCATTGATGCAGTAATTGATGCAAAAGGAGGCCCGACCAAGTATTGAGTGCATTTACTGAACATACATTTCAGAAGGCCAACATTTCGGATTTTAAAAACATTTTTTCTAGCTATTGTTATAAAGTATTCTAATTTACTGAGATAATGACTTAGGTGTTTTCATTGGCTGTAATCCATAATCATCAACATTAACAGAGATAAACACTTGAAATAGATCACTGTTTGTAATGACTCTATATAATATATGAGTTTCACTTTTTGTATTGAAGAACTGAAATACACTGTGTTCCAAATTATTATGCAAATAATATTTTCTCAGATTTTCCCAAATTACCTATATGAATTGCAGTCATTGTAATTTTCCAGTCAAATAACTATTAGAGTACAATTGAAAGGTCTTTGTACAAACAGCCTATGATAACAGTATATTTTTTAAAAAATAAAAACCTCAAACTGCACTCAAAATGCATGTTCCAAATTATTATGCACAGCAGAGTTTTCAACCTTTTCATTTTAATAAAGAACAAAAAAATGGTCTTTTTTGAAATTCTAAGCATTAGCAGGTTATTACAAACTGAAATCAAACAGTTTTCAACTCAAAACTTTATTCTAGGTGATGTTACATTTGCACATAGGACCCCTTGTTCGAAAGGAGCTTCTGAACTCTCTCGTCCATTGAATTTGTCAGGTTTTGGATGGTTTCTGCTTTAATTGTTTTGCATAAGGACAGAATACCCTCGGAGAGCTGTTGCTTAGATGTGAACTGCCTCCCGCCATCATAGTCACTCCTTTTGATGATGCTCCAGAGGTTCTCAATGGAGTTGAGGTCAGGGGAGCATGGGTGCCACACCATAAGTTTGTCCCCTTTTATGCCCATAGCAGCCAGAGATGCAGATGTGTTATGTGCAGCATGAGACGGGGCATTATCATGCATGAAATGATCTCAATGGTCCAGATGGATGGAGTGGAGGATGGCTGGTTGATGGACACCCCATGCAAACACGGCTATGGCGTTAACAAGGAGGAGGTGGAGTAATGTTTTGGGCTGGAATCATGGGGAGAGAGATTGTCGGCCCTTTTAGGATCCTTGAAGGGGTAAAGATGAACAGCACTTCCTTCCAAGGTTCAAGAAGAAGAACCGTGCATTCCGCAGCAAGATCATTTTCATGCATGATAATGCCCCGTCTCATGCTGCACATAACACATCTGCATCTCTGGCTGCTGTGGGCATAAAAGGGGACAAACTTATGGTGTGGCACCCATGCTCCCCTGACCTCAACCCCATTGAGAACCTCTGGAGCATCATCAAAAGGAGTGTCTATGATGGCGGGAGGCAGTTCACATCTAAGCAACAGCTCTGGGAGGGTATTCTGTCCTTATGCAAAACAATTGAAGCAGAAACCATCCAAAACCTGACAAATTCAATGGACGAGAGAGTTCAGAAGCTCCATTCGAACAAGCGGTCCTATGTGCAAATGTAACATCACCTAGAATAAAGTTTTGAGTTGAAAACTGTTTGATTTCAGTTTGTAATTTGGGAAAATCTGAGAAAATATTATTTGCATAATAATTTGGAACACAGTGTAAATTAACTTTTTGATGATATTCTAATTTAGTGAGAAGCACTTGTATCTATATACACTGCTCAAAAAAATAAAGGGAACACTTAAACAACAGAATATAACTCCAAGTAAATCAAACTTCTGTGAAATCAAACTGTCCACTTAGGAAGCAACACTGACTGACAATCAATTTCACATGCTGTTGTGCAAATGGAATAGACAATAGATGGAAATTATTGGCAATTATCAAGACACACTCAATAAAGGAGTGCTTCTGCAGGTGGGGACCACAGACCACATCTCAGTACCAATGCTTTCTGGCTGATGTTTTGGTCACTTTTGAATGTTGGTTGTGCTTTCACACTCGTGGTAGCATGAGACGGACTCTATAACCCACCGAAGTTGCTCAGGTAGTGCAGCTCATCCAGGATGGCACATCAATGCAAGCTGTGGCAAGGAGGTTTGCTGTGTCTATCAGTGTAGTGTCCAGAGGCTGGAGGCTCTACCAGGAGACAGGCCAGTACACCAGGAGACGTGGAGGGGGCGGTAGGAGGGCAACAACCAAGCAGCAGGACCACTACCTCCGCCTTTGTTCAAGGAGGACCAGGAGGAGCACTGCCAGAGCCCTGCAAAATGAGCTCCAGCAGGCCACAGATGTGCATGTGTTTGCACAAACGGTTAGAAACTGACTCCATGAGGTTGGTATGAGGGCCTGATGTCCACAGATGGGGGTTGTGCTCACAGCCCAACACCGTGCAGGACGCTTGGCATTTGCCACAGAACACCAGGATTGGCAAAGTCGCCACTGGCGCCCTGTGCTCTTCACAAATGAAAGCAGGTTCACACTGAGCACATGTGACAGACGTGACAGTCTGGAGATGCCTTTTAGAGCGATCTGCTGCCTGCAACATCCTTCAGCATGACCGGTTTGGCAGTGGGTCAGTAATGGTGTGGGGTGCAATTTCTTTGGAGGGCCACACAGCCCTCCATGTGCTCGCCAGAGGTAGCCTGACTGCCATTAGGTACCGAGATGAGATCCTCGGACCCCTTGTGAGACCATATGCTGGTGCGGTTGGCCCTGGGTTCCTCCTAATGCAGGACAATGCCAGACCTCATGTGGCTGGAGTGTGTCAGCAGTTCCTGCAAGATGAAGGCATTGAAGCTATGGACTGGCCTGCCTGTTCCCCAGACCTGAATCCGATTGAGCACATCTGGGACATCATGTCTCACTCCATCCACCAAAGTCACGTTGCATCACAGACTGTCCAGGAGTTGCTGAATGCTTTAGTCCAGGTCTGGGAGGAGATCCCACAGGAGACCATCCGCAACCTCATCAGGAGCATGCCCAGGCATTGTAGGGAGGTCATACAGGCACGTGGAGGCCACACACAATACTGAGCCTCATTTTGACTTGTTTTAAGGACATTACATCAAAGTTGGATCAGCCTGTAGTGTGTTTTCCCACTTTAATTTTGGGGGTGACTCCAAATCCAGGCCTCCATTGGTTAATAAATTTGATTTCCAATGATGATTTTTGTGTGATTTTGTTGTCAGCACATTCAACTTTGTACAGAACAAAGTATTCAATGAGAATATTTCATTCATTCAGATCTAGGATGTGTTATTTGAGTGTTCCCTTTATTTTTTTGAGCAGTGTATATATATATATATATATATATATATATATATATATATATATATATAGTTAATTTGTCATTTAATTTACTGGATCCTACATGCCCCTTAAATTTGCTAAATATTAATTTAGGGTACCATCCAAGAGCAATATGCATTGTCAGAGCTGGTTGGCTCTCATACATTGGCTAATTTATTCGCTAAGTACCTTCATTTTATAAGTATATTCTATAAAGCAGTAATGCAGTTCATATTTCATATATTCGATATTTGCTACATCTTAGTGCTTACAGTGTGCTGCTGTAGTCTTTTATTTGTATATTGTCATAGCAGCTTGCACCTGTTCACACTTGCTTTATTCAATTCAAAGACGCTAGTCAGCTTTTGTAGCATACTATTGGAGGTGGTGACTGTTTCCATATATGGCTGAGCACTCCTCCCATGATTATTAAAAAATCATTTGCCAAAATAGTATTTGATCATGAAAAATATCTTGGTTATGTGGAGGTGGTTAATAAAACAGGTCAGCATGTATAAATATATAAGCAAACATGATGCAAAATAGCACTAAGAGATGGATTGTAAAGAACACAATTGTGTGAAGTCTACAAGATGTACATGGTGTGTAAATAATGGGTAGCATATTCTATTCTGTCTTGGGTATCACATGCATAGGAAGGGGAGGAGCCTAAGCAAATATATGAATTACATTTGGTTTGTGCTGTATTTTTTATGTCATTACTACCCCATTCAAGATGACAAAGGTTCCAGTAATTATTTGTGTCTTCTTACCCAACACACTGATGGAGGAGACAACTGTTGTAGGAGATAACAGTAAAGCTGTAAAGTGGCTGAGAGTGGTATTCGTGACCGAGCTGTTGTCTGGTTGCACTCTGGTACTTCACAGACAAGTGGTGTCCCAGTCCCAGTGTGCTGTAAGGTGTGGGGTGCATCACACTCGCTTGTAGGCCGCAGTCCTCCATTGCCTCCAGGCTTCCGTCCTCAGGAGCCGCCACACATAATGCATGGGACATCAAGTTCTTTGTAACAATAAAACTTTTACTAAGCAGTCCAAGTTCATCAAGTGGGCACAGGTGGGATAGGGCACAGCTAATCGCACTTCCTTCCTCAGTACAACTCCTCTTCTGTCCTGCCACTCGTTCATTCTGGACTATCACCAAGCCTGCTGACTCCATCAGGCTCAGGGATTCGTTGATCGCTCCACCAGTGCACCAAGGACCAGCCACCTGCCCCCCACATCCACCAACCTCGTGGTGTCATAAAACCAGGCCTGCTCCTTGGTACCTGGCCTGAGACCTAGGCTCCAGATGCTGTTGGAATGTCCATCAGGGAACTTTATTCGGCTTCCCACTGCCTCGAACGGTTGGCCGATGCTGCCCCTAGCAACCCACCACACCTGAACTTGGCCTTCACTAGTCACTTCACTAACTGACTCTGAACTCCCTCGAGCCAGGAAGTGCCCCCCTTTTATCAGCACTAGTGCCCACCCACTGGGCTAGTTCTATCTTTACCCATTTCCTATCTTATATGTTTAACCTATTATCCTTATTCTATAACTTATGCTATCATAAGATTATCCTATGCTATTCTCACATTATGCATTAATATTTTACATACTGTATATCACCATAATACATTACATTAGACACACATTAATTTTACATATAAAACCACTCAAATTCACATGGCACGACTGTTGACTTCAAGGGCAGGAACGGGGTAAGACAGTTCACATCCCTACACAGTCATTTGGCTACGTCAGAGACCTGGAGAAAGTGGGTCAGTTCCAGGTTGGCCTCATCTCCATTTTAATGAGTAGTGAGAACTTTCACAAAGACACTGAAATGTTGGCAACAAAAGGGCACAATGACTACTTGTGTGAGTGGTTAGGAATATGATGGTATTAAGCAGCATCAGAAGATGGGCTCTGTCTATTTTCTTTATGGATGTGTTCTTGGTAACATGCTAATAAGTAGGCCAAAAAATATATAAGAGCTAGAGATAAGCAAATCAATTTGATGCAAATCAAATTAATTTCCAATTTTTTTTAAATTCATTGGACCCAGCAAATTCAGACAATTTATAAATCCCTTTGCCCAACCAATAAAAAGCCAGCTTCTATTTTACAGAATGCAGAAGATTGCTTCAGACAGAAAAGGCATGGCGCTCATATTCAATACTGAATAAATCAAGATCTTTTGAAAATCTTGTTTCCATTTTTTCACCATCTGCATGTCATTAGAATGTCTATTGAGCCTGTGATTTTCATAATTACCTGACTTTTTCTTCTTTATAGTGCAATTTCAGTGTTGAGAAGTGTGGCATAAATAATCGTATTAGATAGCTACGGTCCTTGTTTAAATTACATATAAAAGGGAACCTGTTAGGAGCTCTAGGGTCACCAAACTAATTACATTGGTGGGTAGGGTAGTAAACGCCATGATAAAACAGCATTTTCTGGCCACAAATGGATATCCCATTGCTGAGTAACTCAACTTTGAATTTTGATGTAAATGAAGCTGCAAGTGCACAGGGGGTGGGCCAATCCACTCAAGAACACTGATTCTCCATATTTCCTGGGAAGCACCATGTGCTTGTCTGACAGATATCAATCAAGTCAATGAGAGTGGTGGTAGGTAGGGAATAATGTAGAGGACTGATGAACTACCTTGGTGCACTTGCAACTTCATTTGCAAAAAGATCCATAGTTGATTTTCACGTCTATGAGAAATCCTTATGGGGCAAAGGTGGTATATCTGATCATGACTTTTACTACCCTACCCAGCAGTGTAATTATTTGGGTGACTCTTAAGCTCCTGACAGGTTCTCTTTGTGAAGAGGGCACTTTTGCATACCGAAAAAAAGCAATACTTTAAAATGAGAACATTGCTCGAGTGGACTTTTTATTTTTAATGTATTACTGTATTCTATCAGTATAACAGAGATGAATTCTGGAAGGCTTCTTTAGTGCTCTGTGCATTTACTACCTGCTTTACCCAACAATAGCCTAAATACTTTTTTAATTTCTAACACTGATTTCTATTTTTTTTTAACACAATGATACAATTAAAAATAAAACAATTAAAAAATAAATAAAAGGAAGTTTAAAGTGTATAAAAGGCAGTAAAAAGCATTGTTTAAGCTACACGGAAAATGAGCCTTCCTTCTGTATCCACAATCCTTTCTGTGGTGTCAACCGTTACCATAATCTTTAAGTGTTCACAAGGAAGGTCATGAAGAATACATTTCACTTGCTGTCAGCAAAACTGGCAAACAACTTTTATTTTCATGTTTAATGTTTGTTTGTCAAGGACAACTTGGATCCTTTCTTCTAAGTTCTTAAATAAAAGCATAAAGGAATTTTACAGAGAGCCACTGTTCTCTTAATCTAGTTTTTGGCTTTTTGACTATTCTGTTAAAATTTTTAATCGCTTACACATATTGAGACTGTCCCTAAAACTGTTGTCAGTCATTTTTCTATACAAAGTACTTTTTATATTACAATTAGGGATGATCGAGTCTGCCGAGATTCATATTCATCAAATTGCATGGATTTTACTAAAAATTCGTAGGGAAGTTATTCACCGCAAATTGAATGCTCCTTATTATGCTCTGGCGTCTCTTCAGTAAAAAATTATTTATACTTAATTCACTTCTCACCTGTCCTGTCCTCCGTGCCTCTTCTTTTCACCTTCCCCCTCATGTACTTCCTCTTTGTCATCCTGACTCCAGGCTATAGCTTCTGGCTCGACCAGGCCTCAGACGTCACTGCGCGCCATGCATTCACTCAGGCAACATGCCTTGTATTGCCGTCATGTAATGACATGCTCCATAACAATATGACACACAGTGACATCAGCAGCTTAGTCGAGCAGGAAGCCATGTTCTGAAGTTTCTAGGCTGAAGAGAAAGCATGAGACATAGAAGTGGAAAAGAAGAGATGTGGAGGACCGGAAATCGGGTTGTGAGGATGGTGGGACAGATGAGACTTGAGGTAGTAATAACTTTTATTTTTCAGTCTGCTTGGCCTTTTCCAGTTCAGCAGAATCACAGCTGCAGCTGTCTCGCATTTCACTCAATTAGCGCAGAGCGAATTGTGAAAAATTTGTATTCTGGAGAATATACATTTTTGTAAAATTCAAGGAGAATTTAATTTCACTTGAATAAATTTCCTCATCTCTGATTACTATATTATTGAGAGAACATACTTAGTTTTGCAGTAATTGACACAATTACCTTTTAACTATGAGTGACATGATTAAATACATTTCTTGATAACATCATTGGTTCCAAAAGAAAAATCAATATATTTTCATAAAATCATATCACCCCCTTTCAAATGTTTCACACAACCATAACATTAAATTATGCTTTTTTTTGTCAACCTCTGGTTTAAAGGGAACCTAGCAGGAGATTCTTGCTTCCTAAACCACAGGCAGTATCAACCTGTCCGCGGACTATGCACCTCGGGTGACTAGTCCAATCCACTAGATGGATAGGTCTCTCTCTATGCACACATAACAAAAGACCAGTCCATTAGTCTCATGTCACATTCCCTTTAAGTAGTGATTCCCCTTTTTTTGACAGCTAGTATGTGCACTGTCTCCAGGAATGTTCTCAAAAGGTACAATTATTACATGTATGATCCTATAATTTCCAGTTTATCAAATATAAGATGAAGAATAGTGACTCATCTGCAAAAGGAAAAAATGATCCCAAATCTATTAAATAACTTTCTAATACAGCATGAGCAGAGCTAAGGAGTACTGGACTACTGGACTACTTTTCTACGAGCTGCAATCCTGAATACTTTCTGAAAAAGGCTGTTCCTTTACTTGCATGTGAACTCTAAACTAATAAAAAATGGATCCACCCAAACAGCCTTATACTTTATTGTTCTAAAGATACAAAAAGAAAAAAAATACTATATTATTTGACAAAACATGCTGCTGTGATTTGGGGGGAAAAAATAAGAATCACAGAAAAAAAAACAAGAAAAAAAAGGGAAAATAGTTTAAGTGAAAAAAATACCATCGGAATAAAATGCAGTATATATCTTGCATTTACTAATTTCAATTTACTTCAAGCAATTGTCTGGCAACAGCATTTTTGACCCAAAAATACACATTTAAAAAAGTGAGGGCACCATAATGCAGTTCCAGTGTTTATAGCACATTCATTAACATTAACCAGAGTCTTGATCAAAAGTCCACAGAAGTAATGTGCAGCAAAACTATTACCGGGAATCTGTCAGTAAGATCAAACCCCCTAAACTGCATATTTATATATTTTACTTACATATGTGATAATTTCATGACATAACAGTATGGCGCACAGTGAAGTCAGAGGCCTAATCAGACCACAAGCCATGGTTTAGATTAGTGTTTCCCAAACTCCAGTCCTCATGGCCCCCAACACATCATGTTTTCAAGATTTCCTTAGTATTGTACAGGTGATGGAATTATTAGGCATCTGAAATTGCCATAGGTTCTCTCACCTGTGCAATACTAAGGAAACACTGGCCTAGAGTGAAGAGGCTCAAGAGAGTATGCATTACGTAGGAAGGGGAAAAGGAGAGTTGCAGGGGACTGGACGGTGGGCTGCGGGGATGACCAGACAGGACAGCAATGAGGTATTATTGGTTTGCTATTTTTACCATTCCCTTTGGAAGAGCATTGAGCTGTAGGGTGCATTGATGGAAAAGGGGAAAAAAACAAAAAAAAATCTCTTTAAATCTCTTAGTTTGCGAGTGTGAACGGAGCATAAGTGCGAACTAAAGTAAGTGTGTGACTTGTTTTTCAGTGACTTTGGATTCAGGGAGTTTGGAAGGGAGGACTTTGGACTGAATTGCTGTCTGTATTTTATTAATTCTTTAGTTTTCTTTTTACTTAACATTCTGTCTATTGCAATCCCCATTAGGAAATGAGCTCCATTATTGACAATGCTATCCAGTGTACATCTTGCCACATATATGCATTCCTTGAACAGCCGGTCGGGGTTGCTTACTGCTGTGTGAGATGTGTGCATGTTGTGCGTTTGGAAGCCCAGGTACTGGATCTAAATGAGCAGCTTGCAACACTGAGATCCATTGACAATATGGAAAGGAGTCTGCTGCTCACTGAGCAGCAGCTCACTGGGGTAGATGTGGGGGAGGGTGATAGTCGGGAGCTGCAGGACAGTGAGTTTGCTAGTTGTGTGACAGTTAGAAGGGGGGGTAGAGGGAAGAGTGCCAGGGAGGCTAGTCCTGATCTGGCACACCCCAATAAGTTTGCAAAGTTGGCAGATGAGGGGAGTGACGGTACAGGGGTAGCACTGCTGCAGCAAGGCATGTCCCCTGAAAGCCGAAGGAGTGTCAACTCCAGTAAAGAGGGAAATAGGAGAGTAGGGCAGGCCAGGCAGGTGCTGGTAGTGGGGGACTCAATTATTAGGGGAACAGATAGGGCAATCTGTCACAAAGACAGGGATCGTCGAACAGTGTGCTGCCTACCTGGCGCTCGAGTCCGGCACATCGCTGATCGGGTTGACAGATTACTGGGAGGGGCTGGTGAGGACCCAGCAGTCATGGTGCACATTGGCACAAATGACAAAGTTAGAGGTAGGTGGAAGGTCCTTAAAGATGATTTCAGGGAATTAGGCTGCAAGCTGAAAGCAAGGACCTCCAAGGTGGTATTCTCTGAAATACTACCGGTACCACGTGCCACGCCAGAGAGGCAATGGGAGATTAGGGAGATAAATAAGTGGCTAAAGAACTGGTGTAGGAAGGAGGGATTTGGGTTCCTGGAGAACTGGGCCGACTTCTCAGTTGGCTACAGACTCTACGCTAGGGACCGGCTGCACCTCAATGGGGAGGGTGCAGCTGTGCTGGGGGAGAAAATGGCTAGAAGGTTGGAGGAGTGTTTAAACTAGGGATTGGAGGGGAGGGTATTCATTTTATAGGTGGGGAAGATAGTGCAGATAGTGACCTGGGCACAAATAATAAATTGGGGGTGGGGTTAGAACAGTCAATAAAGTAAGAAGGAATAGAGGTACAGAGAGATACATAAAATGCATGTACACTAATGCCAGAAGCCTCACCAACAAAATGGAGGAATTAGAATTAATTTTGCTGGAAAATAATTATGACATGGTAGGGATATCTGCGACGTGGCTGGACGAGAGCCATCACTGGGCAGTTAATTTACAGGGCTATAGTCTGTTCAGAAATGACCGTACAAACAAGCGAGGGGGGGGGTGTGTGTTTATATGTAAAATCTTCCTTAAAACCCGTCTTGCGGGAGGATATATGTGAATCTAATGAAAATGTAGAGTCCCTGTGGGTGGAGATAAGGGGAGGGGGAAAAATAATAAATTACTGATAGGGGTTTGTTATAAGTCTCCAAAAATAATGGAAGTAGCGGAGAATATCCTCGTAAAACAAATAGATGAAGCAGCGACTCAAGGAGAAGTCATTATTATGGGAGACTTCAACTACCCTGAAATACATTGGGGGACAGAAACATGTAGTTCAAGCAAAGGTAATAGGTTTTTGACAACTATGAGAGACAATTACCTTTCACAACTGGTTCAGGACCCAACAAGAAGGCGGGCACTGCTAGACCTAATATTAACCAATAGGCCAGACCGCATATCAAATATACGAGTTGGGGGTCACTTGGGTAATAGTGATCACAAAATAATACGTTTTCATGTAACCTTTAATAAGATGTGTAGTAGAGGGGTTACAAGGACACTAAACTTCAGGAAGGCAAATTTCCAACGGTTGAGAGATGATCTTAGTGCAATAAACTGGGACGATATCCTGAGACATAAAGCTGCACAAAGCAAATGGGAGACATTTATTAACATCCTGAATAGGACCTGTGCACAATATATACCCTTTGGGAATAAACATACTAAAAATAGGAGGAAACCACTATGGCTAAATAGAGCTGTAAGGGGCGCAATAAGTGACAAAAAGAAAGCATTTAGAGAACTAAAGCAAGTAGGTAGTGATGAGGCATTAAATAAATATAGAAAATTAAATAAATTATGTAAAAAACAAATCAAGGCAGCAAAGATTGAGGCAGAGAAAATCATTGCCAGAGAAAGTAAAAATAACCCCAAAATATTCTTTAACTACATAAATAGTAAAAAACTAAAAAATGATAGTGTTGGCCCCCTTAAAAATAGTCTGGGTGAAATGGTGAATGAGGATGAGGAAAAAGCCAATATGCTAAATGATTTTTTTTCAACCGTATTTACACAAGAAAATCGCATGACAGAAAACATGATTACTGATAACAAAAATTCTCCATTAAATGTCACTTGCTTAACCCAGCAGGAAGTACGGCGGTGTCTAAAAATCACTAAAGTTGACAAATCCCCGGGCCCGGATGGGATACACCCGAAAGTACTGCAGGAATTAAGTAACGTCATAGATAGACCATTGTTTTTAATCTTTAAAGATTCCATAATAACAGGGTCTGTACCACACGACTGGTGTATAGCAAATGTGGTGCCAATATTCAAAAAGGGGACAAAAACTGAACCTGGAAATTATAGGCCGGTAAGCTTAACCTCTACTGTGGGTAAAATCCTGGAGGGTTTCCTAAGAGATGCTATAATAGAGTATCTGAAGAAGAATAACCTCATGACCCAATATCAACATGGGTTTACAAGGGACGGTTCCTGTCAAACTAATCTGATCAGTTTTTATGAGCAGGCAAGTTCTGGACTGGACCAAGGAAATGCAGTGAATGTTGTGTATATGGACTTTTCAAAAGCTTTTGATACGGTTCCACACAAAAGGTTGATACATAAAATGAGAACAATGGGGATAGGGGAAAATATATGTATGTGGGTTAAGAATTGGCTCAGTGATAGGAAACAAAGGGTGGTTATTAATGGAAAACAATCAGACTGGGTCTCAGTTAACAGTGGGGTACCACAGGGGTCAGTATTGGGCCCCCTTCTTTTTAACATATTTATTAATAACCTTGTAGGGGGCATACAGAGTAGTATTTCAATATTTGCCGATGACACTAAACTCTGCAGGGTAATCAATACAGAGGAGGACAATTTTATATTACAGGAGGATCTATGTAAACTAGAAGCTTGGGCTGATAAATGGCAAATGAGCTTTAATGGGGATAAATGTAAGGTAATGCACTTGGGCAGAGGAAATAAAATGAATAAATATATGCTTAATTGTAAAACACTGGGCAAAACTGTAACTGAAAAAGACCTGGGTGTATTGGTGGACAACAAGCTCACGTTTAGTGGCCAGTGTCAGGCAGCTGCTGCAAAGGCAAATAAAATAATGGGATGCATTAAAAGAGGCATAGATGCTCATGAGGAGAACATAATTTTACCTCTATACAAGTCATTAGTGCGACCACACTTAGAATACTGTGTACTGTTTTGGTCTCCGGTGTATAAAAAAGACATAGCTGAACTAGAGAGGGTGCAGAGAAGAGCGACCAAAGTTATTAGAGGACTGGGGGGTCTGCAATACCAAGACAGGTTATTACACTTGGGGTTATTTACTGTGGAAAAAAGAAGGCTTAGGGGTGATCTTATTACTATGTACAAGTATATGAGGGGACAGTACAAAGACCTATCTACTGATCTTTTTACTCTGAGGCCAGAGACGGGGACAAGGGGGCATCTTCTATGTCTGGAGGAAAGAAGGTTTAATCCTAATCACAGACGCGGATTCTTTACTGTAAGAGCAGTGAGACTATGGAACTCTCTGCCGCATGATGTTGTAATGAGTGATTCACTATTAAAATTTAAGAAGGGCATGGATGCCTTTCTTGAAAAGTATAATATTACAGGTTATATATACTAGATTCCTTGATAGGGCGTTGATCCAGGGAACTAGTCTGATTGTCGTATGGCGTCGGGAAGGATTTTTTTTCCCCAATGTGGAGCTTAGTGTTTGCCACATGGGGTATTTTGCCTTCCTCTGGATCAACATGTTAGGCTATGGGTTGAACTAGATGGACTTAGTCTTCCTTCAACCTTAAAAAAACTAAAAACTATGTATAAGGTTCAGCAAAACAGTGGCTGCAGCTTGCTGCTATTTTGCTGAATTTGTGGAGAGTGAATTGTAGTAAATACAGAATAGAACAGAAAGAAAACCACTTCCCATTTCATGTTGCCAATCATGGCACCACATGGAAGAGAAATGTCACAAGACCTGAAAAAGAAAATAATTTCTTTACACAAGAAAGATTAAGGCTACAAGAAGATTAGCAAAGTTTTACTTATCAGTCAGAATACTGTGGCAAAAGTGATACAACAATTTAACAAAGATGAAAAAGGTCATCTCACAGTGACGTCCAGGTCACCAGGGAAATTAAAATCTAAATCTAAACAGGTGGGTTTTCTGATGAGAAAATGAGCATGCAAGTTCACTTCAGTTAGCTAAAGAAGTAAAAAGTGAAACCAGGGTGAGTGTTTCCGTGACACAATGCAGCGTGCAGTGCAGAGGAATGGCATTTGTTTTGGATGGGTTTTGTTTATGAAGGACGCCTCTCCCAAAACCCATGCACAAAAAAAGCCGGCCTACAATATGCCAGGGCCCATGCTGAAAAATATGAAGACTACTGGGACTCTGTAGTCGGGAGTGATGAAACCAAGATAAAAGCTTTTTGAACTGATGGCTTCAAAACTGTATGGCTTCACAAAAGTAAGGAGTAAAAAGAACAATGCATGGTACCTTCAGTGAAACATGGCAATGGCAGTGTCCTTTTGTTGGGCTTCATCAATGCTGCTGGTGTGGTGCAGCTCCATTTCATTGATGCTACCATGCACAAATGTACATCTCTATATTGAAAGAGAAGATCCTACCATCACTCCGTGCCCATGGTAGACGTGCACTTTTCCAACATCACAATGAAACCCACAACTGTTGCATTTCTGAAGAACAGGGTGAAAGTGATTCATGGGCCAAGTATGTCTCCTAATCTAAAACTAACTGAAACACCTACGGGGAATTCTGAAGAGACAAGTTGAGCATCACTGTCCAAATGCTGCAATATGCAATATGCTGCAATATGTCGCCAATTTGTTCATTCCATGCCTAGTAGACTTGTTCTGTCCTTAAAAATTGTGGAGGTCATACAAAATACTAGATGTAGTAGTTTTTTTTATGTGGGGTGTATTCATTTTTGCATCAACTAATTTGAGTAAAAGTAAAGATTTTGTAATGAAAGTTATATTATTAACCTTACTTTTATGTTATGGGTTAAAAAAAATATTCTATGAAACTCAGTGTTGTCAAAATTTTGGAAATTGTTCATGTGTTCAATGAGATATTGATTAAAATCTTACTTTTCAAAGAGGGTGTACTCATTTATGCTGAGCACTGTATATTTGTGTAACAAGGACAGCTGCGCGAGGTCAGGGATGAAACTTGTGAGCTTCTTTTTTAAGCTTTCATCATTTGTTGTACTACTCCGAGACCAGACATGAGACAACAGCCTCAAATATAAACAATAAGTAGAGAATTTACCACACTATGCAGCAGATATATTATTCTATGTGCCGTATATTCAGATTACGAGTCACCGTGTGTAAATCTAACTAATGTAATAAAGATGTGTCTGAAGAGCGATCTGAAATTATTTTATCTTTTTCCTTTTATGTTGTTTTCTCTGTTTAACGAGTTTGGGGAGAGACATTTTCCTCTAAGTATGTGCAACTGGGTAGAAGACTTCTTAAATTTTTGATGAAGTCTAGTGTCTGTGTTAGTGAGATTTCAATTGGTTGGCATATGACTTAGTCCACCGAGAATAAGATTTACACTTCAACAGTTTTTTTTCTGCCTTCAATGCACACGTTGATTAAGTATCATATCTATACGGGTTTTGTTACACGTTTTCTGTGGATCCCTGGAATTTGTGCTCTGACCTCAAACATCCACAAATGTACTCCACAAATTTCAAGTCTGTTTAAAGTAGAGGATTAAAGGGAATACATTAGAGAGTAAAAACTTAATGTTCTGCATCTCCATCCCACTACCTGTTTTAGTTAGTATTTCACAAGAATTAACTTTAAAAGCAGTCTTGGTGTTTTTTCTAGAATTCCCTAGGGAGATGTGTAGCACATATTACCATATATCCTCGGGAGAAAAAATTCAGCTCGGTATTAAACATAATCTAAGAAAAGTTGGAATCAGCCAATGTAAACATATTGTACCTACTCTTGGTTGTTTTTTTGGGGGGGGACTTACATCTATGGATAATTAAATAGTAGTACTAGAAATTAAGAGGACACATAAACAGTTAGGTGTTGTTTCTCCAATGTCTGTAAAATGCATGTTCAAAGATAAAAGAAGACTGCATAACCCATAATCAAATGGTCAACGGTACTTGGCACTATTAACTACCTGCAGCTACCGCCATCCAACATCTAGAAACTAGTCTATACAAATATGTTCGGCTTTTCCTCTTTGTATCGGACAGCGGCACCCTCGCAGCATTCTTCCAAATTTCTATTAAAGTTTAACACAAGCACAATGTTCAGCTGTCATGCTAGGGACATTTGATAGAGTTGCATGCTATAATGTCCTGTTATTGGCCAGCTTGTCAGCCTCTTTTCTGTATGACATGTCATAGCTCATTAAAGCGGCTGTTTTCAGTGGACAATCACTCCATATTTTATAACTCCTTTGGGTAAAGTTCACACAATGCATTTTTGATGCATTTTTGCGGCAGTTTTACCGCCGCGGAAACACTGCAAAAACGCTTGTTAATTGGTCAGCCATGCATAGCAATGCTAAACCGGATGTGCTGTGCACATGATGCAGAAATTTCCTCTCTGGATTCGCATTGCATTAAAAAACGCAGCAGAACAATTTCTAGCGCGAACCCGGAGCGAATTCGCGCCCATTGAGGTCCATTGAAATGCAGCAAACCCGCAGGTATATGTGGATTTGCTGCGTTACATTTAAAGTCAATGGCCGTGAATTTGCGGCAGAAACACGATGCGGGTGGTACCTGGGTTGGAGAGGAGAATTACAACTCCTCTCATCCCGACCACTGCTCCCGCTGATAGCAGCGGGAGCGGCGTGGATGGGAGGAGCAGTAGTCTTTCCAGCCAAGCCGGCTACCACGCGCTGTAAAAAAAAGAAAAAAAAAGTAAAAATTAAAAAATAAACCGCTATACTCACATGCCCGGCGGCCCCCTGCGGCGATCTTCCCCTCCTGACGGCCGGCGATACACTACGTGAAGCGGGATCGCTCCCCGCAGTATACTGTGCTTACAGGACCCGTGCTGACGTCACAGATCAGCTGAGCGGTCACGTGACCATCAGCTGATTTTAATCTCCCTGAAGCTGATCAGCTCATCAACCCCAGTGACCTCCTGCAGCATGTATACTGACAGAGGTGATTTTACACTGCTGTCAGTATACGTCTTCTACAGCAGTGACATCAGTGATGGCTAATGTCTCTGCTGTAGAAGTGACACAGATCGTCGTGGGACAATCGTTGGCGGTACGTGGACTGCGTCGTTGACGGCGGACAGGTGAGGGATATGGTTGTTTGTTATTTTACGTTTTTTTCAGGAGAACGAGGGCTTCGGGGTAATAAAAAAAATGTAGAACCGTGTGAGTTTTTTATTTAATTTAAATACTTTATTCCGGTCATGTCTTTTATTGAAAAAGCGGCGACCATTTTACTACGAGGTTAGTAAACCCCAACCCCATTACCCAACTCACCACCACTACAGGGCAGTGGGAAGAGCGGAGGCTAAGCGCCAGATTTGGCGCATATTATGGATGCGCCATTTCTGGGACTGCTGAGGGTTGATATTAATAGCCGTGGAGGGGGCTTGTATTCATGGCCCCTTTCCTGGCTATTAATATCAGCCCGCAGCTGTCTAGTTTAGCCTTTGCTGGTTAGATTTTATAGGGGGACCCCTGTAATTTAGCCAGTAAAGGCTAAACAAACAGCTGTGGGCTGATATTAATAGCCAGAGAACATTGTTGGCTAATGGCCCCTTCCTCGGCTACTAATATCAGCCCCCAGAGGTCGGCTTTCCCTCTGCTGGTTATAAAAATTAGCCAACGCCATTTTTTTTTAATTTTAGGCTCTGTGCCCACGATCCGGACGTAGTAGCGTTTTGGACACATATTTTTGCTGCGTCCAAAATGTTGCATTCTATTGTAAATTATTCTATGTAAATTCAAATTGTGTTCACTGAACAATGTGTATTTACCACTAGAGATGAGCGTTGTTCTACTCGAACTGTTCGCCAATCTCAAATTCGAGCTGTTTTGGGCGGTGTTCGAGCCATTCGGCGAACACGAACAATTTGATAAAAATTCGGCTGTTCGAGGTTATGTTCGATAACTGTTCGTGCACCAAAATCATAACTGGATTTTTTCTCAGTAATGATGAAAATTAATGTTAATACGCAGTTTGAGTGTACAGCGGGGTGGGGGGAGGGGCAGGGGATGGATCTCTGCAGGAACAATGAAGATCTCCATTTTTTTTTCTCTTTCCCGCATTTGCAGTGGGGAGGTGCAATCTGTCAGCCTATCAGCAGCGCACACACGGAGCGAAGTGCTTTTTTTCACACAAGCAAGGGCATGTGTCATTGGCAGTGTATGTCACATGTCCTTGCCCTATAAGACCAAGCCATTTTCCCCATCGCCACCATTTTCTCACTGCTGCAGCTGCGTGTTAGACGGCACCGCTGTTGCTGTGTGCGCTATACCTTGTTAATTTCAAGCCAATTTTCGCACAAATATACAGATAGCTTGGGAGTAGGGAATAGTTGTGATTGCAGTCCTTTTAAGGACTAGGTTACAGCATTTCCTACGACTTTTATCAGGGAGGTCTGTGCTCTTAAATAGATAGGTTGTGGGAGTAAAGACTAATTGTAATTGGAGTCCTTTTCAGGACTAGGTTACATCAGTTCCTATCAGTTTTTGCCAGGCAGGTCTGTGCCAGTGCTGTGCAAGTTTTTTTCACAGCATTTGGCTGAATCTAGCAAAGCTAATCCTTTTTGGCCTATTGCAGAGTGTGTTAGTCAGTGGAGTAGCCTATCTGTGTTGCAAGATATACCACCTGTGTATAGAATACCAATTTTTTTACTGCACCTAGTGAAGTAAAATCTTTTGGGCATAGCATCATTCTATTAGTCCATCTATACTGACCTCCATCAGGTTGCAAATTAAAACTAATTTTTATCTGCATCTACAGTACCTCTGAAAAAATATTTGGGCTTCTAGCTGTGTGTGGGACTTGTTGTATTAGTCCATCTATACTGACCTCCATCAGGTTGCAAACTGAATATATTTTTTTCTGCATCTACCTCTGAAAAAATATTGGGCTTCTAGCTGTGTGTGGGTCTTGTTCTATTAATCCATCTATACTGACCTCCATCAGGTTGCAAACTGAATATAATTTTTTTCTGCATCTAGCTCTGAAAAAATATTTGGCCTTCTAGCAGTGTGTCGGACTTTCTCTATTAGTCCATCTATACTGACCTCCATCAGGTTGCAAATTAAAACTAATTTTTATCTGCATCTACAGTACCTCTGAAAAAATATTTGGGCTTCTAGCTGTGTGTGGGACTTGTTGTATTAGTCCATCTATACTGACCTCCATCAGGTTGCAAATTAAAACTAATTTTTATCTGCATCTACAGTACCTCTGAAAAAATATTTGGGCTTCTAGCTGTGTGTGGGACTTGTTGTATTAGTCCATCTATACTGACCTCCATCAGGTTACAAACTGAATATATTTTTTTCTGCATCTACCTCTGAAAAAATATTTGGGCTTCTAGCTGTGTGTGGGACTTGTTGTATTAGTCCATCTATACTGACCTCCATCAGGTTGCAAACTGAATATATTTTTTTCTGCATCTACCTCTGAAAAAATATTGGGCTTCTAGCTGTGTGTGGGACTTGTTGTATTAGTCCATCTATACTGACCTCCATCAGGTTGCAAACTGAATATATTTTTTTCTGCATCTACCTCTGAAAAAATATTGGGCTTCTAGCTGTGTGTGGGTCTTGTTCTATTAATCCATCTATACTGACCTCCATCAGGTTGCAAACTGAATATAATTTTTTTCTGCATCTAGCTCTGAAAAAATATTTGGCCTTCTAGCAGTGTGTCGGACTTTCTCTATTAGTCCATCTATACTGACCTCCATCAGGTTGCAAATTAAAACTAATTTTTATCTGCATCTACAGTACCTCTGAAAAAATATTTGGGCTTCTAGCTGTGTGTGGGACTTGTTGTATTAGTCCATCTATACTGACCTCCATCAGGTTGCAAATTAAAACTAATTTTTATCTGCATCTACAGTACCTCTGAAAAAATATTTGGGCTTCTAGCTGTGTGTGGGACTTGTTGTATTAGTCCATCTATACTGACCTCCATCAGGTTGCAAATTAAAACTAATTTTTATCTGCATCTACAGTACCTCTGAAAAAATATTTGGGCTTCTAGCTGTGTGTGGGACTTTTTGTATTAGTCCATCTATACTGATCTCCATCAGGTTGCAAACTGAATATATTTTTTTCTGCATCTACCTCTGAAAAAATATTGGGCTTCTAGCTGTGTGTGGGTCTTGTTCTATTAATCCATCTATACTGACCTCCATCAGGTTGCAAACTGAATATAATTTTTTTCTGCATCTAGCTCTGAAAAAATATTTGGCCTTCTAGCAGTGTGTCGGACTTTCTCTATTAGTCCATGTATACTGACCTCCATCAGGTTGCAAATTAAAACTAATTTTTACCTGCATCTACAGTGCCTCTGAAAAAATATTTGGGCTTCTAGCTGTATGTGGGACTTGTTGTATTAGTCCATCTATACTGACCTCCATCAGGTTGCAAATTAAAACTAATTTTTATCTGCGTCTACAGTACCTCTGAAAAAATATTTGGGCTTCTAGCTGTGTGTGGGACTTGTTGTATTAGTCCATCTATACTGACCTCCATCAGGTTGCAAACTGAATATATTTTTTTCTGCATCTACCTCTGAAAAAATATTGGGCTTCTAGCTGTGTGTGGGACTTGTTCTATTCATCCATCTATACAGACCTCCATCAGGTTGCAAACTGAATATATTTTTTTCTGCATCTACCTCTGAAAAAATATTGGGCTTCTAGCTGTGTGTGGGACTTGTATTAATCCATCTATACTGACCTCCATCAGGTTGCAAACTGAATATATTTTTTTCTACATCTACCTCTGAAAAAATATTGGGCTTCTAGCTGTGTGTGGGGCTTGTTGTATTAGTCCATCTATACTGACCTCCATCAGGTTGCAAACTGAATATATTTTTTTCTGCATCTACCTCTGAAAAAATATTGGGCTTCTAGCTGTGTGTGGGTCTTGTTCTATTAATCCATCTATACTGACCTCCATCAGGTTGCAAACTGAATATAATTTTTTTCTGCATCTAGCTCTGAAAAAATATTTGGCCTTCTAGCAGTGTGTCGGACTTTCTCTATTAGTCCATCTATACTGACCTCCATCAGGTTGCAAATTAAAACTAATTTTTATCTGCATCTACAGTACCTCTGAAAAAATATTTGGGCTTCTAGCTGTGTGTGGGACTTGTTGTATTAGTCCATCTATACTGACCTCCATCAGGTTGCAAACTGAATATATTTTTTTCTGCATCTACCTCTGAAAAAATATTTGGGCTTCTAGCTGTGTGTGGGACTTGTTGTATTAGTCCATCTATACTGACCTCCATCAGGTTGCAAACTGAATATATTTTTTTCTGCATCTACCTCTGAAAAAATATTGGGCTTCTAGCTGTGTGTGGGACTTGTTGTATTAGTCCATCTATACTGACCTCCATCAGGTTGAAAACTGAATATATTTTTTTCTGCATCTACCTCTGAAAAAATATTGGGCTTCTAGCTGTGTGTGGGTCTTGTTCTATTAATCCATCTATACTGACCTCCATCAGGTTGCAAACTGAATATAATTTTTTTCTGCATCTAGCTCTGAAAAAATATTTGGCCTTCTAGCAGTGTGTCGGACTTTCTCTATTATTCCATCTATACTGACCTCCATCAGGTTGCAAATTAAAACTAATTTTTATCTGCATCTACAGTACCTCTGAAAAAATATTTGGGCTTCTAGCTGTGTGTGGGACTTGTTGTATTAGTCCATCTATACTGACCTCCATCAGGTTGCAAATTAAAAATAATTTTTATCTGCATCTACAGTACCTCTGAAAAAATATTTGGGCTTCTAGCTATGTGTGGGACTTGTTGTACTAGTCCATCTATACTGACCTCCATCAGGTTGCAAACTGAATATATTTTTTTCTGCATCTACCTCTGAAAAAATATTTGGGCTTCTAGCTGTGTGTGGGACTTGTTGTATTAGTCCATCTATACTGACCTCCATCAGGTTGCAAACTGAATATATTTTTTTCTGCATCTACCTCTGAAAAAATATTGGGCTTCTAGCTGTGTGTGGGACTTGTTGTATTAGTCCATCTATACTGACCTCCATCAGGTTGCAAACTGAATATATTTTTTTCTGCATCTACCTCTGAAAAAATATTGGGCTTCTAGCTGTGTGTGGGACTTGTTGTATTAGTCCATCTATACTGACCTCCATCAGGTTGCAAACTGAATATATTTTTTTCTGCATCTAACCCAGCCAATAGTTTTGGCCTAATACCACAGTTTGGCCACTCAGCTCTGCTCGGTTACCATCCATTGTTTTTTTGTGCAAACAACTCCAGAGTTGTGAATTAGTTAACCACCAAAATGAGTGGAAAAAGGCCTGCTGCTGGTGGAAAGGGGAATAGGCGTGTTGGGAAGGGGAAAAAAGGTTGTGTCCGTGGGGTAGGTGTTAAAGCAACAGTAACATCTGCAGAAGAAAGACCATCTTCCAGCCAAACTAAAATGTCTACTTCTTTTAGCGGACAATGTGATAAGATCCCTTTCTTACGGCCACGCCAATCGCTACAAATTCCAGATGAGGCACAAAAACAGCAGGTGCTTCAACGGATATCAAGTGCTCCTTTAAGTGGGCTCTCCTCCACATCAACTTCAACATCACAAATACTCCAGTCCTCAAAGGTGTCACCCAAATCGCACTTGCTTCCTCACAGCTCCCAAATCTCCAGCTGCCCGTCTGAGTATGAGGTAGAACAGATGGTTGAGTCTGCAGAGCTGTTTACTCATACTATAGCCTGGGAATCAGAGGTCGACTCCAGCGCTTCTGTGAATCCAGACGAGGAAATGATCTGCACTGATGCCCAGAATCTTTATGAGTCGGATCCAGGACCAGACGCAGAAGGTTCTGACCATAATGTAGACCCTCATTCCCAAACTGTAACTCCTGTTGGTGGAGACAATGAGGAAGACGATGATAAGACTCAAATACCTGATTGGAGCGACAACTTTAGTTTTTTGTCAGGGCAGGAACAGGTTGGCTCTGAGGACGACGGGTGTGATAACACACAGGGTGATGATGATGAGGTTGGAGATCCCACTTACTGTCAACCCACAGTCAGCCAAGAGATGAGGTCAGCAGAGGAGGTGGAGGAAGATGCTAGTGACGACGAGGTCAGGTTGCGCCTTCCTGGACAGAGACGTAGTACTGGAAGCACGTCAACAACTGCATCCTCAAACACAACTCTGCCTCTCACCACAAGTCGTGGTGGCTTTTCAGGTCGCATGGGTGCTAAGCCTTGCATAGCCTGGGCATTTTTTCAGATCGATAAAGATGACCCAACTCGTGTTATCTGTAACATTTGTCAGCAAAAGCTAAGTAGAGGCCAAAAAATACATAGTTTGAGTACTTTATGCATGAACCGGCACATGGACATGAAGCATAAGTTGCAGTGGGAAGCTCAGTGTGCTACAATGCGGCCTAGCCGGCCGGGCCAACCACCGTCTGCCATATCTTGTGCATCCGCGGCCTCTTCATCCTCTGTGACTGGGGGGACAGCAGTCACACCTGTTTTGGGGCGCAGACCTGCCACCTCTTTACCCGCAACAGCCAGCGTGATTGGCAGGTCATCATTTTCTTTGGAGGTGGTAACAGCAGCTGGTGTTGAGCGCTGTCCGACATCGATAGCACCACCTTTGGATCAAGGCAACCTAACATGTCCGCCTGCATCTTCCTCACAGACCGGCAGTTTGCCGGGGACACCCTTATCAACCCCGTCTAAGCACAATAGCCAGCCCTCGGTCCCTCAGATGTGGACAAGTAAAAGACCATTTCCTCCTAGCCATGAGAAAGCTAAGAGGTTGAATTTCACCATCTGCAAGCTCTTGGCTACAGAAATGCTGCCTTTCCGCCTGGTGGACACAGAGGATTTTCGAGACCTTATGTCCGTCGCAGTGCCCCAGTACCAGATGCCCAGTCGGCACTACTTCTCAAAGAAAGGTGTGCCTGCGCTCCACCAGCATGTCGCACACGACATCACCGCTTCTTTGAGAAACTCTGTGTGTAACATGGTGCATTTCACCACAGACACTTGGACGAGTAGGCATGGACAGGGGCGTTACATGTCGCTGACTGGGCACTGGGTAACTATGGTGACAGCAGGACAAGGGGCTGCTGTCCAAGTCTTGCCGTCCCCACGAGTTGTGCGTCAATCCTCTTTATGTCAAAGTTCCTCCACTGCTTCTGCCTCCTCAACCTCCTCTTGGTCTTCCACCTGCACCCAAAGCCTGTCTGGTCATGCCACAAGCTTTCTAACTGCGCAGAAGGGATCCTGCACACCTCCTTACTATGCTGGCAGTAGGGCTCAACGTCATCAGGCGGTTTTTACATTGAAATGTCTGGGAAATGTGAGTCACACAGCTGAGGAGTTGTGGTCAGCTCTGGAGAACCAATTTCATGAATGGTTGTCTCCACTGGACCTGAAACCAGGGAAGGCCGTGTGCGACAATGCTGCAAACCTGGGTGCGGCCCTTCGCCGAGGCAATGTCACACACGTGCCTTGTATGGCTCACGTGTTGAACCTGGTTGTCCAGCAATTTTTAGCCCACTATCCCAGACTAGATGGCCTTCTGCAGAGGGCACGGTCGCTGTGTGCTCACTTCCGCCGTTCGCATCCCGCAGCTCAGCGACTTACATCTCTACAGAAGTCGTTGGGCCTGCCACTTCACCGGCTAAAATGCGATGTGCCTACCCAGTGGAATTCAACTCTGCACATGTTGCAGCGACTGTGGCAGCACCGACAAGCCCTGGTGCAATACGTTCTGACGTATAGCCTGGGCCAACGAGATTCAGAGGTGGGGCAAATCACGCTGGAGGAGTGGTCTCAGATCAGGGACCTATGCACCCTTCTGCACAGTTTTGAAATGGCGACGAAGATGTTTAGTGCTGACGATGCCATTATCAGCATGACTATTCCGGTGATTTACATGCTGGAGCACATGTTAAACAGAATTCGGAGTCAGGTGGTGGCACAAGAGGAGGTGGAGGAAGTAGAGGAGGAGGAGTTGTATGCGGAAGGGCTAACATCTGCAAGGTCCAGACGGTCGGCAGCACCAAGGCGGCAGGCATGTGAGGGTGGGGGAGATGGTTTTACCAGGGCGCATGGTAGCAGCCAAACTAGTGAGGAAGGTGCAGGAGCCCAGGAAGAAGTGGAGGACGAACTGATGGAAGACTCATCAGATGAGGGAGACCTTGATCACATTTCTGTTGTGCGAGGTTGGGGGGAGAGGACAGAGGAAGGAAGCATGATTGTTACCTCGCCACCAACACAACAGGGACTTGGTGCTCCTGGATGCGCAACACACATGAGTGCCTTCTTGCTGCACTACCTGCAACATGACCCTCGAATTGTGAGAATTAGAAATAATCCTGACTACTGGGTTGCCACACTGTTAGATCCCCGGTACAAAAGTAAATTTGCAGAAATTATTCCTGCCATAGAAAGGGATGCACGCATGCAGGAGTATCAGCAGAGACTGTTGCAGAATCTTACATGTGCTTTTCCACAAAATACCAGTGGTGCACGTAGTGAATCTAACAGTTCCAACTTGCCAACCGTGGGACCGTCAAGTGTTCAGCACTCAAACCGTAACAGAACCACAGTATCTGCTGGTAACATCAATTTTGCGGAATCATTTCACCACTTTTTTAGCCCATCCTTTGCAAGGCCACAGGAGACAAGAAGTCTGACACATAGTCAACGCCTAGAGACGATGGTACAGGAGTATCTCCAAGTAAACATTGAAGCCACGACTGTGTCACTGGACCCTTGCTCTTTTTGGGCTTCCAATCTGGATAAATGGCCGGAGCTAGCCACTTACGCCTTGGAGATCTTGTCATGCCCCGCAGCCAGCGTTCTGTCTGAACGTGTGTTCAGCGCTGCTGGTGGTGTGCTGACAGATAAGCGCACGCGGCTCTCCACTGATAATGTAGACAGACTCACGTTCATAAAGATGAACAAATCATGGATCCGAAACGACTTTTCTACCCCTGTGTCATCCTGGGGAGAGTAAAAGCTTGATGATTGGTTAAAATCACCCTACCAACTGTTTTAAGCTTTCAAATTACTAATCATGTTTATCTGTATCTTGACTGGAAAATAATTTGGGCTTTGTAGCAGTGTGCAGCACTGATCCTATTAGGCCATCTATACTAAAGCTTCACCAGATTTAAAATTAAAAATAATTTTTAGCTGCATCTAGCCCGGAAAATAATTTTGGGGCTCCGAGATGCGCAAGACACATAAGTGCCTTCTTGCTGCACTACCTGCAGCATGACCCTCATATTGTCAGAATTCGAAGTAATCATGACTACTGGGTTGCCACACTCTTAGATCCCCCAAACTTTTCGATCAACCTTTTCATTTTAATAAAGACCAAAAAAATGGTCATTTTTGAAATTATAAGCATTAGCAGGTTGTTAGAAACTGAAATCAAACAGTTTTCAACTCAAAACTTTATTCTAGGTGATGTTACATTTTCACATAGGACCCCTTGTTCGAAAGGAGCTTCTGAACTCTCTCGTCCATTGAATTTGTCAGGTTTTGGATGGTTTCTGCTTCAATTGTTTTGCATGAAGACAGAATACCCTCCCAGAGCTGTTGCTTAGATGTGAACTGCCTCCCGCCATCATAGACACTCCTTTTAATGATGCTCCAAAGGTTCTGAATGGGGTAGAGGTCAGGGGAGCATGGGGGTCACACCATAAGTTTGTCCCCTTTTATGCCCATATCAGCCAGAGATGCAGATGTTTTATGTGCAGCATGAGATGGTGCATTATCATGCAGAAAAATGATCTTGCTGTGAAATACACGGTTCTTCTTCTTGAACCATGGCAGGAAGTGCTGTTTGAGAAAATCCACATACATTATGGAGTTCATCTTTAGCGCCTTCAGGGATCCTAAAGGGGCCGACAATCTCTCTCCCCATGATTCCAGCCCAAAACATTACTCCACCTCCTCCTTGTTGGCGCTGTAGCCGTGTTTGCGTGGGGTGTCCATCAACCAGCCATCCTCCACTCCATCCATCTGGACCATCGAGCGCTGCACGGCACTCATCCGTGAACAAAACAGTTTTGAAATCAGTCTTCATGTAATGTTTGGCCCACTGGAGCCGTTTCTGCTTGTGTGAAGTGGATAGAGGAGGTCGAGAGGATGGCGTATGCACAGCTGCAAACCTCTGAAGGACCCTGCATCTTGTTGTTCGGGGGACGTTGGAGGCACAAGCAGCTTCAAAAACTTGTCTGCTGCTATGACAAGGCTTTTTTGCCGCTGCTCTTTCAACCTGACGTAATTGCCTGTAGGAAAGAGTCCTCAATTTGCCCTTATCAGCACGCACACGTGTGTACTGTGAATCAGCTACATACTTCTTGATTGCCAAGACACTTCATCCTGATCATCACACAATGTTGATTGTAGTCATGCCTTGACCTAAACACTCCACAATTTGTTGCTTCTCAGCAGCCGACACATCCTTTTTCTTTCCCATTTTGGCAGAAAATGTAGGCTGCTGAATAATGTGAGAGAGCCTTCTTAAGTAGTCTTGCCTTTCATTGGACACACCTGCCAAACTAATTAGCATTGGTGTCTGCAATTGCTTACAGTGATATAAAGAGCCCTGACACACATCACCATCAATGAGTTTAACTGACAAACAAACAAATTCTTCCCTTATCACTCCTAAACACTTTTTGCATAATAATTTGGAACACAGTGTACATGTGCTTTTCCACAAAACACCAGTGGTTCACGTAGTGAATCTTACAGTTCTAACTTGCCAACCGTGGTCTGTATGGAGTTGTTTAATAAAGGGCCCAAAATTAAGATAACATAGATGGGAGAGGTCTCTATGAATAGGAATTCCTAAGTATTTGATACCCTGTGAGGGCCAGGCAAAGGGAAAGTTGGACTGGATGGAATCCTATATGGATTTGGGGAGGGAGACATCGAGGGCCTCAGACTTCGCTGCATTGATTTTAAAATTTGACCATGTAACAAAGTGATCTATTTCAGCCATAACAGCATGGATGGATATATGTGATTGAGTGATATATACTAGGACATCATCAGCAAATAGAGAGCACTTGTACTCGGTGCCTCCCACCTCAATCCACCTAATATTGGGGTTATGGCGAATTGATGAGAGCAGGTGCTCCGTCACTAGGATGTATAAGAGAGGGGACAGAGAACATCCCTGCCTTGTCCCATTGGTGATTGTGAAAGGTGATGAAAATGTTCTGACGCGCCCCCTGGGCCTTGGGACACCAGGAGCCGGACCCTTTTTGGTGGATGCTGGTGGTTGTAGTCTCCGTGGCGGCAACCCGGTTCCGTGGCTCAGGGCGGTCAAACCAGTGGCAGAACTATTTATGTGGTTTTGATGTTTAAATGTCCGACTATGCCACCCGTGGATTGCGGTCAGAGTGAACCGCCGCTCCAGGGCAGACCGCTGAGGCTGGTGTTGTGGGTGCAGCAGAGCGTAGCATAACTCCCCACGGGAGGAGTATAGCCTCAGGGCAGTGTATGCGGAGGATGGGGGTGATGGTGCAGGGCAGCAGCAGTAATGACACGGAGTCAGTGATGCAGTCCAGGGCCTTTACTCACAGTTCTTATTATCCAGACCACGTCTGCAGGTAACGGCTGCCCACGTCGTACTGTGCTCACCAGGTGAGGGGCTCAGACAACTCCCAGATAACTTTGGAGTGCTTCACAGGACCCCCTTTGTGTGTCCTTTGTCTGGCCTTTCTTACCAACCCTTCTGTCCGGCTGCCTCGGGCCTCCTCTTGGTAAACTTGGCGCCAGTTTCCCTGACCCTATGTGGTGCCTTCCTAGCGGGTGTAGCGAGGGGCTGCGCCACATAAAATGTCACAGCCTCCTGTTTCTAGCTGAGGGTCGTTTCCTGCCTCCACTAGTTTCGGGGACCGGTCTCCCCCTTTGGCCTGACCCCTTCACGCAGGTGGATTCTGGCGTGCGGTGGCGACTCGCCCGTCCGCACCCCTGAGATCCCTTCGTTCCTCGTTCCTGGAGCCTTCTCCGCTCCTCTTCCTTCCTTCTCCCTCTTCCAGGCCTGGGCCTCTGTTACTAGGCCCGCCTCCGGAGCAGAGCTCATGCAGAGCCCCTGCTCCCTGCCACTTCTGCTCAGACTTCTCTGCACTGAACTAAGATGGTGCCCACCTTTTATACTCCCTTCTCAATGCACCCAGGAACTGCTTCCTCCCTGCTCCTGCACTACAGGGTTCCCCTTCCTCAGTGTTCCCTCCCCCCACTCCAGCCAGGGACAGGGACTGTCGTGCCCATCTCAGGGGCATATTGGTCGCCCTGCCCCACGGCAATGTGGTGTAATGCATGCAGGTGTCGGGTCCTGATCCACACTACATCCTTACCTGAGAGTGAGATATCACACCTCTGGGTGAGGTGCAATACCTCTGTAGCAACCGAGCCCTCAGGGTGCTACAGTTCCATTTATCTTCAGCCTAGGTGACGTATTGTGATACAGGGCCGTGATTTTGGCTATAAAAGGGTCCCCTAGACCCCTACCCCAAGCTTTTTAAGAGAATCATATATGGCGTGCCAGGAGACTCTATGGAATGCTTTCTCAGCATCCAACGAGAGTATCTAATTACAAATTTTTAACTGCATCTAGCCCAGGAAATACTTTGTGCCTAGTAGCAGGGTCTGCTAGTCAGCGGATTATCCCGGCTGTTAAGCAAGCTACACCACCTGTAGTTTGGACACTTCATTTTTTCAAAGGAAATGCTTCGGGACCACGGGATACTCAGTGAAGAGCATCAGGAGGCACCCCAAGGCATAGGGGCTGGGACTGGCAGTAGGATGCCTTGCGGTGGACAGCCGAGCTCGATCCTTATAAAAGCTTTTTAACTGCAGCAGCTTTAGTGGACGCTACTGGAGCTGGAATTACGCGGCTGCTGGCATGAGACTTCCCCTCCAATAGATCCTTGTAAATGGATTTAAAGTGTATTCATTCAAATTAGAGAGACAATTTAAATTAAAAAGCTTAGAGCTGCCTCCACCACAGGGGGGCTCGCTCGACCCACCAGCGGACAGGCACCAGTATTGGGAGAGGGGGACTGGCCATCAGGGTTCACCGCGGCTCTGGCACAAACCCGGCGACACGGAGGTGGCACGGGCAGGAGCGGACTGGCCGTGTCGGCTTCTCACTTTTTGGATTTTAGAAGGGCATGACATGCCTATATCTGTGTCTCCCCCTCCTTTTACTCCTCCACCTCTTTTATTTTCGCATGACTATATGTACTTGTCACTTTTCCATGTGTCAGTTATGTCTTCTGAGCAGTTTGTCAGCTTTTGGACACCTTTGAAGGTGTTTTCTATGTGTTTCTATGTGTTTTTGTTTGCCTGCCATTGGTTTTAACGGTGTTCGAAGGTGTTCGACGAACAGTTCGACGAACAGTTCGGCGAACACACGGGTGTTCGACGAACCGAACTCGAACACTACGGGGGTGGCTCAACACTATTTACCACATTCTCTAATTTCTAGTGGTCAAATTTCTGTTGCGGAGACTAGCGACTCCGCAAGAGAATTTGACATGCAGCGGTCCTGAAAGACGCGCCGCATGTCAGTGTCCACGGGTGATTCGCAGCCTCTGATGCATGCATAGTGGAAATGGGATTTCTAGAGATCCCATCCACTATGCTGTAACATCTGGATGCTGCGAGTTTGGCGCTGTGTAAACATGCAGCATCAGACCTGCAGTGGCTACTGATCGTGGCCTCATACCCTAACTCACCCACAGCATGTCAATTTCTGTAGCAGACACGCTAGTCTCTGCTGCAGATTTTGATCGATTGAAGTGTCATTATATGCAGTAGATTTACATGTACCGTCAACAAAAGTGCGGCATTAGAACACAGCGTTTTAGACGCAACAAAAATATTCTGCGTCAAAAGCTTGTTGCTGTTCGTGGGGACATAGTGGCTAACGAACCAGCTGTGAGATGTTAATTGTGGCCAGGGAAAATGTTTGCAAATGGCACCTTCCCAGGCTAAAAATACCAACTCACAGCAGCCGCATAAATTACATGAATAAAAATGCTAATGAAGATTGGGTGAATGGGACTAGCTGACACCCAGCTCTTTTGTTTGGTGATGACAAGGTGTCAATTAGACCTTTTCATGACCAAAACTAATTAAAGTAAAGTAAAGAGTTAAATAAACATACACAGAGTAAGCACTTTATTTGTAATACAACAGACACATTCTTTAATCATTCAAATTAACCAATATACTCACCCCAGTTCTGATGGTAATCTAAGGCTTGTGTCCCACCAAATAACTTCATTTAGCTCCAAAAAGCATTCATTGATGTACAAAAACGTTATTAAAAAAAGCATGTAAAAAACGCATCAAAAACGCACCAAAAATGCATGAGTTTTTCCTGCCAAGGAGATGCAGAAACGCTCAGGAAATTTCTGCTTCAAATACGCACAGCGCACATAGTCCTCCATACAGAATAATGGGCCCCACATAGTCCTCTATACAGAATAAAGGGCCCCACATAGTCCTCCATACAGTATAATGGGCCCCACATAGCGCTCTATACAGAATAATGGCCCCACATAGTCCTCCATACAGTATAATGGGTCCCACATAGTCCTCCATAGAGAATAATGGCCCCACATAGTCCTTCATACAGAATAATGGGCTCCACATAGTCCTCCATACAGAATAATGGCCCCACATAGTCCTCCATACAGTATAATGGGCCCCACATAGTCCTCCATACAGAATAATGGGCCCCACATAGTCCTCCATACAAAATAATGGGCCCCACCTAGTCCTCCATACAGAATAATGGTCCCTACATAGTCCTCCATACAGAATAATGGGCCCCACATAGTCCTCCATACAGAATAATGGGCCCCACATAGTCCTCCATACAGTATAATGGCCCCACATAGTCCTCCATACAGTATAATGGGTCCCACATAGTCCTCCATACAGCATAATGGGACCCACATAGTCCTCCATACAAAATAATGGCCCTACATAGTCCTCCATACAGAATAATGGGCCCCACATAGTCCTCCATACAGAATAATGGGCCCCACATAGTCCTCCATACTACATAATGGGCCCCACATAGTCCTCCATACAGAATAATGGCCCCACATAGTCCTCTATACAGTATAATGGGCCCCACATAGTCCTCCATACAGAATAATGGGCCCCACATACTCCTTCATACAGAATAATGGCCCCACATAGTCCTCCATACAGAATAATGGCCCCACATAGCCCTCCATACAAAATAATTGACCCCACATAGTCCTCCATACAGAATAATGGGCCCAACATAGTCCTCCATACAGAATAATGGGCCCCACATAGTCCTCCATACAGAATAATGGCCCCACATAGCCCTCCATACAAAATAATTGACCCCACATAGTCCTCCATGCAGTATAATGGCCCCCACATAGTCCTCCATACAGTATAATGGCCCCACATACACCTCCATACAGAATAATAGCCCCACATAGTCCTCCATACAGAATAATGGGCCCACATAGTGCTCCATGCAGAATAATGGTCCCACGTAGGGGTGGTGGTTCTGGTGTTGCGGGCCAAATATAATCATCCTTCGGGCCAGATTCGGCCCAGGCCAGAGTTTGACATGTATGCACTAAAGCATGAATCTCTCCATGGTTATACTGAGACTACAAATATCTATAAGTAGGAGCATGTTCACACTAGCAAAAAGAAGCAAAACCTACAAAAGACAAAAATATATCTCATACCCTACCATCATTATATATAAATGTAAAGCAAAGTTGCATAATAAATATAGGGTACTTAGTGAACTATTTTTGATCAAAAAAAGTATACAAGCCGTCCCACCAGCGGCAAGGTGACCCTAAATTGGGACGGTACCTATACTGTCTATATTAAAAACCTTACTGTAAATCAAAGTTGAAGTAATGCATATAAAAGGGTAGACAAATAGGACCGGGTCCCAACTCCAGACCACCTAGGCCCGTGGTAAGCTACATATATACTAATCAGCTCAACAAAGGGGATGCCACACCCTTAAATTGCACAGAATGCAAACAAGACAAAAAAACAAGCAATGTGAACTGAGGTCTAAGATGGTAGACATGCAAGAAATAGGAGCATGTTCACACTAGCAAAAAGAAGCAAAACCTACAAAAGACAAAAATATATCTCATACCCTACCATCATTATATATAAATGTAAAGCAAAGTTGCATAATAAATATAGGGTACTTGCATGTCTACCATCTTAGACCTCAGTTCACATTGCTTGGTTTTTTGTCTTGTTTGCATTCTGTGCAATTTAAGGGTGTGGCATCCCCTTTGTTGAGCTGATTACTATATATGTAGCTTACCACGGGCCTAGGTGGTCTGGAGTTGGGACCCGGTCCTATTTGTCTACCCTTTTATATGCATTACTTCAACTTTGATATACAGTAAGGTTTTTAATATAGACAGTATAGGTACCGTCCCAATTTAGGGTCACCTTGCCGCTGGTGGGACGGCTTGTATACTTTTTTTGATCAAAAATAGTTCACTAAGTACCCTATATTTATTATGCAACTTTGCTTTACATTTATATATAATGATGGTAGGGTATGAGATATATTTTTGTCTTTTGTAAATATCTATAAGTGACCAGTGCACTTGTGTTAAAAATATTGAAATCCTGACAAAAAACAAAGCAAGACATACACATTTCGTCTTTGGAATTTGTCAGCTCTGACATCACAGTCATAAGGCAGAGTATATGAGTGCTTTATCTTACACCGCGCTTCACTCCCTCGACCAGTTCCATTCCCAAACAAAAAGCGCTCTTTTATTATTTCAAAGTTTTAGTACTGTCATTCCTCTTCAATCACATATCCATTTAGTGTCTCTTTGGAGGTACAGAATGGATTTAGCGATATTTGTGTGAATTGCTAAATCTATTTTACAATGGATCCATTATTAAAAATCATACCATTTGTGTGTTTTTTTGATAACTCTGAAACAGGCAGACCGATGAAAATATACGAGCCAAGCCGTAAGATTTTATTATTGGCTCCAGTCCTCTTGTAATGCTTTCTGCAAACCTTGTACAAGTTCTAATGCTGTGAACTAGTGACTGTCTGTAAAGAACGGTATTGACAGATCCTTTGCTTGGTAATGTTTTCAGATAAATGATTAGCCATGGGTAGCAATATAACACTTAGGAGGCCGGGTATTAAGCTCCCAAATCGGGCATTTTGCTGTTAAAAGAACCTAAAAGTGTCATTTACAATAAGTATCTCTCAGCATAAATATATAAAGCTGTTATGCTCCCATTTTTCTATGGAAAAGACATATGGATATTGGTTTAGTGTTCAGACAAATGGCACTTTGAGTATGTGGATTCTGCCGAGGGAAGCTTCCAGCCTGTCTAAAGTATAGGCAATTAGTTAAAGGAAAACTCCATGATCACTTTTTCCTTATCAGTGTTGTCTGATCCAGTGAAAACTTGAGATGTATGTTGTATGTTGTTGAGGGCTTCCTTTTTCATCTGAAGAATCTTCACCTAATCCAGTGATGTCAAACTCAAACACACAGAGGGCCAAAATGAAACACTTGTACAAAGTCACGGGCCAACCAGTATACAGTATAATGGGCCTCACAAAGTCCTCAATACAGTATAATGGGCCCCACATAATCCTCCAAACAGTATAATGGGCCCCACATAATACTCCATACAGAATAATGGGCCCCACATAGTCCTCCATACAGTATAATGGCCCCACATAGGAGTGATGGTTCTGGTGTTGAGGGCCAAATAAAACCACCCTGTGGGCCATATTTAGCCCACTGACCAGAGTTTGACATGTATGATCTAGTGCATTATGAAAGTGACTGATCTTTAATGTGAACCTGTCATTTTTATGGACCTTTTTATATTAGTCAGTGTGATGTCAAAGGACTGTATCGGTGGCCATTGAAGATTTGGGTGGAGGAGACAAAGATGTGGTGGTGGTCAGTGAAGATGCAGGCGGCAGGCACAGATGAGGTGTGGCGGTAACCACTGAAGTTGTAGTTCTTTCTACCTCGGAAACAGCAAGGCACAGCAGTGACAAATCTGTAGTAAGTATCCTCCTGTGATATCCCATTTGAGACTCCCATCAAATGAAATGTCACAGTAAGTAAAGTAAAAAAAGATATTGGGATAAGCTGTATAGGGAGAATGGTGGGGAATTTCAAATTGCAGATTCCGAAATTAGTTAGGGCTTAAAGATAGATATTTATAAATGGCATTGTAAGTATCGGACCACCCCCTCAAGGCTATGTTCACACGTTTTGGTTTTGCTGTGTTTTTTTTCTGCAGCCAAAACCTGATCTCTTGGCAGTAAAAAAAAGCTGCAGCCTAAATGCAGGTTTTGCTGTGTATTATTACTGCTTTTCTTGCGTCTTTTACCTACATTTTTCAGGATCCCAAAGTGATCCCAAAGCCCAGCTTTGCTTCTACCATGCAAGCATGAACAATACAAGGTGTTAAGCCACCAATGCAAGACATATGTGAAACCTTAAAATATTATTGCAAAAAAGTGGATTTTTATCAAATTATTTAGGGGAAAAAGTTTTTTATGTTTATTAGGGAGGGAATTGTTTTGTTAACCCGTCACTAATATAATTATCTCAAATTTAATTAAACTACGCTTGGAGTGGAGAGAAACAAAAAGATTGCTTTAAAAAAATAAGTGCAAATTACATTACAATTAAAAAAATTCTAACATCCATATGACTCGCCCCCTGGGCCGTGGGGCACTCGGATCCGGGCAGTAGGGGAACAATGGGAGTACTAGTGGCAACCCGGCTCCGTGGCTCAGGGTGGTCAGGCCAGTGGTAGTCCGTTATGCGCTGATGATTATGTTCGACTACGCCACCCGTGGATTGCGGTTATTAGGAACCGCCGCTGCATGCAGACCGCTGGGGCTGATGAGGTGTGCAGCTAGGGTAGTGTGACTCCCCACGGGAAGAGTGCGGCCCCAGGGCAGTGTAATGGATGGTGGGAGTGATGGTGGTGAGAGTCCCAGTAGCGGTAGTGCTGGAGGCGCGAAGGAGCACACAGACAACAGGTTGCAGTCCAGGGCCTTTACTAAAACAGGTAAACTGACCCATAAACAGTCCCGGCTAGGAGGGGGACCTGGATGTCTGAGAGCAATGGGGAAATTGGCCCTGGTCAGGGTGAGGGTGTAGGCCTACCGTGCTTTCTGTGCTCCTTCTGGCTATCTCCTCCTTATAGGGTAACAGCCCACGTTTCCGAGCTTTCCGTGTACTCTCGCCTGTATGGCCTGCAATGTGGGTTCCTTTCTGCTCCCGGCCTGGTACGGCTTTACTGGTCCCTTCTGTTGTGGCAGAGCCTCCAGGTTTCTTAGGCCAAGGAACATACAGTCCCCTGCGGACTGGTTATCTGCTGTAGGATGTGGTATCCTCCCAGCCTCAGACACCAAAGTCTGGTAAATGAAGTCCTTTATCTGCCAAGACAGGCTCACTTCGCCTCTTGTCTCTGGCTTGTGGCTCTCCTCCTGCCACATTTCCTCTTTGGTGCAATACAACTTTTTGTCCCTGCTCTGCTCCGGGACACGTCTCAGTACTGAGACAGGTCATCCAGTTCTCCCTAACCCTGCCCCCAGCACCAGCTTTTATAGGGGCTACCTGCTCCCCCTACTGGCCTGAGACAGGAGGTACTGCATGCTAATGTTCCCCTGACTAGAGAACCTCCCCCTTGCTCTCAGACACAGCTTTATTACATTTTGTGAAAAGAAAAGAAAGGGTGCATGTGTAGACTCACAGGGCTATTTAAATAATTTAAAATAATTTAAAAAGTGCCAGTACATTATTACATTTTGGGGCATCCAGGCCAGGGTGACACATTCCCCCCTGGTAAAATTTAGTACTCCGGGACTAAACAATAAACAAAGACAATATGCATAACCATAAAACATTAACAGACAGACGACGCACAGCTTGAGTTCTTAAGGTCACAGTGTGGTCTGTGACCGGGTGTCCATATCACCAATACAACGGGGAGCCTTAACCAGGTGGGGGGCAGTCCTACCCCAAGTCCTTCACAGTCTTAGTTCATCCCTTGGTTAGGCTCCGAACGCAGTCCATACAAGGTCCCGGTTATAAAAAAGTCCATAACCTATGAGTCCTTACGGTAACTGCAAGAAACTGAAATATACTATTAATAATCATGCAGGTAACTTGGCAAACATTTCAACATTTGGCAACAGGGTTATTTACAATTAGTGCACCCTATATTCTCCAGCGAGCGGGTATCTGCCCCTTTGTGCTCCTGGTTGATCTCTTTAACCCACTGTCTGGTGGTGGACCGACCTGGCTTTCCCCACTAGCGTTAGGGGTACAGCTACCAGCTGGGTGTACAGGTAGGGCAGGCAGCTGTCTGCGGGTCCTTTGGCTCACCGCAGGCATGGCAGGCTCACTGTCAGCAGAGGGTTGACTCTCCTGGGCTGCTGATACAGGCTCTTCTGCCTCTGGAACTGCTTGCTCCTCTTCACCCTCCAGCTCTGGTGTTGGTTGTTGCTGTGCCGGTTGCAGGAAATGCAGGACGGGTACCACTATGGCATCATTTATTCGAGTCCAGGACTGAGGGAACTCTCCGAGAACGGTGCTGATCATTTCTTCCTTGTCCTCTGCGGGTTCAAGGTCATTCTGATCCTCTTCTGCACTACGAAGTTGCTCGGGGCACCTTTTGAGGTGGTCTCTGGAGACGGTACTAGTGGTTTCTCCTCCGTCCTTGGTGATCACGCACACCTTCGGGTTGTCGTGGTCAGACTGCAGTACGGTGTAGGGTTCCCTTTCCCACTGGTCGTCCAACTTGTGAAGCCTTCTCTTTCGCTTCAGGACTTGCTCACCAGGTTCTAGGGGACCAGCAGGGGCGTGTTGGTTGAAGAGTCTTTCTTGCCGTTCTCTCACCTGGGCCAGGCTCCTCTTCACACTCTCCTGTACCTTCTTGTGCTACAGTTGCCTTTCCGTATCCCAGTCCACATCCGGGGAGGTGTCCTCAGGCGTCAGGACTCCCATCTCCAGGTCTACGGGCAGCTTACCTGGTCTGGCTCGCATCAGGTAAGCCGGGGTGCAGTTTGTAGCATTCACCGGGATATGGTTGTATAGGTCTATCAGGTCCGGCAGTTTTTCTGGCCACAGGCTGCATTCCTCCAGGGGCAACGTCTTCAGGAGGTCAATGACTATATTGTTCATTTTCTCACACATCCCGTTGGTTTGTGGGTGGTAAGGCGTTGTCCGAATCTTCTTACAGCCATAGAGGTTGCAGAACTCTTGGAACATTTCAGCCTGGACCCTGGTCTGTCAGGACCTGTTCCGGATATCCGTGTGGACGGCAGAAGTATTGTTGGAAGGCTCTGGCCGCTGTTTGGGCTGTCAAGTCTTTTACCGGGACCACCACTAGAAAACGGGAATAGTGGTCAATGATTGTCAGGGCGTAGATGTACCCTGACCGGCTTGGAGCCAACTTGACGTGGTCTAGAGCTACCAGCTCAAGAGGCTGCGTGGTGACGATGGGCCTCAAGGGTGTCTTCTGTCCTCCTTAGGTGACAAGGGCCACAGTCTCTGCACCACTTCTCTACAGCCCCCCTCATGCCAACCCAAAAGAACCGTCCTCTTAGCAGGAACTGCAGTTTCTTGCAACCGAAGTGCCCCGCTCTGTCATGGTAAGCCCCCAGGACCATAGCTGCATCCCGCCTTGGGACCACAACTTGCCAGGTCAGCTCGTGCGTCCGGTGGTTGACAATCCTTCTGCACAGCTTGCCTTCGTAGAGGAACAGCTTGCTCTTCTCCTTCCACAGCTGCTTGGCTTCCTCTGGAGCATCCGGATCCATGCGGGTGTCCTCCTGGGTCAGCAGATCTTTCACCAGGCGGATGGCAGGGTCACTATCTTGGGTCTCAGCCCAGCTGTGGTGAGGTAGGGGATTGATCATCACGGTTGTTAGATCCTCCTCCTTCACGCGGTGGGAGTATTGAGCGGCTCCATACCGGTGAAACGCGGGGAGTTCTACCTCCTCCAGCTCTTCTGGGTCTTCGTCACCTTCAGGTAAGTGAGGCATCCTCGATAGGGCGTCAGCGTTGGCATTGGTTTTGCCAGCCCGGTACTTGATCACGAAGTCATAGTTGGAGAGACGGGCCATCCACCGCTGTTCTAGGGCACCAAGTCTTGCATTGTCCAGGTGTGTCAACGGGTTGTTGTCCGTGTACACGGTGAACTTTGCGGAGGCCAGGTAATGCTTGAAGCGTTCTGTCAGGGCCCACACCACCGTCAAGAATTCTAGCTTGAAGGAGCTGTAATTCTCCGGGTTCCTCTCGGTGGGCCTCAGCTTCCGGCTGGCGTACGCGATCAACCCTTTCTCTGCCCTGTTGGTTTTGGGACAGTACTGCTCCCAGTCCCACATTACTGGCGTCCGTGTGGAGAATAAAAGGCTGACCATAATCAGGGTAGGCCAGGATCTCATCCCCCGTGAGGGCCATCTTCAACTGGCGGAAGGACTGCTCTTCCGGTTTACCCCACTTGAAGGGTGGCTTTTGGCTCCTGGACTTAGACTGTCCGATTAGGAGGTCCTGCATAGGAGCTGCCATCTTAGTGAACCCGGGGATGAACCTTCGGTAGTAGCCTACCAATCCGAGAAACTGTCTCACCTCTTTGATATTCGAGGGGCTTGGCCAGCTCTTGATTGCCGTGACCTTGTCAGGGTCGGGGGCCACTCCTTCCGCGCTTACCACGTGCCCTAGGTACTGGACCTTTGGTTTCAGCAGGTGACAATTCGATGGTTTCACCTTCAGGCCATAGCCTGCCAGGGCTTCGAACACCTTGGCCAGGTGCTTTAGATGGTCCTCGTAGGTTTTCGAATAGACGATCACGTCGTCCAGGTAAAGGAGGACCGTCTCGAAGTTTCGGTGCCCTAGATAGCATTCCATCAGCCGCTGGAAGGTCCCTGGTGCGTTGCAGAGCCCGAAAGGCATACAGTTGAACTCGCTCAGTCCCATCGGGGTGGTGAAGGCGGTCTTCTCCTTGTCAGCCTCTGCCACAGGAACCTGCCAGTACCCGCTAGTAAGGTCCAAAGTAGAAAAGAAGTTAGCTGATTTTAGTGCGGCTAAAGACTGCTCTATTCTAGGCAGCGGGTATGCGTCTTTATGGGTGATACGGTTGATTTTTCTATAGTCTACGCACATTCTCATGGTGCCGTCCTTCTTTTTCACCAGAACCAAGAGGGCTGCCCAGGGGCTACAGCTATCTCTAATGACCCCAGCTTCTTTCATTTCTTTTAGCATGCCCTTTGCATTCTGATAATGTGCAGGGGGTACAGGTCTGTGTCTTTCTTTTATCGGTGGGTGGCTCCCTGTGGGGATGTGGTGTTCTATCCCCTTTACTCTGCCGAAGTCTAGCGGGTGCTTACTAAAGACTCTCTCATACTCCTGTACCACCCGGTAGACTCCTTGTTTTTGGTGCAGGGGAGTGGAGTCAGCACCCACATGGAGTTTCTGGCACCAGTCCTCCTTTTGTTTCTGGGAGCCATTACCCTCCGCCTGTGGAGATGGAGGCAAGGGTTCCACTGCCCTGATAGCTTTGTGTTCGACAACAAACAGTTTGGCGGGTGTAGCGTACCTGGGTAAGTGTACTTCCCTCTCCCCAATGTTGAGGATGCGGACAGGCACCCTCCCATGACGGACATCAACCACCCCCCGGGCTGTCAAAATGGTGGGCCTGCTGTCTGAGTACACGGTTCTACCATGGCTTGGTAGTCTCTACCTCTCAACCCGATTGCAGTCCGACACCAGATCATCATTTCACTTTTGGGAGGCATGGAAATGGGGAATGGGTCACTCAGTCTTACGCTACCGATCTCACCACCAGACAGTTCTACCTGCTGCCGTCTCATGTGGGCTTTTATCTCCTTGTTGAGGACTCTCTGTTGGCTGGAACTAGCATTCACCGCCACCTGTTGTAGAATTACAATTACCTCTGAAAGACAATTTTCAATCACATTAGTACCCACAGTTATTTTAGGGTGACTTTCACGACGGTCAATGTCCACAATAATCACTCCCTGTGCCGGCAGTTCAACTTTACCAATTTTAATGGTCATCTCCTTGAACCCCATCTGCGGCACGGGTAAGCCATTACTGGCAATGATGCTCAAGTTACTGTCTGGATACCGTGTGATATCAGCATCAGTCCAATACTGCTTAAAAAGTACATAAGGGATAGTGGTTACTTGCGACCCAGTATCCAGCAAGGCGCTCATGGGGATACCGTCCAGCACTACGGGTAAAACCGGGCGCCCCCCAACATACTTATTACGCCAATTAAAAGGGCCTGGTGATCTTATGCCTGGGGGTTGGCTCTCTGCCCCAGGTTGGACCCGTTTAAATTACAGTACCTGGAAATGTGTCCGGGCTGGTTGAATCGGCGGCAATTGGGCTGTCCATCCTCTGCGTAGCGGTCTGTGGGCCTCCCTCGGAACGACGGGATCCTCCCGCTCACCATAGCAGAGTGGTAACCATGATAAACAACGGGTTACTAGGTGCGCGTGTGCCCCTTGTAACCCGCTGTTTATCATGGTTACCAGCCTGCTCCTGCTTCAGCAGGCTGGTAACCAGGAGCAGGACATTGTGGAGAGATTCTTTCCACGATGTCGCTGCTCCCCTGATCGCTGGTGAGCTTGCCTGTTTGACAGCTCACCAGCGATCACATAGCAACGCAGCAACGATCCCTGACAGGTCGTATCGTTGTCGGGATCGCTGTAGCGTCGCTATGTGTGAAGGGGCCTTTATACTTGGGAAAATCAGAAAAATAAATGGGTTTCACATCCTCCGTGCCTGCGGGGTTTTTTTTTTTACCAAAAATGCTGCAAAAACTGATATCAGCGTTTTTGCTGCAATTTTGCACTTACTCATCATGTTTTTTTATGGATGAAAAAAACGCTGCAAAAACAATGTAAGAAGTGACATGCTGCAGATATAAAAAACAACAGTTTTCCAATTCAGACAGGAAAAAAAAACAAGCGAATTGATGAGATTTCTGAAATCACATAGCATTTTTTGGTACTATTAAAAGCAGCTTTTAATTTGAATAAAAAAGCAGCGTATAAAAAAGCTGCAAAGAGGCAACGTGTAAACATAGCCTAAGGCTATGTGCCCACGATGCAGAAATGCTCAGGATTTTTTCCTGAGCATTTCTGCATCTGCCTGGCAGAAAAAAAAAAATGCGGATTGTACATGCGTTTTCCTGCCAGGGACATGCGGAAGTGAAGAGTTCTTCACATGCATTTCCGCATGCAGGTTGTCAAGCGCTTTCCAAGAGATTTTAGCATCACTTGGAAAGTGCTTGACAACTTGGTCACACTATATAAATCCATGCAAACAGCGTGTGACCTGAGAGAATGTCAAAAAATAAAAAAATAAATATATACTTACCCTCCGATGGCCCGTGCAGTCTTGATTTCCTCCGTCCCAGCTGCCAGCAGCGGTAGAGTGAAGGACCTGTCGACGTCAGCGTCGCGTGACCCGTCACATGACTCTGACGTCAGCGCAGGTCCTTCATTCCATTGCGAAGTGCCGGGAAGCAAGGAGGAGCGCAGCGCGGGCCGCCAGAAGGTAAGTATATATTTATTTTTTATTTTATTCTTTTTTACAGCTTTTTTATTGATACCCGGGTTTGGAGGAGAGTCTCCTGTCCTCTACACCCGGGTACCAGCCGCACATTAGAACGCACCAATTACGCAAGTACAGATGCAGTCTCGCGGAATTGGCGCGTTCTAATGCAAGTCAATGGCGGCGAAAAATAATTGGTAGTGCTGCGTTTTTTTCCGCAATGATAATCCGCAGCGGAAATTTCCGCAGCATGTGCACAGCGCATGCGGATTATCATTGGGGAACATGGCAGGCCTTCTACCATGCGTTTTTTAAGCGCTTCTGCCGCTGCGGAAACGCTTAAAAAACGCATCATGGGCACACAGCCTAACTGTCATCTCCAATGTCTTTGAGTACTTTTGGGCAGATAGTGAAATGGATGTCTATAAAATGCTTTGTGAACTTTAATTTTAATGTACTAGTAAAGTATTAAGTTGTATATAATCTTTCTGATACCACTGCTATTGTAATGGAGGTAATAAATCATTTAGATACAAAATAAAGGTGATGATTACTTGAAGAGACATTCCGATGACGTTTTCTCAGAGTGACAACCAATTCCATATACCCTCCACTCCCACCACCTTCTTATTTTATAGTGCAAAAAAATTGAATCACAATTATAAAAAATAATTGAATGCACAATGCACATCTCTTCCCCCTTTATGTGGCTATACTTTTGGCAGTAAACCTCTGTGTAGGCTTATACACATATATACACTGCGATTTTCTTCAATTCCCTTTTGCAAGTTCAGTAAAGTTTTAAGGAAAGAGTGAACAGATTATTAAATGAGGTTTTTCCATAATCACAATAACTTAACACATATCCACAAGGTAGGTGATAACTGTCTGATCATTGGGGAGTCATCTACGGTGACAACCACCAATCATGAAATGGTGGTCTTGGGGGGGTCCTCAAGTCCACTGTGAGAATTTAGTGGTGGCACACATACATGATCACCGGAACATTCATTCTCTATGGAGCTAATAGAGATATTCATGCACTGGACTCAACTCTCTTAGTCAGTCCCATACCAAATACTAGGAACTATTTTTCTAGTTTCATAGTTTATAGGACAATCATTTGAAACACTTAGGTAATGACTAACTGATGATTTATTTGACTTCTAAGACCAATTAATTATTTCCATGATGATCTATATGTGTTACAGTAGTTAAATAAGCAGTCAATTATTATTTTTGTCCCAAAAATCAAACACTGGTAGTTTATTAGAAGATTTTATGCCCCCCTTTCTAAATTATATTTCCCAAGACGCCCCACCCTCCTTGTCATCTGCGAAGTTGGGATGTTGAATAGGCTAGAGTGCTACTTGTGTATTCAAATACTTTTATTTTTAGAAATTAGAAAGAATCATCAGGCCCCCCCAAGGAAGCCAAAGCGAAACATGCGTCGGGGCCCCGGCGATGCAAACTGGCATCATCATACTGCATGGAGTAAGAAACTCCTTTCTTGATCCCCACTTTCCTTTATTTTTGTAACAAGTGTGATACTACAATCCATTGTGCTCCCCAGAGGTAGGTCCACATTGGCACACCCTGTGTGCACTATATGTGTAACAGATGACACTGTCCCTGTGTTATTTGATTCACATTAGTTGCACTTATCATTTACCTCAGTGGATTGTTCTTTTTGTACTAATAAGGGCGCTGGATTGGAGTACTTCCCATTGATTCTTACACTGCAGTGGGCATTTTTCCTATTACAATATAATTTTTGCACTGATGCATTCACACATTCATATGCAATACCCCTACTAATTACATAGTTGCCCGTACTATTGCCTCATTGGTTGTGTTGTCACCAGCCCGTCCACTTATTTTTTTGTTCACAATTATGTATCACCATGACTGTTTTGATGTTTATGTAATTTAATAAATAAAGTTTTGCATTTTATGGTAAACAGGATAAATTATTTACTTGCGTTTACTCCTTATTGGGTTTTTATGCTCCCCATGTTCTCTATTTATTGGCCCTATTGTTTTGGCAGTTTCCCTCACTTGGGACCATGGTCCCCTTTTTTGTCCGCATTTCTGGCTATGTGTGCACAAATCCATCAGAAGAAGGCTCGCTCTGCTCTCCCCTTCCCTTCTCTCTGTGATAAACATAGAAGCAGGGAGAGAATTGTATAAGTATCTCTACCACATGGAGAGAGGGGAATGTATTTCAAGTCTCAGACAAAACACGCTGCAGAAAACTAAGAAAGTACATAAAAAGGAGATAAGTACAGTACTGGGCCTGTAATGATATATATAGACTTCACATCCAGGATGTATTACAGGAAGGGACTCTCCCATAAGAAAAATCGGGATGCTGAAACATAGTGCAAGTTTTTTAATTAAAGAGGAACCACTAAAATGTAAAAATAATTTTTCCACATAAAAGGTGACCATTAGCATTAATTTTTTACTATGCTATGTGGTATAAATACTTACTGTATAACGCCATCCTCTCCAATTTATTATATGAGGTTGAAAGGGGCGCTCCAGACTTACACTCTGACTGCGGGTCAAGTGATAGATCTTAGCTAATTTAGAGATGCATAGACAAAAATACAAATTACTGATCACGTGTATACCCAAACTTATGTTTCACATGAGCTGGAAGTGGAGCTGACAGGAGCTGGGACTAGAATTGATATTTTCAGATTTGGCGCCTTTATTAAAAGTATATTAGGAAGATGCCTATATTTATATTTTACAATATTTCTTCAAGTGAGCAACACTTTTAAACCCAGTAGCAAAACTATAGAATATGGAACAGTTTGGCCCCTATTCATTTAGACTGACAATTTCTCACAGGTGTTGATGATGGTTTGTGTTAGAGTCAGACACTCTTTATTCATTAAGAGGTGCACGAATCAGAAGCATCTGACAAGTGGCATGTGCTTCCATGTTTGTCACCACAAAGTATACTCCAGTCAAGGACAGGAGTATGGATTCTGGCATCAGGATTTCTACAGCTCTTCATGAATTAGACGAGCTGTGGTGTCACTCCCCTGCTGTGCCCCTTTACTGCCCCATCTCCACCCATTTTGGATCTTGGAGAAATTGTCGTGAAAATGGCAAAAGTCGCAAAATTATTGAACAACTCCAAGTTGGAAAAAAAATTGAGACTTTTCAGAGCTTTTTACGTGAGTTATCTGGCATAAAAACTTTAATGAATCAGTGCCTTTGTCTTTTGACAGATCTTCCAAAAATCTTTTTTTTTTTTTATCATTTTAAAAAATAAGTATAATTAACTCCACTAAGAAATCTAGGGCAAGTATATTTTTAATAGCACTGAATTTCATATTTAATGGTTTTAAAATATTTTATAATAGTAATATAACAAAAAATCCATGTATTTCTAACATAGCCAGCTAAGAAAGTCATTGTACAGTTGCTCATACACACTCTTCACCCAACAAACTATTCTTGAATTACTTCAATTCAACCACAATCATGTCAAATCTGGCTCTGAGATTAAGTTTTCTGGCTTTGAATTTAATAGCGCAGCCCTAAGGATATAAGATCCACACTGGAACATTCTGCAAAAAAATAGGTAAGAAAAAACGAAGAAGCTAAAATTGTTTCACCTTTGAGACCACTGCTTTTCCAGACCTCGATGATAAATCATCATGAATGACACTAACCGAAATGAGTCTGATATTCTTTTGTATATTTGTCAACATTTTAAAGCATTCTACATCTAACAGAACTTTCTGAGTGTTCCTTGAAAAGATTGAATGGCCTTTCGTTGGTTGATATTTCACATCATTTGATTCCTACTATCCAGCACTTCTGAAAGTTTGTATCTCTCTTGGCCTTAGAAGAATAGATACACTGTTTACAGGCTAGTGGTAATGGCACAGGATACTTCCTTCCACATTCCCTCATGCAATTCTCCAGACTATGCAGACACAAAAGGAATATACTTTACAAATGAAGGTATTATTCTATGTGCTCAGAAACTGACCATAGTTTCATAATAAAAACTGACTAGAGACTTAAAGTTTCCTGAGAGACCTCAACAAGTCTTCAACTTCAAACTTTGTTACAAAGTACTATATAGCATTGTAAAAATACATACATATAAGAGTTATACATGACAATGACCAAAAAGTTGTATCAACCTAAAAAAAAGTACAGGATAAAATAAAGAACATTTACTATTAACACTGACGTACTGTCCCAATGGTGCACCAGTCTCTCCCCTAGTGGAAGTGGAAGCAGAAACCAGTACACGATTGGATCACCTACTACTATACATCACTTTCCAATTATGAAAGTTGAAAAAAATGATAAATGAGTTGCAATGAATGGGACTCTGAACCCCGCTAAATTGTTCTAACATTTTTGGACAAGCAAAAAAAGACACAGCGGTATAATTAATGTGACCCACGTAATATATTTTTCATTATATTAATGTAATGTTCCAGAACTCTAGCCCTCAAGAGTATTAATTTAAAATATTAGTTAATCCCTACCAAAAATGTTGAGCAATTTTGGTGCAACACCCACCCGAACTTAAAAAAAAGTTAACTCATTAGGTGTCAAATACTTTGATTACTAATATCTCCACAATGGAGAGGCGAAATTAAAAAAAAACAACAAAAAAAAAAACATTTTATTCTGCTGTCACTACTGCATTGTGTTTCCAGTTCAACGTGAAACATTTGATAAAAGATCCTCTCTAAGCAAAATGTTTAGCATTAATACAGTGTTCCCCAACTCCAGTCTTAAAGACAGGTGATGTTTTCAGGATTTCCTGATAATTATATCACCTGCACAGGAAATAATTCCACCCCCTGTGTAATACTAAAGAAATCCTGAAAACATGATCTGTTGGTGGCTCTTGAGGACCGGAGTTGGGAGTTGCCATAAAGTTGGAGGCATAAACTTGTCTTTGTATGATGTAGCATTATTATTACTCTTCACTGGGATAAGAGGTCCCGCTGACACCATAAAAAAAGCTACATAACATTAGCCTTTTCCACCAAATTTTACAGTGAGAGCGATGAATTTTAGCAAGTAGAAATCTCTGTACATCTGACAAACCCAGATTCATCATTAGACAGCCAGATAGTAAAACATGACTCTATGTAATGTAACAAACTCTTTGACACTGCAGCATAGCTATAGGGGAACAGGGGAGCAGTGGTCTACTTACCCAGTGAGGCCCACTTGGATCCCCAGGTTTGCGTCACTCCCAGTTTTATTATTTTCCACAAGACCCTGATACAGTTAAAGCCTGTAGAAGAGGAGGGTTCCCTGCCCTACAACTCTCTATCTTGCAAGTTATGGGACACTTTAGGGCTGTAGTCTATGAATGGTGGGAGCACACTCAGGAAATCAGTCCCAGCTCAGACAGAATAACGACATCACTCTGTGCTGTGCCAGCTGAACATTAGAGGACTAAGCGGGTAAGCTCATTAATGATTCAGGTTTAGGAAAGTACAAATTTAGATTTTTCCTTATGATATAATTACTTTTTAGGGGTTATGTGGGTAATTATTACTGTTTTTTGGGGGTCACTTATGAGGTATTATTACTTGTTAAGGGGGCTCTATTGTGTGTTAAGGGGGCATTATAATTTTTCATAGAGCACTCAGGAGACAATATTACTTGTTTTACTTGTTACTGGGGCTCTCAGGGCATTATTACTTGTTAAGAGTTGCACTTAAAGGGCATCATAACTTTTTAAAGAGGCACACAAAGCGCATTATTACTTTATAAAGTAAAGAAAATAAGGAAACATGGCTCTCAGAATGAGGTTAATATTAACAATAGGTGTCATTGAAAACTTTGGAATTTACAAGAATATAGCTGTGTCCTTCCCCCTGGATTGCTCTTTCCAATTCTGTGAGATGCTCTGAATCTCATTTTCAATCTTCTATAGTACTAACAAAGCCATGGAGCTTATTGTAATAATTCATTTTATATAATAGCACTTAGTACCAATATTTAAAATATTAAAAAACAACCTAAAAGTGTTTTTCACATATCAGTGGCCAATAGCTATACATATTATTAGGCGTCGGGCGTTCGCTGGATTTGAAATGGGTCCAGAACCTTCTGTGGTCTCCCATTCCAGTCCAGCCAGGGCTGATGCTGCTCAGCATTGTCATCAGTCCCAACTCCAACTGGTCCATGAGAAGTACAGATTGTCTCTTGTGTATTTGTGCCTAGCAACATGAAGCACAGGTTGTGGAGAGAGACTAGGCTACTGCAGCCTGTCCGAGAGGCGCCGCACTGAGAATGCCCGTGACCTGGCGGACCGTGATTGGTGGTTTGGCAACCACCTGACCCAGTGACCTGGCACCGCCTGATTGGTCCACGGGTGGCGTCACCAATGGTGCGACGGTGGGCAGGGCTTAGTATTTAAAGGACCGCCCACAAACATGGCAGCGCACTCTGATCATTGAGCAGTGGTGGTGTGATGTGTACGCTTGAGCTCCCCGTGAGCTGTAGTGGAAATAGGCAGGTCTAGTGGAAATAGACAGGTAGCTTCGCCCGGCGGTCTGGCTCTGACAAGGGGGTCGCCATACACCCCGAGCCGTCTGCAGACACCGTATTCCCGGAACCGCCTGTGAGCCACGAGGACCGAGCCTCCTCAGTCCGGTAGCACGCCGGCTGAGAGCACATATCTAGCCTCCTCAGTCCGGTAGCACGCCGGCTGAGAGCATGTATACCTGGCGGGTATCACACCCGCACCCTAGCACCTACCGCGTAGCTCCTGTGTAGTTAACAGGGCTACAGCTACTTCCCCGGTCGCACATCTCCCGTGCAGTTAACGGAGATAGAGCGAACCGCTATACCCATTCCTGTGTGCTTTAACACGGAAGGGTGTTTCGATTCACTGCTATGCTAAACCCTTATCTACACCTCTAGTCAGACTGTAAACAGTAATATTTCTATTTGTCAAAAGCAAGTAAAGATCTTTTAAAAAAAAACAATTAATGTCTACTTTTATGGTTGCTTAAGTCCGGAATCGCATAACATTTTTGCGACATGTCAGTGGTACAATCAGGGCTTCTGTCCGAAGCCCTGAAATTGGGAATCAGAAGTATCTGCCGATGGGCCCATTGATTGTAGTGAAGCAGACGGAGTCACTTTGTGGTTTGTTTGTTTGTTTGATCTTATTTTTGGCAGTGTCTACATATATAAAGTGGGTGCAAAAAGACAGTTGACCATGTTTTTGTGCCTGCCTTAAAAATACAGACACTGTTGATATTGAGATCAGAAAACAGAGCAAAGTGACTCTGTCTGTTTCATTAACCCCTTTACGACATAGGGTGTACTAGTACGCCCTGTGTCATCACCCCTGGTTCAGTGAGGGCTCCGGCGGTGAGCCCGCACTGAACCGAGCATATGTCAGCTGATTATTACAGCTGACATGTGCCCGCAACAGCTGCGGGTGGAATTGTGATCCACCTACGGCTGTTAATATGTTAAATGCCACTGTCAATCTCCGACAGCAGCATTTAACTCGCGCTTCCGGGAAGCGCGTCACTTACCCCGCCCATCGGCGACCCCGTCACATGATCGCGGGTCGCCGATGGGTGGTCATGACAACCCTGGGTCTGCAGCAGACACCAGTGGTTGTCATGATCTTGTTGCTATGAACGCCACCTAGTGGTCGGCGCTCATAGCACAGGACCATTTCTGCTGCATGCAGGAGATCTGCTCGTCCCCTGTATACAGCAGAGCCGATCAAATGAGTGCTGCTTCTAGTCTCCTATGGAGACTATAGAAGCAAGCAAAAAGTGAAAAAAAAAGTTTTAAAAAACATTAAAAAAAATAAAAAAATATAAAAGTTTAAATCACCCCCCTTTCGCCCCATTCAAAATAAAATAATTAAAAAAAAACAACCCACATACACATATTTGATATCGCCGCGTTCAGAATCGCCCGATCTATCAATATAAAAAAAGAATTATTCTGATCGATAAACGGCGTAACGAGAAAAAATTGTAAACGCCAGAATTACGTTTTTTGGTCGCCACAAAATTGCAATAAAATGCAATAACGGGCAATCAAAACATCAGATCTACCCCAAAATAGCATCAATAAAAGCTTCAGCTCGGTGCGCAAAAAATAAGCCCTCACCTGGCCCCAGATCCCAAACTTTGTCTTTTTTTTTCACCACTTAAATAAAAAAGAACCTGTACATGTTTGGTGTCTACAAACTCGTAATGACCTGGAGAATAATAATGGCAGGTCAGTTTTAGCATTCAGTGAACGTGGTAAAAAAAATTAAAAAAAAACATCTGTGGTATTGCACTTTTTTTGCAATTTCACAGCGCTTGGAATTTTTTTCCTGTTTTCCCATACACGATATGGTAAAACTAGTAATGGCGTTGAAAAGTACAACTCATCCCACAAAAAATAAGCCCTCACATGGCTATATTGACCAAAAAATAAAAACGCTATGGCTCTGGGAACAAGGGGAGCAAAAAACGAAAAAGCAAAAACGGAAAATGCTCCGGTCCTTAAGGGGTTAAAGTCAATGGCCATGGAAGCCACATACATGTGGTAAAAACATGATGTGAGCCTAGCCTGATTTTGAAATATGCTACTAGGACATCCAAGGTAAACAGAGGGAGACCCCTGTTAAGGACACTCATCGATAAGCCAGAGTCAAGATCAGCCACCAAGTGTGTCTCCTAGCTTTCCCGGACCATGATAGCTAATAATTGGTGACTTGTAGTTTAGGAAGCAAAGACCAGCAAGCTGAACTATTAAGGAGGGAGCAGACTGAGCAGACTGAACTATCAAGGAGGGAGCAGGCTGAACTATCGAGGAGGGAGCAGGCTAAACTATCGAGGAGGTAGCAGGCTAAACTATCGAGGAGGTAGCAGGCTAAACTATCGAGGAGGTAGCAGGCTGAAAGGTTTTAGAAGGGAGCAGACTAAACTATCGAGGAGGGAGCAGGCTAAACTATCGAGGAAGGAGCAGAAGGCTGAACTATCGAGGAAGGAGCAGAAGGCTGAATTATCAAGGAGGCAGCAGGCTAACCTATTGAGGAAGGAGCAGCAGACTGAACTACCGAGGAGGGAGCAGCAGCGGATCTGAATAACATGGGACAAAGCTATGATTTCATGCTATGACAATGCTATGATTATTATACTATATTTTGGATCGATTTTATGCTACTGTACTATCGGAAGAGAATGTTTTCTAAAATATATTAATTTTAACAATATCTATTGTGTTTATTGTTAGAAATAAACAAAACAAAAATTACACATTAACTTGATTTCTGAAGAAAATATATGGAAGAGAACAAAAGAATGAGTAAGGTCTGTGTTTCCACAATCCAGATGATTGTATCTTCGGAATAATGTTGTTTTGGCTTAAATGTTTCTGATAACAAAGAAAAGGTCTGATGGGACTGCTGACTAGCCAAATGCTTTTTTTAAGCGTTCGTGTTTTGCTTAAGGACTTGTGTCACTTTCTAGTGACCTTTGCTGACTGGGCTGCAAAGCGCAAGTTTTCAGTTTTACTTTCTGGCCAGCTATTTCAATGAAATGATTGCAAAATTATATATTTCTGCCAATCAGTGTCATACAGTACAATAAAGGTCTTTACAAACTCTGGTATTACTTTCCTCGCAATTGACTTCAACGATTAGGATATTACAATCTTGGTAAAAAATGTTTCTATGTTTATATACAGTATGTACAAAAAACTGAAAAAATAGATTCATGCAAAATAATGATTTTGATTTAATACATTACAAAAAAAAGTTGGTTAACTTCAGACATGGTGGAAAGTTTATGTGAAATTTGCAACAAAATCTGCATCTAACACAAGGATTTTGTCACAAACTGACTGTGGATTTGTCAGACATGACAGTAAAACCATAGAATAACTTCAAAAAGTCTTAGATCTTATTACACTATTAGCAATTAGATAACAATTGCTTTATAATCTATGATTGGGCAGAATGTTGAGCATACCAGACCACTCTAGTCAGATCTCTGACTTGCATCAGCATGAGGGGTACAAGTTAGCACAGGCGGATGTATATTAACAGCTAATGATGTCTTACGCAATAGAACTAAATATGTCAAGGTAGGTGATAAGACCCTCACATAACAGAAGAACAGGGATGCGGTGACCCCCATTTGCCTTTTGCTAGTTACTATGTGTTCCACTGAGTTCATCGGAGATGTGATCATGCTTACCTTACGGTGGTCTAAGGACATTACAGAAAGACTCACACTCTGATCTAAGTGTGAGTACCAGTCAGCACATACTGATAGGGAATTTAGATTGTGAGCCCCAATGGGGACATTGTTGATAATGTCTGTAAAGCGCTGTGGAATTAATGGCGCTATATAAGTGAGTAAAATAAATAAATAAATAAATAAGTAAACTCCTTGCTGACATTCATTGTACATATAGAGAAGTTGTGTGTGCATGTATGGAGCAAGCTCAAGAACTGAATCCACACTATAAACACCTGGTGGTGGCTGCGATATACAGCCAACACCTTCCTGTAAGGGTGCCTTCTAACAGTTTGTAAAAGAAGAGTGGTTCAAAATTCCAGTAGAGAGGTGTAAGAAGCTTGTTGATGGTTATAGGAAGTGATTGATTGCAGTTATTTATTCCAAAGGGTGTGCAACCAAATATTAAGTTGTGGGTACCAACAATTTTGCCCGGCCCATTTTAGGGGTTTAGTGTGAAATTATGTCCAATTTGCTTTTTTATCTCAGTTTTTTGTGTTGTTCCAATTCACACAAAGGAAACAAACATGTGTATAAAAAAACATGTGCAATTGCAATAATTTTCTGGGAGAAATACTTTATTTTCTGGAACAATTTCAAGGGTGCCAACACTTTTGGCCATGACTGTATATACATATATACAGTATTATACACACGATATATAAATCTGCTATGGACTCACATTAGGTGCTATACAGTAGGGGAAATAAATATTTGATCCCTTGCTGTTTTTGTAAGTTTGCCCACTGACAAAGACATGAACAGTCTATAATTTTAAGGGTAGGTTAATTTTAACATTGAGAAATTAAGAAAATCACATTGTATAAATTAGATACATTTTTTGCATTTTGCAGTAAGAAATAAGTATTTGATCCCTCTAGCAAACAACACTTAATACTTGGTGGCAAGCACAGTAGCCAGACGTTTTTTGTAGTTAATGATGAGGTTTGCGCACATGTCAGGAGGAATTTTGGTCCACTCCTCTTTGCAGATCATCTCTAAATCATTCAGATTTTGAGGCTGTCGCTTGGCAACTCGGAGCTTCAACTCCCTCCATAAGTTTTCTATGGCATTAAGGTCTGGAGACTGGCTAGGCCTCTCCATGACCTTACTGTGCTTCTTTTTGAGCCACTCCTTTGTTGCCTTGGCTGTATGTTTTGGGTCATTGTCTTGCTGGAAGACCCAGCCACGACCCATCTTCAATGCTCTTACTGAGGGCAGGAGGTTGTTGGCCAAAATCTCACGATACATGACCCCATCCATCTTCCCTTCAGTACGGTGCAGTCGTCATGTCCCCTTTGCAGAAAAGCACCCCCAAAGTAAAATGTTTCCCCCACCATGATTCATGGTTGGGACGATGTTCTTAGGATTGTACTCATTTTTCTTCATCCTTCAAACACGGCAAGTTGAGTTAATGCCAAAGAGCTCAATTTTTGTCTCATCTGACCACAGCACCTTCTCCCAATAACTCACAGAATCATCCAGGTGTTCATTGGCAAACTTCAGACGGGCCTGCACATGTGCCTTCTTGAGCAGGGGGACCTTGCGGGCACTGCAGGATTTTAAACCTTTAAGGCGTAATGTGTTACCAATGGTTTTCTTGGTGACTGTGGTCCCAGCTGCCTTGAGATCATTAACAAGTTCCCCCCATGTAGTTTTAGGCTGATCTCTCACCTTCCTCATGATCAAGGATACCCCACGAGGTGAGATTTTGCATGGTGCCCCAGATCGATGTCGATTGACAGTCATTTTGTATTTGTTACGTTTTCTTACTATTGCACCAACAGTTGTCTCCTTTTCACCCAGCGTCTTACTTATGGTTTTGTAGCCCATTCCAGCTTTGTGCAGATCTATGATCTTGTCCCTGACATCCTTAGAAAGCTCTTTGGTCTTGCCCATGTTGTAGAGGTTAGAGTCTGACTGATTAATTGAGTCTGTGGACAGGAGTGTTTTATACAGGTGACAATTAGCTGTCTTTAATGCAGGTAATGAGTTGATTAGGAGCATCTAATTGGTCTATAGGAGCCAGAACTCATAGTGGTTTGTAGGGGATCAAAAACATATTTATCACTGCAAAATGCAAAAAAATGTATCTAATTTATACAATGTGATTTTCTTGAATTTTTGGGGGGATATCCCATCTCTCAATGTTAAAATTAACCTACCCTTAAAATTATAGACTGTATATATCTTTGTCAGTGGGCAAACTTACAAAAACAGCAAGGAATCAAATACTTATTTTCCACACTGTATATAGTTTACATCACACAGTAATCATATGTCTGGGGTAATATGTGTGGGGAACATGTGACAGCTCTATCACCACTTTGGATGTGGAGTGAGGTGTAAATGATCAGGGCTATACTGCCACAGATGAGAGGACAAGGATCACTGATCTATCACTTCCAATGCTGGAATGAATGACAGAGGGCGGGGATGGCGCAGATACTAACAGCCAATGAGTGTTCATAAGATCATTAGACTCATAATAAATAAATAAAATAAAATAAATGAAATAATAAATAGTGATGAGCGAGTTTGTTAACCCTTTCGGCGAGTATGCTTGGGCAAGTACCGAGTATCTTCAGCGTACTCGGTGATATGTTTGAATCACTCCCGTCTGCATGACTTGCAACTGTTTGACAGCTTTAATACATGTGAGGAATGCGAAAGAATTATTCATTCCTCACATGTATTAAAGCTGTCAAACAGTCGCAAATCATGCACACGGGAGCGATTCAAACATATCACCAAGTACGCTGAAGATACTCAGTACTCGCATGAGTATACTCGCCGAAAGGGTTAACTGAACATACTCGCTCATCACTAATAATCAAAAAGTTTTAAAAAGTTTTTTAGAATGTTAAAAAAGTTTTAATCGTCCTCCTTTCCTGTTACAAAAGTTAAGAATTAAAAAATGAAGTTTGAAAATGAAAAAAATCTGCAGTACAACGCAGTCACATCTTTACCTAACATTATCATGTAGCATGTACAGTACATTACACTAAAATCAGATTTGACGCCTTAAAGTGCACATTACTTTGAGGTTACAGACTCCCCTCGCAGGAAGAGAAAGGGAGACAGTACTATCTGTTCCAGTAGCATTATATAACCCGCCACCTATGGGATGGTAAACACCATACATTACATAAAAAATACACAGGATGGGTAGTGCATGTGTGATGACAGGATCTCCTGCCTAATGAGAACCCTACCGATTCAGTTCCCTATGTGAATGGTGAGGTAGTGTATATCTCCTTTTTTAAGAATGACTGAGGTAGACATGGTCAATGAGGGTCCCTGTGGATATGCAATAAATGTTGTTCAATAAAGTAACCACATGAAGAGGTCTTAGAGACCATCTGTTCAGATAGTACTGTAGTGAGAATGTTCTCCGCTGTTCCACTCCAACTTAAGAGTGACAAGTCTTAATGGTGTATTTTGTTCAAAAGCTTCTGTAATCATGTTTATGGGAGTCTATCCAACTAGAATACCACCTCTCTTATGTACTGATCACTATCAGGCTGTGTATGTACATGATAGTACATGATACATGGCTTTTATTTGTGATGAGAACTAAACTCCGCAACATTAAAATTGCAACACCAAGAAATCACAGGATGAATAAACATGTTAGTGATATGCAAATGTAGAAAAAATTTAAACAACATTTTCAAAAGATCTTGATTTATTTAGCATCGATTATGGTCACCACGCATAGAAATTCATGCACTTACATGCTTTGGCTTGCTATCATTGAACTTAATAATGGTTGTCTGAGAAATGTTCTGCCATGTTGAATGGACTTGGGAACACAAACCATCAAGATCTGCTGCTGGAAACTAAACTCCATTTTCAGATGTGCTTGATGGTAGACAAGTGTGGAGCTGCTGCAGGCCATGGTAGCATGTTTAGGCCATGTGTGCTACTCACAGTAACACGAGCAATGTGCAGCCTTGTCTTGTTGTGTTGAAAAATAGCTCCTGGAACACTATGGAAGAATGGGCGCACCACTGGTTTTATGACGAAATCAATGAAGCAAAAAGTTATTATTGTATCTGGAACAAAGAGCAGAGGGGGTACAGATACTGTATATTATGCCACCCCATACCATAATCTCTCGAGTAGGACCAGTGTAATGTTCTGTCATAAAGGCCTCTTCATGGGATTGCCCACTGGGGCAACATTGTATCCAAGTCAAAAGTTAAACTCATCGCTGCAGAAGATAGATCTCCATCCCAGCTTCCATCTCCGTCTTGCTCTGCACCATAATAGCCAATGAGAGTGATGGAATGAATTCAATGGGATAACTGTAGCTGGAAGTCTGACTTGTAGTCAAATGAAATACAAACACCTCCTGATGGTTTGTGTACACATTGACGTCTTTGATCATGAAATTTCACATCCAATTTCACTTTCTGTAAGGAATGCACCATTCTTCTAATGTGGTGATCAGTCTCTGCAGAGGTTCCACAGTTCTGCCGACTTCTCGGCCTATGTGCATTGCGATCTGCTGGAGTGTTAAAACAAGGTCTTTCAGTTCAAGGATTCTGTCCCTCTCTGTTTGCAACAAGTGGCAATTACTGTAACGAATAGGAGGCACTGTACAATCATCCAACAAGACTTGATCCTATTTTTGAGGTTTCATGCAATTAAATAAAATTTGCTTTCACTCTGGCTTTTATGCCCTCTTCACCTGCCATAGGTTTAAGGCTACATGCTTGAAAAGCAATACCTTGCATATCTTAGCGACAACTGCTACTTCCTCGATTTGCTTAACATTACGACTTATCCTTCTTAGTATTGCAATTTCAATGTTGAGGAGTGTATATTCCCTGCTAATTTAATTTTTCAACAAGTGCTCTTAAAAGGTACTAAATAGTCTTTCCACAGGACTATATAAATATAATTTTACTGTGGATCATAAGCGCTGGCAGAAACACTTCTTTTACTCTTAACTGTTCTTTCTGCATGGGAACAAAATGTTGGTAAATCCTTAAGACAAACAAAACAGAAACTCACAGGGAGTTATTTCTATGTGGATTTTGGCATATACTCCTTTCCAAAATCTGCATGAAAACTGCCTACAAACAGAATTTTTTGCCACAAATTTGAAGACTGCTTCAATAGGTGAGTGAATAGAGCTAATATGCTTGAAGAGCCACGGCAATAAAAAAAATGCAAATCCATACTCGAAATCCGAGGGTCAGCCTTGAATTTCTGCAGTGGATTTTGTAAATAGATGTTATAATTTTACACAGGAAATATCCAAGATGTGTACTTACCCTTAAGTTTCCATTGTGTTTTATTAATAAGCTACATTGTATTTTATTTTTAACATTCCATATTTTATACATATCCACCAACTGTTGGATATGAGAAAGTAAAGATGATATAACTATTGACTGAATTAAGTAATTTGCTATTCAAGACATAGCTTTGAGACTTAAGAAAAATCTATGTGATCAAGAGAACCCAGGAGATGAAAGACAAAGATACCTACTAAATATGTGTGTGCGCTCTTTGAGGCATGTGCAAGTCAGATTAAACTATCTATGACAGCAAAAATATGCTAAAATGAAAAAAATTGTAAAACTTGACAGCAAAAAAAAATGTAAAACAAGCAAAATTATAATTATAGACTAAGACTCCACATTCTCTATATGTATTTAAAGACCAAAGCAACATTACTTGCTAATACTGATGTGCCTTCATCTTGAAAAGCTGCCATAATGGATTTTTTATTAATATGGTTACTGATCAGTAATGGCAGTAGGATGATTTTACTTTAATCTAACAGTGTGCTGTCCACCTTTCCAAGGATGGATCCACTAGATAAAAGCACTGCAATACTACTATTCTCGGTAGTATTGAGTTCCTAATTCATAGAATATTTAAGGATGAGGGATAATAGAGAAGAGGATGTTGTGCTTAATGTTTAGTATTCCCTCTCAACATCATCCCTTTTACATATTACATGTATATCAATTATAGAACATATACATGCCTGGAATCACAAATACAATTTTTGAGGCAGTTTTTCATAAGCCAAAGTAAAAGTCTAAAGTTATTATTTTCCTAAAAGGCACTTGAAGAAAACTTCAGGCAGATGTGGTTGAAAATCAACACTCAATGAATTTAAACATCCTGGGATAAAATTACTACAAGAAAAAGTAAGTGAACATTTCAATTTCTGCAGTGATTTATAATAAAATGTGGTCCAACTATCAAAATACAATCTAACTAAACTGATAACACACAAAGGCCCCAAGGTATCAACTGTTTCCGCTAGATTTCAGTCGTAAAAATTGTAGACATTTCACTACATTTTTGTTCGACCGTGGATTGATACACACCCAGGTCTCCAGCAATGGTCTTCAATAATGTCTTCTGAAACTTATTTGCCTTCAGCCATGGTTCATACTAAGAAATATTTCTTAAGAACAAATTTGTCAGTAACCAGGCTTGGTGTGCCTTTATTAATGGGCAAAGTACTAGGGAAATCCACACTACTAATTTCTTCTCATTAATTGAAAAACCTTTTGCCAATTAGTTAATTACCACTCACTTACTTTTTCTCTCCTTGCACTGTGGACATTTATTTAGAATGCTCAAAAAAGAACACAAACAGTATAAACCTGAAACTGGTAATTTAGGTAGATTGCATTTGTCTATAAGTGATTTACATAACAATCTAACCATATTTTGTTAAAAATAATTGAAGAAATCCAAGTAATTTCATGGGATTTACTTATGTTTTCTTCCAACTGTATAGGTATACTAACATAAAGAATAAAGAGGTAATAATGTAAGGGCTGGTGAAATGGACTATGTTGTCTTTTGTGACAATAACATTCTATGTTTCTAAATCTATTCTAGTGTTTGGTTCAAAGCCTGTTTCTAAAACTGCCTAAAAAAAGCATTTGTGATCTCAGGCTTATCCAGAATAGAACTCCACTCTCATATGGTACCAAAGTATAATTCACGATTCTCACTCTGTATTCAAGCACAGTGGCATTAATATATCAGTCAAATGTAGAAAAACGTGCCTTTACCACCATCCTAGCAAAACTGCCTGCAAATACTAGCATATAAAAAGGGTACATATGTTATTGTAGGCAGATTTATGTACATTTTCTCACCCTGCAAAACTGCTGATTTTGTTAGATGGGAGGCAGACATATCTTTATGTAGGTTTTTAGTATCAGGAATACCAGGGTAGAAAATGCAACAAAGGTATGAGTTCATGCGCAGTGCAACAAAGGTTTAACTTCATGTGTAGTGCAACAAAGGTGTGACTTCATGCACAGTGCAACAAAGGTGTGACTTCATGCGCAGTGCAACAAAGGTGTGACTTCATGCGCAGTGCAACAAAGGTGTGACTTCATGCGCAGTGCAACAAAGGTGTGACTTCATGCGCAGTGCAACAAAGGTGTGACTTCATGCGCAGTGCAACAAAGGTGTGACTTCATGCGCAGTGCAACAAAGGTGTGACTTCATGCGCAGTGCAACAAAGGTGTGACTTCATGCGCAGTGCAACAAAGGTGTGACTTCATGCGCAGTGCAACAAAGGTGTGACTTCAAGCGCAGTGCAACAAAGGTGTGACTTCATGCGCAGTGCAACAAAGGTGTGACTTCATGTGCATTGCAACAAAGGTGTGACTTCATGTGCAGTGAATCAAAGGTGTGACCTTATGTACAGTGCAACAAAGGTGTGACTTCATGCGCAGTGCACCAAAGATGTGACTTCAAGTGCAGTGCAACAAAGGTGTGACTTCATGCGTGCTGTGAGGATTTTCCATTGCGGGTGCAGGGAGTGGCAGGCAGGTGACCGCAAGTATGTGATTTGCATACATGTGGTCAAGTGCCAACTAGACATGCACGGCCTCATTCAATGCAAGTGTATTGTGCAAGGCCGAACACGTCTAGTCAGAATGTGGCCAGAAGTATGCAAATCACCTGGTACTGGCGCCTACACTTGAGAACCCCCACAGTGTGCAGTGCGCTCAGTGTGAGGATTTACAAGTCTGCAGTCATATAAAGTGACTGCAGACTTTTACTCTAAGGCCAGACAACCCCTTTAAAGGGGTATTCCCATCTCCAAGATCCTATCCCAATATGTAGTAGGTGTAATAATAATAATATTAGCAAATACCTCCAATTAGAAATGTAGTATAGTATTTTTGATTCACTATGCCACTTACCTCATGTGCAGGCATCGCAGGACCTTAGGTATCCACGGTTACGACCACTAGCAACTAGCTGTCACTTTATCAGTGGACGTAACTGTAGCACCCCGAGGACTCGGCTGCTACAGGGGTATTGCACCTCAAACCAGAGGTGTGATATTCCACTCCCGGGTAAGGATGGAGTGTGGACCAGGGCTCGGTAGGCTGCATGCACCACACACACCCCATTTCCGAGGAACAGCTCAACGGTGCTCCCACTAGACAGAAGTGCAGGCATGACAGCATCTGTCCCTGGCTGGAGTGGGGAGGGGGTGGAAAACCCAGCGGTGTAGGAGCAGATAGGGGTGGGTCTCTGGGCATAGGTAGGAGCCCATTGGTTGCTAGTCACCTGGGCTCGGGTGTCAGAAGGAGGGATATAAGGTGGGCACCATCTTAGAACAGGTTGCGGTCCAGTCCAGTTCAGTTCAGTGGAGACAGTCTGAGGAGAAGACAGGAAGCAGAGCCCCTGCATGGGCTCTGCTCTGCAGGCAGGCCTTGTCAGGAGGCTGGATCCTGAGAGAGGGAGAGAGAAGAAGGAAGAGAAAGGAAAGTAGGAAAGGAACTGGAACAGAGGAGAAAGGAAGCAAGGACACAGAGAAAGGCCCAGAGACACGAAGGCAGAAGGAACCCCATATGCCCAGGAGATACAGGGTGAAGGGTTGGCAGAGCAGGGTACCGGAACCCGAATTGGTGGAGGCGACTAATCCTCAGCCAAAACCGGAGGTTGTGACCACATCTTGGTGCGACCCCTCACTACATCCACCAGAAAGGCATACCGTATAGGGTCAGGGAAACCGGAGAGAGGTTTCGCCAACAGAAGGCCCGAGGAAGCTGGACAAAGGTGGGTCCCTGGTGGGGACGGCCAGTAGAAAGGAAGAGAGGGGAGCTCTGAACCACACTCTGGAATTGCCTGGGAGTTGACCGAGTCCCTTGCCTGGTGAACGCAGCACGGCTCAGGCGGTCCCTCATGTGCACAAGTGACCAGAATAACAACCGTGAGTAAAGCTTTGAAAACTGCAACTGCACGTCTCTGTGATTCCTCGCCGCACCAGCACCATAAGTACTGGGACGCTCACACCATCACTCCCATCATCTCTCTCACATTAGCTGCCCTGAGGCAATACTCCTCCCGTGGGGAGTTATCCCATACTCGGCTGCGCAACCAACATCAGCCTCAGCGGTCGGCAGCGCAGCGGCGGTCCCCACTGACCGCAATCCACGGGTGGCGTAGTCGGACACTTATTACAACATTTAGACTGCCACTGGTTTCACCACCCTGGGCACGGACCGGGTCACCGCCACACGGAGACTACAACCCCCAGCATTCTACAACAGGCCTGGTTCCGGGTTCCCCTGCACAACACAGGCCCAGGGGGCGCGTCATAACCATGGATACCTAAGGTCCTGTATTGCCTGCACATGAGGTAAGTGGCATAGCGAATCAAAAATACTATACTACATTTCTAATTGGAGGTATTTGCTAATATTATTATTATTACACCCACTACATATTGGGATAGGATCTTGGAGATTGGAATACCCCTTTAAGGTAGAGCAGTCACTTAAGAATAGATTGTTTGGAAAGCATTGAGTTCAAAGAGCCTGACAATTGGCACATAAAGTGATTGTCCCCTGGTTTATGAGCAATTGAAGTGCAAGAGAATTACAACTTCTCATTTTAGTTCAAGATCAGGCCATTTTCCACAATGTCTGATCAGGGACATTTTCAGTTTTTTTTCCATACATGCAGTTTTAGGAGCTCTAAAATGTCCCTGAAATGAGAGTTAATTTTGTACTTTCCAAGTACAGTATGCAATGACAACTGTAGGTATACTGAAATAAGTATATGATTGTTAAAGTAGAACAATACAAAGGTGGGTACAATAAAGATTAACATGCTTCCCTTAATATGCACTGTGTATTTATAACCAAATTTATATATAGGTATGACCTAATGTAGGAGTCATGAGAGAGTGAGGAAAAGGTGGGAAAACTATGAAGAACAGTGTAATCTAGGATACAGAGGAAGTTTTATTTACTGATCTCACCTCCAACTATTTCTATATGTACATTTATCTCTTTAAAACACAAGTCCAGAAAACCTTCACATGGCCAGTCCATTACACCATTATTGAGAAATCAGTATTTTAATTGATATGCAAATGAAGCAGAAGGACTATGGTAGATCATAAGCTTCTGTCACTCCAGGTTTTTTCCCTGCCCAGCGCCACCTCCTGTTGCTTGACTGATGACTTCTTTGCCTGAAATCACACAGCATTAACCCCTTCATAGAGCATTTTCCATTTTTGCATTTTTGTTTTTTGCTTCCCTTCTTCCCAAAGCCATAACTTTTTTATTCTTCAGTCAATATGGCCATGTGAATGCTTATTTTTTGCAGAACAAGTTGTACTTTTGAACGACATCACTGGTTTTACCATATCGTGTACTGGAAAACGGGGAAAAAAATCCAAGTGCGGTGAAATTGCAAAAAAAAGTGCAATTCCACAGTTGCTTTTTTTTTTGTTGTTTTTTTACCACGTTCACTGAATGCTAAAACTGACCTGCCATTCTTATTCTCCAGGTCATTACGAGTTGGTAGTCACCAAACATGTGTACGTTCTTTTTTATTTAAGTGGTGAAAAAAAAGCCAAAGTTTGTTAAAAAAAAAAGGCACCATTTTCCAAGACCCGTAGTGTCTCCATTTTTCGTGATCTGGGGCCGGGCACAGGCTTATTGTTTGCGTGCCGCGCTGATGTTTTTATTGATACTATTTTGGGGTATATATGATGCTTTGATCGCCCGTTATTGCATTTTATTTCAATGTTGCGACGACCAAAAAAACGTAATTCTGGCATTTAGAATTTTTTCTCGTACCGCCATTTACCAATCGGATTAATTATTTTTTTATATTGATAGATCGGGCGATTCTGAATGCGGCGATACCAAATATGTGTATATGTGTTCTTTTTTTTACTGTTTGATTTTGAATGGGGCGAGAGGAGCGTGATTTAAGCTTTTACATAATTTTTTTTATACTGTTAAAAAAAATTTTACACTTTTTGCATGCTGCAATAGTCTCTATAGGTGACTAGAAGCTGCCCTTGTCTGATTCCCTCTACTAAACACAGGCGATGATCAGATCGCATGTGTGTAGCAAATTTGCTCACTTCCAATGAGTGCCGACCACTGGATGGCGCTCATAGCAATCTGGCAGTGACAACCACATGGGTCTCCATGCCAACCCATCGACGACCCGCGATCATGTGACGGGGTCGCCGATGGGCGGGGCCTATGATGCGCTTCCCGGAAGCGCAAGTTAAATGCCGCTGTCAGAGATTGACAGTGGCATTTAACTAGTTAACAGCCGCGGGTGGATCTCGATTCCACCCACGGCTGTTGCGGGCACATGTCAGCTGTATAGATCAGCTGACATGTACCCAGAAAGGTGCGGGCTCAGCGCCGGAGCCCGCACAAAACAGGGGGACCTGACATGGGGCGTACTATCACGCTCCACGTCAGAAAGGGGTTAAGGCTCTCAGTCAAAAATGGAGGAGGTGCTGTAAGGAAGGGAAATAGAGCTGGAATGGCAGAAGCTTCAGATCTACCATAGTCCTTTAGCCTTGTTTGCATATTAAATCAAACGATGATTTCTCAGTAATTGAGGAACGGACTGACCATGGACTTATCTTTGAAAGAGCTACAGGCATATATAAAGAGTTTTGGGTGTGAAATCCTGCTGACAGATTCCTTCTAAGTATTTTATACTTTAAAGTTTAAATGTTTTTTATTTGCTTCATATTTTGGTACTATGATACTAATATTCCTTCCCACAGCTGAATTGTATAAACATAATACATTTAACTATTTTAGCAAAATCTGCTATGTTCATTGAATATTGTGAATACATTTTGCTAAGGAATGTGTTCACAATTAAAACAGATGTAGAAATACTCCAGAAAATGGAATTGTTTTCAACAAATGAATATAAGAGTGTATTCTATCTTATCAGGGAATTCAGCTTTTTTCCTCACTTATAACAGACACTTCTTCTTACCATGCCTACTAAACTTGTCATCCACTCTAAAAAACCTGCTTAAATCTAACTTGCTTAGCCCATTGTACTCTATGGAGGGGGGATGAGGAGTGAGGAACAGGTAGAGCAAACAAGCAGAGCAACACAGAAACATAGTGCAGAGTTTTCTAACAAGTCTTTTACCTCATATCAGAGATTGATTATGATCAAGACAGTTCTGCAATGTGTAATTTTCTCCATACTACTGCAGCTAGTCTCTGTGAATGAAGAGGAGGAATGTGTGCTGTGCTATGTATAGGAGAAATCACGGCAGATAGTCTCCTCTCTCTGCCCTACTCCCAGTGGATAGCAAATTAAAGGGAATCTGTCACTAGGTTTTGAGACCTAACCTGAGAGCAGCATAATGTAGAGAAAATGACCTTGACTTCAGTGATGTGTCACATACTGGGCTGTTTCCTGTAGTTTTAATAAAATCACTGTTTTATCAGCAGGAAATCATTAATGGACTATTAAACCTGCTGCCATATAGTCCTCTATATTTGCGAGGTCAGCATAACCCCACTTCCATCACTGATCGCCAGTGTTCTGCCGAGGTACAGTGCACACAGACAGCTGTCAATCAGTGGTGTGAGCGGGGTTATACAGGGCTCAGCATTCAGATAACTTGTAGACCTGCCGAAAACTGTTATTTTATCATAACTGCAGCAAGCAGCCCAGTGATACATCACTGAAATCAGGGTCTCTGCCACTACATAATGCCAGTATGATATGTTATCCTTTAAAATATATATGCTCTGAACAAATATGTTTGGTCTTTAAGGGCTACTGCGATTTCTGCAAATAAAGAATATGGATCTGATTTATCAAGACTGGGGTTTTGTATGTTAGTCTTAATGAAGGGTCTGCTGGAGTAAGATGCTGCTATGTGCCAGAGGTGCCAGATTAAAAATATACTCCTGGAGTACATTTCAGTCATAATTAATGTCATTATGCAACTAAGCCACTGACCACTTTTCAAAACCGCCAAAATTTGCTATATTTTTGAGCAACTACATGTTGGGCAAAAACTGTGCAACATTTCAAACAGTTTGTTTAGAATAATAAAACATTTCAATATTTGCGACATTTCAAACAGCCTATGTATTGAATAATAAAAAGTTGTACAATTTTCTAAAATACTTTATGTATGATTTGCTTGTAGTCTGTCAAAGGGATTTTCAATATTTACTTCGAAATGATGAAAAAGTGAAGAATATTTGTTTCTTAAATCAAAAATGACTTGCAGACTAAAATTTCAAACCTGTTTGCTTTTATTTAATTTTATTTAGCCATTTTTGTTATTTAGCCCAAAAAGATGTAATGTTTTTAAAGTAGGAAACTAATAATTTCAGTCTCATTGAGCCCATAAGGCAGCTGTCACGTAGTGACTAGGGACTGTGGGCACCTAAATGATCCCTTGAACTAGGGGGCGCCCTAGTCTATCCCTTTTTCCCCGGATTACCCCGGAAGGTGGAGACATCGGGGTCACATACCTTGCTATGCTCTTATCTTAACCCTTATCACACCAGGGAGGTGTGAGTCTGAAGTGTATAGGATTACAAGAACCAGACAGACAAGTGATTAAAAAAAACTAACAAAATACACTCACCAAACAACAGAGTGGGACACAGGGGAGGGACAGGTAGGAGAAACCAAATAGGAGAGGTAAGAATGCACACGCCATCAAACTCCAAGCAGAAATCTCCTGAACAACTCTCCAACCGCCTACTGCAAACATCAACTTCACCTCTAACATCTAACCAGGAAGTAGAACTATCACTGGCAATTCCCAAGTGCCAGTGGTGGGCATATATACCAGAGGGGAGTGGCCAACACAAATCAGCTGAGGCAATTCAGGATGGAGAGCTCCAGGAGATCAACTGAATGATTAACCCTTGCAGAGCAAGGAAAACCTGCACTGTTTAAAAGTCTGTGACCAGACGCCGTGATCTTCTGGGCTCTCTCTGTTGCGGTATGCCAGTGACAGCAGCCATTCTTTTATAAGTCTGATAGTAATCCAGTAATTTTAGGATAAACAGGGCCAAAGGTTTTGAATGGGGATCTGCTTACATATGGACCTTTTTGAAGTAAATTTTGAAGATAAAAATATTTTCAAGACACATTTAAAATTAAATTTGCAATTATGATAATCATTAGAAACAATAAATTAAATGTGAGGATGACAATAAATGTAAAAATATAACCAATGCTTATAATTTTATGTTTAAATTTAAATAAGAGAAGCACTCTATCATACAGTGGATATAAAGTCTACACACCCTTGGTAAATTGCCAGGTTTTTGTCATGTAAAAAAAATCATACCAGAATCAGTTCAGAACTTTTCCACATATAATGTCAACCACCATATGTGCAATTCAATTAAAAAGTAAACTGAAATCTCTTTGGTTTAAAAAAAAAAGAACTAAAATAATGCGTTTGCAAAAATATCCACACCCTTAAACTAATACTTTATTAAAGTACCTTTTGAATTTATGACAGAATTTAGTCTTCTTGGGTAGGAAGCTATCAGCACGGCACATCTACAATTGGCAAGCTTAACCCACTCTTTCTTGCATTAGTGCTCCAAATTTATGTGATTGTGAGGGCATCTCCAGACCTCTTCAGGTCAATGTGCAGGATTTCAATTATATTCAAGTTTAGGCTCTGGCTGGACTATTCCAAAACCTTGATCTTCTTTTGGCAAAGCCATTCTTTTGTTGATTTAGAGGTATGCTTAGGGTCGTTGTCATGCTGAAACGTTAAATTTCTCTTTATCTTCAGCTTTTCAGTAAAAGCCTGAAGGTTTTGTTGCAAAATCGAGCTGCCAAAAACAGCCCCAAAGCATAATAATGCCTCTACCATGCTTCACTGTGGGTATGGTGTTCTATTGGTGATATGCAGTGTTGACTTTGCACCAAACATACCTTTTGGAATTATTGTTCCAATCTTCAACCTTGGTCTCATCAGACCATAACATATTTTCCCACATGTTTTTGACAGACTTGATGTAGGTTTTGGCAAAACATAGTCAGGCTTGGATACTTTATTTTGCAGGAAAAGGGTGCCATCTTATCGCCCCACCCACACAGGTCAGTCATATGAAAAATACTTGAGATTGTTGTTACATACAGTACACAACCACCAGTACTTGCCAGAACTTTCTGCAGCTCATTTAGTGTTGGTGTAGGCCTCTTGACAGTCTCCTGGACCATCTTTCTTATTGTATTTTTATCAATTGTTTTTGTGGAACATCCAGTTTAAAGGTAATGTCACTGTTCTGCCAAATTTAAGCCACTTCTTGATAACCATCTACACAGTGTTCTATGGTTTATCTAATGCCTTGGAATTTTTTTTGTACTCTTATCCTGACAAATGATTTATGCTGCTTATGGACCATGCAAAATGTCACAAAAATCCTACTAGAACAGCTAAAATTTATATGAAGTTAATCATAATCACTTGAAATGATGGCAGTTGTGAACTGACTATTATTTAACATAAGTTTAAATATTATTGGCTAACTCTAAACGTAAAGAGGGTGTTGAACACATATGCAATCACATTATCTTCATTTTGTTATTTTTATTTTTCCCCTAAAAAATATTTCAATTTCTCAATTGAATTGTACAGATTATGGGTGACATTAATGGGTGAAAAAAATCTGAAATGATTCTTTTTCATATAATTTTTTTTACATAAGAAAAATCTGGAAATTTATCAGATGTGGTAACTTTTTATATCCACTGTAGCCTACCAAATAAATACAGTATATTAACTCTTTTACAACCTATGACGTATAGGTACGTCATAGGTCGCCTCCCCCTGTTTGATGCGGGCTGCAGTGATGAACCCACATCTTTTCCGGCACATGACAGCTCATTTCATCTGCTGACATGTGTTCCTAACAGTCTAGGGTGGAACCACGATCCACCCACAGCTGATAACATGTAAAATTCCGCTGTCAAACTTCGACAGTGGCATTTAACATGGCGACACAGGAAACGAGTCACTATCTCTGCCCATCGGCACCCCTGTCACATGATCGAGGGGCGCCGATAGGTTGACATGACAACCCGGGATCTGAAGGAGACCCCTATGGTTATCATTGCCGATCTGCTATGAGCGCCGCCCCGTGGCCGGAGTTCATAGCAGATGAGCATTTCTGCTACACATAGGCTGAAGCCTAAAAATATTATTAAAGCACGTAAAAAGTAGAAAAAAATGTTTTGAAAAATATTTGAAAAATTAAAGAAATATAAAAGTTCAAATCACCCCCCCTTTTGCCCTATTCAAAATAAAACAATAAAAGTAAAAAAATACACGTTTGGTATCACTGCATTCAGAAACATCCGATCTATCAAAATAAAAAAAGACTTAATCTGATCGGTAAATGTTGCAACGAAAAAAAAAAAAAAAACGCCAGAATTATGGTTTTTTAGTCCCCGCAATAAAATTCAATAACAGGTGATCCAAACATCGTATCTACTCAAAATGGTATCAATAAAAACAAACGTCAGCTTAGGGCGCAAAAAATAAGCCCTCACCCAGCCCCAGATCCCGAAAAATGGAGACGTAACTGGTCTCGAAAAATGGCACGATTTTTTTTTTTTTACAAACTTTGGATTTTATTTTCGCCACCTAAGTAAAAAAGAACCTATACATGTTTGGTATCTGCAAACTCATAATGACCTTGAGAATCATAATGGCAGGTCAGTTTTAGAATTTAGTGAACATGGTAAAAAAAAACAAAAAAACAATTGTGGAATTGCACTTTCATTGCAATTTAACCATACTTGGGAGTTTTTTTCCCGTTTTCCTGTGCCCTATATGGTAAAATCAATGGTGCCTTTCAAAAGCACAACTTGTGCCGCAAAAAACAAGCCCTCACATGGCCATATTGACAGAAAAATAAAAAAGTTGTGGCTCTGGGAAGAAGGGGAGCAAAAAACAAAATTGAAAAAATGGAAAAACCCAAGGTGGTAAAGAGGTTAATTATTATGAGTACATATGATATTTACATAGAGTTACAAAATTCCATATTGAAGTGACTATATCACACTACCCGTTAAAAAAATGTAGATGTTAGTTTAAGGTGACAAAATGGAGGATTATGGAATTTCATGTTTTCTGACATATATATATGACTTTTTTATTGCATTCTGATTAACACATGAACCACAGATGCATAATAGATAATTGACAGCCAGACTTGCCAATTTCAGCAGACTGTGCGTACATTTAATATGTATGGGGATTCCTTGACTCTTCCCTGATGGAAGATATCTAAGTGTATGTTGAATTTCCACGTTAATTATCTTTTGTCATCACCTGAAAAATTGTAAGCTGTTGGCAGAGATGTCTGTCAGCAACTTACTCTACTCTTCCTTTTCAGGACGTATATACCAACTAAGCTAAGTGGCCACTTTTGCATTCCTAAATGTGCTGCTTCCATCGCTTCCTGCGCCAGTCTCCACAATTGTCACATGCAGGCGCTTTGTTCCTGTCTCTTGTCATGCTGGGTGGTGAAAACATCAACCAGCTAATATTACAAGCAGAGATTCAGGAGAGGACGTGTACATCCCTCCAGCTGGGTGGAGTGTGTCTCACCCGGGCAGTAAAGTTACTTACACTAATAATGTTAAGGAGGCTTGGACTGGCCCACAGGAGAACAGGAGAATTCTCCGGTAGGTCCCCGTGAAGAAATGCTAATGAGTAGTGCCGAAAAAGTATCATTTTATCATTCATTAAACAAGCTAGCCACATTAATATTACATAGAAGCAAAAGTAAATTTGTTTACTAGGGTCAGGTTATTTTTGCATGTAGTTGAACAGTGGGCCCCAAGAATCATTGTTATTGGTGGGCCTTTGCCAAACCAGTCAAACACTGCCTTTAAGAAACAGAGAATTTTTCGTTTTGTGTGCTTTTATTTTTTCCTCGCCTTCCTTCTAGAGCCATAACTTTTTTATTTTTCCATCAACAGAGAAGCGTGAAGGTTTTATTTTTGTAGGACGAGTTGTAGATTTGGATGGCACCATTCATCTCGCCATACAATGTACTGAAACACAGGAAAAAAAATCCAAGTGTGATGAAATGGTGAAAAAAAATGCAATTCTACCATTGTTTTTTGGGATTTGTTTTTATGGCGTTCATTGTGCGGTAAAAATTATGTGGATACATGATTGTCCCGGTCAGGCTGATACAAAAAATGCATTGATTTTTTTTTCATTTAAGTGATGAAAAATATTCAGAATACTGTCTAAAAATTAGTTTTTTTGCTTTGTGTAGCCATTGACAGCAGCATTTAAATGGTTAACAGCCACAGCTGGAACTGGGCACCAGCGGCGTTTGGATGTCAATTATCTAATATAGCCAGAATCTCAGCTACTGAGCCCCCACCACACCTGAGAACCCTTTCCCAGGACATGAATACAACATCCTTTTGCGGTAAGGAGTTAATCATAGAAGAGGTAGCCAGCAGATCAATTGGCAGACTGATTTGTTGACTAATGACATAAAAGACGCTATTTTTAAATCTGCTTTTAGGCTTTTTCCATTTGCCAATAATTGCATGATCATTATTGCTTTGGTGTGCTTATAGTCGATAGATCTCTTTATTTAACGTGGCTTTTTCTCTGTTTATTCTGCTGATTAACGCTTGGATAGTCTTTTAAAAATTACCCTTGGACAGCATAACTATTGTTCTACATTACTTTCTTTCCTAACTTCCTGGACTGGAACTCAACTATTCCTAGACTTTGCCTTTTGCCTCTTGTTTTGTTATTGTCCCTCTGCAGCTAAAGTTGCATAATGGTGAAAGGGTGAATATCAGAAAGCTAATGGGATCTACTAAAAAAAGTGGCTGTGCAAAGTCTTTCTGATGCTTGTTGCTTGTTTTGAATTTTCTAATATCCTAACCATTAAACATAGAATATTGCCCACTTTATCATGATGCAACCTGCACATCACAATCTTTCATTTAACAGAAGAAAGTTTGGTACCATTTTAGCTAGGGGAAAATAAATCTTTATTGTTCTCAATAAGAGAAACAAAATAATACTCTTGTAATTATGATACATTTGGACTTGCTTTTTCCTCTGTGAAAACTTTCTTGGCTCCTTTCAGTCAAATTTATAAACAATAGAGATAATTGGATCGGACGAGATTCGAATTCACCAAATTTGAATTTCCTTTACTATGCTATAGGGTCTGAAGAGACCACAGGGCATTATAGGTGTAAGATGTTGAATAAAAAATAATAACACCTCAGCGCTCACCTAGGCTGCATGTGCAGAAACGTCCCTGGCCTTGTAGTCACTGAAAGTCACAGTTTAGAGTGCGCGTCGTAAAGTTACGACACATGACATGACATCCTGATGTCACCGTGACTTTACAAAGCGCATGCGCAGAGAAATCCCAGGCCTAGTTGTGGCCGGAAGTCATGACCTAAAGTGCATGTCCTGAGGTCATGACACGTCTTCACATCAAGACCTTACAACGCGCATGTGCAGGGACGTTCCGGCCCTAGTCACAGCCAGAAGTCCCAGCCTAACAAGATGATGTATGGGATTTCACTGCATAGAAGTGGTAAGAAGATAAGCCAAGTACCTACGGGAAAGAGCAATCAGCGGAGGTGGCTGGAGAGGTAAGAGGTGTGATGAGCATTTTATTCTTGTTTGTTTTTTTTAACCTTTTCCCGGCCCTCTATAGTTCAAGCAGATGCCATTTTTTGGAATTCGAGGGCAAAAAACAGCAAAAAATCCATATTCTGGAAAATACAGATTTTTGTAAAAGTCAATTCAAATAAATTCTCCCTTCTCTAATAAACAAATGTTTCTGCCTGTTACATTACAAACTACAGTCACTATATGGGTCAATGCAGACCACTTGGCATGACTAATTCCTGTAGAAACATCCATATTGTCTCCTACATCATATTGCTTGCAGGCTGTATTACTCCCATTTGGCAGCCGTTAAGCAGAGGCTGAGAGTTAACGTTGTTATCATCGGCTGTCACGTCTGACAATTATTTCACATTGGTAATGTGTACAGCAAGAAATGAAATCACTTCCAATTTCTTAACAGCAGGAAATGCTGCCTTCTCTTTTAAGCCCTTCTTTTTGATCTAGCAGTTAGATAAAATGCACCTACAGAACAACACTTCCAGACAACAGAGAGGAGGCAGCAAATAACAACTAATCTTTCTTTTGAAGAAATAGTCCTACATATCAGAGAGGTTTCAAAGCTAATGATAAAACAAAAGGCCTGAAGCTGCAGCACATTTACCTGGAACAGTGACACGGAAAAAAAATTGTTTTCACAAAAACTCTGTCTCATTCGCACCACTCATACCACTTTATTGGAATATTATCTATCCTTATTGAGTTATCTTAATATCAGACAGACAAATAGTTAATCGAATGCATAGATTCTGTTAATATCCACCATTAAATGTAAAAATCTATTTTATATCAAAATGTAACAAACTATGAATTGAACTTTAAAAAAAGGCACCGAAACGAGCCACAGTTTGCGTTATAGTTTGCTGTAATGTATGTCGAGACTGGATCCTGTTATAGAAAAGTCTCATCTGTGAACAGTATTAGCAGGCGTAGCATCTTCTAAATAATTGACAGCAAGCAGAGATCACAGAGATGGTGAGGAATTAAAACAGTATATTAGTAACAAAACTCTACATGATAATGTACAATAAGGAATCTCTATAATGATAGTTACATATTTAAAGGGGATATCTGTGACTTGGTAAAAAAAAAGAAATGTGCCTACACACTATCAGGCAGTAGTTGCTACCTACCTGCCTGTTGTGCCCGGCGCCATTTTTCCCCAACACAGAGCGGTCATAGGCCGCTCCTGCCCTCAATTCAGCTGCCACTGGTGATGCAGCGTCGACAGAGGGGTCTTCTTTTCCACTCTGCTCTGGAGACAAGGCAAGACTGATGACATAATTTTGATTGACAGCTGGATCCCCGCTGCTTAAATGGGGGAGCCGACTGTCATTCAGCATGACATCAGCAGTCACAGCCTATTGACTGTCACGGGTGTGTCGCCACGAAGATCGTCGCGATTACACAGCCTGACTTCTCGCAGCTGAGTTTTTGGTGCTTGGTGTTTTTCGGCAGGGAGGGAGTTAATTCTCTCTCTCTGTGCTAGATGAGGCCCAGCCTCGCCTAGCTGCAGTTAATTCTGCAGTATTGGGACTCCTTCAAATACCTGCCGTTCTGTAAGGGTGGTTGTCGGTGAAAGCTTTTCATACAGACTATCGGAGTGATACGTGGTATTGTGAAGTAGGAGCGAGGTGTACTCGGTGTGTTTTTTTCCCTTCCTCGCTTTATTCTTTATCCCCTTACCCGTTGGTGTTCCCTCCATTGTAGTGGTGTAAGTTTTTTGTATGCAAGGTGGTTTTAAGTTTGCCCCTTGTACTGTCTCGTTCGTCTTGTACTGTGTTTGGCATATATGGTCCTGTCCCCAATTGTTGTGATCGGGGTCCTTCTCAGGACTAGATTACTGAGGTTCAGGGATTCTCAGGTGGTAGGTTTACGCTGGCGGCCTGGACCTCTGTACCATCAACAGTACCTCCAGGTAGAGGGATTAGGCAGGGCCTCAGTGTAGGGTCAGCATAGGCTCCTGACCTCCTGAACGCCGAGACAGCGTGACATTTTCACCGACCCACTAAAAGATTCTCTCCAGCCACCATGGATCCAGTAGCCAATATAGCTCGGCAGTTGCAGAGTTTGTCCTTGGAGCTGGCGGACGTTAAGTCCAAGGTTTTGTATCCCCTGGAGCAAGCCGGATCAGAACCCAAAGTAGCTCTCCCTGACAGGTTCACGGGGGGGCGGGACAAGTTTTTTGTTTTCTGGGAAGCATGTAAGTTGTACTTTCGGTTGCGGCCTCGGTCATCGGGGAGTGAAGAACAAAGGGTGGGAATAGTCATCTCGCTCCTTCAAGGGGACCCCCAATCTTGGGCGTTCTCTCTTCCCCCGGGCTCTCCGGCTCTCCGGACAGTGGATGGGTTTTTCTCTGCTCTGGGTCTTGTATATGATGACCCGGATCGGATCTCCCTTGCGGAATCTAAGTTACGTAGGATCCAGCAGGGGGATCGTCCAGCAGAGGAATTCAGTTCAGAGTTCCGTAGGTGGGCCACGGACACCCAGTGGAATGACCCGGCTCTTCGGAGCCAGTTTTGTCAAGGTTTATCTGACAAATTAAAGGATATGTTGGCACAGTATGACTCTCCCGCGTCGCTGGAAGCCGCTATGGCCCTTGCTATTCGCATTGACAGACGGCTTCGGGAGAGGTGCGGGATAACTCCACCCCCTGTGATGACTCCACCTTCTACAAGGGTCCCTTATATGGAGGTTCCCCTGGTCAGTCCAGAGGAGCCTATGCAGTTAGGAGGGACATCCTTTCGGGGGAGGGGACCGGCGGTGCGCCACAAGACAGGAAGGTGTTTCTTCTGCGGGAGAAAGGGACATTTTATTGGGGGGTGTCCTTTCCGTCCTTCGCAGAGCAAAGAGTCGTCGGAAAACTATTGATCCCAGGTTGTGTGGTGGACGGCAATCTGGGAGTAGGTATTTTGTCCCTAGGTTCGTCTCAGTTTCTTGTACCGGCGGAGGTGGTGGTGGGTACGAGAACTGAGAGGTTATCTGTTCTTCTGGATAGTGGGGCCGGGGCTAATCTGGTGGATGCTCGGTTTGCTCGGGTTCAAGGTATGCGATTGAGTGTGTTGGCTAAACCCATCCCCATATTCTCGATCGACGCCAGGCCTCTCGGTCAGGGAAGTTTTTCGCAAGCAGTGCATAACATAAATCTTCAGGTGGGGGCGATACATAAAGAACTGTTGTCTTGTTACGTGTTGGAGTGTCTTCCCACTTCTATTGTGTTGGGCATTCCTTGGTTAACTAAGCATAACCCGGTTATTAATTGGCAATCTAGAGAGATAAGCCAATGGAGTGAATTCTGTAAAAAAAACTGCATGAATACGGTCATTGGTACGGTCGCTCCTAGGGTCTTACCCCCATTTCTGGCTGACTTTGAGGATGTGTTCTCGGAAAGAGGGTGTCAGGAACTACCTCCTCATCGCGTGTATGACTGTTCGGTAAAACTGCTTCCTGGCGTCAAGTTACCTAAATCTAGGTTGTATAATTTGTCTGGTCCGGAGAGGCAGGCCATGAAGGTTTATATTTCAGAGAGTCTGGCTAAGGGGCATATTAGACCTTCATCTTCCCCGGTGGCCGCGGGGTTCTTCTTTGTGAAGAAGAAAGATGGTGGCCTACGCCCTTGCCTGGATTTCCGTGAACTTAATCGGATTACGGTCCGAGATCCGTATCCGCTCCCACTTATCCCCGATCTCTTCAATCAGATCGTGGGCGCCAAATGGTTCTCTAAATTAGATCTCAGGGGGGCGTACAATCTGATTAGGATGAAGGAGGGGGATGAGTGGAAGACGGCTTTTAACACTCCGGAGGGACATTATGAGAACCTTGTCATGCCATTTAGTCTGACTAATGCCCCGGCGGTGTTCCAACACTTTGTTAATGACATTTTTTGCTGCCTGGTGGGTCAGTTTGTTGTTATTTATCTGGATGACATCTTAATTTACTCGCCTGATCTTGTGTCTCATCAGGAGCATGTTAGGCAGGTGTTACAGATCTTGCGGGATAATAAACTGTACGCCAAGTGGGAAAAGTGTGTGTTCGCCGTTCAGGAACTCCAGTTTCTAGGCTTCCTGGTGTCAGCGTCTGGTTTTCGTATGGACCCTGGGAAAGTGCGGGCAGTTCTTGAGTGGGATCTGCCAGAGAATCTTAAGGCACTACAACGTTTTCTGGGGTTTGCTAATTATTACCGGAAATTCATTCGTAATTTCTCGTCCATGGTTAAACCTCTCACAGACATGACAAAAAAAGGGACGGATTTTTCTAGGTGGTCTGACAAGGCTTGTCAAGCTTTCTCCTCCTTGAAAAAATGTTTTGCCTCGGCACCCATACTCATTCAACCTGATGCGTCACAGCCATTCATTGTAGAGGTAGACGCTTCTGAGGTAGGGGTGGGGGCAGTATTATCACAAGGTTCGTCTCCTGGTAAATGGCGTCCGTGCGCTTTTTTCTCTAAAAAATTGTCGTCCGCTGAGAGGAATTACGATGTCGGCAATAGGGAACTCTTGGCCATTAAGTTAGCTTTTGAGGAGTGGCGCCATTTTTTGGAGGGGGCTATCCATCCGGTCACCGTCATCACCTATCACAAGAACCTGCTATATCTGGAGTCCGCAAAACGTCTGAATCTCAGACAAGCTAGGTGGTCATTGTTTTTTACCAGGTTTAATTTTGTCATCACATATCGTCCTGGATCAAAAAATGTAAAGGCGGATGCCTTATCTCGTAGTTTCCCTGGGGCCGGGAATACGGATGACCCAGTTCCTATCCTTCAGGAGGGGGTGGTGGTGTCGGCAGTATTCTCTGAGCTTGAGGAGGAAGTATTGGAGGCTCAGGGGGATGCCCCTGTTGGACCTCCTGGGAGACTGTTTGTTCCAGATCAGTTGCGACAAAAGGTGATCGAGGCACACCATAACTCAGCTTTGGCAGGACACCCAGGGAGTAAAGCAACTGTGGAACTCCTTTCGCGTCGGTTTTGGTGGCCTAATTTACATAGGGAGGTGGGAACTTTTGTTGCGTCCTGTGGTGTTTGTGCGCGCTCTAAGACCCCACGTACCCGTCCGTCTGGGGCTCTCTTACCTTTGAAGATCCCGGAGCGTCCTTGGACTCATCTGTCTATGGACTTTATTACGGATCTCCCGCCATCTTCGGGTAAAACGGTCATACTCATTGTAGTGGACAGGTTCAGCAAGATGGCACATTTTATCGCTCTTCCTGCTCTTCCTAATGCTAAAACTCTTGCGCAGGTGTTCATTGGGGAGATTGTAAGGCTTCACGGTGTACCCTCTCATGTGGTGTCTGATCGGGGGACTCAGTTTGTGTCCAAATTCTGGAGGGCATTTTGTACACGGCGGGGGATGCATTTATCGTTTTCTTCGGCTTTTCATCCTCAGACCAATGGTCAGACGGAACGTCTGAACCAGAGTTTGGAGACATATCTCCGGTGTTTTGTGTCAGAGAACCAGGAGGACTGGGCTTCTTTCTTACCTCTGGCGGAGTTTGCTCTTAATAATAGGCGGAGTGAGTCCACTGGTAAGTCCCCGTTTTTTGGGGCATATGGTTTTCACCCCCAGTTTTGTACTTTCAGTAGGGGGGGCTCTTCAGGGGTTCCTGAGGAGGAACGATTTTCGTCATCACTCGCTTCGATATGGAAAGGGTTGCTGTATAATCTAAGTTCTATGGGGAACCGATACAAACGTATGGCTGATAGGAAGAGAGTGTCTGGTCCGGACCTAAGTGTGAACGATCGGGTATGGTTGTCTACCAAGAATATAAAACTTAAGGTTCCCTCCTGGAAACTGGGTCCCAGGTTCATCGGGCCGTATAGGATCTGCTCTATAATTAATTCGGTGGCATTTGGTCTTGACCTCCCCTCTACTTTTAAAATTCACAACGTGTTCCACAGATCTTTGCTTAAAAGGTATGTGGCACCGGTGATACCGTCACCTTTACCTCCTCCTCCTGTGGTGGTCAATGGTAACTTGGAGTTTCAGGTATCGAAGGTCATCGATTCACGTTTTAATCGCCGGTCCCTTCAGTACCTGGTTCATTGGAAGGGGTATGGTCCTGAGGAGAGGATGTGGGTTCCTGCATCGGATATTAACGCAGACCGATTAATTCGGGCCTTCCACACGACTCACCCGGATAAACCTGGCCCTGAGGGTCCGGAGGCCCCTCGTAGAAGGGGGGGTACTGTCACGGGTGTGTCGCCATGAAGATCGTCGCGATTACACAGCCTGACTTCTCGCAGCTGAGTTTTTGGTGCTCGGTGTTTTTCGGCAGGGAGGGAGTTAATTCTCTCTCTCTGTGCTAGACGAGGCCCAGCCTCGCCCAGCTGCAGTTAATTCTGCAGTATTGGGACTCCTTCAAATACCTGCCGTTCTGATAGGGTGGTTGTCGGTGAAAGCTTTTCATGCAGACTATCGGAGTGATACGTGGTATTGTGAAGTAGGAGCGAGGTGTACTCGGTGTGTTTTTTTCCCTTCCTCGCTTTATTCTTTATCCCCTTACCCGTTGGTGTTCCCTCCGTTGTAGTGGTGTAAGTTTTTTGTATGCAAGGTGGTTTTTGGTTTGCCCCTTGTACTGTCTCGTTCGTCTTGTACTGTGTTTGGCATATACGGTCCTGTCCCCAATTGTTGTGATCGGGGGCCTTCTCAGGACTAGATTACTGAGGTTCAGGGATTCTCAGGAGGTAGGTTTACGATGGCGGCCTGGACCTCTGTACCATCAACAGTACCTCCAGGTAGAGGGATTAGGCAGGGCCTCAGTGTAGGGTCAGCATAGGCTCCTGACCTCCTGAACGCCGAGACAGCGTGACATTGACAGAGCAGAATAGAAAAGCTGCCGCTCTGTCGACGTGACGTCAGCAGAGGCAGCTGAATCACCAGCAGTGGTCTGGGATCTCTCTGTGCCGGGTAAGAACGGTAGCAACTATCTGCCTCTTAGTGATAAGGCACTTTTTTTCATATATAAAGTCCTGGATATCCTCTTTAATAGAGGTGAAAAAACATAAATGTCCATTAAGTTCAAATGATAAAATTCTCCAGCCAAAAATGTTTACTAGGCTGTGTAGGGACTCGTTTATTGTATAACGGCCTGTAATCTTATTAGTATCATTCTGTGGCGCATGCTACTTTTAGGTTGTGTTATTTTTTACGAGGTGGGATAAATAGAAAAAGCAATACTAGCAATATTTTTCTTTTTTTGTGCCACCCACTATCCAAGAAAAAATAATTTAAAAAGTTTACTGTTATAAGTGATTACAGACACGACAATACTTTTTATTATTTTTTACTCTTAATTTAAGACTTTTTTCTGTTTTTCTTTGGAACATTCATTAGTCTCACAAGTAGACTTCTCCCCCGAGCCTGTTTTCACCTTCATGAACAGGCCAAATTTTACAATTCTGTCCGGTGTCATTTTATGTGGTAATAACTCTGGAAAGCTTCAACAGGTTCCACTGATTCTGTGATTGTTTTTTTATGTTGCATATTGTACTTCATAATAGTGGTAACATTTGTTCAATATGAATTGCGTTTATTTCTGGAAAAGATTAAAATTTGCGAAAATTTTGAGAATGTAGCAATTTTTAAACTTTTAATTTTTTTGCCCTTAAATCAGAGTTATGTCACACAAAATAGTTAATAAATAACATTTCCCACATGTCTACAGCACAATTTTTGAAAAAACATTTTTTGTTAGGAAGTTAGAAGGGTTAAAAGCTGGCCAGCGACTTCTTATTTTTACAACAAAATTTACAAAACCATTTTTTTAGGGACCATATCACATTTGAAGTGGCTTTGAGGGGTGTATATGACATAAAACACCCCAAAGTGACACCATTCTAAAAACTGCACACCACAAGATGCTCAAAACCACATTCAAGAAGTGTATTAACTCTTCAGATGTTTCACAGGAACCAAGGCAATGTGGAAGGAAAAAATAAACATTTAACTTTTATTCACAAAAATTTTAATTTAGACCCCAATTTTTTATTTTCACAAAGGGTAACAAGAGAAAATGGACCCCAAAATTTGTTGAGCAATTTCCCCTGAGTCTATTTGACTTTTTGAATGCAAAATTTGCTAGAAACATTAGCGGACGCCATGTCGCATTTGGAGAGCCCTTGATGTGCCTTAAGAGTGTAAACCCCCACAATTGACCCCATTTTGGAAACTAGACCCCTAAAGGAACTTATCTAGATGTGTGGTGAGCACCTTGAATCCCCAGGTGCTTCACAAAAGTTTATAAGGTAGAGCCATGAAAATAAAAAAATCAAATTTTTCCCACAAAAATTATTTTATAGCCCCAAATTTTACATTTTCACAAGGGGAAAAGGACAAATTGGGCTGTACAATTTGTTATGTAATTTCTCCTGAGTACGCTGAAACCCCATATGTTTGGAAAAACTACTGTTGAAACCCTTGAGGGATCCATTCACTATAATGAGACAGCAGCGTTACTCTGGACTCCATCTGGCCTCTGTTCAGCGGTGTCCTTCTCTTCAGAAGTGCACAAAACTGTGGCGGACCGCTCTTTTATGCATGCCTAAAAACACAGACACCATTGAATCATAGGCCAGATGGCGTCCACAGTGCCTCCATATGTCTCATTATAGGGAATCTTCCATGGGGGGGGTTCCTTCTGAATCACGTATTTCAGAGATTTACACGGAAACCCTGATGCATGCGTTCAGTGCAGAGTGCAGGATAAATGTGCACCTAGCCTTACGGTGCCCTTTGGGAGGCAGAATTAACAAATCAACAGCAGGTGAAGAACTGGTTTTATTTATTTTTGCACTGTTCCTCATGCAGTATAAGTCTTTAGATGACTTTATTCTTCAGGTCTTTGTGAATACAGCAATACCAGATTTATATCGGGTTTTTATGTTTAGCTGCTGTCACAAACTAAAAGATGCTTTTTATTGCAGCATCGTCATATTTTGAGAGCTATAATTTTTCCATATTTATGCTGACAAATTCATGTTAGGGTTATGTTTTTTGTGGAACGAGTTGACGTTTTTATTGGTACCATTTTTGGGCACATAACATTTTCTGATCGCTTTTTATTTTGATTTTTGGGAGGCAGAATTAACAAAAAACAGCAATTCAGGAATTGATCTTTTTTATGCTCTTCCGCATGTGGAAAAAATTGGTAAGGCAGCTTTATTCTTCAGGTAAGAACAATTACAGTGATACCATATTTATTTATTTATGTTTTGACACTTTTACACAATAAAAGCTATTTTATAGAAAAAATAATTATTTTTGCATCACTTTATTCTGAAAGCTCTAACTTTTTTTTTTTTCTGCCGGTGGAGCTGTATGGTGGCTTGTTTTTTTGTGGGATAATATGACTTTTTTTTATTATTATTATTGTGTGGTATATTTTTTTTTATATTTTTTAAAAATGTTTTACTATTTTTTACTTTTTTACTTAGTCCCTCTATGGGGCTTTCACTTTGATAGCTCTGATTGCTTATAAAACATAGCAATTGCTATGCTTTACAAACTGTCAGTGCTGCACTGACACAAGTTAATTAGATCATGCGCAGTGCTAGAACTTGCTAGAGCCTGGTGACCCGGATGTCATCTTATATGCTGCCTTCTAAATGCTGCAATCGATATCAATCACAGCATTTAGGGGGTTAAACTTCCGGGAAAAGTGCGGACACCGCTCCTGGCAGTGATCTCCATGACGTATATATACCTCATCGGTCGGGAAATACTTCCCAAACATGACATATATATACTGCAAATAGTCTCTTCAGAAAGGGAGATGACTTGAACTCTAGTGCCACCTATTGGAAGTAGTAATCCTACAAGTCATTATCGTCCCTTTAATGAGCCTTGAAACATGACTTAGGATAAAAACCAAATCATAATCTAAATTTGTAGACATGGTGTTTCGGGGTATTGCCCATCATCAGTACAAAGTATGAGATCTGATTTGGATGGGTGAGAGGCTATGATCTAGAGTACGATTTATCCTTGTGGAGAGTGACATGCCAGGTCTGGCACGCCAGTATGAGGAGACTTAATATGCTGCAAATGTCGGGAAGGGATTAAATATGTGATTCTTTCATCGCATTGATAATATACAGTACTTTGTTACATATGTAGTGCAATACATTATATAACCTGTCACTATTTTGACTGACATCCACCTCATGTGGGTTCTGATTGGCTGCGGAATATGGAAAACACGGAGGTAATTGTTAGGTCTCCGGCTGCCATTGCAACATATTGCAACCCCCGATCGCACTGCAGGGTGTTGATGGACAGAGGAAACGCTTTCCCACTGTCAAACTCATAGCCTGGTCAATAGCGACCATAGCATGTAAGTAGTTAATCAACTGAGATTGCACATAACTATAATGCTGGCTGTTGTAGTAGCTACCCAGCTGTTTGTTACAGCCAGCTCCCGCTATAGATGGCGCTGTTCCAGCACCTGTGCCAGCTACATCCTTGTGCTGCACATTTATGACGCGGTGCTGTAACACTTCACTCCGATATACATGTAAATCAGAGCGTGCAAAGTAGTTAAAGGTGAACAATCAAAAAAAGAAATCTTAACACAAAAGTTGAGTAAAAAAAATTCTCTCAGGCTGCAGTCCACTGAGTTCTGCAATGTGAGAAAACCAACATAGAGAAAGGAGAGTCAAACTGGCACTTTTGTTTGTCTGGGCTGGTGAACAGCTTCTCATCCAATCAGTATACATAGGGAGGCCATTGCCCTAGATTTCATATATCAATTTTAAACAGAATTCCACAAGAGTACAATCCTCAGCTGCCTATGCGCCTATGAGCTGGCGTAAAATTTAGAGAAAATCGATACCAATTTCTAATAAAAACAGACTAGCTGTATCCTTGTAACCTCCATGTAGAGACAGGAAGTCTCTTTTCCCTGCATGAGTCATCTTTAGAGCTACAATTCTACTCTGCAAAGTCCCTGGCAGGAGAAAGAGCGGAGAACCTGGGTCAGGAATTGAAGAGGGGTATGACTTATACAGGGAAAAGAGACTGCATTAATCAGATAAAAACTTTGATGTGAGTGCTTCTTTAAATGCCCAAAAGATTTAAAGTGGCAAAAAAATTAATGCTCAGCTTATTTACTTATTTAACCCCTTAAAGATGGAGCCAATTTTGTCCTTAATGACCAGGCCAAATTTTACAATTCTGTCCAGAGTCAATTTATGAGGTAATAACTGTGGAACGCTTCAACGGATCCCACTGATTCTGAGACTGTTTTTTCGTGACATATTGTACTACATGATAGTGGTAAAATGTATTCGATATCACTTGCATTTATTTGTGGAAAAAATGGAAATTTGGTGAAAAATTTGAAAATTTTGCATTTTTTAAACTTTGAATTCTTATGCCCTTAAATTAGAGAGATGTCGCACAAAATAATTAATAGATAACTTTTCCCACTTTACATCAGCACAATTTTTGAAACAAAAATTTTTTTTGTTAGGAATTTATAAGAGTTAAAAGTTGACCAGCGATTTCTCATTTTTCCAACAAAATTTACAAAACTATTTTTTTACGGACCACATCACATTTGAAGTGACTTTGTGGGGTCTATATGACAGAATATACCCAAAAGTGACACCATTCTAAAAACTGCACCCTCACGGTGCTCAAAACCACATTCAAGAAGTTTATGAACCCTTCACGTGCTTCACAGGAACTGAAGCAACGTGGAAGGAAAAAAATGAACATTTAACTTTTTTCATAAAATGTTTACTTCAAACCAAATTTTTTTATTTTCACAAGGGTAACGAGAGAAAATGTACCCCCAAATTTTTTGTTCAATTTCTCCTGAGTACAGTGATACCGCATATGTGGGGTAAAACTACTGTTTGGGTGCATGGCAGGGAAGGAACACAGTTTGACTTTTTGAATGCAAAAATGGCTGGAATCGAAAGCAGACACCATGTTGCATTTGGGAGAGCCCCTGATGTGCCTAAACAGGGGAATAACCCCACAAGTGACCCCATTTTGGAAACTAGACCACGCAGGGAATTTATCTGGATGTGTGGTAAGCACCTTCAACCGCCAGGTGCTTCACAGAAGTTTATAACGTAGAGCCGTGAAATTAAGAAATCAATTTTTTTCCACAGAAATGTACTTTTAGACCATTTTTTTTTATTTTCACAATGGTAACAGGAGAAATTAGACCCAAAATTTGTTGTGCAATTGCTCCTGAGTATGGACATACTCCATATGTAGGGGATGTCGCGTTTGGAGAGCCCCTGATGTGCCTAAACAGTGGAAAACCCCAACAAATCACCCCATTTTGGAAACTACATCCAGCAAGGTTTTTATCAAGGGGTATAGTGAGCATTTTGAATCCACAGGTACTCCACAGAATTTGATAACATTAGGTCATCATATTGAAAATTTTAATTTTTTTTCACGAAAATGTAGTTTTAGCCCCAAATTTGTAATTTTTACAGTGGATAATAGGAGAAAATGGACCCCATAATTTATGATATTTTTCCCGAACGCGATGATGCCCCATATGTAATCAGAAATTACTGTTAGGCCACACGTCAGGGCTGAGAAGGAAGGAGCACTATTTGGCTTTTGGAGCATAGATTTTGGTAGAATAGTTTGTGGGCGACATTTGTGGAGCCCCAACGGTGTCAGAAGAGCAGAAAAACCCAAAAAGTGACCACATTGTAAAAATTACACATCTCAATGAATTCAGCTATGGCTGCAGTGACTATTATGTAACATCCACGCCAGGCTTATTCTGGAGAATTGCAAATATGGCAGTTTAATGCCCATACATTGTGCCCCCATAAAGTGTAGTGCCCCCATATATTGTAGTGCCCCCATACATTTCTCCTGGTGACACACATTCTTTAAATTGTTAAGTGCTCTCCCCGCTATAATAATGCCAAACATGTGGCCTCTTACTGCGGTTTAGGCACAGTGGGGCATTTGAATTTTGAGGTGCAGAATTCACTGGATTTTATTTGAGGGGATGGGAGCTGTCGCTTTTGCAGAGTCTTTGTTCTACCAGTAACGTGGGACCCCCTTTAGTTCCAGTGACAGATGATGGACCTGAGAAGGGGCTAGTTTTGTGTGGGATAAATTAAGGGTTTTATTGGTAACATTTTGGGGTACATAGTTTTCAATTGCGTCCAGAAAAAGACTGAATCACCAGTCTACGCTGAGCACTTATGTCAGAGTTTCCGTGTAAATCCCACAAAAATGGGATTCAGACGAAACCCCAAACGGAACCACCAACCACAAAGAGGCAGATGGAGACACTTGGGAGTCCGTTTTACGTCTGCTTAGGTGGTCTCCATCTTTTTAGGCGCATACAGATCTGTGGGCGTCCACATTTGTGTGCTAAAAAAGAATCCTAAAATGATGGTAAGCCGCCGGAACAGAGACCAGTCCAAAGGGACTCCATTGGCCTCATAAGTGAGTGGCTCCATCTGGGTTTTTTGTCTGAATGGTGGTTTTGGTGAACTCACACGGAAACCCCAACGTAAGTGCTCAGCGGAGAGCGCAGGATAAACGTGAGCTGAGCCTTAGTCTGATTTTTTTGGAGGCAGAATGAAGATATAGACAGCAGTACCAGAATAGTTCTTATTTTTATTTTTGCGCCCTTCACCATGGGGTATAAGTGATAAGGCAGATTTATTCTTCGGGTCGGTGAGATTACAGCGATACCAGATTTATATGTTTTTTTTTTAGGTTTTGCTGCTATCACACAGTAAAAATGCTTTTTTTTATAAAAAGTCCTTATTTTCGTCCCCATATTTTGAGAGCTGTAACTTTTTTATTTTTTGGTGAACAGGACTGTATGATGGCTTATTTTTTGCGGGACGAGTTGCAGATTTTTTTGGTACCATTTTGGATAACATAGTAATTTTTGATCGCTTTTTATTCAGAATTTTCAGACACAGAATGAACAAAAAACAGCAATTCAGTTATTGTTTTTATTTTTTATTTTTTCCGCCTTTCACCATGCGGTAAAAGTAATAAGACTGATTTGTTCGTCGAGTCGGTATGATTACAGCAATATCAGATTTATATTTTTTTTATGATTTGCTATTTTTACACACTAAAAACAATATTTTACAATAAAGAATTTGATTTTGCATCGTCATATTCTGAGAGGTGTAGATATTATTTTTTTGCCGAATGAGCCATATTAGGGCTTGTTTTTTTGCGGGATGGTTTGGCGTTTTTATTTATATATTTTTTTACATACAACTTTTTGATCGCTTTTTATTCACTTTTTTGTGAGTCAGTATGATGAAAAAGGGTCATTTTTTGGCGTGTTTTTTATTTATTTTTTTTACGGCGTTCACCAAACGGAATAAATAACAAGACCGTTTTATAGAGTGGGTCGTTCCGGACGCGGCGATACCAATTATGTGTATGGTTTTTTGTTTATTTTAGTTTTATCACAAACGCTCCATTTTGAGCGGCGAAACAGATTTTAGTGATTTGTGTGCACTCTTTTGAGTGTTTTTTTTACATATTTTATTACACTTTTTTTTACTTTTCCACTAAGTCCCACTGTGGGACATGTGTGATTGTCACATTGATCGCTTGTCTCATACACTGCCGTACTCCTGTACGGCAGTGCATGAGACCTGTCAGTGAGTCACTGACTCACTGACTCTGCCTGTGAGATTCGGCTTATTGCTGGATCTCACAGGCCACCGTACCCTGGGATCATCACATGATCTCAGGGTACCATGGTAACCATCGGGGCCCGCAATTCTCATCGCACAGGTCTGATGGTTACTAAGGGGGTCACAAGACCCCTTTGTAACAACTTAAATACCGCTGTCACGATTGACAGCGGTATTTAAGGGGTTAATTGGCCCCGATCGGCATCGAAACTGGCCGGGGCTATTCACTTATGCCTCAGCACTGCATTTTCACGGCGCTGAGGCATAAGTACCCTTAATGACAGCCGTAAAAATGCGTTAAGGGGTTGAAGGGATTTTCAGTGTGGAAACCTAGGGTAGAAAATGTTACAAAATGAAGTGTTAATTATTACTCAGCCCTCAAATTTCCTTGTGTTCCTGCACTGCCATACCGATGGTTCCTGCTCATACTAGACCATGCATACACACCTGATGAGGTCAGTGATTCGCTGGAGCAATTAGGTGACTAATAGTTGTAACTAGTGATGAGCAAATTTATTCAAGTTTATTTACCTACTCGAATTTTACCAAAATCTGTGTACTCCTATCGTGACATCACCACAGGCGTCATGTTAGATGTAGTTAGCACACAAGACGTCATGATGAACACTGACCAAAGACATTGTGTGCTAGAGAAAGGAGGAAACAGAGGTCGGATAAAGCAGGGCTGGATGGTAGGCTGGCGGGTCAGCGGGATAGGAGAGTGGCAAGGTGAGTATTCATTTATAATCCCCTTTTGTGGCCCTCTACAATACAATAAAATGGCACCCAGCTGGACACCATTTAGCTGAAATTGCACAAAACAAATTGGAAAAAAATGCAAAAAAATCTGATTCAGGAAAATCCATATGTTTTGTAAAATTCAAGGCAAATTCTATTTGCTATCAACAATATGCTAATCCCAAGACTGCTGTATTATTTTCTCTATAGTGCTGCTTTTGTTTTTGTGCTAACTAAGGCACAAAGAGCAGGAATACTTCTTTGTGTGCTGTGCTGTGCTGTGTATGGGAGACAACAAAGCAGCTAGTCCTTTCCCATCAGCTCAGAGTCAACTGCAAACTGCAAACTAAAAGGGAAGGGAAAACTTTTTAAAATGCAAAAAAACAAGTCATACAGGGTGGTCCAAAAGTAGGTGGATAGAAGGTGTAATAAGGTTATGAAGGGGGAGATTTATCAAACGTGGTGTAAAGTGAAACTGTCTCAGTTGCCCTTAGCAACCAATCAGATTCCACTTTTCATTCCTCACAGACTCTTTGGAAAATGAAAGGTGGAATCTGATTGGTTGCTAAGGGCAACTGAGCCAGTTTCACAGATCTAATTTTCACAGATAGATCTCCCCCAGATCTGTTTTCATTTCAGATTATTCAGATAACACATAATGGCAAATAATTTAAATACAGATCAAAGAAAATGGATTTTAACAGAGTATTGGAAATCTCAAAATGCTGGAACCGTTAGAGCAAATTGGGGTGAAACATTTTGTACTCAAGCCCCAAAGAGACAAACCATTTACCGCGTTCGTGACAAATTCAATGCCACTGGCTCTATCCTTAATGCTCCAAAAACTGGTCGACCCAAAACAGTCGGTACAGAAGGTAATAAACAACTTGTTGCTGAAACATTTGTTCAGAGTCCAAAAAAGTCCACCAGAAGAGCCTCTTTGGAATTGGGAATTTCACGAGCTTCTATCATGCGAATCCTGAAATCTATTGGGTGGAAAGCTTATCGTCCACGTCTAATTCATGGTTTATTGGAGGATGATCCAGACAGGCAGCTGCAGTTTAGTGTTTGATAAATCTCACCCTTCATAACCTTATTACACTTTCTGTCCACCTACTTTTGGACCACCCTGTATAATGGCCAGAAATACTGTAATAACTCATGAACAAACAGGACAGCTTATTCAGAAGAGTTACTTGAAAGTATAATTCTCGTTTAAGAATGTGGCTTTTAACACTAACAAAAATATATATATATTAAAAGACATGCTTTTATGTTTTTACCTAGAAACTGTAAACATTTCTTATTGGATTTGTTTTCACAACTTTAGAACAATATAACTACCAATATGTCCTGTTGATTTTTATGCTACATATTTGTCCTATTATAGACTTTTATATTGCTGAGCTACAGTACATTTACATTGTTCTGCAGAACAGTTTGCTGGGTTGTATTATTTGTCTGAAAATGTAAAAAAAATGTTTTACCTGGATTAAAGTCTGTCAAATAAAATCTGTAAATAATAGGTAGAAAAGGTCTATTTTGTTTTAAAGAAAAATAAGTTGCCAATTTCTTTACAATGTCAAATTATAGCTTTTTTTGATTTCTGACAATTGGTGTAGTTCCCGAATACTGCCAGAGTCGTAGCCATGACCAGGAGTCCCCTACACCTGCTTACTACTGTATATAGTGCCATAAAAATATACAATAAAACGTCTAAGACAAACCAGTAGTGTAAATACAAAAGTAAATGTTATCTGCAAAGAAATATTACAGCCTTTTTAGCAATGCAATGAGTTCACAGTTTTTTGCAGTAACTGCCTAATCTGTTAATGGAGAGATGTCCTTCTCTGTTTTCATTTGCCATCCAAGTGAATTGGTCCTCTAAAAAAAATAAACAGCATATGGATGGCATCAAAGTGCTGTATGTTTTTCGCGGACTGGTTTGCTGGGGATGTTTGGGAAACCTTCATCTGATTTCTTTTGGTTTAAAGGGTAACGTTTCTCCTTGTGGAGAGTGACATGTCAGAGTAAGGAGACTTATAGGCCATGCAGTTCTCCATTGGGAAATTAAATATACAAATTGCTTATAAGCCTCCTTACACTGACTTGCCAGACATGTCACTCTAGACAATAAGAAACCTTAGATCTTAGTCAGAAGCCTTTCACCTAGCCAAATCAGATCTCATACTTTGAACTGATGAGTGGCAACACCCCGAAACACTGTGTCTGCAAATTGAGATTCTGGTTTGGCTTTTATCCTAAGTCATATGACAAAGCTCGTTAAAGGGTCGATTGTGACTTTTAGGATTGCTACTTCCAATAGGTGGTACTAGAGCTCTAGTCCTCTTCCTCTATGAAGAGGCAATCTTCACTTTTGGTATAATAAATACTAATGACACCTTGATGGTAAAAAGAATGTTTAGTATACAGTCAGATGATAAGATTAATCCTTTACAAGCTGTGATTTCCTTTTCTTTCAGATTAACCCTTTAGATGTAGCTGTATCCTCCTTCATTGTCTGGGCTGCATAATTAACAAGGAAATTTTACTACTTGGCTGATAAGTAAGAAATACAGTATGAAGTGAAGTTCTGATTCCTATGAGGAAGTAAGAAAAAATTGTGTTACACTGATTAACTGCCCATTGCAACATGTTGGTGTATGAATTCACTATGTTTGTAATTTTCTTTTGGTGAATTTATGGGAAAATAAGTAAATCAGTTCTCCCACTGTATTCTGTGGATCAGTAATTCAACAAAATCATTACTTTGCCATTCAGATGCTGTAGAGAATCAGTGGTCTCCTCTCTAAAGTTGGTGCCTCCCAGGAAAGAGAATCTCACCTGATTTTGTGCTCACTCTAACATGAAAGTAAAACCTGCATCACATTATTACTGAGGGAAATGGTGTGATTAGTTAATGGCATCATAATTTCATAAAAGTCTTATAATTCCATCTTCTGTCACTTTCTACTTACTGACTGTAAATACTGTATATAAATCCTAACTAATTCCATAAATTCATTTCAACACATCATATCATCAAAAATGGTTTTCTGGATATCCTACACCTGGAGAACAGAATTTTATTGTGGTAACTTAAAAAAGCACACGCATCAAAGTTTTATCCTCTTAATACACTGCAGTCATCCTGTTAGATAGCAATGTGTACTCACCACAATTGCTCATTTTGCCCTTCAACCCAGCTAATTCTTCTCTTTTCTCTGCATTTATCATTCCCCTCTTAAACTCCTTACCCAGATGCTCCCTCCCCCTGCCAGGGACTTATGATTCATACAAGGAAAATTGCCCTCCTGTTTCTACATAGAGCTTAGAAGGATTCAGCTAGTCAGTTTTTAATCACGCGATGTCATAGACCTAATGGAAAAGAGAATTATTAAGTGTGTAAAAGGGCAAAATGAGCAACTGTATGTACACAGTGCTGTATAATATGATGACTGCAGTATAAGAGGATAAAAATTTTGATGAGAGTGCTTCTTTAACCCCCTTATCCCCCAAGTCTGTTTTCACCTTCATGACCAGCCAAATTTGGAATTCTGATCAGTGTCACTTTATGAGGTAATAACTCTGGAACGCTTCAATGGATCCCACTGATTCTGAGAATGTTTTCTCGTGATATATTGTCCTTTATGATAGTGGTAAAATTTGGTCGATATTTTTTGCATTTATTTGTGAAAAAATTGAAAATTTGGTGAAAATGTTGAAAATTTCACAATTTTCAAACTTTTAATTTTTATGCCCTTAAACCAGAGTGTTATGTCACACAAAAAGTTAATAGATAACATTTCCCAAAGGTATACTATACACGAACACAATTTTTAAAACATTTTTTTGTTAGGAAGTTGGAAGGGTTAAAAGTTGACCAGCGATTTATCATTTTTCCAACATTTACAAAACCATTTTTTGAGAGACCACATCACATTTGAAGTGACTTTGAAAAAATGCATCCTTTAAGGTGCTCAAAACAACTTTCATGAAGCTTATTAACCCTTCAGGTGCTTCACAGAAACTGCAGCAATGTGGAAGGAAAAAATTTACATTTAACTTTTTTCACATAAATTTTACTTTGGACCCAATTTTTTTTATTTTCATAAGAATAACAGGAGAAAATGGACCCCAAAATTTGTTGTGCAATTTCTCATGAGCACGTCAATACCCCATATGTAGGGGAAATCTACTGTTTGGGTGCACAGCAGGAATCGGCAGGGAAGGAAATGAGAGTGAACATCATGTCATATTCCCTTCTGAGCCCTGCCGTGCGCTCCAACAGTAGTTTTTTCACACGTATGGGGTATCAGCATTTTCAGGAGAAATTGCTTAACAAATTTTGGGGTCCATTTTCTTCTGATACCCTTGTGAAAACAAAATAAATTGGGGCTAAAAGAACATTTTTTTGGAAAAAATTTGATTTTTTTTATTTTCACGGCTCAACATTATAAATTTTTGCAAAGCATCTGGGGGTTCAAGGTGCTCAGCACACATCTAGATAATTTCCCTGAGGGGTCTAGTTTCCAAAATGTGGTAACTTGGGCGTTTCCACTTCAGGAGCTCTCCAAAGGAGTGATGTTTTGGAATGCAGACTTTGATGGTCTTCAGGCGTCATATCACGTTTGGAGAGCCCTTGATGTGCCTAAACAGTAGAAACCCCCAAAAAGTGACCCTATATTGAAGTTGATCTAGTGTTTTCCTGGTATGTGAATTTTATAATGTGGTGGCATACGTAAATTGTGTAGAGTGCATCATTTTTGCATAGGTGAGTTGTGTAGTGTACGTCAGGTCAGCATACGTGAGTTGTGTAAGCCAGAAATTAATTTAGTAGTTCATGAATGTGTGGTACAGTTTGAAGCATTCTTTTATACACAGGCCAGATTTTTCGGGGCAGGTGTCGCATTGCCAAATGGTGTCATTGCGTATCCCCCTTCTATAATACACACGGCACCTCTTTTGAGACCTTCCTTTCTTTGAGGTTTGAGGGACCTCACCGGGGAAATATTGGCCTGGTACGATACGAGCACCTTTAGTTCCTAAAGTACTGGGGCCCGCTCCTTCCTGACTGCCAAATATTAGGGTCTTAATCACTATCTCCTAGAATTGAATGTACAACGTACCGTTCTGGCCTGCACATTGTGATAGCACAAAAGCATTGTACATTTCCACCTGAACGATGTGCACGGCCAGGTTCTTGTACCACACCTTGACTTTTCTCATGACACTGTACAGCTGGAGGACTTAATCAGAGAGATCAACTCCTCCCATGTTCTTGTTGTACCTCAGTACACAGTCTGGTTTGGTGACCTGTGTAGAAGTACCTCGTACAGTGGTGGAGGTGCTGCAATCACCATGTATGGTGGTCAAGAAAAGGACATCCCTCTTGTCCTTGTACTTGACCACTAGCATGTTGACACCATATTTGGCTCTGCTCTCAGCCTTTCTGTGCAGCTACCCAATTAGTATCTTAGGGAGGCCTCTCTGATTTTTGCGGACAGTACCACAGGCTGCGGTAGCTCGCGCAGAGAGGGACTTGAAGAGTGGGATGCTGGTATAAACGTTATCTACATAGAGATGATAACCTTGATCCAGCAGTGGGTGCACCAAATGCCACACAATTTTTTCACTCCCAGGACAGGGGGGAATTCAGGGGGTTGTATCCAGGCTTCCTTCCCTTTACAAACTCTAAACTTATGGGTGAACCCTGAGGTACTCTCGCACAGCTTGTAGAATTTCATTCCGTACCTGGCCCTCTTACTGGGAAGATATTGTCGGAATTTAAGCCTCCCCTTGAAATGTATTAAGGACTCATGCACACAGATGTCCTTTTGGGGAACATACACCTCAGCAAATTTGTTGCTGAAATGATCAATGACCTTTGAAAAGACAGTCAAAGTTGGGGTCATCTCAGGGAGGACACCAAGCATTATCGTTGTAATGCAAACATTTTGGATGGCCTCAAAATGCTTAAGGGTCATAGCCATGCGGAACAGTGAAGTGTTGCATAAAACATAAACACTCCAATATTGCTGAAGTCCTGGCTTACTCACTAACCCCATGTGAAGAACAAGGCTCCAAAACGTCTTCATTTCTTCGGCATCTACAGGGATCCAGTTATAAAATTAAGTAGTGGTGTTTCGGGCCAAAAATTGCTGGGCATAAATTGGTCTCGGCCACCATGAGGTTTACAAAATCCTCAGAGAAAAATACTTAGAAAAAGTCTATTTCTGTGAGTCAAGTGGTGTAAAATTGGATTCTGTGGGCACCACAAAATCAGGAATCTGTGGCTCATAATATTCGGGGGGGGGTGAGGTCCATATGGGGTTGGTAACGGTGGACGCTGGTTTATTTTCTGTCCTGGGGTGTCTGCGTGGCGGTTCGGTATCACTTGAGGAAGAGGAGGAGGAGAAGGATGAAAAATAAAGGAAGGTGGCATCCTATCCCTCACTATCAGTGTCGGAGGCAAGGAAAGCATATGCCTCCTACCAAGGAATTCCATGTTTGATACCAATGGGAAGACATTTTTTCACATATGCAGTGTTTGTGTGTGTACCACATTTTATTCAGGTATGTGTGTATGTGTGTGTGTGAGTGTTTGGTGTAAACTTTTTTATATAGAAGAGAAAAAAAATAATCTAGAAAGAAAAAGATAAAAATAAAATTCAAAGAATATAAAAATTTGGTAAAATAATGAACAAACTTACTAAATGAACTGCAGTAAAAAAAATTACTGAGTGCCTGCAGCTACCTGAAACTAAACCTGACTTAATTCAGTAAAAAATACTGTAGTAGTCGATTACTACAGTATATTTTACTGTCCCAAATCTAGTCCTATCAACTAATCTAAATTATTTTTTTTTATTCTTTTTTCACACAAAAAAAAAACAACCGGAGGCCAATCAGTGATGAGTCGCTGATCAGCACTCGACGGCTATAGGACGGACACACGAATGTAATTATTTTTTTCCTTGCTGACACTAACCCTAACTAAATTCAGTAAAAAATACTGTAGTAGACACTGATTATTACAGTATATTGTTACTGTTCCTAATCTATTCCTATCAAATCTAAATTATTTTTTATTCAATTCTTTTTTTCACACAGAAAAAAAATGGGGATGGGAGCCATGTATTCAAGGATGGGGATGGGGACCATGTATACCTGGATGGTGATGGGGGCCATGTATATCTGGATGGGTGCCATGTATACCAGGATGGGGGCCACATATACCAGGATGGGGATGGGGGCCACGTATACCAAGATGGGGATGGGAGACCATGTATACCAAGATGGGGATGGGGGGCCATGTATACCATGATGGGGAAGGGAGGCCATGTATACCATGATGGGGATGGGGGATATGTATACCAGGATGGAGATGGGGACCATGTATATCAGGGTGGAGATGGGGGGCCATGAATACCAGGATGGGGGGGGCATGTATACCAGGATAGGGGAGCCATGTATACCAGGAAGGGGGAGGGCATGTATACCAGGATGGGGGGCCATGTATACCAGGATGGGGGAGCCATGTATACCTGGATATGGAGCATATATACCAGGATGGAAATAATATATACCAGGATGGGGATCATATATACCTGGATGGGTATCATACATATCAGTATAGGGGACCATATATACCAGGATGGGGGATATTAGTACAGAATTGGGGGACATTACCCCTATAACAGTGTTAGCAGCAGATCCCCCCATAACAGTGCATCATGACCATATTTTTTGCTTCAATTGTTTTTTCTATTTTCCTCCTCTAAAACCTAGGTGCGTCTTATGGTCCGGTGCGTCTTATAATCCGAAAAATACGGTACCGTAATGCAATCACCGTGACTGCGGTTGCGCATTTTAGTCATGACATATTCAGTACGTCTAAGGTCGGTAGGTACTTACCAACCATGACGTACTGGGTACGGCCAAGGTTGTGAAGGGTTTAAAGAGGACCTAACAGTTAACTCATTGGTCCTACTTAAGTTACAAATATCTAATTCAGTTCTTCAGGCCTATGACATCTTGAAAACAATTTTTGATAATTTAATGTGATAAAATTAATTGGGGAATCCGTTAGATAAGATTTCTGCAAATTTCGTGCTAAAAAGTAAATTCTGTTTGGCTGTTGTGGACCTTATAGTCGAAGTGGCTAACAGTGGAAATCTGTTGACCATAATGAAGGCATGGCTGTTTATGGATTACTTAAATTCATGAGGTTTATGAATGTCTAGAGAAATGCATGATTCAGTAACCTATCTTTCCAAATGAAAATTTCTAGCAACTTTGCTTATTAATGTGCTTTGTCTTCTCTCTATAAACATAGGTGTTTGCACACTTTAAATTGAACTCAATTAATTTCAGCTGTGATATAATACTATTGCAGTGGGTTTTCCACAAAAGACATTTTTCACCTATCCATAGGATAGGTGATAAATGTCTGATCACTGGGGGTCTCACCACTGGGACAGCCACAGATTGCTTGAAATGTTCTAAAATGTGTGTACATAATGTTGATCACAATTAAGAATTCAGTGTGTATTTAGTGTTTAGTGAGTATACATCTCTTTTCTTCGTGCACAAACTTTGGCTTTTGACACAAGGGTAAATTTAAAACAAAAAAAGGCCATTGATTTCATAGATTTGAGAACACACACTGCTGCCATATTAATTTATTAGCACATTAAAAATAGAAAAAATGTTCTAAACTGTGTAATGCACTATATATATTACAGTAGACATAGTTTACATCTAATAAAAGAGAGACATCATCTTGCACAGCTTTCATCCCCCTTTACGTAATTCACCTCATCTGTGTCTTTCACCAGTTAATTTAATATCCTTTGTTCCATTACATTTTCCAAAAGCCAGTGAACACATAAATGTGCAGCCAGCACAGGCCCTAAGGCCTGTGGATCAAGATGGCAGGCAGGCTGTGGCATCCCTGGGGAATTAAGGGCCAGAAGGGTGATTGGACACAGTGACCTGTCTGCACGAGATGAGAGAAAAACAGGAGGGCTGTAAGGCTGATGAAGTAACCTGTCACTCACAGGACCAGGTCTCTACATGGGAAGATGCAGAGAGGAATTACAGGGGGAAATAATTAAAGGGCATTTAACATTTCTCTTTACTTTTACCTCTTGGCTTAATATTTATTTCCAGCGATTGTTACTTTTTATTTATTTCCATCTATACTGACAGTACATGCATTCTTGATTACAAATATATGTGTAATTTTGTGAATATTTACTTCTTATTTTTTATCTTTCTCCTTATTGCTGCCATTTGCAAAAGAAACTCAAAAACATAATATTTACTATTTTCTTTTTTTCGTGATTAATGTTCATATATATATACTATATGTTTGTGTATATGATGCTATTCTGCTTATTAATATACACACATGTGTATGTGTATATATATATACATATGTGTGTACAGTTATATAAGGCGTTTTTCTTTTACTTTATAGTACTTGTAGTAACTTTGATCCTCTTAGAAATAAGAAATTGTAATGGAGAAACTGTAATAAACATTCTTTCATAGAGCAGGCATCATTGTATTGTATTGTAATAAATGGATATTATAACATGGAATAGCTTATATTTTTACATTCTATTTTATCTAAGCACATTAGGTTTGATGGAAAAGAAATATGAATAATATACGAAATCATGTCACCGGCAGTATGGTTGTATTCTAGTCAATTGTAGTCAATTAATTAACATAATTGAGTAACGGTAGAATTTTCCCACCAACAATAATTGGTAATAATTTTTTTTTCATATACTTGTGTGTATATATATACACCCATATAAATAGAGAGAGTGTATATATATATATATATATATATATATATATTTGCATGTCATCAAAAAAGCTCCTGAGAAAAATGGTCAGAGAGAAAAAGTATCATGTCCTGATGTAGCATAAGGAATCTTTACCAAGGAGGGACATGACCTGTGCCAGTCTCTATAGCTTATATAGCCCTGCTGATCTCCCCTGACAATTTTTCATTACTTTCAACCAATGGAATTCTAAATATAGTCTTAAAACTTTCTTAAACTTTCCTTGTAAGGTTCTTTTTTAAACTTGCGCAATCAGTTTTGAATAGCAGGGGGGCTTTTTGCTTACATCACTGATCATGTACCCCTCCCCCTCAGCCCTTTACTTAATGATATGACAGTATGAGCAATGCATCTAAAGTAATGCAGTTTTTAAACGGTTAACTCTTCAAGAGACGTTCACTTCTATTGTATAATGGCATGTTTTGGATATAGTTAAACATGAAATGTATATGGGCTGTAACATACACATTGCATATTATATGACAAAATACAAAGCAGCTCATCAGCTAGGAGTAATATCGCTTTCCATTGCAACTCGCTGCACTTCTGTTATAAAGTTTACAGTCCATTAAACAGTACAGAAGAATCTACAGCAATTCAGACGCCCGACTCATACAATCATATAAAGCACAGAGACTAGCTATATTGTTGTGTAGACTGTTTAGAAGACATTTTGAGACTGTATTTATGTCATAATGTAAAAGAGTAAAAAAAATCTGCTTTTCTTAAATAATCGTGATAACCACATAATTGCCACAGTTTTCAGTACATATAAATCAAATGCATTTAGGATACGGTTTTATGCCAATTTGTCACAATTTTTGACAATAATTGTAATAAGCTACAGCAGGGGAATTGACACTCGCAGTAACCATTAGCAAACATTAGCTTCTTCAAATTGGAGAAAATCTATTACTGTACAGCTGCCCTATACATCTCCCATAAAGTACTGTAGAAAATGACACAGAAACTAAGAAGAAGCAACAGTAACTGGGAAATTGATTTCTAAATATTGTTTTAAATTCTTCAAAGTTACCATAACAAATGACAAAAAAAGCAGATTCTATTATCCACAGTGCTGATTTATCATTGTGTCTCACAGGCTATGAAAGCATCCCAAATCAAAAGAATGCAATATGTACTTTTTTTTTTTTTTCTTATCCAATGGGGTATATATATATAACCAGACACAAAGGAAAAAAAGAAACATCATGCATTACACTTATCAGAAATATCTCTGAAGTAAGACAAGGACTCACTGACCCATTCGGAAGACAAAAGACGGCGAAATGGTAAAGCTTTAAAAATCAGCTCGTGAGGCCTCTGAGAGATATTCATCCGGCATTTCATCACAGCAGAGCCAGACCTGTTCACCTCCCTGGATACAGGGAGGAGAGAACTAAATAGAGCTGTTTATTAAAGCTGTTGTGCTGGATCGCATTAGGAGGCTTGAGCAGACCACCTGGACCTCTCAGATTCTAGCAGGGCTTCCTCGCCTGCCACCCCCTTTTACAACAGCAGAGGATCACTTGCTATAAAGAGCACAATCACATGCCATACATGATACTGGTTAATATATTTTGGGAGATGTATATGTATATATATATATATATGTATATATACATATATATATATATATATATATATATATCTCAAATATATATCACAATAAAAGTTAAATAGAAATTAAAGAGAAATATATAATATTTATGTCTGTGTATTTTATGCTTGAGATCAGTAAAATATCAAGCTAGAAAAACAGATATATATATACATATAACATGACATATGCATTTTAGTATGATATCTCGCAGCTTGCATATTGGTGTACAAGCACTAGAATTTATTGTAATACAGTTTTGAAATGAAAGGTCTAAGTGCATGTCAAGTTTCAAGCCTCCGGGCAGTGAAAGATACAGAAAAATGGTGGTAAATATGAATTACATGAATGAGAAGGAGCAAGCAGGGTAAGTCTGCAAATAGGAAAAAAAAGAAATAAAAAGGGAGTTGAGAAATGGCTGACACGATACCTGACCAATTACAGCTTGCATAGTCCCTGTGTCCTGCTGCTGAGCTGAAAGATTGCAATCCGTCATATGTAGTCTTTGAAAGCTAGAATGGGGGGTTTCTACCATGCATCTGTCAATCAACTTCTGCACTCACAGCCATCAGTAAAAGCAAAAGGGGAAATAAAGTCAAGCTAGCCCAAGAAATAGCATGAAACAGCCACGTGACCTTCAACGCACGCACACATACGGAGACTTACACTAGCAATACAATGTATGAATTTTCTGCGGACATGAAATGACACTGACAAATACCCAATACAAAGTAAATAAGGTGAGACAGGCAGACTCCCGGACTAAGCACAAAACATGTACTGCTTTAAATTAAACGAAAATGGCTAATAAAATAGAAAGCTTTTTTCCCCCCCTGTTTATATAAAAACTTTCCAGAGGGGGCATTTTTACAGAAAAGAGCTCTGCCTCCCCCTCTGGAAAGAGCTGTGTAGTTTAAGTGCTCTGTTCTGTAATGTGCCTATGTCAAAGTGAAGGAAGAAAAAAAGATAAAAATCAATGCGATGCTTCTCCCACAAAGTGCAAAATGAAATGCGGACAAAGCGTTTCATAATCCTGTTCCCTTATGAGTTGAAATGTCTCAGTTAGGATTGCCTATTGGAGCAGTGATCGAAAATTAAAGCTTATAAAGTGCAAGGAAAAATTACTGCGGGTGTAAAAGCAACCGGAGCATCCATGGTATTTATGACAATTTTCTAGAGCGCAAACTTAAGGCTGTCATTTTTTTTATTTACTTGTCTAATAGTTTAGTAGTGCTTTTTTTAAGAGGATGGGGTCGCTAATAATTAACCAAAATGCTTCTAATCTCAGACCCACTTTGTTATTTTGGGTAACAAAATAACATTTTTATAAAGTTTCATGAATGATTGTTGTAAAGGGGGTGTTTCCCGTGGCAATTGCAAGTCGCTGATCGGTGGGGGTGCCTGATGTTCAACACCTATCAATTCGATATTGATGAACTACTGTAGGTATAGGTCAACAATATCTAAGTCCTTAACAACCCTTTTAACCCCTTCTTCAGTGGGGCGTATTTTCATTTGTACGCTTTTGTGTTTTTTCCTATTCTTTTTCCAAGAGTCATAACTTTTTTAGTTTTGCATCTAAAAATATGCTATACAAATGAGGGCTTATGTTTGCAGGATGAGTTGTGGTTTTGAATAGTACCATTAATTTTAACTTATAATATAATGAAAAATGGAGGGAAAAAATCCAAGTGCAATAAAGTGTTAAAAAAGAAATCACAATTTCTGCATAGTTTCTTTGTTTTTTTTGTTTTTTTATGGTGTTCATTGGCAGTATAATTCTGCAAGACAGTGTAATTATAGCAATATCAAACATATAAAGATATGTTCTTTTTTGTTCAAAGGTGTTATCTGGGATTTTTATTATTTTCATCAATGGGGCTAAGAATTTACAGGCAGGTAGTTGCTAACTATTTACCCATTCAGCCTGGCACCGATCTCTGCCAGCTCAGAGCTGTGACCGCTCTTGCTGGGGATCGCTTTCCTTACGCCGACGTCATATCGACAGACCAGCATCTTCTCTTATGCCCTACTCTTTCTCTGCAGATGTCTTATTAATTGACAGCCGACTCCCCACCGCCTAACTGCAGGGAGCTATGTTTGGAGATATTCTCTCCTACAAACATTCTTTCTAGTGTAGAATATCTCCATATACATATGACAGCCAACAGAGCCTGCATGGCAGTACAAAGAGGTCATGTGGTTATGTACTAGGGTTAGTAGAGAATTCACATGCACTGCTTTTCAGGCTTCATGCAGATGGCTGTGTCATGTGCATGACCTCTTATCTCAGTAACATTTGAGCAATGTGGTCATTGCTGTGTGGCACCCAAATTGTGAGCATGCAGTTGTTACAAAATTAAATTGCAATAAACACAATGGAAATTAGTGGAAAAACTGTATATGTCTTAATTGCTCTAACTGGTATACCCCTTTCTAACCAAAAGCATGCTAACAGTACGTTAAAGGAGTATTCTCAAGTTCTTAGAATACTTGAATTAGTTAGCATGAAAAAGAGCTTATTTGCAATTGACTTGCTTTTTCTATTTGCTTTGATTCTCCTGCAATGACAGCTTTTATCTTTCATAATGTACAGCTGGTTTCCATGAAGCTTGGCCTCCAGACTCTGGACTAGAGTGTGCAGTAGTTATATTAGAGAGGTTAATTTCTAACAAACCAGTCAGCTCTCTCCAGCCCATTGATTTTTATACAACAGTTAGCAGCTCACCACCCTACTCCTCCCTCTTATCTTCTGAAGAGATGCAGTTATAAATCACCAGCTGAGCAGTTTTCAGAGCAGGTCACAGCAGGTCTACTAATCTCAGCTCTCACTGTCCAGAGCTGTGTGCTTGCCTAAATGCCCTGTTATCTCTATGTGTAAATCTAGTGATAACAGTGCAGACTTCAGAACAAACCACTGATAGCTGAATGAACTATAGCAGAACTTGTGCTGAGTTTCATAGTTCTACTAATACTACACATCTGCTTACCTGAACTGTCTCTACAGGAGGAGAGCCCACCATGCTGGAAACCAGGAAGCAAGAAAACTAAAAAAAATGTATAGCTGAGATGCTCAAGAGACAATTTGAGAATATCTCTTTAGTGGAACTCAGATCTTGCAGTCACACTCATTTAAAATAGATACATAAAATCAGGCATGCAATCTATATAAGCAAATATTGATTGTAGTATGGGTTGGTCCGAAGAGTTCAGAGACATTAAATGTGGTCTTGTCTCATAGGTTAGCACTTTTGCCAGCTCAGTTTGAGGAAAGTCTAATCTACAAGATTGGTGAACTGTAAATTATATTATTATGCAGTGGAGGCCTCAAGAATTAACAACAGCTCAGCCAAGTAATGGTAATCCATGCAAACTCATAGAGGTGCGTCATCAAGTGATAATGTGTATAAAAATCGCCTGCCCCATCAATCACTACATAATTCCATACTTGCCTCTGGAAGTATCATCAGTCAAATGTGCATCGACATCTTTATGAAATGGTTTTACATTTTCAAATGGCTGCATCTAAGCCTGAGATCGCTATGCACAATGCCAAGCGTCACCTGGAGTGGTGTAATGCATACCGACACTGGGAACCGACAGTGTTACCTGGAGCGATCAATCATGTTTCACTTACCAAATTCATAGCATTTACTGGAAAATTTGGTAATCAAATGACAATGATATTGAGCTTATTTCAAGGTTATCTCGCTTAGCATGCTATTTCTGTTAAAGGGCTGTTAATACTACAGCACTACAGCATACCAAAACATTTTAGCAGAGATGAGCAAATCAATTAGAAGTTAATCAAATTCGCATTGAGTTTCACGAAAAATTCAGATTCGCCAGACTCCCCTCACCTCTCCCCAGCCCTCACCTGTTCCACCTGTGCTACTCCCTCTGGCTCCAGCCACTCTTCAGGACTCTTCGGCACTTCTAGTGCTGAGCAGAATTGCTAGCAAGGAGAGATATAGATACTAAAATATAACTTTTAATGACATGCTTTAAAAAACCTAGAATAAAATAAAAATACACAGTGACCACCATTGATAACTATTTAAAGTGCAAGTGCTCAAAAAGCCAGTGCTCATATAAAAGGTTTGGTCTCACCAATGTTGTATGATTAACTTCTGCCATCCAGGCAGGATGGTAGGAGCAAAATGTGTCAAGGACTTAATCTATCATACCCTGTCGTGCCCTATGTATTGTTCCTGCCCTAACAAGGGCAGTACCCAAGTTTAACACTGCCTGAGTAGTATCCCAAAATGAATTGTGGCCCTCCCTACGTGTTTCCTCTATCCAGAGGATTTATCAGGGGAGTGTGAACTGTAGGAGTAAAAAGGTAGATGAAAAGGAGTTCCTGCAGTGGCAGGTAACTCAAAAAGCAGGTCTAACCAGTCATATCAAGACGCTATATTATGGAAGTGGTCAACCTGACTATTCTAGGTATTTTAAAGCATATCATGAAAAATTATATTTTAGTATCTACAGTATATATCTCCTTGCTGGCAATTTTGATAATCACTGAGAGTTCTGTACAGGTCTATCTTACCAAATTAGAACCCTGCTTTCTTTTCTCCCTAGTGCTGAGCAGACCTCATCTTGTGGACTAGGCCTCCCCACGTCATGGTGTCAAAGGGTTATGCAAATTAAGAAGTAGTGAGGCATGGTCAGCCTCTGCGGCTCTGAAAAGGACTGTAGAATGACTGGAGTTAGAGGGAGCTGCACAGTGGTACATGTGTGGAGTTAAGTATTACATTTATTTTATGTTATTCCTACGTATATCGTGATATAAGATCTGGATAAACCTCAGAGAATAGTAAATGTCTTTAAATGGAAAATTTGATTTGCATTGAATAAATTTGATACAAATCAAATTTCCTAGCCACATTTGAGCAAATTAGAGAAATTCAAATTTGTTAGATAAGCTTATCTCTACATTTTAGACATTTTCAATTTTGAGGCAACAGTTTGAGGAGAGCCATGTTCTAGCATGAATGTGGCCCTGTGCACAGAGCGCAGTCCATAAAGCCGTAGTTTGATGAGCTTGGTGTGAAGGAACCCAAGTAGTCCACACAAAACCCAGATATCAACCACAGTGGACACCTGTGAGATAAGTTGTAACACTGATAATGAGCTAGACCTTCAACATCAGTATCTGAACTCACAAGTGCAATTTTAGCTAAAAGCACACAAAATACCCACAGACATCCTATCATTTTTGGAATTCCTAAAAGAGTGGACACAGATGGCACAGAGCGATCACAGACGATACAGTGGCTTCCAATAATATCACGTAGACTGAGCAGCAGCTTTTCTTCCGCTCTGCTCTATTGGCAGGACGTGACTGCTGATGTCATGCTGATTGATAGCCGGAGCCATCTGTCAATAAGAATGACATCGGCAGTTACTCGATCAACAGAGCAGCCCGGAAGAAGAGTCTCTCTGTTGACATGGAGCAACTGAATTGCCGGCTGGAGCGGTCGGTGACTGCTCTGACCCAACGCCAGGTAGAACTAAAATGGTCCTGGACAACCCCTTTAAGACCTTAGTCAATAACAACAAATTACGTGTTTTTTTTAAGTCCAAATTTTTTTTTTGTAAGTAAAAAACAGAGCTACAATAAAAAAATGTTTACTGATCCCATGATGTTCCTCTCCTAGTAATAAACTTGTCCCTGTCGGTTTTCTTTTTTTATTTGACACCACGCTGAGCCATTTAAAAATAAAAATAAAAATTGAAAACCCCATATTTTTTCTGTTTTCCTGATAGTTTTTGCTAAGTTTTTTTCAATAATAATAAACTGCAGCTGAGCAGGGAAATACTGTATGAAATCTTGTGCTGTTATTTTTTGGGTCCTTGGGATTGTGATCAAAATAAAGCATTCTCTTTAGCTTACAGCTAAAAAGAAATGACTATAAAAAGCTAAAAGGGGTAAGGAGATGAGAAATATATAGTTTTTTTCCCCCCTGAAACAGCATTTCTTTTGTGTATGAGATTTGCCAGGAATTGCGGCATTTCAAATTCGGGTTCGTGTTTGGGGTTCCGGCTTGTTCGCACAAAAAAATCAGCTCCGCCCATGAACATGCCTGATTTGCCACGCTGTCAAGCAGATAACATTGAACACGAACCCGAATTTGAAATGCCAAACAAATTCGCTCAACACTAATGGTGACTTACAGATGACATTATTTCTGGTGGATTCATTCACTTTTCCCATCTTTTCCATCTGGCCCAGACTAACATGACAACTTCTCCATCCAGGACTCGGCTGCAGAGATTACAACAAAGACATATTTAAATCCTTACATTTCAGGCCCCATCCCCATCTATTCCCAACCTGCACAAAGCCTTATCCTGTTGATACCCCAATGCTGAGCCACTGGGGCGGTACGTGTCTCTAATACAGCATCTACTGTGTGCCCTCTAGATAGTAAAACAAACCTCTAGAATATATTAATGCCCTGTGCAGGTGCCCTAGAAAACAGTGCCCACATTTTGCCCCCTAGAAAGTAATAATGCCCTCTGTGTGACCTCCTTTGACAGTCACAATAACCTGAGTTCCCCTATAGCAATATGTGCTCAATTAACATTTAATAATGTCCTGTGTTTCCCCACATGTACAGCTCCCCTCTACACAGTGTGATGCTCTCTTATACATAGTATAATGCTCCCTCACTGTACAGTACCTCCTACACAGTATACTGACCCCTTAGTAGCCCCCAAACTGATGGCTCCAACACTGTATGATGGCCCCCATACTGTACAAAGTCCCCACATTATCTCCCACACTGTATGAAGGCCTCCTAAATAGCCTCCATATAGTATAATGCATCAGATAGTCCTCAATATAGTATAATGCACTCCCCGTAGGCCTCTATAGTATAATGCACTCCCTATTATAAGCCGCCATACAGTATAATTCACTCCCCATAGGCAGACTATATATAGTATAATGCACTCTCCATAGGCCTTTATAGTATAATGCACCCCATAGGCCTCCATATAGTATAATGCACTGCCATAGGCAGACTCTATATAGTATAATACACCCCATACGCAGACTCTATATAGTATAATGCACCCCCATAGGCAGATTCTATATAGTATAATGCATCCCCATAGGCCTCTATAGTATAATGCACCGCCATAGGGCTCTATAGTATAATGCACTCACATAGGCAGATTCTATATAATATAATGCACCCCTTATGCAGACTCCATATAGTATAATGCACCCCCATAGGAAGATTCTATATAGTATAATGCACCCCTATACGCAGACTCCATATAGTACAATGCACCCCCATAGGCAGATTCTATAGTATAATGCACCCCCATAGGCCTCTATATAGTGTAGTGCACACCTATAGGCCTCAATAGTATAATGCACCCCTATAGGCAGACTCTATATAGTATAATGCACCCCCATCAGAAGACTCTATATAGTATAATACACCCCCATAAGCAGATTCTATATTTCTATATAGTATAATGCACCCCCATAGACAGACTCTATAGTGTAATGCACCCCCATAAAAAAATACAATACTCACCTCTCCTCCTCATTCCCCCTGCTGCTCCGAGCGCCAGTACATCTCAGGACAGTGGGCGCCAAGTGATGACATCATCATGCCCGGTCAGTGTCTGCGTGAGTGACATCAGACACAGAGGGGGACTAATGGGAGAGGGAGCGTTGTGCTCCCTCTCTCATCACTGAACTTGCAGTGACAGGCGGGGGGCCCAATAGTGGCACCGGGGGCCCCCACCCTCCTGATCAAGGGCCCCATAGCAACCGCATGGCAGTGCAGGGACACTGAGTCTCCCTGCTCTGCCCCAGAGTGTAACTTTATCGGCGTGCGCAGCACGCCCATACAATTACACTAGCGTAGCTCCGGTGAGTCCCTCAGAGCGTGGGGCCACCGCTCCCTCTGTAGCTATGCTACTGCCATACATACAGTCTGGCTCATTGCTATTGGAACCATTAAGTTTAAGTACATAATGTGGGATATCTCCTGAAAAAAATGAATCAAGTGAAACAGTTTTTTTGTATAGAGCACTTGTGTTAAATACAAAAGAGCAAGTGATAAACAATAATTTAAAACAAAAAACAATGGGATGGAAAAATAGAAAAACCTAAAGCTTACTGTGACACTGATATTAGCACCCTTTACATTAACTTAGTATGGAAACATATTTTAACTCGCCTGTGGCAAATCACAAAAGAGATTGACCTGTCATTAATTGTCGGGGCCAATGTGACATGAATTAGTGAACGAATGATGACTTCAGTGTTTTAAAAAGCCACATGGTAGGCACTGTTCCTTGTCACAATTATGAAGATAAAGGAGCTGTCTGAGGACATCAGAACTGCTATTATTAGCAAACACAAGACTTCCAAAGGGTATAGGGCCATCTCCAAAGACCTTGGTATCCCAGTTTCAACAGTGTGCAATGTTATTAAGAAGTTTGCCAAACATGGAACCATCAAGAACCTCCCTGGACATGGGGAAAGAGGAAAATTGACAAGAGATGTCTTCGAAGATTGTTGTGAATGGTGAAAAAAACACCATGTCTAACATCCAAAGACCTGAAGGCCAACCTGCAACAGTTTGGGGTCATGGTTTCAACAAGTACCATACGCCACACACTAAACCAAGCAGAGCTTTATGGGTAAAGGCCAAAAAAGAAACCATTGCTGAAGAAAGGACATAAAAAGTAACAACTGATCTTTGCTAAAGAGTACCTTGACAAACCACAATCCATCTGGGAAAATGTTCTGTGGAAAGATGAAACAAAAATAGAGCTTTTTGGCAATGCAAGCAACAGTTTATTTAAAAATGGCAGAATGAAGCTTATAAGGAAAATAACACCTTACCAACAGTTAAGCATGGTGGAGGATCCATAATGCTGTGGGGTTGCTTTGCTGCGTCTGGCACTGGGAGGCCTTGACCGTATCACTGGAATCATGAAATCAGAGCATTATCAAGAGATTTTAGACCGAAATGTCCTACCCAGTGTAAGAAAACTTGGTTTGCGTCGAAGATCATGGGTCCTCCAAATGACCCAAAGCACACATCCAAAAGTACACAGGAATGGTTGAAAAAAAAGTGGATTGTTTTAAAATGGCCAGCAATGAGTCCTTAGTCTGACCTCAATCCCATTGAAAATCCGTGGGGTGAGCGGAAATCTGCCATTGGGAAAAAGAACCCTGCAAACATTCAAGAGCTTGAACAAACTGCAAAAGAAGAGTGGGAGAAAATTCTAGATGAGAAGTGCAAGAAGCTTATAGATGGCTACAAGAAACATTTGGAGGCTGCCAGCAATGCCAAAGGGTGTGCAGCCAAGTATTAATTAGGGATGCCTTTAATGATGCACATGCTGTTTATTCTGTTCCTTCTTTCAAATTGCAACATGGAAGTTGAAGAACAGTGTTCTATTGTTGTATTACTTTGAACCACTAATTGAAAAATCCTGAGGATATAACTTTGGGACATTTCAATTTATTTCGGAAGATATTTTACAGTCTATGAAAAAAAATGAAGGGGTGCCAATAATGGTGAGCAGCACAGTAGGACTAGCCACCACGACGAACACAACTAGAACTTTCAGGCGCTGTTGAGGCACCTTCTCCAACAACACCCTCCTCTGATGATGATGGCATCAGCTCCTTCCATGCTTTCTGAGCTTCATATGGCTAACTGAGAAAGAGGATGAAAAGAACACCCAGAGCTACAAATACACCAATATCCTTTTTAACAAGTGACTCTCCCAGTTTTACTCCCCCTAGAATTTATGATGACCACATATTATTAATGTCCACATGCATAACTTCTCCACGTTGAACCTCATCTGCCGAGACAATGCCCAAATACTCAGTTTGTCAAAATGAGTCTGTAACGTATGAACAACTTCCTTAAGCTTGTTAAGGGGAGCAGTTGCAGACAACTTTATTTAATGGAACGCAACCGACCCCAGGGTCCGCGATGCAGCCTAGAGGACTGCTGCCGAACAGTTCCCGGGTGGAAAGGCAAACGACAACTAAAAGATAAACCCTTCCGTGTTAACTACACACCAGACAGGGTATAGCAGTACGCTCTATCTCCGTTTACTGAACAGAGGAGAGAGCGACCGGCGACGCACCTAACAAATATGTTAGCCCTTCATGTTAACGCACACGGAAGGGTAAGACGGTACGCACAATCTCCAAGAACCGCAGGGAGACGTGCGTCCGTGGGAACAGCAGTAGCCCTGTCTTTGATACAGGCGCTACGCTATGGGGATTGGCGCTAAAGCGGTTCACACAATCTCCAAGAACCGCAGGGAGACGTGTGACCGGACTATGAGCAGTAGCCCTGTCTTCGGTACAGGCGCTACGCTATAGGAGACGGCGCTAGCGTGCGGGTGATTGTCGCCGGGTATTCGAGCACTCAGCCGGCGTGCTACTGGACTGAGCAAACCCGCTCTATTTAGCTCACAGGCGGCTCGGGGTGTAAGGCGAACCCCCTGGTTAGAGCCAGTCAGCGAGGCGAAGCTACCTGCCTACTAAAGCTATGGCTCTTTGAGCCCGGCCTGCCTAGCTAAAGCTATGACTCTTTGAGCCCGGCCTGCCTAGCTAAAGCTATGGCTCTTTGAGCCCGGAGTAAGCGTGCACACCACAAACAGCTAGCTCAAATGATCTGAGCGTGCCGCCATGTTTGTGGGCGGGCCTTTTAAAGATTAAGCCCTGCCCCACTGTTGCACCATTGGTGACAACACCCGTGACCAATCAGGCGGTGCCAGGTCACCGGGTCAGGCGGGTGCCAACCCACCAATCATGATCCGCCAGGTCACGGACATGCTCAGTGCGACAAATCCTGGACTTAGATTCAGCAAGCCCTGTCTCCCTCTATAACCCAGGCTTAACATTGCTAGGCACAACTACCTGGGAGACAAACAGTGCTTGCGGACCAGCTAGGTGTTGGGGCTGATGGTGATGCTGAGCAGCATCAGCTCTGGCTGGACTGAAATGGGAGACCACAGAAGGTCCTGGACCCATTTCGAATCCAGCACCAGACCGACACCTAACATTATCCCCCCTTTTAACATCCCCCTCCATTTGACGCTCATTTTCCTCTATGAGCCGGGGGGCAAGGATGTGGTCCAATGGGTCACGGAGAGGACCCAAGATACAGTGACCCCTCCGGTGTACAGGGCACCCTCTTTTAGGACGGGAAGCAGTGACAACTGGTTCTCTATGCGTAGGATCCCTCACGGGTGACAGAGCGGAAGGACCCGCCGGTCTCTGGCGAAAAGATTTATCTCTCGCACAGACGGGACACGCGAGAACAAAGTCCTTGACGTCCTGGCGCCACCGGGGCCACCAATAGGACCGTAGAAGGGACTTAGTGGTACGTTTGACCCCCAGGTGAGCTCCAGACGTAGGGGCATGAGCCCAGGAGAGCACCATACTCCGTAGATTAGGGGAAACAAACGTCCTCCCTGACGGAACCGTGTTGGAGGACACTGCAGCCACTCTCTCCTCCTGAGAATTCTCTGCGACATAGTCTGACAAGGGCCGGGTCCTAGAAACCGACAAGGAATCTGTACCGGATGTCGCAATGATAGGAGGATCGGAGACTACCCTCCGGGTGACTTTGCCCAAACACTGAGATGCACAATTCTCACTCCAGGAAGAAATTCTCCCCGAATTCCAGTCAATGTGTGGAGAATGACAACGTAACCAGGGGAGACCAAACAACACCTCGTCTAATCCACCGGGAATAATAAGAAAAGAAATAACCTCCCGGTGGCCCTCAGGAAATGACATGGTGAGAGGGATCGACCGATGAGTGATTTGCACATCCAGGAGTGACCCATTGGCAACACTAATGTTCATTGGGCTAGAGAGTGGCTCAGTAGAGATGGCATGTCTCTAGGCAAATCTAGATGATAGAAAATTGCCCTCAGCACCAGAGTCCACCCACGCCTTGGCAGTAACTGCAGATTTACCGAAGGACAAGGTCACCTTATAAGATAGCTTGGAGGAAGAGAACCCAGAATTTAATGTGCCCCCACCAACGGTGGTAAGCCCTACTCGTTTTACGGCTGCTTGGAGCCCTTATTTACGGGGTGCTCTGAGAGATGTGCAGAACGGGAACGAGAGGGACTAGACTCAGTACGGGATATATCCATAGCCTCAGGCTCCGGGTCGGAGGTCTTGGATTTGGGTCTAAAGACGCCTGGTGCCAACAGGTACTGGGGACTGCCAACCTCTAGCTCTAACCTGTGTTCTGCATGACGTAAGTCAATACGGTCAGCGAGAGATATTAACTCCTCCAGGGTGGTTGGACTCTCTCTGGTAGATAAGGCATCTTTAATATGCCCAGCCAGACCCTTCCAGAACACCGGGATAAGCGACCACTCAGACCAATCCAGTTCAGCCGCTAAGGTCCTGAACTGGACGGCATAGTGACTGGCGGTGGCCGAACCCTGGACCAACGCAAGGAGCTTAAGAGCCGTATCATGCGTGACCTGAGGACCCAGGAAAACACTCTTTAGGGTCTTAAGAAAGAGACCCACATTTACTACCACCGGGTCGTTCCGCTCCCATAGAGGAGTAGCCCACTCCAGAGTCCTGTGAGAAAGCAATGAGATGATATATCCCACTTTGGCTCTTTCGGAGGGGAACCGTGCCTCCATCATCTCCATGTGAATGGAGCATACATTAATAAAACCCCTGCAGAGTTTACTATCCCCAGAAAATTTCTCCGGGAGAGCAAACCGGGGTAATGGGGCACTTGCAGTGGTTGCAGTATTTGCCGCAGCCGAGTTGATAATATTGGCTGCTAAAGTTGCCGCCTGGGACGCTACTGCAGTGATATCAACAGCCAGAGCAGTTTGTTCCAGAGTTCTAAGTCTGGACTCCAGTTTCTGTACATAACGCTGCAGCTGTTGATTGTCGGCCATGTTCGGCAAGACCCTGGCGCTCAGATACTGTTAAGGGGAGCGGTTGCAGACAACTTTATTTAATGGAACGCAGCCGACCCCGGGGTCCGCGATGCAGCCTAGAGGACTGCTGCCGAACACTTCCCGGGTGGAAAGGCAAACAACAACAAAAAGATAAACCCTTCCGTGTTAACTACACACCGGACAGGGTATAGCGGTACGCTCTATCTCCGTTTACTGCACGGATGCACAGAAGAAAGAGCGACCGGCGATGCACCTAACAAATATCTTAGCCCTTCGTGTTAACGCACACGGAAGGGTAAGACGGTATGCACAATCTCCAAGAACCACAGGGAGACGTGCGTCCGTGGGAACAGCAGTAGCCCTGTCTTTGATACAGGCGCTACGCTATGGGGATTGGCGCTAAAGCGGTTCACACAATCTCCAAGAACCACAGGGAGATGTGTGACCGGACTATGAGCAGTAGCCCTGTCTTTGGTACAGGCGCTACGCTATAGGAGACGGCGCTAGCGTGCGGGTGATTCTCGACGGGTCTTCGAGCACTCAGCCGGCGTGCTACCGGACTGAGCAAACCCGCTCTATTTAGCTCACAGGCGGCTCGGGGTGTAAGGCGAACCCCCTGGTTAGAGCCAGTCAGCGAGGCGAAGCTACATGCCTACTAAAGCTATGGCTCTTTGAGCCCGGCCTGCCTAGCTAAAGCTATGGCTCTTTGAGCCCGGCCTGCCTAGCTAAAGCTATGGCTCTTTGAGCCCGGAGTAAGCGTGCACACCACAAACAGCTAGCTCAAATGATCTGAGCGTGCCGCCATGTTTGTGGGCGGGCCTTTTAAAGATTAAGCCCTGCCCCACTGTCGCACCATTGGTGACGACACCCGTGACCAATCAGGCGGTGCCAGGTCACCGGGTCAGGTGGGTGCCAACCCACCAATCATGATCCGCCAGGTCACGGACATGCTCAGTGCGGCAAATCCTGGACTTAGATTCCGCAAGCCTTGTCTCCCCCTGTAACCCAGGCTTAACATTGCTAGGCACACCTACTGGGAGTCAAATAGTGCTTGCGGACCAGCTAGGCGTTGGGGCTGACGGCGATGCTGAACAGCATCAGCCCCGGCTGGGAGACCACAGAAGGTCCTGGACCCATTTCAAACCCAGCAGCAGACCGACACCTAACAAAGCTGCACTATACTGCATACTGTCATTTGATTTAATCTGCAAAAATAGAAACAACTCTATTAATCCTGTATTCTATATCAATAAATAAGTTGAATAATAGCAAATCCAGCACCAAACTTGGGGTACACCTCTTGTAACTGGGAATCATTCTGAGTAGCAGTCATCCACCACAACTCTCTCAGTGCAGTCTTTGAGACAGTTTTTGGTCCAATTATAAACCTTACTCTCTAAGCCTATAGACCTAAATACACCCATTAGGTGTCTGTGAAGGACAGTGTCAAATGCCATTGCAAAGTCCAAAAGCACTATATCCACTGCACTACTCTTTTGTCAAAATTCTAGTCACCTCTTCATAAAAACTTGTCAGTTTGACAACTTCTGTCCTTAGTAAAATCGAACTGATTATCACTTAAAACATTATTTTCTCTCACCTACCTAGATAATCCATTACAAGCCACTCAAACATTTTTCTCACAATGAATATTAAGCTTACTAGTCTATAACCACTTGGGAAAAACCTGGAGTCTGTTTTGAAATTGGACACCACATTAGCTTTGTGCCACTCACTTGGAATAGTACTAGTCTCTAAAAAGTCTCTAAAAATGATTACATTGACATAGCAGGAACAGAGCTGAGTTCCTTAAGAAACTTTGGATGCAACTCATCTGGGCCAGGTGCCTAGTTCACATTGATTTTATGTAGCTGAGCTTGGATCATATCTTTGTTTATCCAACGGAGTATATTATTTGACATATTTAGAACACTGGGATCAAGTACATCTTCCGAGCTCTCTTCGTTTGTACATACTAAGCTAAAGAACCCATTTATTAGTTCTGCCTTATCTTCATCATCATTGGCCAACTACGCCTGTGAATATCTTGTTTTCTTGTATTTACAAGTGCTTCTCACAAAATTAGAATATCATCAAAAAGTTAATTTATTTCAATTCTTCAATACAAAAAGTGAAACTCATATTATATAGAGTCATTACAAACAGAGTGATCTATTTCTAGTGTTTATTTCTGTTAATGTTGATGATTATGGCTTACAGCCAATGAAAACACAAAAGTCATTATCTCAGTAAATTAGAATACTTTATAACAACAGCTTGAAAAATGTTTTAAAATCCAAAATGTTGGCCTACTGAAATGTATGTTCTGTTAGTGCACTCAATACTTGGTCGGGGCTCCTTTGGCATCAATTACTGCATCAATGATGCGCGGCATGGAGGCGATCAGCCTGTGGCACTGCTGAGGTATTATGGAAGCCCAGGTTGCTTTGATAGCAACCTTCAGCTCGTCTGCATTGTTGGGTCAGGTGTCTCTCATCTTCCTCTTGACAATACCCCATAGATTCTCTATGGCGTTAAGGTCAGGTGAGTTTGCTGGCCAATAAAGCACAGTGATACTGTTGTTTTTAAACCAGGTATTGGTACTTTTGGCAGTGTGGATAGGTGCCAAGTCCTGCTGGAGAATGAAATTTCTATCTCCAAAAAGCTTGTTGGAAGAAGGAAGCATGAAGTGCTCTAAAATTTCCTAGTATACGGCTGCGCTGACTTTGATCTTGATAAAACACAGTAGACCTACACCAGCAGATGACATGGCTCCCCAAACCATCACTGATTGTGGAAACTTCACACTAGACCTCCAGCAGCTTGGATTGTGGCCTCTCCACTCTTCCTCCAGACTCTGGGACCTTGATTTCCAAATTAAATGCAAAATTTACTTTCATCTGAAAACAACACCTTGGACCACTGAGCAACAGTCCAGGTCTTTTTCTCCTTGGCCCAGGTTAGACGCTTCTGGCGTTGCCCATTGGTCATGAATGGCTTGACACAAGGAATGTGACACTTGTAGCCCATGTCCTGGATACGTCTGTGTGTGGTGGCTCTTGAAGCAATGACTCCAGCAGCAGTCCACTCCAGTGTGAATCTCCCCCAAATTTTTGAATGGTCTTTTCTTAACAATTCTTTCAAGGTTGCGGTTATCCCGGTTGCTTGTGCACCTTTTTCTACCACACTTTTTCCTTCCACTCAACTTTCCATTAATATGCTTCGATACAGCACTCTGTGAATAGCCAGCTTCTTTAGCAATGACCTTTTGTGGCTTACCCTCCTTGTGGAGTGTGTCAATGACTGCCTTCTGGACATCTGTCAAGTCAGCAGTCTTACCCATGATTGTGGAGCCTACTGAAACAGACTAAGGGACCTTTTTAAACACTTTAGAATCCTTTGCAGGTGTTTTTTTGTTAATTCTTCTAATTTACTGAGATAATGACTTTTGTGTTTTCATTGGCTGTAAGCCATAATCATCAACATTAACAGAAATAAACACTTGAAATAGATCACTCTGTTTGTAATGACTATATAATATCTGAGTTTCACTTTTTGTATTGAAGAACTGAAATAAATTAAATATTTGATGATATTCTAATTTTGTGAGAAGCACCTGTATATATTTAAAAATTTTCTTGAATTTTGTTTTACTTTAATTGACTACGTATCACCTGTTTCCAATTTAGCTAATTTAATTACTCTTTTACAGATTCTTTGTGCTAGAACTATCCCCCTTTCATGAACAGGCCCATAAAATTATCCTGCAACATGCATAGGAATTTTCTGCCCTCTGTACTTGATGGAGAAGCATGACCATAGTCAATATCTGGGTCAATAAAATCTCCCATAATCGCTACTGTAGCAGCCTGCACCATCTGAATATGCAGCTGACCTACCAAATCATCAGTGAGGTTTGTGGGATCTACAAGTTAAACAAAAATTACTTTTTAAATTTTTAGCTCCCTTCGTAATTCCACCTACAATGTTTCAACTTCTTACAATTTTCCCACCAATATTGCCTCTATCAAACTCGCTTTCATATCACTCCAAGCATACAGACATACTCCTCCTCCTTTTCTACTAGCACTCACTGTCTGTACTAAAGAGCATAAAATCAGGAAGATTTACAGCCAAATCAAGTGAAAAGTCCAACGAAGTCTTAGCAACAACAACTACATCAATGTGTTCCTCCAGTATCAAGGCCTTAAACATTCAAATTTTTCTTGCTAAACTCATAGAATTTGTGAACATTCACTTTGGGCTTTCATCCATTTTCCCACATTTGCGAAGATAAATGGTAATTTCTGAAATTTTGTGGGCACCTTTATCTTCACAATTTGTTTACACGTGGGTCTCTATCCATTGAACTAATCCTCTTCCCGGAGTCAATTTCTCCATCTTCCAATATAGTCTGACCCCTCTATAATCTATCTAACCCTTTATTTTCTGCCTCGTACTCCCCATTTGTCATTAGTTTAATTGATCCTCCAACCCTGCTAGAATTCTTTCCCCCAGCACAGCAGACGCCCTTCCATTCAGACGCAGTTTTTCAGAATTCAAAATGTACTACAATGAAAAGTCAGCCCAGTGTTCTAGGAACCCAAATCCCTCTGCTCTACACAAAGACTTAAAGGGAATCTGTCAGTAATACCAACCTTCCTAAGCCGTCTATATGGGCATGTAGGTCAAAGAAAGTTAAATAAAATGATACCTTGATATATGACGCAAGAGCTTATTTTAAATGAAACTTTGCGTTACCAGTGTAAGACATGTAATGACTGACAGTTTGTTCTCCTGATTTATATGTCTCACACTGGTAAAGCTTTGTATACAGATTCTCAAGGAGATCTTTACCTGTCCCATAGATGTCCTCAATACTAAAAAATACAGACACTTATACATCATGTAATAGTGTCTGATTTGCTCCAAATTTATTCTGTAGCGATACAATGATCCCACGCATACAGCCAGTGTTATTAAGAACTATTTTCAGCATAAAGAAGAACAAGCAGTCCCTGTTCTCAATATCACCGAGCCTGTTTGGGATTATATGAAGAGACTTAAGGAATTGTGCAAGCCTACATCCACAGAAGATCTGTTGTTACTTCCCTAAGATGTTTGGAAGAATCTCCCTGCTGAGTTCCTTAAAGGGGTTGTCTGGCCCAAATCGATAAGTTTGCAGTCATTCTGTTATGAATCCCCCCACCATATGCATTGTGCGCTAGGATTCACTGGTTTTTGAGCCGGGACAGGAGGGTATGTATGTTATACATACTCCCGACCAGAGCCCGTCCATACACTTATACAAACTAATTCTCACAGCGCAACACAACACAAAAAATATGTTGGCAACATGTTAAAACTTTTCCACAGTACTGTTTATTGACCTCTATGATAACTATTCAAGATACACAGTCACTTCCCTAATGAAAAACAGGAGAGAAATTTTGACTAAACTAAAAGACTATATAACAAAGACAGATAAGTGTCAGCAGAAGCCCATAATATCTCAAAGTGATAATGGAGGTGAATTTGCAGGACAATACATAGCTGACTATCTAATAGAGATGAATGAATTGATTTGCAGTACACTGGTCCAGCAGCCACGTCAGTATTTTACTATTGAAAACCACACGGCATAGAGCATTATCAGACAGTTCCATACAAACCTGAGCAAAATGGGGTAGCTGAAAGAACAGAACCGTGACTGCAATGATCAGATGTATGCTGATATTGGTCTAACTGAAAAATATTATAGTGAAGTCTAAATGACAGCATCATATTAACAAAATATACTCTTATCCAGAACAGCAGAAAAAAAAAACACATATGAACTGTAACATGGTGAGACACCAAGTGTAAAACATGAGTTTTTGGTTGCAGCGTATTTGTCTATAGTCCAGAAGAAAACTACACCAAACTCCAAAACATAGTAGAAGGAATCTTTGTCAGATATAGTGACTATTGCAGAATCCTAAACCCCAAAACATACAGTTATTATTACCAACAGCTAACAGCAGGTCTTCTTATTGCTGAAAACCTGATAACATCACTGGAATTAAGATCAGAAGAGAAAATATGACAGTGATCAGGCAACAAATTGCTGAAGTCAGAGCAAACCCAAATACTTAAAAGTGAGAAGATCCAACCGAACTCAGATACAGAACCAATGCTTTAAACAGGGAAAAAGGTAAACCACCCGTACGTCTCCCATATAAAGCCAGCACCATTACAGTATACGAACCCACATCTCAGGAAGACATATCTTAGGTCTCAGAAGTGGAAGCCAATAAATTGAAAAAGGCTACACAGGAAGAAATTAAATCCATCCATGACACCAAAACATGGACACTAAGAGTATCAGTAGGAGTAAGGTCATAGGCTATGGATGGACTTGTAAAGACAACACACTCAACATTTTATTTATTTTTATTTTACACACTTATATAGTGCCATTCATTCCACAGGGCTTTAAAGACATTATCGGCACTGTCCCCTTTGGGGCTCACAATCTAGATTCCTTATCAGTATGTCTTTGGAGTGTGGGAGGAAACCGGAGAACCCGGAGGAAATCCACACAAACACGGGGAGAACATACAAACTCCTTGCAGATGTTGTCTCTGGAGCTGCCAGTTATGATGTAGACGCAGCTCCTGAGCCTGGATCATACACGGAACTAGTATGTCCACTATTGGGAAGGGTCAAAGGGGTTTTACAGGAATAGAGAAAAAGAACTAAAGGAAATGTCATCTTAAATTCTAGACACTTTTACGGTAATTAGCAAATCACTATCATTTTGTCAAGGGAGGTCATCACCATAGAATTAAAATGGCTGTCATCTTGTTAAACTGACAGAAACCTGTTGTAGAATGTTATTAGGATTGGTGCCTGTGAGCATGTGCAGTAGCCAGATCCTTCCCTCTCCTTCGTGTGAAGGAAGATGTGCTCCCAGTGGATTGTCCGATCTAATACTGGAGATACCAGGAGTGCTGTGGTTAGAGTTCTAATGCTAGAATCCATCTTGTTGTTCAGGACAGATTTCTGACAGTGTAACAGGACAGCCGCCATTTTAACTCATTTTAATTATATATTGATTCCTTGATAGACAAAATGATTGTGATTTGCTAATTAAATGTATTTAAGAATTTATTTACAATGACATTTCCTTAAGTTATTTTTTTTTAATTCCCAGAGAACCCCCTTTATGTATCACTATTTGTGGAATTTGTAACATGCTTACAAGTTTCCTTCTTGTGTCACCTTGTATCTGTTGCTTTAAGAGCGATTCCACTGTCATCTTCTTTGGAGTCTGGCAGCTTTTGCAGGGCGTGTGACATGCCCTAAGCATCTGTGTTCTCATGTCTTATGTGGATCAGCTGGTCATACAGTCATGGCCGAAAATGTTGGCACCCTTGATATTGTTCCAGAAAATGAAGTATTTTTCTTAGAAAATTATTGCAATTACACATGTTTTGTAATACACATGTTTATTTCCTTTGTGTGTATTGGAACAACACAAAACAACAGAGAGAAAAAAGGCAAATTGGATATAATTTCACACAAAACCCCAAAAATGGGCTGGACAAAATTGTTGGCACCTTTCCAAAATTGTGGGTAAACAACTTTATTTCAAGCATGTGATGCTCATTCAAACTCACCTGTGGCAAGTAACAGGTGTTGTAAATATGAAAATCACACCTGAAACCAGAAAACCAGATAAAAACAAGTCCATCTCCAGAGATCTTGATGTTCCTTTGTCCACAGTGAGCAACATAATCAAGAAGTTTACAACCCATGGCACTGTAACTAATCTCCCTAGAAAAATTGATTGATATTTGAAACACAGGATTGTTTGGAAGGTGGATAAGCAACCTCAATCAAGTTCCTAAGAAATTCAAGCTGTCCTGCAGGCTCAGGGTGCATCAGTGTCAGCACGAACTATCCATCAACATTTCAATGAAATCAAACTCTATGGCATGAGACCCAAGAGGACTCAACTACTGACAAAGAGACATAAAAATTCTAGACTGCAGTTTGCCAAAACGTACGTGAGTAAGCCAAAATCCTTCTGGGAAAGCGTCTTGTGGACAGACCAAGATAGAGCTTTTTTTCTTGTCCAATACCTGATTATTAGTACTCGCTATAGTAATAAACTTCCACATGTCATCTCTGGACAGAAACATTTCCACTTTAAACTTCCATAGCAGGCAGGGCCGGTTTTAGATAAAGTGGGGACCTGGGCAAAAGTTTAAAGTAGGGCTAACATATTGCCTCATCACACAGAAACATTTCAGTTATATTTACATGCGCTGAGTTCAGGCCGTTAAAGGAGCGTGATTGACAATATTGAACTTGTTCGACGGTTGCCTCATTACACCGGCTGAGGAAGAATGATGGGCACAGAACAATCACTAATAAATCAGTCTGCCTCCATACAGTATCTGTTAGAACCTTGCTGTTAGGTTTTTTTTCCTTTGCTGGTCACATGACCTTGTTGGCCTATTTAATCCTGCTCCGCCCTTCTGGCTTTGCTGGACTTCATTGTATATCTACTTTCTAGCTAGCCTGTGCTCTGTGTCTTGCTCTGTTAGTTTGCTTGGTTTACTGACCTCTATGTTCTTTATATTTTGTTTGTTCGTCTGTCTGCTACTATTTCTGTTAGGAGGTGTCCCATATTCCTCCCAGTCCTTAGTACTTGTAGGGATTCCTCCCCCACATCTATAGGTCTTCGTACAGACTAGCTTAGGACTTTAGCAGGTCTGATCGCAGGATCAGGTTCCCTGTTACATCGTAGGGATTCAGCTGAGTTCTATCGTAGGGACAGATCTCCTCTCTTTCCTTAGCTCTCGTAGCAGAACATAACAGTAAGTCCAGCCAGCAAATTCTCTAAGGAAAGATTTTTCTGTTCCATCATGGTGTCGGTTCAGGATTTGGCTCATCGCCTGCAGGGACTCTCTCTGGAAGTGGCCGAGCTCCGTCAGCACGTGAGTAACTGTTCTGGAGCACATTTCTTGGAGCCTAAGGTATATTTGCCGGATTTATTTTTTGGTGAACATCGAGAATTTTTTTCATTTAAAAATGCTTGCTTATTGTATTTTCGTTTGAGACCCAAGTCCTCTGGGGATGAATCCCAGCGCGTAGGGTTCATAATGTCACTTTTGCGCAAAGAGCCTCAGGAGTGGGCCTTTTCTTTGCAACCTAGTGATACATGCTTCAGATCAGTGGATAGTTTTTTTTCTGCTTTAGGACTATTATATGATGATCCTGACCGTGTGGCATCAGCTGAGACTGAGTTGAGACGTTTAAAACAAGGATCAGGTAATGTCGAAAAATATTGTACACATTTTCGTCGTTGGTCCACTCAAACAGGGTGGAACGATTCTGCTCTGAAAAGTCTATTTCTTGCTGGGCTCAGTGAAAGGGTTAAAGACCTGCTAATTGCTTATCCTACACCTGAGGATTTGCAACAGGCTATGCAATTAGCTATACGGGTGGATAGAAGACTGCGTGCAAGGGTTAATGAGAGCAAATCCTCTGCTATGTCAGTTTCTGGTTATGATAATGTGTGTACTAACAGTGGTGAACCGATGGAGATTGGATCGGTGGCACCTCGCTCTCAAGAAAAAGACCGTCGTTTTTCGAAAGGCTTGTGTTTCTATTGCGGAAAATCTGGTCATTTGATTAAAGGCTGTGAGCTTCGTATGAAGAAAGAAAAAAAAATGGTCAGTCACGCCCGTATTGCCTGTTTAAATTCCAAGGGTATATTTTTAGCTGCTTCCACGATTGCTCAGGAAAAATTAATGGAATTTCGGGTGTTTGTTGATTGCGGGTCTACACTGAATGTAATTGATGGGGGATTCGTGGAAAAACTCAATTTAAAACCTGAACCTTTATCATCCCCCATTGCTGTGGTTTCTGTGGATGGCTCCCCTTTGAAGAATATTACTCTCAAGGTCTGTGAATTTCCTCTCACTATTAATGGTGTTCACCATGAGAAATTGGATTTGGTAGTGTTGAATAACTTGCCTTCTCCAGTAATATTGGGATTGCCTTGGTTAAAATGTCACAATCCTGTACTGGATTGGTCTACCAGTGAAATTAAATCCTGGAGCCATAAATGTTATGACAAGTGTTGTAACGGGCGTATTGCAGCTTTGGATAGGGGAGAATTGCCTGTTCCTATTCAGGATTTTTGGAGAGTTTTTTCTGAGAAGGAATCGCAGGTTTTGCCTCCCCATAGAGACTATGATTGTTCTATTGAATTTGTCCCTGGAGCGACTCTTCCTAAAAGTCGTTTATTTAACCTTACTATTCCTGAGAGGAAGGCTTTGGAGGAATACATACAGACAAGTTTGGCCGCCGGTCACATTAGGCCCTCTAAGTCTCCTGTGGCGGTTGGATTTTTTTTTGTAAAAAAAAAGGACGGCGGTTTACGTCCTTGTCTGGATTTTCGTGAGATTAACAAAATTACGGTACGCAATCCTTACCCACTGCCATTGATTCCTGATCTGTTTAACCAGTTATTGGGGGCCAAGTGGTTCTCTAAAATTGACCTTAAGGGGGCATACAATCTGTTGCGCATGAAGGAGGGTGATGAATGGAAGACTGCTTTTAACACTCCTGTGGGTCATTTTGAGAATCTGGTTATGCCTTTTGGTCTTACTAATGCTCCTGCATTTTTTCAGAATCTGATTAATGACATCCTTAGACCTTTGATCGGTAAAAATGTGGTTGTGTATTTGGATGACATTTTGATTTATTCGCCAGATCTGGAGTCTCATTGGCGGAGCGTGCGTGAGGTATTACAGTTATTAATGGACAATTCGCTTTTTGCTAAGCTGGAGAAATGTGAGTTCGCTGTACAGAGAATTAGTTTTTTGGGCTACATTATCTCCAGCAAAGGTTTTGAGATGGATCCGGTTAAGGTTCAGGCTGTGCAGGAATGGCCTAGGCCTATTGGTTTGAAATCGATACAGAGGTTTTTGGGTTTCGCCAATTACTATAGAAAATTCATAAAAAAATTTTCTAGTATTGTCAAACCTCTGACTGATCTCACCAGGAAAGGTGCTGATGCGGTTCAGTGGTCTTCTGAGGCCATTGAAGCTTTTGTGTATCTCAAGGAGAGGTTCACCTCTGCTCCCATCCTTATGCAGCCTGATGTTACTAGGCCGTTTTTGGTTGAGGTTGATGCTTCCTCTGTGGGGGTTGGCGCAGTATTGTCTCAGGATAACGGGGATGGATTACATCCCTGTGCCTTTTTTTCAAAAAAATTTTCGGAGACTGAATTGAATTACGATATTGGTAATCGGGAATTATTGGCTATTAAACTCGCATTTGAACACTGGCGCCACTTCTTGGAAGGTGCGGAATTTCCCGTTCAGGTTCTTACGGATCATAAAAATCTGATATATCTTGACGCTGCCAAGCGCCTGAATGCCCGTCAGGCTAGGTGGGCACTGTTTTTCTCGCGGTTTAATTTCTCCGTTACTTACATCCCTGGTACTAAGAATGTTAAGGCGGATGCCTTGTCTCGCAGTTTTTCTCCCATAGTCGGTGCTGAGAAAGAGGAAAACATTTTACAAGAAGGTGTTGTGATAGCTGCTTTAGACTCCGTTTTGGAAGATGAGATTCTTAAAGCTCAGGAGAATGCCCCATCTAACACTCCTCATGGGAGGTTGTTTGTGCCTGGGACCTTTAGGAGAGATTTGTTTGTTGAGTGTCACGAATCTCGGTTGGCAGGTCATCCCGGAATCTCTGAGACCAAGAGACTGGTGGGTCGCAGTTTTTGGTGGCCTGGATGGCAGAAGGAAGTCATTAAGTGGGTACGCCAATGTACTGTATGTGCTAGATCTAAGTCCTCACATACTCCTGCTGCGGGGTTGCTTTGTCCTTTGGAGGTCCCCAGTGCTCCTTGGACACATTTGGCTATGGACTTTATAACTGACCTTCCCCCCTCTGAGGGTTTTACTGTCATCTGGGTGGTCGTGGACCGTTTTAGTAAGATGTGTCACTTGGTTCCCTTCATCAAACTGCCCTGCGCTAAAACTCTCGCTAAGGCCTTTGTCAAGGAAATTGTCAGACTTCATGGCGTTCCTACTGACATTGTTTCTGATAGGGGTCCTCAGTTCGTGGCTCGTTTTTGGCGTGCCTTTTGTGACAGGTTGGGAATTCATTTGTCGTTTTCGTCCGGATATCATCCTGAATCTAATGGCCAGACAGAAAGGAAAAACCAGGATGTTGAGCAGTTCTTGCGTTGTTTTGTGGCAGACAATCAAGAGGGGTGGTCTGAGTTTCTGCCACTTGCCGAATTTGCTCTGAACAATCATACATCTTCTTCTGCTGGTTGTTCGCCTTTTTTTTGTTGTTCTGGGAGACATCCGTCGTTTGGGTCGTTCTCCAAGTTGGGATCTGCCGTGCCTGAGGAGGAGAATTTTTCCGGTGATTTGGAAAGAGTTTGGACGGATGTGCGTGGTAATCTTCAGGAGGCCAACAGAAAATCTAAAGACTACTTTGATAGGAAACGACAGGAGGTTTTGTTCGCTGTTGGTGACATGGTTTGGTTGTCCTCTAGGAATCTGCGGTTGAGGATTCCTTCTAAGAAATTGGGTCCCAAGTTTGTAGGGCCCTTTAAGGTGCTTCAGGTTGTCAACCAATCTGCTGTTAGGTTGGAGGTTCCTACCTCCTGGAGAATTAATCCGGTCTTTCATGTCTCTCTGTTAAAAAAAGCTGTTGTGTCGGATGGTGACGCCTCTGCCTCTGTTCCTCCGGTGGTGGAGGACGGGGAATATGAAATTTCTCGCATCCTTGACTCTAGACGGTATAGAGGTAGTTTGCAGTATCTTGTGGCCTGGAAAGGTTTCGGACCCGAGGATAACTCTTGGGTGAGGTCAGATGATGTTTCCGCGTCCAGACTTATCAGAGCGTTTCACAGGAGATTTCCTGATAAGCCTGGTCCTAGGGGATCCGGAGGATCCTCTTAGAAGGGGGGGTACTGTTAGAACCTTGCTGTTAGGTTTTTTTTCCTTTGCTGGTCACATGACCTTGTTGGCCTATTTAATCCTGCTCCGCCCTTCTGGCTTTGCTGGACTTCATTGTATATCTACTTTCTAGCTAGCCTGTGCTCTGTGTCTTGCTCTGTTAGTTTGCTTGGTTTACTGACCTCTATGTTCTTTATATTTTGTTTGTTCGTCTGTCTGCTACTATTTCTGTTAGGAGGTGTCCCATATTCCTCCCAGTCCTTAGTACTTGTAGGGATTCCTCCCCCACATCTATAGGTCTTCGTACAGACTAGCTTAGGACTTTAGCAGGTCTGATCGCAGGATCAGGTTCCCTGTTACATCGTAGGGATTCAGCTGAGTTCTATCGTAGGGACAGATCTCCTCTCTTTCCTTAGCTCTGGTAGCAGAACATAACAGTATCATGTTATCAGCAGCACATCTGCAGTTTTCACCGGGTGATGTGCTGCTGAGAACAATGATTTTTGTTCTGGCATAAACAATCCAATCACTCAAAGAATAGGCAGCATTTTGCTTGTTTAGTATAATGCACCCCATAGTCCCCCACATAGTATAATGCGCCCCATAGTCCTCAATATAGTATAATGTGCCTTATAGTGATCCATATAGTATAATGCACTCTATAGTCCTCCATATAGTATAATGCACCCTATAGTCCTCCATATAGTATAATGCACTCCCCATAGTCCTCCATATAATATAATACACTCCCCATAGTCCTCCATATAGTACAATGCACTCCTCATAGTATATTGCACCCCATAGTCCTTCATATAGTATAATGCACTCCCTATAGTCCTCCACACAGTATAATGCACTCCCCATAGTCCTCCATACAGTATAATGTACTCCCCACAGTCCTCCATACAGTATAATGCACCCCACTGTCACCGGTGTGTCAGGTTTGACAGACAGTCATTCTGGACCCGGCTGTAGATGATCGCTGCGCTTGGCCTTGCAGACACCTTCTTGATCCTTTTCATCATCCCTCCCTCATTAGGACCCAGTGGTGATCTCCACCTTCTGCTGCTTATTAACACACCCTTCCTGGATCTTTAAATACACTTGTCTGTTTCCCTGGTTTGTCTTTAGTTGCAGTGGGCATGACTAGTGTTCACCCTTTCCTACCTATGGCCTAGCTCTAGGGTCACCCAGGGCTAAGGTATCCTGCTCGGCGATAGGTGTGGAACCTATTTAGGGACGATAGGGGAGTCAGGGTGTTGTTGGATCTGCTCGACTTCCCCTTTCCCTAGTTGCTGGGCTTCCCCCCTTTTCCCGTCATCGTACGCTGGGTTCTTCCCATATCTAGCATGACACCTACAGTCCTCTATACAGTATAATCCCATAACTAGCATGACATTATTACCAACCATTTAAAAAAAACTGACTTTTGTTTGTTCGTTTTTTTGTGTTTTTTTTTTCCGGGTTATTATGGATCTCGTTTTGGTGCTGACAAAGCAGTTTCGGAGTTTGTCGCTGGAGGTGACTGACCTTCGATTAGAGGTTCAGCTGAAACTGCAGCGGCCACAGACTCCTATTGTTGAGGACTCTGCGGGTAGGCCGGTCCAGTTTGAACCCAAAATTGCCCTCTCTGACAGGTTTTCAGGAGGTAGAGACAAGTTTTTTGTATTTAAAGAAGATTGTAAGTTGCATTTTAAGCTTCAACCTTACTCCTCTGGAGATGAGATGGAGATGGGTGGGGACTGTGATCTCACTATTGCAAGGAGATCCTCAATCCTGGGCTTTCTCTTTGCCACAGGGCTCTGCTTGCCTCCGATCGGTTGAGGGATTTTTCGGGGCTCTGGTCATCATCTATTATGATCCTGACCGAATCTCCTTGGCTGAATCCAGGCTGCATCGCCTTCAGCAGGGGAATCGGTCAGTGGAGACTTACAGTATGTACGGATAGAATTCAGACCCCTTTAAATTTTTCACTCTTTGTTTCATTGCAGCCACTTGGTAAATTCTAAAAAGTTCATTTTTTTTCTCATTAAAGTACACTGTGCACCCCATCTTGACTGAAAAAAAACAAATGTAGAAATTTTTGCAAATTTATTAAAAAAGAAAAATGAAATATCACATGGTCATAAGTGTTCAGACCCTTTGCTCAGACACTCATATTTAAGTCACATGCTGTCCATTTCCTTGTGATCCTCCTTGAGATGGTTCTACTCCTTCATTGGAGTCCAGCTGTGTTTAATTAAACTGATAGGACTTGATTTGGAAAGGCACACACCTGTCTATATAAGACCTCACAGCTCACGGTGCATGTCAGACCAAATGAGAATCATGGGCTCAAAGGAACTGCCCAAGGAACTCAGAGACAGAATTGTGGCAAGGCACAGATCTGACCAAGGTTACAAAAGAATTTCTGCATTACTCAAGGTTCCTAAGGGCACAGTGGCCTCCATAATCCTGAAATGGAAGAAGTTTGGGACCACCAGAAGTCTTCCTAAACTTGGCCGTCCAGCCAAACTGAGCAATCGTGGGAGAAGAGCCTTGGTGAGAGAGGTAAAGAAGAACCCCAAGATCACTGTGGCTGAGCTCCAGAGATGCAGTAGGGAGATGGGAGAAAGTTCCACAAAGTCAACTATCACTGCAGCCCTCCACCAGTTGGGCCTTTATGGCAGAGTGGCCCGACAGAAGCCTCGCCTCAGTCCAAGACATATGAAAGCCCGCATAGAGTTTGCTCAAAAACACATGAAGGACTCCTAGACTATGAGAAATAAGATTCTCTGGTCTGATGAGATGTAGATAGAAGTTTTTGGTGATAATTCTAAGCAGTATCTGTGGAGAAAACCAGGCACTGCTCATCATCTGCCCACATTGTGGTGGCAGCATCATGTTATGGGGGTGTTTTTCAGCTGCAGGGACAGGATGACAGGTTGCAATTGAAGGAAACATGAATGAGGCCAAGTACAGAGATATCCTGGATGAAAACATCTTCCAGAGTGCTCTGGACCTCAGACTTAGCCGAAGGTTCACCTTCCAACAAGACAATGAACCTAAGCACACAGCTAAAATAACAAAGGAGTGGCTTCAGAACAACTCTGTGACCATTCTTGACTGGCCCAGCCAGAGCCCTGACCTAAACCCAATTGAGCATCTCTGGAGAGACCTGAAATGGCTGTTCACCAACGTTCACCATCCAACCTGACGGAACTGGAGAGGATCTGCAAGTAAGAATGGTAGAGGATCCCCAAATCCAAGTGTGAAAACCTTGTTGCATCATTCCCAAGAAGACTCATGGCTGTACTAGCTCAAAAGGGTGCTTATACTCAATACTGAGCAAAGGGTCTGAATACTTATGAGCATGTGTATTTTTCTTTTTTGATAAATTTGCAAAAATTTCTACATTTCTGTTTTTTTTTTCAGTCAAGGTGGGGTGCAGAGTGTACTTTAAAGGGGTCTGAATATTTTCCGTACCCACTGTATAGTTCCGAATTCCATTAAGAAGCTAAGAAGAAAGATGGGGGTCTCTGTCCCTGTTTAGATTTCCGTGAATTCAATCAAATTACCATCTGAGATCCTTATCCTCTTCCTCTGATTCCAGATTTATACAACCAGATTGTGGGAGCTAAGGTGTTCTCCAAGTTGATTTAAGGGGAGCCTACAATCTAGTTAGAATCAGAGAGAGGGATGAATGGAAAATGGCATTCAATATCCCTGAGGGGCATTTTGAGAGTCTGGTTATGCCTTTTGGTTTGACCAATGCATGTGCGGTGCTCCAGCATTTCATAAACAATATTTTCCATCATTGAGTGGGCAGGTTTGTGGTGGTCTATCTGGATGATATTTTGGTTTACTCACCTGACTATTAGACACATCAGGGTTAAACAGGTACTACAGATATTAAGACATAACAAAGTATATGCCAAAGTAGAGAAATGTGTTTTCGCTGTCGAGGAGGTGCAATTTCTGGGTTACCTGTTGTCATCATCGGGTTTTTGGATGGATCCGGAGAAGATCCGTGCTATACTTAATTGGGATCGTCCCGAGAACCTGAAGGTATTACAGTGCTTTCTGGGCTTTACTAATTTTTACTGGAAATGTATCCAAAATTATTCGGTAATTGTGAAACCCCTGACTGACATGACAAGAAAGGGGTCTGATCTTTCTAAATGGTCGAATGCCACCCAGCCGGCTTTTTCCTCCTTAAAGAGATGTTTTGCCACAGCACCTATACTCAGTCAACCCGATGTTTCTCAATCTTTCATCGTAGAATTTGATGTGTCGGAGGTGGGGGTTGGGGCTGTGTTGTCTCAAGGTCTGTCCCCTGGTAAATGGCGTCCATGCAGTTTCTTTTCCAAAAAATTGTCTTCCGCCGAGAGATATTATGACATGGGTAATTAAGAGCTTTTGGCGATTAAATTGGCTTTTGAAGAATGGCAACATTGGTTGGAGAGGGCAGTCCATCCTATTACTGTTATCACGGACCATAAGGCCATACCTGTCATATCTTTATTCTGCTAAACGTCTCAACCCTAGGCAGGCTAGATTGTCTCGTTTTTTTCTAGGTTCAATTTTGTTGTTACTTTCCATCCAGGGGTAAAAAACATCACGGCTAATGCTTTATCTCGGAACTTCCATGGTGGTGGTGACCATGAGAACCCTGCCCCTATTTTTCAGAAGGGGGTAGTCATTTTGGCTTTGTACCCTGACCAGGAAGGAGAGGTGTTAGAGGCTCAGGGGGACGCCCCTCTGCCTCCTGCCCTTCGTGTAGGTTATTTATACCATCTAATCTGCGCCATAAAGTAATTAGGAAACATCACAACTCTGTGCTTGCTGGTCATCCAGGTGGTAAGGCAGCTGTGGACCTCCTTTCTCGTCATTTTTGGTGCCCAGGGTTGCATCAGGATGTGGTTGAACATGTGCCTGCTTGCAGTATTTGCGCACATTCTAAAATCACATACCTGTCTGTCTGGTCCTCTTCTGCTGCTGCCTATTCCTAGCAGACCATGGACATACTCTCCCATGGATTTTATTACTGACCTGCCGGTATCTGCAGGCAAGACTGTGGTTCTGGTGGTTGTAGATAGGTTCAGTAAGATGTTTCATTTCATTGCATTACCGGCACTTCCTAATGCCAAGACTCTTGCTCAGGTATTCATTAATGAGATCGTGAAGCTTCACGGGGTTACTTCCGATGTGGTGTCAGATCGGGTCAGCTTGTTTCTAAATTCTTGAAAGCTTTTTGTACTCGGCTGGGGGTGCAATTTTCTTTTTCTTCTTCTATCCTCAGTCAAAAGGACAGACCGAGAGCATTAATCAGAATTTGGAGACTTACCTCAGGTGTTTTGTCTCCGAGAGCCAGGAGGATTGAGCAGCTTACTTACCGTTGGCGGAGTTTGCTATTAGTAATCATCGCCAAGAGTCTACTGGCAGGTCTCTTTTCTTTGATGCATACGGTTTTCATCCACAGTTTGGTAACTTAAGTGGGGGAGGGGCTTCTGGAGTTCCTGAGGAGGAACATTTTGCTTAATCGCTCTCTTCTGTGTGGCGGGGGGTTCAGAGTAATTTGAAGATCATGAGAGACAGATACAAACATATGGCTGACAGGAAACGCTCACCAGGTCCGGACCTAAGTGTGAATGACTTTGTGTGGTTGTCTACCAGGAATATCAAGGTTAAGCTTCCTTCCTGGAAGCTGGGACCTAGATTTATTGGTCCCTATAAAATAACCGCCGTCATTAACCCATCAACGTTTTGTCCTGAGTTACCTCAGGCTCTTAGGATCCACAATGTGTTTCACAGGTCTCTGCTCAAGAAGTATGTGGTACCTCTTGAGTTCTCCCCCTGCCGCCGCACCCAACGATGGTTCATGGCAATTTGGAATTCCAAATTATGAAGATTGTGGATTCTCGTCTTCAACGTCGTTCCCTTCAGTACTTGGTGCACTGGAGGAGTAATGGTCCAGAAGAAAGGATGTGGGTTTCAGCATTGGAGGTGAATGCCCTTAGGTTGGTTCGTTCTTTCCATGCCTCTCATCCAGAGAAACCTGGTACTGAGTGTCCGGAGGCCACTCGTTGAAGGGGGGGTACTGTCACGGGTGTGTCAGGTATGACAGACAGTCATTCTGGATCCGGCTGTAGAAGGTCGCTGTGCTTGGCCTTGCAGACACCTTCTTGATCCTTTTCATCATCCCTCCCTCATTAGGACACAGCGATACTCTCCCCCTTCTGCTGCTAATTAACACACCCTTGCTGGATCTTTAAATACACTCAGTTTCTCCAGAGAGTTGCTGGTAATAGAGTTAATTCCTCTGTTCAGGTCTGGAATTCTAGAAGTCGGCTAGATTCTTCTTGGAGTTCCTTTGTGAATTGTAGTCGTGATCTCTCTGGTGTCTTCTCAAACCTCACTGTATCCCCTTGTCTGTTTCCCTGGTTTGTCTTTAGTTGCAGTGGGGATGACTAGTGCTCACCTCTCCCGCTTCCTACCTACGGCCTAGCTCTAGGGTCAGCCAGGGCTAAGGTATCCTGCTCGGCGATAGGTGCAGAACCTATTTAGGGACGATAGGGGAGTCAAGATGTTGTTAGATATGCTTAGGGGTCTCCACTCCCACTTTCCCTAGTTGCTGGGCTTCGCCACATTTCCCGTCGTCGTACGCTGGGTTCTTCCCAACCCTATCATGACACCTACATTCCTCGATACAGTATAATGCAGACTCCATATAGTACATACAGTATAATACCCAGCATATAGTCCTTGATAGAGTATAATGCCGCCCCACAGAGTACAATGCCGCCCCACAGAGTATAATGCCGCCCCCATAGAGTATAATGCAGCCCCCATAGTCTAATGCAGACCCCATGTAATATAATGCAACCCCCATAGAGTATAATGTAGCCACCATAGAGTATAATTCAGCCCCATCAAGTATAATGCAGCTGTTAGAATTATCCTGTTAGGTTTTTTCTAGTTTGCTGGTCACATGACCATTTTTGCCTATTTAATCCAGCTCCGCCCTCCTGGCCTTGCTGTTACCGTTCTCTGTTAGTTGTGCTAGGTCTTCGGACCTCTATGTTCTTTGTTGTGTGTTTGTCTTTGACTGCTACAATTTCTGCTAGGAGGTGTCCAACGTTATCCCAGTCCCTAGTTCTTGTAGGGATCCCTCCCTTGCATCTATAGGTCTTCGTACAGACTAGCTGAGGACTTTAGCGGGTCTGATCGCAGGATCAGGTTCCCCGTTACATCGAAGGGATCCAGTTTAGTTCAATTGTAGGGACAGATCTCCTGTCTTTCCTTAGTGCTTGTAGCAGATCATAACAGTAAGTCCAGCCCAAAAAATTTCTCTAAGGAAACACCTCCAGTTTCCATCATGGTCTCGGTTCAAAATTTGGCTCAACGCTTGCAGGGACTCTCTCTGGAGGTGGCCGAGCTCCAACAACACGTGAGTAGCTGTTCTGGAGCACATTCGGTAGAGCCAAAGGTACGTCTGCCTGATCTATTTTTTGGTGAACAACAAGATTTTTTTTCTTTTAAAAATGCTTGTTTATTGTATTTTCGTTTAAGACCCGGATCCTCTGGAGATGAATCACAGCGCATAGGGTTCATAATGTCACTTTTGCGCAAGGATCCTCAGGGATGGGCTTTTTCTCTCCAACCTAGTGATCCGTGCTTTAGATCAGTGGATAGTTTTTTTTCTGCTTTGGGTTTGTTGTACGATGATCCTGATCGTGTCTCATCTGCTGAGTCTGAATTGAGACGTTTGAGGCAGGGATCAGGTAATGTGGAAAAGTATTGCTCTCACTTCCGTCGGTGGTCTGCCCAGGTGGGGTGGAACGATTCAGCTTTGAAAAGTTTGTTTCTTGCGGGGCTAGGTGAAAGGGTTAAAGATTTGCTGATTGCTTATCCCACACCTGGAAACTTGCAGGAGGCTATGCAATTAGCTATACGGGTGGACAGGAGACTGCGTGCAAGGGTTAATGAGAGCAAATCCTCTGCTATGTCAGCTCCGAGTCTTGAGAGGGTCTGTGCTGACAAAGGAGAGCCGATGGAGATTGGGGCGATGACACCCCGCTCTCAGGAAAAAGACCACAGGCTTTCTGAAGGTTTGTGCTTCTATTGCGGAAATTCTGGTCATTTTATTAAGAACTGTGTGCTTCGTATGAACAAAGAAAAAAAAATGGTCAGTTATGCACGTATTGCCTGTTTACATACAAAGGGTGTATTCCTATCTGCTACTACCACTGCTCAGGAAGAATTAATTGAATTTCGGGTATTTGTGGATTGTGGTTCTACTCTGAATGTGATTGATGGGGGATTCTTGGAAAAATTTACATTAAAACCTAAACCTTTGTCATCCCCTATTGCTGTGGTTTCTGTTGATGGCTCTCCCTTGAAGAGTGTTACTCACAAGGTCTGTGAGTTTCCCCTCACTATTAATGGTGTTCATCAAGAGAATTTGGATTTGGTAGTATTGAATAATTTGCCTTCTCCAGTAATATTGGGGTTGCCCTGGTTAAAATTGCATAATCCTGTACTGGATTGGTCTACCAATGAAATTAAGTCCTGGAGCCCTAAATGTTATGACAAGTGTTGTAACGGACGTATTGCTGCGGTGGAAAAAGGGGAATTACCTGTACCTATTCAGGATTTTTGGAGAGTTTTTTCTGAGGAGGAGTCACAAATTTTGCCTCCCCATAGAGACTATGATTGTACCATTGAATTTGTCCCTGGAGCGACTCTTCCTAAAAGTCGTTTATTTAATCTTACTATTCCTGAGAGAAAGGCTTTGGAGGAATACATACAGACAAGCTTGGCCGCCGGTCACATTAGGCCTTCCAAGTCTCCTGTGGCTGTTGGATTTTTTTTTGTTAAAAAAAAAGATGGCGGTTTTACGTCCTTGTCTGGACTTTCGTGAGATTAATAAAATTACTGTACGCAATCCTTACCCACTGCCATTGATTCCTGATTTGCTTAACCAGTTAGTGGGGGCCAAGTGGTTCTCTAAAATTGATCTCCGGGGGGCATACAATTTGTTGCGCATGAAGGAGGGTGATGAATGGAAGACTGCTTTTAACACTCCTGTGGGTCATTTTGAGAATCTGGTTATGTCTTTTGGTCTTACCAATGCTCCAGCATTTTTTCAGAATCTTATTAATGACATCCTTAGACCTTTGATCGGCAAAAATGTGGTTGTGTATTTGGATGACATTCTGATTTATTCGCCTGATCTGGAGTCTCATTGGCGGATGTTCTTTGTTGTGTGTTTGTCTTTGACTGCTACAATTTCTGCTAGGAGGTGTCCAACGTTATCCCAGTCCCTAGTTCTTGTAGGGATCCCTCCCTTGCATCTATAGGTCTTCGTACAGACTAGCCGAGGACTTTAGCGGGTCTGATCGCAGGATCAGGTTCCCCGTTACATTGTAGGGATCCAGTTTAGTTCAATTGTAGGGACAGATCTCCTGTCTTTCCTTAGTGCTTGTAGCAGATCATAACAGTAGCCCCCATAAAGTATAATGCACCCCACATAGAGTATAATGTAGCTCCATATAAAGTAATGCAGCTCCCATATAGTATAATGCAGCCACCCCATAGAGTATAATGTAGCCCCATATAGTATAATGCAGCCCCCATACAATATAATGCGGCCCCCATAGAGTATAATGCAGCCTCACAAAATATAATGGAGCTCCATATAATATAATACAGCCCCCATAGAATATAATGCAGCCCCATAGAGTATAATGTAGCCCCATACAGTATAATGTAGCCTCATATAGTATAATGTAGCCCCCATATAATATAATGCAGCCCCATAGAGTATAATGCAGCCCCCATACAATATAATGCAGCCCCCATAGAGTATAATGCAGCCCACATAGACTACAATGCAGCCCCAATATAGTATAATGCAGTCCACATAGAGTATAATGTAGCCCCATATAGTATAATGCAGCCCCGATACAGTATAATGCAGCCCCCATAGAGTATAATGCAGTCTCACAAAATATAATGGAGCTCCATATAATATAATACAGCCCCCATAGAGTATAATGCAGCTCCATAGAGTATAATGTAGCCCCATACAGTATAATGTAGCCTCATATAGTATAATGTAGCCCCCATATAATATAATGCCACCCTATAGAGTATAATGCAGCCCCCCATAGAGTATAATGCAATCCCATATAACATAATGTAACCCCCATTTAATATAATGCAGCCCAGATAGAGTATAATGCAGTCTCATATAATGTAGCCCCCATATAATAAAATGCAACCCCATCGAATATAATATAGCCCCCATATAGTTTAATGTAGCCCCCATACAATATAATGCAGCCCCATATAATATAATGTAGCCTACATATACTATAATGCAGCCCCCATACAGTGTAATATAGCCCCCATACAGTATAATACAGCCCCACATAGTATAATGTAGCCCCATACAGTATAATCAGCCCCATATAGTATAATAAAGCCCCCATACAGTACAATGTAGCCTCATATAGTATAATGTAGCCCCCATACAATGTAATGCAGCCCCATATAGTATAATATAGCCCCATACAGTATAATGCAGCCCCATATAGTATAATGTAGCCCGCATACAGTATAATGTAGCCCCCAAAGAGTATAATGCAGCCACCATAGAGTATAATGTAGCCCCCATACAGTATAATGCAGCCCCATATAGTATAATGTAGCCCCCATACAGTATAATGCAGCCCCATATTGTATAATGTAGCCCCCATACAGTATAATGTAGCCCCCAAAGAGTATAATGCAGCCACCATAGAGTATAATGTAGCCCCTATATAGTATAATGTAGCCCCCATAGACCTTCAGCATTATGGCCACCATGTACTCACTGATTTAAAAAATAAATAAATACAATACTTACCTCTCCTCATTCCCCCGGTCTCTGCAGCGCGTCTCAGCCACTCCGCTGCCCAGCGTGTGATGAAGTGACGTCATTGCGCCGCTGCGTCAGAGGCATAGGGGGAATGATGGGAGAGGGAGCACAACATAACGCTCTCTCCTCCATCATTGTTTTCAACTGTATCGGCATCTATGATGCTGCTACAGCTAAATGCGCTTTGTTGGTGGGGGGCGGCGCCGGGCCCCCCTGACTCACGGGCCCCATAGCGGCCGCGTGGTGTGCTGCTATCAGCGGCATGCCACTGACTGGGGGCACCTGGGAGAGTGGGGGCACTTGGTAAATGCCAATTCTGTCTGCCCCTAACGCCGCCCCTGATAGCAGGTATCTGTCACTCTTTAGTTTGGCTCCTGTAAATTTAATTTCTGTACTGCTGTCCATTTTCCTTCTATCCATTATATGTACAGTACAGACCAAAAGTTTGGACACACCTGATTTAAAGATTTTTCTGTATTTTCATGACTATGAAAATTGTACATTCACACTGAAGGCATCAAAACTATGAATTAACACATGTGGAATTATATATTTAACAAAAAAGTGTGAAACAATAGAAAATATGTCTTATATTCTAGGTTCTTCAAAGTAGCCACCTTTTGCTTTGATGACTGCTTTGCACACTCTTGGCATTCTCTTGATGAGCTTCAAGAGGTAGTCACCGGAAATGGTCTTCCAACAATCTTGAAGGAGTTCCCAGAGATGCTTAGCACTTGTTGGCCCTTTTGCCTTCACTCTGCGATCCAGCTCACCCCAAACCATCTCGATTGGGTTCAGGTCTGGTGACTGTGGAGGCCAGGTCATCTGGCGTAGCACCCCATCACTCTCCCTCTTGGTCAAATAGCCCTCACACAGCCTGGAGGTGTGTTTGGGGTCATTGTCCTGTTGAAAAATAAATGATGGTCCAACTAAATGCAAACCGGATGGAATAGCATGCCGCTGCAAGATGCTGTGGTAGCCATGCTGGTTCAGTATGCCTTTAATTTTGAATAAATCCCCAACAGTGTCATCAGTAAAGCACCCCCACACCATCACACCTCCTCCTCCATGCTTCACGGTTGGGAACCAGGCATGTAGAGTCCATCCATTCACCTTTTCTGCGTCGCACAAAGACACGGTGGTTGGAACCAAAGATCTCAAATTTGGACTCATCAGACCAAAGCACAGATTTCCACTGGTCTAATGTCCATTCCTTGTGTTCTTTAGACCAAACAAGTCTCTTCTGCTTGTTGCCTGTCCTTAGCAGTGGTTTCCTAGCAGCTATTTTACCATGAAGGCCTGCTGCACAAAGTCTCCTCTTAACAGTTGTTGGTGTGCTGCTGCTAGAACTCTGTGTGGCATTGACCTCGTCTCTAATCTGAGCTGCTGTTATCCTGCGATTTCTGAGGCTGGTGACTCGGATAAACTTATCCTCAGAAGCAGAGGTGACTCTTGGTCTTCCTTTCCTGGGGCGGTCCTCATGTGAGCCAGTGTCTTTGTAGCGCTTGATGGTTTTTGCAACTGCACTTGGGGACACTTTCAAAGTTTGCCCTATTTTTCAGACTGACTGACCTTCATTTCTTAAAGTAATAATGGCCACTCATTTTTCTTTACTTAGCTGCTTTTGTCTTGCCATAATACAAATTCTAACAGTCTATTCAGTAGGACTATCAGCTGTGTATCCACCTGACTTCTGCACAACACAACTGATGGTCCCAACCCCATTTATAAGGCAAGAAATACCACTTATTAAACCTGACAGGGCACACCTGTGAAGTGAAAACCATTTCTGGTGACTACCTCTTGAAGCTCATCAAGAGAATGCCAAGAGTGTGCTAAGCAGTTGTAGCGTCGGCGTCCCTGCCTCCTGCTAGGCAGGGACGCTGTTCCCCTCACCTCTCCACTCCGTGCCCGGCGTCCTCCTCCCGCTCTGCTGGCAGCGCGCGCTGCTTCCCGGCCACTGTGCTTAGGGCGCGCGCGCTCCCCCTCTCTTAAAGGGGCCGCGCGCGCCGTCCTAAGGAGTCCCCGGCCAATGGCCGGAGGACCTCACCATATATAAGGCACATCCTCCAAAATGGAGGTGCCCGAGCAATGTTGTTGCAAAGCCTTCACTCTGCTTCAGCCCTCAGGTCCCGTTACCAGTTACCTGCCAGTCACCTGTCAGATTCCTGCTTGATACCTGCCTGATATCCGTTTACCTGCTTGCAAGCCTGTGGTCCGACGGTCTGCCTTCCGACACCTGTCAGTCTGTCTATGGACCAGCCTACCCGCTCACCTGGGAGCGCTCACCTGCTACCTGCCTGCTAGCCTACCTGGAGGCTCCGCCGTCACTTGCCGTGACCACCTGCCTGTCCAGAGACTCTTGCCTGCTCACCTGGGAGCGCTCACCTGCTACCTGCCTGCTAGCCTACATAGAGGCTCCGCCGTCACTTGCCGTGATCACCTGCCTGTCCAGAGACTCTTGCCTGCTCACCTGGGAGCACTCACCTGCTACCTGCCTGCTAGCCTACCTGGAGGCTCTGCCGTCACTTGCCGTGACCACCTGCCTGTCCAAAGACTCTCGCCCGCTCACCTGGGAGCGCTCACCAGCCACCTGCCTGCTGTCCTTCTACCCAGAGACTGTCCCTGTCACTTGCCGTGAGTACCCGTCCTTCTACCCAGAGACTGTCCCTGTCACTTGCCGTGACTACCTGCCCTTCTACCCAGAGACTGTCCCTGTCACTTGCCGCGACTATCTGCCCTTCTACCCAGAGACTGTCCCTGTCACTTGCCGTGACTACCTGCCCGTCTTCCCTGGGAGCCACCCGCTTCCTTACAAGGACCGCCCCCTTGTATAGTTGCTCAGAGGTTCCGCCTCCCAGACCCGTTACAGCAGTCATCAAAGCAAAAGGTGGCTACTTTGAAGAACCTAGAATATAACACATATTTTCAGTTGTTTCACACTTTTTTGTTAAGTATATAATTCCACATGTGTTAATTCATAGTTTTGATGCCTTCAGTGTGAATGTACAATTTTCATAGTCATGAAAATACAGAAAAATCTTTAAATGACAAGGTGTGTCCAAACTTTTGGTCTGTACTGTATATAGTGAGTTTCTTACTTGTACGCAGGAGATGAGAACCTTTGGAAAATTAATGGAGAATGGTGAATACATACACTATGTTCTCAGCATCCTCAAAACATTACACCTACAAGAGCTTTTATGACATTCCATTCTCAATCCATAGACATTACTATGGAGTTGGGTCTCCCTTTGCAGCTAATACAGATGTGACTCAAAGCTTTCCACAAGATTTTGGAGAGGATTGTGGGAATTTTTGTCCATTCATTCAGGGGAACATTTGTGCGGCCAGACACTGATGTTGGAGAAGAGAATCTGGCTCACGCTCTCTGTTCTAGTTCCTACCAAAGGTATTCAATGGGGTTGAGGACAGGGCTTTATGCAGACCAGTCAAGTTCTTTCACACTAGACTCAACCAATCACGCATATATGGACCTTGCATTGTGTACTAAAGCATAGTCATGCTGGAAGAGAAAAGAGCCTTCCCTAAAATCTTCCAGCAAAGTTGGAATGCTTGTTATGTTGAAGTTTTGAGATTCCCCTTCACCAGAACTAGTTTGAAAGGCCAACCCCTGAAAAATCATACCATAGCAGTATCCTGCCTTGATCAAACTTTACAGTTGATACAATGAAGTCTGATAGGTATGCTCTCATAGCAGTCGCCAAAACCAGATTCATCCAACTGACAGATAGAAAAGAATGATTTGTCACTCCACAGAACACATTTCCACTGCTGCAGAGACCAGTGGTTGACTGCTTTACACCTCTCCTTTTCACCCTTGGCATTGTACTTGGTGATGTAAGGCTGACTTCCAGTTGCTCTGGCATGGAAATCCATACCATTATTCTCCCGGTGAACAGCTTTTATGCTAACGTTAATGCCATAGGAGGTTTGGAAGCCTGCAGTGCATTGTTAACATTTATGCACCTCAGCACTCAGCAATCACGCTCTGAACCTTTACATGGCCTGTGGACTTTGTGGCTGAGTTGCCGTGGTTCATAAAGGCTTTCTCTTTTCAATAATAACACACACAGTTGATTGAGGAGAATTTGTGAGGGAACAAATTTCAAACTGACTTGTTACAACATTGCCATCCTATTTCAGTACTACTATATGTAACGGGTCCGGGAGGCGGAACCTCTGAGCTACTATACAAGGGGGCGGCCCTTGTAAGGGAGCGGGTGGCAGTCTCTGGGTGAACGGACAGGGAGTTACGGCAAGTGATCAGGGCAGTCTCTGGGTAAGGGGTAGGTACGACCTGTGATGGCAGAGCCTCCGGGTAGGCTAGCAGGCAGATGGTAGATGTGTGCTCCCAGGTGAGCAAGCGAGAGTCTCTGGAATAGCAGGTGGTCACGGCACGTGACAGCGGAACCTCCGGGCTGGCAGGCAGGTAGGTAACGGAGAAACGCTCCCAGGTGAGCGGGCAAGAGTCTCTGGAATAGCTGGTGGTCACCGCACGTGACAACGGGACCTCCGGGCTGGCAAGCAGGCAGGTAACGGAGATGCGCTCCCAGGTGAGCGGGCAAGAGTCTCTGAGATAGCTGGTGGTCACAGCACGTGACAACGGAGCCTCCGGGCTGGCAAGCAGGCAGATAACGGAGAAGCGCTCCCAGGTGAGCGGGCAAGCTGGTCCATAGACAGACTGACCGGAGTAGTAAGGCAGACCGTCGGACCTCAGGCAAGCAGGCAGGTAGCTGATATGCGCTCCCAGGTGAGCGGGCAGGCTGGTCCTTTAGACAGACTGACAGGAGTAGTAAGGCAGACCGTCGGACCTCAGGCTGGCAGACAGGTAACAAGTATTCAGGCAGGAATCAAGCAGGTAACTAGCAGGAAACTGGCAGGAAACTGGCAGGTAACTGGCAGGTAACTGGCAACGGGACCTGAGGGCTGAAGCACAGGTGAGACACAGGTGCAAACAACATTGCTCGGGCACCTCCATTTTGGAGGAGGTGCCTTAAATATGATGAAGTCCTCCGGCCATTGGCCGGGGACTCCTTAGGACGGCGCGCGCGGCCCCTTTAAGAGGAGGGGAGCGCGCGCGCGCGCGCCCTAAGCACAGGGGCCGGGAAGGAGCGCGCGCTGAGAGCAGAGCGAGAGGAGGACGCCGGGAAGGAGCGCGCGCTGACAGCAGAGCGGGGAGAGGACGCCGGGCACGGAGAAGAGCGGTGAGGGGAGCAGCGTCCCTGCCTAGCAGAGGGCAGGGACGCCAGCGCTACAGTACCCCCCCCTTTAGGCCCCCCCTTTTTTAGGCCAGACAGAAATTTAGCTAGGATGAGAGGGGCATGGATGTTCTCCCGGGGCTCCCACGTTCTCTCCTCAGGACCAAACCCCTTCCAATCTACCAGAAAAAAGGTCTTTCCTCTTACCCTTTTGGTGGCAAGAATGTTCTCTACCTCAAACTCGTCCTCAGCAGAAACCGGAGCAGGAGGCGTACCTGTAGACTTGGAAAAAGAGTTAAGCACCACAGGTTTGAGGAGAGACACATGGAAGGAGTTAGGGATCCGTAAGTTGGCCGGGAGTTTCAATTTATAGGCCACCGGGTTGATCTGACTGATGACCTCCAGTGGGCCGATGAACCGAGGCCCTAACTTATAGGAAGGGATCTTGAGCCGGACATATTTGGACGAGAGCCAGACTTTATCCCCAGGGCGGAATTGAGGAGGGTCCAGACGTTTTTTGTCAGCGTGTCTTTTCATACGCTCGGATGACAGAAGGAGTGCGGACCGGGTACTCTCCCATATGGAGGAAAATTTGTTAACAAGAGATTCCGCAGCCGGATTGTCCGCCGAGGTGGAGACGGGAAACGGGATCCGAGGATGCTGACCGTAGACTACAAAAAACGGGGATTTGGAGGAAGACTCGCTCTCGTGATTGTTGTACGAGAATTCGGCCCATGGCAGGAGATCCACCCAGTCAGAATGGTGGACATTAACGAAGTGCCGAAGGTAACTGGTCAGGTTCTGATTGATCCGCTCCACTTGACCATTAGACTGTGGGTGGTAAGCGGAGGAGAAGTCCAGGGTGACGTCCAGCAATTTACAAGTGGCTCTCCAGAAACGGGAAGTGAACTGTACCCCACGATCCGACACGATGTGACGGGGCAGGCCATGAAGACGGAAGATGTGGCGGATAAAGTCTTTAGCCAGCTCGGGTGCAGACGGAAGACCTGGCAGTGGAATGAAGTGAGCCATCTTGGAGAAGCGGTCAGCGACCACCCAAATGACCGTACAACCGGCAGAGACGGGTAGATCAGTAATGAAGTCCATCGCTATATGCTGCCAGGGGGCAGCAGGTACTGGCAGAGGTAGGAGGCGGCCGGCCGGCAGGTGTCTCGGAACTTTGTTGCGGGCGCAGGACACACAGGCAGAAACAAAGTCTATTACATCCTTGTGCAGGTTAGGCCACCAGTAGTGCCGGGTAATAAGCTGGAGGGTCTTTTTCTGACCGGCGTGGCCAGCTAGTTTAGAAGAATGACCCCAGTGTAGGATCTTCTCCCGATCAGGTACTGGTACGAACGTCTTACCAGGAGGAAGACGATTTAGACTCACGGGAGCCACCTGCATTACTCTGGCGGGATCGATGATATGTTTCGGATCCTCCTCGAGATCAGACACCAGAAAGGACCGAGACAAGGCGTCCGCCTTGACGTTTTTGTCAGCCGGGCGAAAATGAAGGACAAAATCAAAACGAGCAAAAAACAAGGACCACCGGGCTTGGCGCGGGTTAAGTCTCTGGGCATGCTGGAGGTAAGCCAAGTTCTTGTGGTCAGTGTAAATTATTACCGGGTGAAGAGCCCCCTCGAGCAGGTAACGCCACTCCTCCAATGCCAGTTTGATGGCCAATAACTCTCGGTCTCCTATGGAATAGTTGCGCTCAGAGGAGGAGAAGAGTTTAGAGAAGAAGCCACAAGTTACCATCCTCCCGGAAGATGATTTTTGAGTAAGTACCGCTCCGGCTCCAGAGGAGGAGGCGTCAACTTCCAGGAAGAACTGTTTGTTGCCATCTGGGCGATGCAGAACCGGGGCGGAAGAGAAGGCCTGTTTAAGGGAAAGAAAGGCCTCCTCTGCTTCGGGTGGCCACTCTTTGGGATTAGTACCTTTACGGGTGAGCGCAGAAATTGGGGCCGTCCGGGAAGAGAAGTGTGGTATGAAGAGGCGGTAGTAGTTGGCGAAGCCCAGGAATCGCTGAATGGCCTTCAACCCCTCCGGTCGGGGCCATTTCTCGATGGCAGACAGTTTCTCAGGATCCATTTGTAGGCCGGTCTGAGAGATAATGTAGCCCAGAAACGGAAGCGAGGTCTGCTCAAAGAGGCACTTCTCAAATTTAGCGTAGAGATGGTTCTGCCTTAGCCTGAGCAGGACCTGACGAACGTCCCTCCGGTGAGTCTGGAGATCCGGAGAGAAGACCAAGATGTCGTCCAGGTACACCACTACGCAGGAGTAGAGAAGGTCCCGGAAGATGTCATTGACCAACTCTTGAAAGACGGCAGGAGCGTTACAGAGACCAAAGGGCATTACCAAGTATTCATAGTGGCCGTCCCGGGTGTTGAATGCCGTCTTCCATTCATCCCCCTGACGAATACGAACCAGGTTGTACGCCCCACGAAGGTCCAGTTTGGTGAAGATCCTAGCCCCCCTCAGGCGATCAAATAATTCTGGAATGAGCGGAAGGGGGTACTTATTCTTCACCGTGATCAGGTTTAGGCCTCTATAGTCTATACAGGGACGGAGAGAGCCGTCCTTCTTTTTGACGAAAAAGAAGCCTGCTCCCGCCGGGGAGGTAGATTTCCGGATGAATCCTCTGGCCAGGTTCTCCTCAATATATTCGGACATTGACCGGGTCTCAGCAGCGGATAAAGGATAGATACGCCCACGGGGAGGAGTAGTACCGGGTAGCAGATCGATGGGACAGTCGTATGGTCTATGTGGTGGTAATGTCTCTGCCTCCTTTTTATTAAAGACATCTGCATAAGACCAATAAGGAATCGGAAGTCCAGGTAGATTAGCTGGGGTAGGAGAGGGACGGACGGGATGGACGGGAACCAGGCAGGTTTTATGACAGTCTTGTCCCCAGCGAAGGACCTCTCCGGTTTGCCAGTCTAGCACGGGTGCATGTCTCTGGAGCCAGGGCAGACCTAGCAAGAGGGCGTGAGAGAGTCCAGGTAGAACATGAAAGGAGATACTTTCAGAATGCAGCATTCCCACCTGCAGGGTAATGGATTCGGTGATGAGTTGAATGGGGCGAGGTAAGAGGCCCCCATCCACGGCAGCGACAGACAAGGGTACAGCCAGAGGTTTGGTGGGGATGCGGTATTTCTCAACCAGGGACTGTGAAATAAGGTTCCCGGCTGCTCCAGAGTCAAGTAGGGCTAGTTCGAAATAACGGTTCTCCCCGTAGATGATCGAAACTGACAACAGCAGGGATGGAGAGGATTTATTTTTGTCTAGGTGGACCTCTCTGAGCGAACCTAGACACAGGCGTTTCCCGACCTCTCCGGGCAGGCACGGATCCGGTGCTCCTTACTGCCACAGTAGAAGCAGCTCCCCTCGGCACGGCGTGAGTCCTGACGGGTTTTGACCATCTTGGTCTGGTCGACCTGCATAGGCTCAGGAGAGTGTACCTGGGGAGAGATGGAGGGAATGACGGGTTTCTGGAAAGTAGGAGCTAAACGTGGAATCCTTCTCTCACGGGTGACCTCTTTGGCACGCTCCTGGAACCGTAGGTCAATCCGGGTGGCAAGGGTTATTAGATCATCGAGAGAGGTAGGAATGTCCCGACCAGCAAGTTCATCTTTAATACGACCGGACAGACCCTCCCAGAAGACGGATACCAGAGCGTCGTTATCCCAGGCCAGCTCCGAGGCAAGGGTGCGGAACCGTATGGCATATTGGCCCACGGTGAGACCCTCCTGACGGAGGCGTAGCAGAGAGGATGCGGATGAGGTCTTCCGTCCGGGTTCGTCGAAGACTTTCCGGAAAGCCGAGAGAAAAGCAGGCAAGTTGGACACCAGGGGGTCTCCTCTCTCCCATAGAGGATTTAGCCAGGCCAGGGCCTCCCCGGTGAGATGGGACATAATAAAGGCAATTTTGGCCCGGTCGGAATTAAACTGATGGGACAAAAGTTCAAAGTGCAGGGTGCACTGATTTATGAAGCCCCGAGCCTGGACGGGGTCGCCTCCGAAGCGAGGAGGTGCAGAAAGCCGGGGTCCGGGGTAGGATACCATAGTATTAGTGGGCAGCGGAGCTGCCGGATTGCAAGATATGGCACTGGCGGAGGTTGTTGGTGGGTCTGACAGAGTGTTCAGGCGAGTATTAACATTCCGCAGGTGACCCAGGATGGCCTCCTGTTGGGACCTCTGACGGGACAGTTCAAGACAGAGGTCCGAGAGCGAGGGAGCTTGGGTGCCACCGGGTTCCATGGCCCGAGCAAACTGTAACGGGTCCGGGAGGCGGAACCTCTGAGCTACTATACAAGGGGGCGGCCCTTGTAAGGGAGCGGGTGGCAGTCTCTGGGTGAACGGACAGGGAGTTACGGCAAGTGATCAGGGCAGTCTCTGGGTAAGGGGTAGGTACGACCTGTGATGGCAGAGCCTCCGGGTAGGCTAGCAGGCAGATGGTAGATGTGTGCTCCCAGGTGAGCAAGCGAGAGTCTCTGGAATAGCAGGTGGTCACGGCACGTGACAGCGGAACCTCCGGGCTGGCAGGCAGGTAGGTAACGGAGAAACGCTCCCAGGTGAGCGGGCAAGAGTCTCTGGAATAGCTGGTGGTCACCGCACGTGACAACGGGACCTCCGGGCTGGCAAGCAGGCAGGTAACGGAGATGCGCTCCCAGGTGAGCGGGCAAGAGTCTCTGAGATAGCTGGTGGTCACAGCACGTGACAACGGAGCCTCCGGGCTGGCAAGCAGGCAGATAACGGAGAAGCGCTCCCAGGTGAGCGGGCAAGCTGGTCCATAGACAGACTGACCGGAGTAGTAAGGCAGACCGTCGGACCTCAGGCAAGCAGGCAGGTAGCTGATATGCGCTCCCAGGTGAGCGGGCAGGCTGGTCCTTTAGACAGACTGACAGGAGTAGTAAGGCAGACCGTCGGACCTCAGGCTGGCAGACAGGTAACAAGTATTCAGGCAGGAATCAAGCAGGTAACTAGCAGGAAACTGGCAGGAAACTGGCAGGTAACTGGCAGGTAACTGGCAACGGGACCTGAGGGCTGAAGCACAGGTGAGACACAGGTGCAAACAACATTGCTCGGGCACCTCCATTTTGGAGGAGGTGCCTTAAATATGATGAAGTCCTCCGGCCATTGGCCGGGGACTCCTTAGGACGGCGCGCGCGGCCCCTTTAAGAGGAGGGGAGCGCGCGCGCGCGCGCCCTAAGCACAGGGGCCGGGAAGGAGCGCGCGCTGAGAGCAGAGCGAGAGGAGGACGCCGGGAAGGAGCGCGCGCTGACAGCAGAGCGGGGAGAGGACGCCGGGCACGGAGAAGAGCGGTGAGGGGAGCAGCGTCCCTGCCTAGCAGAGGGCAGGGACGCCAGCGCTACACTATAACATCCTTATCTTGCTCCTTACACTTCTTCTGTCGCTAGGCAGTATCCCACCCTCATTGAGACAACACGGGAGCAGTTCTGTTTAGCATTCTGGGACTTGTAGTATTTTTCAGGCAAGAATCTTGCTGGTTAATGACTTGTGTGGGGCTACAAACTATTTAAAGCCCTAGCTCCCTGTTTCTAGTTGCCGGTTACAGGTTTAACTGACTCTGGTTTACTTCTTTGCATAACTCTGCCATAGTTAGTTATTCCTGTCATTAACCTCAGCCTGTGTTTTGAAAATTTTATTCCTGATCCTGACTTCTTGATATTGACCCAGGCTTTCTGACTTTTTGCTGCCAGCCTGTTCTTCCGGCCAGCAGCCACACCATAGACTTAACCCAGGGGGCCCGGCATAAATCCAAAATAAATTAATAAAATAAATAAATAAATAAAACGGTGAAGGCAAGGGTTCATCTGGAACCTGCTAGACAGGGTGGCATGCATGGTCTTACCTTGGAGGCCCTTTTAAGAGTGGCCTGCCTTCGAATGAGAGTGCTGTCTTACAACTATATTTCTATTCAGTGAGCTCTTTAGAATGAAACATTTTCTACAAATACTTGTAAAGGCAGACTGCATGACTAGGTCCTTGATGTTATACACTGGTAAAAAGGGCACTGGACGAAAAATCTCATATTTATTTGTTTAGCATCTATCTATCTATGTATTTTCAGAACTCTCAGTAAAATGTGTCTATCACAAGTGGCAAGTCCTGTGTCTTTAGCTGCATGCACTTTTTATAGATAAATGTTTCTGGTAAAGACTAACTGCACTACACAACAGCACAATAAAGTATGAAAGATTTAACGTAAATAGTAAGCGACTGGACTAGCTGTGCAGTAGATGTATCATAAAATGGCATCCTGCAGCTCTAGAGGAAAAAATAAAAGCTTTCTATGGTAATAACCTACGGGTACAAAATATTGATTAGAAAAAATATTATCCTAATCAAAATATGTCTGTGAAAAAATAAAAGGCTGTTTAGCTTAATAAAGGTATGCTGCACAGAGGCAACGTTGCCTTCCTGAATGTGAAATGTATTGTATATTTTGATGGTATTGTTGAATTACAAGCAAAATGTCATTTTCTTAGAACACTTTGTATGTCCTGGTGTAAATCTCTATGATAGGTTTAAAGTGCTGTTTGAGTTCTCATATCATTTGAGTTATGAGATAGATATTATTTTAAAACATTTTTACAGAGATTTTACAATTTATCCATTGATATCAGGGATTTCAATGATTGCTGCCAATCAAATGCTCTTTAAACATTATTTCTTATTTCTAGGACTTTAGAACATAGATTTTTTAGGACTGATATTTTTGATTTGCACAGGTATATAGACATGGTGGTAACCAAAAAAAAAACAATTTTCTTTTGCTTGGATTTTGCAAAAATGTGCAGGTTTTCTTTTTAGTTATGCTGTCTTTTGTGGTAACTTTTCAAAAACTCCTGCTAAACCATGACATGTAGATATGGAAAATGTCCTTCATTTTAACTTGCACAGATGTTAAAATCAAACAATAAACTTATGTTCTGTTTACAGCTGCATCATGGTTTTCATCATAAACTGAGATCATGATGTTAGGATTAGAGATGAGCGTTGTTCTACTCGAACTGTTCGCCAATCTCAAATTCGAGCTGTTTTGGGCGGTGTTCGAGCCGTTCGGCGAACACGAACAATTTGAGAAAAATTCGGCTGTTCGAGGTTATGTTCGATAACTGTTCGTGCACCAAAATCATAACTGGATTTTTTCTCAGTAATGATGAAAATTAATGTTAATACGCAGTTTGAGTGTACAGCGGGGCGGGGGGAGGGGCAGGGGATGGATCTCTGCAGGAACAATGAAGATCTCCATTTTTTTTTCTCTTTCCCGCATTTGCAGTGGGGAGGTGCAATCTGTCAGCCTATCAGCAGCGCACACACGGAGCGAAGTGCTTTTTTTCACACAAGCAAGTGCATGTGTCATTGGCAGTGTATGTCACATGTCCTTGCCCTATAAGACCCAGCCATTTTCCCCGTCGCCACCATTTTCTCACTGCTGCAGCTGCGTGTTAGACGGCACCGCTGTTGCTGTGTGCGCTATACCTTGTTAATTTCAAGCCAATTTTCGCACAAATCTACAGATAGCTTGGGAGTAGGGAATAGTTGTGATTGCAGTCCTTTTAAGGACTAGGTTACAGCATTTCCTACGACTTTTATCAGGCAGGTCTGTGCTCTTAAATAGATAGATTGTGGGAGTAAAGACTAATTGTAATTGGAGTCCTTTTCAGGACTAGGTTACATCAGTTCCTATCAGTTTTTGCCAGGCAGGTCTGTGCCAGTGCTGTGCAAGTTTTTTCACAGCATTTGGCTGAATCTAGCAAAGCTAATCCTTTTTGGCCTATTGCAGAGTGTGTTAGTCAGTGGAGTAGCCTATCTGTGTTGCAAGATATACCACCTGTGTATAGAATACCAATTTTTTTACTGCACCTAGTGAAGTAAAATCTTTTGGGCATAGCATCATTCTATTAGTCCATCTATACTGACCTCCATCAGGTTGCAAATTGAATATAATTTTTTTCTGCATCTAGCTCTGAAAAAATATTGGGCTTCTAGCTGTGTGTGGGACTTGTTCTATTAATCCATCTATACAGACCTCCATCAGGTTGCAAACTGAATATATTTTTTTCTGCATCTACCTCTGAAAAAATATTGGGCTTCTAGCTGTGTGTGGGACTTGTTGTATTAGTCCATCTATACTGACCTCCATCAGGTTGCAAACTGAATATATTTTTTTCTGCATCTAGCTCTGAAAAAATATTGGGCTTCTAGCTGTGTGTGGGACTTGTTCTATTAATCCATCTATACAGACCTCCATCAGGTTTCAAACTGAATATATTTTTTTCTGCATCTACCTCTGAAAAAATATTGGGCTTCTAGCTGTGTGTGGGACTTGTTCTATTAATCCATCTATACAGACCTCCATCAGGTTGCAAACTGAATATATTTTTTTCTGCATCTACCTCTGAAAAAATATTGGGCTTCTAGCTGTGTGTGGGACTTGTTCTATTAATCCATCTATACAGACCTCCATCAGGTTGCAAACTGAATATATTTTTTTCTGCATCTACCTCTGAAAAAATATTGGGCTTCTAGCTGTGTGTGGGACTTGTTCTATTAATCCATCTATACAGACCTCCATCAGGTTGCAAACTGAATATATTTTTTTCTGCATCTACCTCTGAAAAAATATTGGGCTTCTAGCTGTGTGTGGGACTTGTTCTATTAATCCATCTATACAGACCTCCATCAGGTTGCAAACTGAATATATTTTTTTCTGCATCTACCTCTGAAAAAATATTGGGCTTCTAGCTGTGTGTGGGACTTGTTGTATTAGTCCATCTATACTGACCTCCATCAGGTTGCAAACTGAATATATTTTTTTCTGCATCTACCTCTGAAAAAATATTGGGCTTCTAGCTGTGTGTGGGACTTGTTCTATTAATCCATCTATACAGACCTCCATCAGGTTGCAAATTGAATATAATTTTTTTCTGCATCTAACCCAGCCAATAGTTTTGGCCTAATACCACAGTTTGGCTACTCAGCTCTGCTCGGTTCCCATCCATTGTTTTTTTGTGCAAACAACTCCAGAGTTGTGAATTAGTTAACCACCAAAATGAGTGGAAAAAGGCCTGCTGCTGGTGGAAAGGGGAATAGGCGTGTTGGGAAGGGGAAAAAAGGTTGTGTCCGTGGGGTAGGTGTTAAAGCAACAGTAACATCTGCAGAAGAAAGACCATCTTCCAGCCAAACTAAAATGTCTACTTCTTTTAGCGGACAATGTGATAAGATCCCTTTCTTAAGGCCACGCCAATCGCTACAAATTCCAGATGAGGCACAAAAACAGCAGGTGCTTCAACGGATATCAAGTGCTCCTTTAAGTGGGCTCTCCTCCACATCAACTTCAACATCACAAATACTCCAGTCCTCAAAGGTGTCACCCCAATCACACTTGCTTCCTCACAGCTCCCAAATCTCCAGCTGCCCATCTGAGTATGAGGTAGAACAGATGGTTGAGTCTGCAGAGCTGTTTACTCATACTATAGCCTGGGAATCAGAGGTCGACTCCAGCGCTTCTGTGAATCCAGACGAGGAAATGATCTGCACTGATGCCCAGAATCTTTATGAGTCGGATCCAGGACCAGACGCAGAAGGTTCTGACCATAATGTAGACCCTCATTCCCAAACTGTATCTCCTGTTGGTGGAGACAATGAGGAAGACGATGATAAGACTCAAATACCTGATTGGAGCGACAACTTTAGTTTTTTGTCAGGGCAGGAACAGGTTGGCTCTGAGGACGACGGGTGTGATAATGTCACGCTGTCTCTGTATACTGGAGGTAGGGGGCCTAAGCTGACCCTAAGCTGGGGCCCTGACTAGTCCCTCAACCTGGAGGTACTGTTAAAGGTACAGAGGTCCAGGCCGCCAGCGTAACCCCTACCTCCTGAGGATCCCTGCACCTAAGTAATCTAGTCCTGAGAAGGACCACGATCACAACAAAAGGGGACAAGTAATAAAATGCCCACACACAGTACTTAGACGAACGAGACAGTACAAGGGAAAAACCAAAATCACCTTGCATACAACAACTACACAACTACAACAGAGGGAACACCAACGGGAAAGGAGATAAATGATAAAGCGAGGAAGGGAAAAAACACTCCAAATACACTTATCTCAGAAACTCCAAACACCACGATCCGCTCTGTTAGTCTGAATGAAATGCTTTCACCGACACTTCCCAAACAGACCAGCAGGCATTTGAAGGAGTCTCACTACAGCAGTATTGATTGCAGCTGGGCGAGGCTGGACCTCGTCTAGCACAGAGAGAGAGAGAATTAACTCCCTCACTGCCGAAAAACACAAAGCACCAACAAGTCAGCTGCGAGAAGTCAGGCTGTGTACTCGTGACGATCTTCGTGGCGACACACCCGTGACAGTACCCCCCCTTCTACGAGGGGCCTCCGGACCCTCAGGGCCAGGTTTATCCGGGTGAGTCGTGTGGAAGGCCCGAACTAATCGGTCTGCGTTAATATCCGACGCAGGAACCCACATCCTCTCCTCAGGACCATACCCTTTCCAATGAACCAGGTACTGAAGGGACCGGCGATTAAAGCGTGAATCGATGACCCTCGATACCTGGAACTCCAAGTTACCATTGACCACCACTGGAGGGGGAGGTAAAGGTGACGGTACCACCGGCGCCACATACCTCTTAAGCAACGATCTGTGGAACACGTTGTGAATTTTAAACGTAGGGGGGAGGTCAAGACGGAATGCCACCGGATTAATAATAGAACTGATTCTGTACGGCCCGATGAACCTGGGACCCAGTTTCCAGGAGGGAACCTTAAGTTTAATATTCCTGGTAGACAACCATACCCGATCGTTCACACTTAGGTCCGGACCAGACACTCTCCTCCTATCAGCCATACGTTTGTATCGGTTCCCCATAGTATTCAGATTCTTCAGCACCCCTCTCCATACTGAAGCGAGTGATGAGGAAAATCGTTCCTCCTCAGGAACCCCCGAAGAGCCCCCCCTACTGAAAGTACAAAACTGGGGGTGAAAACCATATGCCCCAAAAAACGGGGACTTACCAGTGGACTCGCTCCACCTATTATTAAGAGCAAACTCTGCCAGAGGTAAGAAAGAAGCCCAGTCCTCCTGGTTCTCTGACACAAAACACCGGAGATATGTCTCCAAGCTCTGGTTCATACGTTCCGTCTGACCATTGGTCTGAGGATGAAAAGCCGATGAGAATGACAAATGCATCCCCCGCCGTGCACAAAACGCCTTCCAGAACTTGGACACAAACTGAGACCCCCGATCAGACACCACCTCGGAGGGTACCCCGTGAAGCCTCACAATCTCCCCAATGAACACCTAGCTTGTCTGGGATTCAGACGTTTCGCGGACTCCAGATATAGCAGGTTCTTGTGATCGGTGATGACGGTGACCGGATGGACTGCCCCCTCCAAAAAATGGCACCACTCCTCAAAAGCTAACTTAATGGCCAAGAGTTCCCTATTGCCGACATCGTAATTCCTCTCAGCGGACGACAATTTTTTAGAGAAAAAGGCGCACGGATGCCACTTACCAGGGGACGAACCCTGTGACAATACTGCTCCCACCCATACCTCGGAAGCGTCTACCTCTACAATGAATGGCTGTGACGCATCAGGTTGAATGAGTATGGGTGCCGAGGCAAAACATTTTTTCAAGGAGGAGAATGCTTGACAAGCCTTGTCAGACCACCTAGAAAAATCCGTCCCCTTTTTAGTCATGTCTGTGAGAGGCTTAACCATGGACGAGAAATTACGAATGAACTTCCGGTAATAATTAGCAAACCCCAGGAAACGTTGTAGTGCCTTAAGATTCTCTGGCCGATCCCACTCAAGAACTGCCCGCACTTTCCCAGGGTCCATACGAAAACCGGACGCTGAAACCAGGAAGCCTAAAAACTGGAGTTCCTGTACGGCGAACACACACTTTTCCCATTTGGCATACAGTTTATTATCCCGCAAGATCTGTAACACCTGCCTAACGTGCTCCTGATGAGACACCAGATCCGGCGAGTAAATTAAGATATCATCCAGATATATGACAACAAACTGTCCCACCAGGCGGCGAAAAATGTCATTAACAAAGTGTTGGAACACCGCCGGGGCATTAGTCAGATCGAATGGCATGACAAGGTTCTCATAATGCCCCTCCGGAGTGTTAAACGCCGTCTTCCACTCATCCCCCTCCTTCATCCTAATCAGATTGTACGCCCCCCTGAGATCCAACTTAGAGAACCATTTGGCGCCCACGATCTGATTAAAGAGATCGGGAATAAGTGGGAGCGGATACGGATCTCGGACCGTAATCCGATTAAGTTCACGGAAATCCAGGCAAGGGCGTAGGCCTCCATCTTTCCTCTTAACAAAGAAGAACCCCGAAGCCACCGGTGAAGATGAAGGTCTAATATGCCCCTTAGCCAGACTTTCTGAAATATAATCCTTCATGGCCTGCCTCTCAGGACCAGAAAGGTTATACAACCTAGCTTTAGGTAACTTGGCCTCAGGGAGCAGTTTTACAGAACAGTCATACTCGCGATGAGGAGGTAGTTCCTGACACCCTTTCTCCGAGAATACATCCTCAAAGTCCGCCAGAAATGGAGGTAAGACCCAAGGAGTAACCGCACCGATGACCGTGTTCATGCAGTTTTTATTACAGAATTTACTCCATTGGCTTATCTCTCTGGTTTGCCAATTAATAACCGGGTTATGCTTAGCTAACCAAGGAAGGCCCAACACTATAGGAGTGGGAAGACCCTCCAACACGTAGCAAGACAACAGTTCTTTATGTATCGCCCCCACTTGAAGTTTTACGTCATGCACAGCTTGCAAAAAACTTCCCTGACCGAGAGGCCTGGCATCGATCGAGAATATGGGGATGGGTTTAGCCAACTCACTCAATCGCATACCTTGAACCCGGGCAAACCGAGCATCAACCAGATTAGCCCCGGCCCCACTATCCAGAAGAACAGATATCCTCTCAGTTCTCGTACCCACCACCACCTCCGCCGGTACGAGAAACTGAGACGAACCTAGGGACAAAATACCTACTCCCAGATTGCCGTCCACCACACAACCTGGGATCAACAGTTTTCCGACGACTCTTCACTCTGCAAGGGACGGGATGGACACCCCCCAATAAAATGTCCCTTTCTCCCGCAGAAGAAACACCTTCCTGTCTTATGGCGCACCACCGGTCCCCTCCCCCGAAATGATGTCCCTCCTAATTGCATAGGCTCCTCTGGACTGACCAGGGGAACCACCATATGAGGGGACCTTGTAGGAGGTGGAGTCATCACAGGGGGTAGAGTTATCCCGCACCTCTCCCGAAGCCGTCTGTCAACGCGAATAGCAAGGGCCATAGCGGCTTCCAGTGACGCGCGAGAGTCATACTGTGCCAACACATCCTGTAATTTGTCGGATAAACCATGACAAAACTGGCTCCTAAGAGCCGGGTCATTCCACTGGGTGTCCGTGGCCCACCTACGGAACTCCGAACAGAATTCCTCCGCCGGACGATCTCCCTGCTGGATCCTACGTAACTTAGACTCAGCAAGGGAGATCCGATCTGGGTCATCATATACGAGTCCCAGAGCAGCGAAAAACCTATCCACTGACTGGAGAGCCGGGGAGCCCGGGGGAAGAGAGAACGCCCAAGATTGTGGGTCCCCTTGTAGGAGCGAGATGACAATTCCCACCCTTTGTTCTTCACTCCCCGATGACCGAGGCCGCAGCCGAAAGTACAACTTGCATGCCTCCCGGAAAACAAAAAACTTGTCCCGCCCCCCAGTGAACCTGTCAGGGAGAGCTACTTTAGGTTCTGGTCCGGCTTGCTCCTGAGGATGCAAAACCTTGGACCTAACGTCCGCCAGCTCCATGGACAAACTCTGCAACTGCCGAGCTAGACCGGCTACTGAATCCATGGTAGCTGGAGAAAAACTAAGTGGGTCGGTGAAAATGTCACGCTGTCTCTGTATACTGGAGGTAGGGGGCCTAAACTGACCCTAAGCTGGGGCCCTGACTAGTCCCTCAACCTGGAGGTACTGTTAAAGGTACAGAGGTACAGGCCGCCAGCGTAACCCCTACCTCCTGAGGATCCCTGCACCTAAGTAATCTAGTCCTGAGAAGGACCCCGATCACAACAAAAGGGGACAAGTAATAAAATGCCCACACACAGTACTTAGACGAACGAGACAGTACAAGGGAAAAACCAAAACCACCTTGCATACAACAACTACACAACTACAACAGAGGGAACACCAACGGGAAAGGAGATAAATGATAAAGCGAGGAAGGGAAAAAACACTCCAAATACACTTATCTCAGAAACTCCAAACACCACGATCCGCTCTGTTAGTCTGAATGAAATGCTTTCACCGACACTTCCCAAACAGACCAGCAGGCATTTGAAGGAGTCTCACTACAGCAGTATTGATTGCAGCTGGGCGAGGCTGGACCTCGTCTAGCACAGAGAGAGAGAGAATTAACTCCCTCACTGCCGAAAAACACAAAGCACCAACAAGTCAGCTGCGAGAAGTCAGGCTGTGTACTCGTGACGATCTTCGTGGCGACACACCCGTGACAGATAACGCACAGGGCGATGATGATGAGGTTGGAGATCCCACTTACTGTCAACCCACAGTCAGCCAAGAGATGAGGTCAGCAGAGGAGGTGGAGGAAGATGCTAGTGACGACGAGGTCAGGTTGCACCTTCCTGGACAGAGACGTAGTACTGGAAGCACGTCAACAACTGCATCCTCAAACACAACTCTGCCTCTCACCACAAGTCGTGGTGGCTCTTCAGGTCGCATGGGTGCTAAGCCTTGCATAGCCTGGGCATTTTTTCAGATCGATAAAGATGACCCAACTCGTGTTATCTGTAACATTTGTCAGCAAAAGCTAAGTAGAGGCTAAAAAATACATAGTTTGAGTACTTCATGCATGAACCGGCACATGGACATGAAGCATAAGTTGCAGTGGGAAGCTCAGTGTGCTACAATGCGGCCTAGCCGGCCGGGCCAACAACCGTCTGCCATATCTTGTGCATCCGCGGCCTCTTCATCCTCTGTGACTGGGGGGACAGCAGTCACACCTGTTTTGGGGCGCAGACCTGCCACCTCTTTACCCGCAACAGCCAGCGTGATTGGCAGGTCATCATTTTCTTTGGAGGTGGTAACACCAGCTGGTGTTGAGCGCTGTCCGACATCGATAGCACCACCTTTGGATCAAGGCAACCTAACATGTCCGCCTGCATCTTCCTCACAGACCGGCAGTTTGCCGGGGACACCCTTATCAACCCCGTCTAAGCACAATAGCCAGCCCTCGGTCCCTCAGATGTGGACAAGTAAAAGACCATTTCCTCCTAGCCATGAGAAAGCTAAGAGGTTGAATTTCACCATCTGCAAGCTCTTGGTTACAGAAATGCTGCCTTTCCGCCTGGTGGACACAGAGGATTTTCGAGACCTTATGTCCATCGCAGTGCCCCAGTACCAGATGCCCAGTCGGCACTACTTCTCAAAGAAAGGTGTGCCTGCGCTCCACCAGCATGTCGCACACAACATCACCGCTTCTTTGAGAAACTCTGTGTGTGACAGGGTGCATTTCACCACAGACACTTGGACGAGTAGGCATGGACAGGGGCGTTACATGTCGCTGACTGGGCACTGGGTAACTATGGTGACAGCAGGACAAGGGGCTGCTGTCCAAGTCTTGCCGTCCCCACGAGTTGTGCGTCAATCCTCTTTATGTCGAAGTTCCTCCACTGCTTCTGCCTCCTCAACCTCCTCTCGGTCTTCCACCTGCACCCAAAGCCTTTCTGGTCATGCCACAAGCTTTCTAACTGCGCAGAAGGGATCCTGCACACCTCCTTACTATGCTGGCAGTAGGGCTCAACGTCATCAGGCGGTTTTTACATTGAAATGTCTGGGAAATGTGAGTCACACAGCTGAGGAGTTGTGGTCAGCTCTGGAGAACCAATTTCATGAATGGTTGTCTCCACTGGACCTGAAACCAGGGAAGGCCGTGTGCGACAATGCTGCAAACCTGGGTGCGGCCCTTCGCCGGGGCAATGTCACACACGTGCCTTGTATGGCTCACGTGTTGAACCTGGTTGTCCAGCAATTTTTAGCCCACTATCCCAGACTAGATGGCCTTCTGCAGAGGGCACGGTCGCTGTGTGCTCACTTCCGCCATTCGCATCCCGCAGCTCAGCGACTTACATCTCTACAGAAGTCGTTGGGCCTGCCACTTCACCGGCTAAAATGCGATGTGCCTACCCGGTGGAATTCAACTCTGCACATGTTGCAGCGACTGTGGCAGCACCGACAAGCCCTGGTGCAATACGTTCTGACGTATAGCCTGGGCCAACGAGATTCAGAGGTGGGGCAAATCACGCTGGAGGAGTGGTCTCAGATCAGGGACCTATGCACCCTTCTGCACAGTTTTGAAATGGCGACGAAGATGTTTAGTGCTGACGATGCCATTATCAGCATGACTATTCCGGTGATTTACATGCTGGAGCACATGTTAAACAGAATTCGGAGTCAGGTGGTGGCACAAGAGGAGGTGGAGGAAGTAGAGGAGGAGGAGTTGTATGCGGAAGGGCTAACATCTGCAAGGTCCAGACGGTCGGCAGCACCAAGGCGGCAGGCATATGAGGGTGGGGGAGATGGTTTTACCAGGGCGCATGGTAGCAGCCAAACTAGTGAGGAAGGTGCAGGAGCCCAGGAAGAAGTGGAGGACGAACTGATGGAAGACTCATCAGATGAGGGAGACCTTGATCACATTTCTGTTGTGCGAGGTTGGGGGGAGAGGACAGAGGAAGGAAGCATGATTGTTACCTCGCCACCAACACAACAGGGACTTGGTGCTCCTGGATGCGCAACACACATGAGTGCCTTCTTGCTGCACTACCTGCAACATGACCCTCGAATTGTGAGAATTAGAAATAATCCTGACTACTGGGTTGCCACACTGTTAGATCCCCGGTACAAAAGTAAATTTGCAGAAATTATTCCTGCCATAGAAAGGGATGCACGCATGCAGGAGTATCAGCAGAGACTGTTGCAGAATCTTACATGTGCTTTTCCACAAAATACCAGTGGTGCACGTAGTGAATCTCACAGTTCCAACTTGCCAACCGTGGGACCGTCAAGTGTTCAGCACTCAAACCGTAACAGAACCACAGTATCTGCTGGTAACATCAATTTTGCTGAATCATTTCACCACTTTTTAAGCCCATCCTTTGCAAGGCCACAGGAGACAAGAAGTCTGACACATAGTCAACGCCTAGAGACGATGGTACAGGAGTATCTCCAAGTAAACATTGAAGCCACGACTGTGTCACTGGACCCTTGCTCTTTTTGGGCTTCCAATCTGGATAAATGGCCGGAGCTAGCCACTTACGCCTTGGAGATCTTGTCATGCCCCGCAGCCAGCGTTCTGTCTGAACGTGTGTTCAGCGCTGCTGGTGGTGTGCTGACAGATAAGCGCACGCGGCTCTCCACTGATAATGTAGACAGACTCACGTTCATAAAGATGAACAAATCATGGATCCGAAACGACTTTTCTACCCCTGTGTCATCCTGGGGAGAGTAAAAGCTTGATGATTGGTTAAAATCACCCTACCAACCGTTTTAAGCTTTCAAATTACTAATCATGTTTATCTGTATCTTGGCTGGAAAATAATTTGGGCTTTGTAGCAGTGTGCAGCACTGATTCTATTAGGCCATCTATAATAAGCTCCACCAGATTTAAAATTACTAATCATGTTTATCTGTATCTTGACTGGAAAATAATTTGGGCTTTGTAGCAGTGTGCAGCACTGATCCTATTAGGCCATCTATACTAAAGCTTCACCAGATTTAAAATTAATAATAATTTTTAGCTGCATCTAGCCCGGAAAATAATTTTGGGGCTCCGAGATGCGCAAGACACATAAGTGCCTTCTTGCTGCACTACCTGCAGCATGACCCTCATATTGTCAGAATTCGAAGTAATCATGACTACTGGGTTGCCACACTCTTAGATCCCCCAAACTTTTCAATCAACCTTTTCATTTTAATAAAGACCAAAAAAATGGTCATTTTTGAAATTATAAGCATTAGCAGGTTGTTAGAAACTGAAATCAAACAGTTTTCAACTCAAAACTTTATTCTAGGTGATGTTACATTTTCACATAGGACCCCTTGTTCGAAAGGAGCTTCTGAACTCTCTCGTCCATTGAATTTGTCAGGTTTTGGATGGTTTCTGCTTCAATTGTTTTGCATGAGGACAGAATACCCTCCCAGAGCTGTTGCTTAGATGTGAACTGCCTCCCGCCATCATAGACATTCCTTTTAATGATGCTCCAAAGGTTCTGAATGGGGTAGAGGTCAGGGGAGCATGGGGGTCACACCATAAGTTTGTCCCCTTTTATGCCCATATCAGCCAGAGATGCAGATGTTTTATGTGCAGCATGAGATGGTGCATTATCATGCAGAAAAATGATCTTGCTGTGAAATACACGGTTCTTCTTCTTGAACCATGGCAGGAAGTGCTGTTTGAGAAAATCCACATACATTATGGAGTTCATCTTTAGCGCCTTCAGGGATCCTAAAGGGGCCGACAATCTCTCTCCCCATGATTCCAGCCCAAAACATTACTCCACCTCCTCCTTGTTGGCGCTGTAGCCGTGTTTGCTTGGGGTGTCCATCAACCAGCCATCCTCCACTCCATCCATCTGGACCATCGAGCGCTGCACGGCACTCATCCGTGAACAAAACAGTTTTGAAATCAGTCTTCATGTAATGTTTGGCCCACTGGAGCCGTTTCTGCTTGTGTGAAGTGGATAGAGGAGGTCGACAGGATGGCGTATGCACAGCTGCAAACCTCTGAAGGACCCTGCATCTTGTTGGTCGGGGGACGTTGGAGGCACAAGCAGCTTCAAAAACTTGTCTGCTGCTATGACAAGGCTTTTTTGCCGCTGCTCTTTCAACCTGACGTAATTGCCTGTAGGAAAGAGTCCTCAATTTGCCCTTATCAGCACGCACACGTGTGTACTGTGAATCAGCTACATACTTCTTGATTGCCAAGACACTTCATCCTGATCATCGCACAATGTTGATTGTAGTCATGCCTTGACCTAAACACTCCACAATTTGTTGCTTCTCAGCAGCCGACACATCCTTTTTCTTTCCCATTTTGGCAGAAAATGTAGGCTGCTTAATAATGTGAGACAGCCTTCTTAAGTAGTCTTGCCTTTCATTGGACACACCTGCCAAACTAATTAGCACAGGTGTCTGCAATTGCTTACAGTGATATAAAGAGCCCTGACACACATCACCATCAATGAGTTTAACTGACAAACAAACAAATTCTTCCCTTATCACTCCTAAACACTTTTTGCATAATAGTTTGGAACGCAGTGTACATGTGCTTTTCCATAAAACACCAGTGGTTCACGTAGTGAATCTTACAGTTCTAACTTGCCAACCGTGGTCTGTATGGAGTTGTTCAATAAAGGGCCCAAAATTAAGATAACATAGATGGGAGAGGTCTCTATGAATAGGAATTCCTAAGTATTTGATACCCTGTGAGGGCCAGGCAAAGGGAAAGTTGGACTGGATGGAATCCTATATGGATTTGGGGAGGGAGACATCGAGGGCCTCAGACTTCGCTGCATTGATTTTAAAATTTGACCATGTAACAAAGTGATCTATTTCAGCCATAACAGCATGGATGGATATATGTGATTGAGTGATATATACTAGGACATCATCAGCAAATAGAGAGCACTTGTACTCGGTGCCTCCCACCTCAATCCACCTAATATTGGGGTTATGGCGAATTGATGAAAGCAGGTGCTCCGTCACTAGGATGTATAAGAGAGGGGACAGAGGACATCCCTGCCTTGTCCCATTGGTGATTGTGAAAGGTGATGAAAATGTTCTGATGCACCCCCTGGGCCTTGGGACACCCGGAGCCGGACCCTTTTTGGTGGATGCTGGTGGTTGTAGTCTTCGTGGCGGCGACCCGGTTCCGTGGCTCAGGGTGGTCAAACCAGTGGCGGAACTATTTATGTGGTTTTGATGTTTAAATGTCCGACTACGCCACCCGTGGATTGCGGTCAGAGTGAACCGCCGCTGCAGGGCAGACCGCTGAGGCTGGTGTTATGGGTGCAGCAGAGTGTAGCATAACTCCCCACGGGAGGAGTATAGCCTCAGGGCAGTGTATGCGGAGGATGGGGGTGATGGTGCAGGGCAGCAGCAGTAACGACACGGAGTCAGTGATGCAGTCCAGGGCCTTTACTCACAGTTCTTATTATCCAGACCACGTCTGCAGGTAACGGCTGCCCACGTCGTACTGTGCTCACCAGGTGAGGGGCTCAGACAATTCCCAGATAACTTTGGAGCGCTTCACAGGACCCCCTTTGTGTGTCCTTTGTCTGGCCTTTCTTACCAACCCTTCTGTCCGGCTGCCGCGGGCCTCCTCTTGGTAAACTTGGTGCCAGTTTCCCTGACCCTATGTGGTGCCTTCCTAGCGGGTGTAGCGAGGGGCTGCGCCACATAAAATGTCACAGCCTCCGGTTTCTAGCTGAGGGTCGTTTCCTGCCTCCACTAGTTTCGGGGACCGGTCTCCCCCTTTGGCCTGACCCCTCCACGCAGGTGGATTCGGGCGTGCGGTGGCGACTCGCCCGTCCGCACCCCTGGGATCCCTTCATTCCTCATTCCTGGAGCCTTCTCCACTCCTCTTCCTTCCTTCTCCCTCTTCCAGGCCTGGGCCTCTGTTACTAGGCCCGCCTCCGGAGCAGAGCTCATGCAGAGCCCCTGCTCCCTGCCACTTCTGCTCAGACTTCTCTGCACTGAACTAAGATGGTGCCCACCTTTTATACTCCCTTCTCAATGCACCCAGGAACTGCTTCCTCCCTGCTCCTGCACTACAGGGTTCCCCTTCCTCAGTGTTCCCTCCCCCCACTCCAGCCAGGGACAGGGACTGTCGTGCCCATCTCAGAGGCATATTGGTCGCCCTGCCCCACGGCAATGTGGTGTAATGCATGCAGGTGTTGGGTCCTGATCCACACTCCATCCTTACCTGAGAGTGAGATATCACACCTCTGGGTGAGGTGCAATACCTCTGTAGCAACCGAGCCCTCAGGGTGCTACAGTTCCATTTATCTTCAGCCTAGGTGACGTATTGTGATACAGGGCCGTGATTTTGGCTATAAAAGGGTCCCCTAGACCCCTACCCCAAGCATTTTAAGAGAATCATATATGGCGTGCCAGGAGACTCTATGGAATGCTTTTTCAGCATCCAACGAGAGTATCTAATTACAAATTTTTAACTGCATCTAGCCCAGGAAATACTTTGTGCCTAGTAGCAGTGTCTGCTAGTCAGCGGATTATCCCGGCTGTTAAGCAAGCTACACCACCTGTAGTTTAGACACTTAATTTTTTCAAAGGAAATGCTTCGGGACCATGGGATACTCAGTGAAGAGCATCAGGAGGCACCCCAAGGCATAGGGGCTGGGACTGGCAGTAGGATGCCTTGCGGTGGACAGCTGAGCTCGATCCTTATAAAAGCTTTTTAACTGCAGCAGCTTTAGTGGACGCTACTGGAGCTGGAATTACGCGGCTGCTGGCATGAGACTTGCCCTCCAATAGATCCTTGTAAATGGATTTAAAGTGTATTCATTCAAATTAGAGAGACAATTTAAATTAAAAAGCTTAGAGCTGCCTCCACCACAGGGGGGCTCGCTCGACCCACCAGCGGACAGGCACCAGTATTGGGAGAGGGGGGCTGGCCATCAGGGTTCACCGCGGCTCTGGCACAAACCCGGCGACACGGAGGTGGCACGGGCAGGAGCGGACTGGCCGTGTCGGCTTCTCACTTTTTGGATTTTAGAAGGGCATGACATGCCTATATCTGTGTCTCCCCCTCCTTTTACTCCTCCACCTCTTTTATTTTCGCATGACTATATGTACTTGTCACTTTTCCATGTGTTAGTTATGTCTTCTGAGCAGTTTGTCAGCTTTTGGACACCTTTGAAGGTGTTTTCTATGTGTTTCTATGTGTTTTTGTTTGCCTGCCATTGGTTTTAACGGTGTTCGAAGGTGTTCGACGAACAGTTCGACGAACAGTTCAGCGAACACACGGGTGTTCGACGAACCGAACTCGAACACTACGGGGGTGGCTCAACACTAGTTAGGATAGTTCCTAGTTCTTTTGCCCCTGTGAGCTAATTGTGCTATCTAGGTATTGCTAAATATGGAACCTGGAAGGGAATATGGAACCTGCAACACAGCCACCAATTTTAACTGAGTTTTCGGGAAGAAGAATAGATGACTTCACTTTTTCACTTTTACCTATTTTACAATAATGCGCAAGATGCCCATGGAACAATCTGATTTTGGTCTAAAGGGTAACATCTCTCCTTGTGGAGAGTGACGTCCTTGACATGCCAGTGTAAGGGGACTTATAGGCCAAGCAATGCTCCTCTGGGTAATTACATATGCAAATTACATCTTCAGAGAGGAAGAGTGTTTAAACTCTAGTGATACATATTGGAAGCAGCAATGCTAGAAGTCAATATCGACCCTTTAACCGTCCATGCCACATGACTTAGGATAAAAGCCAAACTAGAATCTCAATTTGCAGATACAGTGTTTCAGGGTGTTGCCCCCTGTCAGTGCAAAGCCTGAAATCTGATTTGGCTGCATGAGAGGCCTGTTACTGGGGTCTAATGGGTAACATCTCTCCTTGTGGAGAGTGACATGCCTGACATGCCAGTGTAAGGAGACTTACAAGCCATGCAATGTGCCTCTGGGAAATTAAATATGAAAATTGCCTATTCAGAGAGGAAGATGGCTTGTACTCTAGTACCACTTATTTGATGTTGGGCACATAAGTAAAGCCCCGATAACAATTGTGTCATGGCTTTATGTAATACACAACACATTCTTGGATCCAGATGATAGATATCCACTAGCGCCCAACATTCCCCATTGATGAGTTCCATTGCTGTGTCTTGGACTGCCAACAGATGCTCTGACTAGAGCATTTGACAGCAATGTGAACAGAGCAGAGGATTTTGGTCTGCTGAACAATATTTTTCAGCAAAAGAGAAGCACACCGGCACCACACCGTCTGCATCAATCAGTCACTTGGATTTATCTCAGACCATATACTCCAAGATTTTTCCGGTGGTGCAAAGCCAACCAGATGTGTAACATGAAGACAGAAAAAGCATAAAGGCAGCACTCACCAAATCTTCTTAAAATATGTCCTTTACTGTTGAAAGCGGGACATGTCAGCGTGCGGCATGAGACAGGAACCCAGAGGTGTGTGCGGGGAAGGAGAGGAGAAGAGGACTACGGCAGCTTTGCTGCCTTCCGGTGCTTCAACGGGTCCAAGCGCTGGAAGGCAGTGAAACTGACGTAGTCCTCTGCTCCTCCCCTTCCCCGCACACCCCTCAGGTTTCCTGTCTCATGCAGCACACTGACATGTCCCGATTTCAACAATAAAGGACATATTTTAAGAAGATTTGGTGAGTGCTGTCTTTACGCTTTTTCTGTCTTCATATTGAACAATATTTTTGCTGACAGCTATTCCTCTTGGCTGTACTGGAAACATTCACACTTGGCTTGGCCAGAAATTCTTGTTTATTCAGTTGGCATCTGCCATTTTGGAACAGTTAGAAGACCCCCAAACACAGTTAAATCTGAAGATTCCTCTGCATACGGAAGGTATGGCTAACATTTATCTAATGGATATAGTCTCCTTAGGAGAAATCTCAGGATGTCAAGACCTTTTTGTCGTGTCTCACTGGAACTAGTCATTCTGTAGGTTGGTGAGCCAAGAAGAATAAGACTACTGTTATAATATGTAGTTATATCCTACTAATACAGATCAGTATGTACAGGGATTCTAGAGATTTCTGACTGGCGACTGAATTTTAATGTTATGTATTAGATCTCCAAAAAAATATAAAATGTAATGTAATTCTACAATATCAAGTACAATTTTCATTGTCTAAAGAATGCAAAAAATGATTGATATCTGTTATTGAAGTGAATATAAAGTACAAAGTACAGAAATATTTTATGTTCACGAGAATTTCTGAGATTAAGATTCCATGTTGATGGAATCATATCTGATCCTTTCCAAATTGTTATCATTCTAAGTAAAGTGACCTGGTAAAGCATTCCTCATATTTACAGAGTGAATCACTTCCATTTATTGACATGCTCATCTGATGTTTAAGGCTTATTTCCTTTCCTGGGGCTAATCATTTTCATTGGAATTTGAATAATGTAAAGTTCCTTTTTTTTCATTTACTATGATAAGATTACGGTATATTATAAAATATGGATATACTGGAATAGCAGAGCATTTAAGGATTATTTAAGAAACAATAAGTACAAAAATGGTCATGTAAAACTATTCTGCAAAGCTTTACATTAGCATTCTCAATATAGAGTAAATCCTGGTTCTTCAGTTAAATAAATTATTACATATTAACAGAAAATCAATTTATTCACTTTCCAGGAGAAAAGCAAAAAACTGATCAGCACTTCTTAAAAGAAGCAAGCAAGTGTGAACAAGTGCAAGCACTCTTTATACACTAAGATGTATGGAATCATTGAATATATGAAATTTAAACAGCATTACTGCCATATAGAATATATTGTATATACTCGAGTATAAGCCGACCTGAATATAAGCCGAGGCACCTAAGTTTGCCACAAAAAAACTGGGAAAACTTATTGACTTGAGTATCAGCCTAGGGTGGGAAATGCAGCAGCTACTGGTAAATTTCAAAAATAAAAATAGATACCAATAAAATTACATTAATTGAGGCATCAGTAGGTTAAATGTTTTTGAATATTTATTTCAAATGAAACAGTAAATTAGCTCTTTAAGTGAAAAAGAGGGTCACCTCCATCATTGTTCTCCCCCATCATTGTTCACCCCATCCCCATCATTGCTTTCCCCATCTCTATCATCATTGTTCTCCCTCATACCCATCATTGTTATCACCCCCATCCCCATCATTGTGTCCCCCACCTCCATCATTTTTTTCCCCACCTCCATCATTGTCTCCCCTACCTCCATTATTGTTCTCCCCCATCTCCATCATTGTTATCTCCTCCATCCCCATCATTGTCTCCACCACCTCCATCGTTGTTCTCCCCCACCTCCATCATTGTCTCCCCCACCTCCATCATCATTGTTCTCCCTCATCCCCATCATTGTCTCCCCCCCACCTCCATCATTGTTCTCCCCCACCACCCCTCATTGTCCTGGACCTCTCACCAGTGTATTAGTAAAAAAAAAACAAAAAAAAAAACACACTCTCAGTCTGTTCCCCCACAGCATCGTCTCTCTGATCTGACACAGGCTCACACTTCATGATGACACCATCAAGCCGCACATGCCTGTGTGTACTGTGAATATAAAAATGGATATTTTGAGTCCATATTGAAACATACCGAATTTATTCAAACCAGCATTCGACTACTCTGGTTCAGTTATATATTTACAGATAGATAAGGATTATTCTATTTAACTTTATTTTGTATTTACTTGATGTTTAGACATAAGACAATGTTAATAAGTAACAACATAACAACATCTTGAGAACCACTTATTCACATTGTCTGAAACATCTATCACAAATAGTTTTTTTATTGAGGGTTATTGTTAAACATGAAGATTTACATAACCTTTTGTGTTTAGTTTACTTACTTGATCCCTGAGAGCTTTTGAATTGTGTACGTTTATTGCACACCATTGTCTATGTAAGAGCCTGTATCTGATTCACCTTTTTGTCTACAGCTGGCCACTGTGGGGGGGGGGAGGTGAATTAGACTTAGTAGTGTACATTCACTATATAAGGCCAGAGAAAATATTACTGGGCACAAGCTTTTGGACCTGTACTGATGTGTACAGTATTGTGATACCTGCCCATGCAGTGTTGTGAGACTTCCAGGGGTTTCTCTGTCTTGGTGAAATTGCTTCTCTGATATTCCAGACTGATGATGATTAAAAGCTCCTTGGTAATGACGTGAGTATCTGTACGTATGTACTTATCCTTTGTATGTTAACATATAAAAAAGTGCACGCAATATCATATCATGCTATTCCTTTAATTATGTATTTTATCTTTTAAATCAACTATTATAAATAAAATTGCGTTACATCGCAAGTGGTTTCCTTCTTTAAAGCCGTATCCAAACCTTAGTGTCAAAAACTTGGCAAAACACTGTGTCAGGGAGAAAGCGCCAGGCAGGAAGCAGAGGACGGATCCCTGTAACTCCGATTTCTCCTTTAGGCTGCCATTTTCTCCTGTAGGTAGCGGAGCTGCAGGGATCGCTACCTGCCCGCCGCACACAATGAGGGAAATCTGGCCATGGGCCACCCGGAGCCTCAGGCTCTGAGAAGCAGGCCAGATTGCCCTCATTTTTAGCTGCCCTTCAAGGGCACCCTCCAACTCCGATGCAGCTGCACCGGCTGCATCGGCGGTATGTCCGCCCATGCTCACTCGAGTATAAGCCGAGGGAGGCTTCTTCAGAATAAAAAATGTGCTGAAAAAGTCAGCTTATACATTAGTATATACGGTACTTTAAAGTAAAAGTACGTAGGGCACAAATTGGCCAAATTATACTGCTGTATTCTTTTCCTTGTATCCAGGAGAAAAGAGTATTGGGAACAGTGAAATCAGCATGTTTGATTCTTAGTTCCCTTGACAGCAGACAATCTTACCTGAAGAATTACTTTAAGTTTATAGCTAGTATAACATTGGAGAAGGAGAAAAACTCTGAAATTCAAGATCAGTACTAACCACAGGGTTAAACAGATGATAAATCCTTGTGACATAATATACTAGAGATTTTTGTAGACCTTGGTCATAGAAAGGCTCCCCATAGTAAATATCAGACTATCATCCTGAATATTGTCACTGTTCTCCAAAAAAAATATGCAAAAATGTTAGGAAAGTAATTTTTCCTGTCATATGATAGTATAAACATTTTTTATGGAAGCCACTGTAGAGAATCAAAGTCAATCAAGTGCAATTGTCAAATTCCATTTAGAAATGTATGTAAACATCATAGCATGACCTGAGATCTTTGTTAGGGGGCAGACTACGCTATCCATCTTCCCCATTACTGCCAGTGATATACTCCAGCTACTGTCCATGTAACTGTCTTGTGCTTACTCTTTATATTCCTTACCTCAGGACTTAACAATATGCCAGTATCTTACTCCGATTCCATTTCTCCCTTCCTGCAGCTTCTTTTTTGCCCATCTTCTTAGTCTCTGTTTCTCTCTATAGTTATTTTCACACAGTTTTTCCAGAAGGATTTTGAAGCAAATCTGCTTCAAAATCCATATCAAAGACATCTTCAAATGCTCTTTACATACTCTTTCTATTCACTTTGTTGTTCTCATGGTGAGTTTTTGGAGAGTTTTTTTCTCAACAAGGTTTTGAAAACCTTGCAACAGAAAAAAGAAGTGAAATGTAACTTCTTGGAGGCAGACTCTTTGAGGAATCTACTCCAAACTTGAGACTGTCAAGTCAAAAGGATAAAAACACTGTGGAAAAAAAAACACTTCAAATACTCAAAAAAAAACTCAGTCTAGGAAAAGAAAAACATTAAGAAGCAATGTTTCCTGAAGTGAATTCCTTTTGAAAAACCCAGCAGATTTTATCACCTCCAAAAAAAATCAGTGTGAACATTTCATAAGTGTCATACATTCAGAATAGAGTACTCGAGCTCTATTTTTGCTAACAAGTTTTGTGTTGGTTCATGGTGCTGCTGCGTTCTTGAATTATTCCATTATTATGACTATTTTAGTGATGTGCGTGCCCTGAAAATGACTTTCACTGTGTGTTCTTGTTTATTGTGAAGGGATGGTGGTACTTTTATTTTATTGTATGAACTATATTTTGTGATAATGTAATCTTCATAAAATAGAACGAAAAATGCATAGGAACAAATAATGGGTCTCTTTAGAAAAAAACAATTTTTTAGCACCAACCACATAGGAAGTTAGACTCAAACTAATTCTGATTCACAGCGTACTGTATATAGATAGTTTTAGTGCATATATATATATAAACTCCTTAATACATGTTTTTTACCTTCATAACAGGTAGATTTTTTTTGCATGTACTACTCAATTAGCTGTATTCTTTTCAGGTTATTACAATTATTTTTTCATCTTTTCTTCATAATAAATAGCACTATTTTGACAAACTTTAGCTCTTTAGACCTCATTAAGACATCCGTGAGTCATGCATATGTTTTAGCCATACCAAAAAGTAATATCGGAGTGGGCACCACCTGTATATTGAGGGAGTGCGAACCAAAGTTTTTGTAAGACAAATGCAATTAAAAAAAAAGAGGAAAGACATGTGCAAAAGATCGGTTGCACTTCCTGAATTTAAATAAGGTAAATTTTTATTAAGCAACAAACACAAAAACCTAGAAAGGACAAATGAAAACATTTAAAACTGTGCATATTGCGCCAGAACCTGTTTCCTAATATCAAAAGACTGAATGCCACTTCCAAACCGACCAGGTGTGAACAGGTGCATACTAACTGTAGCCATCTCCGTATATAACGAACAAATAAAATTGCACTCTGTAATGTTATAGCATGTAAACATGAAATATATGAAATTGTAATTGCAATACTGCTCTAGAAAATAGGAAAAAAATGAAAATACTTAGTGCATAAATTGGTCAATTCATGTGTGCCCAGCAGCCAACGACAAGGTGATCCTCTTTGCTGGGAACCTATCTAATGTGAATCCTTTCCTGGGCTGATAGCCCACAATTATATGGGTAAGTAGGATCCTGCTGTGATTAAAACCCCCATAGGTTGATGGGTGGAGTGCTCATTCAGAGAGCCTATATATAAATATCAAAAGACTGAACTTCACTTCCAAACAGAACAGGTGCATACTAAGAGTAGCCACCTCCAGATATAACTAACAAATAAAGTTGCACTCTGTAACGCGATAGTATGTAATCATGAAATATATGAAATTGGAATTGCATTACTGCTCTAGAAAATAGGAAAAAATAAAGACACTTAGCATATAAATTGGCCAATTCATGTGTGCTCAGCAGCCACAACATGGCGATCTTCTTTACTGGGAACCTAACCTAATGTGAATCCTCTCTTGGGTTGATAGCCTACATTTATATGGGTAGGTAGGATTCCGCTGTGATTAAAACTGCCATAGGCGTTACAGAGTGCAACAATATTTGTTAGAACCAGTTTCCTAGACCAAAAATTGTCACAGGGATACAACCCATATGACCAGCATGATAACCAATATAGCCATGTAAATGTGATGGATATCCGAGATATGTATGGAAAGATAATTCCCCTAAAGTAATGTCAAGTAGTACTCAGTAAATAAAAAAGATGCAAAGCACATCTACATACAATAAATAATCGAGCGTCAAATGACTACATCAAAGAAAATAAGCAATAATTATGTGCAATAAAGTGCCATGTGCAGAGTCACCCAGATAAACTGGCTCATAGAAAAAGCATGATATGGGAAAGAGGACCCCACGCGTATCACCACAGAAGGTGGCTTCCACCAGGGTCATAATTTTTAAGGACAGGACCTATTTCCGAGTTTTATTTTTTGAGCGAGCCACAAAAAAATTACGGACATGTTTGTTTTATCTCTAGGTCATGGATCAAAGTTACCCATATAAATCCATGGGTCTGTGAAAATGTATAGGAGAAGTTTTTCATTTTTTTTATTCATCACTCAAAAAAACTCATGGATGCCTGAATGATACATTTATGGTGTAGAACTATATTTTCAAAAGGTAAAATTGCAGGATTAGGAGAAGAAAACAGCCCTGACAACAGTCAGAGTCAGTGCAGTGCTGGGTCTAGATAGACCAAGAAGCATGTTACGCACCTGTCTCATCTTTGAGGTCGCGCCTCACTCCCTTCCCTATAGCAGCTCCCCTTTGATATGTTCCAAGTCAGGTCTTACAAGCAGCCCAGCGTTAACCATCTTCCAAGGCCTTTTGTGGTCTATTTGGACACACCCCTATGTCTCAAAATTGTGTTGCTGTTTAGACTTTGCCAACATGCAGTGTCTTCTGTTGCTGTCATCCCTTCAGACGCTTGTGATTTCTACTTCATTCTGGTCCTCAATACTTAAATAAGGAACATTACAAGGGTTTTGGGGAATAGAAAAAAACTAAATAACTAAAGAAAATGTTATTTATAAATATGTTTCTAAATACATTTAATTAGCAAATTACAATTGTTTTGTCTAGGGAGGTAATTATTATAGAATTAAATTGGCCACTGCCTTGTTTAGAATGTTAGGACAGGTGTCTGTAAGCATGTGCAGTAGGAAGCTCTGCCAACCTTCATATGTAGGAAGATATGCCCAAATAATACTACAGGAGATACCAGGGATGCTGAGATAAAAACAGGCTGCTCACACTGCTGTCCACCCTCTGTTTCTAATCTAATACTGGAGATACCAGGGGTCCTGACATAAGAAGAGGCTGCTCACACTGCTGTCCACCATCTCATACTGATTTAATACTGGAGATACCAGGGGTACTGAGATAAGAAGAGACTGCTCACACTGCTGTCCACTCTATCTAATCTAGTACTAGAGATACCAGGGGTGTGGAGGTAAGAAGAGGCTGCTCACACTGCTGTGCACTCTGACTATCTAATCTAATACTATAGATACCGAAGGTGCTGAGGTAAGAATAAGCCACTCACACTGCTGTCCACCCTGTCTATCTGACCTAACACTTAAGATACCAGGGATGCTGAGGTAAGAAGATGCCGCTCACTCTGCTGTACACTCTATCAGACGTAAAACTGAAAATACTAGAGTTTCTGAGGTAAGAAGATGCTGCTCACACTGTTGTCCACCCTGTCTTTCTGATCTGATACTGAAGATACCAGGGCTACTGAGGTAAGAAGAGGCTGCTCCCACTGTGGTCCATGCTGTCTTTCTGATCTAATACTGGAGATATCAGGGATACTGAGATAAGAAGAGGCTGCTCACACTGCTGTCCACCATCTCATACTGATTTAATACTGGAGATACCAGGGGTACTGAGATAAGAAGAGACTGCTCACACTGCTGTCCACTCTATCTAATCTAGTACTAGAGATACCAGGGGTGTGGAGGTAAGAAGAGGCTGCTCACACTGCTGTGCACTCTGACTATCTAATCTAATACTATAGATACCGAAGGTGCTGAGGTAAGAATAAGCCACTCACACTGCTGTCCACCCTGTCTATCTGACCTAACACTTAAGATACCAGGGATGCTGAGGTAAGAAGATGCCGTTCACTCTGCTGTACACTCTGCTGTACACTCTATCAGACGTAAAACTGAAAATACTAGAGTTTCTGAGGTAAGAAGATGCTGCTCACACTGTTGTCCACCCTGTCTTTCTGATCTGATACTGAAGATACCAGGGCTACTGAGGTAAGAAGAGGCTGCTCCCACTGCGGTCCATGCTGTCTTTCTGATCTAATACTGGAGATATCAGGGATACTGAGATAAGAAGAGACTGCTCACACTGCTGTCCACTCTATCTAATCTAGTACTAGAGATACCAGGGGTGCGGAGGTAAGAAGAGGCTACTCACACTGCTGTCGATTGTGTGTACAGTATCTGATCTAATATTGAAAATACCATGGGGCTGAGGTAAAAAGATGCTGCTCACGCTGTTGTTCACCTTGTCTTTCTGAAAAACATGCTCATAGGCATCTATCCTAACATTCTAGAATACGTTTCTGTCAGTGTGACTGCCATTTTAATTCCATAGTGATTACCTCTCTTGAAAAAACAATTATTTGCTACTTAAATGTATTTAAAGGGAATCTGTCACCACATTTGACCCATCTAAACTATTAATATGGGCATACAGGTTACAGACAGCTGAAAAAAGTCATCCCTGTATGTCTCATATCAGATGTCTTGTTGTTGATAAATCATCTTTTATCACTTAATTTAAATTAACTTTTCCAGCCTATGGGGAGGACGCAGCCTGGAAGATAACTCTGCCTCCTGAGATTATTTTACATGAAGGGGGAGTTACCAGTGTGAGACATGTAACTAACACAAAACAGAAGAAATGAATTTGTCTTCTTGCAAATACATTAGCAGCTGCAGCTTTCACAGCTCTGCTGTATAGAAACAATATTGCAATCCTGTCTGCCTGTGAGATGGAAGCTGAGAGGAACCTGTGGATGTGTCAGGTATAATCACACACAGCTCTGCAGTGAGATCAGGAGAGAAGAGAGCGGCCACAGAGTGGTACATATCACACTGGTAACTCCCCTTCATGTAAAATAAGCTCTGGAGGCAGAGTTATCTTCCATGCAGTGTCCTCCCCAGAGCCTGGAAGAGGTCATTTATCTAAAGTGATAAAAGATGATTTATCAACAAGACATCTGATATGAGACATACAGGGAACACTCTCCTCAGCAGTCTATAACCTGTATGCCCATATTAATAGTTTACATAGGTCAAATGTGGTTACAGATTCCCTTTAAGAATGTATTTATAAAGATATTTCCTTCAGTTACTTATTTTTTTCTATTTCCAGTGAATCCCTTTAATGACCATCAAAGAATAGCGATTCAGCCGCTATTAAGGGGTTAACATTTTATAATATTCAAATATTTTAGTCTTTCAGTATTTCATTTTCACCTGGATGATAATTTATTCTTCGAAGTGACAATGCAGTTATCAGAACCTATTCTCATTAATGTAAGGGATTTCAATTACTTTATCTTTATTCATGGCTCATTCGTACATTTTGATTAGGGAACAATGAAAGTGAACAAAAAATAATCTAACAATAATCTCTTTGCAGAAAAATGGTGAATGACTGAATAATAAACATAATTATTACTTGCTTATTAACTCATTCCTGTATTTTGAGCTATTGGATTGGTTCCCCCATCATACAAAAAATGTTCTACGTATATTTATTTATCTCTGTCTATATATATAATATATACATATACATAGAAATATATTTATGTATGTACATACATATAAGTGATTGATAACTTATTGATTGGTGGGAGTCTGACCACTGTGACCCGCACTTATCGGCAGAATGGGACACTTTATCCCCATTAGAATGAACTGAACGTGCACATGCACATGCTTTTCCAGCAGCCCCATAGAGAATGGATGGAGCAGCATCTGGGCTTCTGACGTGCTACAATTTGTAATATTTAGATGATTGGTTAATCTTCGCGAACTTCCAAAATTAGCTAGTAGATGTCTCCCCAACTTTAAGTCTATAATAGTGTCACTGATTCCTGATAAACTGGAAAAAGTACAACCTTACACCCACAAGGTGTTAGGTGGTTGCTCAACCTGAAAGTGGGTCAGAAGCATCTGTGGTCTCCCATTCTGGTCCAGCCAGGGCAGATGCTACTTAGCATCACCGTCAGTCCCAACGCCTAGCCAGTGCACGAGAAGTACAGGCTGTCTCTTGGGCCCTTGTTCCTAGTAGTGTTAAGCATAGGCTGTGGAGGGGAACAAGGGCTGCTACAGCCTAAGTCCAGGATGCACTGCACTGAGCATGCCCGTGACATGGCGGACCGTGATTGGTGCTTTGGTGTCAGCTGATCCGCTGACCTGACACCGCCTAATTGGCCACGGGTGATGTCATCAGTAGTGCGACCAATAATGTGACAGTGGGCAGGGCTTAATCTTTAAATAGGCCGCCCACAAGCATGGCAGCGCGCTCTGATCATTGAGCTAAGGTTGTGTTCCTGTGTGGAAGCTTGTCTGTTTGGGCTCCACGTGCTCTCTTGCTGCTCTAGCTTCGGACAGGCAGGTTTAGCTGGGGATAGGCAGTCTTTGCTGGAGGGAGGCTGGTAGTTCCATTTGACGGTCTGGCTCCGACAAGGGGGTCGCTATACACCCCGAGCAGACTGCGGACTCCATATTCCTGGCACCGTCTGTTAGCCACGTGGAGAGTTACTCCGCAGTCCGGTCGCACACCGGCTGGGAGCACGTATACGCCGGCGTGAGTCACACACACTTCTTAGCATCTGCTGCGTAGCCTCTGTGCAGTTAACAGGGCTACGGCTACGTTATTTGCCGCACATCTCTCATGCAGTTAACGGAGATAGTGCGAATCCCTTTTCCCGTTTCGGTGTGCAGTAACACTGGAGGGATTTATATATTAGTTGGTTGTTTTACCTTCTTACCCGGAAGGTGTTCGGCCGCATGCTTCTAGGCTGCATCGCGGACCCCGGGTTCGGTTGCTTTCCATTATTAATAAAGTTGTTTACAACCGTCCCCATAACACTAGGTGTATTCAGTTTGTAGGATTCTAAGAAAAATAGATGTTTTTCTGCATTCTAAAAAAATGCTTCTTTGCATTGCTAGAATAAGACTCTGAGGATCAGAGAATTAGCCTCTCTTCTGATTCAGACTTCTTGTACCATGATCACAACAATTAAGAAAGTGCTGGCACTTTAAAACATCATCAATTAAAGCAATTCCTCAGACAAAGGCCAATATCAGGTCTTTTCCAGTGGAATGTTTGACTGTCTGCAATAGAACTTCTTCAGGCTTGGAGAACAAACTTGTTACCAGCTGAAAACCCAGGTCAATCATAGATGGTGGTTGGTAAAAAAAAATATTTTGCCGAGGGTAGTCCCTCAAATTTTCCCAACTTAATCTGTTAACAATAGATAAATCATCCTTAGCTTAGGGAGCTCTTATCTGTCAACTTTGGGTTTAAAACACTTGAAACACCATGGAAAAGGCCAGGTTTTCTAATATTAAGGAGATTAAAGTAGGGTTTCAGGCCCTTAGTAGGTTTTATGCTCACTATGAAGCATGGAGGGAGAGATGTTGTGGTGTGGGAGTGCTTTGTGGTGACACTGTTGATGATTTATTCCAAATTCAAGGCACACTTGCCTAGAATGGGTACCACAAAATTCTGCAAAAATAAACCATCCCATCTGATTTGGATTTAATGGAACCGTCATTTGTGCTACAGGAGAACAATGACACAAAACACACCTCCAGACTACGAAAGGGCTATCTGACAAAAAAAAAGTGGGATAGATAGAGTGCTTCATCAGATTACATCGCCTCCACAATCACCCGACCTCAACTCAATTGAAATGGTTTGAGTTGGACCAAAGAAGTGAAGGCTAAGGGTTTAAATTCCCAGAGGGAGGACCTAGCATCTGCAAAAAAAAAACTAAACACAACAGAGACATGTCTTTTTTTCATCATAGTCACTGATCAAACTCACCAATGCACAACTGTCAGTCTGCAAAAAACTCAGACAGCACACTGATAGCATCATAGTTGGATACTAGTGCTCTGTTTTTCACTGTTTGCTAGAAATTTCTTGAAACTACCATTAGTTTATTTTCTTATATAAAGAAAACCTGATGACACACTGTCACAATAAACATGGAGTAATATTTTTGCAGAATCATAGAGAAATACTTGGGCGCCAAGGTGGGCATGCATGAACCCACCTAGGCACTGGAGTTTTCCTTTGGCAATTATCTTGGGCAGGCTCATACCTGATGACTAGACTGCCCACAATAAAAGCAAAGACCCACCTATTGACGCCTAACACTCTAAGTCAGTTGAGATCAAGTAACCCCAATCTGCGTGAGTTCCTCAGATGGTGTAGAGGTCAGATTAGTCTTGGACATGGATACAGAGTCAGTCTGGTGTTCTAGACTACTCTCCAGCAGTCATCTATCTGGAACTGGGCAGTTTCACGATGCTAAATAAACTGCCAAGCCTGAACCAAATGAGTCAGCCATTGCATCTGATCAACCACGGACTTGGAGTTAATCAATGTATAAGGCCAGTTATACTATCACAGAGGATAACGTTCCTCCTCAGGAACTCCTGAAGCTCCTCCCCCATTAAAGGTACCAAACTGTGGATGGTAACCGTATGCACCAAAGAACGGTGACCTGCCAGTGGATTCTTGATGATGATTATTAATGGCAAATTCTGCCAGCGGTAAGTAGGATGCCCAATCCTCCTGCTTTTCGGAGACGAAACACCTGAGGTAGGTCTCCAAATTCTGATTGACACGCTCAGTCTGTCCATTCGACTGAGGGTGGAAGGCAGAGGAAAAGGACAGCTGCACCCCCAGTCGAGAACAGAATGCTTTCCAGAACTTGGAAACAAACTGGTTCCCCCGATCTGACACCACATTGGAGGGAACCCCGTGAAGCTTCATGATCTCATTTATAAACACATGAGCAAGTGTCTTAGCGTTTGGAAGTGCTGGTAATTCGATGAAGCGAACCATTTTACTAAACCTATCTACAACCACCAAAACCACTGTTTTGCCTGCAGAAACTTGTAGGTCAGTAATATAATCCATGGGCAAGTGTGTTCATGGCCTAATAGAGATAGGTAAGGGAACAAGAGTATCAGACAGACAGATACATGTTCAATCACATCCCGATGCAACCCCGGCCACCAAAAACGACGAGAGAGAAGGTCCGGGGTTGCCTTACCACCTGGATGCCCAGCAAGCACAGAGTTATGATGTTCCTTAATTACTTTGCGGCGCAGATTAGATGGTACAAATAACCTTCCTGAAGGACAGGAGGCAACACCTCACCCTTCAGTTCAGGTTATAATGCCAAAATGACTACCCCCTTTTGTAATATCAGGGCAGGGTTCTCATGGTCATCGCCACCAGGGAAGCTCCGGGAAAAAGCATCAGCCTTGACATTTTTTGCCCCTGGACGGAAAGTGACAACAAAATCAAACCTAGTAAAAAACAGAGACCATCTGGCTTGCCTAGGGTTGAGACTGACTGGAGATATGACAGGTTCTTATGGCCAGTAATAACAGTAATAGGATGGACAGCCACCTTCAACCAATGTCACGATTCTTCGAAAACCAATTTGATCGCCAAAAGTTCCCTATTACCCACGTCATAATTTCTCTCAACCGAAGACAATCTTTTAGAAAAGAAAGTCCAAGGACGCCATTTACCAGGGGACGGACCCTGAGACAACACAGCTCCAACCCCCACGTCCGACGGATCAACTTCCACAATAAAGGGTTGGGAAACATCGGGTTGAGTATAGGGTGCAGTGGCAAAATAATTCTTTAAGGAAGAAAAAGCCTGGAGGGAGGCATCCGACCATTTGGAAAAATCAGACCCCTTCTTAGTCATGTCAGTAAGGGATTTCACAATTACTGAGTAATTTTGGATGAATTTCCGGTAAAAATTATTAAAGTCCAGAAAATGTTGTAGAGCCTTCAGGTTCTCGGGACGGTCCCAATCAAGAACTGTACGGATCTTCTCCGGATCCATCCTAAAAACCCAAAGATGACAACTAGAACCCCAAAAACTGCACCTCCTGAACGGCGAAAACAAATTTTTCTAGTTTGGCATAGAGTTTGTTATCGCTTAATATCTGGAGCACCTGTTTAACATGCCCTCGATGTATCTCAAAATCAGGTGAGTAAACCAAAATAACATTCAGACCACCACAAACTTCCCCACCAAATGATGGAAAATATAATTTATGTAATTTATGAAATGCTGGAACACCGCAGGTGCATTGGTCAAACCAAAAAGCATAACCAGACTCTCGAAATGCCCTTTAGGGGTAGTGAACACCGTTATCTTTCGCCCCCTTCTCTGATTCTAACCAGATTGTAGGCTCCCCTTAAATCCAACTTGGAGAATACCTTAGCTCCTACAACTTGGCAGAACAAATCTGGAATCAGAGGGAGAGAGTATGGATCTCAGATGGTAACTTGATTTAATTCCCGGAAATCTAAACAGGGACATAGACCGCCATCTTTTTTCTTCACAAAGAAGAACCCTCCTGCCACAGGCGAAGATGAGGGCCTAATGTGTCCCTTCTCCAGACTTTCTGCAATGAAATCCTTCATGGCTTGTCTCTCAAGGCCAGAAAGATTATACAGTCTGGACTTTGGTAGTTTAGCTCCGGGGCCCAAGTTAATAGGACAGTCATATGCACGATGAGGAGGCAAATCCTGACACCTCCTCTCAGAAAAAACATCCTCAAAACCAGAAAAGTAGGTAATATTTCCATAGAGACTCTAGCAAGAGAAATATCTAAACAGTTTTCATGGCAGTAATCTCCCCATTCAATAATCTCCCCGGTTTGCCAATCCATCAACGGATTATGTTTCATCAGCCAGGGAAGACCCAAAACAATTGGGGTGGGAAGAATGTCCAGTTCATAGCAAGGGATTATTTTACAATGAACCGACCCCACCCTCAGTTTTACATTATGTACAATCTGAGTAAATGCTTTCTGTTCATGTGGCACCGAGTCGATGGCGAAGATGGGAACAGGCCTAGATAAAGCACAGCAAGCAAGACCATGAGTTTTCACAACCATGCTGACTCCGGCTCCACTGTCAACAAACACAGAAATGTTCTCAGTTTTTCTCTCTAGCAACACCCCTGCTGTCAGGAAACACCGGGAACTGCAGGTTGGCGACAAATGCACTCCTTGCTTATCCAACTCCAGACTACCAAGAGTTAATTGAGTCTCCTTTTGTTTAGGAATTGAAGGACAGGTCCCAATAAAATGTCCCTTTTTCCCACAAAAAAAAACATACACCTTTTTTCTTGCGAATCTCCATTGAAATGTATGATGTAAAGGCACCCCCTAACTGCATGGGTTCCTCTACCTCCCCCAGTACTGGTTCACCACCAGACCGCTCCCCCGGCAGAGGTACATAACCCTGACAAGAAGGCCCCGGAGAAGGTGGCCTCGCCTTGTCTATCGCGAAGGCGTCTATCAAAACTTATGGCCAACGGCATGGCAGCCTCCAAGGACTGAGGGGTTTAATATACTGCCAAAGCATCTTTCAACCTTTCAGTAAGACCCTCACAAACTTGGCTTCTAAGGGCTGAGTCATTCCATTTAGAATTCGTTGCCCATCTACGGAATTCAGAACTATATGTCTCCACTGACCGATTCCCCTGCTGAAGGCGACGCAGCCTAGACTCAGCCAAGGTGACTCGGTCAGGGTCATCATAGATGAGGGTCATCATAGATGAGGGCCAGAGCCCCAAAAACCCCCTCGACAGACTGGAGACAAATCGAATCCTGCAGTAAAGAAAAAGCCCAGGATTGCGGATCTCCCTGCAACAGTGAGATCACAATTCCTACTCATTACTTCTCATTTCCGGAGGAGTAAGGACGAGGTTTAAAATACAGTTTGCAGGCCTCCTAGAGTACAAAAAACTTGTCCCTACCTCCTGAAAAACTGTCCGTGAGGGCAACCTTGGGTTCAGGCTGGACAGGCCTACCTGCAGAGAACCCCACATTAGTAACCAGTAGCCACTGATGTTGCTGTTGAACCTCACAGCGGAGGTCATTCACCTCCAGAGACAGACCACGCAGCCACTCTTTGAGCTCTGCAACTGATCCCATACCAAGGAGAAAGTAAAAAAAAACACACTCGAAAAAAACAACAACACACAATTAAACCCAAGTGTTTTTTTTTTCTCTAAATGCGCATGACCGGTGATAATGTCACGCAAGGTATGGAAAAAACTAAGTGCAACACGAAGGGATGAGGGGAAGGGAGCCCAGACACTAGGGAAAGGAAGAGTGGAGACCTCCTAGGCTGATCTGACATCACCCTGTCTCCCGTATCATCCCTATATTGGTTCCTCACCAATCACAGCACAGGAACCTAAAACCCTGTATTTCCCTAGAGCTAGGCCCTGGCTAGTGAAGGGGGGTGAGCATTAGTCAGTCCCCACTAGCAACTAAAGACAACAAGGTAGACACGGGGGAAAGTAACTGAGTTTGAGCCGACTTCAGAGAGATTACACACACGTCCTCTTTGCACCAGAGAGGAAGTAAGCAGACTGAACTTGCTCCAAGCTGTCACAAGGAAACATGTGAATATCACCAGTGCCTCCCTATTGCAACAGAAAGTATTTAAACACCCAGGCCAGGGTGTTAATTAGCAAGAGGAAGGAAGCCGCTGGGTCCCAGAGTGAGACAGATCTAAGAAGGTGTCTGTAATGCCAAAACAAAGAGATCTCCTGCAACCAACTGTAGGGCGACTGTCTGTCACATGTCATACACCCGTGACACTGTAGGTTCAAAATGCTCACTATACCCCTGTATAAAATCCTTGAGGGGTGTAGTATCCAAAATGGGGTCAGTGGTATTTTTTTGCTGTTTAGGCACTTTAGGGGCCCTGCGAATGTGACATGGTTTCCACCGTCTCTTTCAACCAAATTTGTGTTCCAAAATTCAAATATTGCTCCTTCTGCTCCGAGCTCTGCCGTTTGCCCAAAAATAACTTTTTGACTACATGTGGGGTATTGTCACACTTATAAGAAAGTGGATAACAAACTGTGGGGTCCACTTTTTGGTGTTAGCTCTTGCAAAAGTGAGAAATTTGGGGCTAGACCAAGATTTTAGAGGTAAAATGTAATTTTTTTTTTCATTCTACTTTGCATTAATTCCTTTGTAGTACCTGAAGGGTTAACACATTTCTGACAACAGTTTTGAAGTATTTGATGGGTGCGGTTTTTAATATGGTATCATTTTTGGGGAGTTTCTAATATATAGGCCCCTCAAAGTCCATTTAAATCTGAATAGGTACCTAAAGAAACAGATTTTGTAAATTTGTTGAAAAAATGAGAAATTGCTGCTAAACTTTTAACGCCTCTAGCGTGCTAACAAAATAAAACGACATTTGAAAAATGATGCAGATTTAAAGTAGACATATGGGAAATATTATTTATTAATTATTTTGTACAGCATGACTAACTGGTTTAAGGGCATACAAGTTTGTTTGAAAATTGCTAAATTTTCTTATTTTTTCTCAAAGTTTTGATATTTTCATAAATATACGCAAATCATATTGACCAAAATTTATCACTAACATGAAGTACAACATGTCATGAAAAAAAAACAGTCTCAGAGTCACTGGGATACGTTGAAGTGTTCCAGAGTTATTACCACATAAAGTGACCCTGGTCAGATTTCTTAAATTTTGCCTTGTCATTAATGTCAAAATTGGCACGTCACTAAGTGGTTAAAACCACACGAAGTCCACTATCTTGAGGAACCTTTCCAACCCTGATGGAGATGCAATTTAATGTCGATATGCATGGCGACTCTTCCATAGTCCTTCTCTTTTCCCACTTCCCAGGTCTTCTATGCAGCTTTTAGCTGATATTTTCATATGTAGGATAGCATAACATTAATGTCTGGACTAAGCGGTCGGTATTTGACAGCTTGTACCTTTTCCTGTTTGTTTATACTGGGTGCATGCTTATTGAGTAGTCTTATCCTTCTATTTTCTGCCATATTGTATGTTGAATGCTTCATAGTGGGTTACCTTGTATTGGGAGGGATTCTTGAGACCATGGTATCTGTTCCCACTACCTACATGGGGCTCATAGTGATTTTCCTGTGTTTTTAAATATTTTTATTTGAATATAGGAGTTTGTGTAGTTTATGTATTATATTTAAGAAAATATATTATATTGTTTCAAATGCTTGGCGCACACACCATTTATTATACTGGCTTGTTTCAGTATCTGTATTTTTACAATATACTTACTATGACCCAAAAAGTTCCTTTTCCAAGATACGGATTTACCTCTAAATTATCTGAAAATAGCATAGCAGTATGTATAGACCTCTTTCTTTAACCATTTAATTCACCTTTACAGTATCGCTCTCCTCCTAGCACATCACCATTTCACATTCTTACTCTCTTGTATTGAAAACATCAAAGACAAAGAGAACCTTTTTTATATAACATATAACAAGTGATTTCATTCTATAACCCCAACAACAAAAGCCATTTTCTTATGTTTGCTTTCATTTTATCAGCAGCCAGCACAAAGAATGGTATTCCTTAAAAAAAGAGATATGACACTATTTCAATAGATTTGAACTTCAGTGCAATAACTGTATCACTTATTGCTGCAAAAGTCTACATTTTCACTGGCTGGAAACAGCAACAAATAACCGAGTCTTTGTCAGCTATGAAATGTATTCTTTATGTAACAATTTTTACTGAAATTGCTGGTGCGACTGTTCAGTGGATTGCAAACAATTGGATCTAACAATCTTTTTTTTTGTGTTAAGAAGTTATCCCTAGAGGACCGTCGATAAAACAGAATTGAGCTAAAAGTTGTAATGGCTAGTTTAAGAACGCCATGGGAAATTATTGGCACTAAGATCCCTTTGCTACAAGGGCTGACGCAGGCTATGCTCAGGATAAATTTTACTACTGTGGTTGTGACTCTCTCAGGCAACAATTGGCAAACCACAGGAGAGCAGGACTACTTTGACTTGTTATTAGAAAATCTGTTATAGCCAAGATATAGAAAGTCATTTCATTTTTCTTCATATAATGCAGTAGTTGTTAACTTAAAAAGACAACCAATGTGCAATTGATGTGTGTTACATTGTGTTTATAAATAGGGAAGTAAAAGTTTTTGGATTAGACAAGGTCTAGACAAAGTGTAGACAGAATGGTAGCAGCCTGATGAATGGTTGTTTCTTGGATACATGGATTATCATGATATCTCCATCTGTGGAGCTCAGCCACAAACTGTGGTCTATAGGAGACCATTATTTTTTCTATATACTGCTGTACTGCTGTATTGTAGTATATAGTATAAGTGATTGAAAGATTGCAGGTTTAAGGTGGACCTGACACTTGATACATGCTACCCAATCCATGGGCAGCATGCATCAGACACTGACTGTATGATCTCAGCCAAGTACAGTGGGAAAAATAAGTATTTGATACACTGCCGATTTTGCAAGATTTCCCACCTACAAACAATGGAGAGGTCTATAATTTTTAAAGTAGGTACACTTCAACTGCGAGACACAGGATCGTAGAAAAAAAAACAACAGAAAATCACATTGTATGATTTTACATAATTAATTTGCATTTTATTGCATGAAATAAGTATTTGATGCAATAGAAAAACAGAACTTAATATTTGGTACAGAAACCTTTGTTTGCAATTACAGAGGTCTGACGTTTCCTGTAGTTCTTGACCAAGTTTGCACACACTGCAGCAGGGATTTTGGCCCACTCCTTCATACAGATCTTCTCCAGATCTTTCAGGTTTCGGGGCTGTCACTGGGCAACATTGAGTTTCATCTCCCTCCAAATTTTTTTTTATTGGGTTAAGGTCAGGGACTGGCCAGGCAATTCCAGGACTTTGAAATGCTTCTTCGGAGCCTCTCCTTAGTTGTCCTGGCTGTGTATTTTGAGTTATTGTCATGCTGGAAGATCCAGCTATGACCCATCTTCAATGCTCTTACTGAGGGAAGGAGATTGTTGGCCAAAATCTTGCGATACATGACTCCATCCATCCTCCTTTCAATTCGATGCAGTCGTCCCCTTTGCAGAAAAGCACCCCCAAAGTATGATGTTTTCCCCACCATGCTTCACGGTTTTTGATGGTGTTCTTGGGGTTGTACTCATCCTTCTTTTTCCTCCAAACACGGCGAGTGGAGTTGATACCAAAAAGTTTTATTTTGGTCTCATCTGACCACATGACCTTCTCCCATGCCTCATCTGGATCATCCAAGATGGTCATTGATGAACTTCAAATGGGCCTGGACATGTGCTGGGATGAGCAGTGGGACCTTGCTTGCCCTGAAGGATTTTAATCTGTAGCAGACTGAGTGGTGGAACCACTGTGCCGTGGCCCGAGGAAAGCCTGGAGGGGCGTGACTAGGTGCCTCACCAAGTCCGACCTTGGATATATACGGTGGCTGACGATACCATGATCCGAGGAGAGATGAAGGAGGTGGGACCAGGTGCTACACCAGGCCTGACCTTGGGTAAATGACAGCTGGCCCCCCAAAGGACTGGAGACAGGGGCAGCCAAGAATGGCACACTTAGCAAGTACTGGCTGGCACGGCTGGTACAGGTGGACACGGCTGATAGACAGGCAGACTGGAATGGCTGATAGACAGGCAGGCTGGCACGGTTGATAGACAGGCAGGCACGACTGTAGTACAAGACTGGTACAGGATATGAACACTGGGACCTGAGAACTAGCACGCGTGTTAGAACAGACAAACAACGTTACTCAGGTACCTCCATTCTGGAGGAGGTGCCTTAAATAGTAAGTGTCCTCCAGCTATTGGCTGGGGACACTTTAGGGCAGTGCGTGTGGCCCCTTTCAAGAGATGAGGAGCACGCATGCGAGCCCTAAGCATAGTGCCCGGGGATCTACGCGTCGTGCACCATGGGCACTAGCCGACCAGGAACGAGGAGGAAGTGCGGGACGGGGTCCGCGGCTGTGAGTAAGCTTGCGTACCTGCCGAGAAAAAGAGGGACAGCGTGCAGTATCCCCCTTTACGCCCCCTCTTTTTCAAGTCTAGCAAGAAATCTCTTCAGGAGGAGAGGGGCATGGATGTTCTCCCTGGACCTCTCCTCAGGACCAAACCCCTTCCAATGCACAAGAAAAAAGGTTTTTCCTCTTACCTTCTTGGTGGCCAGAATGTTCTCTACCTTGAAAACATCTTCAGTGCTGACTGGAGCAGGAGTGGTACCAGGGTCTTTGAAGAAAGAACTGAGGACGACAGGTTTGCGATGAGACACATGAAAGGAATTGGGGATTAGAAAGAGGCGGGAGTTTGCGTTTATACTCTACCGGATTAATTTGTTTCAACACCTCGAAGGGACCGATGAAGCGAGGGCCTAATTTATATGATGGTACCTTGAGATGGACATACTTGGACAACAACCAGACCTTATCCCCAGGATGAAACAGAGGCGAAACCAGAGGTCTCTTGTCTGCGTGTCTTTTCATCCGCTTGGAGGACTTTAATAAGGAAGACTTGGTGTCTCCCAGATTCCAGAAAAACTCTTGACGAGGGAATCAGCAGTAGGAATATCGGAGGTGGTCGACACAGAGAACGGGATATTGGGATGTTGACTGTAGCATCGGCTTCTCTGCCCTCTGCCAGGCAGAGACGCCGTCCCTCTCACCTCCCCGCTCCCCGCGCGGCGTCCTCCTGCGCTCCTCTTCCTGCTGCTGCCGGCGCGTGCAGCTTCCCGGGCACTGTGCTTAGGGCACGCGCGCGCTCCCTCTCTCTTAAAGGGGCCGCGCGCGCCGTCCTAAGAAGTCCCCGGCCAATAGCCGAGGGTCCTCCCATATATAAGGCACCTCCTCCAAAATGGAGGTGCCCGAGCAAAAGTTGATGCACAGCATACTTACCTCTGCTTCAGCCCTCAGGTCCAGTTGCCAGCCTGACTACTGTTGCAGTCAGCCAGTCTGACTACTCTCCAGCCCGACAGTCTGCCTTCCGTTCTACCCACCAGTCTGTCTATGGGCAAGTCCGCCTGCTTACCAGGAAGCACCTGCCAGTTACCTGTCTGCTACCTGCGGTGCCTGCTAGCCCGCTCACCTGGGAGCACTCGCCTGTTACCTGCCTGTTACCTGATAGCCTACCTGGAGGCTCCTGCTGTCACTTGCAGTGACCACCCGCCTGCTAAACTAGAGACTTCAGCCTGCTTGGCCGTCACTTGCCGTAGTCTACCTGGAGGCTCCTGCTGTCACTTGCCGTGACCACCTGTCTGTTACCTAGAGACTTCAACCTGCTCTGTCGTCACGTGCCGTGACCACCTGTCAACTATCCAGAGACTTCTGCCTGCCTGCTGTGTCCATCCGCTATACCGGTCAGTCACAGTCTGCTTACCCGTGGGAGCCACCTACTCTCTTACAAGGTCGTCCCCAGAGTAGCACCTGGTCCCTCTGCTCGGTCCCTCCCTGGTCACGGAGTCGTTAGCCGCCGTACGACCAGGGTCTGTCTGAGTTGATACTTAGTTACGCCCCTCTGGGTCCCTCCTTGCACCGCGGCACAGAGGTTCCACCACCCGGATCCATAACAGTTTGCTCGGGCCATGGAACCCGGTGGCCCCCAGGCTCCTTCGCTTGCTGACCTGTACCAGGAGGTTTCTCGTCAGAGATTCCAACAGGAAACCATCCTGACCTACCTGCGGTCTGTCAACACTCGCCTGGACAAGCTGTCCGTACCACCTGTGTCCACCCCTAGTCGAGCAACACCCGCTCTGGCAGCGCCGCTGCCCACCAATACCACAGCATCCAACCCAGGCCCCCGGCTTTCTGCACCTCCTCGTTTTGGAGGTGACCCCGCTCTAGCTCAGGGTTTCATAAACCAGTGCACCCTGCACTTTGAACTCATGGCACATCAGTTCATCTCTGACCGGGCTAAGGTGGCATTCATCATGTCCCATCTCACTGGGGAAGCACTGGCATGGCTAAATCCCCCTGTGGGAGAGAGGGGACCCCCTGGTGTCCGACCTATCGTCTATCCTCGCGGCTTTCCGGAGAGTCTTCGATGAGCCAGGGCGAAAATCCTCTTCAGCCTCCTCTCTGCTACGTCTCCGCCAAGGGAGTCTCACTGTGGGCCAATATGGCATACGGTTCCGTACCCTCGCTTCTGAGCTTGCCTGGGATAACGAGGCTCTGGTGTCCGTCTTCTGGGAGGGTCTTTCAGGTCGGATTAAGGATGAGCTAGCCGGTCGGGACATTCCTACCACCCTGGATGACCTGGTGTCATTCGCTACCCAGATTGACATCCGGTTCCAAGAATGCACCAAAGAGACCACTCGGGAGAGAAAGTTCCCCCGCCTCGCTCCAACTTTCCAGAGACCTGCCTCTCAACTAGACACTCCCCGGGCGCACTCGCCTGAACCCATGCAGATCGACCAGACCAAGATGGTCAAATCTCGCCAAGAGTCACGTCGAGCCGAGGGGAGCTGTTTCTATTGTGGCAGTAAAGAGCACCTGATCCGTTCCTGCCCGGAGAGGCAAGGTCGTCCCCAGAGTAGCACCTGGTCCCTCGGCTCGGTCCCTCCCTGGTCACGGAGTCGTTAGCCGCCGTACGACCAGGGTCGGTCCGGGTTGATACTTAGTTACGCCCCTCTGGGTCCCTCCTTGCACCGTAGCACAGAGGTTCCACCCCCCGGACCCGTAACACTTGCAAAGATCAAAGACCACCTGGCCTAACATGGATTAAGCCGTTGTGCAGACTGCAGATAGACTAGATTCTTCTGGTCCATGTAGATAACCACCAGATGTATAGCCCCCTCCAGCAAGAATTGCCACTCCTTCAGCGCCAGTTTTATTGCAAGCAGTTTCTGATTGCCAAATGAGTAATTGAATTCTGGAGCAGAGAAGAAAAGAAACTGCAAGTTACCATGCGGCTGGATGAGAACTTCTGGGTAAGAACTGCTCCACCTCCAGAAAGAAATGCTTATAATTGTCTGGATGATGCAGCACAGGAGCAAAGGAGAAGGCCTGCTTTAAAGATACAAAGGCACTCTCTGCCTCTAGGGTCCATATTTTAGGATTGGCCCCCTTGCGGGTCAGGGCTGACATAGGAGCATTTCAGGAAGAGAAATGGGGGATGAACTAGTAGTTTGTGAATCTGAGAAACCACTGGATAGCTTTCAGACCATCTGAACCACTTCGGCACGGCGGACACTCTCTCTGGATCCATTTTCAGACCGGTCTCGGAGATTATGTGTCCAAGAAATGGAAGAGAAGTCTGCTCAAAAAAGCACTTTTCATATTTCAGGTACAGACGATTTTTCTTTAGCCTCTGCAGAACCTGGTGAATATCTCTTTGGTGCGAAGGCAGGTCGGGGGAGAACACCAAGATATCGTCCAAGTACACTACTACACACATGTAGAGAAGATCCCAGAAGATCACCAGTTCTTGAAAGACTGCAAGTGTGTTGTAGAGTCCAAACGGCATAACACAATACTTATAGTGGCCATCACGGGTATTAAAGGCTATTTTCCATTCATCTCCCTGGCAAATTCGGATTAGGTTGTATGCCCCCCGAAGGTTGAGTTTCGTGAAGACTCTGGAACCTTTAAGGGGGTCGAACAGCTCGGAGATGAAAGACAGAGGATATTTATTTTTTATCATTATTTGATTTAGTCCCCTATAGTCGATACAGGGTCAAAGTGAACAGTCTTTCTTATTTGCAAAGGAGAATCCTGCTCCAGCCGGGGAGGAAGATTTCTGGATAAATCCCCTAACAAGATTCTCTTTAATATATTCGGACATGGCTCAGGTCTCAGCCTGCAATAGGGGGTAGATTCGACCTCGTGAAGGAGATGTGCCAGGAAGGAGGTAAATAGGACAGTCATAAGGCCTATGAGGTGGTAGTGTCTCAGCCTCCTTCTTGTCAAAGACGTCAGCGTACATCCAATATGGTGCAGGCTAGCCAGGTAGGTTAGATGGAGAAACCAGGGCTCGAGCAAGACGAATGGGCACCAGGCAGTTTTCGTGGCATTCCTGTCCCCAACAGAATACTTCTCCAGATCTCCAGTCCAAGACAGGCACGTGTCTCCGCAGCCATGGCAAAACCTTGGCAGAAAGTGAGACAGACCTGACAGCACAGAGAGAAATCTTCTCAGAGTGTAGCATTCCTACCCGAAGTTCCACGGCCACGGTAACAAACTGGATGGTCTTGGAAAGAGGCTTTCAATCCACCGATGAAACCACCAGCGGACCCTGTTGACATTGGATCGGGATTTTATACTGCTCGACGACGGCCTGTTGGATGAGATTGCCTGTGGAACCGGAGTCAAGGTAGGCTGACTCGACAAAACAAATGTTGCCACAGGAGACTGATACTGTCAGAGTCAGCGATGGAGAGGAGTGATTCTTGCCCAAGGTAGCCTCTCCAACAAACCCTAGGCACTGGAGTTTCCAGGTTTCTCGAGGCAGGATCGGATTTGGTGTTTGGGACTGCCACAATAGAAGCATGTTCTATCTGCACAACGAGCCTCCTGACAACGCTTATCCAACTTCACCTGGTCAATCTACATAGACTCTAGGAGAGATGCCGCAGCAGGAGTCTGCTGGGTGATCGGCCTTTGGAAGGTGGGGGCTAGGCACACAGATCTTCTTTCGCGGGTCACCTCTTTGGTTCGTTCCTGGAACCTGATGTCTATCCAGGTTGCCAGGGACACCAGGTTATCCAATGAGGTGGGTATTTCATGACCGGCCAGCTCATCCATGATTCACCTGGAGAGGCCTTCTTAGAAGGTAGCCACCAGAGCCTCATTATTCCAAGAGAGTTAAGATGACAGGGTACAAAAACGAACTGTATACTGGCCCACTGTAAGGTTACCATGGCGTGGCCTGAGTAGAGTGTAGCGCCAGCGTCCCTGCCCTCTGCTAGGCAGGGACGCTGTTCCCCTCACCTCTCTGCTCCGTGCCCGGCGTCCTCCTCCCGCTCTGCTGGAAGCGCGCTCCTTCCCGGCCACTGTGCTTAGGGTGCGCACGCGCGCTCTCCCTCCCTCTTAAAGGGGCCGCGCGCGCCGTCCTAAGGAGTCCCCGGCCAATGGCCGGAGGACTTCACCATATATAAGGCACCTCCTCCAAAATGGAGGTGCCCGAGCAATGTTGTTGCACTGTTCACTACTCTGCTTCAGCCCTCAGGTCCCGTTGCCAGTTACCTGCCAGATACCTGCCAGATTCCTGTCAGCTTGCTGTCTTATTCCTGCCTGATATTCTGCTACCTGCCTGCTAGCCTGAGGTCCGACGGTCTGCCTTACAACTCCTGTCAGTCTGTCTAAGGACCAGCTTGCCCGCTCACCTGGGAGCGCACATCAGCTACCTGCCTGCTTGCCTGAGGTCCGACGGTCTGCCTTCCAACTCCTGTCAGTCTGTCTATGGACCAGCTTGCCCGCTCACCTGGGAGCGCACATCTGCTACCTGCCTGCTAGCCTACCTGGAGGCTCCACCGTCACGTGCTGTGACCACCTGCCTGTCCAGTGACTCCTGCTCGCTCACCTGGGAGCGCTCATCTGCTGCCTGTCTCCTAGCCTACCTGGAGGCTCTGCCGTCACGTGCTGTGACCACCCGCCTGTCCAGAGACTTCTGCCCGCTCACCTGGGAGCGCTCATCTGCCGCCTGTCTGTTGGTCTTCCTGGAGGCTACGCCGTCACATGCCGTGACCACCCGTTTATCCAGAGACTCTCGCCTGCTCACCTGGGAGCTCACGTCTACCATCAGCCACCACAGGTCGTACCAACCCTTTACCCAGAGACTGCCCCGGTCACTTGCCGTGACCATCTGCCCGTTCATCCAGAGACTGCCCCGGTCACTTGCCGTGACCATCTGCCCGTTCATCCAGAGACTGCCCCGGTCACTTGCCGTGACCATCTGCCCGTTCATCCAGAGACTGCCCCGGTCACCTGCCGTGACCTCCTGCCCGTTCTTCCAGAGACTGTCCCGGTCATCTGCTGTGACTGCCTGCCTGGTCGCCACCCGCTCCCTTACAAGGACCGCCCCCTTGTATAGTAGCTCAGAGGTTCCGCCTCCCAGACCCGTTACAGTTTGCTCGGGCCATGGAACCCGGTGGCACCCAAGCTCCCTCGCTCTCGGACCTGTGTCATGAACTGTCCCGTCAGAGGTCCCAACAGGAGTCCATCCTGGGTCACCTGCGGAATGTCAATTCTCGCCTGGACACTCTGACTGCTCCGCCAGCAACCTCCGCCAGTGCCATGACTCGCAATCCGGCAGCTCCGCTGCCCACTAATACCATGGTATCCTACCCCGGACCCCGGCTTTCTGCACCTCCTCGCTTCGGAGGCGACTCCGCCCAGGCTCGGGGCTTCATAAATCAGTGCACCCTGCACTTTGAACTATTGTCCCACCAGTTTAACTCCGACCGGGCCAAAATTGCCTTCATCATGTCCCATCTCACCGGGGAGGCCCTGGCCTGGCTAAATCCTCTATGGGAGAGAGGAGACCCCCTGGTGTCCGACTTGCCTGCCTTTCTCACGGCTTTCCGGAAAGTCTTCGACGAACCCGGACGGAAGACCTCATCCGCATCATCACTGCTACGCCTCCGTCAGGGAAGTCTCACCGTGGGCCAATATGCCATACGGTTCCGTACCCTTGCCTCGGAGCTGGCCTGGGATAACGACGCTCTGGTATCTGTCTTCTGGGAGGGTCTGTCCGGCCGTATTAAAGATGAACTTGCCGGTCGGGACATTCCTACCACTCTCGATGACCTAATAACTCTTGCCACCCGGATTGACCTACGGTTCCAGGAGCGTGCCAAAGAGGTCACCCGTGAGAGGAGGTTTCCACGTCTAGCTCCTACTTTTCAGAAACCCGTCACTCCCTCCGTCTCTCCCCAGGTACACTCTCCTGAGCCTATGCAGGTCGACCAGACCAAGATGGTCAAAACCCGTCAGGACTTACGCCGTGCCGAGGGGAGCTGCTTCTACTGTGGCAGTAAGGAGCACCGGATCCGTGCCTGCCCAGAGAGGTCGGGAAACGCCTGTGTCTAGGTTCGCTCAGAGAGGTCGACCTAGACAAGAATAAATCCTCTCCATCTCTGCTGCTGTCAGTCTCAATCGTCTGCGGGGAGAACCGTTATTTCGAACTAGCCCAACTTGACTCTGGAGCAGCCGGGAATCTTATTTCACAGTCCCTGGTAGAGAAATACCGCATCCCCACCAAACCTCTGGCTGTACCCTTGTCTGTTGCTGCCGTGGATGGGGGTCTCTTACCACGCCCCATCCAACTCATCACCGAATCCATTACTCTGCAGGTGGGAATGCTGCATTCTGAGAGTATCTCCTTTCATGTTCTGCCTGGACTCTCTCACGCCCTCTTGCTAGGTCTACCTTGGCTCCAGAGACATGCACCCGTGCTTGACTGGCAGACCGGAGAGGTCCTTCGCTGGGGACAGGACTGCCATAAGACCTGTCTGGTTCCCGTCCATCCTGTCCGTCCTTCTCCTACCCCAGCTAATCTACCTGGACTTCCGATTCCTTATTGGTCTTATGCTGATGTCTTTAATAAAAAGGAGGCAGAGACACTACCCCCTCATAGACCATACGACTGCCCTATCGACCTGTTACCCGGTACTACTCCTCCCCGTGGGCGTATTTATCCTTTATCCGCTGCTGAGACCCGGTCGATGTCCGAATATATTGAGGAGAATCTGGCCAGGGGATTCATCCTGAAATCTACCTCCCCGGCGGGAGCAGGCTTCTTTTTGGTCAAAAAGAAGGACGGCTCTCTCCGTCCCTGTAGAGACTATAGAGGCCTTAACCAGATCACGGTGAAGAATAAGTACCCCCTTCCGCTCATTCCGGAGTTATTTGATCGTCTGAGGGGGGCTAGAATCTTCACCAAACTGGACCTCCGTGGGGCGTACAACCTGGTTCGTATCCGTCAGGGGGATGAATGGAAGACGGCATTCAACACCCGGGACGGCCACTATGAATATCTGGTAATGCCCTTTGGTCTCTGTAACGCTCCTGCCGTCTTTCAAGAGTTGGTCAATGACATCTTCTGGGACCTTCTCTACTCCTGCGTAGTGGTGTACCTGGACGACATCTTGGTCTTCTCTCCGGATCTCCAGACTCACCGGAGGGACGTTCGTCAGGTCCTGCTCAGGCTCAGGCAGAATCACCTCTTCGCTAAATACGAGAAGTGCCTCTTTGAGCAGACCTCGCTTCCGTTTTTGGGCTACATTATTTCTCAGACCGGCCTACGAATGGATCCAGAGAAACTGTCTGCCATCGAGAAATGGCCTCGACCGGAGGGGTTGAAGGCTATTCAGCGGTTCCTGGGCTTCGCCAACTACTACCGCCTCTTCATACCACACTTCTCTTCCCGGACTGCCCCAATTTCCGCGCTCACCCGTAAGGGTACTAATCCCAAAGAGTGGCCGCCCGAAGCAGAGGAGGCCTTTCTTTCCTTGAAACAGGCCTTCTCTTCCGCCCCGGTGCTGCATCGCCCGGATGGCAACAAGCAGTTCTTCCTGGAAGTTGACGCCTCCTCCTCTGGAGCCGGAGCGGTACTTACTCAAAAATCATCTTCCGGGAGGATGGTAACTTGCGGCTTCTTCTCTAAACTCTTCTCCTCCTCAGAGCGCAATTATTCCATAGGAGACCGAGAGTTATTGGCCATCAAACTGGCATTGGAGGAGTGGCGTTACCTGCTCGAGGGGGCTCTTCACCCGGTAATAATTTACACTGACCACAAGAACTTGGCTTACCTCCAGCATGCCCAGAGACTTAACCCGCGCCAAGCCCGGTGGTCCTTGTTTTTTGCTCGCTTTGATTTTGTTCTTCATTTTCGCCCGGCTGACAAAAACGTCAAGGCGGACGCCTTGTCTCGATCCTTTCTGGTGTCTGATCTCTAGGAAGATCCGAAACACATCATCGATCCCGCCAGAGTAATGCAGGTGGCTCCCGTGAGTCTAAATCGTCTCCCTCCCGGAAAGACGTTCGTATCAGTACCTGATCGGGAGAAGATCCTTCACTGGGGTCACTCGTCTAAACTGGCTGGCCATGCCGGTCAGAAAAAGACCCTCCAGCTTATTACCCGGCACTACTGATGGCCTACCCTGCACAAGGACGTAATAGACTTTGTTTCTGCCTGTGTGTCCTGCGCCCGCAACAAGGTTCCGAGACATCTGCCAGCCGGTCACCTCCTTCCGCTTTCTGTACCTGCTGCCCCCTGGCAGCATATAGCAATGGACTTTATAACTGACCTCCCAGTCTCTGCCGGTTGTACGGTCATTTGGGTGGTCGCTGACCGCTTCTCCAAGATGGCTCATTTCGTTCCCCTGCCAGGCCTCCCGTCTGCACCCGAGCTAGCTAAAGACTTTATTCGTCACATCTTTCGTCTTCATGGCCTGCCCCTCCACATCGTGTCGGATCGTGGGGTACAGTTCACCTCACGCTTCTGGAGAGCCACTTGTAAACTGCTAGACGTCACCCTGGACTTCTCTTCCGCTTACCACCCACAGTCCAATGGTCAAGTGGAGCGGATCAATCAGAACCTGACCAGTTACCTCCGGCACTTCGTTAATGCCCATCATTCAGACTGGGTGGATCTCCTACCATGGGCCGAGTTCTCTTATAACAATCACGAGAGCGAATCCTCCTCCAAATCCCCGTTTTTTGTAGTCTTCGGTCAGCATCCTCAGATTCCTTTTCCTGTCTCCACCTCTGTGGACAACCCGGCTGCGGAATCTCTCGTTAGCAAATTTTCCTCCATTTGGGAGAGTACCCGATCCGCACTCCTTCAGTCGTCCGAACGGATGAAAAGACACGCTGACAAAAAACGCCTGGATCCTCCACAATTTCATCCTGGAGATAAAGTCTGGCTCTCATCTAAATATGTCCGACTCAAGATACCTTCTTACAAGTTAGGGCCTCGGTTCATCGGTCCTCTGGAGGTCATCAGTCAGATCAACCCGGTGGCCTATAAATTGAAACTCCCGGCCAACTTACGGATCCCTAACTCCTTCCATGTATCTCTCCTCAAACCTGTGGTACTTAACTCTTTTTCCAAGTCTACAGGTACGCCTCCTGCTCCGGTTTCTGCTGAGGACGAGTTTGAGGTAGAGAACATTCTTGCCACCAAAAGGGTAAGAGGAAAGACCTTTTTTCTAGTAGATTGGAAGGGGTTTGGTCCTGAGGAGAGAACGTGGGAGCCCCGGGAGAACATCCATGCCCCTCTTATCCTTGCTAAATTTCTGTCTGGCCTAAAAAAGGGGGGGCCTAAAGGGGGGGGTACTGTAGCGCCGGCGTCCCTGCCCTCTGCTAGGCAGGGACGCTGTTCCCCTCACCTCTCTGCTCCGTGCCCGGCGTCCTCCTCCCGCTCTGCTGGCAGCGCGCGCTCCTTCCCGGCCACTGTGCTTAGGGCGCGCGCGCGCACTCTCCCTCCCTCTTAAAGGGGCCGCGCGCGCCGTCCTAAGGAGTCCCCGGCCAATGGCCGGAGGACTTCACCATATATAAGGCACCTCCTCCAAAATGGAGGTGCCCGAGCAATGTTGTTGCACTGTTCACTACTCTGCTTCAGCCCTCAGGTCCCGTTGCCAGTTACCTGCCAGATACCTGCCAGATTCCTGTCAGCTTGCTGTCTTATTCCTGCCTGATATTCTGCTACCTGCCTGCTAGCCTGAGGTCCGACAGTCTGCCTTACAACTCCTGTCAGTCTGTCTAAGGACCAGCTTGCCCGCTCACCTGGGAGCGCACATCAGCTACCTGCCTGCTTGCCTGAGGTCCAACGGTCTGCCTTCCAACTCCTGTCAGTCTGTCTATGGACCAGCTTGCCCGCTCACCTGGGAGCGCACATCTGCTACCTGCCTGCTAGCCTACCTGGAGGCTCCGCCGTCACGTGCTGTGACCACCTGCCTGTCCAGTGACTCCTGCCCGCTCACCTGGGAGCGCTCATCTGCTGCCTGTCTCCTAGCCTACCTGGAGGCTCTGCCGTCACGTGCTGTGACCACCCGCCTGTCCAGAGACTTCTGCCCGCTCACCTGGGAGCGCTCATCTGCCGCCTGTCTGTTGGTCTTCCTGGAGGCTCCGCCGTCACATGCCGTGACCACCCGTTTATCCAGAGACTCTCGCCTGCTCACCTGGGAGCTCACGTCTACCATCAGCCGCCACAGGTCATACCAACCCTTTACCCAGAGACTGCCCCGGTCACTTGCCGTGACCATCTGCCCGTTCATCCAGAGACTGCCCCGGTCACTTGCCGTGACCATCTGCCCGTTCATCCAGAGACTGCCCCGGTCACTTGCCATGACCATCTGCCCGTTCATCCAGAGACTGCCCCGTTCACTTGCCGTGACCTCCTGCCCGTTCTTCCAGAGACTGTCCCGGTCATCTGCTGTGACTGCCTGCCTGGTCGCCACCCGCTCCCTTACAAGGACCGCCCCCTTGTATAGTAGCTCAGAGGTTCCGCCTCCCAGACCCGTTACATAGAGCAGATGCTGTAGAAGAAGCGTGGCCGGACTTGTTGAAGACCTTATAGAAGGCTTCTAAAAAGGACTGGAGTGTCAACATCAAAGGATCCCCTCTCTCCCACAGAAGATTGAGTCATGCTAGAGCTTCGTCAGAGAGATGGGACATGATGAAATCAACTTTGGCCTGTTCTGAGATGTACTGATGAGCCAGGAGTTTGAAGTTTAGCGTTCACTGGTTGATGAACCCTTGACACAGGGCAGGGTCTCTGCCATAGTGTGAAGGAGCAGAGAGACAAGGTCCAGAGCCGGGTACATAGCTGGTGGACTGATGAGTCACAGCCGAAGTGGCTGCAGCTTGGGTAGATGTAGATGCAGCCGGAATTGCCACTGTGTCTAGACAGATGTTTATTGTCAGTAGGTAGGGTAGGATTTGATCCTGTTGGTCTTTCTGGTGGGAAACCTCTTGGTATAGATCAGAGATGGAGGAAGCCTGAGAGCCAGTGGATTCCATGGCCTGGGCAAACTGTAGCGGACTGGGTGGTGGAACCACTGTGCCGTGACCCTGGCTCGAGGAGAGCCTGGAGGGGCGTGACTAGGTGCTTCACCAAGTCCTACCTTGGAAACATGGCGGATGACGATACCACGATCCGAGGAGAGAAAACAGAGGTGGGACCAGGTGCTACACCAGGACTAACCTCGGGTGGATGGCAGATGACCCCCAATGGACTGGAGGCAGGGGCGGCCAGGAATGGTGGACTTGGCAAGTACTGGTTGGCACGGCTGGTACAGTGGCTGGCATGACAAACACACAGGCTGGTACTGGCGGACACAACTGATATCCTGGTAGGTATGTGCAGGCAGGCACGGCTGATGGACAGGCTGGTGCAGGTGGATATGGCTGATAGGCAGGATGGCACGACTGATAGACAGGCAGGCTGGCACGGCTGATAGACAGGCAGACTGGCACGGCTGATAAACAGTCAGGCTCGCACGGCTAATAGAAAGGCAGGCGAGCAGGCACGACTGTAGTACAGGACTAGTATACTTGATACGAGCACTGGGACCTGAGAACTAGCAAGCATGTTAGAATAGACAAACAATGCTGCTCAGGCACCTCCATGCTGGAGGAGGTACCTAAAATAGTAAGTGTCCTCCAGCTACTGGGGACATTTTGGATGGCATGCGCAGCCCCTTTAAGAGATGGGGAGTGCGCGCCCTAAGCACAGTGCCCCGGGATCTGTGCACCGTGCGTGCATCCTGGGCAGTAGCTGACACTGAAGGAGGAGGAAGTGCAGAATGGGGGCTGCTGCAGTGAGTAAGCTTGGTGTCCCTGCCGGGGAAGAGGTGCAGCATACAGGGACGCTGGTGCTACCTAATCCATGATGGCGTAGTGTGTTACTAATGGTAATAATTTAAACTGTGGTCCCAGCTTTCTTCAGGTTATTGATCAGGTCCTCCTGTGTAGTTCTAGGCTGATTCCTGACCTTTCTCAAAATCATCCTTACCCCACAAGGCAAGATGTTCCATGGAGCCCCAGACCGAGGAAGATTGACAGTCATTTTGTGTTTCTTCCATTTTCTAATAATTGTGCCAACAGTTGTTGCCTTCTCACCAAGCTATTTGCATATTGTCCTGTAGCCCATCCCAGCCTTGTGCAGGTCTACAATTTTGTCCCTGGTGTCCTTATACAGCTCTTTGGTGTTGGCCATGGTGGACATGTTGGAGTGGGATTAATTGTGTGGACAGGTGTCTTTTATAAAAGTAATGAGTTCAAGCAGGTGCAATTAATACAGGTAATGAGTGCAGAGTAGGAGGGCTTCTTAAATAAAACTTACAGAATTCTTACTGGTTGTTGATCAAATATTTATTGATTTAATATTTAATAGCCACCGGGGAGTGAGACCGCATTGTTGACTAGTCAGATAGGCAAGTCCCCAACGGCTTCTCCCTACCCATTGGCCTGGATTGACAGGTCTCTGCTTAGACGCGCATTTTGCAGAAATGTCATGGCATTTCAGAGGCGAATATACCTGGCTCAGTTCATACAACCAGTGTCTGACATATGCTGCCCACGGATTGGGCAGCATGCATGAGGTGTCAGGTTCCCTTTTATGCCCACAGAGAGGACTAAAAAATATATTAAAAAATAAAAAAGGTTTTTAAAAATATAAAAATTTGAATGATTGCTTTATCTGATTACCAATCTCATGTCAGGCCTTATATATAGAGATGAGCGTTGTTCTACTCGAACTGTTCGCCAATCTCAAATTCGAGCTGTTTTGGGCGGTGTTCGAGCCGGTCGGCGAACACGAACAATTTGAGAAAAATTCGGCTGTTCGAGGTTATGTTCGATAACTGTTCGTGCACCAAAATCATAACTGGATTTTTTCTCAGTAATGATGAAAATTAATGTTAATACGCAGTTTGAGTGTACAGCGGGGCGGGGGGAGGGGCAGGGGATGGATCTCTGCAGGAACAATGAAGATCTCCATTTTTTTTTCTCTTTCCCGCATTTGCAGTGGGGAGGTGCAATCTGTCAGCCTATCAGCAGCGCACACACGGAGCGAAGTGCTTTTTTTCACACAAGCAAGGGCATGTGTGATTGGCAGTGTATGTCACATGTCCTTGCCCTATAAGACCAAGCCATTTTCCCCGTCGCCACCATTTTCTCACTGCTGCAGCTGCGTGTTAGACGGCACCGCTGTTGCTGTGTGCGCTATACCTTGTTAATTTCAAGCCAATTTTCGCACAAATATACAGATAGCTTGGGAGTAGGGAATAGTTGTGATTGCAGTCCTTTTAAGGACTAGGTTACAGCATTTCCTACGACTTTTATCAGGCAGGTCTGTGCTCTTAAATAGATAGATTGTGGGAGTAAAGACTAATTGTAATTGGAGTCCTTTTCAGGACTAGGTTACATCAGTTCCTATCAGTTTTTGCCAGGCAGGTCTGTGCCAGTGCTGTGCAAGTTTTTTTCACAGCATTTGGCTGAATCTAGCAAAGCTAATCCTTTTTGGCCTATTGCAGAGTGTGTTAGTCAGTGGAGTAGCCTATCTGTGTTGCAAGATATACCACCTGTGTATAGAATACCAATTTTTTTACTGCACCTAGTGAAGTAAAATCTTTTGGGCATAGCATCATTCTATTAGTCCATCTATACTGACCTCCATCAGGTTGCAAACTGAATATAATTTTTTTCTGCATCTAGCTCTGAAAAAATATTTGGGCTTCTAGCAGTGTGTGGGACTTGGTCTATTAATCCATCTATACTGACCTCCATCAGGTTGCAAATTAAAAATAATTTTTTTCTTCATTTAGCTCTGAAAAAATATTTGGGCTTCTAGCAGTGTGTGGGACTTGTTCTATTAGTCCTTCTATACTGACCTCCAGCAGGTTGCAAATTGAATATAATTTTTTTCTGCATCTAGCTCTGAAAAAATATTTGGGCTTCTAGCGGTGTGTGGGAATTGGTCTATTAGTCCATCTATACTGACCTCCATCAGGTTGCAAATTAAAAATAATTTTTTTCTGCATCTAGCTCTGAAAAAATATTTGGGCTTCTAGCAGTGTGTGGGACTTGGTCTATTAGTCCATCTATACTGACCTCCATCAGGTTGCAAATTAAAAATAATTTTTTTCTTCATTTATCTCTGAAAAAATATTTGGGCTTCTAGCAGCGTGTGGGACTTGTTCTATTAGTCCATCTATACTGACCTCCATCAGGTTGCAAATTAAAAATATTTTTTTTCTGCATCTAGCTCTGAAAAAATATTTGGGCTTCTAGCAGTGTGTGGGACTTGGTCTATTAGTCCATCTATACTGACCTCCATCAGGTTGCAAATTAAAAATGATTTTTTTCTGCATCTAGCTCTGAAAAAATATTTGGGCTTCTAGCAGTGTGTGGGACTTGGTCTATTAGTCCATCTATACTGACCTCCATCAGGTTGCAAATTGAATAAAAAAATTTTCTGCATCTAGCTCTGAAAAAATATTTGGGCTTCTAGCGGTGTGTGGGACTTGGTCTATTAGTCCATCTATACTGACCTCCATCAGGTTGCAAATTAAAAATAATTTTTTTCTGCATCTAGCTCTGAAAAAATATTTGGGCTTCTAGCAGTGTGTGGGACTTGGTCTATTAGTCCATCTATACTGACCTCCATCAGGTTGCAAATTAAAAATAATTTTTTTCTGCATCTAGCTCTGAAAAAATATTTGGGCTTCTAGCAGTGTGTGGGACTTGGTCTATTAGTCCATCTATACTGACCTCCATCAGGTTGCAAATTAAAAATAATTTTTTTCTTCATTTAGCTCTGAAAAAATATTTGGGCTTCTAGCAGTGTGTGGGACTTGTTCTATTAGTCCTTCTATACTGACCTCCAGCAGGTTGCAAATTGAATATAATTTTTTTCTGCATCTAGCTCTGAAAAAATATTTGGGCTTCTAGCGGTGTGTGGGACTTGGTCTATTAGTCCATCTATACTGACCTCCATCAGGTTGCAAATTAAAAATAATTTTTTTCTGCATCTAGCTCTGAAAAAATATTTGGGCTTCTAGCGGTGTGTGGGACTTGGTCTATTAGTCCATCTATACTGACCTCCATCAGGTTGCAAATTAAAAATAATTTTTTTCTGCATCTAGCTCTGAAAAAATATTTGGGCTTCTAGCAGTGTGTGGGACTTGGTCTATTAGTCCATCTATACTGACCTCCATCAGGTTGCAAATTGAATAAAAAAATTTTCTGCATCTAGCTCTGAAAAAATATTTGGGCTTCTAAAGGTGTGTGGGACTTGGTCTATTAGTCCATCTATACTGACCTCCATCAGGTTGCAAATTAAAAATAATTTTTTTCTGCATCTAACCCAGCCAATAGTTTTGGCCTAATACCACAGTTTGGCCACTCAGCTCTGCTCGGTTACCATCCATTGTTTTTTTGTGCAAACAACTCCAGAGTTGTGAATTAGTTAACCACCAAAATGAGTGGAAAAAGGCCTGCTGCTGGTGGAAAGGGGAATAGGCGTGTTGGGAAGGGGAAAAAAGGTTGTGTCCGTGGGGTAGGTGCAGAAGAAAGACCATCTTCCAGCCAAACTAAAATGTCTACTTCTTTTAGCGGACAATGTGATAAGATCCCTTTCTTACGGCCACGCCAATCGCTACAAATTCCAGATGAGGCACAAAAACAGCAGGTGCTTCAACGGATATCAAGTGCTCCTTTAAGTGGGCTCTCCTCCACATCAACTTCAACATCACAAATACTCCAGTCCTCAAAGGTGTCACCCAAATCGCACTTGCTTCCTCACAGCTCCCAAATCTCCAGCTGCCCGTCTGAGTATGAGGTAGAACAGATGGTTGAGTCTGCAGAGTTGTTTACTCATACTATAGCCTGGGAATCAGAGGTCGACTCCAGCGCTTCTGTGAATCCAGACGAGGAAATGATCTGCACTGATGCCCAGAATCTTTGAGTCGGATCCAGGACCAGACGCAGAAGGTTCTGACCATAATGTAGACCCTCATTCCCAAACTGTAACTCCTGTTGGTGGAGACAATGAGGAAGACGATGATAAGACTCAAATACCTGATTGGAGCGACAACTTTAGTTTTTTGTCAGGGCAGGAACAGGTTGGCTCTGAGGACGACGGGTGTGATAACGCACAGGGTGATGATGATGAGGTCGGAGATCCCACTTACTGTCAACCCACAGTCAGCCAAGAGATGAGGTCAGCAGAGGAGGTGGAGGAAGATGCTAGTGACGACGAGGTCAGGTTGCGCCTTCCTGGACAGAGACGTAGTACTGGAAGCACGTCAACAACTGCATCCTCAAACACAACTCTGCCTCTCACCACAAGTCGTGGTGGCTCTTCAGGTCGCATGGGTGCTAAGCCTTGCATAGCCTGGGCATTTTTTCAGATCGATAAAGATGACCCAACTCGTGTTATCTGTAACATTTGTCAGCAAAAGCTAAGTAGAGGCCAAAAAATACATAGTTTGAGTACTTCATGCATGAACCGGCACATGGACATGAAGCATAAGTTGCAGTGGGAAGCTCAGTGTGCTACAATGCGGTCTAGCCGGCCGGGCCAACCACCTTCTGCCATATCTTGTGCATCCGCGGCCTCTTCATCCTCTGTGACTGGGGGGACAGCAGTCACACCTGTTTTGGGGCGCAGACCTGCCACCTCTTTACCCGCAACAGCCAGCGTGATTGGCAGGTCATCATTTTCTTTGGAGGTGGTAACACCAGCTGGTCTTGAGCGCTGTCCGACATCGATAGCACCACCTTTGGATCAAGGCAACCTAACATGTCCGCCTGCATCTTCCTCACAGACCGGCAGTTTGCCGGGGACACCCTTATCAACCCCGTCTAAGCACAATAGCCAGCCCTCGGTCCCTCAGATGTGGACAAGTAAAAGACCATTTCCTCCTAGCCATGAGAAAGCTAAGAGGTTGAATTTCACCATCTGCAAGCTCTTGGCTACAGAAATGCTGCCTTTCCGCCTGGTGGACACAGAGGATTTTCGAGACCTTATGTCCGTCGCAGTGCCCCAGTACCAGATGCCCAGTCGGCACTACTTCTCAAAGAAAGGTGTGCCTGCGCTCCACCAGCATGTCGCACACAACATCACCGCTTCTTTGAGAAACTCTGTGTGTGACAGGGTGCATTTCACCACAGACACTTGGACGAGTAGGCATGGACAGGGGCGTTACATGTCGCTGACTGGGCACTGGGTAACTATGGTGACAGCAGGACAAGGGGCTGCTGTCCAAGTCTTGCCGTCCCCACGAGTTGTGCGTCAATCCTCTTTATGTCATTTTTCCTCCACTGCTTCTGCCTCCTCAACCTCCTCTCGGTCTTCCACCTGCACCCAAAGCCTGTCTGGTCATGCCACAAGCTTTCTAACTGCGCAGAAGGGATCCTGCACACCTCCTTACTATGCTGGCAGTAGGGCTCAACGTCATCAGGCGGTTTTTACATTGAAATGTCTGGGAAATGTGAGTCACACAGCTGAGGAGTTGTGGTCAGCTCTGGAGAACCAATTTCATGAATGGTTGTCTCCACTGGACCTGAAACCAGGGAAGGCCGTGTGCGACAATGCTGCAAACCTGGGTGCGGCCCTTCGCCGGGGCAATGTCACACACGTGCCTTGTATGGCTCACGTGTTGAACCTGGTTGTCCAGCAATTTTTAGCCCACTATCCCAGACTAGATGGCCTTCTGCAGAGGGCACGGTCGCTGTGTGCTCACTTCCGCCGTTCGCATCCCGCAGCTCAGCGACTTACATCTCTACAGAAGTCGTTGGGCCTGCCACTTCACCGGCTAAAATGCGATGTGCCTACCCGGTGGAATTCAACTCTGCACATGTTGCAGCGACTGTGGCAGCACCGACAAGCCCTGGTGCAATACGTTCTGACGTATAGCCTGGGCCAACGAGATTCAGAGGTGGGGCAAATCACGCTGGAGGAGTGGTCTCAGATCAGGGACCTATGCACCCTTCTGCACAGTTTTGAAATGGCGACGAAGATGTTTAGTGCTGACGATGCCATTATCAGCATGACTATTCCGGTGATTTACATGCTGGAGCACATGTTAAACAGAATTCGGAGTCAGGTGGTGGCACAAGAGGAGGTGGAGGAAGTAGAGGAGGAGGAGTTGTATGCGGAAGGGCTAACATCTGCAAGGTCCAGACGGTCGGCAGCACCAGGGCGGCAGGCATGTGAGGGTGGGGGAGATGATTTTACCAGGGCGCATGGTAGCAGCCAAACTAGTGAGGAAGGTGCAGGAGCCCAGGAAGAAGTGGAGGACGAACTGATGGAAGACTCATCAGATGAGGGAGACCTTGATCACATTTCTGTTGTGCGAGGTTGGGGGGAGAGGACAGAGGAAGGAAGCATGATTGTTACCTCGCCACCAACACAACAGGGACTTGGTGCTCCTGGATGCGCAACACACATGAGTGCCTTCTTGCTGCACTACCTGCAACATGACCCTCGAATTGTGAGAATTAGAAATAATCCTGACTACTGGGTTGCCACACTGTTAGATCCCCGGTACAAAAGTAAATTTGCAGAAATTATTCCTGCCATAGAAAGGGATGCACGCATGCAGGAGTATCAGCAGAGACTGTTGCAGAATCTTACATGTGCTTTTCCACAAAATACCAGTGGTGCACGTAGTGAATCTCACAGTTCCAACTTGCCAACCGTGGTCTGTATGGAATTGTTCAATAAAGGGCCCAAAATTAAGATAACATAGATGGGAGAGGTCTCTATGAATAGGAATTCCTAAGTATTTGATACCCTGTGAGGGCCAGGCAAAGGGAAAGTTGGACTGGATGGAATCCTATATGGATTTAGGGAGGGAGACATCGAGGGCCTCAGACTTCGCTGCATTGATTTTAAAATTTTACCATGTAACAAAGTGATCTATTTCAGCCATAACAGCAGGGATGGATATATGTGATTGAGTGATATATACTAGGACATCATCAGCAAATAGAGAGCACTTGTACTCGGTGCCTCCCACCTCAATCCACCTAATATTGGGGTTATGGCGAATTGATGAGAGCAGGTGCTCCGTCACTAGGATGTATAAGAGAGGGGACAGAGGACATCCCTGCCTTGTCCCATTGGTGATTGTGAAAGGTGATGAAAATGTTCTGACGCACCCCCTGGGCCTTGGGACACCCGGAGCCGGACCCTTTTTGGTGGATGCTGGTGGTTGTAGTCTTCGTGGCGGCGATCCGGTTCCGTGGCTCAGGGCGGTCAAACCAGTGGCGGAACTATTTATGTGGTTTTGATGTTTAAATGTCCGACTACGCCACCCGTGGATTGCGGTCAGAGTGAACCGCCGCTACAGGGCAGACCGCTAAGGCTGGTGTTGTGGGTGCAGCAGAGCGTAGCATAACTCCCCACGGGAGGAGTATAGCCTCAGGGCAGTGTATGCGGAGGATGGGGGTGATGGTGCAGGGCAGCAGCAGTAACGACACGGAGTCAGTGATGCAGTTCAGGGCCTTTACTCACAGTTCTTATTATCCAGACCACGTCTGCAGGTAACGGCTGCCCACGTCGTACTGTGCTCACCAGGTGAGGGGCTCAGACAACTCCCAGATAACTTTGGAGCGCTTCACAGGACCCCCTTTGTGTGTCCTTTGTCTGGCCTTTCTTACCAACACTTCTGTCCGGCTGCCTCGGGCCTCCTCTTGGTAAACTTGGCGCCAGTTTCCCTGACCCTATGTGGTGCCTTCCTAGCGGGTGGAGCAAGGGGCTGCGCCACATAAAATGTCAGAGCCTCCGGTTTCTAGCTGAGGGTCGTTTCCTGCCTCCACTAGTTCGGGGACCGGTCTCCCCCTTTGGCCTGACCCCTCCACGCAGGTGGATTCGGGCGTGCGGTGGCGACTCGCCCGTCCGCACCCCTGGGATCCCTTCATTCCTCGTTCCTGGAGCCTTCTCCGCTCCTCTTCCTTCCTTCTCCCTCTTGCAGGCCTGGGCCTCTGTTACTAGGCCCGCCTCCGGAGCAGAGCTCATGCAGAGCCCCTGCTCCCTGCCACTTCTGCTCAGACTTCTCTGCACTGAACTAAGATGGTGCCCACCTTTTATACTCCCTTCTCAATGCACCCAGGAACTGCTTCCTCCCTGCTCCTGCACTGCAGGGTTCCCCTTCCTCAGTGTTCCCTCCCCCCACTCCAGCCAGGGACAGGGACTGTCGTGCCCATCTCAGGGGCATATTGGTCGCCCTGCCCCACGGCAATGTGGTGTAATGCATGCAGGTGTCGGGTCCTGATCCACACTCCATCCTTATCTGAGAGTGAGATATCACACCTCTGGGTGAGGTGCAATACGTCTGTAGCAACCGAGCCCTCGGTGCTACAGTTCCATTTATCTTCAGCCTAGGTGACGTATTGTGATACAGGGCCGTGATTTTGGCTATAAAAGGGTCCCCTAGACCCCTACCCCAAGCTTTTTAAGAGAATCATATATGGCGTGCCAGGAGACTCTATGGAATGCTTTCTCAGCATCCAACGAGAGTATCTACTTACAAATTTTTAACTGCATCTAGCCCAGGAAATACTTTGTGCCTAGTAGCAGTGTCTGCTAGTCAGCGGATTATCCCGGCTGTTAAGCAAGCTACACCACCTGTAGTTTGGACACTTAATTTTTTCAAAGGAAATGCTTCGGGACCACGTGATACTTAGTGAAGAGCATCAGGAGGCACCCCAAGGCATAGGGGCTGGGACTGGCACTAGGATGCCTTGCGGTGGACAGCCGAGCTCGATCCTTATAAAAGCTTTTTAACTGCAGCAGCTTTAGTGGACGCTACTGGAGCTGGAATTACGCGGCTGCTGGCATGAGACTTGCCCTCCAATAGATCCTTGTAAATGGATTTAAAGTGTATTCATTCAAATTAGAGGGACAATTTAAATTAAAAAGCTTAGAGCTGCCTCCACCACAGGGGGGCTCTCTCGACCCACCAGCGGACAGGCACCAGTATTGGGAGAGGGGGGCTGGCCGTCAGGGTTCACCGCGGCTCTGGCACAAACCCGGCGACACGGAGGTGGCACGGGCAGGAGCGGACTGGCCGTCTCGGCTTCTCACTTTTTGGATTTTAGAAGGGCATGACATGCCTATATCTGTGTCTCCCCCTCCTTTTACTCCTCCACCTCTTTTCTTTTCGCATGACTATATGTACTTGTCACTTTTCCATGTGTTAGTTGTGTCTTCTGAGCAGTTTGTCAGCTTTTGGACACCTTTGAAGGTGTTTTCTATGTGTTTCTATGTGTTTTTGTTTGCCTGCCATTGGTTTTAACGATGTTCGAAGGTGTTCGACGAACAGTTCGACGAACAGTTCGGCGAACACACGGGTGTTCGACGAACCGAACCGAACTCGAACACTACGGGGGTGGCTCAACACTACTTATATATACACTGCTCAAAAAATAAAGGGAACACTTAAACAACAGAATATAACTCCAAGTAAATCAAACTTTTGTGAAATCAAACTGTCCACTTAGGAAGCAACACTGATTGACAATCAATTTCACATGCTGTTGTGCAAATGGAATAGACAATAGATGGAAATTATTGGCAATTATCAAGACACACTCAATAAAGGAGTGGTTCTGCAGGTGGGGACCAAAGACCACATCTCAGTACCAATGCTTTCTGGCTGATGTTTTGGTAACTTTTGAATGTTGGTTGTGCTTTCACACTCGTGGTAGCAATAGACGGACTTTACAACCCACAGAAGTTGCTCAGGTAGTGCAGCTCATCCAAGATGGCACATCAATGCGAACTGTGGCAAGAAGGTTTTCTGTGCCTGTCAGCGTAGTGTCCAGAGGCTGGAGGCGCTACCAGGAGACAGGTAAGTACACCAGGAGACGAGGAGGGGGCCGTAGGAGGGCAACAACCCAGCAGCAGGACCGCTACCTCCGCCTTTGTGCAAGGAGGAACAGGAGGAGCACTGCCAGAGCCCTGCAAAATGATCTCCAGCAGGCCACAAATGTGCATGTGTCTGCACAAACGGTTAGAAACCGACTCCATGAGGGTGATATGAGGGTCCGACGTCCACAGATGGGGGTTGTGCTCACAGCCCAACACCGTGCAGGATGCTTGGCATTTGCCACGGAACACCAGGATTGGCAAAGTCGCCACTGGCGCCCTGTGCTCTTCACAGATGAAAGCAGGTTCACACTGAGCACATGTGACAGACGTGACAGCGTCTGGAGACGCTGTGGAGAGCGATCTGCTGCCTGCAAAATCCTTCAGCATGACCGGTTTGGCAGTGGGTCAGTAATGGTGTGGCATTTCTTTGGAGGGCCGCACAGCCCTCCATGTGCTCGCCAGAGGTAGCCTGACTGCCATTAGGTACCGAGATGAGATCCTCAGACCCCTTGTGAGACCATATGCTGGTGCGGTTGGCCCTGGGTTCCTCCTAATGCAGGACAATGCCAGACCTCATGTGACTGGAGTGTGTCAACAGTTCCTGCAAGATGAAGGCATTGAAGCTATGGACTAGCCCGCCCATTCCTCAGACCTGAATCCGATTGAGCACATCTGGGATATCATGTCTCGCTCGCATCCGTTGCACCACAGTCTCTCCAGGAGTTGGCGGATGCTTCAGTCCAGGTCTGGGATAAGATCCCACAGGAGACCATCCGCAACCTCATCAGGAGCATGCCCAGGTGTTGTAGGGAGGTCATACAGGCACGTGGAGGCCACACACAATACTGAGCCTCATTTTGACTTGTTTTAAGGACATTACATCAAAGTTGGATCAGCCTGTAGTGTGTTTTTCCACTTTAATTTTTGAGGTGACTCCAAATCCAGGCCTCCATTGGTTAATAAATGTGATTTCCATTGATGATTTTTGTGTGATTTTGTTGTCAGCACATTCAACTTTGTACAGAACAAAGTATTCAATGAGAATATTTCATTCATTCAGATCTAGGATGTGTTATTTGAGTGTTCCCTTAATTTTTTTGAGCAGTGTATATAAGATCCAGTCTTCACATTTTACTCTGCTTACTGTCACTCAATGGAAACATCGATTCCTGAGTCTGAACACTTTCCAGGGAGAGATTTGTGCACGTTAAACTGACGAGCAAGCAAATCTCTAATAAAACACAGCAATAAGATTGACATAACCAGTGCACTGTGCTGGAAAAGTCTGCATCCCTTAGAGCAGTGGACTCCACTCTACATCCATTGGTCTAATAATCTTTAGTCCATGGCCAGTTCCTCACAGAGGATATCAATGAAAGGGCAAGATATTTGATGCAAAGGGAAGAGAGGATCTGTAGTAGGAGGAAGTGGTCAACTGTGTCGAACTAAGTCATTAGTAACTTTGGATAGAGCAGTTTCAGTGGAGTGGTGGGTATGGAACCTGGATTCTAGGTTGTCGAAGAGTGTGTTGGATGAGAGGTGAGATTTAAGTTCAATGTTGATGAGCTTTCGAGAAGTTTGGAGGCGAACAGGAGTAGTGATATCTGGCGATAGCAGGATGAAGAAGTTGGGTGAAGGAATGGCTTCTTCAGTATAGGTGTGATTGCTGCGCATTTGAAAGTGGAAGGAAAGACACTAGAGGTTAATGATAAGTTAAAGAGATTCTTTAGAGCAGGGAAAAGCATGGAGATAATATTGAGGAGGAGGTGGGATTAGATAGGGTCAAGAGCACAAGAGTTGAGGTATTACTTTGAAAGAAAATATTGCTAAAACTCCATTCTGTGGAAGATAGTCTTAAAATACTGCTTTTGGAAAACACAATCAATACAATTTATTAAATTAGTTTTTCCATAACATGTTTTTATAGCGTTTTTTGTAACCCAAAGTGTTTTTTGTACATATCACAATTAATCTTTGGATTAGAAATATGTACTGTATAAAAACATTTATATAAAAAATCCATTGACAATTGCACATTGCTATTATATTAAGCTATATATACCATTTTTTTGACCATAAGAAGCACTTTTTTCCCCAAATTTGAGAGGGAAATGGGGGGTGCGTGTTATGGTCCGAACGTAGCTTACTGGGGAGTTGCTGTGTTTGTGGTGGAGCAGGATCATAGAAAGCAGTTCCCTCCCTCAGGAACCCGGCAGCGGCAGCAGAAGAGGTGAGATTCTGTGGGGTCGGTGCCTGCCTGTCGGCTGTCAGGCAGAGCGGCGTGCGCTGCTTTTCCGGTGGCCATGGCCATCTTCTGATCTACAGGAAAATTGCAGCCCGAGAGGGTGCATGCACAGACTGGGAGTTCGGGAGCAATTTCCCTGAGGTCCACGGCTTCAGGAAGATGGCCGTGGACACCGGAAAAGCAGCGCACGCCGCTCTGCCTCACCGCAGACAGCCAGACACCAGCATCTCACCTTTTCTGCTGCCACTGGGTTCCTGAGGGAGGGAACGGAGGGCCCTGCTTCCTACGATCCTGCTCCACCGCAACTCCCCGCTGCTGGAACACCCCGGGTCCGCAGCATTCCTCCACTTCTGCCAGCTTCCTATTTGTACTGGATGTCCCGTTAATATACTTGTATATTCATATATATAGATGTGTAAAAATATGCAGTTTTTATACACCTAATACAATCCTAATCACCCCCTCTTACAGACAAAAAAAATGGCATTCAGCCCCTGACCATAGTGCACTATGGCTGGTCGTTTCCATTTTAATCTACTGTTTATCTCATATCATGATTTAGATTAAAATCTTCTTTGATGGATCAGTAAGTGACCAGTTCTCCACACCTGCTATATTCAATTGTGTTCCATACTGAGCGATTCGTTCTGAGGTACTTCTTTTTCCAATTAAGTCCTTACATTTCACACTGGGAGTGAGTCTCAACTCAAAGACGCCAAGCCACGTGTTTCTCCTCCACTCTCATTGTAGCTTATTAGCAAATGTCAAATTGGCGTGTTGGGATGTTAGCCATGTCTGTCACGCTGTCTCTGTGTACTGGAGGTAGGGGGCCTAAGCTGACCCTAAGCTGGGGCCCTGACTAATCCCTCTACCTGGAGGTACTGTTAAAGGTACAGAGGTCCAGGCCGCCAGCGTAACCCCTACCTCCTGAGGATCCCTGCACCTAAGTAATCTAGTCCTGAGAAGGACCCCTGATCACAACAAAAGGGGACAGGTAATAATATGCCCACACACAGTACTTAGACGAACGAGACAGTACAAGGGTAAAACCAAAACCACCTTGCATACAAAAACTACACAACTACAACAGAGGGAACACCAACGGGAAAGGAGATAAATGATAAAGCGAGGAAGGGAAAAAACACTCCAAATACACTTAGCTCTGAAACTCCAAATACCACGATCCGCTCTGTTAGTCTGCATGAAATGCTTTCACCGACACTTCCCTAACAGACCGGCAGGCATTTGAAGGAGTCCCACTACAGCAGCATTGATTGCAGCTGGGCGAAGCTGGACCTCGTCTAGCACAGAGAGAGAGAGAGTTAACTCCCTCATTGCCGAAAAACACAAAGCACCAAAAACTCAGCTGCGAGAAGTCAGGCTGTGTAATCGTGACGATCTTCGTGGCGACACACCCGTGACAGTACCCCCCCTTCTACGAGGGGCCTCCGGACCCTCAGGGCCAGGTTTATCCGGGTGAGTCATGTGGAAGGCTCGAACTAATCGGTCTGCGTTAATATCCGACGCAGGAACCCACATCCTCTCCTCAGGACCATACCCCTTCCAATGAACCAGGTACTGAAGGGACCGGCGATTAAAGCGTGAATTGATGACCCTCGATACCTGGAACTCCAAGTTACCATTGACCACCACTGGAGGGGGAGGTAAAGGTGACGGTACCACCGGCGCCACATACCTCTTAAGCAACGATCTGTGGAACACGTTGTGAATTTTAAACGTAGGGGGGAGGTCAAGACGGAATGCCACCGGATTAATTATAGAACTGATCCTGTACGGCCCGATGAACCTGGGACCCAGTTTCCAGGAGGGAACCTTAAGTTTTATATTCCTGGTAGACAACCATACCCGATCGTTCACACTTAGGTCCGGACCAGACACTCTCCTCCTATCAGCCATACGTTTGTATCGGTTCCCCATAGTATTCAGATTCTTCAGCACCCCTCTCCATACTGAAGCGAGTGATGAGGAAAATCGTTCCTCCTCAGGAACCCCCGAAGAGCCCCCTCTACTGAAAGTACAAAACTGGGGGTGAAAACCATATGCCCCAAAAAACGGGAACTTACCAGTGGACTCGCTCCGCCTATTATTAAGAGCAAACTCTGCCAGAGGTAAGAAAGAAGCCCAGTCCTCCTGGTTCTCTGACACAAAACACCGGAGATATGTCTCCAAGCTCTGGTTCATACGTTCCGTCTGACCATTGGTCTGAGGATGAAAAGCCGATGAGAACAATAAATGCATCCCCCGCCGTGTACAAAACGCCTTCCAGAATTTGGACACAAACTGAGACCCCCGATCTGACACCACCTCGGAGGGTACCCCGTGAAGCCTCACAATCTCCCCAATGAACACCTGTGCAAGAGTTTTAGCATTAGGAAGAGCAGGAAGAGCGATAAAATGTGCCATCTTGCTGAACCTGTCCACTACAACGAGTATGACCGTTTTACCCGAAGACGGAGGGAGGTCCGTAATAAAGTCCATAGACAGATGAGTCCAAGGACGCTCCGGGATCTTCAAAGGTAAGAGGGCCCCAGACGGACGGGTATGTGAGGTCTTAGAGCGCGCACAAACCCCACAGGACGCGACAAAAGTTACCACCTCCTTATGTAAGTTAGGCCACCAAAACCGACGCGAGAGGAGATCCACAGTTGCTTTACTCCCCGGGTGTCCTGCAAGTCCTGAGTTATGGTGTGCCTCGATCACCTTTTGTCGCAACAGTCTCCCCGGAGGTCCAACAGGGGCGTCCCCCTGAGCCTCCAATACCTCCTCCTCCAGCTCAGAGCATACTGCCAAAACCACCACCCCCTCCTGAAGGATAGGAATCGGGTCGTCCGTATTCCCGGCCCCAGGGAAACTACGAGATAAGGCATCCGCCTTTACATTTTTTGACCCAGGACGATATGTAACGACAAAATTAAACCTGGTAAAAAACAATGACCACCTAGCTTGTCTGGGATTCAGACGTTTCGCGGACTCCAGATATAGCAGGTTCTTGTGATCGGTGATGACGGTGACCGGATGGACTGCCCCCTCTAAAAAATGGCGCCACTCCTCAAAAGCTAACTTAATGGCCAAGAGTTCCCTATTGCCGACATCGTAATTCCTCTCAGCGGACGACAATTTTTTAGAGAAAAAGGCGCACGGATGCCACTTACCAGGGGACGAACCTTGTGACAATACTGCTCCCACCCCTACCTCGGAAGCGTCTACCTCTACAATGAATGGCTGTGACGCATCAGGTTGAATGAGTATGGGTGCCGAGGCAAAACATTTTTTCAAGGAGGAGAATGCTTGACAAGCCTTGTCAGACCACCTAGAAAAATCCGTCCCCTTTTTAGTCATGTCTGTGAGAGGCTTAACCATGGACGAGAAATTACGAATGAACTTCCGGTAATAATTAGCAAACCCCAGGAAACGTTGTAGTGCCTCAAGATTCTCTGGCCGATCCCACTCAAGAACTGCCCGCACTTTCCCAGGGTCCATACGAAAACCGGACGCTGAAACCAGGAAGCCTAAAAACTGGAGTTCCTGTACGGCGAACACACACTTTTCCCATTTGGCATACAGTTTATTATCCCGCAAGATCTGTAACACCTGCCTAACGTGCTCCTGATGAGACACCAGATCCGGCGAGTAAATTAAGATATCATCCAGATATATGACAACAAACTGTCCCACCAGGCGGTGAAAAATGTCATTAACAAAGTGTTGGAACACCGCCAGGGCATTAGTCAGACCGAATGGCATGACAAGGTTCTCATAATGCCCCTCCGGAGTGTTAAACGCCGTCTTCCACTCATCCCCCTCCTTCATCCTAATCAGATTGTACGCCCCCCTGAGATCCAACTTAGAGAACCATTTGGCGCCCACGATCTGATTAAAGAGATCGGGAATAAGTGGGAGCGGATACGGATCTCGGACCGTAATCCGATTAAGTTCACGGAAATCCAGGCAAGGGCGTAGGCCTCCATCTTTCTTCTTAACAAAGAAGAACCCCGCGGCCACCGGTGAAGATGAAGGTCTAATATGCCCCTTAGCCAGACTTTCTGAAATATAATCCTTCATGGCCTGCCTCTCAGGACCAGAAAGGTTATACAACCTAGCTTTAGGTAACTTGGCCTCAGGGAGCAGTTTTATAGAACAGTCATACTCGCGATGAGGAGGTAGTTCCTGACACCCTTTCTCCGAGAATACATCCTCAAAGTCCGCTAGAAATGGAGGTAAGACCCTAGGAGTAACCGCACCGATGACCGTATTCATGCAGTTTTTATTACAGAATTTACTCCATTGGCTTATCTCTCTGGATTGCCAATTAATAACCGGGTTATGCTTAGTTAACCAAGGAAGGCCCAACACTATAGGAGTGGGAAGACCCTCCAACACGTAGCAAGACAACAGTTCTTTATGTATCGCCCCCACTTGAAGTTTTACGTTATGCACAGCTTGCAAAAAACTTCCCTGACCGAGAGGCCTGGCATCGATCGAGAATATGGGGATGGGTTTAGCCAACTCACTCAATCGCATACCTTGAACCCGGGCAAACCGAGCGTCCACCAGATTAGCCCCGGCCCCACTATCCAGAAGAACAGATATCCTCTCAGTTCTCGTACCCACCACCACCTCCGCCGGTACGAGAAACTGAGACGAACCTAGGGACGAAATACCTACTCCCAGATTGCCGTCCACCACACAACCTGGGATCAACAGTTTTCCGACGACTCTTCACTCTGCAAGGGACGGGATGGACACCCCCCAATAAAATGTCCCTTTCTCCCGCAGAAGAAACACCTTCCTGTCTTATGGCGCACCACCGGTCCCCTCCCCCGAAATGATGTCCCTCCTAATTGCATAGGCTCCTCTGGACTGACCAGGGGAACCACCATATGAGGGGACCTTGTAGGAGGTGGAGTCATCACAGGGGGTGGAGTTATCCCGCACCTCTCCCGAAGCCGTCTGTCAATGCGAATAGCAAGGGCCATAGCGGCTTCCAGTGACGCGGGAGAGTCATACTGTGCCAACACATCCTGTAATTTGTCGGATAAACCTTGACAAAACTGGCTCCTAAGATCCGGGTCATTCCACTGGGTGTCAGTGGCCCACCTACGGAACTCCGAACAGAATTCCTCCGCCGGACGATCTCCCTGCTGGATCCTACGTAACTTAGATTCAGCAAGGGAGATCCGATCCGGGTCATCATATACAAGACCCAGAGCAGCAAAAAACCTATCCACTGACTGGAGAGCCGGGGAGCCCGGGGGAAGAGAGAACGCCCAAGATTGTGGGTCCCCTTGTAGGAGCGAGATGACAATTCCCACCCTTTGTTCTTCACTCCCCGATGACCGAGGCCGCAGCCGAAAGTACAACTTGCATGCCTCCCGGAAAACAAAAAACTTGTCCCGCCCCCCAGTGAACCTGTCAGGGAGAGCTACTTTAGGTTCCGGTCCGGCTTGCTCCTGAGGATACAAAACCTTGGACCTAACGTCCGCCAGCTCCATGGACAAACTCTGCAACTGCCGAGCTAGACCGGCTACTGGATCCATGGTAGCTGGAGAAAATCTAAGTGGTCGGTGAAAATGTCACGCTGTCTCTGTGTACTGGAGGTAGGGGGCCTAAGCTGACCCTAAGCTGGGGCCCTGACTAATCCCTCTACCTGGAGGTACTGTTAAAGGTACAGAGGTCCAGGCCGACAGCGTAACCCCTACCTCCTGAGGATCCCTGCACCTAAGTAATCTAGTCCTGAGAAGGACCCCTGATCACAACAAAAGGGGACAGGTAATAATATGCCCACACACAGTACTTAGACGAACGAGACAGTACAAGGGTAAAACCAAAACCACCTTGCATACAAAAACTACACAACTACAACAGAGGGTACACCAACGGGAAAGGAGATAAATGATAAAGCGAGGAAGGGAAAAAACACTCCAAATACACTTAGCTCTGAAACTCTAAATACCACGATCCGCTCTGTTAGTCTGCATGAAATGCTTTCACCAACACTTCCCTAACAGACCGGCAGGCATTTGAAGGAGTCCCACTACAGCAGCATTGATTGCAGCTGGGCGAGGCTGGACCTCGTCTAGCACAGAGAGAGAGAGAGTTAACTCCCTCACTGCCGAAAAACACAAAGCACCAAAAACTCAGCTGCGAGAAGTCAGGCTGTGTAATCGTGACGATCTTCGTGGCGACACACCCGTGACAGTGTCCTGTGGCTGTATATTAAAGAACTAAGATTTATAATATGTCTACTACTCGTACACTACCGTTCAAACGTATGGGGTCATTTACAAATTTCACTATTTTTGAAAGAAAAGCACTTTTTTTTTCAATGCAGCTAATACTAAATGAATCAGAAATACACTCTATACATTGTTAATGTGGTAAATGACTATTCTAGCTGCAAACGTCTTTTTTTTATTGCAATATCTACATAGGTGTATAGAGGCCCATTTCCAACAACCACCACTCCAGTGTTTTAATGGTACATTGCGTTTGCTAACTGTGTAAGAAGGCTAATGGATGTTTAGAAAACCCTTGCACAAGTATATTAGCCCAGCTGAAAATGGTTTGGCAGATTTGAGAAGCTATAAAATTGACCTTCCTTTGAGCGAGTTGAGAATCTGGAGCATTACATTTGTTTGTTCTATGAAACTCTCAAAATGGCCAGAAAAAGAGAACTTTCATGTGGAACTCGACAGTCTATTCTTGTTCTTAGAAATGAAGGCTATTCCATGCGAGAGGTTGCCAAGAAACTGAAGATTTCCTATAGCGGTGTGTACTACTCCCTTCAGAGGAGAGCACAAACAGGCTCTAAGCAGAGTAGAAAGAGAAGTGGGAGGCCCCGCTGCACAACTGAGCAACAAGACAAGTACATTAGAGTCTCTAGTTTGAGAAATTGACGCCTCACCGCTCCTCAACTGGCAGCTTCATTAAATAGTACAGGCAAAATGCCAGTGTCAACATCTACAGTGAAGAGGCAACTCCGGGATGCTGGCCTTCAGGGCAAAGTGGCAAAGAAAAAGCCGTATCTGAGACTGACTAATAAAAGGAAAAGATTAACATGGGCAAAAGAACACAGACATTGGACAAGGGAAGATTGGAAAAAATGGACAGACGAATCAAAGTTTGAGGTGTTTGGATCACACAGAAGAACATTTATGAGACGCAGAACAACTGAAAAGATGCTGGAAGAGTGCCTGACGCCATCTGTCAAGCATGGTGGAGGTAATGTGATGGTCTGGGGTTGCTTTGGTGCTGGTAAAGTGGGAGATTTGTACAAGGTAAATGGGATTTTGAATAAGGAAGGCTATCACTCCATTTTGCAACGCCATGCATTACCCTGTGGAGAGTGCATGATTGGAGCCAATTTCATCCTACAACAGGACAATGACCCAAAGCACACCTCCAAATTATGCATGAACTATTTAGGGAAGAAGCAGGCAGCTGGTATTCTATCTGTAATGGAGTGGCCAGAGCAGTCACCAGATCTCAACCCCATTGAGCTGTTGTGGGAGCAGCTTGACAGTATGGTACGCAAAAAGTGGCCATCAAGCCAATCCAACTTGTGGGAGGTGCTTCAGGAAGCATGGGGTGAATTTTTTCAAGATTACCTCAGCAAATTAACAGCTAGAATGCCAAAGGTCTGCAATGCTGTAATTGCTGCAAAGGGACCATTCTTTGACGAAAGCAAAGTTTGAAGGAGAAAATTATTCTTTCTAATAAAAATCATTATTTCTAACCTTGTCAATGCCTGGACTATATTTTCTATTCATTTTCCAACTCATTTGATAAATAAAAGTATGAGATTTCATGGAAAAAACAAAATTGTCTGGGTGACCCCAAACTTTTGAATGGTAGTGTAGGTGTGATGACAGAGCATTTATTCTTAATTATGCCAGATGTATTTTCCAGTAGTTCAAGAGATATAGGTCATTGTTCATATGAGTCTCAACATTGACCCTTGTTGTAGATTGAATTGATGTTTGTGATTTGTTGAATGGCTTCTGTTTACCTATTATATCAGCTCCTACAGTTTATTGTGCTGCTAGCCCTGGGAGACAGGGATGCAGGGTAACTGAACAATTGACGTTTAATTGCTAAACGTGCTAAAAGGTTGATTAAGCAATGTATCAGTCCCTGAAGCTTGTTCATCTGCAAACATCGACGGACAAAACAAGTACCACCTTTGCATTTTTCCTTGGTCATGTTGAAAGGCTTATGAAAGGGCTGGATATGCATTTGTTGGGTAGCTAGCTCCCTAAGGTGGTTCTTGCAACATAGATCCTTTTGTTCTGAGACAGAGAGATAATTTGCAAACATGTAGCACTGACTGTAAAAGACCACACTCAGCTGGTCTCTTTAAGGAGAACCAGGACTCCACCACATTTTGCTGCTAATAGTACAGCTGTACAAAACATTAAAAAAGTCTTTTAAAATTATAGCAGTATTACTGCTTCCCCCCTAGGAGAAGCATTAGGCTAAAACAGTGATCGTGTGTTACAAATTGGTACAATCTCTCTATGGATCCAGGGGATTGGAGCTGCAGTATATCACTGTACAGTGACAATTTATACAACTTTGATTTGGTGTCTCAAAGCTCCACCATTTTTTTCTATCTACGTTTAAATAGAAATATTCATCATTCAGTTGCTGAAAAGACATTTTGAATAGAAATGGTCTGTACAGTATTTGCAGCATTCCAGGAAAATATTTTTCCATCTATGATATCAACAATATTTTGGGTGTGCTATGTATACTATGCTGTTGTGTTTTTTTTTATATGTAAAATGGGCAAAATAGCCTCCCAAATAAATAGTGTCATTTCTAAGCAGTGTGAATGCGGCATTCCAAAAAGTGTTTTCTCATCTATGGCACGGGCACACTGCACTGTCAAAATTTCTGGCATGGGCATTTCTAAATAACGTGTACGTTTAAAATATTACATGTGCACTAAATAGCATTATGACTAGTGTTGAGCCACCCCCGTAGTGTTCGGGTTCGGTTCGGTTCGTCGAACACCGGGATGTTCGTGGAACTGTTCGTCGAACACCTTAGAACACCGTCGAACACCGTTAAAACCAATGGCAGACAAACAAAAACACATAGAAACACATAGAAAACACCTTCAAAGGTGTCCAAAAGCTGACAAACTGCTCAGAAGACACTCTCTTTAAAAAAGCCGGCCGGCAATTCAGCAGCAGCATACACCGGTACTCGACAATTTAGACAAGAAGAAATAGAGCGTCACACATAGATTAGATAGATAGAAACATGTCAGTCACATATATATGAAGTACAGTGACAGTGTTGCTTACTGTACTTGTCATTTAGTGTTAAAGGATTTATTAAAAAAAATAATAGTGTTTTCATGCACCGTCTTTTTAAAAAAAGCCAGCCGGCAATTCAGCATCGGTACCCGACAATTTATAACAGAAAGAATAGAGCATCACACATAGATTAGATAGATAGAAACATGTCAGTCACATATATAAGAAGTACAGTGATAGTGTTGATTACTGTACTTGTCATTTAGTGTTAAAATAAAGGATTTATTAAAAAAAAAATTGGCGTGGGGTTCCCCGTAATTTTAGTCTCTAGCGGAGGTTAAGCAGACGGCTGGGGCAGATGTTTGAAGCCTGGGAAGGGGGTAATACCCACGGAGCTTTCCAGGCTACTAATATCAGCCCCCAGCTGAATACCTAGCCTTTACTAGCTATTAAAATGGGGGACCCCCAAAAAAATGACGTGGGGTCCCCCCTATTTTAATAGCTAGCAAAGGCTAGGCAGACAGCTGGGGGCTGATATTAATAGCCCAAGAAGGGTGCCATGAATATTGGCCCCCTCCCAGGCTAGAAACACCAGCCGTCAGCCGCCCCAGAAATGGTGCATCCATAGGATGCGCCAATTCTGGAACTTAGCCTCGCTCTTCCCACTGCCCTGTAGCGGTGGCAGCGGGGTAATAGGGCTGGGGTTGATGTCAGCTTATAATGCCAGCTGACATCAAGCCCAGGTTAGTAATGGAGAGGCATCTATAAGACACCCCATTACTAACCCCATAGTCAAAGTTAAAAAAAAACACAAACACCCAGAATAAAGTCCTTTAAACCCCTTTCAACCCATGACGTCTTAGTACGTCATAGGGCTCCTCCCCCCGTTCAGTGAGGGCTGCTGCACTGAGCCCGCACTGAACCGAGCACATGTCAGCTGATTCTTACAGCTGACATGTGCCCGCAACAGCCACGGGTGGAATCGCGATCCACTTGCGGCTGTTAGAATGTTAAATGCCGCTGTCAATCTCCGACAGCGGCATTTAACGCGCGCTTCCTGGAAGCGCGTCCTAAGCCCCACCCACTGGCGACCCCGTCACGTGATTGTGGGTCACCGATGGGTGGGCATGACAAACCACGGTCTGCAGCAGACGCCTGCGGTTGTCATGAGCTGGTCGTTATGAGCGCCACCTAGTGGTCGGCGCTCATAGCACAGGACCATTTCTGCTGCATGCAGGGGATCTGCTCGTCCCCTGTATGTAGTAGAGCCAATGGGATAGTTGCTGCTTCTAGTCTCCTATGGAGACTATAGAAGCATGCAACAAGTGAAAAAAAAAAGTTTTTAAAAATATAAAAAAAAATTAAAAAATATAAAAGTTTAAATCACCCCCTTTTCGCCCCATTCAAAATAAAATATATATAAAAAAAAACCTACATAGACATATTTGGTATCGCTGCGTTCAGAATCGCCAGATCTATCAATATAAAAAAAGAATTAATCCGATCGGTAAACGGCGTAACGAGAAAAAAATTCTAAACGCCAGAATTACATCTTTTGGTCGCTGCAAAATTGCAATAAAATGCAATAACGGGCGATCAAAACATTGGATCTACCCCAAAATGTTATCAATAAAAACGTCAGCCCGGCATGCAAAAAATAAGCCCTCATCCAGCCCCAGATCACGAAAAATGGAGACGCTACAGGTCTTGGAAAATGGCGCTATTTTTTTTTTTTTTTTTTAACCAAATTTTGGAATTTTTTTCACCACTTAAATATAAAAGAACCTATACATGTTTGGTGTCTATGAACTCGTAATGACCTGTAGAATAAGAATGGCAGGTCAGTTTTAGCATTCAGTGAATGTGGTAAAAAAAAAAAAAAAAAACAACTGTGGTATTGCACTTTTTTTGCAATTTTACCGCACTTGGAACTTTTTTTCTGTTTTCCTGTACAGGATATGGTAAAACTAGTAATGGCGTTGAAAAGTACAACTCGGCCCGCAAAAAATAAGCCCTCACATGGCCATATTGACCAAAAATAAAAGTGCTATGGCTCTGGGAACAAGGGGAGCAAAAAACGAAAATGCAAAAACGACAAAACCCAAGGTTGCGAAAGGGTTTTGAAATAAACACATAATTCTTTATTGTTCTAAATTAAACCATACTTACCGTCACGCCCATTCCAGCTGAAGCCAACGATCTCCTGCAATAAAAGTAAAATAATAAAGCAACATCATCCTTACCTTTCCATGGTTCCCACGACAGCTTCAACTCTGCTACATTCACATGACAGGCTGGAGCGCAGCAGAACGCTGCCATCCAGCTTGCCATGCCGCGGACACTGAGAAGCGCAGGCATGCTTGCGCTCCTCAGTGTCTCGCTGTGACGGCATAAAGATGAGCCGAGATCAAGTCCAATGAACTCAGCTCAACTCATGCACCTCACCGACAGCGTGGCAAAATTCTCCTGCGCATGCGGTGAGTGCAGGAGAATTTTCCCACGCTGTCAGTGACGTGCATGAGGTGAGCTCATGTCCAATGAACTCGGCTCACCTCATGCACGTCACTGATAGCGTGGGAAAATTCTCAGCGCTTCAGCAGGAGAATTCTCCCACGCTGGGATGGCATTGAGATGACAGGCTGGATCACAGCTGAGCGCTGCCATCCAGCTTGTCATCCCTCAGAGACACTGCAGAGCGCAAGCATGCCTTCGCTCTGCAGTGTCTATGAAGGATGGCATGCTGGATGGCAGCGCTCAGCTGCCATCCAGCCTGTCATCTCAATGCCATCCGAGCGTGGGAGAATTTTCCTGCTGAAGCGCTGAGCGCTGAGAATTTTCCCACGCTGTCAGTGACGTGCATGAGGTGAGCTGAGTTCATTGGACATGACCTCGGCTCATCTTTATGCCGTCACAGCCAGACACTGCAGAGCGCAAGCATGCCTGCGCTTCTCAGTGTCGGCGGCGTGGCAAGCTGGATGGCAGCGTTCTGCTGCACTCCAGCCTGTCATGTCAATGTAGCAGAGCTGGAGCCGTCCTGGGAACCATGGAAAGGTAAGGATGAGGTTGCTTTATTATTTTACTTTTATTGCAGAAGATCGTTGGCTTCAGCTGGAATGGGCGTGATGGTAAGTATGGTTTAATTTAGAACAATAAAGAATTGTGTCTTTATTTCAATTAAAGGACTTTATTCTGGGTGTTTGTGTTTTTTTTTTAACTTTGACTATGGGGTTAGTAATGGGGGTGTCTTATAGACGCCTCTCCATTACTAACCTGGGCTTGATGTCAGCTGGCATTATAAGCTGACATCAACCCCAGCCCTATTACCCCACTGCCACCGCTACAGGGCAGTGGGAAGAGCGAGGCTAAGTGACAGAATTTGCGCATCCTATGGATGCGCCATTTCTGCGGCGGCTGACGGCTGGTGTTTCTAGCCTGGGAGGGGGCCAATATTCATGGCACCCTTCCTGGGCTATTAATATCAGCCCCCAGCTGTCTGACTAGCCTTTGCTAGCTATTAAAATAGGGGGGGCCCCACGTCATTTTTTTGGGGGTCCCCCATTTTAATAGCTAGTAAAGGCTAGGCATTCAGCTGGGGGCTGATATTAGTAGCCTGGGAAGCTCCGTGGGTATTACCCCCTTCCCAGGCTTCAAACATCTGTCCCAGCCGTCTGCTTAACCTCCGCTAGAGACTAAAATTACGGGGAACCCCACGCCAATTTTTTTTTAATAAATCCTTTATTTTAACACTAAATGACAAGTACAGTAATCAACACTATCACTGTACTTCTTATATATGTGACTGACATGTTTCTATCTATCTAATCTATGTGTGATGCTCTATTCTTTCTGTTATAAATTGTCGGGTACCGATGCTGAATTGCCAGACAGTTTTTCATATAACTGTATAAGAACTACAGTGACAGTGTTGTTTACTGTATTTGTCATTTAGTGTTAAAGGATTTATTTAAAAAACCACCCAAACTTATGCACCTGTCAAATTTTGTTTGAATGCAGATTGCACATTTTCTGTTAGTACAATAAACCTCATTTCAAGGCAGAAACATTACTGTGTCCAACAGTTATTACATAGATCAAACTGAAATAGCTGTTGCAAAAACACCAATTTTTATAAAACATTAAGCTTAAGATTAATAGGGGTGCCCAAACTTTTTCATATAACTGTATATGTGGCTGACATGTTTCTATCTATCTAATCTATGTGTGATGCTCTATTCTTTCTGTTCTAAATTGTCGGGTACCTGTGTATGCCGCTGCTGAATTGCCGGCTTTTCATGTTTCACTGTGAGCACTGTTCCCATCGATTTGGGCAACCACTGTAATGCCACAACCACCATGGCTGTGGCATTACCGTGAGTGGCAGACAATCCCTGCATGATTGGTGCTCTAAATAGCGCCAGACATGCAGGACACGCTTTTGGTGCATGAACAGTTATCGAACATAACCTCGAACAGCCAAATTTTTTGCAAATCGTTCGCATTCGTCGAACGACTCGAACACTACCCAAAACAGCTCGAATTTGAAACTGGCGAACAGTTCTAATCGAACACCGCTCATCTCTAATTATGACGTTTACTATATTTAGCAGTTGAAATGTAATGTAGAATCCTAATGGCAATACATATGTCAAAAACATTAAGGAGGATATACACTGCTCAAAAAATAAAGGGAACACTCAAATAACACATCCTAGATCTCAATCTAATTAAAGTGGAAAAACACACTACAGGCTGATCCAACTTTGACTTAATGTCCTTAAAACAAGTCAAAATGAGGCTCAGTATTGTGTGTGTCCTCCACGTGGCTGTATGACCTCCCTACAACGCCTGGGCATGCTCCTGATGAGGTTGCGGATGGTCTCCTGTGGGATCTCCTCCCAGACCTGGACTAAAGCATCCGCCAACTCCTGGACAGGCTGTGGTGCAATGTGATGTTGGTGGATGGAGCGAGACATAATGTCCCAGATGTGCTCAATCGGATTCAGGTCTGGGGAACGGGCGGGCCAGTCCATAGCTTCAATGCCTTCATCTTGCAGGAACTGCTGACACACTCCAGCCACCTGAGGTCTGGCATTGTCCTGTATTAGGAGGAACCCAGGGCCAACCTCGCCAGCATATGGTTTCACAAGGGGTCTGAGGATCTCATCTCGGTACCTAATGGCAGTCAGGCTACTTCTGGCGAACACATGGAGGGCTGTGCGGCCCTCCAAAGAAATGCAACCCCACACCATTACTGACCCACTGCCAAACCGGTCATGCTGAAGGATGTTGCTGGCAGCAGATCGCTCTCCACGACGTCTCCAGACTCTGTCAAGTCTGTCACATGTGCTCAGTGTGAACCTGCTTTCATCTGTAAAGAGCACAGGGCGCCAGTAGCGACTTTGCCAATCCTGGTGTTCCGTGGCAAATGCAAAGCATCCTGCACGGTGTTGGGCTGTGAGCACAACCCCCATCTGTGGAAGTCGGGCCCTCATACCACCCTCATGAAGTCAGTTTCTAACCGTTTGTGCAGACACATGCACATTTGTGGCCTGCTGGAGGTCATTTTACAGGGCTCTGGCAGTGCTCCTTCTGTTCCTCCTTGCACAAAGGCGGAGGTAGCGGTCCTGCTGCTGGGTTGTTGCCCTCCTACGGCCCCCTCCACATCTCCTGGTGTACTGGCCTGTCTCCTGGTAGTGCCTCCAGCCTCTGGACACTACGCTGACAGACACAGCAAACCTTCTTGCCACAGCTCGCATTGATGTGCCATCCTGGATGAGCTGCACTACCTGAGCAACTTCTGTGGTTTGTAGAGTCCGTCTCATGCTACCATGAATGTGAAAGAACAAACAACATTCAAAAGTGACCAAAACATCAGCCAGAAAGCATTGGTACTGAGATGTGGTCTGTGGTCCCCACCTGCAGAACCACTCCTTTATTGAGGGTGTCTTGATAATTGCCAATAATTTCCATCTATTGTCTGTTCCATTTGCACAACAGCATGTGAAATTGATTGTCAATCAGTGTTGCTTCCTCAGTGGACAGTTTGATTTCACAGAAGTTTGATTTACTTGGAGTTATATTCTGTTGTTTAAGTGTTCCCTTTATTTTTTTGAGCAGTGTATATTATAGCACTACTGAAACTGGCATAAAAAATTACAAATTTTGCTGAAAAGTATGTATACATCATAATTTTAGACTTTTTTTTTACTTTCTGCATCACTCGCACAAAAGGTGCTTAGCAAATAGGGACAGAGCCACACATGGCATAATAAATGTACTATAATTTACGCTTGAAATTTATATAAATTATAGGGTAAATCTAAGCCAGTCTACACTGCTGCATCCACAGCATGCAATGAACCTGATTTATTAAGAGGCGTGTAATTTAAAAAATAAGGCACATCTTGTGCAAGCATATGTTTTAAGACTGGCTTTCTTAAAACTGGTCTTAATAAATCTCAAAAAATCTACAAAATTCAGTTCAAACATACAGTGGCTAAAAAACTGTCATGAAAGCACCAGTTGCGATCATGTTTAAAGCATATGTGGCTTTTTACTTTGGTTTCATTACTGAGGGAAATATCACTGGTTCGGGCTACTCACAGGAGCCTAATTCTGACACTGGCTAGATCATTGGCAATGATGGAGAGAGTCAACAATTGGGAAGTAGTAATGATGATGTAAGAAAATGTTCGGAAATAAGTAACATGGCAGTTTAACTGCAGCTGGTATTTGGCATTAATATTGGGCTAGCATTTAGCTTCCTCAATCCCCATGTCCTGTTGCCTTGTATTCTCAGCCTCATTGCATCCCCCATGTTACTTTCTCTGGGTTTCGGATTATTCAGTGTGTGGTATCAGATGCCCACAGTACTATGAAGGATGACAGAGATGACTAGTGATGAGCGAGCACTAAAATGCTCGGGTACTCGTTGCTCGGGTCGAGCAAATTGGAATGCTCAAGTGATCGGTCCGAGTAACGAGGCCAATGTAAGTCTATGGGAAACTCGAGCATTTTTACAGCGGTCTGCAGAGGGCCTAAAAATTGCCCAAATCGATGGGAACAGTGCTCAAATGGCATGGTAACAGCATGGGGAAGACCCCCGGAAGCATCTGTGACTCCCAGGTCACTGCTGTGAACAACGTTGTCAGAGGTATTATGCCACTTTTACAGACTCACAATAAAATATACAAAAACGAAACCAAAATGGATTTTCCTGGAAAAAAACGTTAAGAAACATTCTTTCCAGGGTAATGACTTGCATATAAGGTGAAATAAATAACCCTCTAAATAATGCTCCTCCACACCTTGGGCTATGCTCACATGTAGTGTTTTTGATGCGTTTTTGCACTTTGCACCGGTAAATGTCATTTTAACATTTTACTACCTTATCTTGCCATGTGGTGTATGAGACATGATCAGACACATCCTGTTTCATTTATGTCGGAGGGACTCTGAAAGTCACAAACACTATTTTTATAAGGCCATCAGGCGACCCTTGCTATTCTTAAAGGGCCAGCAGTCGGCTATGCTTTGTTGCTTCCAATATTAAAGAGTAGGTCTCCTATCCTGTTATTGAGTATGCAGTGACTGCAACAGCTGCCAAAAAATTGGAGGAGTAGCATAGGTCGGTGGGCCTTCTGAAAACAATGTTCCCATTATTAGGAAGTGGGTCTCCCATACTGTTTGCCTATGTAGTGAATGCAATGGTTGCCAAAAATTTGGAGGCACGCCAATGCCCCTTTCAAGAGACGTAGAGGAGGGCCTCCTGAAAACAATGCTCCCATTATTAGGAAGTGGGTCTCCCATACTGTTTGCCTATACAGTGAATGCAACGGCTGCCAAAAATTTGGAGGAACTCCAATACCCCTTGCAAGAGACGTAGATATGGTGATATGGTAGATATTGTGGTGATATGGTGGTGGAGGATGAGGATGAGGAGGACATGAGCAAATAGACTAAATCAGGAAGCGTATACCCATGTCTGGGTGTGAAGACAGAGGTGCATGCGAATAGAGTTAGACCTCCTAAAAAAAAGACACTGTATTTGAGTTTATGTTATGCTGCTATCATTCGGTGGTCCAATCCAGCCCTTGTTCATTTTTATAAGAGTCAGCCTGTCAGCATTTTCAGTTGACAGATAGATGTGCCTGTCGTTTATAATTCCACCAGCGGCACTAAAAACCCGCTCTGACAAAACACTAGCGACAAGGCAGGCCAGGACCTCCAAGGTGTAGAGAGCCAGTTCATGCCACGTGTCCAGCTTGGATACCCAATAATTATAAGGCACAGAGGAATCAAGGAGGACGTTGGTACGGTCGGCAAGGTACTCCCTCAGCATCTTCCAAAACTTTTCCCTCCTTGTGGGAGTATCCTGTGCCTCAGGGCTTGTGCGATCGGAGGGTCTGAGAAAACTGTGCCAGAACTTTGACAGTGTTCCCCTGCCTCTGCTGGATTGCATTTGTGTCTCTCTCGCCTGTACTCCTTGGTTGTCCAACGAACTGTGACCTCTGCCGCCAGCGTTTTCAGATAGGAATTTATTTAATAATTCCGCAACAAAGGCATTCTGGTACTGCCCAATTTTATTAGGCCTGTCTGGCAAGGGAATAAGAGACAGAAAGTTCTCCTTGTAGCATGGGTCTAGAAGTGTCACCAACCAGTAATGACTGTCACCCAAAATTTGGACAACGCAAGGGTCACGGGAAAGGCAGCATAACATAAACTCAGCCATGTGTGCAAGACTGAAAAGAGGCAAGACTTCCGTGTCCTCACCAAGAGGATGACTGACCATGCTCTCTTCCTCATCCTCCTCCTCTTCCTCCCTGTCCTCGGGCCATCCACGCTTAACAGACAGTATGACAGTTGTGCAGGTAGTACCGTCTATAGCGCAGGAAACTAGCTTCTGTTCTTCCTCCTCCTCCTCTTCCTCATTGTCCCCCAATACACGTTGGGATGAGATGAGGCTGGACTGTGTGGAATCACCCTTCATGGTTTCTTGCTCCATCTCATCATGCTCCGCCTGCAATGCATCCTCTTTAACTGTGAGCAGAGAGTGTTTCAGAAGACAGAGAAGCGGGATGGTGACGCTAATTATGACGTCATTGTCACTCACCATCTTGGTGGACTCCTCAAAGTTTCGGAGTATGGTACAGATGACTGACATCTATGTCCACTCCTGAGGTCTTATGTGTGGAGTCTGACCTGCATACCGATGGCCGTGTTGAAGTTGGTCGTCAACAACTGCCCTCTTCTGCTCACAAATCCTTCCCAACATCTGCAATGTAGAGTTACAACCTGTAGCACTGGCACCTGTTTGGACTTGTTATCAGTATAAAAGACACCTGTCCGCAGCCTCAAACAGTCACACTCCAAACTCCACTATGGTGAAGACCAAACAGCTGTCGAAGGACACCAGAAACAAAATTGTAGCCCTGCCTCTCTCATCTTTTTAAGTGAGAGAACTTGCACAATTGGTGGCTGACTAAATACTTTTTTCCCCCACTGTATATGTGATATGTCTGACAGAGAACAACGGTTTTAAATAGCAGGCCTGTAATTTACTAATACTATTCTTCACAGAGACCTAGTGTGAATAGCTTGACTGACACACTGCAACGAAATGGAACTCAGAAATGGCTGACTTTGGAACACAGTTATATATGTAATCCGTCTGACAGAGAATCACGGTTTTAAATAGCAGGCCTGTAATTTACTAATACTATTCTTCACCGAGACCTAGTGTGAATAGCTTGACTGACACACTGCAACGAAATGGAAAGCAGAAATGGCTGATTTTGGAACTCTGTTATATGTTAGATATGTCTGACAGAGAACCACGGTTTTAAATAGCAGGCCTGTAATTTACTAATACTATTCTTCTCAGAGACTTAGTGTGAATAGCTTGACCGACACACTGCAACAAAATAAAAATGTAAGCCAATATTTTCCACGTTCAGTTCAAATTTCTGGATTTTTATTGCTGTAATATGGAAAACATCTGTATTCTGCAGTGCTAACAAGAAAATGGGGCAGAAAAAATGTGTACTCTGGATTGCTGTTTAAGCAAATAATCAGGATGAAGATAAAAAAATTGGCCCTAGCCCCTGATATCTGGGGTTATCTCTACAAATATATGTCAGAACAGCAGCAGGAGACAGAACGTTCAATGGACCCTCTTGTGCTGTATCATGCACTGAACTCTGTCACATACCCTGCGTGTCCGCCTAACTCCTGCTATCACCTTAACCACTGAAAATATGCATCTGGATTAGTCCTCAGAAGGACTGTTAGTTCAGATAAATATATATATATATATGTTGTGGAATATCTATACTAACTATGAACAAGCAAATCTCTCCCTAGCTCAGCAGCACCTCTCCCTATCCTGCCTGATTCTGGGGTAGACTGTGATGAGCATAGCGGTGCCAGGTCTTATATAGACCTGATGACGCTGTGCGGCCAGCCAATCACTGTAATGCCCACAACCAACATGGCTACGGCATTACAGTGCGTGGCAAGCAATCCCTGCATGTTGTAATGCAGCAGCTTGCTAGCATTACTGTAAATGGTCCAGGATGTGTTTACCGGACCATGTACCTTCCCCTTTAACTGACTGGTCACATGACTGTGACATCACACGGGTCCTGTGTGCACAGTAAAGCTCTGCACACATGACTGGGACAGCACACAGGACCTATACACACAGCTGACTGATCACATGACTGTGACATCAGCAAGGTCCTGCCAGTATGTGGCTGTCTGTGCACAGCATATATAAACCCTGCTTAATTTGAGACAGGTGTGTTCGGTGTGAGAGGCGTGAGGCCTGTTCCCCTTGTGTGTGGGATACCGTGATACCGTGAAGCCTGGCAGCCTGAAGGCAAAGACTGGATCCTGTGCGGATGCTAGTGGCCTTGGAAGGCAGCGGCTTTGGAGTGAAGCCTGGTACCTGAAGGGTCGAGCCTGGATCCTGTATGTATGTCAGTGGCCTTTGAGGGAGAGCCGGCTTGAGTAAGAGTCCTGAAAGGCAGAGCCTGGATCCTGTGTGGATGTCAGTGGCCTTTGAGGGAACGACGGCTGGAGACCCCCACCTGGGAAGCCGCAGAGCCACAGTGGTGGCAGAGTAACAGACTGAGACAGCTAAACCCGGCAAAGGTAATACCCTGTGCTATATGGACATTGTGATATGAACATTGCTATTATTACCTTGCCGTAAGCTGTAACCTGGAGCAAGTGGGCCGGTGTGCCACTTGGCTCATGAATAATGTAGATATGTGTGTCGGCGTGCCACGGAGTTGGACCCGATGAACTGTGTGGACTTGTGGTTTATGAAGTGCCATAATAAACTGCATTGTGGTGAAAAACGTAAAGACATTGCACGTGTGCATTGATTGACGCAGCGAAGCGAGTTACCCCCAGTATGATGACTAGCGCTGCCTTACAATGTTCATTGGCTCTCTAAAGAGCGCCAAACATGCAGGGAGGGGACCCGAGTTCCTGCCCGAGCAGCCCGGAAATAATCGACGAGCGCCAAGCACCGTGATGCTTGGGCGAGTACCGAGTAGTGGCAAGCACATTCGCTCATCACTAGAGATGACATAATCACACATGTTCTGGCTCATTAAAGCTAATGCTACACAGCAACTCACAGTTGTGTACTAAGATGGCAAACATAGGATGACAATGCTGTGCTACTACATGACGATAAATAAGGTCACCATTTAGGGTCACCTTGTCGCTGGTGGGACGGCTTGTATACTTTTTTTGATCAAAAATAGTTCACTAAGTACCCTATATTTCATATGCCACTTTGCTTTACAGTTATATATAATGATGGTAGGGTATGAGATATATTTTTTGTCTTTTGTAGGTTTTGCATCTTTTTGCTAGTGTGAACATGCTCCTATTTCTTGCATGTGTACCATCTTAGACCTCAGTTCACATTGCTTGGTTTTTTGTCTTGTTTGCATTCTGTGCAAATTAGGGGTGTGGCACGCCCCTTGTTGAGCTGGTTAGTATATACGTAGCTTACCACGGGCTTAGGTGGTCTGATATTGGGACCCGGTTCTATTTGTCTACCCTTTAATATGCATTACTTCAACTTTGATATAAAGTAAGGTTTTTAATATAGACAATGTAGGACCGTCCCAATTTAGGGTCACCTTGTCGCTGGCGGGACGGCTTGTATACTTTTTTTGATCAAAAATAGTTCACTAAGTACCCTATATTTCATATGCAACTTTGCTTTACATTTATATATAATGATGGTAGGGTATGAGATATATTTTTGGTCTTTTGTAGGTTTTGCATCTTTTTGCTAGTGTGAACATGCTCCTATTTCTTGCATGTGTACCATCTTAGACCTCAGTTCACATTGCTTGGTTTTTTGTCTTGTTTGCATTCTGTGCAAATTAGAGGTGTGGCATGCCCCTTGTTGAGCTGGTTAGTATATATGTAGCTTACAACAGGCTTAGGTGGTCTGATATTGGGACCCGGTTCTATTTGTCTACCCTTTTATATGCATTACTTCAACTTTGATATACAGTAAGGTTTTTAATATAGACAGTGTAGGACAGTCCCAATTTAGGGTCACCTTGTCGCTGGTGGGACGGCTTGTATACTTTTTTTGATCAAAAATAGTTCACTAAGTACCCTATATTTCATATGCAACTTTGCTTTACATTTATATATAATGATGGTAGGGTATGAGATATATTTTTTGTCTTTTGTAGGTTTTGCATCTTTTTCCTAGTGTGAACATGCTCCTATTTCTTGCATGTGTACCATCTTAGACCTCAGTTCACATTGCTTGATAATATTGTGGTTGTGTTAGGAATTGACAAAAGTTCAACTCTGCTTGATTTCTGTACCACCACATTCTCTTTTATTAGTTATGACTGGCGGCACAACATTTGTGATCTTACAAATTGCAATGTAACCATAGTCTTACAACAGAATATTTAACTCTAGATATTTCATGGGTACAAGATACCTTTCTATAGCATTCATTTTGAGTTTTGTAACCTTTTATCTTTGCTACTTTTCTTACTTCATTGCTTATAGCTAAACCTGGATGCTTTTCTATCTGTTTGTTGCATCTGTTATTAACCAAATATGCTTTTGTGAGGACCACCATTAGGATAATTTTTCATGGGCTGTACGCTTTTTTGACATTGGATGCAACATTTGGTGCAAGCACCATTTGTGCAAAAAAGTTTAACCATTTATCATTTTAGGTTTCCCTCGCTAATTTTTGAAAATAACTAGTGAAGAAGGAAAAATTTAGCAAGAGAGACCAGGGCCTCCCAGGTACAAAAAATTACCCAAGAATTTAGCATAAATTTTGGCAAAGTTCAATGCATGCTCATTTCTGGTGTAGAATTGTTTTTCTGAAAAAATGAACCAAATTTTTTAAAGAAATCCTTTCATTAAACCTTTTTATGCCTTAAACCTCCGTAAATGTATATGTAATGTAGTGTAATTGTATTAATATACTCAGTGATCTCAGTCTTCCCTGGTTTCCAGCACCTCTTCAGCCTTCTTCTCTCACGTGACTCGCCGGATCACAATGGGGTTTATGTCTGAGGCAGAAGTTGTTTTTATAAGATAAACCTATGGAGCATCAGAAGGAGGCTCCAAAGGATTAAATTCTAAAAGCGACTTCTGCTTCACACATACAGTAAACCCCAATGTGATCCGGCAAGTTGGAATTGCAGTCACGTAAGAAGTTGACTGGAGAGGCACTGGAAACTGGGGAAGACTGCTATTGGTGAGTATATTAATACAATTACAATACATTACATATACAAATGTCTGAAGCTAGGGTGCTGCGGGGGGGGGGGGGGTGATGCCACAGCTCCTCTAATTCATGACGGATCCGTGGTGCTTTTTTATGCCTAAATCTTACTATGGTTAGGGATTCCAGTTGGACCTTGGAAAGTTGTAAATAAGACAAGGGGGGATTTGTGAAGAAGTCAATCTTAAATAGTAGACTGCTGGAATAAGACTAAATGCACCCTGCTTCTGTGCGCTTAGTATACCATACACGTAAGGAGCTTTTCTTGACGTATATTGTAAAGTTCCCATACGCTCCATTGATCAGAAAGTTTCTTCTTTTTACCCATGTCTGGCAGATTTGCATCTGCATACGGTTTATTTTACTGTATAGGAAAATATTGCAGACACTGCAACGACATGTATACCATACAGAATATGTTTTCACAGTGGGACCCTATGGTGGACATCCATCTTGACTATGGCCACTATTGGATGTATAGCTCATGAGTGTATGTGCCAGTGGGCGCAAAACGTAGTGCAGTGTGTACCTAGTCTAAGATGCACCAAGATATCTTTTAGAACTCTTTATGTGGGTTTAGAAGAAACAGACATAAATAGTACCTCTTGGTAAAACTGGTAAAGTGGTGCTGCTCTTATTGTTGAGGATGGCTGAATTTAAGAATCTCATATGAGTGTCATACAAAAAAATGATAGTTATATGATGCATTTACTGCAAATGTAACATTGTACGTTCTGGGTTTTAATCCACCTTATTTATAACCGGTACGTTTTTCAGCACGCATACAATGATCACCCTTTGTTCCACACAAGGAAGAGGTTAAGTAACTGTTTTCATTTTATTCTTGCTTCTTGTCCAACAAAGCTATTTTTACTTAGGCCCTTGAACTGGAGTAGCAGGATATCAGGCATATTAGCTCACAAAGATACAGAAGCTGTGAAAAAAACGTACATTTGTGAGAATAATCTGTACTCAAGCCAATAAAAGAAAGACCTGCTGGCTCTCACAATAGTAAAGTGTTCGTGTTATCAGTACTATATACAGAGAAAGGAAAAAAATCAGCACTTAAAAAAAGTATACACTCCACAGATCAGCCATAAAGTTAAAACCAGAGTAAGGTAAAATGAATAATGTTGATTATGTTGCTACAATGGCATCGGTCATCTGATGGTGGGATATATGAACTAGTGAGCAATCAGACCTTGAAGCAGGAAAAATAGGCAAGAGTTAGGATCTGGGCAAATCTGACGAGCCAAATTGTAATGGCTTAGAGTATCTGGAAATTGTGGGTAATCTGCGTTGCTGGTGTTATATCCAACAAAGGAGAGGGTAAGAGTGCGGCTTATTCGCTAAGTGTTTCAGTTACCTACTTCATCAAATTCCCTTGTGATACTCTTGAAGAAGAAGTATGGATACTTTGAAACACCTAGAAAATAAACCACACTGTTACCCTTCTCGATTGGCTTAATTTGTTGGTTATAACACCAGCAGCGCAGATTTCCCACAACTTCCGAATACACTAATACTACATTGGTTTGCCAACATGTGGAGCTGCAGCAGCTGGGATCCTTATTTGATACTTTTTACAGTGTTGTGTTTCACCCAACCGCATCGGGTGAGCGTTACCACCTTTTGCCTAAATGCTGCAATCTGAATAACACCTTATTGCACTTTTATTTTTCCCTAAGCCAATTCCTAACAAATTGTAATAGCTAAGCAACTTTTTATGATTTTTCGGAGCACATGATAGCACCATGAGAGTGGGTCAGCCTCCTAGGACAGGAAACCTGTGGATACAAAAAGACGGAGCTTCCCACCATTCCTCAGTGGTTTCTGAGAAGCGGTCGCCTTCATGTGGTTAGCTTATACAATTAAACATTTTTTTTTCTCTTTTTTTTCTCCATTATGTGACACCAAGTGAAATAAGCACCACCAACGTAACTTTACGACCAAAGGAGAGATCAGAGAAAGACGAGATTTAGTCTGTAATGTCTAAAAAAAGTAGATAGAGACAGGGTCGGGATGAGGTGTAGGTAAGGTAGCACTGACTATGGCGCAATTTCCCGCCCCCCCCCCCCTCCCGAATGGGGCGCAGTGCACTTTAGGAAAGAAAAAAAACAACTGACAATGCAGAATGCCTGCGAACGCCCGACACCTTTCTCCAGCCGCAGGCATTCAGCACTCTGATGGCTGGGGCGCTGGCACGGAGATCAGCAGTGTCAGTCACTGAAACTGCTCATCCCTCTCACCATTTGCACCCTGACCATTGCTCCCTTCCCGCACTCAATTGTATTTGTGTCTATAAGACGTGAATACAATTTATATGCGCGCCACCGGCAGAGGAGCTGTAATCAATAATGAATGGGGGCTATCTGTGTGGGACTATCAGACTGAGAGCTGGCTGTGGTGGACATTTTACTGGAGGCTGGCTGTGGGGAACACTATACTGGCAGCAGTCTGAGGGGGAACATTATACTAGAAACTGACTGAGGGGGACATTATACTGTGGACTGGCTGTGGGGGACATTATACTGGAAGCTGTGGGGGACATTATACTGGGTGATGTGGGGGATATTATACCTGGGCTGTGGGGACCTCATATTATATGGAGCCTGTGGGGGACATCATACCATATATGGGGCTATGGGATGCATCATACTCTATATTGGGGGGCTGTGGTGGATATCATAATCATGCTGTGTGGGGTGCTATGGAGGACATTTTCCTGTATATAAGGGTTATTGGGGGACATTAAACTGTATCAGTGACTGGGTGACCATAATACTTTATAGGGTGCTATAGGGGCCATCACACTATATATGGGGGGCTATGGTGGTGACTATACTAAATAATGGGGGGATGTGGTGGACATAATACTGCAAGGGGGGCTATGGTGGATATCATAGTGTATATTGAGGGGCTGATGTGGATATCATATTGTACGGACGACTGTGGTGACAATCATATTGTGTAGTGGAACAGTGTGAGGAGGGGTATAGCTTAGGGAGGGCACCATGGTTGGCAATATAAGGGAATTTTGCGAAGAGGGGGCACAGAATTGATATGGATAGGGGGCAGCATGATATGGGGGCACAGTATGAAGAGAGGTTAGCATGGCAGGGGGACAGTGTGGAGATATGAAGAATGCAAGGGAAGCCAGTGGAGAGGGGACAGCCATGGTATAGACCATGGTTCATAAGGGCAGACGGTGGGCGGTTATAGCTGATAATGGCAGACAATGGGGTGGGTATAGTACATTAAGGTGAACAGTGTGGCAGGTGTAGCTCATAAGGGTAGACAATATGGAGGTCATATACTATAAAAGGCTTATTTAGGGCATAGTATGGAAAGATATATTTATGCAGAGGGCATTTTTTTAACACTCTTATTTTTATAGGCACAGTGAGGGGAAGAGCTGCAGAAGACCGGTGAAGAGGAAAGTCTGTAGAGACAAAATGCCTGGTCTTCCATCCGCACCTGTGCTGGCTAAGGACTTCATCCGTCACATCTTTCGTCACCCCTCCATATTGTCTCGGACAGAGGAGTTGAGTTCACTTCTCGCTTCTGCATGTGCAAGCTGCTGGATGTCACTTTGGACTTTTCTTTGGCCTATCATCCTCAGTCCAATGGTCAGGTGGAACGTATTAATCAGATCCTCAAAAGTTTTCTTCGGCACTTTGTCAATGCTCATCATAGCCTTGGGCCGAGTTTTCTTATAACAACCATGTGAGTGAGTCCTCTGCTAAGTCTCCAATTTTTGTAGTTTACGGTCAACATCGCCAAATTCCATTTCCCGTCTCTTCTTCAGTGGACAATCCAGCCGCGGAGTCTCTCGTCAGTGACTTTTCGGTGATTTGGGAAGACACTAGATCTGCGCTTCTTCAGTCCTCTGAGCAGATGAAGAGAGACGCTGATAAGAGACGTCTGGATCCGCCTGTTTTCCGTCCGGGAGACAAGGTTTCGCTTTCCTCTAAGTATGTTCACCTCAAGATGCCTTCTTACAAGTTGGGTCCTCAATCCATTGGTCCGTTCGAGATTCTGAGCCAAATTAATCCGGTGGTGTACAAGTTGAAACTTCCTGCCTCATTACGGATCCCCAACTCCTTCCATGATAAGGAATTTAGATTGTGAGCCCCAATGGAGACAGTGATGATGATGTCTGTAAAGTGTTGTGGTATTAATAGCGCTGTACAGTCATGGCCAAAAGTATTGAGAATGAGACAAATAGTAATTTTTCCAACGTTTACTGCTTCATTTTTTGTAATGGCAATTTGCATATACTCCTGAATGTCAAAGAGTGATCAGCTTAACAGCAATTACTGTACTTGCAAAGTCAATATTTGCCCAGAAAATGAACTTTAACCCCCAAAACACATTTCAACATCATTGCAGTCCTGCCTTAAAAGGAGCAGCTAACATCGTTTTAGTGATTGATCCATTAACACAGGTGTGGGTGTTGATGAGGACAGGGCTGGCGATCAATCAGTCATGATTAAGTAAGAATGACATCACTGGACACTTTAAAAGGAGGCTGGTTCTTGGTATCATTGTTTCTCTTCAGTTAACCATGGTTATCTCTAAAGAAACACGTGCAGCCATCATTGCACTGCACAAAAAGGGCCTAACAGGGAAGAGTATCGCAGCTACAAAGATTGCACCTCAGTCAACAATCTATCGCATCATCAAGAACTTCAAGGAGAGAGCTTCCATTGTTGTCAAAAAGGCTCCAGGGCGCCCAAGAAAGACCAGCAAGCGCCAGGACCGTATCTTAAAACTGTTTCAGCTGCGGGATCGGACTACCAGCAGTGCCGAGCTTGCTCAGGAATGGCAGCAGGCTGGTGTGAGTGCTTCTGCACGCACTGTGAGGCGGAGACTCTTTGAGCAAGGGCTGGTTTCAAGGAGGGCAGCAAAGAAACCACTTCTCTCCAGAAAAAACATCAGGGACCGACTGATATTCTGCAAAAGGTACAGGGAGTGGACAGCTGAGGACTGGGGCAAAGTCATTTTCTCTGATGAATCCCCTTTTCGATTGTTTGGGACATCTGGAAAACAGCTTATTCGGAGAAGAGGTGAGCGCTACCACCAGTCTTGTCTCATGCCAACTGTAAAGCATCCTGAAATCATTCATGTGTGGGGTTGCTTCTCAGCCAAGGGAATCGGCTCACTCACAGTCTTGCCTAAAAACACAGCCATGAATAAAGAATGGTACCAGAATGTCCTCCAAGAGCAACTTCTCCCAACCGTCCAAGAGCAGTTTGGCGCCCAACAATGCCTTTTCCAGCATGATGGAGCACCTTGCCATAAAGCAAAGGTGATAACTAAATGGCTCATGGAACAAAACATAGAGATTTTGGGTCCATGGCCTGGAAACTCCCCAGATCTTAATCCCATTGAGAACTTGTGGTCAATCATCAAGAGACGGGTGGACAAACAAAAACCAACAAATTCTGGCAAAATGCAAGCATTGATTATGCAAGAATGGACTACTATCAGTCAGGATTTGGTCCAAAAGTTGATTGAGAGCATGCCAGGGAGAATTACAGAGGTCTTGAAGAAGAAGGGGGAACACTGCAAATATTGACTTGCTGCATTAACTCATTCTAACTGTCAAAATAACCTATTGGTACTCATAATATGATTGCAATTATATTTCTGTATGTGATATAAACATCAGACAAACACTAATAAAAACCAGAGGCCAGCAGATCATGTGAAAATATAATTTTGGTGTCATTCTCAAAACTTTTGGCCTTGACTGTATAAGTGAATAAAATATATAATTGAGTATACTGAAATTTGAATTCACCAGGTTCATTGAATTTTTCCAAATAATGTGATTCACAGCTGATGCATTTGCTGTAAATATCAATACTGCAAAGCTTTTAATTGCCCTGAAAAGACATCTATAACACTATGAGATCTCCTAGGACTGTATCCAATCCCTTTCATTCGCTATAACACAAACACAGTCATAGTAATGTCAAAACGACCTCCCCGTAAAAAAGGATGGTAACTCGGTAGTAACCAACAGCCCATTTAATAACACAGTGCAGTGACAGGCTTTTCATGTTTTTTTTAGAAAAAAAAAGACGTCGAAAAAATGATAATTACATTAACTGGTAATTAGATTTTTCAGAGCACATGATAGCACCATGAGAGCGGGTCAGCCTCCTAGGACAGGAAACCTGTGGATACAAAAAGACGGAGCTTCCCACCATTCCTCAGTGGTTTCTGAGAAGCGGTCGCCTTCATGTGGTTAGCTTATACAATTAAACTTTTTTTTTCTCTTTTTTTTCATTATGTGACACCAAGTGAAATAAGCACCACCAACGTAACTTTACGACCAAAGGAGAGATCAGAGAAAGACGAGATTTAGTCTGTAATGTCTAAAAAAAGTAGATAGAGACAGGGTCGGGATGAGGTGTAGGTAAGGTAGCACTGACTAGGGCGCAACTTCCCGCCCTCCCTCCCCCCCGAGTGGGGCGCAGTGCACTTTGGGAAAGAAAAAAAACAACTGACAATGCTGAATGCCTGCGAACGCCCGACACCTTTCTCCAGCCGCAGGCATTCAGCACTCTGATGGCTGGGGCGCTGGCACGGAGATCAGCAGTGTCAGTCACTGAAACTGCTCATCCCTCTCACCATTTGCACCCTGACCATTGCTCCCTTCCCGCACTCAATTGTATTTGTGTCTATAAGACGGGAATACAATTGATATGCGCGCCACCGGCAGAGAAGCAGAGGAGCTGTAATCAATAATGAATGGGGGCTATCTGTGTGGGACTATCAGACTGAGAGCTGGCTGTGGTGGACATTTTACTGGAGGCTGGCTGTGGGGAACACTATACTGGCAGCAGTCAGAGGGGGAACATTATACTAGAAACTGACTGAGGGGGACATTATACTGTGGACTGGCTGTGGGGGACATTATACTGGAAGCTGTGAGGACATTATACTGGGTGATGTGGGGGATATTATACCTGGGCTGTGGGGACCTCATATTATATGGAGCCTGTGGGGGACATCATAACATATATGGGGCTATGGGATGCATCATACTCTATATTGGGGGGCTGTGGTGGATATCATAATCATACTGTGTGGGGTGCTGTGGAGGACATTTTCCTGTATATAAGGGTTATTGGGGGACATTAAACTGTTTCAGTGACTGGGTGACCATAATACTTTATAGGGTGCTATAGGGGCCATCACACTATATATGGGGGGCTATGGTGGTGACTATACTAAATAATGGGGGGATGTGGTGGACATAATACTGCAAGGGGGGCTATGGTGGACATCATAGTGTATATTGAGGGGCTGATGTGGATATCATATTGTATGGACGACTGTGGTGACCATCATATTGTGTAGTGGAACAGTGTGAGGAGGGGTATAGCTTAGAGAGGGCACCATGGTTGGCAATATAAGGGAATTTTGCGAAGAGGGGGCACAGAATTGATATGGATAGGGGGCAGCATGATATGGGGGCACAGTATGAAGAGAGGTTAGCATGGCAGGGGGACAGTGTGGAGATATGAAGAATGCAAAGGAAGCCAGTGGAGAGGGGACAGCCATGGTATAGACCATGGTTCATAAGGGCAGACGGTGGGCGGTTATAGCTGATAATGGCAGACAATGGGGTGGGTATAGTACATTAAGGTGAACAGTGTGGCAGGTGTAGCTCATAAGGGTAGACAATATGGAGGCCATATACCATAAAAGGCTTATTTAGGGCATAGTATGGAAAGATGTATTTATGCAGAGGGCATTTTTTTAACACTTTTATTTTTTTAGGCACAGTGAGGGGAAGAGCTGCAGAAGACCGGTGAAGAGGAAAGTCTGTAGAGACAAAATGCCTGGTCTTCCGTCCGCACCTGTGCTGGCTAAGGACTTCATCCGTCACATCTTTCGTCACCCCTCCATATTGTCTCGGACAGAGGAGTTGAGTTCACTTCTCGCTTCTGCATGTGCAAGCTGCTGGATGTCACTTTGGACTTTTCTTCGGCCTATCATCCTCAGTCCAATGGTCAGGTGGAACGTATTAATCAGATCCTCACTAGTTTTCTTCGGCACTTTGTCAATGCTCATCATAGCCTTGGGCCGAGTTTTCTTATAACAACCATGTGAGTGAGTCCTCTGCTAAGTCTCCAATTTTTGTAGTTTACGGTCAACATCGCCGAATTCCGTTTCCCGTCTCTTCTTCAGTGGACAATCCAGCCGCGGAGTCTCTCGTCAGCGACTTTTCGGTGATTTGGGAAGACACTAGATCTGCGCTTCTTCAGTCCTCTGAGCAGATGAAGAGACACGCTGATAAGAGACGCCTGGATCCGCCTGTTTACCGTCCGGGAGACAAGGTCTCGCTTTCCTCTAAGTATGTTCACCTCAAGATGCCTTCTTACAAGTTGGGTCCTCAATCCATTGGTCCGTTCGAGATTCTGAGCCAAATTAATCCGGTGGTGTACAAGTTGAAACTTCCTGCCTCATTACGGATCCCCAACTCCTTCCATGAATCACTCCTCAAGCCTGTGGTCCTCAATCCTTTCTCTGATGTTCCGGGCACCGCTCCAGTTCCAGTCAGAGCTGAGGACGTTTTTGAGGTAGAGAACATTCTTGCTACCAAGAGGGTAAGAGGAAAAACCTTTTTTCTTGTGGACTGCAAGGAGTTTGGTCCTGAGGAGAGGTCATGGGAGCCCAGGGAGAACATACAGTACAGACCAAAAGTTTGGACACACCTTCTCATTTAAAGATTTTTCTGTATTTTCTTGACTATGAAAATTGTACATTCACACTGAAGGCATCAAAACTATGAATTAACACATGTGGAATTATAAACTTAACAAAAAAGTGTGAAACAACTGAAAATGTCTTATATTCTAGGCTCTTCAAAGTAGCCACCTTTTGCTTTGATGACTGCTTTGCACACTCTTGGCATTCTCTTGATGAGCTTCAAGAGGTAGTCACCAGAAATGGTCTTCCAACAATCTTGAAGGAGTTCCCAGAGATGCTTAGCACTTGTTGGCCCTTTTATCTTCACTCTGCGGTCCAGCTCACCCCAAACCATCTCGATTGGGTTCAGATCTGGTGACTGTGGAGGCCAGGTCATCTGGTGTAGCACCCCATCACTCTCCTTCTTGGTCAAATAGCCCTTACACAGCCTGGAGGTGTGTTTGGGGTCATTGTCCTGTTGAAAAATAAATGATGGTCCAACTAAACGGAAACCGGATGGAATAGGATGCCGCTGCAAGATGCTGTGCTAGCCATGCTGGTTCAGTATGCCTTCAATTTTGAATAAATCCCCAACAGTGTCACCAGCAAAGCACCCTCACACCATCACACCTCCTCCTCCATGCTTCACGGTGGGAACCAGGCATGTAGAGTCCATCCATTCACCTTTTCTGCGTCGCACAAAGACACGGTGGTTGGAACCAAAGATCTTAAATTTGCACTCATCAGACCAAAGCACAGATTTCCACTGGTCTAATGTCCATTCCTTGTGTTCTTTAGCCCAAACAAGTCTCTTCTGCTTGTTGCCTGTCCTTAGCAGTGGTTTCCTAGCAGCTATTTTACCATGAAGGCCGGCTGCACAAAGTCTCCTCTTAACAGTTGTTGAAGAGATGTGTCTGCTGCTAGAACTCTGTGTGGCATTGACCTGGTCTCTAATCTGAGCTGCTGTTAACCTGCGATTTCTGAGGCTGGTGACTCGGATAAACTTATCCTCAGAAGCAGAGGTGACTCTTGGCCTTACTTTCCTGGGGCGGTCCTCATGTGAGCCAGTTTCTTTGTAGCGCTTGATGGTTTTTGCAACAGCACTTGGGGACACATTCAAAGTTTTACCAATTTTTCGGACTGACTGACCTTCATTTCTTAAAGTAATGATGGCCACTCGTTTTTCTTTACTTAGCTGCTTTTTTCTTGCCATAATACAAATTCTAACAGTCTATTCAGTAGGACTATCAGCTGTGTATCCACCAGACTTCTGCACAACACAACTGATGTTCCCAACCCCATTTATAAGGCAAGAAATCCCACTTATTAAACCTGACAGGGCACACCTGTGAAGTGAAAACCATTTCTGGTGACTACCTCTTGAAGCTCATCAAGAGAATGCCAAGAGTGTGCAAAGCAGTCATCAAAGCAAAAGGTGGTTACTTTGAAGAACCTAGAATATAAGACATATTTTCGGTTATTTCACACTTTTTTGTTAAGTATATAATTCCACATGTGTTAATTCATAGTTTTGATGCCTTCAGTGTGAATGTACAATTTTCATAGTCAAGAAAATACAGAAAAATCTTTAAATGAGAAGGTGTGTCCAAACTTTTGGTCTGTACTGTACATGCTCCTCTTCTTCTTGAAAAGTTTCTTGCGGGCTGGAAGAGGAGGGGGCGTAAAGGGGGGGTACTGTAGCGTCGGCGTCTCTGCCTCCTGCCTGACAGAGATGCCGATCTACTCATCACCGCGGCTCCGGTCTGGCGTTCCCCGCTCCTCCCCCTGGCCTCATCGCAGCGTCTGACCGGGGTGAGCGCACCGCGCGTAGATCCCTGGTCTCTGTACTTAGGGCACACGCGTGCTCCCTTCCTCTTAAAGGGAACGCGCGCCATCCTAAAAGTCCTGGGCCAATGGCCGGAGGACTGCCCCTACTTAAGGCACCTCCTCCATAATGGAGGAGCCTGTGCAAAGTTGTTGTTTGCGTGCTAACACTCTCTCCAGCCCTCAAGTTCCAGTGCCCGCCAGCCTATCTATCAGCTGTGCCCGCCTGCCTGTCTTTCAGCCATGCCCGCCTGTCTATCAGCCATGACCACCTGCCTGTCTATCTGCCGTGCCTGCCTGTCTATCAGCTGTCCCCGCCTGCTTATCAGCCATGCCCACCTGCCTGACTACCAGCCGTGGCCATCTGCCCGTCTATCAGCCGTGCCCACCTGCCTATCAGCCGTGCCCATCTGCCTGTCTATCTGCCGTGCCCGCCTGCCTGTCTATCTGCCATGCCCGCCTGCTTGTCTACCTCCATCACCTGTCTGTCTACCAGTCGTGCTCATCAGCTGTGCCTGTCAGCTTCGGCCATCAGTCCCGTGGGAGTCGCCTGCTCTCACACAAGGTCGTTCCCAGAGTGGCACCTGGTTCACCTTCCCGGTCTCTCCTTGGTTCACGGAGTCGACTAAGCCGCCGTGTGGCCAGGATCGGTCCAGGTAGGCACTTAGTTATGCCCCTCTGGTCCCTCCTTGTATCACAGCACAGAGGTTCCACCACCCCGATCTGTAACATACTGATGATAGTAATGATGTATTTATTTACGGATGGTGGTTCTCATGATATATTCATGTACAAATTATGGTTCTTATGATGTATTCATGTACTGGTGGTGGTTCTGGTGACACATTAATCTACTGATGGTGGTTCTGGTGATGTAGTAATGTACTGATGATGGTACTGGTGTATTTATTTACTGACGGTGGTTCTCATGATTTATTTATGTAGTGATTATGGTTCTGTTGATGCATTTGTAGCGTCAGCCTCCCTGCCTCCTGTTAGGCAGGGACGCTGTTCCCCTCACCTCTCCACTCCGTGCCCGGCGTCCTCCTCCCGCTCTGCTGGCAGCGCGCGCTGCTTCCCGGCCACTGTGCTTAGGGCGCGCGCGCGCTCCCCCTCTCTTGAAGGGGCCGCGTGCGCCGTCCTAAGGAGTCCCCGGCCAATGGCCGGAGGACCTCACCATATATAAAGCACCTCCTCCAAAATGGAGGTGCCCGAGCAATGTTGTTGCAAAGCCTTCACTCTGCTTCAGCCCTCAGGTCCCGTTATCAGTTACCTGCCAGTCACCTGCCAGATTCCTGCTTGTTACCTGCCAGTCACCTGCCAGATTCCTGCCTGTTACCTGCCAGTCACCTGCCAGATTCCTGCTAGATACCTGCCTGATATCCACTTACCTGCTTGCAAGCCTGCGGTCCGACGGTCTGCCTTCCGACACCTGTCAGTCTGTCTATGGACCAGCCTGCCCGCTCACCTGGGAGCGCTCACCTGCTACCTGCCTGCTAGCCTACCTGGAAGCTCTGCCGCCACTTGCCGTGACCACCTGCCTGTCCAGAGACTCTTGCCCGCTCACCTGATGTTAGAACCTTGCTGTTAGGTTTTTTTTCCTTTGCTGGTCACATGACCTTGTTGGCCTATTTAGTCCTGCTCCGCCCTTCTGGCTTTGCTGGACTTCATTGTATATCTACTTTCTAGCTAGCCTGTGCTCTGTATCTAACTCTGTTAGTTTGCTTGGTCTACGGACCTCTATGTTCTATCTATTTTGTTTGTTCGTCTGTCTGCTACTATTTCTGTTAGGAGGTGTCCCATATTCCTCCCAGTCCTTAGTACTTGTAGGGATTCCCTCCCCACATCTATAGGTCTCCGTACAGACTAGATTAGGACTTTAGCAGGTCTGATCGCAGGATCAGGTTCCCTGTTACATCGTAGGGATTCAGCTGAGTCCTATAGTAGGGACAGATCTCCTCTCTTTCCTTAGCTTTGGTAGCAGAACATAACAGTAAGTCCAGCCAAGCCAGAAGGGCGGAGCAGGACTAAATAGGCCAACAAGGTCATGTGACCAGCAAAGGAAAAAAAACCTAACAGCAAGGTTCTAACAGTATTCCTGCACAGCCTGAACCTTAACCGGATCCATCTCAAAACCTTTGCTGGAGATAATGTAGCCCAAAAAACTAATTCTCTGTACAGCGAACTCACATTTCTCCAGCTTAGCAAAAAGCGAATTGTCCATTAATAACTGTAATACCTCACGCATGCTCCGCCAATGAGACTCCAGATCTGGCGAATAAATCAAAATGTCATCCAAATACACAACCACATTTTTACCGATCAAAGGTCTAAGGATGTCATTAATCAGATTCTGAAAAAATGCAGGAGCATTAGTAAGACCAAAAGGCATAACCAGATTCTCAAAATGACCCACAGGAGTGTTAAAAGCAGTCTTCCATTCATCACCCTCCTTCATGCGCAACAGATTGTATGCCCCCTTAAGGTCAATTTTAGAGAACCACTTGGCCCCCAATAACTGGTTAAACAGATCAGGAATCAATGGCAGTGGGTAAGGATTGCGTACCGTAATTTTGTTAATCTCACGAAAATCCAGACAAGGACGTAAACCGCCGTCCTTTTTTTTTAGTACTTGTAGGGATTCCCTCCCCACATCTATAGGTCTCCGTACAGACTAGATTAGGACTTTAGCAGGTCTGATCGCAGGATCAGGTTCCCTGTTACATCGTAGGGATTCAGCTGAGTCCTATAGTAGGGACAGATCTCCTCTCTTTCCTTAGCTTTGGTAGCAGAACATAACACCTGAGAGCGTTCACCTGCTACCTGCCTGCTAGCCTACCTGGAGGCTCTGCCGTCACTTGCCGTGACCACCTGCCTGTCCAGAGACTCTTGCCCGCTCACCTGGGAGCGTCCATCTGCTATATGTCTGCTAGTCTACCTGGAGGTTCTGCCGTCACTTGCCGTGACCACCAGCCTGTCCAGAGACTCTTGCCCGCTCACCTGGGAGCGTCCACCTGCTATCTGTCTGCTAGGCTACCTGGAGGCTCTGCCGTCACTTGCCGTGACCACCTGCCTGTCCAGAGACTCTTGCCCGCTCACCTGAGAGCATTCACCTGCTACCTGCCTGCTAGCCTACCTGGAGGCTCTGCCGTCACTTGCCGCGACCACCTGCCTGTTCAGAGACTCTTGCCCGCTCACCTGGGAGCGTCCACCTGCTATCTGTCTGCTAGTCTACCTGGAGGTTCTGCCGTCACTTGCCGTGACCACCAGCCTGTCCAGAGACTCTCGCCCGCTCACCTGGGAGCGCTCACCAGCCACCTGTCTGCTGCCCTTCTACCCAGAGACTGTCCCTGTCACTTGCTGTGACTACCTGCCCTTCTACCCAGAGACTGTCCCTGTCGCTTGCCGTGAGTACCTGCCCGTCTTCCCTGGGAGCCACCCGCTTCCTTACAAGGACTGCCCCCTTGTATAGCTGCTCAGAGGTTCCACCTCCCAGACCCGTTACAGCTTTCATGCACTCATGGTGTTTCTGATGACGCATCTGATGACGCAGATCAGTAGTTCTGGTGATGTATTCATATACTGGTATTTATGTACTAATGATGGTTCTGGTGCCGTATTCATGTAATGATAATGTTTCTGGTGATGCATTCATGTACTGATTGTGGTTCTAGTGACCTTTTTATTTACTGATGATGATTCTAGGACCGTATTTATATACTATTAATAGCCAGAATCATCATCACTATATGAATACATCACCATAGCTATCAGTAGTACATGAATGCAGCACCAGAACAACCATCACTATATGAATGTCACTAGAACTATTGAGGGAGGGCAATGGCCCTTCACGGTTGACCAAGTGAGTGTCAAATTATTATGTTATAAGGTTGATTGCAATCCACAGAAAACCAAACGGAGACAGTGCTCTGTATGGGAGGATTCAGAGAATCTCTAATATCGTTTATTTCTACTTAGCATTTTATATTGTTTTGAGTATATCAATAGCCAATCACCTACAGCCATACTACCGGCTTAAACCAATGTTAGTACAATTATTACGGAAATACACATATGGTCATATTATCGTTAGTTCGGTGCATGATGGAAATTTACAAGGTTACCCATCCCGGCTCAGACTAGTCAGATAACGGGAGCAGGGTGTCTCACAGAATGTTCTTGTGAGAAAAGGTTAGTGTGGGAAAGATGCATGTGAAGCACGAGAAGAGAAGGAAAGAATGTATGTTATGCAAGGAGTATAATAATATGATTTTAAAGCAAGCAGACAAAATGGAGTTGCTATAGCATGAGTATCAATATGTCCTTTACACTTGGATAGCATGAATATTAATATGTCCTTTACATTCCCCCCTAAAAATTATGTTATTATCAACAATAGAGGTGCTTTCCCAGGGTCATGTTTTGAGCCTGAGGGACATTGGTCTTCACTCAATTAGTGCCCTTGTTACCAATCGAGGCTGTCGCGGCATGTCCATCCCCCCTTGTTTGTTGACATAATAATAAAGCTCTGATCTTCAGACGTGAGGTTGGTCGGGGCATGCGGGTAAAGGTCATCATTCCCTTGTTGTCCAGGTCCTCAATGCTGGTTACATCTGGAAGGTCCATGTATAGTAGCACTGGATGTTGGTTGACAGCGTCCTCCTTGCTCTCTGATGACTGCAGGTTTTCCTCATGCAAAATGGGATACAATAAAAGACTAGTTTTAGTAAGATATATATTAACAAGATGCAAGCAGCAATATGCAACACTCCTTGTAATATTCCAGCAATCCATCCACCAATCCCTTTAAACCAATTAGCAGGATTTAAAAAGGAAAATGTATCAGACCACCAATTTTCTTTGGTCAATTCATTATGTTTGTTATATTCTTCCCTGAGTTTCCTAATGTCTTCCATTTTAGTCTTTAACCGTATGGTAGAGTCGGGGTCAATATAGTGACAACAGGCTGGGCCTATAACCTGACACATCCCTCCTTGAGCTGCTGTCAAATAGTCCAGCACTAAAGTATGTTGATTGGCCACTATAATAAGTTGATTCTGCACATCAATAGTAGTATTAATTACTTCCAAAATATTCCAAATCTGGTCATCTAAGTAGTCAGTGACTTCCACTAATTTGTCCCACATTTATGTAACCATAGGGTAGAGGAAGACAGTACTGGCTATCTTATTGGGTATACTCATTTGTACTAAATGAGGTCTTCCTGATGGGTGTGGGGTGTTGTCCTTAGCACGTTTATAGATGGTATGAAGAGGGATGGCTCTCATATCTACTTTACTATGGGGAATAAGATAAGTGGCTGGAGTTAGCCGGGCCAACGTACAAGTCCCCCCTACTCAGACCGGGAGCCATTTGTACGCATTATTCCCACAGACCCAATATGTGGCTGATGGCAGATCCCATAAAGCAGAGTGCTGTAATACTAATTTATGTACCAAATCGATAAAAACGGTAGTGAGTAATGAACTTATTATTAAAAGGATCAGTACTCTGTTGTAGGCTATTCCAGGTATTGACTAGTCTAACCATCCATATTATCGTAAAACATCTCAGGATGGTTGATGTTTGCAGTGTGAAGCATGGATCCATGTTGACTTCCCTTCAAGTTTTACTGCTGTTGGGGTTGTCAGGAGCACTTGGTATAGTATACAATGGTTCTAGTCCATGTTTCCGAACATGCTTCTTCACATACACATAATCTCCAGGCTTGAGGGTATGACAACCTTCTTCATCAGCTGGATCTGGAATAGAAGATGATACTAATGCATGGGTGTTAGTTAAAGCTTTGGCAAGCTGAATCATATATTGCACAACATGATCTGTTTCTTCTGATAACTGTTGTCGGGTAAATCGAGCTATAGCTGGTTGTGACCCAAATAGTATCTCATAGGGTGACAGTTTGTGTTTTCCTATGGGGGTGGTGTGTATGTGATATAGTGCAATGGGAAAGAGCTCAGGCCACTGGGCCGTAGTCTCCTGCATCATTTTGGTTAATTGCCTTTTCAGTGTGCCATTAAATCTCTCTACCTTGCCGCTTGACTGTGGATGGTAAGGAGTATGCAGCGCCACTGTTGATCCGATCATGGTAAGTATTTCTTGATATACGCATGAGGAAAAGGCTGGTCCTTGATCACTTTCGATAACTTCTGGAACTCCATACTGGCAAACAACTTTAGAGACCAACTTCTTGGTGGTAGTCTCACAGGAGAACCTGCAGTCGTGACAAAGCCTCTCCTTGCCCAGATCTCCCCAAAATCATGTGCAATCCCGAAGGCGTATCTCGAGTCAGTAAATATATTCACACGTTTTCCTTCGGCCTGTTGACAAGTAGCAATCAGGGCTTTGAGCTCTGCTTCCTGTGCTGGCATACTGGGAGGTAAGGCTGCAGCCTCTACCAATGTATCTTCAGTTGTGACAGCATATCCAGTATGAAACCTGCCAGAGGTGTCAGCATATCTGGATCCAACCGTATATAATGTAAGTTCTGGGTCATCCAAGGGTACTTCCCCCACTAAAACAGGTGGAGTTGACTCTGCAGTAATCTGTTCAAGTCTTTCCCCTCTCCTTCAGGTGCTGGTAGCAGGGTGGCCGGGTTGATGGTGGTGCACCGGTGTAATTTCACATTTTCTGGCAAAATCAACGAACACTGCAGCCGCAGATGTCTCTGTGTGGACAGATGTTTAGGTTGCTGTAAAGCCAAAACAGCCGCAATATCGTGTGGAGCATAAATGTGAGTCTCATGTCCAAGGATGATGTCCGCCATCTTGTCAAGTAACTGCTGTGTGGCGTGAACCGCTCGGGGAGGCCCTGGCTACCGGGTCCAGATGCGCTGAGTAATAACCGACTGGGCGCTGCTTTGTACAGTGTCTCTGCATGAGTACTCCGGCTGCATGCCCTCCTGTCTCAGAGACATACAAATGGAAAGGTTGAGCATAGTCCGGGTTTCCAAGGGCAGGGGCTGTCATTATCCTTATCAAAGGCTTGTTGCAGCTGTTCTTGGTGGTCCTTGTTGTTTACATCAGCCAGAGTGTCTTCTTTTAATGCATCTTATAGGGGCTGCATCACATGTGAGGCGTCTGGGATCCATTGTCTGCAATATGTACATAGCCCAAGGAACCATTGCTGCTCTATGGGATCTTTTGGGAATGGTAGCAGGTAGATGGCCATCTTCCTTTCTTCTGTGAGATGTCTGGCACCCTGAGTAAGGCAGTGGCCTAAGAAAACCACTTTACCAAGGCAAAAGTGAAGTTTCGAGGCTGAGACTCGACAGTTCAGTTTTGCTAGATGCTTGAGGAGGCTAACACTGGCCCTGATGAACACTTGCTCCGTGGGGGCACACAAAAGAAGATAATCCACGTATTGTAATAGTACTACCTCAGAGTTGTCAAGCTGCCAGCTAGACATGTTCTTTGTAAACTGATTAGTCAAAGATACCGGTGGAAATAAATGGCAGGGCTAGGGTTGGGACCGCATGAAGCTGTGATGCGTATGCTATGGTGTTTTGAATTGTTTCTGTAAGCAGGTGTTGTGACCTGGGTACATCCAAGGGATCATATTTTGGTCCCACTGCATGTATAACATACTGACATGATGATCTTCATCATACACATTCCGGGTGTAGTGTGTATTGCTGCCTGTATTTTGGGTGTGCCAAGATGGCCGCCACCAAAGGGAGGATCTGGTCAGAGGCTGGAGGTGATGCAATGGGTGTAGCAACATGGCCGCTGCAGGAAGGGTTGGAACTTTGGGCGGACATAGGTATAACAGATGAGGATGGGGCACTAGGAGTGGCTTGGGTAGTAGCAAGGGGTGGGCCTCCTGGACGGGGTGCGTGACATGCAAAACAATAATCTGCTGACTGCAATTTGTACAGGTCCACCCCCCCCCCCGTCCGCCATTATGGGGCAGTGGCTGGAGAGCAGTATCTTTGTAATACACATAACATGGCATCTTTCCCTTATTGTCTATATTTTCTTCCTCCATCCACCCTTCTTTGACAAATTCTCTGCTGTTCTGTATCAAGCCAAGGCTGTTTGCTATTCTAGCAGCTGTAACCGGCCCTTATCTGGTAGCTCGCATATTTTAGTTAACTGTTTAAGTTTCTGCACATACTTTTTCCCTTCTTTCGACAAACTTAGCGCAACTTTTTTCCACATGCATTCACTTTCCAACAAGCCATTTATCTATCTCGTACTGTAATCTACCCGCCCGGGTACGACCCACACAATGACATTACTCTTTTGGCTTTCTCTACATATTTCCTTCTTTCTATTTCAACATATCCTTCGTCACAAATCTCATGTGCAACTTTCCTAAACTTTTCAGCGTCTTCCAAAAATCCGCAGTCAACTAGGCTACCCCTATTCTGCCGGATGCCTTCATCCCATAATGCAGGCTGAAGTCTCCCCTCCACGGGAAAATTTAACACCTTAAACACTTTTGGTGCATTCTTAAATGATCTTTTCCCCTCTCGACCGACCATGATATTCATCACATCCTCTCCCTCCTGCAGGGGAGACAATTTCTTTCTGCTCCATGGAAACATTGATTAATCACTACAACTGACAAAAGATCCTTAATTTGTGCACAGCACAAGTCCGGCCGGACCTCACCTGCTGTTCCACTGACTTCACTTCACCCCTCCCGTCGGGGGAGTCACGAACGGCTCAGATGAAAGGAGGAGAACTCTCGTCCGCAGCTCTCCAGACACTAGATATATGTATATCTGTGTGCATGTCCTACCCAATCTTCGATCACCTGCCGCGACTATTCAGTCTCCTAAGGATCTTTGTCAGAAGTTGAGGAAGATTCAAACAATATTCACTTGTCAATCCGAGGTGTTACTGCTTTGAAAGTTATCAATATCAGACCCCTAATGGGACTACACCCCTTATAGTCTCACCTTTGACTATATCCATCCAAGACGTCTGGAGATACTGCAAACAACCACACACCACGTGGAAACCACGCCAAACGGTCAGTATCACTAGTAAAAAAACTTGTGCACTTACCGTGGCTTTTTGTGGGGGATGATCAGTCCCAATTCCAGTGGGGGAGGCTGAAAGCAAGTCTCTCTTTGTTGACATCCAGGGATTGTGGGGTGTCCCTGGTTAGGGATCCGAGACACGGCACCAAGCTGTTGAGGGAGGGCAATGGCCCTTCACGGTTGACCAAGTGAGTGTCAAATTATTATGTTATAAGGTTGATTGCAATCCACAGAAAACCAAACGGAGACAGTGCACTGTATGGGAGGATTCAGAGAATCTCTAATCTCGTTTATTTCTACTTAGCATTTTATGTTGTTTTGAGTATATCAATAGCCAATCACCTACAGCCATACTACCGGCTTAAACCAATGTTAGTACAATTATTACGGAAATACACATATGGTCATACCCAGGGCCTCAACCATCACCAGAACCACCAACAGTTTTGTTGCAAACTGTATTTGTTACATGACGGAAGCAAAAATCATCTTATGTATCGCTTTACCTATAATGGGGTCTGTTTAGTTTCCATTAGCCTATCCACCAAATGCTGGACAGCTTAATTGAAACCAAATGGCCTCTATTATAGTTATGCAATATTAGTTTCCATAACTGTCCTTGTGTCTGACATTTAAAATATAGGATGTCAGGGATGAATATCGCTATTTGTCCACGGTATTGCGTAAATGGTCAGCAAACAATGAGTGATTCTATGTCTAACATTGAAATTGCAAATTGCACCAGTTTTTTACTTTTGCTTGTATTTTTTCGTGAAAAAGCTAACAATTTTGGTGGAAGTGGTCATCGGAACTCATTATCTGACACCATCGAAGGTGGGGGAGGCATTAGGGGTCCTGTTACTTTAGTCTCTGGTTATATTCTTTTGCTTGGGGCTGAGGGTTCATCGAAGGGGGGGGGGCACCATTGGCTTCATCTACCAAAGGCACCAGAATACCTTGTCCCGGCCCCGGATGGAGAAGACCAAGTGACTGCCCTAAATATAGAATCTATGGAATCTTCTACCTTGTCTGCCCAAAACATGGACATGGTCCTAGCTGTAATGCCCCATTGGACCAGAGTTGAAGAAGACTCGTAGACCTACATGTTTACCTGTTTAATCCAAGTCACTTTGGTCCTTTTGCTAGCTGCCTTCCCTTTATTTGGTCATCCAAACTGATTAAAAAAGTTATTATTTAGTGGAAAAAAAGATGTACAGTGGGGAAAATAAGAATTTGATACACTACAGATTTTGCAAGTTTTTCTACCTACAAAGAATGGAGAAGTCTGTAATTTTTATCGTAGGTACACTTCAACTGTGAGAGACAGAATCTAAAAATAAAAAAACAGAAAATCACATTGTATGATTTTTAAATAATTAGATTGCATTTTATTGCATGAAATAAGTATTTGATCACTTACCAACCAGCAAGTATTATGGCTCTCAAAGATCTGTTAGTTTTTCCTTTAAGAAGTCCTCCTACTCTGCACTTACCTGAATAAAAGACACCTGTCCACACATTGAATCAATCACACTGCAACCTCTCTACCATGTCCAAGACCAAAGAGCTGTCTAAGGACACCAGGGACAAAATTGTGGACCTGCACAAGACTGGGATGGGCTACAGGACAAAAGGCAAGCAGCTTGATAAGAAGGCAACAACTGTTGGCACAATTATTAGAAAATGGAAGAAACACAAGATGACTGTCAATCTTTCTCAGTCTGGGCTCCATTCAAATCTCGCCTCGTGGGATAAGGATGCTTCTGAGACAGATCAGGAATCAGTCCAGAACTACACGGGAGGACTTGGTCAATTACCTGAAGAGAGCTGGGACCACAATCTCAAAGATTACCGTTAGTAACACACTACACCGTCATGGATTAAAATCCTGCAGGTCACACAATGTCCCCTTGCTCACGCCAGCACATTTTCAGGCCCATTTGAAGTTCGCCAATGACCATCTGGATGATCCAGAGGAAGCATGGGAGAAGGTCATGTGGTCAGATGAGACCAAAATAGAACTTTTTGGTCTCAACTCCACTAGCCATTTTTGGAGGAAGAAGAAGGATGAGTACAACCCCAAGAACACTGTTTCAACCGTAAAGCATGGTGGGGGAAACATCATACTTTGGGGTTGCTTTTCTGCAAAGGGGACAGGACAACTGCATCATACTGAAGGGAGGATGGATGGGGTCATGTATTGAAAGATTTTGGCCAACAACCTCCTTCCCTCAGTAAGAGCATTGAAAATGGGTTGTGGCTGGGTTTTCCAGCATGACAATGACCTGAAACACACAGCCAGGGCAACCAAGGAGTGGCTCCGTAAGAAGCATTTCAAGGTCCTGGAGTGGCCTAGCCTGTCTCCAGGCCTGAACCCAATAGAAAATCTTTAGAGGGAGCTGAAACTCAATGTTGTCCAGTGACAGCCTCGAAACCTGAAAGATCTGGAGATCTGTATGGAGTTTGGCCAAAATCTCTGCTGAAGTGTGTGTAACTTTGGTCAAGAACTACAGGAAACGTCTGACCTCTTTAATTGCAAACAAAGGCTTCTGTACTAAATATTAAGTTCAGTTTTTCTATTGTATCAAATACTTATTTCATGAAAGAAATCAAATCAATTATATAAAAATCATACAATATATTGTTTGGCATGGCTGTGATTGGCCCGCACACTGAGTGTAAAAAAAAAAGACTTGCGGTCCCCTCTCTTCTTGCTCATCAGCGCAGGTAAAGCTCCGGTCACCTTACTGATGTCAGCGATCTTTCTGTGAGTACTTTCTCAGGAGCGCTGACATCAGTAATGTGAGCAGAGTTCATCGGCTGTGAACTCCGCTCACATTATTGACGTAACTGCTCGGCACAGAAGCTGCATTTTCACACTCAGCTCAATGTCTCCTGGATGCAGGGCTGACCAGTCACATCATGTCACTGTCGTGGGACATATGGATTATTGGCGAACAGGTGAGGAATACTGTGTTTTTTTATGTTTATTTGGAAAATAATAAATGGGTAAAAGAGGGTTGGGGATTTTTATTTCAAATAAAGTACTTTACTTTGTATGTGTGTTTTTAACTTAAAGTTATGGGGCTAGTAATGGGTGCGTCTGGTAGACGCTTCTCCATTACTAACCCCTGGGCTTGATGTCAGCTGACTGTAGTATCGGCGTCTCTGCATCCTGACAGGCAGAGATGCTGTCCCACTCATCGCCGCGTTCCCTGTCCGGCGTCCTCCGGCGCCCCGGCCTCTGCTGCTGCCGGCACGCGCAGCTTCCCGGGCACTGTGCTTAGGGCGCGCGCGCGCTCCCTCCCTCTTCAAGGGGCTGCGCGCGCCGTCCTAACGAGTCCCCGGCCAATGGCCGGAGGACCTCCCATATAAAAGGCACCTCCTCTAAAATGGAGGTGCCCGTGCAAGGTTGTAGCTTTGTGTGTTATACTCTGCTTCAGCCCTCAGGTCCCACTGCCAGCTTGACTACAAGTCCAGCCCGCCAGCCTGACTAGAAGTCCAGTCCGCCAGCCTGACTACAAGTCCAGTCCGCCAGCCTGACTACTAGTTCAGTCCGCCAGCTTGTCTACTCTCCAGCCCGACAGTCTGTCTACAGTCCAGTCCACCAGTCTGTCTATGGGCTCTGCCCGCCAGCCTACCTGGAGGCTCCTGCCCGTAACCTGCGTGCCTGCCAGCCCGCTTACCTAGGAGCACCTGACTGTTACCTGCCGTGCCTACCAGCCAGCCTACCTGGAGGCTCCTGCCCGTAACCTGCCGTGCCTGCCAGCCCGCTTACCTAGGAGCACCTGACTGTTACCTGCCGTGCCTACCAGCCAGCCTACCTGGAGGCTCCTGCCCGTAACCTGCCGTGCCTGCCAGCCCGCTTACCTAGGAGCACCTGCCTGTTACCTGCCATGCCTACCAGCCAGCTTACCTGGAGGCTCCTGCTCGTTACCTGCCGTGCCCATCTGCTGTACCGGTCAGTCCCTGCCTTCTGACCCGTGGGAGTCACCTGCTCTCATACAAGGTCGGTCCCTAGAGTAGCACCTGGGTCCTCTGCTCGGTCCCTCCCTGGTCACGGAGTCGATTGAGCCGCCATACGACCTTGGTCGGTCCGAGTTGATACCTAGTTACGCCCCTCTGGTCCCTCCTTGCACCGCAGCACAGAGGTTCCACCACCCGGATCCGTAACACTGATGTTACAAAACTGACATCAACACCAATACTACCACCCCACTTGCTACTGCACCAGGGCAAGTGGGAAGAGCCAGGCAAAGCGCCAGAATTGACGCATCTACCATATATGCCTTTTTCGCTGTGGGAAGCTATTTTTAGGCTGGGGAAGGACAATATCCATGGCTCCTTCCCAGTCTGAGAATATCAGCCCCAGTTGTCTGCTTAACTTGGCTGGTTGTCCAAAATGGGGAGGGGGGGACACAACATTTTTTTAATACTGTATGGGTGAGTAATTTAATTCGGCAAAAAAATGTAATGCCTCTATGGAGTGTTATATATTACAGAAATGTTACCAAGACCACGGAATACTGTATGCCTGAGTAATTTAATTAAGCTAATTTTTTTTACGCTTTTTTGGAGAGTTATATATCACCGAAATGTACCCCAGAGGATGTAATACTCTATGGATGAGAAATTAAATCAAGATAAATTTTTGAACGCTTTTTTGTCGGGTTAGATACCACCAAAATGTACCCCAGAGGACGTAATACTCTATGAGTGAGTAATTCAATCCAAATAAATGTAAATAAATAACGCTTTTTTGGAGGATTATACACCGCGTGCAGAATTATTAGGCAAATGCGTATTTTGATCACTTTGATACTGTTTATACATGTTGTCCTACTCCAAGCTGCATAGGCTTGAGTGCCAACTACCAATTAAGTAAATCTGGTGATGTGCATTTCTGTAATGAAGAGGGGTGTTGACTAATGACATCAACACTCTATATAAGGTGTGCTTAATTATTAGGCAACTTCCTTTCCTTTGGCGAAATGGGCCAGAAGAGAGATTTGACAGGCTCTGAAAAGTCCAAAATTGTGAGATGTCTTGCAGATGGATGTAGCAGTCTTGAAATTTCCAAACTTTTGAAGCGTGATCACCAAACAATCAAGCATTTCATGGCAAATAGCCAACAGGGTCGCAAGAAGCGTGTTGGCCAAAAAAGGCGCAAAATAACTGCCCATAAATTGAGGAAAATCAAGCATGAAGCTGCCAAGATGCCATTCGCCACCAGTTTTGCCATATTTCAGAGCTGCAACATTACTGGAGTATCAAAAAGCACAAGGTGTGCGATACTCAGGGACATGGCCAAGGTAAGGAAGGCTGAAAAACCACCACCTTTGAACAAGAAACATAAGATAAAACGTCAAGAATGGGTCAAGAAATATCTTAAGACTGATTTTTCAAAGGTTTTATGGACTGATGAAATGAGCGTGACTCTTGATGGGCCAGATGGATGGGCTAGAGTCTGGATCAATAAAGGGCAGAGAGCTCCACTCCGACTCAGACGCCAGCAAGGTGGAGGTGGGGTACTGGTATGGGCTGGTATCATCAAAGATGAACTTGTGGGACCTTTTCGGGTTGAGGATGGAGTGAAGCTCAACTCCCAGACCTACTGCCAGTTTCTGGAAGACAACTTCTTCAAGCAGTGGTACAGGAAGAAGTTGGTATCATTCAAGAAAAAAATGATTTTCATGCAGGACAATGCTCCATCACATGCATCCAACTACTCCACAGTGTGGCTGGCCAGTAAAAGTCTAAAAGAAGAAAAAATAATGACATGGCCCCCTTGTTCACCTGATCTGAACCCCATAGAGAACCTGTGGTCCATTCTAAAATGTGAGATCTACAGGGAGGGAAAACAGTACACCTCTCAGAACATTGTCTGGGAGGCTGTGGTGGCTGCTGCACGCAATGTTGATCGAAAACAGATCAAGCAACTGACAGAATCTATGGATGGAAGGCTGTTGAGTGTCATCATAAAGAAAGGTGGCTATATTCATCACTAATTTTTTTGGATTTTGTTTTTGCATGTCAGAAATGTTTATTTCTAAATTTTGTGCACTGATATTGGTTTACCTGGTGAAAATAAACAAGTGAGATGGGATTATATTTGGTTTTTATTAAGTTGCCTAATAATTCTGCACAGTAATAGTTACCTGCACAAACAGATATCATCCTAAAATAGCCAAATCTAAAAAAAAACACTCCAACTTCCAAAAATATTAAGCTTGGATAGTTATGAGACTTTTCGGTTGATTGAGAACATAGTTGTTGATCAATAATAAAAATAATCCTCTAAAATACAACTTGCCTAATAATTCTGCACACAGTGTATATCTCAGAAATGTACCTCAGACCATGGAATACTGTATGGGTGAGTAATTTAATCCAGCAAAAAAATGTAATGCTTTTTTGGATGGCTATAATTCACAGAAATGTACCCCAGAGCATGGAATAATGTATGGGTGAGTAATTTAATCCAGAAACAAATGTCAACGCTTTATTGAATTGTTATATGGCACAGGAATTTACCCCAGAGCACGGAATTCTCTATAGGTGAGTAATTGAATCCAGATGAATTTAGGAGCAATATGTATTACAGATACCTAACCCAGAGGATGGAATACTCTATGGGTGAGTAATATAATCCAGCAAAAAATTGTAATGCTTTTTTGAAGTGTTATACAGTGGCGACCAAAAGTTTTGCTTTTTTTTTAAAAGTGTGATTACTTCTGTCTGATTGTTGTATTGCCATTTTCCTGGTGATGAATTGAAAGTGCATGAAGTTGTCATCATGCAAGACCTTAATTTTAACCAAAATGCTTTTGAATAAGGTGTGGTCATTTAATTAAACAAAACAAAATGCCCAAAATTTGGCATATACTATTTATTGATCACAACATAGAGAGGAATTCATTGTTTACAATACTATAACTTAGCATTTTGTAGCATAACCTCTTGCTTTAATTACTGAACCACACCGACAGGGCATTAAAGCCACTAGGGTATTCAAGACACTTTGAGGGATCTTGCTCCATTCCATTTGCAAATCTGCAAACAATTCATCTTTATTGCTATGGGTACGAGCCCCAACTCGTCGCCCTAACTCATCCAAAAGGTGCTCAATAGGGTGTAAATCAGGTGGTAGGCTTGGCCATTGCAACAGGTGAACATTTTTCTCTGCTAACCAATTTTTGACTGAATTAGTTGTCTGCTTATGATCATTGTCTTGCTGGAATTTCCATCCCCTGCCTACTTTGGTTTTACCATGTGGCAGCATTACATTCTCTAGTATATCCTTGAACATGGTAGCATTCATATTTCCATCAATTCTATGCAGAGGGCCAATGGCAGATGCAGAAAAGCAGCCCCAAACCATGACATTGCCACCATCATGTTTCACTGTAGGTGTTTGGTACCTTACATCATTACGTTTTCCAATAAGACGGCATATATAGTGCTTGCCTTCACTACCAAACAGATTGAACTTGGATTCATCCAACCACAACACCTTAGACCAATCTGTCTCTTTCCATTGGCTGTGTTCTTTGGCAAACTCAAGTCGTACCTTCTGGTTCTTTGCAGAGATGAAAGGCTTCTAGACTAGAACTCGTGATTTCAACCCTACTGCTCTTAGCCGTTGTAACAGTTTGTTGACTCACTTTGACCCCAAATTCTTCATTCGTTTTGTGTGAAATCTGTACACCAATTTTATGGGCATCAGATACTGACTTTTACTTGATAATGTGATCAATTCTGGAGGAAGTTTTCCGTGGTTGTCCACTTCTAGGTTTGTCAGCTGTTTCATAACCTTCTTTTTCTTTCTTCAATATACGTGACACTTGACTCTGAGAACAGTTGAATTCCATAGCTACCTCTTTTTTGCTTTTGCCTATCTTGACTCTCATAATAATAAGCTTACTGACAACTGGTGATAAATTTGGCTTTGTCTTTGCCATGATTTAACCTAAAAACACACATATTAAAAAAAAATGTAGGCAAAATTCTACTACCCATGACAAAATATGCAAAACATTTGGCCCAGCAAATGTTGAAAACGAACACATAAGTGAATAAAACAATGTCAAACACAATTTTCGGCCTTATAGCTGACAACCATTTGCTTCCGGTTTACTAAAATCACCAGGAAAATTGCATCACAACAACCAGACAGAAGTAATCACACTTTTAAAAAAATGCAAAACTTTTGGTCGCCACTGTGCAGTGGGTAAGGAAAGTATTCAGACCCCTTTAAATTTTTCATTCTTTGTTTCATTGCAGCCATTTGGTAAATTCTAAAAAGTTCATTTTTTTTCTCATTAATGTACACTCTGCACCCCTTCTTGACTGAAAAAAAACAGAAATGTAGAAATTTTTGCAAATTTATTAAAAAAGAAAAACTGAAATATCACATGGTCATAAGTATTCAGACCCTTTGCTCTGTATTGAGTAGAAGCACCCTTTTGAGCTAGTACAGCCATGAGTCTTCTTGGGAATGATGCAACAAGTTTTTCACACCTGGATTTGGGGATCCTCTGCCATTCCTCCTTTCAGATCCTCTCCAGTTCCATCAGGTTGGATGGTGAACGTTGGTGGACAGCCATTTTCAGGTCTCTCCAGAGATACTCAATTGGGTTTAGGTCAGGGCTCTGGCTGGGCCAGTCAAGAATGCTCACAGAGTTGTTCTGAACCAACTCCTTTGTTATTTTAGCTGTGTGCTTAGGGTCATTGTCTTGTTGGAAGGTGAACCTTCGGCCAAGTCTGAGGTCCAGAGCACTCTGGAAGTGGTTTTCACCCAGGATATCTCTGTACTTGGCTACATTCATGTTTCCTTCAATTGCAACCAGTTGTCCTGTCCCTGCAGCTGAAAGACACCCCCATAGCATGATGCTGCCACCACCATGTTTCACTGTTGTGATTCTATTGGGAAGGTGATGAGCATTGCATGGTTTTCTCCACACATACCACTTAAAATTATCACTAAAAAGTTCTATCTTCGTCTCATCAGACCAGAGAATCTTATTTCTCATAGTCTGGGAGTCCTTCATGTGTTTTTGAGCAAACTCTATGTCGGCTTTCATATGTCTTGCACTGAGGAGAGGCTTCCGTCGGGCCACTCTGCCACAAAGGCCCGACTGGTGGAGGACTGCAGTGATAGTTGACTTCGTGGAACTTTCTCCCATCTCCCTACAGCATCTCTTGAGCTCAGCCACAGTGATCTTGGGGTTCTTCTTTAACTCTCTCACCAAAGCTCTTCTCCCACGATTGCACAGTTTGGCTAGACGGACAGGTCTAGGAAGACTTCTGGTGGTCCCAAAGTTCTTCCATTTAAGGATTATGGAGGCCACTGTGCTCATAGGAACCTTGAGTAATGCAGAAATTCTTTTATAACCTTGCCACAATTCTGTCTCTGAGCTCCTTGGGCAGTTCCTTTGAGCTCCTGATTCTCATTTAGTCTGACATGCACTGTGAGCTGTGAGGTCTTGTATAGACAGGTGTGTGCCTTTCCAAATCAAGTTTTATCAGTTTAATTAAACACAGCTGGACTCCAATGAAGGAGTAGAACCATCTCAAGGAGGATCATAAGGAAATGTGACTTAAATATGAGTGTCTGAGCAAAGGGTCTGAATACTTATGACCATGTAATATTTCAGTTTTTCTTTTTTAATACATTTGCAAAAATGTCTACATTTCTGTTTTTTTTACAGTCAAGATGGGGTGCAGAGTGTACTTAAATGAGCAAAAAAATGAACTTTTAGAATTTACCAAATGGCTGCAATGAAACAAAGAGTGAATAATTTAAAGGGTCTGAATATTTTCTGTATCCACTGTATATCACAGAAATGTACCCCAGACCACGGAATACTGTATAAGCGAGTAATTTAATCCAGCAAAAAATTGTAACGCTTTTTTTTGGAGTGTTACATATCACAGAAATGTACCCCAGACCATGGAATGCTGTATGGGTGAGAAATGTAATCCAGCACAATTTTATGCTTTTTTGGAGGGTTATATACCACTGAATTGTACCCCAGAGGACTTAATAATCTATAGATGAACAAAATACGCGATACTCTCTATTATAAGAGTTCACGGATAGGATTCCACTCCACAATAATATGTAAAAATATAAATCCAGCACTCCAAGTAAATGGAAATATACTGTATGTATTTATTAGTACAGATTCACCCACTATGTAAACATTGACATTTCGGCCAAAAACATGGCCTTCATCAGAACATCAGTGAGGCTAGATTAAATGAACACGGGGATGCAGCATTCACTGGAATCGCTCCATGTGATGGCGCCACATCACCAGCACAGTTGTGCAGATCACCAGCGCCGCTCTATGTCTGTGTAAGATCATTCTCCTGGCCTTTGTGCCATCACATGGAGAAATTCCAATGAATACTGCATCCTGGTGTTCATTTAATATAGCCTCACCGATGTTCTAATGAAGGCCATGTTTTTGGCTGAAACATCAATGTTTAAACAGTGGATGAATCTGTACTAATAAATACGCATTTTTCCAGTTACTTGGAGTGCCAGATTTATAGTTTTACATAATCTATAGATGAGTAATTGAATCCAGATACATTTTTGAATGCTTTTTTAGAGGGTTATATACCACCGAAATTTACCCAATAGCACATAATAATCTATAGATGAGTAATTCAATCCAGAAATACTTTTTAACACTTTTTTATCATTTTACATACCACCGTAATATAACAATAACTGTGTTCAACTGTATGGATGACTAATTGAATCCAGAAAAATGTATTTAACATAAACATTTTGAAAGTATATTTGATGTACTTTTACACTCATAAAGACTTTGCAGAAAGTGCAAAGCTAGGAAAAAATTATAAGGAGGCTCATCTATAGACCCCTGAAAGCCAACAACTAGCGGGCCTCATTCAAATATTTTTACAGTATAGTTGCTGTTCTCCTACACTCATAAGGGCTTTGCACAAAGTACAAAACCAGGAAAAAATTATAAGGAAAGTCATCCATAGACCCCTGAAAGGCAACAACTAGCGGGCCTTATTCAAATATTTTGAAAGTGCAGTTGCGGTACTCCTACAATCATAAAAGCTTTGCACAAAGTACAAAGCCAGGAAAAAATTAAAAGGACAGTCATCCATAGACCCCTGAAAGGCAAAAACTGGCAGTCCTCATTCAAATATTTTTAAAGTGTAGTTGCTGTACTCCTACACTAACAAAGACTTTGCATGAGGTACAAAGACAGGAAAAAATTATAACGATGGCCATACAGTAAAGGTGACAGCTTCTTCTCCTTTCTCACAAGGCTGGGTCAACTGCCTCCATCAGCTTCCTGGAGCCTGATTCCTGGGCTGTAAGTGACACGGCATCAGTTAGTGCCGGATCTCCCGACATATAGAAATGGGCAACAGCCCCCTGTGCCACCTGCACCATCCTCCTGCTCCCGCATAGGAGGTGGGGAACCCCAAGGACTGTACAATCTCTTGAGGGTGGTAGTAGCCCCGTCTCGAGCCACCTTGATGAGCCTCTCCCAGGCCCATTCATTCTTTGAGAAGGGTTCATCCTGCTCCCTTCTTTCTGTGATCACACCCACCGCATACCAGCGATGTTGACCCTCCATTTTGAGGAACGTGACTCTGGTTACAGCATTCAGCTCTTGCAGCCTTCGCGGCATGTGTTCCATCTCTACTGCCCGATGGTTGAACGAAATGTGATGACGGGTCCCAAACTCTTCGATGGAACCCGTTCTCCACTGCCGGTCATAGGTAGCGACCATATACCCGGGATGCCTACTGTTGGTACATTGCGGCTAGCGGGCCTGGTAGCAATTCTCCAGCCCTGGCTTGCCTCATCCGACCAGCCTAGTCCGCTCATCAGTTCCTGGATCCTGGCTCTTCCATCCGCAGTAGGCAAAAACCCTAGCGGTGTAGGCTGCGGCCTGGGTTCGTTACTTGGTGGGTCCGGGAAAGCATCCGGATCCGGACCACATGCATCTGCCACCTTTGCTGTCATGCCAGCCTCTGGCTTCAATATTGCTTCGGTCACTCCCTCGGTCCTGCCATCTTTGTCCCCACTAAGCACATTACACTATATGGATGACTAATTGAATACCAAAAAAAATTGTAATGCTTTTTTGGAATGTTATATATCACAGAAATGTACCCCAGACCACGGAATACTGTATGCATGAGTAATTTATCCCAGCCTAATTTTTTAACGATTTTTTGGAGTGTTATATATCACAGAAATGTACCTGAGACCACGCAATACAGTATGGGTGAGTAGTTTAACCTAGAAAAAATTATAACGCTTTTTTGGAGGGTTATATAACACCAAAATGTACCACAAAACACGTAATACTCGATGGATCACAATATATTAAATTTTTTCACACAAAAAAACCTGCTGCAGCTACAGTTATATGAAAAAGTTTGGGCACCCCTATTAATCTTAAGCTTAATGTTTTATAAAAATTGGTGTTTTTGCAACAGCTATTTCCGTTTGATATATGTAATAACTGTTGGACACAGTAATGTTTCTGCCCTGAAATGAGGTTTATTGTACTTACAGAAAATGTGCAATCTGCATTCAAACAAAATTTGACAGATGCATAAGTATGGGCACCTCACCAGAAAAGTGACATTAATATTTAGTAGATCTGTGGCACCCCAGGGGTCTGGTTTCCACAGTAACAAGCAATGTTATGTCTGAGAGCAGGTGGGAGGTCTCTTGGTCAGGGATCCTGTGCATGCCACACCTCCTGCCCAGTCCTGGGAGGGGAAGAACTTCCCCTGTATAAACCTGGGGCTGAGGCAGGGTTAGAGAGTTCAGAGGGAGAGTGCAGCCAGGAGGGCTGACAGGGAGCTGTGGCTCCGGCTGGGCCCAGCTCCTGGGCCATGCCAGAAGTAGAGAAGAGAAGCAGCATAGGAAGAAACAACAGGAGCTCTGTGGGAGCAGTGTTACAAAGAGTCAGGGGCTGGCAGCTGCAGAGCTCGCCCTGACTGAGAAGATTTCTTACCAGACCCGGAGTCCGAGGCTGTGGGGACTAACTCCTACCCAGCAGCAGAATCCGTCAGGCAGGGGATTTCAGGTCCTCTGGCCAAGAAACCCGAAGGCACGGTCACACGCATGGGACCAGCACCGCCGTCGTGGAGAGGAAGCTACTAGAAGGCCCCGAGTCACCGGCCATACGGGTGAGCACCACACGGTACACTCAGGGACGTGGGCTACTTATACTCGCTTCTAGCAAGGTAGCCAGAAGAGTACAGTCAGTTTGGGAGGCCTACAACTCCGCCTGGCCAGGGGAGATCCCATCTGCTCAAGGACTGACCAGGCCCCAATCGCTAGCCAGTACCCCGGGAGGGTCTATCTTTGTCACCAGTAAAGACCCTGAACTACACCGCATCGTCTCTGAGTGGTTCCTGTTACCCCCATCATCCACGTCGGCTGCCCTGAGGCCATACCCCTCCCGTTGGGGGTGATACTATCACGCTGCACAATCCTACCACCGGCCTCAGCGGTCTGCCCTGCAGCGGCAGCTCCTTCGCTGCATTCAACGGGTGGCGTAGTCGTACAACATCTACCACTAATACAGCGCCACTTAGTCTGACTCCCTGGGCACGGACCGGGTCATCGCCACGAGACTACAACCTTCAACAGATCCGGCTCCGGGTAAGCTCCCGCGTGCGCAACGCTGCGCGACACAGGCCCAGGGGTGCGTCAGATCCTCCTTTTGCAAAAATAACAGCCTCTAGTCACTTCCTGTAGCTTTTAATGAGTTCCTGGATCCTGGATGAAGATATTTTTGACCATTCCTCTTTACAAAATAATTCCAGTTCAGTTAAGTTTGATGGTCGCCGAGCATGGACAGCCCTCTTCAAATGATCCCACAGATGTCCAATGATATTCAGGTCTGGGGACTGGGATGGCCATTCCAGAACATTGTAATTGTTCCTCTGCATGAATGCCTGAGTAGATTTGGAGCGGTGTTTTGGATCATTGTCTTGCTGAAAGATCCATCCCCTGCGTAACTTCAACTTTATCACTGATTCTTGAACATTATTGTCAAGAATCTACTGATACTGAGTGGAATCCATGCGTCCCTCAACTTTAACAAGATTCCCGGTGCCGGCATTGGCCACACAGCCCCAAAGCATGATGGAACCTCCACCAAATTTTACTGGGGGTAGCAAGTGTTTTTCTTGGAATGCTGTGTTTTTTTGCCGCCATGCATAACGCCTTTTTGTATGACCAAACAACTCAATCTTGGTTTCATCAGTTCACAGGACCTTCTTCCAAAAAGAAATTGGCTTCTCCAAATGTGCTTTTGCATACCTCAGCCGACTCTGTTTGTGGCGTGCTTGCAGAAACGGCTTCTTTCGCATCACTCTCCCATACAGCTTCTCCTTGTGCAAAGTGCGTTGTATAGTTGACCGATGCACAGTGACACCATCTGCAGCAAGTTGATGCTGCAGCTCTCTGGAGGTGGTCTGAGGATTGTCCTTGACTGATCTCACCATTCTTCTTCTCTGCCTTTCTGATGTTTTTCTTGGCCTGCCACTTCTGGCCTTAACAAGAACTGTCCCTGTGTTCTTCCATTTCCTTACTATGTTCCTCACAGTGGAAACTGACAGGTTAAATCTCTGAGACAGCTTTTTGTATCCTTCCCCTGAACAACTATGTTGAATAATCTTTGTTTTCAGATCATTTGACAGTTGTTTTGAGGAGCTCATGATGCCACTCTTCAGAGGAGATTCAAACAGGAGAACAACTTGCAAGTGGCCACTTTAAGTAGCTTTTCTCATGATTGCATACACCTGGCTATGAAGTTCAAAGCTCAATGAGGTTACAAAACCCAAAAAAGTGCTTTAGTAAGTCAGTAAAAAGTAAAAAGTAGGTAGGAGTATTTAAAACAAGAAAATGATAAGGGTGCCCATACTATCACTGTACTTCTTATATATGTGACTGACATGTTTCTATCTATCTAATCTATGTGTGATGCTCTATTCTTTCTGTTATAAATTGTCGGGTACCGATGCTGAATTGCCAGACAGTTTTTCATATAACTGTATAAGAACTACAGTGACAGTGTTGTTTACTGTATTTGTCATTTAGTGTTAAAGGATTTATTTAAAAAACCACCCAAACTTATGCACCTGTCAAATTTTGTTTGAATGCAGATTGCACATTTTCTGTTAGTACAATAAACCTAATTTCAAGGCAGAAACATTACTGTGTCCAACAGTTATTACATATATCAAACTGAAATAGCTGTTGCAAAAACACCAATTTTTATAAAACATTAAGCTTAAGATTAATAGGAGTGCCCAAACTTTTTCATATAACTGTTTATATTTTGCAAGGGGCTGCCAAACCTTCTGTAACTCTACCTGCTTCTGAAATTCTCTCTTCCTCCCTAGACTAAATGCAGAATGTATCTGATACAAACAGCATAGCAAAGGATTAGCCCTCACAAAGGCTCTTAGTATGATGGTTCAGCTTCAGCACCAGTATCCACACTACAGGACTCTGATTCGTTAAACTGTGCACACACACTCCTGGACAAGCACTCTCTCTCTCCAATACGAACTGTCACAAAGCTGTGTAATGGCGTCAGTGTGCAGAGCCTGTCCTTTTATAATCCATGATGTCATATGGCCAGCCAATCACAGTACCACTACCAAGATGGCTACGGCATTACAGTGACTCACAGGTAATCCCTGCATGCTTATTGGCGGTGTAACAGGCGCCAAACATGCGGTCTAGGGATTTGAGCTTGCAATCGAGCACCGCCCAATGCTTGCCGCGTAACGAGCACATCCAAGCACCCAGATGCTCAAGTGATATCTGAGTATGACTGAGTTAGGTCATCCTTACTTACCTTGTGTTTCTTACTTTTCATTGCATATCCTGTGCCTGATTTACATATGCATAGTCAGTGTTTAGAAACCTAATTGCATGAGTTTCCTTGATGTTACTATTTGGTGTTTGTTGTATCTAATTTTTACGTTTTTTTTAAACTTGTAACTACAGTCTGTGCGGCTGCGCCTGAAGTCATGTCAGCCGCCTTCTGTGACCAATGCTATCTTCTGCAATGTGTAAAAAATCTGTGACCATTTTGTTGGCAGTTCGCGCAAATCGAATTGCAAATTGTTCTATTTCACTGGGATCTGAGAATTTCGTAAAATTTTACTCAAATTTGATTTGGACCGAATCGATCATCTTGAGTACTAACCCAAAAGAAAAAGTTCAAAGAAGATGACCAGTGTAGCCCACCAGGAACAAATACACAGAAGAGCTAATGTAGCACAAATAGCTAAAAAGTTAAAGCAGATCAGTCACCAGATTCAACAACACACACTGTATACATTGTTAAATAGATTGCTTAGACTTGAAGATATTGGTGGATTTATTGAAGGGAAAAAAACAAACAAAAAAACAGGATGGCTGTATGTAAAAACCTGGGGTTTTCAGTGGGCGTAACACTACTCAGACAACACAGGGTAGGGGTAAAACAGTGTGGCAATACTTTATTGAACCACAAAGCGGACAATAAACACATAGAACAGTCCCAGCAAGTACCCAAGATGATGCAACATTACACAGTCGTTCCGATGGCCCACCGAAAATAGAGTAGCTGCGATTTTGGGGCCTCCAGGGCCGACTACTCCCACCAGTGGCACCCCGCTTTTCGCAGGCCCCCAAAGAGAGAAGGTAACGACAAGCTTAGGAAACTGGCCGAGAGTAGTCTGGGCCAGGTGACAAGATTGTCCCAACCTGGATTCTTCAAGACGTCTCTGAGGGTTCAGCAGTGGTCAATGAAGCCAATCTGTAGTCCTCCAGCTGGGGCCGAAGTCCCCTAAACTGACATGCTGCAGACTGACCCAAAATAAAGGCAGAGAACCCTTTTTTTATAGATCACAGTTGTCCTTGCAGCCATCATTCACAGGTCAAGGGTCATTAGTCACATGTCAGAGGTAAAGGTGCAGGGCTCAGCTATCATTGTTTTAGCTAATCTATTTACTTAGTTGGTATCACAGAGGCTGTTGTAAATAAACATCTAGGTGCCTTTTAGTACAATTTGTCATTAGCATAGTAAACATGATTGTTTCCAAATGAATAGAATTCAACATTTCAGAGTTATACAAATACTAGTCTGTTCTTGACCAGACAAATACACAAAGATAATAGGATATTCCTCTTGGATTAACAAATCTAAACATCTGGCTTATTTAGAAGAAAAGCTGTGTCGTCACACTGTATAGTAATTTTTTAATGTTTAATCTAAATCACTTCCCACATAGTGTAATTGACAGTTTTTCAGTGTCCGCCCCTACACTTTTCATGTGAGAAGCTGCACTATCAAGAGAAAGTGGTCAACTGTTTTACTGCCAATATTAAACAGCGATCCACAATTTCAGTTGAGAGGTGTAAGAAGCTTGATGATGGTTATAGGAAGCGATTGCAGTTATTTATTTCAAAGCGTGTGCAACCAAATATTAAGCTGAGGGTGCCAACAATTTTGTCCGGCCCATTTTTGAAGTTTTGTGTGCAATTTACCTTTTTCCTTTTCAGTTTTATTTGTGTTGTTCCAATTCACACAAAAGAAATATACATGTACAGGTGCTTCTCACTAAATTAGAATATCATCAAAAAGTTAATCTGTTTCAGTTCTTCAATACAAAAAGTGAAACTCATATTATATAGAGTCATTACAAACAGATTGATCTATTTCAAGTGTTTATTTCTGTTAATGTTGATGATTATGGCTTACAGCCAATGAAAACACAAAAGTCATTATCTCAGTAAATTAGAATAATTAACAAAAAACACCTGCAAAGGCTTCCTATGCGTTTAAAAAGGTCCATTAGTCTGTTTCAGTGGGCTCCACAATCATGGGGAAGACTGCTGACTTGACAAATGTCCAGAAGGCAATCATTGACACACTCCACGAGGAAGGTAAGTCACAAAAAGTCATTGCAAAAGAAGCTGGCTGCTCAAAGAGTGCTGTATCCAAGCATATTAATGGAAAGTTGACTGGAAAGAAAGTGTGGTAGAAAAAGGTGCACAAGCAACCGGGTTAACCGCAGCCTTGAAAGGATTGTTAAGAAAAGGCCATTCAAAAATTTGGGGGAGATTCACAAAGAGTGGACTGCTGCTGCAGTCATTGCTTCAAGAGCCACCACACACAGACGTATCCAGGACATGGGCTACAAATGTCGCATTCCTTGTGTCAAGCCATTCATGACCAATGGGCAACGCCAGAAGCGTCTTACCTGGGCAGAAAAAGACTTGGACTGTTGCTCAGTGGTCCAGGTCTTTTTCTCCTCGGCCCAGGTAAGACACAAGTGGTGTTGTTTTCAGATGAAAGTAAATTTTGCATTTCTTTTAGACCATGTTTTGGTCCCAGAGTCTGGAGAGGCCACAATCCAAGCTGCTTGAGGTCTAGTGTGAAGTTTCCACAATCAGTGATGGTTTGGGGAGCCATGTCATCTGCTGGTGTAGGTCCACTGTGTTTTATCAAGCCCAAAGTCAGCGCAGCCGCCTACCAGGAAATTTTAGAGCACTTCATGCTTCCCTCGGCAAACAAGCTTTTTGGAGATGGAAATGTCATTCTCCAGCAGGACTTGGCACCTGTCCACACTGCCAAAAGTACCAATACCTGGTTTACAAACAACAGTATCACTTGCTTGAATGGCCAGCAAACTCGCCTGACCTTAACCCCATAGATTCTCTATGGGGTATAGTCAAGAGGAAGATGACAATATCAAAGCAACCTAGGCTTCCATTACACCTCAGCAGTGCCACAGGCTGATCGCCTCCATGCCACGCCACATTGATGCAGTAATTGATGCAAAAGGAGCCCCGACCAAGTATTGAGTGCATTTACTGAACATACATTTCAGTAGGCCAACATTTCAGATTTTAAAAACATTTTTCAAGTTATTATAAAGTATTCTAATTTACTGAGACTTTGTGTTTTCATTGGCTGTAAGCCATAATCATCAGCATTAACAGAAATAAACACTTGAAATAGATCACTCTGTTTGTAATGACTCTATATAATATACGAGTTTCACTTTTTGTATTGAAGAACTGAAATAAATTAACTTTTTGATGATATTCTAATTTAGTCAGATACACCTGTATATAACAAAACATGTGTAATTGCAATCATTTTCTGGGAGAAATACTTCATTTTCTGGAACAATTTCAAGGGCGCTAACACTTTTAGCCATGACAGTATATACACACGCAGCCCTCCGCGCAGGCACATTACACAAAGAGCTCTGCAGCACACAATGTTGCGCACACAGCTGTGCAGCACATACACAGCTCTGCAGCACACATAGTTGCACAGTTACACACACAGCTGTGCAGCACATACACAGCTCTGCAGCACACATAGTTGCACACAGTTACACACACAGCTCTGCAGCACACATAGTTGCACACAGTTACACACACAGCTCTGCAGCACATACACAGCTCTGCAGCACACATAGTTGCACACAGTTACACACACAGCTCTGCAGCACATACACAGCTCTGCAGCACACATAGTTGCAGTTACACACACAGCTCTGCAGCACATACACAGCTCTGCAGCACACATAGTTGCACACAGTTACACACACAGCTCTGCAGCACATACACAGCTCTGCAGCACACATAGTTGCACAGTTACACACACAGCTGTGCAGCACATACACAGCTCTGCAGCACACATAGTTGCACACAGTTACACACACAGCTCTGCAGCACATACACAGCTCTGCAGCACACATAGTTGCACACAGTTACACACACAGCTCTGCAGCACACATAGTTGCACACAGTAACACACAGCTCTGCAGCACACAGTTCTGCAGCACATACACAGCTCTTCAGCACACACTGTTGCACATACAGCTCTGCAGCACACACAGTTCTGCAGCACACACTGTTGCACACACAGCTCTGCAGCACACACAGTTCTGCAGCACATACACAGCTATGCAGCACACACTGTTGCACACACAGCTCTGCAGCACACATAGTTGCACAGTTACACACACAGCTCTGCAGCACACATAGTTGCACACAGTAACACACACAGCTCTGCAGCACATACACAGCTCTGCAGCACACATAGTTGCACACAGTAACACACACAGCTCTGCAGCACATACACAGCTCTGCAGCACACAGTTCTGCAGCACATACACAGCTCTGCAGCACACATAGTTGCACACAGTAACACACACAGCTCTGCAGCACATACACAGCTCTGCAGCACACAGTTCTGCAGCACATACACAGCTCTTCAGCACACACTGTTGCACATACAGCTCTGCAGCACACACTGTTGCACACACAGTTCTGCAGCACACACTGTTGCACACACAGCTCTGCAGCACACACAGTTCTGCAGCACATACACAGCTCTGCAGCACACACTGTTGCACACACAGCTCTGCAGCACACACTGTTGCACACACAGCTCTGCAGCACATACACAGCTCTGCAGCACACACTGTTGCACACACAGCTCTGCGCTGAGCACACACTTCCGGCAATATACACTCATCTATGAACTAAGAGACAGGGTTCCTCCCACACATGTGACTGATCACATGGCCATGACGTCACCTTGCTATTGTCATGTGACTGGTCCCTTCCTGATCATGGCTGATGGTACGCAGGGTCTGTCTGCCGGTACAGCTCAGGTATTCCCCACACTACACTGCTCGCCGCCCTCTGTCCCTGCTGTAGTCTGTGTGGTGGGAGCCGCCCCCCCGTGCGGCCAGTCTCTCTGTGCCTGACCTGTGTAAGCCGGCGCTGCAGCTGCCTCCCCTGGCTGCGGGCACGGTGCTGGGGCTGGTCTGTCACTAATGTGTATAGTAATGTCGTCCTGATACCTAGTGCCGGCTCCTGTCACCCACAGGGACCAATCACCTCACTGCTTTCATTACAGCTGCAACTGCTTAAGCAGATTATCTGATTGGTTCCTTTAGTTTTTATTATTCTGGCACAAGGTCTGCTACAGCGTGTTATGTATAGATATATATATATAATGTGGAGGCAATGAATGGGGTAGGCACAGAATGAAGGCAATGCCCGTATGACACATGTAATATATGGCACATGTCTGTGTAACTGTTGGATCTGTGAGACTACCAATAATGATGAAGGTTGTCCGGTGCTATATATGGGACAGGTCATCACTGCGATCACTGAGGAGCCTGCAGCCCCGCGGTGGCTGGATGTGCGCAGGGTAAGCGTGGATCTCCACAGCGCCATACACCGACTAGTGGCTGCTGCTCAGAAGTGCAGACAAACCTTGGAACAGTCCTTCCGATGGATCTCGGCCGTCTCCAGTATGGCGATGCTCCTGCACGCTGTGCGGCACCGGGGCAGCCGTACGATGGCGGGAGAACACCATACAGCGGTCTCTCTATTAGAGCCGCTGGGGGCCGCTGTACAGACCAGGTGCAGGTGTCTACCTGATTTCCGCTCTGACCCCAAAAAACTCGATAGAAGACAAAAATACAGAGCGTTCTTGATGTGGCACAAAACCATGAACGATCTCAGCCATTCTAATGTATTTGGCGGAAAAAAAGTCTACAAATAACAAAAGAAAAACAGGAAAGTTAGTGAAAAGAAATACAAATGAGGAATCGGCCTTATGTACAGGCCAAAGTGGGGTTCTGGATTCCACCAGTCTGTGGGTCTAGGTCCTTGGATCATTATCTGATTTATGCTGACGACTCTGGCCGAAGATCGCAACGTGTTGGTGCCACATCCCAGCACAATGCACATGAATGAAGCACACAAGAAGCAGCGACACATGGCGGTCTCTTCTGTGCGGCTCCAGTCTAAGTCTTTTTTAAATTTGTTTGCATCCTTATAACATTTGGCATTATTAGTAAAATACTGCAGAGGCCAGAAAGTACCAAGCGGGCATTGGGGAATGTGCCCTTCATATACACCTTGGTGCCTGTTACAGGCCTCCATAGGGTACAGCTCGCTGATGGCACAGGAGCGTTCCTGAACACCGTCAGGACCCCTGGTATAGCAGTGCTGCAACCTATTTGCGGTCCCCAAAAAGCACATGTGTTTCTTAGTAGCTACATAGGAGCTTGTTTCTATGGCTCCTTATGTGTTTGTGACTCGCCCCCTGGGCCGTGTGGGGAACCCGGAACCGGGCCTTTTGTGGGATGCTGGGGGTTGTAGTCACCGTGGCGATGACCCGGTCCCGTGGCTCAAGGTGGTCAAACCAATGGCAGTCAATTAATATGGTTTTCATTAATTTCAAATGTCCGACTACGCCACCCGTGGATTGCGGTCAGGATGAACCGCCGCTGCAGGGCAGACCGCTGGGGCTGGTGTTGGTGAGCAGCACAGGAATGGTATAACTCCCCACGGGAGAAGTGTAGCCCCAGGGTAGTGTAGGTGGATGATGGGGGTGATGGTGCGCAGGAATAATGACTCAGAGTCTCTGTAATGCAGTCCAGGATCTTTACTCACAGTTCGTTATTCCACGCTACTCCGGCCAGCTGTAACTTCCCGCGTCGCACCATGTTCACCAGGTGAGGGGGCTCGGCCAACTCTCAGATAATTTTGGAGCGCTTCGCAGGACCCCCTTTGTGTGTCCTTCCTCTGGCCTGTCATACCCCACCAGTGACCACGCTTCTGTCCGGCTGCTTCGGGCCTTCTCTGGGTAAACCTCGGCGCCAGTTTACCTGACCCTATGTGGTGCCTTCCTAGCGGGTGTAGTGAGGGGCTGTACCATATGAAATGTCACAGCCTCCGGTTTCTAGTTGAGGGTAGTTCCCCGCCTCCACTAGTTTCGGGGACCGGTCTCCCCCTTGGCCTGACCCCTCTACTCAGGTAGATGCGGGCGTATTGTGGCTACCAGCCGGTCCACACCCCTGGGGTCCCTTCTTTCCTCTGTGTTCCTGGAGCCTCCTCCGCTCTTCTTCATTCCTTTTCCCCAACTCTCTCTCTCCTTTCAGTGCTGACTGTGCCTCGCAGGCTAGACCCGCGTCCGGAGCAGAGCTCCACAGAGTCCTGCTCTGTCACATCTTCTCTCTGACTGAACTGAACCGACTTCTCTCTGAACTAAAATGGTGCCCACCTTTTGTACCTCCCTCTAGGTGTACCCAGGAACTGCTTCCTCCCTGCTCCTGCACTACAGGGTCCCCCCTTCCTCGGTGTTCCCTCCCCCCACTCCAGCCAGGGACAGGGACTGTCGTGCTCTACTTGGAGCATATCGGTCGCCCTGCCCCCCGGAAATGTGGTGTAATGCATGCAGGTGTAGGGGTCCTGATCCACACTCCATCCTTACCTGAGAGTGAGATATCGCACGTCTGGAAGAGATGCAATACCTCTGTAGCAATCGAGCCCCCAGGGTGCTACATTTGCATCTCTTCCGTTTTTTTATTTCCGTAAAGCATACAAACAGTCTGACAAGCCGTGTCCCTGCAGTCACATGGCCCCTATGTATACAAATATATTTTAAGTATTGTAGAACCCGTATGCTCATATTAACAGGTTAGGTACGTCCAAGGGGATGACAGATTCCCTTTAAAGTCAAATTATGCATGGAAAATGTCTGCAAGGTGTGGATGCCATCGTCTTAGCCTGTACTGTATTATGCTGTGGAGTTTCTGCACCAAAAATCCACTATGTGCATTCATCTTTAGTGTTCTTTGCTGATGCAAGTCTATAAACAGGTTTATACTAAGTAATCTGATAGCAGCATAATGTAGGAGCAGAGACCCTGGGTATAGCAATGTATCACTTACTAGGCTGTCTTTTGCTGTTTCAGTACAATCATTGTTTTATCAGCGGGAGATTATCACTAGAGAACAACTAGTTCAACCACTCCCCCAGCACTGATTAGCAGCTCTCTGTCACTACACAATGTACACAGAGCTGTGGTGCGGGCGGGTTATACACAGCTCAACATCTCAGCTCTGCTAGATCTGCAGCAGGGAAAACTGTGACTATGATAACTGCTGCACCCAGTAAACTAAATGATATATTGCTGGTCTCTGTCCCTACATTATGCTGATGTCAGATTATATAGCAAACACCTGCTGACAGATTCCCTTTAATGACTTAAAAAGGACTGTACGCTTGTGAGCAGGGTCCTCACTCCTTTTAATATCTGAGTTATGCTTATTTGGTAATGTATTTTTGTCTGTTCAAGCCCCCCCCCCCCAAAATTGTAAAGTGCTGCGGAATATGTTGGTGGTATAAAAATAAAAATTATTATTATAGCTGGTAGACCCCAAGGCCATTATTTGATCTCAGATTGCCATGGAAACCATGAGAACCACACAATCATAATTTCGGGGTGCCGATGGAATTAAAAAGTGAGCCCACTACTTCTGTTTACCGTCTATATGCCACTATTGCTATTAACAGCAGCATCTAGGGGATTAAACAGCTGTGATAGTGTCAGCTATAGCACACAGCTGACAGCTGCTGCGTTTTCAACCATCGGGGGCTGCTATTCTATTATTTCTCAGATCAATAAAAGGCATATTTTCGGTCATTAGGGGTTACTATATATAATTACATTTTTAAATGTTGCTGTATATGACGCGCCCCTGGGCCTGCTGTGTCGCGTAGCGTCTCGCGCACGGGGGCTTACCCGGAACCGGATCAGATGAGGGTTGTAGTCTCCGAGTGGCGGGGACCCGGTCCGTGCCCAGGGGGTCAGACTCAGTGTGTGGCAGTCTTGATAGATGTTATTTGAGTGTCGACTACGCCACCCGTTGATTTGCAGCTATGGAGCTGCCGCTGCAGGGCAGACCGCTGAGGCCGGTGTAGAATTGTGCAGCATGATAGTATAACCCCCAACGGGAGGGGTATGGCCTCAGGGCAGCCGACGTGGAAGATGGGGGTAGCAGGAACCACTCAGAGACGGTGCGGTGTAATTCAGGGTCTTTACTGGTAACGATAGACCCTCCCGGAGTACTTGCTAGCGAACGGGGCCTGGTCAGTCCTTGAGCAGATGGGATCTCCCCTGGCCAGGCGGAGTTGTAGGCCTCCCAAACTGACTGTACTCTTCTGGCTACCTTGCTAGAAGCGGATATAAGTAGCCCACGTCCCTGAGTGTACCGTGTGGTGCTCACCCGTATGGCCGGTGACTCGGGGCCTTCTATTGGCTTCCGCTCCACGATGGCGGTGCTGGTCCCACACGTGTGACCGTGCCTTCGGGTTTCTGGGCCTGAGGACCTGAAATCCCCTGCCGGTCGGCTTCTGCTGCTGGGTAAGAGTTAGTCCCCACAGCCTCGGACGCCGGGTCCGGTAAGAAAGCTTCTCAGTCAGGGCGAGCTCTGCAGCTGCCAGCCCCTGTCTCGTAGTAGTATTGCTCCCACTGAGCTCCAGCTGTTTCTTCCTATGACTGTCTCTTGTCTCTACTCTCCTTGACTCCTAACCCTGCTTCAGCCCCGGGTTTATATAGGGGAAGTTCTTCCCCTCCCAAGACTGGGCAGGAGGTGTGGCATGCACAGGATCCCTGACCAAAGGACCTCCCACCTGCTCTCAGACATAACATCTCTATCACTGTGGCAACCAGACCCCTGGGGTTTCACATTCCCCCCTAGTGAAATTTAGTACTCCGGGACTAAACATATTTTAGAAAAACATAACAAGATAAAAACAATAATAATACAATAAGAAAAACATATAAAGATGGTTACGGCATGTCCGTAACCGGGTGCAGTCTTTGAAGAAAAGCAAGGTGTCCATTTCACCAAAACAGGGAGACGTAACCAGGTAGGGGTTTGTCCTACCCCGAGTCCTTAACAGTCTTTAGTCCGTCCTGGGTTGCGCTCCAACTATGTACAAGGATTCCCGGTAAATCCACCAAGGACTCCTACAAATAACTAGAAACACAAAATTATACACAAGCAACAATACACAGGTAAACATAAATAAAACAATTTATACACTTCAAATCCTCCACCGTGCGGGTAACTGGCCTCTAGTGGCCCTAGTGGACCTACGGAGCTGACTGCCTAGCCCTGAACTACAGGGTGTAGGAGCTGTCAAGGGTAAACTGGGCAGCTGTCTACCGGCTCTTTGGCTCACTAGGGATATGGCAGGCTCACTGCAAGCAGAGGGTTGATTCTCCTGGTCTGCGGGTGTGGGGTCTTCTGCCTCCTGGACCGGTTGTTCTTCCAGCTCTACCTGTTGCTCCGTAGGTGCTTGGGATGCTGGTTGGAGGAAGGTGAGTACGGGTACCACAACTGCACCATTGACTTGAGTCCAAGACCGAGGGAAGTCCCCGAGCACAGTACTAACCATATCTTCCCTTTCCTCTACGGGTCGATGGTCTTCTTGTTCCTCTTCAGGGTTCCTCAGTTGTTCGGGACACTTCTTCAGGTGGTCCCGGGATACAATAGCTGTGGTTTCCCCTCCGTCTTTACTGATGGTACAAACCTTCGGGTTCTCGTGGCTTGAGGGCAGTACGGTGTACGGGTCCTTTTCCCACTGGTCGTCCAACTTGTGGAGCCGTCTCTTCCTCTTCAAGACCTGCTCTCCGGGTACCAGGGGAACAGCGAGAGCATACTGGTTGTAAGTTTTCTCTTGTCTTTCCCTAGCCTGACAGAGACTTCGCTCCACGCTCTCCTGTACTCTCCGGTACTGCTGCTGCCTCTCCGTGTCCCAGTCTGTTTCTGGTGAAGTGTCCTCGGGTGTCAGGACTCCCATTTCCAGGTCAACAGGTAACTTACCAGGTCTTGCCCTCATTAGGTAAGCCGGGGTACAGTTGGCGGAACCTACCGGGATGTGGTTGTATAGGTCCACCAGATCGGGCAACTTCTCAGGCCACAGACTGCGTTCTTCCAGGGGCAACGTTTTCAAAAGATCCATTACCACCTGGTTCATTTTCTCACAAAGTCCATTAGTTTGCGGATGGTAGGGTGTCGTCCTTATCTTCCGGCAGCCATACAGATTGCAGAATTCCTGGAAGACCTCCGCTTCAAAGGCAGGTCCCTGGTCCGTCAGCACTTGGTCCGGGTACCCGTGTGGACGGCAAAAGTGCTGCTGGAAGGCTCTAGCTGCTGTTTGAGCCGTTAAGTCCTTGACGGGGACGACAACCAAGAACCGGGAGTAATGATCCACGATGGTTAACGCGTAGACGTAGCCACTTCTGCTTGGGGTCAGTTTTACATGATCCAAGGCTACCAGTTCCAACGGTTGCCGGGTGACGATGGACTGCAGGGGAGTCTTCTGGCTGGCACGGTCCTTCCTTCTCAGGTTGCACGGGCCACAGTCTCTGCACCACTTCTCAATGGTTCCCCTCATGCCTACCCAGTGGAATCGCTCGCGCAGCAGGAACTCCAGCTTCTTCCACCCGAAGTGTCCAGCTCCGTCGTGGTATGCCTCCATCACCATGGCTGCGTCTCTTCGTGGCACCACTACTTGCCAGAGTAGTTCATGCGTCCGGGAGTTAACCATTCTGCGGCACAACTTCCCCTTGTAAAGGAACAGTCGACTCTTCTCTGCCCATAGTTGTTTGGCTTCCTCCGGAGCGTCTGGTTCAAGGCAAGCCTCCGGGCGAGTCAGCATCTCCTTCACCAGTCGGACGGCAGGGTCGCTGTCTTGCGTTTCCGCCCAGTTGTAGTGAGGTAAGGGGTTCAACGTAGCAGCCTGCTTACTCCTTACCCGGTGGGAATACTGGATAGTCCCATGACGGTGGAACGCAGGGAGTTCAACTTCTTCCAGTCCCTCCGGATCTTCTCCTTCGTCCGGCAGGTTGGGCATCCTGGACAGGGCATCCGCGTTGGTATTGGAGCGTCCGGCCCGGTATTTGATTGTGAACTCGTAGTTGGACAGACGGGCCATCCACCTCTGCTCCAGGGCACCGAGTCTTGCCGTGTCCAGGTGTGTCAACGGGTTGTTATCCGTGTACACGGTGAACCGGGAAGAAGCGAGGTAATGCTTAAAGCGCTCGGTGACTGCCCATACTACGGCCAGGAACTCTAGCTTAAATGAGCTGTAATTCTCGGGGTTCCTTTCGGTGGGTCGCAGTTTTCGGCTGGCGTAGGCGATTACTCGTTCCTTCCCCTGCTGGATCTGGGACAGTACGGCTCCTAGCCCGATGTTACTGGCGTCGGTGTAGAGGATAAAGGGCTGGCTATAATCCGGGTACGCCAGGATTTCGTCCCCCGTGAGGGCCATCTTCAGCTGGCGGAAGGACTCTTCTTCCAACTCCTCCCATTTGAAGGGCGGCTTCTGGTTCTTGGCCTTCCGGGACTGGCCTATCAGGAGGTCCTGCATAGGTGCTGCCTTTTTGGTGAAACCGGGAATAAACCTTCGGTAGTAGCCTACCAACCCGAGGAACTGCCGCACTTCTTTTACGCTGGAGGGGCTTGGCCATTCCTTAATTGCGGTGATCTTATCAGGGTCGGGAGCCACTCCGTCAGCGCTCACCACGTGTCCCAGGTACTGCACCTTTGGTTTCAGGAGGTGACACTTGGAGGGTTTCACCTTTAGGCCGTAACTCGCCAGAGCTTCGAACACTTCCGCCAGGTGTTTCAGGTGGTCCTCATACGTCTTGGAATATACGATGACATCGTCCAGGTACAACAAGACCGTCTCGAAGTTTCTGTGGCCCAGACAACACTCCATTAGTCGTTGGAAGGTTCCTGGCGCGTTGCAGAGTCCGAACGGCATGCAGGTGAACTCGCTAAGTCCCATCGGGGTGGTGAATGCGGTCTTCTCCCGGTCCGCCTCTGCTACAGGAACCTGCCAGTACCCGCTAGTGAGATCCAAGGTAGAGAAGAAGTTAGCAGATCTTAAAGCAGCCAATGACTCCTCTATCCTTGGTAAGGGGTACGCATCCTTGTGTGTGATACGGTTGATTTTCCGGTAATCTACACACATCCTCATGGTGTTGTCTTTTTTTCTGACTAAGACTAGTGGAGCTGCCCAGGGGCTACAGCTATCCCTGATCACCCCAGCCTCCTTCATGTCTCTAAGCATCCCCTTGGCATGTTGGTAGTGGGCAGGGGGTACGGGTCGATACCTCTCTTTTATAGGAGGATGGTCTCCCGTGGGGATGTGGTGTTCTACCCCCTTGACTCGCCCGAAGTCTAACGGGTGTTTACTGAACACTCTCTCGTACTCCTGAACCACCCGATAGACTCCTTGTTTCTGGTGTGAGGGAGTGGAGTCAGTACCCAGATGTAGTTGCTGACACCAGTCCTCCATGTTTTTCTTAGAGCCGTTACCTTCCTCCGGGTGAGATGGAGGCAAGGGTTCCACAGATTGTATAGAATTTTGGTTAATGGTATATAATTTGGCTAGCGTGGCATACCGGGGCAGGTACACTTCCCTCTCCCCGATATTTATTATGCGAACGGGCACCCTCCCATGGCGTACATCAACCACCCCCCGTGCTGTCAAAATGGTGGGCCTACTGTCTGAGTAAACTGGTTCTACCATTGCCTGGTAATCCCTACCTCTCAGACCAATAGCTGCCCGGCACTAAATCATCATTTCACTTTTTGGGGGCATGGCAATAGGAAAAGGGTCACACATTCTTACGCTACCAATCTCACCGCCGGAGAGTTCCACCTGTTGCCGTCGCATCAGTGCCCGGATCTCTTTCTGGAGCACCCGCTGCTCGCCGGAGCTGGCGTTCTTGGCAACCTGCTGTAAAAGGAAAATCACCTCTGCAAGACAATTTTCAATTACATTAGTTCCTAGAGTTATTTTTGGGTGACTCTCATGTTTGTCAATATCTACAATGATCAGTCCCTGTGCTGCCAGTTCGACTCTACCGATTTTGATGGTCACCTCTTTAAATCCGATCTGTGGCACGGGCTGGCCATTGCTGGCGATGATACTCAAGTCGTCGTCAGGGTAGCGGGTAATATCCGAGTCATTCCAGTACTGCTTAAAGAGCACGTACGGGATGGTGGTGACCTGCGACCCGGTGTCCAGTAGGGCACTCATGGGAATGCCATCCAGTACCACCGGCAAGACTGGACGTCCTCCCACATATCTGTTCGATGGGCCTGGTGATCTTTTTCCTGGGGGTTGGCCCTCTACCCCAGGTTGTGCCCGTTTAAAGAACAGTACCTTGCCATATGTCCGGGTTGATTGCAGCGGCGGCAGATGGGTCGTCCGTCCTCGCTGTATCGGTCACTGGGTCTTCCTCTGGCCGGTGGGGTCCTCCTTGGTCGACGCCACGGGATGTCCTCCGGTCCGGATGCCAGCTGGATCTTCCCTGGGGTGGAAACCTGTAAAGACTGCACAGTTCGGGTTAGCGCAGCAACGCTCTTAGCTAGCTCTTGGACCTGATGGTGTAGGTCTGGAGCCGGGTCATTGTCCAAAGCCTGCGCATCAGCTCCCACAGACCCTGCCGACAAGGGCGCCGCCTCCTGGTGGTAAGTAATAGCTGGGCGCCTGTGGGTCATAACGCCACCCGGTGCCGGTTCTCGGAGCACCCGGATCTGTCCTTGAACTGTGCAAAGCCCAGATGGGGATCCTGTAAGGCCATCGCCCGCAACTGGGTTCGGTGGGCATTACAATACAGTCCCTCTAGAAATTGTTCAGTCAACAGCCTGTCCTCGTTTCCCACTCCATCAGGGTCGGTCTGCTTAATGGCCCTCAGGGCCTCTTGTAGGTTTAGTGCATAGTCCCTTATACTCTCATGCGCTCGCTGCTTGCACCCGTAGAATCTAAGCTTTATCTCGGCTGAGGTGCGGGTATCAAAGGTATCCTTCAGCCGGGTTAGTATCCCTGCGACAGTCTTCCTCCCAGGTGGCCAGGATTTTACTTCCCTTTTAGCTGCCCCGGTTAGTTGGGCCACCAGGATGCTCACTTTTTGCTCTTCTGTGAGGGGGTACACCTGGAAGAGGCTATCCAGCTTTTCTCTAAAGTCATGCAGGGTATGTGACTCCCCTGAGTACTGGGGTAGCCAAGCTGCTCCCGGGATATAGGGCATGGTGAAGGGCATAAATGCAGCAGCGGTGGCGCTGGCGGGGGTTGAGGCAGTGAAGCTCTCCTCCGTATCCGACATCTTCCTCCCCCCTAGTGGACCGTGGCCTACCTTGCGATGATCCTGTTCCGTAGGCCGCGGCTCCGCAGTAGATCGTCAGGGTTGAGGACCTTCCGTCGCGCTCCAGTGACGTCGGCGTCTGCTGGGCTCCTTCCAGGACCTTACGCAACGTCCGGACGTGAGGCGGGGCTTCAGTTCTCGCGCGCTTTCGAAGTCCACGCCCCTCTTCTTCCCGCGCGGCGTCCTCAAGATGGCGTCCAATGGCGGGAAAACTCCACGGATGGCGGGAAGAAGGCCGAAGATGGCGCCGGATGGCGGGAAAACTTCGCGGATGGCGGGAAGAAGGCAGAAGATGGCGCCGGATGGCGGGAAACCTCACCACTGGTAAGTTTGAACAGTCTTTGCTTTTCAGGCACGCAGTACCCGGTGGTTGCGGGCACGTGATCCTGCCGACTACGCCAAAGTTGACGCGCCCCTGGGCCTGCTGTGTCGCGTAGCGTCTCGCGCACGGGGGCTTACCCGGAACCGGATCAGATGAGGGTTGTAGTCTCCGAGTGGCGGGGACCCGGTCCGTGCCCAGGGGGTCAGACTCAGTGTGTGGCAGTCTTGATAGATGTTATTTGAGTGTCGACTACGCCACCCGTTGATTTGCAGCTATGGAGCTGCCGCTGCAGGGCAGACCGCTGAGGCCGGTGTAGAATTGTGCAGCGTGATAGTATAACCCCCAACGGGAGGGGTATGGCCTCAGGGCAGCCGACGTGGAAGATGGGGGTAGCAGGAACCACTCAGAGACGGTGCGGTGTAATTCAGGGTCTTTACTGGTAACGATAGACCCTCCCGGAGTACTTGCTAGCGAACGGGGCCTGGTCAGTCCTTGAGCAGATGGGATCTCCCCTGGCCAGGCGGAGTTGTAGGCCTCCCAAACTGACTGTACTCTTCTGGCTACCTTGCTAGAAGCGGATATAAGTAGCCCACGTCCCTGAGTGTACCGTGTGGTGCTCACCCGTATGGCCGGTGACTCGGGGCCTTCTATTGGCTTCCGCTCCACGATGGCGGTGCTGGTCCCACACGTGTGACCGTGCCTTCGGGTTTCTGGGCCTGAGGACCTGAAATCCCCTGCCGGTCAGCTTCTGCTGCTGGGTAAGAGTTAGTCCCCACAGCCTCGGACGCCGGGTCCGGTAAGAAAGCTTCTCAGTCAGGGCGAGCTCTGCAGCTGCCAGCCCCTGTCTCGTAGTAGTATTGCTCCCACTGAGCTCCAGCTGTTTCTTCCTATGACTGTCTCTTGTCTCTACTCTCCTTGACTCCTAACCCTGCTTCAGCCCCGGGTTTATATAGGGGAAGTTCTTCCCCTCCCAAGACTGGGCAGGAGGTGTGGCATGCACAGGATCCCTGACCAAAGGACCTCCCACCTGCTCTCAGACATAACATCTCTATCACTGTGGCAACCAGACCCCTGGGGTGTCACATATATTGTAGAGGTTTCCCATGAAGTTGGCAGTAACGGTGGACCTCAGCAGGACCTCATGATCGCGCCACAAGGGGTTGATGGGAGCTGGTGAGCTTGTACGTTGGCTGCTGCTCCATTTAAGTGCCACTGTCAGAGATTGACAGTGGCTTCTAAGTGGTTAACAGCAGCGATGGCATCTCAGCTCTGCTCGCTGCTGTTAGATACAGAAACCAGCTATGTACATAGCCAGCATTCTGAGCCCCCTGCACACACGGTGACCCTAGTACAGACATACAGTGTTCTACACAGTCTAAAACTTCCCAAACCTCTACCTCCCTGGCTCCAACCCCCTCCCTGCCCCACAATTCTCTGCTTGACTGACAGTTCACTTTATTGACTACACAGGCAGAGGCTTGGGAAGTGCTTTTACACACCCAGAGCACTAAAGCCTCGTGTGATTTTTTTTTTTTTTTTTCAACCTGTAAGCAAAAGATTACATCAGTGAAGCTATGGAAGACCTTAACTTTGAGAGCCACATGCCCATATGTACAATTTGAGGGAGTGAATTCTGCTGATAGATTCACTGTAAAGGGGTTTTTCCTGTTTAAGAAAAGTGGACCCCAAATGCTTTTATATACAGTATGTAAGATAACAAAGTGAGCAGGTACTTGCCCTCTCCGGGTTTAGCGCGGTCTGTCTGCCTCTTCTTCAGGCTCAGTGTCTTGGCTGTATCAGTGACGTCTTGTTGTCAGCATGCTTCGCCATTGCAGATAATCACTGAGCTCAACAATTAGCTCAAACCACTGAGCCCAGTGATTGGCTGCAGCGGTGACATCACATCAAGAGCTAACATTACTGTTGCAGCCTATCACTGAGTGAAAACACTGAAACTGGAGAAGCTGTGGCGAGCCCACACTAAACCCCCCGGGGCGGTTGAGTACCTGCTCTTTTTGTTATGCATAAAGCTTTTGTGGTCTACATTTCCTAGGTAATTATTGATCTGGACTTGTTTAGATCATTTCCTTCTGCAGGGCTGAGTTTACCTCATCCGCCAACGCTCTGATTCTATAGTTTACCTTGAAAATTCTACCAAACATATGTCATCACGAATTAAAGAAATGTCACCCGTCAGAAATCCCAGGTTGGCAAGTAAAGTGTTAATTATATTTACTGCAAAGTCAAGTCCAGCAATACCTTAACATGGCCAGTCCATTCCTCCGAAATATGCATTTGAATTGATAAGCATATGAGGCTGAAGAGATTTTGTAGGTCTGAAGCCTCTGTCACTCCAGCTCTATTCCATTCCCAGTGCCGTCTCCTCTTGTTGCTGGACTGAAACTTATTCTAATGAGAGACAATGAGTGATAGAGTGATAATCCAAAATTTTAAATCAAAATCATTAAGTTTTATTACAACAATAAATATAGACAAGTGGGAATAATATAAAATTAAAACAAAAAGAGAGCACAGGGTCCACAGACCACATACAGGTATGGGGATAGCTACAGAAAAAATATTGAAAAAAATGCCACAGGAGTACGAACATATGCAGGTACCCAAACTAGACAATCATCCTGCACATACTGTGAACATTATTCCACATAGTGCACAAAACAGTAGTGACAACTATATCTAGGCTGTATAGCAGAGGCACAATAGTGAATGAAATCAAAAGAGAAGGCAGCTTACCCATGAGTCACCCGTGTGGACCCACGCACAATAGCAGCCCCAACGCGAGTTTCGTGTGGGCTTCTTCGGGGGGAAACCTCTATTCTGTATGACTTCAGGTGAAGGAGTCATCAGTTAAGCTGGAGAAGGAGACTGCATTGGCTGGGGGATAGAGCAGGATAGACCTGGAATGACCGGCATCAGATCTACAGTAGCTCTTCTGCCTCATTTGCATATCAGTTCTAACACTAATTTCTCAGTAATGGAAGAACAGACTTGCCATGTAAAGGTATTGCTGGACTTGTCTTTGAAAGAGCTATGTGCGCATATAAAACTGTTGGAGTGTGAAATCCTGCTGACAGATTCCTTTTAATGGTGGAGTAACCAGTCATACTGCTTAAGGATGGATTTATTTTCTCACAATTTTTTTTTTAATTTAATTAAGTTAAGTTGTCTCACATTTTATTTAAAATCAGGAAACTTTTCTATTTTATCATTTGTAACAATAGGGGCAGATCCATACTATTTTATCCTAGTTCTTTGTAGTAAGCATATTGTGCCACGCTGCGTTTCAAAGGACCTCTTTTTAAAGTAGTTATTATCACTGATTATGGTGGTTACTTTTCAATAGATTTAGGGTCAGGTACTTTATTTTAATGAAACGTGGTAAAGTCTCAAGATCAATGTAATGTCATTCACATATATCTTTTTAAAGTGTTCCATTTTGTACATAACATGTGACAGCCATTGACCTAACCATTCAGCTTTTGTTTTCCTACCATCGGTGAATGTGAAGCATTGAGAATGAATACATTTGTGCGCGATTTCATTCCTTGTATGGGTCTGATGGCCTACTTGGCTCCACTGACCTCTCGTTATTGTCAGAAACATAGCATTACTCTGTCTACCGGTCTCAAATGTTCCGGGCTGTTCTCAGTTTGCTGTGCTGTGTTTGATCTGTGCTACATGAATATCCTGCTTGCGTTAGACATTGGAATAAACATTTTTTTTCCCTTCAAATGGAAACGGCGAAAGCTTAATGCAGTGAAGATTAAGGTATCCTTTCTTCAGGGGGAATATCTGCTTTCCCTGTGGAATTGTTAACGTTGCAATATTGCACATTTTGGTGTGCTCTTCACTCGCCTGGCTTTTTTGTTAGTGCATCATGCACTTTTATTCAGCAACATCATAGCTTTTAAATGTAATGGACCACATTATCTAATAGGACAAGTACCCATCAAATGCATTTTTTCGCTAATGCACTTTATCTGACATATTTCTCTATTTAAAGATCCTGAATAGCCTTATAATCTGAGTTTGCAATACACTGAAAGCCAGCCACCCACCTTCCCTTATCCTTTTAACGAGCATCTTAAAATTTACCATACATTAATAGGTTTTGGAAGTTGAGAAAACTGCAGAAGAAACTTATTTTTTATGTGGTTACTTTGAAGAGAAGTCTCTAGTGACCCATATATTTCTGGCCTGATTATTGGCTTTCTTCCCCTATTAGTTCTGTTTCACAATGGCCTATTGTGTGTTGTAAGAAAACAAGAAACAGACATGGCGTTTGTGCTACTGAAAAATTCTTTATTCAGAGCGACGTTTACATTAACAACTTCACTTAAGTGCTCACCCAGCTTCCACCAGAGCTTGCTAATGTTTGGCGTGCACGGGCTCCTCCGTGGCTTTGGACACATGGGCTAGCAGTCCAGCACACTCGTAAAATCCAAATTTTATTATTGGTCAATCTATTAAAAATTGGCAAACACAGCCGTTGGTTGATATAAAGGAATGCCACCATGTGACGCGTTTTGGACTACACTAGTTTTTTGTTTGAAACGCGTCTCATGGTGGTATTTCTTTTACATCAATCACTCTGTGTATCAATTTTTAATAGCTTGATCTATAATAAAGTTGAAATTTTATGGTTATGCTGGACCCATATGTTATTGAAGATAATACAGGTGTCTGCTGCAACTTGACTGTGTAAGTTATTTTAATGTCTGTTTTGGTACAACCCTAAATAGGACAGATGACAATCTTTCACTGGTTTGACTGCACAGTCTTTTTATATGGGGACAACAGTGTCTGTTAATACTGTACTTCAAGGAATTGTCCAGTGGATAAAAAATAAATTTAAAAGGGCTCAGAGATGTAGATAGAGATATGTATATATATATCTAATAAAGTTGATACTAGCCATTTTTGCTTTTGATCCAACATCTATCCAGTCCCCACTGGTCTCTCAGGACTCTTCTTGGTCTTATTCTGACACATTTCCCCCGGCTCCTACACTGTGCATCCTGAGGGCTGTGGTGACGTAGGACACAGCCTGCTGCGTGATTTGTAGAGCCGGGGGTAATGGATGGTCCCCCCTCCCTCCAGCGGTGTGATAACATGATTATTGGGATGATTAGTCTGGAGAAAGAAACGCTCCCACAAATGGTCACCCATTACGTAGCATATCGCCACCGCAGTTATGAAATAAATTTTAGGCATATGAAGAAATCAATAAGACAATAAAATGGGTGTGATAGGAAGGGTATAAAAGTAGCAATAAATATATGGTGGCGGTTTCAGGTGCCTCGAGAAGGTGTCCCGTTAACGACCATTTTTGTCATTCACTCTGCATTTTGTTTATTAATAAAAATATACTATTAACACTTCTGTTTCTTAAAGCATTCTTACTCCGCAGCATCTTTTCCACACTGGCTTAAAGCTATTGCGCAGTATTGTGTGTGAGTCCTTGTGTATGTATGCATATATATAATACACACACACACACACACACACAGCCTTTATTTTATAGATATAACCTTGGTGACAGTGGAGAGGAACTACCTACCTATTCACATTTTCTTTGCATTGAATCGGATTTGTATGTTTTCTATGCTGGATATAGTTGGGTTTGTTGGTAGCAAACCTCGGTATTGTATATGTTAGTGTCTAGGTCAGTAGCTAGCCTCCTTTTTCTTCATCACGGCACATTCATAGTCTTTGTTTCTCAATAGGTAGGTCAAGAACTGCTTACACTCTCTGTCAGCATCTCGGTGTAACATTTTATTGCTCTTGATCACTATAAATAGCTTAAGTAAATCTTCATTTTGCTGACCTCCTGAAGAAGGCTCCACGTCAGCAAATTTTCTTTCAATGGATTCATGAAGAATTACTGGTCACTTTCCTCGTATAGTTTTATTATTTCAGAAAATGTGTCAGCCATTGTGTGCAAAACACTTCCTATAACTTTTGTGTAGTAACCTTTATTGTCCAGAGGTAAATCTGTTGTTTGAGGTCTGGTGTCTGGGTTTATGGAACAAACATTTATGCTGGGTTTATTACAATAATGCTAACTTGAAAGCTTAAAAAAAGGAAACCACCTGTTAGTGTTGTTATTGTATATTCCAGTTCCCCAAGTAAAGCAGATTATGTGGCATTTATATTACCCAGACAGTCATTATTGTGCAGGACTGTCGTTTATAACTTTCTATTTGTGAATATTAATCATTTCTGCCTGATTCAATAGATTTGAAATAATAAAGCGCAGATACTGTACTTTTTACACTTGAAACCAGAAGTTTACATACACTATATAACAAGACACATATACATGTTTTTCTCAATATCTGACATGAAATCAGAATAAACCTTTCCCTTTTTAGGTCAATTAGGATTACCATAATTTTTAATATTTGCCAAATGCCAGAATAATGAGAGAGAGAGAGAGAATGTTTTAAGGCATTTTTATTACTTAATGCAAGGTCAAAAGTTTACATACATTTCATCAGTATTTAGTACCATTGCCCTTAAACTGAATGACTTGGGTCAGACATTTGGGATATCCTTCCACAAGCTTCTCACAATAGTTGGTCGGAATTTGGGCCCATTCCTCCTGACAAAACTGGTGTAACTGATCCAGGTTTGTAGGTCGCCTTGCTCGCACCTGCCTTTTCAGCTTTGCCCATAAATTTTCAATAGAATTGAGATCAGGGCTTTGTGATGACAATTCCAAAACATTGACTTTGTTATCCTTAAGCCACTTTACCATTTTGGCAGTATGCTTCGGGTCATTGTCCATTTGAAAGAGTCATTTCCGCCCAAGCTTGAGGCCTGATAGCAGTCAACTGAATCCCAAGTATGCAGTGGATCATAAATGGCTTACCCAATGCCATACATTACTGGTCAAAAGTTTGGATACACCTGCTCCTGCAATGGTTTTCCTTATTATTGGAATGTGCACATTGCAGATTCAGATTGAGGGCAGTAAAACCACAAATTAATACAAGTAAAAGATGTGAAACAAAGCACGATATGTTCACCCTTAGATTTTTCAAAGAACCCCGCTTTACACATTCTTGGAATTCTCTCAGATAGCTTCATCAGATAGCCGTGTGAAACTGCTTCCAATGAACAGTCATGCTTCTCCATGAGCTCATTTGTGGAATTTCCTGCCTTCAGAAAGTGTTTGTGACCACCATTTGTGACCACCATTTGTGTCCATACAGCGCTTAACCTTATTCCACAACTATTCTAAGCCAGAATATGCCAAGAACCACTCAATACTCCATCATTACTTTAAAGAGGTTGTCTACAACAATTAACATTGCCCCCAGAGATTTAAATTGTGTCAACAAGTCTTTTTGTAATTTAACTTGCTTGTTCTTTATTGCCTGTGAGCGGCTCTATCGCTAGCGACGCTATAGCTTCAGCCGGAGCTTGACGTGACATCAGAAGATGTTAGAGCCGGCTGAAGATGGGGGTCACGTGATGCCTGGTGAGCGGCCAGCAATAGCGCCACTCACAGGCAATAAAGAACACGCAAGATATTTACAAAAAGACTCGTTGCCACAATTTAAATCCATGGGGGCAATGTTAATAGTAGTGGACAACCTCTTTAATACATGAAGGTCAGTAAATTTCTAAAACCTTACAGGTATCCTCAAGTGCAATCTTGAAAATCATCTGTTGCTATAATGAAAGTGACCCTCATGAGGACTGCCCCAGGAAAGGAAGACCAAGAATTACCTCTGTTGCAGCTGTTCATCAGAGTTACCAGCCTCAGAAACCACAAACTGACAGCATCTCAGATAACAGCCCTCATAAATGATACACAGACAGTAAGTAGCAGACACATCTCAAGAACAGTTGGTCAGAGGAGACTGCAAGAACAAGCCTTTATGTTCAAATTGCTGTAAAGAAGCCGCTACTGAGGACTGTAAACTATGTAGTAAAGCGACAAGCTCGGCTGTATGTGGAGGTAGACACAGGACACTGACTCTTTAAATTTTGGGTTATTTCAGCATCATAAACTACCCTGGAATCCAAAAAGAAAAAATACAGCCCGTTCAGCTAAAGTGCCAAAACAAAATACAAAATTGCAGCACAGTCTGTACATTGGCCAAGGTCTGGCCACTCAGGATTAGGCACACACTGTTCCCCAGATACTGAACACACCTGAGTGTAAAAGCTGGCTACTTAAAGCCCAGACCACTCCCTGGATTGGCGATATGGTGGATGACGTCCCGCCCTGGACTTTGTTATCCACTAAAAACATGCCTTTGGAAACCTGAGCTGTTAACCCTCTCTGCACTTAATGCGCAGGAGAAACTTGCATGTTCCACATCACTGAGGCTAACTGCCCCAGTGAAACATATCTCCCTTCCGACACACTACCAGTGACTTTGTCACAACGCGGAGACTTGTTTGGACCAAGCAACACAATGACTGTAAATTAGATTAGTTGAAATCTATACTGTGCTTTGACGAGTCAAAATTTGACACTTTTGATACTATACGCCATGTGTTTGTCCTTCATGAATGTGGTGCCTTAACTGAATCTATAATGTGCACATTTCATTAAGATCAAGGAAAACCATTGCATCAACAGGTGTGTCCAAACTTTTGACTGCTTTCTTAAGATATTCTAAAGGTTACTTTCACATTTTTAAGTGGAAATTTTTTTTAGAGAGGATAAATTAATTTATGATTAGTATTATTGTTACAAATGGAGAAAAAATGTCTTTTGTTGAAAACCAGAAAGGGTTACGTGCTTTGGGATTTATTACAATAAAACAAAATAATTTGCTGGTCTTCTACTAAAGTACTTTTTTCACTTTTATCTCCATAGGATGTGATGTCTCATGAGGAATCCACAGAGGAATCTGAGGTGAGTGCTTTATAAATTTCAGTGTGTTACTTCCATTTTAATCCCTTGGTGACGGAGCTAATTTTGACCTTAACCGGTTCCCGACCGCCCACTGTAGATAAACGTCGGCGCTTGCTGGGCTCTGTGCAGCGCCGACGTTTAAAAACGGTGGGTGGTCTCGCAGCGCTCAGGACCCCCAGGGTCCTGCAAGCGCTGCGATTTCGGTGCAGAGCGTTAGCTCTGACAGGGGACATCATCGGGACCTGATTGGATCAGGTCCCAGTGATGTTAACCCTTTGCTATGTTCTATATGCCGCTATCTATAGTGATCGCGGCATATAGAAGATAGACAGAGGAGAGGGGGTCGTCTTACTTACCTCTCCGACGACCCCTGATACCTTCCAGGACCTGGGGTTGCTATGGCAGCTGGAGGTCACATGACCGCCTCCAGATCTGCCATATATGGTGTCCTGCCTGGCTCAGCCTGCAGCTGAAGCCTGGCAGGAGACTCTGACTGTGAAACAGCGAAGATCTCATGTAATGTATTACATTACATGAGATCAGTGATCAGAAAAATAAAAATTAATGTACCATACAGGGACTAAGTAAAAATGTAAAAAAAAAAGTTTTTAAACTGTTAAAAAAAAAAATCACAAAATAAATAAAAATATATAAATAAAATATTAAACCAATAAATCCGTATATTTTTACAAAACCCAAAAAAGTACACATATTTGGTATCGCCGCGTCCGAAACAACCCGAGCTATAAAACTGTCACACTAATTAACTCCTTCTGTGCACACCGTAATAAAAATAAATAAAAAACGGAGCAAAAAATATGCTTTTTCATCATATCGCCAAACAAAAAGTGGAAAAAAATGCGATCAAAAAGCAAAATAGAAATAAAAATGGTACCGCTGAAAACGTCATCTTGTTCCGCAAAAAAAAGCCGCCATACAGCTCCATCAGCCGAAAAATAAAAAAGTTATAGCGCTCAGAATAAAGCAATGCAAAAAAAATATTTTTTTCTATAAAATTGTTTTATTGTGTAAAAGCGCCAAAACATTAAAAAAAATACAGTAAGTGTAGTATCGCTGTAAATGTACTGACCCGAAGAATAACGCTGCCTGATCACTTTTACCACACGCAGAACGTCATAAAAAAAACCTCAAAAACCAATTCCTGAATTGTTGGTTTTTGTTAATTTTACCTCCCAAAAAACGGAATAGAAAGCGATCAAAAAATGTCACGTACCCAAAAATGGTACCAATAAAAATGTCAACTCGTCCTGCAAAAAACAAGCCATCACATGACTCTGTCGGCCGAAATATGAAAAAATTATAGCTCTCAAAATATGGTGAACCCGATATAAATCTGGTATCTCTGTAATCGCACCGACCCGAAGAATAAAGTAATCTAATCAGTTATATCACACTAGGAATGGCATAAAAAATAAATAAAACCAATTCTTCACCTGCTACTGATTTGTTTATTATGTCTCCCAAAGATCGCAGTAAGGCTCTGCCCACATTTATCCTGCGCTCTGCGCTGAGCGCTTACACCAGAGTTTCCGTGTAAAGCTCTGAAATACATGATTCAGCCGGAACCCATGACAGAAGATTGCCTGTAATGAGGCAGATATAGGCCACTGTGGATGCCGTCTAGCCTGGGATCCCACGGTGTCATTTGTTTTAGGCGTGCATAAAAGTGCGGTTGGCCACAGTTTTGTGCACTTCTGAAAAAAAGGACACCGCTAAACAGAGGCCAGACGGAGTCCAGAGTAACTCTGCTGCCTCATTACAGTGAATGGATCCCGCAGGGGTTTCATCTGAATTACATCACTTGGAAATTTAGATGGAAACCCCGATGTAAGTGCTCAGCCTAGAGCGCCGGATAAATGTTACGTAAAATGTTCCCAATAAAAGCTTCAACTCAGTCCCCAAAAAAAGCTAGTCCCCACTCAGGTCTGTCATCTGTTAAAAATATAAGGGACTTCCAAGTTACTGGTAGCAGAAAGGCTCTGGAAAAGCGAAATGGCCCTTGCCCCCCAAAAGAAATTCAGAAAATTTTGTGCTCCCAAATCCAAATGCCTATTCTACAATAATTTGTTCTCCAATTGTCAAATAGCACTCCGTCCCCCCCCAGATCTCGCCGTATGGCTGAGTGGTACGATACAGCCACATATGGGGTATTGCCACTTTTAGAAGAAATTGTGTGACAAATTTCGGCACCATTTTTACCCATTGCTCTGTGTGAAAATGTAAAATCTGAGGGTAAAACATTTTTTTGTGGTAAAATATAATTATGCTTTTTTCACTGCCCAATGGTATAAATTTAAAAATTAGATGAATTCCTTGAGAGGTGTAGTTTACAAAATGGGGTCACTTGTGGGGGTTTCTGCTGTTTCGGCATGTCAGCGACTCTTCAAATGTGACATGGTGTCTGCAGCCTATCCCAGCCAACATAGCGCTCCTTTCTCTTCCGAACCCTGCCGTACACCAAAGCAGTGGTTTTCCCCCACATATGGGGTATCGGCGTACTCAGGAGAAATTGCACAACAAATTTCATGGTGCAATTTTTCCTATTACCCTTATGATAATGCAAAATTAGGGAATGAAAAACATTTTTTGTGGGAAAAATGTGAAAATTTTATTTTTACGGCTCAATATTATAAACTTCTGTGAAGCTGCTGGGGGTGCAAGGTGCTCACCACACATCTAGATAAGTTCCCTAAGGGGTCTAGTTCCCAAAATGGTGGCACTTGTGGGGGGTTTCCACTGTTTAGGCACATCAGGGGCTCCCCAAATGCAACATGGCGTCCGCTAATTATTCAAACAAATTTTACATTCAAAAACTAAAATGGCGCTCCTTCCCTTTCAAACCTTGCCGTGCGCCCAAACAGTGGTTTGCCTCCACATATGGGGTATCAGCGTGGGAGAAATTGCACAACAAATTTCATGGTGCAATTTTTCCTATTACTCTTATGATAATGCAAAATTAAGGGATGAAAAATGTTTTTGTGGGAAAAATGTGAAGATTTTATTTTTACAGCTCAATATTATAAACTTCTGTGAAGCACCTTGGGGTTCAAGGTGCTCACCACACATCTAGATAAGTTCCCTAAGGTGTCTAGTTTCCAAAATGGTGTCACTTGTGGGGGGTTTCCACTGTTTATGTGTCACGGGTGTGTCGCCACGAAGATCGTCACGATTACACAGCCTGACTTCTCGCAGCTGACTTTTTGGTGCTTTGTGTTTTTCGGCAGTGAGGGAGTTAATTCTCTCTCTCTCTGTGCTAGACGAGGTCCAGCCTCGCCCAGCTGCAATCAATGCTGCTGTAGTGAGACTCCTTCAAATGCCTGCTGGTCTGTTAGGGAAGTGTCGGTGAAAGCATTTCATGCAGACTAACAGAGCGGATCGTGGTATTTGGAGTTTCAGAGATAAGTGTATTCGGAGAGTTTTTTCCCTTCCTCGCTTTATCATTTATCTCCTTTCCCGTTGGTGTTCCCTCTGTTGTAGTTGTGTAGTTTTTGTATGCAAGGTGGTTTTGGTTTTTCCCTTGTACTGTCTCGTTCGTCTAAGTACTGTGTGTGGGCATATTATTACTTGTCCCCTTTTGTTGTGATCGGGGTCCTTCTCAGGACTAGATTACTTAGGTGCAGGGATCCTCAGGAGGTAGGGGTTACGCTGGCGGCCTGGACCTCTGTACCTTTAACAGTACCTCCAGGTTGAGGGATTAGTCAGGGCCCCAGCTTAGGGTCAGCTTAGGCCCCCTACCTCCAGTATACAGAGACAGCGTGACATTTTCACCGACCACTTAGTTTTTCTCCAGCTACCATGGATCCAGTAGCCGGTCTAGCTCGGCAGTTGCAGAGTTTGTCCATGGAGCTGGCGGACGTTAGGTCCAAGGTTTTGTATCCTCAGGAGCAAGCCGGACCAGAACCTAAAGTAGCTCTCCCTGACAGGTTCACTGGGGGGCGGGACAAGTTTTTTGTTTTCCGGGAGGCATGCAAGTTGTACTTTCGGCTGCGGCCTCGGTCATCGGGGAGTGAAGAACAAAGGGTGGGAATTGTCATCTCGCTCCTACAAGGGGACCCACAATCTTGGGCGTTCTCTCTTCCCCCGGGCTCCCCGGCTCTCCAGTCAGTGGATAGGTTTTTCGCTGCTCTGGGACTCGTATATGATGACCCAGATCGGATCTCCCTTGCTGAGTCTAAGTTACGTAGGATTCAGCAGGGAGATCGTCCGGCGGAGGAATTCTGTTCGGAGTTCCGTAGGTGGGCCACGGACACCCAGTGGAATGACCCGGCTCTTAGGAGCCAGTTTTGTCAAGGTTTATCCGACAAATTACAGGATGTGTTGGCACAGTATGACTCTCCCGCGTCACTGGAAGCCGCTATGGCCCTTGCTATTCGCGTTGACAGACGGCTTCGGGAGAGGTGCGGGATAACTCTACCCCCTGTGATGACTCCACCTCCTACAAGGTCCCCTCATATGGTGGTTCCCCTGGTCAGTCCAGAGGAGCCTATGCAATTAGGAGGGACATCATTTCGAGGGAGGGGACCGGTGGTGCGCCATAAGACAGGAAGGTGTTTCTTCTGCGGGAGAAAGGGACATTTTATTGGGGGGTGTCCATCCCGTCCCTTGCAGAGTGAAGAGTCGTCGGAAAACTGTTGATCCCAGGTTGTGTGGTGGACGGCAATCTGGGAGTAGGTATTTCGTCCCTAGGTTCGTCTCAGTTTCTCGTACCGGCGGAGGTGGTGGTGGGTACGAGAACTGAGAGGATATCTGTTCTTCTGGATAGTGGGGCCGGGGCTAATCTGGTTGATGCTCGGTTTGCCCGGGTTCAAGGTATGCGATTGAGTGAGTTGGCTAAACCCATCCCCATATTCTCGATCCATGCCAGGCCTCTCGGTCAGGGAAGTTTTTTGCAAGCTGTGCATGACGTAAAACTTCAAGTGGGGGCGATACATAAAGAACTGTTGTCTTGCTACGTGTTGGAGGGTCTTCCCACTCCTATAGTGTTGGGCCTTCCTTGGTTAACTAAGCATAACCCGGTTATTAATTGGCAAACCAGAGAGATAAGCCAATGGAGTAAATTCTGTAATAAAAACTGCATGAACACGGTCATCGGTGCGGTTACTCCTTGGGTCTTACCTCCATTTCTGGCGGACTTTGAGGATGTATTCTCGGAGAAAGGGTGTCAGGGAACTACCTCCTCATCGCGAGTATGACTGTTCTGTAAAACTGCTCCCTGAGGCCAAGTTACCTAAAGCTAGGTTGTATAACCTTTCTGGTCCTGAGAGGCAGGCCATGAAGGATTATATTTCAGAAAGTCTGGCTAAGGGGCATATTAGACCTTCATCTTCACCGGTGGCTGCGGGGTTCTTCTTTGCTAAGAAGAAAGATGGAGGCCTACGCCCTTGCCTGGATTTCCGTGAACTTAATCGGATTACGGTCCGAGATCCGTATCCGCTCCCATTTATTCCCGATCTCTTTAATCAGATCGTGGGCGCCAAATGGTTCTCTAAGTTGGATCTCAGGGGGGCGTACAATCTGATTAGGATGAAGGAGGGGGATGAGTGGAAGACGGCGTTTAACACTCCGGAGGGGCATTATGAGAACCTTGTCATGCCATTCGGTCTGACTAATGCCCTGGCGGTGTTCCAACACTTTGTTAATGACATTTTTCGCCGCCTGGTGGGACAGTTTGTTGTCATATATCTGGATGATATCTTAATTTACTCGCCGGATCTGGTGTCTCATCAGGAGCACGTTAGGCAGGTGTTACAGATCTTGCGGGATAATAAACTGTATGCCAAATGGGAAAAGTGTGTGTTCGCCGTACAGGAACTCCAGTTTTTAGGCTTCCTGGTTTCAGCGTCCGGTTTTCGTATGGACCCTGGGAAAGTGCGGGCAGTTCTTGAGTGGGATCGGCCAGAGAATCTTAAGGCACTACAACGTTTCCTGGGGTTTGCTAATTATTACCGGAAGTTCATTCGTAATTTCTCGTCCATGGTTAAGCCTCTCACAGACATGACTAAAAAGGGGACGGATTTTTCTAGGTGGTCTGACAAGGCTTGTCAAGCATTCTCCTCCTTGAAAAAATGTTTTGCCTCGGCACCCATACTCATTCAACCTGATGCGTCACAGCCATTCATTGTAGAGGTAGACGCTTCCGAGGTAGGGGTGGGAGCAGTATTGTCACAAGGTTCGTCCCCTGGTAAGTGGCATCTGTGCGCCTTTTTCTCTAAAAAATTGTCGTCCGCTGAGAGGAATTACGATGTCGGCAATAGGGAACTCTTGGCCATTAAGTTAGCTTTTGAGGAGTGGCGCCATTTTTTGGAGGGGGCAGTCCATCCGGTCACCGTTATCACCGATCACAAGAACCTGCTATATCTGGAGTCCGCGAAACGTCTGAATCCCAGACAAGCTAGGTGGTCATTGTTTTTTACCAGGTTTAATTTTGTCGTTACATATCGTCCTGGGTCAAAAAATGTAAAGGCGGATGCCTTATCTCGTAGTTTCCCTGGGGCCGGGAATACGGACGACCCGATTCCTATCCTTCAGGAGGGGGTGGTGGTTTCGGCAGTATGCTCTGAGCTGGAGGAGGAGGTATTGGAGGCTCAGGGGGACGCCCCTGTTGGACCTCCGGGGAGACTGTTTGTTCCAGATCAGTTGCGACAAAAGGTGATCGAGGCACACCATAACTCAGTTTTTGCAGGACACCCGGGGAGTAAAGCAACTGTGGATCTCCTCTCGCGTCGGTTTTGGTGGCCTAACTTACATAAGGAGGTGGTAACTTTTGTCGCGTCCTGTGGGGTTTGTGCGCGCTCTAAGACCTCACATACCCATCCGTCTGGGGCCCTCTTACCTTTGAAGATCCCGGAGCGTCCTTGGACTCATCTGTCTATGGACTTTATTACGGACCTCCCTCCGTCTTCGGGTAAAACGGTCATACTCGTTGTAGTGGACAGGTTCAGCAAGATGGCACATTTTATCGCTCTTCCTGCTCTCCCTAATGCTAAAACTCTTGCGCAGGTGTTCATTGGGGAGATTGTGAGGCTTCACGGGGTACCCTCCGAGGTGGTGTCTGATCGGGGGTCTCAGTTTGTGTCCAAGTTCTGGAAGGCGTTTTGTGCACGGCGGGGGATGCATTCGTCGTTCTCATCGGCTTTTCATCCTCAGACCAATGGTCAGACGGAACGAATGAACCAGAGCTTGGAGACATATCTCCGGTGTTTTGTGTCAGAGAACCAGGAGGACTGGGCTTCTTTCTTACCTCTGGCAGAGTTTGCTCTTAAAAATAGGCGGAGCGAGTCCACTGGTAAGTCCCCGTTTTTTGGGGCATATGGTTTTCACCCCCAGTTTTGTACTTTCAGTAGGGGGGCCTCTTCGGGGGTTCCTGAGGAGGAACGATTTTCCTCATCACTCGCTTCAGTATGGAGAGGGGTGCTGAAGAATCTGAATACTATGGGGAACCGATACAAACGTATGGCTGATAGGAGGAGAGTGTCTGGTCCGGACCTAAGTGTGAACGATCGGGTATGGTTGTCTACCAGGAATATAAAACTTAAGGTTCCCTCCTGGAAACTGGGTCCCAGGTTCATCGGGCCGTACAGAATCAGTTCTATAATTAATCCGGTGGCATTCCGTCTTGACCTCCCCCCTACGTTTAAAATTCACAACGTGTTCCACAGATCGTTGCTTAAGAGGTATGTGGCGCCGGTGGTACCGTCACCTTTACCTCCCCCTCCAGTGGTGGTCAATGGTAACTTGGAGTTCCAGGTATCGAGGGTCATCGATTCACGCTTTAATCGCCGGTCCCTTCAGTACCTGGTTCATTGGAAAGGGTATGGTCCTGAGGAGAGGATGTGGGTTTCTGCGTCGGATATTAACGCAGACCGATTAGTTCGGGCCTTCCACACGACTCACCCGGATAAACCTGGCCCTGAGGGTCCGGAGGCCCCTCGTAGAAGGGGGGGTACTGTCACGGGTGTGTCGCCACGAAGATCGTCACGATTACACAGCCTGACTTCTCGCAGCTGACTTTTTGGTGCTTTGTGTTTTTCGGCAGTGAGGGAGTTAATTCTCTCTCTCTCTGTGCTAGACGAGGTCCAGCCTCGCCCAGCTGCAATCAATGCTGCTGTAGTGAGACTCCTTCAAATGCCTGCTGGTCTGTTAGGGAAGTGTCGGTGAAAGCATTTCATGCAGACTAACAGAGCGGATCGTGGTATTTGGAGTTTCAGAGATAAGTGTATTCGGAGAGTTTTTTCCCTTCCTCGCTTTATCATTTATCTCCTTTCCCGTTGGTGTTCCCTCTGTTGTAGTTGTGTAGTTTTTGTATGCAAGGTGGTTTTGGTTTTTCCCTTGTACTGTCTCGTTCGTCTAAGTACTGTGTGTGGGCATATTATTACTTGTCCCCTTTTGTTGTGATCGGGGTCCTTCTCAGGACTAGATTACTTAGGTGCAGGGATCCTCAGGAGGTAGGGGTTACGCTGGCGGCCTGGACCTCTGTACCTTTAACAGTACCTCCAGGTTGAGGGATTAGTCAGGGCCCCAGCTTAGGGTCAGCTTAGGCCCCCTACCTCCAGTATACAGAGACAGCGTGACATTATGCACATCAGGAGCTCTCCAAACGCAACATGGCGTCTGCTAATTATTCAGACAAATTTTACATTCAAAAAGTCTAATGGCGCTCCTTCCCTTCCGAACCCTGCAGTGCGCCCAAACAGTGGTTTTCCCTCACATATGGGGTATCAGCAGGCTCAAGAGAAATTGCACAAAAAAATATGGGGTCCATTTTTTCCTGTTACCCCTGTGAAAATAAAAAAAAATGGGTCTAAAGTAACATTTTTGTGAAAAAAGTTAAATGTTAATTTTTTTCTTCCACATTCCAAAAATTCCTGTGAAGCACCTGAAGGGTTAATAAAGTTCTTGAATGTGGTTTTGAGCACCTTGAGGGGTGCAGTTTTTAGAATGGTGTCACTTTTGGGTATTTTCTGTCATAAAGACCCCTCAAAGTGACTTCAAATATGAAGTGGTCCCTAAAAAAATGTTTTTGTAAATTTTGTTGGAAAAATGAGAAATTGCTGGTCAACTTTTAACCCTTATAGCTCCCTAACAAAAAAAAATTTTGGTTCCAAAATTGTGCTGATGTAAAGTAGACATGTGGGAAATGTTATTTATTAACTATTTTGTGTGACATCTCTCTCTGATTTAAGGGCATGAAAATTCAAAGTTTGAAAATTGCAAAATTTTCGCCAAATTTCCGATTTTTTCACAATTAAACGCAAGTTATATCGAAGAAATTTTACCACTATCATGAAGTATAACATGTCATGAAAAAACAGTCTCAGAATCACAGGAATACGTTGAAGCGTTCCAAAGTAATTACTTCATAAAGTGACAGTGGTCAGAATTGAAAAAATTGGCCCGGTCACGAAGGCAAAAACAGGCTCTGGTGCGAAGTGGTTAATAACCAGGCCAAAGTTTTCAATTCTGACCACTGTCACTTTATGTGGTAATTACTCTGGAACGCTTCAACGGATCCCACTGATTCTGAGACTGTTTTGTGTGACATATTGTATTTCATGTTAATGGTAAATTTTTGTCGATATGATTTGCATATATTCATAGATTTTTTTTGTTTTTCTGCTTTTGCAGAAAATATTGTTTATATTATACTAATGTCATGTACCCCTAAATAGTTGATCGTCTTGTAGTTGTATCCTGTAGTCTATACATGTGTATATAAGCATATATGTAAATTGCATGTTTTGGATTGTCTTTTGGTTTCCATATATATCTTCTGTGTAGTTAATTTTCTTTAGGCTATGATAAAGGGAGGCCTTTCCACTTGAAACGCGTTCGTTTTTAAGCTTTCGTCATAAACTTTCTTCCTCTTTGTTTTTTAATGTATTATTAATAAAATTCAATAATTTTTTTTATTGACGAATGGCAGTGCTAGATTTCCCTTTACTTACCTTATGATGATGATGTCTGTAAAGTGCTGCGGAATATGATGGCACAATATAAGCAAGTAAAGGAAGTAAAGCTATGCTTTGGATTTTGAATGTTACCCAAAATCTAAGAATCTGTTCCTTCTGCCCCGTTTTCGCTTGTCACTTACTGTTTTGTTTGGATAACACAATGCTGGCTGCCATACAGAGTGACCTTGTTCTGCTTACACAATATATCTAGGACTGTAGTTGGGAATACTCAAATGTAGTACCGTATTTTTCGGATTATAAAACCCCCCCCCAAATTTGGGAGGAAAAATGGGGTGCGTCTTGTAATACGAAGGTATGGCATTTTACCTGGGGGCCAGCGTTGGTGGAGCTGGGTAACAGATACAAGAGGTTGGCGGTGGCAGCAGGAGTCGGGTGATCCTACGGGCCCCGTCTTCTCAGCAGAGTCGCTGTTTCAGGATGACTTGGGCAGTGGTGGCGGCGGGAGTGGGGCGATGCTGCGGGCCCCGTCCTCTCAAAAGAATTCAGCAGTGAGCAAAGGTTCCCTCTCCCGTACATAGCCCTATGATGGGCTTCGGGATAATGGCCACTGGAGCATGCGCAGATTGAAATCTCGAGAGACTATCGATCTGCGCATGCTCCGGCGGCCATTTTCCCTAAGCCCACTGCAGTGCTATGTCCTTCTTCTGAGGACGGGGCCCACAGCACCACCGCCACCACTGCCCAAGTCATCCTGAATCAGCGACCCTGCTGAGAGGACTGGGCCTGCAGCATCGCTCGACTCCTACCGCAGCCGCCGCCGCCGCCGCCAAACTCCTTTGTCTGTGAACCTGGCTCCTGTAACCCCTGCTCCACCACCGCCGCCCCCCTCAGGTAAAATGGATTATAAGGCGCACCATTTTATTTAAAAAATTTTTTTTTCCTAATTTGCACCCAGAAATTTCAGGTGCGGCTTATAATCCGCCAAAATACGGTAATATAGTAATAGTTTGTGAAATATTTGTACAATTCCATAATATAGTTTTACTCAAACTTTAAGGCATTGATCTGAGGGAGGGGGTTCTTGACTTTTCCAAATAGTGTTTGCGCTTAGATTTTTGAGCTCTACAAGTGCTTGCTTTGGTTTTTAGCAATAAGCACTATTTGCCCAAGTCATTTATTGTGTTTGGATCAGTAAACACAGAGCTAAATTAAGATGTGGCAGGCTCGATTCCAATAAGGAAAGACCACTGGGAATGGAATTTTCTATTTTGAATGGGTTTTGACTAGTAAAATGGACGCTAGGAGCTAAGCATTGATGAGTTTTAGGCTGTGTGCCCGCGATGCGTTTTTTAAGTGTTTCCACAGTGGCAAAAATGCTGCAGAAACACTTAAAAAACGCATGGTAGAAGGCCTGCCATGTCCCCCAATGATGATCTGCATGTGCTGTGCACATGCTGCGGAAATTTCCGCTGCGGATTATCATTGCGGAAAAAAACGCAACACTTCCGCAAAATAATTGGTAGTACTGCGTTTTTTCGCCGCCATTTACTTGCATTAGTACTTGCGTAATTGGCGCGTTCTAATGTGCAGATGGTACCCGGGTGTAGAGGAGAGGAGAGTCTCATCCACACCCAGGTACCATTAAAAAAGCTGTAAAAAAAGAATAAAATAAAAAATAATGGCTGCGCTCCTCCTTGCTTCCCGGCACTTCACGATGTACTGAAGGACCTGAGCTGACGTCAGTCATGTGACGGGTCACGCGACGCTGATGTCGGCAGGTCCTTCACTCTATCGCTGCCGGCAGCCGGGATGGTGAAGCAAGACAGCTCGTGCCATCGGAGGGTAAGTATATATTTTTTTATTTTTTGACATTCTCTCGGGTCACACTATATAAATCCATGCCGTTTGCATGGATTTATATAGCGTGACCAAGTTGTCAAGCGCTTTCCAAGTGATGCTAAAATGGCTTGTCAACCCGCATGCGAAAATGCATGTGAAGAATGCTTCACCTCCGCATGTCCCTGGCAGGAAAACGCATGTACAATCCGCATGTGTTTTTTTTCTGCCAGGAAGACGCAGAAACGCTCAGGAAAAAATCCTGAGCATTTCTGCATCGTGGACACATAGCCTTAAAGGTCTCTTGAACTGCCACCTAGTGCCAGTTAGTAATACCGTGAAACTGTATCATTATGCACTGTGGTTTACTTTATATGGAGATCGTATGGTTTGTAATAGCCGTTAGCATTCTCTTATTATATTGTAAATGATTATTTTATTATTTTATAAAAATTCCTGCTTTTGAGCAATTTTTTATAAATCGCAGTCAATCCTTTTAAAAAAAGTTTAATGAAGAAAAGACCTGTCCATATTTTCCTATATGGCAGTGTTTCCCAAACCACATTCTCTAAAAGCCTTGTGTTCCCCAGAATCTTGTTTTTTTATGATGGAATGAAAAGAATGGCACCGTACAATTTAAAAAAATAAATGAGATATTTCCAACCTAGTTACTTCCATGAAATCACTGTCTTAGGGCATAGGACCATCATACTGGAAGCAACCATTCAGAATGTCTTCCGTTGCATCTGGCCTGTCAAGACTTAAATGTTGGCCTATAAATGTAAATGGCTGACATGTAATTATGTATTTGCCCCCTGGCCTTGGTACAGTTGCAGTTGAATGTAAAGAATTTAGGCTGGCGTTATCGCTGGGTTGGCTTTCATTTCAACTGGATTTGTCTTGCAATCCTTACTAATGGATGCCTAATAAAGGGGGTCCCAAATTTTATGTTTACGAAGTACAAAATATGAATGATTCTAGTGCACAAGTGTATGGTTGCACAAGTCCAGCCCCATTTTGAGTTCTGTTTTACGCTATGATTCAGTGGCATAGAAAACTGCAGGAAATCTACCCGGATTATACGTATCACAGGGCCTTAAAGAGTGGTACATGACTTACCTTTGTTCTTTGGAGTCCTGCACTGGATCTTCCTTTAATATAACAAAGTATTCATTTTCCTTGAATTGGTTTAATTCATTTCAGTTTGTAGAAAGATACAGATCCTTCAAAAAGTATTTATACTCCGTGAACTTTTCCACATTTTTTCCTGTTACACCCACAAACTTAAATGTATTGCATTTGGATTTTAAATGAAACATGAAACACATAATAGCTAGTATTTGTGAAGTGTAAAATAAATGAAACATGGTTTTCTAAATATTTTGCACTCTATTCAGCCCCCTGTAGTCTGATACCCCTAAATTTAATTCTGAGTGACTAATTGCCTCCAGAAGTGACATAATTATTCAATTGAGTCCACCTGTGTGTAGTTAATTCTCGTTATAACTACAGTATAACTACAGCTGTTCTGTGAAGGCCTCAACGTTTTTTTTTAGAACAATAGGGATCAAACACCATCATGAAACCAAGGAACACACTAGACAGGTCAGGGATAAAGTTGTTGAAGAGAGTAAAGCAGGGTTTGGTTATAAAAAAACATCTCACGGAGCACTTTTCAGTCCATCAACCAAAACTGGAAGGATTATGCCATAACTGCAAACCTACCAAGACATGGTCGTCCACCTAAACTGACATCCTAAGCAAGAAGAGCACTAATGAGAGAAGCAACCAAGAGGTCACTCAGGAGGAGATGCAAAGATCCACAGCTAAGGTGGGAGAATCTGTCGAAAGGACAACTATTAATCATATACTCCACAAATCTGGTCTTTATGTAAGAATGGCAAGAAGAAAGCCAGTTTTGAAAGCAAACCATAAGAAGTTCCGTTTGCAGTTTGCCAAAGACATGTAGGGGACACAGCTAGTATGTAGAAGAAGGTGCTCTCGCCAAATGAGACCAAAGTAGCACTTTTGGGCTAAATGCAAAACGCTATGTGTGGCGGAAATCTAACACTGCCCATTACCCTGAAAGCACCATCCCCACTGTCTAACATGGTGGTGGCAGCATCATGCTGTGGTTATATTTTTCTTCAGTGACCGTAAAGCTGGTCAAAGTTGATGGGAATATGGATGGAGCTAAATACAGGGCAATCCTGTAGGAAAACCTGTTAGAGGCTGCAAAAAACTTGAGACTGGGGCATATGTTCACCTTCCACCAAGACAATGACCTTAAACATTCTGCTAGAGCTACAATAGAAGGGTTTAAATCAGTGTTTCCCAAACTCCAGTCCTCACGGATATGTTTTCAGGATTTCCTTAGTATTGCCCAGATTATAGAATTATTATTAAGACATCAGAAACTGCCAAAGGTTCTCTCACCTGTGCAATACTAAGGAGATCCTGAAAACACGATGCATTGGGGTCCGTGAGGACATGGTTTGGGAAACACTGGTTTAAATCAAAGCATATTCAGGTGTGTGAATGGCCCAGTCACAGTCTAGACCTAAATACCATTGAGAATCTGTGGCAAGTCTTGAAAATTGCTGTTCACAGACGCCTCCATCCAATCTCACTGAGCTAGAGCTAATTTGCAAAGATGAATGGGCAAAAATTTCAGTCTCTAGATGTGCAAAGCTGGTAGTGACGTTCCCCAAAAGACTTGCAGCTGTAATTGCAACATAAGGTAGTACTATGAAGTATGGACTCAAGGGGGCTGATTACAAATGCTTGTTATAATTTCCAGACTAATGCTTTTAAAATAATTAGAAAACCATGTAACATTTCCGTTACACTTCACAAATACTTGCTACTTCATGTTGGTATATGTCATAAAATCCCAGTAAGATACATTTTAAGTTTGTGGGTGTAACGTGAAAAAAAGGGGGAAAAGTTCATGGGGTATGAATACTTTTTCATTTCACCGTAGATTTGTGCTCATGTCTGTCATTATCACACTTGCCAACTTTTAAAAATTGTGACAACAAATACCCTCAAGGTTCATCTGGATGCTGGGGCTCACTCTGAAGACGTACCATCCCTGTGACCCACACGGGAGGTTCTTGGAGGTGTGACAGTAGTCACTGCTTATGGGCAAGCTGTGAGGCTGAGTAGAAAAGAAGTCTGGGGTCAGATACTAAGAGGGCTTGTCATAAACAAAGGAGTAAGGCAAAGGCATATTCAGGTCACAGTCCAAGGTCAGAATTCCGGAAAGGTTAGCGGATCAAGACAAACAGATGGTCAGTGTCAAGGTCCAAGGTCTGGCAGCAAAGATCAAATACAGAAACACAGGGAAAAGAGCAAGCGCACACCATATGAGCTAAGCTACAACTGGCAGAGATTAGAGGCGGACAGCCAGTTAAATGGCCTGGTAATCATTCTAAACAAGAGACACCTGTAGGAAACCCAGCACACCCCGTCCCTGGTTGGACGACTGGACTGTCACTCCCCATACTGACAGCTCAGCATGCCCCCTGCCCCAGATTGGACTGCTGAGCTGCCACTCACCACACTGAGTGGAGGAATCGTGAGACGAAGTCTCTGTAGAGCTTGGGAGATTTGCTAATCTCAATTTGAGAGTTGGCAAGTATGATCATAATTCTCTTGGTGACCATTTATTTGAATGGTAGAAACATCCTTGGTGACATTTGGCAGCTACTGTATGTTCATGTAGCATTGAATGCAGATCGTCATGGAGATCTATGAAGCTTTGCAAGATTCCACTGAAGGAGGCTGGTTCTCACTCTGAAGAGGAACCATCCCTATGCCCTTTAGGAGAAACCAAGAGTTTCCTGGAAGTCCCTGCAGAGTTGGGTGATTTAATAATCTAATTTAGAGAATTGCCAATTATGATTATCATTCTGTTAGTGACTACCAGTGTGAACAGTAGGACCATCCTTTGGTGACGTTTGGCAGCCATATGCCTTTAGCATAGAAGACAGAATGTAGTGGAGGTCTATGAAGCTTTGGAAGATTCTGCTGAATGTTCATTTTGATGCTGGGGCACACTTTGAAGACAAACCGTCTCTGTGCTCCTCACGGGAAACCAAATGTTTCCTGGAGGTCTCTGCAGAGCCGGGTAGATATAGTTATCTCATTTCGAGAGTTGATAAGTATGATGGTCATTCTCTTAGTGACCATCTATCTAAATGGTAGAACCACCCTTTGGTGACGTTTGACAGCCATCTGAATGTACCATTGAAGACAGATTGTCATAGAGTCTATGAAGCTCTGCCATACCTTCCATTTATGTTTCATATGTGACGGAATAAAGAACACTTTCCTTGATACCTGAACCATTTGCCACCTATTATGTTCATTGCTATTAGAATTTCCTGGTACTAAGTATACTTTTAGTAATGTTGACTTTTCTGTTTTTTTCAGGACAGTTGAATTGACTTGTGTGTTTAATTGAAAGTTCAGTACATAAAATAAAAAACACAAAAAAACCCTAAAAACATGTTCTTTAAGAAATTGATTTTTGAAAGGAAAGCTGCGAGTCTTCTTGTATGGGGTAAATGTCACTCTGTTCATGGCTCCGCTTTGCTTCAAGTCAGGACTCGTACTATTTCATCACGTTGCCATGGAGACGGGGCTAACTGTCATCTCAACTCAAGCCGCTGATGGTTTTATTTGTAGGTTTTCAGGATTATTAAAATTTAACAAAAATTATTGATTTTCTTTTTATTAACGCTAGCTTGTGTTTACCCAAGAAGGCCTGGCACTAGCAAGCTTTTTCCTTTCAAGTAATATAAATATATATATTTAAAGGGGGTGCTGCCCAAAAAAAAAAATGGTTGTTTTTTTTTTTTTCCTTTTTTTTTCAAAGCACAGAGAAAAATATTTTTCCTTTTACTGTTTCTTTTTTTTTTTCATACTTTAGTTGTTTCGAATGTGATGTATTGTCCTCAGCAATTGAGCACTCCGAGAGAATTGTATTTTACAAATCATTTTCCATTTCCTTTGTTTACAGCAAGACAAAATGCCTCCCAAAATCACAGTTAGTCAGACTTTAACTTAACATAAAAGATACCTGTCAGAACATGAAATGGCGCATCAGCATGCCAAATTGTTGAAGTTTTTCTGTGTATTTATGTGCCGTACAGCTTGGAAAATGCTTCAGTGCACTAAGTTCTCAAAGTATATATTTTCCTCCGCGTAAAAGAAACTATTACCTCTTTTTTTCCCCCCTGTTATAAATGAGAATGGCAAAAACTTATTTACATCAACTTTATCTAATGGCCTGTATGAGTGCTTTTATGCAAAATAGCCAGGAGACTAGAATTAACTTTTCACATTGGCTGTGCATTAGTTCTCCGCATTTAAAACGCGTCAAGTGGGCAGTGTTATTACAATGACACACTGCCGAGAATTCGCCTTTCACTGCACAAAACTATTTTAGCATTTATACATAAACCCCATGGATTACATGCTTATTGTTGCCTTTATTTAAAGCTTCTTTCTTGTTTGATGTCCAAAATATGTTTATTTCTTATAAAAGAATCGCATCAATATTCCTTTTTGCAAATGTTGCTGCGCTTTTTTATTTGTTCCATTTTTTTTTTATACAATCCTGCAATACGTGCTAGAACCTAATCGCATCCATTTACATCGGTAAAATATTACGTTGCCATCGGTGCTGTGGAGTCGAAGTCGTGGAATCGGTGTCCATTTTGGTGGGTTGGTATAAAATGGACTGACTCCGACTCCTAAAATGTATAATACATTGGTACAGTAGTACAATGCAGTTTGTGCTGAATATTTTTTAATAAGAATTTGGGAAAGTTATGAAATTTCCTATAAATGTCTGTTCTATTCCTGATCTAAGGATCTTGGCTTTTAGTTAAGATGAGTCTGTGCTGCACTTTATGTATAGTGGTGTGAAAAAAGTGTGTGCCTCCTTCCTGATTTCTTATTCTTTTGCATATTTGTCACACTTAAATGTTTCAGATCACAAAACAAATTTAAATATTGGACAAAGATAACACAAGTAAACACAAAATGCAGTTTTTAAATGAAGGTCTTTATTATTAAGGGAAAAAGAAATCCAAACCCACAGGGCCCTGTGTGAAAATGTGATTGCCCCACCCCCACGCTTAATTTATATTTTAACTGTGGTTTATCGCATCTTTGGGAAGCCGAGTTTAATTTCCCTAGCCACACACAGGCCTGATTACTGCCTCACCTGTTCTCAATCAAGAAATCACTTAAATAGGACCTGCCAGACAAAGTGAAGTAGACCAAAAGCTAGACATCATTTTGTGATCCAAAGAAATCCAGGAGCAAATGAGAAACAAAGTAATTGAGATCTATCAGTAAGGAAAAGGTTATAAAGCCGTTTCTAAAGCTTTGGGACTCCAGCGAACCACAGTGAGAGCCATTATCCACAAATGGCGAAGGCATGGAACAGTGGTGAACTTTCCCAAGAATGGCCGAACATTACCCCAAGAGCGCAGCGACGACTCATCCAAGAAGTCACAAAAGACCCCACAACAACATCTAAACAACTTCAGGCCTCACTTGCCTCAGTTAAGGTCAGTTTTCATGACTCCACAATAAGAAATAGACTGGGAATGCATCGCAGAGTTCCAAGACGAAAACCACTGCTGAGCAAAAAGAACATAAAGGCCCGTCTCAGTTTTGCCAGAAAACATCTCGTTGATCGCCAAGACTTTTGGGAGAATCCTTTGTGGACTGACGAGACAAGTGTTTAACTTTTTGGAAGAGGTATGTCCCATTACATCTGGTGTAGAAGTGACACATGATTTCAGAAAAGGAACATCATACCATCAGTAAAATATGGTGGTGGTAGTGTGATGGTCTGGGGCTGTTTTGCTGCTACAGGACTTGAAAAACTTACTGTGGTAAATGGAGCCATGAATTCTGCTGTCTACCAAAAAATCCTGAAGGAGAATGTCTGTCCATCTGTTCGTGACCTCAAGCTGAAGTGCACTTGGGTTATGCAGCAGGACAATGATCCACAACACACCAGCAAGTCCACCTCTGAATGGCTTAAGAAAAACAAAATGAAACAAAATTAAGACTTTGGAGTGGCCTAGTCAAAGTCCTGACCTTACTCCAACTGAGATGCTGTGGCATGACCTTAAAAAGGCAGTTCATGCTCTGAATGAACCCTCCAATGTGGCTGAATTAAAACAATTTTGCAAATATGAGTGGGCCAAAATTCCTCCAGAGCATTGTAAAAGACTCATTGCCAGTTATCGCAAATGCTTGGTTGCAGTTGTTGCTGCTAAGGGAGGCCCAACCAGTTATTAGGTTTAGAGGGCAATCACTTTTTCACGCAGGGCACTGTAGGTTTGGATTCCTTTTCCCTAAATAATAAAGACCTTCATTTAAAAACTGTATTATGTTTTTACTTGTGTTATCTTTGTCTAATATTTAAATTTGTTTTGTGATCTGAAACATTTAAATATAACAAACATGCAAAAGAATAAGAAATCAGGAAGGAGGCAAACACTTTTCACACCATTGTACATGCTCATTAGTGAAGCTCCTCCTCTACAGATCACAGGAAAAAGGGACTGGGAAGAAATGCCTGTACTCATCTCAGAACTGCTAGAGTGAACAGGAAATAGCTTGATTATTGTATCATAATGGTCATTAAAAGCCTGATGTTACTATTTTACTGCCGTAAATTTATCACTTAAACATGAGCCAGGTATGTCGGAGTCTAGTAAATTGAGGAGTTGGAGGTTTGGCCATTTCCAGTGCTCAGTTGAATAAGTTTGCACACTTTACCTTTTCTGTCGCTGCCAATTTTCATTGTTGTGCTTGTTTTTTCCTCCACATTTTTCAAAAAGTCATAACTTTTTAATTTTTTTTTCTGTTGATTTAGCCGTGTTAGGGCTTATTTTTGCTGAACGAGTTGTTTTAAATTAATAACACCATTCATTTTACCAGTTGCCATCACACTCACTTAGCATTAAGGGACTGTGGTGGTCCCAAATGACACACCTGAGGGACTGCTTGCCTTAAAAAGTACCGTATTTTTCGGACTATAAGACGCGCCAGACCATAAGACGCACCCCAAGTTTTAGGAAAATATGAAAAAAATTATTTTTTATAAGATGGGGGTCTGTCTTATAGTCTGAATAGGTATCTTACCTGGGGGGGGAGGTGGAGCTGGTGTCACAGGAGGCAGGGTCCTTCAAGAAGCCGGCGGAAGTGGAGGCATGCTGGTACCTGGTGGCTTGGTGCCCTGGTACCTGGGGTGCTGGGGGCTGGGATGCTGGTGGCCGGGGTGCTGTTGCCTGGTACCTGGGGTGCTGGTTGCCTGGGATGCTGGGGGCCGCGGTGCGGGGGGCCTGGTACCTGGAGTGCTGGGGGCCGGGTGCTGCGGGCCTGGTACTTGGTGTGCTGGGGTCCTGGGTGCTGGTGCCTGGGTGCTGGGAGCTTGGTACCTGGGGTGCTGGTGCCTGGTATCTGGGGTGCTGGCGGCCGGTGGCCTGGTACCTGGGGTGCTGGTGGTCTGGTGCCCTGGTGGCCTCGTACCTGGGGTGCTGGGGGCCTGGTGCCGATGTATTGCTGTGGTGGTGGAGCGGGATCGCAGGGCGGCGGCGGAAGAAGAGGTGAGGCGGACCGGTATCTGGCTGGGGACCGGGCCTGGCCAGGTATCGGGGCCAGGGTATTGCTGTGAGCGGAGTGGCAGAGCAGAGTGAGCGGCTTCCGGTGGATCTGGGTCACTTCTAGAGCAGTCAAATCAGCAATCACTGGTGTGACTGTTCTAGAGGACAGCACTCTATATACTGACAGGAGTGTAATCACTCCTGTCGGTGCATAGTGCTGAGCTGCCGGGAGTGAGGTCACTGGAGTTCAATCAGCTGATGGTCAGCTTTTGATCTCCGGTGACCTCACTTACTGCACCAGTGCTGCTTGAGAAAATTCTGCGTGGTACACGCGCAATTATGGCGGTAGGTGAGTATAAAGTGTTTTTATTTTAATATCGATTTATTTTAACTTTTTTTTTTTACACTGAGCACAGGCGACTGGCTGAAGAGACTACTTCTCCCCTTAGTAACGCCTGCTCTCGCTATTATGAGCGGGAGCGGCCGTTGGCTGATGGGAGGAGTAGTCTAATACGCAGCAAAAATCTGCAGCAAATCCGCAAATATTTTTATACCTGTGTTTTGAAATCTGTGGGTGTAAAACGCTGCAAAATCGCACAAAGAATTGACATACTGCAGATTTAAACACAATGACAATCCTAGCAGGAAAATTCCTGATTATGTGCACAGCACGTCAGGATTGTCATTGCATTAGCTGGCACAAGGATTCCCTAGCATTTTTGGCTCATTTCTGCTGGGAAAAAACTCACCAAAAATGCACCGTGTGTACACAGCCTAAGTTATACTCCTCATCTAGTCTGGCAGGCTTGAAGTTTGGTAGTAGACTGCGTCTGGGTGTTCGGCTCCATTAGGCGTATATGCCCGCAAATGATGCATGGCAAAGCGCACGTTCACTCTGTCAGCAGCATTATAGTCAATGTCCCTGTCAGCGCATACACCCGAACCCCGTTTTGCAGGGGGAGGGGTTTGGAAGTAAACCCCGACTGGGCAACCAAACGTGAGAAAACACAGTGTGAAAGCACCCTAACCCTAAGGGGTGGTTTCTCACAGAAGAGGTTTACTGTGTCTCTGGCATATTATGTTGAATACATCTGCTACTTCTCATTGTTTTTATTACACTGAGGGTATAGATAAGTTATTTTAATGCACCCATTATGGCTAATGCTGAGATCACTGAAATCTCCAGGATAATCTCCCACTAGACTAGCAATAAAATTGATAAATTTACTCCAGTTGTGCAAGTGCTTAAAACCAAACTTTTATTATTTGCAATAAAAAACACAGTAAAGGCGAGTATCTCCCATATTTTTAGACATAAAGCAATAAATATAGCATAATATGTTAAAAAATTCAGCTTGGAAGAGGGAAATCTCATTAAAGGGAATCTGTCAGCAGGTTTTTGCTACCTGATCTGAGAGCAGCATGATGTAGGCAAAGAGAAGCTGAATCCAATGATGTATCACTTAGATTACTGGGTGCAGCCGTTCTGACACCATCAGAGCTTTTAGATTTAGCATGAAGCAGAGCTGAGAAAGCTAACCCCGCCCACACCAGGCTCTGTGTATACTATATAGACCATAAATATATATTTGTTGAACTTGCAATACCTCTTTAAGTCCTATTCATTGTATAAAGTGTCTGTAATTTTATACTTAATGATCATATTTTATGTCTTATTTCTCATTTAGGAGGATGATAGTGAAGAAGAACCAAAGCTGAAATATGAAAGACTGTCCAATGGAGTGACTGACATCTTACAAGAAGATGCAGCGAGCTGTATGACAGTCCATGAGAAGGTATATATACTTTAATGGATTACATTTACTTAATATTTTCTTTTTGTGAATGTAGATGCTGAAATAGAGTGGCCAGTATTACTAATCCGTGTTCAGTTCTTTCTAATGGTTATTCCTTAGTAAAACATTTACTACCTAACCATTATCACCATTCACTGGTACACTGGTATGTGGTCACAGATCCTCCTGTTCTTCCTCATTCGCACAGTGATCCATAGATTTGAAGAGGTGGTGTACAGGCTCGATGCTGCACCCTACAATCTATATTGGATTTATGGCAATCTCAGTGCATTACAGTCATGTGGGGATTGAGAAAACAGGGACTAGAGACCTCCGTAGTAGTAATCTGTAGGCTTCACAGTGAAAAAACATATACACTATGTGCACAATTATTAGGCAATTTGTATTTTTGATTATTTAAATTTACTACTGAATAACTACAGTCAAAAGGTAAAAACCTGAATATTTAAGAAAGTAAAAGTTCGGTTTTATCTTTCTTATGAGAATATCTGTGTGTGCAGAATTATTGGGCAACTAAATGAAAAATGTAATTTTTTTCATCTGTTAAAGTGAGAATAATAGCCAAAAACTCATGTACAAAAATGTATTTCTGACATCTCCAAAAAAATATCAGTGACCAATATAGCTCCCCTTCTTTTCAATAACAGAGCCATAAGCCTTCCATCCATAGAGTCTGACAGTTTCTTCATCTGTTGATGGTCAACTTTTTAGGCAACACCAATCACAGCCACCTAGACAGTTTACAGAAGTGACTGTTTTCCTTCACCGTAAATCTCCCTTTAAGAAGGGCCCACAAGTTCTCAATAGGGTTTAGGTAAGGTGAGGAAGGAGGACCTGTCATTATTCTTTCATCCTTAAGGCCTTATTCTCTAGCCAAGCAGTGGAGACTTCAATGCTGCAATGGAGCATTGTCCTGCATAAAAATCATGGGTTTCTTGAAAGATGCAGACTTTTTCCTGTACCATTGCTGGAGAACGTGTCTTCTAAAAACTGGCAATAGATTTAGGAGTTGTTTTAGTCCATCTTCAAAATGAAAAGGTCCAACTAGCTCATGTTTAAAGGAAATTGGTCAGCAGATATTTGCTATCTCATCTGAGAGCAGAGTAATGTAGGAAAAGAGACCCTGATTCCAATGATGTATCAGTTAGTTTACTGGATGCAGCAGTTGTGATACAATCAGAGTTTTTAGATGTAGCATATCTCAGAAAATTAACCCCACCCCCACACACCTGATTTCTGTATACATTGTATATTCTTCTGCTGATAAGAACACTCATTGTATTGTAACAACAGCACACACCCTAGTAAGTGACACATCGCTGAAATCAGTGTCTCAGCCCCTACCTAGTGCTGCCCTCGGGTTACTTATCAAAAACCTGCTGACAGATTCCCTATAATAATACCAGCCCAAAGCAGTACCCCTCCTCCTCCTTGCTGGCGTCTAGTCAAAGTGGAGATCTGTGCCCCTTATTGATTGATCCATGGGCCCTATCATCTGGTTTGTCAAGAGTCACTCTCATCGAATCAGTCCATAAAACCTTTGCAAAATCTGTCTTAAGATATTTCTTGGCCAAGTCTTGATGTTTGAACTTCTATGTCTTGTCCAGTGATGGTTGGGTTTCAGCCTGCCTTACCTTGGTCATGTCTCTGAGCAATGAACACCTTGTACTTCTGGGCTCTCCAGGGAGATGGTAGTTCTGGAATATGAAGCAGTGGAGGACAATGGGGTCCTGGTCGCTTCACATTTGATTCTTCTCAAATCTTTGGCAGTTAATGTAACTTTTTTTTCTCAACAAGTTTTTTGCAACCCTGTTGACTATTGGCAACAAAACGTTTGATGGTTATGTGATCGCGCACCAATATCTTAGCAATTTCAAGAGTTCTGCATCCCTCTAAAACATGTAACAATTTTTGACTTTTCAGAGTCAGTTAAATCTCTTCCTCAGGCAAAATGACCATAAAAACAAGCTGCTAAATATTCTGCACACCTTGATAAAGGATGTTGTATCCTTAGGCCTCACCCTCCTCATTATACAAATACACATCACCTCCTGATCTTCCTCATCTAATAAGCATACAGATTATATAGTTGCAGTTGGAAAAACTGCATAAAAAAGATGATTTGGTAAAATATTCACTTGCCTAATAATTCTGCACACCGTGTAGTGCCTGTTGTATGGATAAATATTTTTAGTGTGAACTGAAAACACTTTTAAAACCTCTGCTCAGTGCTTAACTAATGTTACTTTTCAGGTCTCTACTGCTGTTTAGTTCCTTCCCTATGCCTCAGTTCGGCCGCCCTTCCCGATGCCTCAGTTCGGCCGCCCTTCCCGATGCCTCAGTTCGGCCGCCCTTCCCGATGCCTCAGTTCGGCCGCCCTTCCCGATGCCTCAGTTCGGCCGCCCTTCCCGATGCCGCTATTCTGTACTCTACTAATAGCGTTTACTAGTGGCTGGTAGTCGTGAGGTCTTAGACTACTCCCTTCTTCCAATGGAAATATGAGTGAAATGGTAATATTAGTCTGTGCTGACACACACATTAAGAAAATCACATTAAATGAGGCACAACACTATGGCACCTTGTAACTCCCTCCATTATGTTACCATTGTTTCTAAAAGGATCCATAGGAAAATGAAGTCTAGGTGTTCTTAAAACACTATTGAGTTTTACTTTATCCTGCGGGAGGACGCAAAGTGATGGAACTGGGGCTTAAACATAAAGCACCTGACCAACTTCTTACAGTTTTTTTGACTTGTAGAAGTAGTGCACAAAACTTCAACTAAGACCCCAAAACTGTATGTGATGGGACAACCCAGCATTACATGAAAGCATCACAAAACTTGTAAGCATGTCATGAGCACGTGATGAATGTAGGAGACAAGAAGGAGGAATGTAGCAGCTCCGCTCCACTTACTTTATTGGGTAGAAAGTAAGGGAGATAAAATGGCTTTCACAGAATTAGAAAGAGCTCCTAAATCTCCACTCTCCAAAAATGAATAGCAGAAAACTTTCAAAGCTGTTTCGCCTGTTTCCCTCATTCTTTCTCCCTTAGCTATTTCAATGTGGAAATTCATTTTATTTCTTTGCCCTGTCTTGCCTCTTGTTCTTGGATTTTCTCATGTAATATCGCCTGTCTTCCAGGACAGTTAGTCACCTTGAAATCAACAGTTTGTGTTTCCTTGACTGATAGAAAGACTTTGCTTTCAAAGCAGCCCATTTGTTTGTTTCTCTTGGAATAAAAGGATGTTCATATCTTAAAAATATGTCCTGTGTCTTAAAAATACTTTCTGTGATTTGACATGGAAGGCTCGGTATATGAAACAGTCTGTTAATGTCATTGAGGTTGTCTGTGGAAAAAGATGGTTCCTTGCAACTAATGTGATGTTTTTTGTTTGTTACGTTTAATGCACTTTGTGAAAGTTTTCATTCCTCCAAGTCTGAGAAGGTCTTGTAGCCCGAGGTCATAGAAGTAGCTTTGTTTAGTGGCGATTTTTATTTTTATATGATCATTTAGTATGAACCGTAAAATCTGGTTCAGGAAGGGAGCCACTTGTAGTCGTGTATAGTTTGTATAGGTACATGAAACTGCAGAAACTTTTAGAAAATGGGCACACTATCTTTTCTTAAAGAAAATGTTTCTTCAGAAAATAGCCACCCATTTAATTTCTAAGCTTTTTTGTTAATTTTTTTTTTTTCTTAAATATTTGATCATTGTTATTTAATGGGAATCTGTCTGTAAGATCAACATTTCCAAATCGCATATATAGGATGCTTCTCTATGAAAGCTAAATCCATCGACACCTTTATAACTTTTATCTGTTGCTGCATTCCCAAGAGAATACCTTATTTGCACATGAATTAAATTGCTGATAAGTGCTTTGGTCGTGGCAGAGCACTTCCCCAGCCTCTGCCTGCCACGGAAGTTTCCCTGCATAGCACCATCCTCTTTATCTTCCTTTTCTGATGTCACACAGACAATGAGATATCCATCAAGAGGCTGATTCTAGGCGGAGTAACAACATCAGGAGGAAGCGACTGGGGAAATGCTCTGACACGCCCAGAGCACTTAACACCTCATTTGCATATGAATAAAAACCCTGATTTTTTAAATTACAATTACACCCAGAAATCAGTACACGTGTCCAGTTCTCAGACCATGCCATATGCACACTTAATATAAGTAATATAATAGTAACGATACTAAAATGAGGACTTTTTACAGCAGAAAATTATTTACTAAACATGTCGGTTTTTATATGGTTATCTGCCTGGTTATCAGCTTACTGGATGTATGTTGGGTGCCATCAGTATTTCATGGGTGATGCGGCTGATGGCTGATCTAGTGTTAGCAGTGGAGTGTACTGACAGGGGGAAAAAGGAGACCAGAAATATGTGCTAAAAAAAAGACATATTTCCTCTATGATTACAGTATGCATAGGCGGCTTATAATGAGACCTGCGCTGGTCCCCGATCAGCTGTTGAGGGGTCTGCAGTCTTAGCAGCCGCCGGCCGGCACTGTGCTCTTGCGTGCTGCTATGCCCCGCTGGCGGCATCACTGCATAGCAGCCGCGGCTACGTCATGCACCACGCTATGCGCAGCCGTCAGCCTTCATGACACAGAGCGCGGGAGATCCAAAGAAGGGTCCTGTCTGCGGCGCTGTGGCGGGCGTCGGTGGGACCTGTCTGCGGCGCTGTGTTCAAGGCGGCGGATGGCCCTGTCTGCGGCACTGTGTCCCGGCAGTGGCGGAGGGCCCTATCTGTGGCGGGCGGCGGAGGGCCCTGTCTACGGTACTGTGTCCCGGCGGTGGCGGAGGGCCCTGTCTGTGGCGCTGTGGCTGGCGGCGGAGGGCCCTGTCTACGGCGCTGTGTCACGGGCAGCGGAGTGCCCTGTCTGCAGCGCTGTGTCCTGAGCGGCGGCGGAGGGCCCTGTCTGCAGCGCTGTGTCCCGGGTGGCGGAGGGCCCTGTCTGCAGCGCTGTGTCCCGGGTGGCGGAGGGCCCTGTCTGCAGCCCTGTGTCCCGGGTGGCGGAGGGCCCTGTCTGCAGCGCTGTGTCCCGGGTGGCGGAGGGCCCTGTCTGCAGCGCTGTGTCCCGGGTGGCGGAGGGCCCTGTCTGCAGCGCTGTGTCCCGGGTGGCGGAGGGCCCTGTCTGCAGCGCTGTGTCCCGGGTGGCGGAGGGCCCTGTCTGCAGCGCTGTGTCCCGGGTGGCGGAGGGCCCTGTCTGCAGCGCTGTGGCGGGCCTTGCATTAAACTCTACTCACCTGAGTCCTGACCAATCCCAGGGATCCACTAATGCACACCTGGAGCTCTTCATCCTCCTCCATCTCAGGGATCTGGTGAGTGAGTGCCAACATGGAAACTTTTTAAATGTGTATATACAGTTGTTGTATATTCAATATATAGATGATGCTGCTTAATATATATTATGTATGTGATATTACAATGGCTGTATATAATCACAGTATCACCTGTATATTGTATGTACAGCAGTCTATATACATTATATTGGTGATACTGTGATTGCTGTATATATATTACGTAGTTGATACTGTATATATGTTACATAGCTGATACTGTGATTCCTGTGAATAATTGCAATATCACGTATATATTATGTATTCACAGCAGTAGCACTATCACATACATAATGTATATACAGCAGTCTGTATACAATATATAGGTGATAATGTGACTGCTGTGTATACATTATATACGTGATACTGCTGTATATATGTCATAAAGGTGATGCTGCAATTATACACAGCAAACACAGTATCACTTATATATTATATAGGTGATAGTGAGACTGCAGTATATACAATGTATACACAGCAGTCACAGTGTCACCTATATAATGTATATACATTATATTGGTGATACTTCAACTGCTATATATACACACAATATATAAGTGATACTGCAACTGTGTATAGCTGCAGTATCACCTATATAATATATATGCAGCAGTCTCTGTGATATATATTTAGCAGTCGTGGTGTCTCCTACGTGATGTATAGTATAATGCGGTCTTAATTATAATGTAGAGTTGTCTGTGTGTGTGTATATGTGTATATGTGTATATATGTATATGTATATGTGTATATATATATATATATATATATATATATATATATATATAGTGTAGAGAAGTTTATATAGTATGATGCTGTGTATATACTATAGTATATAGTGTGGAATCCCCACTATATATACTGGCACATCTCTACACTATATACGATGTAGTATACACACAGCTCCACTCTATATTCTTTTGTACAGTATATATTTATATGTATATAACTGATTTTAGTATATACTGTGGAGCTGTGTATACTTCTCCTGTCCTGTATACTTGGGGTAATTCTTAGTATCTGCTCTTATATATGTAGATATATAAGCACTCCGATTAATTGTCAAAAAAGTGGAGGACTCCTTATTAGCCCATGTGATAATGTTTCGGATCCACAACAGAACATTTCTCTGTTATGGAACTGAAATGTCGTCACATGGGCTAACTAATAGAGTCCACTGCTGAAGATTTGGTTCTGCTCCGAGTACCACTCCTCCTGTCCTGTGTATATACACTGCACAGTACCACTTCTCCTGTCCTGTGTATATACACTGCACAGTACCACTTCTCCTGTCCTGTATATATACACTGCACAGTACCACTTCTCCTGTCCTGTATATATACACTGCACAGTACCACTTCTCCTGTCCTGTATATATACACTGCACAGTACCACTCCTCCTGTCCTGTATATATACACTGCACAGTACCACTTCTCCTGTCCTGTATATATACACTGCACAGTACCACTCCTCCTGTCCTGTATATATACACTGCACAGTACCACTTCTCCTGTCCTGTATATATACACTGCACAGTACCACTTCTCCTGTCCTGTATATATACACTGCACAGTACCACTTCTCCTGTCCTGTATATATACACTGCACAGTACCACTCCTCCTGTCCTGTATATATACACTGCACAGTACCACTCCTCCTGTCCTGTATATATACACTGCACAGTACCACTCCTCCTGTCCTGTATATATACACTGCACGGTACCACTCCTCCTGTCCTGTATATATACACTTCACAGTACCACTCCTCCTGTCCTGTATATATACACTTCACAGTACCACTTCTCCTGTCCTGTATATATACACTGCACGGTACCACTCCTCCTGTCCTGTATATATACACTTCACAGTACCACTCCTCCTGTCCTGTATATATACACTGCACAGTACCACTTCTCCTGTCCTGTATATATACACTGCACGGTACCACTCCTCCTGTCCTGTATATATACACTTCACAGTACCACTCCTCCTGTCCTGTATATATACACTGCACAGTACCACTTCTCCTGTCCTGTATATATACACTGCACAGTACCACTTCTCCTGTCCTATATATATACACTGCACAGTACCACTTCTCCTGTCCTGTATATATACACTGCACAGTACCACTTCTCCTGTCCTGTATATATACACTGCACAGTACCACTTCTCCTGTACATGTTTTGTTCAAACCAAGTCTAAGAGTGCAGGTAGCGCTCAAACATGTCTGGTGATGAGACCCCCAAGTTCCCCCCTCAAATCTTAGATTGTTGGTATGCATTTCTTCATCTTTTTGTAAAATATTTCTAACTTTTTGCCAATATACTTGGATCGGAAGCCGGATCCTTCCAACCTCTCATGAATATTAATATTGAGCAGAATTAATTTCGGCCTATTGGTTCGGCCACCACAACAATCACGGTCTCATGTGGCCCCTTGGGAAAATTAATCTATTCCCCACTCTATTATGTATAGTGCTGTACACAAGGTGTACAAGATCACCTGTGTATTACTCACATGACCTACAGTGCATTGTGAAAGTATTTGGCCCCCTTGAACTTTTCTACCTTTTGCCACATTTCTGGCTTCAAACATAAAGATATAAAATTCTATTTTTTTTGGGAAGAATCAACAAGTGGGACACAATCTTGAAGTGGAACGAAATTTATTGGATATTTTAAACTTTTTTAACAAATTAAAAACTGAAAAGTGGGGCGTGCAATATTATTTGGCCCCTTGAGTTAATACTTTGTAGAGCCACCTTTTTCTGCGATTACAGCTGCGAGTCGCTTGGGTTATGTCTCTATCAGTTTTGCACATTGAGAGGCTGAAATTCTTGCCCATTCTTCCTTGCAAAACAGCTCAAGCTCAGTGAGGTCGGATGGAGGGCGTTTGTGAACAGCAGTTTTCAGCTCTTTCCACAGATTCTCGATTGGATTCAGGTCTGGACTTTGACTTGGCCATTCTAACACCTGGATACGTTTATTTTTGAACCATTCCATTGTAGATTTTGCTTTATGTTTGGGATCATTGTCTTGTTGGAAGATAAATCTCCGTCCCAGTCTCAGGTCTTTTGCAGACTCCAACAGGTTTTCTTCCAGAATGGTCCTGTATTTGGCTCCATCCATCTTCTTATCAATTTTAACCATCTTACCTGTCCCTGCTGAAGAAAAGCAGGCCCAAACCATGATGCTACCACCAAGTTTGACAGTGGGGATGGTGTTTTGAGGGTGATGAGCTGTGTTGCTTTTACGCCAAACATATCGTTTTGCATTGCGGCCAAAACGTTTGATTTTGGTTTCATCTGATCAGAGCACCTTATTCCACATGTTTGGTGTGTCTCCCAGGTGGCTTGTGGCAAATTCAAGCAAGACTTTTTATGGATATCTTGAGTGATCATGGGCTTTTTGGCTGCATCTCTGATCAGTCTTCTCCTTGTTCGAGATGAAAGTTTAGAGGGACGGCCGGGTCTTGGTAGATTTGCAGTGGTCTGATACTCCTTCCATTTCAATATGATCGCTTGCACAGTGCTCCTTGACATGTTTAAAACTTGGGAAATCTCTTTGTATCCAAATCCGGCTTTAAACTTTGCCACAACAGTATCTCGGACCTGCCTGGTGTGTTTCTTGGTCTTCATTATGCTCTCTGCACTTGAAACAGAACCCTGAGACTATCACAGAGCAGGTGCATTTATACGGAGACTTGATTACACACAGGTGGATTCTATTTATCATTACCAGTCATTTAGGACAACATTGGATCATTCAGAGATCCTCGCTGAACTTCTGGAGTGAAAGTAAAGGGGCTGAATAATATTGCACGCCCCACTTTTCAGTTTTTAATCTGTTAAAAAAGTTAAAAATATCCCAAAAATTTCGTTCCACTTCACGATTGTGTCCCACTTGTTGATTCTTCCCAAACAAATTAGAATTTTATATCTTTATGTTTGAAGACAGAAATGTGGCAAAAGGTAGAAAAGTTCAAGGGGGCCAAATACTTTCAAACTGCACATTTTCTGTTAGTACAATAAACCTCATTTCAAGGCAGAAACATTACTGTGTCCAACAGTTCTTAAATATATCAAACTGAAATAGCTGTTGCAAAAACACCAATTTTTATAAAACATTAAGCTTAAGATTAATAGGGGTGCCCAAACTTTTTCATATAACTGTATAATGATCTATTGTATGCTATGCTCTATGTCAGGGTTCCCCAACTCCAGTCCTCAAGGCCCACCAACAGGTCATGTTTTCAGGATTTCCTTACTTTTACACAGGTGATGGAATTATTGGCTGTGCAGGTGATGGAATTATCATCTGAGCAATACTAAGGAAATCCTGAAAACATGGCTTGTTGGTGGGCCTTGAGGACTGGAGTTCGGGAGCCCTGCTCTATATGATTATGTATTATGTAGATATTTGGAATACGATAGGTGGAATTTTAGAGAGGGGGCAGGAACTAGAGTCCTGATTGGTGTTCTCTCGATTATCTATCTGATTTAAAACTGTAGTGTGCACCATTTTGTATTCTTGATAAAGACCGGTATTAGGTCGAAACGTTACATCCTGTATGGCAGAATATAAGAAGTTATTTTTCTACCACCCAAGCCTGGACACTGTCTACTATTTTCTATTGGTATATTTTTCCAAGTGAGCTCCTTGGGATTTGGAATGACGTGTCACCTTGTGGGTAAAAATCCCTGGATTCCTACTTATCCAGGATGAGTGCTGCGGGTACCTTTTTTTAAATGATGCATTCATTATTGCATCTGAACTTGTTTTTCACCTAACAACCTATAGAAGGTCTTACTAAAAATGGGAATATATATTTTATAGTATAGCCAAAGGAAGAAAAATTCCCATATTGCAAAAATCAATCTTTATTATAGTATACGTATAAACAAATGAACAACCTAATAAAAACAGCTAAAATGGAGTCAGACTGCAGAGATGACAGGTAAGTAAGAATAAATGTGTTAGTCCTATGGAATATAACAAAAATACATATATAAAAATATATCTGGCTGCTTGCAGAAAGGGTCTTTGTGAAGAAGCACGGAAGCGAAACGCGCGTCAGCGGTGTAAAGGTGGTAAATATGAACTGTTTAGTTGTCCTTCGATGTTTATTTATGTCTAATCATGCTGTTTAATAGATTCAAAAGGTTGCTGACAATCATGGGTTGGTTTTCCTTGATATATTAGTACATAGCACTTGCACCTTAATTCCTGTATTTCTGTCTTTGGCATTGCGATACCCATGTTTGCTCTTTTGAATATTATCCTTCAGCAATCTGTGAATTCTATTTGCTACTACCCCTTACCTACCGTTACTGATAGGAATGCTCTGTAACGTACATTTGTATAATTTGCAATATTAGTGTCCTGTTATTTTTATTTGTATTTCATTTAATACCTACTTTGTGAACAGGCCATTGCTGTAATAAGACCTGTATCTATATTCTGACTTTTTAAGTGATCTCTAGGTGGATCGTATATTGTGTGTTCAGGGCAATCGTATATATTCAGATCGGGGTTTTGTGAATGTTTTTTTTCTCCATACGGGTCTACAAGTAGCCAGATATATTTTTATATATGTGTTTTGTTATATTCCATAGGACTAACACATTTATTCTTACTTACCTGTCATCTCTGCAGTCTGACTCCATTTTAACTGTTTATATTATGCTGTTCATTTGTTTATATGTATAATTTAATAAAAATTGATTTTTGCAATATGAGAATTTTTCTTTCTTTGGCTATACTTCTTTCTCACCTGGTCTTTAGTGTTTTGCTCTATTTTTTTCACCGTACTCCTCTTTCCATTTGTGATGCTTTATAGTCTATTTTCTATCTGTTCACCTGTTATTTTTTCATTGTTTGTTTCTCTTTCTATTTATGTATGTATTTGCCATTGTGGGCAGATTGTATGTTTCCAAATTTCCAAATGTACTTGCGTCCCCCCTCTTTAGAGTAGAGTAATTTTATGTTCACCATATATTTTGTTGCTATTTTTGCACAACGTTCAACTTCTTACTAAAAAGTTGCAAAAGAGGTTAATGACAAAAAAAAAGACAAACCTCCTTTTTTTTTTTTTTTTTTAAACTTTGCACCCAATTTGTGGACTTCGCGCACCAATTTTGAAGAATAGCAACTATTACCACAAGATAAAAAGAAGGAAAGTGACTTAAAAAATGCTAATGATGAATTGGAGCCATTGTGTAGTATATGATTATTTTTCTTTACATGTGTCCCATTGTGCAAAATGTGATATCTATATAATCCCTGCCCAGTATTATTATTATTATTATTATTATTACCATCTGTAAATTCTCATTATCCTCCTTTCTGTGTCTCCGCCGCCCCCCCTGAGCTGTAAAGCATCATATTTTCACCAGGCTGGCTGTCTGCCCTGGATGAATAATCGTGATGGCACCCTGTGCATTCAAGCAGGCCTGTGCACTGGAATAGTCATACCTAGTTATGTCAGCACACCTGATGTTTTATTAACAACTATTGATTTTTTTACCCGGGGGACTTTCCTTTTTTCTTCTTAAGAAAAAAAAGGGCAACCTTGCAGGAGAGGCAATGTAAGGTATGAATTGGTAATGAGTTGCTTGCTCACATCTGTTCTGATTATTACAATTATTATCCTCATCATTGTAATTATTATTATTTGTCTCATTAAAGAAAAATACACCCCTTAAAGTTGTTTTTTTTACTATGTGCCTCCTTTATATAACAGATTTTTTTTATATATTTTTTTAGCCTATTGGTATATAATACTGCTGTGACTGTACAATAGTATCTTGTTAGAATATTTTTTATACTGTGATAAAATATTTTATTATATTAAATGCTTGAATTATACAGTGTTATAAACATACATACACTTCACTAAACAGTGTTTTTATAGTTGAATAGAAGATGACGTCACCTCTCCTGGCATTGCTGGCATGTTTCTTTAGAGCTTTGTGTTGTTCCTCTGTTATTCCTCTTGGAAATTTTTGAATAACTGGGGCTAAGGTTGTGTCCCTGCACAGTCTGACTCTGTTCAATCAGTGCTGAGTAAAACAATCTGTAGGCACACACTTCGTTTACAAGGGGAGTGGTACCAACCAGTTGTCAATTAATTTATACATTCGTAGGATGGCTATTACTGCAATGGAGCAATGCAGAGTTTTAGGAAAAACTGCCCCAGAAGTATTCATTTGTGGAGTTATACGTTCACTAAAACAGACAATTCAGAAAAACAGGCTGGTCGTCTTACAGGGAATCTGTCAGCAGATTTTTGCTATGCAACGTGAAGACAGCATGACACACCCTGGTCTGGGTGTTTATAAACTCTGTCTGCTTCAGGGAGTTGCCTGTGATATTCTCATTTTTCCTTGTGGATGCTTGGAGCTATAGCAGTCAGCTAGCTTCCTCTCTGGTGCCCTTGGAGGACGTTTGGTGTTATCCCTCTGGTGTCTGCTCAAGCTAAGTTTTCCCCCCTTTGTTTGTCTCCCTTGTTGTCTTTAGTTTATAGTGGGGACTGACCAGTGCTCACCCACCCTCCCAATCTAGGGCTTAGCTCTAAGGATATGCAGGACTTAGGTTTCCTGCTCGGCGATTGGTGTGGAACCAATATAGGGATAGTAGTGTAGGCATGGCGTTTTTAGATCTGCCTAGGGGTCTCCACTCCCCCTTTCCTTAGTTTCTGGGCTTCCTTCCCCTTATCCATTTGTGTTGCACTTAGTCTTTCCCACACGGTGCGTGACAGTTAAGGGTTAAAACACAGATTTCAGCAATGTCTCTCTTCTCAAGCTCTGTGCTGTTATTTATTTGCACTGATTGTGTAGCTTATTATTGCTGGACTAGACCAGTGCTTGCCTCCTCTTCCGACTCCGCCCCCTTCTTTGATAAGCACCTCCCTGTCTTGACATTATATATACAGAGCCTGGCATGGGCGGGGTTAGCTTCCTCAGCTCTGCTGCATTGCTAAATCTAAAAGCTCTGATTGTGTCAGAACGGCTGCACGCCGGCAATCGAAGTGATACCTCTTTAGATTCAGCTTCTCTTTGTCTACATCAGGCTGCTCTCAGATGAGGTAACAAGAACCTGCTGACAGAGTGTCTTTAAAGAATCATGAATTAAACCAGTAACTCGAGAACAATTTGTAGGTAATGCCTGCATGAAACAGAGTAAGTACTAAAGACCCGCTGTTTTTAGCAAAATCCAAGGGCCACATCCAGTGCAGCTCTCCACACATTAGCCCCTAGGGTTCTCACAATGTAAATTAATTTTAGGTGGTGCCTTATATAGGAGTTGAGAGGAAGGGCAGTGAAGGTCTTCTAAAACGGACTACATTATAAGAGTGGAGCCTGCAGAGCTATGAAAACTTTCCAACTCCTTTTTAACTTGTTCTTCTTGCTCATTGTTTTGGTACATCTATTGCTTGAGTAATTTTTTTTATTGTTGTGTTCTTGTTTTTAGCAATGAAATTACTGTTATGATGATTGATATCCTATTAAAAGAAATTGTTTTTCCCCTATACTTAACTGTATTTTTTGCTTTTACGTTTCATTGTCCAATTACCCCATATCTCATGTACTGAATATTATATATGCTGTTAAATGGAAACTTTAATTTTATAACTACACTGTGTTCCAAATTATTATGCAAATAATATTTTCTCAGATTTTCCCAAATTACCTATATGAATTGCAGTCATTGTAATTTTCCAGTCAAATAACTATTAGAGTACAATTGAAAGGTCTTTGTACAAACTGCCTATGATAACAGTATATTTTAAAAAAAATAAAAAACTCAAACTGCACTCAAAATGCATGTTCCAAATTATTATGCACAGCAGAGTTTTCAACCTTTTCATTCTAATAAAGAACAAAAAAATGGTCATTTTTGAAATTCTAAGCATTAGCAGGTTATTACATACTGAAATCAAACAGTTTTCAACTCAAAACTTTATTCTAGGTGATGTTACATTTGCACATAGGACCCCTTGTTCGAAAGGAGCTTCTGAACTCTCTCGTCCATTGAATTTCTCAGGTTTTGGATGGTTTCTGCTTTAATTGTTTTGCATGAGGACAGAATACCCTCCCAGAGCTGTTGCTTAGATGTGAACTGCCTCCCGCCATCATACACACTCCTTTTGATGATGCTCCAGAGATTCTCAATGGGGTTGAGGTCAGGGGAGCATGGGGGACACACCATAAGTTTGTCCCCTTTTATGCCCACAGCAGCCAGAGGTGCAGATGTGTTATGTGCAGCATGAGACAGGGCATTATCATGCATCCAGTGTAAGCTGGATATAAGTTTGTCATAAGACTCTCATGGTTATGCAAAACAAGTCACTTTGTTATGTTATCAAAATTCAACAAAACTACAATTCTTAGAAAACTTTCACACAGACCACTAATCCGCCGAACGAAGGTACGTGAAAAGTATGTAAAAACATGGCAATCAACTAATGAACATCCTTGTGTGTGTGTTGGCTGATCACATCATTTTCTCTGGCATCACATCTCCCCATATACACAATCCTGATGTCAATATGGTAACTCTATGGGGGTGGAACGTTCTTATTACCGGTTGTTCATCCCTATATAGTTTGCATCAGCCAATGTTAACGACCTTTAAACAAGTACCAATCGATTGGTTTCATCATTGTATCAGCACTCCTTCAGGCCCTTATGAATGCTTTTGTTACTCACCTTGAATTATTATTATCTCGAGTTTGCCTAGCCTCTCTAAATAATTATTATAAATTTTCTATTTTATTATGTCACACATTATGACTTGTCACCCTACAGATGTTTGCGTCTGTTCCAAGCTACTTGTTTGATTTTTGCCGACAGAAGCTTCTCAGCAGATGAATAGTTGATTGCCATTTGTCTGTCTGCATGATACATTGCACCTCTGATTTGTTCCCAGGACTCTACTTTCACACTGCATTTTTAGTGAGCTGGCAGAAGAGCGATGTAACCAATGTGACATGCCACTATTCGTCTACTAGGGAGGGTCTAGTGATCTTACCAAGCTTACCAAGTATCTTGTTTTAATGATTTTTTTGTCTTTTTAATAGAGTTCCTATAACCTATGACGTTGGTTCTGTCTTTCAGTTCTTGGCCTTGGGGACTCACAGTGGGAAAGTCTATTTACTTGACATCCAAGGGAACATGACACAGAGGTTTGATATTGTAAGTATGGCTTCTACATGAAGCTACATGTTGGGTTCAGTAAATTCAATGTATTTTTCTACTCATGTATACAAACCAGTATAATTCATAAATGCTTTAGATCGAAGATCGGTTCAGTTGGTGACTGCAATTGTTAAAAAAGGTTTGTCTTTTCTTTGCCCACTATGGTATGAACACTGGTCTAGTACATGATTTTGATCACTACCTTAGTAACTTGGCATAAAGTGAAGATAAAGTGAAGTACAGTACTTGCTAAATGCACTATGACCTGCAAATATGATTGCCCAGATTGTGGGTGGCAGATCTTTCTGCGGACACTAAAGTTGACTCAGTGTTGTTTTGCAAATAGGAATGAAGTATTTAAAATTTGTGTTAATAGAGATTCTTTTATACATTGTAGTTTGGGAATTTACATTTAAAGCTAAATCTGTCTCTGTTTTGTTAAAGCACCATTCCAGTGGGGTTTTTTTTCAGTGCTGGAGTGGCGCCTTAGATGTAAGCCCCCTGCCCTCGGTCACTTACTCACCCTCCGGTGTTTTCACCATTTTTCGGGGCTGCTTTGGTCCTGCGGCGCCATTTTGTCAAAGCAGCTTCTGACTGTCTGGAAGTCAGAAGCTACATGACAAGCTCTCCATGCAAGTCTTTGAGAGCCGGAATGAGGCTCCTATAGACTTGTATTGAAAAGTGACCTCCACGCAGCTCCATCAAACACTGTGGCTGCCGGCAGGTGACCTTTGGCTGGAGACTGATGGGAGCGACCCTGGAAAATGATGAAGGTGGCGGTAAATATGAGACTTACATTTAAAGCACCACTCCAGCGGTGCAATAAAAAAAACACTGGAGTGGTGATTTAAATATATAAGAAGCTGTGATATGACATTTCCCCTATTGTCAGAATTACTTTAAAAGTGGTTTTCTCATGTCATTAAACTGCTTTAGTTAGTTAGAAAGCATGAAAATAAGCATGTTTACAATTAACTTGCTTTTTCTATCTGTTGTGGTTTTCCTGCTATGAAAGCTTTTGTCTTACATAGCCTACAGCTGCCTCACATGGAGCTTCGCTACTAAAGCCTGGCCAGACACTGGCCTAGTGTGTGCAGTAGTTGCATTCCATGAGAGGAGTGAAATCCTAATATCTAAGTCTGCTCTCGCCAGTCCTCTGAGCTACTGACAGGCTTCTGAATGTGTTATAGCAGAACTTGTGCTGAGCTCTATAGTTCTTTTAATACTACAGTTCTGCTAGTCAACAGAACTCTCACTGAGGGAGGAGAGCCCGCCCTGCAAAATATCAAGAAGCAATGAGATTGCAACGTTGTGAATTGCTCAAGAGACAATTTGAGAAGAACCTTTTAACAGCCTGCCTACCACTGTACTGCAATGTACATATGTCTGAGATAGATATCTATATATATATAAAATGCATAATGTGTGTGCTCTCAGCACTTTTTATGACCAGATCTGATGAGTCTGCTGATTCATGTGGCTGGACTTTATAGTTAAAGAGGTTGTCCACAACTATTAACATTGCCAACGTGGATTTAAATTGTGGCAACAAGTCTTTTTGTAAATATCTTGCGTATTCTTTATTACCTGTGAGCGGCGCTATCACTGGCCGCTCACCAGGCGCCACGTGACACCAGCTGCAGCCGGCTCCGATATCCGCTGATGTCACGTCAAGTTCCAGCTGCAGCCGGGCGTGACCCAGTGATGCGCTCCCCCCTGATTGATGGGCTGTGGGTGGGGTTTCACCGCACGTCACAGCCCAGCATCCACCGGGCTCTTTCCCTCTCCTCTGCTTTCGTTGGGAAAACGTGCGCTAGATGCTGGGCTGTGACTTACGGTGAAACCCCACCCACAGCCCATCAATCAGGGGGGGAGTGCGTCACTGGGTCACACCCTGGTGTAACGTGATGCCTGTGAGCGGCTAGCGATAGCGCCGCTCACAGGTAATAAAGAACTTGCAAGGTATTTACAAAAAGACTTGTTGCCACAATTTAAATCCATGGGGGCAATGTTAATTGTTGTGGACAACCTCCTTAAAGCATACACTCCTTGGCTGTTTCTTTCTTGTCCTATTGATGATTAAGTGATGTGTAGTCAGCCAGCTTTAACTGAAAAAAAATATCTAAAGATAAAATATCCCACAAATGTTGCTTATTGGGGACACACAAGTTGTAATGATTGTAAAAGTAAAACCATGGGATAAGGCAAGAAAACAAAGTATGCTTGGGCCAGCCCAAACCAGTGTTAGTTCTGGCTCTGATGACCTGCTATACATTCACAATATAAAAACTGGACTTAAAGGGAAGCTATCGTCAGAAAAATGACATTGTTTAAAGTCATTTTTTTGTGTTGCATGTATTTAAAAAAAAAAATAAAAAATTTGCAATTTTTTTTCCATATTACAATTTTTATATAAAAAAAAAAACACCTAAATTATCTTGCAATTTTCACACTGGCCACTGGGGCTTTTTTAGGCTCATACTTCCTGCCCTATTATGAAAAGTTTACAGAAAGTCCATATTATCACAGACAGTATTACAGTGATAACTTTGCTGATCACACAGGATCCACCAATCACAATAGATGATGCCTTTGCACAGGCTCATTAGACACTTAAATACAAAAGATGGGGGGTGACCATTGTGGCTATATACATGTGGTGTTTACTGAAACAATGGTAAGTTGGAGTTTAAAAAGGCCCCAGTGGTCAGCGTCAAAATTGGCAGAGTTCTGTTTTTATTATTAATACAAATTGTGTTATTTTAAAAAAATATATGGCAAAAGTATTTTAAAGATTCAACTTCACATTACCAGAGATTTGTGTAAAAAAAAAAAAAAAAAAAAAAAAAAAAAAAAGGATTTTTTATAATTTTTTTTTATTGGTATCCTCTGATAGACTGTTTTGTCATTGGTGGGGTTAATTATAAATATGAAGATCAATAGAAAGTGTCTTAAATTATTATCACAATGAGAACGAATTAAGTCCATCATGTGCACAGTTCGATATTTTTTCAAGTTGTGTGAAATTTTATTTTATTTTTTAAGCAGTGATAGAATATTTGTGTTTCTCAAAGCTGCTCCATTCTGACTGCCCTTAAAATGTCATTTATACTAGGAAAACTGTCCATAAAATGTTACTGATTCCAGAAAATCACTGGAAATGTTTAGTGTTGACGAAGCATCTCATTATTATTATAGAATGAGAAATATTCAACAAAACATATGTCTGCCATTTTTTGCAACGATTACCTAAACAGTTGGAAAAAATAAAATTAGACATTGCTTTTGAATTGTAGTTCAACCAAAAGAAGAAAAAAAAATAAAAAGCTAATGAAAATGGCCAAGACAAAAATGATGATAGCCTTAATAAAGAATGAAAATAATTTCACCATAGGAGCAAGTTAAACTAAAGCATGTCCTGTAACTAGTTTCACAGATGGCTACAAACTTGTAATCAGTCAACCTGCCTATTTGAAGGGTGAAAAGTAGTCACTGTGCTGTTTGGTATCATGGTATATATCACACTCAGCATGGACCAAAGAAAACTAAGGAGAAAGTTTTTTCTCAGAAGATTGATTAGTAACAAAATTATAGACACACAGGTAAAAGCTATAAGACCATCGTCAAGCAGCTTGATATTCCTATTACTACAGTTGCGCACATTATTGCACACACGTTTAAGGTCTATGGGTCTATGTAGCCAACCTTCCTGGACGTGGCTGCAAGAGGAAAATTGCTGACAAATTGAAGAGACACATTACGAATTATAACCAAAGAGTCCAGAACAACTTCCAAAGAGATTAGAGGTGAGCTCCAAGGTCAAGGTACGTCAGCGTCAGATCGCACCATCTGTCGCTCTCTTGGCCAAACTGACTTAATGGAAGTTGACCGAGGAATAAACCACTGTTGAAAGCAAATCCTAAAAAAGCAAGACTGTAACGTACTAGAAGTCTCCTCACCCTCCTCAGGCCTGGCATGTCACTCACGACCAAGAGAAATGTTTCCCCAAGGATCCCCTGGTCAGATGCCTCTCTCAAATCAGATCTCATACTTTGCACTGATGAGTGGCAACACCTCGAAACACCATATCTGCAAATTGAGATTCTGGTTTGGCTTTTATCTTAAGTCATATGGCATGGCTCGTTAAAGGGTCAGTATTGACGTTTGGGATCACTGCTTCCAATAGGTGGCGCTAGAGCTCTAGTCCTCTTCCTTTCTGAAGAGATAATTTGCATGTTCCCTGAAAATCAAGCTGTCCTCACCCTGTAGCTCTAGTATAACCTATGGGGTGTGGCAGGGTAACAGAAGTGTATATGACACCCCTTGTCCAGCTACCTCATTCTCCCTACAACAGACAGAATTTTTTGGTCTGTATCCCTACAGGTCAGGGTGAAGATAAAACAAAATGCAGTACATAAATCAACATTTCTAAGGAAGCTTTCTATCCTTGCTCATTCCCCTTCTTTTTTTATTTTATCTTGTACTTGTGACTGCATATATCCTATGACACTAGGGTCATGTCTCCCGTCAGCTGTCTTTTATTTTTGGGGATTTAAATGATCTATTTATAGTTTATGATTGTAACAAAATTAAAGATTACCGTAATCTATACTTGTGAGTGATTCTGTAAGTGCATTATGTCTCAGATCTTGCCTTCTCCGCTCCAGTGACAGCTGCCCTGTCTGTGTCAGCATATAGTGAAGCATTTATTGTTGGGTATCTGCTGCCTTTAACATGGGATGCACATTAGCGCGCTGACACAGCTGGCCTGGGTTGCTGAAGGTCAAAGGTTTTGGACTTGTTAAGTTGGTTAAATCTAATTAAGCACCTTGTTTCAAAGACTCCTGGAAAAAACCTCTGAAGACATTTTTACCACGTTCTCTGGACGGTGGTGACCTTCTCTGGTGAGCTTCAATCAAGTTACATTAACTTGCTTCATTTGTTTGCCTTTGTGAATGGGGCGATCAGGCCTACATTAGAATGGACATCGCTACTTTTTATATGATTCATATTGGATTCAGGTGAATATTATACTAGGCATTATGACTGTCTGTTATTGATGGGGAGAGGTCTCAAGCGGCAGGTTGTCCCTTTCTATAACAAAGATGTAAGCTGTTTTTAATAGCATTGCTCTATTAGGATATCCTATGGATGCTGTACACAGCAGTTCCAGAAGTTTATTTTAGATAAGGCACCTGGACATCTATAAACCACTATGCGGGTGTATTGTGGGCATGGCTTGTGATGTGCAGGGGTCCCTCCGCAGGGCAGCGAAGGAGAAGCTGAGCAGCTCCATCAGTGGAGTCATTCTGCCTGTTACCTTAATGGTAATCCTGCCGTCTGACAGTGAGAGAACTTCAGGCTCTGCCCGTTTACAGCTTAATCCCTTCACCTTCTGGCCATTTTATGTTTGTTTTTGTTTTTTTTCCTCCTCTTCTTCCAAGAGCCATTTTTTTTCTTTAGTTTTTCCATCAATATAGCCGTATGAGCGCTTGTTTTTTTTGGAGGACGAGTTGTACTTTTGAATGACACTATTCTTTTTACCATATAGTGTTCTGTTATCCTGGAAAAAAAATTCCAAATGCGGAGCAATTCCACAATTATTGTTTGGGATTTTTATTTACCATGTTCACTATATGGTAAAACTTACCTGGCAATGTGATTCTCCAGTACGAGTACGCAGATACCAAACATGTAGGTTGTTTTTTTTCATTTAAGTGCTGAAAAAAATTCGGAAATTTGTATTAAAAAGAAAAAATTCTTGCTTTTGTTACCATTTTCTAAGACCCGTAGCATTTTCATTTTTCAGGATCCGAGGCTGGGTGATGGCTTATTTTTTGCGTCCTGAGCGGATGTTTTACTGACATTTTGGGGTACATACAATGTTTTGATTGCCTCTTATTGCATTGTTGTGGCGGCCAAAAAACCCCGTAATTTTGGTGTTTTGATTTTTTTTTTCTCTCTTTATGCTTTTTACCGATTGGATTAACTTATTTTATATTTTGATAGATCAGACTTTTATTCATGAAGCGATACCAAATATGTGTATTTTTAATTTTTTCAATTTTTATTTTCAATGGGGAAAAAGGGGGTGATTTGAATTTTTGTTTTTTCTTAATATCTTTAACCCCTTCGCAACCCTGGGTTTTGTCGTTTTTTGCATTTTCTTTTTTTGCTCCCCTTGTTCCCAGAGCCATAGCGTTTTTATTTTTTGGTCAATATGGCCATGTGAGGGCTTATTTTTTGCGGGATGAGTTGTACTTTTGAACGACATTACTAGTTTTATCATATTGTGTACTGGAAAACGGGAAAAAAATTCCAAGTGCGGTGAAATTACAAAAAAAGTGCAATACCACAGATGTTTTTGGTTTTTTTAAAAAAAATTTTTTACCACGTTCACTGAATGTTAAAACTTACCTGCCATTATTATTCTCCAGGACATTACGAGTTCGTAGACACCAAACATGTAAAGGTTCTTTTTTATTTAAGTGGTGAAAAAAAAATTTCTAAAATATTTGGTAAAAAAAAACAAAAACGCCATTTTCCAAGACCCGTAGCGTCTCCGTTTTTCTGGATCTGGGGCCGGATGAGGGCATATTTTGTGCACCGAGCTGAAGTTTTTATTGATACCATTTTGGGGTAGATCCGATGTTTTGATCGCTCGTTATTGCATTTTATTGTAATGTTGCGGCGACCAAAAAACGTAATTCTGGCGTTTCTAATTTTTTTCTCGTTACGCCATTTACCGATCGGATTAATTCTTCTTTTATATTGGTAGATCGGGCGATTCTGAACACGGCGATACCAAATATGTGTATGTGTTTTTTTTTTTTATTTTATTTTGAATGGGGCGAAAGGGGGGTTATTTCAACTTTTATATTTTTTAAATATTTTTAAAAACATTTTTTTCACTTTTTGCTTGCTTCTATAGTCTCCATAGGAGACTAGAAGCAGCACTTGTCTGATCACCTCTATGTAGCAGAAATGCTCCTGTGCTATGAGCGCCGACCACTAGATGGCGCTTATAGCGATCAGCACATGACAACCACTGGGGTCTGCTGCAGACCCAGGGTTGTCATGCCCACCCATCATTGAGCCGCGGTCACCAATGGGCAGGGTAAGTGACGCGCTTCCGGCGCGGCGATGTTAAATGCCGCTGTCAGAGATTGACAGCGGCATTTAACATGTTAACAGCCGCGGGTGGATCGCGATTCCACCCGCGGCTGTTGCGGCCACATGTCAGCTGTAATAATCGGCTGACATTTGCCCGGTTCAGTGTGGGCTCAGCGCCGGAGCCCGCGCTGAACAGGGGATGACAGCCTGGTGCGTACTAATACGCCACAGGCTGTAAAGTGGTTAAAAACTTTTTTTTTACTTTTTACTGTATTTAATAGTCCCCTTAGGGGAATTGAAGCTGCGATCGTCTGATACATAGCCGTGCTTCAGCCATCAATCACAAGAGGATCGTAATGACAGACACGGGGTCATTAGCATACCCCCAACTGTCATGACAACCAATCTGCACCCCACGATCACGTCATGGATGCACCGATGTAAACGTGGAATGACGTTGTCAGTGCGTGTTAAATGCCGCTGTCAGAGATTGACAGTGAGATTTAACAGGTTAACAGCCACAGGCTTAGCTCCGATCCACCCGCGGCTGTTAAAGGCACATGATGGCTGATAAAATCAGCTGTCATGTTTGGGAAGAGATGCAGGCTCAGCTTGTGAGCTCGCATCAAAGGCATGGACATGACATATGGCGTAAATATATGTCATATGTCATGAAGGGATTAAGCTGAAAACTTACCTAACTTAAGACAGAAAGTGCCCATGTTACTGATTGAAAAGCATGAACCTCTGTTTCTTTAAAAGTAACCTCACAATAGATTCATGCTGCCCCTGAATCAGACAACTATGGCGTTACAGAGAAAACATACTTTGAAAAGCCAAACCGGGACTATACTTTTCTGCTAACTAATGCCAGGTCTCCAGCAGTTTCTCTCCACCCACTCCCTTATACTGATTTGTCTCTCCCTGTACACACAAATAGGGAGCAACCTGTCAGTGTAGCTGAAGGGGCGTAGAAAAGCCATGGAAGACCTGCATTGGACTAGTCATCAAAAATGCATAGTCTTCTCAGCTGGCTTTTCAGCATTTCAGAGTGAAATACAAATGACTGCAATAACGTGCCCAGTATCTGATTAATGCCGCTGACTGTCTCTTTCTCCATTACCCTGCAGGTTGTTAGCCCGTGAGGGCAGGTTCTTTCCTCCTCTATACCAGTCTGTCAGTTTGTGTATTTTATATGTTTTAAACAGTAAATTTAAAGTCTCCTCACCCCTATTAAAATTCCAGGTTTTCATCAGTTAGAAAAAAACATATCAAGAATAATTTCACAACTTTTTATGCTACAATGCAAATGAAAAGTAAACGGATATATTTTTGTGTGGCAAAATAAATCACTAAAAATATGCACACCCTTAAGCTAATATTTTGTTGAAGTACCCTTTGAATTTATGACATTACTCAGTCTTTTTAGGTGGGAGTCTATCAGCATGGCACATCTAGAATTTTCAATCTTTACCCACTCTTCCTTGCACTAATGCTTCAAATCTGTTATATTGCGAGGACATTCCCTGTGTACAGCATTCTTATGGTGAACTTCTAGATTTTTTATTGGATTCATACCTGGGCTTTGGCAGGGCCATTCCAAAACTTTGATCTTCTTTTGTTGATTTGGAGATATGCTTAGGGTTTTTTTCATGCTGAAAGGTGAAATTCTTCTTCGTCAGATTTTTAGCAAAGACCTAAAGGTTGTGTTGCAAAATTGACGAATATTTGGAACTGTTCAAAATTCCCTCCACCTTGTCTAAAGTTCCAGTTCCAACTGCCAAAAAAACATCCCCAAAGCACAATGCTGCCTCCAACCTGCTTCACTGTGGGTATGCCGTTCTTTTGGTGATGTGCAGTGTCTGCTTGGCACCTATCATACCTTTTGGAATCATGGTCAGAAAGTTCAACCGCAGTCTCATCAGATCATAACACGTTTTCTGCTTTTGGCAGAGTTTATATGAGTTTGGGAAAAACATAGCTGTGCTTGGATATCTTTCTTTGTAAGAAAAGGCTCCCATCTTGCCACCCTACCACACAGACCAGACATGTCAAGAATATGGGAGATTGTTGTTGCATGCAGTACACAACCAGTACTTGCCACAAATTCTTAAAGCTCCTCTTGGCAGCCTACCGGACAAATTCTCCTCGTCTTTTCATAAATTTTTAGTTGTCCACTACTTTTTCATTAACGACCTATCCATGGGATAGGTCATCAATGTCTGATTGGTCGGAGTCCAACACCCAGCACCCCTGCCGATCATCTGTTCTTGGTGTCGGCAGCCGGGACTGTTCGATTGCAGAGCTGCTCCATCTTTTGATAGTGGCCGCGGCTGGGTACTGCACATCTGCCTCCTATTCAAATCAATAGGGCAGCACGGTGGCTCAGTGGGGTCCTGGGTTCAAATCCCACCAAGGACAACATCTGCGCGGAGTTTGTATTTTCTCCCCGTGTTTGCATGGGTTTCCTCTGGGTTCTCCTGTTTCCTGCCACACTCCAAAGACACACTAATAGGGAATGTAGATTGTGAGCCCCTATGGGGACAGTGCCGATAATGTCTGTAAATTGTCTGAATTGTAAAGCGCTGTGGAATATGTTGGCGCTATATAAATAAAAAATAAAAAGCCGCTGAGGATAGATCATCGTTGAAAGAGTAGTGGACAATTTCTTTAATGTCATTGTTGTGCCAAATGTAAGCCACTTGATGACTATCTTCACAATGTTTCATTTTATAACTAATGCCTTGGGAAAAAAAATGTTAATACCCTTCTCCTGACTGATGGCTTGCAAAAATGAGATCCCTTAGCTGTGTTGTAAGCTGTTTACAGACCATGACTTTTGTTGTAAAATGCAACTAAGAAAATGCATATCTATACTTTGTGTCTTGTTCATATTTTTAGAGTTTAGTTCGAGTCCCATTGGGGACAGTGATGGTAATGAATGTTAAGCGTTGCGGAATATGATGGCGCTATATAAGCAATGCAAAATAATAATAGGTGAGTTTTATCCTTGTGTACAGCACTCATGGAGCGGAGTACATATTTTCTCTGGATGAGATGTTGATCATATACAGTACAGACCAAAAGTTTGGACACACCTCATTTAAAGATTTTTTTTTCTGTATTTTCATGACTATGAAAATTGTACATTCACACTGAAGGCATCAAAACTGAGCTTCAAGAGGTAGTCACCGGAAATGGTCTTCCAACAATCTTGAAGGAGTTCCCAGAGATGCTTGGCCCTTTTGCTTTCACTCTGCGGTCCAGCTCACCCCAAACCATCTCGATTGGGTTCAGGTCTGGTGACTGTGGAGGCCAGGTCATCTGGCGTAGCACCCCATTACTCTCTTACTTGGTCAAATAGCCCTTACACAGCCTGGAGGTGTGTTTGCGCTCATTGACCTGTTGAAAATTAAATGATGGTCCAACTAAACGCAAACCGGATGGAATAGCATGCCGCTGCAAGATGCTGTGGTAGCCATGCTGGTTCAGTATGCCTTCAATTTTGAATAAATCCCCAACAGTGTCACCAGCAAAGCAACCCCACACCATCACACCTCCTCCTCCATGCTTCACGGTGGGAACCAGGCATGTAGAGTCCATCCGTTCACCTTTTCTGCGTCGCACAAAGACACGGTGGTTGGAACCAAAGATCTCAAATTTGGACTCATCAGACCAAAGCACAGATTTCCACTGGTCTAATGTCCATTCCTTGTGTTCTTTAGCCCAAACAAGTCTCTTCTGCTTGTTGCTTGTCTTTAGCAGTGGTTTCCTAGCAGCTATTTTACCATGAAGGCCTGCTGCACAAAGTCTCCTCTTAACAGTTGTTGTAAAGATGTGTCTGCTGCTAGAACTCTGTGTGGCATTGACCTGGTCTCTAATCTGAGCTGCTGTTAACCTGCGATTTCTGAGGCTGGTGACTCGGATAAACTTATCCTCAGAAGCAGAGGTGACTCTTGGTCTTCCTTTCCTGGGGCGGTCCTCATGTGAGCCAGTTTCTTTGTAGCTATTGATGGTTTTTGCAACTGCACTTGGGGACACATTCAAAGTTTGCCCAATTTTTCGGACTGACTGACCTTCATTTCTTAAAGTAATGATGGCCACTCGTTTTTCTTTACTTAGCTGCTTTTTTCTTGCCATAATACAAATTCTAACAGTCTATTCAGTAGGACTGTCAGCTGTGTATCCACCAGACTTCTGCACAACACAACTGATGGTCCCAACCCCATTTATAAGGCAAGAAATCCCACTTATTAAACTTGACAGGGTACACCTGTGAAGTGAAAACCATTTCCGGTGACTACCTCTTGAAGCTCATCAAGAGAATGCCAAGAGTGTGCAAAGCAGTCATCAAAGCAAAAGGTGGCTACTTTGAAGAACCTAGAATATAAGACATATTTTCAGTTGTGTCACACTTTTTTGTTCAGTATATAATTCCACATGCGTTAATTCATAGTTTTGATGCCTTCAGTGTGAATGTACAATTTTCATAGTCATGAAAATACAGAATAATCTTTAAATGAGAAGGTGTGTCCAAACCTTTGGTCTGTACTGTATAAATATAGTCTTAGTCATATCTATAATATAACCGGAGATGCGTTCCTGTCTGAAGCCTTTATAGCCTGTCTGGCTCCAGACAGAAGAACGCATCGAGCCGTTACAGGTAAGAGGAGTGTGTATGGCGCTGGAGATCGCGGTATGCGTAGACACTGAACACATACTGCGATCTCTAGCGCCATACTTACCTGACCGGGAGGAGTGTTGCAGCGGCGCGTCTGTTCGGTCCGGAGGCCAGGGGAGGAGTGCGGTGTCGGAATCGGTGCATGCACATAATGCTATCCGGCGCCATTTTACTGAAGACACATTTGCAGTGTGTCTTTAGCAAAATGGCGCCGGACAGCGCGGTATGGGCACGTACTCCAGCACCACACTCCTCCCCCAGCCTCCGGCAGAACGGGACACAGCGCTGGAGCACAGAGAAAAGATAGGTGAGTATAAGTTTTTTTTTTTTTTTTTTTGTATGTGCAGCTTAATAGGGATGAGGGATGGGGTGCCATGCATACCAGGATGAGGGAGGGGGTGCCATGCATACCAGGGTAGGGATGAAAGGGTACCATGCATACCAGGATTGGGGATGAGGGGGTACCATGCATACCAGAATATGGATTAGGGGCCATGCATTCCAGGATACGGATGGGGGGGTACCATGCATACCAGGATAGGGATGTGGGGTGCCATCCATGCCAGGATTGGGATGAGGGGGTGCCATGCATACCAGGATAAGGGATGGGGTACCATGCATACCAGGATAGTGATGAAGGGTACCATGCTTACCAGGATGAGGGGTACCATGCATACCAGGATGAGGGAGGGGTGCCTTGCATACCAGGATGAGGGTGAGGGGACCATGCATACCAGGATTGGGAATGAGGGAGCCATTCATACCAGGATGAGGGATGGGGTGCCATGCATACCAGGATTGGGATAAGGGGTGCCATACATACCAGGATAGGGATGAGGGGTGCCATACATACCAGGATTGGGGGATGAGGGGTGTCATGCATACCAGGATTGGGGATAATGGGTGACATGCATACCAGGATTGGGGATAAGGGGTGACATGCATACCAGGATTGGGGATGAGGGGTGACATGCATACCAGGATTGGGGATGAAGGGTGCCATGCATACCAGGATGGGGATGAGGGGTGCCATACGTACCAGGATAGGGATGAGGTGTGCCATACTTACCAGGATAGGGATGAGGGGTACCATGCCTACCAGGATAGGATGGGGGAACAGTATTGGGTAGCACAAATACCAGGATGGGGCTCAGGATGGGGGCAGCACATAACAGAATGGGAGACAATATACCAATAAAAATGCTCACCAACCGGGCGTAGAACGGGTTCAATAGCTAGTATTAATATAGTCATATATAAATAATCTTTTATTGGACGCTTCAACTAAACATATGAATGTGCAAATTAGCTAATGAACTTGTAAATGAAGGAGGGCGAAGAATGAGACTTGTTTTACAAGACTTAATGTTCCCTACACACAGTGTCAGACATAGTGTACCCATATACAGTGTCAGACATAGTGTACCCATATAGACACATGACACTTCCATTGCCAGTCATAATGACACCAAGTGCCAGCCAAAGCCCCAGAGAAACAACACATACTGATGTCTCCATGTTACCTTTCTTCTGTCATCCTAGTTTTACATTTTATTTATTATACCTCTATGGCGCCATCATATTCCACAGCGCTTTACAGACACTATCTGTCACGTGTCCGCAACCTGACCAGCCTGGATAGAGTTGAGCTGTGTGGTTGTGGTGCCAGTCATACAGTAGCTTTGTAATCGGCATTCTGACGTTTCCTAGTGTCAGAGCTCACCTATCATAATATATTTTAAGATACACTTCAGTAGGAAAATGCCATTGGCATATATTATATATTTATACACTAGCAGGTAACGCTTGCTTCACCCCTAATACATATTACATTGTGCAGGCTTTGGAGCATTAGTAATTTGAACATTTTGCTTCTTTGCCTTGGAATGCACAAAGCTGAAGTGACAATAAATTCCTATTAGAAGTTCTGTTCCTTAACACTGTCAGACTGTTTATTAATGTGCTGTAGTTTCGCAGTGACAGTGTTCCATACTTCTACACCGAGCAGGTATTTTCTTAATAAATATTTTAATATTGTACTATTTGTTCAACTTCTGCATGTAAGGATTGGCTTCAGGTATTGTGTTATCAGAAATGGCAAATTGAGGTAACAAGGAAAGCTTTAATATCACAAAAGACATAAATACAAATGAAAGATGAGCTGAACATTGTGGTCAGAAATCAGCTGAGATGAGCTCAGAAGGAAGAAAAGAATTATAACTCTCCCACCAGAACAAGCTCACTGATGGAGTCTCCGTTTGATCATCTTGCTGCCACAAATCGATAGCTCAACACACAGACTATGGAAGGCAAACTGCAACTTGAAAGCAACTTTGTTATTTTTTAATATATATGTCCCTGAAGGGATCCATGTCCCTGTGATGGACTTGGGAGACTGTAGCTGTGATTACTGAGTGGGGGTTGACTGGAGGAATGATGAGATGACTGTTGTAATGAGGTAGGGGTATAAAGATTGTGGCAGTGACTACTAAGGTAAGTAAATTGGATGAAATTGATCATCTGATAAGTCGTCACATAATCTAGAAGTTTAAATCCAAGCAAAGACAACAAATTAGAAAATGTCATGTACAAATATGTCAGCCATATTAACTGGCCACCTACCTAAAGGTGCACATGCTGTGGAAATTTCCGCTGCGGATTATCATTGTGGAAAAATCTGCAGCACTACCAATTATTTTGCGTAATTGCGGCGTTTTCGCCGCCATTGACTTGCATTGAATCGCTTAATATCCGCATCACTACATGTGCACAAGCGGATATTAAGCGATTCAATGTGCGGATAGTACCCGGGTCTGGAGAAGAGGAGACTCTCCTCCAGACCCGGGTACCATGGTACCTGTAAAAAAAAAGAATTAAAATAAAAAAAATACATTATACTCACCTTCTTATGGCCCCCGGTCTTTTCTCCGCTGCGTCCGGTCTCTTCTACGGCTCGCGATGGTCTAAAAGGACCTGCCATGACGTCATTTAGTCATGTGATGGGTCACGCGACCGCTGACGTTGTCGGTTGCATGACTTGTCACATGACTAAATGACGTCATGGCGGGTCCTATTAGACCACCTCGAGCCGTAGAAGAGACCGGATGCATCGGAGAAAAGACCTGGGGCCATCAGAAGGTAAGTATAATGTTTTTTTTTTATTTTTTACCATTTTTAATCTTTTTCTCAACTATTACTTGGTCACACTATATATGCCGTTTGCATGGATTTATACAGTGTGACCAAGTTGTCAAGCACTTTCCAAGTGATGCTAAAATGGCTTGGAAAGCGCTTGTCAACCCGCATGCAGAAATGCAAGTGAAGAACGCTTCACATCCGCATGTCCCTGGCAGGAAAACGCATGTACAATCCATATGTACAATCCGCATGCGTTTTTTCTGCCAGGAAGATGCTGAAACACTCAGGAAAAAATCCGGAGCATTTCTGCATCTTGGGTACATAGCCTTAAAAGGGAGATTTCTATAAGGGAAAATCTGGCTACTATCAAGGCCCAGTACATCTGCCTTAAAGGGGTGCTTGTGTGTTGCCCTCTCCTTTAAATTGTTTAAGAGCTGCAGAAAAAGGTGGTACTCCTGTTCACGTCGAAGCCATGAATGTTTGATTGGAGCACCCCTCTAAACCAGGGATTCATGATTTTTGGCCTTTTGGACCAGCTATTTAATTCCCAGGTTTTCATTCATGTATTCCAAGAGCCCACTTTTTTTTTTTATTTATTTTGAGGGGAGGGATTTAAAAACAAACAAACAAACCTGTAATCCTTCTTTGTTTTTATAAGTTTAATTTGACGCCCTGCCCTATACTGCAGGCTTCTGTGAGTAACCATGAACCAGATGTACTATTACATCCAAATGCTGTTAGGTGATCTCATTGGGACACAATATTCCTTTAATTGCAGATTTCAGCAGGATCATTCAGCTCTCACACATTTTGGGAGACATACGGCAAACATTATCTTAATCGTCACAACATGAAGCATACAGGGAAGAACTGACCCACAAAAACCAAAGAGGTCACACAGTATAGAACTAACAAACTCTTAACAATTAACACAGTGCCTTCACATGTCTGCTCAACACGTTCCCCCCAGCATAAGCCTGTAGCTGCTGTGTACACTCCAAACATTTTGCAGGTTTGGATTACTATCATTTTACTCCATATGTTTATTTTTAGTTCAGTCTAAGTGGATCTACTTTATATGGTACTTTCAGATGACTTGATCTTATTTGATAATCTGCTGAATAATTTGTAAATTGTCTCTTCAGAGAGGAAGAGAACTAGAACTCTAGTGCCACCTACAGGAAGTAGCAATCTTAAAGGTCAATATTGACCCTTTAAGGAGCCTTATCACATGACTTAGGATATAAGCCAAGACCAGAAACTCAATTTGCAGACACTGTGTTTCGGGGTACTGCCCCTCATCAGTGTGAGATCTGGTTTGGCTGGGTGAGAGGCGTAAGACCGGTATCTAAGAAGTAACGTTTCTCCTTGCGGAGAGTGACATGTTAAGCACGTTAAGGTGAGGAAACTTTTAATTTGTAAAGCACTTAATTTAAAAATTATGTAGTCTTACCACAAATCTCACTCTATAGTGCTGTCCACCGAGTGTCTCCCTTCTGTCTAAATTGCTGGCCAGTGCCTGCTACCAAGTGTAATCTGAGACACCTGGGTGAATTACAGGGGCAGAGAAGGAACATTTGTCTTTCTGCTCCTGCTCTCCTGTCTTGCAAACTTCATACAGACATGACAGAAGGGTGGGATTTCAGTCTGGAGCCGAGAAGCTGCAGAACAGTTACAGGAACAAGGTATGCTTGAAAGTAGGACAAAAAGAAGTTTAAGCACCTAACTGGCAGATGTCAAGTTACAGAGCATGAGAATCTGTATTTGCACCAAAACCAGCTTTAATTTATGTAGCGGTAAGGCTGCTGAACCATGTTTCCTACAGGTTTTAAGTGAAAAGATTGGTATGCTTTAAGGTGAATGTGTCACGAGATTATTGAGACCTAATCTGAGAGCAGAATATTCTAGAGACAGACGCCGATTCCAGTGATGTGTCACTTACTGGACTGCTTGTAGTTTTGATAAAATCACTGTTTTATCATCCGGAGATTATTCCTAGAGAACTAGTAAACCAGCTGCCAGGTAGTCCTCCATATTCATGAGCACTGTGTAACCCTGCCCACACCACTGGTTGTCAGCTTTCTGCCTATGCACAGTGTACACAAAAAACTCCCAATCAGTGGTGTGGGCGGAGTTATACAGAGTTCAGCATTCAGAGAACTGCTAGATCTGCGGCAGAGAAAACAGTGATTTTATCACAAGTGCAGCAAGGGGCCCAATAAGTGACACATTGCTGGAATCAGGATCTTTGCCAATACATCATGCTGTTCTCAGATGTGGTAGCAAAAGCCTGGTGACAGATTCCCTTTAAGAAGAGGTAATTTAGACCAATGCTTGTCTTTTATCATCACTCCTTTATCATCCCAGATCTGATGGCATCAAGGAATATTTGCATACAGAGTAATGAACGAGATTAGCAGCTTCGGTTACATTTTGTTATTTTCTTCATTATTTTTAGCCTTTAAAAAAACCTCCCGACCCAAGGTTAATTATGTCACAAAATGTGGTTTATTGACCTCCAGAAAAAATCTGTGATGCCGCTTTTCTAATGTGTTTATTGTCAGGGGACTTTGTGATGCATTATTATAAGTTTGTAGTCGGGAATTTGCTTTTTATTGTAACATAGATTAGAAACAGCGGCTGGAAATAATGTTTCCAAATGAAATGATAAATAGAATCAACACATTTTAAACACAGCTTTGCTTTTCGCACATTTACTATGAGCATTACTTGTTTATGTAGCGTGTCTAAAAGCTTTAGTGCTTTGAAAAATGCTCGGTGCCAAATTTCCAAGGATCTCCGAAGACGCCGTTACCTCTGGTATGACTGCCGCTATCATTATGGGAATGAACTCATTCTTGCAGACTGATGATTTTTAAGATTAAAACACAATGATAAAATGCTTGCATTGAGATTATGTAGATTTTGGAATATCTTTATTATTGCAAACAATAATACCGATCCTGCCTGGCACTTTCTATGGAAGGCTTTAGCTGTAGAAAGTGCAAAGTGTCTTTTGTTGTCGCCATCTGTAAAGTCCAACAAAGTCCTACAGTCTTTTAATCCATTAAAGGTTAAATCATGTTTCGTCTGAATTAGGAGATTTATGCTCTGTTTACTCCATGAAAATGAAAATGTTACCAGGCAACAACATCCTTATGTAATAAGAATACTCTGGCATTAGAAATGCATTTACCCTAGTTCACCTGAATTATTTGGAGACTGGTTGTGTGGACTATTGATGGACTGCTGAGGAATGCAAACTGAAAGGAGCTCCATCATTTCACCTCTGACAATGGGCTAGAGCCTCTTGTTTTCAGTGTCCATTATAACTTAGGTCAGGCTAAGATGGCTGTATTTTTGGTCAGTGTGCTCACTGAATGGTACACTGATCCAGTAATAACTAGTGTCTGTGCGCACTAACAATTCGCTTCACAACATGCACTATTGTGGTCCCATCTACAGACCAGACTAGTGCGTGTCAGTAACAAATGGAGTTAGCACAACCTAAATTTGTGGATGTGACTGGCTGTCTAAACCCCGATAATTATTATTACCATCAATTCAGTGACATTGAACGGTTATTCATAAATTCACATTGCGGTCTTATAATAATGTACACATTCATTTGTGCCAATATAACTAATTTTTAAACCTGCCCCATTTTTTTACATATCACCGTTCTACCCACCAAAAGGATTAATGTCCAGACTCTTTACCTTTCAGTTGGAACCTTCGTGCTATAGTTACAGTTCTCCTGGTCAATCAATTGCACTGCAGTCTCTCTTAGCTGCCTTTTTGCCAACATAGCTCTGCCCTTTTTCCACCTCTGATATAGAGCGCATACTGCTGTGTCCACCTCTGATATAGAGCGCATACTGCTGTGTCCACCTCTGATATAGAGCGCATACTGCTGTGTCCACCTCTGATATAGAGCGCATACTGCTGTGTCCACCTCTGATATAGAGCGCATACTGCTGTGTCCACCTCTGATATAGAGCGCATACTGCTGTGTCCACCTCTGATATAGAGCGCATACTGCTGTGTCCACCTCTGATATAGAGCGCATACTGCTGTGTCCACCTCTGATATAGAGCGCATACTGCTGTGTCCACCTCTGATATAGAGCGCATACTGCTGTGTCCACCTCTGATATAGAGCGCATACTGCTGTGTCCACCTCTGATATAGAGCGCATACTGCTGTGTCCACCTCTGATATAGAGCGCATACTGCTGTGTCCACCTCTGATATAGAGCGCATACTGCTGTGTCCACCTCTGATATAGAGCGCATACTGCTGTGTCCACCTCTGATATAGAGCGCATACTGCTGTGTCCACCTCTGATATTGAGCGCATACTGCTGTGTCCACCTCTGATATAGAGCGCATACTGCTGTCCACCTCTGATATAGAGTTCATACTGCTGCTGCCCCCTCTGATACAGAGCGCATACTGCTGCTGCCACCTCTGATACAGAGCGCATACTGCTGCGTCCACCTCTGATATATTGTGCATACTGCTGCTTCCACCTCTGATATAGAGCGCATACTACTGTGTCCACCTCTGATATTGATCGCATACTACTGTGTCCACCTCCGATATAGAGCGCATACTGCTTCTTCCACCTCTGATATAGAGAGCATACTACTGTGTCCATCTCTGATATAGAACACATATGGCTGCTGCCACCTCTGATATTGATGCCATACTACTGTGTCCACCTCTGATATAGAGCGAATACTGCTGCTGCCACCTCTGATATAGAGCGCATACTGCTGCTTCCACCTCTGATATAGATATATATGGGTGTTTCAACAAAACAACGACCCTAAACACACCAGTAAACAAGCAAAATCTTGATTCCAGTCCAACAAAATTGAGGTTATGGACTGGCCGGCCTTAATCCGATAGAACACTTATGGGGTGACATCAAAAATGTCGTTTCTGAGGCAAAGCCAACAAATGCCAAAAAATTGTGGGATGTAGTCAAATCATCCAGGGCTGGAATAACAGTTGACCGGTGCCAGAAGTTGGTTGACTCTATGCAACATAGATGTTAAGCAGTTCTAAAAAAAACTGTGGTTATTCAACTAAATATTAGGTTAGTGATTCACAGGAATGCTAAATCCTAAAAAAAAGTACATATTGTGAGTTTGTAAAAACAAATGCAGACACTGCTACTTTTTAGAACAGCCTAATGTTCATTTTTTTGTTATTTTCTGTAAAGTAGTTAAAAATTATATATATTTCTCTTCATGTTTTGAATTAGAAAACCGTGTGCAATGTTCCCAGTGCATGGAAATAAAAACTAGTATAAATTATTGTGCGCTTAACTCATGTGTTTGAATACACTGCTATTATTTTGAACACTACTGTAGAGCTCATACTACTGCTTCCATCTCTGCTACAGAGAGCATACTACTACTTCCACCTCTGATATAGAGTGCATATTACCTGTAGAATACACTGTCTGCTCCTGTACTGTATCCGGCCTGACCAATTTCATCTTATGCTCTCTACATCAGTATAGCAACCAGTGTACTTTTACATTGTTAACTGGTTTCTAATGGAGCTCAATTCTCCTGCACCTCACAATGGAGCATGTAAGAACTATGCAGAGCAGAGCTGAGACACAAGGTGAGTTGTGTTTGTTACCTGTTGCAGACAGATTAGTGATGCAAAACTGCAAAGGCTGCTCTGTCGATGTACAGTACAGACCAAAAGTTTGGACACACCTTCTCATTTAAAGATTTTTCTGTATTTTCATGACTTTGAAAATTGTACATTCACACTGAAGGCATCAAAACTATGAATTAACACATGTGGAATTATATACTTAATAAAAAAGTGTGAAACAACTGAAAATATGTCTTATATTCTAGGTTCTTCAAAGTAGCCACCTTTTGCTTTGCTGACTGCTTTGCACACTCTTGGCATGCTCTTGATGAGCTTCAAGAGGTAGTCACCGGAAATGGTTTTCACTTCACAGGTGTGCCCTGTCAGGTTTAATAAGTGGGATTTCTTGCCTTATAAATGGGGTTGGGACCATCAGTTGTGTTGTGCAGAAGTCAGGTGGATACACAGCTGATAGTCCTACTGAATAGACTGTTAGAATTTGTATTATGGCAAGAAAAAAGCAGCTAAGTAAAGAAAAACGAGTGGCCATCATTACTTTAAGAAATGAAGGTCAGTCAGTCCGAAAAATTGGGCAAACTTTGAATGTGTCCCCAAGTGCAGTTGCAAAAACCATCAAGCGCTACAAAGAAACTGGCTCACATGAGGACCGCCCCAGGAAAGGAAGACCAAGAGTCACCTCTGCTTCTGAGGATAAGTTTATCCGAGTCACCAGCCTCAGAAATCGCAGGATAACAGCAGCTCAGATTAGAGACCAGGTCAATGCCACACAGAGTTCTAGCAGCAGCACACCAACAACTGTTAAGAGGAGACTTTGTGCAGCAGGCCTTCATGGTAAAATAGCTGCTAGGAAACCACTGCTAAGGACAGGCAACAAGCAGAAGAGACTTGTTTGGGCTAAAGAACACAAGGAATGGACATTAGACCAGTGGAAATCTGTGCTTTGGTCTGATGAGTCCAAATTTGAGATCTTTGGTTCCAACCACCGTGTCTTTCTCCGATGCAGAAAAGGTGAACGGATGGACTCTACATGCCTGGTTCCCACCGTGAAGCATGGAGGAGGAGGTGTGATGGTGTAGGGGTGCTTTGCTGGTGACACTGTTGGGGATTTATTCAAAATTGAAGGCATGCTGAACCAGCATGGCTACCACAGCATCTTGCAGCGGCATGCTATTCCATCCGGTTTGCGTTTAGTTGGACCATCATTTATTTATTTTTAACAGGACAATGACCTCAAACACACCTCCAGGCTGTGTAAGGGCTATTTGACCAAGAGGGAGAGTGATGGGGTGCTACGCCAGATGAGCTGGCCTCCACAGTCACCAGACCTGAACCCAATCCAGATGGTTTGGGGTGAGCTGGACCGCAGAGTGAAGGCGAAAGGGCCAACAAGTGCTAAGCATCTCTGGGAACTCCTTCAAGATTGTTGGAAGACCATTTCCGGTGACTACCTCTTGAAGCTCATCAAGAGAATGCCAAGAGTGTGCAAAGCAGTCATCAAAGTGAAAGGTGGCTACTTTGAAGAACCTAGAATATGACATATTTTCAGTTGTTTCACACTTTTTTGTTAAGTATATAATTCCATATGTGTTAATTCATAGTTTTGATGCCTTCAGTGTGAATATAGAATTTTCATAGTCATGAAAATACAGAAAAAAATCTTTAAATGAGAAGGTGTATCCAAACTTTTGGTCTGTAGTGTGTGTGTATATATATATATATATATATATATATATATATATATATATATATATATATATATATATACTTAAAAAAATAAAGGGAACACTTAAACAACAGAGTATAACTCCGAGTAAATCAAACTTCTGTGAAATCAAATTGTCCACTTAGGAAGCAACACTGATTGACAATCAATTTCACATGCTGTTGTGCAAATGGAATACACAATAGATGGAAATTATTGGCAATTATCAAGGCACCCTCAGTAAAGGAGTGGTTCTGCATGTGGGGACCACAGACCACATCTCAGTACCAATGCTTTCTGGCTGATGTTTTGGTCACTTTTGAATGTTGGTTGTGCTATCACACTCGTGGTAGCATGAGAAGGACTCTACAACCCACAGAAGTTGCTCAGGTAGTGCAGCTCATCCAGGATGGCACATCAATGCGAGCTGTGGCAAGAAGGTTTGCTGTGTCTGTCAGCGTAGTGTCCAGAGGCTGGAGGCGCTACCAGGAGACAGGCCAGTACACCAGGAGACGTGAAGGGGGCCGTATGAGGGCAACAACCCTTTGCGCAAGGAGGAACAGGAGGAGCATTGCCAAAGCCCTGCAAAATGACCTCCAGCAGGCCACAAATGTGCATGTGTCTGCACAAATGGTTAGAAACCTACTCCATGAGGGTGGTATGAGAGCCCGACGTCCACAGATGGGGGTTGTGCTCACAGCCCAACACCGTACAGGATGCTTGGCATTTGCCACAGAACACCAGGATTGGCGAAGTCGCCACTGGCGCCCTGTGCTCTTCACAGATAAAAGCAGGTTCACACTGAGCACATGTGACAGACGTGACAGAGTCTGGAGACTCTGTGGAGGGTGATCTGCTGCCTGCAACATCAGTAATGGTGTGGGGTGGCATTTCTTTGGAGGGCTGCACAGCCCTCCATATGCTCGCTAGAGGTAGCCAGACTGCCATTAGGTACCGAGATGAGATCCTCAGACCCCTTGTGAGACCATATGCTGGTGCGGTTGGCCCTGGGTTCCTCCTAATGCAGGACAATGCCAGACCTCATGTGGCTGGAGTGTGTCAGCAGTTCCTGCAAGATGAAGGCATTGAAGCTATGGACTGGCCCGCTCGTTCCCCAGACCTGAATCCGATTGAGCACATCTGGGACATCGTGTCTCGCTCCATCCACCAACGTCACGTTGCACCACAGACTGTCCAGGAGTTGGTGGATGCTTTAGTCCACGTCTGGGAGGAAATCCCACAGGAGACCATCTGCAACCTCATCAGGAGCATGCCCAGGCGTTGTAGGGAGGTCATACAGGCACGTGGAGGCAACACACAATACTGAGTCTCATTTTGACTTGTTTTAAGGACATTACATCAAAGTTGGATCAGCCTGTAATGTGTTTTTCCACTTTAATTTTGGGGGTGACTCCAAATCCAGGCCTCCATTGGTTAATAAATTTGATTTCCATTGATGATTTTTGTGTGATTTTGTTGTCAGCACATTCAACTTTGTACAGAACAAAGTATTCAATGAGAATATTTCATTCATTCAGATCTAGGATGTGTTATTTGAGTGTTCCCTTTATTTTTTTGAGCTTTCCCTTTATTTTTTTGAGCAGTGTACATTTACATATACACCACTATAAGAAAATAGTTTGGGTTTGTCCCCTCCACATGTTAACACTGTCCAATCCATGCCAGCTCTATAATAAGGGAATGGGATTGCCCAGTTGTCAATTTATTTGTAAATGATTCCTTTGGATTCTTATATTTTGGGGCACATAAGTATTTGCTAAAATATAAAAGTTAGGAGAGCTGTCAATCTTCTCTAAGCTGGAAATACACTTATGATTGACCAGCTATACTCTATTTTTATGTTAAATGATCCGATCATCAATATATTAGAATAATCTAGCAGATAAAGACATAGTCTAGAAAATAAAGTTTCAGTCATCAGAATGTTTTTACTTAAAGTGGCAAATTATTTTCTGCAGTTGGCCAGTCGTACCCTGCATCCTAGTTTTATCTGATAATGGCTGAAAGAAATCAGAAATGACACATCACTTTATGGTAAGCATTAGTCTACTATACAGTGGGTCAGGTGGTGTTCTATAATCATGATCAGCCAAGATGGTCAGAATCTGCCGTTTTTACCATCTTTCATCTTGTGTATATTTTAGAGTAAAGGGGCCCAGTTCAGCCCCCTCTAAGGGGAACTTGTCAGGTGATACATGCTGCCCAAACCGTTTTAAGGAAACTACTTTTAGGATGTTTTCTGGGATTATTTTTATGATGTTTTGTAGGATTACTTTAATGATGTCTTGTAATATTACTTTTAGGATGTTTTGTAGGATTACTTTTATGATAGGATTACTATTGTGATATTTGGTAGGATTACTTTTATGATGTTTTGCAGGGTTCTTTTTGTTTTGTAGGATTACTTTTAGATTTTATTGCTAAACCAATAGTTACTTACATTTTAATATGGCATTGTCTCAGCCTTAAAGTGCTTTCCCTTCTCCAGTTTCTTATCCACTCTGTTTCAGTTCCGCTGGGATGCAGCATTTGTGAAAGAATCAATTATCCATTTGTTAGTAAGGGAAGCTTTACAAATTATACATTAGTGGATTGATTTCTCAAGTTCACCATTGGGGGACTGATAATATAAGCAGAATGGTGTTGATCCTCCAGGGAGACGGAGTTTCCTCAAAAGAACACAATTAAAAGAGGCCTCCTCAACAAGTCTTAAATTTATTCCTAATTGAAGAGCTGACAGAATCTATACTAAGTGTATTTATTTCCAACGTTTTACATTAGGTAATTGAATATTGCACAAGGTGGATTACTACAAGCTTCACTTTTTTTTTCCAAGGAAATGAGAAGTAACAGGTGCTGAGTAGAACAAGAACCTTTAAATAACACACAACAATGTTACTACATATTGTGGATGGGATAGAAAATAGTTTACTGCTGTCTATAAATACAGGTGCTTCTCACAAAATTAGAATATCAAAAAGTTAATTTATTTCAGTTCTTCAATACAAAGAGTGAAACTCGTATATTATATAGAGTCATTACAAACAGAGTGATCTATTTCAAGTGTTTATTTCTGTTAATGTTGATGATTATGGCTTACAGCCAATGAAAACACAAAAGTCATTATCTCAGTAAATTAGAATAATTTATAACAGCTTGAAAAATGTTTTTAAAACTCGAAATGTCGGCCTACTGAAATGTATATTCAGTAAATGCACTCAATACTTGGTCGGGGCTCCTTTTGCATCAATTACTGCATCAATGCGGCGTGGCATGGAGGCGATCAGCCTGTGGCACTGCTGAGGAGTTATGGAAACCCAGCTTGCTTTGATAGCAGCCTTCAGCTCGTCTGCATTGTTGGGTCTGGTGTCTCTCATCTTCCATCATCTCATCTTGACAATACCCCATAGATTCTCTATGGTGTTAAGGTCAGGTGAGTTTGCTGGCCAATCAAGCACAGTGATACTGTTGTTTGTAAACCAGGTATTGGTACTTTTGGCAGTGTGGACAGGTGCCAAGTCCTGCTGGAGAATGAAATTTCCATCTCCAAAAAGCTTGTCGGCAGAGGGAAGCATGAAGTGCTCTAAAATTTCCTGGTAGATGGCTGCGCTGACTTTGGTCTTGATAAAACACAGTGGATGTACACCAGCAGATGACATGGCTCCCCAAACCATCACTGATTGTGGAAACTTCACACTAGACCTCAAGCAGCTTGGATTGTGGCCTCTCCACTCTTCCTCCAGACTCTGGGACCTTGATTTCCAAATGAAATGCACTATTTACTTTCATATGAAAATAACACCTTGGACCACTGAGCAACAGTCCAGGTCTTTTTCTCCTTGGCCCAGGTTAGACGCTTCTGGCGTTGTCTATTGGTCATGAATGGCTTGACACAAGGAATGTGACACTTGTAGCCCATGTCCTGGATACATCTGTGTGTGGTGGCTCTTGAAGCAATGACTCCAGCAGCAGTCCACTCCTTGTGAATCTCCCCCAAATTTTTAATTGGCCTTTTCTTAACAATCCTTTCAAGGCTGCGAATATTCCGGTTGCTTGTGCACCTTTTTCTACCACACTTTTTCCTTCCACTCAACTTTCCATTAATATGCTTGGATACAGCACTCTGTGAACAGCCAGCTTCTTTAACAATGACCTTTTGTGACTTACCCTCCTTGTGGAGTGTGTCAATAACTGCCTTCTAGACATCTGTCAAGTCAGCAGTCATTCACATGATTGTGGAGCTTACTGAAACAGACTAAGGGACCTTTTTAAACGCTCAGGAAGCCTTTGAGGGGGTTTTTTGTTAATTATTTTAATTTACTGAGATAATGACTTTTGTGTTTTCATTGGCTGTAAGCCATAATCATCAACATGAACAGAAATAAACACTTGAAATAGATCACTCTGTTTGTAATGACTCTAAATAATATATGAGTTTCACTTTTTGTATTGAAGAACTGAAATTAACTTTTTGATGATATTCTAATTTTGTGAGAAGCACCTGTATATTACTAGATATTAGGGATGGGGTCAGACAATGACTGTGTGTCTAGGGGAATTTATAAGGGCTTTATCAAAGATGCAATAGAGCTGTATGTGATTCTCCAACTCGTGCTCAGGACATCTTTACCTATAAAATGGAAAAAATATATAATGTAGAAGAAAACTCATTCAGTAGTTACCTGTATAGGACATATCGTACAACTACTAAATGGACGGGGGTCATCTTTTTCCGACTTGCTAAAATGCATTAACCTCAGTTATAGCAGATCCTGTAATGATCCGTGTAGCGTAGGGGGAATACCGCTCGTCATCCCGCTGTCCCTGGTGAGCCATACCCCATATAATCATAGTGTGAACATTTCCGCTCCAGATATTACATTATGAGCACATCTTTGAGTGAAGACACTTGGAAGCTTAAAGGTCATTTCTAGTTATTTCTACTTTGTCAGCCCATAATGTTACATATTCTAATGGTAATAATATATATTTTACCTTTGCTTAAATTCTGGGAAATTACATGTACATTCTTTCCCCTTTATTATTCCCTACAGAATTGTTGCCTCTAGGTCATTCCTAGGATCCTGCTGGAGTTTTAATGCTCTCTTAGCAAAGAATAATGCCCAGTACAGATACTAGTTTTAAGTTGAGTGTTTTCTTCCCAAATTCTATTCTATGTTAAAGGTTCTCCAAGTGGTAGATAGCGAAATATTAAGTAGCCAGGGGAATACATTGCAAATTCAGGATGTTAGACTTGTTTCACACTCCATAGAACATTCTCAAAGTTTAGGTAGCATCACTTGAAATTAGTTTTCAATATATTCCAATATCTTAATCTAGAAAAAATCAAGTTAACCGGCATAAATCTTGAACCTTTAAGTTGCTTGTTCAGTGGATGCTTAAATGGGATCAATATCTTCAGCTTACTATGTGGACACCATCTTAAAATCCACATATATTGAAGTGCATCTTTTTTCACCCAAAATCAGTGTAAAAGCATAACCTTCCTGCCCTCACCATAAACATACCAGCCTGATATGTTCAGAAACTGCCCCGATTCCCAGGACATATATTTTTCCATACACTCTTTTTGAGTTGGCAGTTTCTTTTCATTGGCATCCTGTCAGTACTATATGTGCCGGAAATTTAGTTTCCTTCAAGTCTCAACATGTATCGCACCTGCCAATATCCAATAGTTTGCGGGATCTGAACTAAAAGACCACCTCTCTGTTATACCTGCATTTAGTTTGACAGGAGAGTAGGAGAAGAGAAACATATTTAGTAAGACTGACACCCACTTCCCATAATCCTCCTACGAGTGTCTCCGCTACTAAAGACAGGTTACCTGACAACAGGTAGTATACAGAAAATAAGACAGAAGGGTGATTTGGATTTCTTATGACCAGGATCTTGGACTATTTTTTTCTTTTCTCTTTTTATTTTTGGGTGGTGGGGGGTGAAATGATTTTGAAATAAAGTGAATTGCTGATTGCCTCTTCAGCACTTCTTATATTTAAAGGGAACCTGCCACATCCAGAAATGCTATTTATAGGAGTGATCTGTAGGTGGATGGTGTTTTTTACCCATCTTGCTGTCTTATTCTCCCTGCAATTACTTGTTTCCAGAGCGCTTTCAGACAGTGAACACTATACTGTGAGTATGCTGTCATCACTCCCCAGCACTTTGACTGACAGCTGGCTTTGCAACATGTGATTTATATGCTAGGATTGATATGTCATTTACTTATAGATTACCCCTATATCTGCAGGTAAATAACGTGTCTGGATGTGACAGCTTCCCTTTAATGACAACAAGTTGTCTGATAGTACAGTTACCATTTAAAGTGGAGCAGTGTAGATCAGTCGGGATTTATCCCACACAAATCTACTAGGATCAGTGTAAGAAGGATTTTTAGGGACCTTCAAATTGTAAGCAGCAGGTTTACTAGTCCTCTAATGATGATCTACTGCTGATAAAACTGTGATTTTATCAAACTTACACTAAGTAGTCTGGTAAGTGGTGTAAAGCTGTTATCAGGGTCTCTGCCCCTACATTATGCTGCTCTCAGATTAGGTGGCAGAATCTGCTGAAATGGTTCGAATAATTAGTGCCTGAGGATACAGGCCATAAATCCACACAATATACATATGATGCAAATGTAACTGACACTACTCATAGTTACATAGCTTGAAAAAAGACCTAGGTCCATCAAGTTCAACCTTTCTCCACAAATTATACATTCTTTCACTAAATTACCTATAACAATGTTATGTGTACTGAGGAAATCATCCAGCCCTTGTATAAAAGCTAATAGTGTCGGCCATCACTACCTCTTGTGGTCCGCAATCCACAGTCCAACTCCCCTGACTGTAAAGAACCCTTTCCCATTTAGCTGCTGGAATCGCCTTTCTTCTCCCGTAATGAGAGCCCCCTGGTCCTTAGTATGGTCTTTGGAAGGAATAAGTCATGTGCCAGAACTATGTACTGACCACACATATATTTATATGGTACAGACCAAAAGTTTGGACACACCTTCTCATTTAAAGATTTTTCTGTATTTTCATAACTATGAAAATTGTACATTCACACTGAAGGCATCAAAACTATGAATTAACACATGTGGAATTATATACTTAACAAAAAAGTGTGAAACAACTGAAAATATGTCTTATATTCTAGGTTCTTCAAAGTAGCCACCTTTTGCTTTGATGACTGATTTGCATAATCTTGGCCTTCTCTTGATGAGCTTCAAGAGGTAGTCACCGGAAATGGTCTTCCAACAATCTTGAAGGAGTTCCCAGAGATGCTTAGCAATTGTTGGCCCTTTTGCCTTCACTCTGCGGTCCAGCTCACCCCAAACCATCTCGATTGGGTTCAGGTCTGGTGACTGTGGAGGCCAGGTCATCTGGCATAGCACCCCATCACTCCCCTTCTTGGTCAAATAGCCCTTACACAGCCTGGAGGTGTGTTTGGGGTCATTGTTCTGTTGAAAAATAAATGAAGGTCCAACTAAACGCAAACCGGATGGAATAGCATGCCGCTGCAAGATGCTGTGGTAGCCATGCTGGTTCAGTATACCTTCAATTTTGAATAAATCCCCAACAGTGTCACCAGCAAAGCACCCCCACACCATCACACCTCCTCCTCCATGCTTCACGGTGGGAACCAGGCATGTAGAGTCCATCCGTTCACCTTTTCTGCGTCGCACAAAGACACGGTGGTTAGAACCAAAGATCTCAAATTTGGACTCATCAGACCAAAGCACAGATTTCCACTGGTCTAATGTCCATTCCTTGTGTTCTTTAGCCCAAACAAGTCTCTTCTGCTTGTTGCCTGTCCTTAGCAGTGGTTTCCTAGCAGCTATTTTACAATGAAGGCCTGCTGCACAAAGTCTCCTCTTAACAGTTGTTGTAGACATGTGTCTGCTGCTAGAACTCTGTGTGGCATTGACCTGGTCTCTAATCTGAGCTGCTGTTAACCTGCGATTTCTGAGGCTGGTGACTCGGATAAACTTATCCTCAGAAGCAGAGGTGACTCTTGGTCTTCCTTTACTGGGGCGGTCCTCATGTGAGCCAGTTTCTTTGTATTGCTTGATGGTTTTTGCAACTGCACTTGGGGACACTTTCAAAGTTTGCCCAATTTTTCAGACTGACTGACCTTCATTTCTTAAAGTAATGATGGCCACTCGTTTTTCTTTACTTAGCTGCTTTTTTCTTGCCATAATACAAATTCTAACAGTCTATTCAGTAGGACTATCAGCTGTGTATCCACCAGACTTCTGCACAACACAACTGATGGTTCCAACCCCATTTATAAGGCAAGAAATCCCACTTATTAAACCTGACAGGGCACACCTGTGAAGTGAAAACCATTTTCGGTGACTTGAAGCTCATCAAGAAAATACCAAGAGTGTGCAAAGCAGTCATCAAAGCAAAAGGTGGCTACTTTGAAGAACCTAGAATATAAGACATATTTTCAGTTGTTTCACACTTTTTTGTTAAGTATATATTTCCACATGTGTTAATTCATAGTTTTGATGCCTTCAGTGTGAATGTACAATTTTCATAGTCATGAAAATACAGAAAAATCTTTAAATGAGAAGGTGTGTCCAAACTTTTGGTCTGTACTGTATATGTAAATGAGATCTGCTGGGAAGCTTTTCCAACCTCTCATGCTAGTTATCTGAAAATTGTGGAATGTGAAAATTGATATAATACAGCCGAGAGAATAAAAACAAAAGAAGGAAACTTCATACATAATAGCCTTGAAGAAGTCTCACATACCATCAAATGGTTAAGCAGAATGTGTCCATAGGCAACACAAGCAATATCTATGTAACAGCTGCCAAGTATATCAGTGCTCATATAGAAACAATGGTTTGGTCTCACCAAATCCAAGAGATATTGCTTCCCAGTTCAGAGAGTGCCAGAGAGACTATAGACAGAGCAAGTGTGGTCATTATGCTTACTAATAACTTTTGTCATGCCACGTGTGATCGCTCGCACACTTACAAGTGCATTGCCCAAGTGTTAGTCTGCTATTACCGTAAGGAAACCTCTTAGTCCCTCCCAACGTAATTCATCCTCGGTCCCAAGAAACGAACAGTGTACTTGTGTGGGGACTCAGAATTGGGGGCCTTTAGTGACAGGGACCCCAGTTAGGCATGCAGAGTGCTGTACTGCCTGAATGAAATGGAGGTATGATGATGTGTATAGCTCATGCTGGGAGATTATATAAGGCTGGACCCAGCTCCTCCTCCCAGTAAGGGTATCTGACATCTGAAGGTGCCTCTTCCCCTATTCACTGACTTTAAGGACTAAAAGTGAAAAATAGGTTGATGCTTCGCTATTGCAACATCCGTAAATAGACACGCCGTTCCGCATGGTTTATTGATCGGCTTGTCCCGAAGATCCACCCGTCAGTGAGTGAGGGCTCACCCTAAGTCAGCTGTGGGGGGGTCAACTCAATTTTTGCAGAATACTACCAATCCCTGTATTCTTCTAAACTAGCCCAATCCATTGACGAATTGTCAGATTACTTAGATGAGATCTATTTCCAACATTATCTCCTAAAAGCTTTGTTGGATGGAAGTTTGAGGAGAAATGTGCAAAGTCCATTATAGCCATGACAACCCCTTTTTAAATTGAGTAGTCCCCCTTATAAAATAAAGATAACATATATTCACCTCCTACAGGGGCAATGTTCCAGCGATGTCGGCCTTGGGGCTCGGATGACATTGGCTGCAGGGCTCACCTGACAGAACAATGAGCGGACGTTATTGAGCTATAGCATTTTCACTTCTTCCGTCTAACATTCTGCTGCTGATTGGTGGCAGAACTCATTTGGCAAAACAATGCTGTGTGAACCCGAGCAGACCCACCGCCGACATCACTAGAATGACGCTGGGGCTTGTTATGTTATTTTTTTTATTTTACAAGAGGATTACTTCACTTCATTTAAAAAGGGGTAGTGGATAATCTCTTTCAGTCTTTCCTCAAGAGGAAGTCCCTAGCTACTGACGGATTTCATTTTGAGCAATACAAAAAGAGTACATTTCCTGACCCCCTAAGCTGTTTAAAGTGAACCTGTCATCAAGAAAATGCAATGTGACCTGCAGGCACCATGTTATAGAGCAGGACGAGCTGAGCAGAATGTTATGTGATTTTGTGAGATTGTGATTATACCTTTGCTCTTTCTGGGATTTCCGGTCCAGTGGGCGGTCCTATCAGTCACTGACAGCTATTTCTGTATGCACATTTATATAAAGATAGCTGTCAGTTATTGATAGCCCCGCCCACTGGACCAACAGCCCCAGAGAGAGCAGAGGATTAAATGATGAAAATACAGGTTATACCTAGTCTTTTCTCACAACACTATACATCGATCTGCTGAGCTCCCCCTGCTCTATAACACTATGCCTGCAGATTATACTGCATTTTCATGGTGACAGGTTTCCTTTAAACTTTACAATTCCATTTTGCAAACTGGCCAACTATAAGCTTCAATAGGCAAGGCCTAGGTGGTCGTCATCATCAAGCCTTAGGAAGGACTTTGCTGATTGTGGGTCTTACAGACCTATCTCATTCCTTAATAATAATATTCGAATCCTGGGCAAAATTTTGGTCCTTCACATCTGTAAGGTCTTATCCAAATTTATTCTTGCAGATCAGTCCGGTTTTATGCTGGGTAAGAGTACTGACAACAATTTGCGCATACTCTTTACCAACCTTATGCTTAAACACTACAATGATCGCAAGCAAACTTTGTTTTTTATTGACCAAGCTAAAATATTCAACTCTATGGTGTAGAATTGTTTACAGGCTGTTATGAGGTGAGTAGGTTTGGGGTGGGATTTTCTTAAATGGGTGCAAATAATATACAATTCTCCAGAGCCTAGCGTTAGAACTAATAATCATATCCCCCATAAATTCTCCTTAAGTAGAGGTACTCACCAGAGGTGTCTCCTTCCCCTTTATTTTCTATATCCACGAGCCACTGGCAATTCAGGATAGCTTTTCCCAATATAAGGGGCAGGAGGAACATACAGCCTTATATGCAGACAACACTGTCAGTCTTGGAAGACCATAAGTTGTCTTTAAACAATGTCATCTCCTTATTTTATGTATTTGGATATCCTCTGGTATCAAGGTTAATTGGGAAAAGACTCACCTTTTATCTGGGGACATAGCTGCAGAGACTATACCGGCTCCTGCTCCGCGGCGGTGGGTTGGGCAGACAACATAAGTAGACAAAATAACCAATTCTATGACTATGAAAACTGGAATAGATTTGCACTCTGTAAGACCAAAGACTTGCACAAAACTTTCTGAAGCTTTTCTGCCTGGCAATTAATTTTATATCCGACACCTACAATTACTGCTAAACATCTAGATTATTACCGTAAATTGCTACTTTTGCATAAATCCTGATGTTGGTACATTCCATATAGGAATAAATTCTGAAAATAATAAAAAATAATAAATAAAAAAAATGATCTTAACATACGAAGACCATTAATAACACAAATGTGTTTGTGATCGTCTCCATTCTTTTTTTTCAGAGCACTGTGAAGATTAATCAGATTAGCCTGGATGAAGGTGGGGAACATGTAGGCGTCTGTGCAGAGGATGGCAAGGTATTTTTTCAAGATCAACTTATGTAATACTGTGACGTTTCTAATTTTATTTGAATAAGACCTCTGAAACTGTTTGAAATACTGGAATTTAGGTCAATTTCATACAAGGCATATATTTGGGAATAATTAATGTTCCTAAATTAATCAGTATTTTGATTCATTTTGCTGTTGTCGAAGAAAAAAATTATATATACATGTCAAGGATAACAGTCGGGGGTAAGTCACGCAGATCCCACTACTGCCTCCAGTTGTCAGGACAATTATGTGATTGAGTGATGGACAAGGCCATGGCTGCTTCCGCTATTAGGCCAGTTATTGGAGAACTCAGTGAGCACATGGTATATATACCTCTGACTCCAGTGTGTGGAATATATATACTACACTGCTCAAAAAAATAAAGGGAACACTCAAATAACACATCCTAGGTCTGAATGAATGAAATATTCTCATTGAATACTTTGTTCTGTACAAAGTTGAATGTGCTGACAACAAAATCACACAAAAATCATCAATGGAAATCAAATTTATTAACCATTGGAGGCCTGGATTTGGAGTCACCCCAAAATTAAAGTGGAAAAACACACTACAGGCTGATCCAACTTTGATGTAATGTCCTTAAAATAAGTCAAAATGAGGCTCAGTATTGTGTGTGGCCTCCACGTGCCTGTATGACCTCCCTACAATGCCTGGGCAAGCTCCTGATGAGGTTGCGGATGATCTCCTGTGGGATCTGCTCCCAAACCTGGACTAAAGCATCCGCCAACTCCTGGACTGTCTGTGGTGCAACGTGACTTTGGTGGGTGGAGCGACACATGATGTCCCAGATGTGCTCAATCGGATTCAGGTCTGGGAAATGGGCGGGCCAGTCCATAGCTTCAATGCCTTCATCTTGCAGGAACTTCTGACACACTCCAGCCACATGAGGTCTGGCATTGTCCTCCATTAGGAGGAACCCAGGGCCAACCGCACCAGCATATGGTCTCACAAGGGGTCTGAGGATCTCAACTTGGTACCTAATGGCAGTCACGCTACCTCTGGCGAGCACATGGAGGGCTGTGCGGCCAAATGCCACCCCACACCATTACTGACCCACTGCCAAACCGGTCATGCTGAAGGATGTTGCTGGCAGCAGATCGCTCTCCACGGCGTCTCCAGACTCTGTCACGTCTGTCACATGTGCTCAGTGTGAACCTGCTTTCATCTGTGAAGAGCACAGGGCACCAGTGTCGACTTTGCCAATCCTGGTGTTCTGTGGCAGATGCCAAGCATCCTGCACGGTGTTGGGGTGTGAGCACAACCCCCATCTGTGGACTTTGGGCCCTCATGCCACCCTCATGGAGTCGGTTTCTAACCGTTTGTGCAGACACATGCACATTTGCGGCCTGCTGGAGGTAATTTTGCAGGGCTCTGGCAGTGCTCCTCCTGTTCCTACTTGCACAAAGGTGGAGGTAGCGGTCCTGCTGCTGGGTTGTTGCCCTCCTACGGCCCCCTCCACGTCTCCTGTTGTACTGGCCTGTCTCCTGGTAGCGCCTCCAGCCTCTGGACACTACGCTGACAGACACAGCAAACCTTCTTGCCACAGCTCGCATTGATGTGCCATCCTGGATGAGCTACACTACCTGAGCAACTTCTGTGGGTTGTAGAGTCCGTCTCATGCTACCACGAGTGTGAAAGCTCAACCAACATTCAAAAGTGACCAAAACATAAGCCAGAAAGCATTGGTACTGAGATGTGGTCTGTGGTCCCCACCTGCAGAACCACTCCTTTATTGAGGGTGTCTTGATAATTGCCAATAATTTCCATCTATTGTCTATTCCATTTGCACAGCAGCATGTGAAATTGATTGTCAATCAGTGTTGCTTCCTAAGTGGACAGTTTGATTTCACAGAAGTTTGATTTACTTGGAGTTATACTCTGTTGTTTAAGTGTTCATTCTTTTGAGCAGTGCATATTCCCCTGTATGGTCACTGCCAACTCCACAATAACAAAAAGAACTACTAGCTGCCACCACCAATCGTTTATACAGGCCGATTGGACACCCATTACAAGGTAGAGAATGGCTTCAGGGGTGAGGTTTACAGAGCAAGGGGAACAGAGCTATTGCATTTTATAGATTTAATCCAGACAGGCTGTGTTTATAAAAAAAAATATATAAAATGGTAACAACACAATATAATATGTACAGTTGCATAAAATAAAAAGGAATAGCGAAAGAGAATTACTAAACCTGATGTCACAGAAATGGCTCAGAGCTTAGGAGAGGGAAGCACTCCGATTGGGAAAATGAACCACCCTTACAGCGAACTATGACTTCCAGAATGAACGAAGACAGAGATCCAAACTTTCATTTTTATTAGCTCAATGGTACGCCCATATACCTTCCCTTCATTAGCTCATGTGGGGGCTGATGGTGGGATGTGCTAGGTCTTTCAGAATTTCATAAGATTCCCAACTTACATGATATCGTAGCCCCTGGAGGTACCAGCGGTAGATATTGTCGTCATGTTCCTTATCGGGGTTTTACCTTTATATCAAATATGACCTGGATAGCACCATTCATTAGAACATTATTAAGTTGGAGGGGTTCTGCCGGCCTTATGGTGATGTGAGTGAATGCGTTATGTTCGTCCCTTCGCTATGACTTCGAAAATGTATCTCCCTTAATTATCGGATCAATGCAAACCCCAATATTCATATATGGACACCAGAGACAGAGTGTCTAATTACAATTCTCCAGTTTTTCTTAGATCAGAGGAAGCTTATGCCTTGGAAGCACACTTCTCCTCCTCTGAGTAAACAAATCTCAGCCTCATTGTATTTTTCCCAGCAAATTTCCTGTTTTAATTATCTGGTCATTGCTAGAGGCCGCTACTTCAATAGAGGTGGAGGTGTTGGCTCTCTTTACCTGTTATAATTAGTTTTTCTCACTTCAATGTACAGTACAGACCAAAAGTTTGGACACACCTTCTCATTTAAAGATTTTTCTGTATTTTCATGACTATGAAAATTGTACATTCACACTGAAGGGATCAAAACTATGAATTAACACATGTGGAATTATATACTTAACAAAAAAGTGTGAAACAACTGAAAATATGTCTTATATTCTAGGTTCTTCAAAGTAGCCACCTTTTGCTTTGATGACTGCTTTGCACACTCTTGGCATTCTCTTGATGAGCTTCAAGAGGTAGTCACCGGAAATGGTCTTCCAACAATCTTGAAGGAGTTCCCAGAGATGCTTAGCACTTGTTGGGCCTTTTGCCTTCACTCTGCGGTCCAGCTCACCCCAAACCATCTCGATTGGCTTCAGGTCTGGTGACTGTGGAGGCCAGGTCATCTGGTGTAGCACCCCATCACTCTCCTACTTGGTCAAATAGCCCTTACACAGCCTGGAGGTGTGTTTGGGGTCATTGTCCTGTTGAAAAATAAATGATGGTCCAACTAAACACAACTTTCTCACTGATCCCGACGTTTCCATAGATCTCTGCACACTAAGAACTACTGCTGCATGTTAATATACTGTGCAACAGCAGTTACCAAAATCAACGACTCCCCTATCTAACATATCTGCAGCAATTGGTTAAAGAGTAACTGTTGTTAAAAAATATGTATTTGTTTCATAAATCAATGCTACATGTGAAGAGAAGAAACTTTGTAATATATCTTATCTGAGAAATCTGCATCTTTCTCCTCCTACTGGAATGATCTTTCCCTCTCAATTCTTGAATAAAATCTATTTTCAGTGAATAGATTTTACCATTGCTGAGATAGATGACTATTGGTGCTCATAAAGCTCTATGGAGTAGAGAGCAAGTAGGAGTAGCTAGAGGCAGACACTGATATTCTGCTGCAAGTTCTCCTGAAATGACCGTTACATAACACTAAGTTGCTGCCACCTTCATACTCTCTGCTCATAATACTATTAAAAGGGTTGTTATCGTTTTTCCAAAATGTTGCTAACTGAAAAAATATCACCTTTTTATTAATCACCTCAGCCCTAGGGCGGCCTCTCCAGTGGCCTATGCAGTGATGATGTGTTGTACATACACATAACCTCTGCAGCTAGTCACTGGCCTCAGCGGGTATGTGCTGTATAGTCAGTCAGCGCTGCTAGGGCCGCTGATTGCAGCCATCATGTGCATCAAGAGCTTTACTTTTCACTACCTCTCCCTCCAGAATTAGAATGATGTTAAAGAGGACCCATCAGTTGCTCAAAACAAATTAAGTCAAATACCTTTTAAAAATCCCTGAATTCACAATTCTGCTACTCTTTTTCCCAGTTCATTGCAGAGATACTCGCATTTTGTTTCTTCCGCAGAGCAATATGTGAAATTTCTGCTTGAAGTTCACCTGGGCGTTTCTTCAGTCTTTTCTGGGGGTGTGCACTGTCACCCTTCGCTCCCAGACGCTGATAATCACATCATTTGTAGCGTCCTGGTGGTAGGGGTGAAAACACCCACACACGGAGAAGACTGTGAAGAAACGCCCAGTTGAACTGAAAGCAGAAATTTCACATATTGCTCGGTGGAAGAAACAAATGTGAGTATCTCTGCAATGGAGTGATACATCGCAAAACGGAAAAGAATCAGGGGTAATTGAGGATTTTTTAATTAACACTGGTGGGCTCATTTTGCCAATCATGAAACTTTGGCTGGAATTTCACAAGCACCCAGCTGTTTAGCAATGTGTTGAATGAATATACAGTATGCAGTAACCTCACAAGCTCCCTCTAGTGGTAGCAGCAGGCAGTCAGGTGAAGGGATTTGGCGCTCATGATAAGAACATTACCTGCCCTGGAGCCATTAGGCCTATTAGCTCTGTTGTATTGTTTTGCAGACATTCAGCACTGTCTGTCATTGTTTTCTCAGCAGTGGTTGAGATACATAAGATTGTGGATGACATCCAGTTATGTTAGCAGCCGCACTCCTTCAAATCAGGGCTATAAGATGTGCCAGTAAGATGCTATTACATGGATGGGGCTTGACAGGAACAGGTATAATATTTTTTGCAGACGTTCTCCAAATAAATAGAAGCTAAATGCAGTTTTAGCAAATATTTCCCAATTTTGCACAGTACCTTTCCATGATAAGCATTGATTTAATAGAGCAGAGAAGCCTGGATTCTTATATAACCTCTGCAGACTTCAGACTCTCCATTCTATCTAATAATGTTCTTACCGTCCCATGGAGTTGACTTCTCCGCACTCCAGATTGTGATAGGGAGTGAAATGTGGCGAGAGGCTGCCCTCAATTCATACGGCCATTATTCTCAGACGTCCTAGGCTTACTCACATATTCCTCTGATTGCGGCCAAGTATATTTTCTCCCACAAATGTGCCTGAGGAAAAAGTAATTACAAGAATGTCAATATTGTTATTTGTATTAAGTTGATTAACAGCTATAGAAAAAAAGAGGAAGGCAGGACGAGGTTTGGAGGCATTCGGAGCCATTATGGAGTTATCCCTCCGCGCCTCTACACCAGGCGGGTACTCCAGCCTCCTCTGTTATAAATCTGCAAAATTGGATTTCTGGGAACTTGAGGTTCTCTGTCTTACATTAGGACAGTGGCAAACACTTATGTGTGTTTCCTTTGAATTATGGAGACTTTTGATGAGCAATTGCAGTTTATCAGCCTATTAAAGTATCCAGCGACAGCCACATTAAATAGATGTAAAATCAATATATGTACAGCCCAATTTTTAAAAAAATGGTGTCTACCTGTGCAACCAGGGAGCATTTATCATAGATGCTATATAAGTAACAATTATCGGAGCTCCCAGGGAATGAGGGGCTCTGACATGCCAGGGATTTAATGATTGATTCTCACTTATAAGAAGGTGCCATTATTTTCCAGTAAGTGTGTGAACAGTGGATAAAGAAATAGGAGGTGCGGGCGATGTACTAAAACAAAGGCAGAATGATTTATCTTCTTCTTCCCTCTGCCCTCAGTGGAAGACAGCACATAATAGATTTTAAAGAACTTATACAGTATATTATTGTATATCTATATCTGCTTCTAACTTCTACTGAGTTAAATAAGAAAGTAAAAATTAAAGGGGTTGTCTCAAGCTTGGAAGTTATTACCTATCCATTGGAAAGTGGATAACTTCTTGATGGCTGTTGGTCCGACCGATCTAAGTTCTCGGGCTCTGAAAGCCCCTGCTGAATGGATTGAATGTTGATCATGGACACGTCCGCTCCATTCATTCTTAATGGGACCCCTGGAGATAGCGAGGCACAGTGATCGGCAGGTCTTTGGCACTTCCATAAGAATGAATGATGTAGCATTGGTCCATTCACACCAGAGCCCTAGTTCTTAGGATCGGCAGAGGTCATAGTAGTCAGACCACCTGCAATCAGAAAATCATAACTTTCAAACTTGAGAATACCCTTTTGAAGTTCACAATAAAAGCCGATGGTGTTTCAAAGAAGTAGTGAAGGTTGGAGGTGATACCTTGGGGGGGGGGGGGTAGACATTTTGTTTTTCTAAAAAGTGCTACATTATTCTTTCATATTATTAAAGCAATATATCAATTAAAAGGGATTTCCGAGAGTTTTTAATCCGTTTCATCTATATTTCTAATATTTATATAGCTACAGTTGAAACCAGAAGTTTACATACACTGTATAAAAGACACATATGCATGTTTTTCTCAATATCTGACATGAAATCAGAATAAACCTTTCCCGTTTTAGGTCATTTAGGATTACCATAATTTTTAATATTTGCCAAATGCCAGAATAATGAGAGAGAGAGAATGTTTTAAGCCATTTTTATTATTTATTCCAAAGTCAAAAGTTTACATACACTAAGCTTACCATGCCTTTAAACAATTCTGGACTGCCCTTTTGATGATATCATGTGTTTGGAAGCTTCTGCTTTTTTGGCAACATCTGAGTTAATTAGAGACACACCTGTGGATGTATTGTATTTTAATGCACACATGAAACACACTGCTTATTTGTGTAGCATCATGGGAAAGTCTAAAGAAATCAGCCAAGATATCAGGAAGAGAATTGTGGACTTGCACAAGTCTGGCTCATCCTACTATTTCAAGATACTTGAAGGTGCCTTGTTCATCTGTACAAACAATTATATGCAAGTACAAACAAGATGGGAATGTCCAGCCATCATACCGCTCAGGAAGGAGACAGGTTCTGTGTCCCAGAGATGAACGTGCTTTGGTCCGACATGTGCATATCAACCCAAGGACAAAATCAAAAGGCTTGTGAAGATGATGTCAGAAACTGGTAAGATTGTGTCAATATCCACAGTGAAACGAGTACTGTATGAACATGGGCTGAAAGGCCACTCTGCCAGGAAGAAGCCATTACTCCAAAAGAAACATAAAAAAGCCAGATTAATGTTTGCAAATGCACACAGGAACAAAGACCTTAATTTTTGGAGACATGTCCTGTGGTCTGATGAAACTAAAATTTAACTTTTGGGCATAATGGGCATCGTTACGTTTGGAGGAAAAAGGAAGAAACTTTGAAGCCTAAGAACACCATCCCAACTGTGAAACACCGGGGTGGCAGCATCATGTTGTGGGGTTGTTTTGCTGCAGGAGGGACTGGTGCACTTCACAAAATATATGGCATCATGAGAAAAGAAGATTATGTGGCAATACTGAAGCAACATCTCAAGACATCAGTCAGGAAGTTAAAGCTTGGGCGGAAATGGGTCTTCCAAATGGACAATGACACGAAGCATACTGCTAAAATGGTAACAAAGCGGCTTAAGGATAACAAAGTCCATGTTTTGGAATAGCCATCACAAAGCCCTGATCTCAATCCTATTGAAAATTTATGGGCAAAGCTGAAAAGGCAGATGCGAGCAAGGCGACCTACAAACCTGGATCAGTTACACCAGTTTTGTCAGGAGGAATGGGCCCAAATTCCGACCAACTATTGTGAGAAGCTTGTGGAAGGATATCCCAAATGTCTGACCCAAGTCATTCAGTTTAAGGGCAATGGTACTAAATACTGATGAAATATATGTAAACTTTTGACTTTGCATTAAGTAATAAAAATGCCTTAAAACATTCTCTCTCTCATTATTCTGGCATTTGGCAAATATTAAAAATTATGGTAATCCTAATTGACCTAAAACGGGAAAGGTTTATTCTGATTTCATGTCAGGTATTAAGAAAAACCTGCATGTGTGTCTTTTTATATAGTGTATGTAAACTTCTGGTTTCAACTGTACCACATATTCCATATCACTGTACACAGGCTGTAATCATTTTAAATGGTCAAGGTCCTGAGTTTCATCATACTCAATAGATTGTGTTTAAAAGGGGTTGACATTTCAGAAAAGCCAGTTTCATATATTCTATTAGGTGTTTCTAAATTAATATAGAGGGCCTTCCTTTCAGGATCTTCACCTCTTGGCCTCATTGGAAAGTGGTCACTTCTATCACTCTGGAGGACTTGTGCTGTCCTATGTTACACAGAGAGTCCATTGGTATGCATGTACACTGTGTATTGCATAGTTTCTCCTGTAGAGGCGCTGTAGTAAAGCAGGACACCTAATGCCAGGTTCTCACACAGGAAATACTGATCGCTATTTGCCCCGCTATGGGCACATTTATTGATCTACTTATCCTCAAGAGACTCTTCTAATAAGTAGAGATTGTACACAGAAGACCTTCTCATTACTTAACAATGTATCTGGAGTATAGGGAAGCATAATTCTCTGAGGCAAGGGCTGAACATACAACCTACATGTCATTACTGACCCAAATTGGAATTCACTTTCCAGGATAAACTTTTTTCCCTTTAATTAGTCTTTTAATCAATTCCTGGAACTTTTCTACCATACCCCCATTAAAAAATTTCCTACTGATATATGGTTTTAAAGTGCAGGTTGCATCCACTTCTGATCTAGATTACAATAAACGTAGAACAGCACTTGTGATTCTTAAACATATACAGTACAGACCAAAAGTTTGGACACACCTTCTCATTTAAAGATTTTTCTGTATTTTCATGACTTTGAAAATTGTACATTCACACTGAAGGCATCAAAACTATGAATTAACACATGCGGAATTATATGCTTAACAAAAAAGTGTGAAACAGCTGAAAATATGTCTTATATTCTAGGTTCTTCAAAGTAGCCACCTTTTGCTTTGATGACTGCTTTGCACACTCTTGGCATTCTCTTGTTGAGCTTCAAGAGGTAGTCACAGGAAATGGTCTTCCAACAATCTTGAAGGAGTTCCCAGAGATGCTTAGCACTTGTTGGGCCTTTTGCCTTCACTCTGCGGTCCAGCTCACCCCAAACCATCTCGATTGGGTTCAGGTCTGGTGACTGTGGAGGCCAGGTCATCTGGTGTAGCACCCCATCACTCTCCTCTTTGGTCATATAGCCCTTACACAGCCTGGAGGTGTGTTTGGGGTCATTGTCCTGTTGAAAAATAAATGATGGTCCAACTAAACGCAAACCGGATGGAATAGCATGCCGCTGCAAGATGCTGTGGTAGCCATGCTGGTTCAGTATGCCTTCAATTTTGAATAAATCCCCAACAGTGTCACCAGCAAAGCACCCCCACACCATCACACCTCCTCCTCCATGCTTCTCGGTGGGAACCAGGCATGTAGAGTCCATCCATTCACCTTTTCTGCGTCGCATAAAGACACGGTGGTTGGAACCAAAGATCTCAAATTTGGACTCATCAGACCAAAGCATAGATTTCCACTGCTCTAATGTCCATTCCTTGTGTTCTTTCGCCCAAACAAGTCTCTTCTGCTTGTTGCCTGTCCTTAGCAGTGGTTTCCTAGCAGCTATTTTACCATGAAGGCCTGCTGCATAAAGTCTCCTCTTAACAGTTGTTGTAGAGATGTGTCTGCTGCTAGAACTCTGTGCGGCATTGACCTGGTCTCTAATCTGAGCTGCTGTTAACCTGTGATTTCTGAGGCTGGTGACTCGGATAAACTTATCCTCAGAAGCAGAGGTGACTCTTGGTCTTCCTTTCCTGGGGCGGTCCTCATGTGAGCCAGTTTCTTTGTAGCGCTTGATGGTTTTTTCAACTGCACTTGGGAACACTTTCAAAGTTTGCCCAATTTTTCGCACTGACTGACCTTCATTTCTTAAAGTAATGATGGCCACTCGCTTTTCTTTACTTAGCTGCTTTTTTCTTGCCATAATACAAATTCTAACAGTCTATTCAGTAGGACTATCAGCTGTGTATCCACCTGACTTCTGCACAACACAACTGATGGTCCCAACACCATTTATAAGGCAAGAAATCCCACTTATTAAACCTGACAGGGCACACCTGTGAAGTGAAAATCATTTCCGGTGACTACCCCTTGAAGCTCATCAAGAGAATGCCAAGAGAGTGCAAAGCAGTCATCAAAGCAAAAGGTGGCTACTTTGAAGAACCTAGAATATAAGACATATTTTCAGTTGTTTCACACTTTTTTGTTAAGTATATAATTCCACATGTGTTAATTCATAGTTTTGATGCCTTCAGTGTGAATGTACAATTTTCAAAGTCATGAAAATACATAAAAACCTTTAAATGAAAAGGTGAGTCCAAACTTTTGGTCTGTACTGTATGTAGGTTTAGTACCGCTCCAGTGATCAGGCTTTATTTAGCCTGAACTCATGCTATCTGGACATAATCCACCAAGGTATCTAACCCAGTGCTAAAGATGTGTCTTTACTACATCAGTGAGCCAGATATGTAGTTTGGAAGTTATTGTAGATTTGTTTTTCTTATTAAGATATTGACATTTATTTCTTCTGCTTTTTTTTTATGAAATGTGACGTCATGTTTTCCAGCCATATTGGATACAGGTCCTTTCCAGTGACAGAACCTATTTGTATATACACAAGTTAAAGGGATATATATATATATATAATGTCAACAGAGCATAGTTAATTTAATGACAAATCTGATAAAGTTGTTTTATCGCCCACTCCATTTACTCTGACATAGCATTGCCTATTTATGTGACAAGCAGGCACTGTAACCAAAAAAAGAAGAAAGCAGCCCTAGTGCCGGCCCATGTGTGTGACATCATTGATAACTACATGTCGTCAGGGTATATACGGCAAAAAATCTACATGCGAATAAGTAGCGACCAGACTGGGCCATGTAAGGTGCCTCTGAAACCATTTATTGGCAAGAAATTTTTAATTAAGTATTTAGAGGGCGAGTGATTAAATAAACTGACTGTCAGCCATCTCAATCTAGAAAGGCTCCCTCGGTACACAAAGCTTGGTTTTACGGTGAAATGTAGTGACTGTTCCAAGAAAACATAGCTTGAAAAACTAGCCAGGCACAAGAAGGAAAAGTGTCTGCTGGCGCGCTCCCTCTGCCTTCTCCTCACAACCCCAGGCTTAATTGACAAGTTTCTTTATATTAGCAAATAGGAAAACACCCGTCAATCAAGCAGAGAACGATTCTCAGTGGACTCCTCGTTGTGCCTGGCCTTCTCTCGTTGTGCCTGGCCTTCTCTCGTTGTGCCTGGCCTTCTCTCGTTGTGCCTGGCCTTCTCTCGTTGTGCCTGGCCTTCTCTCGTTGTGCCTGGCCTTCTCTCGTTGTGCCTGGCCTTCTCTCGTTGTGCCTGGCCTTCTCTCCTTGTGCCTGGCCTTCTCTCGTTGTGCCTGGCCTTCTCTCGTTGTGCCTGGCCTTCTCTCGTTGTGCCTGGCCTTCTCTCGTTGTGCCTGGCCTTCTCTCGTTGTGCCTGGCCTTCTCTCGTTGTGCCTGGCCTTCTCTCGTTGTGCCTGGCCTTCTCTCGTTGTGCCTGGCCTTCTCTCGTTGTGCCTGGCCTTCTCTCGTTGTGCCTGGCCTTCTCTCGGCGTGCCTGGCCTTCTCTCGGCGTGCCTGGCCTTCTCTCGGCGTGCCTGGCCTTCTCTCGGCGTGCCTGGCCTTCTCTCGGCGCGCCTGGCCTTCTCTCGGCGCGCCTGGCCTTCTCTCGTTGCGCCTGGCCTTCTCTCGTTGCGCCTGGCCTTCTCTCGTTGCGCCTGGCCTTCTCTCGTTGCGCCTGGCCTTCTCTCGGTGCGCCTGGCCTTGTCTCGGTGCGCCTGGCCTTGTCTCGGTGCGCCTGGCCTTGTCTCGGTGCGCCTGGCCTTGTCTCGGTGCGCCTGGCCTTGTCTCGGTGCGCCTGGCCTTGTCTCGGTGCGCCTGGCCTCGTCTCGGTGCGCCTGGCCTCGTCTCGGTTCGCCTGGCCTTGTCGCCGTGTGGACATCAATAAGAGGCAACAGGGAGTTGTAACCCAATAAAGAGTCAATGCAACAGTGATACATATAAAACATAACATTTATTTGATCAATTAAAAAACAGAGCTGATTGTTATAGTAAAAAAGTGAGTGATGAAAAACACAATTGTGTGACAAATTTGGCACTTGTATAAAATAATATTGCACATAGGGTATCTAGACACTTAGGAAAATGAATAATATAAGCATCTTCCTTATATGGGGTATGATCAGATTGTATATATAAATGATTGTAAGGCCCCTGTATAAATGAATGTTACTATATGAGGGAATAGTATTCCGTAATACTCCGTGATACAATCTGATCTCAAGATGACCCCCCCCATACTAGCCAAAGTGGCCATGTGTCCGTGTGCCTGGCCTTCTCTTACTGGTCTGTTTGCTGCAGTTTTGATATATATAGTTTTATCTGCTACAGATCTACCAGTTCTCTGAATTCTCAGCTCCGTGTAATCCTGCCCCCACCACTGACTGACTGCTTTTTTTGGCAGTTTTCTGCCTATGCAGTGTACAGTCAGTGGTGTGTGTGGCGTTATATAGAGCTCATGAATATGCTTGACTACCTGGTTTACTAATCCTCAAGTGATAATCTGCTGATAAAACAGTGATTTTATCAAAACTACAGCAAGTAGACCAGAATGTGATACCTTGCTGGAATCCGGGTCTCTGTCTCTACATTATGGTGATTTCAGATTAGGTGGAAAAACCTTGGTGACAGATTCCCTTTAAAGATGTTGTGTGTTGCTTTGCACAGTGTGTGTAGCCAGAGGTGGTTGGTCTCTTATACCTCTGGTTTGGTTTATGTGCTGTGTAATTAGCAATGGAAATATCTGTATAATGACTGCTTTGACTTGACATTAGTTTATGTGATACTTATCGATCTAGTGTCATACACTAGTGCCCTTAATGTCCTCGCTTTATGGCTGCTGTACTTGGGGACCTCCGTCATATTCTAACATGCCCTGTACTCGCACTGTCCGGCTTCTCATTTGCGTCCATAATATAATGCGGAGGTGAAGCCTTGCATTACACAGAGTGTCCCTCTACACCAGACATTTCATAGCTTGAGCAAACGCAAAACCCATGTCCTTTGTTTTCTTTCCAAGAGCGAAGCTTCTCATTCTTTTCATAAAAGAAAAATATAAAAAATGACATTCTGCTGTTTGGAAAGTGACATTACTCAGGAGATTGCCATAATCAGCCTAGGAAAAAAAAGTATTATTGTTGATAAAATAAATGTAGGTCTTAGTTCTCATTCATTTTGTTGGCAGAGACCTTGAATACTCATAAAATAATGGAGAAACAATTTATTCTTGTTGTTGTGTTGGGCAACCCTGGTTTTACTGCAAATGCATCTGTCCAAGTGCTGAATGAAAGCGATTATATTGTAGCCTACAGAACACTGGAAAAAGATGGCGGCTTTCTTTTCTGGATTTTTGGAACATAATTAAATGAGACACCACTTAAATGAGACACCACTGTTGGGCAACTTTTTTGAAAATGTGGCTCCTACTGAAGGTCTATTTGTAGAGTATTGGTATATTAATACCCTTTATGCTTTATTGTCGGCCTCGTCTCCGGCATGATATTGTATAGTGCAGAATCGTCAGGATTGTATAGACCCAAGTAACAGAAATGTGCTTCATGCCAATGCACGTACCTGGGCCACAACACTGGCAAGTGTGTATTAGAGTGTATCATTGGGTGTACTTCCACGGACCTTGCCCTGTTACCATATTGCACCCGCTACCTACCAGGCACGGAAACGCTGCAAAAGTGGATCTTATTTCTCTACTGCCTCAAAGAATATCCCACCAGACTTCTACAAAATGCAACATTTATTGTCTATCTCAGGATTACTGGGACCTCCACAATGCTCAAAAACTGGCATCCCTCTATTGCATCCAAAAACTCTACTCAGTCCTCTGTCAGTGTTTCTTAACTTAAGGTAAACGTACCCCAGAGGGTACACCACTCTGCCATAGGGGAACACGTGGTTGGAGACATAAAGCATGCTCTGCTTCAGTGCTGTTTCTGTAAGAACCTCCCCCCACTGCAACAGACATGCAGTGCGCTGGACGAAGTAGGCAGAAGGTAACAGCGGGGCACGAGCTTGTAATGGCAGAGTATCTGGGACGGGGGCGTAGATGTCATTATTGAGGAGGCTGGAGCACACAGGACGCAATCACACAGGGGAGTTTGGATGTCTTTCACTAGTTTGTAGGTTTGGGGTTATTTATATACTGGGAGGGTCTTGTCTGCCTCTATATACAGGTGGACTGTATACAGGGATGGGGTCTGTATTAAAAAAGGTTTTTTATTTTTTTTAATTTAAGATTTCTATTCTGTAGTCTGTGTTCATATTGTGGTTATATATATTCATGCTGTAGGTTGAGTGTGTTCTGAATAGGTAGGACAGCAGGCAGATATTTTGTGCTACATGCTCTGTAGTGCTGTGCATGCCTATTGCTGGGATCCTGATGACCATGGTTCCTCTGATCTATTTTACATCATCCTTCAGTACATCCCCTGATGACCCTGGTTCCCCTGATCTATTTTATGGCATCCTTCAGTACATCCCCTGATGACCATGGTTCCCCTGATCTATTTTATGGCATCCTTCAGTACATCCCCTGATGACCATGGTTCCCCTGATCTATTTTACAACATCCTTCAGTACATCCCCTGATGACCATGGTTCCCCTGATCTATTTTACGACATCCTTCAGTACATCCCCTGATGACCATGGTTCCCCTGATCTATTTTACGGCATCCTTCAGTACATCTCCTGATGACCATGGTTCCCCTTATCTATTTTACGGCATCCTTCAGTACATCCCCTGATGACCATGGTTTCCCTGATCTATTTTACGGCATCATTCAGTACATTCCCTGATGATCATGGTTCCCCTGATCTATTTTACGGCATCATTCAGTACATTCCCTGATGACCATGGTTCCCCTGATCTATTTTACGGCATCCTTCAGTACATCCCCTGATGACCATGGTTCCCCTGATCTATTTTACGGAATCCTTCAGTATATCCCCTGATAACCATGGTTCCCCTGATCTATTTTATGGCATCCTTCAGTACATCTCCTGATGACCATGGTTCCCCTGATCTATTTTACGACATCCTTCAGTACATCCCCTTGATGACCATGGTTTTCCTGATCTATTTTACGGAATCCTTCAGTACATCCCCTGATGACCATGGTTCCCCTGATCTATTTTATGGCATCCTTCAGTACATCCCCTGATGACCATGGTTCCCCTGATCTATTTTACAACATCCTTCAGTACATCCCCTTGATGACCATGGTTCCCCTGATCTACTTTACGGCATCCTTCAGTACATCCCCTGATGACCATGGTTTCCCTGATCTATTTTACGGCATCGTTCAGTACATCCCCTGATGAAGCCTAATGATACAGGAAAAAACGCATTGGAAGGCTATTTGCAGTACTGAATAACATTAGCGGCGGTCCTACACTTGGCTACTGCCCTTGTAAGGCCAGGAGCAAACACATGGGGCACGACAAGGAGGTTTAGGCAGTGTATAGACCGGCATTACCCTTCTAGGTCCCCTACATGCTCCTGGACAGCATAGATCTTCCTGGAAATTAGGTGACATCAGACTATTTATTATCATGCTCCGTTTTTCATGAAAAACTTTTTGCACATTGTTGAACTGATGTTTCTGCAACTGGTAGCCGCCATTTGATACAAAGTGAATCAGCATCTTCTGGGAGCACTGCTTTAATTATTTAACCATTTCTAGATCTCATAATGAGACTTGAAGGTTTATTTTTTTATGTTAATATGCATTACTAGATGGTGGCCCGATTCTAACGCATCGGGTATTCTAGATATGTATGCGGCCGACCGGGCGCAATCAGCAGAGCGTTGTTTAAATTTGCCGCCAAAATCCCTGATTGGTCGCGGCCGGCAACCGCGACCAATCAGCAAAACGGTGTTTAAATTTGGCGGCAATATCGGTGATTGGTCACGGGTGGCGGCCGCGACCAATCAGCGAACCGTGTTAGTGAGGACTGGAGAGCGTGTTTAAATTTGGCGATAAAATCGCTGATTAGTCGCGACCGCGACCAATCAGCAAAACGGTGTTTAAATTTGGCGCCAGTATCGCTGATTGGTCGCAGCTGGCGGTCGCGACCAATCAGCAGAGCGTTGTTGAAATTTGGTGCCAATCTCGCTGATTGGTCGCGGTCGGCTGGCGGCCGCGACCAATCAGCAGAGCGGCGTTTAAATTTTCCGCCTAATCAGCGTCGTATTAGTGAGGACCGGGGAGCGGGGCTGCTTGTGTGGCTACTTCCGCTGCGAGAAGCCGGGAGATGAGTGGCTACTCGCAGCAGAAGCATCCCGACCTGCGGCGTCGCTCCCCGGTCCTCCGTTCACACTTGCCCTCCGGAGATCAGCAGGCCAAGCCGCTGATCTTCCGACGTAAGCCGCATGGAGGTGAGTGGTGCCGCCTGTCGGGGTAATTGTGCTGCCAGCAGCGGGGAGATGAGCGCCTCGCGACGCTCATCTCCCCGCTGCATCGCCGCTGACCTCCGTCCCGCACATGAGCCGCTAATGGCCGCCATCTTTTTCTGAAATCCCGCGTCGTTGATTGGCCGCGGCCGGACCAATCAGCGACGCAGGATTTCCTGGACACAGACAGACAGACGGGATAAGACGATTATATATATATATATATATATATATATATATATATATATATATATATATATATATATATATATATATATATATATATATATATAAAAGTTCTATTTTAATACTTCTCTCCTTGTTATATACAGTCATGGCCAAAAGTATTGAGAATGAGACAAATGGTAATTTTTCCAAAGTTTACTGCTTCATTATTTGTAATGGTAATTTGCATATACTCCTGAATGTCAAAGAGTGATCAGCTTAACAGCAATTACTGTACTTGCAAAGTCAATATTTGCCCAGAAAATGAACTTTAACCCCCAAAACACATTTCAACATCATTGCAGTCCTGCCTTAAAAGGAGCAGCTAACATCGTTTTAGTGATTGATCCATTAACACAGGTGTGGGTGTTGATGAGGACAGGGCTGGCGATCAATCAGTCATGATTAAGTAAGAATGACATCACTGGACACTTTAAAAGGAGGCTGGTTCTTGGTATCATTGTTTCTCTTCAGTTAACCATGGTTATCTCTAAAGAAACACGTGCAGCCATCATTGCACTGCACAAAAATGGCCTAACAGGGAAGAGTATCGCAGCTACAAAGATTGCACCTCAGTCAACAATCTATCGCATCATCAAGAACTTCAAGGAGAGAGCTTCCATTGTTGTCAAAAAGGCTCCAGGGCGCCCAAGAAAGACCAGCAAGCGCCAGGACCGTATCTTAAAACTGTTTCAGCTGCGGGATCGGACTACCAGCAGTGCCGAGCTTGCTCAGGAATGGCAGCAGGCTTGTGTGAGTGCTTCTGCACGCACTGTGAGGCGGAGACTCTTTGAGCAAGGGCTGGTTTCAAGGAGGGCAGCAAAGAAGCCACTTCTCTCCAGAAAAAATATCAGGGACCGACTGATATTCTGCAAAAGGTACAGGGAGTGGACTGCTGAGGACTGGGGCAAAGTCATTTTCTCTGATGAATCCCCTTTTCGATTGTTTGGGACTAGAGATGAGCGTTGTTCTACTCGAACTGTTCGCCAATCTCAAATTCGAGCTGTTTTGGGCGGTGTTCGAGCCGTTCGGCGAACACGAACATAACCTCGAACAGCCGAATTTTTCTCAAATCGTTCGTGTTTGAAGAAAGGTGTGCCTGCGCTCCACCAGCATGTCGCACACAACATCACCGCTTCTTTGAGAAACTCTGTGCTACAGGGTGCATTTCACCACAGACACTTGGACGAGTAGGCATGGACAGGGGCGTTACATGTCGCTGACTGGGCACTGGGTAACTATGGTGACAGCAGGACAAGGGGCTGCTGTCCAAGTCTTGCCGTCCCCACGAGTTGTGCGTCAATCCTCTTTATGTCAAAGTTCCTCCACTGCTTCTGCCTCCTCAACCTCCTCTCGGTCTTCCACCTGCACCCAAAGCCTGTCTGGTCATGCCACAAGCTTTCTAACTGCGCAGAAGGGATCCTGCACACCTCCTTACTATGCTGGCAGTAGGGCTCAACGTCATCAGGCGGTTTTTACATTGAAATGTCTGGGAAATGTGAGTCACACAGCTGAGGAGTTGTGGTCAGCTCTGGAGAACCAATTTCATGAATGGTTGTCTCCACTGGACCTGAAACCAGGGAAGGCCGTGTGCGACAATGCTGCAAACCTGGGTGCGGCCCTTCGCCGGGGCAATGTCACACACGTGCCTTGTATGGCTCACGTGTTGAACCTGGTTGTCCAGCAATTTTTAGCCCACTATCCCAGACTAGATGGCCTTCTGCAGAGGGCACGGTCGCTGTGTGCTCACTTCCGCCGTTCGCATCCTGCAGCTCAGTGACTTACATCTCTACAGAAGTCGTTGGGCCTGCCACTTCACCGGCTAAAATGCGATGTGCCTACCCGGTGGAATTCAACTCTGCACATGTTGCAGCGACTGTGGCAGCACCGACAAGCCCTGGTGCAATACGTTCTGACGTATAGCCTGGGCCAACGAGATCCAGAGGTGGGGCAAATCACGCTGGAGGAGTGGTCTCAGATCAGGGACCTATGCACCCTTCTGCACAGTTTTGAAATGGCGACGAAGATGTTTAGTGCTGACGATGCCATTATCAGCATGACTATTCCGGTGATTTACATGCTGGAGCACATGTTAAACAGAATTCGGAGTCAGGTGGTGGCACAAGAGGAGGTGGAGGAAGTAGAGGAGGAGGAGTTGTATGCGTAAGGGCTAACATCTGCAAGGTCCAGACGGTCGGCAGCACCAAGGCGGCAGGCATGTGAGGGTGGGGGAGATGGTTTTACCAGGGCGCATGGTAGCAGCCAAACTAGTGAGGAAGGTGCAGGAGCCCAGGAAGAAGTGGAGGACGAACTGATGGAAGACTCATCAGATGAGGGAGACCTTGATCACATTTCTGTTGTGCGAGGTTGGGGGGAGAGGACAGAGGAAGGAAGCATGATTGTTACCTCGCCACCAACACAACAGGGACTTGGTGCTCCTGGATGCGCAACACACATGAGTGCCTTCTTGCTGCACTACCTGCAACGTGATCCTCGAATTGGGAGAATTAGAAATAATCCTGACTACTGGGTTGCCACACTGTTAGATCCCCGGTACAAAAGTAAATTTGCAGAAATTATTCATGCCATAGAAAGGGATGCACGCATGCAGGAGTATCAGCAGAGACTGTTGCAGAATCTTACATGTGCTTTTCCACAAAACACCAGTGGTGCACGTAGTGAATCTCACAGTTCCAACTTGCCAACCGTGGGACCGTCAAGTGTTCAGCACTCAAACCGTAACAGAACCACAGTATCTGCTGGTAACATCAATTTTGCGGAATCATTTCACCACTTTTTTAGCCCATCCTTTGCAAGGCCACAGGAGACAAGAAGTCTGACACATAGTCAACGCCTAGAGACGATGGTACAGGAGTATCTCCAAGTAAACATTGAAGCCATGACTGTGTCACTGGACCCTTGCTCTTTTTGGGCTTCCAATCTGGATAAATGGCCGGAGCTAGCCACTTACTCCTTGGAGATCTTGTCATGCCCCGCAGCCAGCGTTCTGTCTGAACGTGTGTTCAGCGCTGCTGGTGGTGTGCTGACAGATAAGCGCACGCGGCTCTCCACTGATAATGTAGACAGACTCACGTTCATAAAGATGAACAAATCATGGATCCAAAACGACTTTTCTACCCCTGTGTCATCCTGGGGAGAGTAAAAGCTTGATGATTGGTTAAAATCACCCTACCAACCGTTTTAAGCTTTCAAATTACTAATCATGTTTATCTGTATCTTGGCTGGAAAATAATTTGGGCTTTGTAGCAGTGTGCAGCACTGATTCTATTAGGCCATCTATAATAAGCTCCACCAGATTTAAAATTACTAATCATGTTTATCTGTATCTTGGCTGGAAAATAATTTGGGCTTTGTAGCAGTGTGCAGCACTGATCCTATTAGGCCATCTATACTAAGCTCCACCAGATTTAAAATTAATAATAATTTTTAGCTGCATCTAGCCCGGAAAATAATTTTGGGGCTCCGAGATGCGCAAGACACATAAGTGCCTTCTTGCTGCACTACCTGCAGCATGACCCTCATATTGTCAGAATTCGAAGTAATCATGACTACTGGGTTGCCACACTCTTAGATCCCCCAAACTTTTCGATCAACCTTTTCATTTTAATAAAGACCAAAAAAATGGTCATTTTTGAAATTATAAGCATTAGCAGGTTATTAGAAACTGAAATCAAACAGTTTTCAACTCAAAACTTTATTCTAAGTGATGTTACATTTTCACATAGGACCCCTTGTTCGAAAGGAGCTTCTGAACTCTCTCGTCCATTGAATTTGTCAGGTTTTGGATGGTTTCTGCTTCAATTGTTTTGCATGAGGACAGAATACCCTCCCAGAGGTGTTGCTTAGATGTGAACTGCCTCCCGCCATCATAGACACTCCTTTTGATGATGCTCCAGAGGTTCTGAATGGGGTAGAATGAGGGGAGCATGGGGGTCACACCATAAGTTTGTCCCCTTTTATGCCCATATCAGCCAAAGATGCAGATGTTTTATGTGCAGCATGAGATGGTGCATTATCATGCAAAAAAATGATCTTGCTGTGAAATACACGGTTCTTCTTCTTGAACCATGGCAGGAAGTGCTGTTTGAGAAAATCCACATACATTATGGAGTTCATCTTTAGCGCCTTCAGGGATCCTAAAGGGGCCGACAATCTCTCTCCCCATGATTCCAGCCCAAAACATTACTCCACCTCCTCCTTGTTGGCGCTGTGGCCGTGTTTGCGTGGGGTGTCCATCAACCAGCCGTCCTCCACTCCATCCATCTGGACCATCGAGCGCTGCACGGCACTCATCCGTGAACAAAACAGTTTTGAAATCAGTCTTCATGTAATGTTTAGCCCACTGGAGCCGTTTCTGCTTGTGTGAAGTGGATAGAGGAGGTCGACAGGATGGCGTATGCACAGCTGCAAACCTCTGAAGGACCCTGCATCTTGTTGTTCGGGGGACGTTGGAGGCACCAGCAGCTTCAAAAACTTGTCTGCTGCTATGACAAGGCTTTTTTGCCGCTGCTCTTTTAACCTGACGTAATTGCCTGTAGGAAAGAGTCCTCAATTTGCCCTTATCAGCACGCACACGTGTGTACTGTGAATCAGCTACATACTTCTTGATTGCCAAGACACTTCATCCTGATCATCGCACAATGTTGATTGTAGTCATGCCTTGACCTAAATACTCCACAATTTGTTGCTTCTCAGCAGCCGACACATCCTTTTTCTTTCCCATTTTGGCAGAAAATGTAGGCTGCTTAATAATGTGAGACAGCCTTCTTAAGTAGTCTTGCCTTTCATTGGACACACCTGCCAAACTAATTAGCACAGGTGTCTGCAATTGCTTACAGTGATATAAAGAGCCCTGACACACATCACCATCAATGAGTTTAACTGACAAACAAACAAATTCTTCCCTTATCACTCCTAAACACTTTTTGCATAATAATTTGGAACACAGTGTACATGTGCTTTTCCACAAAACACCAGTGGTTCACGTAGTGAATCTTACAGTTCTAACTTGCCAACCGTGGTCTGTATGGAGTTGTTCAATAAAGGGCCCAAAATTAAGATAACATAGATGGGAGAGGTCTCTATGAATAGGAATTCCTAAGTATTTGATACCTTGTGAGGGCCAGGCAAAGGGAAAGTTGGACTGGATGGAATCCTATATGGATTTGGGGAGGGAGACATCGAGGGCCTCAGACTTCGCTGCATTGATTTTAAAATTTGACCATGTAACAAAGTGATCTATTTCAGCCATAACAGCATGGATGGATATATGTGATTGAGTGATATATACTAGGACATCATCAGCAAATAGAGAGCACTTGTACTCGGTGCCTCCCACCTCAATCCACCTAATATTGGGGTTATGGCGAATTGATGAGAGCAGGTGCTCCGTCACTAGGATGTATAAGAGAGGGGACAGAGGACATCCCTGCCTTGTCCCATTGGTGATTGTGAAAGGTGATGAAAATGTTCTGATGCACCCCCTGGGCCTTGGGACACCCGGAGCCGGACCCTTTTTGGTGGATGCTGGTGGTTGTAGTCTTCGTGGCGGCGACCGGGTTCCGTGGCTCAGGGTGGTCAAACCAGTGGCGGAACTATTTATGTGATTTTGATGTTTAAATGTCCGACTACGCCACCCGTGGATTGCGGTCAGAGTGAACCGCCGCTGCAGGGCAGACCGCTGAGGCTGGTGTTGTGGGTGCAGCAGAGCGTAGCATAACTCCCCAGGAGTATAGCCTCAGGGCAGTGTATGCGGAGGATGGGGGTGATGGTGCAGGGCTGCAGCAGTAATGACACGGAGTCAGTGATGCAGTCCAGGGCCTTTACTCACAGTTCTTATTATCCAGACCACGTCTGCAGGTAACGGCTGCCCACGTCGTACTGTGCTCACCAGGTGAGGGGCTCAGACAACTCCCAGATAACTTTGGAGCGCTTCACAGGACCCCCTTTGTGTGTCCTTTGTCTGGCCTTTCTTACCAACCCTTCTGTCCGGCTTCCTCGGGCCTCCTCTTGGTAAACTTGGCGCCAGTTTCCCTGACCCTATGTGGTGCCTTCCTAGCGGGTGTAGCGAGGGGCTGCGCCACATAAAATGTCAGAGCCTCCGGTTTCTAGCTGAGGGTCATTTCCTGCCTCCACTAGTTTCGGGGACCGGTCTCCCCCTTTGGCCTGACCCCTCCACGCAGGTGGATTCGGGCGTGCGGTGGCGACTCGCCCGTCCGCACCCCTGGGATCCCTTCATTCCTCGTTCCTGGAGCCTTCTCCGCTCCTCTTCCTTCCTTCTCCCTCTTCCAGGCCTGGGCCTCTGTTACTAGGCCCGCCTCCGGAGCAGAGCTCATGCAGAGCCCCTGCTCCCTGCCACTTCTGCTCAGACTTCTCTGCACTGAACTAAGATGGTGCCCACCTTTTATACTCCCTTCTCAATGCACCCAGGAACTGCTTCCTCCCTGCTCCTGCACTACAGGGTTCCCCTTCCTCAGTGTTCCCTCCCCCCACTCCAGCCAGGGACAGGGACTGTCGTGCCCATCTCAGAGGCATATTGGTCGCCCTGCCCCACGGCAATGTGGTGTAATGCATGCAGGTGTCGGGTCCTGATCCACACTCCATCCTTACCTGAGAGTGAGATATCACACCTCTGGGTGAGGTGCAATACCTCTGTAGCAACCGAGCCCTCAGGGTGCTACAGTTCCATTTATCTTCAGCCTAGGTGACGTATTGTGATACAGGGCCGTGATTTTGGCTATAAAAGGGTCCCATAGACCCCTACCCCAAGCTTTTTAAGAGAATCATATATGGCGTGCCAGGAGACTCTATGGAATGCTTTCTCAGCATCCAACGAGAGTATCTAATTACAAATTTTTAACTGCATCTAGCCCAGGAAATACTTTGTGCCTAGTAGCAGTGTCTGCTAGTCAGCGGATTATCCCGGCTGTTAAGCAAGCTACACCACCTGTAGTTTGGACACTTAATTTTTTCAAAGGAAATGCTTCGGGACCACGGGATACTCAGTGAAGAGCATCAGGAGGCACCCCAAGGCATAGGGGCTGGGACTGGCAGTAGGATGCCTTGCGGTGGACAGCCGAGCTCGATCCTTATAAAAGCTTTTTAACTGCAGCAGCTTTAGTGGACGCTACTGGAGCTGGAATTACGCGGCTGCTGGCATGAGACTTGCCCTCCAATAGATCCTTGTAAATGGATTTAAAGTGTATTCATTCAAATTAGAGAGACAATTTAAATTAAAAAGCTTAGAGCTGCCTCCACCACAGGGAGGCTCGCTCGACCCACCAGCGGACAGGCACCAGTACCGAACCGAACTCGAACACTACGGGGGTGGCTCAACACTATTTGGGATATCTGGAAAACAGCTTATTCGGAGAAGAAGAGGTGAGCGCTACCACCAGTCTTGTCTCATGCCAACTGTAAAGCATCCTGAAACCATTCATGTGTGGGGTTGCTTCTCAGCCAAGGGAATCGGCTCACTCAGTCTTGCCTAAAAACACAGCCATGAATAAAGAATGGTACCAGAATGTCCTCCAAGAGCAACTTCTCCTAACCGTCCAAGAGCAGTTTGGCGCCCAACAATGCCTTTTCCAGCATGATGGAGCACCTTGCCATAAAGCAAAGGTGATAACTAAATGGCTCATGGAACAAAACATAGAGATTTTGGGTCCATGGCCTGGAAACTCCCCAGATCTTAATCCCATTGAGAACTTGTGGTCAATCATCAAGAGACGGGTGGACAAACAAAAAACAACAAATTCTGGCAAAATGCAAGCATTGATTATGCAAGAATGGACTGCTATCAGTCAGGATTTGGTCCAAAAGTTGATTGAGAGCATACCAGGGAGAATTACAGAGGTCTTGAAGAAGAAGGGGCAACACTGCAAATATTGACTTGCTGCATTAACTCATTCTAACTGTCAATATAACCTATTGGTACTCATAATATGATTGCAATTATATTTCTTTATGTGATATAAACATCAGACAAACACTAATAAAAACCAGAGGCCAGCAGATCATGTGAAAATATAATTTTGGTGTCATTCTCAAAACTTTTGGCCATGACTGTACACTATATATTCTCTGAGAGGATTGTGACACTCCCCTTTATCTATAGGATGTTGGTACATTTCTTGGCTGTTCTTTGGAGACAGATTTTTCCCATTACTGAGATGACAGTTGGTGCTTCTAAAATTCTATGAAGGGGGAAGGAGGGAAGGAGGGAGGAAGGAGATAGAGGCAGACACACATTCTACTGCAAGTTACATAGACGATGACAGTTTCTGCTCTATGTAACTTCCCGTAGAATTTCTGTGTCTGCCTCTAGCTTCTCCCTCTGCCTCCTCTTTCCATAGAATTTTATAAGCACCAACTGTCATTTCCTATCTCAGTAATGGGAAAATCTGTATTTATTGAAGTCAGATTTTACCTGTGAACTGAAAATTTTGATCAGTCCAGGAGAAGAAAGAAAATATATTTTTCTTATAAACATATATATTACAAAGTTTCTTTTTGTCATGTGTACTATTGATTTATGGAAAAAATTGAAAATGAAGGTTATTCTTTAAGACTGACGAGGATAGCCGAGTCATTTCTCCCATAGTAGTGGGTGATCTTCATCCCTCATCGTAGCTGTTGCTATGTATTTTCGAACTCCAGGTTATACAAGTGTAAAGAAGTCCTCCTCTCCATATATCTGTAATATGTAACATCTGTCATGAGTCAGCCCAGATTTTGTCCTTTACCTGCTGCCATTGTGCACTCTGATTACGGAGTTAACATGCAATAACTTTCCATAATGTTTCCATGCAGTTCTGTGGATTATGTTAAACCACAAGTAGCACATTTTAATATTGTATCACGTTGTGATAAATAATTCAGCTCCTATATCTGTTTTCTGAAGAATATCCCCAGGTTCAATCATCCAATTAATGCGATTGATAATACATACTAGTGAGTGTTCTTAGTAGCCGCAGGGATATAACTGCTGTACATGGTGTGGATTTGGGCTGTAACTAGTAATACTTGTAGGCTCCTCTTATAATAAGTCTCTTGTTACAGGTTCAGGTGTTTGGCCTTTATTCCAGAGAAGGATTACATGAAATATTTGACTGCCCGATAAAGGTGAGTACATCTGCTTATATCCACATTATGATAGTGCTTCTTTTTATTACTATTTTATTTATACTTTCCACCAGATTCATTTGTGATATGAATGAACACATTCTTTATTTTTAATTAACGGCTCTTTATCTTCACATAATGACAGCGAGTGGTTCTTACAATGACTATGTAAGATATTATCCTACATGATCTTCTGGAAGCAGAAGCTGCTTTACTGATGTCCTCCACTCCAGATCCTTCTACTTCTATTCACCAGCACAATGGCAGAATCCTAGCTGAGATCACCCCCAGAGGTGGAGCACTGCACCAAGGCAATAATCTAAAAAATGGAGATCCAGTTATAAACCGACTATAAGGAGTACTCATCCCATACCCTTCCTCGATCTTCGGTCACAGCGACTTCCTAACAAGAAGTGGACTGCATACATGTGCTGGCACTGATTTCAATACTTGGTGTGACATGACAGTAACATTGACAGCCTGGACCCCACATAACAGTGACCCGTACATCAAAGAGTACCAGCCTAGACCCCACATGGTAATGACAATCAGGATGTCTTCTTCACATTCACAGCGGCATCACTAAGTAACAGCCTTGGCCATGCATAGTAGTGACGGCCACATCACAAATGACAGCCTCGACCCTCCATCACAGTAGCAAACCCAATGCCCCATGTGACAAGCAACAAACACTTTGTAACCAATACTCCTGGGCTGATCACTAGAGATTGTGGGGAAGAGGATTTTATTTGGGCAGAATAAGTCATTGTCAGACTTGCCTGGTATTCTTCATTGAAGTGAACCTGTCACGTCAGATAATGCTGTGAACCTGTCACGTCAGATAATGCTATGTACCTGTAAATACAGGGTTAATAACATTATGAAGGTGTTCGGCCGGAGTACAGAAGTGCGGCACCTTGGAGACAATGATCTTTATTTCTCCAGGGAGCCACTGGCCTTCAGCCATACAGGCATGTCTGTGTGGCTACGATCATGGCTCAGTATACTGAGAGTGGCAGCTATAAGCTTGCCCGACATCTAGACTGACAGTCGACACTGCAGGGCATCGGTGCAGAGTGAGCTGACAGACACAGTGGCGGTGTGTACTTACAGCTGACACTCTCAGTGCTGTGAGCGATGACTATAGCCTTGTGTGGTCACCTGTCTGACTGAAAGCCGGCAGCTCCTGGGAGGAATAAAGTTCATTTTCTCCCAGGTGCCACACTTTCAGTTCTGCAGCCGGGCACCTTCATAATTCTATTAATGTGCAGATTAACCCCATATCTGCTGGCTCATAGCGTAATTCGACTTTACAATTTATTTACTCTTTGCAAATCACTTTATTACAGGGTTTGTCTTCATTCCTGTAGTAAAAGAGCATGTAAGTGTGTTCTAAACCCCAGCACTTCCATAGTCTGTTTTCCTGCCTTCAGCTGCATTGATATCAGAATATACTCATTTGGAGTACAGATGATGGTAGTGATGGGTCAGAACAGCCCCTGTGTGTCACTACCTATGGGGATAAACTGCTGCAGGTGATTGTTCTGATAAGGTGCTGACCCTTCACTGCCATCATCTGTACTCCTAATGTGTACATTCTGATATCGATGCAGATGAAGACTGAAGAATGAACTGGGGGAAAACAGATTTAGAAGCCACTTACGTGGTTTTTTTTTTTTTTTTTTTGCAGAAATGAAGACAAATCCCCTAATAAAGTGATTTGCAAGGTGTCCTAACATTCCATACTGGACAAAAGTAAAAAAAAAAATAATACAAGTTTAATTACTGTATAATCATGAGGGAAATAGCAAAAGCGTCTGAAGTGTATAACTAGTGACAGGGTGGAATCTGGCTTCTTTTTCCATAACATTACATTAGGGTATTACTATCTCCTCAGTTGTCTGATATACAGAGAATCTAAAGGTGAAGAATGGCTTTCTAGAACATGTCTGGATGTGATACAGTTCTTTACAAATGAGTTTAGCTCAACATTTTGCACTATATTTTCTATGTGAAGTCTGCAAAGAAATGGGATATAAGGTTTTATGAGGTTGTAAGGTAAAGCTGTAGTTCTTCCTTGCAGTAAGTTTATATACTTATTGCAGCGGTACAGGAGCGTTCATTAGTTGGTATAGCATAACTTTCAAGTATATTGGGCTTTGATTTAAACTGATGAAAATACCCCTGCATGTAAAACCAGCACCTGAAGTCAGCGCAGAAAATCATTAGTTATTGTGCTTCTCCTTCTTTTTTATGTGCGGCTCTTAAAGCTACAATAAAACATAATGTTGTTCCATAAATACAGGAGCGCTCAATAATGATTCCTCCGCCATAGCGTGATATCTCTGTCTGTTCCCCAGAAAGCTTCGCCGCAGCTGTAGACTATTCTACAAGTGTCTCATACTGAACCGTTCATTTACTTTTACTGGGTAATAAAATGAGTCCTATTTAGGCACAGAATAGTTAGCAAAGCAAGGCTTGTTAAATTATAGGGGGGCTACCTCCAATAGGGGGCACTAGAGAGCCTGATCGCTTAAACATGGAGTAGAGCTAATTTGCATACTCTTTTTCCCAGGGAGCTTAGCCTGATTAATAAGCCTCCCTACCCCAATCAGGAATAAGGAGGCGTATAACCACTCCTAACCATTTACAGGCTGCCAATAGACTTTTACATTTTGTGACTGCAACTTTTGACTGTTCGAAAGTCAGAGCTAACGGTCACAAGGTCTCAGTGTAAGTCTATGGAAGATTCGTTCTGGCTCTCATAGACTTACATTGAGAAGTGACTTCCGAATCACCCAGCAAACAGTGAAGCAAGATGGCAGGTCACAAATTGCTGGAGACCAACCAGAGTGGCGTCAATAACAGAATATGACGGGGCTGGTAAGTGTAATACCAGGGGCAGTGAACTTTAGATTAGTGGTCACTCCAGCGCTGCAATGAAAAAAACACTGAAGTGGTGCATTAAAAACGTACCTGTGATTGCCTGCATATATTTCATCTGATGGCATCATATTAACCCAATAAATTCTAGAATATTTTTATCATTTATGGTTTCCTATATTGATCGATGAAATGATCCATCATTACATGTCTTTGATGGAAACCTATGCAAAAATGTGTTTTTTTTTTATTACTGCTGACCTTCCAATCACCATCATGTATTGATATTCCTCTAAAGAATTGGCTGGTTCAATGCAGATTTCCTAGTTCTGTCTTTGATGGCGTGCCATTTTGGTCTTGTGGCAACTAAACACGCCCAAAGAATAATACTACTATAACTTTGTTTCATAGTAGTGACTGTTTAAAGGGAACCGGTCAAGTTGATCATGCTGTCAGAGCTGAAGTTATGGAGCTGGAGTTGTTGAGCAGATAATATATCGTTTTATGGGAAATATAGACATATAAAAATATTGTAATCATTCTAGTGGGAGAGAGGACTATTGTCTGCCGGAAAGAGATGGCAGTCGTCAGTCACAGGGTAGAACGACTGTGTAACCAGATGGTGGGAAGACCCACAGGAACCCTGTTTGGGCAAAAAGTTACAGACAAAGCATAAATGCTTATTGCACATGGATTTACAGTATTACAGCAAGCTTCACATGCTCTGGTGGCTGCAGACAATCAGGATTTCCCATAATTGCAACTTATCACCTTTCTACAGGATAAGATATAAATGTCTGGTAGGTAGGACTCCCATCATTGTGAGCCTGACCCCCACTGGTCATGGTAACATGTCCCCTGCTTGAGTAGAGCAGGACTTGCCCAGCACTGCTTTGACATCTACAGTACTGACTGAGACATCGGAGTACTGTGCACGATCACCTCCATCAGTCGCAGACTGTGACTGAGGTGGTACTGCGCATGCGCATCCGTCAGGACCGCTCTGTACCCAGGTGTAAACCCAATGTGCCATACATAACCTGGCACATAATATTTTGTAGGACATTGACACCATTGCAGGACAATGTATGGTAAAATGCCTCAATGTGGACCATTGTGTTAATAATAATAATTCTCTTTGTTACTAGATTGTTGCGGTCCACCCTCAGTTTGGAAGATCTGCCTGTAAGCAGTTTGTGACTGGAGGGAAAAAGGTAAGTTCAGGGTTTGGAAGAGAAATAATGTCCAGAATAAATACAAAACTAAAATGTCAGGCGTTTATTGAGTCCATTTAACATCCAGCAATCAGAAAACACCTAATCAATACTTCCACGTTTCAGGCACACATGGCCTGGTACCAAGGTCTGCAGTGTGCTGATCAAGGATCGTTCTTTTATTCAGCACATTAGCTGAACCCGGCCACGCGTTGTTGTGGCTCAGTCTGGTTAAATGGAAAAGAAAGAAAAGAGAGAGCGCACGTTTCTAAAATATTTAATTTCACAATGCTTGTGGGTATACAATATTTTTTGTTGTTCCATTGTCTATGTAGCTATAGAGATTGTCTGGTTTGCCGACTCTAGAACATGCAACATATAATTGTCCATGTGAGAAGCAATCCGTGTCTAGATTTAAACCGCACAATTCTAAAGATTGGCCCTGAGCTGTGTTGATGGTGATTGCAAACGTCAATCGAAATGGGAAGTGCAATTTCTTAAATTGAAATGGCATATCCGTTGGAATCGTAGGAATGCGAGGAATGAGGACTTCTTCACATTTGAAAGGTCCTGTCAATATTGTTGCTTCAACGACGTTGCTCATTAATTGTTGTCTGTACCCTGTGAGCCCTGCAGGCCTGTACTCTGCACAGGTTACCAAAGAGGTCGGTGCTTGCTGTCAGGTGTCACAATGGAGCCGGTCATCTCAGGGATTGTTAGTTATGCAATTCCCTAGTACAGAGGGAATGTGACAGGAGGGGGCACAGAGATAGGCGGTGGCAGAGGAGGAGGGGGGTAATCCGCTTGACATGTCCCGGACTGTTACCGGCCAGATCACAGCACCGCTCCCGCCGGTGGAGCAGTGGGATTTGCACTCGCTCGCCAAAGCGGAGGCCGCGGCCTGTGCCTCTCCGTGATGCCTCCCTCTCTCCTTCCCTCCCTCCCCTGCTCGTTATTGCACAGTCTGAAATAAGACTCACCTGCCGGAGAAGAAGAAGCCGCAGCAGCAGCGGTGCCGGAGAGCAGAGGCGGCCGCCTCTCAGGCGGTGGTGGTGATGAGCAGCAGTGTCTTTTGACCTTGAACAGACGGTCTCATCATTCCCCTTCCCCCTATCCCCACAGGGAACACGAAAGGAGTAGAGCACAGGCAGCGGCTGAGGTGAATAAAGGAGAGGGAGAAGGGTTTATGAATGAGATGGCACTAAGGGGGGGGGATGCTGGGCGGCCAGGGAGAGTCATCCTGCGACTGAGCTTGTAACACTCCCCTTTTGCTGTTGCTTTTACTTCCAACAGCTGGTATATAAAAACATGCATGTATTCAAATGCAATGTTGTGTCAAAATTTAAAAGCAATCGGTGAAGAACTTTCGGAGATTTAAGATTTTGAACAAACGAACATTTTCAATTTTATTTATATAGATTAGAAGATGCAACCAACTTCCATGGATAGAATACAAGCCATGATTCATCATAGTGTCTATGCCATTTTTCTTTATGAAAAGTAGTGACTTTTATGTTGGTGTCTTATTCATGATTTAATTTGCGCCTTTTTTAAGTCAGCAGTATAGAAAATGTATTTTGGATACAGCTCACCCCTGTTCGTTGTGTTACTTGCACCAGTCTGTAGGCAGCCCACGCTCCCGTGCATGGATCATGCTTTTGAGGCTCTAAGCGGTGCTTCTCAAAGTCTTGGCAATTAGGTTATCTATCCAGCACCAGGTTAAAGTACAAAAATATTTATTATGGCTTCATTCAAAATATATTCTATCGACATATAGTTTGCCACCACATACTGTTGAGCGCCGTGGCACTGGGTCTTTCCAGATGGAGGACAGTGGCATTGTGCCTATTTGGCAGAGCTTAAGTTGCACTCCATGACATACCGTGTGGCGTTGACTGTAAAAAGTCGAGAAGCAGCCGTAATGATTGTATTTCTTCCTGGGGTCCCCTTTACAGTGTCCTATTTTTCTCTCTAAGACCTATCACTTTGAGATTATAGGCCTTGATTTATCAAAGTGTTAACGCCAGAAAACTGAAAAAGTTGCATAACATTTTTGCGACTTTTACCGCTTAGATGCCAGTTTTGGACGGTTCTTGAATGGGTGGAGCTGGGGAGGAGCCAGGGTTTGGCTACACTCGCCCTTCAAATTCATTAAAAGTGGCGGTGTTTCTTATGTCAGAAATGTTACTCTAGTCCCAGACTGGAGTAACATTACTTGCGAGGCTCACTAAGGTGCGTCTCTTAACCACTTCCGTATGGTCATTAGACTTTTAAATATCCAGGCGTTCCCACTCCTACTCTACAGTGATGTTTTAAAATGTCACTGCATAGGAGCGCAGCTACACACTGTCATGTAGCTGCGGAAGAGGGATTCTAGCGATCAGAGACAGCTGGAATAACCATAGAGAAGGAACTGATAGTCCATTACCGTCTGTGCCTTCTCCATCTCAATATACAAAGCGCTAAAGAAGCACTGTGTAAACAGTAATAGGAAGTGCTGATGGCGTTTCCTCCTCCATACACCCCCCACGTGATTGCTGTTTATATGGAGGGCTCAAGAGCTCCTGCATCACAGGAAATTAAAAATAATTGTTACAGAATGGGAACACATTTTTAAATGTATTTTGGTAATTCTTTATGGTCATAAGAAAAAAAATGGGGAAAACCGATTTCCCTTATTTTTCCACCAACAACACTCGATATCGGCAAAAAAAAAAAGTCTATGACAGTGACATAAAAATTAATCTCCACGTATCACGTAACAAAAGGCCAAAAACTACTGGACTATCCAAAGAGAAAAAAAATTATAGCTAAATCGTATTGCCTGGTTAGGAGCGAAGGTAAATGGCCTTGTATTGAACTGGTGAATGAATACGGTGCATCTTCTTTCTTCATGCCAATCAATAAGACATGCATACAATACTACCTCATCTGAGAGCAGCATAATGTAGGGAAAGAGACCCTGATTCCAGCGATGTGTCACTTAGTTTACTGAGTGCAGCAGTTGTGACACCATCAGAGTTCTTAGATGTAGCTTGTAGCAAAGCTCCGAAAGCTGCCCCTGCCTACACTAGACTCTGTGTAGAAAGTCTGTAGACAGTGGGCTGATTATCAGAGGACGGGGTGTGGTTGGACCTGGTCTCACTTGGGCACCAGTCCAGGCAGTGATAATCTCCTGTTGATAAAACACTCATTGTATTGAAACAACAGCATACAGCCTAATAAGTGAAACATGACTGAAATCAGTGTCTCAGCCCGTACCTCATGCTGCCCTCAGATTAAATGGTAAAAAAAACTGCTGATAGATTCCCATTAATGAATCTGAGCCATAGTTTTTATTTGTTCTTTTGTTGCACTGTCAGCAAACTATTACATTAGCATGTATGAGTTTTCATCGGCTCAGTTCATTCTTGTGATGGGAGTTTCTGGTGTATTTAATGGTTAGAATAATGGAGTCTGCAGCGCTTCTGCTGCTGTCTATTATACTATAGCTCCAGCAGACTCCATTATAGTCCATGGGGTCCATCACTGTGTGCTTGGGTCTATAGTAGATATTACCTGTTACCTATAGAAAAAAGCTGTGTCAGAAGCATATGTTGGTATTCTACAACACATACTTCTGACATAGGTGACATATGTCAACCATTGACTCTTGTACAAAAAAAAAAACATGCTTTCGGAAACTGTAAAAAAGTTCTGGTTATTCCTTTTCCTACGACAGTAAACTATGGCTTACACTGGCAGCAAATACCCAAATACAAACACAGCACAAAACATGCAGTCGCTGCTGTCATTTATCGCCCGACATCCATGGCCTTAGTCATTAGCATGTAACCAAGCTGACAAGCCTGCTAAATAGCCCATTTAATGACGCCATTATTGCCTGTGTCAGACAGCGGGGCTGATAAGGCAGGTACAGATCTCTGCTCAGTAGGTGATTAGCATACTAACCATGTTACCTGTCCATCTCTTTACTGGGGAAGATGATTTATTTTCATGGTTATGGAATGAAGCTGGAATGTTTAACTTATGTATCTCAGAAATGACATCTTTACCAGGGTATTATTCTACTAACAGCTTGAAAACTTGCATTATTTCATGTCGCCATCACTCATGGGAAGGGTCTTAGTAAAACGACATCCATGTCTCTGAAAATATCATAACCTCATATTATAAATGAAAAGATTGTGATATTTATCAGATATTGGGGAATTTTATATTCTATGAAATTGGCAAATTTCGGAGCATATTACATATTTCTAAGTCTGGATTCCCACGTCCATGTTTTGCCGTGTGAATACGGACTGCGATGCACAGACCGGCCTTGGGTCTTCTGACCCGAACTCTATGGTTTCACAGGCATATATGAGGCTGTCGAGTCTGTTATGAGACCTACGGCCACTCCGTGCTAAGGGGTGTGTGTCATGCAAGGTGTAAGAAAGACTAAGTGCAACACGAAGGGAAGGGGGACCAGACTCTAGGGAAAGGGGGGAGTGGAGACCTCCTGGGCTGATCTAATATCACCTTGACTCCATTAACGTCCCTATATTGGCTCTTCACAAATTGCCGCACATGAACCTCGCCCTGTCTTTACCTGGCGTTTGGCCCTGGCTAGGGAAGGGAGGGGGATGAGCGCTAGTCAATCACCACTGACCACTACAGACAACAAGGGGGAATAAACAAGGGAAGATGGCTTAGCCTTAGTCGATTTCAGAGAGATGAACACCTGTCCTCAAAGCTCCAGAGAGGAAGAAGTAATGCACTTGCTCCGAGCCTTCATGAGGGGTAATGTGAGTATTGCCAGCACCTTCCTCAAGCAGACACCTGATATTTATATACCCAGGCCAGGGTGTTAATTAGCCAGAGGAAGGTAGCCGCTGGGTCCTAGAGAGACAGCCTCTAAGAAGGTGTCTGTAATGCCAAACGTAGATGTCTCCTGCAACCAGCTGCAGGGTGACTGTCTGTCACTTCTGACACACCCATGACAGTATGTGATCGGGCTGTGTAACACAGAAGTGTGAATCCGGTCTATAAAGGAATCGATCAGAAGCTTAAAACCCCACAAATCAATTTTATGACTGTGTAGCTCTTTAAAGGATAGTTCATTCGATCCTTTTATGGCCCCAAGAACTGATCCAGCAGCAAGAAATTGAGTTTTCAAGTTGTGTCTGTAAGTGCATGTGGGTCTGACGATGCATTTCTAGCTTCTGAGCCTCGTGCTGTGTTTCCTGCCTATCAGACCCTCCTCTGGCTGATAGACAGGTCATTGTCTGAGCACAAATGCAAACAACCTGGCGATCAGCCAGGGGAAGGTGCTGCTAGGTACAGAATACAGCATGAAGCCTAGAAGCTAGAAGTCCATCCATATATACACTGTGCATCAGCACACTGCGATTAATGAATACATGGATTCCAATATTGCTATATATGGTATGTAAAAAACATGAGGTACTTGTTTAACATTTTTTGATCAAAAAGCGTAAAAACCATCCAACCATGACACTGTAACTTCATATGAATGGTCCCTAACACTAATGACTCACCTGTCCATGTGTCCAGACAGGCCTCAAATGAAAGGAGGAAGAGTTAGGAAGCTCTTAATGAAACCTTTTTGGGAAAGATGGGTGGATAAAGGTGCATAGCAGGTGGGGGCACAATACATACTACACCTGTGGAGACACGAGAGTCAGTGGGTGCTCTCGTTCACTGGCCTGGCTGTCTTTAAAAAGTACTCCTTTCTCTTGGGAATAGAACACTACTCAGACAACACAGGGTGAGGGTAACACGCGGCCTTAATACTTAATTGGATCACCGATAGTCAATAACACATAGTACAGTCCCAGCAAATACACAGGATGGTACAAATGACAGAGTTTCACCCTTCCGCTGGCTTGCTGAGGATTAGAACTTGTGCGACTTTGGGGAAATCAGGGCCAACTACCCCAAACAGAAGCACCCCACTTTTGGCAGACTCCCACAGAAAGGAAGTAGCCGTAAGCTTAGGAAGCTTACCAAGTACAGTGAGGTATATGGCCGGGTGACCTGATTGTCCCAACCTGGGTTCTCCAAATGTCTTTGTGGGTTCAGTGATGGGCAGGGGAGCAGATCTGTATTCCACCAGTTGGACCCATGGTTCCTTGACTGCTGTCCTCTAGAGTCTCTCTGGAAACAAAGGCAGGTCCCTTTAATATTCCACTTCGCTCATTTAGGGTATTCTTCCACAGGATTGGGGTCAGGTGGGCGAGGTAATCCCTCATTGTTCAATTAACCTGCGTATTTGTCCTCCAAGATACAACAAGAGTTAACGTACAGGCTCATATGAAACAATGGCTCATGTCCAATGACCTACTGAACAAAGGAACAATACATTTAGCATAATTAAGCATAATTCACCCCTATACCAGTGGCCAGGGTAAAGCTATGTCGTCACAATACCTTTTAGTATTTAATTAATATGCAAGCACACAGACTCTGTGACTAATATATAAACACACATACACACACTATGCATCAGCACACTGCGACTAAAGGGGTTTTCACACTGACATAGTCCATTTTAATTAGTGGATCTTGGAATAATAATTTCCACAGTTGGATGTGTTAAAAAAATAAGTTCCGGTGTTGAGATAATCTTATAAATGTGCCCCTGCTATGTACTGTGTAATGGCTGTGTCTTACCATACAGGGACACGGTCTGATCATCTCTTGGGGGGGGAGGATGCAAAACAATATACAAACAGGACAGCATGCTTACAGTCAGTGAAATGTTTTACCTCACAGAAAGAATCAGCCTTGATCCCATACTGTCTTGTCTGTATACTCTTTTGCTTCCTCCCCCGCCCAGGAGATGTGGTAAGTTCAGACCATGTTCCTTTTACTTTCAGACATAGACATTACACATTACACATCTGAGGCACATTTATAAGATTAGCTCAGCACAGGAAAATTTTTTTAACACATCCAATTGTCGAACTTGTTTATATTCCAAGATCTATTGATTAAAATGTACTTTGTTCATGAGACAACCCCTTAAATGAATACACAAACTCTACTATTGCCATATAGGTAGAAAATGTGAAGTACTTGGTTAACATTTTCTGATCAAAAAGCGTAAAAGCTATTCAACTACACCAAAGTAGTTTGATGGCTTGCCGCATTATTTCCTTACAATGCGCACTGACAGTGCACTCTCTCGTCGACTTGTCTCTTCTCATCAGAGCCAGCGAGGGAGCGCACTGACACTGTGCATTGAAAAGAATATTGCACACTGACAAGGGAACTCGTACTTGGCATAAGTTGGAAATGAACAACCGACTCATGCTCAGTAGAGCAGGGACTAGCCCCACCCCTGAAACGGACATCACTGATGACACTTCATTTCATGGTGGGGACAAAGGCTGTGTCAGTGACCATAGCCCCTGCATCCTGATTATGTCCTGTTTTACTATCCCAGCATGCACTGGGCTTCTGAAATGAAATGTCGTTAAAACAGAAGTAGGTAAAAAAAAAGAATAAATAAAGCAGTTAGATTGGAGAGGCAACGGTAGGGATTTTAAAATTAAATTCTATTAGAAAAAGCGATTGAGTTATTACAATACATAGATAAAGATTTAGGATTACAATCAATTTTAGTTTTGAACCTCCCCTTTAAAGTTATGGTGTCCAAACATGATGACAGAAACAATTTTTTATTTTTTTTTCAAACTGTGTATTTATTGTACAAAAGTAATAATCGTAAATATAGCGTTAAAACTGACTCACACAATAACACTTCATGTTTGATGGTGAATGGTGAAAATTTTAAAATGTAAAAAAAAACAGCGTCAGAAGTGTTTTTTATTGTTCTTTCCCGTAAAGAGTTAATACAAGTTGGTTAATAAGTTATATGTACTCAAAAATGGTGCGGCTGATAAATACAACTCATCCTGCAATAAACAAGTCATCCTATGGTTACTTTAAAGGAAAAATAAAAATGTTATGGCTTTTTGAATGTAACAGTGAAATAAAATGAGATGTGTGCTAAACCATGATTACTGATGTTACTTATCAAGTATTTGTCAAGTTGTCAGGGTTGTTCAGACTGACAACTCCATTGTTCCTCTGTCTTTGTTTTCACTTGTTTTAATGGAGTTATGAAGGTACCACTAATAATCTAATGGTGGATCAGATAGGTTTAAATAAAATGCAAAACAAGAACAAAAATACCAAGTTTATTCCTAAACTAGAAGGATATTCGCATGCACAGAACCTGAACCTATAATTAAGTACCCATGATGAAGTGTGAGCACACCTGCTAATTATAAAAATAACATGCCAATCTTTATTTAGAAATATAGACAAATATCTAAAAACATTTAAAATTATAACGAGGACCTTGCTTCCACTATAGTGAGATTTCAGTGTGGAATATACCCACACTTGTGTACCGCCTCAACAGAAAGTATAACAATAATACTAAATGATCTACATCACCTCTATGATCATAATGGACAACGGTAAAACATATAGAAATGGATACGTATAAATGTACAGAATATTCAGATATCAATATGTTTAAGTATAACAATGCATCTGCATCACACCTATGATCCTAATAAACAATAAGAAAGCATACAAAGCTGGACACGAATATATGGACAAGATATTCAAATATCAAAATGCTTAATTGTAACAATGCATAAACATGCCAAAATACATAAATTATATGCCCCTATCAATAGACAAATCTGACCACTGCCCTGAAGCCTATACTCATGACCCAGGCACAAGGGGAAGAAGAACTGCTCTTAGGTGAGGAGCACCCATATACAGGTAAGGTTACCTAGTGACCCTGGAGTATTTCATACGGCTATGCAGACCATATCATGTGGATAGTGGGAAGAGGCATAGGAGAGCAAGGTCCGGGACCTCACGCGTATCGCCTTGTCTATCACGGCTTCATCAGGGGGAATGAAGTCTATTTTCATTTAGTTCCCTTAAAGGAGTTGTCCAGTACTATTAATAATGTGCCAATCTATTTTTATGGTGAAAAGAAGTTTCTTTGCAATTACTTTATGTTGCCGTTACTGCCTGTGAGCGGTGCTACCGCGAGCTGCTCACAGGCATCACGTGATCCCCCGCTGATGTCACGTCCAGTGAGGCGTGACATCAGTGACGCTGTCCCCGTGGTGGATGCTGGGCTGTGGGCGGGGTTACCCCGCGCGCTTTTCCAGTGAATGGGAAGAAGGAGAGCGCTGTGGATGCTGGGTGTGACGCATGGGGTAACCCTGCCCCCAGCCCAGCATCCACCGTGGAACACAGAAGTGAGTGCCCCCAGCTGCCGGAACTTGACATGCCATCAGCGGATGTCAGAGCCGGCTGCAGCCGGGGGTCATGTGATGCCTGTGAGCGGCCAAAGATAGCACCGCTCACAGGCAGTAACGGCAATGTAGGGTACTTACAAAGAAACTTTTATTCTTCATAAAAATAGATTGTCACATTATTAATAGTACTGGACAACCCCTTTAAATACATATTTCATTACCAAAAAAATCACATACAAATCACATACCGGTGGTGGTGGAAGGTTGCAACGGCGAGCAGGAACCGTAAATGCGGGTGCCGGCTGGCTGTATGCTAGTGTGGGCAAAAGTTTCTGCCCACACTTTGTTCTGTGTATGCGCAACCACACATGAGATATAATGATCCTGACATGCTGGAGTGGGAGAGAAGTCCCACTCGTCTTCCCCAGTGCGCACTCTTATTCACTACGAAGTACTTATTTAGACTGGCCCTATCCACTCTTAATACGCTTGCGTCGTAGCGATATGGCCATAAATGTTTGTCTATATTTCTAAATAAAGATCGGTATGTTATTTTTATAACTAGCAGTTGTGCTCATCCTTGATGTGGATTTTCTCTCCCCTTTTTGCTATTACCTTGCCACATGATGTAGCACCCGCTCGTAATCATTTTTTATACAGCATTGGTGGTGCACTCTGCAATTATCTATATATGTTGCCCGTGATGAAGTGTAACATACTACTAAAATACCAAAGGAGGCTGCTGAATCCAATAAATATTCTTAAAAAAAAAACATTTAAGAAAGGAAAAAAAGACAAGGAAGCAAGTAAAGAAAACAAGCTGTAGTTTTTGCTATTATTTTATTCTCGTTTCCTTTCAGTATGGCGTTTTTTTTAATTCGATATATATGATTCCAGAATTGTGTGGTAGATTTTCTGGTTTTTACCAAGCAGGCGGTGTCACAGGGTATTAATGCAGAGCAGTCTAATAACACACCCACATGGTAAAGACAATAAAAATAAGCTGTATAGAAAGGCCCATATCTCTGGAATCACGTGGAGGATTAAGGATCTAAAAATTGAAAGTTTGAAAATTGCTAAAGTTTTACCAAAATTCCAATATTTTCACAAAAAGACGCAAAAAATGTTGACCTAAATTTACCACTCGCATAAAGTACAATGTGTTGTGAAAAAAAACAGTCTCAGAATCAGGGGGATCCATTGAAGCGTTCCAGAGTAATTACCTCATAAAGTGACAGTGGTCAGAATTGTAAAATTTGGCTTAGTCAGGAAGGTGAAAACAGGCTTGGAGGTGAAGGAGTTAAAATGGTTGTACCAGATATATGTTACCCCTAATGAAAGAAACTGAGATAAATTATTGACCCCCCACTAAAACTGGGCACAGGGCTATGCTCTGAATGAACTGGAAGATGAGCTAGCGCACCTCCAATTCATTCATTCTCTGTACAACTGCCGAAAATTGTCAAGTGCAGATCTCCGTTAATTCCAAGTGGTCTAACATATAATTAATGGAGTGGAGGTGAATATGCGAGACCACTGATCGATTCAGACGAAGCAGCGCCCCATTTCAGGTATCAATAGGGAATAAATCAAAGACTTGTGACAACCTCTTCAATGACAGACATGTCCATGGACGATGTCCATGAATGTGTATTATAAAATCATTATCTACTATATAATCGTCTTATCCCGTCTGTCTGTCCGTCCAGGAAATCCCGCGTCGCTGATTGGTCCGGCCACGGCCAATCAGCGACGTGGGATTTCCGAACAAGATGGCGTCCGTTAGCGGCTCATCTGCCGCATGGAGGTCAGCGGTGATGCAGCCTTGAGATGACCGGCGCTCGCAGCATAGGTACCCCGACCGGAGGCTCGACCAATCAGCGATATTGGCGCCAAATTTAAACACCGCTCTGCTGATGTCGGCCGCATACATATTCTAGAATACCCGATGCGTTAGAATCGGGCCACCATCTAGTGATGAATAGTGATCTATAAATGAGAATATTATAACACTATTAATACTGCACTCCCTTATATAAAGACTCAGATACATGGCTGCTAGATATTAATTTAATTCTTTATTATCTTCATGCAAGATATGACATGTAGAAGTTCCCACCATTTGTGTGGGGCAATAGTCATGTGGTCCTCATGATGATGATGATGGGCCCTGAACTCATGGAGAGCCGTCCGTCAGCGCTCAGGAGAGGAAAAACCCCCACTGGAGGAAACCTGTGTTGAACCATGGCTGACGGACTGCCCTTCCCCTGGGCGGTGCTGGATCATGGCAGCCTGTGCCGTAGATTGGGGTGGATGCAGCAGAAGATTCACTTATTCTGTGATTACATCTGACTGCAGAAAGTAATGAGAACAGAGACCGAGCCTGGAATCTGCCTCATACTGAACATAGCCGTCACGTCCAGCAGTACCCCATCTTCAATGAGGGGGCACAGAGAGACCCCGGCTCTGGATCAGTGATCTACAGAAAGAAAAAACAAAGCTGATTATGGAGCAGCCGAATATTACATATCAGAGACGTGCACACGATATTCTACAGGTCAATGCTGCTCATTACACTCCTCTTTCCTGGATTATATTTGGTCCATGGTGATGACAGAAACACCAAGACTTGTTATAGTTACGGGGTCATTCTTGTTCTGGTTCACACCTTTGTATATAAAATAACAGAAAATACCTTATAATCCTGCGAGAATTATTCTCTTAATACATCTCTACAGCTGCAGGAGCTCAGTTTTTCTGATACACAGCTCAAAATCCTCTGCTGTCTGTCACTAGTTAAAAATCTTGCTGCCACTAGGGGGAGCAGTGGAGCCTGTACATTGCGGTGAGTGGGAGCTTCCCCTAGTGGTGGCTGCAGACAGTCAGGATCTGACCACAGTTGTGTGGAGGGATTTGGATTATTTCGCACTAATGGTCACTTCTCCCCTCGTCTTCTAGGAGAATCTCTTCCGTAAACTATTCCGTGTCATCACAATGTGGCGTCATAGCCATTTTTATTAATCTGGAAACCTTCTTCCTTACAGCAACCAATAAAAACAAATCTTTCGTTCTACAAGAGCTGTTCAAGAAATGTAATCTGAGCTCTGATTGGTTGCTGTGGATAACGAGGACAGTTTTGATAAATTAGGCCTTCTGTCTTCTCATGGATGTGGCCCCTGCCTTCTGATTGTCCCACACTTGTTCCCAGCACAGGAATCTGGGACTGAGAGAGGATAATAAAGAAAAGATCCCCTTTTACTAGAAAGTTATGGAGCCCGGGGGTTGAGGGGCCACTTTTTATGGTGACTGATTTACGAGAAACTTTGTCTGAAATAAGTAAAATCAATCAAAATCAGACATTTGTGCATCAAATATGTGTCTCTTGGCAGGTAAAACGCTGTGTAAAAAATGCGTGTTTTTGCATGCTTTTTCGATACATTTTTTTCAATGAATCAGACAGTTTTGATAAATGAGGCCTACTGTCTTCTCATGGACGTGGCCCTGTCCTCTGTTGACCCCATACATTTTCCTGGCACAGGAATCGGCAACTGAATGGAAATAATAAAGGAAAAATCTTCTTTCACAGGAAAGTTATCGGGCCGGAGACTGAGGGGCCAGTTTTTGTGGTGTCTGGTTTACCAAAACATTTGGCTGTGGCTTTGGTTATATGTACACATATTATCAGATGAGAAGATGTTTGATTAACCCTGTAACAAGGAACTTACGTAATTAAGGGTTTGGTGAGGGTGTCAAATCCGATCGGTCTCTGGGCCTGGATGTTACGGCCGGATTTACTCTCTTTCTGCTTTTTCTAAAACAAAAACTAAAAACCATGAAGATCAGATGCCCCCAATAATGGCAGCACACCCCCATCATATTTATACATTCACTCTGCACTCTACTCTCTTCACGCCACTCTACAACTATATGCAGTTATTTTCTAAACCTTGGTCACACATTTTCTGCCACATTCTCCATATATTGGAAGGAAGAGGTGCATCTGTGTGTAGCCACATCTCCACCGAAGTATATGGAGAATGCTATAGGAAGAGGGGGAATTGGTGGTTTATGGCACTTGCTGTAAGTACACAATATGGCCCATGTTACATGTATTTTTACCACAGAGGTTTGCAGTTGGACTTGTCAAAGGCTTCAAGTTTTTACTGTATGTTCACACGTTGCTTTTTTGCTGCTTTTTTTTCTGCAGCCAAAACCTGATGTCTTGGCAGTAAGAAAGCTTCAGACAAAAAACAGGTTTTGCTGGGTTTTTTACTGCTGATTTTTGCTGTGTTATTCAGGATCCCAAAGTTCAGCTTTGCTTCCACCATACAAGCATGGACAATGCTAGGTGTTAGGCCACCAACGCAAGACATATGTGACACCATAAAACATTTTGGGGAAAAAGGGCAATTTGATAAAATAATTTAGTGGAAAAAGATTTTTATGTCTGAAAAAATAGTGACTGCTCTGAACAAAAAAGTTTATGAAAAAATACACAATTGTAAAAACAGTATGGGGAGTTGAATTTGTCTAGGATAGTTTACCTAAGACATTGGCAGAGCATTGAGATGGTCAGGTATTGTTTTTACACACGTCACTAATTTAATTAAACTGTACTAATCCTAACTGTCATTTTCTGACAGATTGCTGATTCTGACAGCTGACACCCGAGACTCTGTGCCAGGAGCGGTGCCCACACTGCTTCCAGCACACAAACCCGCTAAATGCTGCGATCGATATCCCTTGGATTGGCGCCCCCGCAACATCATGGTGGGGGCCCGAGAGCTGCAATGGTGACTCAATGTCGTCATAACGACATCTGGGTCATCAGCGCTAGCTAACTTGCTATATCATGCTCAGAGCATGATGTAGCAAGTTTGTGTGTCAGTGAAAAACTGACAATTTACAAGCGACCAGGCTGAAAAAAGTGAAAGTCCCATAAAGGAACAAAGTAAAAATATTTAAATATTTTTATGAAAAAATAACCAAAAAAGTACACATATTTGGTATCGCCGTGTCCGGCACGACCTGACCTATAAAACTGTCCCACTAGTTAACCCCTTCAGTGAATACCGTAAAAAAATAAATAAAAAACGAGGCAAAAAACTATGCTTTATCATTATACCGCTGAACAAAAAGTGGAATAAAAAAAAGACGGATGTAAAAAAAAATATGGTGTCTATGAAAACGTCATCTTGTTCCTTAAAAAAAACATGCAACCATACAGTTCCACCAGTGGAAAAATAAAAAAGTTATAGCTCGCAGAATAAAGTGATGCAAAAATAATTATTTTTTCTAGAAAATAGTTTTTGTGTAAAAGCTCCAAAACATAAAAAAAATATAATTGCGGTATCGCTGTAATTTTACTGACCCAAAGAATAAAGCTGCCTTTTCAGTTTTACCACACGTGGAACGGCATAAAAAAATCCCCCCAAAAACCAGTTCCTGAATTGCTGTTTTTTTTTCGTTCTGCATCCCAAAATTTGGAATAGAAAGCGATCAAAAAATGTCATGTCCCCAAAAATGGTACCAATAAAAAAAAAGTCCCGCAATAAACAAGCCCTTACATGACTCTATCGGCCGAAATATGGAAAAATTATAGCTCTCAGAATATGGCAATGCAAAAACTAGTTTTAGCAATAAAAAGCGTCGTTTATTGTGTGACAGCAGCCAAACATAAAAACTCTATACAAATCTGATATCGCTGTAATTGCACTGGCCCAAAGAATAAAGTCATCTAATCACTTATACCACACGAGAAATGGCGTAAAAAATAAATAAAACCAACTCTTCACTTACTGCTGATTTGTTCATTCTGCCTCCCAAAGATTGCAGTAAGGCTCAGTGCACATTTATCCTGTGCTGTACGTTGGGCACTTACACCGGGGTTTCCGTATAAATCTCAGAAATACGTGATTCCAGCGGAACCCCTGGTGGAAGATTCCCTATAATGAGGCAGATGGAGGCACCGTGGATGCCGCCTGGCCTTTGATATGGCGGTGTCTGTCTTTTTAGGCTTTCATAAGAGTGCCGTTGGCCACAGTTTTGTGCATTTCTGAAAAGGACACCTCTGAGCAGAGGCCTGACAGAATCCAGAGTAACTCTGCTGCCTCATTATAGTGAATGGATCCCTTGGGGATTTCATCTGAATCACGTCACTCTAAGATTTTGATGGAACCCTCAATATAAGTGCTCAGCATAGAGTACCGGATAAATGTGATCCCAAACGTTATGTAAAATGTTCCCAATAAAAGCTTCAACTCAATTCACAAAAAAGCAAGTCCCCACTCAGGTACATATACTGGACACTACAATGGCAGTTTCCAATTTTCACTCAGCAACATCCACTGCTGCTTGTTTCTGGAAAATACCCATGAAGTCAAAATCGTCATTACACCTGTAGATAAATTCCCAAAGGGGTATAATTTCCAAAATGCGGTCACTTGAGGGGGGATTCTGCAATTCTAGCACTTAGGGGCGCTGTATATGGAGTCTGCATACTATTCTAGGAAAATCTGCACGCCAGTAGGCAAATAGCGGTCTGTCCCTCCCGAGTCTCGTCGAAAGACTAAGCAGTACTGCACAGCCACATATGGGGTATTTCTACAGTCAGCAGAAATTGTGTGACAAATTTTGGTGCCATCTGTACCCATTTTCCAGTGTGAAAATGTAACATCTAGGGCTAAAACAAAATTTTGGTGATAAAAATGTAATTATTTTTTTTCTTCACTGCCCAATGGTGTAAAATTCTGTGACCCACCTGTGGTGTCAATATGATTACTGCACCCCTAGATGAATTCATGGAGACGTGTTGTTTGTAAAATGGGGTCTCTTATTGGGAGTCTGCTGTAGTGGCACCTCAGAGATTCTGCTAATGTGACATAGCACCCTCAAACCAGTCCAGCAATATCTGAACTCCAATATAGTGCTTTTTCCCTTCTAAGCTTTGCACTGTGCCTCAAAAGTAGTTTGTGACCACATATGGGGTATTGGCGTACACAGGAAAAATTGCACAACAACTTTTGAGGTCCATTTTATCCTGCTATCCTTGTGAAAATGAAAAAAATTTGGGGCACAAACAACATTTTTGTGAGAAAAATATATATTTTTAATTTTTACAGATCCACATTGTAAAATTCTGTGAAGCAACTGTGCGTTCAAGGTACTCACCACACATCTAAATAAATTCCTTGAGGGGTCTAGTTTCCAAAATGATGTTACTTGTAGGGGGTTTCCACTGCTTAGGCATATCAGGGTCTCTCCAAACCAACATGTCGTCCACTAATTATTCCAGCAAATTTTGCATTCAAAAAGTCAAATGGCACTCCTTCTTTTTAAAGCTTTGCTGTGCACCCAAGCAGTAGTTTTCCTTCACATATTGGGTATCGGCGTACTAAGGAGAAATTGCACAACAAATTTTATGATGTAATTTCTCCTGTTACCCTTGTGAAAATGCAAAATTTGGGGCTAAAAACACATTTTTGTGGGAAAAATTATATTTTTTTATTTTCACGGCTCAACGTTATAAACTTCTGTGAAGCAGCTAGGGATTCAAGGTGATCACCACATATCTAGATAAGTTCCACTAATTATTACAGCAAATTTTACATTCAAAAAGTCAATCTTTCTAATTTTCCAACAAAATTTACAAAACCATTTTTTTAGGGACCACATCACATTTGAAGTGACTTTGAGGGGCCTTTATGCCAGAAAATACCCAGAAGTGACACCATTCTAAAAACTGCACCCCTCAAGGTGCTCAAAACCACATTCAAGAAGTTTATTAACACTTCAGGTGCTTCACAGGAATTTTTGGAATGTGGAAGAAAAAAATGAACATTTTAACTTTTTTCACAAAAATTTCACTTTAGACCCATTTTTTTTATTTTTGCAAGGGTAACAGGAAAAAATGGATACCCCATATGTGGGGGAAAGGTACTGTTTGGGCACACAGCAGGGATCGGAAGGGAAGGAGCGCCATTAGACTTTTTGAATGTAAAATTTGCTTGAATAATTATTGTCGCGTTTGGAGAGCCCCTGATGTGCCTAAACAGTGGAACCCCCCCCCCCCCATAAATGACACTAGAGCTCTCAAGGGATTTATTTAGATGTGTGGTGAGCCTAAGATAGGTGACATTTAAAATGTTCTTTCCAAGGTGATAAAAGTGAACGGAGAAAAATAATTCTTCAGTAAGTTTGCTTTCTCCATATCACTCTCACTCTCAAGTTCAAGTGCATCCAATTTCTGCCCAATCAACTTGACTGAAAGGGGCATTGTGAGATTTCAGCAGCAGCAAGGAGGTACACTGAGACACTGTCAATCGGGCTGGTTGGGCGGAGACTATGTTTAAAGTGATAAAGAGGATTTATTCTGACATGAGTTTTCAAAGTAAGCCAAAACTTTTTCTTTGAGGTCATGTCATTTTTTTTTTTTGCTGTTTGTGGGCATCAGTGGAGTTTTATCCCTAATGCAGAGTGATCTCAGTATGACATTTTTCTCATAAGCTTCAAGAATGCTGAGACAGAACTGTGTTTTCCAGGATCCTTTCTACCTTGCCTCATTGTATCTGTCTTCACATTCCAAGGTTGAGCTACAATAAATGTGTGGTTATTGCTGCCCAATACAAATGAAAACCAGAGACAGCCCATAGAGAGATTCTTTTTTTTCTCTTAAACCCTCTGTACAGCAATAGATGCTATGCTTACAAAAGAAATATGTGAGCTACTTACTGTCCATTTTCACCACACGATTATGTGCGAGCAGTCCCAGGAACACTACTTCACCATAATCTTGCAGTCTAAAAGTGTCTGCTGATCACCCGATGAACTAGCTAAATGCTTTTTCGTTGATTGAACTGATCTTTTGTGCTGCATAAAAGATCATCATTCTCGACAGCACTTAATACTGAGTAAGCTGGAACTGTGCTGCCAAGAACAATGGTAGCTTATGCACACTGAACAAAATATAATAGATGGTTCAGTGTGTATCTGTAGCCATGTCAGCTTGTGTATGCTGGCTATTAAAAGCCTCCCAACCGTCTAGCATGTTGACAGTCATCAGTCTTTTAATGCTTGTCACCGCACATTGTAAGCAAACCTTAAAGTGGTTGCATGGGATTTTACATTGATAGCCTATCATTGGGAGGGGATTTCCATACTTGGCAGCCCCGCCAATCAGCTGTTCCTGGTGCCAGCGGTGGGCAGAAGTGCTGCAATAAAGGGCGGATATGCAGTACCCAGCTTTGGCCACTATGTAGTTGATAGAGCTATGCTGTGCACTTTCAGCCAGCATCCAGAACAGATGATCGACAGGAGCTCCGGGTGTTGCACCGATCAGATATTTATGACCTATCCAAAGGAAGAACCATCAGAGTAGAAGGCCCAGACAATACCTTTAAGCATAAAAACTACATCCAGAACCTTTTATTTTTATTGTTTCTTTAGATAAGTTTATTAAGCTACAGTCAACCATTTACTGACATTACTATATGCCATCCCTATAATTAAAACTGTCCTTTGACCGATCATTGGCTATGCTTGGAATGACCTTTGTTAATTGTTTCACTGCCTTTTTATAGAATTTTCTATAATGTAGTATTGTACTTGCGGTCATGAATTCTGTTGTGCTGTATTTTTCTCAGCAATCTGTCATCCATATATATGTGCCGTGTAAAATTGGTTTTACATTAAATATAATAGGATATTTTCATCGCAACTGTAAATCATACCACTTCAAACCTCGACTAAAACTTTGATAAATCCTTTCTTTATACCTAGCGTTGATGAACTGCCTGAAATGTAACATATGGTTAGTGGCTTAGGATGTTTGACAAGAGGAACCGACCGAAAGGTCTTAAATTTTCTGTGTTAAATAAAACTCATATCTTAAAAAAATATATATATATATATATGTTAAAACTAAGAAATCAAGTAAGATAAAATACACCTTATATTGAAGTGTGTAAATGTGGCTTAAGGAAGATGACAAGATAAGTAGCATCTTAAATCAGCTTCTAACCTTGTCCAAGGACAGTTTCCTTTAATAATGTTTACAGCAGTAGGCATCCTATGTTTGATGGTATAGCTGAAAATGAATGCTGGAGAAATCCTTCAAAGTTGGTCATCAATGGCCCACGTGGACTTTACTAGGCCCCAGAAGTGGTCTTGGCTGTTGACACCTCATTTCAATCCATTTTTACATCAAGTTATACTGTTATCTATTTTTTTCTATTAGGATCACGACTGATATGTAGACCCTTTAATCTGTAAAGTCCTTTAGACTGAAATCGGACATCCTTGAAGTACAGACTGGCCCTGGGTCTCTCAATAAGTCAAAAAGGAACTCCACAGCCACATATACAGGTGCATCTCACTAAATTAGAATATCATCAAAAAGTTAATTTATTTCAGTTCTTCGATACAAAAAGTGAAGCTCGTATATTATATAGAGTCATTACAAACAGAGTAATCTATTTCAAGTGTTTATTTCTGTTAATGTTGATGATTATGGCTTACAGCCAATGAAAACACAACACAAAAGTCATTATCTCAGTAAATTAGAATACTTTATAACAACCGTTTGAAAAATGTTTTTAAAATCCGAACTGTTGGCCTACTGAAATATACGTTTAGTAAATGCACTCAATACTTGGTCGGGGCTCCTTTTGCATCAATTACTGCATCAATTACTGCATCAATGCTTTGTGGCATGGAGGCGATCAGCCTGTGGCACTGCTGAGGTGTTATGGAAGCCCAGGTTGCTTTGATAGCAGCCTTCAGCTCGTCTGCATTGTTGGGTCTGGTGTGTCTCATCTTCCTCTTGACATTGCCCCGTAGATTCTCTATGGGGTTAAGGTCAGGCGAGATTGCTGGCCAATCAAGCACAGTGATACTGTTGTTTTTAAACCAGGTACTGGTACTTTTGGCAGTGTGGACAGGTACCAAGTCCTGCTGGAGAATGAAATTTCCATCTCCAAAAAGCTTGTCGGCAGAGGGAAGCATGAAGTGCTCTAAAATTTCCTGGTAGACGGCTGCACTGATTTTGGTGTTGATAAAACACAGTGGACCTACACCAGCAGATGACATGGCTCCCCAAACCATCACTGATTATGGAAACTCTACACTAGACCTCAAGCAGCTTGGATTGTGGCCTCTCCACTCTTCCTCCAGACTCTGGGACCTTGTGGAGTGTGTCAATGACTGCCTTCTGGCCATCTATCTAGTCAGCAGTCCTCCCCATGATTGTGGAGCCTACTGAAACAGAGTAAGGGACCTTTTTAAATGCTTAGGAAGCCCTTGCAGGTGTTTTTTGTTAATTATTTTAATTTACTGAGATAATGACTTTAGTGTTTTCATTGGCTGTAAGCCATAATCATCAATATTAACAGAAATAAACACTTGAAATCGATCACTCTGTTTGTAATGACCCTATATAATGAGTTTCACTTTTTGTATTGCAGAACTGAAATAAATTAACTTTTTGATGATATTCTAATTTAGTGAGATGCACCTGTATGCCTATGACGCTGTCAAGTTTGGGTCAGGAGACCTGCAGCCAGTCCGTACTTCACGGACTGTGATAGACAGACGTCTGAAATCGGCCTCGGAGCTTGCTATCGCTTCAGGAACAAGAATGGCATTCATCAACACACCCATATGTGCCGTAGAAAAAGACGTATTCGTAACTACTGTGAAGTATACAAATTTCTTTATCCCTTAATCTCTGCAGCAACTCTGGCCATCTAGACTTGATAGCTGTCTCTGAAACCTTCTCCTCTTCAAAGATTTAGATCAAATAGAAAGTGGGATTGCTGCCGACATCACAGGACCCTGCAGAAGAAGATAATTAACAACTAACATGTCACAAAGAAGTTACAAAAACTTTTTTTTTTCCTATAGTCCCTGTTATGTTTGCTTGCACGTCCAGAAATTACTCTCTACTCCCAATATAGAAATGGTGGCGGTTTACCGGGTCAAACCTGGTGACCAGTTCCCTTTGAGAGAAAATGGGCTTGATATTTTCCAAGTGTCTAACAGTAAAATTATTGTTGTGGCCACTTCTTCTGTAACAAAGTTTTGATAAATGAGTCCCCCAGTGGGTCTGACACACCTGAATAGCTCATTAATGGGATCCAGTTGAGATGACCACCATGTCTTGAATGAAAGGCTCCGAACACTCATTTACATTCCAGATAGAGGTATGTCCATGCTGCCATCGCTCAGCTGAAATGGGGGTGGAGATCTTTTTGTTCTGGGCATGAGTTGTGGACACAGCTTCTGGGCCACCATTGATCTGAGCTTTGGACATGCCTGGTTGACTGACAGATCAGAAAATACAGTAATAGGAAAGCCACTTGTCTTCTGTGAATTTTTGCCAAGAGCGTTATAGACATTTTTGTATATCAGTACATTGTAAATTTAGTAATGATCGTAAATGTCTAATTGGTTGCTCTTGTTTTTGGTGCTTTGTTGGAAAATAACCCAACAATTCATGATGTAATCCTCATGAGTACAACGCCCGATAAGGAGAGCTCCGATTCTAGTGCTAATAGCAGTTCACAGCATTCACCCCTAGGAGCTGCAACACTATAAAGCATCATAGCTTACAGTCTGATGTGCATATACTCCGGTGTGGGAAATTCAGCTCTTTGTAGATAACATGATGGAGCTTTTTTTTCTTTAGACAGCAATACATTAGAGTAATTTTTTTTGTAGATTGTCAGACTGATCAAAGCTTTTTATTTCCAATCTCTCCCTTTAAGAGGGGCCAGTTTTTTGTTTCCCGATAATGATGGTGAAGTATTTTCTGGGACGCAAAATGCCAGAGAAGAAATACACAGTGTTTTGTAAACTTAGAAATGTCAGTGTGTAAATGCTTTTGGAATTGCATGCCACTGACTGGGCTGATTTAGCTTGACCTGTTTAAAGCTACAAGCAAAATACATTTTCTCTCTGTAATTATTATGAACAGTTGTGCGCGTTTGGGTTTGCCTGGCCCTCTAGCATTATTGGGTCAAAAAGATAGCAGAGAACATTTTATAATGTGGAAAGTCAGAGAAATAAACCATTGCCACTTAACCATGTCCCTGCTGCTATTTTGTACTAGGAAAACTTCAGTGGTAAGAAGAACCATGCAGTGATTTTCTCTAACCCAAACAAATGTTGACACTCGTTGCACCATTTTTCATAGTTAAAACTTATAAGATGCTAGTCAAAGGATTTTAAATGTCTTATTTGTCAGGCTTAACCCCTTCCTGTCTTTTGACGTACATGGATGACACATCATATGTGGGTGTGTTGTCTAGTTGTCATCCGCTTCTAACAGCAGCGATCAGAGCTGCTTAACTACTTAAAGAGAAACTGTCAATGAGGTCAAACCCTCCAAAACAGCAAATATGGGCGTGCAGGTCTGTGAAATGTAAATCCATCAAAACCTTTACAACTTTTATCTGTTGCTGCATTCTTGTGTAGTTAGCATTTTCAGAAATATGCAAATAAGGCGCCTAACATCACATAGACAGTGAGCTATCAATCAAGGTAAAGAGGCAAACCCTGAGCACTTAATGCTACATTTGCATATGAATTTAAATTAATTACCCAGGAATGCAGCAACAGATAGAAGATATAAAGGTGTCTGAATTACATTTCAAAATCCTGCATGTCCATGTGTATTTGCAGGGTGGGGAGGTGGATTAACTGACTAATAGATTCTGTTTAAGTAGAGAGAGAGTTTCATATTACCGTTCCAGGGCCGATTCTTGAATTTTGGGTAAGAAATTATATAGAGACCAGACAGAATATGTTGGATTTCATGGGTAGGCTGTTTTATGGGGTTATTCCATAAATATTTGTAGTCGGGAAAGATGCCTAGAAATAGTGTTGTCACCAATTCATCAAGGAGTTGTTGCCTGTTTTCTGGCATAAAACTCCTTGAACTGTCACAAAAAAATAGCACTGCTTGAAAATTTGGAGACTTTTGGGGTTTTACACCTGTCCATGCCAGTGTTAATGATGTTTTGTTTTTGGTCTGTCGAAGTGGAGCAGATCCCCGATATGCGAGGCATCTTTTACCTTATCTTTCAACCAATGCTACATTCTGTTGGAGTGACAGCGCCGAGTATAGCGTCTTTTTTCTACTAGATGGTTATGTTCACACATTGCGTTTTTTATGCAAATTTTCTGCTGCGTTTTACAGGACCAGCAAAGTCTGAGATTCCAGAAATCTCATGCATAGACCTTGATTTGTATTTGATCACTAATTTTGTGCTTTGCGTGGCTTTTTGCAGAATAGAGCACGTCACTTCTTTCAGCATTTTTCACCCATTGGAAGTAATGGGTGGTTAAAAAAACGCAGAAAAAATGCCTAGTGAGAACATAACTTTCAGGTTTTGCTGCTTTTTTAGTGAAAACAAGCAAGTACAGCAGAATGTGAAACGCATTTATTTTTGTGATTTCACCATCTTGTCTTGGTCACCTGAGATGGTAGTTTGGATAGTACAGTTTAAATAAATTTGTGATGTGTGCACAGTAAACATTGGCTGTCCAAAGTGTGAGATTGAACAGTACCTGTGGCCTATTGAGGTATGATAAAGAACAATTCCTGAGCAATTCAATGGCAGACCATAGTGTGAAAATAAATAGTGTCCCACAAACTCAGTGCACTGCCAGTGTCTTAGTTTAACTATTCCTGAACAATTCACCTCCCCCTACTGTTACATTTGAAATTCTGGTTAATATGGTTTCACATATGTCTTGCATTGGTGACCGGTGTTCATGCTTCTGTGGTGGAAGCAATACTGAACTTTGGGATCCTGAAAGATACACCAAAAAAACGCAGCAAAAACAAGGAAAAAACCAAGCAAAATCCTGAACAAACCTTCCTGGCAAGAGATCAAAAACGCAATGTGTGAACATGTAGCTAATATTGTTTGATAAACAGTACGGTACTCCTTTTGGAGAAAGAAAAATGCGCCAGACAACAGCAGTCATCACTTTTCCCTTTACCCTATAAAAGGGTGGGTTATACAACAATTTAAAGGTGAACACCGACTCTGCTTTGCATTCTAATTCTCTGAAACGTGTCACATGAGGTGCTATCCTCTTTCTGTGTTGTTTTGTTTTTTATATATATATATATATATATATATATATATCTTAGAAAGTTTTAATAAATACGTTTTTAAATAAAAAGCTCTGATTTGCAGTGTCCTGCAGTGTCCGGCAGGGCTGTGGTATTCCTCTTTGGATATATACACATCCGACCTCTGCTGCAGCTTATAACACAATCGATGGGAATTCTGAAATTCCAGTATGAGATATAACACAGTTGTGACGTGTATTGTGCATTTTAGCAGTTTCTCCCCTGCCCCACAAGCCTCAGCAGTTTTCCATTGTGCCCTTCTGCTTTTGTTTCCCTCCAGCTCCTTCTCCTTTCCTTCTCCATTGACTTCTATAGGCAGGTCGTGTCATTTCATCCCTTCCTGAAAACAGACTTGTAGACAGATTTGAGAGGTCTTTGAGAGTAAAGGGTGGTACAGCAGAGAAAAAGTAACTAAGAGGGGAATGAGACATTTTTTTGGAATAAGATATATTGCAAAGTACCGTATTTTTTGGACTATAAGACGCACCTAGGTTTTAGAGGAAGGAAATAGGAAAAAAAATGTAAGCAAAAATTGTGGTCACAATGCAGTGCTAAGGGGAAGGGGGGTTTGATGCTGACACTGGTATAGGGGTAATGTCCCCCAATTCTGATAATATCCCCCATCCTGGTATATATGCCCCCCCTTCCTATTATACATGGCCCCCATCCCCATCCTGGTATGCATTGCACCCCTCCATCCTGATATGTATGACACCCCTCATCCTTATCCTGGTATGCATTGCAACCCTCATCCCTATCCTGGTATGCATGGCACAGTAATCCCCATCCTGGTATGCATGGCACCCCTCATCCCTATCCTGGTATGCATGGCACCCCTCATCCCTGTCCTGGTATGCATGGCACCCCTCATCCCTGTCCTGGTATGCATGGCACCCCTCATCCCTCTCCTGGTATGCATGGCACCCCTCATCCTTATCCTGGTATGCATGACAGCCCTCATCCTTATCCTGGTATACATGGCCCCCACATCCTTATCCTGGTATACATGGCCCCCACATCCTTATCCTAGTATACCTGGCCCCCTTATCCTGGTATGCATGGCACCCCTCATCCTTATCCTGGTATGTATGGCCCCCTCATCCTTATCCTGGTATGTATGGCCCCCTCATCCTTATCCTGGTATGCATGGCACCCCTCATCCCTATCCTGGTATGCATGGCAACCCTCACCCCTATCTTGGTATGCATGACATCCCTCATCCTTATCCTGGTATACATGGCCCCCTCATCCTTATCCTGGTATACACGGCCCCCTCATCCTTATCCTGGTATGCAAGGCAACCCTTATCCTTATCCTGGTATTTATGGCCCCCTCATCCTTATCCTGGTATACATGCCCCCCTCATCCTTATCCTGGTGTACATGGCCCCCTCATCCTTATCCTGGTGTACATGGCCCCCTCATCCTTATCCTGGTATGCATGGCCCCCTCATCCGTATACTGGTATGTATGATCCCCCTCATCCTTATCCTAGTATACATGGCACCCCTCATCCTTATTCTGGTATGTATGGCCCCTTCATCCGTATACTGGTATGTATGATCCCCCTCATCCTTATCTTAGTATACATGGCACCCCTCATCCTTATCCTGGTATGTATGGCCCCTTCATCCTTATCCTGGTATGTATGGCCCCTTCATCCTTATCCTGGTATGTATGGCCCCCTCATCCTTATCCTGGTATGTATGGCCCCCTCATCCTTATCCTGGTATGTATGGCCCCCTCATCCTTATCCTGGTATGTATGGCCCCCTCATCCTTATCCTGGTATGTATGGCCCCTCATCCTTTATACTGGTATGTATGGCCCCCTCATCCTTATCCTAGTATGCATGGTCCCTTTAATCCCCATCAGGCTGCACATAAAAAAAAAATTAAACACTCCTACTCACCTCTCTTCTCTCTCCTCCAGTGCTGCGTCCTGTCTGCCCACACTGATCTCGCCATGTGAGCCGCGCATGGCGTCACTACCATGCGCGACTCACAAGGAGAAATCAGCTGCCGGAAGTTACTGCTCTCCACGCCGGGACTGTGTGCGCGGGGAGCAGTGACTTCGTGCTCCTTAATAGCCGGCACACAGCGTAGCCGCAGCGCGGCTCCTGTTGCTGCCGGGCGATCACATGTGCCCGCTATTAAAGGGGATGAATATTCACCGCCTCCCCACACCCATGGGCGTGGAGAGGGGGTGAATATTCATGCCCTTTAACAGCGGGCACACGTGATCGACCGGCAGCAGCAGGATTCATTTTCTTTAGCAGCGGGGACAGTGTAGGCTGCAGCAGGTGGCTGCTGCCTCCAGTGCCCCTCTCCTCCACCGCTACTGCTCCCCCCACACACCACATAGTATATACACTGCTCAAAAAAATAAAGGGAACACTCAAATAACACATCCTAGATCTGAATGAAGGAAATATTCTCATTCTCAAAGTTGAATGTGCTGACAACAAAATCACACAAAAATCATCAAAGGAAATCAAATTTATTAACCAATGGAGGCTTGGATTTGGAGTCACCCCCAAAATTAAAGTGGAAAAACACACTACAGGCTGATTCAACTTTGATGTAATGTCCTTAAAACAAGTCAAAATGAGGCTCAGTATTGTGTGTGGCCTCCACGTGCCTGTATGACCTCCCTACAACGCCTGGGCATGCTCCTGATGAGGTTGCGGATGGTCTCCTGTGGGATCTCCTCCCAGACCTGGTGTAAAGCATCCACCAACTCCTGGACAGTCTGTGGTGCAACGTGACGTTGGTGGATGGAGCGAGACCTTTTATTGTTTAATACGCTCTCTAATGCCACAACGCGTTTCGATAGCAGAAGCTATCTTCCTCAGGTAGAGGAAGATTGCTTCTGCTATAGAAACGCGTTGAGACGTTAGCGTATTAAACAATAAAAGGTTTGTGTTTTATAATCTTAATTCCCTGTCTAGTTGATATAGCGCTTCCCTAACACTGCACAATTCTTTCCTTCTTGATTATGTCCCAGATGTGCTCAATCGGATTCAGGTCTGGGGAACGGGTGGGCCAGTTCATAGCTTCAATGCCTTCATCTTGCAGGAACTGCTGACACACTCCAGCCTTATGAGGTGTGGCATTGTCCTGCATTAGGAGGAACCCAGGGCCAGCCGCACCAACATATGGTCTCTCAAGGGGTCTGAGGATCTCATCTCGGTACCTGATGTCAGTCAGGCTACCTCTGGCGAGCACATGGAGGGCTTTTTCTTCCCGCCAAAGAAATGCCACCCCACACCATTACTGACCCACTGGCAAACCGGTCATGCTGAAGGATGTTGCAGGCAGCAGATCGCTCCCCACGGCGTCTCCAGACTCTGTCACGTCTGTCACATGTGCTCAGTGTGAACCTGCTTTCACCTGTGAAGAGCACAGGGCACCAGTGGCGACTTTGCCAATCCTGGTGTTCTGTGGCAAATGCCAAGCATCCTGCACGGTGTTGGGGTGTGAGCACAACCCCCATCTGTGGACTTTGGGCCCTCATACCACCCTCATGGAGTCTGTTTCTAACCGTTTGTGCAGACACATGCACATTTGTGGCCTGCTGGAGGTCATTTTGCAGGGCTCTGGCAGTGCTCCTCCTGTTCCTCCTTGCACAAAGGAGGAGGTAGCGGTCCTGCTGCTGGCTTGTTACCCTCTTATGGCTCCCTCCATATCTCATGGTATCTGCTCCATGCTCTGGACAAGGTGCTGACAGACACAGCTATCCTTCTTGCCAAACTTGCACTGATGTGCCATCCTGGATGAACTGCACTACCTGAGCAACTTCTGTGGGTTGTATTGTAGCACCGCCTCATGCTACTGTACCTCTGGGGGTGAGAGCAATGGCAAAATGAAAAAATGACCAAAACAACAGCCAAAAAGGATGAGAACAGCGAAATGGTCTGTGGTCACCACCTGCAAAACCACTCCTTTATAGGGGATATCTTGCTAATTGCCTATGATTTCTACCAGTTGTCTGTTCCATTTGCACAACAGCAGGAGAAATTGATTCACAATCAGTGTTGCTTCATTACTGGACAGGTAGATTTCACAGAAGTGTTATTGAGTTACATTGTGTTGTTTAAGTGTTCCCTTTATTTTTTTGAGCAGTGTGTGTGTATGTATATATAATATTATATATAATATATATATATATATATATATATATATATATATATTATACCCCCCCCATTTTCCTCCAAATTTTGGAGGAAAAAAGTGCGTCTTATAGATTTATGAAAGTGTAGTTATTATTTAAGTTTCACACCATTTGTTTTTTTCAGTAAAAGTTTATCCATCTTAAATGGATAAAATGCAAAGTGTTTGTAAAAACAAGCAATTTATCCTTTATTAAACATTCTTTTTGTTCTCAAAAGTGGATGGATTTTTAGTTATAGTTTACTGCTTATTGCTAAGATTACCAGCCACCACTGTAGTCTATTAGGCTCTATTCACATGTCGGTATTATTGATCAGTATTTCATCATTATTTCTATGCCAATGCTGCAGGGGCAAACTTGCTTTTGCTAGTAACATCAGGGAGTGTATAGTTCGGACCAGCTGCCCACGTAGTGTGTTTAGTGAGTTTTTCTTTTTCTGTATGAGAAATGGTGTGGGCAGGAAAAACGCTGCGTGCGTTAAACACAGTTTGATTTGGTGGTTGATACATTTTTTAATGCTTTTTTTTATTCAATTGATCATTGATCCTAATGGGTAAAACAATATTGATTGAATTTTCATGCTGCATTATCAGAAAAACTAACTGCTGATCAAAAAATACATGCTTTACTGTAAAACGCTGTTTTTGTTTTTTTTAACTTACAAAAAAGTGGAGAAAAAAATCAACAAACGTACCCATAATCATCAATACCAGATCCTGAGACAACCCCTTTAGTATGTGAGTCTGTTTGGTGACTTACAGTGGCTTTCAAAACTATTCACCCCCCCCCCCCCCCCCTCCTCAGCACGCGCCTCCCCCTTGGCATTTTTTGTGTTTTGGTACCTCACAACCTGGAATGCCACTGTTTTTGTTTTTTTTTCGACGGTTTACATCAGTAACTGTGAATATTTTGATATTTTGTTTTCTTATTATTGTGAAGCAAACAACAAATAGGACAAAATAACTGGAAGCTTCAGTGTGCATAACTATTCACCCCCCTAAAGTCAGTACTTTGTAGAGCCTCCTTCTCCTTTTGTGGGAGTTATAGCTGCAAGTTGCTTTGGATAAGTCGCTATGAGTTTTCCACATCTTGCCATTGGGATTTTTGCTCATTCCTCAAGGCAAAACTGCTCCAGTTCCTTCATGTTAGATGGTTTCCTCTGGTGAACAGCAATCCTCAAGTCTGACCACAGATTCTCAGTTGGATTAAGGTCTGGTCTAGGCCACTCCAAAATATTTACTCGTTTCCCCTTAAACCATTCAAGTGTTGCTTTAGCAGTATGCTTTGGGGCATTGTCTTGTTGGAAGGTGAGTCTCCCACATGTCTTTTGGCAAACTCAAAACGAGCCTTACAATTTTTGGGCTTTTTCTGCCCACTCTTTCATAAAGGCTACCTCTATGGAGTGTACGGCTTATTGTGGTTGTATGGACAGATACTACAGTCTCTGTTTGGGAACTCTTCTGCTCCTTCAGGGTTACCTTTGGTCTCTGTGCTGCCTCTGTGATTAATGCCCTCCTTGCCCAGGCTGAGAGCTTTGGTGGACAGCCCTCTCTTGGCAGGTTTGTTGTGGTACCATGGTCTTTCCATTTAATGATAATGGATTTGATGGTGCTCGAGGGGATCATCAGAGATTGGGTTATTTTTTTTATAACCCAACCCTGACTTGTACTTCTCAATAGCTTTGTCCCTGACTTGTTTGGAGATCTCCTTGGTCTTCATGTTGTTGATTGGTTAGTGGTGCCTCTTGCTTAATGGTGTTACAGCCTCTGTGGCCTTTCAGAAAAGGTGTGTATATACTGACAGACCATGTCACATTTAGATTACACACAGGTGGACTTCCTTCCACTAAGCATGTGACTTATGAAGGTAATTGCTTGTACCAGAAATTTTTAGGAGCTTCGTCGTAAAAGGGGTTAATACATATGCACATGACAATTTTTACTTATTTGATTTCATAAATTAAATATATGCCTATATCTTTCTCACTTCCCTTCATCAACTTAGACTATTTAGTGCTGATGCATCACACACAAATCGGATTACAAAAATATTCAAACACAGATTGTAATGTAACAAAATAGGTAAAAACTAAGGGGGTAAATACTTTTGCAAGCCACTGTTAAATCATGTCTTCTTGCTTCACAATTTGTAATATGCAATACAGGGTCTTCAGATAATGATCATTTTATTTCTATAGCGCTAACATATTCCGCAGCACTTTACAAATCAGACGGGACATGTACTGACAATGTTGAACAATTCATACAGGAGGAGTGCGGCCGTGCACACAAGCTTACAATCTATAAGATCTAATGACATTACCAGCACTTGCCTGGAGCCTCAGCTTAGTGTATATTAATGTTTGAGGAGATCAGGAAGGAGATCGCTATGTTCAGCCGTTTCCTTGCTTACTGATGCTCTTGCTGAAGCGTCCAATAATGACTGCACATCAATATGCATAGTCATAAACTAAAGATGTATTTGTGTAACTTATGCAGCAAAAATTGCACTATAATCTATGCAGGAAAATGAGACCACATTGAAGGAAAGTAGTTATCAGTTGCAAGAAATCCTTTAGTTTTAGAAAAAAATTCACTCCTTCAAGCAAATTACATACTACACTAGTTTTTTTAGTGACATATTTTACCCTCTTTATGACCAGGACAAATAAACCTATGTACATAATTTTGTGACTGGTAGCTACAAATGTTTTGTATTGTTTGTTTGGATAAAGTTAGTTGATACATACAGGATACACATCTTTACATTTTGGAGAAATGGCTGTACCGCTGGCTCCATTATTGATCCACTCTGTGCTGCACATGAAATTGGATATCACATACCCAGCCTATGGCATCTAACAGTGTCTATACAAACTCTCAAAAGGTGGTTGGCCTATGAGCCAGATGACCAGCTACATGTGTTCCATGGACCTTACGCCACCACTCTCAAACGCTATCATGATGTAGAGCAAGACGGTAATGGAGGTCTATCCTTTTCAGCAACGAGTCCAGGTTTTGTCTTAAGAGGCCTCACGAGGAAACATACCACTGGTCCTGCTTCCGGGATTATGGCATAGTGCACAATAGCTGGACACCTCTAGTCTTCATCCCAGGTAGAACATCTAAATCACACTTCTAGAGATAATATAACCTGGGAAGGATATGAATTTATAATATACAAAGTACCCCTAAAAGAGGAATGTTCCAGTAAAATCTTTAATTTATTAAGATTAGTATTTTCACATACTAATCAAAATGGGGTAATGGGTTAAAAAAAAAGACATAGTTGCCAGTATTAATTACTAAATGGATTTCTGAACAGCATATCAACTGCTTGACTTGGTATATGGAGCGATAGCACCCCGGGGTACCATCAATTTATGATTGATAAGGCAAACTATGGGTGTATAAAACTTAGTATACACACAACATATGTCCCCCCCATCATGTTTCACCAAGTTATCAGTGTCATCAGGGGGATGGGAGATTATCATGAAGATAGGATTTTTTTTAACCTGCTACCCCATTATAATTAGTATGTGGAAATAATGATCTTAATAAATTAGATTAAAGGCTACGTTTCAATGACCCGTTAATGAGCGGTCTATATCTAGAGGGGCATTGCCCTTTTAGGAGCATTTTGTATATTCATTCCAGGTACACCAGCAGTTTGTTGTTCCATTGATTTGGTAGTGGAGCCAGTGGTTCTGTACATTTCTCCAGTGTCCCAGGAGCAGTTTTTCAACATGACAACACCAAAACAGATGTTGCTTGTGCTGCTATAAGCAGCCTGTAAGCCTAAAGGTGCTATCATGGCAAGCAGCGTCTCTGGATCTTGATGATTTGCTTGCCCAAGTGCATTCTGTGTGCCAGAACAATCCTCAGATAACCATTAATAACTTAAACATGCCGCGCGTGAATTTTGGCGCGTCTCTCATACTCAATAATGAATAAATCGACATGTTTTGAAAATGTTGTTTCCATGTTTACATCATTTGCATATCACTAACATGTCTATAAATCCTGTGATTACTATAATCCCACAACTTTTCCTTGGTGTTACAATTCCAATGTTGAGGAGTATACATATAGTCATGACCGAAAGTGTTGGCTTGCTTGAAATTGTTCCAGAAAATGAAGAATTTCTCCCAGAAAATTATTGCAATTACACATGTTTTGTTATACACATGTTTATTTCCTTTGTGTGTATTGGAACAATATAAAAAACAGAAAAAAAAGGTAAATTGGACATAATTTCACACACAACCCCAAAAATGGGCCGAACAAAATTGTTGGCACCTATCCAATATTGTGGGTAAACAACTTTGTTTCAAGCGTGTGATGCCTGTTCAAACTCACTTTTGGCAAGAAACAGATTTGGGCAATATGAAAATCACACCTGAAACCAGATCAAAAGAAGTTGACTCAGTCTTTACATTGTGTGTCTGTGTGTGCCATACTAAGCATGGAGAACAGAAACAGGAGAAGAGAACTGTCTGATGACTTAGAACCAAAATTGTTGAAAAATAGCAACAATCTCAAGGTTACAAGTCCATCTCCGGAGATCTCGATGTTTCTTTGTCCATGGTGCACAACATAATCAAGAAGTTTACAACCCATGTAGCTAATCTCCCTGGACGTGCACAGCAAAGAAAAATTGATGGAAGGTTGCAAACAGGATAGTCCAAATATTGGATAAGGAGCTTCAATCCAGTTTCTAAAGAAATTCAAGCTGTCCTGCAGGCTCATGGTGCATCAGTGTCAGCGCGAACTATCCATCGGCATATGAATGAAATTAAATGCTATAGCAGGAGACCGAGGAGGACCCCACTGCTGACACAGAGACATAAAAAAAAATCTAGACTGCAGTTTGCCAAAATGTACGTGAGTATGCCAGAATCCTTCTGGGAAAAAGTCTTGTGGACAGATTAGACCAAGATGGAGCTTTTTGGTAAAGCACATCATTCTGCTGTTTACTGAAAACGGAATGAGGCCTACGAAGAGAAGAACACTACCTATAGTCAAATATGGTGGAGGTTCAAAGGTGTTTTGGGGTTGTTTTGCTGATTCTGGCACAGGGTGTCTTGACTCTGGTAATCTTCAGATTTCATGATGCCTTGCACAAAAGCTTTTGGGTCGCAATGTATTGCCCAGTGTCAGAAAGCTGGGTTTGCATCCTAGGTCGTGGGTCTTCCAGCTGAACAGTGATCCCAAGCGTACTTCAAGAAGCACCCAAAAATGGATGGACACAAAGCGCTGGAGAGTTCTGAAGTGGCCAGCAATGAGTCTGGATCTAAATCCCATTGAACACCTGTGCAGAGATCTTAACATTTCTGTTGGGAGAAGACACCCTTCAAATATGAGAGACCTGGAGCAGTTTGTAAAAGAAGACTGGTCCAGAATTCTAGTTGAGAGGTGTAAGAAGCTTGTTGATGGTTATAGGAAGTGATTGATAGCAGTTATTTATTCCAAAGAGTGTGCTACCAAATATTAAGTTGTGGGTACCAACAATTTTGCCCGGCCCATTTTTGGGGTTTTGTGTGAAATTATGTCCACTTTGCCTTTTTTCTCAGTTTTTTTTTGTGTTGTTCCAATACACACAAAGGAAATAAACACGTGTATAACAAAACATGTGTAATTGCAATTATTTTCTGGGAGAAATACTTCATTTTCTTGGAACAATTTCAAGGGGGCCAACACTTTCGGCCATGACGGCACCTATGAAGAATTCTTACTCTCTTGAATAGAAGCTGATCTCCTGCACTTGGCAACAATCATTAAACATTGAACACAGCTGAGCTGTTCAGTACCATTCAGTGTTTACATCCGGCCGCCATTGGATTTAATAGTAGCTGTTGGGTGAGGTTGCTGGGAGTCGGACCCCCACCAATCTAATACTGATCACCTATGTAAAGGGTACCTAATCAGTATTAGATGCCTGGAAAACCCCTTTAACTTCAACAAATTCTTCTTTAGCCACTGAGCTGATATTATGTTAATGTATGATCACACAGAGCGTTTATGCTGTGGATATTCCATCTGAAAAATCTTCTGTGTTACAGTGCCAATAAATTGGATGTGATTTGGTCAAACATTATTCACAAATGGCGGATATTGACTTTCATGGGGGATATTACATTTGCAATGTGTCAATTTTATGGTGTGGATTTTACAATGTGCAATGCCCTAAAAATCCGCGCCAAATCTGCATCCAAATTCTTGACAGATGTGCAGTAAATTGCATGGCTTGCATGAGAATTTATCCAGAATCTTGCTTCAGATTGGTGTGGATTTTTCCGATTTTTTTTCTTTTAAATTTATTAAGTGGGCATGACATTGTGTATTGCTTTATTATGAGGACCTTGTGTATTGTGAAATGTGTAGTGTAATGTGTTTGTATATTTTGGGCATTATTTTATAAATTAAAATATAAAAACTGTATTCATCCCACTTTGTATAACACCTTCTCCCTCTATTACCTTCTGACATAGTCCTGAGGGATCATTGTCCCATTGGGGCAACAATTAACTTTGGCTTTTCAATGCTTTTTTTTTTGCTATATTTGCCACCTCAAAAGGTTAATTTTCCATTTTTATTCCTTGGCAGTGCACAGCCTGTTTTTCCTTCTTCTAAGTTTACCCTCAGTCAATTTGTAATTCTAGAGTAGTAACACTTTAGCAATTTGCATTAAATGTCCTCTGTCCATGACCCCTGTGAAATGGAACAGATATTTTAAAACCTTAGTTCACAAGATCCGACCAAAAGTCATTTGCACAGTAATGATTTTGCTCAGGCACCCATGGGTGTAAGTACCGTCTACAGTACACCCACAAGATGAGCTCAGTAGGACAAAGAAACAAAATTACAAGATGTTACCCTTGCAGGTTTGCAATGTTATGTGCTGCATAGAAAATGGCCAAGCACTACTGTGCAGGTCAGATTGGAGCCTAATTGTTGTGCTCTGGCGCCATCTTGTGGTAAACTGCTTTACTGCATGTAATGCTTTACATTATATTGTGGTGGGTTAATATTCATTTAAAATGAATATGGAAATGAACCTTATTGTGTGTTTAGTAAATGTTTCTAATCATTTAAGCCCATGAGTCACTGGGAGTAAAAAAAAGTCAGAATAAATAAAAAAATTTTAAAAAAAGAGAGTAAAAATGTTATAGTTGTTTCATCTATATCAGTCAAAATCATGAAAAAACGCAGATCCATTACAGGGATTTTGCAAAACTTGGCTAAGAGTAAAGAATATGATAAAATAATAATAAAAAATTATTATAGTCACTGGAGTAGAGGGTGATCTAACAGATTAAGTAATTATTCTTTTATTATAGAATATTCCTTATTTTTCTCCAAATTGAAGACCCATTTAAGGCAAAACATAGGTGTGAATTCAGTCAAAAACTGATCTCTGAGCCCTTTAGAGTACAGTCACCGCTAGATTGCAATTTTGTCTGTTTCCTTTTCGGATCGGCCACAAGAGCATGTACTGATACTTGATTTACTTCACTCTCACGTTGTGCCTCCATAGCTGATCCTATATGAGAGAACTTGGCTGAACCGATGGAAGACCACGATTTTACATGAAGCAGAAGGGACTATAACCAACATTAAATGGAGGGGAAATTTTATTGCTTGGTCCAATAATATGGTAAGAGGCATTGTCTTGTCTTCTGGTCTGGTGTAACAAGTATAAATGGAGTAAAAAAACACTGTCTACGAGCAGCCAAACTAGTGCGATACATGTGAATTATCCTGGTGTAGGTTGTTTTTTTAGTTCATTGTGCCATTCAAGTCTGTTATTTTTTTGTGTTTTATTACCTTTACAAAGTGAAAATGTATTTTGCGTCACCATATTTGTAACCAAACGTTTTCTTTGAATCTGTGTGAAGGCTTGTTGTTTTGTTTTTCTAGGACAAACTCTACTTTTTTATGCACTTTTTGAAATATAGTTCTGGCCAACAGTCTTGACCCTAAGTTTGATTTTCACAAGTTTGCTTCAGCGTTTTTAGATCTTTAAGTTGATTTTTCTATCGTTACTGGTGTACACTTATCAGCATTTCATAAGTTGTGCCCAGACTCAATATTTTAGGGTTGACCGTTTTTTTTTTTTCTGTAATTTGCTCTGACATGCTGGATATCAGCATCTGGGCCAAATCCTGACTGATGTCAACTCCTTGTCTAATCTGTGCTCGGAGCATTTGTTCTCTTTGGGATTGAGATCTGGAGAGTTTCATGGCCATGGACCCAAACTTTTCATGTCTTGTTCACAGAGCCACTTACTTATCACTTTTTCTTTGTGACATGGTCCATCATGCTGGAAAAAGCATTGTCCATCACCAAATTAATCCCAGATGATTGAGAGAAGTTTCTCTTGGTGGATGTTTAGATCCCATTCTTTATTGATTGCAGTGTTCTTAGACAAAATTGTAAGTGAGCCCACTCCATGAATGAGAAGCAACCCAACACATGAATGGTCTCAGGATGCTTTAATGTTGGCATGACACAAGACTCATGAGAGCACCTTCCTTTTCCCATCAGTGAGCTCAGCGCCTTTGCTCGTGTAGATGGAACACCCACTTCAAAAGCACTGAGCTCACTGATTGGCTGTCAGACACCAAGAGCAGTGGTAGAGTTTTACCCAAGGAAGGTGAGTAAAGTGTGGTTGGTTGTAGTTTTTAGCAAACTTCAGCTGGGAAAAAACATTTTCTGAAGGGGGACAACTTCTTTAAAGGAGTTGTTTTGTTTTTGTTTGTTTTTTGGCGGTTTCAAAAAAAAAATACTCATTTATTTGGATGTAATAATCATTTTTGCAATTATGTTTCATTAAAAATGTTGCACTGTTTCACAATGAGTTAGCTGGAAATTCATATTGCCATGCCATTTATGCCTTTAAAATACAATCCAAAAAAAACAGATGTAGAATTGTTGGATTTTTTTTTTCACATTTTTCAGTACATGATATGATAAAATGAATGCTATAATTCAAAACCGGAACTGCAAAAAAATAAACAAGCTGTTATGTGGCCATATCCACAGAAAAATAATGTTATGGCTTTTGGGAGAATAGGAGGAAAAAACTAAAATGCAAAAATGAAAACTCGCTCAGTCCTTTGGGGGTTAAAGAGAACTTTTTGCCATATTTCCCTGCCACATCCGAGAGCAGTATGATGTAGCAGCGGAGACCCTGGTACCAGCGGGGCGTCACTTAGGGTATGTGCACGTGACGGATTCTGCCACCGAAACTGCCTGGAAAACCTATAAGAAAACACTCAAAAGAATGACCATGTGCATTTCTATGGAAAAATGTCGCGCTGTTCATATATTCAGGATTTTGAAAAAATTAACCGCTTCATGTCTCTAAAAACGACAAGAAGTGACATGTCCGTTCTTCTGGTGTTTTCTCTAGGAAGACACTTTCTACTTTATAATACAAGTCAAGGGGAAAGCTCAAAAGACGTCTGGATGATTTTTTTTTTAGCGCTTTGCTATTGCCATTCACTAAAAGTATAGCAAAGATTAAAAAGTAAAAAAAAAATGTTTCCTATAAGTAGGTAATCATAAAAATTCCGAAGTTTTTACCCCCATCATAATGACACATAGAATTACAGCTAAGACACTGCTGGAGATAAATGAAATAACTTATTCCAAGGTTCTGTACACCTCATAGTAGTATAACAATTACCAGTATAAAACATGCGAGGAATCGGCACTATTAGTATTGTGAAGGCAACTGCTGATCAGGCAATGCCATACACCAAGCAGCAACCTGATTAAATTGCTACCAGTAACTGCAAATGTAAGAAGCACCTGGGATGGGAGCAAGTAATCTGGGCCAAGCTCAGTTTTTGAGTTGTGCCCAGAATCTCTAGAACCACAGCAGCTGTGCACCCCAGAGACTGGCATACATGCTTCGTTTTCTGCCCCCTATAGGATTGAGAGTAAAGTATAAATACTCCATAGTCGGCCTGTAGATTACATTAGGGATAGGTGAGCAGCGTGAACAGGGGGATGTAGGGGAGGTGGTAGCAAATCCATGGGGTCCCAGGTTAGTTATTTGTTAGGGTCCCAACTGAACCATGGATACTTGGCAATGAGTTTGATATAGAATATATTCAGTATTCTGTATCACTAATAGGCCTCCCAATTGTAGCCATCATGGCATCCACAGCCGTCTATTGCACAATGCTTCTCCAGTTCTCCAGCCAGTCTATGGCAATCCACTAACCATGCCACATATAGGAGGGCATGTCTGCCAATTCCTCTACACAGTCTCCGCCGCTGTTAGGTGGCATTAACATTGTTTTCTTGATACTGTAGACAATGGGAAGGTATAACCTGATTTTATTGCTATTTTATCATTTATGTTTGTCTATGTCAAAGGTGAGAAATTTATTCTGCCAGCAAAAGGGTTAAATGTAGTAAATTCTGCATAGTCACATAAAATATGGCAAGCGGTCTTCTTTTCTCTGTTGTTTTTTTTATTTATTTTTTTAACATGTTGAACACATGATTTTTTCTTTATAGGGAGTCAAAATACTAGACATAATCACAAGACAACGGATTACAAATGTGCCTAGAGATGACACTAGCCTACGCCCCGACATGTACCCCTGCAGCCTCTTCTGGAAGGATAATCTCACCCTTGTAATTGGATGGGGGAAATCTGTCAAGGTTAGTATTGTATCTGGTTACTAGGTAAATAGCCACACAAGGTAAGTTTCTTCCCACCTCAGAGCTTGAAGTCCTCTACATACATATAGCTTCAAAGAGAATCAGTGGGAGCAGAGACCCTGATTGCAGTGATGTGACACTTACTGGGCTTATTGTTGCAGTTCTGATAAAATCACAGTTTTCTCTGCTGCAGATCTACCAGTGCTCTGAATGCTGAGCTCTGTATAACCCCGCCCACACCACTGATTGGCTGCTTTCTCTGTACACTGTTCATAGGCAGAAAGTTACCAATCAGTGGTGGCTTGGGGTTATACAGCGCTTTTGAATATGGAGGACTACATGGCTGCAGGTTTACTAGTCCTCTACTGATAATCTCCTGCTGATTAAAACAGTGATTATATCAAAACTAGAGTACAAAGTCCATGGGGCGTGGTCTGGCAGAGTATGTGAGCAGACGTGTGGCAGAGGAGCTCCTGTAACCCTGTCCTGTAATCCTTCCTGCCCGAGGGAAACATTGCATTTGAGAGGACTTACCAGGTGCCCTGAGGTCTCAGGAGTGCGGGGGAGCAATCGGCGGTGCAGTACGGGATGACCCGGCGAGACAGCAAGCAGAGACAGGCGGCTAGCGCATCGCAGCACGAGGGCCAAAATGGCGCCGCGGCCTCTGAGGCGGGGACCGAGACTCCAAAGCAGCGGGAGAAGCGCATGGAGACGGCGATCCGGCTTTCCAAGTATGCACACGGCGGAGGAGTTGAGGAGCCTGCACCCGATCAGAATGTGCAGTCATTGAAAAGCACAGTAACGGAGGGGGATGTGGAAAGGGCAGCGGGAGAGGCACAGGAGAAGTCAAATCAAAGGAAAATACAGACTCCCAATCCAACTACTCCCCCCAGCTGAGAGGTTCAGGTTACCAGTGATGTTGACACAGTGACAAAGGATGATGAGCCTACTTTAAAAGATGTGCTGCTGGCCATCTCACATAGCAAAGCAGATCTTACTGAACATATAGGGTCTGTGAAAATAGACATATCTCATATACGCCATGATTTGCAGAAAATAAGGGAGCGCCTCACTGCAACAGAAGGTAGAGTGGGGGATTTGGAAGATACTGTGACCCCTATGACTAAAGCACTTAAAACAGCTACTGACTCTATCAACTATTTACTCAACAAAACGGATGATTTTGAAAATCGCCTAAGAAGAAATAACGTGCGTATTGTGGGTGTGCCTGAGAAAGCAGAGGGCAGAGAGGTGGTGGATTTTTTTGAGACATGGCTGCTGCAATCCTTTGGAAAAGATAAGTTCTCTAAAATGTTCGCCATTGAGAAGGCACACAGAGTCCCCACCAGACCTCCACCGCCTGGGGCACTGCCACATACAGTCTTAATTAAAATGCTGCATTTTTGTGATAGAGATAAAATCCTGCAATTGGCGCGGTCGGCTAATGACTTATGTATAGAGGGGGCGAGAGTGTCCTTCTATCCTGACTTCTCTGTGGAGGTTCAAAAGAGACGCGCCCAATTTCAACATGTCAAGCGCAGATTGAGAACACTTCAAGTACCCTATGCAGTGCTATATCCTGCACGGCTGCGAGTCATAGCACTGGGTGAAACTCATTTTTTTCATTCATCAAAGAAGGCTGTAAAGTGGCTGGACTTAAAAGAGAGACAAATCCGGGCGGGCTAACGCCTATTTTGTGAAGATCCTTGACAGAATATAATACAATAATTCAGGGATTTTGAATCCTAGTGGATAATACTCCTCTGTTGCCTACTGAATTTATATCCATGAATGTTATGATTGTTATTTTACATTTATTGATACTGCTCATAACCTGGCTCTCCTATATACCTCGGGCAGGCCAATATACTTATATAGTTGTTGAGGTGCTGGTTTCACCTACAATGTATAGGCAGGGTTAAGACACTCTGCCGTCTGAATGTTCTGGGAACGTTGTGTGGGGGGGAAATGAGGGAGTCTGTGATGCAACTCATGTTGCGGCGCCTCGTGTGCTTAAGGCCTACTAGGCTGCATGAGGCTAAACACCAGACTCTACATAGCACGGCTGTTGGTATTCATTTGATTAAGGGGGGGGTGTTAAATGAGGTAGTGAGGGGGGGTAAAAGAACAGAACTTACTTTGATTGGTGCAGACTGTGTATTATTACAATACCATAATCTTGATGGTCAGACGCACGAGTGGGTGCGGAGGGATGTATGCGACGGTCCATTTTCAATTGTTGAAGCATGGTCAAGCAGATTAATGTAGTATCCTGGAATGTCAGGGGTATGGGGGATCACGGCAAAAGATTTGCGGCACTTAAATATCTTAAGGAATATCGGGACTCGATAATCTGTCTGCAGGAGACGCATTGCAATATGGAGGCCGCTACAGCACTGAGCAAGCTTTGGAGGGGGCCAGCATATCATTCTATACATATACTAACCCCCCTAGAGTAAGTACTATTGATTCATCCGAATTTACCATTTGAATGTGAAAAAAGTATCTGTGACAGGGAGGGTAGGTATGTGTGCCTAGTGTGCAGAGTGGCTGGACTTAGAATTTGCCTAATCGCTCTATATATTCCTCCACCTTTCTCCATACAGACTTTGCGCCAAATATTCCCATGGATAACGGAATTTGCTACCATACCCTTGTTAGTTATCGGGGATTTTAATATGTATCTACACGCTGAGCTTGATAAGTATAGGGGTAATGTGGGGGGAGGGGCTGCTCAAGAGACGTCATTGGCAAGGGTTCTACAGGAAATTAGCTTGGTAGATGTGTGGCGGGCTCGATTCCCAAATGTTAAGCAGTATTCATGTTATTCAGCATCCTATTCTTCTCTGTCCAGAATTGACCTGGCTCTGGGAAATAGTCATCTAGTCCCTTTAGTTACTAAAGTAGAATACTGCACAAGAATGTTATCTGATCATTCCCCATTATTGGTAGTTTTGGGGGTAGATTCTGGCATTACAAATAAAAGAGTATTGTGGAGATTTAATCCCTACTGGCTGGACGTGTTTGGGGAACAGTTGGATTTAGCAGGTAAATTAGATTATTTCTTTAAAGACAACATAGGCTTTGCTCCTTTAAATACGGTATGGGAAGCCATGAAGGCGTTCTTAAGGGGGATCCTGATTAAGGAGATTTCCGTGGTTAAATCCAGAAACAGGGCTCGTACCCAGGAGTTGCGGAGAGAAGTAGACATACTGGAACAGAGGTATGTTGGGTCCCCAATTATAGAGAATAGGGAACACTGGATACGAGCACAGGATACTCTGAATGATCATATATTGAAACAAGCAGAATATAAACGATTCTTTCTTAAACAACAGTTTTATGTGGAGGGAGAAAGTGCAGGACACTTGCTGACCACTATAGCCAAGGCCCAGACTGGGGCTCCTATGATTGCAGCCATCAAGGATACTAGGGGTGCGGTAATTACTGACTCAAAAGCTATAATGGAAGAATTTTTTCAGTTTTACAGACAATTATATGCCTCCAAACAGACTAACGAGCAAAGGGACATAGATCTATACCTTCACAATATGCAAATACCATGCTTAACAGATAGCCAAAGAGAACAATTAGATGCACCAATTACACTGGAGGAGATGCAGGAAGCTCTAAAAGAATTTCAAAATAACAAGGCCCCTGGTGCTGACGGGATCCCTGCCAAAATTTATAAGGAGGCTGGGGGGGTTTTGCTTCCCAGGTTACTGGAAGTCTTTAGGGAAGCAAAGGAGAGGGGGACCTTGCCGACTTCAATGAGGGAGGCTAACATAGTTCTTTTGCTTAAGCCTGGAAAGGATGCCCTAAACCCTGAATCATATAGGCCAATATCCTTACTCTCGGTAGATGTAAAAATTCTAGCTAAGATCCTGGCTACCAGATTGGTGGTGGTTATTACACACCTGATTGCAGAAGACCAGACTGGATTTATACCAGCCAAGTCAACGGCAATTAATCTGCGTCGGCTTTTCCTTAACCTACAAATGCAGCCACACAATGTGGGTGGTAGGGCAGTGCTATCCCTTGATGCCGCTAAGGCTTTTTATAGTGTCGAGTGGGAGTACTTATGGGCTGTTTTGAGAAAGATGGGATTTGGTGCTGAATTTCGAGCCTGGGTGCAACTTCTATATAGCAATCCGGTAGCTCGGATTAGAATTAATGGCAATCTTTCTGGTAACATTGAAATGGGCAGAGGCACGCGTCAAGGCTGCCCGTTGTCCCCCCTACTATTTGCCCTGGCTGTGGAGCCGTTGGCTGTTAAGCTTCGTTCCAGCAGCGATATACAGGGGTTCTGCTACAAAACACTGGAGGAGCGGGTGGCCTTATATGCTGACGTCCTTCTGTTGTTTCTGGGTGACACGGAGCAATCTCTGATGGCGGCTATGAATCTAATAACAGAGTTTGGAGATTATTCTGGCTTGCGGATGAATTGGGACAAATCAGTCCTTATGCCAGTTGATGGTTTGTCTCAGAATACGAAGGTAGGGAGTACCAGCTTGAAGGTTGTGCGGGAATTCAAATATCTCGGAGTTAAAGTGACCGCGTCTATCGGAGATTATATTCCTTTAAATTTACTTGAACTGCTTGCCAGGTTTCAGCAAAAAGCCGATACTTGGAGTAAACTTCCCTTATCAGTGGTAGGTCGAACTAATATAATTAAAATGGTGTTAATGCCCCAATTATTATATATCCTTCATAATTCACCTGTTTGGATCCCCATGAGAATATTTTATAAGTTTCAGGCATTGTTTCGGGAGCTGATCTGGAAAAAAGGGGTGGCCGGAATTAGTTTGAATACACTTCAAAGGCCCAAAGATCAGGGGGGACTAGCCGCACCTAATCCATGGATATATTTTCTGGCCTCTCAGATTCAACAGCTTGGGTTGGTTCAGGGGAACCTGGATAAACTGATACGCCTACTTTCACACAATCTGCCGATTATCTCCTTTTTAGAAACAGGAATCTCGGGGTGGGATGCTAGGCGACACCTCCCGACCCTAACACTTATGGGGAAAACGTGGCAGAAAATCAAACTGCTGTTGGGAATAAAAGGCTTTACCCCGTTTACCCCGTTGTGGCATAATGCGGGCCTTCCAGAGATCCATAAATTGAAAGGATTTGGAATATGGGAAAAATTGGGAATAACTAATGTGGCGCAAATATTAGAAGGGGAAATACTTAAATCGTTCCAACAGATAAAAGACGAATATTGTGTCCCACAAACCAGTTTCTACTTTTATCTCCAACTGAGGCACGCATGGTTTGTACAGCCACGACATATGCAGAATAAAATCCAGCATCATATACTGTTTAATACGCTACTATGCCATAGAGGTGGAAAGGGAATGATATCCAGAATTTACGGGATACTTATGCAGTAATTTCAGTGGGACAGACCCTTAAATGTCAAGGAGAGGTGGAAATGTGACATTGGTACTATATCCTCAGAGGAGTGGGAAGATGTGGTGGAGAGTGTCCCGACATTATCTACATGTGAAGCACATAGACTTTCACAATTGTATTTATTACATAGAGTATATAGAACCCCCAAATTCCTACAGCGTATTGGGGTAAGGAATGACAGTATGTGTCCGAAATGTGGAGAGGAAGGAGCAGATCTTATGCATATGATGTGGGCGTGTAGGAGGATCGCTGTATTTTGGAATGAGTGTGTGCAATATATTAATACTGTGTTTGAGTGTAATTTACCCCTATATCCTAAAGTGTGTGTATTAGGTCATGTGGAAATAATAGGATGTGAAGAGGATGAAATAATAGCCATTAAGAGGACTCTATACCAGGTCAGAAAGCTTATAGCCGCACATTGGCTGGATCCCTTCCCTCTTAGGCTCCAGGAATTCCTGGACAGAATGCGTCTTATATTAAGATTAGAAGAGGGAGTGTACAAAAAGCGGAAGGTTATATGTAAATTTGACAAAATCTGGGGTAAATGGAGCATGTTTCATGGTCATTATGTCATGTCTAATTTAAATATCACTTGAGATTGAAATGTTGTGATCCCCCATATTCTGTATAACTAATTGCTGATTGTCAGATGCTATGCTATATATCCTTGGCTCAATTTATCAATGCCTTAACGGCCAAGCAAGCTATGTGACAGTACACTGTCTGTAATAACAAAATTTGCTCTTGTCATATGGTTCTTGGGGTTGTAATGGATGGGGGGAAGGGGAATGGGTGGGGTTTGAGAGGCACTACCAGTTTGGTGATGTCTTAATGTTGTTTATTTGTAATGTTGAAAAATATTTTAATAAAAAAAAATATCTGATTTAAAAAAAAAAAAAGAGTACAAAGTCCAGTAAGTGACACATGGCTACACTCAGGGTCTCTGCCTTTACTTTATGATGCTCTCAGGAGGATCATCTGGAATGGACAAAGGCAGGCCAACTAAAGGAGACATGACATAGCTGCAAAAATATATATGGTTAGGCAGCATATAATCCTCATTACCATCCATTGCTTCACAGTAACAGTTGGTAACCCCTCTAAGGCTGTGTGCCCACTATGCGTTTTTTAAGCGTTTACGCAGCGGCAATTTCGCTGCAGAAACGCTGAAAAAACGCTTGGTAGAAGGTCTGCCATGTTCCCCAATGATAATCCTCATGTACTGTGCACATGCTGCGGAAATTTCTGCTGCGGATTATCATTGCGGAAAAATCCGCAGAACTACCAATTATTTTACGTAAACGCGGCTTTTTCGCCGCCATTGACTTGCATTGGAGCGCATAATATCCGCATCACTACATGTGCACATGCAGAATCCATGCGTTTCAATGTGCGGATGGTACCCGGGTGTGGAGGACAGGAGACTCTCCTCCAGACCCAGGTACCATAGAACCTGTAAAAAAAAGAATAAAATATAAAATATACATTATACTTACCTTATGATCAGGGCTGTGGAGTCCGTAAGCCACAGTTGCGACTCCGACTCCTGGATTTTATCAGGTTCCGACTCCGACTCCGACTCCTTCATAAATGGCCAATTCGTAACAGTAAATTTACTGTTGTAAAATATTAACATCGTGCTTATTCAGTTTCTCACCATCATATAAGCAATCAGACCACTTAGAGCAAAAACTATATTTATTAGAATACAATTAGAATATAGCAAATAACTTTTATAAACTTTTCTAAACTCTTGTAAGTAAATATGCAATAAACACTGTTATGCATTTAATAAGAGGAAATCTATAAATTTGTCCTCAGAAAAAGTATTGCCTCTGTCAGATCCTCCTTCATGGATGCCCTCAAATCTGATCTAATTATTTTGGGAGCAGAGAACAACCTCTCTACACTAACTTGGGTTGGTGGCAAAGCAGTAACCACTCGGGCAACATCTCTGACAATGTCAGGATACAGAGGAATCGCTTGTTGCACTGTTATTTTAGATGAACGGTCAAATTTCTCAATTTCTTTTAGTGCACGTGAAAAATTCTGCTGAAATGTACTGGCTGTGTTCTTTGATGGGGATGACTCTTCTTCTATGCGGGAACGCTTTGCACGGTCCTTGTGATCCAAATATTTTTCGAAATTAAATTCTTCATCAGTTGATGATGAGGGTGAAGATGTGGCAGGACGACCAAATTCTTCTTGTTCCTCCTGACTGTTCATCCTTACTGCTATTTCAAACAGAGCTTCTTTTCCTTTAGTTAGCTGTTGATCATCTAGAAGAATCCGATGTATTGGGTCTACATAAACAGCTGCCAAAAGATTGTTATTTTGTAATAGTAGCTCCTCTCTCCATTTCATTGATGTAGCAATGCCACTTGCAATTAACCCTCCTCTTTGGGACAGGCGAAACATCAGGTTCTTCCACTCCTTTAAGAAAATACCTGGAGTTAAGTCCTCTGCTTGTAATTTTTTAGTCACTGTAAATGGGTGCTCTAGCAATTTTTTCAGCTCAGTCACCTGATTCCACTGACTTTCATTTAGCGTCAGTTGAGGGTTAGCCATGTCTACAAGAAAGGTTTTCAGTTCAACCAAGCGCTGAATCATTAAGTAAGTACTGCCCCATCGTGTGGCTTGATCAATAATTGCCCCTTTTCCAGCACGTCTCTTCAAAATGGAGTCAACTTTAGGGGTTCTGGCAACAGTCGCCAATTTTCTCACCTTGCCAATCAGTGCAGCAGCATGTCCTTCTTGCAGACTGTCTCTTATAGCCAGCTGTAGTGTATGCACAACACAGCGCATGTGATGAATGAAAGAACGTATTGACACAGTTTCAACAAGATCATCTAAACGATCATGTTGCTGTTCATCTGAAGCAACTTCAGTTTGCTCCTCAGTTACAATACTGTGTTCCTCTATTTCAAACATTTCTGTGTCTGTGGACCCAGAATGTTCTTCTAGCTGCTGGTCACCATCATTACTCTCATTCATTAGCTTAATAGTACTTATCATATTTGAAGCATTGTCAGTTATGACAGAAAGAACTTGCTCTTTTTTAAGTTCATAGTCTTGCAGAACCTTTTCCACCAAGACCTGGAGAAACTCACTGGTGTGATGAGCTTTGGTGTCTTTTACTGCCAATGTCTTGGTAACTATTTCATTTTTGTCACAAACAAATCGGACATTGATGGCAAAATAGTTTACTCTGTGATGTGTGCAGGCATCCATTTTAAGAAACAGAAAGCGTCCCTTGAGAGTTTTTTTTAAGTTCTTCCTTTTGTTTAAAAGCTTCTTCGATTACTAATTTTCTAATACTCTCTCTCTCCAGAGAAACACCAAGCTTGCGGGCCATTTCCCCATTCAGACACATAAAAGCTGGTCGTGAAAATAATGAAATAGGCGCACTATCCTTTACAACAAGCTCTATGATCTGTTTTTTAAATGTATCTACGGTCATTGTCACAGTGACTTTGTCACTGACAAAATATCTTGCAACTGATGGCAGCAAAGTTCTCTGCTCCTTTGTTTGGCTGGAAGAGCTGGGCACTGGTTCATTGGTTTGGATGCAGTCTTTCTCATCCACTGCTTTCAGTACTTCTGGATGAAAGCGCTGTAAATGTCTCTTTAGATTAGAAGCTCTGGTAGGAGCATTTTTATCTTTGCCTGAATATGCACTGATCTTGGCTTCACAGCATTTGTTTTCGTCTGGATCATTTGTCATACTCTGACAGACATAATGTTTTCTATCTTGAGTGATGGTGAAATGTTCAAATACTGCTGATTTAATGTGACGCTTCTTTGACATTCTCAGGTTTTTAATTCTGCATTCACAATCCAAATGACAATTGTTTTTCCTAAAAACAATTGTACAAAATTATTGCCAGGTCGTACAACTGATATAGTGGTCAGTAATACTGTTATTCCTCATGTACTCACAGTTAACTGATGCAAAGTTTGTTGAAAGGATAATACTTCTTACAGTCTTCCTCTTCTGAGTAGCAGCTGTGAGATGCTTGGAAGACGCACACCTAGTAAACATCTAGTCTAGAGGAGGAGCTTTACTACTAAGAATTTGCAACACATTTTCACTTTCAGTTTCATACATTGTAAGTAGGGGGGTTGGGGCAGCACTAGGTTAACCAAGTATAAGATTAGATAAGGGCAGTGGAGAACAGTGACACACAAGAAGTAAGAAATGTCTCTATCTCCAGCAGAACTGCTTATCACTGTTGTTCATAGTTTGATAGAACATGTATATATTTGAGTAACATTTATAAAATTCATATGAAAGTTCAATTATGAAATATTAATACTTTTTTTTTAAAGCTGGAGTCGGTACATTTCTACCGACTCCGACTCCAACCAAAACTAACTCCGACTCCACGACTCCGACTCCACAGCCCTGCTTATGATGGCCCCCGGTCTCCTTGTCTCTGCTTGCCGGCAACTCGCGGTAGACTAAAGGACCTGCGCTGACGTAATTTAATCATATGACGGGTCACGCGACTGCTGACGTCGGCCGGTCCTTAAATCTACCGCGAGCTGCCGGCAAGCCGAGACAAGGACTCCGGGGGCCATCAGAAGGTAAGTATAGATTTATTTTTTTATTTTTATACATTCTTTCGGTCACATGCCAGTTGCATGGATTTATATAGTGTGACCAAATTGTCAAGTACTTTTCCAAGTGATGCTAAAATCGCTTGGAAAGCGCTTGTCAACCCGCATGCGGAAATGCATGTGAAGAACGCTTCACATCCGCATGTCCCTGGCAGGAAAAACGCATGTACAATCCACATGCATTTTTTCTGCCAGGGAGATGCAGAAACGCTCAGGAAAAATCCGGAGCATTTCTGCTTCGTGGGCATATAGCCTAATGCATACTATTCATACTACTCATACTACTCATCTCTATCATTGCAAAGAACGCAGTCAGCTACTTGGCGCCCTCTAGTGGTCGCTGCTGGTAACCGTATCGGTTTCTTAGCAAAGAAGCTCTATATTATAAAATCAGTTATGACTTTGAGTTCCTAAATAGTTAAAATTGCTAAGTGCTTGTAAAAACAAGCCATTTTGCAACTTACCTCTTACTAAAATTCCTCAAGAATGGTGGGATTTTTAATTCTAATTTGTACAGTTCATTGCCTGTGTTACTGGTGATCCCTGCAGTGGTCGGTTACCTATGTAGTGAGTGCGGACCACTAGCAGGCTCTATGCTTTACAGCCTGGTTATGTCGCTCTGAAGCTGGCCAGCTCGCTGGATCCAACCATCCGCAGCTCGCCTGCGGCCCACCAATACTGCAGAGCGAAAGCGGCCCCTGCTGGCAGCCTGAGAGAAAGGGTTTGGACCAGCAATGCAACCATGACTCTGGTATCAGCTGTCAATCATCAGCTCCTAAATAAAAGGTTAATGCCAACCTTTAACCATTTAGATGCTGCTGTCAATCAGTGACAGCAGCATTTAAATGGCTCAGTTGTCAGTACGTGCGTGAACCCTCCGCTTCTATGATTGCCAATACGCCCCCATAGCACCCTCTGCGACGTGATCACTGCCATCTAGGTACTCCTAGGAGACTTCACTGGAGACCATCATCTTCATTTCATTTCATGATATTTCCATTTATTGCTTTATATACTTTGGCATTGCAGTACATAGAACAAGTGATCATACAATCACAGGATCCTTAGAGGACTCAAATAAAATGTGAAAAAATTATCTTCATTTTTTAATATTTTTTTATCTAAAATTATAAATTGCACCTTCTTTCCAATTTAAAAATAAAGAAATAAGAAAACGAAAACATATTTGAAATCACCACATCCATAAAATCCTATCAAAATATAAAATTATTTAATCCATACGATAAACACCATAAAGCAAAACAAATAAAAATGGAGATGCCAGAATTGCTATTTTTCAGTTCCTTCACCTGCCCCAAAAAATCAGAGCATGGCCAGTATCCCAGGATTGCACGATAAAAGCATGAGCTCCCCACACAAAAAGCCAGCCCTCATATACTTGCTGCGAAGGAAAAGTGGAAAAGGTACGGACCCCAGAAATTGGTGACACAAACCACTTTTTTTTTTTTTTTTTTTGAATTTCTGAATTTTTTTAACCACTCACACAAAAATGATTATGTGAATTTGGCATCACAGTAATTGAACGGACCTGGAGAATTGTTGCCAGGTCATTTTTATTATGCAATGAATGCCGTAAAAGCAAAGATGAAAAAACAAGGCCTGGGTTTTTTTTACCATTTCATCTTGCTTGGAATTTATTCTCATTTTTCATTCAAAATTCCAACTCTGTCTGCTCAAGGGAGGCCATTCACTGTAATGTTTTATTTTTCATTCATCTTGTTAGCTAAAGCCTTCATTCCGCTGGTTTCCTTGTCCTGTGCATTGTGAGTTATTAAAGGAATCAATTCTATGTCATCAATACTGTAAAACTATAGCCAATGTGATGCCAATGTGAACAGTGTGTTACAGAGTGAGAAGTAAGACCGGCTATGCTTAGTACATTGGTGTCGGCCCAACACTCATTTGGCTGATCTCCATCTTTCCTGACTTGCCCGTACACCCGGTATTGACACTACCGGGTAACTCTGGCTGTACCTTACCTCCCCCCGCCCCAACAACAAAGGGATCAGGCAGTGGAAATCCATATTCAGAAGAATGTCACATGTGATGGTTGGCCTAAAAATGATATTAACCCCCTCACCACCTTGCAATTTTCCGTTTTTGCGCTTTAGTTTTTTGCTCTCCTTCTTCCCAGAGCTATAACTTTTTTTATTTTTCCTTCAATATGGCCATGTGAGGGCTTGTTTTTTGCGGGACAAGTTGTACTTTTGAATGACATCATTGATTCAACCACATAGTGTACTGGAAAATGGAAAAAACAATTCCAAGTGCTGTGAAATTGCAAAAAAGTGCAATTCCACAGTTGTTTGGGGGATTTTTATTTACCACGTTCACTATATGTTAAAACTGACCTGCCATTATGATTCTCCAGGTCATTGAGTTCGTAGATACCAAACATATATAGGTTCTCTTTTATTTAAGTGGTGGAAAAAAATCCAAAGTTTGTAATAAAAAAAAAAGTTACAATATTCTGAGACCCGTAGCGTCTCCATTTTTTGGGATCTGGGGCCGGGTGAGGGCTTATTTTTTGCGCCCTGGGCTGATGTTTTTATTGATATCATTTTGGGGGTAGATATGATGTTTTGATCGCCTGTTATTGCATTTTGTTGCAATGTTGCGGCGACAAAAAAAACGTAATTCTGGCGTTTTTATTTCTTTTCTCATTACGCTGTTTACCGATTGGATTAATTTACTTTAGATTTTGATCGGGCGTTTCTGAACGTGGTGATGCCAAATATGTGTATTATATATATATTTTTTAATTGTTTTATTTTGGATGGGGCAAAAGGGGGGTGATTTGAACTTTTGTGTTTTTTTATTTTTCATTTTTTAATATATATTTTTTTTTTACTTTTTTCAATAGTCTCCTTAGGAGACTTGAAGCTGCGATCGCCTGATCACCTGTACTATACATAACAGGGCTGCTATGTGTGGCAGAAATCATCCTCTATGAGTGCCGGCCACGCACCAGCATTCATAGAAGATTTACAATGAAAGGCACAGGGTTCTTCTGCAGACCCTCGGCTGTCATGACAAACCATCGGCGCCCTGTGATCACATGACAGGGGCACTGATGGGCGTATCTTGTGACGCTCTTCCTCCGGGCACATGTTAAATGCCACTGACAGCTGCGTTTAACTTGTTAAAAGCCACGGGTAAATCTCGGATTCACCCGCGGCTGTAAAAGGCACATGACAGCTGATCAGATCAGCTGTCATGTGCAGGGAAAGATGCAGGCTCAGCACTGTAGCCCGCATCAAAGGCAGGGACACGACCTTGGACGTACCTATACATCCAAGGTCATTAAGGGGTTAAGGTACTGTCTGATTTAAAGAGTAAACATCATATTAATTTTTATTTCCTAAATCAATACTACACATGAAAATAAGCAACTTTGTACTAGATCTTCTTCTTTCTCCTCCTGGACTGATCTTTCCCTCTCCGTTCAGTGGTAAAACCTCTCTACAATGAATATAGATTTTCTGTATACTGAGATCGGATGTGACGGTTGGTGCTCCTGAAATCACAGCAGGATTTTTTTTCCTCTTGAATTCAGTTGAAGAACGTCATACCTTTGGTGAAGTCTTCCAGTCACCATTGGACTGATGTGGTTACAAACTGTTCCTGGGATGTAGAAACTTGCAAATATCTTTGTCCTTTTTGTTGCAGATCTGTTCTGTGAAGGAGCGACATGCCAGTGAAGTGAGGGATTTGCCCAACCGTTATGTTGAGATAGGTAAGGTATGGTGTTATAAATCTAGTGGTATCTAATGATCTGCAGCTTCAGAGGAATGCAATGTCACAAAACCTGGAGGTAGCCAGTGAGTCAACCAGCTTCAGGGCTGCTTGTACAAGCTCTATAACAAAGGGTTTGTAAGTGCTGCGCTCCTTACATAGATCAGCCACCACTGATAGACTTCTGCATGGGCTTCCTTTCTTGAGAACAGAGATTTTTAATAAGTGGTAAATTGTAAAGTTTCTTGCTTTTTTTACAAGTACTTTTACATTTTAACCATTTAATACAGTGGATATAACCCTTTCAGTGGTAAATGAGTGTGTACTACAGCTGGTATCTAATTCAATTACCCCAATCCATTTTAAATATGTAATATTGATGTTGGCTTCATCAACAGGACTACAGCCTGCCAAGACCTAGTCCTGCTCACACCTGAGGGTTTGCTACAATGTACCTACATAATCCTATACGAGCTGAATACAGCTTTACTTGGTCTCTGTTCAAATCTGCATCACAGTCTCTGTGGCATGCAGCGTTGTTTTTTTCCCAGCAAAACGAAGGAGAACATTGTGCAAATAAAGAACCCACCATTGGTTTTCTAGACTGAAACCTTGTAAGTCATCTGTGTGCAGATTGAGGTCAGGGGATGTGTCAGTCTCTAGATATTAATGAGCTTCGTCAGTCACTGACAACAGGTACTAATACTAAGAAATTGCATCGATTTTCATTATACATTTAAAGAAGCTCTCCCATGATTTTTTCTCTTAAACCTGTGTATATGTGTAAGTCCTGTAGTGTGAGTACAATAATATATTCACCTTCCACAATCTTGTCCAGCACCAGCGCTGTTCTTCTCCTATTCTCAGTGACGGCTCCGCTCTTCAGACTCTCTGGGTCTCTCTATGCTCTATATGTGACCCGTAAATCTCTTTTACAATGAAAATCTATGCAGCCTCGATCTGGCACTACAAAGACTTACATTGTAGTAGTCACTTCCGGGTCACACACAGCGCCGTTGTCAACAGTCTGAAGAGTGATGACATCACTGAGGAGACGAGAACAGTCTGAAGAGTGATGACATCACTGAGGAGAGGAGAACAGTCTGAAGAGTGATGACATCACTGAGGAGAGGAGAACAGTCTGAAGAGTGATGACATCACTGAGGAGAGGAGAACAGTCTGAAGAGTGATGACATCACTGAGGAGAGGAGAACAGTCTGAAGAGTGATGACATCACTGAGGAGAGGAGAACAGTCTGAAGAGTGATGACATCACTGAGGAGAGGAGAACAGTCTGAAGAGTGATGACATCACTGAGGAGAGGAGAATAATCTGAAGAGCGATGACATCACTGAGGAGAGGAGAATAATCTGAAGAGCGATGACATCACTGAGGAGAGGAGAATAATCTGAAGAGCGATGACATCACTGAGGAGAGGAGAATAATCTGAAGAGCGATGACATCACTGAGGAGAGGAGAATAATCTGAAGAGCGATGACATCACTGAGGAGAGGAGAATAATCTGAAGAGCGATGACATCACTGAGGAGAGGAGAATAATCTGAAGAGCGATGACATCACTGAGGAGAGGAGAATAATCTGAAGAGCGATGACATCACTGAGGAGAGGAGAACAATCTGAAGAGCGATGACATCACTGAGGAGAGGAGAACAATCTGAAGAGCGATGACATCACTGAGGAGAGGAGAACAGTCTGAAGAGTGATGACATCACTGAGGAGATGAGAACAATCTGAAGAGCGATGACATCACTGAGGAGAGGATAATAATCTGAAGAGTGATGACATCACGGAGGAGAGGAGAACAGTCTGAAGAGTGATGACATCACTGAGAAGAGGAGCAGAACAATGCTGGATCGCGGAGCAGACTTTGGAAGGGGATTATATTAACACACTCACTCTACAGTACTTACACATATACACAGGTTTAGGGACATCACTTAATGGGAAGGCGGAAGACTTCTTACTTGACAGTCCCTTTCAAGGAACTAAACCTGGAACTAGATAAAAACAATAAAAGCATTCTCATCCATTCCTCCATTACTTCTCCTTCTTTTGTTTTAACCCATTCAATCTCATAGAAATATATAAAGAATTTTCCAATATTGCTACCATTTCCTTTTTCCTCACGTCCCTGTGTCTTTCTGTGAGACAATTGGCTGCAGCAGAACCCAACTCGCCACTGCTCTGTCTGCAATACAAGATAAAAATTACACTAAGCCCAAACCCTTATTTTCAGTCCTCCAATATAAAAATGTAAGATATCAGGGGAATAGGTGTCCCTCTTTGGTACAGAAGTGTGGAGAAAATCCTGTTGTGTGGGCTTACCTGACAGCTGGGCTCCGGAGATAACTTCAGTTTCTGCTGACTAACACCTTAGACGCTGTGGTTGCTACTGACTGTGGCATCTAAGGGGTTTGATATTGTAAAGATGCTCCCTCGCATGGGTTTCCATAGATGGAGATCTAGCAAAGGCCCCCAGGTTGGAAATGGTTGTCTGCCCATTGTGCCAGGGGCGTACACTGACCGGGAATAATGCTTTTGTATACAAAAGAACTATAGCACTTTAAAAATAGTTTTTTTACTTTGCGTTAAAAAAGATTTCATATATGCGTTATTGCTGAGATTGTGACAACCCAAATTATATCCAAGTTCTGAATGATTTTTCTGCACTTAATCAGGATCGTCCTAGCCCACAAAATAAAAGTAATACTCTGCGTGATGAAAAGCACAAATTGTTGTCAGGATTGAATTTTTTTTCCACTATTACCCATAAAAGTTGAAAAATAGGTCACATGTACTTCTAAATAGTGCTTCTGAAAAACACAACTCCTTAAAAAATACAAGTTGGAGTGCAATAATGAAAGAATGAAAAATATTTATACTGGAACACTTGATTTCACAGTACAAAATGGACTCATTAATAGATCTCTCAAGCTTGAGGAGACGGGTGTACTTACTTTGAGTCGACATAAAGCTGGACTGATAAAATGCTCATTTTAACGTCAGGCATGGAAACTTTCAAAAAGTATTATACATCTTTAGAGTTTAATGGATTCTCAGGGTAAGTAAACCAGCCTCACTTGGTCTGAGAAAGCAATGTAATAATGTATGCGGTTTTGTATTGTGAAATCTGGTGACCAATATGCTTAAAGTTCAAGCTGGGTTTGGTCAGAAAGGGGTTAAAGTCTCTGATTTGATTGTAGCTAGAGATACCAATTTCCAGTTTGTATTATAGCTGCTTTATGAGCGGTATTTTGGCAGCTTGCCTCACATGTCTGCTGTAGTGAAGGAACAGGGGAATCTTCAGCTGCTTGTGGCATGGCTATGTTCATGCTGTAATTCTGTGTGTAATGACCAGATTTCTATGAAGAGTAATGTGATTTACTGGAGAGTAAGAACGTGTCCAGATGGCTGGAACAGAGTCGTAATATGTAGACTCGATAGGCACTTCCAATGTCGTGATATGTCGGCACATATATAGATATTACACATCTCCTATATAAATTTAAAGGGAATTTGTCAGCAGGTTTTTTCTACCCTATCTGAGAGCAGCATGATGTAGGGGCAGAGACCCAGATTCAAGTAATGTATAACTTACTGTGCTGCTTGCTGTCATTTTGATAAAAAACACTGTTTTCTCTACTGCAGTTCTCTGAATGCTGAGCGCTGTATAACCCCGCCCACACCACTGATTGGTAGCCTTCTGTGTACAGGCTGAAAGCTGCCAATCAGTGTTGGGGGCGGGGTTATACACATCTCATGAATATGGAGGACTACCTGGCAGCAGGTTTAGTTGTCTTCTAGAGATGATAGTCTGCTGATAAAACAGTGATATTATCAAAACTACAGCAAGTAGCCCAGAAAGTGACACATCGCTGGAATCAGGGTCTCTTTTCCTACATTATGATGCTTTCAGATTTGGTGGCAAAAACTTGGTGACAGATTCTCTTTAAAATGTAACATGTTGGCTATCTGTAGCCAAGAGAAGGCGCTCAGTAGCTAACTACCTGCTGTGTACTATGCACTGACATCCATAGCACATTGTAAGTGGTGGCTTCATGTACAATGTATTATTGTTTTTTGTTGTTTTCTTCTCTATCTGTGACTCTGGAGGAGATGAATAGCCCCTCACTGTGGAAAGCGGGCTTCAATGCTATAAATCTAGATTAAGAAATCAGCAGAGAATTTAAACCTGTAATGGAATAATGATAAAAGTAGAGATTTACTGTAATCTTATCAATTGCTCTTCTTAAGGTGCATTTACATTGCACAATTATCATGAACAAATTTTCCGAAGATAACCGTGTAATCTAAACATGCTGCCAATAACCCGATGGACGAACAAAACGCTTGTTCGTCAGGTGAAAGTTTTCACAAAGGAGCAGTGGAAACCTCTGCACACTGAACTGTTACAGGGAGCTCTGTATACATCTGTAGCAGAGTCGGCCTGTGTAAACTGGCTATTAAAACCCCGCAGATCTGCAAACATTGGCAGTCATTTAATGCTGCACATCGCCCAGTGGATTTGTGGCAAACTCTCCAGAAAGTTTGCATATAGCCGCTAAACCTTGCAGCTTGTAACTAAAAAGTCATGCTTAAACTCAATGTGCTACTACTTGTGGCTGTTTTTCACACCTTTATTATGTATCTTATTAACTTTTTTTTTTATTCTTTATTCAGTTTCACAGTTTGACACAGAATTCTTCATTAGTGGAATAGCGCCTCTCTGTGACCAGTTTGTGATGCTTTTCTTTGTGAAGGAGACATCTGATAATGCGGTAATTATCCTCACCCTTTATTGTAAGGCTTTACTATATGGCATTTGCCATTCTCTACTAGATTGACTGTACATACTATTTTAACCTTTGAATTACCATGATAGGGATTGTTGGGGCTCGGGCAAGGGTCACATTTTGGGCTATCCCAGCACTGGGTCTTTTTCTATGCTATTCTTGTTGTGCCTTTATGTTTTTCAGCTTTCCCCTTTTGTCCTATGAATGTTTTATAGGTAAAGATTGTAATTATATACTTGCAATTCTTGCGGCGTTTACGTACAAGTTTATCACATTCTATACTGTGATCTATATTGCCGTCCACATACACACCTCTCTGTGTTTTGCCACATAATTTATGTTCTCCACGCATGTGATAACCCAAAAAGTGACTATCTTCAATGTCAACCTCCTTAATCCCTGCAGTGTGAAATAGGCAAATACATCCTGCGATATCAGCTCTGCTGTTCCTGGTGGGTGGCACCACAATGTCCCATGACCACTGTAACCAATCATCAACCGCTGATTGGCTGCAGCTCTTCAATATTCAATAAGAGTGGTTATCCAGTGTGACAAAATGGTAAAGGCTGAAGCTGGTCAACAGCCACATCTTGAACATGGGATCTAGTTTTGACCTATGCATTTTAAAAAAGATATAGGGAAGATATTCCATTCAAAGGTGGCAACTAGATTATTACACTGCATAGAAAGACTTTCCTATAATGAGATTTTAGAAAAGTTGGGCTTGTTTAGCTTAGAATATAGACACTTGTGTGGTTATTGCAAAGGAATAGCATACTACTTATTCTTTCCAAAAACCTAATATAGGACCAGGGGACATTCATTACGTGTGGAAGAAAGACGATTTCGGCAGCTAAATAGGAAAGGATTCTTTACAGTTAGTCTGTGGAATGTCCTACCACGAGAGGTAGTAATGGCAGACACTAAATCAGCAATTAAAAAGCGACTGGATGCTTTTCTCACAATAAATGGCATTGTGGGTTATTAATAATCTAGCAATAATCTAAGAATAGAAAATAACTGGTGGAGATAGGTTGAACTTGATCGACCTGAGGTTTTTTGCAACCCATCACCCCTAAAAATAACAGGTTTGTGTCACGTAAAAAAAAATTATACCAAGAAGTATCATTTCATAACTTTTTCCACCTTTAATGTCACCCATAATCTTTACAATTCAATTGAGAAATCAACTGAAATTCTGTTGGGTGGAAAAATAAACACAAAGAACTAAAATAATTTGGTTGCATAAAAAAGAACACTCTTAAACTAATACTTTGTTGAAGTACCCTTTGAATTTGTGAAGGAATTCAGTCTTTTTTGGGGAGGATTCTATCAGCATGGTACATCTAGACAGGGCTGTGGAGTCGGAGTCGTTGAGTCTGTGTCCATTTTGGTTGAGTCGGAGTCGGTATAAAAGTGACCAACTCCAACTCCTAAAATATATAATAAATTGGGTACAGTAGTTCAATGCAGTTTGTGGGGAATATTGTTTCCATAAGAATTTGGGAAAGTTATGAAATGACCCATAAAAATCTGTCCTATTCCTGATCTAAGGGCCTAGACTTTAGCTGAGATGAATCTGTGCTACAGTAAATTTATCACTTAAACATGAGCCATGTATGAGGGAGTCTGTGTCATGGAAATTGAGGAGTCGTTGAGTCGGAGGTTTGGTTTACCTATTCCACAGCCCTGCATCTGCAACTGGCAATTTTTGCCTACTCTTCCTTCAGTAACGCTCCAAACCTGTCAGACTGTGAAGGCATCTCCTGTGTACAGCCATTTTCAGGTCAACCCACAGATTTTCAATTGGATTCAAGTCTGAGCTCTGGCTGGGCCATTACGAAAATTTGATTTTCTCCTGGCGAAGCCATTCTTTTGTTGATTTGGAGGTTTGCTTAGGATCATCAAGCTGTAAGGTGAAATTCCTCTTCATCTTCAGCTTTTTAGCAGATGCCTGATGTTTTTGTTGCAAAATTGACTGATATTAGGAACTGTTCGGAATTCCCTCCACCTTGATTAAAGCCTTAGTTGCAGTGGCCGAAAAACAACCCCAAAGCATAATGCTTCCTCCATCATTCTTCACTGTGGGTAGGGTGTTCTTTTGGTATTGCACAGTGTTGGCTTTGTGCCAAACATACCTTTTGGTATTATGGCCAAAAAAGTTTAACCTTGGTCTCATCAGACTTAACAAATTTCCCACATGTTTTTGGCAGACTTGATGTAGGTTTTTGTTTTTTTGTTTTTTGCAAGAAAAGACTTCGTTCTTGCTATCCTACCCCACTGGCCAGACATATATGAAGAATACAGAAGATCGTTGTTACATGCAGTACACAACCAGTACTTGCCAAAAATTCCTGCAGCTTGCTTAATGTTATTGCAGGCCTCTTTGCAGCCTCCCAGGCCAATTGTCATCTTGTCTTTTCAACAATTTTTGTGGAATATCCAGTTCTAGGGAATGTCACTGTTGTGCCACATTCAACCCCTTTGTGACTTGTGCCGTAATAGTACGACACACGTCATATCCCCCTGTTTGGTGCGGGCTCCGATGCTGAGCCCACACCTTTCCGGGCACATGTCAGCTGATCCATACAGCTGACATGTGCCCACAACAGCCGCCGGTGGAATGGCGATCCACCCGCGGCTGTTAACTAGTTAAATGCCGCTGTTAATCTCCTATGGAGACTATTGAAGCATGCAAAAAGTAAAAACAAGTTTTTAAAAATATAAAATAAAATATAAAAGTTTAAATCACCCCCCTTTGGCCCCATTAAAACTAAAACAATAAAAAAATCACACATACACATATTTTGGTATCGCTGCATTCAAAATCGCCCGATCTATCAATATAAAAATAGAATTATTCCGATCGGCGTAATGAGAAAAAAATTCAAAACGCCAGAATTACGTTTTTATGGTCGCCGCAACAATGCAATAAAATGCAATAATGGGCGATGAAAACATCAGATCTACCCCAAAGTGGTATCAATAGAAACGTCAGCTCGGCACGCAAAAAATATGCCCTCATCCAGCCCCAGATCCTGAAAAATTGAGACTCTACGGGTCTCGGAAAATGGCGCCATTTATTTTTTTTTAAGCAAACTTTGGATATTTTTTCACCACTTAAATAAAAAGAACCTATACATGTTTAGTGTCTACAAACTCGTAATGACCTGGAGAATAATAATGGCAGGTCAGTTTTAGCATTCAGTGAACGTGGTAAAAAAAAAACTATGGAATTGCACTTTTTTTTTTGCAATTTCACCGCACTTGGAATTTTTTTTCCCATTTACCAGTACACGATATGGTAAAATCAGTAATGTCGTTCAAAAGTACAACTCATCCCGCAAAAAACAATCCCTCACACTGCCATATTGACTGAAAAATAAAAGAAGTTATGGCTCTGGGAAGAAGGGGAGCAAAAAAGGAAAACGCAAAAACAGAAAATGGCCAGGTCATTAAGGGGTTAAGCCACTTCTTGATGACAGTCTTCACAGTGTTCTATGCTCGATCTAATTTATTTTCCATTGATTAATTTAAATGTGGAAAAAGTTCTAAAATTGTCCTTCTTGCTATGATCTTTTTTACATGACAAAAACCTGGCATTTTAACAAAGGGGAGTAGACTTTTTAAATCCACTGCAACTCTATAACTATGATTAGCTGCAGCGGTTAATTACACAATATTATCACTTCACCAGTCGGGACCAGTATCGTTGACATGATATAACTGGTGCCATTGCTGGAAGTGAATATAAGTTGTTTTTATTTTCTGTGGGTCACCAATTTGATTATGCAGAGTCCAACTTCCCTCGTATCAAACTTGCCTATTTTGCCAAGTGCCTGACTGAAATGATCAGCTGGTCTCCCAGGAGGTTGCCTCCTAGAAGAGTTTTGCATTGATTACAAACAGCCAAACAACTGTCTGAAGCTGTTTAGTCTGTTTTCTTTATCCTTTTAATGTATCTTTGTTGAGCTAGTAAACTTTGCCATTCCCTATCCTTAAAGGGGTTATCTACTACTCTAACAACATCTTCGGAATCCCTGTGTTTCCCCCTTGTAAAATAATAACAGTTATACTCCCCTCCAGTGATGTCTGCACTGGCAATCCCATTGATTGCGTGACATTGTTAAGCAATCCCTGCGGTCAGTCAGCTCTTGCTTCATTCTCCTCTCTTACAGATGTAATTGACATTTGGTGCAAGTGAGAGCTGCAGTTGCTGTTTCACTTCTTCCAGATGTCTTGATTTGTTCAAAGAAGAGAAGAGTCAATCCAGCTCTGATTAGCCATAGGAATTGCATGATCCCAGGGAGAGCCAGTGCCGACGCCGATGGAATGGCGCCACTCTGTAGGTGAGTATAGCTGTTATTTTACTGGTGGGAAACATAGGGACTAAGAAGGGGTTGTTCGAGTAGTGGACAACCCTTGTAAAACCTAGATGCCAGTCCCTTTGGGTAATATCATTACACAGTACAGTATACAGTATTACAGTATACAGTGGCGACCAAAAGTTTTGCTTTTTTTTTTTTTAAAGTGTGATTACTTCTGTCTGGTTGTTGTGATGCTATTTCCCTGGTGATGAATTGAAAGTGCATGAAGTTGTCATCAAGCAAGACCTTAATTTTAACCAAAATGCTTTTGAATAAGGTGTGGTCATTTAATTAAAGAAAACTGACTGACAAAAGTTTTGCAAATACTATTTATTGATCACAACATAGAGAGTAATTCATTGTTTACAATGCCCTAACTTAGTATTTTGTAGCATAACCTCTTGCTTTAATTCCTGCACCACACCGACGGGGCATTGAAGCCACTTGAGTATTCAAGACATCCTAAGGGATCTTGCTCCATTCCATTTGCAAATCTGCTAACAATTCATCTTTATTGCTATGGGTACGGACCCCAAGTCGTCGCCCTAACTCATCCCAAAGGTGCTCTATAGGGTTTAGGTGATTGACTTAGCCATTGCAACAGGCAAATATTTTTCTTTGCTCACCAATTTCTGACTAAATTGGATGTGTGCTTAGGATCATTGTGTTGCTGGAATTTCCATCCCCTGCCTACTTTGGTTTTACCATGTGGCAGCATTACATTTTCCAGTATATCTTTGTACATGGTAGAATTCATACAGTAGTGTTCAAAATAATAGCAGTCCAATATGACTAAGCAGATTAATCACTGTTTTTGGTATAAATTATATTACCATATGTCAAACAATTTACCAGTTGGTGCAGTAGATTCTAAGAAAACCAACAGACTCCGCATTCATGATCTGCATGTTTTTGAGTCTGTGTATTTGTACACTGCTCAAAAAAATAAAGGGAACACTCAAATAACACATCCTAGATCTGAATGAATGAAATATTCTCATTGAATACTTTGTTCTGTACAAAGTTGAATGTGCTGACAACAAAATCACACAAAAATCATCAATGGAAATCAAATTTATTAACCAATGGAGGTCTGGATTTGGAGTCACCCCCAAAATTAAAATGGAAAAACACACTACAGGCTGATCCAACTTTGATGTAATGTCCTTAAAACAAGTCAAAATGAGGCTCAGTATTGTATGTGGCCTCCACGTGCCTGTATGACCTCCCTACAACACCTGGGCATGCTCCTGATGAGGTTGCGGATGGTCTCCTGTGGGATCTCCTCCCAGACCTTGGATTGAAGCATCCGCCAACTCCTGGACAGTCTGTGATGCAACGAGACGTTGGTGGATGGAGCGAGACATGATGTCCCAGATGTGCTCAATCGGATTCAGCTCTGGGAAACGGGTGGGCCAGTCCATAGCTTCAATGTCTTCATCTTGCAGGAACTGCTGACACACTCCAGCCACATGAGGTCTGGCATTGTCCTGCATTAGGAGGAACCCAGGGCCAACCGCACCAGCATATGGTCTCACAAGGGGTCTGAGGATCTCATCTCGGTACCTAATAGCAGTCAGGCTACCTCTGGCGAGCTCATGGAGGACTGTGCAGCCCTCCAAAGAAATGCCACCCCACATCATTACTGACCCACTGCCAAACCGGTCATGCTGAAGGATGTTGCAGGCAGCAGATCGCTCTCCACGGCATCTCCAGATTCTGTCACGTCTGTCACGTGCTCAGCGTGAACCTGCTTTCATCTGTGAAGAGCACAGGGCGCCAGTGGTGACTTTGCCAATCCTGGTGTTCTGTGGCAAATGCCAAGCGTCCCGCATGGTGCTGGGCTGTGAGCACAAACCCCATCTGTGGACATCGGGCCCTCATACCACCCTCATGGAGTCGGTTTCTAACCATTTGTGCAGAACATGCACATTTGTGGCCTGCTGGAGGTCATTTTGCATGGCTTTGGCAATGCTCCTCCTGTTCCTCCTTGCACAAAGGCGGAGGCAGCGGTCCTGCTGCTGGGTTGTTGCCCTCCTACGGCCCCCTCCTCGTCTCCTGGTGTACTGACCTGTCTCCTGGTAGCGACTCAAGCCACTGAACACTACGCTGACAGACACCGCAAACCTTTTTGCCACAGCTTGCATTGATGTGCCATCCTGGATGAGCTACACTACCTGAGCAACTTCTGTGGGTTGTAGAGTCTGTCTCATGCTACCACGAGTGTGAAAGCACAACCAACATTCAAAAGTGACCAACACATCAGCCAGAAAGCATTGGTACTGAGATGTGGTCTGTGGTCCCCACCTGCAGAACCACTCCTCTATTGAGTGTGTCTTGATAATTGGCAATAATTTCCATCTATTGTCTATTCCATTTGCACAACAGCATGTGAAATTGATTGTCAATCAGTGCTGCTTCCTAAGTGGACAGTTTGATTTCACAGAAGTTTGATTTACTTGGGGTTATATTCTGTTGTTTAAGTGTTCCCTTTATTTTTTTGAGCAGTGTATAATTAATTGAAAGGAGGTGTGTTCAAAATAATAGCAGTGTGGAGGTCAATCATTTTCTGAAGAAATAGGTGTGAATCAGGTGGCCCTTATTTAAGGGTGAAGCCAGCACATGTTATACATACATTTCTCCTTGAAAACCTGAGAAATATGGGTTGTTTGAGACATTGTTCAGAAGAACAGCGTACTTTGATTGAAAAGTTGATTAAAGAGGGTAAAACTTATAAAGAAGTGCAGTCAATGATAGGCTGTTAAACTAAAATGATCTCCAATGCTTTAAAATGGAAAGCAAAACCAGATAGACTTGGAAGAAAACGGAAGACTACTATTCGAATGGATCGAAGAAAAGCCAGAATGGCAAAGGCTCAACCAATGATCAGCTCCAGGATGATCAAAGACAGTCTCAAGTCACCTGTGAGTACTGTGACAGTTAGAAGACGCCTGTATGAAGCTAATCTCCTAGCGAGGAGTCCCCGCAAAGTCCCACTGTTAAAAAAAAAAAAAAATGTGCTGAAGCGGATACAATTTGCCAAAGAACACATCAACTGGCCTAAAGAGAAAAGGAGAAACATTTTGTGGATTTCTTGGTGTCCCTCGGACGCCTAGCCTTTACAAAATAGAACTGATTAAAGCTCTTTTCTCTGCAATCAGACCTCTACTATGGGCCTTGCAGGTATGTATAGATTTACTTTTCTATACCCTGTATGGCCATAGTAGAGGTCTGGTAACAGTGACAGTGGTGACAGATTCCCTTTAAGGGTAATATCCTATATATATATTCAAAAGATGGCACCCTGGGGTGTCCTCACTAACTGGCAGAACAATTAGTGCACAAGTCCCCCCAACATGTTTCACCGCATATGCGGCGTCAACAGGCGACGGGACATTGTCATTGTCCCATCCCCTGATGACGCCGCACATGCGGTGAAACATGTTGGGGAGACTTGTGCACTAATTGTGTATGCTGTTCTGCCAGTTAGTGCAGGGAGAGTGGCTGTACCGTTCAGGCTGCTGCTATGTTGTCTACACAGAGCCGTGTCACTGGTGGTGCACCTTGGCCTTTTCTGTCTGCTGATGGGGTTTCTGGGGTTGGACTGCCACCAATATGATATTGATGACCTAGAACACCCCTTTAAGCATTGGTCATCTGTTATACCTCGACTTTATTGAAGCAATGTAACAAGTTATCTGGTGGATAAATATAGTATTTTTTTTTTAAAAAAAATTGTCATATCTTGAACTATGACTTTATTTTTGCTACAAGACCTTCTTGTTCTTTTTCCAGAATAAAGAGCTCTGTGCCAGGCCTCGCCTCGATATTATTCAGCCTCAGTCAGATTCCTGTGAAGAAGTCTCCTCGGATGCTATAACAGTCAGGGGCTTTCGAGAGAACGAGTGTCGGGATTATCGTCTAGGTAAGAATACAGTGGTGGTGTAAACCAAACCTCGCTCATGTACCTGAAAATATCTGTCTGTAGATGTATAGTAGTGTCCTGCTTGCCTGGTATCCTGTCAGCATGTTGCACGGCTCAGTAAAAAGTCTGACATTGACATACTATTTCCCACTGATCATTGATTCTGATTCTCCATCCACAGATGAAGAACCAGTCCATTTCTTCTGCACATTTTTCTATCTGATATGGACTCCTTTGGTTAAGTTGTCAAAGCAGATATGTCAATTGAAAATGCTGTTCTACCAGTCCAAAGAGCACAAGAATATTGATTGTCTACCTTTGGAGACAATATGTTCATATATACAGTGGGAAAAATAAGTATTTGATACACAGCCAATTTTGCAAAGAATGGAGACAACTGTAATTTTTATCGTAGGTACACTTCAACTGTGAGAAATAGAATCTTAAAAACAAAAATCCAGAAAAATCAATTATATGATTTTTACATAATTAATTTGCATTTTATTGCAATAAATAAGTATTTGATACAATAGAAAAACAGAACTTAATATTTGGTGCAGAAACCTTTGTTTGCAATTACAGAGGTCTGACGTTTCCTGTAGTTCTTGACTAAGTTTGCACACACTGCAGCAGGGATTTTGGCCCCCTCCTCCATACAGATCTGCTCCAGATTTTTCAGATTTCGGGGCTGTCACTGGGCAACATTGAGTTTCAGCTCCCTCCAAAGATTTTCTATTGGGTTCAGGTCTGGAGTCTGGCTGGGACACTCCAGGACCTTGAAATGCTTCTTACGGAGCCACTCCTTAGTTGCCCTGGCTTTGTGTTTCGGGTCATTGTAATGCTGGAAGACCCAGCCACAACCTATATAATGCTCTTACTGAGGGAAGGAGGTTGTTGGCCAAAATCTTGCGATACATGACCACATCCATCCTCCCTTCAATACGGTGCAGTCGTCCTTTCCCCATTGCAGAAAAGCACCTGAAAAGTAGGATGTTTCCTCCATCATGCTTCACGGTTGGGACGGTGTTCTTGGGGTTGCACTCCTCCTCCTCCTTCCTCCAAACACAGCGAATGGAGTTGATACCAAAAAGTTCTAATTTGGTCTCATCTGACCACATGACCTACTCCCATGCCTCCTCTGGATCATCCAGATGCTCATTGGCGAACTTCAAACGGGCCTGGACATGTGCTGGCATGAGCAGGGAGACCTTGCGTGCCCTGCAGGATTTTAATTCATGATGACGTAGTGTGTTACTAACGGTAATGTTTGAGACTGTGGTCCCAGTTCTCTTCAGGTCATTGACCAGGTCTCCCCGTGTAGTTCTGGGCTGATTCCTGACCTTTCTCAGAATCATCCTTACACCACGAGGTTTGATCTTGCATGGAGGCCAAGAACAAGGAAGATTGACAGTCATCTTGTGTTTCTTCCATTTTCTAATAATTGTGCCAACAGTTGTTGCATTCTCACCAAGCTGCTTGCCTGATGTCCTGTAGCCCATCCAAGCCTTGTGCAGATCTTCAGCTTTGTCCCTGGTGTCCTTAGACAGCTCTGTGGTCTTGGCCATGGTGGAGAGGTTGGAGTGTGATTGAATGTGTGGACAGGTGTCTTTTATATAGGTAACGAGTTCAAAAAGGTGCAATTAATACAGGTAATGAGTGCAGCGTATGAGGGCTTCTTAAAGAAAAACTAACAGGTCTGTGAGAGTCACAATTCTTGCTTGTTGGTAGGTGATCAAATACTTATTTCGTGCAATAAAATGCAATTTAATTATTTAATAATCACACAATGTGATTTTCTGTTTCTATTTTTAGATTCTGTCTATCATAGTTGAAGTGTACCTACGACATAAATTACCGACTTATCTTTGTAGGTGGGAAAACTTGCAAAATCTGTAGTGTATCAAATATTTATTTTCCCCACTGTGTATACAGGGTGGTCCAAAAGTAGGTGGCCAGAAAATAATAACATTGATTTTGATTTATATATAAAATTATATTTACTAACACAAGCATAACATTGACAATTACATTTTATTCTGAACAATAATACAAAAGCCCTTAAATTTTATCAATGCAGGCGCTCAAACTGTTTTCCATTACAATTTGCACAGCTTTGAAGTCTGCCTCTTACGCTTCGACAAACTTTTTTTCCACAAGTCTCTTTGGATATTAATTTCTTGAAATGCATCTGTTATGTAATTTTTCAAATCACTGACACTTTTTGGTTTTCGACTATAAACTTTGTGAGGAATGAAAAGTGGAATCTGATTAGTTGCCAAGGGCAATTGAGCCAGTTTCACTTTACACCATGTTTGATAAATCTCCCCTTCATAACCTTATTACACTTTCTGACCACCTACTTTTGGACCACCCTGTATATTAATATATGTTTGTATGTGTGTGTGTGTGTGTGTGTGTGTGTGTGTGTGTGTTTGTGTACATGTATGTATGTGTGTGTGTGTATATATATATATCCCGTTCTACTCCCGAGTGTCGAGTATTTTTATTGGTATATGGTCTCCCATGCTGGTATGTGCTGCCCCCCTCCTTGTATTTGTGCTGCCCCCATCCTGTCCCATCATCCAATCCTGGTATGCGTGGCACCCCCAGTCCCGGTATGCGCGGCACCCCTCACCCCCAATCCCAGTATGCGTGGCACCCCTCACCCCCAATCCCAGTATGCGTGGCACCCCTCACCCCCAATCCCGTTATGCTTGGCACCCCTCACCCCCAATCCCGGTATGCGTGGCACCCCTCATCCCTATCCCGGTATGTGTGGCACCCCTCATCCCTATCCCGATATGTGTGGCACTCCTCATCACTATCCTGGTGTGTATGGTATCCCTCATCCTGGTATGCATGGTACCCCATCCCTCATCCCGGTATGCATGGCACTCCATCCCTCATCCCCAATCCCGGTATGCATGGCACCCCTCATACCCAATCCCGGCATGCGTGGCTCACCTCATCTCCAATCCCGGCATGCGTGGCACCCCTCATCCCCAATCCCGGCATGCGTGGCACCCCTCATCCCCAATCCCGGCATGCGTGGCACCCCTCATCCCCAATCCTTGTATGTGTGGCACCCCTCATCCCCAATCCCGGTATGTGTGGCACCCCTCATCCCCAATCCTTGTATGTGTGGCACTCCTCATCCCCAATCCCGGCATGCGTGGCAACCCACATCCCCAATCCCGGCATGCGTGGCACCCCTCATCCCCAATCCCGGTATGTGTGGCACCCCTCATCCCCAATCCCCGTATGTGTGGCACCCCTCATCCCCTATCCCGGTATGTGTGGCACCCCTCATCCCCAATCCCCGCATGCGTGGCACCCCTCATCCCCAATCCCGGCATGCGTGGCACCCCTCATTCCCAATCCCGGGATGTGTGGCACCCCTCATCCCCAATCCCCGTATGTGTGGCACCCCTCATCCCCAATCCCGGTATGCGTAGCACCCCTCACCCTCAATCCTGGTATGCGTGGTCCCCCTCACCCCCCAATCCTGGTATGCGTGGTCCCCCTCACCCCCCAATCCTGGTATTCGTGGCACCCCTCACCCCCCAATCCTGGTATGCGTGGTACCCCTCACCCCCCCAATCCTGGTATGCGTGGTACCCCTCACCCCCCCAATCCTGGTATGCGTGGCACCCCTCACCCCCCAATCCTGGTATGCATGGTACCCCTCACCCCCAATCCTGGTATGTCTGGCAACCCTCACCGCCCAATCCTGGTATGCGTGGTACCCCTCACCCACAATCCTGGTATGTGTGGTACCCCTCACCCCCCAATCCTGGTATATATGGTACCCCTCACCCCCCAATCCTGGTATGCGTGGTACCCCTCACCCCCCAATCCTGGTATGTGTGGTACCCCTCACCCCCCAATCCTGGTATATATGGTACCCCTCACCCCCCAATCCTGGTATGTGTGGTACCCCTCACCCCCCAATCCTGATATATGCATGGTCCCCTCACCCCACAATCCTGTTATGTGTGGCCCCCTCATCCCTTTCACACTGTACACACATACGAAAAAAATAAACTGTTATACTCACCTTTCTTCTCTGTACTCCAGCGCTGCTGCGTCCTCTTCTGCCGGAGGCCGGGGAAGGAGTGTGATGCTGAAGCACCGTGCTGTCCGGCGCCATTTTGCTGAAGACACACTGTAAATGTGTCTTCAGTAAAATGGCGCCGGATAGCGCAATGCGCAAGCGACGATCCGACGCCTTCACTCCGCCCCCGGTCTCCAGCGAAGAGAGGCGCTGCGGCAACGCTCCTCCCGGTCAGGTAAGTATCTAAGCATGGCGCCGGAGATCGCAGTATGCGTTCAGTGTCTACGCATACCGCGATCTCTGGTGCCATACACTCCTCTTACCTGTAACGGCTGGATGCGTGCTTCTGTCTGGAGCCAGACTGCGCGTCACGCATGCGCAGTCTATCGAGGCTTCAGACAGAGGTACGCATCCCCGGTTATATTTATATATATATATATATATATATATATATATATATATATATATAAAATACACACACACCTCACTGAATTAGAATATCATCAAAAAATTAATTTATTTCCGTTCTTCAATACAAAAAGCAAAAAGTGAAACTCGTATATTATATAGAGTCATTACAAACAGAGTGATCTATTTCAAGTGTTTATTTCTGTTAATGTTGATGATTATGGCTTACAGTCAATGAAAACACAAAAGTCATTATCTCAGTAAATTAAAATAATTAACAAGAAACACCTGCAAAGGCTTCCTAAGCGTTTAAAAAAGTCCCCGAGTCTGTTTCAGTAGGCTCCACAATCATGGGGAAGACTGCTGACTTGACAATGTCCAGAAGACTGTCATTGACAAACTCCACAAGGTCCCAGAGTCTGGAGGAAGAGTGGAGAGGCCACAATCCAAGCTGCTTGAGGTCTAGTGTGAAGTTTCCACAATCAGTGATGGTTTGGGAGCCATGTCATCTGCTGGTGTAGGTCCACTGTGTTTTATCAAGACCAAAGTCAGCGCAGCCGTCTACCAGGAAATTTTAGAGCACTTCATGCTTCCCTCTGCCGACAAGCTTTTTGGAGATTGAAATTTCATTCTCCAGCAGGACTTGGTACCTGTCCACACTGCCAAAAGTACCAATACCTGGTTTAAAAACAGCAGTATCACTGTGCTTGATTGGCCAGCAAACTCGCCTGATCTTAACCCCATAGAGAATCTATGGGGTATTGTCAAGAGGAAGAGGAGAGACGCCATACCCAACAATGCAGACGAGCTGAAGGCTGCTATCAAAGCAACCTGGGCTTCCATTACACCTCAGCAGTGCCACAGGCTGATCGCCTCCATGCCACGCCGCATTGATGCAGTAATTGATGCAAAAGGAGCCCTGACCAAGTATTGAGTGCATTTACTGAACATACATTTCAGTAGGCCAACATGTTCGGATTTTAAATTCATTTTTCAAGCTGTTGTTATAAAGTATTCTAATTTACTGAGATAATGACTTTTGTGTTTTCATTGGCTGTAAGACATAATCATCAACATTAACAGAAATAAACACTTGAAATAGATTACTCTGTTTGTAAGGACTCTATATAATATATGAGTTTCACTTTTGTATTGAAGAACTGAAATAAATTAACTTTTTGATGATATTCAAATTTAGTGAGAAGCACCTGTATATATAAATGGCAAAATATAGGTACAGCACTAGCAATATAGCAAAAAATCACAGATGGGTGCAAAGCCTCACAAGCAATACCAAACCTTAAAAATAAGACCAAGAAAAATAGAGGCAGCACTCCAAGAGTTCCAATTCAAGGTGATTTTTATTGACCCATCATGTCGGGGCAACGTTTCATTCCAAGTGAGGAGCTTGAAAAAGTTCCTCACTTGGAACGAAACGTTGCCCTGATATATATACAGTACAGACCAAAAGTTTGGACACACCATCTCATTTAAAGATTTTTCTGTATTTTCATGACTATGAAAATTATACATTCACACTGAAGGCATCAAAACTATGAATTAACACATGTGGAATTATATACTTAACAAAAAAGTGTGAAACAACTTAAAATATCTCTTATATTCTAGGTTCTTCAAAGTAGCCACCTTTTGCTTTGATGACTGCTTTGCACACTCTTGGCATTCTCTTGATGAGCTTCAAGAGGTAGTCACCAGAAATGGTCTTCCAGCAATCTTGAATGAGTTCCCAGAGATGCTTAGCACTTGTTGGCCCTTTTGCCTTCACTCTGCGGTCCAGCTCACCCCAAACCATCTCGATTGGGTTCAGGTCTGGTGACTGTGGAGGCCAGGTCATCTGGCGTAGCACCCCATCACTCTCCTTCTTGGTCAAATATCCCTTACACAGCCTGGAGGTGTGTTTGGGGTCATTGTCCTGTTGAAAAATAAATGATGGTCCAACTAAACGCAAACCGGATGGAATAGCATGCCGCTGCAAGATGCTGTGGTAGCCATGCTGGTTCAGTATGCCTTCAATTTTGAATAAATCCCCGACAGTGTTACCAGCAAAGCACCCCCACACCATCACACCTCCTCCTCCATGCTTCACGGTGGGAACCAGGCATGTAGAGTCCATCCGTTCACCTTTCCTGCGTCGCACAAAGACACGGTGGCTGGAACCAAAGATCTCAAATTTGAACTCATCAGACCAAAGCACAGATTTCCACTGGTCTAATGTCCATTCCTTGTATTCTTTAGCCCAAACAAGTCTCTTCTGCTTGTTGCTTGTCCTTAGCAGTGGTTTCCTAGCAGCTATTTTACCATGAAGGCCTGCTGCACAAAGTCTCCTCTTAACAGTTGTTGAAGAGATGTGTCTGCTGCTAGAACTCTGTGTGGCATTGACCTGGTCTCTAATCTGAGCTGCTGTTAACCTGCAATTTCTGAGGCTGGTGACTCGGATAAACTTATCCTCAGAAGCAGAGGTGACTCTTGGTCTTCCTTTCCTTGGGCGGTCCTCATGTGAGCCAGTTTCTTTGAAGCACTTGATGGTTTTTGCAACTGCACTTGGGGACATTTTCAAAGCTTTCCCAATTTTTCGGACTGACTGACCTTCATTTCTTAAAGTAATGATGGCCACTCGTTTTTCTTTACCTAGCTGCTTCCATAATACAAATTCTAACAGTCTATTCAGTAGGACTATCAGCTGTGTATCCACCTGACTTCTGCACAACACAACTGATGGTCCCAACCCCATTTATAGGACAAGAAATCCCACTTATTAAACCTGACAGGGCACACCTGTGAAGTGAAAACCATTTCCGGTGACTACCTCTTGAAGCTCATCAAGAGAATGCCAAGAGTGTGCAAAGCAGTCATCAAAGTAAAAGGTGGCTACTTTGAAGAACCTAGAATATAAGACATATTTTTAGTTGTTTCACACTTTTTTGTTAAGTATATAATTCCACATGTGTTAATTCATAGTTTTGATGCCTTCAGTGTGAATGTACAATTTTCATAGTAATGAAAATACAGAAAAATCTTTAAATGAGAAGGTGTGTCCAAACTTTTAGTCTGTACTGTATATGTATTTATTTGGGGCTAATAATCCTTTTTGCAATTGGGTTTCATTCAAACATTCCTTCTGCCTTCTATAGCCTCTGTGTTGCACCGTCTGTTGCTGGCTGCAGAATGAGCTAGCTGAAAATCTGTCAGTGAACTTATTCAGAATGAATGACTGGAGAGTTAGTAACTTATTTCTTTGTCTTCTTCTGAGCTCCCCTCAGTTGATTTATGACCACAGAAGTTGGATGTGCAGCAAAACAAAGACCTTGTAAAAGTCAATTCTTTTTAACCCAAAATACATGTATTTTAGTAAAATAAATACCGTATATTCCGGCGTATAAGACGACCTGGTGTATAAGACGACCCCCCTACTTTCCTGTTAAAATATAGAGTTTAGGATATATTCACCGTATAAGACTACCCCTTTTCCAACGCATACCAAACACCAGTAAAAATTTAAAAAAAACAGATTTGAATTTAACATGGTCCTTTTTTAATTTAAATTCTTATGACATGCAGGTATATAGCAGGAAAACTGTCACTCATAAACATATTAAAATAGGAGGGACCCCACGTCATTTTTTGGGGGGGTCCCCCATTCTAATAGCTAGTAAAGGCTAGGTATTCAGCTGGGGGCTGATATTAGTAGCCTGGGAAGCTCCGTGGGTATTACCCCCTTCCCAGACTTCAAACATCTGCCCCAGCCGTCTGCTTAACCTCCGCTAGAGACTATAATGATGGTGGATCCCACGCCAATTTTCTTTTTAAAAAATCCTTTATTTTAACACTAAATGACAATTGAGGGGTTAATAAAGATGCAGTCCCTAAATTATTATTAATTTTGTAATTAATTTTTCCCAAAAATGTTGACGTGGGCTTCGCCATATTTTTGTGTCCAGCCAGGTACAGCAGGCAGGAACGGGCTGCCCCCAACCACCAGCTGCCTATTTGTACCTGGCCGGACACAACAATATAGGGAAGCCCTTTTTTTTTTAATTATTTCATGAAATAATTAAAAAAAAAAAAGACGTGGGGCTTCGCCCTATTTTTGTGTCCAGCCAGGTACAACTAGGCAGCTGGGGGCTGGAATCTGCAGCGCAGGGAGGCCCAAGCTTTCTGGCCCCCCCCCGCTGCAAATTGCAGTCCGCAGCCACCCCGGAAAATGGCGCGTTCATAGAAGCGCCATCTTCTGGCGCTGTACCCAACTCATCCAGGGCCCTGGTGCGGTGGATCACTGGGTAATAAAGGGGTTAGGGCCAGCTTGGCATTATCAGCTGGCCCTAAGCCCGAAATTCATGGGGTCACGCCAATATTAGACATGACCGCCATGAATTTCTAGTAAAGTAATTAAAAAAAACACAAACACCCAGAATAAAGTCCTTTAATTGAAATAAACACACAATTCTTTATTGTTCTAAATTAAACCATACTTACCATCACGCCCATTCCAGCTGAAGCCAACGATCTCCTGCAATAAAAGTAAAATAATAAAGCAACCTCATCCTTACCTCTCCATGGTTCCCAGGACCGGTCCAGCTCTGCTACATTCACATGACAGGCTGCACCGCAGCAGAACGCTGCCGTTCAGCTTGCCATGCGGCAGACACTGAGAAGCGCAGGCATGCTTGTGCTCCTCAGTGTCTGACTGTGACGGCATCCAGATGAGCCGAGATCATGTCCAATGAACTCGGCTCACCTCATGCACGTCACTGACAGCGTGGGAAAATTCTCCTGCTCCCCGCATGCGCAGTAGAAGTTTCCCACGCTGTCAGTGACGGACGTCCAGGAGGTGAGCTGAGTTCATTGTCGGCTCATCTGGATGCCGTCACAGCGAGACACTGAGGAGCGCAAGCATGCCTGCGCTTCTCAGTGTCTGCGGGATGACAGGCTGGATGGCAGCGTTCTGCTGCGGTCCAGCCTGTCATCTCGATGTAGCAGAGCTGGAGCTGTCCTGGGAACCATGGAAAGGTAAGGATGAGGTTGCTTTATTATTTTACTTTTATTGCAGGAGATCGTTGGCTTCAGCTGGAATGGGCGTGATGGTAAGTATGGTTTAATTTAGAACAATAAAGAATTGTGTCTTTATTTCAATTAAAGGACTTTATTCTGGGTGTTTGTGTTTTTTTTAACTTTGACTATGGGGTTAGTAATGGGGGTGTCTTATAGACGCCTCTCCATTACTAACCTGGGCTTGATGTCAGCTGGCATTATAAGCTGACATCAACCCCAACCCTATTACCCCACTGCCACCGCTACAGGGCAGTGGGAAGAGCGAGGCTAAGTGCCAGAATTGGCGCATCCTATGGATGCGCCATTTCTGGGGCGGCTGACGGCTGGTGTTTCTAGCCTGGGAGGGGGCCAATATTCATGGCACCCTTCCTGGGCTATTAATATCAGCCCCCAGCTGTCTGCCTAGCCTTTGCTAGCTATTAAAATAGGGGGGACCCCACGTCATTTTTTTGGGATCCCCCATTTTAATAGCTAGTAAAGGCTAGGTATTCAGCTGGGGGCTGATATTAGTAGTCTGGGAAGCTCCGTGGGTATTACCCCCTTCCCAGGCTTCAAACATCTGCCCCAGCCGTCTGCTTAACCTCCGCTAGAGACTAAAATTAAGGGGAACCCCACGCCAATTTTTTTTTAAATAAATCCGTTATTTTAACACTAGATGACAAGTACAGTAGCCAGCACTGTCACTGTACTTCATATATATGTGACTGACATGTTTCTATCTATCTAATCTATGTGTGATGCTCTATCTTTCTGTTATAAATTGTCGGGTACAGATGCTGAATTGCCGGCCGGCTTTTTTAAAGAGACGGTGCATGAAAACACTAATATTTGTTTTAATAAATCCTTTACACTAAATGACAAGTACAGTAAGCAGCACTGTCACTGTACTTCATATATATGTGACTGACATGTTTCTATCTATCTAATCTATGTGTGAAGCTCTATTCTTTCTATTCTAAATTGTCGGGTGCCGGCTTATGCCGCTGCTGAATTGCCGGCTTTTCATATATTGTCACAGAAGCGATGCGAACTTCCCTGCTCCGGACACAGCGCAGCGCTTCTGTGACAAGTGAAAGCTGTCGGCACAGAAGCCCTGCGCTGTGTCCGGAGCTGGGAATACGCAGCGATGTGTCAGTTTCAGCACAGAAGCGCTGACTGTCTGGACCTACCGCCGCCGTATTTTAACTCCCTCCACCTTATATTAACTCCGACATGGCAGGGATACGGCCACGGCAGCTTATTAACACCCCCAGAGTATCCCCGCATGTCAATTTCTGAAAGTTCAAAAGCATTACCGGCGTATAAGACGACCCCAGACTAGACAGAAGATTTTTCAGTCTTCAAAAGTCGTCTTATACGCCGGAATATACGGTAATTGTCCCCAAAAGGTGGGCAGCCCATTTGGCTATGAGAACATAAAATATAACACACATCTTAGGTATGAATCCACTGTGTTCATGTAGGGGGGGCCCACGCCACCCCCCACCAGCACCCCTCGCCTATGACTTCTGGCCGCTGTGTATCTCCATGTATACATAGAAGGGTTTTTTCACTGTAGACTTTGTCGGATCCTCTCATTCTTGTGTGGATTTCTTCCTGTTTACGCTCAAACCTCACAAACACACTTGTAGGTATTTACTTTTTATAGAATTGGCTCTATGGCAAAGTTTGTTGGGGGGACGGACTGATGTGAGTGATGGCGACGTATGGCCGTAACTAAATACTTCTGTGTTTTCCAATTATTTAGAATATGCTGAAGGAGAATCCTTATTTTACATAATCAGTCCAAGAGATGTTGTGGTGGCCAAAGAGCGTGACCAGGATGACCATATTGACTGGCTGCTGGGGCGAAAGAAATATGAGGTACAATATATTTAAGGGGAATTCATCACCAGATCTTTGCTACCCCATCTGAGGGCAGCATGATGTAGACCATAACTCTTAACGGTGTCACTTACTGGGCTGCTTGCTGTAGTTTTGATAAAATCAGTTTTATCTGCTGCAGATCTAGCAGTTCTCTGAATGCTGAGCTCTGTATAACCCTGCCCACACCACTGATTGGCAGCTTTCTGTGTACACTGTGCATAGGCAGAAAGCTGCCAATCAGTGGGGTGGGTGTGGGACTATACAGCGCTCATGAATATGGAGGTCGACATGGCAGCTGGATTACTAGTCCTCTAGTGATATTCACCTTCTGATGAACGAGTAATTTTATTAAAACTACAGCAAGCCGCCCAGTAAGTGACACATCGCTGCAATAACGGTCTCTATTTCTACATAGTTCTGCTCACAGATTAGGTGGCAGATTCCTTTTATTATTTTTTCCAGACTCTGGTAATGTAGTCTGTTATACACTTGGGGGGAGGCTTCTATATCCAAAATCTACACTTTTTGTAGCTCTTATTTGAAGGTGTTTTCCAGAGATAAAAAAGACAATTATAAAAAAAAATGGCGCTATAATGACAATTGTATAAAAAAAAAAAATCTTCCAAGCTTATTTATGGCCAAATCAAACTTGAACAGAGATATGCAAATGAAACCCCCAAAAGTATGGGCTTAATATACACTAAAAAGAATGCCAAAAAACAATATCAGACCCTCTTAAAGGGGCGGTTTCACAAGCCATATTATAAACAAAAATAAAAGAATGTTTATATTTTTTTAAAACCGCGTTGACATTATAAAACTGAAATTCACCATAGCTTAATCAATAATGAGCATGATTAAAAAACATATGCACATGAAGCAAATAAAATCAAAGCTATAAAAACATTGATTGCAGCAAATAGTACCAGTTACCTCAGATGGGACGGAGTGTAACCAATGCTTGCAATATATTGTAGATATAGGCATACTCCATAGTGTTGTGTGATGCCGTGTGTCTTGCAGAGTAGTGGATTGCACAAAGTGATAGAAATAACTTCCGATTAAGATACTGACTTAGTTGTGCATGTTGCACTTATCTTTATTTTCAGCATAGATTTGTTGTACAATAATGAAAGTGCTCTTTAACAGGAATCTGTCACCTCTAAGACTATTTACCTGCAGATATAGTGGTAATCTGTTTAGTGGCTACAGGGAGAAAATGAAGTTTTATTCTCCGTCCAGCCACTTTCTTCCAGTCACTGGCGCGGTGCAGGGAGCAATTACAGTTACCACTCACTATACAGTGAGCGCGATGTTCGCTCCTCAGCACTTTGACAGCCGGATCTACGCAAACACGCTGCATACATTACTTGCGGAGCAGACTGTCAATCAATGTGCCAGGGAGTGATTTCAGCACACTCACTGTATAATGTGCAGTGAATGTAATAGCTCCCTGCAGCTGGCCAGTGACTAGAATCAAGTGGGTGCAGGGAGGATAGAATTCCATTTCCTAGCTGTAGCCGTGATTGCAGTAAGCTGGCTAAACAGGATTTAAATGTTATTTACCTGCAAATTACCACTATATCTGCAGGTAAGTGGCATTTTTGTTGAAGAGTGGCAGCTGTTAATATGGCTTCCATGGACTGGCTTGATGCTAGCCACTCTGTTTACCACATCCCAGGGTTTGCCCTCCACCCTTTAACCCCCGTACAGGGATCTTGGCTTACACTGGGACCCCTGGGCTGGGGCCATGCAGTCAGCTGATGATCGGTGAAGCAATCTGACTACAAGAAGGATCGTCATGTGGAGTTGATTCCAAGAAGTCTTGTTAGTGATAAAATCAGAAAACAAGCTAGTTGTCAATATACAAGCTGAGGGCAGAAAACAGAAGATACATAGTACACAACAAGCGCAATAGATCAGAGTGACCAGGTCTAGCAGGTCACTAGCAGGTTTATATAGAGGGGAGCAGCACCCATGGCTCCTAGCAGAGAGCGACTTAATTACCAGCTTACTGCAACAAAACACAGGTTGGAAAGAAACAACTAGTCTTGCCAATCTTAAAGCTAAACTGACACACCCTTCCGTTATCCAGCAATAACCGCAGTGTCTAATATGGCACCATCCAGCGACTAGGGCAGAGGCTGCAGCAGTATGTTCACACAGGGATGTGACAAGAATCAATTACATAGGATCAACCCTCCTAAGCAATCTACATATATAAATGAAGCTGAATAAAATGATACCTTGATATCTGTGATCTGTTGTCTTATTCCAGAGAAGTCCATGTTTTTCTTATATGTAAATTACCTCTTCCAGGCTATGGGCCGGACACTGATCTGCATGAGAATCTGCCTCCAGAAATTACTTTACGTAAAAAACGTTAGCAGTGTGAGACATTTAATGGCTGACAGTTTGCTCTCCTGATCACCTCAAAGCTCTGTATGATTATAGCTGGAAGAGGACAGCAGAGCTGTATTTTGTCTCACTACAAATACGTTTGCAGCTCTACTTTCATAGGGCTGTCAGCTCAGCTGCAGAGCTATGCCTGATTACAACTAACATTTCTTTAGCTTTCATCTCATTGGCAGATAATGTGGGGGAAGGAACGGTATAGCAGAGCTGGCAGCACTATGAGAATAGCTGCAAATGTGTTTGCAATGAGACAAAGCTCAGCTCTGCTGCACTGTTAATTGGAATTGCACACAGCCCTGCAGTGAGATCAGGAGAGCAGCCAGTACACATCACACTGGTAACTCCCCCTTTCTTTTAAAATGACCTTTGAAGGCAGATTCTCAGGGAGATATATGTCCGGCCCATAGATCTTAACAGCTCGTTTACATTTTAAGAAAATCGTTGATTTCTCTGCGATAAAACATCAAATCATAGATCTCAAGGTATCACTTTTCAACTTTCTGTGACTTACATCCACATGTAGACGACTTGGGAGGGTTAACCCTACTGAAAGATTCCCTTTAATACTTCTACAGCCATATCTCCACCTAAAGGATCTTCAGCTCTCTTTTCCGCAGCCAAATGTATAAGTAAACCAAAGCCAATCTTCCTGTATATGGTTAGCACTGCTGTAAAATTGTCCTACGAGATAGAAAACCGCTAGATGTATATTCCCCTATGATCACAACAATTAAGGTAATTTACGGTGCTTATCCACAGACTATATTCTGTAACAAATTAATTTGCTATTGGTTTTTAATGATTTTTTTCCCTCTGATGTCTCCATTTAAGGAAGCGCTTATGGCTGCGGAAATTAGTCAGAAGAACATTAAGAGACACGAGGTTTTGGTGAGTTTCCCAGACTGTGATTTTTGCTAATTACTTTTTATTACCAAGCTGTAAATTCTGATATCATGGGTAGAATAAAAGTGTAGAAAACATTGATATAATGTGTGCACTAATTAAATGCTGCCTCGCTGTAACAACTCAGTGGTTAATGGTGCCGAAATGCTCTTGTCTTAGTATTCATGTACATTTTTATTTTTCAGGATATTGGCTTAGCTTATATAACACATCTCGTGGAAAAGGGGGATTACGAGGTGGCTGCCAGGTAAATATCTATCCGTGCTTGAGAGTTCTAGATTATCCCTGTGTGGAAGCAGTGTCATCATTGTATGAGAAGTAAAGCTATAAAGGGGATAGCTACTTACCTGGGTATGTAAGACTCCTAGGGCATGTCCACATGATAAGCCATCAATGTCAGATCCATGCTGCCACCTCTCCATTCCCAGTGCTGGGAGATGGGGCCTGTTGTTGAGTCAGATGCAGGGTCATCAGCGGCTCCAGCATCTATGCAACATTTCTGGTATTTCCTGTGGCTATGCTGTAAATGCTTGATATGGGACACCCCTTTTCAAGGGTTTCAGAAAACCCTTCTCCTCCACTGCAGTATATTTAAAAAGAACTGTGCTCTACACCCTGGCGCCTACGTCTCTGCCATGGCTCCAGGTGTCTGATATTGTCTTCTCTCTGACGTCAGTAAGCGAGGCCAGCGGCTATGCCCGAGCGTTCACAGCACTAACTGTACTGAACCGCTGAACTCAGTGATTTGCTGCAGTGCTATCAAAACGATATCCGTGCTGCAGCCAATACCAAATACCGGGATCAGCGGCAGAGACGGCGCTGGACCTGGGGAGGGTGAGAAACACAATTGTATTGTTTATTTTAAACAAATGTGTCGGTGGCCAGGGGTTTTCCAGAACCGGAAAAATAACCTTTAACTCTTTTATGGCCACAGATCTTTATTCCTTGATGACCAGGACAATTTCATCTTTTGGAATGTAACATGCCATCAATCTACAGTAGGCGCTGTATAAATTGTTATCAAACATGAACTTGGAGAACTGCACAGGTCCTCCATACCATACTTCCTCTGTCCATTTAATAATATATGCTTTTGGAGATGGATTAGTTCCCAAATCTCCCCTGCTGCTTATATCATTTATGCTTTTACTATGTCCCTTGATGAGTGTTGAGTTCCTCCTTGCTTGTTGGGGCTCATTCAGACATCAGTTCTTCATGTATGAGTTCTATCCAGGTTTTTCACTGAGAGAACTTGTGTCTAATATGGAGTTGCTCAAATGGCCATGTTTTTTTGCAGACCGAGTTGTCTACACCATTACAAGTCTATGGGTCAATGAAAAAAATCAGATAGCAATCAGATGCCATCCATGTGCTGTCCATGTTTTACAGACTGATAGGAAAAGCTCGAGAAACTTCCATCAGTTTTTGTTTGTTTTTTGCTTATAAGAAAATCTGATGAAATTCCGATACCATAAAAATCCCTGACGTCTGAATGAGGCCTTCTGTGCTTCTTCCCATTCAGGCAATTGTGGAGCAAGTGGCTAAGAGGAGAAGTGATTAACTTCAGGTATAGCTTGCTATGGTAGCAGAGAGAAGGGAGAATGGCATTCTGCGCTGTGGAGGATTGTATGCCATGTACAGAGGTCATCACTAATAGTTAGGCTAACCTTTAAACCCCACTATCTTTATTTCCTGGGCAGAAATGCCTGACAGGTTGTCTTTAACAGAGCAGCAAGTTTTCTCATTCACTGCTGGTCCTCTTTGGTCCCCGGTTTAGGTTCTTGTGCTTCTGGTTGTTATCTGAGGCTGGTCATATCCACATCGGTTCACATATCCAATATGATTTGTGCTGACATAGATCCATGTATTCCCTGCCTCCGGATCCGCCCTGGCCAAGCCCTTCACATAGCTGTCAGCTGCTATAGGAAAGGTGAATAAGATGCTCTTCTGGAAAAAGGGCCTGGCATGTGGGAAGCCATGTATGACTTACCCCGTTATCTTGCCCCATACACATGAGCTTGTTGGCTGATCCTTTCTCAATCACTAGATCCGGCTGACTGTTACATTTAGGGTACGGGCTACTTACACAGGCAGGGAATCTCTCCCCGTATGGAGCGACGATGTAGAATGTCTCTCCCATTCTTATTAATCCTCATGCTGTCGTACTGTCCTTTGTCCCCATACAGTTTCGGTATTCGCAGGGCATGTCCCTGTTTATAAGAGGATGAGCTGCTGTAATAATTGACTTTCTGGCACAATGAAAAGATGCCGTCAACAACAAACTAGAATTTGCTTTTTTGCTGGTCGATCACTCTTCTTGCTTATAGGAGTCATTATTTGAGAATGGGTTCTTAATTATACATATTCATTTGGCAGCCATGTAGGATCCTTTAAAAAGTTCTCAAGTGACATATTAAAGGGGTTGTCAGCTTTCAGAAAGCTTTAACTATTAATAAGAAAAAATAAGAGTAGTACATACCCTCCCCAGGTCCAGCTCTGGCTGTCCACCCCCGTCTCTGTTGTTTGTCTGCAGCGGTGATACCACGTCAACAGAGCTGCAGCCAATTAGTGAACTCAGCGGCTCATGCCGTCTACATGGGCAGTGCTGCTGGCGCTGAGCCCTGATTGGTCGGCATGACTTGATTGCTGCTGACAAATAACAGAGAGACAGGCACTGGACCTGGGGAGGGTAAGTACTACTTTTTTTTTTTATATAGCTGTCGCAGCTCATGAAAGCAAGTTTTCTGACAGGAGACAATCCCTTTAAACAGCAGAAGAACAATGAATGCCGAAACTGACATGAAATAAAAAAATATATATATGCGTCACAGCAGAGAGGAGAGGCAGAAGCATCTGGAAGATGCATGGACCATCCTATTGTTGGTTTATGGTATGAAGAGCACAAGCTGGAAAAAGTGACATTTTATAATATTTAATGCTGCCGTTGACATTACCGCCCACCTAATGGTCAGATTAGGCGGTAATGGCACCTGGTCAGCCTCTGACATGTCACATCACTGCTGTCACTTAATAGCAGCAGCTCATTTAGACTTCATAATGACAGTATCTAGGAAGAGAAGATCCACTAATGCACCGGGACGTCTCCACACCGCTCCGACCTCCTGTTCTGTGACCTTTCTACAGTCCGTAAGTGGCACCTAATGTGGACTCGCTGTAAAGGTGCTGATACACTATTACTGCATTAGTGAAATGGAGATTGATAAATTATTGTCAGGCGGAAAACATCAAGAGCTGGAAAGTGATTCCTGCTTCACAGAGAGACCTTAAGAAGAACTTTCTACGTCCTCCCAGATACAAGACATAACGAGATATAGTAAAGTCAGGCTCAAATTGTTAGACAGTGAGATCCACTTAAGAGAAGTAAATTGCCTGGCTGCGGGCTATGCTGGCCTCAGCGGGAGCTGCCTAGCCCGTCATTAGCACAGTTTAAGGATCTAGTGCTCCACGGGTAGTGAATGAGACGCTCCACGGAAAGGTCACTTCAAAGTGAACATTTATCCCAATGTGGAGGAAGAGCCATACTTACACACGACTGTCACAAAAGAACGTTTTCCTTTATGTATCAGCCGGCCGGCAGCACACAATGTAATGCTTCCATGTACACAGCCGGAAACACAAAGTGCAGAATGCTATCATATATCCCCTTCTGACCAGCATGGAAGCCATATCCAGAAGCATACATCGCCATCCGCCTTTCCTGCCTTTCTTCTCAGTTTTACTTTCCCAATTTGAATTAAATTTATTTTTCCTTTTAGAAAATGTCAGAAAATACTTGGCAAAAACATGAAGCTGTGGGAAGATGAAGTATACCGCTTCAAGAAAATAGGACAGCTAAAGGTAAAGAAGAATATATATACATATACATGTGTGTGTATGTATGTATATATATATATGTGTGTATGTATATAGTATGTGTGTGTATGCGTGTATGTATATATATATATATGTGTATATATGTATGTATATATATATAACTTTCTCAAGCAGTGCCCAATACATCAGGTGAACAATATGTAGGCCATACAATTAAGCTTATTACAATTGCAATTATTATAAAATAATCAATAAGTGCTTACATATGGTGCATACAGTGTTAAATCGCATCATAGTGCTCCTGTATCCAATCCACATAATATACCGTACATTTCACCCACCAGTATACTTGATGTCTGTATCAGATATATATAATGTGTGTGTGTCCAGTTCCTGAAAGGATGTGCTGGTAAATGCATATTATAGGATATAAGATCTAAAGTGAAGCCTCTTTTAATATACAATGCCAATGAAATAATAATATTGGAATTGCTGCATTTTCATTTCATTTACCCCGATAAACCTTTTTTACTACATTTATTTGAACGGTTTATTATTTTGTGTTTTTACAATGTAAAATGAAACATCTAAGCTATTTGATCCCTAGACATCAGGCTCTACGCTTATCACTTTATGCCTTAGGCTATGTTCACACTACTGTAATTTCAGTCCTCAATGCTGTTTGTGGGAAAACCTGACAGCACTCGACCATTGTTACACATTTGGGCTGTTCAGATGCCTTTTTTTTTTTTTTTTACACAGACCAAATCTCTACTATGCGCTAGTCTGTTACGTATTTTGAATGAGACTCGCCCACTCAAGTCTACAGGGGGAATCCGCTCTCATACGGATCAGCCGTATTGCATCCAGATTTTGCAGATACATTGCCAAAATGAACAAAGAAAACAAAGTTTTTGTAAAGTTTCTTCACTGCTGATGAATAAACATGAATGCCATATGCTACAGACCTTCTTTATTAGACAGTTATGAACAGAGATTTCATCATTGGTTGCTGCACAATGGATCTAAAACAAAACCATCAATACATGATGGAAATGGAGACTTTCAGCTTTACTTATTATTATTTATTTATTTTTAAAGCACCATTTATTCCAGGGTGCTGGACATGCAAAAAGAGTTTAAATACATATAATACATTTATAAAACAAAGCAAACAAACTGTCAGACTGGTACTGAGGGGAGCAGACTTGCCCTCGCAGACTAACAATCTAAAGTGGGGGGGGGATATAGCATTGACTGTTCAGTAATTATAACCAACTTTTACAAATTTCCTCATCAAAGCTCTAATGTAGTGGGACCATGGACTGATAATCTTCTTCATGGTCCACTGTGGACTTTTACATCATTACTTTCTGACAAATTAAAGACAGAACGGGTCTGGAGTTGGTCCCATGTGAAGAATTGCATATACAGTGGGTACGGAAAGTATTTAGGTCTATTCAAATTTTTCACTTTTTGTTTCATTGCAACCATTTGTTAAATTCTAAAATGTTCATTTTTTTTCTTATTAAAGTACACTCTGCACCCCATCTTGACTGAAAAAAAAACAGAAATGTAGAAATTTTTGCAAATTTATTAAAAACTAAAAACTGAAATGTCACATGTTCATAAGTATTCAGACCCTTTGCTTAGTATTGAGTAGAAGCACCCTTTTGAGCTAGTTCAGCCATGAGTCTTCTTGGGAATGATGAAACAAGTTTTTCCCACCCGGATTTGGGGATCCTCTGCCATTCTTCCTTGCAGATCCTCTCCAGTTCCTGTTAGGTTGGATGGTGAACGTTGGTGGACAGCCATTTTCAGGTCTATCCAGAGATGTTCAGTTGGGATTAGGTCAGGGCTCTGGCTGGACCAGTCAAGAATGGTTACATAGTTGTTCTGAACCACTCCTTTGTTATTTTAGCTGTGTGCTTAGGGTCATTGTCTTGTTGGAAGGTGAACCTTCGGCCAAGTCCGAGGTCCAGAGCACTCTGGAAGAGGTTTTCATCCAGGATATCTCTGTACTTGGCCGCATTCATGTTTACTTTAATTGCAACCAGTCGTCCTGTCCCTGCAGCTGAAAAACACCCCCATAGCATGATGCTGCCACCACGATGCTTCACTGGGATTGTATTGGGCAGGTGATGAGCAGTGCCTGGTTTTCTCCACACATACCGCTTAGAATTATCACCAAAAAGTTCTGTCTTCGTCTCATCAGACCAGAGAATCTTATTTCTCATAGTTTGGGAGTCCTTCATGTGTTTTTGAAGAAACTCTATGTGGGCTTTCATATGTCTTGCACTGAGGAGAGGCTTCCATCGGGCCACTCTGCCATAAAGGCCTGACAGGTGGAGGGCAGCAGTGATAGTTGACTTTGTGGAACTTTCTCCCATCTCCTTCCTGCATCTCTGGAGCTCAGCCACAGTGATCTTGGGGTTTTTCTTTACCTCTCTCACCAAGGCTCTTCTCCCACGATTGCTCAGTTTGGACAGCATATGACTTAAATATGAGAGTCTGAGCAAAGGGTCTGAATGCTAATGACCATTTGATATTTCAGTTTTTCTTTTTTAATAAATTTGCAAAAATTTCTACGTCTGGGCTTTTTTCAGTCAAGATGGAGTGCAGAGTGTACATTAATGAGAAAAAAAATTACTTTTTAGAATTTATCAAATGGCTGCAATGAAACAAAGAGTGAAAAATTTAAAGGGGTCTGAATACTTTCCGTACCCACTGTATTTTTCATTGGTGCTTTCAGCATCAGGTCCAAAGGGGAGTCAGGAGAAGACGGCCATCATTAGGCGGTAAGGAAAGAAAAGCTATCAGAGGTACAGTAACAGAAACATCACTAAAAATGTGAGAACTGAACCCTGGTGGAGGCCGTGCTCTGGCAGAAGTAGCCGTAGGAATATTGACATGTATAGGGCCATATACATTCTGCTCAGGTCCAGTGACATGCTACTCATAGGACTGCTAATGACCACAACATTCTGCAAAGTGTCCTGTGTCTAATTACAATATCAAGAGCTGAAGTTCCCAAAATGTTAATACAATAGTTTATAAAACTCCTTGAACTAAATCAGAACATTTACTCGTCAATCTCATAATGGTATCTATGTTGTATATCCATTTCCCTGATGTATATGGAATTTCTCAATGTTTAAATTCTTCCGGACACAAAATATTGTCAGAAATCGGCAAGAGAGAAAAAAAGACTGATCTCTCTCTCTCTCTAATAGGTACCCCAATATAGTGCCCAAGTATAATAGTGGCCTCAGTGCCTTCATTCATGCCGCTGTGGCTTATTTACCACCCCATCCACAGTTCAGGGATACATACATTTCATCTGTCGGAGTTTATCATTAGACCCTGCTAATTCTCAGAATGGAGGCCGTTAACACTTTTCCATGGCTTTGCATGGAAATCCCAGCAGACCTCCTCCTCACCTCTGTCCTGCGGCCGGTGTCCCCTGATTTGGTTGTCAGGTGACCTCTGCCACTGATCGGCCAATGCAAGCAGCACCATGGGAGCCTTCATGATCTAAGTTATAGTAGTGAAGTACCCCTTTAAGCACAAAGTATTAATGTAATCAGCAAGGAACAATACTTTTATTGCTCATACGCCCTGGAATTTAACTAATCACTTTACTTTCTAGCCCTTTTAGATGTTACGCATAATTTGCTTCTGAAAAATACGCTGCGTTTTTGTATTAAATTGTCTTGCTGTATACACACCACTAGGTGTCACTGTTGGTATTGTTAATTTTCATTTACCGTTAGTGGACTTTGGGTCGCTGATGTCTCTTTATATGAGGATTCATGCCTAGAACTATATATTTATTAACAATCATGGATTTTGGATAATATATTTAAAGGGGCTGTCCTCTTTAAGAAAGAATTATGCCATAAGCTGAGTTTCTGATGAAAAAAAAAAAATCCAGAGTTTTCCTTACCCTCCCCATGTTCAGCACCGGTCTCTATTGTTTGGCCATGTGCGTGTAGAAAGCACGAATTTCTGGGCTCCATGATTGGCTGCAGCGATGTCGACATGATGTCACTGCTGCAGCGGCACAACAGAAACTGGGGTAGCGGAAGAGACACAGCACTGGACCTGGGAAGGTTAAATAATACTCTGTTCATTTTTTTTTTGCAACTAACTCCGCATATAGCATAAAGATTTTTGACAGGGGACAACTCCTTTAACTAAACAATAAGGCTCTGTGCACGTGTCCATTAATTATTTCCATTTTTGGATTTGACTGTTAATGGATACATGGTTAGCAATGCGCATGCCCAGAACACTGCAGGTAAATAACAAAAGAGGGACCATCACTTTCTTAAACAGAAAACTGGTGTGTACAGGTGCTTACTGAGAGTAGCCATCTCCATATATAACCAACACACAAAGTAGCACGCAGTAGCGCTATAGCATGAAAACATGAAATATATGACATTTGATTTTCATTACTGCTCTAGAAAGTAGGAATAATTGAGAATACTTAGCACATAAATTGGCCAATTCATGTACCTGGTAGCCACGCTAAGGCGACTCTCGTTGCTGGGAACCTATCTAATGTGAATCCTCTCTTAGGCTGAAGTCTGCGTGTACAGTCATGGCCAGAAGTATTGAGAATGAGACAAATAGTAATTTTTCCAAAGTTTACTGCTTCATTTTTCGTAATGGCAATTTGCATATACTCCTGAATGTCAAAGAGTGATCAGCTTAACAGCAATTACTGTACTTGCAAAGTCAATATTTGCCCAGAAAATGAACTTTAACCCCCAAAACACATTTCAACATCATTGCAGTCCTGCCTTAAAAGGAGCAGCTAACATCGTTTTAGTGATTGATCCATTAACACAGGTGTGGGTGTTGATGAGGACAGGGCTGGCGATCAATCAGTCATGATTAAGTAAGAATGACATCACTGGACACTTTAAAAGGAGGCTGGTTCTTGGTATCATTGTTTCTCTTCAGTTAACCATGGTTATCTCTAAAGAAACACGTGCAGCCATCATTGCACTGCACAAAAATGGCCTAACAGGGAAGAGTATCACAGCTACAAAGATTGCACCTCAGTCAACAATCTATCGCATCATCAAGAACTTCAAGGAGAGAGCTTCCATTGTTGTCAAAAAGGCTCCAGGGCGCCCAAGAAAGACCAGCAAGCGCCAGGACCGTATCTTAAAACTGTTTCAGCTGCGGGATCGGACTACCAGCAGTGCCGAGCTTGCTCAGGAATGGCAGCAGGGTGGTGTGAGTGCTTCTGCACGCACTGTGAGGCGGAGACTCTTTGAGCAAGGGCTGGTTTCAAGGAGGGCAGCAAAGAAGCCACTTCTCTCCAGAAAAAACATCAGGGACCGACTGATATTCTGCAAAAGGTACAGGGAGTGGACTGCTGAGGACTGGGGCAAAGTCATTTTCTCTGATGAATCCCCTTTTCGATTGTTTGGGACATCTGGAAAACAGCTTATTCGGAGAAGAAGAGGTGAGCGCTACCACCAGTCTTGTCTCATGCCAACTGTAAAGCATCCTGAAACCATTCATGTGTGGGGTTGCTTCTAAGCCAAGGGAATCGGCTCACTCACAGTCTTGCCTAAAAACACAGCCATGAATAAAGAATGGTACCAGAATGTCCTCCAAGAACAACTTCTCCCAACCGTCCAAGAGCAGTTTGGCGCCCAACAATGCCTTTTCCAGCATGATGGAGCACCTTGCCATAAAGCAAAGGTGATAACTAAATGGCTCATGGAACAAAACATAGAGATTTTGGGTCCATGGCCTGGAAACTCCCCAGATCTTAATCCCATTGAGAACTTGTGGTCAATCATCAAGAGACGGGTGGACAAACAAAAACCAACAAATTCTGGCAAAATGCAAGCATTGATTATGCAAGAATGGACTGCTATCAGTCAGGATTTGGTCCAAAAGTTGATTGAGAGCATGCCAGGGAGAATTACAGAGGTCTTGAAGAAGAAGGGGCAACACTGCAAATATTGACTTGCTGCATTAACTCATTCTAACTGTCAATATAACCTATTGGTACTCATAATATGATTGCAATTATATTTCTGTATGTGATATAAACATCAGACAAACACTAATAAAAACCAGAGGCCAGCAGATCATGTGAAAATATAATTTTGGTGTCATTCTCAAAACTTTTGGCCATGACTGTACTTAGGAAGGTAAGATCCTGCTATGATTAAAACTGCCAGAGGCTGAAGGGTGGAGTGCTCAGTCAGAAGGCCTAGGCATACAAATATTAAAAGACTGACCCTCCAAACAGAAAACAGGTGTGTACAGGTGCAAAGTAAGAGTAGCCATCTCCATATATAAAACTTCCAGAGGCTGAAGGGTGGAGTGCTCAGTCAGCATAGGCTCTTTGACTGAGCACTCCATCCATCAGCCTCTGGCGGTTTTAATCATAGCAGGATCCTATCTACCCACATAATTGTAGGCTTCGGCCTAGGGAAGGATTCACATTAGATAGGTTCCTAGCAACGAGAATTGCCTTATCGTGGCTGTAGGGTACACATGAATTGGCCAATTTATGTGATAAGTTTTCTCAATTATTCCTATTTTTTAGAGCAGTAATGCGATTCAAATTTCATAGATTTCATGTTTTCATGCTAAAGAGTTACCGCTAATGAGTGCAACTTTGTTTGTTCAGAACATTGCACGTGTCAGTCACCTCTAGTGAAAACAGATGCAAAACTATCAGTTTCTGTAATAAAACTGATAGTTTCTAAATAAATACATTTGTTACACTTTAATACGTTTGTTACAAATGAATGATAACTGGACTGGTAAACAACGCCAAAGAGAACTTTTTTCCGTCCACTGTTCTGCTCAATTTCCAATTGTATAACTACATATAAAATATAGCCCAGATATATTCTTCTACGTATTTCTTCTCCTCGCCCGCTGCCCTCGATGGACAGGTCTCTCTGAAAACACACACACAGGGAGAGAGATCTGTCAATTCTCCCCACAGAGTTAGGGTGTGTTCACACATGTCATACTTGCTGAGTATTTTACGCAACATATTTGGTGATTACAAAACAAAGCGTTTCACACTACCAGCATAATCACTGACATTTCTGAAATCTCATGCACACGCTGCTCTTTTTTCAGCTCGTTATTTGAGCTTTGTTGCATTTTTAGCCGAGGCACAGCACGTAATTTTTTTCAGCATTTATGCAGCATTTTCACCTATTCAAACAAATGGTGTAAAAACATCCATAAAAAAATTGTCAAAAACACACCTTTCCTGCCACCACTCTTGTCTTTGGTGAAGAAAAAAACTCTGCAAATAGGCAACATGTGCACGTACACTTGTGTCTATGTTTGGCCACCCAGTTTTTACTAGCACACAGTGTCACAATTTGTATCGTCAAAAATTAAATGACAATAGCGGAAAAGTAAAGGTGGACAAATATATGTTGTGATGTTGCCAATAGTATGAAAATACATGTTTTTTGTTATTATTTTCCTGCAGTCTCAGAGAACTTCTTCAATAACCGCCGTATTCTCACATATCCCAGATGTAATACTCAGAACTCATATGTGTTATGTCTGCGTCTTACAGGCAATCAGCAAGTATCTGCCAAGAGGGGATTTACGGCTAAGACCTGCAATTTATGAGATGATCCTGGATGAGTTTTTGAGAACTGATTATGAGGTATGGCTGCACTAACAGTCTTAAGTTTTTGCAAATTTTCATTGTCATCGACCATGTTGACAGTGAAGTAATACACAAATGTTTATTTGAAGTATTTGATATAAGATATTAAATATTGGTGACAAAGTTTTCCTTATTTCATATCTTCTAATAAAAAAGTCTGCTTTTCTGTCAGACATTCTTAGATCTGTGTAAGTATCTTACTAAAAGGGACTTGTCATCACCCCTGATTTTTCTAATGCAGTAAATATTGCATTTTCTCCATTCCTGCATCCTTTATTTAGGTAATGTCTTCTGCATGTGTGGCATCCCATACTCTGAACATAAAGTAGTATTAACCCACCTCGTTGAAGAATGGCATGTGGTACATCTCTACCTGCTATCTTCACCCTGGCTCTTTTTCCTCCTGTGTCTCAGAATATCATGTTTCTCATGCTGTGCAGCAGACAGCAGATCATGCTGTGTGTCATTTACAGAGCAGTGTCTCTTTAGCAGAGCATGGGTTGTCTAAGAAGACCACGAGCAATGCCAGGACTACCTTAGACTGTGTAATAGAAGGTCATGCAGGCACCTGTATATAGAAGCAATGGATGTGTGTGGAATTATTGAAGCTTGACTTTTACTAGAGTAGTTCAGCCCCGACATCAAAGTGGTTGTCTAATACTGTACAACCCCTGCTTAATTCAGGGCCACATAAAAAATAAAAACAGCGCATTCTCGCCCACTTCAGTGGCACTGTTACAGCGATGTCAGCAATGCTGTTGTCCCTCGGTGGGCATGACATTCTTTTATTACTTGACCGCTGCAGCTAATCAGCAGGCGCTTTTGCTGCAGTGATCACGCCAACCAGTGGGAACAGCAGTGCTGACATCAACGCTGTAACAACACCTCTGTGGGGGTTGAGTATCCTTTGTTTTTCTTTTCTATGGGTCCTAAATTAATTAAGCAAGGTTTGTCCACTAGTGGTATTCTCATGGCATGAAATAGATTGATATAATTAGACAACATGAAAATAAGGAAGCTTACAACTGACTTGCTTTCTCAATCTGCTGTGGTTCTCTTGATATTACAGTTTTTATCATACATAGTGTACAGCTTGTTGCCAAGGAGATTAGCCACCAGAGCCTCTGTGCGCAACAGTTAAATTCCAGGTTGAAGAATTAACTCCAGAGATATCAGAGATCTCTTTCCAGCCCACTGATTTTTATACTGCAGTTTGACAGCTGCTCACTGCAAACCCCTCTTAGCTCCTGATTAAGCTGCTGTTATCAGTCGTGCAATATCACCAGCCCCCAACCCTCAGCATTGGCTGTTTCCAGACCAGTCCTCCTAATCTATTCTCTCACTTTAACAAGCCAAGCACTTGTTCAAAGTCACAGTTTTCTCTATATGTAAATGTAATGATAACAGTGCCCACTTCAGAACAGCACTGTGTCAGTCCTCAGTGTGTCACAGTAGCAGAATCACAAAATTATAAAAAATGTAAAAAAAATATTATACTCATAAATATGTATTTTTATGTAAAAATAAATGTTAAAAAAAAGTACACATATTTGGTATCGCCACATCTGGAACAACCTGGTCTGTGAAAAATATATAAAAAACAAGGCAAAAAACTATGCTTTTTCATCATACTGCTGACCAAAAAAGAATAAAACACAATCAAAAAGACAAATGTAAATCAAAATGGTATCACTGAAAATGCCATATTGTCTCCCAAAAGAACAATCCACGATACAGCTCCATCAGCGGAAAAATAAAAAAGCTATAGCGCTCACAATACAGCGATGCAATAACAATTATTTTTCTATAAAATAGTTTTTGTGTAAAACTGCAAGATATAAAAAGACATAAAGCTGCAAAACATAAAAAATATTATATAAATATGGTATTTCTTTAATCGTACTGACATATCATACAGTGAACGGCATAAAAAATCCCTCAAAAAACAATTCCTGAATTGCTGTTTTTTGATCATTCTGCTTTCCAAAAATTACAGTAGAAAGCGATGATAAAATGTCATGTTCCCGAACATGGTACCAATAAAAACGTCAACCAGTCGCACAAAAAACAAGCCCTAACATGACTGTTGGCCGAAATATTGAAAATTTATAGCTGTTAAAACCGTATAGCTGTTTAAATACGGTAATTCAAAAACCTTGTTTTTGCACCAAGAAAAATTCCTTTTAGTGTGTCACAGCAGCCAAACATAAAAACCTGATATAAATCTGGTATCGCTGTAATCACACTGATCCGAAGAAAAAAGTCGTCTAATCACGAATATCGCATGGTGAGCTGCGTAAAAAAAATAAAATAAAACCAATTCTTCACCTGCTGTTGATTTGTTCATTCTGCTTCCCAAAGATCGCAGTAAGGCTCTGTGCACATTTATCCTACGCTCTACGCTGAACACTCACATCGTGGTTTCCGTGTAAATGTCAGAAATACGTTATTCAGATAGAACTCCGGGCGGAAGATTCCCTATAATGAGGCAGACACCGTCTGTGGACACCGTCTGGCCTGTGATCCCGCGGTGTCTATCTTTTTAAGCATCCATAAAAGCTCAACCACAGTTTTGTGCAATTCTGAAAATGACACTGCTGAACAGAGGCCAGACGTGTCCAGAGTAACTCTGCTGCCTCATTATAGTTTCGTCTGAATCACGTCATTCTGAGATTTAGATTGAAACCCCAATGTATCGTACAGACCAAAAGTTTGGACACACCTTATTTAAAGATTTTTCTGTATTTTCATGACTATGAAAATTGTACATTCACACTGAAGGCATCAAAACTATGAATTAACACATGTGGAATTATATACTTAACTAAAAAGTGTGAAACAACTGAAAATGTCTTATATTCTAGGTTCTTTAAAGTAGCCACCTTTTGCTTTGATGACTGCTTTGCACACTCTTGGCATTCTCTTGATGAGCTTCAAGAGGTAGTCACCAGAAATGGTCTTCCAACAATGTTGAAGGAGTTCCCAGAGATGCTTAGCACTTGTTGGCCCTTTTATCTTCACTCTGCGGTCCAGCTCACCCCAAACCATCTCGATTGGGTTCAGGTCTGGTGATTGTGGAGGCCAGGTCATCTGGCGTAGCACCCCATCACTCTCCTTCTTGGTCAAATAGCCCTTACACAGCCTGGAGGTGTGTTTGGGGTCATTGTCCTGTTGAAAAATAAATGATGGTCCAACTAAACGCAAACCGGATGGAATAGCATGTCGCTGCAAGATGCTGTGGTAGCCATGCTGGTTCAGTATGCCTTCAATTTTGAATAAATCCCCAACAGTGTCACCAGCAAAGCACCCCCACACCATCACACCTCCTCCTCCATGCTTCACGGTGAGAACCAGGCATGTCGAGTCCATCCGTTCACCTTTTCTGCGTCGCACAAAGACACCGTGGTTGGAACCAAAGATCTCAAATTTGGACTCATCAGACCAAAACACAGATTTCCACTAGTCTAATGTCCATTCCTTGTGTTCTTTAGCCCAAGCAAGTCTCTTCTACTTGTTGCCTGTCCTTAGCAGTGGTTTCCTAGCAGTTATTTTACCATGAAGGCCTGCTGCACAAAGTCTCCTCTTAACAGTTGTTGAAGAGATGTGTCTGCTGCTAGAACTCTGTGTGGCATTGATCTAGTCACTAATCTGAGCTGCTGTTAACCTGCGATTTCTGAGGCTGGTGACTCGGATAAACTTATACTCAGAAGCAGAGGTGACTCTTGGTCTTCCTTTCCTGGGGCGGTCCTCATGTGAGCCAGTTTCTTTGTAGCGCTTGATGGTTTTTGCAACTGCACTTGGGGACACTTTCAAAGTTTTCCCAATTTTTCGCACTGACTGACCTTCATTTCTTAAAGTAATGATGGCCACTCGTTTTTATTTACTTAGCTGCTTTTTTCTTGCCATAATACAAATTCTAACAGTCTATTCAGTAGGACTATCAGCTGTGTATCCACCAGACTTCTGCACAACACAACTGATGGTCCCAACCCCATTTATAAGGCAAGAAATCCCACTTATTAAACCTGACAGGGCACACCTGTGAAGTGAAAACCATTTCCGGTGACTACCTCTTGAAGCTCATCAAGCGAATGCCAAGAGTGTGCAAAGCAGTCATCAAAGCAAAAGGTGGCTACTTTGAAGAACCTAGAATATAAAATATATTTTCAGTTGTTTCACACTTTTTTGTTATGTATATAATTCCACATATGTTAGTTCATAGTTTTGATGCCTTCAGTGTCAATGTACAATTTTCATAGTTATGAAAATACAGAAAAATCTTTAAATGAGAAGGTGTGTCCAAACTTTTGGTCTGTACTGTAAGTGCTCAGCGTAGAGCACAGGATAAACATGTTCCAAAATGTTATGTAAAATGTTCCCAATAAAAGCTTCAACTCAATCCACAAAAAAAGAAAGTCCCTACTCAGGCCCGTCTTATGTCAATGAAAATATAGGGGGCTTCCATGTTACTGGTAGCACAAAGGCTTTGGAGAAGTGAAATTCCCAATGGCATAACATTCTGTGATCCACCTGTAGTGCCAGTATGATTACTGCCCTCTTAGATGAATTCATTGAGAGGTGTAGTTTCTCAAATGGGGTCACTTATGTAAAAACCACAACAGTAAAATCTGCACTATAATATGGTTCAATCAGGAGAAATTGCACAACAAACTGAGAGGTCCATTTTTCCTATTAGCCCTTATAAAAATTAAAAATTTGGGGCTAAAACAACATTTTAGCGGTAAAAATGTAATTATTCTTTCTTCACCGCCCAATGGTATAAAATTTTGTGAGGGACATGTGGTGTCAAAACGCTCACTGCACCCCTAGATGAATTCATTGTGGGGTGTAGTTTGTAAAATGGTGTCTCTTATGGGGGGGTTCTTCTGTTCTGGCACCTCAGGGACTCTGCCATTGTGACATGGCACCTTCAAACCAGTCCAGCAAAATCTGAACTCCAATATGGCGCTTTTTACCTTCTGAGCTTTGCAGTGTTCCTCAAAAGTCGTTTTTGACCACATATGGGGTATTGGCGTATTCAGGAGAAATTGCGTAACAAATTGTACCATTCAATTTCTCCTATCATCCTTTTGAAAATGTAAAAACATGGGGCCAAACAACATTTTAGTGGAAAAAATGGTTATTTTCCATTGACTCAACCCAATGTTATACATTTTGTAAATCGCCTGAGACTTAAAAGTGTTCATTCACCACTAGATGAATTGCTCAAAAGGTGTAGTTTCCAAAATGTGGCCACTTGTGGGGTTTTCAACTGTTTAGGCACATCAGGGGCTCTGCAAACACGACATGGGTATCCCTATCAATACCTGCCAATTTTACACTCCAAAAGTCAAATAGCTCTCCTTCCCTCCCGAGTCCTGCCATGCGCCCAAACAGTAGTTTTCCACCGTTTATGGTGTATCTACGCACTCAGGACAAATTGCACAAACTGTATGATCCTTTTTCTCCTGTTGCCTTTGTAAAAATTCCAAATTTGGGGCTAAAGCTACATGTTTGTGGGAAAAAGTACAATTTTCATTTTTTTCCACATTGCTTTAATTCCTGTGAAGCATTTGAAGAGTTAATAAACTTCTTGAATGTGGTTTTGAGCACTTTGAGGGGTGCTATTTTTAAAATGGTGTCACTGTTATTTTATGTCACATAGGCCCCTCAAAGTCACTTCAAATGTTATTTGGTCACTAAAAAAAATTAGTTTTGTACATTTTGTTGTAAAATTGAGAAATCGCTGGTCAACTTTTAACCCCTCTAACGTCCTAACAGAAAAAAAAATTATGTTTCAAAAATGATGGTTGTATAAAGTAGACATGTGTTAAATGTTATTTTATTAACTATTTTGTGATATATCTGTCCTGGTTTAAGGTCAGAAAAATTAAAAGTTTGAAATGTTTAAAATTTTCGCCAAAATTCTGATATTTTCACAAATAAATGCAAAAAATGTCGGACTAAGTTTACCACTACCGTAAAGTACAATGTGTCACTAAAACAGTCTCAGAATCAGTGGGATTTTTTGAAGCATTCCAGAGTTATTACCACATAAAGTGACACTGGTCAGAATTGTAAAATTTGGCCTGGTCAGGAAGGTGAAAACAGGTTCGGGAGTGAAGGGGTTAAGATCTAGAATACCCTTTCCTGTCATGTGACACACATAAGCCAGGTGCAGGCTCAGGAGCTGAGTGCTCTTCATATAGGGCAGGTTCAGGTTGTGTCATACAGCCTACACCTGCCTCCAGCAGCATTGATTAGAGTTGGCTCTAGCATTTAAGCTGTTTAACCGCTTAAATGCTTGTGTCAGTCTCTTACAGCATCATTTAAGTGTTCTGTTCCCGTTGTTGTATTTTTCCGGCACCCATGTTCATTTCCCCCACAGCGTGATTGCAGAGTGCCTGTGGATCTCTATGGCATCTGGTGGCCTACTGAAGCCCCCTATTTGTGCCATCTTGGTGTGCTGCAGTGCTAAAGTATTAGTAGTATATAGTACTTGTATGCCAAAAATGACAAAAGTATTCTTGGGGTGATACCTTTATTGGCTAGCCAGAAAATATATATATGTATATATGCAAGCTTTCAGAGCACAGAGGCTCCTTCTTCAGGCAAGATTACAAATGAATTCATAAGACAAAAGGCACAGCATTTGAGAGATGTTACAAGACATGTTCATGAGGTGTAAGTTGTGATGCCTCCTACAGATAAGTTAGGGAGAGCAAATTAGTTCTTTTTGTTGCAAAATGAGAGGCCTTGGGAATGTTTAATTATCTGGAGATGTGAATTGTGTCCATGTAGTGAGTCATAAAGCCAGGTGTTATATTTAGTCCTGTTGTCAGTGAATTGAACATCCTTATCAATTTGAATTCCCAAATTTTTCTTTCTCTGTTGCCCTTGAAGTGACCTTTTAGTATTAAAACTTTTAGATCTTTCATACAGTGTCCAAGGCCAGAGAAATGTTTTCCCACAGGTGTACTAAATATAACACCTGGCTCTATGACTCACTACATGGACACAATTCACACCTCCAGATAATTAAACATTCCCAAGGCCTCTTATTTTGCAACAAAAAGAACTAATTTGCTCTCCCTAACTTATCTGTAGGAGGCATCACAACTTACACCGCATGAACATGTCTTGTTGTAACATCTCTCAAATGCTGTGCCTTTTGTCTTATGAATTCATTTGTAATCTCTGTGCTCTGAAAGCTTGCATATATATATATGGTATCACCCCAAGAATACTTTTGTCATTTTTGGCATACAAGTATTTACATCGATTTTTCTGGCTAACACGGTACCACAATATAACTTTGTATTGTACATCATAGTATATAGTACAAGTGATCAAATGATCGCAGGTTTAAGGCAAACTAGGTGGACTAATAATAATTCAAAAGTAAGTTAAGAAATAAAAATGACATTTAAAATAAATAAAAAATAAACACTTTCGGTATAATGAATTAACCTATAAGATAAATGTCATAAAAATAAAGGTTCAAAATATTTGTACTCCAAAATGATACCTACAAAACTATATAGTTTGGCCTCAGCTACTGTACTTTATAGTATTGCACGTCCTTCTAATAAGCTCAGTCACTCTCCTTAAAGCGCGTTCTCTGTAATGTAACCTTTCTTATAGTGCTCCATACAGTATAATGGCCCCACAATAGAAAAAAAAAATACTCGCCTCTGTCCGTTCCCCAGCTGCTCCAGTTTCTTCATGGTGTCTTCGGATCCTCTGCATAAATAGGTACAGCAGGCGCCTTGTAATGATGTCATTGCACCTGTTACACCCCGTCTGACGCAAAGCAGGAATGATGGGAGAGGGAGCGTCAGCAGATGCTCCTTCCTTCATCATTGCTTTCAACTGTATCAGCATGTAGGATGGCAATACAGTTGAAAGTGTGATACCGGGTGAAAGTGCGATGTCGGGCGGATGACCTTCCCAGCATTTTGGGCCAAATATACTCGGGGTACCCAGCCAACATCGCTGGCCAAATATACTCACCCTGCGAGACAGATTTGGCCCACGGGCCAGAGTTTGACATACAAGCAGGTCTGTGGAGTCGGTAAGCCACAGTTGCGACTCCGACTCCTGGATTTTATCAGGTTCCGACTCCGGCTCCGACTCCGACTCCTTCATAAATGGCCAATTCGTAACAATAAATTTACTGTTGTAAAATATTAACATCGTGCTCATTCAGTTTCTCACCATCATATAAGTAATCAGACCACTTAGAGCAAAAACTATATTTATTAGAATACAATTAGAATATAGCAAATAACTTTTATAAACTTTTCTAAACTCTTTTAAGTAAATATGCAATAAACACTGTTATGCAGTTAAGAAGAAATCTATAAATTTGTCCTCAGAAAAAGTATTGCCTCTGTCAGATCCTCCTTCATGGATGCCCTCAAATCTGATCTAATTATTTTGAGAGCAGAAAACAACCTCTCTACACTAACTTGGGTTGGTGGCAAAGCAGTAACCACTCGGGCAACATCTCTGACAATGTCAGGATACAGAGGAATCGCTTGTTGCACTGTTATTTTAGATGAACGGTCAAATTTCTCAATTTCTTTTAGTGCACGTGAAAAATTCTGCTGAAATGTACTGGCTGTGTTCTTTGATGGGGATGACTCTTCTTCTATGCGGGAACGCTTTGCACGGTCCTTGTGATCCAAATATTTTTCGAAATTAAATTCTTCATCAGTTGATGATGAGGGTGAAGATGTGGCAGGACAACCAAATTCTTCTTGTTCCTCCTGACTGTTCTGCAACCCTTTCATCCTTACTGCTATTTCAAACAGAGCTTCTTTTCCTTTAGTTAGCTGTTGATCATCTAGAAGAATCCAATGCATTGGGTCTAGATAAACAGCTGCCAAAAGAATGTTATTTTGTAATAGTAGCTCCTCTCTCCGTTTCATTGATGTAGCAATGCCACTTGCAATTAACCCTCCTCTTTGGGACAGACGAAACATCAGGTTCTTCCACTCCTTTAAGAAAATACCTGGAGTTAAGTCCTCTGCTTGTAATTTTTTAGTCACTGTAAATGGGTGCTCTAGCAATTTTTCCAGCTCAGTCACCTGATTCCACTGACTTTCATTTAGCATCAGTTGAGGGTTAGCCATGTCTACAAGAAAGGTTTTCAGTTCAACCAAGCGCTGAATCATTAAGTAAGTACTGCCCCATCGTGTCGCTTGATCAATAATTGCCCCTTTTCCAGCACGTCTCTTCAAAATTGAGTCAACTTTAGGGGTTCTGGCAACAGTCGCCAATTTTCTCACCTTGCCAAAAAGTGCAGCAGCATGTCCTTCTTGCAGACTGTCTCTTATAGCCAGCTGTAGCGTATGCACAACACAGCGCATGTGATGAATGAAAGAACGTATTGACACAGTTTCAACAAGATCATCTAAACGATCATGTTGCTGTTCATCTGAAGCAACTTCAGTTTGCTCCTCAGTTACAATACTGTGTTCCTGTATTTCAAACATTTCTGTGTCTGTGGACCCAGAATGTTCTTCTAGCTGCTGGTCACCATCATTACTCTCATTCATTAGCTTAATAGTACTTATCATATTTGAAGCATTGTCAGTTATGACAGAAAGAACTTGCTCTTTTTTAAGTTCATAGTCTTGCAGAACCTTTTCCACCAAGACCTGGAGAAACTCACTGGTGTGATGAGCTTTGGTGTCTTTTACTGCCAATGTCTTGGTAACTATTTCATTTTTGTCACAAACAAATCGGACATTGATGGCAAAATAGTTCACTCTGTGACGTGTGCAGGCATCCATTTTAAGAAACAGAAAGCGTCCCTTGAGAGTTTTTTTAAGTTCTTCCTTTTGTTTAAAAGCTTCTTCGATTACTAATTTTCTAATACTCTCTCTCTCCAGAGAAACACCAAGCTTGCGGGCCATTTCCCCATTCAGACACATAAAAGCTGGTCGTGAAAATAATGAAATAGGCGCACTATCCTTTACAACAAGCTCTATGATCTGTTTTTTAAATGTATCTACTGTCATTGTCACAGTAACTTTGTCACTGACAAAATATCTTGCAACTGATGGCTGCAAAGTTCTCTGCTCCTTTGTTTGGCTGGAAGAGCTGGGCACTGGTTCATTGGTTTGGATGCAGTCTTTCTCATCCACTGCTTTCAGTACTTCTGGATGAAAGCGCTGTAAATGTCTCTTTAGATTAGAAGCTCTGGTAGGAGCATTTTTATCTTTGCCTGAATATGCACTGATCTTGGCTTCACAGCATTTGTTTTAGTCTGGATCATTTGTCATACACTGACAGACATAATGTTTTCTATCTTGAGTGATGATGAAATGTTCAAATACAGCTGATTTAATGTGACGCTTCTTTGACATTCTCAGGTTTTTAATTCTGCATTCACAATCCAAATGACAATTGTTTTTCCTAAAAACAATTGTACAAAATTATTGCCAGGTCGTACAACTGATATAGTGGTCAGTAATACTGTTATTCCTCATGTACTCACAGTTAACTGATGCAAAGTTTGTTGAAAGGATAATACTTCTTACAGTCTTCCTCTTCTGAGTAGCAGCTGTGAGATGCTTGGAAGACGCACACCTAGTAAACATCTAGTCTAGAGGAGGAGCTTTACTACTAAGAATTTGCAACACATTTTCACTTTCAGTTTCATACATTGTAAGTAGGGGGGTTGGGGCAGCACGAGGTTAACCAAGTATAAGATTAGATAAGGGCAGTGGAGAACAGTGACACACAAGAAGTAAGAAATGTCTCTATCTCCAGCAGAACTGCTTATCACTGTTGTTCATAGTTTGATAGAACATATATATTTGAGTAACATTTATAAAATTCATATGAAAGTTCAATTATGAAATATTAATGCATTTTTTTTAAAGCTGGAGTCGGTACATTTCTACCGACTCCGACTCCAACCAAAACTAACTCCAACTCCACGACTCCGACTCCACAGCCCTGCATACAAGTGCTTCTCACTAAATTAGATGATCATCAAAAAGTTAATTTATTTCAGTCCTTCAATACAAAAGGTGAAACTCATATATTATATATAATCATTATCTCAGTAAATTAGAATAATTAACAAAAACACCTGCAAAGTTTTCCTAAGCGTTTAAAAATGTCCCTTAGTCTGTTTCAGTAGGCTCCACAATCATGGGGAAGACTGCTGACTTGACAGATGTCCAGAAGGCAGTCATTGACACACTCCACGAGGAGGGTAAGCCACAAAAGGTCATTGCTAAAGAAGCTGGCTGTTCACAGAGTGCTGTATCCAAGCATATTAATATAAAGTTGAGTGGAAGGAAAAAGTGTGGTAGAAAAAGGTGCACAAGCATCCGGGATAACCGCAGCCTTGAAAGGATTGTTAAGAAAAGGCCATTCAAAAATTTGGGGGAGATTCACAAGGAGTGGACTTCTGCTGGAGTCATTGCTTCAAGAGCCACCACACACACAGACGTATCCAGGACATGGGCGACAAGTGTCGCATTCCTTGTGTCAAGCCACTCATGACCAATAGACAACTCCAGAAGCGTCTAACCTGGGCCAAGGAGAAAAAGACCTGGACTGTTGGTCAGTGGTCCAGGGGGTTGTTTTCAGATGAAAGTAAATTTTACATTTCATTTGGAAATCAAGGTCCCAGAGTCTGGAGGAAGAGTGGAGAGGCCACAATCCAAGCTACTTGAGGTCTAGTGTGAAGTTTCCACATCAGTGATGGTTTGGGAGCCATGTCATCTGCTGGTGTAGGTCCACTGTGTTTTATCAAGACCAATGTTAGTGCAGCCGTCTACCAGGAAATTTTAGAGCACTTCATGCTTCCCTCTGCCGACAAGCTTTTTGGAGATGGAAATTTCATTCTCCAGCAGGACTTGGCACCTGTCCACACTGCCAAAAGTACCAATACCTGGTTTACAAACAACAGTATCACTGTGCTTGATTGGCCAGCAAACTCGCCTGACCTTAACCCCAAAGAGAATCTATGGGGTATTGTCAAGAGGAAGATGAGAGACACCAGACCCAACAATGCAGACAAGCTGAAGGCAGCTATCAAAGCAACCTGGGCTTCCATAACACCTCAGCAGTGCCACAGGCTGATCGCCTCCATGCCACACCGCATTAATGCAGCAATTGATGCAAAAGGAGCCCCGACCAAGTATTGAGTGCATTTACTAAACGTACATTTCAGTAGGCCAACATTTCGGGTTTTAAAAACATTTTTCAAGCTGTTGTTATAAAGTATTCTAATTTACTGAGATAATGACTTTTGTGTTTTCATTGGCTGTAAGCCATAATCATCAACATTAACAGAAATAAACACTTGAAATAGATCACTCTGTTTGTAATGACTCTATATAATATGAGTTTCACTTTTTGTATTGAAGAACTGAAATAAATGAACTTTTTGATGATATTCTAATTTAGTGAGAAGCACTTGTATGTGATCCATACAGTCAATATGATTAGTGTTGACCCTACCACTTTGAGTACATAAAAGATTTATAGGAAATTATTTGAATTACTTGCAATTTCAGGCACAGCCCGTGGGCAAGAGTGGCACTATTTCTGTAATCTCATACAGCCCCTTTAATAGTTTTGCACAGAAAACAGTAAGGACCATATTAGCTAAAGGAAAGTGTTAAAGACTTTTTTGTAATGCTGGTCCAGTTTCTTCTAAAGTAACATCCGCTGAATCAGCTCATGGAAGCGGTCTTCTTTGTGTTTCTGTGATACTAGTATACTCTACGACCCTGTGATTTTTGTTGTGGGGTTATTTTTTATGTGTGTGTCTATAGAAAATATAGTACCTTTCCTTAAAAGTCTAGGAATCAGACAAGGCTTATGTGCTGAAGTTTGCCCAGTCTGTTCTATATCTGAAAAATAATGAGATTTCCTTGTACCGGGTGTCTCACATTGGAAGTCATTCTTTTTATATATATTTTGTTCTTAACCTATGTAACGCAGTAGGTGGTTTAGTTATTATACTGCAAGTTATTTCCTCGTGGATTAAAAAGCCAGTGGGGTTCGCTTCCAGCTAGTTATGGGACCTTTGACAATCGCATCTCCTCTGTGATTACCTGCAGTACAGAGTGATTTTCCATTCCAATCAGATTGGTGACGGTACAGCGAACGCTCTGGACTTCAGGATTAGGTGGTTTTTATTGTATTGTGAGCTTTGTTTTCTTGTTGTTCAATATCGGTCTCTGGAAGTAAGTACATTTTCGTTTGTGCAGCCAAAGTTGTAGAAAATATAATATAAAAGCTAAAGTAGGTAGTCATTTGTATACATGGTATAAGCTTGGTCCTTGCATCTGCGCCCTTTTCCTAACATGCAGTCAAATAGACAAAGATAAGACTGCTGGGTGATCTTCAACATGGTACAACTATAGGAAGCCACTTTCCATGTCTGCCCTTCCTCCACTCTCTTGGACCTTCGTAGTGAGATGGAAACTTGTAGTAAGAGCAGCAGCAGAGCTGAGAAATGTGGAGCAACAGAAGTCATCAGAATAGAGCAGACAAACGATAAGACTGTCCTCGATGGCACTCATTGTCTAGTCCTAACCTAGCATTGGAAGCTGGACCAGGAGAATAGCTATTCATTACAAGCTTTATGTGTTGTTTACTGTTCTGCCATGTACAATGCCAATGTCAACTGAAAGGATGAGTAGTAGAGTGCCATCGGCAATGCCAGTAATTTGTGGCCGTTGGACGAGAGCCCTGAGAACGGACTCCTGCCTGGCAGCATTTGCCTCTCTCCTTTAGATTAGCCGGCCTGACGAGACGTCAGATGTGCATCATTCTGCAACAAAGAAGTTGTGCCAGGCCAGCTAATCAAAATAAGAGCTGCGGATGTCGTCAGGTAGGAGGTGGTTCTCATGTCTCCCATCCAGCGGCCAGAGATTACTCACCTGGGTGCTGTGAATTGATTCGCACCAGCTCTAATGTATGTTCTGTCTCGTAGTTTTGGAGCAATGACATTTTTTTTTTTTCTTTTTTGGAAAATTTCAAGTTAGTCAGCACATCCAAACATACAAATGTGTGAGCGCACAACACTGCTATGACTGCAACGCAAAAGCATATAATAATAAAAGATACAACAGCACTAAGAAATAGGCATTGTACATATGACTTTTGCATTACGTCTATATTTCCTATACTTATAAATGGGAGGTTCCTAGTGCACATTTTGTTAAAGAATATTATCCCGTCTGCCAGTGACAAGGCAATCTCAGCAGGTGGGACCCTACACCATCAAACTTCCCTCTAATGGTCTTAGGTCTTCAAAATAAACGGGTAGCCAACCTGCTTCCTGTAATTAAAAAGAAAAAAGTAGCTTGTTTATCTCTTTAGCGTAGGGTCACTTCTGAAGAAGTTGTCCTTTTGAACCAGATGGGCTCTCGCAGTATAGTATAGTCGTATAGATCATTCATTCATATTTCTTAGAGCTTGTAGAGTGCTGCTGAATCTTTTGTGTTTGTTAGTTTCTTTCTAAAGTCCTGAACCACAGACCACCAGCTGGCAGTTTGGAGGAAGCGTATGTTTCCTACAATAATGAATTATAAAGCTTGGTGGTTGGGGGGCTTCTTTTCATGATTGAAATAGTGAAAGTATAATGAAATTTATTTCTTACAATGTCTCATTTTCTGCTTCATTATGAGATTGCCATAAAATATATATTTTCCCCACCAACAAATTATTAAATGATTTTACCTGTCTATACCCTAGGGGTAACTCTTTATAGTGTGTCCCTTAAAGGGAACCTGTCACCTCTGAAAACGCTATTTACCTACTTATATAGGGTTAATCTCCAAGTAAATGGCATTACAATGCTGTTCAGCCGCTTTACTGAAAGTGCGGCTACCAGCTTTCAGTCATGGGGGTGTGCACGGAGCAGCTGCAGTCATCTCTCACCACACCACTCACTATACTGTAATCACACCATGGTACTTTGATTGAAAGCTGGCTCTACTGCGCTTTTGGGCAGAGCGAGCTGTCAGTCAAAGTGTTGGCGTGTGATTACAGCTGCTGATCACAATATAGTGAGCGATGACTGTAATCACACTATACGAGCCATGACTGAAAGCCGGCTGCTTCCGGGAGGAAATAAGTTAATTTTCTTATGGTCGCCGCACTTTTACTAAGCTGGCCAGGCAGCTTTGTAATTCAGCTTACCTAGAAATTAGCCCTATATCTGTAGGAAAATAGCATTTTCTAAGGTGACAGGTTCCCTATATAAAGAGCTGTAGACAAAGACACGGACCGCACATACAAAAGTTATACAAGTAAGCAAAAATTTACAAGACTGAAAACGAGGTTCTTCTATTAATATTCTGATCAGACTGGATAAAGCCACGGCCACCTTATGGCGAATCTCATAGTGGGGCCCTGACCTCAAAGGGGAGGTCTGAAACTAATATTGATTTTCATCCTAAATGTCTCTCTATTTATTTGAATAACATAATAGTTTTTCTATTATGGTTTAATTAAAAAGTCCCAACGCTTCCCTCTCTAATCTAGCTGCTTTATCTTTTGCCTAATTGCAGAATGCAAAAAACTTAAAAACTATGTTTATTAAAACAAACTTTTTGATAGTGTAGCATACATTTTTACTGCAGTATAATTAAACCTTGATTAAATAAGACTAGCTGAACCCTTTAAGCGTATTTCGGCATGTCACATACGCCTCAACCACATGTTGTAATAATCATGTTCTCCTTTTTCATTTCTGCAGGGATTCTCTACCCTGATCAGAGAGTGGCCCGGAGACCTGTACAATAACAAAACTATAGTCCATGCTTTAAAGACGCATCTGAGCCATGACCCGAGTAACCGAACGCTCCTAAAGGCGCTGGCAGAATTGTGAGTAAAAGCCTCATACTATCAGAATTGTTTCTGTATAAAATCATGTTTCATTACCTGTGAATTCTCTGTTCAGCTCAGAATTATTAGGTTATAAACTTAGATTTTTATTTTTTTCCCATTCTTATTGTTTCTTTTCTTGTCTTATCCATCTATGGATCTGTCATTCATTGCCACTGAATAGACACAAATAGTAAAATAAAATTACCACTACTACTTGGCTGTTGTATTACAGGTCATAGACTTGAAATTGAGGAAATCTTTTGACCGAATTAAAATTTTCTCCTGCCAGTCCCACCTTGTTTCTACATGGATGATGAAGAATAAGAATTGCCTTTACTTTAAGGGATTGTCCACTACTTTGATATTGACAACTTGATTCATCAACATCAAATTGGAGGCGGTCCAACACCCAGCACCTTTACCAAGTAACTGTTATCCGCTGCAGCGGTGGCCAGATGTATACAGTGTGGAGAGCAGAACAGCACAACTAGCTGACTGCATTCTTTAATTGTTACATTTGGGCAGAAGTTATCATCCATTGGTACAGATAATGAAAGTGTAGGTGTCACATCATCGTCACCAAAACAAAGTTTTTACTGAGAGCCAGGTTGCCTGTTTCTTGGATTTGGGGCCCCAAGTCAATTGTACATTGCTTTAAAAAGAATTTATTAGTTTTTTTTGGCCTAGATAAATGAAGGCCAGTCCTAAGGATAGGCTATCAATATGGGATTTGTGGTGGTTTGAATCATGGCACTTCCAAGAATAAGTTGATTAAAGGGGCTGTGGTGTAACAACAAGCCATGTGGCTTGCCATCAAGCCCTGTGTCGCCTTTATTGTTTACCAGGCACACCTCAGTATATTCAGTAGTGGTGGTGCTTGGCATTGCAGATCCGTCCAATTAATTTGAATGGGCTTCTCAGAGTTGTAATACCAGACACAACCGTCAATGGTAAACAATAATGGGGACATGGTGCTTGCCAACGCTCTGTAGTCCAGACCTTCAAGGAGCTGATATTGATGTCCTGTACTAAGAAAAGGCCATCAATTTCCTAGTTCTGGGCAGCACGGTGGCTCAGTGGTTAGCACTGTTGCCCTGCAGCGCTGGGATCTTGGAAGTCAAATCTCACCAAGGACAACATCTGCAAGGAGTTGGTATGTTCTCCCTGTGTATGTGTGGGTTTCCTCCGGATACTTCTGTTCCCTCCCACACTGCAAAGACATACTGATTTAGATTTTGAGACGCAATGGGGACAGTGATGGTGATTTCTGTAAAGCCCTGGCCCAGTAAAGGGCTAGAGTATCTTTCTGTGGACCTAGTTACTGACTCAGTTATAGACCCCAAAAGTTTAGCAGATGACAACACGCAGATGACCTTGGAAACAGGCACTGGCCTCTAGGGTCTATGTCTTACGTGGTGCTTCACAAATTACCTATTAGAACACACAGGACAGATCATCAATAAGATCTATCATTACAATGTACTTGAGAGTGAACAAACACAAATTCGTTACAAATAGAGACCTGTAGTAGGCATCAGAACTCCTGTCCAACATTGCTATTTAGTTATTGATCAGCAGTCTGCAGAATCATTAGGAATAGACTTATTTCACCAACAGTCTGGATATCTGCCGTACACATTTACCTACAATGATACGCTTCTGAGCATTGATTATTGCTGCTGTTGTTTCTCCCTGAAATGTATTAAAGTGGACTAATCATGATAATGAATTCAGCTTTATATAATGCACGTGCAGCGGCTGCAAACATCAAAGCCAGGAAGTTTGGTTTCATTGTATGGTATTTATTCAAGAGTAGAAATCAATTCTGCGTAATGTAATAAAGAAAGGCGATCCTATAATGAATCCCGCTGGCCGGATGCTGAAAGTCTTCAGTGTATTTTGTAGGAAAGTAAATAATTGCACGTGGGAGTTTGTTGGGCTTTAGATTCTAGAACAAACTTTTTTCAATTATTAAATTATTCATATGGATGATGACTAGTGATGAGCGAGCACTAAAATGCTCGGGTACTCGTTGCTCGGGTCGAGCAAATTGGATACTAGGGTGCTCGACCCGAGCAACGAGCCCAATGTAAGTCTATGGGAAACTCGATCATTTTTCAGGCGGCTCCCACCGGCGGTCTGCAGAGGGCCTAAAAATTGCCCAAATCGATGGGAACAGTGCTCAAATGGCATGGGAACAGCATGGGGAAGACCCTGGAAGCATCTCTTGACTCCCAGATCACTGCTGTCAACAATGTGGTCAGAGGTATTACCCCACTTTTATGGACTCACAATAAAACATACAAAAACTCAACCAAAGTGGATTTTCCTGGGAAATATGTTAAGGAACATCCTTTCCAGGGTAATGACTTGTATATAAGGCAAAATAAATAACCAAAAACAAAAATACTCCTCCACAACTTGGGCTATGTTCACACATAGCGTTTTTGATGCGTTTTTGCACTTTTGCATTGCTTTCAACCAAGACAAATGCATTCACCAGGAAATGTCATTTTAACATTTTACAACCTTAACTGGCCATGTGGTGTGTGACACATCATCAGACACATGCATACAGTGCTGAAAAGACATGGGAACAGCATTGGGAAGACCTCTGGAAGCATTTCTGACTCCCAGGTCACTGCCTAAAAGTGTGCCCATCATAAGTGATCCTTGGCACGTGAAGATGCCTGCCGCCATGCACCGGTCATTGCAGATCATCATCGTCCACGTCCTTGTCCCAGTGCAGCGTTCAGTTGTCCCTACCACATTCCTTGGAATGAAAGCACAAGTATGCAGGCAGCCACCCACCCACAGGCTGGAATACTATACTGCCAAATTTTTGACAGTTGCTTGCACTTGAAATGTGGCCTTTTAGGCTCGTGGAGGTGGAAGCTTTTCATAACCTCATGCCAGCGGCGGCAGGGTGTCCATACTCTGTCCCCAGCCGCCACTATATTTCCCGGTATCGCCTCCTCCTTCCACAAGCACGGGTCCCACAACATTACCCGTGCCCTCCCCAATGCACTTACTGGGAAGGACCGCCTAAACACAAACACGTGGACCGGTGAATGTGGCCAGGGACGGTACGGAGCCAGTCCACAACTTTTTTTTGCTGAGAGTTGTATTTAGCTCGGTGAAAGGACTGGCATAGAGGGAAACCGTATCTACCCTGTGTGTCATTTCTCCCAGAAAGTCCTGTAATTAAGCTTGTTGCAGAAGCAATGGCAGCCCGTCCAACATCAACTCGCACTTGTCTGTGGTGCTTTGACACACACACCTCTTTCTTTGCGCTTTTATTTTCTTGAATACAGAGTTGGACAATGGCCTGATCTGTAATTCGTTTTGAGAAATAACATGCATAAGCATGGCCGATCCACATTAAAAAAGCAGCCATAGAGTGTCGAGGAACCTTCCCCCACACTTTTCTTAGCCAGGGCTGCTTTTCGGCAGGGTTGGACGGGCCCACCAGAGAACCGGAGACTCCTCCGGCGGGCCCTGGCTTCTCCTTCAGGAGAGTTCATAGTGCTGAGGTGAGGCCATGATGATGATAGAGGCCACCATCTCCTTAGTTTTCTGTTACTTGGAATGCAAGTGCAAGTATGCAGCCAGCCACCCACCCACAGGTCGCAACACTAAACTGCCAGATTTCTGGGCAGCTCTTTGGACTTGAAATATGGCCTTTTAAGCTCGTGGAGGCGGAAGCTTTTCACAACCTCATGCTGGCGGCGGCAGGGTGTCCATACTCGGTCCCCAGCCACCACTATATTTCCTGGTATCGCCTACGCCTTCCACAAGCACTGGTCCCACAACATTACCCGTGAACTCCCCAGTGCACTTACTGGGAAGGACCGCCTAACCACAAACACGTGGACAGGTGAATGTGGCTAGGGACTGTACGGAGCCAGTCCACAACTTTTTTTGCTAAGAGTTGAATTTAGCTCGGTGAAAGGACTGGCATAGAGGGAAACCATATCTACCCTGCGTGTCATTTCTCCCAGGAAGTCCTCTAAAGCTGCTTGCACTTGAAATGTAGAAGGATCCCGGCACTCATGTGTATACGATCAATTCATTTATTCCACATGTAGGAAAAATACAACAAAACGTTTCAGCCCCTTGCAGGCTTTTGTCAATTGACAAAAGCCTGCAAGGGGCTGAAACATTTTGTTGTATTTTTCCTACATGTGGAATAAATGAATTGATCGTATACACATGAGTGCCGGGATCCTTCTACTTTGTTTGCAATCTATTTCTCCACATGCACCACCATTACTAACAAGGACTACGGAGTGCCGACTATTTCTTTATATCTGCACTTGAAATGTGGCCTGGACATTACTGCTGGTACTTTTCTGTGGGAATTTGCTTTCTTCCTACCAGCCTGGAATATTTCCAGCAAACTATGGTACAACGCCATGGTATTAGCACTGCCCCCAGTACCAGTAGCGAAGCCATCCCCAATTTCCTTCTCAGGAATTTTATTTGGTAGACTGAGTGGCTGCCCAAATACATTTTCTCACAAAGGAGCTGAAGGTAGAGTGGCAGTAGGTGCAAGTTTCTCCAGCCTGTTAGATATTAGAGGGTGAATGGCATCATATTGGATCAGTGGTTAGCACTGAAGCCTTGCAGCGCTGGGATCCTGGGTTCAAATCACAGCAAGGACAACATCTGCAAGGACTTTGTATGTTCTCCCCGTGTTTGTGTGTGTTTCCTCCTCAGTAAAAAAGCAGCCATAGAGTGTCCGGGAACCTTCCCACACACTTTTCTTAGCCAGGACTGCTTCTCGGCAGGGTTGGACGGTCCCACCAGAGAATCCTCTGTTGTGCCTTGGCTTCTACCTCAGGAGAGTTCATGATAGCGCTAACTTTGGAGCTGCTATGGGGCTCTTGAGCGGGTGAGAAAGGTTAGCCCTCAGAATCAAATGCTCTGGTGGGCACAATGTTTTGCAATCTGAAACAGTTTCTCAGTGGGAGTTGTTTTTCACCACAGTCATATTCTTTAGCTCGGTGAAAGGACTGGCATAGAGGGAAACCGTATCTACCCTGGCTGTCATTTCTCCGTCACCAGGTTCCGCCCATTATCACACACGACCACACCTGGCTGTATGTTCAGCGGTGAGAGCCACAGATCAGGCTGCTGTGTTACATCTTTCAACAACTCTGCAGCGCTGGGCGGTTTGTCAATTAAGCATTAAGCATGTTATCTTCAGCACAGCCTGTTGCCGCTTGGCCAAGGCAGTGCTGTCAGCTTGTGACTGATGTGGTCATTTCGGAGATGGAGGAGGAGGTGCATGAGCTGAACAATGTGATTACATTGAGGTTAAATTGGTGACGCTGTTTTTTTATACTAAAGAAAGATCCTATTGTTTTATTTTTTTTACGACAAATGCATTCACCGGGAAATGTCATTTTAACATTTTACAACCTTATCTGGCAATGTGGTGTGTGATATATCAGACACATCCTTTTTTATTTATGATGCAGGGACTCTGAAAGTCATAAAGCCTATTTTTATAGGGACATCAGATGGCCCTTACTAGTCTTAAAAGGCCAGCAGTCGGCCCTAGCTATTGTTAGAGAGCCATCAGCCGGCTATGCTTTGTTGTTCCCATTATTAACAAGTGGGTCTCCTATATTGTTATTGCGTATTGTAGTGACTGCAAGGGTTGCCAAAAATTTGGACACAACCCAATACCCCTTTGAAGAGACATAGAGGAGGGTCTCAGTAAAAAAAAAAATGTTCCCATTATAAAGGAGCGGGTCTCCAATAGTGGTAATGCTCATGCTGTGACTGCAAGGGCTGCCAAAATTTGGGAAAAACCCCACTAAGAATTTAAAGACACATAGAGCAGGGCCACAGTAACGACAAATTCCCATTAGAAAGGAGAGAGTCTCCCATAGTGTTGGCCTATGTAGTGAATGCAAGGGCTGCCAAAAATTTGGAGGCACTTCAATGACCCTTGGAAGAGACGTGGAGGAGGGCCTCATAAAAAAATGTTCCCATTAGAAAGGAGCGGGCCTCCTATACTTGCAATGCCCATGCACTAAGTGTATGGGCTGACAAACATTTACCTCTGGGGGGTATTCATGAACATGCTGTATAAAAAAAATTTTACGAGCATCATAAACACCCTTTAAAAAAATTATCTGGGTGTTGCATCACGGACCACGGTCACCCTGGTGATATGGTGGTGGAGGATGAGGAGAAGGAGGAGGACAAGAGCAAATGGTGGTAATGCTCATGCTGTGACTGCAAGGGCTGCCAAAATTTGGGAAAAACCCCACTAAGAATTTAAAGACACACAGAGCAGGGCCACAGTAACGACAAATTACCATTAGGAAGGAGAGAGTCTACTATACAGTTATAGGGTATGCAGTGAGTCCAACGGCTGACCAATTTTAGGAAAAACCCCACTAAGAATTTAAAGACACACAGAGCAGGGCCACAGTAACAAGGTACGACATGTTCCCATTAGAAAGTAGAGAGTCTGCTATACAGTTATAATGTATGCAGTGAGTCCAGTTGCTGACCAATTTTAGGAAAAACCCCACTAAGAATTTAAAGACACATAGAGCAGGGCCACAGTAACGACAAATTCCCATTAGAAAGGAGAGAGTCTCCCATAGTGTTGGCCTATGTAGTGAATGCAAGGGCTGCCAAAAATTTGGAGGCACTTCAATGACCCTTGGAATAGACGTGGAGGAGGGCCTCATTAAAAAATGTTCCCATTAGAAAGGAGCGAGCCTCCTATACTTGCAATGCCCATGCACTAAGTGTATGGGCTGACAAACATTTACCTCTGGGGGGTATTCATGAACATGCTGTATAAAAAATTTTTTACGAGCATCATAAACACCCTTTAAAAAAATTATCTGGGTGTTGCATCACGGACCACGGTCACCCTGGTGATATGGTGGTGGAGAAGGAGGAGGACAAGAGCAAATAGCCAAAATCAGGAAGCATATACCCATGTGTGGGTGTGAAAAGGTGCATGGGAATACACCTCCCAAGAAAAGACACTGGATTTGAGTTTATGTTAACCTGCTATCATTCGGTGGTGTTGAGAAGTCTGGCCCTATCCTGCCCTTGTTCAGTTTTATAACAATCAGCCTGTCAGCATTTTCAGTTGACAGGCGGAAGCTCTTATCAGTTATAATTCCACCAGCGGCACTAAAAACCCGCTCTGATAAAACGCTGGCGGCAGGCAGGTCAGGACCTCCAAGGCATAGAGAGCCAGTTCATTTAACGTATCCAGCTTGGATACCCAATAATTATAAGGCACAGCTGAATCACGGAGGACGTTGGTACGGTCTGCAAGGTACTCCCTCAGCATCTTCCCAAACTTTGCACTCCTTGTGAGAGTACCCCACGCCTCAGAGCCTGTGCGATGGGAGGGTCTGAGAAAACTCTCTCAGAACTTTGACAGTGTTCCCCTGCCTCTGCTGGATTGAAGTTGTGTCTCTCTCGCCTGTACTCCTTGGTTGTCCAACGAAGTGTGCCCTCTGCCGCCAGCGTTTTCAGATGGGAATTTTTTTAATAGTTCCACAACAAGGGCCTTTTGGTACTGCCCCATTTTTGTAGACCTGTCCGCCTCAGGAATAAGAGATAGAAAGTTCTCCTTGTAGCGTGGGTCTAGAAGTGTCACCAACCAATAATGACTATCACCCAAAATTTTGAGAACGCGAGGGTCATGGGAAAGGCAGCGTAACATAAACTCAGCCATGCGTGCCAGACTACAAACAGGCAAAACTTTCGTGTCCTCACCAAGAGGATGACTGACCATGCTCTCCTCCTCCTCCTCTCTGTCCTCTGGCCATCCACGCTGAACAGACGGTATGACAGCTGTGCAGGTAGTACCGTCTATAGTGCATGAAATTAGCTCCTGTCCTTCCTCCTCCTCCTGTTCCTCATTGTCACCCAATCCACGTTGGGATGAGATGAGGCTTGGCTGTGTGTAATCACCCTGTATGGTTCATTGCTCCATCTCATCGTGCTCCGCCTGCAATGCATCCTCTTTGTTTGTGAGCAAAGAGCGTTTCAGAAGACAGAGAAGCGGGATGGTGACGCTAATTATGGCGTCATCGCCGCTCACCATCTTGGTGGAGTCCTCAAAGTTTTGGAGGATGGTACATATGTCTGACATCCATGTCCACTCCTGAGGTCTTATGTGTGGAGTCTGAACTGAATACCGACGGCCTTGTTTGATGCTGGTACTCAACAACTGCCCTCTTCTGCTCACAAATCCTTCCCAACATCTGCAATGTAGGGTTCCAACGCGTGGGGACAAAACACACCAGTCTGTGAGCCGGAAGCGTCAAAGGCTGCTGAAACACTGCTAGGACGGCGGAAGCTGATTTTCTAAAATGGGCACACAGGCAGCTTACTTTATAAAGCAGCTCCGGGTAGGCTTTGAGAAACCACTGAACCACGAGGTTAAGCACATGGGCCAGGCATGGTACGTGTGTGAGCTCGCCTCGCCTCAGAGCCGCCACCAGGTTCCGGCCATTGTCACACACGACCATGCCTGGCTGTAGGTTCAGCGGTGTGAGCCACAGATCTGCCTGCTCTTTCCTAGCTGTCCACAACTCTTCAGCATTGTGCGGTTTTTCACCTAAGCATATTAGCTTCAGCACAGCCTGTTGCCGCTTGGCCGAGGCCGTGCTGCAGTGCTTCCGCCTTGTAACTGATGAGGTCATTTCGGAGATGGAGGCTGAAGAGGAGAAGGAGGCTGAGGAGGATAAGGTGCATGAACTGTAGACCGTGGTGGCAACCCTGATTGACCTAGGGCCCGCAATCCTTGGTGTCGGGAGGACGTGTTCCGTCCCAAGGGCCGACTGGGTCCCGGCTTCCACTATGTTAACCCAGTGTGCCGTCAGCGAGATGTACCGTCCCTGCCCACAAGCACTTGTCCACGTGTCCGTGGTTAGGTGGACTTTACCGGTAACTGCATTGTTGAGAGCACGGCTAATGTTTTGGGACACGTGCTTGTGTAATGCGGGGACGGCACATCGGGAGAAATAGTGGTGGCTGGGGACCGAATACCGAGGTACGGCCGCCGCCATCAGGTTGCAGAATGCTTCCGTCTCCACGAGCCTAAAAGGCAACATTTTGAGCACAAGCAGTTGTGAAATGTGAGAATTTAGTAGTGTGGCCTGTGGGGCGTTGGCTGCATATTTGCACTTGCGTTCCAAGGACTGGGGTATGGACAACTGAACGCTGCGCTGGGACAAGGACATGGACGTGCTTCCTGATGCTGCTACTTGAGAGTGTGCAACGACAGGTGCAGGGCAGGAGGCATCTTCGCATGCACCATGGACAGGGAATTGGCTTGCATGCACAACAACGGAAGAAGCAATGGTGCCACCCGCAGACACTGTTCCTGGACCCTGGGGTTCGGCCCACAAAGTCGGGTGCTTTGCTGCCATGTGCCTGATGATGCTGGTGGTGGTCAGGCTGGTCGTTTTGCCACCCCTGCTGATACTGGCCTGGCAGGTGTTGCAAATGGCCTTTTTGGGGTTATCGGCAGAGTCTTTAATAAACAACCAGACTCGGGAAGACCTAATAGTTGTACTGGCAACTTCCTTCGTGTTGGTGTTACGGGGAATGGTTGCCTGCCTTCTGTCTGCGGCCACCACACTGCTTATTCCTGCCTGTTGGGGTGCTCTACCTCCCTCCCCCTGTGTGCTGCTGTCCTCGCTCTGCATGTCCTCCTGCCAGGTTGGGTCAGTTACTATATCATCCACCACCTCGTCTTCCACTTCCGCACCCTGGTCCTCCTCCTGACTTTCTGGCAATTGTGTCTCCTCATCGTCCACCTCTTGTGACACTTTCCCACCATCGCCATTGTGTGACCGTGGCTGCTCAAATATTTGGGCATTTCTACATGCGATCTCCTTTTGCCCTGCTTCAAGTGGACCGGGCGAGAGGCCCGAATCTATAAATGGAAAATTTAACAGCTCTTCAGAGTGTCCAAGTGTGGGATCAGTTGTCTCTGGGTACTCAGCATGGTGGGAGGAAGGAGGATCAGGGTGAGGAATATGCGGTCCAGACTCACGACTACTGAGACTTGACTGTGTGGAAGACAGGGTGGTGGTGGTGGCTAAGTGACTGGAAGCATTATCCGCTTTCCAACCAACAACCTTTTGACATTGCTCTGGATTCAATAGTGGTGTGCTGCGGTCCCCTAGAAATTGGGACAGGAAGGTCAGACGAGAAGATGTGGGTGTTTGTTGTGGCACAATTTCGGCTTGCCCACGGCCTTGTCCTCGGCCTCTGCATGCACCATTACCATCACGTCCAGTTCCCAGTCCCTTGCCACGTGCCTTGCCCATTTTAAATGGAGGACAGTATCTTCCACACTCACTACAAATGACTGAGTTTGGATCGAACTTATATGTGATCAGTGTGACAGAGAAAACACAGTTTTAAATACCTGGCCTGTAGGTAAGTAGTTTGAACAGCAAACTGCGGTGAATTGCTTCAATGACACACTAAAGGAAATTTTTAATGGAGGCCAGAAATGGCAGTATTTTCAGACCACGTACGGTACAGACCAAAAGTTTGGACACACCTTCTCATTTAAAGATATTTTTGTATTTTCATGACTATGAAAATTGTACATTCACACTGAAGGCATCAAAACTATGAATTAACACATGTGGAATTATATACTTAACTAAAAAGTGTGAAACAACTGAAAATATGTCTTATATTCTAGGTTCTTCAAAGTAGCCACCTTTTGCTTTGATGACTGCTTTGCACACTCTTGGCATTCTCTTCATGAGCTTCAAGAGGTAGTCACCAGAAATGGTCTTCCAACAATCTTGAAGGAGTTCCCAGAGATGCTTAGCACTTGTTGGCCCTTTTGCCTTCACTCTGCGGTCCAGCTCACGCCAAACCATCTCGATTGGGTTCAGGTCTGGTGACTGTGGAGGCCAGGTCATCTGGCGTAGCACCCCATCACTCTCCTTCTTGGTCAAATAGCCCTTACACAGCCTGGAGGTGTGTTTGGGTTCATTGTCCTGTTGAAAAATAAATGATGATCCAACTAAACGCAAACCGGATGTAATAGCATGCCGCTGCAAGATGCTGTGGTAGCCATGCTGGTTCAGTATGCCTTCAATTTTGAATAAATCCCCAACAGTGTCACCAGCAAAGCACCCCCACACCATCACACCTCCTCCTCCATGCTTCACGGTGGGAACCAGGCATGTAGAGTACATCCGTTCACCTTTTCTGCATCACACAAAGACACGGTGGTTGGAACCAAAGATCTCAAATTTGGACTCATCAGACCAAAGCACAGATTTCCACTGGTCTAATGTCCATTCCTTGTGTTCTTTAGCCCAAGCAAGTCTCTTATGCTTGTTGCCTGTCCTTAGCAGTGGTTTCCTAGCAGCTATTTTACCATGAAGACCTACTGCACAAAGTCTCCTCTTAACAGTTGTTGAAGAGATGTGTCTGCTGCTAGAACTCTGTGTGGCATTGACCTGGTCTCTAATCTGAGCTGCTGTTAACCTGCGATTTCTGAGGCTGGTGACTCGGATAAACTTATCCTCAGAAGCAGAGGTGACTCTTGGTCTTTCTTTTCTGGGGCGATCCTCATGTGAGCCAGTTTCTTTGTAGTGCTTGATGGTTTTTGCAGCTGCACTAAGGGACACTTTCAAAGTTTTCCCAATTTTTCACACTGACTGACCTTCATTTCCTAAAGTAATGATGGCCACTCGTTTTTCTTTACTTAGCTGCTTTTTTCTTGCCATAATACAAATTCTAACAGTCTATTCAGTAGGACTATCAGCTGTGTGTCCACCAGACTTCTGCACAACACAACTGATGGTCCCAACCCCATTTATAAGGCAAGAAATCCCACTTATTAAACCTGACAGGGCACACCTGTGAAGTGAAAACCATTTCCGGTGACTACCTCTTGAAGCTCATCAATCAAATGCCAAGAGTGTGCAAAGCAGTCATCAAAGCAAAAGGTGGCTACTTTGAAGAACCTAGAATATAAGACATATTTTCAGTTGTTTCACACTTTTTTGTTATGTATATAATTCCACATGTGTTAATTCATAGTTTTGATGCCTTCAGTGTGAATGTACAATTTTCATAGTTATGAAAATACAGAAAAATCTTTAAATGAGAAGGTGTGTCCAAACTTTTGGTCTGTACTGTATATGTGATCCGTTTGACGGAGAAAACACATTTTTAAATAGCTGGATATCTAGCACTCTAATATGGAAAGGACCTGGCTGTATTCTGCAGTGCCAACGAAAAAAACGGTGTTCTCTGGATTGCTTTTTAAGCAAATAATGAGGATTAAGATCCATAGAAAAGTATTCCTGGCCCCTGAGACCTGGGCCTTTGTATAGAAATATCTAACAGCAGCAGAAGGCAGAATTGGAATGGAGCCTCTTGTGCTATATGCCCTTCAGTCTGCTATATGCACTGCCTATCTATACACCCTGCTTGCCTGATATCTCTGCAGATCGATTAGTCCTCAGAAGCACCGTTTGTTAAGATGGATATGTGTAATGTACGGTTTTTCTCCCTACACTACCTAATACATAAGCAAATCTGTCCCTGACTCAGCAGCATCTCTCCCAAAACAAGAAAATGGCGCAGAAAAACGGTGTTCTCTGGATTGCTTTTTAAGCAAATAATGAGGATTAAGAGCCAAAGAAAAGTATTCCTGGCCCCTGAGACCTGGGACTATTTCTAGAAATATCTAACCGCAGCAGAATTGGAATGGAGCCTCTTGTGCTATATGCACTGCAGTCTGATATATACACTCCCTGCCTATACACCCTGCCTGCCTGATATCTGTGCAGATGGATTAGTCCTCAGAAGGACTGTTTGTTAAGATTTACAGTGGTGGCCAAAAGTATTGGCACCTCTGCAATTCTGTCAGATAATACTCAGTTTCTTCCTGAAAATGATTGCAATCACAAATTCTTTGGTCTTATTATCTTCATTTAATTTGCTTGCAAGGAAAAAACACAAAAGAGAATGAAGCAAAAATCAAATCATTGATCATTTCACACAAAACTCCAAAAATGGGCCAGACAAAAGTATTGGCACCCTCAGCCTAATACTTGGTTGCACAACCTTTGGCCAACATAACTGCGAACAACCGCTTCCGGTAACCATCAATGAGTTTCTTTCAATGCTCTGCTGGAATTGTAGACCAATCTTCTTTGGCAAACTGCTCCAGGTCCCTGATATTTGCCTTCTCCAAACTGCCATTTTGAGATCTCTCCACAGGTGTTCTATGGGATTCAGGTCTGGACTCATTGCTGGCCACCTTAGAAGTCTCCAGTGCTTTCTCTCAAACCATTTTATAGTGCTTTTGGAAGTGTGTTTTGGGTCATTGTCCTGCTGAAAGACCCATGACCTCTAAGGGAGACCTAGCTTTCTCACACTGGGCCCTACATTATGCTGCAAAATTTGTTGGTAGTCTTCAGACTTCATAATGCCATGCACACGGTCAAGCAGTCCAGTGCCAGAGGCAGCAAAGCAACCCCAAAACATCAGGGAACCTCCGCCATGTTTGACTGTAGGGACCGTGTTCTTTTCTTTAAATGCCTCTTTTTTTTTCCTGTACACTCTATGTTGATGCTTTTTCCCAAAAAGCTCTACTTTTGTCTCATCTGACCAGAGAACATTCTTCCAAAACGTTTTAGGCTTTCTCAGGTAAGTTTTGGCAAACTCCAGTCTGGCTTTTTTATGTCTCGGGGTAAGAAGTGGGGTCTTCCTGGGTATCCTACCATACAGTCCCTTTTCATTCAGACGCCGACGGATGGTACGGGTTGACACTGTTGTACCCTCGGACTGCAGGGCAGCTTGAACTTGTTTGGATGTTAGTCGAGGTTCTTTATCCACCATCCGCACAATCTTGCGTTGAAATCTCTCGTCAATTTTTCTTTTCCGTCCACATCTAAAGAGGTTAGCCACAGTGCCATGGGCTTTAAACTTCTTGATGACACTGCGCACGGAAGACACAGGAACATTCAGGTCTTTGGAGATGGACTTGCAGCCTTCAGATTGCTCATGCTTCCTCACAATTTGGTTTCTCAAATCCTCAGACAGTTCTTTGGTCTTCTTTCTTTTCTCCATGCTCAATGTGGTACACACAAGGACACAGGACAGAGGTTGAGTCAACTTTAATCCATGTTAACTGGCTGCAAGTGTGATTTAGTTATTGCCAACACCTGTTAGGTGCCACAGGTAAGTTACAGGTGCTGTTAATTACACGAATTAGAGAAGCATCACATGATTTTTCAAACAGTGCCAATACTTTTGTCCACCCCCTTTTTTAGGTTTGGTGTGGAATTATATCCAATTTGGCTTTAGGACAATTCTTTTTGTGTTTTTTCATTGAAGACAAATTAAATGAAGATAATAATACCAAAGAATTTGTGATTGCAATCATTTTCAGGAAGAAACTGAGTATTATCTGACAGAATTGCAGGGGTGCCAATACTTTTGGCCACCACTGTATATGTGTAATGTACGGTTTTTATCCCTACACTACCTAATACACGATCAAATCTCTCCCTGACACAGCAGCAGCTCTCCCTACACTGTCTGATCCGGAGTGACTGTGACGAGCATGGTGGCGCCAGGTCTGATATAGACCTGATGACGCTGTGCGGCCAGCCAATCACTGCAATGCCCACAACCAACATGGCTACGGCATTACAGTGCATGGCAGGCAATCCCTGCATGTTCATTGGCTCTCTAAAGAGCACCAAACATGCAGGGAGGGGACCCGAGTTCCCTCCCGAGCAACCCGGAAATACTCGGCGAGCGCCGAGCTTGTCGAGCACCGTGATGCTCGGGCGAGTACCGAGCAATGGCGAGCATGCTCGCTCATCACTAATGATGACTGTTTAATTTACATCTTTGAAAATATGCATAGATACTGCAGTGACGACTCAGGGTCAATGAGGAAAATTTGGCCCCTTGTGCAGGGGTGAACTATTCTTAATTATGCCAGATGTACTATTCCTTTGTTCAGTTAACTCAAGGGACATGAGTCATTGTTTCATGTGAGACTGTCCGGTGCCCCTTTTGTATGCTATTTTGTGCAATACCTGCTAATTACGGATACAGGTCCCCGCGGTGTACTAGTCGGCACCACTTGGAGGACAATTATGCAGTCTAATTTAACTAGCGAACAATGAAGGAACAGCCATGATTATCTCCCCCCAATCCTGTGGAACACAATGCCCTGAAGTGGGAGCTGAGGGTTATAAAAGGGCCCTGGTCCTGTCACCAGTGTGATTCTTCAGGACTTCAGCCCAGGAGCCATGGTTCCAGCTGGTGGATTACAGAACTGCTCCACTGTCCAACATTGAGCCCACAAATTTGTTTGGATAACCCAGGTTGGGACAATCCGATCACCTGGCCACATACCTCACTGTGCTCGGTCAGCTTCCTGAGCATGCCGCTACCTTCACTTTGTGGGTGCCCGCCAAAAGTGGGGTGTTGCTGGCTGAAGTAGATGGCCCTGGATGCCCCGAAGTCATGGAGGTTCTAATCCCCGACAAGCCAGTGGAAGGGTGAAACCCACTTGCGTCATCTTGTGTCCTTGCTGGGAATGTAATATATGCTGTTAATTATTTGTGACCCAATAAAGTATTATTAGAGTGTGATATCCTCACCATGTGTTGTCTGAGTAGTGTTATGCCCACGAGGAAGGAGTACAGGTGTTCAGTGGAATGAGCCCCTGCACGTCTTTCTAAAGACAGACAGGCAGCGGACGAGAGCACTCACTGACCCTCATGTCTCCACAACTGCAATGAACACTTTTTTTAGTCAAGATTTTTTGCCGTTCACATTTATTATTTATTATACTTTGCATATATAGCGCCATTAATTTCACAGCACTTTACAGACATCATCATCACTGTCCTCATTGGCGCTCATAATCTAGATTCCCTATCAGTATGTCTTTGGAGTGTGGGAGGAAACCGGAGACCCTGGAGGAAACCCACACAAACACAGGGAGAACATACAAACTCCTTGCAGATGTTGTCCTTGGGGGGGATTTGAACCCAGGACTCCAGCAAGGCTGCAGTGCTAATCACTGAACCACCACACAGTGCTAACCACTGAGTCACCATTGATGGCTTATAAAATGAGTACCTCAAAAATTTCTGATCATAGTATGTTGTCAACCTCTACTAATGTGTAGAACGAAGGGGCCACGGTGCCTTTATCTTTATACAGCGGCACTCCAGATCTGATGCTTTGCCGACAATTTTATCATAGACCCATTCTGACTAATAGGACTGCATTTTGCTGAGCTGACAGAGCTGCAATGGTGGTGGCGCTGGCTCAGAAGAAAAGCCAAAAGGAAGCCATCTGCTCTAAGCATGTGAGAGTCCTGATATTTGACCACATCCAGTTCGACATTGACGGCAAAACGAATCATTTTACCCATGGTTTTTAGTGCGAAACCCTTTTAGAGCATGTCCACAGAACGTCCGATAACATTTTACATACTTTTACTGTATGTTGAAAGTTAAACAACTTTTGTCAAAGTGTTTGGTCACTAACAATATACTGTTCTAGTTATAGTCCAGAGCTGCATTCATAATTCTGCATGTTACTATATAAAATATCCTTAATGTATGACTTATTTACATGTACTCCTATTAATATAAAAGCATAAATGAGAATATAAGATTGCAATAAAAGATGCTACACTGTTACTAATACTATTAATATCAATATATGTCCGTGTTGACTTATTTTATCTTTGTAGACACACATATGATCAGTGTTACAGTCAAGCTCTGGAAATCTACCTAACACTTCGGCACAAGGAGGTCTTTGATCTGATTCACAAGCATAACCTCTTCAGCTCTATCAAGAACAAAATTGTCTTGCTCATGGATTTTGACACAGATGTAAGTACCCTCAATGCCGAATGTTTATAAATGATTGGAACACTCCTAATTCTCATCATTGAATCTCACTGCCAACAAACACATTTTCCATAGTCCATTCAACAAAGGATAGAATTAACAGTTTTACATTTTCAGGAAATGAAGCCTATACATTTGATAACAAAAATGTATTCTGCTTCCTGATAATCTGTGTGCATTGTCCTGAAATGAGGGTCCTTATTGTTGAGTTCCAGGGATACAAATCTGTCCTGGCAGAGTAACCAGCTGAGCACCTGTGTGCCCATTACATGGCCAGGGCAAACTTGTATCCCCTGGAAGTAATCTATCAGTGACTGAAAGCAGAAAATCATGAGGAATTGATACAGAAAGTATTATTTTTTTATTACTATAAAGCACAATCCCATCTAAACATGAAGTCAGTGATCACTTATTAGCCTTATTATAGTCCATTAACTTCACTTCTGCTAAGGAGTGTGGTGACGTTCTGATTCTCCATAAATGAGATTCCGGTATATGGATTGACTTCAGGCATGAACTCTGATAGGCCCAGACTGGGACTATCCTGGCATAATTAAGCACACAGGTTCATTACATGCTGTCCAGAGACAGACTGGGGTACATCGGTCTCGTCCCTTTAGATCACTTTGCACCTTCTTTTCTAGTAAAATCATTATTACTTACTCCCGTCTCCATTTCTCTAGTGCTGTCTCCCCAAAGTCTTTGTTAATTCAACTCAAGTGATAAGAGTATTAAAATCTAAAAACGGACACCCCTTTAAGTATGACTTGAACTATTTTACTGCTCCCAAATTGGACATGTGATTATAGTTCCTAATGCTACATGACAATGAAAACAGCAGCACTCCTCAGGAACCCAAGCGTTCTTCTTTGCTATACTCCCGTAGCTACCTAGGCACTATTTTATGCACTTACTGAATACATACAGTACAGACCAAAAGTTTGGACACACCTTCTCATTTAAAGATTTTTCTGTATTTTCATAACTATGAAAATTGTACATTCACACTGAAGGCATCAAAACTATGAATTAACACATGTGGAATTATATACTTAACAAAAAAGTGTGAAACAACTGAAAATATGTCTTATATTCTAGGTTCTTCAAAGTAGCCACCTTTTGCTTTGATGACTGCTTTTCACACTCTTGGCATTCTCTTGATGAGCTTCAAGAGGTAGTCACCGGAAATGGTCTTCCAACAATCTTGAAGGAGTTCCCAGAGATGCTTAGCACTTGTTGGCCCTTTTGCCTTCACTCTGCGGTCCGGCTCACCCCAAACCATCTCGATTGGGTTCAGGTCTGGTGACTGTGGAGGCCAGGTCATCTGGCGTAGCACCCCATCATTCTCCTTCTTGGTCAAATAGCCCTTACACAGCCTGGAGGTGTGTTTGGGGTCATTGTCCTGTTGAAAAATAAATGATGGTCCAACTAAATGCAAACTGGATGCAATAGCATGCCACTGCAAGATGCTGTGGTAGCCATGCTGGTTCAGTATGCCTTCAATTTTGAATAAATCCCCAACAGTGTCACCAGCAAAGCACCCCCACATCATCACACCTCCTCCTCCATGCTTCACGGCGTGAACTAGGCATGTAGAGTCCATCCGTTCACCTTTTCTGCGTCGCACAAAGACACGGTGGTTGGAACCAAAGATCTCAAATTTGGACTCATCAAACCAAAGCACAGATTTCCACTGGTCTAATGTCCATTCCTTGTGTTCTTTAGCCCAAACAAGTCTCTTCTGCTTGTTGCCTGTCCTTAGCAGTGGTTTCCAAGCAGCATGAAGTCCTGCTGCACAAAGTCTCCTCTTAACAGTTGTTGAAGAGATGTGTCTGCTGCTAGAACTCTGTGTGGCATTGACCTGGTCTCTAATCTGAGCTGCTGTTAACCTGCGATTTCTGAGGCTGGTGACTCGGATAAACTTATCCGCAGAAGCAGAGGTGACTCTTGGTCTTCCTTTCCTGGGGCTGCCCTCATGTGAGCCAGTTTCTTTGTAGAGATTGATGGTTTTTGCAACTGCACTTGGGGACACTTTCAAAGTTTTTCCAATTTTTTGCACTGACTGACCTTCATTTCTTAAAGTAATGATAGCCACTCGTTTTTCTTTACTTAGCTGCTTTTTTCTTGCCATAATATCAATTCTAACAGTCTATTTAGTAGGACTATCAGTTGTGGATCCACCTGACTTCTGCACAACACAACTGATGGTCCCAACCCCATTTATAAGGCAAGAAATCCCACTTATTAAACCTGACAGGACACACCTGTGAAGTGAAAACCATTTCCGGTGACTATCTCTTGAAGCTCATCAAGAGAATGCCAAGAGTGCGCAAAGCAGTCATCAAAGCAAAAGGTGGCTACTTTGAAGAACCTAGAATATAAAAAATTGGGAAAACTTTGAAAGTGTCCCCAAGTGCAGTTGTATAAACCATCAAGCGCTACAAAGAAACTGGCTCACATGAGGACTGCCCCAGGAAAGGAAGACCAAGAGTCACCTCTGCTTCTGCGGATAAGTTTATCCGAGTCACCAGCCTCCGAAATCGCAGGTTAACAGCAGCTCAGATTAGAGACCAGGTCAATGCCACACAGAGTTCTAGCAGCAGACACATCTCTACAACTACTGTGAAGTGCAGCAGGCCTTCATGGTAAAATAGCTGCTAGGAAACCACTGCTAAGGACAGGCAACAAGCAGAAGAGACTTGTTTGGGCTAAAAAACACGAGGAATGGACACACCTCCAGGCTGTGTAAGGGCTATTTGACCAAGAAGGAGAGTGATGGGGGGCTACGCCAGATGACCTGGCCTCCACAGTCACCAGATCTGAACCCAATCGAGATGATTTGGGGTGAGCTGGACCGCAGAGTGAAGGCAAAAGGGCCAACAAGTGCTAAGCATCTCTGGGAACTCCTTCAAGATTGTTGGAAGACCATTTCCGGTGACTACCTCTTGAAGCTCATCAAGAGAATGCCAAGAGTGTGCAAAGCAGTCATCAAAGCAAAAGGTGGCTACTTTGAAGAACCTAGAATATAAGACATATTTTCAGTTGTTTCACACTTTTTTGTTAGGTATATAATTCCACATGTGTTAATTCATAGTTGTGATGCCTTCAGTGTGAATGTACAATTTTCATAGTTATGAAAATACAGAAAAATCTTGAAATGAGAAGGTGTGTCCAAACTTTTGGTCTGTACTGTGCACACAGTTAAACAACATGTATATGCTCACACAGACATTTCTATATACATATATATATGCACACGCATTACACACGTATGCAAAAGTTGCACAATCCTGTAAATCTCTTGGCCTTAGGCACTCTGTGCTGTGAAATCCTTCCTTCCTGATCCTTCACATTACTAGTAATAGTGTCTATAATCCCCTGACCAGTAGCATGACATGGCAGGGAAGGCTGGCTGGGCATTGCACACCTTTCCTGCAGGTAGTGTGTGGACAGATCTCTGATTGGTGCAGTACACAGGGATAATTTTTGGACTGAGCTCAGTAGTCAGCCAGGAGAAGACTGTAGGAACCTGTGATCAGGACCACACAGCCTAGGGTGAGCACGCCGGGAGCAGCAGTCATACATGCTGTAAGTTCAGCACGCAGTGAAGCAGGAGTGCGCTGATATGTATAGCTAGCCTCACTGAATTATATACAGAGTGGGACCACAAGGAATATGGCTTGTAATATCAGCAGCCACACTGAAGCTGCTGCATGGTCTCTGCAGGTAAGACAGACCTCTTACTGTGAGCCATAGGCTATGTTTCAGCTGGAGTATAATAGCAAGTGTAGAGACTGTCAGTCTGACATTGGTGGGCTGCCTGCAGACTGTACACTCACTACACTACAGACCCTACTACTGTCTGTGAATGTAGTAGACTGTGCAGTTTAAGTAGTGCAGTGTGTGATGCCCAGAAGGGGAAAAGCTGTTTGCCATGGAGAAATAAGAGAGCAGCCCACTTTGGACATTGGCCCACCTTGTATTTGCCAGAATTTCCAGTTGGACAGTCGGGCCACAAAGAGTGCTAACTGATTGGTCAGTGTGTCCACCAAGCCTAATAGTCTACAGTCCAAAATGGTCTAATCCAGGAGTATGTGACTTGCTTTGTCAGGACTGTATTTCTTGTTATGCCTTTTTGGACGTCATATGGCCAAAAAATACAACCAGAGCAGGGCTTTTCCTCCTAAAACAACCTCTTTTACAGGAAGCAACAACCATTACATTCCTGCAAGAGTTGTGACCCAGCCCCTTAGAATTCTGAGTAGCAAACCAGCCCAATTCTTCAAACCTGCCTGTAGGAAGACTGCCTAAATGTAGAAAAATGCATTTATTAATTTCTTATTAATTCACTAATAAACTTTTCTATTCTCATTTAGACATTGTTATTTTTGTGCAGCATTTTTCACTTGTTACTCACATTTCTTCTTTAGAAAGCCGTGGATATGCTTTTGGATAATGAAGACAAAATCTCTGTAAGTATTTATCAGAATTATGCCTAACAAAATGGCTTTATTAAAAGGGCTGTCCACCACTGGGCAATCACATTGGAATACCACTAGTTTACGAAGTAAAATAAAATTTTAAAATGTAAAAAAAAAGAAGCATTTTTGTCTCCTGGACCGGCACCGCTCTTAGCACTGTTTTACCACGGTGACATTGTTTGTCACATAAGCGATCCAGCCTGACATGGCCGCTGATGGGCTGCAACCTTCAGATGGATGTCTGATAAACAGCAGGCTAATGTGACATAAATAATGTCACAACATCGCTGAGGGGACACCGCGCTCGTAACGGAGCTGGTCCGGGAGGCAAGTATGCTTGTTTCTTACTGTACTTTGCGCACCGAGGGGCATTCGCACAATGTTGTCCAGTAGCGGAAATCCCTTGTAACTTGTGCATAGTGAAACTTGGTCCATATGTAGCACTGTGCCTGTTTTCTGTTGTCACAGACCTAAGATTATTCTGCCCGGTGTCTCAGGGTTCAGGTTTGAGAAACTATATTGAAATTAGACCTTCAGACTTGAAAGTGGCAGTCCATTCTTGTGTGCCACCAGAGGATATATGGAATAGATGGTTTTATTATTTGATTTAGCAGTTTTAAGGGAGAAATCAGTTTACATTTCACCAGAACTGTACAATATATATGTGGCTCCATGTTTATTGCTTGTATATGGGTCAATGAGGATCCCCACTTCTTCATATCACCAATGGTTTGCTGCCCTTTTTCTACATTGACTGTTGAGAGGATGGTGTCGGACGATTTCACCCCCACCTCCCGACACAGTGCTACTTACTTCTATATATACAATTATCTCCCCTCCATCCTATGCTGCTCTCGGATAGGAGATCCTTTGTAAAACTGCAGCTTTATTGTGACCTTAAAATTTCCTTTCCAATACATTATATAATATAGAGAAGGCTCTTATGAACCTTTGTGAGTGGTACTTGTTTCTATCTCTTATAGATTGATAAAGTTATTGAAGAGTTGAAAGACAGACCGGAATTGCAACATGTGGTAAGTCATTCTCACCTTTAGGGTTTTTTCACACTGGCGAGTAACATCCGTTTATTCCCTCATTCGAGAGAATCAGATGCTATGTGCAAATGACTTTTCGGCTCAAACTCTGCTGCGAGCGTGAGCGGAGTGTCATTTTACTGTGCGATAGAATCTGATCACAGTGGAGAAGATGGAAAACTTAATTTCTCCATCTTCTCCATTGTGTGAGTCGGCGTTTATCGGACTGCAGTGGGATGAGTGCAGTATATCCGAGTGCAGCTCAATGTTTTGCACGAACCCATAGACTTGTATGGGTGCTCGCCGTCCGATATACACTGCCAATCTCCGCATGCAGCGATTTTTTTTTGCCATGCCAACTCGGCAAGAGAAATAGATATACTAGTCGGCACTGCTCCGTAGTATAACATTGGACCAGTGCTATCCAATGAAACCTCACATAACACTCGTCCGAGTTATACGCTGGCTACTCGCCAGTGTGAGTGAGCCCTTAATGAGTATTAGAGAACTGCATAACAAATAGCTCCCTCATATAATACTGTTCTTAGGATCACTGCTATTAACCACCGTAGTAACACTACTACAGTAGTAATTTGCAGGAATGCTATACATCAGATTCCTCATGGCCTCCCGGCAATACCATCAGTAAACTATAGGATATCAATAAGGAAGCTTAAACACAGCATAAAAACATGAAATATATAATTTCATATCATATTCCTGTTGGTATGGCTGCAACTGCACGATTTCTTAGCTGAATTGGATTGGATGGTTGAAAGAAGCCCTCAGATTAATGGTACGGCGGGCGCGTCACAATGGGGGCAGGCAGTTGTTTTTAAAATCTCTGCATCCATGCGTGCGGATCATATCGTGGCCACCATAGTCATTATTACAGACTCTGGTGCCATTTACACAAATAACTACTGTCTCCTGATATCCCCACCCATTACAGGATGGGTGAAACGCGTAGACAAATATTAGGCAAAAGATAATATAATATGCACTGAGGCAATCTCCCATGAATGAATGGCAGCTAGTATCAGACCATATGAATTGCATTGCTAGGAAATCCCCTAGGACAAATATGAAGCATCCAAACATGAGACAAATATATTGTCTTTTCATTATTACTCTCTAGTATATTATAATGTTCTCATATAACACAGAGGATATATGAAATTGATGATATGGAGGCTATTTCTAGAGCATTATCCTTTTGAGAATTGCAACATTACAGTAGCATGTAAAAGTTTGGGCACCCCTGGTAAGAAATACTGTTATTGTGGACAGTTAAGCAAGTTGAAGATAATAATAACAATAATTTTTATTTCTGTAGCGCCAACATATTCCGCAGCACTTTACATTTTAGAGGGGACTTGTACAGCCAAAAAAAGACATTACTGAATAACAATAATCACATAAATCAACAGATACCAGGAGGAGTGAGGACCCTGCAAATGAAATGATCTGTAAAAGGCCTAAAGTTAAAGATTACACATTTCCTTTGTATTTTAGGCAAAAATATATATACACTTTAATCTTTTACATTTTAAAAATTGTAAATATTGAAAATGAGCTAGTGCAAAAGTTTTGGCACCCTTGGAGATTTGTGTGCTCAGATAACTTTGACCAAGGTTTCAGACCTTAATTATCCTGTTAGGCTTATGGCTTGTTCACTATCATAGTTAGGAAAGGCCAGGAGATGCAAATTTCCCAACTATATAAAAACCCAGCCTCCTCTAACCTTGTGCCAAAAAACAGCAGCCAAGGGTTCTTCTAAGCAGCTGCCTAGCACTCTAAAAATGGTGGAGGTCCACAAAGCAAGAAAAGCCTGTAAGAATATAACAAAGCGTTTTTCAGCTGCCCTTTCCTCAGTTCAAAATGTATTTAAGTAATGGCAGTTAACAGGAACAGTCGAGGTCAATATAAGGTCTGGAAGACCAAACAAAATTTCAGTGAGAGCTGCACATAGGATTGCTAGAAAGGCAAATCAGAACCCCCGCTTGACTATAAAAGACCTTCAGAAAGATTTAGCAGCCTCTGGAGTTGTGGTACATTGCTCTACTGTTCAGAGACACCTGCACAAATATGGCCTTTATGGAAGAGTCGTCAGAAGAAAACCTCTTCTGCGTCCTCACTATAAAATTCAGCATTAGAAGTATGCAAAAGAACATCTAAACAAGCCTGATGCATTTTGGAAACAAGTCAGATGAGGTTATAATAGAACTCTCTGGACACAATGATCAAAGGTATGTGTAGAGAAAAAAGGGCACAGAATTTCAGGAAAAAAGAGCAACCATTAAACATGGGGGTGGATCAATGATGCTTTGGGGTTGTGTTGCAGCCAATGGCATGGGGAACATTTCCCGGGTAGAGGGAAGAATGGATTCAAGGAAATTTCAACAAATTCTTGTTGCAAACATAACACCATCTGTAAAAAGCTTAATTTGAAAAGAGGATGGCTTCTACAAATGAATGAATCCTAAACACACGTCAAAATCCACAATAGACTAACTCAAAAGGTGCAAGCTGAAGGTTTTACAATGGCCCTCACAGCCCCCTGATCTGAACGGTAAAGAGCATCGGGGGAGCTCAGAATTTTTTTTACAAGGTATTGCACTCAATTTTTGTTAAACAAGTGAGCAAATTCATGACCAGTAAAACTAATCAGTAAAAGCAATCACACTGAACTCCTCTTTTAATATAATGCATCAGGTTTCTGCCAAGGTTGTAATTTTTGACTGCAAGTATTGCATTGCAGCTACACTGGCACCTCAGCTGACTTTACCAGGTTTAAAAAGCCCATGTGAACAGAGCCTAAGTGACAGATTCACTCCCCTATCTACATCTGTACAGATGCAGTGCATTCTTGTATGAAATCTCTAGATGTCACTCATTGTCCAGTGGATTGCTTCTAGGTTTCTATGTGATATTATGGATGGCCATGCAATGCTACTGAGAAATATTGAGACAAATTGTATTTGGCTGCAAAATTAGTTATTTTATATTAATAAAAAAGTATCATTTCTTTGAGACCTCATCTCTGATGTTTGCTTACATCATTATTGTATATGCCCTAATGAATGCTAATGTGCACTGGGTAACATACGGTTGTATACATATGCGGTTTGGCTGTACATGATACTTACAAGCAGAATATAACTTTACTTTTTAAGATTCAAAATGTAAACAGATAAAATAATTGATATAAATTAGTGGAAGCCGCACTTGGAGAGCTCATTCTCTGGCTGCTACAGCTTCCATAAGCTAGATCAGAAGCTTGCCAAGAATGCAGAGCGGACCCTGCGGCTATCAGTGGGGGTGGTCACAGTAAAGGACTTATTTCTGATGACACATTCATACAGACTTGTTTTTTAGATAATTATAATCTTAATATATCTGTGGTATGTTTATTACTGGCTAGCGACTAAGATTTGTTTCGCTATATTTATTTACTCATGTGTTTTATTATTTATTTTTATACGCTGAAAATTTTCCATTTTGCTATGAACGATATATGCCGTATTTTTCGGACTATAAGACGCACCGGACCATAAGACGCACCTAGGTTTTAGAGGAGGAAAATAGAAAAAAAATGTAAGCATAAAATGTCGTCACGATGCACTGTTAAGGGTGAGGGGGTCTGCTGCTGAAAATGGTATAGGGGTAATGTCCCCCAATTCTGATAATATCCCCCATCCTGGTATATATGCCCCCCCTTCCTATTATACATGGCCTCCATCCCCATCCTGATATGCATGGCACCCCTCCATCCTGATATGCATGTCACCCTTCCATCCTGGTATGCATGGCACCCCTCATCCCTATCCTGGTATGCATGGAACCCCTCATCCCTATCCTGGTTTGCATGGCACCCCTCATCCCTATCCTGGTATGCATGGCCCCTTCATCCTTATCCTGGTATGCATGGCCCCCTCATCCTTATACTGGTATGTATGATTCCCCTCATCCTTATCATGGTATGTATGGCCCCCTCATCCTTATCCTGGTATGTATGGGCCCCCTCATCCTTATCCTGGTATGCATGGCACCCCTCATCCCTATCCTGGTATGCATGGCACCCCTCATCCCTATCCTGGTATGCATGTCACCCCTCATCCCTATCCTGGTATGCTTGGCACCACTCATCCCTATCTTGGTATGCATGATTCCCCTCATCCTTATACTGGTATGTATGATTCCCCTCATCCTTATACTGGTATGTATAATCCCCCTCATCCTTATCCTGGTATGTATGGCCCCCTCATCCTCATCCTGGTATGCATGGCACTCCTTATCCCTATCCTGGTATGCATGGCCCCCTCATCCTTATCCTGGTATATATGATCCCCCTCATCCTTATCCTGGTGTGTATGGCCCCCTCATCCTTATCCTGGTATGCATGGTCCCCCTAATCCCCATCACGCTGCACTTAAAAAAAATAAATAAACACTTCTACTCACCTTTCTTCTCTTTCCTCCAGTGCTGCGTTCTGTCTGCCCACACTGATCTCGCTATGTGAGCCACGCATGGCGTCACTGCCATGCGCGGCTCACAAGGAGAGATCAGCTGCCGGAAGAAACTGCTCCCCACACCGGGACTGTGTGCACAGGGAGCAGTGACTTCATGCTCCTTGATAGCCGGCACACAGCATAGCCGCAGCGCCGCTCCTGCTGCTGCCGGGCAATCGCGTGTGCCCGCTATTAAAGGGCATGAATATTCACCCACGACCATGGGTGTGGTGAGTGGGTGAATATTCATGCCCTTTAATAGCGGGCGCACGAGATCGCCTGGCAGCAGCAGGAGCCGCGCTGCGGATATACTGTGTGCCGCTATTAAGGAGCATCAATATTCATTTTCTTTAGCAGCGGGGACAGTGTAGGCTGCAGCAGGTGGCTGCTGCATCCTGTGCCCCTCTCTTCCGCCACTACCGCTCCCCCCATACCCTCCACAGTGTGTGTGTGTGTGTGTGTGCGTGTGTATATTATATATATATATACCCCCCCTCCCCCCAACATTCGGACTATAAGACGCACACCCCATTTCCCTCTAAAATTTTGATGGATTTCTAGATAATGTATCTAGAATTGCATAAAAAATAATTCTTTATATACAAGCACCGTAGAAGCACTGAGAAGTCCTTGCATTCTGTAGTCCAAAGTCCAGGGATTCAGCAGTCCATACCTTCTCATCGATTCCATAAAAGAATTACTCCCTCACTATTTTGAATATTTTTAAGGGTTTTTTTGGAGCCTGATATGCCTGAAAAAAATTGCTCAAAAAAATATTTGAAAGACTTTCTATTAATTTCTATTGTAAAATACCACTCTGCTGTTCATATTTTCAGTCTTTGGAGCAATTATTTTCTACTCTTCGGATTTTTTAAAACTCTTGATGGGAGGGGGAAAGAAAGTGCATGTCTCTTTGAAGGAATACACGCCAAAGAAGACACTGTCCAATTAAAAGGCTGCAAAAACAGTTTTAGGAAGAAAAAAATCTTCCAAAACGCTTCAAAAACTCTTCAGGAAACCTAAAACTCCACAGAGGAGCGTTTCCAGAAGCGGTCTTCAATAGAAAAATTGTCCTTTTCACCCACCTCAAAAAAATAAATAACTAAATAAACTGTGTGTGCACATAAACTAAGGCTGAGTGCCCATGAAGCAGAAATGCTCCGGATTTTTTCTGCATCTCCCTGGCAGGAAAAACGCATGCGGATTTTACATGCGTTTTTCCTACCAGGTAGAAGCGTTTGTCAAGCGTTTTTGCATTTGTTTCCGCATGCGGGTTATCAAGCGCTATTCCAAGCTTTTTTAGCATCACTTGGAAAAGTGCTTGACAACTTGGTCACACTGTATAAATCCGTGTAACCGGCATGGATTTATATAGTGTGACCAAGTTACGATGCTGCAAATGCAGCATCAGTAGTGAAATAAAAAAAAAAGAATAAAAAGGTGAGAAAGAAAAAAAAAAAAACATTATACTCTCCTTCCGAAGGCCCCCGTTCTCCTTATCCGGTGTCTTCGGCGGCTCGCGGTGGTGTAAAAGGACTTTCCATGACGTCAGCGGTCGTGTGACCTGTCACATGACTAAATGACGTCATAGAAGGTCCTTTTACACCACCGCGAGCTGCCGAAGACACCAGACGCACTGTACAGGAGACCGGGGGCCATCAGAAGGTGAGTATAATGTTTGTTTTTATTTTAATTCTTTTTTTACAGGTTCTATGGTACCCGGGTCTGGATGAGAGTCTCCTCTCCTCCAGACCTGGGTACCATCCGCGCATTGAATCGCTTAATATCCGCATGTGTACATGTAGTCATGCGGATATTATGCGATTCAGTGCAAGTCAATGGCAGCAATTACGCTGCGTGTCCACAAAATTAATGGACATGCTGCGGATTTTTCTGCAATGATAATCCGCAGCGGAAATTTCCGCAGCATGTGCACAGCACATGCGGATTATCATTGGGGGCCATGGGACACGTATTACTAAGCGTTTTTTAAGCGTTTTCACTGCCGAAATTCTGCAGCAAAAATGCTTGAAAAATGCATAGTGGGCATGCAGCCTAAGTCCTGTAGTCTTCTGTGTGGTTTGGCTGCTGCTGACTCTGTACGGTGTGTAGATTAACCGAGTAACCCTTTTACAAGCAACTATGTCCTTTTTTAACTCATTAGGAGCAGCTATTGTCTCCAGCAGATTAACCTTTAGAAGCATCTATGTCCCCCCTTCTTATAGCTGGTCTGCAAAATAAACAGTAATGTCTCACTACATGGCTGACATACAACAATATTTTCATTTCACTATGTATTTGTAAGCATTGGTGAAATCATATTTTTGAATCCAAGCAAATTTAAAGGGACTGTCAGCACAGAATGACTGATCAAACCAACTAGAGGCGCTCGGTGCATCATGATGTGGCCAAACATTTAACTACACCTTCCCACCTGCTTGTTTTCCATCTATCTCCACCCTACTCTAGCCCTATGAAGCCAGAGCTGTCAATCAAAGAAGAGGTAGGAGGTGGAGATGGAGTTAAAAGAAGCAGGTGGGAAGGTGAAAATGAGGACTTCACCTAAATCCTGCATATCTAAGCAGAAGACTATATTTTACTACTCAGATGCTGTATAGGATCAGTCTCCCTTTTCAGCTGATACATCCCAGGGAAGAGAATCTCACCAGATTTTGATCTTACTGTGGTAAAGTAAAATTAAATCCCTGTAATGCTGAGAGAAATCAACAATTTGCTAATGATCTGTATTTGAGTAAAGTGTTAGCATTTCAGCTATAGCAGAGAGACATGGCTATATGGCAAGCTGTAGTTAAATGTTTCGCCACACCATAATGCACCTAGCGATTGTACTGTAGGATGCTGCGAAAGCTGCTGGCTGGTGATATTGCAAGAGAGGGAGGAGGAGGAAGGAACTACCGTATATTCCGGCGTATAAGACGACCTGGTGTATAAGACGACCCCCCTACTTTCCTGTTAAAATATAGAGTTTAGGATATATTCACCGTATAAGACTACCCCTTTTCCAACGCATACCAAACACCAGTAAAAATTAAAAAAAAACAGATTTGAATTTAACATGGTCCTTTTTTAATTTAAATTCTTATGACATGCAGGTATATAGCAGGAAAACTGTCACTCATAAACATAAGGCATACAACAACAACATTACTATCATCCATTTTCACCAGCGGCATACACCGGTACCCGACAATTTACAACAGAAAGAATAGAGCTTCACACATAGATTAGAAATATGTCAGTCACATATATATGAAGTACAGTGACAGTGTTGCTTACTGTACCTGTCATTTAGTGTAAAGGATTTATTTAAAAAAATAATAGTGTTTTCATGCACCGTCTCTTTAAAAAAGCCGGCCGGCCGGCCGGCAATTCAGCATCTGTACCCGACAATTTAGAATAGAAGGAATAGAGAATCACACATAGATTAGATAGATAGAAACATGTCAGTCACATATATATGAAGTACAGTGACAGTGTTGATTACTGTACTTGTCATTTAGTGTTAAAATAAAGGATTTATTTAAAAAAAAATTGGCGTGGGGTTCCCCTTAATTTTAGGCTCTAGCGGAGGTTAAGCAGACAGCTGGGGCAGATGTTTGAAGCCTGGGAAGGGGGTAATACCCACGGAGCTTCCCAGACTACTAATATCAGCCCCCAGCTGAATACCTAGCCTTTACCAGCTATTAAAATGGGGGACCCCCCCCAAAAAATGATGTGGGGTCCCCCCTATTTTAATAGCTAGCAAAGGCTAGGCAGACAGCTGGGGGCTGATATTAATAGCCCAGGAAGGGTGCCATGAATATTGGCCCCCTCCCAGGCTAGAAACACCAGCCGTCAGCCGCCCCAGAAATGGCGCATCCATAGGATGCGCCAATTCTGGCACTTAGCCTCGCTCTTCCACGCTGCCCTGGTGCGGTGGCAGGGGGTAATAGGGCTGGGGTTCATGTCAGCGCCAGCTGCCATGAAGCCCAGGTTAGTAATGATGGGCGTCTATAAGACACCCCCATTACTAACCTACAAAGTGTTAAAAAGAAAAAACACACACTACACCAAGAAAAAAATAATTTATTTGAAATAAACCACACCATTTTATTTAATTCTTAGTTTACTAAAAAAAAATAGTTACCTGTCCACGTTCCTGCGCTGATCTCCCATGCACAGCTGTCACATCTGGAGATGGTGACAGCTGTGCATGGCTGCTGTAAGCTCACGCTGCCGGGAACACGTCCGCTCCCGGCAGCGGGAGCCACTGACTGAGGTCACCGGAGTGCATTCAGGCAGCGCAGCTCCGGAGACCTCCTTTACGGCACTGCTGTACCGTGGGAATTTCTCACGATACAGCAGGGCCGTAAAGCAGCTAACCGGAGCAGCGCTGCCTGAACTCCGGCGAACCCGCTTATGCAATGACAGGGCTGCTTTACGGCCCCATCATTCTAGCGGCGGCAGCGGTTCAGAGCGGTCACATTCTATGTGGCTGCTCTGAACTGGAGATCATCGTGGGACACTCGTGGACTACTACGGAGGGGTAAGGATAAGGTTGTGGTTTATTATTTTATATTTTATTACAGGAGATCGATGGCTTCGGGGAATTAGGTGTCTAGGTGAGTATAGGTGTAGTTTTTTATTTTAGGTGGCGATTGGCGGGGACAGGTAATGTATGAACTAATTTATTGTAGGTAACCACTGGCCACCAATGACATGTATTTAACATTTATTGGGGACACAGTAGGGCAATTTATATAGCAGGATCAGGCTGATGGGAACTACTGCTCCCATCGAGCTGATCCTGCTGGCAGGAGTGGACGGGGGACAGACATAGGCCGATGGGAGTAGTAGTGTCACATCGGCCTATGTCTGCCTGCACGCACACACCCCCCAGACATCACACAGACACCGCGCACACATCGCACAGACACCGCACACATCGCACAGACACCGCACACATCGCACAGACACCGCACACATCGCACAGACACCGCACACATCGCACAGACACCGCACACATCGCACAGACACCGCACACATCGCACAGACACCGCACACATCGCACAGACACCGCACACATCGCACAGACACCGCACACATCGCACAGACACCGCACACATCGCACAGACACCGCACACATCGCACAGACACCGCACACACCCCCAGACATCGCACAGACACCGCGCACACCCGCACACACTCGCAGACATCTCACAGACACCGCACACACCCGCAAACATCGCACAGACACCCCACACACACTCGCAGACACACGCACAGACACCCGCACACACCAATCATGACGGGTCTGGGAGGTGAGGCTGACCTGTGAGACCGTGGGAAAGTTCATGTGAGTTCATGCAATGCAGTCAAGCATGAACTCACATGAACCCTCCGAGGGCACCGCGGCTACTTCAAATGAACAGCTGATCGGCATCACCTGATACCTCAGCTGTTCATTTGAAATAACCGGTGGGAAAGCGCAGCACAGAACGGGAAAGCCGGCGGTGAAGTCTTTTCACTGCCGGCTTCCCCGCCGGGTCCTTCGCTCCCCGCCCGGTCCTAACTTACGATCGGGGTGGGAGGCTGCGGGGAAGCAGTATGGGGCTGTGTGATTGTTTAAAACTTCCCAGCTCCGGACACAGCGCAGCGCTTCTGTGACAAGTGAAAGCTGTCGGCACAGAAGCCCTGCGCTGTGTCCGGAGCTGGGAAGACACTGCGATGTGTCAGAAAAGTTCGCTAGGTTCTGTCTGTCTCCGCTGCTGGGAATACACTGCGCTGTGTCCCAGGCCTGAGAAGACACAGCGCAGCGATGTGTCAGTTTCAGCACAGAAGCGCTGACTGTCTGGACCTACCGCCGCCGTATTTTAACTCCCTCCACCTTATATTAACTCCGACATGGCAGGGATACGGCCACGGCAGCTTATTAACACCCCCAGAGTATCCCCGCATGTCAATTTCTGAAAGTTCAAAAACATTACCGGCGTATAAGACGACCCCAGACTAGACAGAAGATTTTTCAGTCTTCAAAAGTCGTCTTATACGCCGGAATATACGGTAGTCAAATAACTGCTGTATAGAAATCAATGGGCTGGAGAGAGCTGACTAGACTGTTAAGAGTTAATTTCTTTCCTAGAATGTGCACTCTCCGCCAGACTCTAGAGATTGGGCTCCATGGAAACCAGCTGTACACTATAAGAGATAATATCTCTCATTATAGGAGAATGGCAACACATAGAAAACGCAAATCATTTGGAAATTTGCTTATTTTCATGCTGTCTAAATAAAGCAATTTAAGAACTCGAGAACACCCCTTTAATGATCCTCATTCCTTTACACAGCTGCATGCCAGGCTGAAGCACTGAGAGTTTTTACTGTGACAGGTGAATGAAACTCTGCTGCTTGTGTTTCTGCTGCTATAGCAGTTTACAGATACAGGTACCTCTACCACAAGGAGGACAAGGTCCATTGTGCATAAGCTTCATTACATATCAAGCTGATGTACAGTTCTTGGCAGCGGCCGCTATATATTGAATGGAGCTGAAAAGCTTAGATCTACTTAATGTTTACAACTGGCCACCGCCGGAGCTAATAACAGCTGATCAATGGGGGTGTCGGGTGTTGGACCCCCACCGGTCTGATATTAATGATGTGCAGTAAGTAAACTCTATAGATCAGCTCTGAGAGCCCCTTGTTATTTTTTAAGCCAATCTTTTAGTCCCTCATTTACATGGTGACATATGTATCTGTGTGTATTCAGATCATGCATCATCTGAAACACCAGTTTAACAAATATGATTTTAATTTTTTAAATATTACACGCAACTTGTTTTCTTCATGGTATTATTACTTTAAGAAATTTCTGCTGGAAATGCTTAGATTCCAGTGGGTAAAAGTAGAGCGAAAAAAAGCAATTATGTAACTGTACATAAAACCTACAATTGCAGCCATGACAATAATTATCAAATCCCTTTATTTCCACAGTTGCCAGGAAACCCAGGGTGTACAGACACATAATGATTTCAGTGGTAAAGGAAAATGATCAGTTTCTGCAATCGAGGGATTTCTACCCAGAAAAATCAACGTTTTTCTGTGTATGAGACTAATGTAAAATAAATATTAGTTTTCATAAACTAATCCCTAATTTCAGTGGAAGACTGTTTCTACTAAAGTCTACAGGAAAAAAACAATCCTTTTCTATAACCATTGTTTCAGTGTATCAATGTGGATTAGAAATGTCCTATCATTTTGTGTTTGAGCTTGTTTACAGACCTCTAAGTCAATCATTCTTTGACCTTTACCAACGCAGGCTAAATTAAAAATTACTATTAAGTTTAAAAACATAGTTCTCATCTATTTATTCTTTGTAGCTCCTCTTTCCATTTGCCGCATCAGAATGGGGTTGGTGGGCAGATGCTGGGATGCGATTTGTGCCTGCCTGCTCCTGGGATGCGATTTGTGCCTGCCTGCTCCATTCACTTAAAGAGGTTGTCCAAAGCCAAAGGTGAATTTCATGCTAAATTTCTATCTATTTAATTTAATCATCTAACCTCTTTTATAGTGTCCTTCAATTAAAAATTCCCTCTTCTGAAGTGGATGTCAGTGCCCTAAAACAGGATGTCATCAGTGACATCTTCTGGGGCTGGGCTGATCTCTGCTTTCCCTGATCGTCAAGTTCTCTCCTTTAGAATGCGCACTGACAGTGCACTCTCTTTCCAGCTCATCACTTCTCTTTAGACCTGGCGAGGGAGCGCACTGTCACTGTGCATTCAAAGGAACTTGGCGCAGTGAGTGCTTACTGAGGATACATCGGAATTGACAACCAAAACATGCTCAGTAGAGCAGGGACTAGCCCAGCCATTGAAACAGAAGTCACTAATGACACTTCGTTTTAGGGTGATGACAACAGCAGGGGTAGTGACCCCAGTTCAAGCTCCCTTGGTGACGTCTCATTTGAGCGTCCCCAGTGCATGCTGGGATACTGAAATTAAACATCATCATAATTTTAAAAAAAAGGACAGGAAGTTAGAGTAGAGAGGGAATGATAGGAAATTGTTTATTGAAGTACATTACAAAAGTGGTTAGATTATTAAATGAAATAGATATATATTTAGTATGAAATTCACATTTGGTTTCGACAATACCTCTTAAGGTGCATTTAAGACGAGTCAACAGTTGGCAAACAAGCTCGTTCCCGATTATCAGCCAGTGTAAACAGGTTGGCAATCAACTGAAAACAAAAACAACCACACTGTCATTATGTGATTGGATCATTTATGTTGACATTAAAAATGCTGTTATAGGCAGCACATCATCACGTATATACAAGATGTTCTGCCAATAGCAATCATATTAAAGGGAATTTTTTCTGTGTAATCTGAAGACTGCATGTTGTAGGGGTTAAAACACAGATTTCAGCAATGCCTCTCTTATCATGCTCCATGCTGTTGTTTATTTGCAATGATTGTTTTAACACCAGGAGCTTATTATTGCTGGGACACAGCAGCTCTTGCTTCCTTCTATGGACATTGCATATACAGAGCCTGGTGTGGGCGGGGTTAGCTTCCTCAGCTCTGCTTCATTGCTTAATCTAAAAGCTCTGAATGTGTCGGAACAGCTGCACCAAGTAATCTAAGTGATACCTTGTTGAATTCAGAGTCTCTCATCCTACATTATGCTTCTCTCAGATGGGGTAGCAAAAACCTGCTGACAGATTCCCTTTAACAATCGTTCTGCTCCTATCCGTTTTTATTGGCCTCTGTAAACAGTCACTAAGTGATGGCAGATAGTCTTATATATAGTCAATTGGAGCATGCTCACGGGATGGAATTGGCCCATCTAAATGAACCTTAGACTGTGTTGACTGTTATAATAGGTATCAGTCCAATCTTAAGTTAGTTCTTACCCCTAATTGTCCATCGCCATGAATAGCTAACAGCACAAACTATTCCTTAGCCTTTCTGTAGACTAACACTTACTGTTCTCTAGAGATCAGATTTCAGTAGTTATCTTGTTATTAAGATAGCCAGGATCACACATACAGTATGTATATAATGTTACAAAAGTCTGTCATTAGATAAGGTGTTGGTCACAGCTTACCTCCTACCCTTTTCTGTATAACTCCTGCACAGGTCAGAGCATGCCTAAAGGAGTTGTCTACTGCCTGGATAACTCCTTTTTCCCTTCACCCTATAACAGCACACCCGAGAGAGAGGATCCGCCCTTCAAGGACAGGAAACCATCTGAAATGAAAGGGCGGCACCTCTCCCCCGCTTCAGTTGGTTTCCTGTCCTTGATGGGAATCCTCATGAAGTAATCAGGCGGCTGTTAGGCTGAAGAAAAACTTACCCAGACCTGTCCCGGCGCTGGAAGAGCGGGCGGTTTTGTCCGTGGCGCCGGCCTTCAGGTGCTGGTAGAGCCGTCCACAGGTTCCCCAGGGACCTGTCGCACGTGCTGGCGCAGGCGGTGCAGAGGTCCTGGGCTTCCGTACACCGCTGCGCCGCCCTCCCTCGGCCGTCCATGTGACCGCGGTCATGTGCCTCTGACGTCATGGTGCGGGGCACGCTGGGTAGGTCGTGCCCGATGATGTCGGGGGCGGCGCCGAAGGAAAACATGGCGGCCGGCATCGCAAAAACGCTGGCGGCGTTTGCGAGGAGAACGGCGCCTGGGCGAGGGGCCTAATTACCGGAAAGGAGACTGCAGGGACCTGGAGGTGGCTGACTTTGCCTGACTCCCTATAAAGAGGAGCACCTGGGGTCAGAACACTGCTCGTCATAATGTCTGACATGGAGCAACAGCAGCTGTCGCCACGGCCACAGTCGCTACTACCTTCATCGCCACCTCTGTCTGCTCGCCGGTCTAGAGGGTCCAGCGGAAGGAGCAGCAGTCGTCCGAGTCAGAGGGGTAAAGCTTCTCAGGACTCCACGGTCTCCAGGAGGGATACGTCGCGTATCCTGAAAAAGCCTTCAATTCCGGTATCCGCAGTGGCGGGGTGAGTGATCTTCGTGAATGTCACTAGATATTTTTGCTAATGGGCTCCTACTATGTGTTTAAATCACCAGGAGGAACCCAGGAAAGTAACCGCAAAGAAGCGGAACAGAGAATGTGCCATATGCAAATGCCCACTAGCAATAGACTGGCAGAAGGAGCTCTGCTCGGACTGCATTCGAAAAACTATTTGTGAGGGCACCCCGGATTTTGCAGCCAGCCTCAGATCGGTTATCAGATCGGAGGTAGAGAGCTCCCTTAAAACTATTTTGAAAAAAAGAAGGAAAATCCTATCTGATCCTTCTTCTGACTCTGACTCCTCTGGATTATCGGATGGACAGTATCATAGTGGGGCCTCATCCTCATGCTCTTCCTCTTCAGACAGCGATAGAGGGGGGAGACCATGCTTCCCTATAGAAGACACAGACAAATTGGTAAAGGCTGTCAGAACCACTATGGGGTTAAAGAAAGATAAATCCGTTAAGTCCCTAGAAGATATCATGTTTGCAGGGTTAGAAGAAAAGAAAAAACGCACCTTCCCGGTGAACGCTAAGGTCCAGGCACATATCAATAGAGAATGGAGGAAACCTGAAAAAGTAGGAGCCTTGCCTTCATCCTCAAAGAGAAAGTATCCCTTTGACCTAAAGGACTCTGAGAACTGGGACAAGGTGCCAAAAATTGACGCTGCAGTGTCTAGATCATCAAAAAGATCGGCACTCCCTCTTGAAGACTCAGGGGTACTTAGAGACGCCTTAGACAAGAAGGCGGATACCTTTTTAAAACATGCCTGGGAATCCTCAGCAGGAGGTCTAAAGCTGGCCATTGCAGGAACATGTACCGCTCGTTCCCTTATGGTATGGTTACAACAGTTGGAAGATCAGCTGAAAAATAAAAAGACCTCAAGGGAAAAAATTCTAGCCAGCCTCCCCATGTTACATGGTGCAGCTGCCTTCCTAGCAGATACCTCTGCTGACTCAGTAAAACTGGCAGCCAGGTCAGCTGGATTATCAAACGCGGCTAGACGAGCTCTGTGGCTCAAGGGATGTCCTGGGGACTTACAATCAAAGTCTAGACTGTATTCTATCCCCTGTGACGGCCAATTTCTCTTTGGCAAAAAATTGGACGATGTCCTTGAGAAAGCAAGTGACAGGAAAGGAAGGTTCCCTGGGTTTACGGCGGATGCCAGAAAGACCTATTTTCGGAGGGGGAAATTTAGTAGAGGTCGCCCCCCGGGAGTAAAAAGAAAGTGGGATTTTAAGAACAAAAAAGAGTCCGGATATATGTTCGGGGGTACCTCCGCTGCCTCCAAAAAGCCTCCACAATGACGCCAGGCCACAAGTTGGGGGAAGACTTTCTCCTTTTTTTTCATGCCTGGGAAAAGATTTCCTCCAGTCCCTGGGTCCTCAACATAGTGAGAGATGGACTAAGGATTCAATTCCTTCAGCAACCATACCGTTTGTGATAACTCCGGTAAGAAAATCCCCCCTAGAATCAGAGATCTTGAACCTGTTGAACAAGCAAGTGCTATGCGAGGTTCCGGTCAGTCAAAAAGGAAGGGAATTTTATTCCCCTCTCTTTTTAATAAAAAAAATGGACGGTTCATTCAGAACTATTATAAATCTAAAGGGCCTCAACCGGTTTGTAAACAACCATACGTTCAAAATGGAGTCAATAAACTCAACAATAAAGCTTCTTTTTCACAATTGCTTTATGGCAGTGATAGATCTCAAAGACGCGTACTATCACGTCCCAATTCACCCAGGTCATCAAAAGTATCTAAGGCTATGTGCCCACGATGCAGAAATGAAGCAGAAAATTTCAGCAGCATTTCTGCATCTCCCTGGCAGAAAAAACGCATGCAGATTGTGCATGCGTTTTTCCTGCAGAATACATGTGGATCCACATGCGGATTCACATGCGTTTCCGCATGCAGATTGACAAGCGCTTTCCAGGTGATAGCATCACTTGGAAAGTGCTTGACAACTAGGTCACACTGTATAAATCCATGCAAACAGCATGGATTTATACAGTGTGAACCGTAAAAATTAAAACAAATAAAGCTATACTCACCCCCGAGGCCCCGGCGTGCGCTGCAGCGCTGCTTCCTGGCTGGTTCCCGGCTGCCGGCATATCGCGAGACAGAGCGGTGAAGGGCCTGCGGTCACATGACTGTGACGTCACCGCAGGTCTTCAAGCGATGCCGGCATTCAGAGAGAAGCCTTCGGAAAGGTGAGTATAAACTTTTATTTGTTATTTTATTCTTTTTTTACAGGTACAATGGTACCCAGGTCTGGATGAGAGTCTTCTCTCCTCCAGAACTGGGTACCATCCGCACATAGAGACGCATAGAAGCCGCTTGTACAAATGTACAGTCGCGGTTTCTATGCGTCTCAATGCAAGTCAATGGCGGGAGTTCCGCTGCGCTTCCGCAAAATTAAATGACATGCTGCGGATTTTTGTACGCAGCATAACCGCTGTGGAAAAATCCGCAGCATGTGCATAGAACATGCGGAATCCCCTTGGGGACCATGGGGTGCGGATTACCTAGCGTTTCACAAGCGTTTATGCTGCGGAAATTCCGCAGCATAAACGCTTGAAAAATGCTACGTGGGCACCCAGCCTAAGGGTTGCTCTTTACATTCAAGGAAGTCTCAGACACTTCCAGTTCCAAGCTCTTCCCTTCGGGTTGTCGAATGCTCCAAGGGTATTCACCAAGCTGATAGCCAAGGTAACAGCCTTTCTCCGCATTCAGAATACAGTTATAATACCATATCTGGACGACTTCCTTATAGTGGGGAATTCAGAGAGCCACTGTATTTCACCACTGAATCAAGTCATGGCTGTCTTGCAGAATTTAGGCTGGATGATCAATGCCCAAAAATCAAGGCTAGAGCCCGCAAGGATCCTGGCCTTTCTGAGGTTTACCCTAAACTCAGAGAGTCAGACTTGTCTTCTACCCGACAGCAAAATAGACAGAGTCACAAATTTGGTGCCAGCAGCCATACACACCCCAGACATGTCCTTAAGGAAGGCTGTGTCCCTGCGTGGGCCCAATTTCACACAAGAAACCTTCAGTGGGAAATCTTGTCAGCACAAAGATTGTTAAAAGGGTATTTAGAAGGAAAGGTACATCTCTCCTTGCGAACCAGGGACGCCCTCTTGTGGTGGACAGGCAGGTCAAATTTATCTGGGGGGGGGGGGTCCAGTGGGACACACCAGTACAGGACATCATCACGACCAATGCAAGCAACTCAGGGTGGGGCGCACACCTAGAAAATCACATGATTCGAGGCCCTTGGTCATTCCTAGAGGAAAAGGGGTCATCAAATCTAAAAGAGCTATGGGCGGTGAGAAACGCTTTAGAAGGCTTCCTCCCTTTACTCCAGGGTCGCCATGTTCGGGTTATGTCGGACAACAGAACCACTGTGGCCTACATAAACCACCAGGGGGGAACAAGATCTTATTCTTTTCTGGAAGCAGTAGGCAGGCTTTTTCAAATAGCAGAGAAAAATCTTTTATCTCTCACAGCGCTACACATACGAGGCATAGACAACGCAAAAGCAGACTTCCTAAGCCGCAACAAGTTGAGACAAGGGGAATGGGCCCTGAATCCCAGAGTATTCCATCAGATAGTACAGCTGTGGGGTCTACCAGAGATAGATTTGTTCGCCGACAAAAACAACCGGAAAGTGGAGAAATTCTGCTCACTAGACCCAAGGGGAAACCCTTTGGCAATAGATGCTCTCCAGATTCCTTGGAGCTTCAAGTTGGCCTATGCATTCCCGCCAATAGCTGTGATACCTCTGGTGGTGAGGAAGATCAGGAAGGATCAAGCGAGAGTAATTCTCATAGCCCCCTTCTGGCCAAAGAGACCATGGTTCTCCCTTTTGAGGAGGATGTCACAATCAGACCCATGGATCCTACCAGAGACCCCAGACCTTCTAGCTCAGGGACCAATATTCCATTCTCAAGTGAAGGCAATATTGACGGGCAAAGGGTTTTCATCAGGTTTAGTGTCTACTCTATTAAAAAGTAGAAAGCCCATAACCACCAAAATCTATGTTAGAACATGGAGAAAATTTTTACATTTTCTTGGAAAGCCATTAAGCCAAAAACCTCCAATTAAATCCATCCTGGAGTTCTTACAGAAGGGGTTTGAGTTAGGTCTAGCTACCAGTACACTTAAGGTCCAGGTTTCTGCCTTGGGTGCGCTATATAACCATAACCTTGCAGCCAATAAATGGATTACAAGGTTCATTAAATCCTGCGGTAGATCTAGGCCAATCTCAATACCCAAAGTTCCTCCATGGAACCTAAATTTAGTACTTGACGCACTAACTATGGAACCCTTTGAACCAGTTCAGGAATTGTCCGCAAAATACATAACTCTCAAAACAATTATTTTGGTAGCCTTAACATCGGCCCATAGAGTAAGTGATTTACAGGCTCTATCCATAAATCCTCCATATACGCAAATATTTGAGGATAGAATAGTATTGAGGCCTGATCCAGCCTACCTTCCTAAGGTTGCGCTCAAGTTTCATAGATCTCAGGAAATTGTTCTGCCCTCCTTTTGTAACAGCCCAAAGAACCCAGGGGAGCAAAAGTTTCATAACCTTGATGTTAGAAGGGCTCTATTACAATACATAAAGGTAACTAGCCAGTGGAGGCGTAGCCAATCCCTGTTCGTAGACTTCCAGGGGAGTAGGAAGGGGTATGGGGTGACGAAATCAACTATAGCCAGATGGATTAGGGAGGCCATTTGCTTAGCCTACTCAACAAGTAGCACCCCGATCCCGGACGGCATCAAAGCTCACTCCACCAGGGCCGTGGCTACTTCCTGGGCAGAGAAGGCAGAAGTATCGATAGATCAAATCTGTAAGGCCGCTACATGGTCATCACCATCTACCTTTTTCAAACACTACCGTTTGGATCTATCCTGCCTATCTGACTTAACCTTTGGTAGAAGGGTGCTACAAGCGGTGGTCCCTTCCTAAGGTGTTTCTTTCTACAAACACCAAGGTTACTTACCGGTAGCCGGTTTTTCCAGAACCCATGACAGCACCCTTATATTCCCCCCCCTTCTCTCTCACCATATGGGTGTGCACATGTGTTGGGTGTTATTTGATGTGGTGTTGGATTTGTGTTTAACTCTTTTTTTATGGAGGTCCTCTCAATGCTCTGTAACCAACTGAAGCGGGGGAGAGGCTCCGCCCTTTTATTTCAGATGGTTTCCTGTCCTTGAAGGCCGGATCCTCTCTCTCAGGTGTGCTGTCATGGGTTCTGGAAAAACCGGCTACCGGTAAGTAACCTTGGTGTTTTACATAAAGTAATCTCCTTTGTAAAATAAGAATAACAGATACTCACCTCCCACGGTCTTGCGTGACAGTCTGCAGGGCTCACATGACATAATAATCAGTGTCCACTATAGGGCTCCTGCGTGCTCACTTCCTTTGGACAAACCTCAGACAAGCGGAAAAAGTGAGAGCGCAGCAGCCCAATAGCGGCTGCTGATTGGCTCCAGGGCTCACATGGGTTGACAATGTAACGCTAGCCACAGGAGACCCAGCACTGACATCGCTAGGACGGCGCTGTTGTAGGAGGTGAGTATCTGTTGTTGTTATTTTACAAGAGGGACGCCTTCATTTAAAAAAGGGGTTGGCCTGTAATTGACTTCCATCTCCCATAGAAGTCAATTGGTCAGTATCTTGGCAAAGGGGCATTCTCTATGTCTAGAAGAAAAAAGGCTTCATCGTAATCACAGATGGCGATTCTTTCCTGTAAGAGCAGGGAGACTATGGAACTCTCTGCCACATGATGTAATGAGGGATTCACCACAAAAGTACAAGGAGGGCCTGGATGTCTTTCTTGAAAAATGTAATGTTACAGGTTATGGGCACTGGATTCTGTGGTAAGACAATCCATGGAACTAGTCTGATTGCTGTGTGGAGACAGGAAGGAATTTTTCCCCTAGTATGGGGCAATTTTGCACCTGCCCCATGGGGTTTTTCCCTTCCTCTGGATCAACCGGTTTGGTTACAGGCTGAACTCGATCGACTTATGTCTACTTTCAACCTTAAAACTATGAAACTGTATTTGGTTTATAGGCTTTTTTAATGCATTGAGTATAGTGGTCATTATGGAGATCAAGGTTTTTAATGACAAAGTTTTAAAATGTTTTATTTGTACATTATGATACAGAATATTTATAACATAACTTTTTGTGTTTTATTTTCTTTTGGTCTAGTATCTTCACAAGCTTTTCAAGAGAGATCATCATAAAGGTCAAAAATACCATGAAAAACAAATCAGCTTGTATGCCGAATACGATCGCCCAAATCTTCTGCCTTTCCTTCGAGACAGCACTCATTGTCCATTAGAAAAGGTAAGCATGACTATCCTGTAGGTGGCAGAATGTAATCTGCTCAGGCTAGTCATACTTGTGCTAGAGTTCACAGGTTTTGAGCATAGATTTCTCTTTGAGAATGGTCTTAATACTATTTCTAAATGTAAACATTCAGACCTGACCGTCACAGTATACCAATCTTTCCATTTTCAGATGTACTAGGCCCTTAGTACAGATAATAGTGTTTTTTTCAGGTCTAAATTTCTGTGCCTGATGATTTCAATAATATATCTGTATAGAGCGGCTCTATGTTCCTGTCTTGCTAAAATATGGCATGTAGTCGCCCTTAAGGGAGCTACAGTGGTGGCCAAAAGTATTGGCACCCCTGAAATTCTGACAGATTGCAATCATTTTCAGGAAGAAACTGAGTATTATCACAAATTCTTTGGTATTATTATCTTCATTTAATTTGCCTTCAATGAAAAAACACAAAGAATTGTCCTAAAGCCAAATTGGATATAATTCCACACCAGACCTAAAAAAGGGGGTGGACAAAAGTATTGGCACTGTTTGAAAAATCATGTGATGCTTCTCTAATTCGTGTAATTAACAGCACCTGTAACTTACCTGTGGCACCTAACAGGTGTTGGCAATAACTAAATCACACTTGCAGCCAGTTAACATGGATTAAAGTTGACTCAACCTCTGTCCTGTGTCCTTGTGTGTACCACATTGAGCATGGAGAAAAGAAAGAAGACCAAAGAACTGTCTGAGGACTTGAGAAACCAAATTGTGAGGAAGCATGAGCAATCTCAAGGTTACAAGTCCATCTCCAAAGACCTGAATGTTCCTGTGTCTTCCGTGTGCAGTGTCATCAAGAAGTTTAAAGCCCATGACAATGTGGCTAACCTCCCTAGATGTGGACGGAAAATAAAAATTGGCGAGAGATTTCAACGCAAGATTGTGCGGATGGTGGATAAAGAACCTCGACTAACATCCAAACAAGTTCAAGCTGCCCTGCAGTCCGAGGGTACAACAGTGTCAAACCGTACTATCCGTCGGCGTCTGAATGAAAAGGGACTGTATGGTAGGATACCCAGGAAGACCCCACTTCTTACCCCGAGACATAAAAAAGCCAGGCTGGAGTTTGCCAAAACTTACCTGAGAAAGCCTAAAACGTTTTGGAAGAATGTTCTCTGGTCAGATGAGACAAAAGTAGAGCTTTTTGGGAAAAAGCATCAACATAGAGTGTACAGGAAAAAAAAGGCATTCAAAGAAAAGAACATGGTCCCTACAGTCAAACATGGTGGAGGTTCCCTGATGTTTTGGGGTTGCTTTGCTGCCTCTGGCACTGGACTGCTTGAACGTGTGCATGGCATTATGAAGTCTGAAGACTACCAACAAATTTTGCAGCATAATGTAGGGCCCAGTGTGAGAAAGCTGGGTTTTCCTCAGAGGTCATGGGTCTTCCAGCAGGACAATGACCCCAAACTCACTTACAAAAGCACTATAAAATGGTTTGAGAGAAAGCACTGGAGACTTCTAAGGTGGCCAGCAATGAGTCCAGACCTGAATCCCATAGAACACCTGTGGAGAGATCTCAAAATGGCAGTTTGGAGAAGGCACCCTGTTCGCAGTTATTTTGGCTAAAGGTTGTGCAACCAAGTATTAGGCTGAGGGTGCCAATACTTTTGTCTGGCCCATTTTTGGAGTTTTGTGTGAAATGATCAATGATTTGATTTTTGCTTCATTCTCTTTTGTGTTTTTTCCTTGCAAGCAAATTAAATGAAGATAATAAGACCAAAGAATTTGTGATTGCAATCATTTTCAGGAAGAAACTGAGTATTATCTGACAGAATTGCAGGGGTGCCAATACTTTTGGCCAGCACTGTAACTGCGTATTTTGTACAGATAGTGATGGACTCAGTGGGGCCCAGTCCATATATTGCTCACTATATAAAACCTGTTTTTACACGTTTTTGTTCTTAGGTGCCCAAAATCTAGGACTATGTTGCTTTCTGGCTGCTAACATTTTGATGTCTGGATTAGTCTTTTATCTATGTAAAAGAACCCAGTTCTTCATAACTGCAGTATATTATGTATAGAAAGCTTTTTTGTTGGTTTCTAAAATTTTAACATAAAAAGGTTTTTCCCACATTGGCTATTGTTCACTCACAAGATAGGTGGTAAATCTCTGCTGACAGGAGGCCCCTTTAATGACTATAAGGGTGAATGTACGAAAAATCAGTCGGTTTCTTCCAGAAAAAGTGTGATGATTTTTTTCTCACTTGTCATTTGTTTGCAGTTTGGATGCAGTCCTTTGGTTTTTTTTACACACCGATAGACTTAAATGGGTGAGTCTCATCCTATTTACGGGAGAAACTAATAATACAAGCTGCAATATTTTTTTATACACCGGTTCGGTCAGTGAAAAAAAATCACTCATCTGCACCGCCCCATTGAATAACATTGGTCCGAGTGCAATCAGTTTTTTATGTTTCACAGACAGAGCTCGGACTGAAAAGACGGTCGTGTGAATGAGCCCTAAGGATAAGTTAATGCGAGTAAATAGTCTTTGTTTCATCCTGAAGATTCGGACGATTTTTTTTCTCATTTGTCATTCGTCTGCAATCAGTTTTATACAGCAGCAGTTATTAAAAATAGACAAGACTAAATGCAGTTATGTTAAATACAAATACAATAAATACAATATGTTAAAGAATTGCAATGTATTCGGAAAGAAAATCAAACGCTTTATGGTGGCTCCACATGGAATCAGATTTTTTGAGGACGCCCATTGACTTTAATGGTTGAGTCTCATCTGACACTTGGAAGAAACTAATACATGCTGCGATTTTCTTCATGCGCAGGTTCAGTCCATGAATAAAATCACTCATCTGCCCTGCCTGATGGAATTACATTGGTCTGAGTGCAGTCTATGAGCTGTTACATTTTTCACGGACAGCACTGGGACCAAAAGTACTGTCGTGTGAAATTTGGTTAACATGAGTTCTGTTCTTTTTTACTGCACGGCCGCATTGAGGAGGATTCGTAATGGAGCCCTTGTCGAAGGACTGACATATACTGCACTACAATAGGACCCCCAGTAATCCAATAAACTCCCACAATGTGGATTTAATAACCAAGAGAGATTATAATGTTTATTCACTCCTTTTCATATCTTCATAATTAACTTTCCTGTTTACCGGGGCTAAATGTACACGTACACGAAGGAACTGACTTCATTGTCTGGTTAGGTTTAACCCTAGGCTTTAATGTTTGAACTAAATAGACATGAAGGAAGTGACTTTAATGTTTGGTGTCCCATCACCTCAGGTGCCACCTTCTAGCCATGGCTTCTGGAAAATTAAAAAGTACCAATTAAAAATTTTACATTCCTACTCATAAAAGTTTTTTTTTTTATTTTTCTCTTTTTTTTACACATTTTAAAGAAATAGTATTTTCAATGAACTTTGCAGTAAAGTTAAATGATCAAAGAAGTATACAGTGAATAAATAAGGTAACCTAATTGAAAAGGATCTTATATTTTAGATTCTTCAATGGAGTCCCTTTGTCTTGATCCAAGCTTGGCACACTCTTGGCATTCTCCCAACCGATTGTTGCCATTGGATGTTTGTTCCAATGCTCTTCCACAGAGTTCTCCTGTAAGCTGAGCACTTGTAGGCTGCTTTTCTTTGACTGTCCAATTCATTTTCCATTGGGTTGAGGTTAGGGACTGTAGAGGCCACATCATCTAATGCTCAGTTTACCATACTACTTCACCCTTTTTTTATCAGGTAGCCCCTACATATCCTGGAGGTGTGTTTAGGTTGTTGTCCTGTTGAAAAATAAATTCTGTACATAGAAGGACATAATGCTACAGGATAAAAATGAGTCAACAGTGGCACCAGCCAAGCACCCCAATATGCCTCATGGTGGGACTACACGATAACTTATTGTTTCTGAGGACGATGGCTCTAATTAATTGTTCAGTTCAGTAAAGGTAACTCTTGTGCTGCCTTTCCGGGGCAATCCTCATTAGAACCTGTGTCGTCATAGCCTTAATGGACTTTGCCCCTTCACATAAAAAAAGTTTTAAAGTTCTGTCAAATGTCTTCTAAATAAGTACTGACAAAATGAATTTACCTATGTGACTGGCACAAACAGTTGTCTATCCTGCAGGAATGCTGCCATTGTCTCTAGCGGTCACTAACTGAAGTTCATATAGGTTTGTCTGCATTTGTGTTGACGCTTAAGTGTTTGGATCAGTGATATTTAAAAGACGCGCACCCCAGAAAGCAAGTTAAAGTCTTTCATTGCAATGATCTTCTCTTCTTGTTTAGGAATTCGAAGCCCTATAAGACACTTGATAAATAAGTCTAGTTTGGCAAAAAGAGTATCTGACTACTCCGTATTTTCTATTTTAGGAGGCAATTGTCTGAGCTATTTTTAAGCTTACGTCCATGATGCATAATATCTGCTACTCCTTAGCTTATATTGAATTAGACTTTTTTATTACATGGTTATGATTCTTATTATTAGGTTTATTTAGTTCTGATTATTGTAAATTTTTTTTGTATGTTTGAGCTTGTTATATTTGACAGAAGTGTAATCGCATCTTCCAGGCAGCTCTGAGCTAAAGAAATAAAGCAACTGTTGTATTTGATCTTGAAACTTAACACAGTATAAATGAAAGTCCTTGGCTGCATAGTATCTGTAGCTTTTTCTCTGATTAAGTGCATAAAACAAATTACAAAATTGGTTACTTGGAAAGAAGCCTAAAAGCCTTTTGGAAATTGAAATTGAAGTAGTTGTCGTAACCAATCAGTGTCATTTCAGATAAGTATATTAAACCATTTTCATTGTTCAGCATATTTAGAGTTCAAGATAGCGATGTCAATGTTTCTATGAGTGCGCTATCAGTATCGAATTGTTGTGTGTAACTTGTGTTTTCTTTTTCTCTTTTACCCTACTTCATATTTGTAAATGTATGTATTTTTTACATTACTGTACTAAGTGCTCTGGCTTTTCACTAAAGTGCTGTGGGCCTTGATCAATCGCATATCCCCTCGGGCTGCTCCCCCTACTCGCTTATACACCATTCTTACTACTCCCTAGGCTACTGTGTAGGCTCAGTCACACACATGTGGACATACCTAGTCTCATATGCCACTCATTCTGGACCATAACTGAATTCTCTTGTAAAGTTTGCCTTTCTAATATCAAAAATTAGAGTTGAATGCAATCCAGGCTTGGAGTTTTATATTTGATATACTGGAATATAAAAAAGAACCCTAATGTAACTTAATTTTAGGTTGTCTACTTGATTCTGACTATTTTCTTTTGCCTTCTCATATACAGGCCCTTGAGATCTGTCACCAAAGAAATTTTGTGGAAGAGACAGTATATTTGCTAAGTAAGTGATCTCGGTATTGTATTCCAACTTATAAATAAAATTCTGCTAACCCGAAATCGTCACTTTTAATTTTTGTTTTCAAGATAAAAAGAAATCTTATTTTTAAAAAATGTAAATATGTCATGACACAATCCCACGGTCTTCACTATTGGAGACAATCCTAACTGGAGAAAAAATGGAATCCTGGTGGCTGATCAAATTTAGCAAACTTTATTTCATGTCTTTAAAAAGCTGGATATCCATACAATAAAAAATAGTAACTGACGCGTTTGTGGCCAAAGTCATAGAATGTAAATAATAAGCTTCCGGAGGTACTATTTAACCAAATCATCATCCACTGGCACTGAGACATAAATTACCATATAATAATTACTTTATATACAACAGGTGGAAAAAAGAGAACACATTCAATACTCATTGTTTCAGAGCGTTAGTACTTTAACAATATTGAGTACGATATGAGCAACTAAACTACCATACACACGGTGAGGCGTTCTTCCACTTTTTTCTTATAGACCTTGTGCTTTCTGTTATCCAGATGTATTTCTGAGCCACCACTCACTTCTCTTTTCCCCTTCTTAATGCAACCGTCAATTATGTACCTAAGGTGCTGGCCCTTGTTTCTGGTTGTAATTCAGTAATTGTACTCCGTATATTTGGGTGTGTGGCCGCCCCCTTTGGCTCTGCACCTTATCTACTCCACTTTCCTAGGCAGGTGTTATACATAGTCAGGCACAGGTCCTGCTCTGTCCCCATTTATTTTGATGTAATACAAAAAAATGTAATACAAAAAAACAGTGAGGCGCACCCTGAGAAGTACCCGGTGGTCTAGTGGGGAAATGTGTTGTGAGGTGGGGCATTATCCGCTCACCTGGTGGGGTTGTGCACCCTTGCACAACACCGGCAACGGCACGATATCAAGGGGCTTCGGGCTGCTGCAGGACCGCTGCCCCGTCCTCCTTCCCGGTAAGGTCACGTGGTACGGAGTCCCGGTCACCTGACGTCTGCGTCACCGGATAAATGTCATTTAACGTCCTGGAAGGCCTTCCAAACAGCTCCAAGCAACTCTAGCCACAATCCCAAAGTTGAGAAAGGCAAATTTTGAAACAAACAATTAAACAATTTGTGGTCAGGAACGGAGCCCTAGGTAGCAAGGAGACTCTCAGAGAGGAGATGTTATACAGACCTGTTTATTGCACAATCACTACGCATTTCGACAACCCCACCTGAGGAACACAGCAGGCCACTGTCGAAACACGTAGTGATTGTGTAATAAACAGGTGTGCATAACATCTCCTCTCAGAGAGTCTCCTTACTACGTAGAGCTCCATTCCTGACCACAAATTGTTTGTTCCAGTTTATTTTCAGGCCTGTTGGCATATAGCGAGCTGAGTAGTAGAGATTGGGACCATCCTGATTGGGTACAGCTTGTCATGGTGCCATGGTTTTTCTGCTTTTTTGATAAAAAAAGAGTCAAGTTTAAGTTCCCTATGTTTTTTACATGTGTATTTACTTACTGCAGTGTTTGTATGCATTGTTTTATTCTAGGTTATATTTGTCTGTTAATAGCCTCAGTGTATATGTGTACGTACATAATACACTTATACTAATAGGTGTGATGCCACTTGTTTTTGGTTTTACTATTAGAGAGAATCCAAATGTTATGCTATTATAGACCTTGTGCCTTCTATTATCCCAATTTATTTCTGAGCCACCACTCACTTTTTTTCTTCCACTTTTTAATGCAACTGTCAAGTCAAAAAAGAAAAATGTAATTATTATAGAGACGTGTCTGAAATTTTGATTGGTGGGGATTTGAAAGCGGAGGCCCTCATCAGTTGCTATACAGAAGAAGCTGAAGTCCTCAGCCGAGCGCTGCTCTCCTCTGATACTGACAACAACTTCTCTTGAGCTCCTTTAGGGTTGGAGGAGGGCAGCGTTTGGCTGAACACTTCTACTCTACTCTACTATGGTATATGCACATGTCTTTACACAATCTCCCAAATTGTAGACTAAAAACCTGATTTTAAGCTGGAAATGTTAAAAGTAATGAAATACACGGAGGATCATACACCTTGAAGGTGACTCGATCTCCATACTCTACATATTTCCTAGAAGCAGACAGCCCGTTGCTTCTTGTTGCGGTGTTGACAGCCATGTACACCTTCATGTAACTTGTGACTAGCTGAATTTTTGTTAATGTGTTAAAAGGTAATTATTATTTTGAAAAAACATTGTATATGTTATAGGGACAGTATAGTGCTGCTGATAGGTGACGGGTCCGGGTCCAGAGACCCCCCACTGATCAGCCAAAATATCGCTCTGAGGTGGCGGCCGGTGCATGAGCTTGACGCACAGATCAGTGTATGGACTCAGCCGGAGGTTTATGCATTAAGCAACTACTCCCAAGGAGTGTGGTGTATGGAACTAGACAAAGTGCAAAAAAGCAAGAAAACACCATATATAAAAGCAGAGCGGTGCACATCCAAGTAATAAGACAAATATCCATATAAGTTAAAAACAGACGTGTATCCAAAGGACAAGAAATAGTTTATGTCCAAGTAAACCCACCTACAACTTATGAGGCAATACTCCAGCAATATGGGCCAATATAGGTAAGAGGCACAGCAAAAACTGTACAGTCACCCAGTAATGACAGCCCTGAACCTGCCTAACAAATCAAGACCAGGGGGTATGTCCAAAACAATTATGATACATATATGATGGCAATATGTGTTTTTCCAACTTTTAAGTAAAAAAAAAAATGATTGATATACCCTGGGTAACTAATAGTAAGATATATAATAGGCCAGAAATAGTGGACAAATCACAATAAATCAAAGTGCACAGTTGAATATGACATGTTACATACACGTGATACAATCGAGGTTCAAGTGGTTCTGGACCATGATTTGTCATTTTGTGTATGGACCTTTAGACTTAATATAGCTGTTCTGTGTGGTCTGTCTCAGGACCCGGACCACCACTAATCTGCAGCGCTATACAGCCACTATAGTGTATAAAATGTTTTTCCAAATGATAGTTACGCATTACTTCTTAAAATTTAGTCTCGATCTTACACACTGAAACAATTGCTCTTTACTCATATTGTCACAACTACTGAGGTCTAAATGGTTTAATAAAGCAAAATGTTGCTTTCTTTGTGTTCCACAGGTAGGATGGGTAATAGTCGAAGAGCCCTGCAGATGATTATGGAGGAACTTAAGGACGTAGACAAAGCCATTGAGTTTGCAAAGGAGCAGGACGATGCTGAACTGTGGGAGGACCTGATTCTGTACTCTATTGACAAACCACGTAAGAGCATAGTCAGATGAATATTGCTTTTTGTGACGTTGCTGTATAACAGTCAAGGACATTTCTCTTCCTGGCTATGGTCTTTGACAGAATATTGAAGACCTGATCTGGAGCACATCCAGCTTTCAGATGCCAATGTGAAGCATTGTCAGCAATCTGTCGTACTAAGGAAGGAATGCGGGCAGTTCAGGGTGGTCTGTGCCCCTTTCTGTTCATTTTCAAGCATCAGCTTCACTTCTGCTTGACAGTGATGAGCACATTTGCAATTTATAAATGCTGAAGTATCTGCAGACGCTACAGATATACTGTTGTAAATTGCTACAAAATCAGGATTCAGCCGAAAACTAGTTAACTGTGCTCCGAATATTCGCTGCAAGCTCCCAATACACCAATTCCAATCTGCTAACACTTCTGTTTCATATTTTTTATTCATAGTTTTCGTAACATTTGCCTTGTCCACCTCAACATCTTTGTTTGCCCAACGTGCACCCAAACAGGGGATATATTGTGGAGCAGTTTCCCCTACCTTCTTACATCTAGGTCATAAAAGTGTGACCTCTGCAGCCACCGCATCACCACTTTGGCCAGGGATTGTCTGCAGACGTCACTTGTGTGTGCAGGTGGAACAAGAAGTACTGGTGCAGATATTTAATTTGTAGATCAGTAATGGAGAGCTCAGATGTACCGGACCAGTTGCATATTTACGGTGTAGACCTTACAACCAAACACTGTAAGAAATTGACAGTACAATGCTACTAGATAGTGTATTACATTACCCTTGTCCATTGCAGATTTGAGGCCATGCTACAATCCTCGCAATGGCTATTTTCACCACAGATTTCATGCCGACCGGCTGCTTGTATATTGTGAACTAAACTGTTAAGACAATCCGTATAGATAATTCTTGTTTTCCACTCTACGGTTAATATCTGCTGGACTATAAATGAAAAGTGTGTAGGAGTTGTCTGTGTAATGTATGTTGGAGAGATTCATGCTCAATCCTTTCTTGTTATTTAGCCAAGGTACAATGCGGCTGAAACATAATATTGCTTCCATAATTTAAGGAAGCGACGAACCTCAGGCAGCTATGGATATTGTTTACCCAGAATATATTTACTTCCAGAATACAGTCATATTGGTAAACCTGCTCTCATCTCCCATATTAAACGGTTGGCAGGCAAAAGGCAATATTCGGCTTTGTCATTGTCAGATTTGGAAAATTAATTTTACTGGATTTAGATCTGGATTTTTTCAGTATTTTTTTTTAAAATAAAGTTACCATGAAAAAACAAAAAGGGCAGCATAACAGTGACAACAATAAGTTCCAGACAATTTTGTCAAGTGACTTAAAGTTTAATTGTATTTTTAAGCTTTTTTTCACCACAATGTTAAGTCCCAAGATTTTTGCTGTGAAATCTGAGGACAGCATGAGGTAGGGGCTGAGACACTGATTTCAGCGATGTGTCAATTATTAGGCTGTGTGCTGTTGTTTGAATACAAACAGTGTTTTATCAACAGGAGAGTATCACTGGTAGACTAGCTACCACATGCCTCCCGGTCCAACCACACCCCCAGCACTGATTAACAGCTTTCTGTAAATGTACAATATGCACAGAAAGCTGCTAATCAGTGGTGTGGGCGGGGTTAGCTTTCTGAGCTCTGCTACATCTACAGCAGAGAAAGCTCTGATTGTATCACAACTGCTGCACCCAGTAAACTAAGTGATACATCGCTGGAATCAGGGTCTCACTCCCTACATTATGCTGCTCTCAGATGAGGTAGCAAACACCTGGTGACAGCTTCCCTTTAATTGAACCGTCCGTGAGTTCAAAGAAGATTAAGCTCAATTTACATTGCAACATTATCGTGAAACGCATGTTCCCAGGCATGCTAATTTCATGGTAATTGTGCTGTTTAAACAGATTGCCGATCACCTAACGAATGAGGACAGCGAACATTCACAGGGTAAAATGATGTTTTGTGCTGCACAAAACATTATCATTGTCAGCTGCGCATAATAATAATAAATAATCTTTTTATTTATATAGCGCCAACATATTCCGCAGCGCTTTACAATTCAGACAATTTACAGACATTATCGGCACTGTCCCCATTGGGGCTCACAATCTACATTCCCTATCAGTATGTCTTTGGAGTGTAGGAGGAAACCCACGCAAACACGGGGAGAAGATACAAACTCCTTGCATATGTTGTCCTTGGTGGGATTTGAACTCAGGACCCCAGCGCTGCACGGCTGCAGTGCTAACCACTGAGCCACTGTGCTGCGCATCATCCTGTGTAAATGAGACTCGTGCTGCCAACAACAATGACGGCGAATGCGCACTTCATCTATTACAGATCATTCGTTACTAATCTGAAAAGTGGTCATCCTGTGTAACAGGCTATTAAATGACCGCCAGCTGGCAAGCATGTCACCAGTCGGTAGTCGTTAAACGCTGCACGTCACACAGTGTAAACATGCCTCCAGTTAGGACACCAGAGTATAAAAGTCCATATATCTTTCCATGATAATGTTAGATATTTGATCCTTGTTCTAGATATGGTCATATATATCACAATTTTTCCTGTCTGTTTTAATAGAAAGCTCTTATAGTCTACTGTAAAGTTGGTATATACTTCTTTATCAGTCCATTAAATCCTTCATGTGGTCATTCTTTTCCTGTATATAACATGCCAGGACTGGCATACATACAAGAGAACAATGACTATTTTCTAGAAATGTCTGTACATAGTCATTCTAGATTAATAGAGCAATATAATTTTTTTTACAAGGGGATTTCCATGAATACATTTATCACCTATCAACAGGGTAGGTAATAAATATGTGATCATTGTGTGTCCTACAGTGAGGATCTCTACCAATCACTAGAATGGGGGTCTTGATAACCCATTTCCCCTCGCTGTGGTCAGGATTGAATGTCACGATCGCACATCCATATCGCCAGTCCTTTTATTGTCTATAGGAATGACCAAGACAGCTGAGCACAGTCGTATTTTTTCATGTTTTTTACGCGTCCCCATTAGGTGTGCCCTCCTGATGTTCATGGGTAATTAAAGTTGAAAAGTTCAACACAAAGTCTCAAAGTGATGTGCACATTTTGTGTTAAAAACACTATACTATATGATTTAGTGTATTCACCTTTTTATTGCCAAATGTACAGTCTGTTTTAAAAAGTCTCACAAGTTTCCTGTATGCTGTAATAATGGGAGAAGGAGGAAAGATCCAGCATCTGATTCAGGTATATGTAAAACTAATTCCTTTAATACAAAAATGTAACAATATTTGACAAAAAAATGAACAGTTGCATATCAGCAATCTGATATGTGAGGATAGACTTGGGGGTCTCATCGTGAGACACGTTTTGAGCGCTACCCGCGCTCTTAGACTTGGTTGGTATGCAATTGGTCATTTTTTTCGTTTTATATATCCCTGGATCGGATGCTGGATCTTTCCTCCTTCGCCTGCATATACTGGGCGCTGAGCAGTGGTGTCCATCACGGGCTTCCCTGCCGATTGTTCCTCGAAACGGTGAGCTGGTGTTTTTTTTCCTTCTACACTGTAATAACACATCAGTTTTTTTCTGTTTTTCCATGAACAGCATTTATAACTGGATTGCTAAATAACATTGGAACTCATGTTGATCCAATCCTTCTGATTCACCGCATTAAAGAGGGAATGGAGATTCCTAATTTGAGAGACTCGCTTGTTAAAATTCTGCAAGACTACAACCTCCAGGTGAGCTTTAAGACTTGAATGTCGTATTTGTGAATTTGACTTTGAAGAGAACCTGTCAGTACGATTTTTTGCCATTTGAAGTTTGCACAAAAAAACGTCAAAATCACCATTGGAAGTTTTCTATCAATTAGATTTCAGTGCGCAGGGGCCGGGCTGCACACTTAGTCTTCTCCTCCCTGTCTGTGACTCCGAGCCCCTTGCCGGCCTCCAGTTTTTGAATGACAGGTCACTGCTGAGATTTCAGAGAAGGCAGGTCATTCACAGACAGGGGGCAGGTGGAGGGGCTGAGAATCGCAGACAGGGAGGAGAACCAGTGCCCGGTCCGGCCCCTGTGCACCAAAATCAAATTAGCAGAAAATTCAAATAGTGATTAAAGAAAAAGAAGAAGTGAATTTATTCAGCAAAGGTATCAAGGTAATCAGTATTACAGCGCCATTACAGCCAAGTCTTTACATTACAAAATTGTGCTGACAGGTTCTCTTTAAAGTGAACCTGTCAGCTGATACATGCTGTCCAATCCTTGTCAGCATGTATCAGGCACTGACTGTATCATCTCATCCAGGTACGTCTGACTCTGGAACACTGCGGAATTTCAGAGAAAAACATTATTTAAAATTTAACAGGGACCTGGTTGCACTGAGGCTAGTCAAACAGGTCGGTCCCCGGTGGCTTCTCCCTGTTTAAAGTATGTTTATCTCTGATGCACCGCAGTTTTCCAAAGTCAATCATACTTGGCAGAGATTGTACAACCAGTGCCTGATACATGCTGCTAACAGTCATCACTTACCAGACTACTTTGCTCTCTTCTGCCTGCATTTCCCATTATTCCCTGTGCTGGGCTGCAAGCCTTCAATGAGCACAGCCCCTGTAACTCCACCTTAAACCCTCTCATCCCATCCACAGTGTCACACACCGCATCAGCACGGCCTCCTGTACTGGACACTCCTACAAGGAATATGTCAAGCAGAAAGTAACAGAACACCAGCCCTGGCAATAAAGATTATTCCCTATTCCCCCTCACTGACTAATGGATGGGGAGAGAGATACACATGCACACTGTTGAATTCCCTCTATAATACCAGTAATATGAATATATGCATATCTCTCTCCCCATCCACCCATCCCATCCACACACATATATATGTACATACATATCTCTCTCCCCCCACACATCCGTTCCAATAGTCAGTGACCGGGAGTACAGAATAGTTATATATATAATCTCAATGGAGAGCTCTGGAGGGAGAAATGTCCAGGAAGAGCTTTGTCTGCTGCCGTATGCACAGGAGCAGTGAGTGATGTCACCTTGGGTTCAAGATCTAGAAACTCGAAGAATCTGACCTGACATCAAAGCAGGTCAGAGAACTCTCAGCCAGAGATCATGTGACCAGGGGAAGAACTAAGGTTACAGAGGGATTTGAGAAAGCCAGAGATCATGTGACCAGGGGAAGAACTGAGGTTACCGAGGGATTTGGGAAAGCCAGAGATCATGTGACCAGGGGAAGAACTGAGGTTACAGAGAGATTTGGGAAAGCCAGAGTTCATGTGACCAGGGGAAGAACTGAGGTTACAGAGGGATTTGGGAAAGCCAGAGATCATGTGACCAGGGGAAGAACTGGGGTTACAGAGGGATTTGAGAAAGCCAGAGATCATGTGACCAGGGGAAGAACTGAGGTTACAGAGGGATTTGGGAAAGCCAGAGATCATGTGACCAGGGGAAGAACTGAGGTTACAGAGAGATTTGGGAAAGCCAGAGATCATGTGACCAGGGGAAGAACTGAGGTTACAGAGGGATTTGGGAAAGCCAGAGATCATGTGACCAGGGGAAGAACTGAGGTTACAGAGGGATTTGGGAAAGCCAGAGATCATGTGACTAGGGGAACAGCTGAGGTTACTGAGGGGTTTGGAAAGTAAGTTATTTACAAAAGTCCTTACCTATGTCAGTTCACATTAAAGGGACTTCAAAAGTAGTATCCAACCCCTTTAGCATAAAGTTATATGGAATTTGATTAATTTCAAGTCAATATACTGTTTTTTACCTATCTGGAAATGTAGTAGTTTAACATCTGGTAATACTATAGTTTATTGCTTCATTATCCTTTTTCTTACCTGAAGTCCTTCTGTAATAGAATGTATTGCTCAAGTTCAGATTGCAATATGCAAAGCCTAACTCCAGATCAGCAAATTCAGGCCAAACTGAGTTCACAAAGCCAAGAAATATAAATTGTATGTATGAGTTTAGGGGATTGTATTTCTTTTTTATGACCCAGCATAAATGCCATTTCCTTAGTCCAGGAAAAAAAAGTACTAGTGGCCACATTGTCCTTCTCAGGTAGGCAAGGGACAGCTAACCAGCGTTGTGTATCTCAATATCCTTTGCAACCAGTCTTATTCCAGCTTTCACTACCCCCAGTTCCTTTATATGTGGGAAATAAAAAGGGATTGGGCATCAATGACATTACTAGTGGGTGGGTATTTTATTTGTGAGGATCTATCTAAAGTGTAGATGATCTTATTGAGAACTTGTGATATAACTTTTTGTAAATGATACTAAACTGTGTAATGTAACTAACACGGAATCGCACAGAAACACGTTACAGGTGCCTTTCGATTAGAGTAACTTTTTTCAATGTGCTTTTTTTGGCAGTATATAATATTTCTATTTATCAATGTCTTTCACTAGAGATCCATCACCAGATTTGCTTATATAACTTAGAGTACCTATCCCGAATCTGGGGTGCTCTTATTATTTAATAAGAGAATGGTCTGCCCCAGACAAGTGTTTTTTCTAAATATAAGTTAATGACAAAAGTGCACAGAAGACTCCCTAATGCCCTCGAAAATGCCTGACTTTCAGCAAAAATCAGGCCCAAACTTCGAGAATATGAGATCCCATCATGCAGAGCGTGGTCCCACAACCTTCTGCAGCCCCTCTCGCAGTGAAAGCGTGAGGTCTTGCTTGTTATCGGGAGGTCTCACTCTTTGCACTAACCCAGCGCATCATTTACTAAGCAGTGACTGAGCAGTCATATCCTGAGAGCGCTTCGGTCATCACTTAGTAAATGATGCAGCAGTGGTGGATTAGTGTAAAGAGTGTGAACTCGCTGTTTGGCCACATTCACACGTTCAGTATTTGGTCAGTATTTGTAAGCTAAAACAAGGAGAGGAAGAATCAGAGGAAAAGTATACTAGAAACACGTCACCACTTCTGTATTTATCACCCACTCCTGGCTTTGACTTACAAATACTGATGTAAAACACTGACGAAATACTGAACATGCGAATGTGGCCTTTCATTGAGAGAAGGGTTGGGTTGCAGAGGGTTGTAAGTTCCCGCTCTGCATGACTGGATCCCATAATCCAGAAGTTTGTGTCTGATTTTTTTTTATCAAATAATTTTTATTGCATTTTTACAAATGCCAAAACAAACAGGCAAAACGTGTGCTCCTAATTCCCAAACCAACCCTTCCAATGAGCTATACTCAATGTCACCACATCGTACACTTTGTATCTGTACAGATATAGAAAAAAAAGACGTGAAACCATATGCAGAATACAGAATAAAAAGAGGCTGAGGCCATGGGATATTAGGGTCCCATACTGTGCACTAGGTTCTAGACTCAACTGCGGACCGTCCTCCTCCATTGATATCCCATAGGATCATAATGGGATAATGTGGGTTCCATATTGAATGGAGCGAACCCTGGGTCATCTAACCACACTGCCCCCAGATCTACATGTTTTTTAGTTGTATTTCTTTTTAAATGGATGCCCCTTTCTGCAGAAATAAGCCAATAAATCCTGTTTATGAATTCTCTTTGAGTGGGTGCAAGTTCCTGCAGCCAATGCTATAAGCTTCCAGGCCTTATAATCTATCAGACACCACTGCCTTCTTCTGGAGGTCCTCAACGTATCTCAGGACACAAAAATAACAAGCTAAATCAATATTCAGATTATAAACTGCAGTAGAGTAACTACTCGCCTCTAACTTGGGGCATGTCCACATCATATAAAGTAGATCTGTGCTATGTATTTTACACTTTTGATATAAGGTAGAGTCTCAGAGCCCAGTTTTGAATAGGAACAATGGGGTCGTAGGAACCCCATGTAACATATATAGGTAAGACAAATGATGCGCTTCACTAAGTGAAAGCTACGGTGCCCTGGAAAGTATGTCACACCATTGTTCTTTCTCGTCACCTTCCCATTTTTCTTTGATATATCTCCGGTAACACTATAATACTTTTCCCAGTAGATGTTGATATAAAAGAGAAAAGAGCCACAAAGACCGCGCTGCAGAGCTCAATATAAGAAACACTACACTGCGTATCATATTACAGTCAGGCTATTCAATGAGATTTTCTCCACCTCCTTTGTCGTAGCATGTCTCTGTTGAAGTTATTTCTAAAACTGATCTGATGCTAAATCAAAGTCAACGTGCAAATCCGCAAATTGGCCAACTACACCATTTTCCACATCTTGAAAGATGCCGTATTCCCTTACATATCTAATGCCCAAAGTCTTCCAAACCCCCAAACTCTGGAAACCACAACATGTCCAAATGGGAATAACCTTGCTACACCCTTATATACCACTGTTCAGCATTCAGTTTGAGCCTAGGTGTCTCCAGAATCGCCATTATTTGCTTACTTTGTGAGTTTTCTGTGTGTCCCATCCCCTAAGTTGCTGCAAATAGTACGTTTTAGGGTCGGCGACTACCAATCCTCCTGCATCTTTTCTTCTGTCAGTTCTACCTTTCCAAATCAAATCCAGACACTTTAATTTGAGAAACAAACTCTGAGGAACCTAGATGTGTAAAATATACAATAATTGAGGCATCCACACCATCTTCTTCAAGTTGGTGCAGCCCCCCACTGAAAGAGGTAGTCTACATCACATCTCCCCTCTAAATTTCAATCTAACATTCAGGGAGTCCATGTTAAAGCTTTTCATAACTTTAGATAATTAGGGACACCTGGGTGCCCAAACATCATGGTTGTCCTGCACTTTAGAGAGATCTCCGTTCCATCTATTTGCAAAAATCTATTATCTACTGACAAAAGTCCCCCTCCCCCACACATAGTGTATATAGCCAAGTTCCCCTCCCCAGAAATGGGGTATATAGCCAAGTCACCCTCCTCCACACAGTGTATATAGCCAAGTAACCCTCCCCCACACATAGTGTATGTAGCTAAGTTCCCCTCCACCAAAATTGATGAATATAGATCCACTATTCCATTACACATATAAATTTCACAAAAAATACTTAAAAATGAAAACAGCTTCTCCTCCCAGTGTTCTGAGCTCCAGGAAGGAGTGTAAGGCCGGTAACGAGCGTATAACACGGCCGAGTGCTATGTGATAGAATATCACATAGCATCGGGCACAGTGTTGTTCTATGGGGCAGCTCAGATCTGTGATTATTTTCTCATCCCGATTCAGCATGAGAAGACAATTGCAGCATGCTGCGAGAATCGAATCTCACTCACCCATACAAGTCTATGGGTGCGTGTGAATCATGGAACTGCACTCGGTTGTCATCTGAGTGCAGTGCAGTTACCGAGGAGAAAGTGGAGAAATTACTTTTTATCCATCTCCTCCGCACCTGTGCTGCGATTCTCCCACTCGCAGCAGAGTTTGAGCTGAGTGTCATTAGAATATCGCATCGGATGCTATACTCTAACGTGACCCCTTCTTAATGATGATGAAATTAGCAGCAGAAGAGGGAGGAGGTCGGGGCAGCTGCTGCATGCTGGGCAATGACACAGCACCAATGGCAGTACAGCCTCATTAAGCTCCTTCTCTGAGGTGCAAGAGAGCAGTGGTGTGTGCAGACTGCTGTGGTAACCTTTTCCCAGCATTACCCCATGTGATCTCATTGCACTGGGTGGGGGAGAGGCGAGGACCATGGAAGTTATTCAGATTGCTACCTCTGCCGGAGAGATGTTATTTACCACAGCTATGCACTGCTCCGGTAATGGCATCCATAGCGGCACACTTCCTTCTTCTACTGTGCTCCCACTAGGTGTTGGAGTCAGATGGACACCTGTGCAGGAGAGGTGTTAAGGTCAGTGGCACCTCTACTGCACAGATGTCAGTCTGAAATTGACACCTAGCCCAAGAGCAGCAGGGGAAGGAGGTTGTGTGCTGCTATGGAAGAGGATTTGCCCAGCAATGAATAGCTGAGGTAGGAGAGGGAGGAGCCTTCCTTCTCTTGTCAGTGCTTACACTGCACTGAGGACCACCAGAGAATTCAATGACTCCCCGGTGGGCCAGTCCGAGCCTGGGGATAATCTAGGTTGGTTCACTTTGCATGCAGGCAATGAATAACAAATTGTGATGTAGAATTACAGCAGAACGGGGGTGGCACAAGGTTGCATTTCATCCCATATATTTTTTGTCCAGTCACATCAGTTTTCCTGTCCAAATACTTAAATGGAATAGATCTATAAACAAAGACACTCAGCCACTTCTATCAGCTAGTATATGTAGTGTGGAACGCTTGGCCTATCCAGGTCTTAGAGATGAGGTACAGGATTTGCTTTTTCTGAAGACTGATAGCAGATAAGATTTTAGGTAATTAAATAATGCAACTCTCTTAACTGGATTTCCCATACCCCTTATATTCCAGGAAAACAAAGTCCACCTAACAGCCATATTTGCAGTGCAATACAGCATCTGACCCAGGAGCAAGGTTCCCAGCCATCCGTTCACCAGCCGATCATACATATAACAGACGATGCCTCCATGCAAACAAAAGTCACTGGTGGAACAATAAGTAGCACTGCATATAAAACAACATCCTTTTCAAACTCCCTCCCTCTTCCTCAAAAAATAATACAATAACCTATCTGGACTAGATAGATGAAGGCACACGTTCTTCCAAACTCTGTGTTGGTCATCCCACCCGGGTCCAATCAGATACAGAGCATTATTCTAGAGGCTGTAGATAGTGTTCTGATCCAAACAGCATCCAAACAGGTGACACATAGGTGTTTGCATAGAGAAAATTAATTATGATAAAATCACAGGAAGTGTTGCTCATGGAGATCAATCCAGGCGAGTGCTTTAGGTGCATCAAAGAAATTGATGGATCCAAGTGCTACAACTTGCAGCCTGGCAGGATAGAGCATAGCATATGGTACTCGTAGATTGTGGAGGCGATGTTTCATGTCTTATAAGTGTGCTCTTTTCTTCTGCACTTCTGCAGAGAAAGCATCAAAAAGAGATTTTGTTCCCAGTTATCTTGGATTTCTCTGACCTTGAGGATTACGAACTTTATAATGTACAATCTTTACTGAGATAGATCTGGGTAGACCTCTAGAAGGCAAAGGGTGTGTATGGACTCAACTGCTTATAGAGGCATGAGAACATCTTTGCCAACGATTTTTTGTGTCTCCGTTCTCAAAGTCTGCAGGTTTGTTCCTTTTTTTTTTCCGGAACCCCTAAGATTTGCACATTATTCCTTCTTAGCCTATTCTCTAGGTCATCTGCTTTGGACAGTAATGCATTGATAAAGTGATCATGGCGATCTTTAATGACCGGTGTCACTTGATCTTCCTGATCACTGATGTACCCCTCAGCAGCAGTAGTGCGCTCAGACACTTTCTGTAGACCGTTTCAGCAAAGTTATCTCCTCAGTGACATGCCCAGCCTGCATAGTCCACACAATAGCTTTATTGCACTGTGTAACCTCATTATATTCATCTGCTGTGGAGGCTCAGCTGGTGCTTGGCCATCTTTCATTTCTTAGACCTTTCATTATTTCCCACAGTCCAGTTCCTGGCCAAATCACTCCCCCAATCCTGAGTCCATTCCACTTTCTTTCCCATCTGTGAACATATTTACCATTGACTGTATCCCTGATGCCTCGCCCTCCTTTACTCTGGAAATCTCTCCATGTGCCCCAGCACAGCCGCCTCGCAGTCTGATTGTCTTCCTGCATGGGTTGGTAGAGCAGGTACTCCAGCGCCATTTTGGGAGTCCTGGTCCTCTCCACTTTCTAAAATAAAAAAAAATTCAAAGTGGCATGAAATGGTAAAAAGAAATGCAATTCTGCCGTTGTTTTTTGGGATTTGTTTTTACGTAATCATTGTATTGTAAAAATGACTAGGAAACATGATTCTCCAGGTCAGTGTGATTACAGCGATACCAAACATGCATAGTTTTTTTTTTTACTTTGCTCAAATACTTTAAAATTGATGATGTATCCAAAGGATAGGTCATCCATATCAGCTCCGTTTAGGTCTGGTGCTCAGCGCCCCCACTATTCAGCTGTTTCAGTGGCGGCAGATGTTACCAGTTGCACAGCTGAACAGTACAGTTCAGCAACTGTGTAGTGGATTACACAGGAATGTACACCTTCTATACATGTCAGGTGAACACTCGTAAGGCCAACGCCAATTCTTTCCTATGACCCCCCAAGTACACTGCACATGCTCGGCTCAGCTGAACAGTCCTGTGATATTATTGGGGAGAGGAGAATGAGACACGGCCAGTCTTCCCCAGATATGGCACATGTATTGTGGGAATAAAGGACTGCGCATGTAGGATGTCAATCAATGCTTGAGGTTGGGAGTAGGAACACCCTTGCACCCATGCTCATACACGTTTTGCTAATTTCCATGGTTAACAATACATTATCTTGAAGAAATAAAAATTTGGACTACAACCCAATGAAAAGAGGAAGGACATTAAAGAGAATAAATTAACTAAAGTTTTTACTAATTAAAAACGCCTACTGATATGGATTCTTGTTTTCAGAGTCTGTATTTTTTTTTTCTGTACATGATTGTGGGAGCCGCCAACTTGTCTGAAGCTACTCTGATCTCTTAGGAGTTAGAAGGTGGGTCCTAGCAAAGATCCCGTCTTCTCAGGTGTTTTCAGTAAAAAGAAATTTATTTAGATTAAGAGGTGCAATTAAAAAAGGAGATAAAAAGAAATACATATGTAAGGAGACCTCAGGGTGAACAAAGTTCCACACCTTCTCATTTAAAGATTTTTCTGTATTTTCATGACTATGAAAATTGTACATTCACACTGAAGGCATCAAAACTATGAATTAACACATGTGGAATTATATACTTAACAAAAAAGTGTGAAAAAACTGAAAATATGTCTTATATTCTAGGTTCTTCAAAGTAGCCTCCTTTTGCTTTGATGACTGCTTTGCACACTCTTGGCATTCTCTTGATTTCTGTATTTCTTGACATTGGCCACTACACAATGAATGGGGCTGTGCTGTTCTACTTTGCTCAGTGTGTACATCCATCCAACGGCTGAGCTAATAATATCTGATCAGTCAAACCCTTTCCCATGACCCATCTTGAAAATTGGTCATCAATATAAGATGCTTGGACAATCCCTTTAAGTTCAGGAGTTGTAAAAACTCCAATATTTTAGCACTTTTGTTTTTAATGTAAAGTTAAAAATTTGCAATCGGTCTTTTTCTGCTGATCATTCCCCTTGATGGGCTGTTCCTATTTTGAGACCCCACTGTGGTGCTGTACAGCAGACTGTTTCTATTGTAATTTGTGGATTAGGCCTATAAAGGCTTTATCACTAAAGATGAACAATTGTTAGGCTGAACTTTATAATGGCATAAAGAACATCTAATGCATTATGTAAATGTTCATGAAACCTAAAGAGAATCCCGTTGGGCTTATTCTGAGGGCTCTTGCCGCAGCCCAGACTTAGTGTTATTTTCTCCCTAGTGATTTAGTTTTGATGATTCATCTTTAATTAAAACAGCGACACAGGGTTATTCATCAGGCTGTGATAGTGCTGATTGGCGGTTCTGCATCCTAATGAATATCCTCTGAAGTCTATTATTTTACTTTGCTCATTTAGACAGATGTGGTTTATGGATGTTCTTATGGGTTATGTAAATTTGTATTCTCTTGCATCCCTTTCTTTCATCCCACACTGATAAATTACAAGTTGAGGTTTTCATAAAAGTACTTGGCCATAACAGATCACCCGCTATATTTGGGTCGAGTGACATATCTCTACAGAATTATTTTTTAGGAATTCTAAATTATGCAGGTCATCTCGTATATCTTACAAAAGCAAAATGCAAAAAAAAAGGAAAGATAATGACTTGCAATTTTTATTTTATCACTGCTATTGCAAGACCACTTTCACATGTGTATTTTCGTCAGTATTTGTAAGCCAAAATGAGTAGTGAGTCCAAAACCCAGAAGTCCATTTCTTTCCATTATACTTATTTCCTGTTTTTTTTCCACTTTTTGTTTTGATTTAAAAAGGAATTTAAATACACAAGTAGCTTCATTGTAAATCCAGTGGAGTTAGAACTCCGCTCATACTGTAGCGGCACCTAAACTTTATTAACGAGGACCTCTCAGCAACTTATTTGACCTCTAATAACTAAAGGCCATGTAAAACCCATTTAATGCTTATTACATTCATACCTTGCTTGTAATATTTTGTTGGGCCATTTTTGAGATATTCATCCTTAGAAGTTTTAATCACAAGTATTGTGGGGCAGGCACTGAACTTTCAGAGATTCTGCGCAGGCACTGTCATTGCCCAGGTCACTGAGAGAATAGTGATGGCAGTGGTCAAGGAAAAGGGGGAGAGCACAGGAGAGCTGGAAATCCAGTTCCTGTTCTGCCTCACTTGAAAAGTAAACTTCAAAGATGGATTTCTGAAAAAATGCCCGAACAGAATGCTAAAATCAAAGTATGAATGAAAAGAGTGTTAAAGGGACTTTACACTCATTCTTTAGTTAGGGGTCGAGTCTCATACTGACAGGTCCTCTTTACAACTTATGGTATCTCCCCTTCCCCCCAAAGTTACACTCTCTTTCCCAAAAGCTAAGATTAAGCGTCCTGCACTAAATAGATGTCTTAGTTCTTCATGTACCAGAAGACCTGACACTGAGCAAACATGGTGGTCAACAGTAAACTTTACCCTAAATAATATGAATTTGTCAGAAGGTAAACTACCAGCATTTTATTGTAGAGCAGGAGAAGATGAGCTGATAATACCCTATATAGTTTGGTGTAAAAAATATTAAATACAACTGATAACTTATCAATTAATCTTTCTGCTAATTTTTGGCTAAGGAGTCCAATGGGCGGAGTGACTTGATGATTGACAGCATTCCCTGTATGAGTGAGCATGCACTGGAGTTAAGGAGAGATATAGTGTATACTGTACATGGATAAATTACAATTTATTCTGAATCTTTTCCCACAACTCTGTATATAAGCCTGCTCCACTTCTGCTGTAGAACACGCCGCTGGCAGATCACACTGCATGTTCATCATGGCAGGTTCCCTTTAACCGTGCCCAGCTGCTTATTAGGGGAAAGGTTCAGTAGAGAGCTCCATATTCCCTTCCTGACAGTTACAGCAGCAGCTCTCTGTTATGGCCTGCCATCTTATAAGTTACCTTCCTGAACCCCATTACTTGGGCGAGAAAAGCGGGGAGTGTGTTCATAATGGAGTGTGCCAATTGGAAGAAATAACTAAAATGCCCTAAATTGATGACATAAATTTGTGAAATTGCTTACACTTTACCCCAGTTCAGAAGGTGCCACTGACTGCCGTAAACGAGCTATGGAAACTCTGCAGCATACAGCTGCTATGTCCATAGGGTGCAAGACTGTGGAAGCCACATAAGTTACCCACTCGCTCTGTACACACTCTTCAGGGGTAAATGTTTGCGTTTTTCTGAATTATTACTACATGGTGGAAGTATGGACTGGACTAACCACAGAAGTTGTCAGTGAACAGTCGGCCAGACAGACCTTTCCTTACTTCAGACAAGGCTCGAAAATGTGGATAACATTGGCATGTAGCCATAGTGATGTGGCAAGGAATGTACAGCAGAGTTCCCAACTTGATAATTTATCCAGAAAAAATAAAAAATCACAGTCACCTGACAATTTTTGTAGACACATTAGAAAACTCTATAATAAATCATTAACATTTTAAGTGCGGTTAAGAGCTGTCACTCCAGAATTCTGTTGCAAAAGCTTTGAAAAGTCCCAAACTTTAAGCACAAAATTATTGGTACCAAAATAGGTGGAGCTAGGAGGTGACAGGGCGGACACCACAAATTGTCCAGTTCATGACGAGCTGTGGTGTTCTCTATGCCAGAAATCTCACTACAGTACCGGAGACAGATTTCTGGTAGGGCGCACGCCACTTGTCCGGCGCTCCAGATTCATGAAGTGGCCTGCACCTCTTCTTGAATCATGAGTGTTTGACTCCAGCCTGCCCCCTCATCAACATTGGTATTGATGAATCGTGATCACAGTCCTTTTGTACAAGCTTCTCCAGCTTCAAAAGATTCACTGTTATGTCAAGAAATATAATATTATGATAAGCCTGACATTCATAAGGTTAAAGTTGTACAAAGGGTCATATAATCTGTGAACTCTCATTACAGGTCAGGAGACTCACAGGAACTTAAATCCAAAGGGGGCATCTCCAAAACTACAGAGAGTGTAATTGCCAACACCAGAGTGTTTGGCATATAGACTGTTGGACAGTGGTGTGTAGTTTGGGGACTCATACCCCCATTTGTTTGATGAGTGATGGCAGCGTGTTGTGGACTGGATTGGGGTGGGATTTTTACTTACTTTGCTGTTTGAGTGGAAGGTGACTGCAAGGTTGAGTGGGTGGAGATAGATTAACCGCTTGCTGTTGCACCCACATAAACTTTTGAGCAGTGTATACATGACCAGGGGAAAAAGTACCCCATTTTTACGGACTGTATAGAAATTTCTGGACGGTTGGCAACCCTGGTGTGCAGGGCTGTGTGATTAGGATTGACTAAATCCAGTTTAGTATCTGTCTGCTCCAATAATTTACCACCTTGACAGAATCAATAAACTCTAGGACATTTTTATGAGCAATGCTATATTTGTAACAAATATGCCTAAACTTTTGTGAGCTACAGTATTGATACTTTTATACCATTGCTTTATCACAGTGAGTTTCACAATATTACAAAGTCAATGCTGCTGTATTTCTACACATTTACAATTTCCAACCTTTTATAAAGATCATCTACAAAATGGAGATCACCTAAAGACAATATACCGCATGGTCTTCATATATTCGCTATAAATTAAATAGTTTAACCATAACTAATTATAAGCTTCTCCAAGTAGTGGATATTAAAGAGGGACCTTACTAAAAAAAAGTGGCAGCATCGATTAAATATAGCTGGCCATATCTGTAGTCATCCAACAAGCCTTGCCAAGGACAATCGGTCAATGTAGACTATAGTGTGCTGTGGATTATTTCATGGTACAGAACTCTAGCAGAAGGTGTTCATATAGTGCATTAAATCAGAGCGTAAAGTAAAAGTGGTAAAACTCACGATATCTCTTAATTACTGTTACAAAAAAAAATGTGTGTTTTTTTCTCATTTGTAACACTGCAATATGACCGTAGATATAATCTTCAGTAAAAACCTCTTTGAGACAATTAACGAAAATTGCATAGAAACTGTTTTAAGGGGTCAGGCCATACAATAGATAAAAAAAAAATTCTACTGAATGCAGGTTAAAATTCCAAACCCTTTCCTTCCTGGGTTATTTTCCTATCCCCCCCCCCACTCCCTCGTCTTCCAAGAGCCATAACTTTGTAGCTGTACGGGGGCATATTTTTGTTGTTATGCGGGAGACCGCTTTAAATGACACCTTTCATTTTACCATGCAATCTAATGATAGTTTGAAGTCCAGCACACCGAGGATTTCAAATCCTATAAACTTTATTGTTAATCTATTAAAATATAGAAGTACAGAGGAGTTTTCCTGTCATATGTCGAGTCAATCCAACTCTTAATCGATTGAGTTGGATTGATTTGAAACGCATCAGAAAAAATCCTTTGTTCCTTCTATATTCATACCTGTATCTAACAATACTTACCATACAATTTACTGGAAAACAGAATAAAAACTTAAAGTCTGGCAAAATGGTGAAAAAAAAACCCTGCAATTTTGCATCACAATATGCAATTTTCGCAATCACAGCTTGGCAGTGTCTTAGACTGCAAAATTAGCTGGTAAGCTGTGATGAATAGCATCTGGTTAGGAGGGGTGAAAGTGCATAACCCCAGAAAAAAACCTGAAGAAATACCCAGGCGCGCTACAAGCAGAGATTTCACATACTGTGCTTTAAAAGCAATAAATGTGAATATCTCTCCATTGGAGTAGTACAGCGCAAAAAGGAAAAGAACGGCAGAATCAGGAGAGATCAGAGATTTTTATAAGATATTTGACTCAAGGTTAAAGTCATTTTTGTTCATTTTTTGCTTGTTTCAGATACTACTAAGAGAAGGTTGTAAAAAGATCTTAGTTTCAGACTCACTGGCATTGCTGAAGAAAATGCACAGAACTCAATCTAGAGCTATGCTGGTTGATGGTACGTGTATCCTCTCAGTACATTATTTTCATTACCAATTTGTTTTTCGCCTGACCCAACTCTGCATACTACCTCTACTCCCTGTTACCTTCTAATGACAAAATATATTAAAAGCTATTACATCGAGTGCTGTTACTAGTTCCAGTTATTGTAAGGCCACGGCCCCACTATCAGTATTTGGTCAGTATTCAGTCAGTATTTGTTCTCAGGAGTGGGAGCCAAAACCAGGAGTGGGTGATAAATGCAGAATTGGTGACTTGTTTCTATTATACCTTTTCTCTGATTGTTCCTCACCTGGTTTTGGCTCCCACTCCTGAGAAAAAATACTGACCAAATACTGATAGTGGGGCCGTGGCCTAAACCTGTTAATCTGTATTTATTTTTTGAATTGCCTGTGCTTATGCTTATTATTAGTGATGAGCCAGCATGTTCTGTTAACCCTTTCAGCGAGCATGCTCGGGCGAACACCGAGTATCTTCCCTGTGCTCAGGTGTTATGTTTCAGTCTCTGTGTGCATGATTTGCGACTATTTGACAGCTTTAATACTTGTGAGGAATTCCTAAGAAGCAGACATTCCTCACACGTATTAAAGCTGTCAAACAAATCATCCACACAGAGAGACTGAAAGATCACAACCGAGCTTGGGGAAGATAATCGGTGTTCACCCGAGCATGCTCGCTGAAAGGGTTAACAGTACATACTCGCTCATCACTACTTATTATACAATATGATTCATAGAAATACAAAACCAGCCTACAGTAGGACAGCCCTGTGTACCTATTCTTACTTTCTCGGTCAGCAACCAATCAGTATGCAGATAGAAAAAAAGTAAAATAACTTCTTTTACACATTCATTTTTCTTTCTTGCAGAGGAAAATATTTGTGAAGTTTGTTTGTCACCTATACTTCCAACAGGTAACTGTTTTGTTTTTGTATTGTGACAATAAATTGTATAATCTGATTTTATCCTTGTGTATGGCGCCATGAATGTTAAAATGCCTGTGGGCGATTGTTTTGTGGATAGTCAATCTAATGATAAAAAAAGATAAGTATATTGATCAGCAGATCACCTGTATGTAGCAGAAATAGTCCTGTGCTATGAGCGCCGACCACTAGGTGGCGCTCATAGCGGACCAGCTCATGACAACCACTGGAGTCTGCTGCAGAATCAGGGTTGTCATGACCACCCATCGGTGACCCGCGATCACGTGACGGGGTCACCGACGGTCGGGGTAAGTGACACGCTTCCGGCACAACGTTGTTAAATGCCACTGTCAGAGATTGACAGCGGCATTTAACATGTTAACAGCCGCGGGTGGATCGCGATTCCACCCGCGCGTGTTGCGGGTACATGTCAGCTGTAATAATCAGCTGACATGTGCCCGGTTCAGTGCGGGCTCAGCGCCGGAGCCCTCACTGAACCGGGGGATTACAGCCTGTGCGTACTAATACGTCACAGGCTGTAAATGGGTTAACCCCTTTACCCCCGAGGGTGGTTTGCACGTTAATGACCGGGCCAATTTTTACAATTCTGACCACTGTCACTATATGAGGTAATTACTCTGGAACGCTTCAATGAATCCCCCTGATTCGGAGACTGTTTTTTTCGTGACATATTGTACTTCATGATAGTGGTAAAATTTCTTTGATAACTCTTGCATTTATTTGTGAAAAAAATGGAAATTTGGCAAACATTTTGCAATTTTCAAAATTTGAATTTTTATGCCCTTAAATCACAGAGATATGTCACACAAAAGAGTTAATAAATAACATTTCCCACATGTCTACTTTACATCAGCACAATTTTGGAACCAAAAATTCCCTTGGTAGGTAGCTATAAGGGTTAAAAATTGACCAGCGATTTCTCATTTTTCCAACAAAATTTACAAAACCATTTTTTTTAGGGACCACATCACATTTGAAGTCACTTTGAGGGGCCTTTATGACAGAAAATACCCAAAAGTGACACCATTCTAAAAACTGCACCCCTCAAGGTGCTCAAAACCACATTCAAGAAGTTTATTAACCCTTCAGGTGCTTCACAGCAATTTTTCAAATGTAGAAGAAAAAAAATTAACATTTAACTTTTTTCACAAAAATGTTACTTTAGACCCCAATTTTTTTATTTTTACAACGGTAACAGGAAGAAATGGACCCCAAAATTTGTTGTGCAATTTCTCCTGAGCACGCCAATACCCCATATATGGGGGCAAACCACTGTTAGGGCGCACGGCAGGGCTCGGAAGGGAAGGAGCGCCATTTGACTTTTTGAATGTAAAATTTGCTTGAATAATTAGCTTATGCCATGTTGCGTTTGCAGAGCCCCTGATGTACCTAAACAGTGGAAACCCCCCACAAGTGACACCGTTTTGGAAACTAGACCCCTCAGGGAACATATCTAGATGTGTGGTGAGCACCTTGAACCCCCAGGTGCTTCACAGAAGTTTATAACATTGAGCTGTAAAAATAACATTTTCGCAGCAAAAATGTTTTTCAGCCTCCAATTTTGCATTTTCATAAGTGTTACAGAAGAAATTGCACCATGCAGTTTGTTGTGCAATTCCTCTTGAGCATGCCGATACCCCATATGTGGGGGAAAACCACTGTTTGGGCGCACGGCAGGGCTCGGAAGGGAAGGCGCACCATTTGACTTTTTGAATGTAAAATTAGCTTGAATAATTAGAGGACGCCATGTTGCATTTGGAGAGCCCCTAATGTGCCTTAACAGTGGAAACCCCCCACAAGTGACACCATTTTGGAAACTAGCCACCTCAAGGATTTTATCAATGGGTATAGTGAACATTTTGAACCCAGACGTACGACACAGAATTTGATAACATTAGGTCATCATATTAAATAAGTTGTCATTAGTCTTGAGCGCAAGTGCTCGCTACTTGAGTTTGCATTGGGTACTCACGTATGCACCATGTATCGCGGGAGCTCAAGTCCCGGCCCCGCATGTTTCACTGTTATTAGACACCCAAAAAAAAAACAATATGCAGGGATCGCTCGTGCATGGCAGGCAATCCCCGCGAGTTTTTTTTGGCTGTATAATAGCTGCAAAACATATGGGGTGGAGACTCGAGCATGTCAGTTGAGCACCCGTTATACTCGGTGCATACCCGAGCACCCGATGCAGACTCAAGTAGCGAGCACTTGCGCTCAACATTAGTCGCCATATCGTCATTTTTTTTCTTTACTTTTGAAAAAAATCCCAATCCTAACCCTAGCATAACCCTGACCCTAGAGTTTATTTTTTACGCCGTTCCTCGTGCAGTATAAGTGATTAGATCGCTTTATTATTCGGGTCGGTGCAATTACAGAGATACCAGATTCATATTGGGTTTTATGATTGACAGCTCTCACACACTAAAAGACGATTTTTTTTGCAAAGACTAGTTTTTGCATCGCCACATTTTGAGAGCTATAATTTTTCCGTATTTCGGCCAACAGAGTCATGTGATGGCTTGTTTTTTGCGGGACAAGTTGACGTTTTTATTGGTACCATTTTGGGGCACGTGACATTTTTTGATCACTTTCTATTCCGATTTTTGGGAGGGAGAATAAACAAAAAACAACAATTCCGGATTTTTTTTTTTTTTTTTTTTTAATACCGTTCTGCGTGTGGTTAAATTGATAAGGTAGCTTTATTCTTCAGGTCAGTACGTTTACAACGGTACCGCATTTACAGTTATATGAAAAAGTTTGGGCACCCCTATTAATCTTAAGCTTAATGTTTTCTTAAAATTGGTGTTTTTGCAACAGCTATTTCAGTTTGATATATGTAATAACTGTTGGACACAGTAATGTTTCTGCCTTGAAATGAGGTTTATTGTACTAACAGAAAATGTGCAATCTGCATTCAAACAAAATTTGACAGGTGCATAAGTATGGACACCCTTATCATTTTCTTGTTTTAAATACTCCTACCTACTTTTTACTGACTTACTAAAGCACTTTTTTTGGTTTTGAACTTCATAGCCAGGTGTATGCAATCATGAGAAAAGCTACTTAAAGTGGCCACTTGCAAGTTGTTCTCCTGTTTGAATCTCCTCTGAAGAGTGGCATCATGGGCTCCTCAAAACAACTGTCAAATGATCTGAAAACAAAGATTATTCAACATAGTTGTTCAGGGGAAGGATACAAAAAGCTGTCTCAGAGATTTAACCTGTCAGTTTCCACTGTGAGGAACATAGTAAGGAAATGGAAGAACACAGGGACAGTTCTTGTTAAGGCCAGAAGTGGCAGGCCAAGAAAAACATCAGAAAGGCAGAGAAGAAGAATGGTGAGATCAGTCAAGGACATCCATTTTCACACATACCCGAGACATGTACACACCCAGCAGAGATGACCATACATACCGCACACACGCACACGGATGATGTCCGTGTGACACGTACTAGAACAGAAATGAAAGATTTTTATGTGTTAAAGATATACAAATACAGAGATAGTTAGATATGAGGTAGATAGATAGATAAACAAACAGATATTCGTGAGATGTATAATTTGTGTCTTGCGTGTGTAACTTACTGTACATGAATTAATTTATAAATGAAAAAAATGATGTGATGTTCCTCCCATTTTTGATAACCAGCAAAGGTAAAGCAGACAGCTGTGAGCTGATATTATCAGTCTCGGGAGGTCCATGGTTATTTAGTCCTTCCCAGCCTAAAAATATCAGCCTCATCCGCCCCAGAAGTGGCGCATCACATTGCCCTCGTGCGTTGGCAATCTGGGTAATGGTAGTTGGGGTTGATGACAGCTGTGAATTTTCCAAGAACACAGCTGGCATCAAGCCATAGTGTTAGTAATAGAGAGGTGTCTGTCAGACATCCCCTTTACTAACCCAGTAATCAAAAAAAAACACACAAAAAAAGATTTTATGTAAATAAACACTACCCGACTTTTTCCCTGACTCACCAATTTATTTAAAAAAAAATCCCACACAGGTCCGACATTGTCCAAGGAATCCAACGTAGTCCAAAAATGGAAACCTGAAAAACGTAAATGGAAAGAAATAAAAACAAGACACTGTCTCATGTTCATCAATTTTAAAAAGTTCCTACGCAGGTCTGACTTAGTCCAGCACTTCCCATGACATTCCCAAAATTCAGCTCTTGCTTCGCTCAGCGAGACCTGGTGTGAAGAGCAGTGATGTCAGTAACGTTACTGCTCTTCACAGTCGCTAGGCTGATAGATCACTTTCCGTCTTTCAAACTCTAAAGATCTGGCTGTCATTATTGAAAACAGGGGTGAAAGTGCCTAGTTTGGAGCAAGCTTTGTTCCCAACAGATGTACAGCACATTACAGCTAGCTGCAGATGGCACTGGCACAGGAGTCCTCCTGTCACTCTGCCATTCTGATCACCTACATGTACATCCCGGCGATCACGTTACATGCCATCAGGACATACGTGTATATGATTTTACAGTAAAGGGTCAATATCGTGACATGAAAAAAAAAATGACCAAAAATAAATGTCAAAAACTGTGCTTGACCTATAAATGGAGTGAACATTAGATCATGTTCTGACCATAGATTCTGTCTAGGTTTGGAAATGTTAAGCTGCTCTTTCATGTTGTTTTAGTTTATAATCCATTTTTTTGCTGAAATGATGAAGCTGTCGGCTGATTATTTAATTGTTTTGCAGATTCTTCTAAGCCTCTTGGCGTGGTGGTATTCCACTGCAGGCACATGTTCCACAGAGAGTGCCTGCCTGTTGGCAACACAGTAAGATGCTTTGTAACCTTCTGAATATATCAAAAATACATTTATATAAGCCAAGAGAGAATCTTGTGCTTAATACAGTATCACAAACATAGATCACATTAAATAAAAAATCACTGCACAATTTCCATAAAGCTTTTGTTCCTAAAGAACTCGTCTAGCTGTAATAGATGCACTGACTGAAACTGTGAGTTACGTATAGTTCTTCCGATTCGCTATGTTGCTTAACCCATTGGCAGGGCATTGCAGTAGCTTAGGTATCCATGTTGACAGTTAGCTAGTGAGTTACCTGTTACTGGTTGTAACTAGTGATGAGCGAGCATGCTCGTTACTTGAGATTTACGAGTGTGCTCGGGTGTTTTCTGAGTATCTTCAGCATGCTCGGGTGATATGTTTGAGTCACTCTGTGCGCATGATTTGCGACTGTTTGACAGCTTTAATACATGTGAGGGATGCCTGTTTTTTTAGTCATGAGTGATTCAAACATAACACCCGAGCACGCTGAAGATACCCGGCGAGCACCCGAGCATGTTCGCCAAAAGGGTTAACAGAACATAGTCGCTCATCACTAGTTGTAACCGTGGATGCCTAAACTATTGCAATGCCCTCCACATGGGGTAAGTGACATAGCAAATCAGAAGAACTATACTACATTTCTAATTGGAGGTAATTGTTAATATTATTATTGTTATTACACCTACTACAAATTTGGATAGGATCTTGAAGATAAGAATACCCCTTTAAGAATTAGATTTTCTACTGTGTCCCCACTTATTACAGAATAGTATTCTTCTGCGCACACTACAGTAAAATTCCTTCTAGATTGGGCAGCATGTATCAGATGTTAGGTTCACTTTAATATTGAGGAACGTAATTAACATGCATGAAGAACCTATTAGAATTCCCTGTATACTAAGTACACTTAGAAAACTTGTATCTATATTGTTAAATATCTGGAATTTGCTTTAAATATACTTAGATTTAACATGTTCTCATTTGTAGAATAGCTGTAGCAGGCATTAATTGACTGTATCTTCTTTTCTAGATGTCTCCTGCATATTTCTGTAACATCTGCAGTGCCAAACACCGTGGTCCTGGAAGTGCCATCTTAGACATAAAAAAATAGCCCCCAATAGATGCAATGTTCCCTTCTTTGTCTTTTCTGGCAACTCTTGACCTTTGTAATATGTATTATTATTCTATTCTTATGCTTCTGGATGGAGCTGCTGCATACACAGAGCATATGGCTGTATGACATTTCCATGCTTGATTCTGTTTCCATTTACTTGTCTTAATTAGTATAGTGTTAACTAAAAATATAAACCTATTTGCCATTTCCAATTGTCCACCTATTTATATGCAATACATAAAAAGTGATGTCTTCAAATGAAAACTCGAGTCTTAAAGCCGAATGTATTTTTTTTTTGTAAAATAATGTAAAAGATGTGATGGAAAATTATAAAGAGTATATGTTCGGCTTGGTTCACACCAGGTTTAGGAATTCAGTTTTTTTCTTTTATAATAAAAGAAACACAGAACTTATGCCGGGACCTAATGCTTCATATCACTGACACATCGGCTCCTGACTGACCTCAGTGACTACAATAGGTCCATTGGCTTCATGTTAAGTGTCCTTCATTTTATTGGGAAAAAATAGCTTCACATTTTCTTCTGGTGGAAATTACAGAACCTATGACAGAGACTCATTACCGAGGCTCGAATGATGTGTGAATGAAGCCTTAAAGGGAATTTGTCAGCAGTTTTTTCTATGTAACCTGACAGCTGCATGAGTAACAGAGATTCTGATTCCAGTGATGTATCACTTTATTTACTGAGTGCAGCAGTTATCATAGTCACAGTTTTCCCTGCTGCAGATCTAGCAGAGTTCAGTTGTTGAGCTGTGTGTAACCCGCCCGCACCACAGCTCTGTGTACATTGTATAGGGTAGATTGGGGCGGAGTTGCACCAGAAGGCCAGTTGTCCTGTAGTGCTAATCTCCTGCTGATAAAACACTGATTATATTGTACAGCTTCAAGTGTCTTCAGTGTTCCTTGCTATTCCCTTCCAAAATATATGTATAAGATTTAATGCCGACTGGGAAAATCACTAGAGCTTCTATCGATCCAATCAAAATTCTGTTACTTGATGATTCAGTTTTAAAATCTGTTAATGAATTTGGGAAATTGAACCAATCCCCTCCTTCTAGCTTTTACAAGCAAAAAAGAAAAGGCTTAATGAAGATTAAATTTGTCCATGACAGAAATAACCATTTTTCATCACATGAAGTCTATTGATAAAAGTTCTTTTGTTCCTGTTTAATATCCAGATATGGATTTCAGAAACCTTTTTAAGATCATGGAAGGAACCTTTAGGAAGCTCCTGTAGAGGGAAAGAAAATTTGAATCCAGTTTGGTGTAATGCAATGCCTAATGGAGGAGGGAGGATTAAATTAGCCAAACTCTAACCCCTTTACAGCATCACATATTTATACCTGAATTTGAAAGGAGTTGTCCTTGAGCTGGCTCAGGAGTTGTTTGATCCCTTGCTGTTTTTGTAAGTTTGCCCACTGACAAAGACATGAACAGTCTATAATTTTAAGGGTTTGTTAAAATTAACATTAAGAGATAGGATATCCAAAAAAGAATCAAGAAAATCACATTGTATAAATTGGATAAATTTTTGGGCATTTTGCAGTGAGAAATAAGTATTTGATCCCCTGCAAACCATTATGAGTTCTGGCTCCTACAGACCAGTTAGATGCTCCTAATCAACTGGTTACCTGCATTAAAGACAGCTGTTTTACATAGTCACCTGTATAAAAGACTCCTGTCCACAGACTCAATTAATCAGTCAGACTCTAACCTCTACAACATGAGCAAGACCAAAGAGCTTTCTAAGGATGTCAGGGACAAGATCATAGACCTGCACAAAGCTGGAATGGGCTACAAAACCATAAGTAAGACGCTGGGTGAGAAGGAGACAACTGTTGGTGCAATAGCAAGAAAATGAAAGAAATACAAAATGACTGTCAATGGACATTGATCTGGGGCACCATGTAAAATCTCACCTCGTGGGGTATCCTTGATCATGAGTAAGGGGAGAGATCCGCATAAAACTACACAGGGGGATCTTGTTAATGATCTCAAGGCAGCTGGGACCACAGTCACCAAGAAAACCATTGGTAACACATTACGCCTTAAAGGTTTAAAATCCTGCAGTGCCCCCAAGGTCCCCCTGCTCAAGAAGGCACATGTGCAGGCCCGTCTGAAGTTTGCCAATGAACACCTGGATGATTCTGTGAGTTATTGGGAGAAGGTGCTGTGGTCAGATGAGACAAAAATTGAGCTCCTTGGCATTAACTCAACTCGCCATGTTTTGAGGAAGAGAAATGCTGTCTGTAACCCAAAGAACACTGTCCCTACTGTCAAGCATGGAGGTGGAAGCAATAATGTTTTGGGGGTGTTTCTCTGCTAAGGGCACAGGACTACTTCACATCAATGGGTGAATGGATGGAGCCATGTACCATAAAATCCTGAGTGACAACTTCCGCCATTAAAAATGGGTCGTGGCTGGGTCTTCCAGCAAGACAATGACCTAAAACATACAGCCAAGGCAACAAAGGAGTGGCTCAAAAAGAAGCACATTAAGGTCATGGAGTGGCCTGGCCAGTCTCCAGACCTTAATCCCATAGAAAACTTATGGAGGGAGTTGAAGCTCCGAGTTGCCAAGCAACAGCCTCAAAATCTTAATGGTTTAGAGATGATCTGCAAAGAGGAGTGGACCAAAATTCCTCCTGACGTGTGCGCAAACCTCATCATCAACTACAAAAAACATCTGACTGCTGTGCTTGCCACCAAGTATTAAGTGTTGTTTGCCAGAGAGATCAAATACTTACTTCTCACTGCAAAATGCAAAACAATGTATCTAATTTATAGAATGTGATTTTCTTGATTTTTTGGGGGAATATTCTATCTCTCAATGTTAAAATTAACCTACCCTTAAAATTATAGACTGTTCATGTCTTTGTCAGTGGGCAAACTTACAAAAACAGCAAGGGATCAAATACTTATTTCCCCCACTGATATATATATATATAATGTATATTACACAGTTGAAACCAGAAGTTTATGTACACTAAATAAAAAGACACATATGCATGTTTTTCTCAATATCTGACATGAAATCAGAATAAACCTTTCCCGTTATAGGTCACTTGGGATTACCATAATTTTTCATATTTCCCAAATGCCAGAATAATGAGAGAGAGAGAATGTTTTAAGGCATTTTAAGTCAAAATTTTACATACACTAAGATTACTATGCCTTTAAACAATTCTGGACTGCCCATATGATGATATCATGTGTTTGGTAGCTTTTGATAGTTTTTTTGGCAACATCTGATTTAATTAGAGACACACCTTGGATGCATTTTAATGCACACCTGAAACACACTACTTCTTTGTGTAGCATCATGGGAAAGTCTAAAGAAATCAGCCAAGATATCAAGAAGAGAATTGTGAACTTGGTACAAGTCTGGCTCATCCATGGGTACAATTTCAAGATACCTGAAGGTGGCTCGTTCATCTGTACAAACAATTATACGCAAGTACAAACAAGATGGGAATGTCCAGCCATCATACCACTCAGGAAGGAGACTGGTTCTGTGTCCCAGAGACAGACGTGCTTTGGTCCAACACTTGCATATCAACCCAAGGACAAAAGCAAAAGAACTTTTGAAGATGATGGCAGATGCTGGTAAAATTGTGTCAATATCCACAGTGAAATGAGTACTGTATCAACATGGCTGATAGGCCACTCTGCCAGGAAGAAGCCATTACTCGAAAAGAAACATAAAAAAGCCAGATTAATGTTTGCAAATGCACACAGGAACAAAGACCTTAATTTTTGGAGACCTATCTTGTGGTCTGGTGAAACTAAAATTTAACTTTTTGGGCATAATGAGAAAAGAATATTATGTGGCAATACTGAAGCAACATCTCAAGACATTAGCCAGGAAGTTAAAGCTTGGGCGGAAATGGGTGTCTTCCAAATGAACAATGACCCGAAGCATACTGCCAAAGTGGTAACAAAGTGGCTTAAGGATACCAAAGTCAATGTTTTGGAGTGGCCATCACAAATCCCTGATCTCAATCCTAATTGAAAATTTATGGGCAAAGCTGAAAAAGCAGGTGCGAGCAAGGCGACCTACAAACCTGGATCAGTTACACCAGTTTTGTCAGGAGGAATGGACCCAAATTCCGACCAACTATTGTGAGAAACTTGTGGAAGAATATCCCAAACATTTGACCCAAGTCATTCAGTTTAAGGGAGATGGTACCAAATACTAATGAAATATATGTAGACTTTTGACTTTTCAGTAAGTAATAAAAATGCCTTAAAACATTCTCTCTCTCTCTCATTATTCTGACATTTGGCAAATATTAAAAATTATGGTAATCCTAATTGGCCTAAAATGAGAGAGGTTTATTGTGGTTTTATGTTAGATATTGAGAAAAAAATGCATGTGTGTCTTTTTATATAGTGTAGGTAAACTTCTGGTTTCAACTGTATGTATATACACACCACTGCAAGGGCCCGGAAAGCGAGAGTCCCAATTTCAGCCAAGTAACTGTGGCATTTTACCACTGCAATGCACTTGTAAGGTGTTAATAGGTGTATTGCTATGTTGTTGTATAAGAAATCAAATGATCAATAAAGAGGTTTTCTACTACTAATTTAACCCCCTTTCATATGTCCTTTCCTAATAATCAGTTTTCTATTATACTTCAATTACCTGTGCTGCTTCTGTAAGCTCATCTTTGTGTGGGTCTTGGATTCTTTTGTTGTGATGCTGGCTCTGCTACTTCCGATCTGGGGACAGGAGTCGGGGACGAACTGAGTAGCGCACGTCATTGGTGGGGGCCACCTCTCAGTGAGTGACAGGAGTCTGAGCATGCATGTTCAGATCAGACTGCACTCTCCTTCTCTGCCTGGATCCTGCCAATGCTTTCGAGTGCCTTCCTTTCAGATGACATTTTCACCTATACCATTTTTATTTACATTCATCTTTTTATTGTGTTTTATTCCACTTTTCTTCAGCATGTATGATGAAAAAGCATAGTTTTTTTCCACCATTTTTATTTATTATGGTGCTCACAGAAGGAGTTAACTTGTGACAGTTTTATAGATCAGGTCGATCCGGACAAGGCGATACCAAATATGTGTGCTTTTTTTGTTTTTTTTTCCATAAATATGTGTATTTATTTGCATAACAACTTTTTTATTTTGTGATTTATTTTTTTGTTCATATTTTTACAATTTTTTTTACTTTTTTACTTGGTCTCCCTTTATGAAACTTTTATTACTCTGATCACTGGTAAAATACACTGCAATGCATTACTGTCACGCAAGGTGAGGGAAAGACTAAGTGTACAATGACAGGAAGAGGGAGAGCGGAGACCCCTAGGCAGATCTGACAGTCACCCTGACTCCCCTAACGTCCCTAAATAGGTTCCACACCGATCACCGAGCAGAAAACCTTAATCCCTGACTGCCCTTAGCAATAAGCCCTAGGTATGGAGGGGACGGGGTGAGCACTAATCAGCCTCCACTGCAACTAAAGACAAACAGGTAAACAGACAAGGGAAACACTTAGCTTGAGAAGACACCAGCGAGATCACACCAACTATCCTCCAAGGGAATTCCAAGAAGACACTAGTCGACTACTAGTACTTCAAGCCTGAACAGAGGAAAATAGAGCCGTCACCGGCGACTCTCTGGAGAGACTGAACGTATTTAAACATCCAGCAAGGATGTGTCAATAAGCAGCAGAAGGTGGAGGTCACTACTAGGTCCTAGAAGGAGAATGATATCATTACACTGCAGAGAAGAGAAGATCAAGAAGGTGCCTGCAGTGCCAAGTGCAATGACCTTCTACAGCTGAATCCAGTACGACTGTCTGTCACACCTGACACACCCGTGACAGTACCACCCATTCTAAGAGTGGCCTCCTGACAATCAGGACCAGGTTTGTCAGGATGAGAGGCATGGAATGAACGAACCAGTCTAGGGGCATTCACCTCCGATGCTGAAACCCACATCCTTTCCTCTGGACCATAACCCTTCCAGTGCACCAAGTACTGTAGGGAACGACGCTGGAGACGGGAATCAACAATCCTCGAAATTTGGAGCTCTAAATTACCATCAACCATGATTGGCGGCAGGGGAGAGGACTCGAGGTTCTACATATTTCTTGAGTAGAGACCTGTGGAACACATTGTGAATTTTAAGAGCCTGAAGTAACTCAAGACGAAATGCAGGATTAATGACGGCGGTTATTTTCTCGGGGCCAATAAACCTAGGTGCCAGCTTACAGAAAGGAATCTTCAACTTGATATTCCTGGTAGACAACCACACAAAGTCATTCACACTTAGGTCCGGTCCTGGCGAGTGTTTCCTGTCAGCCATACGTTTGTACCTGTCTCCCATCATCTTCAAATGACTCTGAATCCACAGAAGAGAGCGATGAAGCAAAACGTTCCTCCTCGGGAACTTCCGAAGCCCCTCCCCCACTAAAAGTACCAAACTGTGGATGGAAACCGTATGTACCAAAGAAAGGTGATCTTCCGGTAGATTCCAGGCGATTATTAATAGCAAACTTGGCCAATGGTAAGTAAGATGCCCAATCCTCCTGGTTTTCGGAGACAAAACACCTGAGGTAAGTCTCCAAATTCTGATTAATGCATTTGGTCTGTCTATTCGACTGAGGATGGAAGGCAGAGGAAAAGGACAGCTGCACCCTCGGTCGAGTACAGAAAGCTTTACAGAACTTAGAAACAAACTGGCTCCTCCAATCAGACACCACATTGGAGGGAACCCCGTGACCCTTCATGATCTCATTAATAAAAACCTGAGAAAGAGTCTTGGCATTCGGAAGTGCCAGTAATGCGATGAAATGAACCATTTTACTGAATCTTATCTACAACCACCAGAATCACAGTTTTGCCTGCAGATACCGGTAAGTCAGTAATAATATTCATGGACAACTGTGTCCAAGGCCTGCTAGGAATAGGTAGAGGAAGAAGAGGACCAGACTAACGGGTATGCAATACTTTAGCGCGCACAAATACTGCAAGCACACACCTGCTCAACCACATCCTGATGCAACCCCGGCCACCAAAAATGACGAGAAAGGAGGTCCACGGTTGCCTTACCACCTGAATGACCAGCACGCACAGAGTTATGATGTTCCTTAATTCCTTTACAGCGCAAATTAGATGGTACAAATAACCTCCCCGAAGGGCAGGAGGCAGGGGCGTCCCCCTGAGCCTCCAACACCTCACCCTCCAGGACAGGGTACAACGCCAAAATGACTACCCCCTTCTGCAAAATATGGGAAGGGTTCTCATGGTCACCACCACCAGGGAAGCTCCAGGACAAAGCATCAGCCTTGATGTTTTTAACCCCTGGACGGAAAGTGACAACAAAATTGAACATAGTAAAAAACAAGGATATTCTAGCTTGCCTACGGTTGAGACTTTTAGCAGACTGAAGATATGACAGGTTCTTATGGACCGTAATAACAGTAATACGATGGAATGCCCCCTCCAACCAATGACGCCATTCTTCGAATGCCAATTTAATCGCCAAAAGCTGCCTATTACCCACGTCATAATTTCAGCTGCAGATAATTTTTTGGAAAAGAAAGCGCATGGCCGCCATTTACCAGGGGACGGACCCTGAGACAACACAGCCGCGACCCCCACCTTCGACGCACCAACTTCTACGATAAAAGATTGAGAAACATCGGGTTGTCTGAGTATAGGTGCTGTGGCAAAACAACTCTTTAGGGAGGAAAAAGCCTGCTCGGAGGCACTCGACCATTTAGAAACGTCAGTCTCCTTCCCCTTCCTTGTCATGTCAGTGAGGGGTTTCACAATTGTCGAATAATTTTGAATAAACTTCTGGTAAAAATTAGTAAAGCCCAGAAAGCACTGTAATACCTTAAGGTTCTCGTGACGGTCCCAATCAAGTACATCATGGACCTTCTCTGGATCCATGTGAAAACCCGAAGATGACAACAGGTACCCCAAAAACTGCACCTCCTGGACGGCAAAAACACATTTCTCTAGTTTGGCATATAGATTGTTATCCCTTAATATCTGAAGCACCTGTTTAATATGCCCCTGATGTGTCTCAAAATCAGGTGAGTAAACCAAAATATCCTGATAGACCACCACAAACCTGCCCACCAAATGATGAAAAATATAATTTATGAAATGCTGGAACACCACAGGTGCATTAGTCAGACCGAAAGGCATAACCAGACTCTCGAAATGTCCCTCAGGGGTATTGACCGTCGTTTTCCATTCATCCCCTTCTCTGATTCTAACTAGGTTGTAGGCTTCCCTTAAATCTAACTTGGAGAACACCTTAACTCCCCCAAATTGGTTGAACAGATCTGGAATCAGAGGAAGAGGGTATGGATCTCGAATGGTAATTTGATTCAATTCCCGTAAATCTAAACAAGGACGGAGACCACCACCTTTCTTCTTCAAGAAGAACCTTGTCGTCACGGGCGAAGATGAGGGTCTGATATGTCCCATCTCCAGACTCTCCACAATGAAATCTTTCATGGCTTGTCTCTCAGGGCCAGAGAGGTTATACAATCTGGATTTTGGTAGCTTAGCTCCGGGGTCAGGTTAATAGGACAGTCATATGCATGATGAGAAGGCAAATCCTGGCACCCCTTCTCAGAAAATACGTCCTCAAAACCACACAAAAACGCAGGTAAGGTCTCCGTAGAGACTGCAGAAAGGGAAATGTTTAAGCAGTTCTCATGGCAGTAATCTCCCCATTCAACAATCTCTCAGGATTGCAAATCCAATATAGGATTATGTTTCACCAACCAGGGTAAACCCAATACAATTGAGTGGGAAGGCCCTCCAGGACATAACAAGGAATTACCTCCTAATGAAACGACCCCACCCTCAGTCTTATATTGTGTACAATTTGAGTCAAAGCTTTCTGTGCAAGTGGTGCAGAGTCAATGGCATAAATAGGAATGGGCTTAGCTAAAGTACAGGAAACAAGCCTATGAGCTCAAACTCAGTATCAACCATGCTGACTCCAGCTCCACTGTCTACAAACAGCAATGTTCTCAGTCCTGCTCTCTAGCACCACCTCTGCCATCAGAACCAACCGAGAAGAGCAGGTTGAGGACAAATACACCCCTTGATTATCCAACTCCAGACTCCCAAGGGTAAATCGAGTTTCTCTTTGCTTAGGAATTGAGGTACAGGCCCCAACAAAATGTCCCTTTTTCCACAAAAAAAAAAACACGTCTTTTTTCTTGCGGATCTCAGGGGAAACATACGACGCAGAAGCACACAATGACTGTCTGGGTTCCTGTTACTTCACAAGTATTGGTTCAACCCCAAACCGCCCCCGGCAAAGGGGTATTGCCCTGAAAAGAAGGCTAAGGAGAAGATGGTCTCACCCTCCTATTCCGAAGGCGTCTATCCACACGAATAGCCAACGACATAGCAGCCTCCAAGGACTCCGGGGTTTCGTACACTGCCAAGGCATCTTTCATCCTTTCTGTAAGACCTTGACAAAACTGGCTTCTAATAGCTGGATCGTTCCATTTGGTATTGGTTGCCGATCTACGGAATTTGAAGCTATACGTCTCCACTGACCGACTCCCCTGCTGAAGGCGACACATCTTGGATTCAGCCAAGGAGATTCGGCCAGGATCATCATAGATGAGGGCTAGAGCCCTGAAAAATCCTTATATAGACTGGAGATAAACACAACCCTGTGGCAAAGAGAAAGCCCAAGATTGAGGATCTCCTTGCAACAGTACGATCACAATCCCCACTTGCTGCTCCTCATCTCTTAGAAGGAGAAGGATATCATTATAATACAGAGAAGAACAAGAAGGTGCCTGCAGAGCCAAGCGCAATGACCTTTTACAGCTGGATCCAGTACGATTGTCTGACACACCCGTGACAGTTACACTTGTCAGTGTTACACTGGCAGAACGCCTTTTAGACCATGCTCCTGGATGGTGTAACAGGCCACCGTAGCTGGCAGACCTGGAGACCGTCATGTGACCTCCGGTTGTCATGATTACCATTGGCATCCCTTGATTACGTTGTGGGGGTGCCGATGAAGTGGGAGAGGGAGCCCCCCCCTCTCCCAGCCTCCTAAATGCTGTGATCACTATTAATCGCGGCTTTCAGGGACTTAAGTGATAGCCGGTGCTTGGCTATCACTTAAGCTGAGCTACTGGCGGCGAACGCGCGGGCACAGCTCCTATGCGCCGCACGATCAACATGCTACAGTACGTCATTAGTCGGGACCGCTTCCCAAACATGAAATATAGGTACATTAAAGGTCGTGAGGGGGTTAAAGTGGTTTTATCACTAAATCTATCACTGATTCACAGAACAGGTGACATATGTATGAACACTAGGGGTTCATTTGGAGGCTGATAAACAGAACAGTGGTGCGCATGCTTGACCATAGCCATTATCTTCTAGGGCACTAACACATGTCATGGAGGGGTTAATCTTTAAGGCGTTTACTGGCAGCCATTCAGTGGAGACTTTGATGCTTTCGATGGAGCATTGTCCCGCATAAAAATCATGTTTTTCTTGAAATATGCCACTATCCAATCCATCTGATCTGTTAAGAGTCACTCTCATCTTATCAGTTCATAAATCCTTTGACAAATATATATAGATATTTCTTGACCCAGTCTTGACATTTCACCTTCTGTGTCTTGATCAGTGGTGCTTGTGTTTCAGCCTTCCTTACCTTGGCCTCGTTTCTGAACACTGACAGTGATGCTCTCCCTTATTGACACCCCTTCATTTTTTTTCACAGACTGTACAATATCTTCAGAAATAAATGGAAATGCACCAAATCCTCAGGATTTTTTAATTAGTGGTCCAAAGTAATACAACAATAAAACATTGTTTTTCAACTTCCAAGTTGCAATTTCAAAGAAGAAACAGATTATAACAGCATGTGCAGCAATAAAGGCACCCCTAATTAATACTTGGTTGCACAGCCTTTGGCATTGCTGACGGCCTCCAAACGTTTCTTGTAGTCATCTATAAGCTTCTTGCAGTTCTCATCTGGAATTGTCTCCCACTCTTCCTTTGCAGTTTGTTCAAACTCTTGAATATTTGCAGGGTTCTTTTTCCCAATGGTAGATTTCAGCTCACCCCAAAGATTTTCAATGGGATTGAGGTCAGGACTAGTGATGATCGAGCATGCTCGTTGCTCGAGATTTATGAGCATGCTCGGGCGAGCACCTATTATCTTCAGCGTGCTCGGTGGTTAAGTTTTCAACGCTCCGTGAACATGATTTGCGTCTGTTTGACAGCTTTAATACATGTGAGGAATGCTGGAAAAACATGCTCGAGCATCACTAGTCAGGACACATTGCTGGCCATTTTAAAACAGTCCAGTTTTTCCTTTTCAACAATTCCTGTGTACTTTTGAATGCGTGCTTTGGGCCATTGTTTTGCTGGAGAACCCATGATCTTCAGCTCATACCATGTTATCTTACACTTACTTCTTACAATTCTTACTCACTTCTTACAATTCTCTGATTTCATTATTCCTGTGATATGGTCAAGGCCTCCAGTACCAGACGCAGCAAAGCAACCCCATAGCATTATGGATCCTCCAACATGCTTAACTGTTGGTAAGGTGTTCTTTTCCTTTATAAGCTTCATTGTGTAAACAAACTATTGCTTTGCATTGCCAAAAAAGCTCTTTTTTTATCTGTCCAAAGAACATTTTCCCAGAAGGATTGTGGTTTGTCAAGGTACTCTTTGACAAAGATCAGTTGTTCCTTTTTATGTCTTTTCCTCAGCAATGGTTTCATCCTTGGTCTTCACCCATAAAGCTCTGCTTGGTTTAGTGTGTGGTGTATGGTACTTCTTGAAAACATGACCCCAGACTGTTCCAGGTTTGCCTTCAGGTCTTTGGATGTTTGACGTGGTGTTTTTCCACCATTCGCACCAACCTTCGAAGGCATCTCTTGTCAATTTTCCTCTTTCCCCCACGTCCAGGGAGGTTTTTGACGGTTACATGCTTGGCAAACTTCTTAATTACATTGCGCACTGTTGAAACTGGAATACCAATGTCTTTGGAGATGGCCTTATACCCTTTGGAAGTCTTGTATTTGCTAATAATAGCAGTTTTGATGTCCTCAGAAAGCTCCTTTGTCTTTGCCATTGTGACAAAGGAACAGGGCCTACCATGTGGCTTTTTAAAAAACTGAAGTCATCATTCATTGGCTAATTCATGTCACATGGGAACCAACAATTAATCACAGATGGATCTCTTTTGTGATTTACCACAGGCGAGTCAAAATGTGTTTCCATACTAAATTAATGGAAAGGGTGCCAATACCAGTGTCACAGCAAGCTTTAGGTTTTTCTATTTTTCCCTCCCATTGTTTTGTGTTTTAAATTATTGTTTATCATTTGCTTATTTGTATTTAACATGAGTGCCCTATACAAAAAAACAGTTTCACTTGATTCATTTTTTTCAGGAGATATTCCAACATTATGTGCTTAAACTTCATGGATGCCAATAACGATGAGCAGGACTCTACGTCTGGGTACTCCACGGAGGTTGCCGTTCTGGAATAATGACAGCACTAGAGGATAATGGGATCCTGGTCGCATCACATTTGATTATTCTCAAATGTTTGCCAGTTAATGAGCATCTTTTTCTCAACATGTTTTTGTGACACTGTTGACTAATTGCAACAAAACTTTGGATGGTCCTGTGATCATGACTCAATTTCAACAGTACTGCATCCCTCTGTAAGACTTTTAAAGCAGAAATGAATGTGTCACATGGATTTATGTCATTCTACATCAACTAAGGAATGTGGTCCTCAGAACTTTGGGGTCATCATAACAGTCCTTATGAACTAATCCAATATTTACAGCCAGAACTGTTTATCTTTCTCCCACAGTAATTGCTCTGCTTAATGTCACTTGTCTCATCTATTGCATTATTTCTGTGTCCTAATGTGTATAAATATGTGACTCTTCAGATCTTGTGTTATACTATGAAAAACACAAGGACACAGTAAAACAAACGTATAAAAATACTCTGTTGTAAAAAACTAACAGTAAACAGCAAGTGCTAGTAAAAAGGTGATAAAAAACAGGGTATTTGGTTGACACATTTTTTGCACAAAATGTATATTAAGTCGCCCTACCAACGTCAAGGTAACCCACATCAGAGCAGTCCCTAACTGATGTATTTAAAAACTGATCATGTGTATAGTACCTACAGTGCCTACAAGTAGTATTCAACCCCCTGCAGATTTAGCTGGTTTGATAAGATGCAAATAAGTTAGAGCCTTCAAACTGCAAACGAGAGTAGGTTTTATGAACAGAAGCATAAATCTTAAAAACCAAAAAGTTATGTTGCTCAGTTGAATTTTATTAAATTTTAAACATAAAAGTGTGGGCCAATTATTATACAACCCCTATGTTTAATATTTTGTGGAATAACCCATGTTTGCAATTACAGCTAATAATCGTCTTTTATAAGACCTGATCAGGCCGGCACAGGTCTGTGGAGTTATCTTGGCCCACTCCTCCATGCAGATCTTCTCCAAGTTATCTAGGTTCTTTGGGTGTCTCATGTGGACTTTATTCTTGAGCTCCTTCCACAAGTTTTCAATTGGGTTAAGGTCAGGAGACTGACTAGGCCACTCCAACACCTTTACTTTTTCCCTCTTGAACCAGGCCTTGGTTTTCTTGGCTGTGTGCTTTGGGTCGTTGTCTTGTTGGAAGATGAAATTACGACCCATCTTAAGATCCTTGATGGAGGAGCGGAGGTTCTTGGCCAAAATCTCCAGGTAGGCCGTGCTATCCATCTTCCCATGGATGCGGACCAGATGGCCAGGCCCCTTGGCAGAGAAACAGCCCCACAGCATGATGCTGCCACCACCATGCTTGACTGTAGGGATGGTATTCTTGGGGTCGTATGCAGTGCCATCCAGTCTCCAAACGTCACGTGTGTGGTTGGCACCAAAGATCTCGATCTTGGTCTCATCAGACCATAGAACTTTGAACCAGTCTGTCTCAGAGTCCTCCAAGTGATCATGAGCAAACTAGACGAGCCTTGACATGACGCTTTGAAAGTAAAGGTACCTTACGGGCTCGTCTGGAACGGAGACCATTGCGGTGGAGTACGTTACTTATGGTATTGACTGAAACCAATGTCCCCACTGCCATGAGATCTTCCCGGAGCTCCTTCCTTGTTGTCCTTGGGTTAGCCTTGACTCTTCGGACAAGCCTGGCCTCGGCACGGGAGGACACTTTCAAAGGCTGTCCTGGCCGTGGAAGGCTAACAGTAGTTCCATAAGCCTTCCACTTACTGATGATGCTCCCAACAGTGGAGACAGGTAGGCCCAACTCCTTGGAAAGGGTTTTGTACCCCTTGCCAGCCTTGTGACCCTCCACGATCTTGTCTCTGATGGCCTTGGAATGCTCCTTTGTCTTTCCCATGTTGACCATGTCTGAGTGCTGTTCACAAGTTTGGGGAGGGTCTTAAATAGTCAGAAAAGGCTGGCAAAAGAGATCTTTAATCCACACATGTGAAGCTCATTATTCTTGGTGCCTGAACTACTTCTTAATACTTTTGGGGGACCAAACAGAATTCTTGTGGTTTGAGGGGTTGAATAATAAATGACACTCTGAATTAACTTTTAACGTTTTTAAAAAATAAATAAATAAATAATAATAAAAAAAAATTTGCTGCAGTGCATTTCCCCCTTCCAGGCTCATCTACAGTACAAATGTCACAATGCCAAGTTAATTCCGCATGTGTCAACCAGCTAAATCTGCAGGGGGTTGAATGCTACTTGTAGGCACTGTATATGAGCAGATCTGAAGGTAATGTCCATGTGGACACGCTGCAGAGGATGACATTTATGTGCATGGCCCACAAGGGAGGGGTGGAGACCTCCCTAATCTTGCAAAAGCAAGAAACAAATTGAATAAAAACACATTGGCCAGGCACATGGTGAACAAGTCTGCAGGACAGTGTTCACACCACCAAAAGACTGAAAAACACAAGGACACAGTAAAACAAACGTATAAAAATACTCTGTTATAAATAAGTAACAGTAAACAGCAAGTGCTAGCAAAAAGGTGATAAAAAACAGGGTACATCAGTTAGGGACTGCTCTGATGTGGGTTACCTTGATGTTGGTAGAGCGGCTTAGTATACATTTTTTTGCAAAAAACGTGTCAACCAAATACCCTGTTTTTATCACCTTTTTACTAGCACTTGCTGTTTACTGTTACTTTTTTACAGCAGAGTATTTTTATATGCTTGTTTTACTGTGTCCTTGTGTTTTTCAGTCTATTGGTGGTGTGAACACTGTTCTACAGACTTGTTCACCATGTGCATGGCCTATGTGTTTGTATTCTTGTGTTATACTATGCCTATTGAAGAGGCCTGAGTAGCCTCGAAAGCTTGCAATCTGTTACCTTTTAATGGCTAACTGAAAACATGGTATCGACCACTGAGGACTCTCAAATTTAAATATTTTCCTATCTACTGGCTAACACGGTACAAAAATATATATATATTTTTTCCCTGTAAGACTTAACATTTTTTCACATTTCAGAGTCAGTGAAATTTATTTTTTTGGTCCATATTGTCTGAGGAAAATAAGCTGCCTAATAATTCTGCACACCTTGATGAAGGATTTGTATCCTTAGGCCACATCCTCCCTCGTTACATAAATCATCTGATATGCTTCATCCAATAAGCATTCAAGTTTTCTACAGCTTTTAGATGAACAATATGCATAAAAATAATGCTATGGTCCAAAAACTCACTTGCCTAATAATTGTGCACATAGTGTATTATTCAAAAACATCATATGTCTTGAATTAGAAAAATATCATTAATTCCTCCCAAAATAAATAGCTGTGTAAAAAACCCTTTGCATCAGTCCAATGTCTTGCATGAAAGTCCTGCAGGGAGTCGGGTCCAAGTTTCTTTGTTAGTTGATTCCCGATATGCTCTTTCCACTATGACGGGTGATAACTTTTTTTTTCCTATCAGTAAGTAGTGCAGTTTTCCTGCATTGCATTTGATCAAGTGTCTTCTCTGTGCCTTGTGTGTGTGGTGTCCCATACTCTTCCACCTGGGCATCAGTTGGGTGCTTGCAAAAGAGGATGAAACACTCAGGCTCAGCCAGCACAAAATTTTACTTGTCATTAAGCAAAGGGTTTCCCTGAAGACTGAACAATATCAGAGGAGGCCAGAAGACAGTTGGGTTTCAGTTTGTGTGGGTGAAATGTAGGCGTAACAGAAAGCGATGAACTCCTGTCTATGGCTGTGTGCCCACGATGCAGAAATGCTCTGGATTTTTCCTCATTGGCAGAAAAAACGCATGCGGATTGTACATGCGGATTGTACATGTGTTTTTCCTGCCAGGGAAAGTGGAAGTGAAGCGTTTTGATCATGCGATTTCGCATGCGGGTTGTGAAGCGCTTTCCAAGCGATTTTAGCATCACTTGGAAAAGTGCTTGACCACTTGGTCACACTATATAAATCCATGCGACCGGCATGAATTTTATATAGTGTGACCAAGTTAGTTAAAAAAAAGAATAAAAATTGTAAAAAAAAACTAAACATTATACTCCTCTTCCGATGGCCCCCGGTCTCCTTATCCGATGCGTCCCGTCTTCCCGGTGTCTCGCGGTTGTGTAAAAGGACCTTACATGACGTCATTAGCCATCCGCACATTGAATCGCTTAATATCCGCATGTGCACATGTAGTCATGCGGATATTAAGCGATTCAATGCAAGTCAGTGGAAAACGCCGCGATTACACAAAATAATTGGTAGTGCTGCGTTTTTTTCCGCAATGATAATCCGCAGCGGAAATTTCCGCAGCATGTGCATAGTGACGCGCCCCTGGGCCTGCTGTGTCGCGTAGCGTCTCGCGCACGGGGGCTTACCCGGAACCGGATCAGATGAGGGTTGTAGTCTCCGAGTGGCGGGGACCCGGTCCGTGCCCAGGGGGTCAGACTCAGTGTGTGGCAGTCTTGATAGATGTTATTTGAGTGTCGACTACGCCACCCGTTGATTTGCAGCTATGGAGCTGCCGCTGCAGGGCAGACCGCTGAGGCCGGTGTAGAATTGTGCAGCGTGATAGTATAACCCCCAACGGGAGGGGTATGGCCTCAGGGCAGCCGACGTGGAAGATGGGGGTAGCAGGAACCACTCAGAGACGGTGCGGTGTAATTCAGGGTCTTTACTGGTAACAACGATAGACCCTCCCGGAGTACTTGCTAGCGAACGGGGCCTGGTCAGTCCTTGAGCAGATGGGATCTCCCCTGGCCAGGCGGAGTTGTAGGCCTCCCAAACTGACTGTACTCTTCTGGCTACCTTGCTAGAAGCGGATATAAGTAGCCCACGTCCCTGAGTGTACCGTGTGGTGCTCACCCGTATGGCCGGTGACTCGGGGCCTTCTATTGGCTTCCGCTCCACGATGGCGGTGCTGGTCCCACACGTGTGACCGTGCCTTCGGGTTTCTGGGCCTGAGGACCTGAAATCCCCTGCCGGTCGGCTTCTGCTGCTGGGTAAGAGTTAGTCCCCACAGCCTCGGACGCCGGGTCCGGTAAGAAAGCTTCTCAGTCAGGGCGAGCTCTGCAGCTGCCAGCCCCTGACTCGTAGTAGTATTGCTCCCACTGAGCTCCAGCTGTTTCTTCCTATGACTGTCTCTTGTCTCTACTCTCCTTGACTCCTAACCCTGCTTCAGCCCCGGGTTTATATAGGGGAAGTTCTTCCCCTCCCAAGACTGGGCAGGAGGTGTGGCATGCACAGGATCCCTGACCAAAGGACCTCCCACCTGCTCTCAGACATAACATCTCTATCACTGTGGCAACCAGACCCCTGGGGTGTCACATTCCCCCCTAGTGAAATTTAGTACTCCGGGACTAAACATATTTTAGAAAAACATAACAAGATAAAAACAATAATAATACAATAAGAAAAACATATAAAGATGGTTACGGCATGTCCGTAACCGGGTGCAGTCTTTGAAGAAAAGCAAGGTGTCCATTTCACCAAAACAGGGAGACGTAACCAGGTAGGGGTTTGTCCTACCCCGAGTCCTTAACAGTCTTTAGTCCGTCCTGGGTTGCGCTCCAACTATGTACAAGGATTCCCGGTAAATCCACCAAGGACTCCTACAAATAACTAGAAACACAAAATTATACACAAGCAACAATACACAGGTAAACATAAATAAAACAATTTATACACTTCAAATCCTCCACCGTGCGGGTAACTGGCCTCTAGTGGCCCTAGTGGACCTACGGAGCTGACTGCCTAGCCCTGAACTACAGGGTGTAGGAGCTGTCAAGGGTAAACTGGGCAGCTGTCTACCGGCTCTTTGGCTCACTAGGGATATGGCAGGCTCACTGCAAGCAGAGGGTTGATTCTCCTGGTCTGCGGGTGTGGGGTCTTCTGCCTCCTGGACCGGCTGTTCTTCCAGCTCTACCTGTTGCTCCGTAGGTGCTTGGGATGCTGGTTGGAGGAAGGTGAGTACGGGTACCACAACTGCACCATTGACTTGAGTCCAAGACCGAGGGAAGTCCCCGAGCACAGTACTAACCATATCTTCCCTTTCCTCTACGGGTCGATAGTCTTCTTGTTCCTCTTCAGGGTTCCTCAGTTGTTCGGGACACTTCTTCAGGTGGTCCCGGGATACAATAGCTGTGGTTTCCCCTCCGTCTTTACTGATGGTACAAACCTTCGGGTTCTCGTGGCTTGAGGGCAGTACGGTGTACGGGTCCTTTTCCCACTGGTCGTCCAACTTGTGGAGCCGTCTCTTCCTCTTCAAGACCTGCTCTCCGGGTACCAGGGGAACAGCGGGAGCATACTGGTTGTAAGTTTTCTCTTGTCTTTCCCTAGCCTGACAGAGACTTCGCTCCACGCTCTCCTGTACTCTCCGGTACTGCTGCTGCCTCTCCGTGTCCCAGTCTGTTTCTGGTGAAGTGTCCTCGGGTGTCAGGACTCCCATTTCCAGGTCAACAGGTAACTTACCAGGTCTTGCCCTCATTAGGTAAGCCGGGGTACAGTTGGTGGAACCTACCGGGATGTGGTTGTATAGGTCCACCAGATCGGGCAACTTCTCAGGCCACAGACTGCGTTCTTCCAGGGGCAATGTTTTTAAAAGATCCATTACCACCTGGTTCATTTTCTCACAAAGTCCATTAGTTTGCGGATGGTAGGGTGTCGTCCTTATCTTCCGGCAGCCATACAGATTGCAGAATTCCTGGAAGACCTCCTCTTCAAAGGCAGGTCCCTGGTCCGTCAGCACTTGGTCCGGGTACCCGTGTGGACGGCAAAAGTGCTGCTGGAAGGCTCTAGCTGCTGTTTGAGCCGTTAAGTCCTTGACGGGGACGACAACCAAGAACCGGGAGTAATGATCCACGATGGTTAACGCGTAGACGTAGCCACTTCTGCTTGGGGTCAGTTTTACATGATCCAAGGCTACCAGTTCCAACGGTTGCCAGGTGACGATGGACTGCAGGGGAGTCTTCTGGCTGGCACGGTCCTTCCTTCTCAGGTTGCACGGGCCACAGTCTCTGCACCACTTCTCAATGGTTCCCCTCATGCCTACCCAGTGGAATCGCTCGCGCAGCAGGAACTCCAGCTTCTTCCACCCGAAGTGTCCAGCTCCGTCGTGGTATGCCTCCATCACCATGGCTGCGTCTCTTCGTGGCACCACTACTTGCCAGAGTAGTTCATGCGTCCGGGAGTTAACCATTCTGCGGCACAACTTCCCCTTGTAAAGGAACAGTCGACTCTTCTCTGCCCATAGTTGTTTGGCTTCCTCCGGAGCGTCTGGTTCAAGGCAAGCCTCCGGGCGAGTCAGCATCTCCTTCACCAGTCGGACGGCAGGGTCGCTGTCTTGCGTTTCCGCCCAGTTGTAGTGAGGTAAGGGGTTCAACGTAGCAGCCTGCTTACTCCTTACCCGGTGGGAATACTGGATAGTCCCATGACGGTGGAACGCAGGGAGTTCAACTTCTTCCAGTCCCTCCCGATCTTCTCCTTCGTCCGGCAGGTTGGGCATCCTGGACAGGGCATCCGCGTTGGTATTGGAGCGTCCGACCCGGTATTTGATTGTGAACTCGTAGTTGGACAGACGGGCCATCCACCTCTGCTCCAGGGCACCGAGTCTTGCCGTGTCCAGGTGTGTCAACGGGTTGTTATCCGTGTACACGGTGAACCGGGAAGAAGCGAGGTAATGCTTAAAGCGCTCGGTGACTGCCCATACTACGGCCAGGAACTCTAGCTTAAATGAGCTGTAATTCTCGGGGTTCCTTTCGGTGGGTCGCAGTTTTCGGCTGGCGTAGGCGATTACTCGTTCCTTCCCCTGCTGGATCTGGGACAGTACGGCTCCTAGCCCGATGTTACTGGCGTCGGTGTAGAGGATAAAGGGCTGGCTATAATCCGGGTACGCCAGGATTTCGTCCCCCGTGAGGGCCATCTTCAGCTGGCGGAAGGACTCTTCTTCCAACTCCTCCCATTTGAAGGGCGGCTTCTGGTTCTTGGCCTTCCGGGACTGGCCTATCAGGAGGTCTTGCATAGGTGCTGCCTTTTTGGTGAAACCGGGAATAAACCTTCGGTAGTAGCCTACCAACCCGAGGAACTGCCGCACTTCTTTTACGCTGGAGGGGCTTGGCCATTCCTTAATTGCGGTGATCTTATCAGGGTCGGGAGCCACTCCGTCAGCGCTCACCACGTGTCCCAGGTACTGCACCTTTGGTTTCAGGAGGTGACACTTGGAGGGTTTCACCTTTAGGCCGTAACTCGCCAGAGCTTCGAACACTTCCGCCAGGTGTTTCAGGTGGTCCTCATACGTCTTGGAATATACGATGACATCGTCCAGGTACAACAAGACCGTCTCGAAGTTTCTGTGGCCCAGACAACACTCCATTAGTCGTTGGAAGGTTCCTGGTGCGTTGCAGAGTCCGAACGGCATGCAGGTGAACTCGCTAAGTCCCATCGGGGTGGTGAATGCGGTCTTCTCCCGGTCCGCCTCTGCTACAGGAACCTGCCAGTACCCGCTAGTGAGATCCAAGGTAGAGAAGAAGTTAGCAGATCTTAAAGCAGCCAATGACTCCTCTATCCTTGGTAAGGGGTACGCATCCTTGTGTGTGATACGGTTGATTTTCCGGTAATCTACACACATCCTCATGGTGTTGTCTTTTTTTCTGACTAAGACTAGTGGAGCTGCCCAGGGGCTACAGCTATCCCTGATCACCCCAGCCTCCTTCATGTCTCTAAGCATCCCCTTGGCGTGTTGGTAGTGGGCAGGGGGTACGGGTCGATACCTCTCTTTTATAGGAGGATGGTCTCCCATGGGGATGTGGTGTTCTACCCCCTTGACTCGCCCGAAGTCTAACGGGTGTTTACTGAACACTCTCTCGTACTCCTGAACCACCCGATAGACTCCTTGTTTCTGGTGTGAGGGAGTGGAGTCAGTACCCAGATGTAGTTGCTGACACCAGTCCTCCATGTTTTTCTTAGAGCCGTTACCTTCCTCCGGGTGAGATGGAGGCAAGGGTTCCACAGATTGTATAGAATTTTGGTTAATGGTATATAATTTGGCTAGCGTGGCATACCGGGGCAGGTACACTTCCCTCTCCCCGATATTTATTATGCGAACGGGCACCCTCCCATGGCGTACATCAACCACCCCCCGTGCTGTCAAAATGGTGGGCCTACTGTCTGAGTAAACTGGTTCTACCATTGCCTGGTAATCCCTACCTCTCAGACCAATAGCTGACCGGCACCAAATCATCATTTCACTTTTTGGGGGCATGGCAATAGGAAAAGGGTCACACATTCTTACGCTACCAATCTCACCGCCGGAGAGTTCCACCTGTTGCCGTCGCATCAGTGCCTGGATCTCTTTCTGGAGCACCCGCTGCTCGCCGGAGCTGGCGTTCTTGGCAACCTGCTGTAAAAGGAAAATCACCTCTGCAAGACAATTTTCAATTACATTAGTTCCTAGAGTTATTTTTGGGTGACTCTCATGTTTGTCAATATCTACAATGATCAGTCCCTGTGCTGCCAGTTCGACTCTACCGATTTTGATGGTCACCTCTTTAAATCCGATCTGTGGCACGGGCTGGCCATTGCTGGCGATGATACTCAAGTCGTCGTCAGGGTAGCGGGTAATATCCGAGTCATTCCAGTACTGCTTAAAGAGCACGTACGGGATTGTGGTGACCTGCGACCCGGTGTCCAGTAGGGCACTCATGGGAATGCCATCCAGTACCATCGGCAAGACTGGACGTCCTCCCACATATCTGTCGCGCCAGTTCGATGGGCCTGGTGATCTTTTTCCTGGGGGTTGGCCCTCTACCCCAGGTTGTGCCCGTTTAAAGAACAGTACCTTGCCATATGTCCGGGTTGATTGCAGCGGCGGCAGATGGGTCGTCCGTCCTCGCTGTATCGGTCACTGGGTCTTCCTCTGGCCGGTGGGGTCCTCCTTGGTCGACGCCACGGGATGTCCTCCGGTCCGGATGCCAGCTGGATCTTCCCTGGGGTGGAAACCTGTAAAGACTGCACAGTTCGGGTTAGCGCAGCAACGCTTTTAGCTAGCTCTTGGACCTGATGGTGTAGGTCTGGAGCCGGGTCATTGTCCAAAGCCTGCGCATCAGCTCCCACAGGCCCTGCCGACAAGGGCGCCGCCTCCTGGTGGTAAGTAATAGCTGGGCGCCTGTGGGTCATAACGCCACCCGGTGCCGGTTCTCGGAGCACCCGGATGGCTCTGTCCTTGAACTGTGCAAAGCCCAGATGGGGATCCTGTAAGGCCATCGCCCGCAACTGGGTTCGGTGGGCATTACAATACAGTCCCTCTATAAATTGTTCAATCAACAGCCTGTCCTCGTTTCCCACTCCATCAGGGTCGGTCTGCTTAATGGCCCTCAGGGCCTCTTGTAGGTTTAGTGCATAGTCCCTTATACTCTCATGCGCTCGCTGCTTGCACCCGTAGAATCTAAGCTTAATCTCGGCTGAGGTGCGGGTATCAAAGGTATCCTTCAGCCGGGTTAGTATCCCTGCGACAGTCTTCCTCCCAGGTGGCCAGGATTTTACTTCCCTTTTAGCTGCCCCGGTTAGTTGGGCCACCAGGATGCTCACTTTTTGCTCTTCTGTGAGGGGGTACACCTGGAAGAGGCTATCCAGCTTTTCTCTAAAGTCATGCAGGGTATGTGACTCCCCTGAGTACTGGGGTAGCCAAGCTGCTCCCGGGATATAGGGCATGGTGAAGGGCATAACTGCAGCAGCGGTGGCGCTGGCGGGGGTTGAGGCAGTGAAGCTCTCCTCCGTATCCGACATCTTCCTCCCCCCTAGTGGACCGTGGCCTACCTTGCGATGATCCTGTTCCGTAGGCCGCGGCTCCGCAGTAGATCGTCAGGGTTGAGGACCTTCCGTCGCGCTCCAGTGACGTCGGCGTCTGCTAGGCTCCTTCCAGGACCTTACGCAACGTCCGGACGTGAGGCGGGGCTTCAGTTCTAGCGCGCTTTCGAAGTCCACGCCCCTCTTCTTCCCGCGCGGCGTCCTCAAGATGGCGTCCAATGGCGGGAAAACTCCACGGATGGCGGGAAGAAGGCCGAAGATGGCGCCGGATGGCGGGAAAACTTCGCGGATGGCGGGAAGAAGGCAGAAGATGGCGCCCGATGGCGGGAAACCTCACCACTGGTAAGTTTGAACAGTCTTTGCTTTTCAGGCACGCAGTACCCGGTGGTTGCGGGCACGAAATCCTGCCGACTACGCCAAAGTTGACGCGCCCCTGGGCCTGCTGTGTCGCGTAGCGTCTCGCGCACGGGGGCTTACCCGGAACCGGATCAGATGAGGGTTGTAGTCTCCGAGTGGCGGGGACCCGGTCCGTGCCCAGGGGGTCAGACTCAGTGTGTGGCAGTCTTGATAGATGTTATTTGAGTGTCGACTACGCCACCCGTTGATTTGCAGCTATGGAGCTGCCGCTGCAGGGCAGACCGCTGAGGCCGGTGTAGAATTGTGCAGCGTGGTAGTATAACCCCCAACGGGAGGGGTATGGCCTCAGGGCAGCCGACGTGGAAGATGGGGGTAGCAGGAACCACTCAGAGACGGTGCGGTGTAATTCAGGGTCTTTACTGGTAACAACGATAGACCCTCCCGGAGTACTTGCTAGCGAACGGGGCCTGGTCAGTCCTTGAGCAGATGGGATCTCCCCTGGCCAGGCGGAGTTGTAGGCCTCCCAAACTGACTGTACTCTTCTGGCTACCTTGCTAGAAGCGGATATAAGTAGCCCACGTCCCTGAGTGTACCGTGTGGTGCTCACCCGTATGGCCGGTGACTCGGGGCCTTCTATTGGCTTCCACTCCACGATGGCGGTGCTGGTCCCACACGTGTGACCGTGCCTTCGGGTTTCTGGGCCTGAGGACCTGAAATCCCCTGCCGGTCGGCTTCTGCTGCTGGGTAAGAGTTAGTCCCCACAGCCTCGGACGCCGGGTCCGGTAAGAAAGCTTCTCAGTCAGGGCGAGCTCTGCAGCTGCCAGCCCCTGACTCGTAGTAGTATTTCTCCCACTGAGCTCCAGCTGTTTCTTCCTATGACTGTCTCTTGTCTCTACTCTCCTTGACTCCTAACCCTGCTTCAGCCCCGGGTTTATATAGGGGAAGTTCTTCCCCTCCCAAGACTGGGCAGGAGGTGTGGCATGCACAGGATCCCTGACCAAAGGACCTCCCACCTGCTCTCAGACATAACATCTCTATCACTGTGGCAACCAGACCCCTGGGGTGTCACAATAGCACATGAGGATTATCATTGGGGAACATGGCAGACCTTCTACCAAATGTTTTTTAAGCATTTCTGCAGCGGAATTGCAGCTGCGGAAACGCTTAAAAAACGCATAGTGGGCACACAGCCATAAAGTTCAACACACATAAGCTTCAGGTCAGTAGACCTTGTGTAATGTGAAAAGTGGATCTGCGCCTGGCACTTCCAGAGTAGAGGGAAATCCAGACTTTGAGTAAGCCTCTCTGAAAGTGTTGTTGGGCCTAGTATTTTGTGATTCACCATATTTCTCCTAGTCCCTAGTGAATAACTGGGTGATTATAAATTGAATTTATTGGTCATTTGTTGCCTTGAGGATTACTAATATTGGTTATTTATATGCATGTTACAGAAGAAATCTCTTTGAAGTCACTGACTTAAGGCCCCCATACACATTATACTGTCAGTCAAACCCGCTGATATCAATCGGATTCAGCCAACAGTCTATTGTGTATTTGGGCCACCGAAAGATGATGTCGGATAAGATAAGGATCTTGCATGTCGGATCATTTTCTTCTCCAAGAGATTATCTGCCATCAGAAATGTCTGGCAGCAGTTTGCTCATAGTGAGCACAGGAGTGTGAGTTGAGCAGTTGACATCTATCTAAAGTGTATGGGGAGCTTAATAGTGCAACAAGCACATCTGCGATGATGAGCTAGTCAGTACAAGATCGCGGAGTCCAGTAATAGGATGCAACAGTCACACGCTCTAGTTATATCAGCGCTGCAGCCTATCAACAAAGAGTAGGGGCAGCGAGGAGAGACAGCTGATGTGGGTGGGTAAATCACCTCTTATGCTTTGTGCACACAATGTCTTTTTCAAAACCTATTAATGTTATCTCAGTCTTTACCAGAGTATAAAACCAAAGGGAAGAGAATTGTAGCCAAAATATCAGCTGTATTTGTAATTAGCACAAATCTCCAAAAGATTAGCCAGAGAAGAAGCTCTTAATGAGAATATGCATTTATTGTTCTATAAATAGAGAAAATAAAAAGTTACATTACATTAATGGTGGCTAATGTGAGAAGCACAACCAAGTTAGGCAGGTAAAAAAAGCCAGGGGAGGAAGACCGTATCCCCCATGGTAGAAACACTGCGGCAACCGCAAGTAGGTTTATATAACACCAGTGTATATCTAAGAAGAGATTGCAGGGAGAATGGTGATCAAATAATCAGATATTAACTCATTCAAGTCAAATTAACCATATACTATAGTATGGTCAGGCTGTGGCATCACTTATAAAAGGTGAACCTGAGTTTACAGCAGAACCTGCAAATAAGCGGGCACATATGTTCTGCTGGTCCAATGTCTACAGATAGGTCCCCATTTATATAGCCAGGATAGAAACCATTCAAAGCAATCAATGAAAGTCTTTATGTGGTGCGTGTTCAATGCACATGCTAAATGCACATAACTCTAGTGCTGTTCATAGGTATAGCATAACATATTACCTTGTAACATGTTGTATGCCGTGTGCAGGCTCTGCCAGGAGGGAGCTGAGAGCGCGCCTCTTTTTCAGGTGGATCCCACCTAGAACCCCATGAAAAAGTGCCACAAAAGCGATTCATAAAATGAACATAATGCACAGCAATGTCATAACCTTATATAACATAACATTATAGAGCACCGGCATTTTCCTGAAGTGACATCGGCTTGGAAAACCTTGGCAGCAGCGCTGGAGTCTAAAGGTGTGTACGTCGCCTAATATAGCAGTTGCTGATTGCAGTATTAATGCTGCAGACAAGGCTCATTTAGTTGTGAGATCCCTGGTTTTGACTTAATATGCTGTGATTATGGGAGGTTTTGGAAAGCTGCTAAGTATGTCAGGAATCGCCAAACCAGAAAGTTGGGACCCAACTTTTATAGGAAGTCATTTCATAAATAGCTGAAGACTTGCACAAAGGTTTTCTGTTTATGTTTTATGTTACTTTCTGTAGTAACATTTTATGCAATAAATATTTGTTTTGGTATTTGATTTTTTGTAAAGGGAATATGTCAGCAGGTTTTTGCTATGTAATCCAAGAGCAGCATAATGTAGGAGCACAGACCTTGACTCCAGTGATGTGTCACTTACTAGGCTGTGATTTGCTGTTTTATCTGCAGGAGATTATCACTACAAGACTAGGTGTCTCATGCCTCCTAGTCCAGCCTAGCCCCCACTACTGATTAGCTGTCAATATACACTTTACAGAGAAAGCTGCCAATCAGCGATGAGGGCAGGGCTACACAGGACTCAACATTGTGACCTTTTCTACAACTGCAGCATATAAAACTGTGACTGTATCACAACTGCTGCACCCACTAAACTGAATCAGGGTCTCTGCCCCTACATCATGCTGCAGTCAGATTATATAGCAAAACCTATGGATAGATTTCCATTAAGTTAAACACATATGCTCTTTCTGGTGATAGGTACTTTTAAACCATCAATCCAAGCTATTGCAGCTCTGGAGCAGATGGTGAAATAACTAAAGAATCCACTCTGTTTGTCATTACTTTGATCCGCATGGATTGTGGTGCTTTGGGCATTTAGTACATGAGCTCAGCTGTCAATCGTACATGCTTTGATATAGCAAACTTGTAAAGATCTGCCATGACACCCTGCTTTAGCAACGCTTTGTATTACACTTTGTATTAGAACAGCTGCACCATGCAAACACCAAACAGCTATGCCATGTTGGAGGTTCTTTTAATGTTTGCTACGTTAAAATGCAAGAAGGCGTTATATCCTACACACAAGGATTGCCCAAAATGTCTGAAGACAGTGCTAAGTATTTTGGTTTCAAGAAATAAAAACGTTATTTTCTTAGCTTATACTTAGTAATAGTTTATGTATTCATCGAGTTACAATGGCAGATCTCCATCATTCTGAGATAATCTCTGCTGAGGGATCCTCTGTCTCTTCTGGATGATATATGGTTTACAGTTATCTATCTGTCGGTCTCTCGTCAAAGCTACCGCTTGGCCTTTAGTAATAAAATGTTTGTGGAAGAGCATTATGAACAATGGATCAGCCAAGATCAGGGTTATGATATTAAAATAATCTGGATAAACTTTAGAAGTTGCATTATAGTGTTGTGGGTCAAGCATATGGATGGGGTAAATGTTTTTATTTGCATTTAAGTTTTTCCTTATGCAATAAATCTAAACATATCGGAGCCGTTCATGTTTCTAATTTCGGAGTAATAAATATTTTATTAAATGTTACTATTTTTGTGATGAGAACATCACATTACACAACCACAAGGCCATCAATACTACACTAATGGAACACTACAGTTACTGACTTGCATTTATCAATGTTCTGTAGAGGCAACAGTTTTGCATTTGACAGGCAAAATCTTCATTAAAAAAAAGGACTTTGAAAATACTTTTTTTTCAGACTTTATACTGGTTATGTTCTATACAATACAGACCAAAAGTTTGGACACACCTTCTCATTTAAAGATTTTTCTGTATTTTCATGACTATGAAAATTGTACATACACACTGAAGGCATCAAAACTAAGAATTAACACATGTGGAATTATATACTTAACAAAAAAGTGTGAAACAACTGAAAATATGTCTTATATTCTAGCCACCTTTTGCTTTGATGACTGCTTTGCAAACTCTTGGCATTCTCTTGATGAGCTTCAAGAGGTAGTCACCGGAAATGGTTTTCACTTCACAGGTGTGCCCTGTCAGGTTTAATAAGTGGGATTTCTTGCCTTATAAATGGGGTTGGGACCATCAGTTGTGTTGTGCAGAAGTCTGGTGGATACACAGCTGATAGTCCTACTGAATAGACTGTTAGCTGCTTTTTTCTTGCCATAATACAAATTCTAAGTAAAGAAAAATGAGTGGCCATCATTACTTTAAGAAATGAAGGTCAGTCAGTCCGAAAAATTGGGTAAACTTTGAAATTGTCCTCAAGTGCAGTTGCAAAAACCATCAAGCGCTAAAAAGAAACTGGCTCACATGAGGACCGCCCCAGGAAAGGAAGACCAAGAGTCACCTCTGCTTCTGAGGATAAGTTTATCCGAGTCACCAGCCTCAGAAATCGCAGGTTAACAGCAGCTCAGATTAGAGACCAGGTCAATGCCACACAGAGTTCTAGCAGCAGACACATCTCTACAACAACTGTTAAGAGGAGACTTTGCGCAGCTGGCCTTCATGGTAAAATAGCTGCTAGGAAACCACTGCTAAGGACAGGCAACAAGCAGAAGAGACTTGTTTGGGCTAAAGAGCACAAGGAATGGACATTAGACCAGTGGAAATCTGTGCTTTGGTCTGATGAGTCCAAATTTGAGATCTTTGGTTCCAACCACCGTGTCTTTGTGCGACGCAGAAAAGGTGAACGGATGGACTCTACATGCCTGGTTCCCACCGTGAAGCATGGAGGAGGAGGTGTGATGGTGTGGGGGTGCTTTGCTGGTGACACTGTTGGGGATTTATTCAAAATTGAAGGCATACTGAACCAGCATGGCTACCACAGCATCTTGCAGCGGCATGCTATTCCATCCGGTTTGCGTTTAGTTGGACCATCATTTATTTTTCAACAGGACAATGACCTCAAACACACCTCCAGGCTGTGTAAGGGCTATTTGACCAAGAAGGAGAGTGATGGAGTGCTACGCCAGATGACCTGGCCTCCACAGTCACCAGACCTGAACCCAATCAAGATGGTTTGGGGTGAGCTGGACCGCAGAGTGAAGGCAAAAGGGCCAACAAGTGCTAAGCATTTCTAGGAACTCCTTCAAGATTGTTGGAAGACCATTTCCGGTGACTACCTCTTGAAGCTCATCAAGAGAATGCCAAGAGTGTGCAAAGCAGTCATCAAAGCAAAAGGTGGCTACTTTGAAGAACCTAGAATATAAGACATATTTTCAGTTGCTTCACACTTTTGTGTTAAGTATATAATTCCACATGTGTTCATTCATTGTTTTGATGCCTTCGGTGTGAATGTACAATTTTCATAGTCATGAAAATACAGAAATTTCTTTAAATGAGAAGGTGTGTCCAAACTTTTGGTCTGTACTGTATGTTATTAGCTTTGGAATTCACAACCTAAAGTGAAGGTAAAACTCATCTGGTTGCTTCTTAGAGTATGCCTGCACTTTACATTAAATGAACAAAAGTAATAGGAAACACTTCTTAGGTAGCATTCACACGCAGTGGTCAGGGTGCTGCTTTAAATTGCAGTAGCTCTGTGCCTCTGTGGTCTATCCACTGCTTCCCTGTACAAGCACTTAATCTTGCAGAAAAACAGCTGTTTCACCTGTGAAGCCAGGCAGTACAATCGGTCGTACAGTTGAAACAGTAAGATTATGCGCTTGTGTAAGGATACAGTGGAAAGATCAAAGTGGCACACAACTGCTGCAGTGTAAAGGCACGGGTGGCCACTGTGTGTGAACGCAGCTTAAAGTCTACACATTAGATGGCTTCAGCTGAATGATGCACCGGCCGATCATTCAGCTGACAGCCATCTCTGCTGTCACTCCCATATACATGAGTGCTCTCTGGGCCGAGCGCTCCTATGTTCTCTATAAGAAAGCTGTCATGAGACATCTCTGCTGGCAGCTTATCTCCAGGAGAATAAAGTGAATAGCAGTCCAAAATCAGTTTCCAATCAACAGCTCCCCAAACCAGCTCTCCTATACACAATAGAGTGTTGGCCAAACCCATCGATATCGGCAGGTGTGGCCGACATTAGTTTAATGTGTATGGGGGGCCTTTAATCATTAAATTCAGCTATATTAAACCAAGCCCTAGCCATTCCGTTTGCCTTTATAAAACATTGGTGAAAGAATAGATCATAGCATACTCCCTTCTCCACTGGTGAAAAGAATGGACTTTTTCAGGGGTTTGCCTAGGCCCTATAGTTTGAGTAAATTGAAATCTTAATGCTTAAACATACCAAGAGTGTTTGGGCAATTGTATGCTTCCAACTTTGTGAGAACATTATGGCCAAGGCCCCTTTTTTTTGTTGCAGCATGACCGTGCCCAAGTGCACAAAGCAAAGTCAATTAAAGCATGGTTTTGGGGGATTGATGTGGAAGAAGTTGACTGGCCCATACAGAGCCCTGATCTCAACCTCATTGAACATCTTTTGGATGCACTAGAACAAAAATCACGAGCCAGTTCCTCTCATCCAACATCAATGTCTGACCTCACAAATGCTCTTCTGGATGAATAGGCAAAAACTTCCCACAGATACAATCCAAAATATTGCAGAAAGTCTTTGCAGAATAATGTAGGCTGCATTTTGGAAACATGTTGTATAAAAGTATAGTTTTCCTTTATTCTACGAATTTTAGATTAATCACAGATTCTTGCCATTTCACACGGAAGACAGAAGTGTTGTTAGAACCTTGCTCTTAGGTTTTTTCCTTTGCTGGTCACATGACCTTGTTGGCCTATTTAATCCTGCTCCGCCCTTCTGGCTTTGCTGGACTTCATTGTATAACTACTTTCTAGCTAGCCTGTGCTCTGTATCTACTCTGTTAGTTTGCTTGGTCTACGGACCTCTGTGTTCTTTATATTTTGTTTGTTCGTCTGTCTGCTACTATTTCTGTTAGGAGGTGTCCCATTTTCCTCCCAGTCCTTAGTACTTGTAGGGATTCCTTCCCCACATCTATAGGTCTCCGTACAGACTAGCTTAGGACTTTAGCAGGTCTGATCGCAGGATCAGGTTCCCTGTTACATCGTAGGGATTCAGCTGAGTTCTATCATAGGGACAGATCTCCTCTCTTTCCTTAGCTCTGGTAGCAGAACATAACAGTAAGTCCAGCCTGCAAATTCTCTAAGGAAAAATTTTTCTGTTCCATCATGGTGTCGGTTCAGGATTTGGCTCATCGCCTGCAGGGACTCTCTCTGGAGGTGGCCGAGCTCCGTCAGCACGTGAGTAACTGTCCTGGAGCACATTTCTTGGAGCCTAAGGTATGTTTGCCGGATTTATTTTTTGGTGAACACCGAGAATTTTTTTCATTTAAAAATGCTTGCTTATTGTATTTTCATTTGAGACCCAAGTCCTCTGGGGATGAATCCCAGCGCATAGGGTTCATAATGTCACTTTTGCGCAAAGAGCCTCAGGAGTGGGCCTTTTCTTTGCAACCTAGTGATACATGCTTCAGATCAGTGGATAGTTTTTTTTTCTGCTTTGGGGCTATTATATGATGATCCTGACCGTGTCGCATCAGCTGAGACTGAGTTAAGACGTTTGAGACAGGGATCAGGTAATGTGGAAAAATATTGTACTCATTTCCGTCGATGGTCTACTCCAGGGGTGTCCAAACTTTTTTCTAAGAGTGCCAAATTTGATGAAGTGAACATGTGCGAGGGCCGATCATTTTGCTTGACATTCTTTGGACCATTAAAATGAATGCAAATAAACTTTTTTTGCAAAGTTTATTGAAAACGGCATACTTTTTATTTTGTGACTTGGATGACAAATCTAAACAGGTGTTTAATCAATCTGCCTTAAAGGGGTTAACCCAGACATACCCCCATTCTCACCCAGGAAGCCCCTCCCCGACTTGAGCATCGAAGCAGTTTATGCTCCAATGTCCTACTTTTGCCCTGCACTAAATTGCGCAGAGGAAAGGCATTTTCTGGAGTTCTAGTGACATACCCGGCTCTCCACGGGGCTGGCAGAAAGCCCAGTGACGTCACCGGCACTGATGGGCGGGCTTTATCACCAGTAAACCAGCTAGAGCAGCGCTAAAGCCTGCACATTAGAGCCGGTGAAGCCTCCTACCGGCGGTGTGTCATTGTAAATAGCACAGGGCAAGGGAGCACATCGGAGCATGAGATGCTTTGATGCCCATGGCAGGGGGGCTGCCTGGGTGAAAAAGGGGGTATGTCTGGGTTCTGAACTTGGACAACCCCTTTAATATAATAAAAACAGGAAACTGAGATATCTCAGGAACATTTTAAAGTACATTACACAAAGTAATGTAAGGTTGTCTGTCAACTTATAAGTTCAAAAAATGTGAACAGGAACATAACAGCAAGTATACATGTGTTCAAATATATAACTGTCTATCCAACTGACATTAATTGAGATTTTACAACATATTAATCTCAATTAAAAAAAAGAAACTAGCCTGCACTAATGTGAAGGGTGAAACTGGGATCTGGACTGCAGCACATAGACTAGGTCTGGTTCAATGGCCGTGGTTTTGATGCGCAAAATGTCACGCAGGTGAGAGTCACTTAGTCTTGTCCTCACGCGGTTCTTGTTAAAGTTCATAACAGAGAATGTCTTCTCACACAAATATGTTGAGCCAAACAAGCTCAGGGTTTTCTTAGCCAATGTTCGAATCTCTTGAAACCGGCTCTTATCCAGTTGGCGGTAAAAGTTAACAAGAGAGAGCTGTTGATGATGACTGCGTAACTCGCTGTCACAATGTAGCTCAATGAGCTCGAGCTGCAACTGATCAGGAGCATTGTCGGGGTCAACAGAGAATGGAGAGGAGAAAATGCTGATCTCCTTTTCAATAGCTGCAAAATCTTGAAAGCGCCGTTGAAACTCCCCAGCCAGAGATGTGATGTCTGCTGCATACCTGCTTATTTGCGCATGGATATCATCCTGTGGAAAACTGTTAATTATTTCCTGTAGCGCTGAAAAATGGATGGTATTGGGCGGTGTTTGTGACAACTGCCTTAGGAAAAGTTGCAGCTTTGTTCCAAAGGCTTTGAGGTGTGAATAAAGTTGGTTCACCGCTGCATCTTTGCCCTGAAGATTCATGTTCAGTACATTCAGATGCTTTGTTAGGTCGACTAGAAACCCCAAATCAGCCAGCCAAATTGGATCAGATAGTTCTCGCATCGTTTGTCCCTTTGTTTCCAAGAATTCTCCTATTTCCTTTCTGAGAGAGTAGAAACGTTGCAGTGCAGACCCCCGACTGAGCCATCTTACATCGTTATGATATGAAACATCTTCATATTCAGCCTGGATATCCAGTAGAAACTGTTTAAACTGGCGGTGGCACAGGGCTTTAGAGCGGATAAAATTAATGGTCTTTAGTACCGGTTTCATAACATGATCATATTGGAGATGTTTAGCACAGAGAACTTGTTGATGAATGATGCAATGAAGTTTAATAGCTTTGCCTCCTTCTTCGCTCACCTTGTTACAGATTAGGGTTGATAATCCACTTCGTTCACCAGTCATGGCAGGTGCCCCATCAGTAATAATCCCAGTAACTTTGTTCCAAGGCAGTTTCATGTCATCTATGGCAGAACTAACAGAATCAAATAAATCTTTCCCTCTTGTTTGATCCTTGAGGCTCTGGAGGTCAAGTAGCTCTTCAGTCACATTCATTTCATCGTCCACCCCTCTTAAAAAAATCAGCAACTGAGCCGTGTCAGATAGGTCCGTGCTTTCATCACAGGCTATTGAAAAGAAGTCAAAATCAGCTCCTTTTGACATTAACTGTCTCTTAATATCCGATGAAATTTCTTCAATTCTCCGTGCTACAGTGTTACGAGCCAGGCAAATGTTGGAAAACTCTTGCTTCTTCTCGGGACAGACATTCTCTACCATTTTCATAACACATTCTTTGATAAAGTCACCCTCTGCAAAAGATTTGCAATTTTTAGCAATTAACGCTGCCACCTCATAGCTCGCCTTTGTGGCATTTTCATTTGACTCACGGGCTCTTGTAAAAAATCGCTGTTGTGACAATAAAACAGCTTCAAGTTGCTTATACTTTTCACTTCGGTCGTGCCCTGTTAGCTTGTCGTATGTGCTATGTCTCGTCTGATAGTGTCGCTTGACATTAAATTCTTTATAAACAGCAACGGTCTCTTGGCATATCAGACAAACACAGTGATTCTTTATTTCAGTGAAAAAATATTCTACTTTCCACTTGTCCTGGAAGCGGCGGCCCTCACTGTCAACTTTTCGTTTCTTATTTGTAGTTGCCATTATAAAAATTGGCCAGAAGGGGAGAGATTAAAAGGCGCAGAGGGTGGAACAGCAAAAATAAGATACTGCTATATGCTTTATAACACAGGCAGAGAATAGCAAGCTGTGCAACAGTCGCACATCAGATAATGGAATTATAGCACAGTGACAGGCAGTCAGGGGTTAATGAAGGGTATGACAGCTTGCTACCACAAGCTTGTGTGAGAGCCCTGCTGGCCTAACCTTTCTGGAGGTGTAAGGTGGCGCAGGGACTTATATATAACTTAATATATATATTATTTATATAATTTTACACAACTAAGCTGAGGTCTTCAGCCTATCTGACCTCTGAACGTCTTACAACCCCTGGGGGCTGGAGATCTCGCACGTCGCGAGATCTTGGCTGGCCGGTTGCCGCCGCTCAGTACTCCGGCGCAGGGAGAAGGAAAGCCGAAATCTCGCGATGTCCGAGATTTCGGCTCTTCTCCCTGCGCCGGAGTACTGAGCGGCGGTGGCGACGAGAGCGGCGGTGGCGACGAGAGCGGCAGCGGCCGCAAGGTACATGCTGCTGGATACCTGGGGGCCTTATTAGTCCGGACCGCGGGCCGCAAATGGCCCGCGGGCCGGACTTTGGACATGCCTGGTCTACTCAAACAGGGTGGAACGATTCTGCTCTGAAAAGTCTATTTCTTACTGGGCTCAATGAAAGGGTTAAAGACCTGCTAATTGCTTATCCTACACCTGAAGATTTGCAACAGGCTATGCAATTAGCTATACGGGTGGATAGGAGACTGCGTGCAAGGGTTAATGAGAGCAAATCCTCTGCTATGTCAGTTTCTGGTTATGAGAATGTGTGTACTAACAGTGGTGAACCGATGGAGATTGGATCGGTGGCACCTCGCTCTCAAGAAAAAGACCGTAGATTTTCTGAAGGCTTGTGTTTCTATTGCGGAAAATCTGGTCATTTGATTAAAGGCTGTGAGCTTCGTATGAAGAAAGAAAAAAAAATGGTCAGTCATGCCCGTATTGCCTGTTTAAATTCCAAGGGTATATTTTTAGCTGCTTCCACGATTGCTCAGGAAAAATTAATGGAATTTCGGGTGTTTGTTGATTGTGGGTCTACTCTGAATGTAATTGATGGGGGATTCTTGGAAAGACTCAATTTAAAACCCGAACCTTTATCATCCCCCATTGCTGTGGTTTCTGTGGATGGTTCACCTTTGAAGAATATTACTCTCAAGGTCTGTGAATTTCCTCTCACTATTAATGGTGTTCACCATGAGAAATTGGATTTGGTAGTTTTGAATAACTTGCCTTCTCCAGTAATATTGGGATTGCCCTGGTTAAAATTTCACAATCCTGTGCTGGATTGGTCTACCAGTGAAATTAAATCCTGGAGCCATAAATGTTATGACAAGTGTTGTAACGGGCGTATTGCAGCTTTGGATAGGGGAGAATTGCCTGTTCCTATTCAGGATTTTTGGAGAGTTTTTTCTGAGAAGGAATCGCAGGTTTTGCCTCCCCATAGAGACTATGATTGTTCTATTGAATTTGTCCCTGGAGCGACTCTTCCTAAAAGTCGTTTATTTAACCTTACTATTCCTGAGAGGAAGGCTTTGGAGGAATACATACAGACAAGTTTGGCCGCCGGTCACATTAGGCCCTCTAAGTCTCCTGTGGCGGTTGGATTTTTTTTTGTAAAAAAAAAAGGACGGCGGTTTACGTCCTTGTCTGGATTTTCGTGAGATTAACAAAATTACTGTACGCAATCCTTACCCACTGCCATTGATTCCTGATCTGTTTAACCAGTTAATGGGGGCCAAGTGGTTCTCTAAAATTGACCTTAAGGGGGCATACAATCTGTTGCGCATGAAGGAGGGTGACGAATGGAAGACTGCGTTTAACACTCCTGTGGGTCATTTTGAGAATCTGGTTATGCCTTTTGGTCTTACTAATGCTCCTGCATTTTTTCAGAATCTTATTAATGACATCCTTAGACCTTTTTTATCGGCAAAAATGTGGTTGTGTATTTGGATGACATTTTGATTTATTCGCCGGATCTGGAGTCTCATTGGCGGAGCGTACGTGAGGTATTACAGTTATTAATGGACAATTCGCTTTTTGCTAAGCTGGAGAAATGTGAGTTCGCTGTACAGAGAATTAGTTTTTTGGGTTACATTATCTCCAACGAAGGTTTTGAGATGGACCCGGTTAAAGTTCAAGCTGTACAGGAATGGCCTAGGCCTATTGGTTTGAAATCGATACAGAGGTTTTTAGGTTTCGCCAATTATTACAGAAAATTCATAAAAAATTTTTCTAGTATTGTCAAACCTCTGACCGATCTCACCAGGAAAGGTGCTGATGCGGTTCAGTGGTCTTCTGAGGCCATTGAAGCTTTTGTGTATCTCAAGGAGAGGTTCACCTCTGCTCCCATCCTTATGCAGCCTGATGTGACTAAGCCGTTTTTGGTTGAGGTTGATGCTTCCTCTGTGGGGGTTGGCGCAGTATTGTCTCAGGATAACGGGGATGGATTACATCCCTGTGCCTTTTTTTCAAAAAAATTTTCGGAGACTGAACTGAATTACGATATTGGTAATCGGGAATTATTGGCTATTAAACTCGCATTTGAACACTGGCGCCACTTCTTGGAAGGTGCGGAATTTCCCGTTCAGGTTCTTACGGATCATAAAAATCTGATATATCTTGATGCTGCCAAGCGCCTGAATGCCCGTCAGGATAGGTGGGCACTGTTTTTCTCGCGGTTTAATTTCTCCGTTACTTACATCCCTGGTACTAAGAATGTTAAGGCGGATGCCTTGTCTCGCAGTTTTTCTCCCATAGTCGGTGCTGAGAAAGAGGAGAACATTTTACAAGAAGGTGTTGTGATAGCTGCTTTGGACTCCGTTTTGGAAGATGAGATTCTTAAAGCACAGGAGAATGCCCCATCTAACACTCCTCATGGGAGGTTGTTTGTGCCTGGGACCTTTAGGAGAGATTTGTTTGTTGAGTGTCACGAATCTCGGTTGGCAGGTCATCCCGGAATCTCTGAGACCAAGAGACTGGTGGGTCACAGTTTTTGGTGGCCTGGATGGCAGAAGGAAGTCATTAAGTGGGTGCGTCAATGTACTATATGTGCTAGATCTAAGTCCTCACATACTCCTGCTGCGGGGTTGCTTTGTCCTTTGGAGGTTCCCAGTGCTCCTTGGACACATTTGGCTATGGACTTTATAACTGACCTTCCCCCCTCTGAGGGTTTTACTGTCATCTGGGTGGTCGTGGACCGTTTTAGCAAGATGTGTCACTTGGTTCCCTTCGTCAAACTGCCCTGCGCTAAAACCCTCGCTAAGGCCTTTGTCAAGGAAATTGTCAGACTTCATGGCGTTCCTACTGACATTGTTTCTGATAGGGGTCCTCAGTTCGTGGCTCGTTTTTGGCGTGCCTTTTGTGACAGGTTGGGAGTTCATTTGTCGTTCTCGTCCGGATATCATCCTGAATCTAATGGCCAGACAGAAAGGAAAAACCAGGATGTTGAGCAGTTCTTGCGTTGTTTTGTGGCAGACAATCAAGAGGGGTGGTCTGAGTTTCTGCCACTTGCTGAATTTGCTCTTAACAACCATACATCTTCTTCTGCTGGTTGTTCGCCTTTTTTTTTGTTGTTCTGGGAGACATCCGTCGTTTGGGTCGTTCTCCAAGTTGCGATCTGCCGTGCCTGAGGAGGAGAATTTTTCCGGTGATTTAGAGAGAGTTTGGACGGATGTGCGTGGTAATCTTCAGGAGGCCAACAGAAAATCTAAAGACTACTTTGATAGGAAACGACAGGAGGTTTTGTTCGCTGTTGGTGACATGGTTTGGTTGTCCTCTAGGAATCTGCGGTTGAGGATTCCTTCTAAGAAATTGGGTCCCAAGTTTGTAGGGCCCTTTAAGGTGCTTCAGGTTATCAACCAATCTGCTGTTAGGTTGGAGGTTCCTACCTCCTGGAGAATTAATCCGGTATTTCATGTCTCTCTGTTGAAAAAAGCGGTTGTCTCGGATTGTGACGCTTCTGCCTCTGTTCCTCCGGTGGTGGAGGACGGGGAATATGAAATTTCTCGCATCCTTAACTCTAGACGGTATAGAGGTAGTTTGCAGTATCTTGTGGCCTGGAAAGGTTTCGGACCCGAGGATAACTCTTGGGTGAGGTCGGATGATGTTTCCGCGTCCAGACTTATCAGAGCGTTTCACAGGAGATTTCCTGATAAGCCTGGTCCTAGGGGATCCGGAGGATCCTCTTAGAAGGGGGGGTACTGTTAGAACCTTGCTCTTAGGTTTTTTCCTTTGCTGGTCACATGACCTTGTTGGCCTATTTAATCCTGCTCCGCCCTTCTGGCTTTGCTGGACTTCATTGTATAACTACTTTCTAGCTAGCCTGTGCTCTGTATCTACTCTGTTAGTTTGCTTGGTCTACGGACCTCTGTGTTCTTTATATTTTGTTTGTTCGTCTGTCTGCTACTATTTCTGTTAGGAGGTGTCCCATTTTCCTCCCAGTCCTTAGTACTTGTAGGGATTCCTTCCCCACATCTATAGGTCTCCGTACAGACTAGCTTAGGACTTTAGCAGGTCTGATCGCAGGATCAGGTTCCCTGTTACATCGTAGGGATTCAGCTGAGTTCTATCGTAGGGACAGATCTCCTCTCTTTCCTTAGCTCTGGTAGCAGAACATAACAAGTGTCACAATATTCACAATATTCACTTTCTCATCTATGTATAGAAGTTGTTAAATCTTCTTTAAGTGATTGCCAGATATTCACATCTCAAGCTGTAGAGGTGTTTCCATTCCACGAGCACCATCTTATACCATCATTATTGTTGTACATAGTCTAATTTATAACTGTAGCTCAATGAAAGAAGGACATTTAATAAGATGTACACCATGATAAACTCACCTGTTATACTGTACCCGTGATATTTTCTCTTAAATTTTTTTCTTTTAATTTCGCAGTCTTAGGAGGCAATTTATCTTCCCCTGGAAATCAGAATTCAATACTACCCTACAATGAAAGTCAGATTTTCCAAATGTACTCCCAATCCAATAGAATATTTCATCTCAGGCCCCTACTTTTGGCTCATGTCTGCATGTGAATTGTTTCAACCTCTTTTTACATTAGTTGATTTGTCACAGGTGAAACAAAATCTGCTTTATTATGGGTCCTAAGTGGAATCAGTTTAAGCCAAAATGGAGAGCTGCTCTATTGCTCCCAAAGAGGACATACATTTCATTGGGTGCCTTAAATAGTTCTTTAACCCCTTAATGACATATGATGTACATATCAATCACAGGTCGCATGCAAGGTGTATGGAGTGGGCTCAGGTGCTGAGCCTGCTCTGTACCGACCAAACGCTGGTTGTGTTAAGCACTCGGTATCTGCCTGTAACAACAGCGACTGGAGTTAGCTTCACTGCCTGCTATTCATCCATTTTAATGCCATTGTCAGTGATTAAGAAGATGCGATTGCAGCGATCCGATGGGTTAACATGGCGGCCAATGGTTGACTCTCTTAGTCCTCCTATGAAACCCAGCCTTGAGCTGGGGAATGTAAGGTACATTATATACAGCAATACAGTAATATTGCCGTGTATAGTGAAAATATCCCTTTAGGGGACTCAAAAATAAAGTAAAAATGATAAAGAATGAAAAAAAAACAGTTTAAATCACTGCCCTCTTCCCATTTCAAAAATTAAAGAAATGAAAACATTTTTAAAAATAAACATTTGAAATCATTGTGTCTGTAAAAGTCTGATATCACAAAACATAAAATTATTTAAACAGTTTGGTAAACACAGAAAGTAGAATAAAAATGTAAACAACAAAGATGCAATAAAAAGCTATCACAACAACGTAAGTACCTCGGTATTATAAAAACTACAGCTCCGTGCACAAAAACCAAGACTTGACAAAGATACATCAATGGAAAAATAAAAAAGTTACAGGTCTCAGTAAGTGGCGACCGACACAAACAACATTTTTTTATTTTTTACAAAGTTCAGAATTTTTTTAACCGCTAAAATTTAAGCAACAAACTTAGGTTTGGTATCACTGTAATTGTACTGCCATGAAGAATCTCATTGTCAGATTATTGTTTACCACAAACTGAATGCCCTAAAAATAAAACCCAAGGGACAATAGTGTGGTTTTTTTTCACTACTTTCACCCCTCTTGGAAAATTTTCCTGTTTTTCATTACATTATATGGTAAAATGAATGGTGTCATTCAAAACTGCAACTCGTTCCAGAAAAACTAACCCTCATACTACTATGTTAAGGGAAAAAGAAAAAAAATCACCAGGTCATAAAAGGGTTAAAAGTGAGTTATGCTTACATAAATTATAAGTACTTATGTCAAATCCTCACAGTATAATGGAGTGAAATATGCCTAGCACTCTTTTCAGTCCATTATTTTCGCCTCTTGAATAGTCTTGTAAATTTAGTTTAAGTTGGTTGAAGATGTGTGAGATTTTAGTATTCGTGGCCTTAAAGGAATATTCCCATCTCCAAGATCTTATCCCAATATGTAGTAGGTGTAATAATAATAATATTAGCAAATACCTCAAATTAGAAATACATTATAGTTTTTCTGATTTGGCATGTCTCTTTCCTCATGTCCGGGACCTTAGGTATCCATGATTACGACCACTGATATAGTGAAAGTTAGTTAACTAGCTGCTAGTGGTCGTAACCATGGATACCTAAGGTCCTGCGATGCCTGCACATGAGGAAAGAGAGATAGCAAATCAGAAAAACTATACTACATTTCTAATTGGAGGTATTTGCTGATATTATTATTATTACACCTACTACATATTGGGATAGGATCTATGAGATGGGAATACCCCTTTAAACTCAACATATGAGAAGAGGGTTACCTGTGTAGGAATGATAACAATGCTTGATGTAAGCATAATACAGGTATTGATTTGTACTTTATAATACTGAATAATATATGCACTCAATTTTGCATAATGCCTATCTACTAGGTTTTTAAAAAGTCTTAGTTATAAGGGAGATGTGGGTTGAGGAATGATTAAGTAAGAAAATATATATATTTTTCAGTACCTGATCCATTTGTAGAAAAAAATGGAGATACATTCCTATAACAAGGCAGTATAATGCTACATATTGCAGCAATTTGCAGCCTTATGTTATTCATTACATCATGTAGAATTGTGATAAATTTAGTTTCAGTAATGAACAAAATGAGAAAAGCTTATAGTAAAGACAGTATTAGGTCCTTGACCCACCTAATATTACTAATCTAACAGAATAACTAAATAAACAGGTCTTTTATGTAAAGCTTATTTTTTCCTTCCTTCTCCCTACTTTTAGGTACGTGCTGAGAGTCTTCCAAAAAGAATGTTTCCCTTTAAAAATAAACTGTACATGCAGTCTGATCTGTGGACAATATGGTATAGAGAAGGAGAAGCCAAGCAGAGTGATCTATACTGTACGTCTGGTAAAAAAAACTTCAATCTAACTTGTATTCAATTGAATGAAATCCCAGTCTGTATACATATGAGTCCAGTGGGCAGTCCTACTAAGTGACTGACAGCTAACTTCGCATGCAGTCATATAGGGAAGACTGTCAGTCACTAGTAGGACCGCCCAATGTACTTTTATGCATACAAGTACCAGTGACTTCAATGAATAAAATACAAGTTATACTGAAAATTTTCCCTCAAAAATGTACAGTGGCTTGCAAAAGTATTTACCACCACCACCCGCTCCTTAGCTTTTTACCTATTTTGTTACATTACAACCTGTGTTTAACCCCTTAAGCCCCGAGGGTGGTTTGCATGTTAACGACCAGGCCAATTTTTACAATTCTGACCACTGTCACTTTATGAGGTAATTACTCTGGAAAGCTTCAACGGATCCCCCTGATTCTGAGATTGTTTTTTCGTGACATATTGTACTTCATGATTGTGGTAAAATTTCTTCGATATCACTTGCGTTTATTTGTGAAAAAAACAGAAATTTGGCAAAAATTTTGAAAATTTAGCAATTTTCAAAATTTGAATTTTTATTCCCTTAAATCAGAGCGATATGTCACACAAAAGAGTTAATAAATAACATTTCCCACATGTCTACTTTACATCACCACAATTTTGGAACCAAAATTTTTTTTGTTAGGGAGCTATAAGGGTTGAAAGTTGACCAGCGATTTCTCATTTTTTCCAACAAAATTTACAAAACCATTTTTTTAGGGACCACGTCACTTTGAGAGGTCTTTATGACAGAAAATACCCAAAAGTGACACCATTCTAAAAACTGCACCCCACAAGGTGCTCAAAACCACATTCAAGAACTTTATTAACCCTTCAGGTGCTTCACAGGAATTTTTTGAATGTGGAAGAAAAAAATGAACATTTAACTTTTTTCACAAAAATGTTACTTTAGACCCAATTTTTTTTTATTTTCACAGGGGTAACAAGAAAAAATGGACCCCAAAATTTGTTGTGCAATTTCCCCTGGCCACGCAGATACCCAATATGTGGGGAAAAAACACTGTTTGGGTGCACAGCAGGGCTCGGAAGGGAAGGAGCGCCATTTGACTTTTTGATTGTAAAATTTGCTTGAATAATTAGCGGACACCATGTTGTGTTTGGAGAGCCCCTGTGTGCCCAAACATTGGAGCTCCCCACAAGTGACCCCATTTTGGAAACTAGACCCCCCAAGGCACCTATCTAGATGCATAGTGAGCACTTGGAACCCCCAGGTGCTTCACAAATTGATTCGTAAAAATGAAAAAGTGTTTTTTTTTTTCATTTTTACGAATCAATTTGTGAAGCACCTAGGGGTTCCAAGTGCTCACTATGCATCTAGATAGGTGCCTTGGGGGGTCTAGTTTCCAAAATGGGGTCACTTGTGGGGGAGCTCCAATGTTTGGGCACACGGGGACTCTCCAAATGCAACAGCTATAAGTTTTCCGTATTTTGGCAGACAGTCATTTGACGGCTTTTTTTTTGCGGGATGAGTTGACGTTGTTATTGGTGCCATTTTCAGGCACGTGACATTTTTTGATCGCTTTCTATTCCGATTTTTGGGAGGCAGAATAAACAAAAACTAACAATTCAGGAATTGTTTTTATTTTTTTTTTTTTATTCTGTTCCGCGTGTGGTAAAATTGATAAGGCAGCTTTATTCTTCGGGTCAGTACGTTTACAGCGGTACCACATTTATATAGTTTTTCTATGTTTTGCACTTTTACATAATAAAAGCAATTTTATAGAAAAAAATATTTTTTAGCATAGCTTTATTCTGAGAGCTATAACTTTTTTATTTTTCGGCTGATCGAGCTGTATGTTGGCTTGTTTTTTGCGGGACGAGATGACGTTTTCAGCGGTACCATTTTTATTTATATTTGTCTTTTTGATCACGTGTTATTCCATTTTTTGTTTGGCAGTATGGTGATAAAGCATTGTTTTTGGCTTCGTTTTTTTTTTTTTTTTTTCACCGTGTTCACTGAAGGGGTTAACTAGTGGGACAGTTTTATAGGTCAGGTTGTTCCGGATGCGGCGATACCAAATATGTGTACTTTTATTTTTTTATTTATTTTTTTTATTATAATAATATTTATTGATGGGTACATTATATTTTTATTTTTGGTGGATTTTTTTTTTTATTTTTTTGCAATTTTTTTTTAAATTTTTTTTCACTTTCTGAAAGTTTATATACTTTATTACTTTGTCCCACTCTGGGACTTTCACTTTTTTTTCTCTGATCGCCTGCATGGCACAGGAATGCAGCACCATCCCTGTGCCATGCAGGCTGTCAGCGCTGGACTGGGAGAAGATTGTTTGGAGATGCACTGCGCATGTCCAAACAATCTTCCTGCTGTCTGGTGACCCGGATGTTGTCATGATGACATCGGGTCGTCATGGCAACACCCGGGAAGCCTTTGCAGACAGCGCTGGAAGCCGGAAGAGGAGGTGAGTATCTGCTATCACCTCCCCTTGCCCCCGCAATGCTGCGATCGACTTCGATCGCAGCATCGCGGGGGTTAATGTGCTGGGAGCGGTGCAGGACCGCTTCCTGCACATAGTATCGGGTGTCAGCTGTGACAATCAGCTGACACATGGCGGCGATCGCGCCCACACAGCCTGTGTGCGCGCGCGATCGCCATGACGTACTAATACGGGTCTGGCTCTTAAGTCCCAGGGCACAGACGCGTATTAGTACGTCAGATGTTGTTAAGGGGTTAAATATTTTTGTAATCAGATTTGTGTGTGATGCACCAGCACTAAACATTCTAAGTTAGTGAAGTGAGAAAAATATAGGCATAAATTACAATTATGGGACCAAATAACTAAAAATTGGCATGTGCATATGTATTCATCCATTTTGCTATGAAGCCCCTAACAATTTCTGATGCAAGCAATTACTTTCATAAGTCACATGCTTAGATTGTACACCGGTGGACTTCCTTTCACTAAGTGTCACATGGTCTGTCAGTATATACACACCTTTTCTGAAAGGCCACAGAGGCTGTAACACCATTAAGCAAGAGGCACCACTAACCAAATACCACCATGAAGACCAAGGAGATCTACAAATAAGTGAGGGACCAAGGTGTTGAGAAGTACAAGTCAAGGTTGCTTATAAAAAAATATCTCAATCTCTGATGATCCCCCAGAGCACCATCAAATCCATCATTATCATCAAAGGGAAAAAACATAGTACTACAACAAAACCAGCCAAGAGAGGGCCGACCACCAAAACTCTCAACCCAAGCAAGGAAGGCATTAATTAGGGAGGCAGCACAGAGACCAAAGGTAACCCTGAAGGAGCTGCAGAGTTCCCAAGCAGAGACTGGGAGTATCTGTCCATGCAACCACAATAAGCCGTACAGTTCATAGAGGTGGCCTTTATGGAAGAGTGGGCAGAAAAAAGCCATTACTTAGACACAAAAATTGTAAGGCTCATTTTGAGTTTGTCAAAAGACATGTAAGAGACTCCCCAAATGTATGGAGGAATGTGCTGTGGTCAGATGAGACCAAAATGTAACTTTTTGGCCACCAAGCCAACACAGCTCATCACTAGTGACGGGTAAGCATTAAAATGCTCGGGTTCTTGTTGCTCAGGTCGAGCACATTGGAATACTCGGGTGCTCGACCCGAGCAACGAGCCCAATGTAAGTCTATGGGAAACTCAAGCATTTTTCAGGCGGCTCCCCCCGGCCTAAAAATTGCCCAAATCGATGGGAACAGTGCTCAAATGGCATGGGAACAGCATGGGGAAGACCCCTGGAAGCATTTCTGACTCCCAGGTCACTGCTGTCAACAATGTTGTCAGAGGTATTACGCCACTTTTACGGACTCACAATAAAACATACAAAAACAAAAACAAAATGGATTTTCCTGGGAAATATGTTAAGGAACATCTTTTCCAGGGTAATTACTTGTATATAAGGCAAAATAAGTAACCAAAAACAAAAATACTCCTCCAAAACATAGGCTATGTTCACACGTAGCGTTTTTGATGCGTTTTTGCACTTTTGTATTGCTTTCAACCGTGACAAATGCATTCACCGGGAAATGTCATCTTAACATTTTACAACCTTATCTGGCCATGTGGTGCGTGAGACATGATCAGACACATCCTGTTTCATTTATGAAGGAGGGACTCTGAAAGTCACAAAGCCTATTTTTATAGGGCCATCAGTCGGCCTTTACTATTCTTAAATGGACAGCAGTCAACCCTCACTATTATTAGAGAGCCATCAGCTGGCTATGCTTTGTTGTTCCCATTACTAAAGAGTGGGTCTCGTATACTGTTATTGCGTATACAGTGAGTGGCAAGGCTGCCCAAAATTTGGACCCACCCCAATACCCCTTTGAAGAGACTTAGAGGAGGGCCTCCTGAAAACAATGCTCCCATTTAGGAAGTGGGTCTCCCATAGTGTTGGCCTATGCAGTGAATGCAAGGGCTGCCAAAAATTGGGAGGCACTCCAATGCCCCTTGAAAGAGACGCAGAGGGCCTCATGAAAAAATGTTCCCATTATTAGGAAGTGGGTCTCCCATAGTGTTGGCCTATGCAGTGAATGCAAGAGCTGCCAAAAATTGGGAGGCACGCCAATGCCCCTTGGAAGAGATGTGGAGGAGGGCCCATTAGAAAGGAGCGGGTCTCCTATATTTGTAATGCCCATGAACTAAGTGTATGGGCTGACAAACATTTACCCCTGGGGAGTATACATGAACATACTGTATAAAACATTTTTCTTACGGGCATCATAAACACCCTTTAAAAAAATTATGTGGGTATTGCATCACGAACCACGGTCACCCTGGTGATATGGTGGTGAAGGATGAGGAGAAGGAGAAGGAGGAGGACAAGAGCAAATAGCCAAAATCAGGAAGCATATTCCCATGTGTGGGTGTGAAAAAGTGCATGGCAATACACCTCCCAAAAAAGACACTGGATTTGAGTTTATGTTAAGCTGCTTTCATTCGGTGGTGTTAAGAAGTCTGGCCCAATCCAGCCCTTGTTCATTTTTATAAGAGTCAGCCTGTCAGCATTTTCACTTGACAGGCTGATGTGCTTATCGGTTATAATTCCACCAGCGGCACTAAAAACCCGCTCTGATAAAACGCTAGCGGCAGGGCAGGCCAGGACCTCCAAGGTGTAGATAGCCAGTTCATTCCACGTATCCAGCTTGGATACCCAATAATTATAAGGCACAGAGGAATCACGGCGGACATTGGTACACTCGGGAAGTACTCCCTCTGCATCTTCCCAAACTTTGCACTCCTTGTGAGAGTACCCCGCGCCTCAGGGCCTGTGCGATGGGAGGGGCTGAAAAAATTCTCCCAGAACTTTGACAGTGTTCCCCTGCCTCTGCTGGATTGGAGTTGTGTCTCTCTTGCCTGTAGTCCTTGGTTGTCCAACAAACTGTGACCTCTGCCATCAGCGTTTTCAGATGGGAATTTTTTTTAATAGTTCCGCAACAAGGGCATTCTGGTACTGCCCCATTTTTGTAGACCTGTCCACCACAGGAATAAGAGATATAAAGTTTTCCTTGTAGCATGGGTCTAGAAGTGTCACCAACCAGTAATGACACCCAAAATTTTGAGAACGCGAGGGTCATGGGAAAGGCAGCATAACATAAACTCAACCATGCGTGCCAGACTGCTAACAGGAAAGACTTCCGTGTCCTCACCAAGAGGATGACTGACCATGCTCTCCTCCTCCTCTCTGTCCTCAGGCCATCCATGCTGAACAGACGGTATGACAGTTGTGCAGGTAGTACCATCTATAGCGCAGGAAACTAGCTCCTGTTCTTCCTCCTCTTCCTCCTCTTCCTCATTGTCACACAATCCATGTTGGGATGAGATGAGGCTGGGCTTGCTCCATCTCATCGTGCTCCGCCTGTAATGCATCCTCTTTGACTGTGAGCAGAGAGTGTTTCAGAAGACAGAGAAGCGGGATGGTGACGCTAATTATGGCTTCATTGCCGCTAACCATCTTGGTGGAGTCCTCAAAGTTTTAGAGGATGGTAGATATATCTGACATCCATTTCCACTCCTGAGGTCTTATGTGTGGAGTCTGAACTAAATACCGACGGCCTTGTTGATGCTGGTACTCAACAACTGCCCTCTTCTGCTCATAAATCCTTCCAACATCTGAAGTGTAGAGTTCCAATGCGTGGGGACATCACACACCAGTCTGTGAACTGGAAGCTGCAAATGCTGCTGAAACACGGCAAGGGCAGCGGAAGCTGTAGGTGACTTGCTAAAATGGGCACACAGGCGGCATACTTTAACAAGCAGATCCGGCAGCTCCGGGCAGGATTTGAGAAACCGCTGAACCACAAGGTTAAGCACATGGGCCAGGCATGGTACGTGTGTGAGCTTGCCTCGCCTCAGAGCCGCCACCAGGTTTCGGCCATTGTCACACACAACCATGCCTGGCTGTAGGTTCAGTGGTGTGAGCCACAGATCTGCCTGCTCTTTCAGAGCTGTCCACAACTCTTCAGCATTGTGCGTTTTGTCACCTAAGCATATTAGCTTCAGCACAGCCTGTTGCCGCTTGGCCAGGGCAGTGCTGCAGTACTTCCAGCTTGTGACTGATGTGGTAATTTCGGAGATGGAGGCTGAAGAGGAGGAGGAGGATGAGGTGCAGGAGCTGTAGATTGTGGGGGCAATCCTAATTGACCTAGGGCCTGCAATCCTCGGCGTCGGGAGGACGTGTTCCGTCCCAAGGGTCGACTGGGTCCCGGCTTCCACTATGTTAACCCAGTGTACCGTCAGCGAGATGTACCGTCCCTGCCCACAAGCAGTTGTCCACTTGTCCGGGGTTAGGTGGACTTTCCCGGTAACTGCGCTGTTGAAGGCACGGCTAATGTTTTGGGACACGTGCTTGTGTAATGCGGGGACGGCACACCGGGAGAAATAGTGGTGGCTGGGGACCGAGTACCGAGGGACGGCCACCGCCATCAGGGTGCGGAATGCTTCCGTCTCCACGAGCCTAAAAGGCAACATTTCGAGCGCAAGCAGTCGCGAAATGTGGGAATTTAGTAGTGTGGCCTGTGGGGCGTTGGCTGCATATTTGCGTTTGCGTTCCAAGGACTGGGGTATGGACAACTGAACACTGCGCTGGGACAAGGACGTGCTTCCTGATGCTGCTACTTGAGAGTGTGCAATGACAGGTGCAGGGCAGGAGGCATCTTCGCATGCACTATGAACAGGAGATTGGCTTGCATGCACAACAGCGGAAGAAGCAGTGGTGCCCCCACAGACACTGTTCCTGGACCCTGGGGTTCGGCCCACAAAGTCTGGTGCTTTGCTGCCATATGCCTAATCATGCTGGTGGTGGTCAGGCTGGTAGTTTTGCCACCCCTGCTGATTCTGGCCTGGCAGGTGGTGCAAATGGCCTTTTTGGGGTTATCGGCAGAGTCTTTAAAAAACAACCAGACTCGGGAAGACCTAACAGTTGTACTGGCAACTTCCTTTGTGTCGGGGAACCTTTGCCTGCCTTCTGTCTGCGGCCACCACACTGCTTCTTCCTGCCTGTTGGGGTGCTCTGCCTCCCTCCCCCTGTGTGCTGCTGTGCTCGCTCTGCATGTCCTCCTGCCAGGTTGGGTCAGTTACTATATCATCCACCACCTCATCTTCCACTTCCGCACCCTGGTCCTCCTCCTGACTTCTGGCAATTATTTCTCATCATCGTCCACCTCTTGTGACACTTTCCCACCGTCGCCTTCGTGTGACTGTGGCTCATCAATATTTGGGCATCGTTACATGCGATCTCCTCTTGCCCCGCTTCAAGTAGACCGGCCATAGGCCCAAATCTATAAATGGAAAAGTGAACAGCTCTTTGGAGTGTCCAAGTGTGGGATCAGTTGTCTCTGGGGACTCGGCATGGTGGGAGGAAGTAGGATCAGGGTGAGGAATATGCAGCCCAGACTCACGGCTACTGAGACTTGACCATGTGGAAGACAGGGTGGTGGTGGTGGTGGTGGCAAAGTGACTGGAAGCATTATCCGCTATCCTACCAACAACCTTTTGACACTGCTCTGGTTTCAATAGTGGTGTGCTGCAGTCCCCTAGGAATTGGGACAGGAAGGTCGAGCGAGAAGATATGGGTGTTTGTTGTGGCACAATTTCAGCTTGCCCATGGCCTCGGCCTCTGCATGCACCATCACCATCACGTCCAGTTCCCCATCCCTTGCCACGCACCTTGCCCATTTTAAATGGAGGACAATATCTTCCATGCTCACTACAAATGGCTGAATCTGGAGCGAACTTATATGTGATCCGTGTGACGGAGAAACCACAGTTTTAAATACCTGGTCTGTAGGTAACTATTTTGAACAGCAAGCCGGTGTCAAAAACTTCGCTGACACACTGAAATTTTTTTTAATGAAGGCCAGAAATGGCAGTATTTTCTGAAAACGTATATGTGATCCGTGTGACGGAGAAACCACAGTTTTAAATACGTGGGCTGTAGGTAACCATTTTGAACAGCAAACCTGGTGTCAAAAACTTCGCTGACACACTGAAATTTTTTTTTACTGGAGGCCAGAAATGGAAGTATTTTATAAAAACGTATATGTGATCCGTGTGACGGAGAAACCACAGTTTTAAATAGCTGGATTTTTAGCACTGTAATATGGAAAGGACCTGGCTGCATTCTGCAGTGCCAACAAGCAAATGGTGCAGAAAAACGGTATTCTCTGGATTTCTTTTTAAGCAAATAATGAGGATTAAGATCCAGAAAAAAATTATTCCTGGCCCCTGAGACCTGGGCCTATGTCTAGAAATGTCTAACAGCAGTAGCAGCAGACAGAACTGGAATGGAGTCTCTTGTGCTATATGCACTGCAGTCTGCTATATACACTACCTGTCTATATACAGGTGCTTCTCAGTAAATTAGAATATCATCAAAAAGTTAATTTATTTCAGTTCTTCAATACAAAAAGTGAAGCTCATATATTATATAGAGTCATCACAAACAGAGTGATCTATTTCAAGTATTTATTTCTGTTAATGTTGATGATTATGGCTTATAGCCAATGAAAACACAAAAGTCATTATCTCAGTAAATTAGAATACTTTATAACAACAGCTTGAAAAGTGTTTTTAAAATCTGAAATGTTGGCCTACTGAAATGTATGTTCAGTAAATGCACTCAATACTTGATTGGGGCTCCTTTTGCATCAATTACTGCATCAATGCGGCGTGGCATGGAGGCGATCAGCCTGTGGCACTGCTGAGGTGTTATGGAAGCCCAGGTTGCTTTGATAGCAGCCTTCAGCTAGTCTGCATTGTTGGGTCTGGTGTCTCTCATCTTCCTCTTGACAATACTCTATGGGGTTAAGGTCAGGCGAGTTTGCTGGCCTATCTAGCACAGTGATACTGTTGTTTTTAAACCAGGTATTGGTACTTTTGGCAGTGTGGACAGGTGCCAAGTCCCGCTGGAGAATGAAATTTCCATCTCCAAAAAGCTTGTCGGCAGGGGGAAGCATGAAGTGCTCTAAAATTTCCTGGTAGACGGCTGCGCTGACTTTGGTCTTGATAAAACACAGTGGACCTACACCAGCAGATGACATGGCTCCCCAAACCATCACTGATTGTAGAAACTTCACACTAGAACTCAAGCAGCTTGGATTGTGTGCCTCTCCACTCTTCCTCCAGACTCTGGAACCTTGATTTCCAAATGAAAATTGGACCTTGTGGAGTGTGTCAATGACTGCCTTCTGGACATCTGTCAAGTCAACAGTCTTCCCCATGATTGTGGAGCCTACTGAAACAGACTAAGGGACCTTTTTAAACACTTAGGAAGACTTTGCAGGTGTTTTTTGTTAATTATTTTAATTTACTGAGATAATGACTTTTGTATTTTCATTGGCTGTAAGCCATAATCATCAACATGAACAGAAATAAACACTTGAAATAGACCATTCTGTTTGTAATGACTCTATATAATATACGAGTTTCACTTTTTGTATTGAAGAATTGAAATAAATTAACTTTTTGAAGATATTCTAATTTAGTGAGATGCACCTGTACACTGCCTGCCTGATATCTCTGCAGATGGATTAGTCCTCAGAAGGACTGTTTGTTGAGATGGATATGTGTAATATACTTCTGTTCTACCTACACTACCTAATAAATAAGCAAATCTCTCTCTAGCTCAGCAGCACCTCTCCCTACACTGTCTGATTGCGGAGTAGACTGACGAGCACAGCAGCGCCAGGTCTGATATAGACCTTATGACGCTGTACGGCCAGCCAATCACTGTAATACCACAACCAACATGGCTGCGGCATTACAGTGAGTGGCAGGCAATCCCTGCATGTTCATTGGCTCTGTAAAGAGCGCCAAACATGCAGGGAGGAAACCCGAGCAACCGCCCGAGAATCTAGCAAGTACTCGGCAAGCTCCGTGCATCTCGAGTACTGAGATGCTCGGGCGAGTACTGAGTACTTGCGAGTATGCTCACTCATCACTACTCATCACCCAAGAACAACAGGTTTTGTTCAAGAATATCCCAGTATTTCGCACCATCCATCTTTCTCTCAACTCGAACCATTTTCCCTGTCCCTGCTGCCCAAAAACATCCCCATAGCATGATGCTGTTTTTTGGCAGCAGGGACAGGGAAAATGGTCTGAGTAGAGGGGAAGATGGATGGTGATTCTTGAGCAAAACCTGTTTCAGTCTGTCAATGACTTGAGACTGGGAAGGAGGTTCACCTTCCAACAAGACAATGACCCAAAGCATACTGCTAAAGCAACATTCGAGTGGTTTAAGGGGAAACATGTAAATATTTGGAGTGGACTAGTCAATGCCCAGACCCAATCCAATTGAGAATCTGTGGTCCGACTTGAAGATTGCTGCTCACCAGAGGAAACCATCTAACTTGAAGGAGCTTGAGCAGTATTGTCTTGAGGAATGGGCAAAAATCCCAGTGGCAAGATGTGGAAAGCTCATAGAGACTTATTCAAAGTGACTTGCATCTGTAATTGCGCTACAAATTACTGACTTTAGGGGGGTGAATAGTTAAGCACAATGAAGTTTTCAGTAATTTTGGTCTATTTTTTGCTTGCTCCACAATCAAAAGAAATCCAAATGTTCACAGTTGTAGGCATGTTCTTTACATGAACTCATGCAAACCCTCAAAAAAAACAAGGGAAACTGCAGTTTGTGAGATAGCAAAACACAAAAAATGCCAAGGGGGGTGAATACTTTTGCAAGCCACTGTATATTTATCTGATCAGCTCCTCCAAATCTGTAACACCCTGCCTGCAAATCAGATACTATTTGCAATCTTTTTTTTGTTATAAAATATGGAAACTCGTACCCCAGTATCATTGGTGTGTCAGAAGTGCAGGCAGTCACGCTGCAGTTGGTTGCAGGAGATCTCTTCGTTTGGCATTACAGACAACTTTTTAGAAGCTGTCTCTCTAGGACCCAGCGGCTACCTTCCTCTGGCTAATTAACACCCTGACCTAGGTGTATAAATACCCGCTGTGTGCCAGAGGGAGGTGCCAGTGATATTCACTTTACCTCTTGTGAAGGCTTGAGCAAGAGAAGTACTTCTTCCTCTTTGGTCTGGAGGACGTGTGCGCATTTGTCTGGAGTCGACTAAAGCTAAGTGATTTTCCTTTGTTTGTTCCTCCTTCTTGTCTTTAGTGTTCAGTGGGGATCGACTAGCGCTCATCCCCTCCCTTCCCTAGCCAGGGCCAAACACCAGGGAAAGACAGGGCGAGGTTCGCGTTCGGCGATTGGTGAAGAAGCAATATAAGGACGTTAGTGGAGACAGGGTGATAGTAGATCAGCCTAGAAGGTCTCCACTCCCCCCCCTTTCCCTAGAGTCTGGGAACCCTTTCCCTCTTCCCTTTGTGTTGTACTAAGTCTTTCCCACACCTTGCATGACATTATCGCCAGCCGAGCACATTTTGAAAAGAAAAAAAAAGCAAGAAAAAAAAACCTGACACCTGGGTTTAATTGTGTTTTTTTTTTCTCGGGCGTGTTTTTTTTTTTCTCTCCTTGGTATGGGTTCAGTTGCCGAGCTCGCAGAGCAGCTGCACAGTCTGTCTCTGGAGGTATTTGACCTCCGCTGTGAGGTTCAGCAGCGGCTACAGGTCACCAATGTGGAGGTCTGTGCAGGTAGGCCTGTCCAGCCTGAACCCAAAATTGTCCTCCCGGACAGGTTTTCAGGAGGTAGGGACAAGTTTTTTGTATTCAAGGAGGCCTGCAAACTGTATTTTAAACTTCGTCCCTACTCCTTCGGAAGTGAGGAACAACGGGTTGGAATTTTGATCTCTCTACTTCAGGGAGATCCTCAATCGTGGCCGTTTTCTTTACTGCAGGATTCGGTTTGTCTCCAATCTGTAGAAGGTTTTTTTGGGGCTCTTGCCCTCATCTATGATGACCCTGACAGAGTCGCCTTGGCTGAGTCTAGACTACGTCGCCTTCAGCAGGGGAATTGGTCAGTAGAGACGTACCATTCTGAATTCCGTAGAACGGATCCTAAATGGAATGACTCAGCCCTTAGAAGCCAATTTTGTGGTGTTTTTTCTGAAAGATTGAAAGATGCCTTGGCAGTATATGAAACCCCTCAGTCTTTGGAGGTTGCCATGTCATTGGCGATGCGTCTTGACAGACCCCTTCGGGATAGACGGGTGAGACCACCTTCTACAGGGCCTTCTTCTCGGGGTTATGTACCTCTGCCGGGGAAGCGTTCTGGCGGTGAACCAGTACTGGGGGAGGTGGAGGAACCCATGCAGTTAGGGGGTGCTTTTACATCATACATTTCCCTGGAGATTCACAAGAAAAAAGGTGTATGTTTTTTTTGTGGGAAAAAGGGACATTTTATTGGGACCTGTCCTTCAATTCCTAAACAAAAGGAGACTCGATTAACTCTTGGTAGTCTGGAGTTGGATAAGCAAGGGGTGCATTTGTTGCCAACCTGCAGCTCCTGGTTTGTCCTGACAGCAGAGGTGGTGCTAGAGACCAAAACCAAGAAAATTTCTGTGTTTGTTGACAGTGGTGCGGGAGTCAGCATGATTGATGCTGAGTTTGCAAAAGCTCACGGCCTTGCTTGCTGTTGTTTAGCTAAGCCTATTTCCATCTTTCCCATTGACTCGGCGCCACTTGCACAGAAAGCATTTACTCATTTTGTACATAATGTAAAACCGAGGGTGGGGTCGGTTCATTGTGAAGTTATCCCTTGCTATGTTTTGGACAGTCTTCCCACACCAATTGTACTAGGTCTTCCGTGGCTGGTGAAACATAATACTTTAGTGGATTGGATCATTGAATGGGGAGATTACTGCCATGAGAACTGTTTAGATATTTCCCTTGCTATGGTCTCTATGGAAATATTACCTGCTTTTCTGTCTGGTTTTGAGAAAATTTTTTCTGAGAGCAGGTGTCAGGAATTGCCTCCTCATCGTGCATATGACTGTCCTATTTACCTGACCCCCGGAGCTAAACTACCGAAGTCCAGACTGTATAATCTTTCTCTCCCTGAGAGACAAGCCACGAAGGATTTCATTGCGGAAAGTCTGGAGAAGGGACATATCAGACCCTCATCTTCGCCCGTGGTGGCAGGTTTCTTCTTTGTGAAGAAAAAAGATGGCGGTCTACTTCCCTGTTTAGATTTCCGGGAATTAAATCAAATTACCATCCGTGATCCATACCCTCGTCCTCTGATTCCTGATTTGTTCAGCCAGGTTGTGGGAGCTAAGGTATTCCCCAAGTTGGATTTAAGGGGAATCCTACAATGTGTTTAGAATCAGAGAAGGGGACGAATGGAAAACAGTGTTCAATACCCCCTGAAGGGCATTTCGAGAGTCTGGTTATGCCTTTCGGGTTGACCAATGCACCTGTGGTATTCCAGCATTTCATAAATGATATTTTCCATCATTTGGTGGGGAGGTTTGTGGTGGTCTATCTGGGCGACATTTTGGTTTACTGATATTGAGACACATCGGGGGCATATTAAACAGGTGCTCAATATTAAGGGATAACAAACTTTATGCCAAACCGGAAAAATATGTTTTCGCTGTGCAGTTTTTGGGGTATTTGTTGTCATCTTCGGTTTTTCGGATGGACCGGAAAAGATCCGTGCAGTCCTTGATTGGAACCGTTACGTGAACCTGAATGCTCTACAGCGTTTTCTGGGCTTTACTAATTTTTACCGGAAATTCATCCAAAATTACTCAGTAATTGTGAAACCCCTCACTGACATGACTGAGAAGAGGTCTGATTTTTCCAAATGGTCAGATGCTTCCCCCCCATCTTTTTCTTCCTTAAAGAATCATTTTGCGACTGCACCTATACTCAGTCAACCTGATGTTTCCCAACCCTTTATTATGGAAGTTGATGCGTCGGATGTGGGGGATGGGGCTGTTTTGTCTCAAGGTCTGTCCCCTGGTAAATGGCATCCAAGCGCCTTATTTTCTAAAAATTTGTCTTTGGTTGAGAGAAGTTATGACGTGGGTAATAGGGAACTTTTGGCGATCAAATTGGCGTTCGAGGAATGGCGACATAGGATGGACAGCCCCCTCCAACCAATCTCCAGTCAGCTAAACGTCTCAACCCTAGGCAAGCCAGATGGTCTCTGTTTTTTACTAGGTTCAATCTTGTTGTCACTTTTCGTCCAGGGGTGAAAAATGTCAAGGCTGATGCTTTGTCCCGGAGCTTCCCCGGTGGATCAGCCTAGGAGGTCTCCACTCCCCCCTTTTCCTAGAGTCTGGGCTCCCTTTCCCTCTTCCCTTTGTGTTGCACTAAGTCTTTCCCACACCTTGCGTGACACCCAGTCCCCACAGTTACCAGTACAGTTTTAGTACATTAGGCTTTCACATATAGATAATGTGCATCAGTATTTGTAAACCCAAACAAGGACTGGCTCCAAAACACAGAACAGAGGTGAATTTTTCCATTGTTTTTCTCTCTGTAGGTTCCACTCCTGATTTTGTTTAATAAGTACTGATGTAAAATACTGACATGTTAACAGGGGCGTTGCCAGGGTCCTAAAAGATCAGGGGCCCAAGCCTCAAAGTACATGTCTCCTCATACAACCTCTCCGCCACTTAAGAGAGGATATATATATATATATATTAAAGTATATCACTAACCCTAAAACACTATACAAAGGCCAATATTATCATTATTACTACTATATAAGGCCAAAATAATAACGCTACAGAATTTTCTCTACCATCACCATTACAAAGTAAGTACAAAATATTATAGTATGACTGTTACCTCACAAAACACACTATACAAAGACTAATAATACCGCCATACATCTACCACTTCATAATGACTGAGATACATTTAGCTATTACTAAATGATAAAAAAAAGCTATTAAAAAGACCGATATTACCACCATATGGTGACCATATATAGTGGTAGTTACCAGTCCTGCCAACTATATTACAGAGATTACAGCACAGATATATACAGTATAGTGACTTACAGATGACGTTCTTTCTGATGGAGTCATTCACTTTTCTTCCCTTTTTCATCTGGCCCAAACCGACATGGTGACTTCTGCAGCCACAACTCGGCTGCAGAGATTACAACAAAGACACATTTAAGTTCCCACATTTCTAGCCCCGTCCCCATCTACTCCCAACCTGCACAATCTACTCATCGTGCCTGCTCTTCCAGCCTGGAACAGTAACCCCAATACTTCAAAAATTATGTCATGACTATGATTACCCCTCCACCAATTAATTCTACAAAGACAGCGTGTCAGATAGAGGAGGCCTCTAAAAATAAGTGTCCCATAGCACATACTGTTCTACCTAGCAAGAAATATTGCCCGATATGCTCCTTTGAAGGTTATAATATCCCAAGTGCCCCTTCAAGCAACAGTGTTCCCTTTAAGTAACAATGCTCCCCCTTTCCTCCCAAAAAAAGTAATAATGCCCTTGAAAGCCCAATCAAAACTAATAATGCACCCATTTAGAACAAGTAATGTCCTGAGTACCCCCACAGGCCCCCTATATACTGTATGATATTCCCACAGCTCACTATATGTACTGTATGATCAGGTCCGGCTCCAGGTTTTCGTAGGCTCCGGGCGAAAGAGTGTCAGTGGGCCCCTTTAACACATACCACGATTCATGATGCACAGATACCGCAGAGAAATATACATATATTACAATGCCATACTAGTATTATGGGCACCACATAGTCCTCCATACAGTATAATAGACCCATATGTTGCTCCATTCAGTATAATGAGCCCCATATAGTGCTTCATACTGTATAATGAGCCCCATATATTGCTCCATACAGTCTAATGAGCCTCATATAATTCTCCATACTGTATAATGAGCCCCATATATTGCTCCATACAGAATAATGGGCCCTATATAGCACTCCATACAGAATAATGGACCCCATATATTGCTCCATACAGAATAACGAACCCCATATAATGCTCCATACAGAATAACAGGCCCCAAATAGCGCGCCATACAGAATAATGGACCCCATATATTGCTCCATACAGAATAACGAACCCTATGTAATGCTCCATACAGAATAACGGACCCCATATAATGCTCCATACAGAATAATGGACCCCAAATAATGCTCCATACAGAATAATAGACCACATATAATGGTCCATACAGAATAATGGGCCCCAGATAATGCTCCATACCGAATAATGGCCCCATATAATGCTCCATACAGAATAATGTGCCCCATATAATGCTCCATACAGAATAATGGGCCCCATATAATGCTCCATACATAACAATGGGCCTCATATAATGCTTCATACAGAATGGGCTCCATTTAGTGCTCCATACAGAATAATGAGCCTCATATAATGCTCCATACAGAATAATGAACCTCATATAACCTCATGGCCCACTTTGTATAATGGGCCCCACATAGTCCTCCATACAGAATAATAGGCCCAACATAGTCCTCCATACAGTATTATGGTCATCACATAGTCCTCCATACAGAATAATGGGCCCCACGTAGGTCATACAAAATAATGGCCCCACATAGGGGTGGTGGTTCTGATGTCACGGGCCAAATAAAACCAGCCTGCGGGCTAGATTTGGCACACGGGCCAGAGTTTGGCACGTATGCCTTAAAATACTGTATTATGGCCCCACAGCCACTTATATACTGTATTATGGCACCAGCAGCATCATATATACTGTATTATGACTCATACAACCCCTTATATACTGTATTCTGGCCAGCAACCACTAATATACAGTATTATGGCCCCATATATACAGTGCTATGGCCCCCACAGCCTTTCATATACTGTATTATGACCCCAACAGCCCCAATTACTGTAGTATGGCTCCAACAACCCCTTATACACTGAATTATGCCCCCCACCGCTCCTTATATATAGTATGATGGTCTCCACAGCTCCAAATATATATGATGGCCCCATAGCTCCCTATATACTGTATGATGGCCTCCACTGCCCCTTATATACTTTATGATGGCCCCCACAGCCCCTTATATACTGTATGATCTCCCTCACAGCTCCATATATATTGTATGATGGTCCCCACAGCTCCCTATATCCTGTGGTGGCCTATCTTTAGCCTGCTTATCTTTGGCTGCTGCAATAAAGCAGCAGAGAGATCAGGTTTTAAAAATAACGGTGACTGGTACATAGATATGGGAACAGAACAGAGCTTAGTACATAGATACTGAAACATAACAGAGCTTAGTACATAGATACTGAAACAGAACAGAGCTTGGTACATAGATAAAAAAAATTCAGAAATTTGTAAAAAAAAAAAAAAATTCCCTTGTGACACCATTTACCGAAAGCCGTAATGTTTTCACGTTTTAATTTTTTGGGATATGGAGCTGTGTGAGGGCTTATTTTTTGCACGCAGAGTCGATGTTTTTATAGATATAATTTTGTGGCTGATACAATGTTTTGATCGCTTCTTAATACATTTTTTTGTGTTGTTGCGGAGGGTGAAAAAAACACAATTCTGGCATTTTTCTTTTTTTTTCTCGTCATGGCATTTACCGACCGGATTAATTTACTTTATATTTTGATGACTTGGACTTTTACAAGTGCAGCGATACCAAATATGTCCATTTTTTTTATTTCTTAAATTTTAATGGGGGAAAAAGGTGGGTGATTTGAATATATATATATATATATATATATATATATATATATATATTTTTTTTTTTTTTTATTATTTTTTATTTTTAACTGAATCTGTGATCAGCTCATTGCTTGTACTATATAAAGTAATGCTACAGTTTTGCCGTATATAACAAAAATGTTGCCTGAAGTACATATTTTACCTAGCCCCGCACTAGTAGATGCATTATGTAAAATAGGAGGCAGGTCAGTGAAGGCACAGTGAGCTGTCATAAGAGCATACAGATGAATATGTAACCAGAGCACCAGATACAGCGCCCCCCACAGGCCGCCCTGAAGCACAAGCATATCATTATCTCCAAACTGAAAGTAAAGATTACACAAAAACCACAGGACGGATTTCATCAACAAATGTATAATTTTAATCAGTGTAATGTCACCCACCTGACAGTGTATGTGGTTTACTGAGCACAATCCTGCTGACAGGTGCGCTTTAAGTTCTGGTTTCAACAAAGTACGCTAGCAGTATTTCTTCTTTTATAGTTACTCAACTTTAGATAATGCCTTTTTGTTATAAGCTTCCCTAGACAATAGACTGCTCACATGGCATTCCGCTGTTGGAACCCAAAATTATCACTTGTAACCTTAGAAAACAGCGTTAAACTTTTCATGAATGGTACAGATTGAATAATCAAGGAGCTTTCACACCCATTAGTCCAATCTAATCTAAAGAAAAAAACATGTTTGTGTTTCACATTTACGGTGGAAGAAAAAAGACATATATTTCTCCACAAGTTGGCAGATCAAGTAAATTCTCAGCAAGGGTATTTTTTTTACACAAATATGATAGTGGAAGGGTTAACTATCATTAAAGGCAAATAAATTGGTAAATCTTAAGTTCTAAGGAATGTGGTTGGGAAAGTTTGGTCATTCTTTGCCTAGCAGTAAAGACCTGAAATGCCTGATCTACATTGCTATTCACCATTCTTGGCACCCCTTCATTTTTTTTCATAGACTGTACAATATCTTCAGAAATAAATGGAAATGTACCAAAGTTATATCCTCAAGGTTTTTAATTAGCGGTCCAAAGTAATACAACAGTAAAACATTGTTTTTCAACTTCCATGTTGCAATTTCAAAGAAGAAACAGAATAAACAGCATGTGCAGCAGTAAAGGCACCCCTAATTAATACTTGGTTGCACACCCTTTGCATTGCTGACAGCCTCCAAATGTTTCTTGTAGCCATCTATAAGCTTCTTGCACTTCTCAGCTGGAATTTTCTCCCACTTTTCCTTTGTAGTTTGTTCAAGCTCTTCAATGTTTGCAGGGTTCTTTTTCAAATGGCAGATATCAGCTCACCCCAAAGATTTTCAATGGGATTGATGTCAGGACTCATTGCCGGCCATTTTAAAACAGTCCTTTTTTTCTTTATCAACCATTCCTGTGTACTTTTGGATGTGTGCTTTGGGTCATTGTTTTGCTGGAGGATATATGATATTTGACTCTGACGCGCCCCTGGGCCTGTGTCGCGCTGCGTTGCGCACGCGGGAGCTTACCCGGAGCCGGATCTCTTGAGGGTTGTAGTCTCGTGGCGGTGATCCGGTCCGTGCCCAGGGAGTCAGACTAAGTGGCGCTGTATCAGCGGTAGATGATGGACGACTACGCCACCCGTTGAATGCAGCTATGGAGCTGCCGCTGCAGGGCAGACCGCTGAGGCCGGTGGAAGGATGGTGCAGCGTGGATGGTATAACCCCCAACGGGAGGGGTATGGCCTCAGGGCAGCCGACGTGGATGATGGGGGTAGCAGGAACCACTCAGAGACGGTACGGTGTAGTTCAGGGTCTTTACTGGTGACAAAGATAGACCCTCCCGGAGTACTGGCTAGCGACTGGGGCCTGGTCAGTCCTTGAGCAGATGGGATCTCCCCTGGCCAGGCGGAGTTGTAGGCCTCCCAAACTAACGATACTCTTCTGGCTACCTTGCTAGAGGCGGGTATAAGTAGCCCACGTCCCTGAGTGTACCGTGTGGTGCTCACCCGTATGGCCGGTGACTCGGGGCCTTCTAGTGGCTTCCGCTCCACGACGGCGGTGCTGGTCCCATGCGTGTGACCGTGCCTTCGGGTTTCTTGGCCAGAGGACCTGCAATTCCCTGCCTGACGGATTCTGCTGCTGGGTAGGAGTTAGTCCCCACAGCCTCGGACTCCAGGTCCGGTAAGAAATCTTCTCAGTCAGGGCGAGCTCTGCAGCTGCCAGCCCCTGACTCCTTGTAACACTGCTCCCACAGAGCTCCTGTTGTTTCTTCCCATAGCTGCTTCTCTTCTCTGTCTCTACTTCTGGCATGGCCCAGGAGCTGGGCCCAGCCGGAGCCACAGCTCCCTGTCAGCCCTCCTGGCTGAACTCTCCCTCTGAACTCTCTAACCCTGCCTCAGCCCCAGGTTTATATAGGGGAAGTTCTTCCCCTCCCAGGACTGGGCAGGAGGTGTGGCATGCATAGGATCCCTGACCAAGAGACCTCCCACCTGCTCTCAGACATAACATTGCTGTTACTGTGGAAACCAGACCCCTGGGGTGCCACATTCCCCCCTAGTGAAATTTAGTACTCCGGGACTAAACATATTTTTAGAAAAACATAACAAGGTATAAACAATAATAATACAATAAGAAAAACACATAAAGATGGTTACGGCGTGTCCGCAACCGGGTGCAGTTTTGAAGAAAAGCAAGGTGTCCATTTCACCAAAACAGGGAGACGTAACCAGGTAGGGGTCTGTCCTGCCCCGAGTCCTTAACAGTCTTTAGTCCATTCCTGGGTTACGCTCCAACCATGTACAAAGGATTCCCGGTAAATCCACCAAAGACTCCCATAAATTACTAGAAACACATAATTATTTACAGGATATGGCCGCTCTCAGTCCTCGGCCAGTGTGGATAAGGAATGGCTGCTCACAGTCCTCAGCCTTGTTTAAGATAGGGGCACATGGGGAACAATTCACTAATCCCAACGGGGACCATATTTTAATTAGCAGCAGTCCTTGTACCCTTACGGCTAACTATTTACAGCTCTTTATTCACGCTACTTCCCTTCAGTAGCTATGTCCTCTTTGTGCTCCCTCCTGAGGGTAGTCCTCAGACCCGTCCGGGTCCTCTTGGCTTTCCTCGTATTGGTAGTACTGCAGCTCCTCCTCGGTTAGCTGGGTTAGTATCTCTGCGACAGTCCTCCTCCCAGGTGGCCAGAACTTTACCTCCCTTTGGGCTGCCCCGGTTAATTGGGCCACCAGGATGCTCACTTTTTGCTCCTCTGTGAGGGGGTACACCTGGAAGAGGCTATCCAGCTTTTCTCTAAAGTCATGCAGGGTATGTGACTCCCCTGAGTACTGGGGTAGCCAGGCTGCCCCCGGGATATAGGGCATGGTGAAAGGCATGACCGCAACAGCGGTGGCGCTGGCGGGGGTTGAAGCGGTGAAGCTCTCCTCCGTATCCGACATCCTTCTCCCCCCTAGTGGACCGTGGCCTACCTTGCGATGATCCTCTTCCGTAGGCCGCGGCTCCGCAGTGGATCGTCAGGGTTGAGGACCTTCCGTCGCGCTCCTGTGACGTCGGCGTCTGCTGGGCTCCTTCCAGGACCTTACGCAACGTCCGGACGTGAGGCGGGGCTTCAGTTCTCGCGCGCTTTCGGAGTCCACGCCCCTCTTCTTCCCGCGCGGCGTCTTCAAGATGGCGTCCAATGGCGGGAAAACTCCACGGAAGGCGGGAAGAAAGCTGAAAATGGCGCCGGATGGCGGGAATCTTCACCGATGGCGGGAAGAAGGCTGAAGATGGCGCCGGATGGTGGGAATCTTCACCGATGGTAAGTTTAAAAGTCTCTTTTTTTTTTTTTTTCCAGGCACGCAGTACCCGGTGGTTGCGGGCACGGAATCCTGCCGACTACGCCAAAAGTTGACGCGCCCCTGGGCCTGTGTCGCGCTGCGTTGCGCACGCGGGAGCTTACCCGGAGCCGGAACTCTTGAGGGTTGTAGTCTCGTGGCGGTGATCCAGTCCGTGCCCAGGGAGTCAGACTAAGTGGCGCTGTATCAGCGGTAGATGATGGACGACTACGCCACCCGTTGAATGCAGCTATGGAGCTGCCGCTGCAGGGCAGACCGCTGAGGCCGGTGGAAGGATGGTGCAGCGTGGATGGTATAACCCCCAACGGGAGGGGTATGGCCTCAGGGCAGCCGACGTGGATGATGGGGGTAGCAGGAACCACTCAGAGACGGTACGGTGTAGTTCAGGGTCTTTACTGGTGACAAAGATAGACCCTCCCGGAGTACTGGCTAGCGACTGGGGCCTGGTCAGTCCTTGAGCAGATGGGATCTCCCCTGGCCAGGTGGAGTTGTAGGCCTCCCAAACTAACGATACTCTTCTGGCTACCTTGCTAGAGGTGGGTATAAGTAGCCCACGTCCCTGAGTGTACCGTGTGGTGCTCACCCGTATGGCCGGTGACTCGGGGCCTTCTAGTGGCTTCCGCTCCACGACGGCAGTGCTGGTCCCATGCGTGTGACCGTGCCTTCGGGTTTCTTGGCCAGAGGACCTGCAATTCCCTGCCTGACGGATTCTGCTGCTGGGTAGGAGTTAGTCCCCACAGCCTCGGACTCCGGGTCCGGTAAGAAATCTTCTCAGTCAGGGCGAGCTCTGCAGCTGCCAGCCCCTGACTCCTTGTAACACTGCTCCCACAGAGCTCCTGTTGTTTCTTCCCATAGCTGCTTCTCTTCTCTGTCTCTACTTCTGGCATGGCCCAGGAGCTGGGCCCAGCCGGAGCCACAGCTCCCTGTCAGCCCTCCTGGCTGAACTCTCCCTCTGAACTCTCTAACCCTGCCTCAGCCCCAGGTTTATATAGGGGAAGTTCTTCCCCTCCCAGGACTGGGCAGGAGGTGTGGCATGCATAGGATCCCTGACCAAGAGACCTCCCACCTGCTCTCAGACATAACATTGCTGTTACTGTGGAAACCAGACCCCTGGGGTGCCACAACTCAAACCAAGTTTTCTTACACTGGGTAGGACATTTCGCTCTAAAATCTCTTGATAATTCTCTGATTTCATGATTCCTGTGATACAGTTAAGGCCTCCAGTACCAAAGAAACCCCACAGCATTATGGGTCCCCCACCATGCTTAACTGTTGGTAAGATGTTCTTTTCCTTATAAGCTTCATTGCGCCATCTGTAAACAAACTTTTGCTTTGCATTGCCAAAAAGCTCTATTTTTGTTTCATCTGTCCACAAAACATTTTCCCAGAAGGATTGTGGTTTGTCAAGATACTCTTTGGCAAAGATCAGTGTGAAGACCCGGGGCCTTCCGTGGGTGTAATACTACTCAGACAACACAGGGTGATGGTAAAACAGTGTGGCAATACTTTATTGAACCACCAAATGGACAATAAACACATAGAACAGCCCCTGCAAATACCCAAGATGGTGCAAAATTACACCGTCTCTCCCTTCTGCTGGCCCGATGGGAATAGAGCAGCTGTGACTTTGGGACTTCCAGGGCCAACTACCTCAACCAGTGGTCCCCCGCAGAGAAGAGGTATCGGCAAGCTTAGGAAGCTGACAGTCCATCGAGGTACACGGCCAGGAGACCAGAGGGTCCCACCGTGGCCTCTCCAAGAGTTTCCATGGGGCCAGATGTCTCCATGAGTCACTGTCAAAACACATAAACACACACATTTAAATGTCAACACAAACACAATAGTGTATTTCTCCTGGCTCAATGTCTGGCTAATTAAGATTAGAAGCTGTGTCGTCATAATAAGTCGTTCCTTTTTATGTCTTTTCTTCAGCAATGGTTTCTTCCTTGGCCTTCGCCTATAAAGCTCTGATTGGTTTACTGAGCGGCATATGGTACTTGTTGAAACCTTGACCCCAGACTGCTCCAGGTTGGCCTTCAGGTCTTTGGATGTTTGACGTGGTGTTTTTCCTCCATTCGCACCAACCTTGGAAGAGCTCTCTTTGTCAATTTTCCTCTTTCCCCATGTCCAGGGAGGTTCTTGACAGTTACATGCTTGGCAAACTACTTAATAACATTGTGCACTGTTGAAACTGGGATATAGAGGTCTTCGGAGATGTTCTTATACCCTTTGGAAGTCTTGTGTTTGCTAATAATGGCAGTTTTGATGTCCTCAGACAACTCCTTTGTCTTCACAAAAGGAACAGAGCCTACTATGTGGCTTTGGAAACACTGAAGTCCTCATTTATTGGCTAATTCATGTCACATGGGCACCGACAATCACAGGTGAATCTCTTTTGTGATTTACCACAGGTGAGTCAAAATGTGTTTCCATTCTAAATTAAAGTAAATGGTGCCAATACCAGTGTCACTGCGAGCTTTAGATTTTTTTATTTTTACCTCCCATTGTTTTTTGTTTTAAATTATTGTTTATCATTTGCTCTTTTGTATTTAACACGAGTGCTCTATACAAAAAACTGTTTCACTTCATTCATGTTTTTCACGATATATTCCATGTTATGTACTTAAACTTCATGGGTGACAATAATGATGAGCAGAACTGTATTTGTTACATTGACCAAAGTAGGATATGATATGTTCAGCCTGGCACTGAAGGGTTCCTGGAAGCTTGATCTCTGGCTCATCTTCCAGGGAATAAGCAGGGCCATTAGGAGAAGACTTCTCATACCTCTTCTACCAGTGAAGAGAAGCTCTGCCCCTGATACAGGAATATATGCAGCAATTGTCTCATAGTCCCTTATTCACAAATAGTGCTGAGATATGGGAACACAGTGACAGATGTTATCGCTGCATTTCAACACAGCCTTATGTTGCCTGTAGCTATATTTTAACTCTTCCTTTCCCAGGCAGGAAACTAGAGGACAAACTATTAAATGTGCTTAGATCTAGTGAAGATGTTATTCACTTTAAGGGGAAATAAACATTAACTTTGTGTCTCCAATTAGATAAATGCAGTCAACTGTTACCTGTTATCAGCCATTTCAAGCTAAGCAGAAAATCACTATAGTGTGCTATAATGGGATTAATGATTAAATGGAATCTGTCAGCAGGTTTCTGTTATGTAATCTGAAGACAGCAGATGATAGAGGGATTCAAGGATGTGTCACTTGTCAAAGTGCGTGCTGTAGTTTACTAACTGTGAAGGATTTATCACTAAGAGATTAACATTACCAGACTGCATGAGTCCAGCAATGCCCCCTCCCCCTGTGATAAGCAGCTCACTGTCTATGGACATTGCATATACAGAGCCTGGTGGGGGTGGTGTTAGCTTTCTCAACTCTGCTTCATTCTAAATCTAAATCTCTGATTGTGTCAGAACGGCTGCACCCAGCAATCTAAGTGATACCTCTTTAGATTCAGCTTCTCTTTGCCTACATGAGGCTGCTCTCAGATGAGGTATCAAAACAAGATGACAGAGTCCCTTTCAAGAACTATCTTAAGTGTAAAGAAGTACAAGAAGTCCTGGAAGTGATGATATAGTCCCCACAGAGCGCTGATCTCAACATCATCAAGTCTGTTTGGGATTATATGAAGAGACAGAAGGATTTGCATAAGCGACATGCACAGAAGATCTGTGGTTACTTCTCCAAGATGTTTGGAACAATCTCCATGCTTCGTTCCTTCAAAAACGGTGTACAAGTGTACCAAGAAGAATTCATGTTGTTTTGAAGACAGAGGGTGATCACGCTATTGATTTAATTTAGCTTTCTCTGTTTTGTTCATTCACTTTGCATTTTGTTGATAAAATAATCTATTAACACTTTACGAAATCATTCTTACTGTGCACCATATTTTTCCACACCTGCCTAAATCTTTTGCACAATACTGTATATATATAATCAGTGTAAATATATACAGTTAGTGAACTAGCACATCAGTAGGCAGCCTGTGGACAAGGTTAGCTGGAGGGGTTTATGGAAGGGCTGCCATTTTTCAGCTTCTTGAATCTGCCACTTCAGAACCTTGGACAGCTGCAGACACTTGGCTCCGTCTTAGTGTGTGATCCTCCTGCAGTCACTCCTTGCCTGCTGCCGCCTATATAATGATGTCCTCCTTCCACTGTCACCAGCCATTATAAGAGCCCATGTCCTCCTCACTATGTGCTGCTGGTGTTTTCTGGTGCTCCCTTCTCTTCATCTTCTCTTTTTCATCCCAGCACTCCCCACTCCACTCCACACACGTCTCCTCCTCTTCCTCCCCTCCCTTCTCATTTTCTCTCAGCCTCCAGGCTCCATCTGATTCCTCTCACTTGGCTCCCTGGACCAGCAGCCATGGCTGATATGAAAACAGGCGTCTTTGCTAAAAATGTCCAGAAAAGGCTGAGCCGGGCTCAGGAGAAGGTGAGTGCTCCACAGCTCTGCTCCATGGCTGACTGGCAGCCTGGCCTCCGTACAGTGAGCAGGGGCAGCCTGCTGTAGTTGTGCTCAGCGGCATCTCCCGTGTCAGCTCCATGCAGGCCTGCATGTACAGCCAGGCGTTATCATGGCTTATTGTATCTGGGGTCAGCAGGGAAGGGATAATGTGTGTACATGCAGGTGGGAGCAGGGCTGAATGGCTGCCTCCTAAGCCATTGCTTCTTCCAGGTACCAGCTTGCATCCCTTCTGCTGTCAGTGGAGTGTCATGCTGAAGGGGAGGGAGTGTCTGTGTGTGGAGCGCTCCGGGCAGCCAAGGGTTACATGCACTGCTGCAGCATCAGGGAATATATTGCAAAGCTGCACTGCCAGCAATGGTGGGAGGGACGGCATGCTGCAGCCCAGGAGGGAGCACTTCTACAAGGTCGAACTGCTGCAGAACTGTATGTGCAGGACTGCAAAGCCAAGACTACCCAGCAGCTGCCCCCTGCCATGTCTCACCTAGAAGTGAGAGTGGACTTGTTAATGCTACAGACAGGGGATGGAGAGATGGCAGCTACACCTGTGTGTACAAACCCAGCTAACTACAGAATACAGGAGAAAAAAGGGATTTATATCTATCTCATTTCTCAGAACTCATACCTAGCTCTATCTATTATCTATCTAATATCTATTATCTATCTAGATCTAGTATCTATCTATTATCTAATATACCATATATTTATCTATCTATCCAATATATCATCTATCTATAATCTATATATCTATCTATATAGTATCTATCTTTATATCTATCCAATATATCATCTATCTATCTATCTATCTATCTATCTATCTATTATCTTTCATCTATCTCACTTACTCTTGTCAAGGTCACATGTATTTTAATAGGGTGCTTTTGCCAGTATATAATATTGTACATTTCCAATAATAGACCTGTTTTCTCTATTATATGACCAATTAGTAATAATGTTTTTACTGATAAGAATAATATTAGACAATAAAGATGCATTTACACTGCATGATTATACTTGCCTAGGATTGCTGGTTTCCCAACGATCAAAGCACTCATTCGTAGGGTGAAATTATGTTTTGTGCTGCATAAAAGATCCTGGAAAGCTTAGGAAGGATTTATAAATGCATTTTGTTGCTTTGGTGCCAGATACAAGAAAAGGCACTGGTGTATTGTAATCTCCAGTCATTACCCTGGTGCCCTACTATACATTGTAATGTAACTCCGGGGCGTTTCTTTTGGCCCTTTGAAATGTTGACTAGGAAGAAATTTAGGCCAAATGGCAGCACAATGGGCCAAGTCCTGCTGTAGAAAGATTACATCTGTCATTGTGATTTGTTGGGCAGATAAACAATCTGCTGTCACTTGTCGCCACCCCCACACATGCACATGTTCAATGCAGTAAGAGGATTGTGTCCCTGTTAACCTTTTCACTGATCCATGGCGGCTGGTGGTGTCACTGTTCTAGGTGCAGCCAGGGCTTTTCTTAGTCCTGAAATCCAATGTGAGGTCAGGTCTCAGGCCTTCACTAGACAAGGGGAGAACCTAATACAAGAGATCCAATATGCTTAGTATTCTGCTAATTGCAAATGTGTACATGATATCATATAGCTTACAACACACCTGTATAGTACATCCAGCCACATATGCAACCTTTAAATACTGCCTTTGCTTTCCAAAGCCCTTGAATGGCACATAACACTGGCATTCAGTGACTTCCATCTCTTGGTGCTCGCCTTGTGTCAGTCCTCACTGTGCTTCCAGTTCATTAATCAGGTGGAGCAGGGTGAACAGTGCGGTAGGTCCTATCCATGATCAGAACATGAAATAACACCATAATGAATTGTATAAAAATATTCATACTATATGCATCGCCAGTAATCAATCTATATTATAGTCCATGGAAAATAGAAAAAAGGTGGCACTCACCGTCCTCTTAAAAAAGGACCCATGAAGCGCAGCTAGCGCGAAACAGCCGTCGTCCATTCAGCAGCCACATGATCACACCGCTGCAATGTTGTAAGGACACGAAATAACGTTTTTTTAAGAGGACGGTAAGTGCCACCTTTTTTAAGAGGACTGTAAGTGCCACCTTTTTTAAGAGGACGGTGAGTGCCACCTTTTTTCTATTTTCCATGGACTATGTTATTCGCAGCTAGCGCAAAACAGCCGTTGTCCATCCAGCATCCACATGATCACACCGCTGCAATGTTGTAAGGACATGAAATAAAGGTTTTTTTAAGAGGACGGTGAGTGCCACCTTTTTTCTATTTTCCATAGACTATGCTATTTGCACTTTTTTCATGGTGAGCACCCAAGTTCCCAGAGCCATAATGTGATCCACCTGTCCAGAGTAGGCTTGATTGTGTCAGCGTGAAGTGTTTTCTGGTGTCGGCTTTTTTCTTTTTCTCCTCCAGTGTTCATAAATACTATATTATATGCCTTTTTGGCCAACCGTATTCACACATATTTGTATGCTAGTTCCCAGTGTGGGAAAAGTATCATTGGCTCCTATGTGATAGTTCTACAAATTCATCAATATATATCAATATCTGTAATGTCTAACACCAAATAGCTAATGAGCTTATTGGAAATCAAATCATTTTATCAATGCTAGAAAATGGTTTAGAAAACCATTATCCTAATCTGGATCAACATTAGCAGAAAATGAAAATGTAGATCATAGTGGCAAAAGATGCATGTTGTGAAGTAAGGGATTAAAGAGGCATTTATTATAGCTATGCCATGCATGGGTAACCTGACCATCTGCATACTGTGTCACTTAATACAACCCATGGACAGTGTCTTTCTTCACCTTCAGACTGGAACTATCTCAGATTTCTCGAGCAAATATTGTGCATCGTTTTAATAATTACCTGTATATGGAGAAAGAGTGACCTGGGGAAGCAGAATGGGATGTTTAGTTTTTACCCCCAAGTAACTTCAAGCTTTTATTTTTAAAGCTTTGATATGAATTGGCTGTTTTATAGTTTCCTAGCTCAAGGAGGTTATATTACAAAGAACCGACCTTGTGATCTTTAGTGCCATAAACCCTGCTTCCCTAACCAACCTGCTACATCTGCCTGATAAGTTCCCCTCCAGCAGGGGATGGCTATCCATGTAATACAGAGAGAATAGGGGCGTTTACACTGCAAGATAATCGTGAGCATGCCTTGTTAAAAATGCTTTTTCATGATTATCTTGCCGTGTAAACAGGCTGTCGATCATGCTTGTTCATCAGGTGAAATGATCTTTTAAGCAGCATAAAAGATCATTGTTCTTAGTGGTGCATTGTCCTGTGTAAACAGGACTCGTGCTGCTGAGAACCATGGCGGCCTATGTGCACTAACAGTTCTAGTATAAATCGCTCAGTGCATATAATTTTTTTTGGTCTGCTGAGTATACAGGCATTCAGACGACCGCCAATTGGTAAACGTTTACTGATCGGTGGTCGTATCGGGCCATGGGTCGGTCTGTATAAATGGACTCGAAGAATAGCTCTCTGTTCTGGTTTGCAGAGAGGTGCGCCAAGTGCTCTGCTATAACGTCCATGGGGACTGTTTTTGTATGACAGCCACATGAAAGCTTGTGTAGGCATTTGCAATTATTTTCTATTGGTCCGATGTATCAAACATAAAAAGTGATCAATAATCAAGACTTCAGCTTCTATGCAGATACAGATCATGTCTCAATAGTACGGACATACAACAAACCCTATGCAGTCTGCACCTTATGTCTTGCAAGAGCGTTTGACTGCAGGACTGGCCGACACAGGTACTTTTAAGTCTGTAATCATGCAGATGCTTAGCGCTGCACTCTGCATAGCTGCTAAGGATGCTAAATAGTTGAAAAATAGTTGATACAATTGAAAAAAAGACACAGGTCCATCAAGTCTAACCTATAGCTTGACATGTTGATCTAGAGCAGTGTTTCCCAAACCCCATCCTCACGGCCCCCCACAGGTCATGTTTTCAGGATTTCCATAGTATTGCACAGGTGAGAGAATTCCTGATGCCTTGATGATACTTCCATCACCTGTGTAATACTAAGGAGATCCTGAAAACATGACCTGTGGGGGGCCGTGAGGATGGGGTTTGGGAAACACTGATCTAGAGAAAGGCAAAAACCCCAGAAGGCAAATGTTAATTGCTCCATATTAGAGGAAAAAAATCTTCCCGGCTCCAAAGATCAAAATACATTTGTAGGTTAAGATCTCACCACAGAATCCAGTGTCCATAAACTGTAACATTACATTTTTCAAGAAAGACATCCAGGCCCTCCTTTTGTGGTGAATCCCTCATTACATCATGTGGCCGAGAGTTCCATAGTCTCCCTGCTCTTACAGGAAAGAATCAATGTCTGTGATAATGATTCACCCTTCTTTCCTATAGACATGGAGGATGCCCCCTTGTTACTGTTGAAGGCCTAGGTGTAAAAAGATCAAATATTTCTACACTGTAATTAAATTGTCCCTAAGACCTCCTTCACATGCTGGTGTTTAACCACATACGTGTAAAAGTAGTACCGGTGTCATCAGTGTTTTGGATCAGTGTGTCATCAGTGTACGGTCCATGTGACACATGGTCAGTGAAAAAACACAGACATGTGAATAGCACCATGGATCATAATGGGTACGTGTGGGATGAAAAAGCGGATACAACACGTACGTGTAACACGGTTGTCTAACTGAGGCCTAAGCTTTCTTTTTTCCAAACTAAATAAACCCTAAGGCTTCATTCACACGTACGTGTTGCACGTACGTTAGTTTTTTCATGGATACAGTCTGTCTTTTTTCATCAGCATGGAAGAAAAGGGCCAATACAAATCTATGTGGCCATAAAAACACATATAGCACATGGATGGCATCGCAAGGACCGTGCACTGGTGACACACTGATGGTAAAAACGGACACAAGTATAAGCAGGTACCAGAATGCAACAGACAGAGGTAACGGCCCGCCTCGCACGTCCTTCCTGGTCGCCGGCCCGACCGTGAATCTCTGATCTGACACCTCCGGAGCTTCTGTGACGTCCTGTCACTGGCGCACACGTCAGAGAACCGTGCCACCTCAATCTGTTCCCGTCCTGACGACTGACATCACCCGGGTGAGGAACCTTGACTGGCGTCGCTCGGATCTTCGGGGCTTGAATGTCGACGTCTGGGCTGGGAGGATACGCGGCACTTTTCTTCCTGACAGGAGCTCCGGACGTGGCTGTTGCGCCTCCCGTCTTTCTTCTCGGTACCAGAATCACCTCAGAACTTGCACACGCTCTGTTTTTCTCCTGAGCAGGATTCCCTGACAATGCTGTCCCCAGAGTCCCGATCACACTCCACCCCTCTGCCAGCCTCCATGCTGTTCTGGTTCCACAGTGGCTTCTTACACATGGACCGTGCACTGATGACACACTGATGGTAAAAGCCGATACATGGACCGTGCACTGATGACACACTGATGGTAAAAACCGACACATGGACCATACACTGATGACACACTGATGATAAAAGCCGACACATGGACCAAACACTGATGGTAAAAGCTGACACATGGACCAAACACTGATAACACACAGATGGTAAAAGCCAACACATGGACCGTACACTGATAACACACTGATGGTAAAAGCCGACACATGGACCGTACACTGATAATACACTGATGGTAAAATCCGACACATGGACCGTACACTGATGACACACTGATGGTAAAAACCGACACATGGACCATACACTGATGACACACTGATGGTAAAAACCGACACATGGACCATACACTGATGACACACTGATGGTAAAAACCGACACATGGACCATACACTAATGACACACTGATGATAAAAGCCGACACATGGACCAAACACTGATGGTAAAAGCTGACACATGGACCGTACACTGAAGACACACTGATGGTAAAAACCGACACATGGACTATACACTGATGACACACTGATGATAAAAGCCGACACATGGACCATACACTGATGACACACTGATGGTAAAAGCCGACACATGGACCATACATGGATGACACACTGATGATAAAAGCTGACACATGGACCGTACACTGATGACACACTGATGGTAAAAGCCGACACATGGACCGTACATGGATGACACACTGATGATAAAAGCCGACACATGGACCGTACACTGATGACACACTGATGGTAAAAGCCGACACATGGACCATACACTGATGACATACTGATGATAAAAGCCGACACATGGACCAAACACTGATGACACACTGATGATAAAAGCCGACACATGGACCGTGCACTGATGACACACTGATGATAAAAGCCGACACATGGACCGTACACTGATGACACACTGATGGTAAAAGCCGACACATGGACCATACACTGATGACATACTGATGATAAAAGCCGACACATGGACCATACACTGATGACCTACTGATGATAAAAGCCGACACATGGACCAAACACTGATGACACACTGATGATAAAAGCCGACACATGGACCGTGCACTGATGACACACTGATGGTAAAAGCCGACACATGGACCGTGCACTGATGACACACTGATGATAAAAGCCGACACATGGACCGTGCACTGATGACACACTGATGGTAAAAGCCGACACATGGACCGTACACTGATGACACACTGATGATAAAAGCCAACACATGGACCGTGCACTGATGACACACTGATGATAAAAGCAGACACATTGACCGTGCACTGATGACACACTGATGGTAAAAGCCAACACATGGACCGTACACTGATGACACACTAGTGATAAAAGCCGACACATGGATCGTGCACTGATGACACACTGATGGTAAAAACCGACACATGGACCATACACTGATGACACACTGATGGTAAAAACCGACACATGGACCATACACTGATGACACACTGATGGTAAAAACCGACACATGGACCATACACTAATGACACACTGATGATAAAAGCCGACACATGGACCAAACACTGATGGTAAAAGCTGACACATGGACCGTACACTGAAGACACACTGATGGTAAAAACCGACACATGGACCATACACTGATGACACACTGATGATAAAAGCCGACACATGGACCATACACTGATGACACACTGATGGTAAAAGCCGACACATGGACCATACATGGATGACACACTGATGATAAAAGCTGACACATGGACCGTACACTGATGACACACTGATGGTAAAAGCCGACACATGGACCATACATGGATGACACACTGATGATAAAAGCCGACACATGGACCGTACACTGATGACACACTGATGGTAAAAGCCGACACATGGACCATACACTGATGACATACTGATGATAAAAGCCGACACATGGACCAAACACTGATGACACACTGATGATAAAAGCCGACACATGGACCGTGCACTGATGACACACTGATGATAAAAGCCGACACATGGACCGTACACTGATGACACACTGATGGTAAAAGCCGACACATGCACCATACACTGATGACATACTGATGATAAAAGCCGACACATGGACCATGCCGACACATGGACCATACACTGATGACATACTGATGATAAAAGCCGACACATGGACCAAACACTGATGACACACTGATGATAAAAGCCGACACATGGACCGTGCACTGATGACACACTGATGGTAAAAGCCGACACATGGACCGTGCACTGATGACACACTGATGATAAAAGCAGACACATGGACCGTGCACTGATGACACACTGATGGTAAAAGCCGACAAATGGACCGTACACTGATGACACACTGATGATAAAAGCCAACACATGGACCGTGCACTGATGACACACTGATGATAAAAGCAGACACATTGACCGTGCACTGATGACACACTGATGGTAAAAGCCGACACATGGACTGTACACTGATAACACACTGATGGTGAAAGCCGACACATGGATCGTGCACTGATGACACACTGATGGTAAAAGCCAACACATGGACCGTGCACTGATGACACACTGATGATAAAAGCAGACACATTGACCGTGCACTGATGACACACTGATGGTAAAAGCCGACACATGGACCGTACACTGATAACACACTGATGGTGAAAGCCGACACATGGATCGTGCACTGATGACACACTGATGGTAAAAGCCAACACATGGACCGTGCACTGATGACACACTAGTGATAAAAGCCGACACATGGATCGTGCACTGATGACACACTGGTGATAACAGCCGACACATGGACCATACACTGATGACATACTGATGGTAAAAGCCGACACATGGACCAAACACTGATGGTAAAAGCGGACACATGGACTGTACACTGATAACACACTGATGATAAAAGCCGACACATGGACCGTGCACTGATGACACACTGATGATAAAGGCCGACACATGGACCGTGCACTGATGACACACTGATGGTAAAAGCCGACACATGGACCGTGCACTGATGACACACTGATGGTAAAAGCCGACACATGGACCGTACACTGATGACACACTGATGATAAAAGCCGACACATGGACCGTACACTGATGACACACTGATGGTAAAAGCGGACACATGGACCAAACACTGATGGTAAAAGCGGACACATGGACTGTACACTGATAACACACTGATGGTAAAAGCCGACACATGGACCGTGCACTGATGACACACTGATGGTAAAAGCCGACACATGGACCATACACTGAAGACACACTGATGGTAAAAGCCAACACATGGACCATACACGGATGACACACTGATGGTAAAAGCCGACACATGGACCGTACACTGTTGACACACTGATGATAAAAGCCAACACATGGACCGTGCACTGATGACACACTGATGATAAAAGCCGACACATGGACCGTGCACTGATGACACACTGATGGTAAAAGCCGACACATTGACCGTACACTGATGACACACTGATGATAAAAGCCAACACATGGACCGTGCACTGATGACACACTGAAGATAAAAGCCGACACATGGACCGTACACTGTTGACACACTGATGATAAAAGCCAACACATGGACCGTGCACTGATGACACACTGATGGTAAAAGCCGACACATGGACAGTGCACTGATGACACACTGATGGTAAAAGCCAACACATGGACCGTGCACTGATGACACACTGATGATAAAAGCCAACACATGGACCGTGCACTGATGACACACTGATGGTAAAAGCCAACACATGGACCGTGCACTGATGACACACTGATGGTAAAAGCCGACACATGGACCATACACTGAAGACACACTGATGGTAAAAGCCAACACATGGACCATACACGGATGACACACTGATGGTAAAAGCCGACACATGGAACGTGCACTGATGACACACTGGTGATAACAGCCGACACATGGACCGTACACTGATGACACACTGATGGTAAAAGCCAACACATGGACCAAACACTGATGGTAAAAGCGGACACATGGACCAAACACTGATAACACATTGATGATAAAAGCCAACACATGGACCGTACACTGATAACACACTGATGGTAAAAGCCGACACATGGACCGTACACTGATGACACACTGATGATAAAAGCCGACACATGGACCGTACACTGATGACACACTGATGGTAAAAGCGGACACATGGACCAAACACTGATGGTAAAAGCGGACACATGGACTGTACACTGATAACACACTGATGGTAAAAGCCGACACATGGACCATACACGGATGACACACTGATGGTAAAAGCCGACACATGGACCGTACACTGTTGACACACTGATGATAAAAGCCAACACATGGACCGTGCACTGATGACACACTGATGATAAAAGCCGACACATGGACCGTGCACTGATGACACACTGATGATAAAAGCCGACACATGGACCGTACACTGATGACACACTGATGATAAAAGCCAAAACATGGACCGTGCACTGATGACACACTGATGGTAAAAGCCGACACATGGACCGTACGCTGTTGACACACTGATGATAAAAGCGAACACATGGACCGTGCACTGATGACACACTGATGGTAAAAGCCGACACATGGACCGTACACTGATAACACACTGATGGTAAAAGCCGACACATGGATCGTGCACTGATGACACACTGATGGTAAAAGCCGACACATGGACCGTACACTGATGACATACTGATGGTAAAAGCCGACACATGGACCGTACACTGATAACACACTGATGGTAAAAGCCGACACATGGACCGTACACTGATAACACACTGATGATAAAAGCCGACACATGGACCGTGCACTGATGACACACTGATGGTAAAAGCTGACACATGGACCGTACACTGATAACACACTGATGGTAAAAGCCGACACATGGACCGTACACTGATAACACACTGATGATAAAAGCCGACACATGGACCGTGCACTGATGACACACTGATGATAAAAGCCGACACATGGACTGTACACTGATAACACACTGATGGTAAAAGCCGACACATGGACCGTACACTGATAACACACTGATGATAAAAGCCGACACATGGACCGTGCACTGATGACACACTGATGGTAAAAGCTGACACATGGACCGTACACTGATAACACACTGATGATAAAAGCCGACACATGGACTGTACACTGATAACACACTGATGATAAAAGCCGACACATGGACTGTACACTGATAACACACTGATGGTAAAAGCCGACACATGGACCGTACACTGATAACACACTGATGATAAAAGCCGACACATGGACCGTGCACTGATGACACACTGATGGTAAAAGCTGACACATGGACCGTACACTGATAACACACTGATGGTAAAAGCCGACACATGGACCGTACACTGATAACACACTGATGGTAAAAGCCGACACATGGACCGTACACTGATAACACACTGATGGTAAAAGCCGACACATGGACCGTACGCTGTTGACACACTGATGATAAAAGCGAACACATGGACCGTGCACTGATGACACACTGATGATAAAAGCCGACACATGGACCGTGCACTGATTACACACTGATGGTAAAAGCCGACACATGGACCGTACACTGATAACACACTGATGGTAAAAGCCGACACATGGATCGTGCACTGATGACACACTGATGGTAAAAGCCGACACATGGACCGTACACTGATGACATACTGATGGTAAAAGCCGACACATGGACTGTACACTGATAACACACTGATGGTAAAAGCCGACACATGGACCGTACACTGATAACACACTGATGATAAAAGCCGACACATGGACCGTGCACTGATGACACACTGATGGTAAAAGCTGACACATGGACCGTACACTGATAACACACTGATGGTAAAAGCCGACACATGGACCGTACACTGATAACACACTGATGGTAAAAGCTGACACATGGACCGTACACTGATGACACACTTATGACAAAAGCCGACACATGGACCGTGCACTGATGACACACTGATGATAAAAGCCGACACATGGACCATGCACTGATGACACACTGATGGTAAAAGCCGACACATGGACCATACACTGATAACACACTGATGGTAAAAGCCGACACATGGACCGTACACTAATAACACACTGATGGTAAAAGCCGACACATGGACAGTACACTGATGACACACTGATGGTAAAAGCCGACACATGGACCGTACACTGATGACACACTGATGATAAAAGCCATCACATGGACCGTACACTGATGACACACTGATGATAAAAGCCGACACATGGACCATACATGGATGACACACTGATGATAAAAGCCGACAAATGGACCGTACACTGATGACACACTGATGGTAAAAGCCGACACATGGACCGTACATGGATGACACACTGATGATAAAAGCCGACACATGGACCATACACTGATGACATACTGATGATAAAAGCCGATACATGGACCAAACACTGATGACACACTGATGATAAAAGCCGACACATGGACCGTGCACTGATGACACACTGATGATAAAAGCCGACACATGGACCGTACACTGATGACACACTGATGGTAAAAGCCGACACATGGACCATACACTGATGACATACTGATGATAAAAGCCGACACATGGACAATACACTGATGACATACTGATGATAAAAGCCGACACATGGACCGTGCACTGATGACACACTGATGGTAAAAGCCGACACATGGACCGTACACTGATAACACACTGATGATAAAAGTCGACACATGGACCGTGCACTGATGACACACTGATGATAAAAGCCGACACATGGACCGTGCACTGATGACACACTGATGGTAAAAGCCGACACATGGACCGTACACTGATGACACACTGATGATAAAAACCAACACATGGACCGTGCACTGATGACACACTGATGGTAAAAGCCGACACATGGACCATACACTGATAACACACTGATGGTAAAAGCCGACACATGGACTGTACACTGATGACACACTGATGATAAAAGCCGACACATGGACCGTACACTGATGACACACTGATGATAAAAACCAACACATGGACCGTGCACTGATGACACACTGATGATAAAAGCAGACACATTGACCGTGCACTGATGACACACTGATGGTGAAAGCCGACACATGGATCGTGCACTGATGACACACTGATGATAAAAGCCAACACATGGACCGTACACTGATGACACACTGATGGTAAAAGCCGACACATGGACTGTACACTGATGACACACTGGTGATAACAGCCGACACATGGACTGTACACTGATGACACACTGATGGTAAAAGCCGACACATGGACCAAACACTGATGGTAAAAGCGGACACATGGACTGTACACTGATTACACACTGATGATAAAAGCCGACACATGGACCGTGCACTGATGACACACTGATGATAAAAGCCGACACATGGACCGTGCACTGATGACACACTGATGGTAAAAGCCGACACATGGACCGTACACTGATGACACACTGATGATAAAAGCCGACACATGGACCGTGCACTGATAACACACTGATGGTAAAAGCCGACACATGGACCGTGCACTGATGACACACTGAAGATAAAAGCCGACACATGGACCGTACGCTGTTGACACACTGATGATAAAAGCCAACACATGGACCATACACGGATGACACACTGATGGTAAAAGCCGACACATGGACCGTACACTGTTGACACACTGATGATAAAAGCCAACACATGGACCGTGCACTGATGACACACTGATGATAAAAGCCGACACATGGACCGTGCACTGATGACACACTGATGGTAAAAGCCGACACATGGACCGTGCACTGATGACACACTGATGGTAAAAGCCGACACATGGACCGTACACTGATGACACACTGATGATAAAAGCCAACACATGGACCGTGCACTGATGACACACTGAAGATAAAAGCCGACACATGGACCGTACGCTGTTGACACACTGATGATAAAAGCCAACACATGGACCGTGCACTGATGACACACTGATGATAAAAGCCGACACATGGACCGTGCACTGATGACACACTGATGGTAAAAGCCGACACATGGACCGTACACTGATAACACACTGATGGTAAAAGCCGACACATGGATCGTGCACTGATGACACACTGATGGTAAAAGCCGACACATGGACCGTACACTGATGACATACTGATGGTAAAAGCCGACACATGGACTGTACACTGATAACACACTGATGGTAAAAGCCGACACATGGACCGTACACTGATAACACACTGATGATAAAAGCCGACACATGGACCGTGCACTGATGACACACTGATGGTAAAAGCTGACACATGGACCGTACACTGATAACACACTGATGGTAAAAGCCGACACATGGACCGTGCACTGATGACACACTGATGGTAAAAGCCGACACATGGACCGTGCACTGATGACACACTGAAGGTAAAAGCCGACACATGGACCGTACACTGATGACACACTGATGATAAAAGCCAACACATGGACCGTGCACTGATGACACACTGAAGATAAAAGCCGACACATGGACCGTGCACTGATGACACACTGATGGTAAAAGCCAACACATGGACCGTGCACTGATGACACACTGATGATAAAAGCCAACACATGGACCGTACACTGATGACACACTGATGATAAAAGCCAACACATGGACCGTACACTGATGACACACTGATGATAAAAGCCAACACATGGACCGTGCACTGATGACACACTGAAGATAAAAGCCGACACATGGACCGTGCACTGATGACACACTGATGGTAAAAGCCGACACATGGACCGTGCACTGATGACACACTGATGGTAAAAGCCGACAAATGGACCGTGCACTGATGACACACTGATGGTAAAAGCCAACACATGGACCATACACGGATGACACACTGATGGTAAAAGCCGACACATGGACCGTACACTGTTGACACACTGATGATAAAAGCCAACACATGGACCATGCACTGATGACACACTGATGATAAAAGCCGACACATGGACCGTGCACTGATGACACACTGATGGTAAAAGCCGACACATGGACCGTGCACTGATGACACACTGATGGTAAAAGCCGACACATGGACCGTACACTGATGACACACTGATGATAAAAGCCAACACATGGACCGTGCACTGATGACACACTGAAGATAAAAGCCGACACATGGACCGTGCACTGATGACACACTGATGGTAAAAGCCAACACATGGACCGTGCATTGATGACACACTGATGATAAAAGCCGACACATGGACCGTACACTGATGACACACTGGAGATAAAAGCCGACACATGGACCGTGCACTGATGACACACTGATGATAACAGCCGACACATGGACCGTACACTGATAACACACTGATGGTAAAAGCCGACACATGGACCGTACACTGATGACACACTGGTGATAAAAGCAGACACATGGACCGTGCACTGATGACACACTGATGATAACAGCCGACACATGGACCGTACACTGATAACACACTGATGGTAAAAGCCGACACATGGACCGTACACTGATGACACACTGATGATAAAAGCCGACACATGGACCGTACACTGATGACACACTGATGGTAAAAGCCGACACATGGACCAAACACTGATGGTAAAAGCTGACACATGGACCGTACACTGAAGACACACTGATGGTAAAAACCGACACATGGACCATACACTGATGACACACTGATGATAAAAGCCGACACATGGATTGTACACTGATGACACACTGATGACAAAAGCCGACACATGGACCGTGCACTGATGACACACTGATGATAAAAGCCGACACATGGACCATGCACTGATGACACACTGATGGTAAAAGCCGACACATGGACCATACACTGATAACACACTGATGGTAAAAGCCGACACATGGACCGTACACTAATAACACACTGATGGTAAAAGCCGACACATGGACAGTACACTGATGACACACTGATGGTAAAAGCCGACACATGGACCGTACACTGATGACACACTGATGATAAAAGCCATCACATGGACCGTACACTGATGACACACTGATGATAAAAGCCGACACATGGACCATACATGGATGACACACTGATGATAAAAGCCGACACATGGACCGTACACTGATGACACACTGATGGTAAAAGCCGACACATGGACCGTACATGGATGACACACTGATGATAAAAGCCGACACATGGACCATACACTGATGACATACTGATGATAAAAGTCGACACATGGACCAAACACTGATGACACACTGATGATAAAAGCCGACACATGGACCGTGCACTGATGACACACTGATGATAAAAGCCGACACATGGACCGTACACTGATGACACACTGATGGTAAAAGCCGACACAAGGACCATACACTGATGACATACTGATGATAAAAGCCGACACATGGACCATACACTGATGACATACTGATGATAAAAGCCGACACATGGACCGTGCACTGATGACACACTGATGGTAAAAGCCGACACATGGACCGTGCACTGATGACACACTGATGGTAAAAGCCGACACATGGACCGTACACTGATAACACACTGATGATAAAAACCAACACATGGACCGTGCACTGATGACACACTGATGGTAAAAGCCGACACATGGACCGTACACTGATAACACACTGATGATAAAAGCCGACACATGGACCGTGCACTGATGACACACTGATGATAAAAGCCGACACATGGACCGTGCACTGATGACACACTGATGGTAAAAGCCGACACATGGACCGTACACTGATGACACACTGATGATAAAAACCAACACATGGACCGTGCACTGATGACACACTGATGGTAAAAGCCGACACATGGACCGTACACTGTTGACACACTGATGATAAAAGCCAACACATGGACCGTGCACTGATGACACACTGATGATAAAAGCCGACACATGGACCGTGCACTGATGACACACTGATGGTAAAAGCCGACACATGGACCGTGCACTGATGACACACTGAAGATAAAAGCCGACACATGGACCGTACACTGATGACACACTGATGGTAAAAGCCGACACATGGACCGTACACTGATGACACACTGATGATAAAAGCCGACACATGGACCGTACACTGATGACACACTGGTGATAAAAGCAGACACATGGACCGTGCACTGATGACACACTGATGATAACAGCCGACACATGGACCGTACACTGATAACACACTGATGGTAAAAGCCGACACATAGACCGTACACTGATGACACACTGATGATAAAAGCCGAAACATGGACCGTACACTGATTACACACTGATGGTAAAAGCCGACACATGGACCAAACACTGATGGTAAAAGCTGACACATGGACCGTACACTGAAGACACACTGATGGTAAAAGCCAACACATGGACCGTACACTAATGACACACTGGTGATAACAGCCGACACATGGACCGTACACTGATGACACACTGATGGTAAAAGCCGACACATGGACCAAACGCTGATGGTAAAAGCGGACACATGGACCGTGCACTGATGACACACTGATGATAAAAGCCGACACATGGACCGTGCACTGATGACACACTGATGGTAAAAGCCGACACATGGACCGTACACTGATGACACACTGATGATAAAAGCCGACACATGGACCGTGCACTGATAACACACTGATGGTAAAAGCCGACACATGGACCGTACACTGATGACACACTGATGGTAAAAGCCAACACATGGACCGTGCACTGATGACACACTGATGGTAAAAGCCGACACATGGACCTTACACTGATAACACACTGATGATAAAAGCCGACACATGGACCGTGCACTGATGACACACTGATGGTAAAAGCCGACACATGGACCGTACACTGATGACACACTGATGATAAAAGCCGACACATGGACCGTACATTGATGACACACTGATGGTAAAAGCCGACACATGGACCGTACACTGATGACACACTGATGGTAAAAGCCGACACATGGACCGTACACTGATGACACACTGATGATAAAAGCCAACACATGGACCGTGCACTGATGACACTGATGATAAAAGCCGACACATTGACCGTGCACTGATGACACACTGATGGTGAAAGCCGACACATGGATCGTGCACTGATGACACACTGATGGTAAAAGCCGACACATGGACCGTACACTGATGACACACTGGTGATAAAAGCCGACACATGGACCGTGCACTGATGACACACTGGTGATAACAGCCGACACATGGACCGTACACTGATGACACACTGATGGTAAAAGCCGACACATGGACCGTACACTGATGACACACTGGTGATAAAAGCCGACACATGGACCGTGCACTGATGACACACTGGTGATAACAGCCGACACATGGACCGTACACTGATCACACACTGATGATAAAAGCCAACACATGGACCGTACACTGATAACACACTGATGGTAAAAGCCGACACATGGACCGTACACTGATGACACACTGATGATAAAAGCCGACACATGGACTGTACACTGATGACACACTGATGGTAAAAGCGGACACATGGACCAAACACTGATGGTAAAAGCGGACACATGGACTGTACACTGATAACACACTGATGGTAAAAGCCGACACATGGACCATACACTGAAGACACACTGATGGTAAAAGCCAACACATGGACCATACACGGATGACACACTGATGGTAAAAGCCGACACATGGACCGTACACTGTTGACACACTGATGATAAAAGCCAACACATGGACCGTGCACTGATGACACACTGATGATAAAAGCCGACACATGGACCGTGCACTGATGACACACTGATGGTAAAAGCCGACACATGGACCGTACACTGATGACACACTGATGATAAAAGCCAACACATGGACCGTGCACTGATGACACACTGAAGATAAAAGCCAACACATGGACCGTGCACTGATGACACACTGATGGTAAAAGCCAACACATGGACCATGCACTGATGACACACTGATGGTGAAAGCCGACACATGGATCGTGCACTGATGACACACTGGTGATAAAAGCCGACATATGGACCGTGCACTGATGACACACTGATGATAAAAGCCGACACATGGACCGTGCACTGATGACACACTGATGATAACAGCCGACATATGGACCGTACACTGATAACACACTGATGGTAAAAGCCGACACATGGACCGTACACTGATGACACACTGATGATAAAAGCCGACACATGGACCAAACACTGATGGTAAAAGCCGACACATGGACCGTACACTGAAGACACAGTGATGGTAAAAGCCGACATATGGACCGTGCACTGATGACACACTGATGGTAAAAGCCGACACATGGACCGTACACTGATGACACACTGATGGTAAAAGCCGACACATGGACCGTGGACTGATGACACACTGATGATAAAAGCCGACACATGGACCAAACACTGATGGTAAAAGCCGACACATGGACCGTACACTGAAGACACAGTGATGGTAAAAGCCGACATATGGACCGTGCACTGATGACACACTGATGATAAAAGCCGACACATGGACCGTGCACTGATGACACACTGATGACAAAAGCCGACACATGCACCGTGCACTGATGACACACTGAGGGTAAAAGCCGACACATGGACCGTACACTGAAGACACACTGATGGTAAAAGCCGACACATGGACCGAGCACTGATGACAAAAGCCGACACATGGACCGTGCACTGATGACACACTGATGATAAAAGCCGACACATGGACCGTACACTGATGACACACTGATGGAAAAGCCGACGCATGGACCGTACACGGATGACACACTGATGGTAAAAGCCGACACATGGACCGTACACTGTTGACACACTGGTGATAAAAGCAGACACATGGACCGTGCACTGATGACACACTGATGATAACAGCCGACACATGGACTGTACACTGATGACACACTGATGGTAAAAGCCGACACATGGACCGTACACTGATGACACACTGATGGTAAAAGCCGACACATGGACCGTACACTGATGACACACTGATGATAAAAGCCGACACATGGACCGTACACTTATGACACACTGATGGTAAAAGCCGACACATGGACCAAACACTGATGGTAAAAGCCGACACATGGACCGTACACTGTTGACACACTGGTGATAAAAGCAGACACATGGACCGTGCACTGATGACACACTGATGGTAAAAGCCGACACATGGACCGTACACTGATAACACACTGATGATAAAAGCCGACACATGGACCGTGCACTGATGACACACTGATGGTAAAAGCCGACACATGGACCGTACACTGATGACACACTGATGATAAAAGCCGACACATGGACCGTACATTGATGACACACTGATGGTAAAAGCCGACACATGGACCGTACACTGATGACACACTGATGGTAAAAGCCGACACATGGACCGTACACTGATGACACACTGATGATAAAAGCCAACACATGGACCGTGCACTGATGACACTGATGATAAAAGCCGACACATTGACCGTGCACTGATGACACACTGATGGTGAAAGCCGACACATGGATCGTGCACTGATGACACACTGATGGTAAAAGCCGACACATGGACCGTACACTGATGACACACTGGTGATAACAGCCGACACATGGACCGTACACTGATGACACACTGATGGTAAAAGCCGACACATGGACCAAACACTGATGGTAAAAGCGGACACATGGACTATACACTGATCACACACTGATGATAAAAGCCAACACATGGACCGTACACTGATAACACACTGATGGTAAAAGCCAACACATGGACCGTACACTGATGACACACTGATGATAAAAGCCGACACATGGACTGTACACTGATGACACACTGATGGTAAAAGCGGACACATGGACCAAACACTGATGGTAAAAGCGGACACATGGACTGTACACTGATAACACACTGATGGTAAAATCCGACACATGGACCATACACTGAAGACACACTGATGGTAAAAGCCAACACATGGACCATACACGGATGACACACTGATGGTAAAAGCCGACACATGGACCGTACACTGTTGACACACTGATGATAAAAGCCAACACATGGACCGTGCACTGATGACACACTGAAGATAAAAGCCAACACATGGACCGTGCACTGATGACACACTGATGGTAAAAGCCAACACATGGACCATGCACTGATGACACACTGATGGTGAAAGCCGACACATGGACCGTGCACTGATGACACACTGATGATAAAAGCCGACATATGGACCGTGCACTGATGACACACTGATGGTAAAAGCCAACACATGGACCATGCACTGATGACACACTGATGGTGAAAGCCGACACATGGATCGTGCACTGATGACACACTGGTGATAAAAGCCGACATATGGACCGTGCACTGATGACACACTGATGATAAAAGCCGACACATGGACCGTGCACTGATGACACACTGATGATAACAGCCGACATATGGACCGTACACTGATAACACACTGATGGTAAAAGCCGACACATGGACCGTACACTGATGACACACTGATGATAAAAGCCAACACATGGACCGTGCACTGATGACACACTGAAGATAAAAGCCGACACATGGACCGTACACTGATGGTAAAAGCCGACACATGGACCAAACACTGATGGTAAAAGCGACACATGGACCGTACACTGAAGACACAGTGATGGTAAAAGCCGACACATGGACCGTGCACTGATGACACACTGATGGTAAAAGCCGACACATGGACCGTACACTGATGACACACTGATGGTAAAAGCCGACACATGGACCGTACACTGATGACACACTGATGGTAAAAGCCGACACATGGACCGTGGACTGATGACACACTGATGGTAAAAGCCAACACATGGACCGTACACTGATAACACACTGATGATAAAAGCCGACACATGGACCGTGCACTGATGACACACTGATGACAAAAGCCGACACATGGACCGTGCACTGATGACACACTGAGGGTAAAAGCCGACACATGGACCGTACACTGAAGACACACTGATGGTAAAAGCCGACACATGGACCGAGCACTGATGACAAAAGCCGACACATGGACCGTGCACTGATGACACACTGATGATAAAAGCCGACACATGGACTGTACACTGATGACACACTGATGGAAAAGCCGACGCATGGACCGTACACGGATGACACTCTGATGATAAAAGCCGACACATGGACCGTACACTGATGACACTCTGATGATAAAAGCCGACACATGGACCGTGCACTGATGACACACTGATGGTAAAAGCCAACACATGGACCGTACACTAATGACACACTGATGATAAAAGCCGACACATGGACCAAACACTGATGGTAAAAGTGGACACATGGACCGTGCACTGATGACACACTGATGATAAAAGCCGACACATGGACCGTGCACTGATGACACACTGATGGTAAAAGCCGACACATGGACCGTACACTGATGACACACTGATGGTAAAAGCCAACACATGGACCGTGCACTGATGACACACTGATGGTAAAAGCCGACACATGGACCGTACACTGATAACACACTGATGATAAAAGCCGACACATGGACCGTGCACTGATGACACACTGATGGTAAAAGCCGACACATGGACCTTACACTGATGACACACTGATGATAAAAGCCGACACATGGACCGTACATTGATGACACACTGATGGTAAAAGCCGACACATGGACCGTACACTGATGACACACTGATGGTGAAACCAGACACACGGACCAGACACTGATGACACACTGATGGTAAAAGCCGACACATGGACCGTGCACTGATGACACACTGATGGTAAAAGCCGACACATGGACCGTACACTGATGACACTGATGATAAAAGCCGACACATGGACCGTACACTGATGACACACTGATGGTAAAAGCCGACACATGGACCGTGCACTGATGACACACTGATGGTAAAAGCCGACACATGGACCGTACACTGATGATAAAAGCCGACACATTGACCGTGCACTGATGACACACTGGTGATAACAGCCGACACATGGACCGTACACTGATGACACACTGATGGTAAAAGCCGACACATGGACCAAACACTGATGGTAAAAGCAGACACATGGACTATACACTGATCACACACTGATGATAAAAGCCAACACATCGACCGTACACTGATAACACACTGATGGTAAAAGCCGACACATGGACCGTACACTGATGACACACTGATGATAAAAGCCGACACATGGACTGTACACTGATGACACACTGATGGTAAAAGCGGACACATGGACCAAACACTGATGGTAAAAGCGGACATATGGACTGTACACTGATAACACACTGATGGTAAAAGCCGACACATGGACCTTACACTGATGACACACTGATGATAAAAGCCGACACATGGACCGTACATTGATGACACACTGATGGTAAAAGCCGACACATGGACCGTACACTGATGACACACTGATGGTGAAACCAGACACACGGACCAGACACTGATGACACACTGATGGTAAAAGCCGACACATGGACCGTGCACTGATGACACACTGATGGTAAAAGCCGACACATGGACCGTACACTGATGACACACTGATGATAAAAGCCAACACATGGACCGTGCACTGATGACACTGATGATAAAAGCCAACACATGGACCGTGCACTGATGACACACTGATGGTGAAAGCCGACACATGGATCGTGCACTGATGACACACTGATGGTAAAAGCCGACACATGGACCGTACACTGATGACACACTGGTGATAAAAGCCGACACATGGACCGTGCACTGATGACACACTGGTGATAACAGCCGACATATGGACCGTACACTGATGACACACTGATGATAAAAGCCGACACATGGACCGTGCACTGATGACACACTGGTGATAACAGCCGACACATGGACCGTACACTGATGACACACTGATGGTAAAAGCCGACACATGGACCAAACACTGATGGTAAAAGCAGACACATGGACTATACACTGATCACACACTGATGATAAAAGCCAACACATGGACCGTACACTGATAACACACTGATGGTAAAAGCCGACACATGGACCGTACACTGATGACACACTGATGATAAAAGCCGACACATGGACTGTACACTGATGACACACTGATGGTAAAAGCGGACACATGGACCAAACACTGATGGTAAAAGCGGACACATGGACTGTACACTGATAACACACTGATGGTAAAAGCCGACACATGGACCATACACTGAAGACACACTGATGGTAAAAGCCAACACATGGACCATACACGGATGACACACTGATGGTAAAAGCCGACACATGGACCGTACACTGTTGACACACTGATGATAAAAGCCAACACATGGACCGTACACTGATGACACACTGATGGTAAAAGCTGACACATGGACCGTACACTGATGACACACTGATGATAAAAGCCGACACATGGACCGTGCACTGATGACACACTGATGGTAAAAGCCGACACATGGACCGTACACTGATGACACACTGATGATAAAAGCCAACACATGGACCGTGCACTGATGACACACTGAAGATAAACGCCGACACATGGACCGTGCACTGATGACACACTGATGGTAAAAGCCAACACATGGACCGTGCACTGATGACACACTGATGGTGAAAGCCGACACATGGATCGTGCATTGATGACACACTGGTGATAAAAGCCGACACATGGACCGTGCACTGATGACACACTGATGATAAAAGCCGACACATGGACCGTGCACTGATGACACACTGATGATAACAGCCGACACATGGACCGTACACTGATAACACACTGATGGTAAAAGCCGACACATGGACCGTACACTGATGACACACTGATGATAAAAGCCAACACATGGACCGTGCACTGATGACACACTGAAGATAAAAGCCGACACATGGACCGTACACTGATGGTAAAAGCCGACACATGGACCAAACACTGATGGTAAAAGCCGACACATGGACCGTACACTGAAGACACAGTGATGGTAAAAGCCGACACATGGACCGTGCACTGATGACACACTGATGGTAAAAGCCGACACATGGACCGTACACTGATGACACACTGATGGTAAAAGCCGACACATGGACCGTGCACTGATGACACACTGATGATAAAAGCTGACACATGGACCGTACACTGATAACACACTGATGATAAAAGCCGACACATGGACCGTGCACTGATGACACACTGATGACAAAAGCCGACACATGGACCGTACACTGATGACACACTGATGATAAAAGCCGACACATGGACCGTGCACTGATGACACACTGATGATAAAAGCCGACACATGGACTGTACACTGATGACACACTGATGGAAAAGCCGACGCATGGACCGTACACGGATGACACACTGGTGATAAAAGCAGACACATGGACCGTGCACTGATGACACACTGATGATAACAGCCGACACATGGACCGTACACTGATAACACACTGATGGTAAAAGCCGACACATGGACCGTACACTGATGACACACTGATGATAAAAGCCGACACATGGACCGTACACTAATGACACACTGATGGTAAAAGCCGACACATGGACCAAACACTGATGGTAAAAGCGGACACATGGACTGTACACTGATAACACACTGATGGTAAAAGCTGACACATGGACCATACACTGATGACACACTGATGATAAAAGCCAACACATGGACCGTGCACTGATGACACACTGATGGTAAAAGCCGACACATGGACCGTGCACTGATGACACACTGATGGTAAAAGCCGACACATGGACCGTACACTGAAGACACAGTGATGGTAAAAGCCGACACATGGACCGTGCACTGATGACACACTGATGGTAAAAGCTGACACATGGACCGTACACTGATGACACACTGATGGTAAAAGCCGACACATGGACTGTGCACTGATGACACACTGATGACAAAAGCCGACACATGGACCGTGCACTGATGACACACTGAGGGTAAAAGCCGACACATGGACCGTACACTGATGACACACTGATGACAAAAGCCGACACATGGACCGTGCACTGATGACACACTGATGATAAAAGCCGACACATGGACTGTACACTGATGACACACTGATGGAAAAGCCGACGCATGGACCGTACACGGATGACACACTGATGGTAAAAGCCGACACATGGACCGTACACTGATGACACACTGATGGTAAAAGCCGACACATGGACCGTACACTGATGACACACTGATGGTAAAAGCCGACACATGGACCGTACATGGATGACACACTGATGATAAAAGCCGACACATGGACCGTACTCTGATGACACACTGATGGTAAAAGCCGACACATGGACCGTACACTGATGACACACTGATGGTAAAAGCCAACACATGGACCGTGCACTGATGACACACTGATGGTAAAAGCCGACACATGGACCGTGCACTGATGACACACTGATGGAAAAGCAGACGCATGGACCATACACGGAAGACACACTGATGGTAAAAGCCGACACATAGACTGTACACTGATGACACACTGATGGTAAAAGCCGACACATGGACCGTACACTGATGACACACTGATGGTGAAAGCCGACACATGGACCGTGCACTGATGACACACTGATGGAAAAGCAGACACATGGACCGTACACTGATGACACACTGATGGTAAAAGCCGACACATGGACCGTGCACTGATGACACACTGATGATAAAAGCTGACACATGGACCGTACACTGATAACACACTGATGATAAAAGCCGACACATGGACCGTGCACTGATGACACACTGATGACAAAAGCCGACACATGGACCGTGCACTGATGACACACTGATGATAAAAGCCGACACATGGACTGTACACTGATGACACACTGATGGAAAAGCCGACGCATGGACCGTACACGGATGACACACTGGTGATAAAAGCAGACACATGGACCGTGCACTGATGACACACTGATGATAACAGCCGACACATGGACCGTACACTGATAACACACTGATGGTAAAAGCCGACACATGGACCGTACACTGATGACACACTGATGATAAAAGCCGACACATGGACCGTACACTAATGACACACTGATGGTAAAAGCCGACACATGGACCAAACACTGATGGTAAAAGCGGACACATGGACTGTACACTGATAACACACTGATGGTAAAAGCTGACACATGGACCATACACTGATGACACACTGATGATAAAAGCCGACACATGGACCGTGCACTGATGACACACTGATGGTAAAAGCCGACACATGGACCGTGCACTGATGACACACTGATGGTAAAAGCCGACACATGGACCGTACACTGAAGACACAGTGATGGTAAAAGCCGACACATGGACCGTGCACTGATGACACACTGATGGTAAAAGCTGACACATGGACCGTACACTGATGACACACTGATGGTAAAAGCCGACACATGGACTGTGCACTGATGACACACTGATGACAAAAGCCGACACATGGACCGTGCACTGATGACACACTGAGGGTAAAAGCCGACACATGGACCGTACACTGATGACACACTGATGACAAAAGCCGACACATGGACCGTGCACTGATGACACACTGATGATAAAAGCCGACACATGGACTGTACACTGATGACACACTGATGGAAAAGCCGACGCATGGACCGTACACGGATGACACACTGATGGTAAAAGCCGACACATGGACCGTACACTGATGACACACTGATGGTAAAAGCCGACACATGGACCGTACACTGATGACACACTGATGGTAAAAGCCGACACATGGACCGTACATGGATGACACACTGATGATAAAAGCCGACACATGGACCGTACTCTGATGACACACTGATGGTAAAAGCCGACACATGGACCATACATGGATGAAACACTGATGATAAAATCCGACACATGGACCGTACACTGATGACACTCTGATGATAAAAGCCGACACATGGACCGTGCACTGATGACACACTGATGGTAAAAGCCAACACATGGACCGTACACTGATGACACACTGATGGAAAAGCAGACGCATGGACCATACACGGAAGACACACTGATGGTAAAAGCCGACACATGGACTGTACACTGATGACACACTGAATGTAAAAGCCGACACATGGACCGTACACTGATGACACACTGATGGTGAAAGCCGACACATGGACCGTACACTGATAACACACTGATGGTAAAAGCCGACACATGGACCTTACACTGATGACACACTGATGGTAAAAGCCGACACATGGACCGTACACTGATGACACACTGATGGTAAAAGCCGACACATGGACCGTACACTGATGACACACTGATGGTAAAAGCCGACACATAGACCATACACTGATAACACACTGATGGTAAAAGCCGACACATGGACCGTACACTGATAACACACTGATGGTAAAAGCCGACACATGGACCGTGCACTGATGACACACTGATGGTAAAAGCCGACACATGGACCGTGCACTGATGACACACTGATGATAAAAGCCGACACATGGACCGTACACTAATAACACACTGATGGTAAAAGCCGACACATGGACCGTACACTGATGACACACTGATGATAAAAGCCGTCACATGGACCGTACACTGATGACACGCTGATGACAATAGCCGACACATGGACCGTACACGGATGACACACTGATGATAAAAGCCGACACATGGACCGTACATGGATGACACACTGATGGTAAAAGCCGACACATGGACCGTACATGGATGACACACTGATGGTAAAAGCCGACACATGGACCTTACACTGATGACACACTGATGGTAAAAGCCAACACATGGACCGTACACTGATGACACACTGATGATAAAAGCCGACACATGGACCGTACACTGATGACACAATGATGGTAAAAGCCGACACATGGACCAAACACTGATGGTAAAAGCGGACACATGGACTGTACACTGATAACACACTGATGGTAAAAGCCGACACATGGACAGTACACTGATGACACACTGATGTTAAAAGCCGACACATGGACCGTACACTGATGACACACTGATGGTAAAAGCCGACACATGGACCATACACGGATGACACACTGATGACACACTGATGATAAAAGCCGACACATGGACCGTACACTGATGACACACTGATGTTAAAAGCCGACACATGGACCGTACACTGATGACACACTGATGGTAAAAGCCGACACATGGACCATACACGGATGACACACTGATGACACACTGATGATAAAAGCCGACACATGGACCGTACACTGATGACACACTGATATTAAAAGCCGACACATGGACCGTACACTGATGACACACTGATGGTAAAAGCCGACACATGGACCGTGCACTGATGACACACTGATGGTAAAAGCCGACACATGGACCGTGCACGAATGACACATTGATGGTAAAAGCTGACACATGGACCGTGCACTGATGACACACGGATGGTAAAAACCGACACATGGACCAAACACTGATGGTAAAAGCCGACACATGGACCGTACACTAATAACACACTGATGGTAAAAGCCGACACATTGACCGTACACTAATAACACACTGATGGTAAAAGCCGACACATGGACCGTACACTGATGACACACTGATGATAAAAGCCGTCACATGGACCGTACACTGATGACACGCTGATGACAAAAGCCGACACATGGACCGTACACGAATGACACACTGATGATAAAAGCCGACACATGGACCGTACATGGATGACACACTGATGATAAAAGCCGACACATGGACCATACACTGATGACACACTGATGGTAAAAGCCGACACATGGACCATACATGGATGACACTCTGATGGTAAAAGCCGACACATGGACCGTACACTGATGACACTCTGATGATAAAAGCCGACACATGGACCGTGCACTGATGACACACTGATGGAAAAGCCGGCACATGAACCGTACACTGATGACACACTGATGATAAAAGCCTACACATGCACCGTGCACTGATGACACACTGATGGTAAAAGCCGACACATGGACCGTGCACTGATGACACACTGATGGTAAAAGCCGACACATGGACCGTACACTGATGACACACTGATGATAAAAGCCAACACATGGACCGTGCACTGATGACACACTGATGGTAAAAGCCGACACATGGACCGTATACTGATGACACACTGATGGTAAAAGCCGACACATGGACCGTGCACTGATGACACACTGATGGTAAAAGCCGACACATGGACCGTACACTGATGACACACTGATGATAAAAGCCAACACATGGACCGTGCACTGATGACACACTGATGGTAAAAGCCGACACATGGACCGTATACTGATGACACACTGATGGTAAAAGCCGACACATGGACCGTGCACTGATGACACACTGATGATAAAAGCCGACACATGGAACGTACACTGATGAAACACTGATGGTAAAAGCCGTCACATGGACCGTACACTGATGACACACTGATGGTAAAAGCCGACACATGGACCGTACACTGATGACACACTGATGGTAAAAGCCGACACATGGACCGTACACTGATGACACACTGATGGTAAAAGCCGACACATGGACCGTGCACTGACGACACACTGAGGGTAAAAGCCGACACATGGACCGTACACTGATGACACACTGATGGTAAAAGCCGACACATGGACCGTACACTGAAGACACAGTCATGGTAAAAGCCGACACATGGACCGTGCACTGATGACACACTGATGGTAAAAGCTGACACATGGACCGTACACTGATGACACACTGATGGTAAAAGCCGACACATGGACTGTGCACTGATGACACACTGATGACAAAAGCCGACACATGGACCGTGCACTGATGACACACTGAGGGTAAAAGCCGACACATGGACCGTACACTGATGACACACTGATGACAAAAGCCGACACATGGACCGTGCACTGATGACACACTGATGATAAAAGCCGACACATGGACTGTACACTGATGACACACTGATGGAAAAGCCGACGCATGGACCGTACACGGATGACACACTGATGGTAAAAGCCGACACATGGACCGTACACTGATGACACACTGATGGTAAAAGCCGACACATGGACCGTACACTGATGACACACTGATGGTAAAAGCCGACACATGGACCGTACACTGATAACACACTGATGGTAAAAGCCGACACATGGACCGTACACTAATAACACACTGATGTTAAAAGCCGACACATGGACCGTACACTGATGACACACTGATGGTAAAAGCCGACACATGGACCGTACACTGATAACACACTGATGTTAAAAGCCGACACATGGACCGTACACTGATAACACACTGATGTTAAAAGCCGACACATGGACCGTACACTGATGACACACTGATGGTAAAAGCCGACACATGGACCGTACACTGATGATAAAAGCCAACACATGGACCGTGCACTGAAGACACACTGATGGTAAAAGCCGACACATGGACCGTGCACTGATGACACACTGATGATAAAAGCCAACACATGGACCGTGCACTGATGACACACTGATGGTAAAAGCCGACACATGGACCGTGCACTGATGACACACTGATGGTAAAAGCCGACACATGGACCGTACACTGATGACACACTGATGGTAAAAGCCGACACATGGACCGTACACTGATGACACACTGATGATAAAAGCCGTCACATGGACCGTACACTGATGACACGATGATGACAAAAGCCGACACATGGACCGTACACGGATGACACGCTGATGATAAAAGCCGACACATGGACCGTACATGGATGACACACTGATGATAAAAGCCGACACATGGACCGTACACTGATGACACACTGATGGTAAAAGCCGACACATGGACCATACATGGATGAAACACTGATGATAAAAACCGACACATGGACCGTACACTGATGACACTCTGATGATAAAAGCCGACACATGGACCGTGCACTAATGACACACTGATGGTTAAAGCCAACACATGGACCGTACACTGATGACACACTGATGGTAAAAGCCGACACATGGACCGTGCACTGATGACACACTGATGGAAAAGCCGACGCATGGACCATACACGGAAGACACACTGATGGTAAAAGCCGACACATGGACTGTACACTGATGACACACTGATGGTAAAAGCCGACACATGGACCGTACACTGATGACACACTGATGGTAAAAGCCGACACATGGACCGTACATTGATAACACACTGATGGTAAAAGCCGACACATGGACCGTACACTAATAACACACTGATGGTAAAAGCCGACACATGGACCGTACACTGATGACACACTGATGGTAAAAGCCGACACATGGACCGTGCACTGATGACACACTGATGGTAAAAGCCGACACATGGACCGTGCACTGATGACACACTGATGATAAAAGACGACACATGGACCGTACACTAATAACACACCGATGGTAAAAGCCGACACATGGACCGTACACTGATGACACACTGATGGTTAAAGCCGACACATGGACCGTGCACTGATAACACACTGATGGTAAAAGCCGACACATGGACCGTACACTGATGACACACTGATGATAAAAGCCGTCACATGGACCGTACACTGATGACACGCTGATGATAAAAGCCGACACATGGACCGTACATGGATGACACACTGATGATAAAAGCCGACACATGGACCGTACTCTGATGACACACTGATGGTAAAAGCCGACACATGGACCATACATGGATGAAACACTGATGATAAAAGCCGACACATGGACCGTACACTGATGACACTCTGATGATAAAAGCCGACACATGGACCGTGCACTGATGACACACTGATGGTAAAAGCCAACACATGGACCGTACACTGATGACACACTGATGGTGAAAGCCGACACATGGATCGTGCACTGATGACACACTGATGGTAAAAGCCAACACATGGACCGTACACTAATGACACACTGGTGATAACAGCCGACACATGGACCGTACACTGATGACACACTGATGGTAAAAGCCGACACATGGACCAAACACTGATGGTAAAAGCGGACACATGGACCGTGCAGTGATGACACACTGATGATAAAAGCCGACACATGGACCGTGCACTGATGACACACTGATGGTAAAAGCCGACACATGGACCGTACACTGATGACACACTGATGATAAAAGCCGACACATGGACCGTGCACTGATAACACACTGATGGTAAAAGCCGACACATGGACCGTACACTGATGACACACGGATGGTAAAAGCCAACACATGGACTGTGCACTGATGACACACTGATGGTAAAAGCCGACACATGGACCGTACACTGATAACACACTGATGATAAAAGCCGACACATGGACCGTGCACTGATGACACACTGATGGTAAAAGCCGGCACATGGACCGTACACTGATGACACACTGATGATAAAAGCCGACACATGGACCGTTCATTGATGACACACTGATGGTAAAAGCCGACACATGGACCGTACACTGATGACACACTGATGGTGAAACCAGACACACGGACCAGACACTGATGACACACTGATGGTAAAAGCCGACACATGGACCGTGCACTGATGACACACTGATGGTAAAAGCCGACACATGGACCGTACACTGATGACACACTGATGATAAAAGCCAACACATGGACCGTGCACTGATGACACTGATGATAAAAGCCGACACATTGACCGTGCACTGATGACACACTGATGGTGAAAGCCGACACATGGATCGTGCACTGATGACACACTGATGGTAAAAGCCGACACATGGACCGTACACTGATGACACACTGGTGATAAAAGCCGACACATGGACCGTGCACTGATGACACACTTGTGATAACAGCCGACACATGGACCGTACACTGATGACACACTGATGGTAAAAGCCGACACATGGACCGTACACTGATAACACACTGATGGTAAAAGCCGACACATGGACCGTACACTAATAACACACTGATGTTAAAAGCCGACACATGGACCGTACACTGATGACACACTGATGGTAAAAGCCGACACATGGACCGTACACTGATAACACACTGATGTTAAAAGCCGACACATGGACCGTACACTGATAACACACTGATGTTAAAAGCCGACACATGGACCGTACACTGATGACACACTGATGGTAAAAGCCGACACATGGACCGTACACTGATGATAAAAGCCAACACATGGACCGTGCACTGAAGACACACTGATGGTAAAAGCCGACACATGGACCGTGCACTGATGACACACTGATGATAAAAGCCAACACATGGACCGTGCACTGATGACACACTGATGGTAAAAGCCGACACATGGACCGTGCACTGATGACACACTGATGGTAAAAGCCGACACATGGACCGTACACTGATGACACACTGATGGTAAAAGCCGACACATGGACCGTACATGGATGACACACTGATGATAAAAGCCGACACATGGACCGTACATTGATGACACACTGATGGTAAAAGCCGACACATGGACCATACATGGATGAAACACTGATGATAAAAACCGACACATGGACCGTACACTGATGACACTCTGATGATAAAAGCCGACACATGGACCGTGCACTGATGACACACTGATGGTTAAAGCCAACACATGGACCGTACACTGATGACACACTGATGGAAAAGCCGACGCATGGACCATACACGGAAGACACACTGATGGTAAAAGCCGACACATGGACTGTACACTGATGACACACTGATGGTAAAAGCCGACACATGGACCGTACACTGATGACACACTGATGGTAAAAGCCGACACATGGACCGTACATTGATAACACACTGATGGTAAAAGCCGACACATGGACCGTACACTAATAACACACTGATGGTAAAAGCCGACACATGGACCGTACACTGATGACACACTGATGGTAAAAGCCGACACATGGACCGTGCACTGATGACACACTGATGGTAAAAGCCGACACATGGACCGTGCACTGATGACACACTGATGATAAAAGACGACACATGGACCGTACACTAATAACACACCGATGGTAAAAGCCGACACATGGACCGTACACTGATGACACACTGATGGTTAAAGCCGACACATGGACCGTGCACTGATGACACACTGATGGTAAAAGCCGACACATGGACCGTACACTGATGACACACTGATGATAAAAGCCGTCACATGGACCGTACACTGATGACACGATGATGACAAAAGCCGACACATGGACCGTACACGGATGACACGCTGATGATAAAAGCCGACACATGGACCGTACATGGATGACACACTGATGATAAAAGCCGACACATGGACCGTACTCTGATGACACACTGATGGTAAAAGCCGACACATGGACCATACATGGATGAAACACTGATGATAAAAGCCGACACATGGACCGTACACTGATGACACTCTGATGATAAAAGCCGACACATGGACCGTGCACTGATGACACACTGATGGTAAAAGCCAACACATGGACCGTACACTGATGACACACTGATGGTGAAAGCCGACACATGGATCGTGCACTGATGACACACTGATGGTAAAAGCCAACACATGGACCGTACACTAATGACACACTGGTGATAACAGCCGACACATGGACCGTACACTGATGACACACTGATGGTAAAAGCCGACACATGGACCAAACACTGATGGTAAAAGCGGACACATGGACCGTGCAGTGATGACACACTGATGATAAAAGCCGACACATGGACCGTGCACTGATGACACACTGATGGTAAAAGCCGACACATGGACTGTACACTGATGACACACTGATGATAAAAGCCGACACATGGACCGTGCACTGATAACACACTGATGGTAAAAGCCGACACATGGACCGTACACTGATGACACACGGATGGTAAAAGCCAACACATGGACTGTGCACTGATGACACACTGATGGTAAAAGCCGACACATGGACCGTACACTGATAACACACTGATGATAAAAGCCGACACATGGACCGTGCACTGATGACACACTGATGGTAAAAGCCGGCACATGGACCGTACACTGATGACACACTGATGATAAAAGCCGACACATGGACCGTTCATTGATGACACACTGATGGTAAAAGCCGACACATGGACCGTACACTGATGACACACTGATGGTGAAACCAGACACACGGACCAGACACTGATGACACACTGATGGTAAAAGCCGACACATGGACCGTGCACTGATGACACACTGATGGTAAAAGCCGACACATGGACCGTACACTGATGACACACTGATGATAAAAGCCAACACATGGACCGTGCACTGATGACAATGATGATAAAAGCCGACACATTGACCGTGCACTGATGACACACTGATGGTGAAAGCCGACACATGGATCGTGCACTGATGACACACTGATGGTAAAAGCCGACACATGGACCGTACACTGATGACACACTGGTGATAAAAGCCGACACATGGACCGTGCACTGATGACACACTTGTGATAACAGCCGACACATGGACCGTACACTGATGACACACTGATGGTAAAATCCGACACATGGACCAAACACTGATGGTAAAAGCGGACACATGGACTATACACTGATCACACACTGATGATAAAAGCCAACACATGGACCGTACACTGATAACACACTGATGGTAAAAGCCGACACATGGACTGTACACTGATGACACACTGATGATAAAAGCCGACACATGGACTGTACACTGATGACACACTGATGGTAAAAGCGGACACATGGACCAAACACTGATGGTAAAAGCGGACACATGGACTGTACACTGATAACACACTGATGGTAAAAGCCGACACATGGACCATACACTGAAGACACACTGATGGTAAAAGCCAACACATGGACCATACACGGATGACAAACTGATGGTAAAAGCCGACACATGGACCGTACACTGTTGACACACTGATGATAAAAGCCAACACATGGACCGTGCACTGATGACACACTGATGGTAAAAGCCGACACATGGACCGTACACTAATGACACACTGATGATAAAAGCCGACACATGGACCGTGCACTGATGACACACTGATGGTAAAAGCCGACACATGGACCGTACACTGATGACACACTGATGATAAAAGCCAACACATGGACCGTGCACTGATGACACACTGAAGATAAAAGCCGACACATGGACCGTGCACTGATGACACACTGATGGTAAAAGCCAACACATGGACCGTGCACTGATGACACACTGATGGTGAAAGCCGACACATGGATCGTGCACTGATGACACACTGGTGATAAAAGCCGACACATGGACCGTGCACTGATGACACACTGATGATAAAAGCCGACACATGGACCGTGCACTGATGACACACTGATGATAAAAGCCGACACATGGACCGTGCACTGATGACACACTGATGATAACAGCCGACACATGGACCGTACACTGAAGACACAGTGATGGTAAAAGCCGACACATGGACCGTGCACTGATGACACACTGATGGTAAAAGCTGACACATGGACCGTACACTGATGACACACTGATGGTAAAAGCCGACACATGGACTGTGCACTGATGACACACTGATGACAAAAGCCGACACATGGACCGTGCACTGATGACACACTGATGACAAAAGCCGACACATGGACCGTGCACTGATGACACACTGAGGGTAAAAGCCGACACATGGACCGTGCACTGATGACACACTGATGGAAAAGCCGACGCATGGACCGTACACGGATGACACACTGATGGTAAAAGCCGACACATGGACCGTACACTGATGACACACTGATGGTAAAAGCCGACACATGGACCGTACACTGATGACACACTGATGGTAAAAGCCGACACATGGACCGTGCACTGATGACACACTGATGGTAAAAGCCGACACATGGACCGTACACTAATAACACACTGATGGTAAAAGCCGACACATGGACCGTGCACTGATGACACACTGATGGTAAAAGCCGACACATGGACCGTGCACTGATGACACACTGATGATAAAAGCCAACACATGGACCGTGCACTGAAGACACACTGATGGTAAAAGCCGACACATGGACCGTGCACTGATGACACACTGATGATAAAAGCCGACACATGGACCGTGCACTGATGACACACTGATGATAAAAGCCGACACATGGACCATACACTGATGACACGCTGATGGTAACAACACACACATGGACCGTGCACTGATGACACGCTGATGGTAAAAGCCGACACATGGACCTTACACTGATGACACACTGATGATAACAGCTGACACATGGACCGTACACTGATGACACACTGATGACACACTGATGATAAAAGCCGACACATGGACCGTACACTGATGACACACTGATGATAAAAACCGTCACATGGACCAGTACTCTGATGACACACTGATGATAAAAGCCGACACATGGACCGTGCACTGATGACACACTGATGGTAAAAGCCGACACATGGACCGTACACTGATGACACATTGATGATAAAAGCCGACACATGGACCGTGCACTGATGACACACTGATGGTAAAAGCCGACACATGGACCGTACACTGATGACACACTGATGGTAAAAGCCGACACATGGACCGTGCACTGATGACACACTGATGATAACAGCCGACACATGGACCGTGCACTGATCACACACTGATGGTAAAAGCCGACACATGGACCGTGCACTGATGACACATTGATGGTAAAAGCCGACACATGGACCAAACACTGATGACACACTGATGGTAAAAGCCAACACATGGACCAAACACTGATGACACACTGATGGTAAAAGCCGACACATGGACCGTGCACTGATGACACACTGATGGTAAAAGCCGACACATGGACCATACACGGATGACACACTGATGGTAAAAGCCGACACATGGACCGTACACTGATGACACACTGATGGTAAAAGCCGACACATGGACCGTACACTGATGACACACTGATGATAAAAGCCGACACATGGATCGTACACTGATAACACACTGATGGTAAAAGCCGACACATGAACCGTACACTGATGACACACTGTTGGTAAAAGCCGACACATGGACCGTACACTGATGACACACTGATGGTAAAAGCCGACACATGGACCGTGCACTGAAGACACACTGATGATAAAAGCCGACACATGGACCGTACACTGATAACACACTGATGGTAAAAGCCGACACATGGACCGTGCACTGATGACACACTGATGATAAAAGCCGACACATGGACCGTACACTGATGACACACTGATGGTAAAAGCCGACACATGGACCGTACACTGATGACACACTGATGGTAAAAGCCGACACATGGACCATACACTGATGACACACTGATGGTAAAAGCCGACACATGGACCGTACACTGATGACACACTGATGGTAAAAGCCGACACATGGACCGTACACTGATGACACACTGATGGTAAAAGCCGACACATGGACCATACACTGATGACACACTGATGGTAAAAGCCGACACATGGACCGTGCACTGATGACACACTGATGATAACAGCCGACACATGGACCGTGCACTGATCACACACTGATGGTAAAAGCCGACACATGGACCGTGCACTGATGACACTTTGATGGTAAAAGCCGACACATGGACCAAACACTGATGACACACTGGTGGTAAAAGCCAACACATGGACCAAACACTGATGACACACTGATTGTAAAAGCCGACACATGGACCGTGCACTAATGACACACTGATGGTAAAAGCCGACACATGGACCATACACGGATGACACACTGATGGTAAAAGCCGACACATGGACCGTACACTGATGACACACTGATGGTAAAAGCCGACACATGGACCGTACACTGATGACACACTGATGATAAAAGCCGACACATGGACCGTACACTGATAACACACTGATGGTAAAAGCCGACACATGAACCGTACACTGATGACACACTGTTGGTAAAAGCCGACACATGGACCGTACACTGATGACACACTGATGGTAAAAGCCGACACATGGACCGTGCACTGAAGACACACTGATGATAAAAGCCGACACATGGACCGTACACTGATAACACACTGATGGTAAAAGCCGACACATGGACCGTGCACTGATGACACACTGATGATAAAAGCCGACACATGGACCGTACACTGATGACACACTGATGGTAAAAGCCGACACATGGACCGTACACTGATGACACACTGATGGTAAAAGCCGACACATGGACTGTACACTGATGACACACTGATGATAAAAGCCGACACATGGACCGTACACTGATGACACACTGATGATAACAGCCGACACATGGACCGTGCACTGATCACACACTGATGGTAAAAGCCGACACATGGACCGTGCACTGATGACACATTGATGGTAGAAGCCGACACATGGACCAAACACTGATGACACACTGATGGTAAAAGCCAACACATGGACCAAACACTGATGACACACTGATGGTAAAAGCCGACACATGGACCATGCACTGATGACACACTGATGGTAAAAGCCGACACATGGACCATACACGGATGACACACTGATGGTAAAAACCGACACATGGACCGTACACTGATGACACACTGATGGTAAAAGCCGACACATGGACCGTACACTGATAACACACTGATGGTAAAAGCCGACACATGAACCGTACACTGATGACACACTGTTGGTAAAAGCCGACACATGGACCGTACACTGATAACACACTGATGGTAAAAGCCGACACATGGACCGTGCACTGATGACACACTGATGATAAAAGCCGACACATGGACCGTACACTGATGACACACTGATGGTAAAAGCCGACACATGGACCGTACACTGATGACACACTGATGGTAAAAGCCGACACATGGACCATACACTGATGACACACTGATGATAAAAGCCGACACATGGACTGTACACTGATGACACACTGATGGTAAAAGCCGACACATGGACCGTACACTGATGACACACTGATGGTAACAACACACACATGGACCGTGCACTGATGACACGCTGATGGTAAAAGCCGACACATGGACCTTACACTGATGACACACTGATGATAACAGCCGACACATGGACCGTACACTGATGACACACTGATGACACACTGATGATAAAAGCCGACACATGGACCATACACTGATGACACACTGATGATAAAAGCGGTCACATGGACTAGTACACTGATGACACACTGATGATAAAAGCCGACACATGGACCGTACACTGATGACACACTGATCGTAAAAGCCGACACATGGACCGTGCACTGATGACATACTGATGGTAAAAGCCGACACATGGACCAAACACTGATGACACACTGATGGTAAAAGCCGACACATGGACCAAACACTGATGGTAAAAGCCGACACATGGACCAAACACTTATGGTAACAACACACACATGGACCATACACTGATGACACACTGATGATAAAAATGGACACATGGATCAAATACTGATGACACACTGAATCCAAACACTGATCGCACCTGTACCATTATTGCACGTATTTGTTTAAACATGGGCGTGTGAATGAGGCCTACATTTGTACTGCAATTCACCTGTTCCCCTGAGGGGATGTGCCCACGATGAGGATTTGCTGCGGGTTTTATGCTGCGCGTTTATGCAGAGTCCAGATGTTCCAGCATAGTGGATGGATTTCTATAAATCCCATGCCCACTATGCGTCTCTGTGCACCTGCAGAAACTGACATGCAGCGCTTCTTTCAGACCCGCAACATGTCAATTTCTCTTGCGGGTCTACATGTGGACTTTCCCTATAAACTTCCATCAATGAGCAAAGTCCACATGTGGAAAAAAAAATCTCGGCCGCTCATTTGCATAATGATGGTGGAAGTGGTGCGGCTGTTCTTGGTGTCTCTCCTCTGCTCTAATTCGGCCATCAGAAGAAGCTATTAGCAGATATTTAATGAGACTTTTCTAGTTTGTGATGCATGAGATAGATAACATTACATTTAGTGTGAATACCCTAAAAAATAACAGGCAGAACAAAACTTTATTCTGACTTTAGCAGAACATTTCATATTGCGTAAAAATTGCATCTTTTCCGGTCAGGAAAACAGATCTAATAATAAGAAGGGCTGACAATATTACTAGCTATATCTGCTAAGTAGAATTGATTAGCCACATTCTCCATTCTCAGTATTAAATATTTTGGGGCATGAAAGCCATATTTACCTATTTGTAGAACACTCCTTTAGCTTAGCGGCCCTTCATCAATAATCTGCTTCTATGCTATTTGTGACAGAAGGTAAAATATGGTGAAAATAGTAATCCTGGAGGCGCTCCCGTGTGGATATGTGGAGATCCCCATACCAAAACTTGATTAAATCCGTGGGTATGTGCTAGTACCACAAATCCCAGTCGATTTTTTTAAATAAAAAAGTTTTTAATAAAAAAATAAAATCATTTCTAATGAAAAATAAAAACATTTCAAAAGTCATAATAAACAAATGACTGTCAATGATCGCACAACACGTTTCTGCTCATAAGAGCCTTCCTCAGGTGTAAGGGGAAATGGCTGGTTTTATGTAGCAGAACTGAATCATCTAAAATCCAAAGAAAATATGAGTGAATCCGTGAATATTCATTTTGCTGGCATTTTTTTATTGAGGGGTAAACTTCTTTTTATGGAACCCTCTGCTCCTGTGTATTCTGGTTTTTGATTGGTAATTCCTCCATACAGTTTAGAGATATGGATCTTTTAATTCAGTGCTAATTTTTATGGTGTTTTCCAAAGGGGCGGTGCTTATAGGATTTTCTGGGGGCGTGTCTGTAGGCCGCTCTGCATTATTACCCTATGAGCCACACCCCCTTGATAAAGACCATAAACAATAGCCCAGATCTCAGGAATCGTATGTCAGATTAAAAGAAACAAAAACAACAACTACAACCATGGAATACTCAGGGAAGCAGCAGAAACAACATAAGACGAGCAATAACTGGATAACTGTGACCTGATGACCGGTCCGCTATGTATAAGAACGCTGGTGAAACGCGTTTAACTCATCTCTAACAAGAAGCAGAGGTCTCACAGAAGGCGGCTGATTAGTACAGTCCTTTCATTAACAAGGCTTTTAATATATCATTAATGGTCTAAAATATTTTAGATTAATTTTACATATCTCAATAATTTTAGGGCTTACTAATGATCATTTTTTATTAATTGTCTATGGCAATGCATTTTTTGTAATAATTTGGCAACTTTCACAATTTTAATGATGAATTTAAAAATGATGCCGTAAATAGAAAATGTGACCTGCATGGACCTGCTTGAGTAAAGGTACACAGCACATTTATATATATTCTTCTCAATGGTGAAAATAATTTTGTTCTTCCATCTGTGACTTTTATATCAGATGTAATTAGAGCTATAGACTTGTATGAGTCCCAGGCCAGCAGTGTAAATCTCAGAATGACAGCTAACAGCGTTCATAAGTTCATGCGGTGTATTAAATCAGCTTGGTACATCAGTGGCCAGATTTACCATTAATTACAACCTCAAAGCTCCTGATATGCAGATTGGGGTCTGTTGTTTAATGTTATCTCATAACTAGGGATGATAGAAGTGGAGCACATACAGAATAAATGATGATGCACAGTCAAAGAGGTTTATCTGAAGAACCTTTTTTATGATAATGATTTCTACTGATTTATAGCAAACATTATATTGATTGAATACTGGCTGCAATGCACCAGGTATTGGCCATTCCCAGCACGAGGGCTCATTATTGGCTTATTTCTATTATTTGTGCATCTATAGCCGGAACTAGATATCCCTCTGTACACATGGGCTATGGAGCACTGCATTGTTTTCATGCTTCATGTGCAGTAAGTGAGCTCATGGCTACATATACACTGCTCAAAAAAATAAAGGGAACACTCAAATAACACATCCTAGATCTGAATGAATGGAATATTCTCATTGAATACTTTGTTCTGTACAAAGTTGAATGTGCTGACAACAAAATCACACAAAAATCATCAATGAAAATCAAATTTATTAACCAATGGAGGCCTGGATTTGGAGTCACCCCCAAAATTAAAGTGGAAAAACACACTACAGGCTGATCCAACCATGATGTAATGTCCTTAAAACAAGTCAAAATGAGGCTCAGTATTGTGTGTGGCCTCCACGTGCCTGTATGACCTCCCTACAACGCCTGGGTATGCTCCTGATGAGGTTGCGGATGGTCTCCTGTGGGATATCCTCCCAGTCCTGGACTAAAGCATCCGCCAACTCCTGGACAGTCTGTGGTGCAACGTGACATTGGTGGATGGAGCGAGACATGATGTCCCAGATGTGCTCAATCGGATTCAGGTCTGGGGAACGGGTGGGCCAGTCCATAGCTTCAATGCCTTCATCTTTCAGGAACTGCTGACACACTCCAGCCGCATGAGGTCTGGCATTGTCCTGCATTAGGAGGAACCCAGGGCCCACTGCACCAGCATATGGTCTCACAAAGGGTCTGAGGATCTCATCTCGGTACCTAATGGCAGTCAGACTACCTCTGGTGAGCACATGGAGGGCTGTGGGGCCCTCCAAAGAAATGCTACCCCACACCATTACTGACCCACTGCAAAACCGGTCATGCTGAAGGATGTTGCAGGCAGCAGATCGCTCTCCATGGCGTCTCCAGACTCTGTCACATCTGTCACATGTGCTCAGTGTGAACCTGCTTTCTTCTGTGAAGTGCACAGGGCGCCAGTGGAGACTGCGAATCCTGGTGTTCTGTGGCAAATGTCAAACATCCTGCACGGTGTTGGGCGGTGAGCACAACCCCCATCTGTGGGCGTCGGGCCCTCATACCACCCTCATGGAGTCAGTTTCTAACCGTTTGTGCAGACACATGCACATTTGCGGCCAACTGGAGGTCATTTTGCAGGGCTCTGGCAGTGCTCCTCCTGTTCCTCCTTGCACAAACGCGGAGGTAACGGTCCTGCTGCTGGGTTGTTGCCCTCCTACGGCCCCCTCCACGTCTGCTGGTGTACTGGCCTGTCTCCTGGTAGCGCCTCCAGCCTCTGGACACTACGCTGACAGACACAGCAAACCTTGCCACAGCTCGCATTGATGTGCCATCCTGGATGAGCTGAACTACCTGAGCAACTTCTGTGGGTTGTAGAGTCTGTCTCATGCTACCACAAGTGTGAAAGAACAACCAACATTCAAAAGTGACCAAAACATCAGCCAGAAAGCATTGGTACTGAGATGTGGTCTGTGGTCCCCACCTGCAGAACCACTCCTTTATTGAGGGTGTCTTGATAATTGGCAATAATTTCCATCTATTGTCTATTCCATTTGCACAACAGCATGTGAAATTGATTGTCAATCAGTGTCTCTTCCTAAGTGGACAGTTTGATTTCACGGAAGTTTGATTTACTTGGAGTTATATTCTGTTGTTTAAGTGTTCCCTTTATTTTTTTGAGCAGTGTATATATGTATATATATGTATATATACATATACACATGGTTCCTAGCGATGACTATGCAGGGAGGAAATGGGGAGAGCACCTTATAGTCGCGCACGCCAGAGGTCACTGGAGCGGAAGTCACAGTGACTCGCTGGCACCTGCAAGATCCCTGCATACAGTGCCCATAAAAGAGAGGAAGAGGTACAGATTGTGGAGTGCAGGGCGCAAGCGGGATTCCAACGCCGCAACTGCACGTCACAGGGCACTATAACATGCAGGGGAGAGGGGGTGGTATTATAATAAAGAGAGGGGGCGGGATTCCTTCCTGGCACCGTACTCCTGGAGCCTGGAAGAAATCAGTGGCATAAGGAAATAAAATAAGATTTCTCAACAACAAGACCACTAATATGAGGCATGCAGATAGGACTAGATTTACATTTCTATCACCTGTATGCCCATATTAATAGGTTATATACGTCCCAGGGGGTGACAGATTCCCTTTAATGGCATAGCTGTGATGTAATGTGTATAATACAAACATGTAACTGTGTAACTATTCCTCTAAGGATCCCGCGTTAGAGTGTATAATCACACGAGTTCTCCTTACAGCCGACCATTTACAAAATAAATTCAGGATCATAATCTAATTCAGAGTTGTATTTGAGAAACCTTTTTTTATGAAAAGAGTGATTTCCACATTTAATATTTATTTAAAGCAAACATAATATAAATTGAATATCTGCGGTGGACTTGGTATTGGCCATTCCCAGCACAATGCTCATTATTGGCTTATTTTCTGAATTATTTGTTCTTCCTTATCCAGGGTGACAGAACTAGATATGCCCCTGTATACACGGCCCATAGAGCAGTGCACTGCTTTATGCCAGACCTGCAAATGACTAAATTCAAGCTAAATCCTTATTCCATAATATCTGCTACCTACTACTTAGTGTGCCGTTCCTATCATAACTAGTTACTGCATAGTTAACAAAATGTGGCATAGATGCAATAAATAATTGATAAAGCCACGTCTAGTGCCAGCCAAGGAGTAAGACAAGCTATCTGAAGCAAAATGTGCATGGCGTATAAATAAGTTATATAACGGAGGCGGGCAGCCTGTGACTGCAGATAAGGCTGTACAGTAAAAGCCTTTACTCACATTATCACAGGCACCAGTGTGGTGTGAAGTGAACTCACTTTATAGCAGAAGCACATCGTTCTGTGTGTGAAATACAGTAATATACGGACAGTTCAGTGGGAATCCCAGTGGTGAGGAGGACCTTGGCATATCCTTCAACATGCAGAAATATCAGAGAAGAAGAATACCACATATTTGCATTCTGTAGACGATTTTTCCAGGCCACATTTAAGTAACTTTATAGAGGACCTATCACTTGCTCAAAAAAAATTGAGTTCAATATCTTGTATAAATCCCCTAATTCTGACACTCTTTTCCTTTTTTCAGTTTGTCACTGATTTGCAGAGATAGTCACATTGGTTTATTCTGGAGCACAATATCTAAAATTTCTGCTTTTTAGCTCAAATGGACTTTTGTTTCAGAATTTTCTCTGAGGGCAGACACTGTCTCCTCCTTCCTACCAGACACTGCAAATCAAAGCTCTGCATTGTCTGACCTGCTAGTGCTGTGATTTGCAGAGTCTGGGGAAGAGGGGTGAAGGCACAGCCTCCAGAGAAGACTGAAGAAATGCTCAGTTGAAGCACAAGCAGAAATTTCACATACTGTGCTCCAAAAGCGACAATGCGAATATCTCTGCATTAAAGTGATGCAATGCAAAAAGGGAAAAGAGAGGCAAAATCAGGATAGCTCAGGGATTTTTACAAGTAATTTTAATAAATTTTTATTAGCAAATGACAGGTCTTCTTGAAGTCTATGGCCAGGTGGAATTTATCTGCTGTAGAATATCCATAACAGAAAATCTAGAATGAAATCCACAACGGCAAAAACGCCTTTTGATCCAGTGCAGAAACGGTATGGATGTACTGCATATTTCACTCTTTAAGCTGCAAAGCGTGAAACCAGTGGTGATGAGAACTTGAAGTGAGGGAATATTAATACATTTTTCCCAAAAAGTCTGATTTACAACGAATCTTAAGTACTACAAGGCCTCCAATTGCTCTGAAAACACTTTTATATCATTTTGAGGTTTACTAGGACCATATCTAACCCATTTCAAGCCTTTTAAAACAAACACAGCCTTAGTAATGTCAAAGTGACCTGAACATATATGGCAATGGGTAAAAGGATGGTAACATATAGTAACTGTTGTGCTGTCACATACTATATGTACAGTTTGCTCAATGTTCTATGGCTTTCTTTCCCTATCTCTATTTATAAGCTGTGAGTGGTGACGTACTCTTCCTATCCAGATTTACCACAAAATGGCTGCTGCTTGTGCTTTTATACAGGCTGTGATAGTTCCTCCTGGTTGGCTGTGCTTTACCTTGTGATATGATAGTTGTAAAGTATTTTGGGGAAGTGGTTGCACCCGAGCTCTTGTAAGGCTCCTCTGACTGATGTAATCGTTTACAATGTCTAAAATATCAGTGGCCATTTTAGGCAATTTGTGTTAAGTGATTCACAAATTGGGGGAATTCCTAAAAATTCAACATGAATTAAATTCACATAGAATGGATTCTCTCATCTCTAGTGAAAACCACATCATTATTTAATATGCCGGGGCCTTAAAATGTAAAGTGGATGCTGTGGATTATTTATTTTATACTGCAGAGTTTGGATGAAATTTCATACAATGTCGTCCACTTTGCTTCTACTGTAATACATTACAGCTTTTCTGCCCAGAAACTCTGGATAGAAAAACATCTTCATATATAATCTATGAATTCCAGCTTGTGAATTCCTAGAGGTGGCCGCCAAGGCCACCATAAATGTCAGCAACAGAGTCCCTTTAAGTGGCAGCTAAATTGCAATACCCCCAGGCCACTTATGGATGCAGGGCTCCTTTAACAAAGCTAGAATATCGTTTTACTAACACCCTCCATAGTAAATGTGACAACATTTCTAATATATAGTTACTATACCTCATGGCCTGTGTTCTGCTGCTGCTCTGTCCATATCTGTGGTCAGTGCACTGTTCTCTTCATGTCCAATATGGCCGCTGCAGAAGCAAGGTGGAAAGTCTGAACTATGCCTCTACTGTGGTGAGCGATGGACCAGCGCAAATGACGGTGGTGCTGTGTCTATTCCAGAGCAGAGAATGAAACGATTCGGACTTACCACAACCCTACAGCCGACTCTGCAGTGGTCAATGGGTTATTGATCGCAGATCTGTTAGCAGATATCCATATGTATCCAGAAGAATGGCAGAAACCAGAAACTCTACAACTTAATGCAGACATTGATTCCAAACATGCCCCGTGACAAACGTCCATTTTATATGTGCATAACACACATGTATCCTGATAATATGCAGATAAAATGGATCCCAAACCTCAAAGATGTAATCTATAGATGTATCATGCTCCATTATGAAACTATAGACAGCCTAAAAACCAAATATGTATCAGACATATAGATACAGTTGAAACCAGAAGTTTACATACACTATATAACAAGGCACATGCATGCTTTTCTCAATACCTGACATGAAATCAGAATAAACCTTTTTAGGTCAATTAGGATTACCATCATTTTTAATATTTGCCAAATGCCAGAATAATGAGAGAGAATGTTTTATGGCATTTTTATATACTAGCCAATTTATACGGGATATATCTGAAATGTTAATAGTGTAACCAGTGTTGTAGCAATAGGAGAGTAGAAGTCTCAGTCACACCTGGGCCTAGGTGCCTTACGGGACACAAAGTGATAGCCGATCAGTTGGAGGCCCTGGCACAGATTTCAAGAGCCAGAAAGTTAGCGATTAATTTCTGTAGGTTGGAAATAAAAAAGGTACCTAATGCCTAATACAGTACTGGCATGTAGAGTAACATATCATTTACCTAGGTATACCCTAGTCAAAGTGGTAAATGAAGATACAACAGGAGCACAAGAGACTTATCAACAGCAGCTTTTACATGGTTTCCAGGTAGCAACATGAATGTATTTCATATTGCACACTTGAAAAGAGCCAAAGTTGTTAGTTTAAAATAAAAAAAACAATAACAAATGATATGTTCTAATTAGGCTCTGATCAGAAGGCATTTAGACTAGTGTTTACCACTCTCCAGTCTTCACGACTCCCAACTGATCGTGATTCCCCATTTTCCTTAGTATTGCACAGGTGTTGGAAATATAAAGGCATCAAAAATTGCTGCAGATTCTCTCACCCATGTAGTACTAAGGAAATCCTGACTACATTATCTGTTGGGGGGCTGTTAGGACTGAAGGTTGGGAAACACACTTAAGCTATGACTTTGGCCACGACACAGGTATCACCTGACAACAACAAAGATCACTTTGTAATCACCAATGCAATTTATTTAGGGTGAATCGGGTCGTATTTCAGCCTCTAGAGCACAGGTGTACAGCATTTTTTAGCCCAAGGGCCATATTGTCATGCTGAACCAATCCCAAGGGCCGCCAAAATTTTTAATGGGGTCCTTATCTGACATCAGATAAAGAGTGCAATTGCAGTTGTAACACATGGCTCTTTCTCTTTTCTTGTTACAAGCCTAGTGCCATAGTATTTTAGCATTTATCAAATAAAGCAATTTTAAATTTTACCTTGGAGCTGGAATGCAACTTTTTTCTTAAAGAAAGTGCACTTATTATTTCAGTACCTTTTTGCTAGAAGTGTTCATACACAAGTATATTAGATAAACCAATCTTGGCTTCCAAAGACCATCTCTAGGGCGAGCATATTGAGGTCACACTTAGGCATCTGCTCTTAAACTCAATAATAAATCATTCATTCATTTATTGTATGATATCAAATTATTGTAATATCCCTTTAACTATGTAGCTTTAATTTATGGCAGTAATGTACCTTCTGTTTGCTATTTCTAAAATATATATATATATATATATATATATATATATATATATATACAGTATATATGTGTATTAGAAACAACGCAAACAGGAGATACATGTATATAAATATATTATGTACCATATATTATTTATAAACAAATATAAAAAATATATTGGTGTAAGTTTAAATTCACACGCTGCAGATTTTGGGCTGCAATGAGTTTTCTGTAATACTCTCCTGATGTAGATATATGAAATGCTTAACAAACTGCTTTCGGTGACTTTTATAATAATACATTGTATATAGACTTATGATCCTAGAGTAAACTTTCAGCCTCACTCACCCAGTAGTAAATTATGGGAGTTGACCAACTGAGTTGTTAAAGGGGTTGTCCACTACTATTGAAAATAGCCCAATGAATTTTTATGATGAAAAGAAGCTTCTTTGTAATTACCTTCCTCTGCTGTTTCTGCCTGTGAGTGGCGCTATCACTGGCCACACGTGGATATGAAGCGATTGTGCGGATGGTACCCGGATCTGGAGAAGAGGAGACTCTCATCCAGACCCGGGTACCATAGAAACTGTAAAAAATAATTTTAAATAAAAAATAAAGATTATACTTACCTTCCGATGTCCCCCAGTCTCCTCAGCGATGCCGGCGGTGTGTTGGGCGGCCCGCGGTGGTGTGAGGACCTGACATGACGTCATTGAGTCATGTGACAGGTCACGCGACCGCTGACGTCGGCGGTCGCGTGACCTGTGACATGACTCAATGACGTCATCGCAGGTCCTTCACACCACCGCGAGACACTGGACGCATCGGAGAAAGAGACCGCGGGCCATCGGAAGGTAAGTATAATCTTTAATTTTTATTTTTCACCATTCTTATTCTTTTTTTTAACTATTACTTGGTCACACTATATAAATCCCTGCCGGTTGCATGGATTTATATAGTGTGACCAAGTTGTCAAGCACTTTTCCAAGTGATGCTAAAATCACTTGGAATAGCGCTTGATAACCCGCATGCGGAAATGCATGTGAAGAACGCTTGACAAACGCTTCTACCTGGCGGGAAAAACGGGTTTGTAAAATCCACATGCGTTTTTCCTGCCAGGGAGAAGCGGAAAAAATATGCAGCATTTCTGCATCGTGGGCACATAGCCTTAGGCATTATGCTGAACACCTAGACCTTCTATACAGAGCCTTCATGTCACACAAAGCCTGTTGAGATCCCTTGTTATTAGTAGTAAATTGGGGCCACCATTTCCATCAGGGAAATACAATAAACATCTATCTATGAAGACGACATAGAGAAACAGCATTGGAATAGGTACTAAAGAGCTCAGTGGTCTTCAGTGTGGTAGTGTGGTCACAAGATGTGAGTTATTTACAGCTACAGTGGTCTCATTCAATAATAAATGCTGTAACACTGTAGCGGAAACACCGGACAGCAACAATAGTTCAGCTGCTAAGCAAAATGGTGAAAGTAGTGGAGAGAGAAGTACATAAAAACCATCTTGTGTTTGGATAGAATATTACCTCTTTAAGACCTGGAAACAATGTGATCACAAGCTAATTGTCTGAAACTTAAAGGGGTTGTCCAAGCATATAATATTGATAGTCGATAACATAGGTTATCAGTATCAGATCACTGGGGGTCTGATATCCAGAACCCCTACCAATCAGTTGTTCTTAGCTATAGTGGTGGTGATGTATAGTAGTGTTCAAAATAATAGCAGTGAGTTCAAAAACATGAGTTAAGCACAAACTCTTTATACTAGTTTTTATTTCCATGCATTGGGAACTTTGCACACTATTTGCTAATTCAAAATATGAAGAGAAATGTACAGTGGGTACGGAAAGTATTCAGACCCCTTTAAATTTTTCACTCTTTGTTTCATTGCAGCCATTTGGTAAATTCTAAAAAGTTCATTTTTTTCTCATTAAAGTACACTCTGCACCACATCTTGACTGAAAAAAACCGAGAAATGTAGAAAATTTTTGCAAATGTATTAAAAAAGAAAAACTGAAACATCACATGGTCATAAGTATTCAGACCCTTTTCTCAGACACTCATATTTAAGTCACATGCAGTTCATTTCCTTGTGATCCTCCTTGAGATGGTTCTACTACTTCATTGGAGTCCAGCTGTGTTTAATTAAACTGATAGAACTTTATGTAGCGCCGGCGTCCCTGCCCTCTGCTAGGCAGGGATGCTGTTCCCCTCACCTCTCTGCTCCGTGCCCGGCGTCCTCCTCCCGCTCTGCTGGCAGCGCGCGCTCCTTCCCGGCCACTGTGCTTAGGGCGCGCGCGCGCGCTCTCCCTCCCTCTTAAAGGGGCCGCGCGCGCCGTCCTAAGGAGTCCCCGGCCAATGGCCGGAGGACTTCACCATATATAAGGCACCTCCTCCAAAATGGAGGTGCCCGAGCAATGTTGTTGCACTGTTCACTACTCTGCTTCAGCCCTCAGGTCCCGTTACCAGTTACCTGCCAGATACCTGCCAGATTCCTGCCAGCTTGCTGTCTTATTCCTGCCTGTTTATCTGCTACCTGCCTGCTAGTCTGAGGTCCGACGGTCTGCCTTACTACTCCTGTCAGTCTGTCTAAGGACCAGCCTGTCCGCTCACCTGGGAGCGCACTTCAGCCACCTGCCTGCTTGCCTGAGGTCCGACGGTCTGCCTTCCAACTCCTGTCAGTCTGTCTATGGACCAGCTTGCCTGCTCACCTGGGAGAACACATCTGCTACCTGCCTGCTAGCCTACCTGGAGGCTCCGCCGTCACGTGCTGTGACCACCTGCCTGTCCAGTGACTCCTGCCCGCTCACCTGGGAGCGCTCATCTGCTGCCTGTCTGCTAGCCTACCTGGAGGCTCTGTCGTCACGTGCTGTGACCACCCACCTGTCCAGAGACTTCTGCCCGCTCACCTGGGAGCGCTCATCTGCCGCCTGTCTGTTGGTCTTCCTGGAGGCTCCGCCGTCACATGCTGTGACCACCCGTTCATCCAGACACTCTCGCCTGCTCACCTGGGAGCTCACGTCTATCATCAGCCGCCACAGGTCGTACCAACCCTTTACCCAGAGACTGCCCCGGTCACTTGCCGTGACCATCTGCCCGTTCATCCAGAGACTGCCCCGGTCGCTTGCCGTGACCATCTGCCCGTTCACTCAGAGACTGTCCCGGTCACCTGCTGTGACTTCCTGCCCGTCTTCCCTGGTCGCCACCCGCTCCCTTACAAGGACCGCCCCCTTGTATAGTAGCTCAGAGGTTCCGCCTCCCAGACCCGTTACAGTTTGCTCGGGCCATGGAACCCGGTGGCACCCAAGCTCCCTCGCTCTCGGACCTGTGTCATGAACTGTCCCGTCAAAGGTCCCAACAGGAGTCCATCCTGGGTCACCTGCGGAATGTCAATACTCGCCTGGACACTCTGACTGCTCCACCAGCAACCTCCGCCAGTGCCATGTCTCGCAATCCGGCAGCTCCGCTGCCCACTAATACCATGGTATCCTACCCCGGACCCCGGCTTTCTGCACCTCCTCGCTTCGGAGGCGACTCCGCCCAGGCTCGGGGCTTCATAAATCAGTGCACCCTGCACTTTGAACTATTGTCCCACCAGTTTACCTCCGACCGAGCCAAAATTGCATTCATCATGTCCCATCTCACCGGGGAGGCCCTGGCCTGGCTAAATCCTCTATGGGAGAGAGGAGACCCCCTGGTGTCCAACTTGCCTGCACGGCTTTCCGGAAAGTCTTCGACGAACCCGGACGGAAGACCTCATCCGCATCATCACTGCTACGCCTCCGTCAGGGAGGTCTCACCGTGGGCCAATATGCCATACGGTTCCGTACCCTTGCCTCGGAGCTGGCCTGGGATAACGACGCTCTGGTATCCGTCTTCTGGGAGGGTCTGTCCGGCCGTATTAAAGATGAACTTGCCGGTCGGGACATCCCTACCACTCTCGATGACCTAATAACTCTTGCCACCCGGATTGACCTACAGGAGCGTGCCAAAGAGGTCACCCGTGAGAGGAGGTTACCACGTCTAGCTCCTACTTTTCAGAAACCCGTCACTCCCTCCGTCTCTACCCAGGTACACTCTCCTGAGCCTATGCAGGTCGACCAGACCAAGATGGTCAAAACCCGTCAGGACTTACGCCGTGCCGAGGGGAGCTGCTTCTACTGTGGCAGTAAGGAGCACCGGATCCGTACCTGCCCGGAGAGGTCGGGAAACGCCTGTGTCTAGGTTCGCTCAGAGAGGTCGACCTAGACAAGAATAAATCCTCTCCATCTCTGCTGTTGTCAGTCTCAATCGTCTGCGGGGAGAACCGTTATTTCGAACTAGCCCAACTTGACTCTGGAGCAGCCGGGAATCTTATTTCACAGTGGTAGAGAAATACCGCATCCCCACCAAACCTCTGGCTGTACCCTTGTCTGTTGCTGCCGTGGATGGGGGCCTCTTACCACGCCCCATCCAACTCATCACCGAATCCATTACTCTGCAGGTGGGAATGCTGCATTCTGAGAGTATCTCCTTTCATGTTCTGCCTGGACTCTCCCACGCCCTCTTGCTAGGCCTACCTTGGCTCCAGAGACATGCACCCGTGCTTGACTGGCAGACCGGAGAAGTCCTTCGCTGGGGACAGGACTGCCATAAGACCTGTCTGGTTCCCGTCCATCCCGTCCGTCCTTCTCCTACCCCAGCTAATCTACCTGGACTTCCGATTCCTTATTGGTCTTATGCTGATGTCTTTAATAAAAAGGAAGCAGAGACACTACCCCCTCATAGACCATACGACTGCCCTATCGACCTGTTACCTGGTACTACTCCTCCCCGTGGGCGTATTTATCCATTATCCGCTGCTGAGACCCGGTCGATGTCCGAATATATTGAGGAGAATCTGGCCAGGGGATTCATCCGGAAATCTACCTCCCCGGCGGGAGCAGGCTTCTTTTTCGTCAAAAAGAAGGACGGCTCTCTCCGTCCCTGTATAGACTATAGAGGCCTTAACCAGATCACGGTGAAGAATAAGTACCCCCTTCCGCTCATTCTGGAGTTATTTGATCGTCTGAGGGGGGCTAGGATCTTCACCAAACTGGACCTCCGTGGGGCGTACAACCTGGTTCGTATCCGTCAGGGGGATGAATGGAAGACGGCATTCAACACCCGGGACGGCCACTATGAATATCTGGTAATGCCCTTTGGTCTCTGTAACGCTCCTGCCGTCTTTCAAGAGTTGGTCAATGACATCTTCCGGGACCTTCTCTACTCCTGCGTAGTGGTGTACCTGGACGACATCTTGGTCTTCTCTCCGGAACTCCAGACTCACCGGAGGGACGTTCGTCAGGTCCTGCTCAGGCTCAGGCAGAATCACCTCTTCGCTAAATGCGAGAAGTGCCTCTTTGAGCAGACCTCACTTCCGTTTTTGGGCCACATTATTTCTCAGACCGGCCTACGAATGGATCCAGAGAAACTGTCTGCCATCGAGAAATGGCCTCGACCGGAGGGGTTGAAGGCCATTCAGCGATTCCTGGGCTTCGCTAACTACTACCGCCTCTTCATACCACACTTTTCTTCCCGGACTGCCCCAATTTCCGCGCTCACCCGTAAGGGTACTAATCCCAAAGAGTGGCCGCCCGAAGCAGAGGAGGCCTTTCTTTCCCTAAAACAGGCCTTCTCTTCCGCCCCGGTGCTGCATCGCCCGGACGGCAACAAGCAGTTCTTCCTGGAAGTTGACGCCTCCTCCTCTGGAGCCGGAGCGGTACTTACTCAAAAATCATCTTCCGGGAGAATGGTAACTTGTGGCTTCTTCTCCAAACTCTTCTCCTCTTCTGAGCGCAACTATTCCATAGGAGACCGAGAGTTATTGGCCATCAAGCTGGCGTTGGAGGAGTGGCGTTACCTACTCGAGGGGGCTCTTCACCCGGTAATAATCTACACTGACCACAAGAACTTGGCTTACCTCCAGCATGCCCAGAGACTTAACCCGCGCCAAGCCCGGTGGTCCTTGTTTTTTGCTCGCTTTGATTTTGTTCTTCATTTTCGCCCGGCTGACAAAAACATCAAAGCAGACGCCTTGTCCCGATCCTTTCTGGTGTCCGATCTCGAGGAAGAACCTAAACATATCATCGATCCCGCCAGAGTAATGCAGGTGGCTCCCGTGAGTCTAAATCGTCTCCCTCCCGGTAAGACGTTTGTTTCAGTACCTGATCGGAAGAAGATCCTACACTGGGGCCATTCGTCTAAACTAGCTGGCCACGCCGGTCAGAAAAAGACCCTCCAGCTTATTGCCCGGCACTACTGGTGGCCTACCCTGCACAAGGACGTAATAGACTTTGTTTCTGCCTGTGTGTCCTGCGCCCGCAACAAAGTCCCGAGACACCTGCCAGCCGGTCACCTCCTTCCACTTCCTGTGCCTGCTGCCCCCTGGCAGCATATTGCTATGGACTTCATAACTGATCTCCCCGTCTCCGCCGGTTGTACGGTCATTTGGGTGGTCGCTGATCGCTTTTCCAAGATGGCTCACTTTATTCCCCTGCCAGCCCTCCCGTCTGCACCCGAGCTGGCTAAAGACTTTATCCGCCACATCTTCCGTCTTCATGGCCTGCCCCTCCACATCATGTCGGATCGTGGGGTACAGTTCACCTCACGTTTCTGGAGAGCCACTTGTAAACTGCTAGACGTCACCCTGGACTTCTCTTCCGCTTACCACCCACAGTCCAATGGTCAAGTGGAGCGGATCAATCAGAACCTGACCAGTTACCTCCGGCACCTCGTTAATGCCCATCATTCAGACTGGGTGGATCTCCTACCATGGGCCGAGTTCTCTTATAACAATCACGAGAGCGAATCCTCCTCCAAATCCCCGTTTTTTGTAGTCTTCGGTCAGCATCCTCGGATTCCTTTTCCTGTCTCCACCTCTGTGGACAACCCGGCTGCGGAATCTCTCGTTAGCAAATTTTCCTCCATTTGGGAGAGTACCCGATCCGCACTCCTTCAGTCGTCCGAACGGATGAAAAGACACGCTGACAAAAAACGCCTGGATCCTCCACAATTTCGTCCTGGAGATAAAGTCTGGCTCTCATCTAAATATGTCCGACTCAAGATACCTTCTTACAAGTTAGGGCCTCGGTTCATCGGTCCTCTGGAGGTCATCAGTCAGATCAACCCGGTGGCCTATAAATTGAAACTCCCGGCCAACTTACGGATCCCTAACTCCTTCCATGTATCTCTCCTCAAACCTGTGGTACTTAACTCTTTTTCCAAGTCTACAGGTACGCCTCCTGCTCCGGTTTCTGCTGAGGACGAGTTTGAGGTAGAGAACATTCTTGCCACCAAAAGGGTAAGAGGAAAGACCTTTTTTCTAGTAGATTGGAAGAGGTTTGGTCCTGAGGAGAGAACGTGGGAGCCCCGGGAGAACATCCATGCCCCTCTTATCCTAGCTAAATTTCTGTCTGGCCTAAAAAAGGGGGGGCCTAAAGGGGGGGGTACTGTAGCGCCGGCGTCCCTGCCCTCTGCTAGGCAGGGACGCTGTTCCCCTCACCTCTCTGCTCCGTGCCCGGCGTCCTCCTCCCGCTCTGCTGGCAGCGCGCGCTCCTTCCTGGCCACTGTGCTTAGGGCGCGCGCGCTCTCCCTCCCTCTTAAAGGGGCCGCGTGCGCCGTCCTAAGGAGTCCCCGGCCAATGGCCGGAGGACTTCACCATATATAAGGCACCTCCTCCAAAATGGAGGTGCCCGAGCAATGTTGTTGCACTGTTCACTACTCTGCTTCAGCCCTCAGGTCCCGTTACCAGTTACCTGCCAGATACCTGCCAGATTCCTGCCAGCTTGCTGTCTTATTCCTGCCTGTTTATCTGCTACCTGCCTGCTAGTCTGAGGTCCGACGGTCTGCCTTACTACTCCTGTCAGTCTGTCTAAGGACCAGCCTGTCCGCTCACCTGGGAGCGCACTTCAGCCACCTGCCTGCTTGCCTGAGGTCCGACGGTCTGCCTTCCAACTCCTGTCAGTCTGTCTATGGACCAGCTTGCCTGCTCACCTGGGAGCACACATCTGCTACCTGCCTGCTAGCCTACCTGGAGGCTCCGCCGTCACGTGCTGTGACCACCTGCCTGTCCAGTGACTCCTGCCCGCTCACCTGGGAGCGCTCATCTGCTGCCTGTCTGCTAGCCTACCTGGAGGCTCTGTCGTCACGTGCTGTGACCACCCACCTGTCCAGAGACTTCTGCCCGCTCACCTGGGAGCGCTCATCTGCCGCCTGTCTGTTGGTCTTCCTGGAGGCTCCGCCGTCACATGCTGTGACCACCCGTTCATCCAGAGACTCTCGCCTGCTCACCTGGGAGCGCACGTCTATCATCAGCCGCCACAGGTCGTACCAACCCTTTACCCAGAGACTGCCCCGGTCACTTGCCGTGACCATCTGCCCGTTCATCCAGAGACTGCCCCGGTCGCTTGCCGTGACCATCTGCCCGTTCACTCAGAGACTGTCCCGGTCACCTGCTGTGACTTCCTGCCCGTCTTCCCTGGTCGCCACCCGCTCCCTTACAAGGACCGCCCCCTTGTATAGTAGCTCAGAGGTTCCGCCTCCCAGACCCGTTACACTTTATATGGAAAGGCACACACCTGTCTATATAAGACCTCACAGCCCACAGTGCCATGTCAGACCAAATGAGAATCGTGAGCTCAAAGCAACTGCCCAAGGAGCTCAGAGACAGAATTGTGGCAAGGCACAGATCTGGCCAAGGTTATAAAATAATTTCTGCATTACTCAAGGTTCCTAAGAGCACAGTGGCCTCCATAATCCTTAAATGGAAGAAGTTTGGGACCACCAGAAGTCGTTCTAGACCTGGCCGTCCAGCCAAACTGAGCAATCGTGGGAGAAGAGCCTTGGTGAAAGAGGTAAAGAAGAACTCCAAGATCACTGTGGCTGAGCTCCAGATACGCAGTAGGGAGAAACTTCCACAAAGTCAACTATCACTGCAGCCCTCCACCAGACGGGACTTTATGGCGGAGTGGCCCGACGGAAGCCTCTCCTCAGTGCAAGACATATGAAAGCCCGCATAGAGTTTGCTCAAAAACACATGAAGGACTCCCAGACTATGAGAAATAAGATTCTCCGGTTTGATGAGACGAAGATAGAACTTTTTGGTGATAATTCTAAGCGGTATATGTGGAGAAAACCAGGCACTGCTCATCACCTGCCCAATACAATCCCAACAGTGAAACATGGTGGTGGCAGCATCATGCTATGGGGGTTTTTTCAGCTGCAGGGACAGGACAGCTGGTTGCAATTGAAGGAAACATGAATGCGGCCAAGTACAGAGATATCCTGGATGCAAACCTCTTCCAGAGTGCGCTGGACCTCAGACTTGGCCGAAGGTTCATCTTCTAACAAAACAATGACCCTAAGCACACAGCTAAAATAACAGAACAACTCTGTGACCATTCTTGACTGGCCCAGCCAGAGCCCTGACCTAAACCCAATTGAGCATCTCTGGAGAGACCTGAAAATGGCTGTCCACCAACGTTCACCATCCAACCTGACGGAACTGGAGAGGATCTGCAAGGAAGAATGGCAGAGGATCCCCAAATCCAGGTGTGAAAAACTTGTTGCATCATTCCCAAGAAGACTCATGGCTGTACTAGCTCAAAAGGGTGCTTCCACTGAATACTAAGCAAAGGGTCAGAATACTTATGACCATGTGATATTTCAGTTTTTTTTTTTAATTAATTTGCAAAAATTTCTACATTTCTGTTTTTTCAGTCAAGATGGGGTGCAGAGTGTACTTTAATGAGAAAAAAAAAATGAACTTTTTAGAATTTACCAAATGGCTGCAATGAAACAAAGAGTGAAAAATTTACGGGGGTCTGAATACTTTCCGTACCCACTGTATATATGTGTGAGGGGGGCGACCGAATTGACAGCTGCAGCTGTTGTGGTTTTATATAAAGTGGCAGCAACATCTACATCATATAAGGAACTAAAGTCTGTAAGAGGGAGAAAGGATTCAGAGAGTGAGTTTAGGTCAAGGTGTTTGAGATTTCTTCGAGGGTGTGCAAGTTTGTGGAATGGGGACTGTGGACATGGAGAGGAGAGGGCAGAGAATGTAAGTAGGTTGTGAGAAAGAGGGAGAGGTGAGTTAGAGAGGTTAGATAGGAAACAGAGGTGCGTGAAGATGAGGTTCAATGTGTGGCGCTCTTTGTGAGTGAGTACGGAAGACCATTGAGCGAGGCCGAAGGAGGAAGTGAGAGATAGAAGCTTAGAGACAGATGAGTGGGTCGTGTAAGTGGGGATGTTGAAGTCACCCATGATGATAGCAGAAAGGAAGTGAAGTAGCCAGGTGGTGAAGTGGTCGAAGAAAGTGGTGGCTGGCACATGTGGGTGGTAAATGACAGCCAGTTGGAGGTTGGAGGAGGAGTAGATGCTAGTGTGTGGCAGTGGGATTTGGATGAAGTGAAGGAGCAGTTATCTGACAGGAAAAAACCTACTCCTTCACCATGCTTGCCGCTGGGGCGGCGGGGGGGGGGGGGTAAAGTGGAATCCACCATACGAAAGTGCAGCTGGAGAGGCTATGTCAGAGGGGGTGAGCCAGGTTTTGGTGATGCCGAGGAAGGAAAGTTTGTTAGTAATGAAAAGATCATGGATGTAGGAAAGTTTGTTGCAGATGGAGCGAGTGTTCCATAGATCTCCTGTTAGTGGGACTGAGGGTGTGGGTATTAGAAAGGTTGCGAGAGTTTGTGATAGATCATAGATAGGAGGTGGAAGTGACTGTGGGGATGTGGTGAGGAGGGCCAGTATTTGGAGAGATAACACTGGCAGTGAGGAGGAGCAAGGAAAGTGTTAGCAGGTTGGAGCAGGAGCGGGCATGAAGTGGCTGTCTGTGCTTGGAGACACAGGATTGAATGTTGAGGAATAGTTCTGAGGAGGAGGTGAGGTGGATGGCAAGGATGGAGGGAGAGATGACCAGTTTCTTACTAGGTGTAGGGGTTTAGTAGAAAGTGGAGGACTATAGGGGAGAGAGTGAAAACAAACAGAAACATTGTTTACTTTGCCTGGGTATCTAGTTTCCTTCAGGTTTAATTCATGCATCACTGCGCAGACTTTGTCCGCTGACTCTCTACTCACAATATATGTGCTAACAAATGAATTCTAGTGTGAAGCAGAGGGAAGAGGCCTTAGTACATCTTTATCATATAATTACAAATTGAGCCAGATGCAGGATATAAACACAGGCTGGTCATAAAGAAAAGAAAAGTGGTGAACAGGGGTTGTACACGGTCCGTTAGCAAACATACCGGGTTAGTGAACAGAGGAGAGGTAAGATTTCTCACAGAGTTGGAAAGCTGGGTGACATACCGGGTTAGTGAACAGATTGACGGAGAAGCATGTGACCAGACCTGTCCATTAGCCTCCTCCAATTAAAAACTGTACATGGAAAAGTTGTTTTGTAATTGGTGTTTTCTGATGGACAGGTCTGATCACATGCTCCTCTGTTATCTATCATTTTGACCACAGGAAAGTTGTGCAATTTGGGAGGAAGACAGCACTAACATATTTTGGAGGACAACATGTAAGGCTATGTGCCCACGATGCAGAAATGTTCCGGATCTTTTCCTGAGCGTTTCAGCATCTCCCCGGCAGAAAAAACGCATGCGAACTGTACATGTGGATTGTACATGCGTTTTTCCTGCCAGGGACAAGCAGATGTGAAGCGTTATTCACATGCATTTCCGCATGCGGGTTGACAAGCGCTTTCCAAGCGATTTTAGCATCACTTGGAAAGTGCTTGTCAACTTGGTCACACTATATAAATCCATGCAAACGGCATGGATTTATATAGTGTGACCTTAAAGAATGTTTAAAAAAAAAAAAAAATCTACACTTACCTTCTGATGGCAGTCTTGCTTCGCTCCGTCCTGGCTTGCTGGCAGCTCGCGGTACACTGAAGGACCTGCCGTCACATGACATGTCAGCGCAGGTCCTTCAGTCCATCGCGAGCTGCCGGCAAGGGAGGCGAGCGCAACGGGGGCCATCAGAAGGTAAATAAAACATTTATTTTTTATTTTATTCTTTTTTTTTTTGCAGGTTCTATTGTACCCGGGTCCGGAGGAGAGTCTCCTGTCCTCCACACCCGGGTACCATCCGCACATTGAAACGCGTGGAATGCGCATCTACAGATGCAGTGATGTGTAATCCATGCGTTTCAATGCAAGTCAATGGCGGCGAAAACGCAGCACTTCCGCAAAATAATTGGTAGTGCTGCGTTTTTTTCCAGAATGATAATCCGCAGCGGAAATTTCCGCAGCATGTGCACAGCACATGTGGATTATCATTGGGGAACATGGCAGGCCTTCTACCATGCTTTTTTAAGCGTTTCTGCAGCGTTTTTGCCGCTGCAGAAACGCTTAAAAAACGCATCGTGGGCACACAGCCTAATACATATATATTAACAATTGCCCACACTTGTTTCCTCAACACATTTGTTATAATATACTGGATAACCCATTTAAAGAGAACCTGTCACGTTGCACATACAATCAGATCTGTGAACAGCATAGAGAAGGAGAAGCTGAGCTGAATGGTTTATAGGGTTGTGGACGATATTCAGTTTTTGTATTTTATTCAGTGAAATCCTTAGTATTTCTGGTAGTATCTATGAGTCCAGTGGGCGGTCGTACTCAGTGATTGACAATTATCTCTGCATGCAGTCATACAGGGAAGACTGTCAATCACTGAGTTGGACCACCCACTGCACTCATATGAGTACAAACATCAGGGATTTCAATGAATAAAATACTAATTTTACTGAAGTTTTTCTCACAAAAATGTGTATTAATCTAATCAGCTCCTCCTGCTCTTTCCCATCCTGCCTGCTGATCAGACACCATTTTCATCAGGACTGGTTCCCTTTAAGCCATTAAGGTAATGGAAGCCTTCAATGTATACATGATCTAAATCTCAATCTATAATAAAGCATATGATATGCAAATTTATTTAATATTTGCATAGACTTACATCTTGTTTTTTTCATCTACATTTTCCTCACTGCTTACAATAAACTACATAATCACGATATACTGTAATTATTGTCTATATTTGATATGACATAAAGTTCATGAAAAAGCATATGCACATCACCATTAATTATGTCTTTCCAATTAGTGAGAAAACAGAAAACATAACAGCTATGATGAAATGAAGCTATTCTGCATACTTGTTAACTGTAGGCTGCGTTCACTGAACCGACAGTGATACACCTTAAAGGGAATGTATCTTCTTTGAAATCATGTTTCATACATGCCAGTCTGGCACAGATGATGCTGTAATATGTAAAAGTATTCACTCATAGGGAGTGTTCATCTGTATTTTTAGCCTACATATTTTTGCTGTGAGCGGGATCATAAAATGAGTTGAGCTCAAAAAAATCTGCAAAAGGTCATACTTTGATTAAAAAGCAATCTCTCTCTGTAAGAAAGGTCATATGTCACAGGAAATCATCATCCATCTCTGCCAGGAAACTACATTAAGTTCTGGTGCTAGGGTCCCTTTGACAAATTGACTTAGTTTACCTTTATTTCAGAGAGTTGAAACAAGAGTACATAAAATTCACCGTTAAAGGTGGCTATATTTTGTGATGAATGTTTGCTGAACCCGCTGATTTTGGAAATGTTGGCAGACCATTCAAAGTGTATGCGGGTGTCTCCATTCTTCCCAAATAGCTGTTGTCAGAGAAGGAAGAGTCTTGAATTTGGACTTTACAATGTGGTATCAACAAAAGTACAACCAACACATCTAGAGTCACAAATGATCATGTCAAAAAGAAATATGCCCATATCAACCATTTATATAGATCGTATATAAGAAACCCAGTTATCGAAAAGATTCCCCAAAATAACATTCCACAGGTTCTACTATCTTAGTATGTATATAGTATATACAGACCAGGAAACAATTTGAGTGATATAGTGGCAGTATAGCTTCAGAATTTATACAAAATCTAATGTAACAATTATTGTTGCAATCCTATAGAGGCAAATGTATCTTTTACCACCAAATGTAATGTCACGACCTTAATTATACTAGAAATGAATGAATAAACCTTTGGTTCCAGATGCTTCATTTTTTCTAACAAATGATATACAATACTGTGCAAAAGTTTCAGGCACATGTAGGAAAAATGCTGCAAAGTAAGAATGCTTTCAAAAATAGAAATGTTGATAGTTTATTTTTAGCTACTAAAATGTAAAGTGAATGAACAAGAGAGAAATCTAAATCAAATAAAATTTTTGGTTTGACACCCTTTGTGTTCAAAACAGCATGAATTCTTCTAGGTACATTTGTACACAGTTTTTAAAGGAAGTCCGCAGGAAATTGTTCCAAACATCTATGAGAGCTAACCACAGATCTTTTGTGTATGTAGGCATGTGCAAATCCTTCTGTCTCTTCATATATTCTGAAACAGACTCAATGATGACATCAGGGCTCTGTGGGGGCCACATCATCACTTCAGGACTCCTTGTTCTTTACACTGAATATAGTTCTTAATGACATTGGTTGTATGTTTGGGGTTTTGTCCTGCTGCAGAGTAAATTTTGAGAAAATCAGACTGCTCCCTGATGACAGTGTGTGATGGATACATTATATTTCTCAGCTTGGAAAACACCATTAATCCTGGCCAAATTTCCAAATCACTTTGCTGAAATGCAGCCCCAAACTTGCAGGATCCTCCACCATGCTTCACTTTGTATGCACTCTCATTATTGAACAACTCTCCAGCCCTTCTGCAAACAAGCTGCTTCCTGTTGCAGAAAAATATTTCAAATTTTGTCCAGAACACTTGCTGTACCCCAGTTCCTATGTTTTTTTTTATAATTTGATCACTTGGCTTTATTGCGGACCACAACACTGGGTGAGAGATTTCCATTTTTTCATCCAATAGTGTTAATGTTGGTATTTTCTTGTATGCTTCATGTGTACTGTATATGACCACTGTCATTTCCAGATATTCTACTGTGGAGTATGCACTCACAGGTCTATTTCAAATGCAGATATTTTATCCACCACTGTGGCTGTCTGTTTCATTTAATCTTTTAAACAGGTGGTATTCTCTGAAATACTACCGGTACCACGTGCCACGCCAGAGAGGCAACGGGAGATTAGGGAGATAAATAAGTGGCTCAAGAACTGGCGTAGGAAGGAGGGATTTGGATTCCTGGAGAACTGGGCCGACTTCTCAGTTGGCTACAGACTCTATTCTAGGGACTGGCTGCACCTCAATGGGGAGGGTGCAGCTGTGCTGGGGGAGAAAATGGCTAGAAGGTTGGAGGAGTGTTTAAACTAGGGATTGGGGGGGGAGGGTATTCATTTTGTAGGTGGGGAAGATAGTGCAGATAGTGACCTGGGCACAAATAAAGAAATTGGAGGTGGGGTTAGAACAGTCAATAAAGTAAGAAGGAATAGAGGTACAGAGAGATACATAAAATGCATGTACACTAATGCCAGAAGCCTCACCAACAAAATGGAGGAATTAGAATTAATTTTGTTGGAAAATAATTATGACATGGTAGGGATATCTGAGACGTGGCTGGACGAGAGCCATGACTGGGCAGTTAATTTACAGGGCTATAGTCTGTTCAGAAATGACCGTACAAACAAGCGAGGGGGGGTGTGTGTGTTTATATGTAAAATCATCATTAAAACCAGTCTTGCAGGAGGATATATGTGAATCTAATGAAAATGGTGAGTCCCTGTGGGTGGAGATAAGGGGAGGGGGAAAAAATAATAAATTACTGATAGGTGTTTGTTATAAGTCTCCAAAAATAATGGAAGTAGCGGAGAATATCCTCGCAAAGCAAATAGATGAAGCAGTGACTCAAGGAGAAGTCATTATTATGGGAGACTTCAACTACCCTGAAATACATTGGGGGACAGAAACATGTAGTTCAAGCAAAGATAATAGGTTTTTGACAACTATGAGAGACAATTACCTTTCACAACTGGTTCAGGACCCAACAAGAAGGGGGGCACTGCTAGACCTAATATTAACCAATAGGCCAGACCGCATATCAAATATACGAGTTGGGGGTTAGTTGGGTACTAGTGATCACAAAATAATACGTTTTCATGTAATCTTTAATAAGATGTGTAGTAGAGGGGTTACAAGGACACCAAACTTCAGGAAGGAAAATTTCCAACGGTTGAGAGATGATCTGGGACGATATCCTGAGACATAAAGCTACACAAAGCAAGTGGGAGACATTTATTAACATCCTGAATAGGACCTGTGCGCAATATATACCCTATGGGAATAAACATGCTAGAAATAGGAGGAAACCACTATGGCTAAATAGAGCTGTAAGGGGCGCAATAAGGGACAAAAAGAAAGCATTTAGAGAACTAAAGCAAGTAGGTAGTGATGAGGCATTAAATAAATATAGAAAATTAAATAAATTATGTAAAAAACAAATCAAGGCAGCAAAGATTGAGGCAGAGAGAATTATTGCCAGAGAAAGTAAAAATAACCCCAAAATATTCTTTAACTACATAAATAGTAAAAAACTAAAAAATGATAGTGTTGGCCCCCTTAAAAATAGTCTGGGTGAAATGGTGGATGAGGATGAGGAAAAAGCCAATATGCTAAATGATTTTTTTTCATCCGTATTTACACAAGAAAACCGGATGACCGAAAACATGATTAGTGATAACAAAAATTCTCCATTAAATGTCACTTGCTTAACCCAGCAGGAAGTACGGCGGCGTCTAAAAATCACTAAAGTTGACAAATCCCCGGGCCCAGATGGGATACACCCGTGAGTACTGCAGGAATTAAGTAACGTCATAGATAGACCATTATTTTTAATCTTTAAAGATTCCATAATAACAGGGTCTGTACCACACGACTGGCGTATAGCAAATGTGGTGCCAATATTCAAAAAGGGGACAAAAACTGAACTTGGAAATTATAGGCCAGTAAGCTTAACCTCTACTGTGGGTAAAATCCTGGAGGGTTTCCTAAGAGATGCTATACTAGAGTGTCTGAAGAAGAATAATCTCATGACCCAATATCAACATGGGTTTACGAGGGACCGTTCCTGTCAAACTAATCTGATCAGTTTTTATGAGGAGGCAAGTTCTGGACTGGACCGAGGAAATGCAGTGGATGTTGTGTATATGGACTTTTCAAAAGCTTTTGATACGGTTCCACACAAAAGGTTGATACATAAAATGAGAACAATGGGGATAGGGGAAAATATATGTATGTGGGTTAAGAATTGGCTCAGTGATAGGAAACGAAGGGTGGTTATTAATGGAAAACACTCAGACTGGGTCTCAGTTAACAGTGGGGTACCACAGGGGTCAGTATTGGGCCCCCTTCTTTTTAACATATTTATTAATGACCTTGTAGGGGGCATACAGAGTAATAGTTCAATATTTGCAGATGACACTAAACTCTGCAGGGTAATCAATACAGAGGAGGACAATTTTATATTACAGGAGGATCTATGTAAACTAGAAGCTTGGGCTGATAAATGGCAAATGAGCTTTAATGGGGATAAATGTAAGGTAATGCACTTGGGCAGAGGAAATAAAATGTATAATTATATGCTTAATTGTAAATCACTGGGCAAAACTGTAGCTGAAAAAGACCTGGGTGTATTGGTGGACGACAAGCTCACGTTTAGTGGCCAGTGTCAGGTAGCTGCTGCAAAGGCAAATAAAATAATGGGATGCATTAAAAGAGGCATAGATGCTCATGAGGAGAACATAATTTTACCTCTATACAAGTCACTAGTGCGACCACACTTAGAATACTGTGTACAGTTTTGGTCTCCGGTGTATAAGAAAGACATAGCTGAACTAGAGCGGGTGCAGAGAAGAGCGACCAAGGTTATTAGAGGACTGGGGGGTCTGCAATACCAAGACAGGTTATCACACTTGGGGTTATTTACTGTGGAAAAAAGAAGGCTTAGGGGTGATCTTATTACTATGTACAAGTATATGAGGGGACAGTACAAAGACCTTTCTACTGATCTTTTTACTCTGAGGCCAGAGACGGGGACAAGGGGGCATCGTCTACGTCTGGAGGAAAGAAGGTTTAATCATAATCACAGACGGCGATTCTTTACTGTAAGAGCAGTGAGACTATGGAACTCTCTGCCGCATGATGTAGTAATGAGTGATTCACTACTAACATTTAAGAAGGGCATGGATGCCTTTCTTGAAAAGTATAATATTACAGGTTATATATACTAGATTCCTTGATAGGGCGTTGATCCAGGGAACACTAGTCTGATTGTCGTATGGAGTCGGGAAGGAATTTTTTTCCCCAATGTGGAGCTTAGTGTTTGCCACATGGTTTTTTTTTGCCTTCCTCTGGATCAATATGTTAGGCTATGGGTTGAACTAGATGGACTTAGTCTTCCTTCAACCTTAAAAACGATGTTACTATGTTTTTCATTTAATGGTCAGAACAAAGTCCAAGGTCAGGCAGCAATAGATCAATAAACAGAGCACAGAAATACAAGGCAAACCACTGAGCAGATGCTACGTCTGGCAGAGGTCTGGGACTGACAGTTCAGCTAAGTAGCTGGGTAATCACCTGCAAGAAGCTCAGCACCTCCCAGACTCAGATTGGATGGCTGAACTGTCCATCAAAACTCCGACAGCTCAGCTTGCTCCTGCACTAGATTGCATGACTGAGCTGTCAGTCACCACGTCCAAGAAACACTGAGTGGAGGAATCGTGACAGGTTCCTTGGCGATTTCTGCTTCTTTGATCCTCATCGTTGCTTACTTCTTGCTGTCCTCAATGCTGAGAAATACAGGCAGATACATATCCATAATGCGATACTATCAGGGAGGCGCATTATTAGCTCCAAATTTATACTGCAGCAGGACAATGAACTCAAACATACAGCCGATGTCAATAAAAATTAACTTCCGTCTAAAGAAGAACAAGTAGCCCAGGAAGTGATTATATTGCCCCCACAAAGGCCTGATCTGAACATCACCGAGACTGTCTTGGGATTGCATGAAGAGACAGAAGGGTTTGCACAAGTCTACATTCACAGATCTGTAGTTAGTTTTTCAAGATGTATGCAAAAACTTCCCTACCAAGTTCCTTCAAAAACTGTGTGCAAGTGTACCTGGAATTGATGCTTTGATGCAATTTTGAAGGCAAAAGGAGATGACAGAATATATTAATTTGATTTAAATTTCTCTTTTGCTCATTGACTTTGCATTTTGTTAACTGTTGAAAATAAACTATTGACATTTGTATTTTTGAAAACATTCTTAATTTGCAGCATTTTTTCCACACCTGCTATAAACTTTTGCATAGACTTGCTCCAAGGACAGCCATACCTTTTATGATAAACATTGTAGTTGGACATAAAAGCCAGTTCTGCGTTAATTATTGGCATTGCCCTCTAGTTGCAAATTATGCCCTAAGTTTTTTCAGTATAGATACATGTTGTAGGCAATCATTCAATCTTCACAACTAATTTCTCATGGTGTCTTAAAAGAAACATTTTGATCTGGGGTGTAGAAAGAAATCAAAAGGTCCACGCAGCAGAAATCCTAATTGTTGGCACGGTCACGGCACATATGCATATTCACAGAAGGGTGCATCTCCCAACTTTTAAAGACAGGAAGAGGAACATGTATTGTGGGTTTCCCCTATTATGCCCCTTAGTATTTTCATCCACAGCGATTTCATGGCCTCCATAAAGTATGTTGGCAACAAACATACCCCCAAAACACAGTATGATACCTCCACAATGAATTCCTAGATTGTATTCTCCACATGCGCAGTATGATGCCCCAAGATCAGGATAGCCCCCACAATCGCCCAACACCATATAATAGCCCCCACAGTCCCTCGACACTGTATGATGCTCCTACAGTCATCCAACACTGTATATAGGCCCCCACAGTCCCCCAACATGGTACCACACAGCCCTACACTCAGTATAATAGCCTCCACACAGCCCTCCGCACAGTATAATTGCCCTCACAGAACACTCCTCACAGTATAATGGCCCGCACACACTATTATGACCCTCACACAGCCCTCGACACAGTATAATTCCTCCCACACAAACCTCCACCCAGTATAATTAACCCCACTTAACCCCCCCCCACAGTATGATGACTCCAACACAGTATGATCATTATCACACAGTATATTGGCTCTCACATGGCCCCCCTCACGGTGTAATGGCCCCCACACAATACATCTTGCAGTATAAATGCCTCCATTCAGCACTCCACACAGTATAATGCCCCCCACACAGCTCTCCACACAGAATAATGGCAGTGCACAGGTCCTGTGTAGCCTTTTCATATCAAGTGTGCTTTTGACTGCTGCAGACAATCACTCACTGCAGTTATGACTAACGCATCTGATTTGCTACAATGGTCAGATGTTAGTCGGGACCAAGGAGGAAATAAAAAGTGTTTTTTGTGCTTACTGTTTGGATTAGCTGTATCATTCACATGCCAATCTGTACAAATCAAGAAGTAAGGAGACCTTGAGGGAACCTGAGCAGCATTGAAATAGGAGCTGTGGGGATCGGTAAGGTCACTATCCTTTATTTTTTATTTTGCAGCATGTTGGTTTATTGTTTTTTTAAATTCAGGACTTTTCATGTTTAAAATATGTAAAACGTTTGTTGAAATGAAGTCCAGCTTTCATTTAATTGCTATCACTGGGAAAAGCCTTATCTAGGCAAACATTTCTCCTGCAACAGTCACTGTGGGCATAATTAGCATTACATGACTGCCATTCATATGATTAACCATCCATAGAATACATGAATGTGCCAGGTTTGCCAAAGCATAGACTTCTCTTACAGAGTTGCTCCATCTCTGGCATAAGAAAGTTCTCAATGGGAGATGATTTTATAATTTCTATAATCCAACAAGAGAATATGGACAAGTGATGTTGTCTTGTAACTAAGCATGTCTTCTTCAAAATTCTGATTCTACCTCCTAAATCCTAAAATTATTCATTTACTAGTTACCTGCACCTTCAGTTTCTTTTAGAAGATTTTACATTTTCAATGTTTTCCATTAAAAGAGGAATTTGCATTGACATTTATACATGTCAGTAATAGAAATATTGCTTAAAGTAAATCATAATATTTTCTGTCTATGCTGTATATGAGCCAGTCACTCGCAATGAATGTATTGTCTCAGTTGTTGTGGTTAGTCTGGGCATATTAGCATCAAAATCCACCTTCACAAAATGAGTCATTGCAGAATGGATTTCTCCCACTGAGTGTACAAGTTATTACCAGATCAGTAACCAATGACAGTAAAAACGAGGGCATGCCAGGGTGAAAGAATGCTAGTTTCTAGGCCTCGGCGCCAGTACAAATGTGTCTAAATGCTTCAGAGGATGATTTGTGAAATGGGGTTGTTATTGTGTCACCATGATACAAGGTAGGAACTGGATTTTCCAGACAAGTAAACCACATCATAAAAAACCTACAATATACTGAATATGCTTATAAAAAAATAAATACCTGCAAACAAATGGAGATTTTCGTTACGTAGAATTCATCTTAGAGCAGAAATATAGTGTATAAGCATCACATGGCCAAGAGATTCTGGCCAAAAATAAAATCTGTCTACTGTACCCATGGCATGGAAAATTCACTACTAGGATGAGAGCTATTTGGCAGCCTTTTCCACTGATTAATCTGTTTAACAGGTGAAAGCTCTAATTTTTCTGATACAGCTCATCAAATTGTCTGCAGGGACACAGAGTTAAAGGGAACCTGTCATGCAATTTATGCTGCCCAAACTGCGGGCAGCTTGAACCAGAGCCCTCTGTATGATTGCACTTGGGTATATGTTCTCTGGTATGCACTGACCTTTCAGAGACAATATAGTTTGAAGCTCTGGCTTCTCCCCGTACTGCTCCAGGTGATTGACAGATCTTTCCCATAGCAAGACATATGTCAATCACCTGGAGCGGCGCTGAGAAAAGCCAGCTTGGGTTGGCACCGGACTAGTTTTGTCTCTCCCTATGGTCAATGGCCGGATTTTCAAACTGTTTTCTCTTAAACGCTGGAGCATTTCAGAGAAAAATATACCTGACTGCAATCGTGCAGTCAGGCTTTGATTTATGCCATCCGTTGTTTGGCAGGTTCCTGTTAAATAAATTCTATCTGTCTGTAGTAACCAGTAGTGGAAGCCTCGAACTTACTGCATTGGTTTACTACTGTGCTCAATATGTAGATGTACGCATGAAGCTCCCCCTAGTGATAACTGCAGGCAGTCAGCATTTTATCATTTATGCTATGCCTACATAGGGATCAGAACAATTAAGCTCTGCCTCATGAAAGCATCATGCCGAGGCACATGGGGAGCCCAGGAATGTGTTATACAGTAAAACCGTGCTGTTCAGGCTCCGAAATACAACTCGGCTCAGCAGGATTAAATTATGACCTGGGATAGCTATTAGTAATATAGTATTATTATAGTATTATTACTAATAAATGAGCTAATCAGGTATAGCAGATATAGATCCCCAAAAGGGCGTGTTCTCACAACTCATCAATCAAGACTCAAACTGTGAGTATGTATAAAACATAACCTTTAATAGGTGATTATTAAAATGGTATCATCATAAAACATACTAAAATATTACCTACAATAAACAGGCAATAAACCAGACCTACTGTAATATTGACACTAAGTATTCCAGTAGGGTGGCAAAAACATGGAAGAGACAATGTTCAGTTTCAATTATCAAACTGCAGCCAGCACTGAAGAAAACCCAACAGCGGTCAGGTCCCCAATATATAATCAGGCAACTGTATTGATAATTATATACATATAATATATATATTGTCCAACACCAGGACATTGTGCTAAGACAGTGTGGATATAGTGTCAGCTTTATATAGCGTGTGCCAGCGTTCCCCTGAAGAATCCATCCGGAAGAAACGCGTCAGGAGACGCACAGGGACAATATAGGGCCAGTCTGCCACATAGGGTTAGATGTGGACGGCCCTTGTTAGGGCAGGAGCTATGGGAAACCAGAATTAGGCCAGTATGTACAGGGACTAATAGAGATTTTACTGGAACCCCACTGTTAATCTGGACTGGTGTGGACAGGATTAACACTTTATATGGCAGATTCCCCCTTAGGGCATCAAACTGGGTGAGAAGGTTCATATTTATTTACTGTCAGTTATCAATACTGATTATATATTGGGGACCTGACCGCTGTTGGGTTTTCTTCAGTGCTGGCTGCAGTTTGATAATTGGAACTGAACATTGTCTCTTCCATGTTTTTGCCACCCTACTGGAATACTTAGTGTCAATATTACAGTAGGTCTGGTTTATTGCCTGTTTATTGTAGGTAATATTTTAGTATGTTTTATTATGATACCATTTTAATAATTACCTATTAAAGGTTGTGTTTTATATATACTCCCATTTTGCTTGCTTTATAGTATTATTACTCCACTAACAGGCGCACGCGTCCCCACTAAACACTGCGGAAATGATGATATTAGACATTCATGACAGCTGTACTGAGCTACAATTATACATTCTGTACCTGTTTGAGCACAACCTTTGTGTAATGAAATTCTCTGGAGCTTTCTCTAACCTCTCTATAGAAGACTGAATTTGCTTTATGACTGGTTAAATTACACCCTATTTATATGTAAATGATACTGTATGGGCCCGTAACACAGACACGTAATCTTTTTCGCGTCACCTCGCTGACAGCAATGATGGTATTTAGACACATGGAAGGACGCAACCTATAGTGTTTAGACAGCTGCAGTCTATTCCATTGTGTGTATCAACTGTACAAGCTGTAGAAAAGTTTTAGGTGATTTATCAGTACTATAATAGCATCTGGATCAAATGGAGCCAAGTTTATCACCCTGCATGATAAGTTTTACACCTCTTAAGCAAATTTGAAGTTTTCTTCTTCCTTTTAACACTTCATGACGTTTGTAAAAAATAATGTCCATTTTATGAGCAAATATAAAAATTGTCTAAAACACACAATAACTTCATTAAAAAAAAATTGTTGGGAATTCTGTATAATTCTTCAGGTTCTGCATGAAAACTACACAATTTCCTGTTTGGGTGACAGCCATTGGTTCCAGTTCTTTCACTATGAAAAAAGAGGATATGGGCAAACTACACGGGACATCTTGCTTCATTTTTCATTTTTGCTATGCCAAGCATCAGATTGCATTGTATCCTTTGTTGTTTAAAGAGTAACTGTCGTTTTAATTTTTTTCTCATAAATTATAAGCATAAGTGAAAATAAGAAACTTTTTAATCTATCTTAGTACAGGAATCTGCTTCTGTCTCCTCCTGGACTGATCTTTCAGCCTCAAAATTCTCAGTTCACAGGTAAATTCTGCATTCACTGTAGACAGATTTTCCCATTAATAAGATAAGAGATGACAGATAATAATAATAAGAATCATCTTTATTTATATAGCACCAACATATTCCGCAGCACTTTACAATTCAGGAGGATCATATACAACAGTCATAAGATAATACAATAATGAAAGCAAAATTAATAAGGACCCTGCTCATAAGAGCTTTCAATCTACAATGAGGTGGGGGGGGTGACATAAAGTACAGTTGGTGCTCATAAAGTTCTATGGAGAACTATAACTGTCGTTCCAGGAGAACTTGCAGCAGAATTTCTGTGTCAGCCTCTCTCCTCCTCCCTTTTCCATAGAATTTTAAAAGCACCAACTGCCATCTCCTAGCTCAATAATTGGAAAGTCTATGTTCACTGAATACATATTTTCCCCTTGAACTGGGAGTAAAGAATCAGTTCAGAAGGAGAAAAAAAACTGATTTCTCTGTTAAAATATATTACAAATTTGCTTTTTTTCAGGTGTACTAATGATTTCTGAAATAAAAATTAAAACAATTAGTCTTTACGTGGTTACTAATATATGTTTTTTTTCAAAAGATAGAAAATAAAAAAAACAAATTTGTTTTTATGAGAAAGTTCAAAGAAGTTTAGACTTTTTTTGTAACTTGTGACACCCCCACCGACAGGCGCAGCTCCATACTTTTATTATTGCTTGTTCCCCCTAATACAGCTCGCTCCTATTTACTGGACCTGAAGCAAGCTATGGCAATCTGTAATATCAGGCAGAGCCATTACTAAAGGCGAGGAGCACTGCCTGATCAACAATGAAGGGTGTCCCTGGAAAGAGCCGATCAGGTGGGGTGACCCTTCTGGTCTAGTATTCATAGACTATGATTTTTTTTTTTCTCAGATGACTTCTTTAACCACTTCCCGACCAGAAGCGTTACCAATTTTTTTAACCAAGCATATTTTAGTTAGCTAGCCAAATGCCAATTAAATAGCAAGGTGTTGTTCTGTTTCTCTGCCAACCTCGATGTTTTATGTTTCTTAAGACATTTCTTATCATTCTGTTCAATCCAGACAGCAGTGGCCTTCACACAATAGGTGCTCAATGGCAAGATGCACTATTATTACAGAACAAATCCACGGCACTCACCATTTTGCTCATTGGTCCATAGAAAACATTTTTATATGACTTCCATATTATAGAAAAAGGGCAAAAGAAAAGAGAATGTCTTCAGTTATAGACAGGATAAACTTAGTAAATACTAATACAGCAACAACAACAACACATTATTTCATTGTTCCTATATGCCAGGAATACCAGATATCTATTTTATTTAATAGCCATAAATTTGGACAGATAGAAAGGGTAATTCCACACATAAAAATAAAGCAGAAAGCTACACCAGCTCCCTGGTCCTCTGATAGCAATTCTTCTATGCGGTGCGGCAAGACTGGCTCCCAGCAGGGCCATTATTTAGCGTTCATGCTGCCACATTGAGGCCATGTTTCAATCCATGTAGTATAAATGCTGCATTTTTTGTGCTAATAATCTCCTGTGTGTGAGGAAAGTGGATGTGATTTCATGACAACTCGTGCCTGTCTTCAGCAGTTATCCCTCTTCTCTCCTCACTTCTCCCTGCACTTGCTGGGATGTTAGTTACATTGCTGTGTGCATGCTTCCCTGCACAGTGACATTGATTCACAGCGCTCCTGAACTAGACCGGCGTCCGCAGCAGGGAGAGCAGGGACAATTAATCTTACTTTTTAAACGCATTTAACATTTAAGGATAATACAGGAATCAATAAAGTGGTTATTAGAAGGCTGACAAAGCGCTTGTACTTTTTAGGTGTAAAACCTTAAGTACATTTATACTAAGAGGGGTTCTTCACTTTCAGATAATGTTCTGCTCCTGCTGCAGTTTGTTAAAACATAACAAAACACTCAGTTTTCACCTTCTCCGTGTTCACTGGCAATTCTTCTCTACTCTCAGTGTCTGGCATTGGCTGCGGTGCCGGCGTCATGTCGAAAGCACAGCAACCAATCAGTAAGTTCAGCGGCTCTGAAGGGCCCATTTTGTCTGCACAGTGTGGTAAAGCGATAAGCTTGGCTGTATGTGGAGGTAAACACAGGATACTGTCTCTTTAAATTTTGGGGTTAGTTTACTCAGCAGGCATAAACTACCCTGGAGTCCATAAAGAAAACACAGCCCATTCGGCTAAAGAGAAAAAGCAAAATACGAAACTTGCAGCACAATCCAAGGTCTGACCACTCACATTTTTGTTGCATCTAAACGCGGTGTTCAAATGCCGCACTTTTGTTTGCACATGTGAATCCACCGCATATAATGACACTTCAATCGGTCAAAATCTGGAGCGGAGACTACAGTGTCCACTACAGAAATTGACATGCTGCGGATGAGTTTCGGTACGTGGCCACGATCAGGAGCCGCTGCAGGTGTGACATGACGCTGCGTGTTTGTATAGCGTCAAACCCGCAGCGTCCAGTTGTTGGAGCATAGTGGATGGGAACTCTCAAAATCCCATGTCCACTAAGTGTGCATCAGAGGCTGCGAATCACCCGCGGACACTCACATGCGGCGCATCTTTCAGGACCGCAGCATGTCAAATTCTCTTGCGGAGTCACTAGATCACTAGAATGTATAGAATGCGGTAAATCTGCATGGTTCAGTGAACACATGTGGATTTACCTGCGTTCAATTGAACGCTGCGTTTTGGACGCAGCAAAAATATGCGTCCAAAGTGCTGTTGTTAGAACCCTCCTGTTTGTTTTTTCCAGCTTGTGTTTTGTGGTCACGTGACCATCTGCCTTTATATTCCAGCTCCACCCTTTTGGCTGTGCTGGACTTCAGTGTTTGACTGTTTCTCTAGCCAGGTGCTTCTGTGCCTTTCTCTGTCAGTTCGCTTACTTTTTTTGTCTGTTTGTCTTTTTGTGTTCTGCACCAACTTCCCTGTTTAGGAGGTGTCCCATTTTTGTCCCAGTCCTTAGTTCTTTTAGGGACCTCTCCCCTTATGCTATAGGTCTTCGTTCAGACTAGCCGAGGACTAAGGCGGGTCTGTTCGCTAGCAACAGGCAGCCCGCTACGTCGTAGGGATTCAGCTTAGTTTTACTGTAGGGACAGTTTTCCCTTATCTTTCCTTAGTACATGTTGCAGATCAAAGCAGCTGTTGCGTCTGAATCATGGGCACAGAGCCTAAAATTTAAAAAAAAAATGGCGTGGGCTCCCGTGTCATTTTTATAACCAGCAGAGAGAAAGCCGACCGCTGGGGGCTGATATTAGTAGCCGGGGAAGGGGCCATTAGCCAACAGTGTTCCCTGGCTATTAAAATCAGCCCACATCTGTTTGTTTAGCCTTTACTGGCTAGATTACAGGGGGACCCCAGAAAAAAATTTGCTTGGGGTCCCCCTATAAAATCTAACCAGAAAAGGCTAAACTTGACAGCTGTGTGCTGATATTAATAGCCAGGGAAGGGGCCATGGATACTAGCCCCCTCCGCGGGTATTAATATCACCCCTCAGCAATCCCAGAAATGGCGCATCCATTAGTTGTGCCAAATTTGGCTCTTAGCCTCCACTCTTCCCACTGCCCTGTAATGGTGGAGAGTGGGGTAATGGGGTTGGGGTTCACGTGAGCCTTGTATTGGCGACTGACGTGAAGACCAGGTTAGTAATGGAGGACATCTATAAGACGCCCCCATTACTAACTGTGTAGTAAAATGGTCGCCGCCTTTTCAATAAACACATGGCCAGAATAAAGTATTTTAATGAAATAAAAAACACACGGTTCTACAATTTTTTTATTACGCTCTCAGTCCCTGAACCCCTCGATCTCCTGAAAAAAGCGTAAAAAAAACCACAACCATATTCCTCACCTGTCCGCCATCAACATCGTAGTCCATGATCAACGCCAATGAGTGTCCCACGACAATCCGTGTCACTTCTACAGCAGTGACATCAGCAATCACTGATGTCACTGCTGTAGAAGACAGCATTGTATACTGACAGGGGTGTAAAATCACCCCTGTCAGTATACATTGCTGCAGGAGGTCACTGAGGTTCATCACCTGAAGATCAGCTGATCAGTCCCGAGGAGCTCTCACCGCCATCACCCTTGGAACTTTCTTCTGAAGGTTCCCACGATGAGGTCACGTCAGCGATCATCTGATCTATCACGTGAGTGATCAGCTGACTGGTCACATGACCGATCAGCTGATCGTCCACATCACCACAGGTCCCGGCACCTCAGTAGACTACTGGGAGCAACCGTACTCCCGCAGTGTACCGCCAGGAGCAGCACATCGCCGCCGGGGACCAGGAAGACACTGGGGGTCGCTGGACAGGTGAGTATAGAGGTTTTTTTTTTTCTCTTTTTCATTGCGGGCACGCAGGCTCGGGAGAGCAGACTACTCATAACAGGGAGAGTGGCGGTCGGATGAGAGGTGTAGTAGTCCTCCTCTCCCGACCTGTATACCACCTGCACCGCGTTTCCGGTGCGAATTTGCGCCCATTGGCTTTAATTGAAAGGCAGCAAATCCACAGGTATAGATATTATACCTGCTTGTTTGCTGCGGTTCAATGCAAGTCAATGGGCGCGAATTCGCGGCTGAAACGCCCAAACAATGGCCATGCTGCGTCTTTTTCCGCAATGGTAATCCTGAGCAGAAATTTCCACATCATGTGCGCACGACATCAGGATTAACCATTGCTATAGCTGGCAGACCTATTAACTAGCTTTTTTGCAGCATTTCCGCAGCGGAGAAAACGCAGCAAAAATGATTTGTTTGCACATAGCCTCAAATTCTCAGTGACACATATCTCCCTTCCGACACACTACCAGTGACTTAGTCACAACAGGCGTAGCCCGCTGAGCTTACTGATTGCCTGCCGCACCGCCGACATGAAGTCAGCCCTGCAGCCAATGCCAGACACTGGGAGCAGCGGGTGCCAAGTGGATGACACTTGAACATTCTCATGCACACGCATTGTAAAAATATCCACATCCAAAATTGACCTGCAATGTGGATATTAAATCTGTAGCTTGTCAATTCTTTCTGGTGATAATTGTTGGATTTGTACCTGATTTTCCAACTGAATTTAACCCTTTAACGACTATGCTGCGGGCTCACAAGCTGAAGCAGAAAGATGATGGCTGTAATCAACCATCATCTGCCTCGCAACAGCTGCGGGTAGGACGCATAGGAACAAGTGGTGGATACCGCGTTCGCTGACGCCACTGTATGCATCTCTCTTTCTGGACTGGGAGTATACTGATGAAGGTCATTTGAGACCGAAATATCTACGTTGTATTACTCAATTTTTTTTTACTTCTATTGCCAATAAAGATGAAAAAACTTAATCTGTCAGTGCTGGTTTTGGCTTACAAATACTGATGTAAAATACTGACCAAATACTGAACGTGTGAACGTGGACTAACAGCAAATATATGTGACGCGCCCCTGGGCCTGTGTCGCGCTGCGGTGCGCACGCGGGAGCTTACCCGGAGCCGGATCCGTGGAGGGTTGTAATCTCGTGGCGGTGACCCGGTCCGTGCCCAGGGAGTCAAACTAGACGGCAGTCTATTAGTAGTAAATAGTTGATGACTACGCCACCCGTTGAGTGCAGCCAGGAAGCTGCTGCTGCAGGGCAGACCGCTGAGGCCGGTGGTAGGATTGTGCAGCGTGATAGTATAACCCCCAACGGGAGGGGTATGGCCTCAGGGCAGCCGACGTGGATGATGGGGGTAGCAGGAACCACTCAGAGACGGTACGGTGTAGTTCAGGGTCTTTACTGGTAACAACGACAGACCCTCCCGGAGTACTTGCTAGCAAACGGGGCCTGGTCAGTCTTTGAGCAGATGGGATCTCCCCTGGCCAGGCGTAGTTGTAGGCCTCCCAAACTGACTGTACTCTTCTGGCTACCTTGCTAGAAGCTGATGTAAGTAGCCCACGTCCCTGAGTGTACCGTGTGGTGCTCACCCGTATGGCCGGTGACTCGGGGCCTTCTAATGGCTTCCGCTCCACGATGGCGGTGCTGGTCCCACGCGTGTGACCGTGCCTTCGGGCTTCTGGGCCAGAGGACCTGAAATCCCCTGCCCGACGGATTCTGCTGCTGGGTAGGAGTTAGTCCCCACAGCCTCGGACTCCGGGTCCGGTAAAGAATCTTCTTAGTCAGGGCGAGCTCTGTAGCTGCCAGCCCCTGACTCCTTGTAACTCTGCTGTTTCCTATGCTGCTTCTCTTCTCCACTCTCCTTGTCTGACTCACCCTGCCTCAGCCCCGGGTTTATACAGGGGAAGTTCTTCCCCTCCCAAGACTGGGCAGGAGGTGTGGCATGCACAGGATCCCTGACCAAAGGACCTCCCACCTGCTCTCAGACATAACATTACATTACTGTGGAAAACCAGACCCCTGGGGTGCCACATTCCCCCCTAGTGAAATTTAGTACTCCGGGACTAAACACATTTAGAAAAACATAACAAAGTATAACAATAACAATACTATAAGAAAAACACATAAGATGGTTACGGCGTGTCCGCAACCGGATGCAGTCTTTGAAGAAAAGCAAAGGTGTCCATTTCACCAACACAGGGAGACGTAACCAGGTAGGGGTCTGTCCTACCCCGAGTCCTTAACAGTCTCTAGTCCATCCTGGGTTACGCTCCAACTATATACAAGGATTCCCGGTAAATCCACCAAGGTTTCCTAAAAATAACTAGAAACACAAAATTATACACAAGCAACAAGACACAGAAAAACATAAATAAAACAATTTATACACTTTAAATTCTCCAGCGTGCGGGTAACTGGCCTCTAGTGGCCCGAGTGGACCTACGGAGCTGACTGTCTGGCCCTGAACTACAGGGTGTAGGAGCTGTCAAGGGTAAACTGGGCAGCTGTCTACCGGCTCTTTGTCTCACTAGGGGTACGGCAGGCTCACTATAAGCAGAGGGTTGATTCTCCTGTTCTGCTTGTGTGGAGTCTTCTGCCTCCTGGACCGGCTGTTCTTCCAGCTCTACCCGTTGCTCCGTAGGTTCTTGGGATGATGGTTGGAGGAAGGTGAGTACGGGTACCACAACTGCACCATTGACTTGAGTCCAAGACTGAGGAAAGTCCCCGAGCACGGTACTAACCATATCTTCCCTTTCTTCCACGGGTCGATGGTTTTCTTGTTCCTCTTCAGGGTTCCTCAGTTGTTCGGGACACTTCTTCAGGTGGTCCCGGGATACAATGGCTGTGGTTTCCCCTCCGTCTTTACTGATGGTACAGACCTTCGGGTTCTCGTGGCTTGAGGGCAGTACGGTGTACGGGTCCTTCTCCCACTGGTCGTCCAACTTGTGGAGCCGTCTCTTCCTCTTCAAGACCTGCTCTCCGGGTACCAGGGGAACAGCGGGAGCATACTGGTTGTAAGTTTTCTCTTGTCTTTCCCTAGCCTGACAGAGACTTCGCTCCACGCTCTCCTGTACTCTCCGGTACTGCTGCTGCCTCTCTGTGTCCCAGTCTGTTTCTGGTGAAGTGTCCTCGGGGGTCAGGACTCCCATTTCCAGGTCAACAGGTAACTTACCAGGTCTTGCCCTCATTAGGTAAGCCGGGGTACAGTTGGTGGAACCTACCGGGATGTGGTTGTATAGGTCCACCAGATCGGGCAACTTTTCAGGCCACAGACTGCGTTCTTCCAGGGGCAACGTTTTTAGAAGATCCATTACCACCTGGTTCATTTTTTCACAAAGTCCATTAGTCTGCGGATGGTAGGGTGTCGTCCTTATCTTCCGGCAGCCATACAGATTGCAGAATTCCTGAAAGACCTCCGCTTCAAAGGCAGGTCCCTGGTCCGTCAGCACTTGGTCCGGGTACCCGTGTGGACGGCAGAAGTGCTGCTGGAAGGCTCTAGCTGCTGTTTGAGCCGTTAAGTCCTTGACGGGGACGACAACCAAGAACCGGGAGTAATGATCCACGATGGTTAACGCGTAGACGTAGCCACTTCTGCTTGGGGTCAGTTTTACATGATCCAAGGCTACCAGTTCCAACGGTTGCCGGGTGACGATGGACTGCAGGGGAGTCTTCTGGCTGGCTCGGTCCTTCCTTCTCAGGTTGCACGGGCCACAATCTCTGCACCATTTCTCGATGGTTCCCCTCATGCCTACCCAGTGGAACCGCTCGCGCAGCAGGAACTCCAGCTTTTTCCACCCAAAGTGTCCAGCTCCGTCGTGGTATGCCTCCATCACCATGGCTGCGTCTCTTCGTGGCACCACTACTTGCCAGAGTAATTCATGCGTCCGGGAGTTAACCATTCTGCGGCACAACTTCCCTTTGTAAAGGAACAGTCGACTCTTCTCTGCCCATAGTTGTTTGGCTTCCTCCGGAGCGTCTGGTTCAAGGCGAGCCTCCGGCCGAGTCAGCATCTCCTTCACCAGTCGGACGGCAGGGTCGCTGTCTTGCGTTTCCGCCCAGTTGTAGTGGGGTAAGGGGTTCAACGTAGCAGCCTGCTTACTCCTTACCCGGTGGGAATACTGAATAGTCCCATGACGGTGGAACGCAGGGAGTTCAACTTCTTCCAGTCCCTCCGGATCTTCTCCTCCGTCCGGCAGGTTGGGCATCCTGGACAGGGCGTCCGCGTTGGTATTGGAGCGTCCTGCCCGGTATTTAATTGTGAACTCGTAGTTGGACAGACGGGCCATCCACCTCTGCTCCAGGGCACCGAGTCTTGCCGTGTCCAGGTGTGTCAGCGGGTTGTTATCCGTGTACACGGTGAACCGGGAAGAAGCGAGGTAATGCTTAAAGCGCTCAGTGATTGCCCATACTACGGCCAGGAACTCTAACTTAAATGAGCTGTAATTCTCGGGGTTCCTTTCGGTGGGTCGCAGTTTTCGGCTGGCGTAGGCGATTACTCGTTCCTTCCCCTGCTGGATCTGGGACAGTACGGCTCCTAGCCCGATGTTACTGGCGTCGGTGTAGAGGATAAAGGGCTGGCTATAATCCGGGTACGCCAGGATTTCGTCCCCCGTGAGGGCCATCTTCAGCTGGCGGAAGGACTCTTCTTCCAGCTCTTCCCATTTGAAGGGCGGCTTCTGGTTCTTGGCCTTCCGGGACTGGCCTATCAGGAGGTCCTGCATAGGTGCTGCCTTTTTGGTGAAACCGGGAATAAACCTTCGGTAGTAGCCTACCAACCCGAGGAACTGCCGCACTTCTTTTACGCTGGAGGGGCTTGGCCATCCCTTAATTGCGGTGATCTTATCGGGGTCGGGAGCCACTCCGTCAGCGCTCACCACGTGTCCCAGGTACTGCACCTTTGGTTTCAGGAGGTGACACTTGGAGGGTTTCACCTTTAGGCCGTAACTCACCAGAGCCTCGAACACTTCCGCCAGGTGTTTCAGGTGGTCCTCATACGTCTTGGAATATACGATGACATCGTCCAGGTACAACAGGACCGTCTCGAAGTTTCTGTGGCCCAGACAACACTCCATTAGGCGTTGGAAGGTTCCTGGTGCGTTGCAGAGTCCGAACGGCATGCAGGTGAACTCGCTAAGTCCCATCGGGGTGGTGAATGCGGTCTTCTCCCGGTCCGCCTCTGCTACAGGAACCTGCCAGTACCCGCTAGTGAGATCCAAGGTAGAGAAGAAGTTAGCAGATCTTAAAGCAGCCAATGACTCCTCTATCCTTGGTAAGGGGTACGCATCCTTGTGTGTGATACGGTTGATTTTCCGGTAATCTACACACATCCTCATGGTGTTGTCTTTCTTTTTGACTAAAACTAATGGGGCTGCCCAGGGGCTACAACTATCCCGGATTACCCCAGCCTCCTTCATATCTCTAAGCATCCCCTTGGCGTGTTGGTAATGTGCAGGGGGTACGGGTCGATACCTCTCTTTTATGGGAGGATGATCTCCCGTGGGGATGCGATGTTCTACCCCCTTGACTCGCCCGAAGTCTAACGGGTGTTTACTAAACACTCTCTCATACTCTTGAACCACCCGATAGACTCCTTGTTTCTGATGTGAGGGAGTGGAGTCAGTACCCAAATGTAGTTGCTGACACCAGTCCTCCATGTCTTTCTTAGAGCCGTTACCTTCCTCCGGGTGAGATGGAGGCAAGGGTTCCACAGATTGTATAGAACTTTGATTAGTGGTATATAATTTGGCTAGCGTGGCATACCGGGGCAGGTACACTTCCCTCTCCCCGATATTTATTATGCGAATGGGCACCCTCCCATGGCGTACATTGACCACCCCCCGTGCTGTCAAAATGGTGGGCCTACTGTCTGAGTAAACTGGTTCTACCATTGCCTGGTAATCTCTACCTCTCAGACCAATAGCTGCCCGGCACCAAATCATCATTTCACTTTTTGGGGGCATGGCAATAGGAAAAGGGTCACACATTCTTACGCTACCAATCTCACCGCCGGAGAGTTCCACTTGTTGCCGTTGCATCAGTGCCCGGATCTCTTTCTGGAGCACCCGCTGCTCGCCGGAGCTGGCATTCTTGGCAACCTGCTGTAAAAGGAAAATCACCTCTGCAAGACAATTTTCAATTACATTAGTTCCTAGAGTTATTTTTGGGTGACTCTCATGTTTATCGATATCTACAATGATCAGTCCCTGTGCGGCCAGTTCGACTCTACCAATTTTGATGGTCACCTCTTTAAATCCGATCTGTGGCACGGGCTGACCATTGCTGGCGATGATACTCAAGTCGTCGTCGGGGTAGCGGGTAATATCCGAGTCATTCCAGTACTGCTTGAAGAGCACGTACGGGATGGTGGTGACCTGTGACCCGGTGTCCAGTAGGGCACTCATGGGAATGCCATCCAGTACCACAGGCAAGACTGGACGTCCTCCCACATATCTGTCGCGCCAGTTCGATGGGCCTGGTGATCTTTTTCCTGGGGGTTGGCCCTCTACCCCAGGTTGTGCCCGTTTAAAGAACAGTACCTTGCCATATGTCCGGGTTGATTGCAGCGGCGGCAGATGGGTCGTCCGTCCTCACTGTATCGGTCACTGGGTCTTCCTCTGGCCGGTGGGGTCCTCCTTGGTCGACGCCACGGGATGTCCTCCGGTCCGGATGCCAGCTGGATCTTCCCTGGGGTGGAAACCTGTAAAGACTGCACAGTTCGGGTTAGCGCAGCAACGCTCTTAGCTAGCTCTTGGACCTGATGGTGTAGGTCTGGAGCCGGGTCATTGTCCAAAGCCTGCGCATCAGCTCCCACAGGCCCTGCTGACAAGGGCGCCGCCTCCTGGTAGTAAGTGGTAGTGGGGCGTCTGTGGGTCACAACGCCACCTGGTGCCGGTTCTCGGAGCACCCGGATGGCTCTGTCCTTGAACTGTGCAAAGTCCAGATGGGGATCCTGTAAGGCCATTGCCCGCAACTGGGTTCGGTGGGCATTGCAATATAAACCCTCTATAAATTGTTCAGTCAACAGCCTGTCCTCGTTTCCCACCCCATCAGGGTCGGTCTGCTTTATGGCCCTCAGGGCCTCTTGTAGGTTTAGTGCATAGTCCCTTATACTCTCATGCGCTCGCTGCTTGCACCCGTAGAATCTAAGCTTAATCTCGGCTGAGGTGCGGGTATCAAAGGTGTCCTTCAGCCGGGTTAGTATCCCTGCGACAGTCTTCCTCCCAGGTGGCCAGGATTTTACTTCCCTTTTGGCTGCCCCGGTTAGTTGGGCCACCAGGATGCTCACTTTTTGCTCTTCTGTGAGGGGGTACACCTGGAAGAGGCTATCCAGCTTTTCTCTAAAGTCATGCAGGGTATGTGACTCCCCTGAGTACTGGGGTAGCCAAGCTGCTCCCGGGATATAGGGCATGGTGAAGGGCATAACTGCAGCAGCGGTAGCGCTGGCGGGGGTTGAGGCAGTGAAGCTCTCCTCCGTATCCGACATCTTCCTCCCCCCTAGTGGACCGTGGCCTACCTTGCGATGATCCTCTTCCGTAGGCCGCGGCTCTGCAGTGGATCGTCAGGGTTGAGGACCTTCCGTCGCGCTCCTGTGACGTCGGCGTCTGCTGGGCTCCTTCCAGGACCTTACGCAACGTCCGGACGTGAGGCGGGGCTTCAGTTCTCGCGCGCTTTCGGAGTCCACGCCCCTCTTCTTCCCGCGCGGCGTCCTCAAGATGGCGTCCAATGGCGGGAAAACTCCACGGATGGCGGGAAGAAGGTCGAAGATGGCGCCGGATGGCGGGAAAACTTCGCGGATGGCGGGAAGAAGGTAGAAGATGGCGCCGGATGGCGGGAAACCTTCACCACTGGTAAGTTTGAACAGTCTTTGCTTTTCAGGCACGCAGTACCCGGTGGTTGCGGGCACGAAATCCTGCCGACTACGCCAAAGTTGACGCGCCCCTGGGCCTGTGTCGCGCTGCGGTGCGCACGCGGGAGCTTACCCGGAGCCGGATCCGTGGAGGGTTGTAATCTCGTGGCGGTGACCCGGTCCGTGCCCAGGGAGTCAAACTAGACGGCAGTCTATTAGTAGTAAATAGTTGATGACTACGCCACCCGTTGAGTGCAGCCAGGAAGCTGCTGCTGCAGGGCAGACCACTGAGGCCGGTGGTAGGATTGTGCAGCGTGATAGTATAACCCCCAACGGGAGGGGTATGGCCTCAGGGCAGCCGACGTGGATGATGGGGGTAGCAGGAACCACTCAGAGACGGTACGGTGTAGTTCAGGGTCTTTACTGGTAACAACGACAGACCCTCCCGGAGTACTTGCTAGCAAACGGGGCCTGGTCAGTCTTTGAGCAGATGGGATCTCCCCTGGCCAGGCGTAGTTGTAGGCCTCCCAAACTGACTGTACTCTTCTGGCTACCTTGCTAGAAGCTGATGTAAGTAGCCCACGTCCCTGAGTGTACCGTGTGGTGCTCACCCGTATGGCCGGTGACTCGGGGCCTTCTAATGGCTTCCGCTCCACGATGGCGGTGCTGGTCCCACGCGTGTGACCGTGCCTTCGGGCTTCTGGGCCAGAGGACCTGAAATCCCCTGCCCGACGGATTCTGCTGCTGGGTAGGAGTTAGTCCCCACAGCCTCGGACTCCGGGTCCGGTAAAGAATCTTCTTAGTCAGGGCGAGCTCTGTAGCTGCCAGCCCCTGACTCCTTGTAACTCTGCTGTTTCCTATGCTGCTTCTCTTCTCCACTCTCCTTGTCTGACTCACCCTGCCTCAGCCCCGGGTTTATACAGGGGAAGTTCTTCCCCTCCCAAGACTGGGCAGGAGGTGTGGCATGCACAGGATCCCTGACCAAAGGACCTCCCACCTGCTCTCAGACATAACATTACATTACTGTGGAAAACCAGACCCCTGGGGTGCCACATATGCACCCCCTAAACCATATCTCCTCTCGTCCAACAAAGGGTGAAGAGGAAGATGGCCAAAAAAAATCTCAATTTATGTTATCTGATGTCCTAGGCACTGGAGCTGGAGTGTCCTGTGACAAATATGGACCTAGCTCCAGTGCAAAGTATCCACTAAAGAAGATGCTTCTGGTTTCCCCCAAAAATCCTAAACTTTATTTAATCCAAACATCATAAAAAAATATCATGCTTGCTACATGTTTCTAGCACAAATGTGTTCTTAGTATTAAGAATCAATCAAAACATCATTCTTTCTGATGCGTTTTTAGCACATATGTGTTCTTTTTAATGGGTGAACATAGTGTTTTAGCAATGTATTTAGGTTACATAACGCATTGCATTTTATTTGAGTGCCGGGAGCCTCTGTCTGCAAATATACCACAAAGTGCTCAAAACCACATTCAAGAAGTTTATTAACTCTTCGGGTGCTTCACAGAAACTGAAGCAATGTGGAAGAAAAAAATTAACATTTAACTTTTTTTCACAAAAATTTTACTTTAAACCCAAAGTTTTTTATTTTCACAAGGGTAACATGAAAAAATAGAACACAAAATATGTTGTGCAATTTCTTTTGAGCATGCCGAGACCCAATATGTGGAGGAAATCACTGTTTGGGTGCACTGCAGGGCTCGGAAGGGAAGGAGAACTGTTTTTTTAATGCAAAATTGGCTGGAATCGAGAGTGGAAACCATGTCTGGTTTGGAGAGCCCCTGATGTGCCCAATTTTGGAAACTACACCCCTGAAAGATTTTATCTAGGGGTATAGTGAGCATTTTGAACCCACAGGTACAACACAGAATTTGATAACATTAGGTTGTCATATTGAATATGTCTTCATTAGTGTTGAGCACAAGTGCTCGCTACTTGAGTTTGCATCGGGTGCTTGGGTATGCACCTAGTATCGCATATGCTTTAGTTCCCACCCTGCATGTTTTACGGCTGTCGAGTACAATTTTTTTTTCGTGATCACCGTTATTCATTGAATAACTTCAATCACGTGATTGGGGACCGGAAAATCCGCCCCTTATTGTGTTCTCCAGGGTTTCAGCTATGCCCTTCCAATACTGGGCCCCATCTTCACATTGTCGTCTCACACTGTGTCCCCCTATACTGCCCAGCCTTTATACTGTACTCTCTCATCATACTCTCCCTCCTCACCATACTGTCCCCTCCTTGCTGTGTTCACACACTGCCCCCCCATGCTGCCTCCACACTACCCAGTTTCTGTGCCCCCTCACACTTTTCTCCCCCTATACTGTCCCCTCACACTATTCCTTTATAAGTTGTAAAGCAGAACAGCACAGCTCCATCAACTGCTTGCGTTGTTTGCTTTACAATAAACTTACCTTTAGGAATTATGTCCAAACAGTGCAACCTTGGTCTCATCAGACCATAACAAGTTTTCCTATGCTTTTGGAAAACTTGATGTAGGTTTTGGCAAAATATAGATGGGCTTGGATGTTTTTTTTGTCAACCTACCCCACAGGCCAGACATATTAAAAATATGAGAGATTGTGGTCACGTGCATTACATAACCACTACTTGCCTAAAAATCCTGCAGCTCCTAAAATGCTATTGTAGGCTTCAGATCAACCTCTCTGTCACACCAGGTGTGGGAAACACATAGTGCAACACAGAGGGAAAATGGAAACGGAGCCCAGACACTAGGGAAAGGGGGGAAGCAGACACCTCCTAATCTGGTCTAGCGTCACCCTGTCTCAACTACCGTCCCTATATTGCCTCCTCAGCAATCGCCGCACGCGTGCCTCGCCCTACTCTCCCTGGTGTATGGCTATGGGTAGGGATGGAAGGAGATGAGCACTAGTCAACCTCCACTAAACTCTATAGACAACAAGGGTGGACAAAACAGGGGAAATGGCTTCACTTTAGATGAACTCCAAATAAGCACACGGCCTCAAGCTCCAGAAAGGACGAAGTACTGCTCCTGCTAAGCTTCACAAGTAGAAATGGATATAGCCGGTGACTCCCCTCTCAGACACACCAGGTATATATACACCCAGGCCAGAGAGCTAATTAGCAAGAGAGAGGTAGCCGCTCGGTCCTAAAGACAGCCTCTTATCTAAGAAGATGTCTCTAATGCCAAACGTAGAGATCTCCTGCAACCCATTGCAGGGCCACTGTCTGTCTCCTCTGACACACCCGTGACACTCCCGGATTAATTGTCTTCTTGTCTTTTCCTCATTTTTTGAGGGACATCCAGTTCTAGGTAATGTCACTGTTTTGCCATATTTAAGCCACTTCTCGATGACCATCTTAACAGTGTTTCTTGTTATATCTAATGACTTGGAAATTCTTTTGTACCCTTATCCTGGCTGATAACTTTCAACAATAAGATCCTTTTGCTGTGTTGTAAGTAGTGATGAGCGAGTATGTTCTGTTAAGCCTTTCAACGAGCATGCTCGGGCGAACACCTAGTATCTTCAGCGTGCTCGGTGTTATGTTTGAATTACTCCCGTGTGCATGATTTGCGACTGTTTGACAGCTTTAATACATGTGAGGAATGTCTGTTTCTTAGGCATTTCTCACATGTATTAAAGCTGTCAAACAGTCGCAAATCATGAACACGGGAGTGATTCAAACATAACACCGAGCACACTGAAGATACTACAGTAGGTGTTCACCCGAGCATGCTCGTAAATCTCGAGTAACGAGCATGATCGCTCATCACTACTTGTAAGCTGTTTACAGACCATGTTTTTTCTGTAAAATGCAACTATCCCAGCTATATGAGAATCATAATCACTGTAAATGATGGCAGCTATGTACTGACTATTTAACATGAGTTTAAATGTGATTGTCTAATTCTGAACTCAGCCACATGGGTGACATTAAAGGAAGAAAAAAATCTGAAATGATTCTTTTTGGTACGATTTTTTTTAATGACAAAAACTAGTAGGACTTTATATCCACTGTATGTAGTGATGTTATTTTTTTTTATTGTAAAGGCCCCATAAACATCGGATTAAAGTAGGCTGTAGCTGCTGACATCAGCAGGATCAGTCAGCCACCTAATATGTGTAACGGCCTTTTGACTCCTCCTGAGTTCCTTTCTCAAACAGCATACAAATATAATAACTAGGAATATAAATGAGACATCACGTTCAAAGGTCAAAAGGAAAATTAGCATAATCACTTAATAATAGCAGCACAGATGACCTACATTAGAGAGAGGAAGACAGCTAATCTCTCCTCAGCAACAAAGTAACTATTTCAATAATGAAAATGAGGAAATATCACAATTCTGTCAAGCATCATGTGCATGACCCTGGAAAATATAATACTCATAAAAAAAATGTTTTACTAAACAAATATATACATCAAAATCAGTATGGCAGATGGCTACAAGGTTCATTAAACACTCCAATACATCAACAGTGTTTTTCAACTTGGTCAGCCTTATTTTTCAGGTGAGGGATTGACAAATAATGTAACTCTAACTCAGCAGACAATCTTTCGATACCAAATAGATCCCTTGCTGTTGGTCAAATTCAAGCAATCACGGAAATTTTATTAGATGTTTAACAAATTTAGAAACAAAGTAACCACAGAACGTTATACTTGTAGGGTAGAGTATAAAGAAGGCAGAAAGCGGCACTCACCACTGCCAGTGGTGTGTGCAGGCAGAAAGTGGCTCTCACCACTACCAGTGGTGTGTGCAGGCAGAAAGTGGCTCTCACCACTACCAGTGGTGTGTGCAGGCAGAAAGTGGCTCTCACCACTACCAGTGGTGTGTGCAGGCAGAAAGTGGCTCTCACCACTACCAGTGGTGTGTGCAGGCAGAAAGTGGCTCTCACCACTACCAGTGGTGTGTGCAGGCAGAAAGTGGCTCTCACCACTACCAGTGGTGTGTGCAGGCAGAAAGTGGCTCTCACCACTACCAGTGGTGAGTGCTGCTTTCTGCCTTCTTTATACTCTACCCTACAAGTTTCAAGTTGTATATTTTTGAGCTGAGCACCCCATGATCTGTGCATTCACTCTCTGTATATTTATTAACTGAATATATTTATTTTTTTGTGGATTTCATTGTATTGAGCAATGGCAGCGTTTTCTTTCCTTTTATTATATATTATATTATTATTTCCAATTATATAGCACCTATTTGAGCCTGTATATTGGCATAATGAGGTAATTCGGCTTGAGCTGTTCAGTCCCTGTGATCTGTGGTATAGGCACTATGTATATGGCCCAGCTGTGTGAATGATCGCTAAAATTGAGCATAAAATAATTAATAAAATGTGACACTACTTCTATTATCGTCTTTAACTATAATAAGTCAAATGGAAAGATTTATCAGAAAATAACCTATTGTTTAAATATTTTTTTTGTGTTAAATGACAGTTAACACCTCTATATACAGCTAATAATACAGGATTCACCAATCACAATAGGTGATGTGAGAGCTCCCCTCTTCCCACTCCTTTAACAAGGACCTTTGCACACCCTCATTAGATGCTTAATACAAAAGATAGGGTCTTAGTCAGTCTATTGTTGCTAATGTACATGTGGATTTCCTGAAAGAATAGAAAGTTTGAGTCCAGAATAGCCACAGTAGCAACTTCGAAGATTTTTTTATACAGATAGTTATATAATGATAAATAAAAAAACAAAGCACAACACAAAAACCTGATTTAAGCAAGAGATACATTTTTTGATGACGCGTTCCCTTTAAGAGATATATTGCAGTCACTGAGCCAGTAAGTAATGTTATCTGATTGACAGATGCAGACATGAGAACATCATTTGAAGCTGAAGGTGGCATCACAAGGGAAAATATCTGCAAACTTGTTACATATCATATTGGATTTGTTGCGTAAGTCTCATATTTTTTGGACAACGTCAGATGGTCGACTGGCCCAGCTAAAATCAGATGTTTCAACACCAGCTCCACCTCCATAAAAAGGAATACTTGTCTCAAATAAATATTGTTAAGTTGTCAATAATGAGAGAGGACATCTCTCGCAGTAACCTATTTCGATTTATAGCAAAATCGGGTGGGGTGGAATCAGCAGATCTCATGTACACAATGAGTGGCTCGGTTAACATCTGTTGTTTTGGCTGACTTTAATCTAAGTTTTATGGAGGCCAATAACTTGATTAGTCTTTGTTGAATGTATTTTTTTGATAATGTTTTTAAAATTGCCTTTTATTTTTTTAATGTGAATCTGTCACCAGGTTTTTGCTACCCCATCTGAGAGCAGCAAAATGTAGGGGCAGAAATCCTGATTCCAGTGATGTATCACTTACTGAGCTTCTTGCTGTCATATTGATAAAAATCATAGTTTTATCTGCTGCAGATCTAGCAGTTCTCTGAATGCTGAGCTCTGTATAACCCCGCCCACACCACTGATTGGCTGTTTTCTGCCTATGTAAAGTGTACACAAAAGCTGCCAATTAGTGGTGGGGCGGGATTATATAGAGCTCATGAATATGAAGGACTACATGTCAACAGCTTTACTAATCTTCAGGAATCTTCCTCCAGAGCTAATTTTCAGTGAAAGGAGACATTACCAGTGTGAGATATGTAAATCAGGAGAACGGACTGTCAGTCATTACATGTCTCACACTGGTGACACCCCATTTCATTTAAAATGAGCTCTGGAAGCAGATCCTCAGGGAGATTTATGTCTGGCCCATATATCATAACAGCTAATTTACATATTAGTAAAAATGTAGATTTCTCTGCAATAAGACATTGGATCACAGATATCGAAGTATAATTTTATTCAACTCTCTATGACCTACATGCTCATATAGACGTCTTAGGAGAATTTATCCTAGTGACGGATTCCCTTTAGGCTGTGTTCACACGATGCGTATTTCATGCGTTTCCGCGGCGTTTTTGCAGTTGCGTAAACGCCGCGGAAACGCATGAAAAACGCATGGTAGAAGGGCAGCAATGTTCCCCAATGGAAATCCGCATGTGCTGTGCCCATGATGCGGATTTTTCCGCAGCGTTAACGCTGCGGTCAAAAATCCGCAGCATGTCAATTAATTTTGCGGAAACGCGGCGATTTCGCCGCCATTGACTTGCATTAGAACGCGCCAATTCCGCAAGACAGCATTTGTACTTGCGTAATTGGTGCGTTCTAATGTGCGGATGGTACCCTGGTGTGGAGGAGAGGAGAGTCTCATCCACACCCAGGTACCATTAAAAAAGCTGTAAAAAGAAGAATAAAATAAAAAATAAATGTATTCTTACCTTCTGTCGGCCCGCGCAGCGCTCCCGCTTGGTTCCCGGCACTTGCAGTGAGTTGTAGGACCTGCGGTGACGTCAGAGTCATGTGACGGGTCACGTGACGCTGACGTCGGCAGGTCTTTCAATTCAAAGTTGCCGGCAGCCGGGAGAACGGAGTGAGCAGGACAGCGCGGGCCATCAGAGGTAAGTATATACACTCTCTCGGTTCACACTGTATAAATCCATGCTGTTTGCATGGATTTATATAGTGTGACCTAGTTATCAAGCACTTTCCAGGTGATGCTAAAATCGCCTGGAAAGCGCTTGTCAATCTGCATGCGGAAACGCATGTGAATCTGCATGTGGATCCGCATGTATTCTGCAGGAAAAACGCATGCACAATCTGCATGCGTTTTTTCTGCCAGGGAGATGCAGAAATGATGCAGAAATTTTCTGCTTCATTTCTGCATCGTGTGCACATACCCTTAGGAGAGTGAGAGAAATGTAATTGTGATGTTTATGTATTAAGATATTAAACATCAGTAAATACAACAGTTACATTATGGGAGGGATTTCTGCATGCAGCAATGTTCTGCCTTATTTCTATATATAGTTCATTCTTTTTCTTCATGATGAGAACTGGTAAATAGATAAAAAGGTAAAAAGGTTAGAAGTTAATGGTTTCGGAATATGGACGTCACAGTGTTAGACTTAAATAATCCTGCTGTGTAAACCACTTAATGGATTTAACACTAAGTAGACCTGGCTAGTAGAACTAAAGAACTCTAACTAAACTATATATTAGCATTGGCCTCAAAACCTAGATATAATGCAACCTGTACTGTATGTAGTTGATTACTTTTTAACATTGTTTAGTAAAATGTATTCAGTGATTAGAAACCCTCATCATTTGTATCAAGGTTTTTTATGTGTTTTGTTAATTATCACACAACAAGGACATGTTCAGAGTAGTTTAACCTTGCCTGAAAATCAGCTTACAACCCTAGTGTATTAGCCAGAGCGACTAATCGATATAAAGAGCATCTCAGTGCAAAAGCAACTGCCAATATAATGGGCTGCTAACCTTAGACCACTTTATTCAAGGTTCTCCAGGAGGGCCAACTGACCAATGAGATGGGCATAGTCCATCAAGTAGAAGGGAATGAAACTTACTACATATTTTTATTAAAAAAAATGTTTCTCATCGAATTTTATATAGCAGTTCATGTGCCTAACACCTTCCATTATAAAAATGGATGTAAAATCCTTAACTATTAAATAAAAAGATTGTCACTTTAGGGTCCATTTTTTCAGATGAGAGCAACTTATCTGGTTCCCAACACCCAGGAAGCTGTTTCCCGACAGACATATTCCTTTGCAGTGGATGCTCCAGTAAAATGTAGTATTAGTTGGCACATCATTCAGATGAATGGTGGTCTATGTAATACTTAAATGGGATTGACTCCTTTCTGGTGGATAGAGGGGTATCCTACACATAAGAATATCCTCTATGACATCGGGCACATGGACATGAGTGGACTTTATTAACCAACCCTGTAAAAAAAAATTTCAGTGCCCAATTTTCTTGTGTGTTTGGACTGTTGTGTCTTTGTTTGCTTATAATAAAGACACAGAGGTGTAATATATACAAGATTGATTGACAAGAGGACAGAAAGGCAGTGGGAAAGAAAAGAGGGGGTAATTCAGTTTATAAATGTCTGCTGGATGTGACCAGTCATTTAGACAGGCTGATTATGGAGCCAACGTCCCAATTACAATAGAAGGAGCAGCTTGTGAGCACAAACCGCTGCCTTAAAAAGTGAAATACTGTGCAGACTAAGGAACATTTATGAGTATGTCTTGTTACTTTGGATGTTATGCCTTTCAATGATCAGAATACAAATAAATGATTTGTTGCATTTAGAAAAATCTCTTGAAACACACATTTATTGCTCAGCACACATGAACTGCTGGAGGGAATGATAAATTTGTGAGATGTTGGGAGCACTATCTTTCTTACTGTGTGGGGTCTTATGATTTATGGCGTTGCTTAGCTACAGGAACTATCAAGCTGCATTTAATTATGTTCGATAAAATGAATTTAACTAAACTTTGCAATTTCACTAATTAGAAAACTTGCTAACTTTTGATTATATTTAGTGCTGAGGTTCATTAGCACTGTATAACACACTTATGGAGATGCTTTAATCACAGGATAAACCTCTGCAGGAACATCAGGAAACACATTGTACATCAGAAAAAAACAATATTGTTTTTGAGTAAAAATGCCTGGCCGTTATTAAACTTGTCAAGTATTATCTCTATAGCAGTGGATGTAAGAAAATAACATACTGTAAATGATGAATGTGGCCATGATGTTCCTTGCTTTGTCTGTAGAGCAAAACAGATATATTTTGTAGGGGTCCAGCTCGCTGGTAGTCGGTAGGATACACAGCGGCACAGGGTTTCAATGTCAAAAAACAAAATAAAGTTTGTTGTCCTTCATAAACTTTACAGCTCTAAAATGAAAACAGACTTTCTTCAGCCCAAATGAATGAATGAACATAAACAGTCCTTTCTTCAGCACAATACAACGAAGTAAATAATGCAAACTCCCCAGTCTTGGTTTTGCAGGCAGTAGCGGCTCAAGTAGTTTTAAATGCTTTCACCAACAAGCACACCTCTGTGCTGCTCCAGCACAACTCACTTTGCTGAGCTAACCCAGCTGCCTGTTATTAGACTTGTAAGTCCTGGAAGGGAGTATGAGAACAACCTTTCCCACCCAGGATGTTTTGGTTTCTCCTAAATCCCGGACCCAAAATTCAAACAGTATAAATTCACCACAATGGCCCCCGCATAATAGAATATCCACAAAGTATAAATTGCTGACAATCGTCCCTACAGAAGCATCCCACTTGCCTATATTTCTTTTCACATCTCTGCTCATCTGGGGCTAAGCTACTCTCCGCTGCCTAGTCACATGGCCTGAGAATGCCACATAACCCTGAAGGTCCTTTAGTCTTTACCCATATGGAATTGCGGAACAGAGAGCTGACAACTCACTGATCCACCATTGGGTACAACTATATCTGTGTCCTGAGGAAAGAGATATATTTGAAGTCAGCTGATATTCCAACCTCCCAGGACAGTGGCACAACTCCCCAAATTCAGAACTGACCCCCTGGATCCAGGATGGTTAGGAATTATTTAAAATTCTTGAGTAACCTTAACCCAGGTCTCAAAAGTTGGACCTTTAGGGCCAGCCCAACACTCTGCAATATTTAATCTGCCAAAATAAAGTTTAGTCATCAATTTTTGTTTCCCTGGATCAATCTTAAGTGATCTGGACCATGCAATGAAGCCTAGCACACAGACTATTGGATCAACTGGAACTGAGATCATCAATTTATCTTGAATTTTACTTCACATTATGTACTAATTCTCCTTAAGAAATGAACGAGACCATGGCAGGAAAAAGATTGCCTAATGGTTACCATATCTAGTTTAAGTAGGTAGAGCTGACCCCAATTTTAGAGAGAAAAGATAAACATGTACAATGTACAAACATAAATTGCACCAATCTGTGATTCATATTTTGTGCTGCAATTTTCACTGTTTTAAGATTATTCACCTATTATTAATCTGTGAAAGTCCCTATATAGTGTTCTCATTTATATCTTGTTGTATACTTACTTTGTTAAACTCCTCAGAATTTATTATAGCATAAAGATTTTGAGGGATCCCCTATTTCTTTGCTCACTATAATTCTTTATTAGTGATGAGCGAGCATGCTCGTTTAACCATTTCGCCAAAGCACCCTCTGGTGCTTTGCGAGTATCTTCGGCGTGCTCGTATATTAAGTTAGAGTCCCTGCGTCTGCATGATTTATGACTGTTAGTCATATATGAGGATTCCCTAACAAACAAGCAATCTCTGTATGTGTTGACTCTGACTAACAGCCATAAATCATGCAGACGCAGGGACTCAAACTTAATATACGAGCACGCCCAAGATACTCGGAAAGCACCCGAGTGTGCTTGACGAAAGGGTTAAACGAGCACGCTCGCTCATCACTTTTCTTTATGTCACCGGAAAATATACTGTTTATGTCTGAAGCTAATGGTACTAAAAAATCTCTTTGAAGCTTAATTTAAACTGTAAAGCAAAACTTTCAGATGGACAAATAGCAGCACTCCCAAACAATTGTGAAACATAATTTGTTCCCAAATTGACAAAATTTTTTTGAAAAGATGTCTTTTCCCACAGTGGAGAAAGTGATAAAAAAATCAGTAATATCAAAGATACCATTCAGACTTTACCATATCTTTGAAACAATATGAATATTGTAAAAAAACATTGTTTATATTGTGAGGAACACTATACCCTTGATGCAAGAACTTGAAATAAATCTCTGTATACAAATAAATGGATGATATCTTTTAATATCTGATTTTCTTGAGAGCAAACCCAATACCAAATCTGGAAGGTCAGGCAGTATCCCTATAAATAAAAAGACTAACTTTAGAAATAAGAAATTAGAGATCTATTAAACTCATCTGAGTTTGGAAAGAAGACTATTTAATTGCTTAAAAATGTTTCAAAGTTTTATAGTTGAAAGAAGACACAAGTCCATCTAATTCAATCTATAAGCTAAATATGTAAATTGCCTCTTAAGAGAGAAAGAGGATCAGAACTCTAGCGCCACCTATTGGAAGCAGCGATCCTAAAATTCAATATGACTTAGGATTAAAGCCAAAACAGAATCTCAATTTCCAGACACTGTGTTTCTGGGTGTTGCCCCTCATCAGTGCAAAGTGTGAGATCTGATTTGGCTCAGTGAGAGGCTCTGGACTAGGGTCTAAGGGGTAAGGTTTCTCCTTGCGGAGAGTAGCAAACCAAGCCTGGAATGTAAGAGTGAGGAGACTTATAAGTCATGCATGCTCCTCTGGGAAATTAAGTATGCGACTTGTCTTTTCAGAGAGGAAGAGGACTAGAACTCTAGTGCCACCTATTGGAATTAGTGATCCTAAAAGTCAATATCGACTATTTAACGAGCCTTGCCAATAACTCTTAGGGTTTTTGCCTTCGACAACATTTTATCCTATCAGCCAGATGCAAAATGCATCATATGAGGAGCAAAATGTCTTCTTGATTCCATATACCATATAGAAATTAGATTTGTTCCCTGGATCAACATCCCATCTTCAAAATCTAATACTCATTAACTGTAATGTTATATTTTTCAAAAAAGGCATCCAAGCCCTTCCAGAACTTTTGTAGTGAATCCACCATTACAGCATCATGTGGCAGCGAATTCCAGAGTCTCATTGCTCTTACAGTAAAAAATCGCCGTCTGTGATTGTGATCAATCCTTGGCCCATTGTCATTGTTGCAGCCCTAGGTGTGAAAAGATCTTTAGAATGGTCTCCATACTGTGCATTTGTACATTTCTACATTGTAATAAGATCACCCCTAAGCCTTCATTTTTCCAAATTGAATAACCGCAAGATTGATAACCTGTCTCGGTACTGCAGTCCACCCATTAATATCCTGGGTCTCTTTTCACTGCACCCGCTGTAATTCAGCTATGTCCTTCTAATATTACACTGGAGCCCAAAATTGTACATAGAATTCCAAAAAATTATACTTTCTGCAGTTCCCATTTAAAGAGGTATTCTCAAGTTCGAAAGTGGGATAGGGGATAACTTCCAGATCGCTCAGTTTCCGACCGATAGTACCCCCACCGATTCCAGCTGAATTAAGCATGAGTCGATCATTATCATTGCCACTCATATAATTTTTATTGTGACCCTCAAAGATAGCCGAGTGCTACGCAAAATTCATGGAGCAGCATTGTAGATGATTAACCACCGCTACATTCAGCCGAGGATCTCAGAACCGGTGAGGGCCTCAGCAGTTGGTAAGTTATTCCCTATTTCATAGAGAGGGGATAACTTTCAAACTTGAGAATACTCTGTTAAGTCTGCGTATGCCTGAATATGCCGGAGACAAAGACTCCTTTGTAGCTGCCATCTGTTCTGGCTAATGGATGACATATTGAAGGGAGGACCTCCAATATCTCACAATTTCCTACTAGGATATTTTAAAAGACGGTTTTCTAAACCAGAAAACCCATTTGATGTTTGTCCGACTGGAAAATGGTAAAATCGTATTTCTGTTTTATTGAATTGGAATTTATATATAACAGAAATGTTACTGCACTACATTCGTGTAGTCCATTGCTGGACTGCTGCCTATCATTTCTGAGAGATATGGTTTCTAACTACTTTGTGCTGTTAGGTTTAAACACTTTAAAAAGGCAAGGATTATTCATATCTCGTGTCACCATGCGGCTTCATATGAAGATAAATGTAATGTCAACAGATATAACTGAAAGAAAAAAAAATAACAACATTAGCTTGATAGTGTTTTGGTCATAAAAAAAGGTTACAATTCAAGAATCTTTATGTGATTGTTAATGTCATTACTTATTGGTATTATATATCAATGGGTAATATGTTCACGCCATAAATTATTTTATGCCTTATATTAGGATACTATTTATTTGATATTATAAGTACATGAATAGAAATCACTGAAAATTGCAGATTTTACTGTTTGGATATACATACATTTTCCAATTGAAGAAATTACACTTAATTAATAAATAAGAATTATAGATATTGTTTTCAAAAGTATATATGTATAATCCATTGTTGTAATGGAAAGTCAGTCGTCAGAAGTCAGAAAGAGGATGAGCAATATGCAGATGCAGATTCTCTGGTAAGCCCACGTTTTTACAAAATAATGAGCCCCAAAGGTCCAGCAGAAGATAACACCATTTTAAGGGGTTGTCCACAACTCGGAGAACCCTTACTCAATAGCTATATTCCCATGTATGAAAACAGCCTATCTGGAGGCATCGCCATTCCTGCAACATTGGTATCTGGTCTTTCGGGACTCACTTCCTGCAGACGAAACTGACATCCGGAAGAAGTAAGAATTGCTGCTGTTCTCTGAATGTCAGTTATATCCGAAGGAAGGGAGAGGGAAGTGGCCACTGATTGGGTGCAGGACGCATGTGGCATAACAACATCAGGCAAGCCCCGGGAGACTAGATCTCAATGTCGCTGGAATGACGCCAGCATCGAAGCTGTTTTTGTTTCATATGGGGGAATATTATAATTGAGAAGGGATTTTCCAAGTAATGGACAACCCCTTTAAAGCTGTTGTGAACTAAAGACTTCTTATTGATTTGATTCTCACATAACCCATTAACCTAATTTATTAATAAAGTCACGTGAAGGCAATGATAGTACAGTTTACAATTGTAATTAAAAGTTTTTCTGTACACGTCCTGTAGCTAAGAATAATTCCCACTTGTGAGCCCTAGAAATGTCTGCCATTGCTCTAGCAATAAATATGACTTTCTGGTTCTCTTCCAAATACTGTACTTCATGTTACAGTGCTAAAGACACAACAGAGGAAACAAATCTTCATAATTCTTTATTTATATTTAAGCACCTTTGACTCTACCCATCATGTAGGGCATGGAATGTATGTCTTAAAAAAAATGTTTTCCATTTCACAAAAAAATGTAGACTATTGGTGCTCACTTCTCACATCTATGAAGCCTTACCCTCCTCCCTCTCCGTAGTTCCTTCTGTCATTCTCCCAGCACTGACAATTCCTAATTAACACTCACATTTACATGATTTACACTGGAATACATTCTGTTCTTTTGTAATTTCTTTTTTTGCTCGACCGGGGGATAAGCCTTGAGGCTGGGTAATCAAAAGGTCCAAGGACGAAAGCCAAGAGAGTAGACAGAAGGGTGAGACTAAGGCATAGTCAGGGAACAGTCCAAGGTCAGAACTCCAAGAAGGTAGCAGATCACGACAAAAGGGCTAGGAAAATGGATGGTCAAGACAAATCCTAGGTCGAGCAGCAAAGATCAGAATACCAGACAAGGAGCACAGAGCAAGCACACACCTCATGAGCAAAGGTACAATTGGCAGCAATCAAAGGCAGAGAGCTGATTAAATAGCCAGGCAATTACTCTGGACAAGAGACACATGGATGAAGCCCTGACACACCCTAGTCCTGATTGGCCAGCTTAACTGTCACTCCAGACACTGACAGCTCTTCATGCTCCAGCATTCGATTGGACGGCTGAGCTATCCATCACCATACTGACAGATCAGCACACCCCCATTCCTAGATTGGATGGCAGAACTGTCATTCACTGCGTCCAGACACTCTGTTAGAAGGAATCGTGACAGTATTGTTTAGCTATTATTATAAAATATAGAAATAGATTGTATATTGTTCACATCTAAAGAAATGCTGCGCTGTAATGTATATCCCTTTAAAGGGGTTGTCCAGTACTTTATATTACCCCCCCAATGTATCCCTCCGAGGCGCCTAAGGATTTTTGTAATTAGCTTACGTTGCAGTTACTGCCTGTGAGCGGCGCTATCAATGGCCGCTCACAGGCATCACTTGACCCACAGCTGCAGCCGGCTCTGACATCCGCTGACGTCACGACAAGTGCTGTCTTCCGCGTTCCATGGTGGATGCCAGGATGTGGGCGGGGTTACCCCCCCGCGTCACACCCAGCATCCACTGCGCGCTCTCCCTCTCCCCGTTCATTGGGTAAGCGTGCGGTGGATGCTGAGTGTGACGCAGGGGGTAACCCCGCCCACAACCCAGTAGCCACCGCAGCGACCCCAGCGCTGAGTCACGCCTCACTTGTCGTGACGTCAGCGCCGGCTGCAGCCGGGGGTCACGTGATGCCTGTGAGTGACCAAGGATTGCGCGGATCACAGGCAGTATCTGCAACGTAAGCTAATTACAAAAATCCTTAGGGGCCCCGAGGGGATACATTGGAGGGGGTAATCTAAAGTACTGGACAACTTCTTTAATAGTCACAGTCTGTAAGATGCTGTTCTGCCCAGGGCATTCTTAACTGTAGCTTTCTGAATAATGAATTAGCTTTATGCATAGCTGTAGAGTTATCCTGTGGCTTTTACATTTTCCACCCATAGTGTTGTTTTACCATAATACACTCCTACTGTTTAATGCCGCCGAGCAAATATTCTGTTTGACTAAAAATACCAGTGATATTTCCTGATTGTTTTCATGAATAAGCATTGTTCTATACAGACAGTAGTAACTAGGTCAGACCCCAGAGACGGGAGTACATGAATGAATGCAAAGAAATGTGTATTCCCAGTAGCACTGGGTAATATTTATACTTTGTGTCTAATAAAAGTATATAGACTAATTCCCCTGCTCACAATACAGTGTTATGGTAAAAGGGTAAATTTAAGACCTTAGTTTAAGAATGTTTCCTTTAAATTTATTACAATAGTAAAACAGAATCCCTTTATAAGGAAGGTTACTGGATTTTTAGATTATCTCTTCTTTCCAAACCAATTTTAATTTTTGTGCTTTAATTTCTCCTCTTCTTTTAAGAGCAACGACTATTTTAATTTTCTGTCTACATAGCCAAATGAGGGCTTGTTTTTTTGCAGAACAAGTTGTAGTTTTGAGTGATGCCATTTATTTTACCATATAATGTACTGAAAAATTAAGGAAAAATTCAAAGATGGGTGAAATAGAGAAAAAAAAGCATAAATCCCTTGTTTTTGGGCATTCGTTGTGCAATAAAAATGGCCTGGCAAAATGATTCTTCAAGTCCTTATGACTTGTGTAGAGTTTTTATATTTTAATGTTCAAAAAAATTCAGAACAATTTAAAAAAAATGCTGTTGTCATTTTGTAATACTTGTAACCTTTTTTATTCTTTCATTGATGGATGAGGTCTTGGCGAGATGTCGTTTTTATTGGTTCCATTTTGAGGTGTTTGTTACTTTTATGCCATTTAATGGGTAAGGTGCAATGACCAAAAAATGCAAGTCTGGCATTTTGTTTTTCTTTTTTACTGCTATATGGGAAAATTAATTTTATACTTTCTTAGATCAAACTTTTATGGATATAATACAAACTATGTTTATTTTTCCCAATTTATTTTTTGGGGTTTTGAAAAATACATTTGTTTTATTTTGTAATATTTTTTAAAAACATTTTTTATTACTTTTCACTGACCATTTTTGGTTCCCCTGGAGGATTTCAACCTACTGTAATTTGATCCTAATTATATACCGTATTTTTTGGACTATAAGACGCACTTTTATCCTCCAAAATTTTGGAGGAAAATGGGGGGTGTGTCTTATAGTCCGAATGTTGGGGGGGGGTGTATATATATGTGGGGTGTGGGGGGAGCGGTAGAGGTGGAGGAGCGGGGCACAGGAGGCAGCAGCCACCCGCTGCAGCCTGCACTGTCCCCGCTGCTAAAGAAAATGAATATTCAGTGCTCCCCACGCCATGGGGCGTGGGGAGCACTGAATATTCATGCTCCTCATTAGCAGCACATAGTGTAGCCGCAGCGCGGCTTCTGCTGCTCCCAGAATCGCCTGTGCCCGCTGTTAAAGGGCATGAATATTCAACCTCTCTCCACGCCCATGGGCGTGGTGAGGGGGTGAATATTCATGCCTTTTAATAAGTGGGCACACGTGATAGCCTGGCAGCGGCAGAAGCCGCAGCGCGGCTACGCTGTGTGCCGGCTATGAAGGAGCATGAAGTCACTGCTCCCCACGCACACAGTCCCAGCGTGGGGAGCAGTGACTTCCGGCAGCTGATCTCTCCTTGTGAGCCGCACATGGTAGTGATGTCATGCCCGGCTCACATGGAGAGATCAGTGCGGGCAGACTGGACGCAGCGCTGGAGGAGAGAAGAAAGGTGAGTAGGAGTGTTTATTTTTTTTTATGTGCAGCATGATGGGATTAGGGGGACCATGCATACTAGGATAAGGATGAGGGGGCCATACATACCAGGGTAAGGATGAGGGGGCCATACATAACAGGATAAAGATGAGGGGGCCATACATACGAGGATAACGCTGAGGGGGGCATACATACCAGGATAAAGATGAGGGGGCCATACATATCAGGATAATGCTGAGGGGGCATACATAACAGGATAAAGATGAGGAAGCCATACATACCAGGATTAGGATGAGGGGCCATACATAAAAGGATATGGATGAGGGGTGCCATGCCATTACTTTTCACTGACCATTTTTGGTTCCCCTGGAGGATTTCAACCTACTGTAATTTGATCCTAATTATATACCGTATTTTTTGGACTATAAGACGCACTTTTATCCTCCAAAATTTTGGAGGAAAATGGGGGGTGTGTCTTATAGTCCGGATGTTGGGGGGGGTGTATATATATGTGGGGTGTGGGGGGAGCGGTAGAGGTGGAGGAGCGGGGCACAGGAGGCAGCAGCCACCCGCTGCAGCCTGCACTGTCCCCGCTGCTAAAGAAAATTAATATTCAGTGCTCCCCACGCCATGGGGCGTGGGGAGCACTGAATATTCATGCTCCTCATTAGCAGCACATAGTGTAGCCGCAGCGCGGCTTCTGCTGCTCCCAGAATCGCCTGTGCCCGCTGTTAAAGGGCATGAATATTCAACCTCTCTCCACGCCCATGGGCGTGGTGAGGGGGTGAATATTCATGCATTTTAATAAGCGGGCACACGTGATAGCCTGGCAGCGGCAGAAGCCGCAGCGCGGCTACGCTGTGTGCCGGCTATGAAGGAGCATGAAGTCACTGCTCCCCACGCACACAGTCCCAGCGTGGGGAGCAGTGACTTCCGGCAGCTGATCTCTCCTTGTGAGCCGCACATGGTAGTGATGTCATGCCCGGCTCACATGGAGAGATCAGTGCGGGCAGACTGGACGCAGCACTGGAGGAGAGAAGAAAGGTGAGTAGGAGTGTTTATTTTTTTTTATGTGCAGCATGATGGGATTAGGGGGACCATGCATACTAGGATAAGGATGAGGGGGCCATACATACCAGGGTAAGGATGAGGGGGCCATACATAACAGGATAAAGATGAGGGGGCCATACATACGAGGATAACGCTGAGGGGGGCATACATACCAGGATAAAGATGAGGGGGCCATACATATCAGGATAATGCTGAGGGGGCATACATAACAGGATAAAGATGAGGAAGCCATACATACCAGGATTAGGATGAGGGGCCATACATAAAAGGATATGGATGAGGGGTGCCATGCATACCAGGATAGGGATTAGGGGTGCCATGCATACCAGGATGGGGATTGCTGTGCCGTGCATACCAGGAGAGGGATGAGGGGTGCCATGCATACCAGAATGGGGATTGCTGTGCCATGCATACCAGGATAAGGATGAGGGGTGCCATGCATACCAGGATGGGGATTGCAGTGCCATGCATACCAGGATAGGGATTAGGGGTGCCATGCATACCAGGATAGGGATTAGTGGTGCCATGCATACCAGGATAGGGATGAGGGGTGCCATGCATACCAGGACGGGGATGAGGGGTGCCATGCATACAAGGACAGGGATGAGGGGTGAGATGCATACCAGAATAGGGATGAGGGGTGCCATGCATACCAGCACAGGGATGAGGGGTGCCATGCATACCAGGACAGGGATGAGGGGTGAGATGCATACCAGAATAGGGATGAGGGGTGCCATGCATACCAGGACAGGGATGAGGGGTGCCATGCATACCAGGATAAGGATGAGGTTTGCCATCCATACCAGGATGGAGGGGTTCCATGCATACCAGGATGGAGGGATGCCAGGCATACCAGGATGGGGATGGGGACAACGTATAAAAGGAAGGGGGGGCATATAAACCAGGATGGGGGATATTGTCAGAATTGGGGGACATTACCCCTATACCAGTGTCAGAAGAAGACCCCCTCCCCCTTAAAGGTGCATCATGAACACATTTTTTGCTTAATTTCTTTTATTTTTTATTTTCCTCCTCTAAAACCTAGGTGCGTCTTATGGTCCGGTGTGTCTTATAGTCCGAAAAATATGGTAATTCCATATAGTTACATAGCATGGTTAAGAAAGACTTCCATCCATCAAGTTCCAGCAAGTGATGGGAGAGCATATTGAACAATGAACAATCACCTCTGAAAAAAGCAAATTCCCCCTCCTGAGTATCGATCAGCTGGATTAAAATTTAGAACATGAATTTTATACATTTACATAAGTATTTATGCTATTCTATTCTAATAAATGATCTAGGATCTTTTATGAAACCATATCACAATTCCCTTGTGACCTTCTACTGAGGCAGGTTGTTCCTCTGGAGATTGAACCTTTTTTCTCTCCAGACTGATGGAGTACGCTCTTTTGAGGGAATTATATGTGGAACGGCTTTTAACTATATTTTTTGATTGGATGGGTCATTTATATACCTGTACAAGTTAAATATGTCCTCCTTATATTTCTCCTCTCAAAAGTAAATAAATTGAATTCCTTCAGTCGCTTCTCATAAGTAAGATTCTCTATGCTGCTTATCAGTTTTGTGGCTCTATTTTTTTTTTTTTAACTTGACTGCATCCTTTATATGAATTTGTGCTCAGAACTGATCTGCATATTTCACATGATCCCACACTAATGGTTTGTAAAGTGGCAGTATTATGTCCATATCCCTCAAGTCCAGGCCTCTTTAAATACATAACAACATCCAGTTGACTTTAGAAGCCGCTGATTGACATTGCATGCTGTTATTTACCCTGTGATCTGCACGTACACCCAGATCTTTCTCTACAAGTGATACGTTTCACTCCTAAAATGATGGGCTCAGTGGTAGCACTGCAATGCTGGGGTCCTGGGTTTCCACCAAGGACATCTGCAAAGAGTTTGTATATTCTCCCTGTGTTTGCAGGGGTTTCCTCTGCGTACTTTGATTTCCTGCCTCACTCCAAAAACATATTGATAGGGAATTTAGATTGTGAGCTATTGATGATAATGTATGTAAAACTGAGGAATTAATGATGCTATAAAAGCGAGTTAAATAATAACATATGATGCCTGCAGATTATTAGTACCCAGATGTATAACTTATATTTATGCACATTAAACCTCATCTGCCAAGTTAACACCCAAAAACTTAGTTTGTCAAAGTCAGCTTGTAATTTATGAACATCTTACTTGAACGGTCTATACTAGTTAGCTTATTACCAGCTGCAAAAATAGAAATGGAAAATAGAAGTAATACTTGTTAATCCCATATTCTATTAATAAACAAGTTGAATAATAGTGGACCCAGGACTGAATCTTGGGGTGCACTATTTACAACTGGAGACCATTTGGAGTAGCAGTCATTCACCACAACTCTCTGGGTGAGGTGTTTGAGCCAGTTTTCAATCCTATTATAAACCATACAAAGCAACTTTTCAATTTACCTCTTATTAAAAATCCTCTTCATTCTCAAGAATGGGTGGATTTTTAATTTTTATTGTGTAGTGTTGTGTCGGTTGCTGGCCACCACTACAGTCTATCAAAAATGGCCAGTCTCCTAAGGAAGGGGTACAGAGAATACAAGCTCTGTGCTATAAAGTTTGATCACACTGCTCTGAAGCTGAAAGGATCGCTGCATCAGGCCATCTTTATGGACCCTGTGCTCCTCTGATGCTACAGAGATAAAGCCTCCCATTGTACAATCAGAGAGCATACAGTTTGGATCACTGATCTAGCAATACTGTTGGTCCAAACTGTCAATTATGAGGATAGCCCAAACAAAGAAGCAGCGGACAAGCCGTGATATAAGGTAGTCAGGAGGTCCGAGGTCAGATACCAGGAGGGCTCGTAGTACAGAGGGGCAAAACAAAGGTGTGGTAAGGTAACCGTCTGGGGTCAAATGCCGCTAGGGTACATCAAGACCGGGGAGTACAACAAACAGACAGTCAGAGGCCAAGTCTGGGGTCAGATACCTGAAGTCAGAGAGCGTCAAAGGCAGAAGGGATATGTTATGATCTGCAACATAAACTAAGGAAAGATAGGGGAAAGCTGTCCCTACAGTAAGACTAAGCTGAATCCCTACGATGTAGCGGGCTGCCTGTTCCTTGTGAACAGACCCGCCTTCGTCCTTGGCTAGTCTGAATGGAGACCTATAGAATATAGGGAGGGGTCCCTAAAAGAACTAAGGACTGGGACAAAAATGGGACACCTCCTAACAGAAGTTTGTTGCAGAGCAAAAGACAAACTGACAAGAAGTACTAGAGGTCCCAGAGGACCAAGCAAACTGACAGAGATAGGCACAGAAGTACCTGGCTAGATAGAGAGTCTAGAAAACACTGAAGTCCAGCAAGGCCAGAAGGGCGGAGCTGGAATATATAAGCAGCTGGTCACGTGACCGCAAAACACAAGATAGCAAAAACTAACAGGAGGGTTCTAACAGTACCCCCTCTTCTATGAGGATCCTCCGGATCCTCCAGGCCCAGGCCTATCAGGAAACCTCCTGTGGAAAGCTTTAACAAGCCTAGGAGCAGAGACATCATCCATCCTTACCCAGGAGTTGTCTTCGGGCCCGAAACCCTTCCAGGAGACAAGATACTGTAATTTCCCTCTATGCCATCTTGAATTCAAAATACGAGAAATTTCATATTCACCGTCTTCCACCACAGGAGGAACTGTGACAGTGGCGTCCTTATTAGAAACGTCAGCCTTTTTCAACAAGGAAACATGAAACACAGGATTAATCTTCCAGGAAGTAGGGACATCCAACCTGACAGCAGATGGGTTAACAACCTGAAGCACTTTAAAAGGACCCACAAATTTAGGACCCAGTTTTTTAGAGGGAATCCTCAACCGCAGGTTCTTCGAGGACAACCAAACCATGTCACCCACAGTAAACAAAACCTCTTTACGTTTCCTGTCAAAATACTTCTTGGACTTCTTGTTAGCCTCTTGCAGGTTACAACGTACATTAGTCCAAACTCTCTCCAAATCACCGGAAAATTCTCCTCCTTCGGCACCGCCGACCCCAATTTGGAGAACGAACCAAAAGACGGATGTCTCCCAGTACAACAAAAAAAAAGAGAACACCCAGCAGAGGAGGATGTATGATTGTTAAGAGCAAATTCTGCGAGAGGCAGAAACTCAGACCATACCTCTTGATTGTCTGCCACAAAGCAACGCAAAAACTGTTCAACATCCTGGTTCTTTCTTTCAGTCTGTCCATTAGACTCAGGATGATAACCAGACGAAAATAACAAATGGACTCCCAACCTGTCACAAAAAGCACGCCAAAAGCGAGCCACAAACTGAGGTCATCTATCAGAAACAATATCCGTGGGGACGCCATGGAGCTTGACAACCTCCTTAACAAACGCCTTAGCGAGTGTCTTGGCGCAGGGCAACTTAATGAATTGAACCAAATGACACATCTTACTAAAACGGTCCACGACCACCCAGATGACAGTAAAACCCTCCGACACAGGAAGATCAGTAATAAAATCCATAGTGAGATGCGTCCAAGGCGCACTAGGAACCTCCAGAGGGCAAAGCAACCCCGCAGCAGGAGTATGTGAAGCCTTTGACCTAGCACACACAGTACACTGACGCACCCACTTGATGACTTCCTTCTGCCATCCAGGCCACCAAAAACTGTGACTGATAAGTCTCTTAGTCTCCGAAACTGCTGGATGACCTGCCAACCGAGACTCATGACACTCCACAAACAAATCTCTACTAAAGGCTCTAGGCACGAACAACCTCCCATGGGGAGTGCTAGATGGAGCATCATCTTGAGCATTCAGAATCCCATTCTCCAAATCAGAGTTCAATGCCGCCACCACAACTCCTTTCTGCAAAATGCTCTCCTCCTCCTCGGCACCGACCGTAGGAGAGAAGCTGCGAGATAAAGCATCGGCTTTAACATTCTTAGTACGAGAGATATAGGTAACAGAAAAATGAAACCGAGAAAAAAAAAGTGCCCACCTAGCTTGACGGGCATTCAAGCGCTTGGCAGCATCCAGATAGATCAAATTCTTATGATCTGTGAAAACCTGAATAGGAAATCTAGCACCTTCCAAAAAATGACGCCAGTGTTCAAACGCAAGTTAAATAGCCAGCAACTCCCGATTTCCAACATCATAATTCAGTTCGGTTTCCGAAATTTTTTTCGAAAAGAAGGCACAAGGATGTACTCCACCCTCGTTCTCTTGAGACAAAACTGCTCCGACCCCCACTGATGAAGCATCGACCTCGACCAAAAAAGGCTTGGTCTCATCAGGCTGCATAAGGATAGGGGCAGAACTGAACCTCTCTTTGAGATACTCAAACGCTTCAATGGCCTCAGTAGTCCACTGGGCCGTATTCGCACCTTTCCTGGTGAGATCGGTTAGAGGTTTAACAATTACAGAAAAATTCTTAATGAATTTCCTGTAATAATTGGTGAAACCCAAAAATCTCTGTATAGATTTCAAACCAACAGGCCTAGGCCATTCCTGCACAGCCTGAACCTTCACAGGGTCCATCTCAAAGCCCTCGCTGGAGACAATGTAGCCCAAAAAACTAATTATCTGCACAGCGAACTCACATTTCTCCAGCTTAGCAAAGAGTGAATTATCACTCAATAACTGCAAAACTTCACATACACTCTGCCAATGGGACTCTAGATCTGGTGAATAAATCAAAATGTCATGCAAATACACAACAACATTCTTACCAATCAAAGGTCTCAGGATGTCATTAATAAGGTTCTGAAAAAATGCAGGTGCATTAGTAAGACCGAAAGGCATCACCAGATTCTCAAAATGACCTACCGGAGTGTTAAAAGCAGTTTTCCATTCATCATCCTCCTTCACACGTAACAAATTGTATGCCCCACTTGGCTCCCACTAACTGGTTAAGCAAGTCAGGAATTAACGGCAATGGGTAGGAATTGCGTTCAGTAATCTTATTTTTTTTAACAAAGAAGAATCCGACTGCCACAGGCGACTTAGAAGGTCTAATGTGACTAGAGATGAGCGTTGTTCTACTCAAACTGTTCGCCAATCTCAAATTCGAGCTGTTTTGGGCGGTGTTTGAGCCGTTCGGCGAACACGAACAATTTGAGAAAAATTCGGCTGTTCGAGGTTATGTTCGATAACTGTTCGTGCACCAAAATCATAACTGGATTTTTTCTCAGTAATGATGAAAATTAATGTTAATACGCAGTTTGAGTGTACAGCGGGGTGGGGGGAGGGGCAGGGGATGGATCTCTGCAGGAACAATGAAGATCTCCATTTTTTTTTTCTCTTTCCCGCATTTACAGTGGGGAGGTGCAATCTGTCAGCCTATCAGCAGCGCACACACGGAGCGAAGTGCTTTTTTTCACACAAGCAAGGGCATGTGTCATTGGCAGTGTATGTCACATGTCCTTGCCCTATAAGACCAAGCCATTTTCCCCGTCGCCACCATTTTCTCACTGCTGCAGCTGCGTGTTAGACGGCACCGCTGTTGCTGTGTGCGCTATACCTTGTTAATTTCAAGCCAATTTTCGCACAAATCTACAGATAGCTTGGGAGTAGGGAATAGTTGTGATTGCAGTCCTTTTAAGGACTAGGTTACAGCATTTCCTACGACTTTTATCAGGCAGGTCTGTGCTCTTAAATAGATAGATTGTGGGAGTAAAGACTAATTGTAATTGGAGTCCTTTTCAGGACTAGGTTACATCAGTTCCTATCAGTTTTTGCCAGGCAGGTCTGTGCCAGTGCTGTGCAAGTTTTTTTCACAGCATTTGGCTGAATCTAGCAAAGCTAATCCTTTTTGGCCTATTGCAGAGTGTGTTAGTCAGTGGAGTAGCCTATCTGTGTTGCAAGATATACCACCTGTGTATAGAATACCAATTTTTTTACTGCACCTAGTGAAGTAAAATCTTTTGGGCATAGCATCATTCTATTAGTCCATCTATACTGACCTCCATCAGGTTGCAAATTGAATATAATTTTTTTCTGCATCTAGCTCTGAAAAAATATTGGGCTTCTAGCTGTGTGTGGGACTTGTTGTATTAGTCCATCTATACTGACCTCCATCAGGTTGCAAACTGAATATATTTTTTTCTGCATCTACCTCTGAAAAAATATTGGGCTTCTAGCTGTGTGTGGGACTTGTTGTATTAATCCATCTATACAGACCTCCATCAGGTTGCAAACTGAATATATTTTTTTCTGCATCTACCTCTGAAAAAATATTGGGCTTCTAGCTGTGTGTGGGACTTGTTGTATTAGTCCATCTATACTGACCTCCATCAGGTTGCAAACTGAATATATTTTTTTCTGCATCTACCTCTGAAAAAATATTGGGCTTCTAGCTGTGTGTGGGACTTGTTCTATTAATCCATCTATACAGACCTCCATCAGGTTGCAAACTGAATATATTTTTTTCTGCATCTACCTCTGAAAAAATATTGGGCTTCTAGCTGTGTGTGGGACTTGTTGTATTAGTCCATCTATACTGACCTCCATCAGGTTGCAAACTGAATATATTTTTTTCTGCATCTACCTCTGAAAAAATATTGGGCTTCTAGCTGTGTGTGGGACTTGTTCTATTAATCCATCTATACAGACCTCCATCAGGTTGCAAACTGAATATATTTTTTTCTGCATCTACCTCTGAAAAAATATTGGGCTTCTAGCTGTGTGTGGGACTTGTTGTATTAGTCCATCTATACTGACCTCCATCAGGTTGCAAACTGAATATATTTTTTTCTGCATCTACCTCTGAAAAAATATTGGGCTTCTAGCTGTGTGTGGGACTTGTTCTATTAATCCATCTATACAGACCTCCATCAGGTTGCAAACTGAATATATTTTTTTCTGCATCTACCTCTGAAAAAATATTGGGCTTCTAGCTGTGTGTGGGACTTGTTCTATTAATCCATCTATACAGACCTCCATCAGGTTGCAAACTGAATATATTTTTTTCTGCATCTACCTCTGAAAAAATATGTGGCCTTCTAGCAGTGTGTGGGACTTTCTCTATTAATCCATCTATACTGACCTCCATGAGGTTGCAAACTGAATATAATTTTTTTCTGCATCTAGCTCTGAAAAAATATTTGGCCTTCTAGCAGTGTGTGGGACTTTCTCTATTAGTCCATCTATACTGACCTCCATCAGGTTGCAAATTAAAAATAATTTTTATCTGCATCTACAGTACCTCTGAAAAAATATTTGGGCTTCTAGCTGTGTGTGGGACTTGTTCTATTAGTCCATCTATACTGACCTCCATCAGGTTGCAAATTGAATATAATTTTTATCTGCATCTAGCTTTGAAAAAATATTTGGCCTTCTAGCAGTGTGTGGGACTTTCTCTATTAGTCCATCTATACTGACCTCCATCAGGTTGCAAATTGAATATAATTTTTATCTGCATCTAGCTCTGAAAAAATATTTGGCCTTCTAGCAGTGTGTGGGACTTTCTCTATTAGTCCATCTATACTGACCTCCATCAGGTTGCAAATTAAAAATAATTTTTATCTGCATCTACCTCTGAAAAAATATTTGGGCTTCTAGCTGTGTGTGGGACTTGTTCTATTACTCCATCTATACTGACCTCCATCAGGTTGCAAACTGAATATATTTTTTTCTGCATCTACCTCTGAAAAAATATTGGGCTTCTAGCTGTGTGTGGGACTTGTTGTATTAGTCCATCTATACTGACCTCCATCAGGTTGCAAATTAAAAATAATTTTTATCTGCATCTACAGTACCTCTGAAAAAATATTTGGGCTTCTAGCTGTGTGTGGGACTTGTTCTATTAGTCCATCTATACTGACCTCCATCAGGTTGCAAATTGAATATAATTTTTATCTGCATCTAGCTCTGAAAAAATATTTGGCCTTCTAGCAGTGTGTGGGACTTTCTCTATTAGTTCATCTATACTGACCTCCATCAGGTTGCAAATTAAAAATAATTTTTATCTGCATCTAGCTCTGAAAAAATATTTGGCCTTCTAGCAGTGTGTGGGACTTTCTCTATTAGTCCATCTATACTGACCTCCATCAGGTTGCAAATTAAAAATAATTTTTATCTGCATCTAGCTCTGAAAAAATATTTGGCCTTCTAGCAGTGTGTGGGACTTTCTCTATTAGTCCATCTATACTGACCTCCATCAGGTTGCAAATTGAATATAATTTTTTTCTGCATCTAACCCAGCCAATAGTTTTGGCCTAATACCACAGTTTGGCCACTCAGCTCTGCTTGGTTCCCATCCATTGTTTTTTTGTGCAAACAACTCCAGAGTTGTGAATTAGTTAACCACCAAAATGAGTGGAAAAAGGCCTGCTGCTGGTGGAAAGGGGAATAGGCGTGTTGGGAAGGGGAAAAAAGTTTGTGTCCGTGGGGTAGGTGTTAAAGCAACAGTAACATCTGCAGAAGAAAGACCATCTTCCAGCCAAACTAAAATGTCTACTTCTTTTAGCGGACAATGTGATAAGATCCCTTTCTTACGGCCACGCCAATCGCTACAAATTCCAGATGAGGCACAAAAACAGCAGGTGCTTCAACGGATATCAAGTGCTCCTTTAAGTGGGCTCTCCTCCACATCAACTTCAACATCACAAATACTCCAGTCCTCAAAGGTGTCACCCCAATCGCACTTGCTTCCTCACAGCTCCCAAATCTCCAGCTGCCCATCTGAGTATGAGGTAGAACAGATGGTTGAGTCTGCAGAGCTGTTTACTCATACTATAGCCTGGGAATCAGAGGTCGACTCCAGCGCTTCTGTGAATCCAGACGAGGAAATGATCTGCACTGATGCCCAGAATCTTTATGAGTCGGATCCAGGACCAGACGCAGAAGGTTCTGACCATAATGTAGACCCTCATTCCCAAACTGTAACTCCTGTTGGTGGAGACAATGAGGAAGACGATAAGACTCAAATACCTGATTGGAGCGACAACTTTAGTTTTTTGTCAGGGCAGGAACAGGTTGGCTCTGAGGACGACGGGTGTGATAACGCACAGGGTGATGATGATGAGGTTGGAGATCCCACTTACTGTCAACCCACAGTCAGCCAAGAGATGAGGTCAGCAGAGGAGGTGAAGGAAGATGCTAGTGACGACGAGGTCAGGTTGCGCCTTCCTGGACAGAGACGTAGTACTGGAAGCACGTCAACAACTGCATCCTCAAACACAACTCTGCCTCTCACCACAAGTCGTGGTGGCTCTTCAGGTCGCATGGGTGCTAAGCCTTGCATAGCCTGGGCATTTTTTCAGATCGATAAAGATGACCCAACTCGTGTTATCTGTAACATTTGTCAGCAAAAGCTAAGTAGAGGCCAAAAAATACATAGTTTGAGTACTTCATGCATGAACCGGCACATGGACATGAAGCATAAGTTGCAGTGGGAAGCTCAGTGTGCTACAATGCGGCCTAGCCGGCCGGGCCAACCACCGTCTGCCATATCTTGTGCATCCGCGGCCTCTTCATCCTCTGTGACTGGGGGGACAGCAGTCACACCTGTTTTGGGGCGCAGACCTGCCACCTCTTTACCCGCAACAGCCAGCGTGATTGGCAGGTCATCATTTTCTTTGGAGGTGGTAACACCAGCTGGTGTTGAGCGCTGTCCGACATCGATAGCACCACCTTTGGATCAAGGCAACCTAACATGTCCGCCTGCATCTTCCTCACAGACCGGCAGTTTGCCGGGGACACCCTTATCAACCGCGTCTAAGCACAATAGCCAGCCCTCGGTCCCTCAGATGTGGACAAGTAAAAGACCATTTCCTCCTAGCCATGAGAAAGCTAAGAGGTTGAATTTCACCATCTGCAAGCTCTTGGCTACAGAAATGCTGCCTCTCCGCCTGGTGGACACAGAGGATTTTCGAGACCTTATGTCCGTCGCAGTGCCCCAGTACCAGATGCCCAGTCGGCACTACTTCTCAAAGAAAGGTGTGCCTGCGCTCCACCAGCATCTCGCACACAACATCACCGCTTCTTTGAGAAACTCTGTGTGTGACAGGGTGCATTTCACCACAGACACTTGGACGAGTAGGCATGGACAGGGGCGTTACATGTCGCTGACTGGGCACTGGGTAACTATGGTGACAGCAGGACAAGGGGCTGCTGTCCAAGTCTTGCCGTCCCCACGAGTTGTGCGTCAATCCTCTTTATGTCAAAGTTCCTCCACTGCTTCTGCCTCCTCAACCTCCTCTCGGTCTTCCACCTGCACCCAAAGCCTGTCTGGTCATGCCACAAGCTTTCTAACTGCGCAGAAGGGATCCTGCACACCTCCTTACTATGCTGGCAGTAGGGCTCAACGTCATCAGGCGGTTTTTACATTGAAATGTCTGGGAAATGTGAGTCACACAGCTGAGGAGTTGTGGTCAGCTCTGGAGAACCAATTTCATGAATGGTTGTCTCCACTGGACCTGAAACCAGGGAAGGCCGTGTGCGACAATGCTGCAAACCTGGTTGCGCCCCTTCGCCGGGGCAATGTCACACACGTGCCTTGTATGGCTCACGTGTTGAACCTGGTTGTCCAGCAATTTTTAGCCCACTATCCCAGACTAGATGGCCTTCTGCAGAGGGCACGGTCGCTGTGTGCTCACTTCCGCCGTTCGCATCCTGCAGCTCAGCGACTTACATCTCTACAGAAGTCGTTGGGCCTGCCACTTCACCGGCTAAAATGCGATGTGCCTACCCGGTGGAATTCAACTCTGCACATGTTGCAGTGACTGTGGCAGCACCGACAAGCCCTGGTGCAATACATTCTGACGTATAGCCTGGGCCAACGAGATCCAGAGGTGGGGCAAATCACGCTGGAGGAGTGGTCTCAGATCAGGGACCTATGCACCCTTCTGCACAGTTTTGAAATGGCGACGAAGATGTTTAGTGCTGACGATGCCATTATCAGCATGACTATTCCGGTGATTTACATGCTGGAGCACATGTTTAACAGAATTTGGAGTCAGGTGGTGGCACAAGAGGAGGTGGAGGAAGTAGAGGAGGAGGAGTTGTATGCGGAAGGGCTAACATCTGCAAGGTCCAGACGGTCGGCAGCACCAAGGCGGCAGGCATGTGAGGGTGGGGGAGATGGTTTTACCAGGGCGCATGGTAGCAGCCAAACTAGTGAGGAAGGTGCAGGAGCCCAGGAAGAAGTGGAGGACGAACTGATGGAAGACTCATCAGATGAGGGAGACCTTGATCACATTTCTGTTGTGCGAGGTTGGGGGGAGAGGACAGAGGAAGGAAGCATGATTGTTACCTCGCCACCAACACAACAGGGACTTGGTGCTCCTGGATGCGCAACACACATGAGTGCCTTCTTGCTGCACTACCTGCAACATGACCCTCGAATTGTGAGAATTAGAAATAATCCTGACTACTGGGTTGCCACACTGTTAGATCCCCGGTACAAAAGTAAATTTGCAGAAATTATTCCTGCCATAGAAAGGGATGCACGCATGCAGGAGTATCAGCAGAGACTGTTGCAGAATCTTACATGTGCTTTTCCACAAAATACCAGTGGTGCTCGTAGTGAATCTCACAGTTCCAACTTGCCAACCGTGGGACCGTCAAGTGTTCAGCACTCAAACCGTAACAGAACCACAGTATCTGCTGGTAACATCAATTTTGCGGAATCATTTCACCACTTTTTTAGCCCATCCTTTGCAAGGCCACAGGAGACAAGAAGTCTGACACATAGTCAACGCCTAGAGACGATGGTACAGGAGTATCTCCAAGTAAACATTGAAGCCATGACTGTGTCACTGGACCCTTGCTCTTTTTGGGCTTCCAATCTGGATAAATGGCCGGAGCTAGCCACTTACGCCTTGGAGATCTTGTCATGCCCCGCAGCCAGCGTTCTGTCTGAACGTGTGTTCAGCGCTGCTGGTGGTGTGCTGACAGATAAGCGCACGCGGCTCTCCACTGATAATGTAGACAGACTCACGTTCATAAAGATGAACAAATCATGGATCCGAAACGACTTTTCTACCCCTGTGTCATCCTGGGGAGAGTAAAAGCTTGATGATTGGTTAAAATCACCCTACCAACCGTTTTAAGCTTTCAAATTACTAATCATGTTTATCTGTATCTTGGCTGGAAAATAATTTGGGCTTTGTAGCAGTGTGCAGCACTGATTCTATTAGGCCATCTATAATAAGCTCCACCAGATTTAAAATTACTAATCATGTTTATCTGTATCTTGACTGGAAAATAATTTGGGCTTTGTAGCAGTGTGCAGCACTGATCCTATTAGGCCATCTATACTAAAGCTTCACCAGATTTAAAATTAATAATAATTTTTAGCTGCATCTAGCCCGGAAAATAATTTTGGGGCTCCGAGATGCGCAAGACACATAAGTGCCTTCTTGCTGCACTACCTGCAGCATGACCCTCATATTGTCAGAATTCGAAGTAATCATGACTACTGGGTTGCCACACTCTTAGATCCCCCAAACTTTTCGATCAACCTTTTCATTTTAATAAAGACCAAAAAAATGGTCATTTTTGAAATTATAAGCATTAGCAGGTTGTTAGAAACTGAAATCAAACAGTTTTCAACTCAAAACTTTATTCTAGGTGATGTTACATTTTCACATAGGACCCCTTGTTCGAAAGGAGCTTCTGAACTCTCTCGTCCATTGAATTTGTCAGGTTTTGGATGGTTTCTGCTTCAATTGTTTTGCATGAGGACAGAATACCCTCCCAGAGCTGTTGCTTAGATGTGAACTGCCTCCCGCCATCATAGACACTCCTTTTAATGATGCTTCAAAGGTTCTGAATGGGGTAGAGGATGGGGTAGGATGCCTTGCGGTGGACAGCCGAGCTCGATCCTTATAAAAGCTTTTTAACTGCAGCAGCTTTAGTGGACGCTACTGGAGCTGGAATTACGCGGCTGCTGGCATGAGACTTGCCCTCCAATAGATCCTTGTAAATGGATTTAAAGTGTATTCATTCAAATTAGAGAGACAATTTAAATTAAAAAGCTTAGAGCTGCCTCCACCACAGGGGGGCTCGCTCGACCCACCAGCGGACAGGCACCAGTATTGGGAGAGGGGGGCTGGCCGTCAGGGTTCACCGCGGCTCTGGCACAAACCCGGCGACGCGGAGGTGGCACGGGCAGGAGCGGACTGAACGTGTCGGCTTCTCACTTTTTGGATTTTAGAAGGGCATGACATGCCTATATCTGTGTCTCCCCCTCCTTTTACTCCTCCACCTCTTTTCTTTTCGCATGACTATATGTACTTGTCACTTTTCCATGTGTTAGTTGTGTCTTCTGAGCAGTTTGTCAGCTTTTGGACACCTTTGAAGGTGTTTTCTATGTGTTTCTATGTGTTTTTGTTTGCCTGCCATTGGTTTTAACGGTGTTCGAAGGTGTTCGACGAACAGTTCGACGAACAGTTCGGCGAACACACGGGTGTTCGACGAACCGAACCGAACTCGAACACTGCGGGGGTGGCTCAACACTAAATGTGACCTGCAGCCTGGCTAGTCTCTATGTACTCCTCCAAGGCCTTTCTTTCAGGGATAGTCAGATTAAACAAGCGATTTTTGAGAAGAGTAGCACCCGGAACAAACTCAATGGCGCAATCATAATCCCTATGAGGAGGTAAAACTTGCGACTCCTCCTCCGAAAAAACCCTCCAAAAATCTTGAATAGGTACTGGTAATTCCACAGCCGCAATGCGACCATTACAACATCTATCATAGCACTTCGGACTCCAAGACTTAATAACATTAGTAGACCAGTCCAATAAAGGATTGTGCAGTTTTAACCAAGGCAATCCTAGAACAACTGGAGAGGGCAAATTATCCAAAACAACCAAGTCCAAAATTTCTTGGTGAACACCATTGATAGTGAGGGGAAATGCAGCAACCTTGTGAGTAATACATTTCAAAGGAGTGTTATCAATTGCAATCACATAAATAGGAGATGACAAAGGTTTGGATTTCAATTTAAGTTTTTCCAAAAACCCTTTATCAATCACATTAAGTGTTGAACCACAATCCACAAATACCTGAAATTCAATCAAATCTCCCTGCAGAGCAGTACTCCCAGAAAGGAATACTCCTGCAGAGCGTAAACAAGCTATACGAGCGTAACTGACCTTTTTTTTTTTCTTTACTTAAACGACGCTCACAATACTTAATCAAATGATCAGCTTTACCACAATAAAGACACAAACCTTCGGCGAATGTCCGATCTCTTTCTTGAGAGGAGAGCGACTTCGCCCCAACCTCCATCGGTTCTCCGCTGTCAGAGCAGATTTTCTGGAAACTAGGAACTGAAGTTACAGGAGTTTTTACATCATTGACCCTGGACCTTATTCTCCTGTCCACACGAACAGCTAACTGCATATCTTCTTGCAGAGTCTCAGGTGCAGGGAATGCAATTAGCAAATCCTTAACCCTTTCACTCAGATCAGCAAGAAATAAACATTTCAACGCCGAATCATTCCACTTAACTTCTGAAGCCCATCTCCTGAAGTGTGTGCAATAAATTTCAACATCATCTGACCCCTGATTCAAACGTCTAAGTTCTGATTCAGCAGATGAGATTTGATCAGGATCGTCATATAATAGCCCCATAGCTGAAAAAAAATCCTCAACAGAACTTAAACACGGATCATTAGGCTGGAGAGAAAAGGCCCAACCCTGTGGTTCATTGCGCAAAAGTGACATAATAAAACCAATGCACTGTGATTCATTCCCAGAGGACCTCGGTCTCAAATGAAAATATAACAAACAAGCATTTTTAAAGGAAAAAAAATCTTGCTGTTTACCATAAAAAACATCAGGCAGTCCTACCTTTGGTTCGACAAAATGCGCTCCAGGACAGCTACTCATGTGTTGCTGAAGCTCGGCCACCTCCAGAGACCATCCCTGCAGGCGTTGAGCCAAATCCTGGACGGAAACTATACTGCTCCCCGAATTTCTTTCCTTTAAGTTTTTTTGGGCTGGACTTACTGTTATGATCTGCAACATAAACTAAGGAAAGATGGGGGAAAGCTGTCCCTACAGTAAGACTAAGCTGAATCCCTACGATGTAGCGGGCTGCCTGTTCCTTGTGAACAGACCCGCCTTCGTCCTTGGCTAGTCTGAACGGAGACCTATAGAATAAAGGGAGGGGTCCCTAAAAGAACTAAGGACTGGGACAGAAATGGGACACCTCCTAACAGAAGTTGTTGCAGAGCAAAAGACAAACTGACAAGAAGTACTAGAGGTCTCAGAGGACCAAGCAAACTGACAGAGATAGGCACAGAAGCACCTGGCTAGATAGAGAGTCTAGAAAACACTGAAGTCCAGCAAGGCCAGAAGGGCGGAGCTGGAATATATAGGCAGCTGGTCACGTGACCGCAAAACACAAGATAGCAAAAACTAATAGGAGGGTTCTAACAGGATAATCCACACGAGTAGTCACAACAAATCCGAGGTCAGCAACAAGATCAAGAAGTCAGACAGAGCAGCACACATACCTAACTAAGCACAGCTACAACTGACACTGGACTGAAGACAGCAACCAGCTAAATAGCTTACAAATAATAAAAGACTGGAGGCACCTGGCGAAACACCCGCATGCTAGACCAGATTGAGTAGCAGGGCTGTCAGTCAAAATGCTAACAGCCCAGCACGCCTCAGATTCCATAGGGCGGCTGAGCTGTCATTCAAGGCATCCCTAGGCCACTGTCAGATATGAAACAGTGACGCAGCAGAGATGTGGAGAACATTACACAGCTGTACTGTGCTGTGTGGCTCTGAATCTGGCACTGTAATAAGGTAAAACAGATGCTTGAAGCTGCAGCAAGATTGCTCTGTGACTTACTTTGCTGAGCACTCCTCACTTTTTCTCCCCCCAACCCTGTCCAACAACTCACTGTGCCGGAAATCCATTTTGTTTTGATAAAGATGGATTTGTTATTTTTTTTCAGAGCAAATGGTAAGTTCAGGAGAAGGGGAAGAAATGTCTCTTAAGTGGGGAAAGAGGCAGATTCTCTGATTAGATATATTATTAAGTTTCTTATATTCGCTTATACTATTGAGACACAGAAGTTCATGACCAACTTTTGCTAGAAAGTTCAGCCCTTTCAGTGTGCATTAGGATTACTTTTGCTAAACTTTTATTAATAGGTGATATTTAGAAAAATCACCAATTGGGCTGACCACTCATTTATTCAATAAAAAAAGCATTGCCATAAAGAATATTCCAAATTGAGGAATATTTCATAATCTATAAAATTCTAGGGCTCAACTTATCTCAAATTATTTTTTTTTTACACTAAAAATAAGCAATTGATGATGGTTTTCTGCACCAAGATACAGACAATGTGTCCACAGAGGTGCAAAAGACAAACAACAACACTGTAGTGTGATAATGTACCAGAATGGTGTCTTCGAAGAAGTATGGCAAAGTGTTTGGCTGATTTTTTTAAACAATCTAAAAGAAAATCTCTTTTTAGCCCCACAGCCAATGACTATACAGCTTTAATTTTTTTCAAAAGCACTGAAAGAAATGACAGCTGTGCTTTGATTGGTTGTGATCTGCAGCAAAGAGTTTTTCATTTAGACAGTTTCATTCCTGAAATCTCCACCATTTTAAATCATTTAACAAGATTCCTAATTTTTATGGGGTTAAGAATGTCTAAAATGGCAAAACTGGTCTGCTGAGCATGTTTCATCTGCAAATATTTTAATGGAACTAATTTCCTTGCCCATTAAGAGGTTCATTAGTAAAGCTTGTTAATGAGCTGCAGAAGTTCAGACATCTTTTTTTATTTATACATGACAATACATGTTTGTTAATCATGCTGACAATAAAACCGTAGAGAGCAATGATTAATTTTGATTAAAGGATCTTGTAATGTGTTTTGATGGTGTGGAGAATACAAAAAAATGGAAATTTCTCAGAATTATTCAGAGTTAAATACCTTACTTGCACTATTTATTTTGGGTGGAATAAATTACCATATTGTCATAATAATGTCTTGTAACTCTTTTGAAGAGTTTGCAGAGTATAATTTTGATAATTCTTTGGTAAAGATTGACAAAATATAGTGGAAGATATATAGAAGGATGGAGCATTACATAAGGATTGGTAGACTTCTTACCTAAATTACTCATCCATTGCTTTTCATGAGAAATTACAGTTTCTTAAAAAAAAATTCAATACAATATTATGAAATGCTTGCAAAACCCTTGACAAGCTGCAACTTATATGACAACTATTGGGTGGCCACACACATTATATTAACATATTGTGACAGAGTGTCGGATAAGGCTGTGTGCCCACGTAGCGTTTTTCAAGCGTATATGCTGCGGAATTTCCGCAGCGTAAACGCTTGAAAAACGCATGTAGATCCGCACCCCATGGTCCCCAATGGCATTCCGCAATGTCAATGCCCATGCTGCGGATTTTTCCGCAGCGTATATGCTGCAGTCAAAAATCCGCAGCATGTTCATTAATTTTGCGGAAGCGCCGCGGAATCAATGTGCGGATGGTACCCAAGTCTGGAGGAGAGGAGACTCTCATCCAGACCTGGGTACCAAAGAACCTGTAAAAAAAAGAATAAAATAAAGTTTATACTTATCTTCTGATGTTTTCCCTCCGTCGCGCTGTTGTCTGAAGGACCTGCCACGTCATTGAGTCATGTGACCCACCACATGACTCAATGACGTCACCGCAGGTCCTGCACACAGCAGCGTGAGCCGCTCAAGACTCCGGACGGGGCAGAGAATGTATCAGAAGGTGAGTATAAACTTTATTTTTTTATTTTTTACCATTCTGAACAAGTTGTCAAGCACTTTTCCAAGTGATGCTTGGAGAAGTGCTTGATAACCTGCATGCGGAAATGCATGCAAAGACGCCTCACAAACGCTTCTACCTGGCGGGAAAACCGCATGTAATATCCGCATGCGATTTTCCCGCCAGGGAGAAGCGTAAAAAATATGCTTCAGGTCCGCAACGTGGGCACATAGCCTAATTAAGTTTTCTTTAACAAGCTGGTAATCTCGTGGACACATGTCTCAGAATAATTTGATCCAAGAGAATAGGTAAGGAAGGAATTATCTTTTTTTACCTGCTAGGAAGAGAGGTGTGATTGGCCACAAACTACAGGGACTAGTGGGGCAGGGCCTTAATAATTCCTCAAGGCCAGTGCACCCACCATAAAAAGCCTACAATGTGTGCTGCTTGTATCCACATATCTGAGGTTTTGCTGTAGACCTTTTGCCTACTTAAAGTGGACCTTTCACCAGTTTGAGATTGTTAAACCGGCCACATCATGGAATGATGGTGACTGCAGAGCTGAGTAAAACATAGTTTCTATTGTTTAATTTCCCCTCTGTTGTGGAGGTACTAGCTTGTAAAGTTTAGGTTAATTTATAAAAAGACCAGGAACTGGTGCAGGTTTCTATTGCGCTGATGCCGGGAAGTGACAGTGACTCCCATGCGCAATAGACACCTGGGGCGCAGTGCACAGGCAGACGGGGCCGGGATGAAGCAAAGCACGCTCTATGTGAGCGGTGCTTTGCGCATTGCCGGGAAGTCAGGGAGCACAGTGCACATCACAGGGCCCGGTGACGTGCAGGGGAGTGGGGGGAATATGATAACTAAGCATATAGGCAGGGATGTAGAGGAATAATAAGCACATAGGCGGGGATTTAGATGAATAATAAGCACATAAGCGGGGATTTCTTAGTGTCCCCCGGACGCCAAGCCTGTGAAAAACGGAGTTTATAAAAACAGATTTCTCTGCAATCAGACCTCTACTATGGGCCATACAAGTATTTATAGATTTACTTTTCTATAACCTGTATGCCCATAGTATAGGTCTGATATCTCCCAGGGGGTGACAGATTCTCTTTAAAGGGAATCTGTCACCCCCTGCCACTTACCTGACCTTTAATATGGGCATAGAGATGATAGAAATGTGAATTTATACCTAACTGTATGCCTGATATTAGAGGTCTTGTTGCTGTAAAATGTCTTTTTATTCAGTCAAGTTTCTGATGCTGTGGAGCCGGGGCCTCGAAGAATTCCCCACCTCCTGTGTGAATTACCATGTTTCTCCCCTCCCCTGCATGTCACAGTGCCCTGTGATGTGCAGTTGCAGCAGCCAAATCCGGGCACTGTGACGTGCAGGGGAGGGGGGAAACATTGTGATTCACACAGGATTCAGGCATTTCTTATAGTCCCCGGGACTGGAACACATCAGAAACTTGTAGGAATAAAAATACATTTTATATCAACATGACCTCTAATATGAAGCATGCAGGTAGGTATAGATTTACATTTCTATCTCCTGTATGCCCATATTACAGGCCTGATAAGTCCCAGGGGGTGACAGATTCCTTTTAAGCCAGAGTCATCAAGCACTTACAGGGGAAACAGTGGCCTCCTGTGGCCGGTGATTAGTACTACAGGCAACAATATTTTCAATGTCCGTGTACATTACTAATAAAATAGAACAGCAGCTGCAAATTACATGCAAATTACATGATGACAGGCCGTCTGATCTCACTGCAGAGCTATGTTTAATAACAAAATGCACACTCAGCACTTAGTAATCACACACAGCTCTGCTGTGAGATCAGACTGTCTGTCATTTACAAGCTAATATCACCACAATACCTCCACTCTACTAGTGAAAGGTCCTCTTTATCACCAGATTAAAAGTGGCCGGTTGTTGTTCTAATTATATTCCCACTGCTCCCCTGAATATTCCATGTTTTGTTTTGTTTTTAAATCAGCCACATGATTTCAGAGACTTGGGCTTTTTTAAAATGTATCTTTATTTATTTATTGATTTATAAAAGAAACAAGTGGTACAATCACAAGGCACTAACTGTGCTAAAATGAAAAACAATTGCCATGAGAGAATAATATTCATAGTACAGTGTTATCAATTCCAAGGAAGAGAGATATGGGCTTTATTATTATTATTGCTCTAAGGGCATATCTTTAGGCTGCTCTGTATTATTACCCTGTGAGCACTGATCCCTTGGTATTAACCATAAAAATTAGCACTAAACAAAAAGGCCTGTATGTTTGGAGCCATATAGAGGATTTACAGGGAATCTGTCAGCAGGTTTTTGCTACCTGATCTGAGGGGCAGCCTGATGTAGGCACAGAGAAGCTGAATCCATCAATGTATCACTTAGCTTACTGGGTGCAGCCGTTCTGACACAATCAGATCTTTTAAATTTAGCAATACAGCAGAGCTGTGGAAGCTAACACCACCTTCTCCAGGCTCTGTATATAAAATATAAAATTGGCACGCGTCTGTGGAACGCATGTGGTCAGCTGATATGAACTTCCAGAAGCTCTTGAGGCCGGAAGGCTGCCCATGCACTCTGACAAAGACATGCATATCAGCTGACTTTAATTATCCGTCTGCACTTATTGGTGGACTGATAGTATAATTAGGCAGCTGCCCCCCTCCATGACACGTCCACAGAAGAAGCTAGGCGAAACACGCGTCGGGGTGACGGGACACTACACCAGACTTTCGCTACACCTTGGCTATTACATCTTTACCAGGTAACTCATGATTGATGTTTAGACATTGATATGTGCAAGGCAATTACAGGTTGTGTCACTGTTTACTCCATACTTCTTGTCCTATTACCCCTTTTCATTTCATTTAGGTGATTATTATCTTTTTATACCCCTTATGGTACTTTCCCAATGACATATTGATTATTTGATATTCTATTCATTGTCAGGTTAAATCAGTGTTCCCTTCAGTTAGGCATTTCCTAAATGCAACATTTTAATTGTTTTTTATATATGGTTAATAGATAATTTTTGCTTTTAATACTGTATGGATATCTTCAGTTTTTCTGTGTATAACTTATAGCCCGAATATAGGTTAACTATTGTTACATGAAGTGCCATATACATAATAATTTTAACATTATTGGTAATTTTCTGTATATACAATGTCCATAGACAGTGAGGTGCTTATCACAGGAGGGGGCGTGTCAGAGTAGCATGCATGCTGCTGTAGTCCAGCAATGATAAGCTCCTGGTGCTAAAACAATCATTGCAAGCAAAAAAACCTCAGAGCTTCATAAGAGAGACATTGCTGAAATCTGTTTTTTAACCCCTACAGCATGCTGTCTTCAGATTACATTGCAAAAACCTGGTGACTGATTCCCTTTAAAGTAATATGTCACCTGTTTTTTTTCTACCTCATCTTAGAGCAGCATAATGTAGGAAGAGACCCATATTCCAACTATGTATCACTTAGTTTACTGGGTGCAGCTGTTGTGACACAGAGCTTTAGATGTAGCATGTAGCAGAGCTCAGAAAGCTAACCCCGCCCACACCACAACTTTCTGTTACTTTGTATATTGACAGTAAACTGGTAATCACTGCTGGGGGAATGGTTGGACCATGTCTCATGTGGGCACCAGTTTTGGTAGTGATAATCTCATGCTGATAAAGCACTCATTGTATTGAAAGAATAGCAGATAGTCTAATAAGTGAGACATTGCTGAAATCAGTGTTTCAGCCCGTACCTCATGCTGCCCTCAGATTACATAGCAAAAACCTGCTGACAGATTCCCTTTAAAATAAAAAAAAACAACAACAATATTTAGGGGAGCAGTAGGAATAAAATAAGTTAAAAAACTGGCTACTTTTGTCCTGGTGACATGTCCTTTAAAAGAGAGTTTACAAAGTTATAGCAACTTTAAAACAAATACACGATTTCTGGAGTATTTCAGAGCATCTAATGAGAAACTATGGACAATCCTCTTCCCTCTCTACCAGTCTATCATTGTTAGTTTGTTTACTGTAACTGATATCTGTATTTTGTACTGTATGTAACCCCTCCATGGAATCAATGGCGCTATATAAATAAATAATAATAATAATAATAATTCTCCAAAATTCAAAGAAAGTTGTCTATAACAGACAATCCCTTCAATGCTGCTCTCACAGATGTCCTATTATATATTAAGGCCACGTTCACACGTTCAATATTTTACATCAGTATTTGTAAGCCAAAATCAGAAGTGGAACAATCAGAGTAAAAGTATAATAGAAAAACGTGCAATAATTCTGCATTTTTCACCCACTCCTGGTTTTGGCTTACAAATACTGATGCAAAATACTGACCAAATATTGAATGTGTGAACGTGGCCTAAAAGACACACTAATATGCCATTCTGTGTTTTGGAGAACATACCAGAAGGACTGAAAAAAACACCAGAAAAAGGAAAACTGTATTAATCCAGGGTAACAAAAATATTCATTTTCAATGTCACTTAAAGGTCAGACAAGTTAAAAAGACTACAGAGTAAATCAAATAATCACACAGCTGCCAATTATTGACATTCATATGAGATACAAGAGTCCGCCACAGTAGAGGTAGTGAATAAGCCAAGTGCTTAAATCTCGCTTAGGGATACATTTCTAAATGATCTTTAATTCCAGCTGTTAAAGCTGTTAATGCTGGAGAGAAAAATTAAAGCACTCTAAACATAGGGTGAAAACTCTGGGACAGATTTACCTGTGTTTGCACCTAGAACTTTGAAACATTTAAACATTTCTTTCTTATATTGTTGCATTGTGTTTTAGACATATTTATGAAGCAAATGTGCCCAAAAGAATAATCTACTGTGCATAACTCGTATGTTTCAGCTTTCCAGCTCATAAAGGGGCATGACTTGGAAGGACATCTTACCTATAAGGCTGACTAGACCAGGGGTCTCAAACTCAGCTGGGCATATGGGCCGCACACGGAAAAACATTTAATTTGGGGGGCCGCATTATTTGCATGACAAAGTGACATTTTTAGTGATACCATTTTATTTTCTATACACCTTTTGAACTGGTCCTCATCTTGCAGACATGGTCTCCCATCCAGGTCCCCCCTACTGCAGACATGGTCTCCCATCCAGGTCCCCCATACTGCAGACATGGTCTCCCATCCAGGTCCCCCATACTGCAGACATGGTCTCCCATCCAGGTCCCCCATACTGCAGACATGGTCTCCCATCCAGGTCCCCCATACTGCAGACATGGGCTCCCATCCAGGTCCCCCATACTGCAGACATGGTCTCCCATCCAGGTCCCCCATACTGCAGACATGGTCTCCCATCCAGGTCCCCCATACTGCAGACATGGTCTCCCATCCAGGTCCCCCATATTGCAGACATGATCTCCCATCCAGATCCCCCATATTGTAGACATGGTCTCCCATCCAGATCCCCCCTATTGCAGACATGGTCTCCCATCCAGGTTCCCCATATTGCAGACATGGTCTCCCATCCAGGTTCCCCATAATGCAGACATGGTCCCCCATCCAGGTCCCCCATATTACAAACATGGTCCCCCATATTGCAGACATGGTCGCCCATCCAGGTCCCTCATATTGCAAACATGGTCCCCCATATTGCAGACATGGTCCCCCATATTGCTGACATGGTTCCCCATCCAGGTCCCCCATATTGCAGACATGGTCCCCCATATTGCAGACATGGTCCCCCATCCAGGTCCCCCATATTGCAGACATGGTCCCCCATCCAGGTCCCCCATATTGCAGACATGGTCCCCCATCCAGGTCCCCCATATTAAAAACATGGTCCCCCATATTGCAGACATGGTCCCCCATATTGCAGACATGGTCCCCCATAATGCAGACATGGTCTCCCATCCAGGTCCCCCATCCAGGTCCCCCATATTACAAACATTGTCCCCCATATTGCTGACATGGTCCCCCATCCAGGTCCCCCATATTGCAGACATGGTCCCCCATATTGCAGACATAGTCCCCCATCCAGGTCCCCCATATTACAGACATGGTCCCCCATCCAGGTCCCCCATATTACAGATATGGTCCCCCATCCTGGTCCTTATCTTGCAGACTTGTCCCCCATCCAGGTTCCCCCCATACTGCGGTCAGGGTCCCCGTCCCCCCATACTGCGGTCAGGGTCCCCGTCCCCCCCATACTGCGGTCAGGGTCCCCGTCCCCCCATACTGCGGTCAGGGTCCCCGTCCCCCCATACTGCGGTCAGGGTCCCCGTCCCCCCATACTGCGCACTGTGCCCTCCTGTGCTGTATTTCACATGACAGAGAGAAAAAAAAAAAAAGATTCTCACCTGTTCCCTCGGCGTCCTTTCTGCACCTGTGGCCCGCAGGCACAGACCCCTTAATGATCGCGGTTCTCTCCAGCAGCCGCTGACATCAGCGCATGTCAGTGACATCATACGCCGCTGCGCTGGGATGCAGAGGTCAGCTGCTGGCCTCTGATAGGCCGGCGGCTGACACTGGTATTGCTGTGCAGAGAGCCGGTCTCTGCGCGGCAATACACTGCATTACAACGCTGATGTCGGCGACGGCTGGAGAGAGCCGCGATAGTTACGGGGTCTGTGCCTGCGGGCCGCAAGAAGCAGCCGGAGGGGCCGCGTGTTTGAGACCCCTGGACTAGACAGAAGCTCAGGGGCATTGTAGGGGTTAGCGGCCTGCCATTTATTTTATTTGCTTAAGCACGGTACCTGCACTTTAGAGCTCTAATTGTCAAAAACACGTTGCACTTTGCACTACATGTACAGTGGCTTATGAAAGTATCCCCCTCCTTGTATTTTTACCTAGTTTGTTACATTACAACCTGTGCTTAAATATTTTTGTAATCTGATTTGTATGTGATGCATCAGCACTAGTGATGAGCAAGTATGTTTGTATCTTCCCAGTGCTCGGGAGTTATGTTTCAGTCTCTCTGTGTGCATGATTTGCGACTATTTGCATGAAATGATCTCGATGGTCCAGATGGATGGAGTGGAGGATAGCTGGTTGATGGACACCCCATGCAAACACGGCTACGGCGCTAACAAGGAGGAGGTGGAGTAATGTTTTGGGCTGGAATCATGGGGAGAGAGATTGTCGGCCCTTTTAGGATCCCTGAAGGGGTAAAGATGAACTCCATAATGTATGTTGAGTTTCTTAAACAGCACTTCCTGCCATGGTTCAAGAAGAAGAACCGTGCATTCCGCAGCAAGATCATTTTCATGCATGATAATGCCCCGTCTCATGCTCCACATAACACATCTGCATCTCGGGCTGCTATGGGCATAAAAGGGGACAAACTTATGGTGTGGCACCCATGCTCCCCTGACCTCAACCCCATTGAGAACTTCTGGAGCATCATCAAAAGGAGTGTCTATGATGGCGGGAGGCAGTTCACATCTAAGCAACAGCTCTGGGAGGGTATTCTGTGCTCATGCAAAACAATTGAAGCAGAAACCATCCAAAACCTGACAAATTCAATGGACGAGAGAGTTTAGAAGCTCCTTTCGAACAAGGGGTCCTATGTGCAAATGTAACATCACCTAGAATAAAGTTTTGAGTTGAAAACTGTTTGATTTAAGTTTGTAATAACCTGCTAATGCTTATAATTTCAAAAATGACCATTTTTTTGTTCTTTATTAAAATGAAAAGGTTGAAAACTCTGCTGTGCATAATAATTTGGAACATGCATTTTGAGTGCAGTTTGAGTTTTTTATTTTTTTAAAAATATACTGTTATCATAGGCAGTTTGTACAAAAACCTTTCAATTGTACTCTAATAGTTATTTGACTGGAAAATTACAATGACTGCAATTCATATAGGTAATTTGGGAAAATCTGAGAAAATATTATTTGCATAATAATTTGGAACACAGTGTAAACAGCACTAAATAGTCTAAGTTGGTGAAGTGAAATAAGAAAAATATAGGCATAAGTTAAATTTACTGGATCAAATAACTAAAAATTGGCATGTTCATATGTATTCACCCCTTTTACGATGAAGCCTCTAAAAACTTCTGGTGCAAGCAATTACCTTCATAAGTCACATGCTTAGTGAAAGGAAGTCCACCTGTGTGCAATCTAAGTGTCACATGGTCTGTCAGTATATACACACCTTTTCTGAAAGGCCACAGAGGCTGCAACACCATTAAGCAAGAGGCACCTCTAACCAAACAACACCATAAAGACCAAGAAGATCTCCAAACAAGTCAGGGACAAAGTTGTTGAGAAGTACAAGTCAGGGTTGGGTTAGAAAAAAATATTTCAAAATCTGATGATTCCCCAGAGCACCATCAAATCCATCATTATTATCAAATGGAAAGAGCATGATACCATAACAAACTTGCCAAGAGAGGGCCGCCCACCAAAACTTTCAGCCCAGACTAGGAGGGCATTAAGCAGAAAGGCAACACAGAGACCAAAGGTAACCCTGAAGGACCTGTAGAGTTCCCAAGTAGAGACTGGAGTATCTGTCCATATAACCATAATAAGCCGTACACACCATAGAAGTGGCCTTTATGGAAGAGTGGGCAGAAAAAAAGCCCTTACTTACACACAAAAATTATAAGGCATGTTTTGAGTTTGCCAAAAAACAAGTGGGAGACTCCCCAAATGTATGGATGAAGGGGCTGTGGTCAGATGAGACCAAAATTGAACTGTTTGGCCGCCAAGATAAACACTATGTCTGGCGCCAAACCAACACAGCTCATTACCTCGAAAACATCATCCCCACAGTGACACATGGTCATGGCAGCATTATGCTGTGGGGATGTTTTTTGGCCGCAGGGACAGGGAAAATGGTCTGAGTCGAGGAGAAGATGGATGGTGTGAGATACAGGGATTTTCTTGAGCAAAACCTGTTTCAGTCTTTCAATGATTTGAGACCTTCCAACAAGACAATGACCCAAAGCATACTGCTAAAGCAACACTCAAGTGGTTTAAGGGGAAATGTGTAAATGTTCTTGAGTGGCTTAGTCAAAGCCCAGACCTTAGTCCAGTTGAGAATCTGTGGTCAGACTTGAAGATTGCTGTTCACCATAGGAAACCATCTAACTTGACGGAACTGGAGCAGTTTTGCCTTGAGCAATGGGCAAAAATCCCAGTGGCAAGATGTAGAAAGCTCACAGAGACTTATCTAAAGCAACTTGCAGCTGTATTTGCCGCAAAAGGAGGCTCTACAATGTACAGACTTTTGGGTGGTGAATAGTTATGCACACTGAAGTTTACAGTTATTTTGTCCTATTTGTTGTTTGCTTTACAATAACAAGAAAACCAAAAGTTCCCACTTGTAGGCACATTCTTTACATGAACTGATGCAAACCTTAAAAAAATGGTGAAATTCCAGGTTATGAGATAGTAAAACACAAAAAATGCTAAGGGGTGTGAATACTTTTGCAAGCCACTGTAAATGTATATTTTTCACAGTAGACCCAGTGTCAGACTGTGGCGCCAAATGCCCACCAGCAACATCTACTCTAGGAGCCCACTTTTCAGCTATATACTATTACATTACTCACTTTCAAAATTACCTATGATTCTATATAATAATAAACTGGCAGGTTTGTTAAGTGAATGATGAGATGCTGCCTTTCTAAATAGCGAATCAAGTGAATTGTGCTGACTACTGCTCATATGGTTGTGGGGGGTCACCAGAGGATTTACCTGTTCCCTGTGGGCCAGTATGAACTTAAGCAGGCCAATATTGCACTAGTATCAGGGTCGTGACGTCATGCATCTTCTTTCCTTATTACACCAGTCTCGTCATAGCCTTGATCATAGGTCTCCAAATGTTCCTACAGGTCATTGGTACCAACCAAAACAGTTATTATTTATACTTAAAAAAAAACAGAACACATGGTGGCCAACAAGTACAAGAAAAGCCAGGAATTCAAAAGGGAAAGAAATAATAATTGAGCTGTAAGAAAAGAGTGATGTCGTAAGCTCTGCATCCCCACTCCCATTAAAGTTTTTATCCTATTATTATATTGCAGTCATCATATCATATTTACAATTGCTGATTTTGCTAGATAAATTCTTCTCAGCTCAATGTAGAATAAGGAAGTCTCTTTTCCCTGCATGAATCATCATTAGAACTACAATTCTACTTCACTGACCAATGGAAAAAAGGAAGAGAGATAAAAGCAAAGGGGGTGGGAGCAGCTAGGTCAGGAATTGAAGAGGGGAGTTGGGTTGCCAGGAACTGTTCAGTGATGTACAATTTTAGTTATAATGATGACTCATGCAGGGAAAAGAGACTTCTAGTTTCTACATAAAGCTAAGAAGGATTCATGCCATCTGTTTTAATCATGTGATGTCATATATCTTGTGGAAAATGGGAGAATTAACGGTAGAAGGGCAAAATGAGCAATTGTACTTACACAGTGCTATATAATGTGATGATTGCAGTATATTAAGAGGATAGAACTTTAATGGGACCGCTTCTTAAATTAACACAAAGATGGACACTGATCCAGCTGACGAATGCTCTTTGTATGAAGAGTAAGCTGTAGTAAGGTGAAACATGGAATTGTGGGAGGGGTCTAAAAATATCTGGGATAATATGATCCTCCTTTACTGAAGATGAGATCATATAAGCCAAATTTGAAATTTTGCCTTATATTTTGGAGCACAGTAAGTCAACAAAACACGGGTATGGAGTAGTCCTCACACTTACACTGACAAGCAAAAGGTTAACAATGTTTTGAACTTTTGACTTTCAGGCTCCATAACTCACCATCCACTACTGCTTTGAACGTGAGACTACCATCATTTTATAGACAATCATCTTGGCTATCTCATACATAAATTTAACTTGCAACAATTTTTCATATGATTAGTTATGCAGATTCTCGTCATGTCACTGCATTGTTACTGTTTTCCTCCTAAAAATCTAAATTAAAATTTGTATTATTTTTGTTGTTAGTATTTTGTAAATAAAGCCACATTTGGATTTCAAAACTGCCTGAATCCTTCTGGGCATGTTCTTGATCAGATTCAAACATGTCTCGACCAAAATCTAATCCCAGGTCTCTTCTACACGTTCCCAAATTTGGTGGATACGGGTTGACTCATTTGGGTATATATACCGCTTTTTCTTCAACTCTACCAATAAGTGTTCTATTGTGTTGAGGTCTGTGGACTTTGAGGACCAATCCAGCACCTCTACTTCATTGTCATTGAACCATTTATTTGCCAATTTCAACTTATATTTCAGGACATTTTTCTGCTGGAACACTATGTTGTTCTTTTCATAACCATAGTACTCGAGTGTATGAAGTAACTCATCCTGTAGGATACTCACATATAACTGCTTTAGCACTGCAGCCTTGAAGCGCTGGGGTCCTGGGTTCAAATCCCACCAAGGACAACATCTGCAAGGAGTTTGTATGTTCTCCCCATGTTTGTGTGGGTTTCCTCCAGGTTTTCTGGTTTCCTCCCACACTCCAAAAACATACTGATGGGGAATTTAGATTGTGAGCCCCAAAGGGGACAGTGCCGATATTGTCTGTGAAGCGCTGTGGAATTAATGGTGCTATATAAGTGAGTAAAATAAATAAATAAATATAGCTCAGCATTGAGACCACCATCGATCCTGGTCAAGTATCCAACACCTGTGGCTATGAAACAACCGCATATCATAAGGCTTCCTCCACCGAACTTGACAGTTCCTTCAATTTCTCGATGCGTAGCCCCCTTTTCCCTTGTTTCTTCCAGACCCATTTGCACCCATCAGAGCCTAGTCTATTGACTTTTGTCTCATCACTCCAAATCATCACCCGTTTCCAATCTTCTACTGTCCACTTTTCGTGGATGCTTCTTATGACGATATTGAAGTCAAGGCTTCTTCACCTTTTTTCAGGCCACCATTCCCGACTTGTGTAACGTGCAGTGCACGGTACTTGCATGGACGTCTGTGATCTCACTATTATGAAGCATTGGAGCCACCTCCACTGCTGTGTTTGTTGTGCCAGAAGTGATAGACCTTGTGATGAGCCGATTTGTTGATTTTGATATTTTGCCTGGACGTCCACCTCGGTCTTTGAATGAATGGATGGACGGACTTAATTTTGTATTCTTCCAACTGTAATGGCACTCACATGATGCAGTTTGGTAATATTCTTGGCTGAGAGACAGCTATTGATGAGCTGGATGATCTGTTTCTCTTTTTCTTGGGAAATCTCCTTCATGGCTGCTCCTTGATTCAAACCAGTGACCTTTCGCTTGGAAATCAACCTAATAACACACTGAGCTATTAGGGAATGTGAGCACAGGTTGTAATTTGTAGTATACTGGAAGAAATAGATTTTTCCATCACCAGCAAAACAGTAACAATGCAGTGACATGACAATAATCTGCATAACTAGTTATATGCAAAATAGCTGTAAGTCAAATTGATATATGAGATAGCCAAGATTGTCTATAAAATGATGGTAGTCTCACGTTAGAAGCAGTAGTGGATGGTGAGATATGGAGCCTGAAAGTCAAAAGTTCAAAATATTGTTAACCTTTTGCTCGTCAGCGTATATGTTTAACTATAAATTATTATTTTATTCAGAGGTAAACTATTCTTATGAATTGTTGTTTGCGTCATTCTAGTGAGACTTAAAGGTCTGTTGGATATGTTTTATTGACCTGTATGAAGAATTGACAGTAGCATGAAATTCCCTGTGGCGTAAGTCACACTTCAGTTCTTTTCTATCTATTATTATTCTGAAGTTGTGATGTACGGTTCCTTCCCCCACCCATTACTTTGTAGGACTCCAAACACTGTGTTCATGTAAGACACAAATTCAATAAAAGGCAGCTAAACTTTCCTAAGGGAATTAGACATGATGTAATTTGTCAAACCATAATGAACATTTTCTGTTTTGCCGTGTCTAACTCTCAGTAACAGGACATCATTAATTTAACATACTCAGTATTTAAATGACATAATGGCTCGTTAAAGGCTAATTGAATATAACATCTTCAGTATACATTAGAAAGCAAACTGAAAGCAAGTTAGTTGTGCTAATATAATATTATGAACAGATAAGACGTCATTCTATTAAATAGAAAATACAGGACCATACAAACACAAACTACTGACACGCGCAGAAAGGCGTTTAGCAAGTTTATCTTGTGGAGACGAACAGCGGGGTGACAAGTCGTAGGGACCACTTGGCTGGAGGATGTTTCTCGTTGCTGTTGCTGAGGTTCATTGCACTCTCACTTGTCATGAACCACTAGAAGGTAGACCTACAGAGCTTGGCCTCATCTCACTTCCTCATGGGTATTGCAGATATGGCTGTCCTCCATCTTTATTATCACATTGTTAAGTTTCATACAAATGGTTTACTCTAGTGTCATATAGGACAACTGGGTACTTTAGAATTTTTTATTGAGGGGCTCTTTTGCGTCAGTGTAAATCTGTGTGAAACAATGTGGCATGCAGCATGCATGTGTGAGGTGATGGGGAATATGCTGCTAAATGTCACCTACCATTCATCATTTCCATGTAATTTGCAGCTGCTGTTTTATTTTATTAGTAATGTACATGGCCATTGAGAATATTGTAGCCTGCAGTACTAATCACCGGCCACAGGAGGCAACTGTTGAGAATATTGTTGCCTGCAGTACTAGTCATCTGCCACAGGAGGCCACTGTTTCCCCTGTGACTGCTCGATGATTCTGGCGCTTAAACTGGTTTGTGCAGGATTTTTATTCAGCGACAGTTAACCGATTCTGTGAGGAAAAATGTAAACAGCTATCCTGTTAGCAGAGACTTGTGTTATGGTAAATGGACTCTGTTCTGCTGGTGTGTACTGCAATTTGGGCAGAACCAGACAAAGCCCCAGGCCAGGGGGCAGTGCAAGCAATTGCGAGGAGATGCCTGAGAGGAAGGGGTTGGTTCGGTGGCCATCTTAGGAGAGCGAAGTGAAAGCTGAAAGGAGGAGGACGTGTGACATCTCCGTCAACCGCCATCCGCGGAACCGGGTTTTCCAGGAGGACAAAGACTGCACCGGGTAGCAGAGGATACCTTCCTGTGCCAGTTTCACTAGCTGGGGAGAAGTTTGGAGTGACAACATCCACAGGAAGTAGTGGAGCAGAAATCAAGCCAAAATCCCCAGAATCCGATATATGTGACGCATCCGGAGGGCTCTCCAGCAAGTCCGCTGTGGTACCATGCATCAGTTAGAGACTTGGCATCCCTTGGTCAAACAGCCGTCGCCCAGGCGGGCTCATCGTTGCAATGACACAGCGACCAGACACAGGTTGGTAAGTCCTGAGCTCAGGCCCAGTGCAAGGATTACGGAGGGAGTGTGCATGTGCACATTTAGTTTGGCGCCAAACTCAGGCTGCTTCAGACACTTGAAAGCATCAGACTCAGCTTGCTGAACAACTAGTGACTTACAGAGACTACAGCATTAAAGAGGATCTACCGAAGTATACAGAGGTGTTCCGAGTAGCGGCCAATTGCACTTACATGGTCCTGTGAACACTGCGGTGTAATTCAATAACTGGGTTCTAATGGGTTTAGAGTTGTTTTGTTAAGTTTGTGAGCTGCTGTGCTGCAATACCAATAGACCACCCCTGGCATTCATTTGATTGTTCTAGTTTTTCTGGTAAATGCTCGGTAGCCTCACTAGCAGGGTGCACAACTAGGTAAATTATAGTAACGTAGTCAATATTTGCGGGTCTACTGAGTGACGCAGCACAGTGGTCCCGGTCAGTTCTGACTGGGGGTGTGTGAACTAACCTGTTACGTTTTGTAGGTTGGTGGAAGCGCACTCCGTCTGAGTTTAACAGTAAAAGTTAATTTCACAAGTTTAGTGTTTACTTCTTTCCTTGTCCAAGGCATCGCTGTATCCTGGGGAGTCCACCCTGGCTTACACATGCATCTACGAGCATTACATATAGACGAGTGTCGGATGAAATTCGCCCATTCAAGTCTATGGATGCGCAAAAAATCCAGATCCCGTACAGAACATCCATATTGCGTCAGATTTTTTTTGTATATGTTGCCAATACCTAATAAACTGTATTTGATTATGTACATTTTAAAATGTTGATGTATAAAAATGGATGGTGCATGAATGGCGAACAGTCGGACGCCCATATGTCACATACAATACATGAAAACATGGAGAAAAATTGGATGATTTTTAATATTCCCTTCTGACCCCAGCCATACTTTGTACTTTGGAAGATATGGGGAGATGCTACCCCAAAGCCATCCACTTTTGGGGGGCATGTCATAAACAGATGCTTGGAGGGGGAAAACACTGATACTGCATTTAAAATCCAACATGTATTTAAAGGGGTTGACCAGTGCAAAATGATAAGTCTGCAGTCACTCTGTGTGACTGCAGACTTATGAATCCCCCCAGTGCATGCACAGTGCGCTGTGGGGCTTCACCGGTTTCTGAGCCAGGACCAGCGTGTACGTATGCGTTATGTATTCCCCTGATCAGAGCCCAACTACAGGGCGCGGCCTCAATACTTTTGTATTGAGTGAGGCTGCGCTCACTAGTCGAGCTCTGGCGGGGGGTATGTGTAACGCATACGTATCCGCCGGTTCAAGCTCAGAAACCGGCGGGATTCCCAAGTCTGCAGTCACACAGAGTGATTGCAGACTTATCATTTTGGACCGGAAACCCTTTAATGTCACCACTTTGTGACTATCTTGATGTAGGAAATGCCAAATCGAACACATGATGAACCCCAATGGCACCTAGAAAACATTATTGATAATCATGGGGCTCATTTGATTTCTATTATTATGTTTGTCAAATTTCTGGACCAAATAATGCAGAATGCTGGGCTTCTTTGTCAAGGATTTTTGATGGAATCTGATGGAGATGTGAACATGATGTGAACAGAGATTTATACTATTTATTATTGACTATTTCTATAGACATGTAGAAGGTACGTGTGATTTTGTGTGCTCCAAACCTTATATTTTGCTGGAAGGTTATCATAATTTACATGGCTATGTATGCTGCAGGCGTATGGTAACTTATTATGGGCACATTAAGAACTTATTAAAGAGGTTGTTCCACAATGGACATTTCTCATTTATCTACAGGATGGGTAAAAAATGTCCAATTGCTGGTTGCCTTACCAACGGGACCCCAAAGAATCACTAGAACAGGGGTCCAAAGCATCAGGACAGTGGAGAAGACAAATGTGAATGGAGCTTAAGTTTTATGGGGCTGACAAATGACGTCACTGCTTTCTGGGTCTTCTATCCTTGGATTACGATATCGGAGAGAATGAGACACAGGACAGGATGTATGTGTCAAACAAGCTCTAACTTTATTACAAAGCATAGGGTTTATATACACCCTGAAGGCAGGAAACTGATTTACCATATATGGTCCGATTATACAATTTAGCACACAAAGACTGGTTTCTGTTCTTGTGATGTCTATGCTTGTGTTGAAACATTTAATCGGACACATTTAATTAGACACATTTAATCAGATACATTCTGATGACTAGCAAGGACACGTTAGTCTCTGTTGATACAAGGAAGGAACATTTCGCTGTTGTTTTGACCTAAAGTAACATTCAGACTTATATAGCATAGATGGGGCCTTTAAACTTGAGGGACCTCATCTTCTGCTATAACATGCCGTCCTTTTGTTCCTTCATTTATCAATATGAATTTCTATATTTTCTTTTAGTACAACGCTGAATACACATTAGAAAAAACTTAAAAACCAAATAAACCGCAAGACACATTAGCAAAACCTGAAAAATAGCTTGCACTATACCAGCCAACCACCCACCGATACCTTTAAACCAATTAACGGGATTTAGAAAGGAAAAGGTGTTTGCCCACAAGGAATCCTGATTCTTGAGGTTGGCCACATCATAAAGTCTCCTTAATTTTACCACGTCTTCTAACTTATGTTTCAGCGTCAATACACTAGAATTGTCTATATAATGGCAGCATGCGGGCCCTATTATCTGGCACATTCCTCCTTGTGCTGCTGTTAAATAATCTAGTACAAGGGTATGTTGGTTCGTGACAATAATCAATTGATTCTGTACTGCAAGAGATCCGTTAACTATTTCTAAAATATCCCAAATCTGGTCATCAAGATAGTCCATAGCTTCTACTAATTTATCCCACATTTGTGTCAACATAGGGTATATAAACAATGCACTGAAAAATTTGTTTACCCCTCCCATTTGAACTATATGAGGTCTCCCACTTGGTCTTTCTTTATTGTCTGCTGATCTCTTATGCAGTGTATGTTTTGGGATAGACAAAGGATCTAGCTGGTCTGGAGTAACAATATAAGTTGCGGGTGTCAATATGGCTAAAGTACAAGTTCCTGTTACTCCTACTGGGAGCCACTTGAAAGCCTTGTCTCCACATACCCAATACATGGATGAGGGGAGATTCCATAATGCTGAATGTTGCAGTATTAAACGGTGAACTAAATCAACAAACTTAGAAACATTTGACATCATACACCACCCAGGCACTTGACCTATAGGGGAACAATAGCCAGCATCAGGATTGCCACACGTAGGTGCACCTTTCTGATAACTTGAGCTTTCGTTACACTGTAGATTGCCAGGTATGTTGGCACAGGTATCATTTGTTCCATTTTTAAAATAGACATTATTCACCCAATTAGAAGTGTGTAGATATCTTTCCAACAGGGAAGGTTTAAAGGCATCACTGCTTCCTGAAGTGGCATTAAAACTTATTTTTAATCCTTGTTCAGGTATTTTCCCTAGATCAGTAATTTTCGTTTTGTTACGAGGTACCCACTCCCCGCCTTTAAATGCTATATACAACCTGGGAATTATTTGACCCGTCAGGTTCCCTTGACACCAGGGAAATTTTGTCCACCCTACTACGGGAATCCCAACAGTGGTATTCCACAATCTCTGTGTGGCATTATTGGCCCAAGTATCTGAACAGTTCACCCAAAAGTTTATCTCTTCCCATGAGACTGGAACAGCGAGAAAGGGTATGCTAGTGGATGTCACAGGGGCATGTGTACATATCCAACAATTAGCAATAGTCTGGTTTTGCTCCTTTAGTCCATCGATTAGAACAAGATGGTGTTTAATGAATCTATTGTCGCCTCCATCTGTAGTGCCCAACGTAGTCCATGCACCTGTGGTCGCAAGGATCCAGGTAAGTATAAACAATGTCTTCATTCTTTGTGCGCTGGTTCTCCTAGTATCTTTTTGCAATGGGACGCGTGGATCCAGGCCTCTTTTCCCTCTAGCTTAACGGCTGTGCTTGTGGTCAGCAGAACTTGAAAGGGTCCGTCAAACCGTGGATCTAGGCTTTTCCTCACGTGTCTTTTTATAACCACCCAGTCTCCAGGTTGCAGCGTATGGCTGCTAGAGTCTTGATCTGGATCTGGAAGAGGACTGAAGACATTATCATGTATTTGCTTAATCTTTTTGTGTAAAGCCCTCACGTAGGAACTTAGCACATGGTTGTTCACTTCTAATGCTTGCGGATAGAAACACCCTAGGCTGGGTACATTGCCAAACAATATCTCATATGGAGAGAGTCCAGTCTTTTTATTGGGCGTATATCTTACTGAAAACAGAGCAAGCGGTAAACAATCCGGCCATGGTTTTCCTGTTTCAGCCATGGCTTTCTGAATTTTTAATTTCAATGTCCCATTCAGTCTTTCCACTTTACCACTACTTTTCGGGTGATATGGGGTGTGGAATGCTTGTTGAATTCCTAGAGCTGACATGACTTCATTCATTATTTCACCTGTGAAGTGTGTACCTCTGTCACTCTCAATTACCTCTGGTACCCTATACCTGCAGAGCACCTCCGCAAGCAGTTTCTTTGCGGTTGCCGCAGCCGTGGCTTTGGCAATTGGGAAAACTTCTGGCCATCCTGAGAACAAATCAATACAGACCAACACATATTCCCATGATCCTGACTTTGGCAGCTGAATATAATCAATTTGCAGTCTCTGGAATGGATAGAGGGGCCGGGGTGTGTGTTTGGGTGGTGTTTTAACTACTCTACCCTGATTATGTGTAGCACATATCATGCACCCTTTTATTAGTTGTTCAATACAGGTGGAGAATCCTGGTGCCACCCAATGTTTCTGCATCACACTCATCACAGTCGTTTTAGATTGGTGTGTCGGCCCATGTAGCATCTGGGCAGCCGCTGAGTACAGTGCCCTTGGAAGGCATCGTCGTGTACCTTTCCCCCATACCCCATTTGCTTCATTCAGGCATGCACCTTCCTTTAACCACTTATCAACCGCCTCCTTTTGAGCCTGAGCCTGCATTTGGGATAAGATGTCCTCCGACACAAAGGGGTTTTTAGGGGCACTTAACTGACTTACTGTTAGCCCTTGTTGCGGCTTACAGGCTGCTGTTTTTGCTGCTGCATCTACCATCGCGTTTCCTCTACTCACCTGGTCGGTGCGTCTGGTATGTGCTCTTGCCTTTATGACAGCTACTTTTTTGGGTAGTTGTAGTGCATCAATTAACTGTGAATTCTGGGCACCCTGTGGCAACACTGTCCATGTATATTGACTGCCCTGGAACGTGAAAGCAAACAGGTACTGGCAGTCAGGATGTAATGGTACACTGAAAAATGCATTTGCCAAATCGACCACTGAAAAGCAAAGAGAGTTAGAAGATATCTGTGACAGAAGAGTATGCGGGTTGGGCACAACTGGTGTTAGAAGTTCTGTGGCTTTGTTAACCAACCGGAGGTCATGGACCATTCTATATGCGGCTGGTTGTCCTGGCACGCTCTTTTTCTTTACTGGGAACAGGGGAGTGTTGCAAGGGGACTGGGTTTTGACTAGGACTCCTCTGTGTAGTAATTTTTGGACTTGCTGGGCTATGGCATTCTCCTGAGCCGAGCTAAGGGGATACTGCCTCTGTTGAGGTAAGATTGCTCCTGGTTTTAATTTCACCATTACTGGTTGAACTCTTAACCTACCGACATCTGTTTTGTCTGAGGCCCAAAAGTCATGTGGCACAGCATGCTCCAATATCAGGGGAAACTCATTTTTCTCTTCTATTCCTGCAATATCTAGCGACATAATTTTGCAAAGGGTACTTGGTTTTAAACCTAGGGTCATGGTGACAGTGCCATCGGGATGATATTCAATATGTGCTTGTAATTGGGACAACACATAATTTCCCAAAAGATTACATTGGCCTCGGGGCGATACCATGAGCTGGCTATGTACAGTAGCTCCTTGAATTTGCAGGGGAATTCTCTTGGTGACAGGGAGCAGGACAGACGGGGAATTGAAGGGGGTGGCAATGACATGATGTGAAAAATCAGTGTCAGTGTATGGCCAATCACCTTGCGTAATTACTGAATTGTTGGCCCCCGTATCTACTTGGAAATCGATTTCATGCCCCCCTGGTAGGTTCACCTGCACTATACAACTGGGAGTTGGGGGTAAGGAGATGAGGGGGTTCATGTGCAAGCTACCCTTATCCTATGGGGGTGTTGTTTGGTCGGCTGGAGGACCCGTACTCTCAGCATTTGGATACGGGTTGGTCCTACAGTCCTTTCTAAAATGTCCTGGCTTTTTACATCCGTAACATAGTCTCTGTCCCCCTCCTGCAGTCCGTCCTTTGTCTCTGTTGTTTCTAGGGGTAGTCTCTACTATGTGTACTCTAGCAGCTCTGTTTGCCTGCGCTATGTCATGCTGTGCTCCCTGGGCTATTCTAGCCAAATCCTCTGCTTTCACTGATCTCCAGTCTGGTCTACACCGCTCGGGGGTGAGGGAGTCTCTTCTATGTAGTGATATAATTTAGGTAGAATATAACAGTTATTCTTACCTCATCGCTGTATATATCACCAACAGAGAGCTTCGCTCGTCCCACGTCTCGGACCGGTCGAGCACCCCTGGGTAGATTAACTCAGGTCCCTGTTCGGGCGCCAGCTGACGTCACTGCTTTCTGGGTCTTCTATCCTTGGATTACGATATCGGAGAGAATGAGACACAGGACAGGATGTATGTGTCAAACAAGCTCTAACTTTATTACAAAGCATAGGGTTTATATACACCCTGAAGGCAGGAAACGGATTTACCATATATGGTCCGATTATACAATTTAGCACACAAAGACTGGTTTCTGTTCTCGTGATGTCTATGCTTGTGTTGAAACATTTAATCGGACACATTTAATTAGACACATTTAATCAGATACATTCTGATGACTAGCAAGGACACGTTAGTCTCTATTGATACAAGGAAGGAACATTTAGCTGTTGTTTTGACCTAAAGTAACTGTCAGACTTATATAGCATAGATGGGGCCTTTAAACTTGAGGGACCTCATCTTCTGCTATAACACAAATATAGCTGAGCGCTGCATAGAGCATTTCCATAATCAGACATTAATCACCTAACCTGTATATAAGGGATACATTTAGTTTGTAGTACCACCCCTTCAAACCACAGTCTAATATGTTCTTATCTTTTGCACATCAGATTTTTTTGCCAGAAGTAATATCATTTGATTACAAGTTTATGATTGTGTGTTTTTCAATTTTTCTTCTCTTGTTCTTCTCTATTCAGGTACTTCAAAAGCTTGGAAAAGCAGACGAAACAAAAGATGTGCAGTTCGAGGAATATGTGCAGAACTTCAAAAGACAAGAGGTAAGATATGTCTATTTTACTGTAAGCATCAGTAGATATGTAACAGATAGATTCAATCCAATACTATCAACCCATCAGCATAGACCTTATTTTTATGATTGAAAATAGAAATGACAATAAAATACAGCAAATAAGAGAAAATGAAAAACAACGTTATTAAATATAGTAGATAATGGTATTTTTTGCGCAATTTATTCCTACTAGTTGGAGCTGCTAACCACCATTTTTCTCATGAGAGTGTATAGGATGTAACGTTGAGGCTTTTATACATAGACAGCTTGTCACATAGTGCTCTTGGGGAATGCACAGTAGCATGCTACGGCAGTAGACCTCTGCACAGTCCTGTGGTTTGTTTTGGGGCCCTCACTACTGCAATCCCTTATAGTAACTACTGTATAGTTAGTACCATGTATGTATGGTGAGGGTAGATCATGTAGATGCTAAAAAACAATATAGAATCATATCAAGGGCATGGATGAGGAAACAAACTTGCACCATAAAGAGGGCCCAGTTTGGACTTTTTTCTTGGTCCCCTACTCAACTGTGTACACCACTGGCTCTGTTAGACTGTATTATATATTTGAGATCCTTTACCTTATGTTACGCCATCACTTTAATCATTTTTTATTCCTTCCTGTTTTGCATTCGCAAACGAACAACCTCACCTCTAGTGTTTCTACTTATATAACTTCCATAAACTTTATAGCGCACCTGTTATATCTGGTAACTTTTCAGAATAACCTGTTATGTGTTTACATGTGGACTAACACTATTTCTAGCTATTACATTACTTTTATCTTTCATTTTTCACTTGTTCTCTCCTCTACAAGTTTTATCTCTAGTTTTCAGTTGTTTCTGAGCTAGTGCATGGAGACTACCTACTTTGGTGTCAACTGTACACATTGCAAATAGATATGAGGGATTCCTGTTTCCTGTCGCAATATAGAAAATGTTTAGAAGTAACAGCGGCATGGAGCACATTATACAGCAATATTGAGTACCTCAGGGCCGAGGTAGAACACTTACTAGAAAGCAGAAGACAATCTCTTTGCTTCTCTCTTAGTTTCATAGTTAAAAAGAACCCATCACCATGAAAATTCAGTTGATCTGCAGGCACCATGCTATAGAGCAGGGGGAGCTGAGTAGACTGATATATCGTTTTGTAAGAAAAGATTTAGTACAGCCCCTGGCAAAAATTATGGAATCACCGGGATCGGAGGATGTTCATTCAGTTGTTTAATGTTGTTGAAAAAAAGCAGATCACAGACATGGCACAAAACTAAAGTCATTTCAAATGGCAACTTTAGGGCTTTAAGAAACACTAAAAGAAATCAAGATAAAAAATGTGGTACTCAGTAAGGGTAATAAGGGCCATTTTTTTCAGACCAAGCAAAGGGAAAAAATTGTGGAATCACTTAATTCTGAGGAAAAAATTATGGAATCAGGAAAAACAAACACACAAAAGAACACTTCAATACATCACTCGTATTTTGTTGCACCACCTCTGGCTTTAATAACAGCTTGCAGTCTCTGAAGCATGGACTTAATGAGTGACTAACAGTACTCTTCATCAATCTGGCTCCAACTTTCTCTGATTGCTGTTGCCAGATCAGCTTTGCAGGTTGGAGCCTTGTCATGGACCATTTTCTTCAACTTCCACCAAAGATTTTCAATTGGATTGAGATCCGGACTATTTGCAGGCCATGACATTGACCTTATGTGTCTTCTTTCAAGGAATGTTTTCACAGTTTTTGCTCTTTGGCAGGATGCATTATCATCTTGAAAAATGATGTCATCATCCCCAAGCATCCTTTCAATTGATGGGATAAGAAAACTGTCCAAAATATCAATGTAAACTTGGGCATTTATTGAAGATGTAATGACAGCCATCTCCCCAGTGCCTTTACCTGACATGCAGCCCCATATCATCAATGACTGTGGAAATTTGCATGTTCTCTTCATGCAGTCATCTTTATAAATTTCATTGGAACGGCACCAAACAAACCTTGCCCAATGCAGATTCGCAATTCGTCGCTGAATATGACTTTCATCCAGTCATCCACAGTCCACGATTGCTTTTCCTTAGCCCATTGTAACCTTGTTTTTTTTCTGTTTAGGTATTAATGATGGCTTATGTTTAGCTTTTCTGTATATAAATCCCATTTTCTTTAGGCGGTTTCTTACAATTCGATCACAGACATTGACTCCAGTTTTGTTGTGCATTTCCTGTTTTGGAGACATATTGCTTTAAGTTTCCGGTTTTGATGCTTTGATGTCTTCCTTGGTCTACCAGTATGTTTGTCTTTAACAACCTTCCCATGTTGTTTGTATTTGGTCCAGATTTTAGACACAGCTGACTGTGAACAACCAACATCTTTTGCAACATTGCGTGATGATTTACCTTCTTTTAAGAGTTTGATAATCCTCTCCTTTGTTTCTATTGACATCTCTCTTGTTGGAGCCATGATTCATGTCAGTCCACTTGGTGCAACAGCTCTCCAAGGTGTGATCACTCTTTTTTAGATGCAGACTAACGACCAGATCTAATTTGATGCAGGCGTTAGTTTTGGAAATGAAAATTTACAGTGTGATTCCATAATTTTTTCCTCAGAATTGAGTGATTCCATAATTTTTTCCCTCTGCTTGGTCTGAAGAAAATTACCCTTACTGAGTACCACATTTTTAATCTTGATTTCTTTTAGTGTTTCATAAAGCCCTAAAGTTGCCATTTGAAATGACTTTAGTTTTGTGCCATGTCTGTGATCTGCTTTTTTTCAACAACATTACGCCACTGAATGAACATCCTCCGAGCCAAGTGATTGTGCAATTTTTGCCAGGGGTTGTATAACCTGTGTTTTAATTTAATCCTCTGCTCTTTCTGGGATTTTTGGTCCAGTGGGCGGCGTTATGAGTGATTGACTGCTATCTTTGTATTAGTATACATTCACAGATAACTGTCAGCCACTGATAGGATCGAAAATCCCAAAAAGAGCAGAGGTTTAAATGATTAAAACACAGGTTATACTGAATCTTATCACATAAAACTATATATCAGCTCCCCCTGCACTATATCATGGTGCCTGCAGATTAAACTGTGTTTTCATTGTGACAGGTTCCCTTTAGTGTGTTTGAAAAAGACAAAAGTTAATCAAGCTAAACTAAGGGATAGAAAAGGACAAAGGGAAAGAGTCACATGTACAACTATAACGCATGATCGAGTCTGCTCCAGAAGAGCTCATATTGCCATCTTGATCCCACAATCCACTGGACCAAACATTCTGGAAACAGCTTCATAGATTTACATAAGCATTCATATTATTTTACTCTAAAAAAGCATCCAAGCCATTGAGGTAGACTGTTCCACAGATTAATGGTTCTTATGGTTAAAGAAACCTTGTTTCCTCTGGCGATTGACCATTTTTTTCTTCGGGGGAGGAAGTGCCTCTTGTCTTTGAGGGGGGTTTACATGAAACAGCTTTTGATTCTTGTTTTTTTTATAAGCCATTTATGTACTTCAACAAGTTAATCATGTCCCCCCTTAGACTTCTCTTCTCAAGCCTACAACCCCTGGCAAACATTATGGAATCACTGGACTCAGAGGATGTTCATTCAGTTGTTTAATGTTGTTGAAAAAAAGCAGATCACAGACATGGCACAAAACTAAAGTCATTTCAAATGGCAACTTTAGGGCTTTAAGACACACTAAAAGATTAAAAATGTGGTACTCAGTAAGGGTAATTTTTTTCAGACCAAGCGGAGGGAAAAAAAATTATGGAATCACTCAATTCTGAGGAAAAAATTATGGAATCACCCTGTAAATTTTCATTTCCAAAACTAACACTTGCATCAAATTCGATCTGCTCGTTAGTCTGCATCTTAAAAAGAGTGATCACACCTTGGAGAGCTGTTGCACCAAGTGGACTGACATGAATCATGGCTCCAACACGAGAGATGTCAATTGAAACAAAGGAGAGGATTATCAAACTGTTAAAAGAAGGTAAATCATCACGCAATGTTGCAAAAGATGTTGGTTGATCACAGTTAGCTGACCAAGACCAAGGAAGACATCAAAGCATCAAGACCGGAAACTTAAAGCAATATGTCTCCAAAACAGGAAATGCACAACAAAACAAATGAGGAACGAATGGGAGGAAACTGGAGTCAATGTCTATGATCGAACTGTAAGAAACCGCCTAAAAGAAATGGGATTTACATACAGAAAAGCTAAACATAAGCCATCATTAACACCTAAACAGAAAAAAACAAGGTTACATTGGGCTAAGGAAAAGCAATCGTGGACTGTGGATGACTGGATGAAAGTCATATTCAGTGACAAATCGCGAATCTGCATTGGGCAAGGTGATGATGCTGGAACTTTTGTTTGGTGCCGTTCCAATGAAATTTATAAAGATGACTGCATGAAGATAACATGCAAATTTCCACAGTCATTGATGATATGGGGCTGCATGTCAGGTAAAGGCACCGGGGAGATGGCTGTTATTACATCTTCAATAAATGCCCAAGTTTACATTGATATTTTGGACAGTTTTCTTATCCCATCAATTGAAAGGATGTTTGGGGATGATGACATCATTTTTCAAGATGATAATGCATCCTGCCAAAGAGCAAAAACTGTGAAAACAGTCCTTGAAAGAAGACACATAAGGTCAATATCATGGCCTGCAAATAGTCCGGATCTCAATCCAATTGAAAATCTTTGGTGGAAGTTGAAGAAAATGGTCCATGACAAGGCTCCAACCTGCAAAGCTGATCTGGCAACAGCAATCAGAGAAAGTTGGAGCCAGATTGATGAAGAGTACTGTTAGTCACTCATTAAGTCCATGCCTCAGAGACTGCAAGCTGTTATTAAAGCCTGAGGTTGTGTAACAAAATACTAATGATGTATTGGAGTGTTCTTTTGTGTGTTTGTTTTTCATGATTGCATAATTTTTTCCTCAGAATTGAGTGATTCCATAATTTTTTTCCTCTGCTTGGTCTGAAAAAAATTACCCTTATTGAGTACCACATTTTTAATCTTGATTTATTTTAGTGTTTCTTAAAGCCCTAAAGTTGCCATTTGAAATGACTTTAGTTTTGTGCCATGACTGTGATCTGCTTTTTTTCAACAATATTAAACAACTGAATGAACATCCTCCGAGCTTGGTGATTCCATAATTTTTGCCAGGGGTTGTAAATAAATGTAACTCTTTGAATGTTTCCTCATAACTATCATTGTCCATGTCCCTGATCAGTTTTGTGGCTTTTGTTTGTACCTTTTCTAACTCCAGGACTTCCTTACTAGGAGCTGGTGCCCCGATTTGAGCTGTATATTCCAGATGGGGTCGCATTACTGCTTTGTAAAGTAGTAGTCTTATGTCTGTGTCCTGTGAGTCCATGCTTTTTTTAATACACAACAATATCTTGCTGGCCTTAGAAGCTGCTGATTGACATTGCATGCTGTTATTTATTCTGCGCTCTACAATTACACACAGATCCTTCTCTATAAGTGACTCTCCTAGTTTTACTCCCCCTAACATATGATGCGCAGATATTAGTAGTGCTCATGTACATAACTTTACATTTCTCCACACTGACTTCATCTGCCATATGGATGTCCCAATACTCAGTATGTCCATGTCAGCTGTAGCATATGAATATTTTCCATATTTTGTACTATACTACATAGTTTGATGTAATCTGCAAAAATAGAAACAACAATAGTAATCCCATCATCTATATCATTAGTAAATAAGTTTAATATTTGCTTATCCAAGACTGCACCTTGGAGTACACCATTTATACCAGAGACTATTCAGAGTAGTAGTTATTCCGCACAACTCTCCCTGTCTTTGAGCCGGATTCTGCTCCATTTACAAACCTTACTTTCTAAACCAAAATAAATTTTCTCATTCAGTGTCTGTGGGACAGTGTCAAACACCTTTGCAAAGTTCAAAATCATTATATCCACTCTGTTCATCTTTTTTCTCACTTCTTAATAAAAATTAATCAGGTTAGTTTGTCAACTTCTGTCCTTAGTAAAACCATGCTGGCTATCACATAAAATATTATTTTCTATCACATACTAATCCCTTGCAAGCCCTTTGAGCATTTTTCCAATAATGGACACTGAGGCTTACTGGTCTATTACACAGGAAAGACCTTGAGCCTTTTTTAAAAATGGGCACCACATTAGCTTAGCGCCAGTCTCTTGGGCACAGTACCAGTAACTAGAGAGTCTCTATAGATTATATACGGGGATACAGCAGTAACTCAGTAGCGTTCCTTAAGATCTCTTCAATGCAGCCCATCTGGGCATGGGCCTTGTTCTTATTGATTTTATTTAATTTCGCTTGGACAATATCAATTCTTCTTTCTTCTCCTCTTCATCATCCCTATCGCATAAACTTCAATAGTCAGCTGTTATCTGATCCCTAGGTGAGCTGACAACCCATCCTGTCTTCAACCAGGCAGATTTCAGCTGTATTTATGAGTGGTAGAGGAGAAGAAGTGGCTCATAAAAGGAGATAGATGTATATTTATTTCTTAAAATATATTACGACCTTTGTTACATTTATTTGTAGTATCAGTTTATGCAAAGTTTATTGAAACAACAGCAACCATTTACCTTGTGTTACACACCTCGACATATCTTTAAAGGTACACTATTCTTTACTTATACTTATCTACTCCTATACAGTTGCAGGAAAGCTTTGTTAGATGTAGTGGCTCTGTAGATTCACTGATTGTTTTTATGCTAATAGAATCACTTAATATTGGCTTCACTGCAGTAGCTCAAGACTAATAAGCTTCAATTAAATATCTAATTTAATTCATGGATCATGCAATTTAGTGTGCATACAGCAATAATAATAATAATAATAATGTTGCATATGTCTATGTCAGAAGGAACATTACGTTTCTGATAAGACAGCAGTTTTCTAAAGTGTATTGTAGAAAGAAGTTAATCGCTGATTTGTTTAGCATTTCAATCAAACATGGATTCCCTCATGCTGTTTTACCAGTAGGCTTCAGATCTAGCTGAGCTACAATCATTCATTGTGCAACTAAAGCAATGTCATTTTTCCAGCACAGAAATACATGTTAATTGCTATATCTGCAATGTTTATTTGTCAGAGATTAAAGCAACGTTTTCATGACTTTAACCTCATGCAATTGCAATGTCAGCTGGAATGGTTTATGCTTGAATAGGAAATCTGTGTATCGTGTTGTGAAACTTGGTGATAAATATCTGCAATTACTGTTAATACAATTAGCTGTGTTAAGTTCTTTTTTAATTGATAATTAGCTAACACTAATTGTCTATCTTCCCTTCTTTCTCCTCTCTTCCCTCCTCTTTCTCTAATTCTTTTTCTCCTTTTTACTTCTTTTTCTCACTTTCCTTCTTTTTCTTTCTCTGTCACTCTTTCTCTTTCCTTCTCTTTCTTTCTTTCCTTCCATTTCTCTTTCCTTCTCTTTCTCTCTCCTACTCTCTCACTTTCCTTCTCTTTCTCTCTTTCCTTCTTTTCTCTTGCCTTGCCAGGATTCCACTGTATGTTTAGGTGTTTTTTACAGTACATTTTGCTAAAAGACAAATTCAAATATGCCATCCTGAAAGCACGTAGGCATTCCAGTGCTGAGAAATTCAATTTTCAATATTTATCTAAATCAGATTGGAGGTGCCCAGAGTGCAGCATCAATATTCTGTCTTATTACCTGCTTAGCGCCATAGTTTGATGACCCTAAAGCTCTTGATACGTTCCCTATAAACTTTGATTTCGGCAGTGGATGTGACCGGGCATCCACACGTGGATTAGCTCCAGTAATTCTAAATTCTGCATAGAAATTAATTCCAAAAGCAATAAAAATATTCAAGAAAATTGTATATTAAATTTGTTAAAAACAATAATACCCATAATAATTCATAAAATAGTCCTCATAGATGAATACTATTGTATCTGGTCCAGGAGAAATGTAATTATTATGCTAGAGCCATTTGTAAAAAAAAATGAGAATTATTTCTAGACTGGTCATGTAATTATGATCGGCATACTAAAGAGAATACCTCTCTGCTATATTAGCTTTAGACTGACAGAGTTGATAGTAAATCACTAAATGTTTGCAATGTTTACAAAATGTCAGTTATACATTTCTATCCTGTCCTGTCTTTTACACAAATTGCATTTCTTTTTTATTGTTGTAAAAAAACTTTCTATTGCATAAGTGTCCATAATGTTCATTTTTGATAACTGAGTTTTTAAAAATGTAGAAAGTGAGTGACTTTATTTTGCACTCATGGATAATAGGTTTAGGTTATATAGTGGTTGCCTTCTTACATTAGTATTACTGCTTGATAATTGCCGCTATGCTGATGTTCTAGTTTAGCTTATAACATCACGTGCCATCACTCTTTGGTATATTATTCACTTATTACATGATCAGTCCAGAGTGTATTTTATGATTCTCTAAATTTATTTCACGTGACCCCCGTGGAATAATGAAAGGAAATCTGTCAGTAGGATAAACCCACCTACAGTGCCTTGCGGAAATATTCACCCTCTTGGCATTTTTTGTGTTTTGCTACCTCACAACCTGGAATTTCACTGTTGTTTTTGAGGGTTTGCATCAGCACATGTAAAGAATATGCCTACAACTGTGTACAGTTGGTTTTCTTGTTATTGTGAAGCAAACAACAAATAGGACAAAATAGGACAAAATAACTGAGTACTTTGTTAACCTCCTTTTGTGGAAATTACAGCTGCAAGTTAATTTGGATAAGTCTCTATCAGCTTTCCACATCTTTCCACTGGGATTTTTGCCCATTCCTCAAGGCAAAACTGCTCCAGCTCCTACAAATTAGATGGTTTCCATGGGGGAACAGCAGTCTTCAAGTCTGACCACAGATTCTCAATTGGAGTAAGGTCTGGGCTTTGATTAAGCCACTCCAAAACATTTACACATTTCCCCTTAAACCATTCGAGTGTTGCTTTTGCAGTATGCTTTGGGTCATTGTCTTGTTGGAAGGTGAACCTCCGTCCCAGTCTCACATCACTGACAAGACTGAAACAGGTTTTGCTCAAGAATATTCCTGTATTTCGCACCTTCCATCTTCCTCTCAACTCAGACCATTTTCCCTGTCCTTGCTGCCCAAAAACATCCCCACAGCATGATGCTGCCACCACCATGTTTCACTATGGGGGTGGTGTTCTTTGGGTGATGAGCTGTGTTGGTTTGGCGCCAGACATAGTGTTTACTTTCGTGGCTGAAAAGTTAAATTTTGGTCTCATCTGACCACAGCACCTTCCTCCATAAATTTGGGGAGTCTCCCACATGTCTTTTGACAAACTCAAAACGAGCCTTACAATTTTTGTGTGTAAGTAAAGGATTTTTTTCTGCCTTCTCCTTCATAAAGGGCATCTCTATGGAGTGTACTGCTTATTGTGGTTGTATGGACAGATACTCCAATCTCTGCTTGAGAACTCTGCAGCTCCTTCAGAGTTACCTTTGGTCTCTGTGCTGCCTCTCTGAGTAATGCCCTCCCTGCCCGGGCTGAGAGTTTTGGTGGGCGGTACGCTCTTGGCAGGTTTGTTATTGCAGCATGTTCTTTCCATTTGATGATGATGGATTTGATGGGGCTCCAGGGGATCATGAGAGATTGGGATATTTTTTTATAACACAACCCGGACTTGTTTGTCTTCATGGTGTTTTGTGGTTAGTGGTGCATTTTATTTAATGGTGTTGCAGCCTTTGTGGCCTTTCAGGAAAGGTGTGTATATACTGACAAACCATGAGCACTTAGATCGCACACAGGTGGACTTGCTTTCACTAAGGTAATGAAGGTAATTGCTTGCACCAGAAATTTTAGGGGCTTCATAGCAAAAGGGGTGAATACATATGCACATGCCAATTTTTAGTTATTTGATCCTATAAATGTAATTTATGCCTATATTTTTCTCACTTCACTTCACCAACGTAGACTATTTACTGCTGATGCACCACACACAAACCGGATTACAAAAATATTTAAACACAGGTTGCAAATGTAACCAAACAGGTAAAAAGTCAAGGGGGTGAATACTTTTGCAAGCCACTGTAAGCCATCTGTATGGGTATGCAGGTCATAGGAAGCTGAATAAAATGATATCATCATATATGTGATCCAGTCTCTTTTTCCAGATAAATCCATGATGTTTTAATATTTAATTGAGCTGTTCAGGAGACTGTTCAGGAGTATCTGCCTCCAGAGCTTATTTTGAATGAAAAAATGTGTTACCAGTGTGAAAGATATAACTGACAGTCTGCTCTACTGATCTCACTGCAGAGCTGTGTGTGACTTCAAAGTGATCGGAGTAGAGCAGACATAAGTGTTGTAGCGTCGGCGTCTCTGCCTCCTGCCGGGCAGAGACGCCGATCCCCTCACCACCGCGGTCCTTATCCGGCATCCTCTGGCTCCCCTTCTGCATCTGCCCCGGGTGCGCACACCACGTGCAGTTCCCCGGGCACTGTACTTAGGACACGAGCGTGCGCTCCCTCCCTCTTAAAGGGCCCACGCACGCCGTCCTAAAGAGTCCCCATCCAATGGCTGGAGGACTGCCCTTATATAAGGCACCTCCTCCAAAATGGAGGTGCCTGTGCAAGGTTGTTGTTTGTGTGCTAACACTCTTTCCAGCCCTCAGGTTCCAGTGCCCGCCAGCCTGTCTATCAGCTGTGCCCGCCTGCCTGTCTGTCAGCTGTGCCCGCCTGCCTGTCTATCAGCTGTGCCCGTCTGCCTATCAGCCGTGCCCGCCTGCCTGTCTATCAGCCGTGTCCACCTGCCTGTCTAGCAGCCGTGCCTGCCTGCCTGTCTTATCAGCTGTGTCCACCTGCCTGTTTATCAGCCGTGCCCACCTGCCTGTCTATCTGCCGTGCCCGCCTGCTTGTTTACCCACATCACATGCCTGTCTCCCAGCAGTGCTCATCTGCTGTGCCTGCCGGCTTCGGCCATCAGTCACGTGGGAGTCGCCTGCTCTCACACAGGGTCGGTCCCAGAGTGGCACCTGGTTCACCTTCCCGGTCCCTCCTTGGTTCACAGAGTCAACTAGTCGTGTGGCCAGGGTCGGTCCGGGTAGGCACTTAGTTACACCCCTCTGGTCCCTCCTTGTATCACAGCTCAGAGGTTCCACAACCCGGATCCGTAACAAGTGTGATTACATACACGTCTTTAGCTTTCATTTTACATTAGGGATTGCAGTACATCAAAGCTTACAGCACTGTGAGGAGAGCTAGTTAAAGTGTTTGTAATGAGACAAAGCTTAGTGAGGAGAGCAGACTGTCTGCTATTACATGTCTCTCATAGGAGAGACTGCTAACCTGATCTCATTGCAGAGCTGTGGCTGACTATAGCTAAAACTTCTTCAACTTTCCTCTCACAGGCAGACAGTGTGCGGAGAGAGACGATAACTACAGCAAAGCTGACACCAGGAGAGGAGAACTACAACTGCAGATGTGTTTGTAAAGAAACAAAATTCTGCTGTACTGCCCCTCTCCCCACACTCCCCACACTGGTTGCCTGTGAAATGTAAACTGAAGAAGTATAATTGTAATCAGACACAACTCTTAATTAATTAAAAATAAGCTCTGGAGGCAGACTCTCAGGGAAGTCTGTGTCCAGCTCACAGATCTTAACAGCTTATTTACATATTAGGAAAAATGTGGATTTCTCTGAAATAAGATATCGGATCGCAGATATCAAGATATCATTTTATTCAGCTTTCTATGACCTGCATAGTCATATAGACGGCTTAGAAGTGTTGATCCTACCAACAGATTCCCTTTAAATAGCTCCTGAACTGGATATATTAATACTGATCTGTAGAGATTATTTTAAGTATTATCATGGGTATTACTGTTTTTCAATTATATACTGTAATTAAGTGTATAATTTTCCTGGATAGATTTTTTTTCTATTTCTTTCTGCCTTTGTGTTTATTTTTTATGGTATGAATTACAATGTTACCTTTAGTAATTATCTCCTTATCTTGGAGTAGAGAATTAAAATGTGATAAACTTTTTATAGTAAAAGTGAATTTATAAGTGCTGGTATCCATTCTTTATATTTAGTTGTAGTTCTCAGCTTATTGAGGGTATATATGTAGCACCCCGAGGGTTCGGTTGCTACAGAGGTATTGCATCTCACCCAGATGTGCGATATCTCACTTCCAGGTAAGGATGGAGTGTGGCTCAGGACCCTAACACCCACATGCACTACACCACATTTCCGGGGGACAGCTCGACGGTGCTCCCATTAGTTATGCAGGCACGAGTGAGCATGTCCCTGGCTGGAGTGGGGGGAGGGAACACCTAGAGAAGGGAACCCGGTAGTGTGTGCGTGGGGGAAGTAGATCCTGGGTGCACTCTGTACAGGAGTATAAAGGGAGGCACCATCTTGGAAAGGGAGTGAGTTGAGAGAGGAGAAGACAGGGAGCAGAGCTGCTTTATGGGCTCTGCTCCACAGGCAGGCCCTGTCAGGAGGCCTGAGCCTGGAGGAGGGAAGAAGGAGGAAGAGGAGCAGACTGGGCTCCAGGAAGGACAGAGGGGACCCCAGGGGTGTGGACTGGCTGGTAGCCACCACACGCCCGCCGCTACCTGAGTAGGGGAGTCAGGTCAAGAAGATGGGAACCGGATCCCAAATTAGTGGAGGAGAGAAACTACCCTCAACTAAGAACCGGAGGCTGCAACATTACATGTGGAGCAGCCCCTCACCACACCCGCTAGAAAGGCACCACATAGGACCTGGGAAACGCAGGCCAACGTTTGCCCACCAAGAAGGTCCGAGGCAGCTGGACATAAGCGTGGTCACTAGTGGGGTTGAAGACCAGAGATAGGGGACATAAAGGGGGTCCTGCAAAGCACTCCAGAAAGACCTGGGAGTTAACCGAGCCCCTCACCTGGTGAGCACAGCGCGACACAGGCGGCCACCTCTGCAGCGGTGGCCTGGAGCAGTAACCGAGTAACCGTGAGTAAAGACCCTGAACTGCACCACCAAGACTCCGAGTTGTCTTTGTTGCGCTCGTGTACCACCATCACCCCCATCATCTATCCCTGCTGCCCTGAGGCCATACCCCTCCCGTTGGGGGTTATACCACCACGCTGCACATCCTCATACACCTGGCCTCAGTGGACTGTTCTGCAGCGGCGGCTTCAAAGCCGCACTCAACGGGTGGCGTAGTCGATCAAGTTAACATCTACTGCCATAGACTGCCACTCAGCTTGACTCCCTGGGCACGGACCGGGTCACCGCCACGAGACTACTACCCCTATCAGACCCGGCTCCGGGTAGGCTCCCGCGTGCGCAACGCTACTCAGCACAGGCCCAGGGGCGCGTCATATACATATGGACAAAACTGTTGGTACCCCTCTGTTAAAGTAAGAAACACCCATAATGGTAATCTAAATCACTTGAAATTGACAAAAGTAATTTATGAATATGAACTAATGAAAATCAGAAATTGCTTTTGAATTAAGGTTCAACAGAAAAATTAAGACAAAAAAACCTAATGAAAATGGTCTGGACAAAAATGATGGTACCCTTACCTTAATATTTTGTTGCACGACCTTTTGAGGCAATCACTGGAAACAAACGATTTCTGTAACTCTCAATGAGACTTCTCTACTTGTCCACAGGTATTTTGGTCCACTCTTTGTGGGTGTGAAGGTTGCCTTATCCAGACTACATGTTTCAGCTCCTTCTACAGATGTTCAATATGATTTAGATCAGGGCTCATAGAAGGCCACTTCAGAATAGTACAATTCTTTGCTCTTAGCCATTCTTGGATGTTCTTAGCTGTGTGTTTTGGGTCACTATCCTGTTGTAGGACCCCTGACCTGCGACTCCGACTAAACTTTCTGACACTAGGCTGCACATTTTCCTCCAGAATTCCTTGTTAGTCTTGAGGTTTCATTGTATCCTGCACAGCTTCAAGACACTCTGTGCCAGATGCTGCAGAGTAGCCCCAAAACATAACCAAGCCTCCTCCATGTTTCACAGTAGGTACAATGTGCTTTGACCATGGAGTTCACCTCTAATCTCTTTGGATGTTGTTTGGGACTCTTTGATTACTATTCTTATTATTCATTTCTTCAAATTTAGATCAATATTTCTCTTGCAGCCAAGTCCAAGGAGATTGGCTACAGTCCCATAGGCCTTAAACTTCAGAGTAATATGTGCAACTGTAGTATCAAGAACATCAATCTTCTCAGCCTTTTGGCTAAGATCAAATGTAGTATCGTTAGAAAAGGCGACTTAAGCCTGGGCCAGATGGCTTATATAGAAATCCAGTGGAGACCCTCCAGGATCAAGGTCATTATGTCAGCTAAATTTGAGAGCCTAAGGTGCGAAGTGCCCCAGGAGTATTGAACCTGGTGTGCCCTAACTAGATATAACTGACCGCATCCCAGTACAGTTTTTTGGGGCACTTCAGTCACTTTTTTTGCACCCTCAAGTATACAGCACAGTTCTCGGGCTCTTAAAGCAAAACATCAGGAACATCAAACTGTTAGGAGAGGATCTTATAGCCTTTACCTTTATCATCTTTGTCTATAATTTTCTTTCTAATCTCCTGAGAAAACTCTCTCCTTAGTTTTCTTTGGTTCATGTTCAGTGTGGTACACACTATGATACCAAACAGCACAGTGACTACTTTTTACCCTTCAACTAGGCAGACTGACTGATTACAAGTCTGTAGACACCTGTAATGCTAATTACAGGACACACCGTAGTTTAAATTATTTTCAATCTTTTTTAGGGGTACGATCATTTTTGTCCAGGCCATTTTCATTAGTTTATTTATTTTTTTAAATTTTTATAAAGTTTCAAAAGAGAGGAAAGGTGACACTCTTTGTCCCATCAAATAATTGTTTATTGAAAAATCCTTAAGGCTGTGTGCCCACGTAGCGTTTTTCAAGCATTTTTGATGCGGAATTTCCGCAGCGGAAACGCTTGTAAAACGCTAGGTAATCCGCACCCCATGGTCCCCAATGGGATTCCGCAAGTTCTATGCACATGCTGCGGATTTTTCCGCAGCGTTTATGCTGCGTTCAAAAATCCGCAGCATGTCATTTAATTTTGCGTTTCCGCAAGCGGAATTGCCTTTGTCCAATGCATAAAAAACGCAAGGCAATTCCGCATGTGGAAAACGCGTGATAAACGCGCGAAAAATGCGCGATAAACGCGTGCGGAATTCCGCATGCGTTTTTCCGGGAGAGGACTTGCAGAAATGAAGCAGAAATTTTCTGCTTCATAAATGCAACGTGGGCACATAGCCTTAAACACGGATACAGGTGCATACAGGTACAAAAGATGGATGACGGATCATGGTGTTTGGACCCATTGAAGTGCCATTGTGCGCCAAACGTCCGTCGTCCGTCTTTTGTACCTGTATGCTCCTGCATCCATGTTTTTAAGAATTTTTCAATAAACAATTATTTTATGGGACAGAGACTGCAGCCTTTCCTCTCTCTTGAAACTTTATGGAAGTCTTGCATGCGGTGAAGCACCCGGACTTGCCGAGAAATTTCAAGTTGCGTGTGGATGTCCTTTCAGGCTGTGAGAGTCACAAATGGTGCCGTTTTTTCTTTTTTTGTATTTCACAGCCACATAGACTTGTATGGGTAATTCTGCCTCATGACTTGGATCAAAAATGGACATGTCTCCATTATTTTTTTGTGAACATAGGGTCTGCAAAAAATATGGATATATGAACAACTCCATAGATTATATTAAGTATGTGTTTGTGAAAAACATGGATAGAATACGTATGTAATAAAAGGACTCCTGGATGAGGCCTTAGACACAAAATCCTTGCCTAAATCCTGATAGAATCCTGATCGTGTGAACATGGCCTAGTAATGAAATGACATGAAAGTGTTTTATTTTAAAAGCACTATAGCACGTAATATGGTTGCAAAACTAGGCATGCCCTTTAAGGCTTACAGTAATGCAGGATTACCAAACTACATGTAATTGAGGTTACTTTCCTTTCATTTTTTTCTAAAGAAAAATATAAATTTTGTTTTCAAGAAATGCAAATATGCTTGAGAAATGTACATATGAACATATGGATAATCTATTTATACCCTTGTATAAAAAAACGTTCTCACTCTGAAGGCTCTTCTCAATATAAATTAATATATTACTTTTAAGTAATTTTGTAGAATAAAATTAGTTTCTTGGCCAAAGATGTAAATGTACACAAAAGAACATTCTATATATCCATGATCACTTCTACTGCAATATCAATTTCTTCACTTCTTCCAGATTACAAATGTGCACAGATGGAAACCTCTCAGGCCTCTATTATATTATGTGCATGACTGTGCATGATTGTGCATAAGATACCAGATTTGTATAGAGATTGATATAGACTACAGTATTGGTGGAAATATTGTACACATTGCTATATGAATAAAGGAAAGAGAATGAGGATAACAAAGAGAGGTCATAAGCCATTGGCACACTCGAGGGAATGAGAGAAAAAAAAAGATTTCCATTATTGCTTTTCCATCTATTGGTTCCGCATTGGGTAACTAAATTCTACATGCCTTTAGCTGAACATTGAATTCAGGGCTTGTCTGCAGCAATGTCCTTTTTTAAATAGGTGGTTCTTGTGCATGAACATGGATGCATTTACTCAATTTTAACAAACCCCCTCTTGTTATGGAGACCCGCTTTGTTATTAGGGAGACCTTTGGAATAGACAGCAAAGGGTCTTCACATTGCCTGGAGATTCAAATTAAAATACTTCATCGATGAAGGGAGAGAGACAAAATACATGCGACATGCATTGTCAGCAGGTAAAGTCTTCTGTGTGGCAACTAAGAGTCACCACATTTATTAGCTAGACAAAAACGGAACTACAATTGTTACATACAACTGAACAGGAAACCGAAATAGACAATCAGTGATAACACACTTCCCTTGGCCCAACGTAAAACCTTCTTGTCAGGAAATTCACAGTAAACCAGTATTTTAGTCAGACATTCCATGATGCAAGTTTTAAGCAGAGGCTTCAGACATAGAATAGATTGTTTTCCTAAATAATGAAACTAGATAGAAGCTAGATATAAAAAATTAACCATAACACCCTTAAATCAGTTCTAACCACATGTCCTCATAACAGTCCCAGCCACAGTGTCCGTGTTGTAATGCTTTGCCTTGCCTCCAAATAGTATTAACCTACTTGTTGGATACACACACCTCTGAAAGCACTGAGCTCTTAAAGTTTTCACAATATACTCCTCAACTTTGAAATTCCAACACGAAGAAGGAAAAGTCATGGAGTTATGGAAATCACAGGATCGATAGACATGTTAAAGGGAATCTGTCACCAGATTTTTGCTACCCCATCTGGGAGCAGCATGATGTAGGGGCACATACCCTAATTCCAGTGATGTGTCACTTATTGCTGTCATTTTGGTAAAATCACTGTTTTCTCTGCTGCAGATCCAGCAGTTCTCAGAATGCTGAGCTCTATATAACCCCGTGCACACCACTGATTAGCGGTTTTCTGCCCATGGACAGTGTACACAGAAAGCTGCCAATCAGTGGTGTGGAGGGTTTCTACAGAGTTCATGTTCAGTTTGGTCCAGAAATATTTGGACAGTGACAGAATTTTCATGATTTGGGCCTTGCATGTCACTATTTTGGATATAAAATGAAACAACTGAAGCAGCCTGAAGTCTGGAAACCATGGACGTCACCAGACGTAGAGTTTAATCCTTTTTGATGGTTCACCAGGCCTTTACTGGAGCTGACTTCAATTGTTGCTTATTTGTGAGTCTTTCTGCCTTAAAGGGATTTTCCCACGAACAAAAGTTCATTTTAATAATTGTCTGTGTCTGAGCGTGTACGGAACATACCACATCTCCTGGGCAGGGGAGGAAGAAAGACAATACACACATTACAGCTGGGGATCACAGAGGAGTCATTTTGTGAGGTAAAACATTTCACTGCCTGTTGTTAAACAATGTTTTACCTCACAGAATGAATCCTCTGTGATCCCCTGCTGTAATGTGTGTATAGTCTTTTGCTTCTTCCCTTGCCCAGGAGATGTGGTATGATCTGTACTTGGTCAGACACAGACAATTTTTAAAATTAACTTTTGTTTGTGGGAAAATCCCTTTAAGCAGGTGAATTGCTGCGTTTGAGATCAGGTGACTGACTTGGCCATTGCAGAATATTCCACTTCTTTGCCTTAAAAAACTCCTGTGTTGCTTTCGCAGTATGTTTTGGGTTATTTTCCATCTTTACTGTGAAGAGCTATCCAATCAACCTTGCTGCATTTGTTCGAATCTTAGCAGAAAGTATCGCGCTGTATACTTCAGAATTCATCCGGCTGCTTCTGTCTTCAGTCACATCATCAATAAATACTAGTGACCCAGTGCCATTGGAAGCCATGCATGCCCATGCCATCACTCTGCCTCCACCATGTTTCATAGAGCATGTGGTGTGCTTTGAATCATCTTCCAATCTTTTTGGTACAGGTTAATCTTAGTTTCATCTGTTCAAAGAATTATTTTCCAGAACTGGGCTGGCTTCTTTAGATGTTAATGGTTTGCACCTTGTCTGAACCCTCTGTATTTGCTCTCATGAAGTCTTCTCTTTATGGTAGACTTAGTTACTGGAACAGCTACTTCCTTGAGATTGTTCTTCACTTGGGTGGATGTTATGATGAGGTTTTTCTTCACCATAGAAATGGTTCTGCAATCATCCTTCACTGTTGTCTTCTGTGGACATCCAGGCCTTTTTGAGTTCCCAAACTCACCAGTGCACTCTTTTTTTTTGCAGAATGTACCACGCTGTTAATTTGGCCATTCCTAACATTTCTGCTATCTCTCTGATGGATTTCTTATTTTTTTTTGTTCAGCCTAATGATGGTCTATTTCACTTCCATTAAGAGCTCCTTTGACCTCATGTTGTGGGTTCATAGTAACAGCTTCCAAATGCAAATACCACACCTGAAAACAGCTCCAGACCTTTTACCTTCTTACTAAGTGATGGATTAACACAGAAAAAGCTTTTGGCTGCGTGCCCACTATTCATTTTTCAAGCGTTTTGCTGCGGAATTTCCACAGCGAAAACGCTTAAAAAACGCTTGGTAATACGTGCCCCATGGTCACCAATGATAATCCCCATGTGCTGTGCACATGCTGCGGAAATTTCCGCTGTGGATTATCATTGCGGAAAAATCCGCAGCATGTCCACTATTTTTGCGGATACGCGGCGTAATCGCCGCAATTGACTTGCATTGAATCGCTTAATATCCTCATGAGTACATGTGCACATGCGGATATTAAGCGATTCAATGTGCGGATGGTACCCGGGTCTGGAGAAGAGGAGACTCTCATTCAGACCCGGGTACCAAAGTACCTGTAGTTAAAAAAGAATTAAAATAAAAAAAAACCATTATACTCACCTTCTGATGGCCCCCGGTCTCCTCAGTAATGCGTCCTGGCTCCTCAGCTGTTCGCGATGGTGTAAAAGGACCTTCCATGACGTCATTAAGTCATGTGACAGGTCACCTGACCGCTGATGTCAATAGGGTCTATAGGGTCAAACGCTTCTACCTGGCAGGAAAAACGCATGTAAAATCCGCATGTGTTTTTCCTGCCAGGGAGATGCAGAAAAAAATTCAAGCATTTCTGCTTCATGAGCACTTAGCCTTTCAGATAATTGTACACTTAAAAAAGAGGCAGCTACATATTAAAGAGCTGTAATTCTTAAACCGTTACTTCAATTAGGAAGTGACTACCTTCACATTAAAGCTGACACTCTGCGCTTTAAAGGGAACCTGACAGGTAATACATGCTGCCCAAACCATGAGTACCATATATCAGCTACTGTGCACTAGTCGTGCATTTGGGATCCGGCGGCTGTTCCCCGACCGCTGACAGTGACTGGCAAGCCTCTACCTGTGGGCGTATAAGCAAAGAGATGTCATTCACTGTCAGTGGGTGGGATAAAACCGACGGGGACCTTCCCGTACGACCAGTTCACAGTGCGGCTCTATCCTCGGCAGCTATTAAAAGTATGTGTTTATCTGAAACGCCACAGAGTTTCAATGTCAAACATACATGGCCTTGATCGTACAGCCGGTGGCTGTTACATGCTGCCCACTGTTTTGGAAGAATGTATCACCTGTCAGGCTCCCCTTAAGGCCGTATTGATTATATAACTGTATCTTGAATATATTTTGGTAAACAGCTAAAATGCCAAAACTTGTGGAAATGTCCAAATATTTTTGGACCGAACTGTATATGCTTTTACCTGGCATCAGGTTTACTAGTCATCTAATGCTAATCCCCTGCTGATAAAACAGTGATTTTATCAAAACTACAGCAAGCAGCCAAGTAAGTGACACATCGCTGGAATCAGGGTATCTGTTCTTATGTTTTGTTGCTCTCAAATTAGATGGCAAAAACCTGGTGACAGATTCCCTTTAATGATATGCTTGGCTCTCTCCACAAGGAAAAACGTCCCTGCTTTATCCTCTTTTCAGAGACATGTTAATGATATGCTTGCCACTCTCCAAAGGAGAAACGTCCCCCTCTTAAACCCAGTGTCAAAGGCCTCTAGCTTAGCTAAACTAGACCTCCTGAGTTGCACTGATGAGTGGAAAACAGCCTGAAACACTTGTCTGCAAGTGGAGTATCCGGTTTGGCTTTTTTAAATTATTATTATTTATTTTTAGAGCACCATTGATTCCATGGTGCTGTACATGCATGTGAAAAGGGGTTATGTACAAAATACAAATATAAATTACCATAAACAAACTAACAATAACAAACTGGTACAGAAGTCAGAGGGCCCTGGCCTTGCGGATTTACAGTCTACAGGATAATTTTATCCTAAGTCATGTGGCAAGGCTTGTTAAAGGGTCAATATTGACTATGACGATTGCTACCCCTAATAGGTGGCACTACAGTTCAAGTACTTTTCTCACTCTAGAGGCTATTTGCATATTTAAATTCCCACAGGAGAATGTACCCCTTAGACCACCTGTCAGAGGCCTCTAACTTAAGGAATCATACCTCCTGCTTTGCGCTGATGAGGGGCAAACACACTGAAACACGTTTCTGCAAATGTAGTGTCTGGTTTGGCTTTTTATCCTAAGCTATGTGGCAAGGCTCTTTAAAGGGTCAATATTGACTTTGAGGGTTACTACATCCAATAGTTAGCACTAGAGATCAAGTCCTCTTTCTCTCTGAAGCGGCAATTTGCATAAAGATATGCAAATTATGAAAATAAATAGAAACAAAATATTAGATTATGCAAAATTTCCTTTAAACCTTTGATCTGTGAACATATGATGTCTCATTTATTTTCTGACCTGTTACATGTGTATGCTACTTTAGAAGGGACCTCAGGAGGAGTCATCAAGCATTTATGTACATTAGATGGATGACCAATTCTGCTGATATCAGCAGTTTAGACTTTTTTTATCTAATGTTCATGGAGATCTGTACTTTGAAAAAAAAAACTAGCTTCAGTACATGTGTTTATCACCATCACTGACAAATAGATCTTATATTCTGGAAAACCTCTTTAAGGTGGTCCCTAAACTTTATTCTATGCAGCAATAAAGACAGTTTAATAGATTGCGGTTTCATATACTCCTGAATATTGAAATTTCATCATCAAGAGGGAAAATCCAAGAGGTTATGGAAATCAAAGGATCAATAGACTTGGTAATGATGTCTAAATAATGAAAAAATAGAAACAACATTTTCAAAAAATCTAAATTTATTCAGTATTGAGTCTGTGTACCACGTGCAGACATACTCACACTTACATGCCATCAATGAGGTTATTACTGGTTGTCTGAGGAATGTTCTGCCACGCTGAATGTACTTATACAATCAAATCATCAAGATCCACTGCTGGCAGCAAATTTTGCAACTGCTAACTAATGACGTTCTAGATGTGCTCGATGGGAGACAAGTCTGGAGATTCTGCAGGCCATGGTAGCATGTTTACGTACCGCAGCTTGCTTACTGGCAAGCAACATGTGGCCTGTCATTGTTGTGTATTTCTGTGCGTAGTGCTCATACTCCACATTGAATAATACTGAGATGTTTTGAATATTTTGTTACGAATTTTTCATCATTTGCATATCGTTAAGATGTCTATTGATCATGTCATTTCCATAATTCCACAACTTTTCCTACTTAGCATTGTAATTTCAATGTTGAGGAGTGTAGATGTCAGGGGAAGATTAGGTCAAATAAATGCAGTCATGGTTTTGGGGGACACAGACTAAGATCCATGTCGACGCTCAAATGATTTTGACCATGTGTCACTTGGGGTGTACTTGTAGCCATTAATATTTATGGTCTTGGTATAGACTAAGTCTGTGGTTCAATGGAATCACCTTATATAGTATATACTGTATATAGTGTATTTGCAACTAAGTAAGGCTAGATTTAACCTTCTGCAAATAAAAAATTAATGTAGTGTTCTTTCTTTAGGTGGATATCTGCTTTGTGACATAAATCGCTATTGACTGCTAGCTAAACATCTGTCTTCATTGGTTTTTCCCTACATTTTTTGGTGCCTTTTCATCAAGACTTTTGTTATGTATACCGTTCTAGATGCATAATCTGCTGCAGTAAGAAAGTAAAGGCTTTTGGATTTTTTTTCATTACTGAACTAATTTAAAAAGTTAATTCCTAGGTAAATGTGTTTCTCTGCCATAATTCTGCAGGTTTTTCCAATCGCTACTCCTAGCAGTATATGTCACCTCAAGATAGTTTTGTGAACCAGGATACTCCAAATTGATGCTGACATCTGACTTCAATACAATTGGTGCAGGTTTACATGTGTGAATTTATATTAAGCAGCCATAATAGTAAAATTCACAAAAGTAATAACTAATTTAATTAGCACATATATGATGTTTAAAAATGTAGTTTTTTGATTTTTGAACCCTATGGATTATGTCAAATATAGTCTGGTAGCTACGCATGGTCTTTGACAGGCTGCCCAGTGGACCCCTCAATTATGAATATAAAAGCAAAACAGAACAGTAGTATTTCAATTAGATTTTTTAATAAGAAAACTAATTCAAATATTTTTTATCCTCTGGTTATAAAGTACTGAAAAACCTAAAAGAATGATTACATTTGGATTTAGTTTAGATATAGATTTTATTCTTGATTTTCAATTCTGAGTTTAATCTTAATGATGATTAGATTTTGATTTTGTGAATTTCCTTCTGTAGATTTTATGATTTCCTAGTGTACTTTATATAAAGAAAAGGCCCCAAAAGCGTAATGTTATTTTATCTTTATCTTTTAGTAGTTATGCTTTAGTTAAAGAAAAAAGAAGAGCCTCGAGTCTGAAATACATCCACGTCTGCCAATTGTATCTGTGTGCCAAGTTCTAAATATTTGGCAGACTTCATTCAATCTGGATTGATACTTCACTAGTTTTGTTTTTTAGGTGAAAAAAGGTGCAAAGGAGAAAAAAATTATAAATGACATCCATACAAATGCAAGGCAGCAATATAGACAGATGTTTCCATGTTTCACGTCCTCCATAGATATCTTGAATTGCCATTGGCATTTTTATGAGGTCATTATCTGAGCCATGGGGAAATACAGTTTAATAACAAGTTCAATATCTACTGAGCTTTGGCTAATTGTGACTGTGGGCCCCATTGTGTGTGGTCTAATTATTTGCAGATCCCTTTGCGGTATTCTAGTGGCCAGCCACACTTCTTATTTTTTCTGGGTTCAGTTCCATATTCTTGCATAAAATAAAGAAAGTACCATTCATGTTCATATGTAATCTGATTTTATTACATATGTTTGAAGCCGTAGATCATTAAACAGCACAAGAGAGTACAAATGTACAATCACATCAGCACATAGAACGAGAATACAGATTTTATTGTATGCCTCATTAGGTAAAAAGAGCCCAGGTGGAGATACATATAGCAGAAAAGTGAGCCGGAGATGTCGGTTACTCTAAAGCAGGGGTGCACAACTTGCAACCCCTCCAATGCTGGACAGAACAACAGCCTTTTGCCTGCCTTTGCAAGCAGCTTTCTCTCTTTAGTAGGACAATCTTGACCACCAAACCATCCATAGAAATATTGCCCAGGGTAGGGTAGAGGGTAGACTCTGATGCTCAGCCTGCATGTATTAAAATCAAAGTTAGAAGCTGGGATAATTCTGTGCACATTTGCACCCTGGATGGCTCTGTGTATCTGGATAAGTATGTTTGTAAGCATTTTTTTGTATGACAACTTTATCCTCTCCATAGGGTCTCGTTGCCCCTGATGCCCCCGTATCCACCAACCATCTCACTTTTACTGCAGCTCCTTTTTTCCACTGGAAGCCTAATTGTCTGTGTTGCCACCTTACCAGGTGCCTCATTGACCATACCCTGCTCATGGAGGAGCCTCACCCCTAAATCTCTGAGTGACATGTTCTGCTCAGTAAAGGAAAAGCTCTTTTCTTCATTGCAGAAAAAATCGCTCATTGGTTAATGTATGCTCATGTCTGTGTGAGAATAGTTCTGCATTATCTAATAAGCGCTTTCCTCTGTAGTACAAGAATACCATAGGTTATAAGAGGTAGAATGCCCCCTAATATTAGCACATATGCTGGTATAGTGTTCCTCCAAATATTACAGCCATCAAAGTGGCTCCTAATTATTAATAGTGTTAGCAGTGTGACCCCCATCATTTACACAATATCAACAAAGGGAACCTCATTAACTGCTTGGCACATTACAGGGGTTGTCTGGTCTAAATTGATAAGTCTGCAGTCACTCGGTGTGACTGCAGACTTATGAATCCTCCCAGTGCTTATGAATCCCCCGAGTGGACATACCATGCACGGCAAGGATTCACCGGGTCCTGAGCCGGGACCAGCGGGTACGTATGCGTTATACATACTCCCGGGCAGAGCCCATCTAGTGGACGCGGCCTCGCTCAATACAAGTATATCGTATACATCACTGCTGTTCCCGGCTTAGAAACCGGCGAATCCTCACTCAGTGGCTGCAGACATTTCATTTTAGACCGGACAACCCCTTTAAGGGAAAAAAAATCTGAAAGAAACACATTTCAGAAATGTGTGAAGAATAGAGAAACACCACAAGAAAAACGTTTGCAAAAAGATTGTGAAATCCATGATGTTTTACAAGCCTAAAAAACATGCTGTCAATAATCTGTATATGAAGGAAACTTTACTGCTTTCAACTTTCCTATAAACATGATCACATATATCTAGATAATGTAGCTGTGCTTGGTCTGTATCACTCAGGAGTCGGGTGCAGACGGTATTTTACCAATTAAATGAGGATGTGCTACCGAACCAGCTACAATCCACGTAGAAGAATTGACCTGTTTCTGGAAAAAAAATGCTGTTATCTAATCTCATAGAATCATACAATACCTTTATGTAGCCATCCATTGCTTGAATATTTATACAGCCAATTGTCAGAATTTCAAATATTGTTTGTTTCCCCATTAAACCATGTGTGAATGTTTGCCAAAATAAAGGTGTAGTCCAGTGACGCAATCGGGATGCATTAAAATTGCTCTCCTTTTGCCATCTTCTTATATTGTATACAAGCTGGTGCCTATCCTATTGTTCAGTATTGTTCAATATTGATATTTCAATGTCTGCTTTTTTATGTTCCCTTTGTATTTACCACAATAATTGAATTACTATTTTTACAGTCAGAAGGTACCCGGCTACAGAGGGAGCTACGTGCATATTTGGCTGCTATTAAAGGTAAGAGAATTACCGTACTTGTATTTAACTGATGTTTTTTTCTTGCATTTTTTTTCTTTCAGATTTTTTTTCTTTAGGCTTATTGTATCCTAGAGATCTACTAATAATGTAATTCTCTAATATACAAATATAGAAACTAGAGATAAGTGGATTACTTCATACAACCCCAGTTTACGGTCTAGGGCCCTCCAGGATCCCAGACTTGGCTCATGCTTAGCCGGGTCGGCGAGATGTCACCTTTGCACAGATGACATCACACCAGACCAGTGAATCCAATGCCATGCCGGTGAAGCAAAGCGATCTGCTCCTCTCTAATAGAAGCTTTTATAACCTAACATTTGTTAAAGGCTCAGGTGTTTGGCACTCCCACAGTAGGAAAAAGCTATAAATTGGAGTGTCGACAAAAATGCCTCCAATGTTAACATTTTTTTTATTAAAAACAGAAATAAAAACACAACACATTTCAGCTGTTAACAGCCATCCTCTTGTGCACCTGAAGAAGGCTGTTAGCAGCCGAAACGTGTTGATTCCACCACTTCATATTCACTCCCGCAGTGATGCTTGCCTTGTTTTTACACAGATTGCATGCTTACTTATCCAAACTATTATGGATAGTATATCATGTATATACATGATATAACTCATGTATAAAATCTCTTTTGAAATTTAAAAAAAAATTACTCTGTCAAATAAATCCCTGCTGAATTGGCCTTTTTCTACCTTTGGGTGTATCAGTGACCAAACTGTAATGCTACATTCTGTCTGCATTTACTGTACATAATTCATACATCACACCACCAGCCAATTGACCCTGGGTTACTGCACAATGATCTCTTCCTGCTGGTGCATAGCTGCCAGTAGTTTGTCATTCATAGGCAGCACATTGACATGTTGCATGGGTATAGCAGAATATATATTTTTACAATACTTTTGATCATGTTGATTTCTTTTTATGTCAAGATAGTAGTTTTAAAGATGCATTCCAGACACAATTTCTTAGAAAATAAAAAAATAATGGTAAGAAAACATATTAAATAAATCTTGCATTAAAGTCCTCCCCCCAGGTAATTACAAATAATGATTTGTTTTGCAATTACAGCACTTATTACTAAAGACAAATTCATAAAACTTTATTTCCCATGATAAAAGTAATTGTTCCACATGCATTTGTTTACGCAATAGTAAAGTAAACCCTACAAATGCAGCATTTACCACTAATAGCTGGGAAACATTTGGAAACACGAAGAAAAAGTGATCCAACTGAGTGAATAGATTTCCAATGATCCAAACTGATCATTGTTATTTCCATGAATAACGATGATGGAAGTACAAACTGACTTTTTCTCCAAGTATAAACGTACTAAAAACAATTACATTTCTGACCTATTTAAGTATTACTAAACTAATAAACTGAAAATCTTTACTCCATATGCATTAATTAAAGGAAACACTGTTTATGTTTGATCATTGGGGAGTCCAACCTCTGGGACCTGTGCAGATCAGCAGAATGAAAAGGGCCATGGTGCTCAGCATCAATATTTGATAGCTGGGTTTCGACCTTCATGACAAGAATCCACGTCCTTGTTTACACAGGCTCAGCAGCTTGTCTGTATCGGTGGCCATGCTTTGTGCTTTTTCACTTCAATGGGGCTAAATAGGTTGAATTGCAGATTCCTCCCCCTGATCAGTGATCATCTACTGTATCCTAAAGACACTATCAAAGTCCCAGAGAAAGTAACACTCCTAATTACTACAGTGAATATAAAAAGTGTACAGACTACTGTTAAAATACCAGGTTTTTGACAAGTATAAAATCAAACTAAGAAGAATCATTTCAGAACTTTTTCCACCTTTAATCCCTTCATGACCGGAGCATTTTCCGTTTTTTTTCTCCCCTTGTTCCCAGGACCATAGCCTTTTTATTTTTCGGTCAATATGGCATGTGAGGACTTATTTTTTGCGGGATGAGTTGTACTTTTAAACGCCATTACTAGTTTTACCATATCGTGTACTGTAAAACGGGAAAAAAATTCCAAGTGCGGTGAAATTGCGAAAAAAAAAATGAAATTCCACAGTTGTTTTTTTTTTTTCTACCACGTTCACTGAATGCTAAAACTGACCTGCCATTCTTATTCTCCAGGTCATTACGAGTTGGTAGTCACCAAACATGTGTAGGTTCTTTTTTATTTAAGTGGTGAAAAATAATTCCAAAGTTTGCTTAAAAAAATATATAAAAAAAGGGCGCCGTTTTCCGAGACCTGTAGCATCTCCATTTTTGGGGATCTGGGGCCGGGTGAGGGCTTATTTTTTGCGTGCCAAGCTGACGTTTTTATTGATACCATTTTCGGATGGATCTGATGTTTTGATCGCCCATATTGCATTTTATTGCAGTGTTTCGGCGACCAAAAAAACGTAATTCTGGCGTTTGGAATTTTTTTCTCGTTACGCCGTTTACTGATTGGATTAATTATTTTTTTATATTGATAGATCGGGCGATTCTGAAAGCGGCAATACCAAATATGCGTATGTGGAGTTTATTTTTTATTACTTTATTTTGAATGGGGTAAAAGGGGGGTGATTTAAACTTTTATGTTTTTAATTTTTTTTAACATTTTTAAAAACATTTATTTTACACTTTTTTCTTGCTTCTATAGTCTACACAGGAGACTAGAAGCAGCAGCTGTCTGATCGCCTCTATGTAGAAGTGCTCCTGTGCTATGAGCGCCGACCACTAGGTGGCGCTCATAGCAATCTTTACATGACAGCCACAGGGGTCTGCTGCAGACCCTGGGTTATCATGCCCACCCATCAGTGACCTGCGATCACGTGATGGGGTCACCGATGGGTGGGGTAAGTGACGCACGTCCGGCTCGGCGCTGTTAAATGACGCTGTCAGAGATTGACAGCGGCATTTAACTAGTTAACAGCCGCGGGTGGATCGAAATTCCACCCGTGACTAGTGCGGGCACATGTCAGCTGTATAAATCAGCTGACATGTGCCCGGTTTAGTGCGGGCTCAGCGCCAGAGTCCGCGCTGAACAGGGGGTGCCGACGTGGTGCGTACTATTACGTACCACGTCGGAAAGGGGTTAATGACACCTATAATCTATACAAATCCAATACAGCAAACTGATATAATTTTGAGGAGGGGATAAAAAAACCCCAAACCTAATAGTAAAGTATGAATACCCTCTTATAATTGGGGATATGTTTGTGTTCAGAATTAGTCAATCACATTTAAACTCATGTTAAATAGTAGTCAGAACACAGCTGCCTTCATTTAAAGTGATTCTGATCAATCCCATATAAAGTTTTGCTGTTTTAGTAGGATTTTCCTGACATTTATTAGTTGCATTTAAAGCAAAAGTCATGGTCTGTAAGCATCTTACAACACAGCAAAGGGATCTCATTTCTGAAAGTTATTAGGAGAAGGGTACAAAAAAATTTCCAAGGCATTCGATATACCATTGAACACTGTGGAGACGGTTATCAAGACATGCCTTAAGTTTGGCACAACAGTGACATTATATAGTACTGAATATCCCACAAAAATTGATGAAAGGACAAGAAAAAAATTGGTCCAGAAGGCTTCCAAGAGGCTTGCAGCAACATTAAAGGAAATTCTGGCAAGTACTGGTTGTGTACTGCATGTGACCACAATATCTCATATTTTTGATGTTTGGCCTATGGAGTAGGGGGGCAATATGAAAACCTTTTCTTAAAAACAAAAAAATCCAAGCTCAGCTATGTTTATGTTTTGCCAACACCTACATCAAGTTTGCCAAAAGCATGTAGGAAAACGCCTTATGGTCTGAGACCAAGGTTACACTTTTTGACCATAATTCCAAAAGGGTAAGTCTGGCTCAAAGCCAACACTGTTCATCACCAAAAGAACACTATACCCACAGTGAACCATGGTGATGGCAGCATTACGCATTGGGGCTGTTTTTCAGCTGCTGGAGCTGGGGTTTTAGTCAAGGTGGAGGGAATTATGAACACATCCAAATATCAGTAAATTTTGCAACAAAACCTTAAGGCTTCTGCAAAAAAGCTGAAGATAAATTTCAACTTTCAGTATGACAATGACCCTTAGAATACCTCCAAATCAACAAAAGAATGGCTTCAACAGAAGAGGATAAAAGATTTGGAATAGCTAGAGCCAAGACCTGATCCAGTTGAAAACCTGTGGGTTGACCTTAAGAAGGCTGGCCACAGGAGATGTCCTCGCAATATGACAGGTTTAGAATGTTAGTACAAGGAAGAGTGTGCAAAGTTTGCCAATTATGGATGTGCCATACTGATAAACTCCTACCCAAAAAGACGGAATGCTGTCATAAATATAAAGGGAACTTCAACAAAGTGAAATGATTCTACTTGGTATGATTTTTTTACATGACAAAAACCTGGCATTTTAACATGGTTATGCAAACTTGTTATATCCACTCTATATGAGCATCAACAATTCACAGTAAACAATTACTGTCAGTATTAATCATTGTTGGAATAACGGCATTACATGACATAGAACTGTTCAACTATGTAGCAGGAAAAAGAGTCTGTCCTTTCAGTAAACCATAAACTTTTCTATCAAGTTTTCCTCTTTGAAGCTTATTCAGATTTCTCTGCTCTTTGAAGCATATTCAAGTATCTTGCCATATGACAGGATTACATTTTTTATTTAGAAGCAGAATGAATCCAGCCAGGCTGCATCCTCCATTCTACTGCTTGTTCTGCCCTTACCTCTGTCCTCTTTCATGAAGGACGAGACATTAGAATGCATAGCCCCAAAGAATAATTGAGTTTCCTAATTTTATAATCTATATTAAGAAAAAATAGTATTTTCTACTTTTTTCCTTTTTGATGGTTCTCTATAGGGGAACAATAATGTGTGGAGTCTTATTGGCATTGCTCCATGGGATAAAAAAAGAGACAAATTAGCTCTCTATGGTATATAAAGAAAACTCTTGTTCATGCCACATATTGGTATTAGCTACTCTGTAAGTCTATGCTATGTTAATCTTACAATGATGAGGGACAAGTACCCTGACAAAACTGAGACATTCCCTTATAGGCTAGATGTCTACAATTGGTGGCACTAACAAGAGAGTTATTTTTCTTTCATTTATGGGAGATCTAATTTCAAGGCATTAAAGAAGCACTCCTCCCATCAAAGTTTTTATCCTCTTAATATATTGCAATCATATTATATAGCGCTGTGTACTTACAATTGCTTATTTTGCCTTTCTATCCAGCTATTTTTTCTCTTTTCCATTAGGTCTATGACATCACATGATTAAAACTGACTAGCTGAATTCTTGTAAGCTCTATGTAGAAACAGGAGGTCAATTTTCCATGCATGAGTCATGAGTCACTGCAAAAGTCCCTGGCAGGGGGAGGAGCGGAGCAGCTGGATCAGGAGTTGAAGAGGGGAATGATAAATTCAGGGACAAGAGACTTCCTGTTTCTACATAGAGCAGAGAAAGGAGAAGAATTTACTGGCTAGAAAGGAAAAAATGAGCAATTGTAAGTACAGAGTGCTGTTTAATATGAGTATTACTATATATTAAGTGGATAAAAACTTTGATGGGAGTTTAAGAAAATAAAATACTGAATTTTTTTTATTTGTACTCCATGTATATTTTAGATGATGAAATTATTATTATTCAATAAAAAGCTATTAAACAGGCGGGTAGCACAACATGTACAGTACAGACCAAAAGTTTGGACACACCTTCTCATTTAAAGATTTTTCTGTATTTTCATGACTATGAAAATTGTACATTCACACTGAAGGCATCAAAGCTATGTATTAACACATGTGGAATTATATAGTTAACAAAAAAGTGTGAAACAACTGAAAATATGTCTTATATTCTAGGTTCTTCAAAGTAGCCACCTTTTGCTTTGATGACTGCTTTGCACACTCTTGGCATTCTCTTGATGAGCTTCAAGAGGTAGTCACCGGAAATGGTCTTCCAACAATCTTGAAGGAGTACCCAGAGATGCTTAGCACTTGTTGGCCCTTTTGCCTTCACTCTGCGGTCCAGCTCACCCCAAACCATCTCGATTGGGTTCAGGTCTGGTGACTGTGGAGGCCAGGTCATCTGGTGTAGCACCTCATCACTCTCCTTCTTGGTCAAATAGCCCTTACACTGCCTGGAGGTGTGTTTGGGGTCATTGTGCTGTTGAAAAATAAATGATGGTCCAACTAAACGCAAACCGGATGGAATAGCATGCCGCTGCAAGATGCTGTGGTAGCCATGCTGGTTCAGTAAGCCTTCAATTTTGAATAAATCCCCAACAGTGTCACCAGCAAAGCACCCCCACACCATCACACCTCCTCCTCCTTGCTTCACGGTGGGAACCAGGCATGTAGAGTCCATCCGTTCACCTTTTCTGAGTCGCACAAAGACACGGTGGCTGGAACCAAAGATCTCAAATTTGGACTCATCAGACCAAAGCACAGATTTCCACTGATCTAATGTCCATTCCTCGTGTTCTTTAGCCCAAACAAGTCTTTTCTGCTTGTTGACTGTCCTTAGCAGTGGTTTCGTAGCAGCTATTTTACCATGAAGGCCTGCTGCACAAAGTCTCCTCTTAACAGTTGTTGAAGAGATGTGTCTGCTGCTAGAACTCTGTGTGGCATTGACCTGGTCTCTAATCTGAGCTGCTGTTAACCTGCAATTTCTGAGGCTGGTGACTCGGATAAACTTATCCTCAGAAGCAAAGGTGACTCTTGGTCTTCCTTTCCTGGGGCGGTCCTCATGTAAGCCCGTTTCTTTGTAGCGCTTGATGGTTTTTGCAACTGCACTTGGGGACACTTTTTAAGTTTTCCTAATTTTTCGCACTGACTGACCTTCATTTCTTAAAGTAATGATGGCCACTCGTTTTTCTTTACTTAGCTGCTTTTTTCTTGCCATAATACAAATTCTAACAGTCTATTCAGTTGGACTATCAGCTGTGTATCCACCAGACTTCTGCACAACACAACTGATGGTCCTAACCCCATTTATAAGGCAAGAAAGGCCACTTATTAAACCTGACAGGGCACACCTGTGAAGTGAAAACCATTTCCGGTGACTACCTCTTGAAGCTCATCAAGAGAATGCCAAGAGTGTGCAAAGCAGTCATCAAAGCAAAAGGTGGCTACTTTGAAGAACCTAGAATATAAGACATATTTTCAGTTGTTTCACACTTTTTTTGTTAACTATATAATTCCACGTGTTAATTGATAGTTTTGATACCTTTAGTGTAAATGTACAATTTTCATAGTCATGAAAATACAGAAAAATCTTTAAATGAGAAAGTGTGTCCAAACTTTTGGTCTGTACTGTATATAATGAGTGCTCATCATCCAATGTAATGCAACAGTCACAGATAAAGTAGAAAGAGTTCTTCAATTAAGAGATCCCATATCTAAATTATTAGAAAAAAAATAAATATTTCAATTTTATTCAGAAAACAACAACATCCAACTTAGAAAGACATGGATAAAAAAATAATTAAAAATACACAAACAGTAAATCACTGATGGGTCTGAGCTTGGTTGGGTCTAAGAATCCTCACATGGAGACAATATGGAGCAAGTTCCTCTGTCTGATTGTTACAACGCTTGTTAAACATGACAATCATAAAAACATAATACAAGGAGATAAATCTATATCCAGCAATGTAAAAGGCTAAGCAATGGTTAGATGGTCACTTATTAGTAAATTGAGGGTATACCAATATTTGAGAATGCATCCAAACATCCACAGTTGGAATGTATTAGTCCAAACTGTGCTGGATATCAGACCTAATGGGCATTTATAACTTTAAAATATGAAATGTAATAATTTTTTATCCTGTATTAAAGGAATGCAAGAAGCGTCTCTGAAGCTCACAGAATCACTTCATGAAGTGTATGAACCTGACTGGTATGGAAGAGATGATGTTAAAACGGGAGGAGAGGTGAGTACTTAGTACAATTTATGTTTGCTCAATATACTTTGTAGGAGAAACATATTGGCTGATTTATGGAGCTTATTCTAAACAGTTTTCTTAACATATTAGAATTGACCACTATTAATAGTTTAATTATTTATTTTTTTAAATAGCCATTACAAAGTTCCCATTTGTAAAGAAAATAAAAAAAATTCGAACAACATGCAAAAAATGGTGGCTGAATATAGTACCTGCAAAATTTACATTTTCACATGGAAGTATACCCTGATATGGTTAAACATCAAAACATGTAGAAAAAAATTTGTTTTTGTTTTTGCAATTTTTCATTTTCCTTTTACAGAAATGTGATGCACTGTGGGAGGATTTTCATCAGAAGTTAGTTGATGGAGCTTTGATAACACTTGATACATATTTAGGACAGTTTCCTGATATTAAGGTAAGAAAGCAGGTACCCATTTGCCTTTCTTACAATACTATGGTAACACTTGCTTTTTGACATCTGACTAGAGATCTAAGAATTTTTTTTTCTTTTGGTTGAGGAAGAAAAATGAGCAATGATCTTCACCATGCTGGGAAGAGATAATGGATTTTCATTTTAAATAATGGTGTATGAAGAATGTATAATTTTTAAACTATAAGTTGGACAGAGCAAACACCAACTCACAGCATTACGAGTTGAGGAGCCATAATGAAATAAAACTGTCAGCTCAGACTGGGCTTCCACAGTCAGGCCTTACACTAGCTACACTAATTGGCAGAGTCTAAGAAGACCTCTGGTGTTCAACTTTGAAAACCTCTACAGGGATCTACACTTTACTTCTTGGGTGGGTCCACACAGTAGTCCCTGACTAGTGAACCAAGTTGAGGGAAAAGTAAATTGGCCTGGGTAACACTAGACAAGGACAAAAATAGAAACGGGAATGTCAGGTGCAGTATTTGGGCAGGTCAGAGACTCTGAGGTCAAATTAAAGTAGGCATCCAGATGTAATCCAGAAGAGTCTTGAAAAAACAGCCAGGTTGGAAGACTAGTAAGGAGTCTAAATATGGCACAGATGTATCAAAAGAATGAAATAACTGGCATTGGGCATAGCAAGCAGAAAACTGAAACAGACTGAGGACCAGTGATTAGTCGCTGAACCTGTTTTGTAATTGGCCAGTGAACGGGATGCCTTGATTGGCCAGAATAGCTGCTTATCAATAGGCTGTACGGCCGAGTGCACTGTTCATATCGCATCCACTATCTCTCATAGCGCCACCAAGATTACAGGAGCAGTGGTGACTCGCCCCGATGAACTATGCAGAAACGTAGTGAAATAAGTTTCTTACACATAATAAAAATGTGTCTGGGTACTATAGATAAGAGAATCTCCAGAAATTAGTTTTGAACATAATCGCTTGATTCATTTGGCCAATTCAATTCTAAATATAATTCGTCCAAATTGGCTTAAAAAATCTTAAAACACATTAGATTCATGCCCCCTAAGTCCTCACCTGTCTACGCAGCCTCCACTGCTCCCCGTCACTATGTAAGACCAAACATTGGCTTCAGCACTGGATTCGCTGGAATGTGAAACTGTGGGAAATTCATAATGAATTCAATTCATTATGGATCATTTTGCTCATCTCTACAGGGTAACCCCTGTTCAGTAATGTTCCTAATAAGTTAGAGAATTAAAGGGGTTTTCAAGTCTCAAAAGAAATGTCTGCAGCCACTCTATGTGACTATAGATTGCCAAATCGTGACTGCATGCAGTTTCCCTCTGTCTCCAGTGTGAGTGGGCTTTCATGTGACTGCAGGTATGCGATTTGCATAGTTGCGGTTACAAGTTGAATAGATTCTCATCTACTTCTCTCATAAGCACTTTTGAGAGAAGAGGATGAGAATCTAGTGGGCACATGACTTTAACTATGCAAATTGCTTCCCTGCGGTCACATGACATCCAGTTGCACTAGAGATATAGTAGAATTTTGGCTGTTACGACTTGCCAGTCTAATCACATAAAGATAAAGAGTTACAGGCATCTGCCTGTAACTACTGTGACCAGAGTTTGCACTCATTGCTGTAGTTTAACCACTTAAATGCTGCTGTCAATCTCTGACAATGGCATTTAAATGTCTGACAATGGCATTTAAATGACGCCAGTGCCATCGAGTGCACCAGCTTCCATCACCACCCCGTAATATGATTGTGGGGAACCAGTGGGTTACCAAGATAGCCAGGCACCTGCTGAAGGCGCCCATAACTGCCATCTTGGGCCTCCCTCAAACCTCAGCTCCATAGGAGAATCGGGGTTTACCTATATACTACAATACATCAGTATTGCAGTATATAGTAGAAGCGATCTAATGACCAAAAGTTCAAATCCCATAGAGACACAAAAAAAATAAAGGGAGAATGAAAAAAAATGTTTTAAAAAATCTGTGTATGAAATCAGTCTGTCAAAAGTCCGGTCAATCTAAATATAAAATTATTGAAACGATATGTTAAACAGCGGAAAAAAAATCTAAACACCAGAATTGCCACTATCCTGTCACCACACTTTCCGTAAAAAACGCGATCAGAATGTCACGTGTACCCCAAAATTGTACAAATAAAAACATTCAGCTCAGCATATAGCAGTATGAACAGAAAATTAAAGTTAGTGTCAGAAAATGGCAGCACAAGCAAAAAATATACAGTACAGACCAAAAGTTTGGACACACCTTCTCATTTAAAGATTTTTCTGTATTTTCATGACTATGAAAATTGTACATTCACACTGAAGGCATCAAAACTATGAATTGACACATGTGGAATTATATACTTAACAAAAAAGTGTGAAACAACTGAGAATATGTCTTATATTCTAGGTTCTTCAAAGTAGCCACCTTTTGCTTTGATGACTGCTTTGCACAATCTTGGCATTCTCTTGATGAGCTTCAAGAGGTAGTCACCGGAAATGGTCTTCACTTCACAGGTGTGCCCTGTCAGGTTTAATAAGTGGGATTTCTTGCCTTATAAATGGGGTTGGGACCATCAGTTGTGTTGTGCAGAAGTCTGTTGGATACACAGCTGATAGTCCTACTGTTAGAACCTTGTTCTTAGTTTTTTTCCTTTGCTGGTCACATGACCTTGTTGGCCTATTTAATCCTGCTCCGCCCTTCTGGCTTTGCTGGACTTCATTGTTTAACTACTTTCTAGCTAGCCTGTGCCCTGTATCTAACTCTGTTAGTTTGCTTGGTCTACGGACCTCTATGTTCTATATATTTTGTTTGTTCATCTGTCTGCTACTATTTCTGTTAGGAGGTGTCCCATTTTCCTCCCAGTCCTTAGTACTTGTAGGGATTCCTTCCCCACATCTATAGGTCTCCGTACAGACTAGCTTAGGACTTTAGCAGGTCTGATCGCAGGATCAGGTCCCCTGTTACATCGTAGGGATTAAGCTGAGTTCTATCGTAGGGACAGATCTCCTCTCTTTCCTTAGCTCTGGTAGCAGAACATAACAGTAAGTCCAGCCCAGCAAATGCTCTAAGGAAAGATTTTTTTTTTCTGTTCCATCATGGTGTCGGTTCTGGATTTGGCTAAACACCTGCAGGGACTCTCTTTGGAGGTGACTGAGCTCCGACAGCACGTGAGTAACTGTCCTGGAGCACATTTCTTGGAGCCTAAGGTACGTTTGCCGGATTTATTTTTTGGTGAACACCGAGAATTTTTTTTCATTTAAAAATGCTTGCTTATTGTATTTTCGTTTGAGACCCAAGTCCTCTGGGGATGATTCCCAGCGCATATGGTTTATAATGTCACTTTTGCGCAAAGAGCCTCAGGAGTGGGCCTTTTCTTTGCAACCTAGTGATACATGCTTCAGATCAGTGGATAGTTTTTTTTCTGCTTTGGGACTATTATATGATGATCCTGACCGTGTCGCATCAGCTGAGACTGAGTTAAGACGTTTGAGACAGGGATCAGGTAATGTGGAAAAATATTGTACTCATTTCCGTCGATGGTCTACTCAAACAGGGTGGAACGATTCTGCTCTGAAAAGTCTATTTCTTGCTGGGCTCAGTGAAAGGGTTAAAGACCTGCTAATTGCTTATCCTACACCTGAAGATTTGCAACAGGCTATGCAATTAGCTATACGGGTGGATAGGAGACTGCGTGCAAGGGTTAATGAGAGCAAATCCTCTGCTATGTCAGTTTCTGGTTATGAGAATGTGTGTACTAACAGTGGTGAATCGATGGAGATTGGAGCGATGGCACCTCGCTCTCAAGAAAAAGATCGCAGATTTTCTGAAGGCTTGTGTTTCTATTGCGGAAAATCTGGTCATTTGATTAAAGACTGTGAGCTTCGTATCAAGAAAGAAAAAAAAATGGTCAGTCATGCCCGTATTGCCTGTTTAAATTCCAAGGGTGTATTTTTAGCTGCTTCCACGATTGCTCAGGAAAAATTAATGGAATTTCGGGTGTTTGTTGATTGTGGGTCTACTCTGAATGTAATTGATGGGGGATTCTTGGAAAGACTCAATTTAAAACCCAAACCTTTATCATCCCCCATTGCTGTGGTCTCTGTGGATGGTTCCCCTTTGAAGAATATTACTCTCAAGGTCTGTGAATTTCCTCTCACTATTAATGGTGTTCACCATGAGAAATTGGATTTGGTAGTGTTGAATAACTTGCCTTCTCCAGTAATATTGGGATTGCCCTGGTTAAAATTTCACAACCCTGTACTGGATTGGTCTACCAGTGAAATTAAATCCTGGAGCCATAAATGTTATGACAAGTGTTGTAACGGGCGTATTGCAGCTTTGGATAGGGGAGAATTGCCTGTTCCTATTCAGGATTTTTGGAGAGTTTTTTCTGAGAAGGAATCGCAGGTTTTGCCTCCCCATAGAGACTATGATTGTTCTATTGAATTTGTCCCTGGAGCGACTCTTCCTAAAAGTCATTTATTTAACCTTACTATTCCTGAGAGAAAGGCTTTGGAGGAATACATACAGACAAGTTTGGCCGCCGGTCACATTAGGCCCTCTAAGTCTCCTGTGGCGGTTGGATTTTTTTTGTAAAAAAAAAGGACGGCGGTTTACGTCCTTGTCTGGATTTTCGTGAGATTAACAAAATTACTGTACGCAATCCTTACCCACTGCCATTGATTCCTGATCTGTTTAACCAGTTAATGGGGGCCAAGTGGTTCTCTAAAATTGACCTTAAGGGGGCATACAGTCTGTTGCGCATGAAGGAGGGTGACGAATGGAAGACTGCTTTTAACACTCCTGTGGGTCATTTTGAGAATCTGGTTATGCCTTTTGGTCTTACTAATGCTCCTGCATTTTTTCAGAATCTTATTAATGACATCCTTAGACCTTTGATCGGCAAAAATGTGGTTGTGTATTTGGATGACATTTTGATTTATTCGCCGGATCTGGAGTCTCATTGGCGGAGCGTACGTGAGGTATTACAGTTGTTAATGGACAATTCGCTTTTTGCTAAGCTGGAGAAATGTGAGTTCGCTGTACAGAGAATTCGTTTTTTGGGCTACATTATCTCCAGCGAAGGTTTTGAGATGGACCCGGTTAAAGTTCAAGCTGTACAGGAATGGCCTAGGCGTATTGGTTTGAAATCGATACAGAGGTTTTTGGGTTTCGCCAATTATTACAGAAAATTCATAAAAAATGTTTCTAGTATTGTCAAACCTCTGACCGATCTCACCAGGAAAGGTGCTGATGCGGTTCAGTGGTCTTCTGAGGCCATTGAAGCTTTTGTGTATCTCAAGGAGAGGTTCACCTCTGCTCCCATCCTTATGCAGCCTGATGTGACTAAGCCGTTTTTGGTTGAGGTTGATGCTTCCTCTGTGGGGGTTGGCGCAGTATTGTCTCAGGATAACGGGGATGGATTACATCCCTGTGCCTTTTTTTCAAAAAATTTTTCGGAGACTGAACTGAATTACGATATTGGTAATCGGGAATTATTGGCTATTAAACTCGCATTTGAACACTGGCGCCACTTCTTGGAAGGTGCGGAATTTCCCGTTCAGGTTCTTACGGATCATAAAAATCTGATATATCTTGATGCTGCCAAGCGCCTGAATGCCCGTCAGGCTAGGTGGGCACTGTTTTTCTCGCGGTTTAATTTCTCCGTTACTTACATCCCTGGTACTAAGAATGTTAAGGCGGATACCTTGTCTCGCAGTTTTTCTCCCATAGTCGGTGCTGAGAAAGAGGAGAACATTTTACAAGAAGGTGTTGTGATAGCTGCTTTGGACTCCGTTTTGGAAGATGAGATTCTTAAAGTACAGGAGAATGCCCCATCTAACACTCCTCATGGGAGGTTGTTTGTGCCTGGGACCTTTAGGAGAGATTTGTTTGTTGAGTGTCACGAATCTCGGTTGGCAGGTCATCCCGGAATCTCTGAGACCAAGAGACTGGTGGGTCGCAGTTTTTGGTGGCCTGGATGGCAGAAGGAAGTCATTAAGTGGGTGCGCCAATGTACTATTTGTGCTAGATCTAAGTCCTCACATACTCCTGCTGCGGGGTTGCTTTGTCCTTTGGAGGTTCCCAGTGCTCCTTGGACACATTTGGCTATGGACTTTATAACTGACCTTCCCCCCTCTGAGGGTTTTACTGTCATCTGGGTGGTCGTGGATAGAGATGAGCGTTGTTCTACTCGAACTGTTCGCCAATCTCAAATTCGAGCTGTTTTGGGCGGTGTTCGAGCCGGTCGGCGAACACGAACAATTTGAGAAAAATTCGGCTGTTCGAGGTTATGTTCGATAACTGTTCGTGCACCAAAATCATAACTGGATTTTTTCTCAGTAATGATGAAAATTAATGTTAATACGCAGTTTGAGTGTACAGCGGGGTGGGGGGAGGGGCAGGGGATGGATCTCTGCAGGAACAATGAAGATCTCCATTTTTTTTTCTCTTTCCCGCATTTGCAGTGGGGAGGTGCAATCTGTCAGCCTATCAGCAGCGCACACACGGAGCGAAGTGCTTTTTTTCACACAAGCAAGGGCATGTGTGATTGGCAGTGTATGTCACATGTCCTTGCCCTATAAGACCAAGCCATTTTCCCCGTCGCCACCATTTTCTCACTGCTGCAGCTGCGTGTTAGACGGCACCGCTGTTGCTGTGTGTGCTATACCTTGTTAATTTCAAGCCAATTTTCGCACAAATATACAGATAGCTTGGGAGTAGGGAATAGTTGTGATTGCAGTCCTTTTAAGGACTAGGTTACAGCATTTCCTACGACTTTTATCAGGCAGGTCTGTGCTCTTAAATAGATAGATTGTGGGAGTAAAGACTAATTGTAATTGGAGTCCTTTTCGGGACTAGGTTACATGAGTTCCTATCAGTTTTTGCCAGGCAGGTCTGTGCCAGTGCTGTGCAAGTTTTTTTCACAGCATTTGGCTGAATCTAGCAAAGCTAATCCTTTTTGGCCTATTGCAGAGTGTGTTAGTCAGTGGAGTAGCCTATCTGTGTTGCAAGATATACCACCTGTGTATAGAATACCAATTTTTTTACTGCACCTAGTGAAGTAAAATCTTTTGGGCATAGCATCATTCTATTAGTCCATCTATACTGACCTCCATCAGGTTGCAAACTGAATATAATTTTTTTCTGCATCTAGCTCTGAAAAAATATTTGGGCTTCTAGCAGTGTGTGGGACTTGGTCTATTAGTCCATCTATACTGACCTCCATCAGGTTGCAAATTAAAAATAATTTTTTTCTTCATTTAGCTCTGAAAAAATATTTGGGCTTCTAGCAGTGTGTGGGACTTGTTCTATTAGTCCTTCTATACTGACCTCCAGCAGGTTGCAAATTGAATATAATTTTTTTCTGCATCTAGCTCTGAAAAAATATTTGGGCTTCTAGCGGTGTGTGGGACTTGGTCTATTAGTCCATCTATACTGACCTCCATCAGGTTGCAAATTAAAAATAATTTTTTTCTGCATCTAGCTCTGAAAAAATATTTGGGCTTCTAGCAGTGTGTGGGACTTGGTCTATTAGTCCATCTATACTGACCTCCATCAGGTTGCAAATTAAAAATAATTTTTTTCTTCATTTATCTCTGAAAAAATATTTGGGCTTCTAGCAGCGTGTGGGACTTGGTCTATTAGTCCATCTATACTGACCTCCATCAGGTTGCAAATTAAAAATAATTTTTTTCTGCATCTAGCTCTGAAAAAATATTTGGGCTTCTAGCAGTGTGTGGGACTTGGTCTATTAGTCCATCTATACTGACCTCCATCAGGTTGCAAATTAAAAATAATTTTTTTCTGCATCTAGCTCTGAAAAAATATTTGGCCTTCTAGCAGTGTGTGGGACTTGGTCTATTAGTCCATCTATACTGACCTCCATCAGGTTGCAAATTAAAAATAATTTTTTTCTTCATTTATCTCTGAAAAAATATTTGGGCTTCTAGCAGCGTGTGGGACTTGTTCTATTAGTCCATCTATACTGACCTCCATCAGGTTGCAAATTAAAAATAATTTTTTTCTGCATCTAGCTCTGAAAAAATATTTGGGCTTCTAGCAGTGTGTGGGACTTGGTCTATTAGTCCATCTATACTGACCTCCATCAGGTTGCAAATTAAAAATAATTTTTTTCTGCATCTAGCTCTGAAAAAATATTTGGGCTTCTAGCAGTGTGTGGGACTTGGTCTATTAGTCCATCTATACTGACCTCCATCAGGTTGCAAATTGAATAAAAAAATTTTCTGCATCTAGCTCTGAAAAAATATTTGGGCTTCTAGCGGTGTGTGGGACTTGGTCTATTAGTCCATCTATACTGACCTCCATCAGGTTGCAAATTAAAAATAATTTTTTTCTGCATCTAACCCAGCCAATAGTTTTGGCCTAATACCACAGTTTGGCCACTCAGCTCTGCTCGGTTACCATCCATTGTTTTTTTGTGCAAACAACTCCAGAGTTGTGAATTAGTTAACCACCAAAATGAGTGGAAAAAGGCCTGCTGCTGGTGGAAAGGGGAATAGGCGTGTTGGGAAGGGGAAAAAAGGTTGTGTCCGTGGGGTAGGTGCAGAAGAAAGACCATCTTCCAGCCAAACTAAAATGTCTACTTCTTTTAGCGGACAATGTGATAAGATCCCTTTCTTACGGCCACGCCAATCGCTACAAATTCCAGATGAGGCACAAAAACAGCAGGTGCTTCAACAGATATCAAGTGCTCCTTTAAGTGGGCTCTCCTCCACATCAACTTCAACATCACAAATACTCCAGTCCTCAAAGGTGTCACCCAAATCGCACTTGCTTCCTCACAGCTCCCAAATCTCCAGCTGCCCGTCTGAGTATGAGGTAGAACAGATGGTTGAGTCTGCAGAGCTGTTTACTCATACTATAGCCTGGGAATCAGAGGTCGACTCCAGCGCTTCTGTGAATCCAGACGAGGAAATGATCTGCACTGATGCCCAGAATCTTTATGAGTCGGATCCAGGACCAGACGCAGAAGGTTCTGACCATAATGTAGACCCTCATTCCCAAACTGTAACTCCTGTTGGTGGAGACAATGAGGAAGACGATGATAAGACTCAAATACCTGATTGGAGCGACAACTTTAGTTTTTTGTCAGGGCAGGAACAGGTTGGCTCTGAGGACGACGGGTGTGATAACGCACAGGGTGATGATGATGAGGTCGGAGATCCCACTTACTGTCAACCCACAGTCAGCCAAGAAATGAGGTCAGCAGAGGAGGTGGAGGAAGATGCTAGTGACGACGAGGTCAGGTTGCGCCTTCCTGGACAGAGACGTAGTACTGGAAGCACGTCAACAACTGCATCCTCAAACACAACTCTGCCTCTCACCACAAGTCGTGGTGGCTCTTCAGGTCGCATGGGTGCTAAGCCTTGCATAGCCTGGGCATTTTTTCAGATCGATAAAGATGACCCAACTCGTGTTATCTGTAACATTTGTCAGCAAAAGCTAAGTAGAGGCCAAAAAATACATAGTTTGAGTACTTCATGCATGAACCGGCACATGGACATGAAGCATAAGTTGCAGTGGGAAGCTCAGTGTGCTACAATGCGGTCTAGCCGGCCGGGCCAACCACCGTCTGCCATATCTTGTGCATCCGCGGCCTCTTCATCCTCTGTGACTGGGGGGACAGCAGTCACACCTGTTTTGGGGCGCAGACCTGCCACCTCTTTACCCGCAACAGCCAGCGTGATTGGCAGGTCATCATTTTCTTTGGAGGTGGTAACACCAGCTGGTCTTGAGCGCTGTCCGACATCGATAGCACCACCTTTGGATCAAGGCAACCTAACATGTCCGCCTGCATCTTCCTCACAGACCGGCAGTTTGCCGGGGACACCCTTATCAACCCCGTCTAAGCACAATAGCCAGCCCTCGGTCCCTCAGATGTGGACAAGTAAAAGACCATTTCCTCCTAGCCATGAGAAAGCTAAGAGGTTGAATTTCACCATCTGCAAGCTCTTGGCTACAGAAATGCTGCCTTTCCGCCTGGTGGACACAGAGGATTTTCGAGACCTTATGTCCGTCGCAGTGCCCCAGTACCAGATGCCCAGTCGGCACTACTTCTCAAAGAAAGGTGTGCCTGCGCTCCACCAGCATGTCGCACACAACATCACCGCTTCTTTGAGAAACTCTGTGTGTGACAGGGTGCATTTCACCACAGACACTTGGACGAGTAGGCATGGACAGGGACGTTACATGTCGCTGACTGGGCACTGGGTAACTATGGTGACAGCAGGACAAGGGGCTGCTGTCCAAGTCTTGCCGTCCCCACGAGTTGTGCGTCAATCCTCTTTATGTCAAAGTTCCACCACTGCTTCTGCCTCCTCAACCTCCTCTCGGTCTTCCACCTGCACCCAAAGCCTGTCTGGTCATGCCACAAGCTTTCTAACTGCGCAGAAGGGATCCTGCACACCTCCTTACTATGCTGGCAGTAGGGCTCAACGTCATCAGGCGGTTTTTACATTGAATTGTCTGGGAAATGTGAGTCACACAGCTGAGGAGTTGTGGTCAGCTCTGGAGAACCAATTTCATGAATGGTTGTCTCCACTGGACCTGAAACCAGGGAAGGCCGTGTGCGACAATGCTGCAAACCTGGGTGCGGCCCTTCGCCGGGGCAATGTCACACACGTGCCTTGTATGGCTCACGTGTTGAACCTGGTTGTCCAGCAATTTTTAGCCCACTATCCCAGACTAGATGGCCTTCTGCAGAGGGCACGGTCGCTGTGTGCTCACTTCCGCCGTTCGCATCCCGCAGCTCAGCGACTTACATCTCTACAGAAGTCGTTGGGCCTGCCACTTCACCGGCTAAAATGCGATGTGCCTACCCGGTGGAATTCAACTCTGCACATGTTGCAGCGACTGTGGCAGCACCGACAAGCCCTGGTGCAATACGTTCTGACGTATAGCCTGGGCCAACGAGATTCAGAGGTGGGGCAAATCACGCTGGAGGAGTGGTCTCAGATCAGGGACCTATGCACCCTTCTGCACAGTTTTGAAATGGCGACGAAGATGTTTAGTGCTGACGATGCCATTATCAGCATGACTATTCCGGTGATTTACATGCTGGAGCACATGTTAAACAGAATTCGGAGTCAGGTGGTGGCACAAGAGAAGGTGGAGGAAGTAGAGGAGGAGGAGTTGTATGCGGAAGGGCTAACATCTGCAAGGTCCAGACGGTCGGCAGCACCAAGGCGGCAGGCATGTGAGGGTGGGGGAGATGGTTTTACCAGGGCGCATGGTAGCAGCCAAACTAGTGAGGAAGGTGCAGGAGCCCAGGAAGAAGTGGAGGACGAACTGATGGAAGACTCATCAGATGAGGGAGACCTTGATCACATTTCTGTTGTGCGAGGTTGGGGGGAGAGGACAGAGGAAGGAAGCATGATTGTTACCTCGCCACCAACACAACAGGGACTTGGTGCTCCTGGATGCGCAACACACATGAGTGCCTTCTTGCTGCACTACCTGCAACATGACCCTCGAATTGTGAGAATTAGAAATAATCCTGACTACTGGGTTGCCACACTGTTAGATCCCCGGTACAAAAGTAAATTTGCAGAAATTATTCCTGCCATAGAAAGGGATGCACGCATGCAGGAGTATCAGCAGAGACTGTTGCAGAATCTTACATGTGCTTTTCCACAAAATACCAGTGGTGCACGTAGTGAATCTCACAGTTCCAACTTGCCAACCGTGGGACCGTCAAGTGTTCAGCACTCAAACCGTGACAGAACCACAGTATCTGCTGGTAACATCAATTTTGCGGAATCATTTCACCACTTTTTTAGCCCATCCTTTGCAAGGCCACAGGAGACAAGAAGTCTGACACATAGTCAACGCCTAGAGACGATGGTACAGGAGTATCTCCAAGTAAACATTGAAGCCACGACTGTGTCACTGGACCCTTGCTCTTTTTGGGCTTCCAATCTGGATAAATGGCCGGAGCTAGCCACTTACGCCTTGGAGATCTTGTCATGCCCCGCAGCCAGCGTTCTGTCTGAACGTGTGTTCAGCGCTGCTGGTGGTGTGCTGACAGATAAGCGCACGCGGCTCTCCACTGATAATGTAGACAGACTCACGTTCATAAAGATGAACAAATCATGGATCCGAAACGACTTTTCTACCCCTGTGTCATCCTGGGGAGAGTAAAAGCTTGATGATTGGTTAAAATCACCCTACCAACCGTTTTAAGCTTTCAAATTACTAATCATGTTTATCTGTATCTTGACTGGAAAATAATTTGGGCTTTGTAGCAGTGTGCAGCACTGATCCTATTAGGCCATCTATACTAAAGCTTCACCAGATTTAAAATTAAAAATAATTTTTAGCTGCATCTAGCCCGGAAAATAATTTTGGGGCTCCGAGATGCGCAAGGCACATAAGTGCCTTCTTGCTGCACTACCTGCAGCATGACCCTCATATTGTCAGAATTCGAAGTAATCATGACTACTGGGTTGCCACACTCTTAGATCCCCCAAACTTTTCGATCAACCTTTTCATTTTAATAAAGACCAAAAAAATGGTCATTTTTGAAATTATAAGCATTAGCAGGTTGTTAGAAACTGAAATCAAACAGTTTTCAACTCAAAACTTTATTCTAGGTGATGTTACATTTTCACATAGGACCCCTTGTTCGAAAGGAGCTTCTGAACTCTCTCGTCCATTGAATTTGTCAGGTTTTGGATGGTTTCTGCTTCAATTGTTTTGCATGAGGACAGAATACCCTCCCAGAGCTGTTGCTTAGATGTGAACTGCCTCCCGCCATCATAGACACTCCTTTTAATGATGCTCCAAAGGTTCTGAATGGGGTAGAGGTCAGGGGAGCATGGGGGTCACACCATAAGTTTGTCCCCTTTTATGCCCATATCAGCCAGAGATGCAGATGTTTTATGTGCAGCATGAGATGGTGCATTATCATGCAGAAAAATGATCTTGCTGTGAAATACACGGTTCTTCTTCTTGAACCATGGCAGGAAGTGCTGTTTGAGAAAATCCACATACATTATGGAGTTCATCTTTAGCGCCTTCAGGGATCCTAAAGGGGCCGACAATCTCTCTCCCCATGATTGCAGCCCAAAACATTACTCCACCTCCTCCTTGTTGGCGCTGTAGCCGTGTTTGCGTGGGGTGTCCATCAACCAGCCATCCTCCACTCCATCCATCTGGACCATCGAGCGCTGCACGGCACTCATCCGTGAACAAAACAGTTTTGAAATCAGTCTTCATGTAATGTTTGGCCCACTGGAGCCGTTTCTGCTTGTGTGAAGTGGATAGAGGAGGTCGACAGGATGGCGCATGCACAGCTGCAAACCTCTGAAGGACCCTGCATCTTGTTGTTCGGGGGACGTTGGAGGCACAAGCAGCTTCAAAAACTTGTCTGCTGCTATGACAAGGCTTTTTTGCCGCTGCTCTTTCAACCTGACGTAATTGCCTGTAGGAAAGAGTCCTCAATTTGCCCTTATCAGCACGCACACGTGTGTACTGTGAATCAGCTACATACTTCTTGATTGCCAAGACACTTCATCCTGATCATCGCACAATGTTGATTGTAGTCATGCCTTGACCTAAACACTCCACAATTTGTTGCTTCTCAGCAGCCGACACATCCTTTTTCTTTCCCATTTTGGCAGAAAATGTAGGCTGCTTAATAATGTGAGAGAGCCTTCTTAAGTAGTCTTGCCTTTCATTGGACACACCTGCCAAACTAATTAGCACAGGTGTCTGCAATTGCTTACAGTGATATAAAGAGCCCTGACACACATCACCATCAATGAGTTTAACTGACAAACAAACAAATTCTTCCCTTATCACTCCTAAACACTTTTTGTATAATAATTTGGAACGCAGTGTACATGTGCTTTTCCACAAAACACCAGTGGTTCACGTAGTGAATCTTACAGTTCTAACTTGCCAACCGTGGTCTGTATGGAGTTGTTCAATAAAGGGCCCAAAATTAAGATAACATAGATGGGAGAGGTCTCTATGAATAGGAATTCCTAAGTATTTGATACCCTGTGAGGGCCAGGCAAAGGGAAAGTTGGACTGGATGGAATCCTATATGGATTTGGGGAGGGAGACATCGAGGGCCTCAGACTTCGCTGCATTGATTTTAAAATTTTACCATGTAACAAAGTGATCTATTTCAGCCATAACAGCATGGATGGATATATGTGATTGAGTGATATATACTAGGACATCATCAGCAAATAGAGAGCACTTGTACTCGGTGCCTCCCACCTCAATCCACCTAATATTGGGGTTATGGCGAATTGATGAGAGCAGGTGCTCCGTCACTAGGATGTATAAGAGAGGGGACAGAGGACATCACTGCCTTGTCCCATTGGTGATTGTGAAAGGTGATGAAAATGTTCTGACGCACCCCCTGGGCCTTGGGACACCCGGAGCCGGACCCTTTTTGGTGGATGCTGGTGGTTGTAGTCTTCGTGGCGGCCACCCAGTTCCGTGGCTCAGGGCGGTCAAACCAGTGGCGGAACTATTTATGTGGTTTTCATGTTTAAATGTCCGACTACGCCACCCGTGGATTGCGGTCAGAGTGAACCGCCGCTACAGGGCAGACCACTGAGGCTGGTGTTGTGGGTGCAGCAGAGCGTAGCATAACTCCCCACGGGAGGAGTATAGCCTCAGGGCAGTGTATGCGGAGGATGGGGGTGATGGTGCAGGGCAGCAGCAGTAACGACACGGAGTCAGTGATGCAGTTCAGGGCCTTTACTCACAGTTCTTATTATCCAGACCACGTCTGCAGGTAACGGCTGCCCACGTCGTACTGTGCTCACCAGGTGAGGGGCTCAGACAACTCCCAGATAACTTTGGAGCACTTCACAGGACCCCCTTTGTGTGTCCTTTGTCTGGCCTTTCTTACCAACACTTCTGTCCGGCTGCCTCGGGCCTCCTCTTGGTAAACTTGGCGCCAGTTTCCCTGACCCTATGTGGTGCCTTCCTAGCGGGTGTAGCGAGGGGCTGCGCCACATAAAATGTCAGAGCCTCCGGTTTCTAGCTGAGGGTCGTTTCCTGCCTCCACTAGTTCGGGGACCGGTCTCCCCCTTTGGCCTGACCCCTCCACGCAGGTGGATTCGGGCGTGCGGTGGCGACTCGCCCGTCCGCACCCCTGGGATCCCTTCATTCCTCGTTCCTGGAGCCTTCTCCGCTCCTCTTCCTTCCTTCTCCCTCTTCCAGGCCTGGGCCTCTGTTACTAGGCCCGCCTCCGGAGCAGAGCTCATGCAGAGCCCCTGCTCCCTGCCACTTCTGCTCAGACTTCTCTGCACTGAACTAAGATGGTGCCCACCTTTTATACTCCCTTCTCAATGCACCCAGGAACTGCTTCCTCCCTGCTCCTGCACTACAGGGTTCCCCTTCCTCAGTGTTCCCTCCCCCCACTCCAGCCAGGGACAGGGACTGTCGTGCCCATCTCAGGGGCATATTGGTCGCCCTGCCCCACGGCAATGTGGTGTAATGCATGCAGGTGTCGGGTCCTGATCCACACTCCATCCTTACCTGAGAGTGAGATATCACACCTCTGGGTGAGGTGCAATACGTCTTTAGCAACCGAGCCCTCAGGGTGCTACAGTTCCATTTATCTTCAGCCTAGGTGACGTATTGCGATACAAGGCCGTGATTTTGGCTATAAAAGGGTCCCCTAGACCCCTACCCCAAGCTTTTTAAGAGAATCATATATGGCGTGCCAGGAGACTCTATGGAATGCTTTCTCAGCATCCAACGAGAGTATCTAATTACAAATTTTTAACTGCATCTAGCCCAGGAAATACTTTGTGCCTAGTAGCAGTGTCTGCTAGTAAGCGGATTATCCCGGCTGTTAAGCAAGCTGCACCACCTGTAGTTTAGACACTTAATTTTTTCAAAGGAAATGCTTCGGGACCATGGGATACTTAGTGAAGAGCATCAGGAGGCACCCCAAGGCATAGGGGCTGGGACTGGCAGTAGGATGCCTTGCGGTGGACAGCCGAGCTCGATCCTTATAAAAGCTTTTTAACTGCAGCAGCTTTAGTGGACGCTACTGGAGCTGGAATTACCGCGGCTGCTGGCATGAGACTTGCCCTCCAATAGATCCTTGTAAATGGATTTAAAGTGTATTCATTCAAATTAGAGAGACAATTTAAATTAAAAAGCTTAGAGCTGCCTCCACCACAGGGGGGCTCGCTCGACCCACCAGCGGACAGGCACCAGTATTGGGAGAGGGGGGCTGGCCGTCAGGGTTCACCGCGGCTCTGGCACAAACCCGGCGACACGGAGGTGGCACGGGCAGGAGCGGACTGGCCGTGTCGGCTTCTCACTTTTTGGATTTTAGAAGGGCATGACATGCCTATATCTGTGTCTCCCCCTCCTTTTACTCCTCCACCTCTTTTATTTTCGCATGACTATATGTACTTGTCACTTTTCCATGTGTTAGTTATGTCTTCTGAACAGTTTGTCAGCTTTTGGACACCTTTGAAGGTGTTTTCTATGTGTTTCTATGTGTTTTTGTTTGCCTGCCATTGGTTTTAACGGTGTTCGAAGGTGTTCGACGAACAGTTCGACGAACAGTTCGGCGAACACACGGGTGTTCGACGAACCGAACCGAACTCGAACACTACGGGGGTGGCTCAACACTAGTCGTGGACCGTTTTAGCAAGATGTGTCACTTGGTTCCCTTCGTCAAACTGCCCTGCGCTAAAACTCTCGCTAAGGCCTTTGTCAAGGAAATTGTCAGACTTCATGGCGTTCCTACTGACATTGTTTCTGATAGAGGTCCTCAGTTCGTGGCTCGTTTTTGGCGTGCCTTTTGTGACAGGTTGGGAGTTCATTTGTCGTTCTCGTCCGGATATCATCCTGAATCTAATGGCCAGACAGAAAGGAAAAACCAGGATGTTGAGCAGATCTTGCGTTGTTTTGTGTCAGACAATCAAGAGGGGTGGTCTGAGTTTCTGCCACTTGCTGAATTTGCTCTGAACAATCATACATCTTCTTCTGCTGGTTGTTCGCCTTTTTTTTGTTGTTCTGGGAGACATCCGTCGTTTGGGTCGTTCTCCAAGTTGGGATCTGCCGTGCCTGAGGAGGAGAATTTTTCCGGTGATTTGGAGAGAGTTTGGACGGATGTGCGTGGTAATCTTCAGGAGGCCAACAGAAAATCTAAAGACTACTTTGATAGGAAACGACAGGAGGTTTTGTTCGCTGTTGGTGACATGATTTGGTTGTCGTCTAGGAATCTGCGGTTGAGGATTCCTTCTAAGAAATTGGGTCCCAAGTTTGTAGGGCCCTTTAAGGTGCTTCAGGTTGTCAACCAATCTGCTGTTAGGTTGGAGGTTCCTACCTCCTGGAGAATTAATCCGGTATTTCATGTCTCTCTGTTGAAAAAAGCTGTTGTATCAGAGTGTGACGCCTCTGCCTCTGTTCCTCCGGTGGTGGAGGACGGGGAATATGAAATTTCTCGCGCATCCTTAACTCTAGACAGTATAGAGGTAGTTTGCAGTATCTTGTGGCCTGGAAAGGTTTCGGACCCGAGGATAACTCTTGGGTGAGGTCGGATGATGTTTCCGCGTCCAGACTTATTAGAGCATTTCACAGGAGATTTCCTGATAAGCCTGGTCCTAGGGGATCCGGAGGATCCTCTTAGAAGGGGGGGTACTGTTAGAACCTTGTTCTTAGTTTTTTTCCTTTGCTGGTCACATGACCTTGTTGGCCTATTTAATCCTGCTCCGCCCTTCTGGCTTTGCTGGACTTCATTGTTTAACTACTTTCTAGCTAGCCTGTGCCCTGTATCTAACTCTGTTAGTTTGCTTGGTCTACGGACCTCTATGTTCTATATATTTTGTTTGTTCGTCTGTCTGCTACTATTTCTGTTAGGAGGTGTCCCATTTTCCTCCCAGTCCTTAGTACTTGTAGGGATTCCTTCCCCACATCTATAGGTCTCCGTACAGACTAGCTTAGGACTTTAGCAGGTCTGATCGCAGGATCAGGTCCCCTGTTACATCGTAGGGATTAAGCTGAGTTCTATCTTAGGGACAGATCTCCTCTCTTTCCTTAGCTCTGGTAGCAGAACATAACACCTACTGAATAGACTGTTAGAATTTGTATTATGGCAAGAAAAAAGCAGCTAAGTAAACAAAAACGTGTGGCCATCATATCTTTAAGAAATGAAGGTCAGTCAGTCTGAAAAATTGGCTAAACTTTGAAAGTGTCACCAAGTGCAGTTGCAAAAACCATCAAGTGCTACAAAGAAACTGGCTCACATGAGGACTGCCCCAGGAAAGGAAGACCAAGAGTCACCTCTGCTTCTGAGGATAAGTTTATCCGAGTCACCAGCCTCAGAAATCGCAGGTTAACAGCAGCTCAGATTAGAGACCAGGTCAATGCCACACAGAGTTCTAGCAGCAGACACATCTCTTCAACAACTGTTAAGAGGAGACTTTGTGCAGCAGGCCTTCATGGTAAAATAGCTGCTAGGAAACCACTGCTAAGGACAGGAAACAAGCAGAAGAGACTTGTTTTGGCTAAAGAACACAAGGAATGGACATTAGACCAGTGGAAATCTGTGCTTTGGTCTGATGAGTCCAAATATGAGATCTTTGGTTCCAACCACCGTGTCTTTCTGCGACACAGAAAAGGTGAACGGATGGACTCTACATGCCTGGTTCCCACCGTGAAGCATGGAGGAGGAGGTGTGATGGTGTGGGGGTGCTTTGCTGGTGACACTGTTGGGGATTTATTCAAAATTGAAGGCATACTGAACCAGCATGGCTACCACAGCATCTTGCAGCGGCATGCTATTCCATCCGGTTTGCGTTTAGTTGGACCATCATTTATTTTTCAACAGGACAATGACCCCAAACACACCTCCAGCCTGTGTAAGGGCTATTTGACCAAGAAGGAGAGTGATGGGGTGCTACACCAGATGACCTGGCCTCCACAGTCACCAGATCTGAACCCAATCGAGATGGTTTGGGGTGAGCTGGACCGCAGAGTGAAGGCAAAAGGGCCAACAAGTGCTTAGCATCTCTGGGAACTCCTTCAAGATTGTTGGAAGACCATTTCCGGTGACTACCTCTTGAAGCTCATCAAGAGAATGCCAAGAGTGTGCAAAGCAGTCGTCAAAGCAAAAGGTGGCTACTTTGAAGAACCTAGAATATAAGACATATTTTCAGTTGTTTCACACTTTTTTGTTAAATATATAATTCCACATGTGTTAATTCATAGTTTTGATGCCTTCAGTGTGAATGTACAATTTTTATAGTCATGAAAATACAGAAAAATCTTTAAATGAGAAGGTGTGTCCAAACTTTTGGTCTGCACTGTATATATATATATATATATTGTAAGGCGGCGGTGTTCACACTGTGCAGTAACTGAGGCAGTGACCCAAGCAAGTCCAACATAAACAGCTTTTATTCAGCAACTCACGGGTAAACAGAAAGTCCTCTGGTTCGCAGCCGGGTTAACATGAGTCCATAAACAATGGTTGCCGGGGACAACGGCCACGCCGGGCCGCTCAGAGCCTTCCCAGGTGCAGAGCCTTCCCAGGCGGTGGTTCAGCCACACTCAATCCTGCTGAGCTTTCCTGCTATGCTCCTAGCAGGTTGCAACATAGAACACCAGTAATCCTTAGTGCAGTGATTTAAAGGACCTGTGGCAAGAGCCACTGGAAAACCCGGTTTGGAGGGAGGAGGCCGCCCCACTGCCTCCTGTGACCTCCTCCAAGAAATGAAGGCCCTGCCAGGCCCTGCCAGATCTATGTTTCTTTCAGAGATTTTGTTTTTCTCGTTACCCTATAAAGGACACTGTTAAGAAAAGTGTAAGATAAAGTGTGTAAAAGATAAAAATAGCTGACTAACAGTTTATTACTTAACAAAGTGATGCCCTGGTCACACATTGCTTGTGACACTGTAAAACTTCTGGCAACTTGGGTGTTTAGATCAGGCTTACAGACAGGAACATCATTGGGTTTGTGCAAGGGCTCGTGCACACGACCGATTTTCTCGTACTATCCATGGTTTTCATGGATAGCACTTGTACATACGATTTTCTGTGGCACAGTGTACATGTCTGATTTTTTTATGCCGAGTGATCTGTGTTAAAAAAACGGTGACATGTCAGATTTTGATCCAATTGTCAGATCAAAACCAACAATGCAAATCTATGGGTCCATAAAAAAATTGGACCGTACTAGGATGACATTCAAGTGTGGTCGATTTTCACGGACTGACAGAATCCTCTCCACATCCAAGAAAAGCTGATGTCATTCAGATGAAACTCAGAATCTGATCAGAATAAAAGCTGACTCGGATGTGGAGAAATCAGTCGCGTGACCCTACCCTAAGGGCTATACTGTGGTATTGGGCAGGAGGCTTCCAAGGATTTTTTTCTATAGGAAAATGCCCATCCCCAGGTTGCATTCCTAGACTCTGATGGCAAGCTCTGACGATTCCCAGTATTTTCGTATTCCCAGAACCAGCAGATATGTTCCAATAGTCAAGATATGCTTTACAATCAAATTAGTTTGTTATGACTGAATCTTTATTCTCCCTGAAAATTTCCAGCATCCGGCATACTCAGATCTGAGACATTGTCATCTTAGTTCCTAATAGCGTCTACAAGTCAGTGTTACCTGGTTTATTTGGTGCTCATGTACGCAGTAACCTTAACGTCCATTTACACTGCACGATTATCAGGAATGGTTCTTAGGAAGGCTCATTTCACAGTAATCTCAGTGTAAACAAGCTGCCAATCACCCAACAAACAAACAATACTCTCATTCGTAAGCCAAAATTATATTTTCTACTGCACAAAAAAATCATTGTTTTCTTGGTAACACAGTAAATGGGACCTCCACTGAGAACAATGGCAGCCTATGTACATGTAATGATTACAGATCAGTATACATCTGAAGAGGGGTTGGCCTGTGTAAACAGGCTCTTAAATGACTGCCACAGTGTGAACGCACCTTTAGCGCATAGGAAATTGTTGTGAATGACACTTGGATTAACTCTTCTTCTATGAGAGTTTCAGTGCTTACTGTATATGTGAATTGTCTGCAGCGTTAATCACATCACTAAGGGCTATATATGGAAACTCTATTTTAGCCACAGCGGATATTTCAGCATATTTCCCATGGTAACACATAAAATAGACACTTTCCTTATGTAAAACACTTTCTAATTCCCTAATTATCGGATGTGTTTTTTTGTTAAACACAGGTGTCCATGGTAAAAGATTCCTAATCGTTAGCATAGTGCTCCACCGTAAAAAAAGGACAAAAAGAGGCTAACTAGTACCTACCCGATAATACAAAAAAAATGTTTCCATTACATAGACATTGATCACATCAATAAGGCAGGGGGCTGGGCAATAGCTTTGGTAGCTAGAACTGCTAACCTCTATTGCTATAATCAAACCTGCATAGAAAACTTCGCTCCAGTTTACACTCTAGTTTAATTTAGTCTTTGATATCTATTCTGTTATATTTTTTTTAACACATCCGTGTATATTACTTAATCATATCACTTAATAAGCTAGGATTTAACACTTTTTTTTACTGTCATAGGCCTACCATAGTACATAAAATTTAGAACGCTCCTCCAAACATTAAAGTGTTGGCAAACCATAGCACCTTAGATGATAAGTTGCTTATTGCTAGGGTTCTGACAAGGGTCTTGGTATATAATAAGTTGTTTACTGCTAGGGCTCCGATAGCTGGGACGCCCACGAATCTCCAGAATGGAACTCTATGGATCCCTAGCAGCCAGGTGTGGATAGGTGATAGGTCTTATGGTGTACCAAACAGAAAAAAGTAATCAGAGCTTACCACGCTTTGTGAGTTGGAAATCTATTGGAAGAAAACTGGTGGGTGCCATGACTGTATCTGGTGTAGCTCAGCAACTGTGGAAAAGTGTGTACCAAATACTTTAAGGCACCGCAACATATTAGGGGTTCTACCCTGAGCACAATCTGAGTGTAGCTTCCTAAAAATGAGCTGATCACCAGGGGTCTGACAGCTGTCATCACTAGGTAAGCAGACATTCTTTATACCAGGGCTGTGGAGTCGGTAAGCCAAACCTCCGACTCCTCAATTTCCATGACACCGACTCCGACTTCCTCATACAATAGGACAGACATTTATAAGACATTTCATAACTTTCCCAAATTCTTCTGAAAAAATATTCTCCACAAACTGCATTGAACTACTGTACCCAATTTATTATATATTTTAGGAGTTGGAGTCGGTCCATTTTATACCAACTCCGACTCCACCAAAATGGACTCTGACTCCGACTCCACAGTCCTGCTTTATAGAATGCCCATTGAAATACAAATTCCGAGCATGGAGTGTAAGTTACTGTGGGGAAAGCAGATTTGGTTATTTTATAAACTAGAGACTGTGAAGGCTTATTTTCAAAAATTATTTTCCAAATTGAATAATTGAATATGGTGACACTCAATTTGAATCCTAATTTTTTTCTAAAGAATCGGATTGCCAAGCGCAGTCGAAAATTAGTTGATTATGACAGTGCAAGACATCATTTGGAAGCATTACAGAATGCCAAGAGAAGAGATGAAGGGAGAATTACAAAGGTATTTACCAAGCCCATATATCTAGTATGTGTTTCTAGAATTTTGTGCTCATGACATAATGTCTAAAGGTACGTCAGTATTTCAGTTTCATGTCTGAGTCTTATGTGTTAGCTCTTCTGTAGAGTTTGTTTTAGAGCAAGTAACTCCAAATGCTGTATGTGTGTAGTAGTTAATATCGTAAACTCCCTCTGCTCTATAGGCCGAAGAAGAGTTCCAGAAGGCACAGAAAGTTTTTGAAGATTTTAATACAGATTTGCAAGAGGAATTGCCATCGTTATGGTCCAGGTATTATCCTTTTCTCCTTTTTTTTAAATTCAATCTAAATATGGAAGAAAAAAGCTCATAACATTTGTGCAGTATCATAGACAGTAAAAAGAGGGTGTCCTCAGATAAAGTAGCACAAGTAGGGATGGGAGGATCTGTGGATGTTCGAGTCCGTCAAGTTCGGCCAAACTTTATAAAAAAAAGTCTGGTTCAGGTACCAGTATGGTACCCGAACTTGATCCCGAACCCGGACCCCATTCAAGTGAAAGGGGTACCCTAACATCCGCCAGTTCCCACACTGTGGTACAGTGTGGGAAACACTGGCTCTGATCAGCAGTAACCTTACTGAAGTAACCTCCGGTCACAGCCAAAGGGTATCGCGGACCGTTGCTGGTTCCCAGGCTGTCACAAAGAGGACAGCATGTGAGCGAAGAGCTGTGACCGGTGGTGAAAAGGTTACCATCAGTCAGGCGTTGGCTAATGGCTACTACTCTCATCATCGTGCGCCTGGTCTCGATGATAGCAGCGAGAGCATGCGACACTGAAGAGAGTATTCACCAGCCGGCGCCTGTGCATAGTAAGAAATGTGTCGCTGAGATATATAATTAGTGCAGTGCGTGTGTATCTTACTGTACATGTATTTAGCTAATAAATAAAGAAATAAAGGAAAAAAATGGTGTGGGTTCCTCCTTATTTTTAATACCCAGCTGAGGGAAAGCAGACATCTGGGGAGTGGTGTTATTTTTCTGGGAAGAGGCCAATATCCTTGAAGCTTCCCAGGCTATAAATATCAGCTCACAGCTGTCTGCGTAGCATTTACTGGTTATTAAAATAAAAATTCGGGGGACCTCACATCTTTTTTTTGGGAGGTCCCCCAAATTTCTATTAACCAGTTGAGGGAAAATGGACAGATGTTTATAGCCTGGGAAGGGGGCAATACCCATGGAGCATCTCAGGTTATTAATCAGCTCACAGCTGTATACTTAGCCTTTACTGGTCATTGAAATGAGGGCTCCCCAAAAAAAATTACGTTGCGTCCCCTCTATTTTTAATAACTAGCAAAGGCTAAGCAGACAGGTGCTGATTGATATTAATAGACTGGGAAGGGGCCATGAATATTGGCCCCCTCCAAGACTAATAACACCAGCCTTCGACTAATAACACCAGCCAATTCTGGCACTTAGCTTCGGCTCTTCCCACGTGCCCTGGTGTGTTGGAAGAGGGTTATTGGTTTTGGGGTTGTTGTCAGCTGTGTAATGTCCACTGACATCAAGCCCAGGGGTTAGTAATGGAGAGACGTCTGTCAGACACCCCCATTACTAACCCATAGTCAAAAGCAATATTAATTGTTTTGTTTTTTTTCTTTTCACATATTACACTGGCCAATCACAGCCATGCCAATACTTGGCATGGCTGTGATGGAGGCAGAAATGCCTACTCTGGAAAAGCTGGTTGATTGGCTGCACTGCAGCCTTTCAGCAACCTTTGTTCAGGCTGAAGAACCCGGACAGTAACACTGACTTCCGTACGGACCCCGAACTTTATTATTCGGGTTCGCCCATCAGTAATCGCTAGTCATACAACAGATAAAAAAGTACAATATTGCTTAATGTTCAAATTAAACTTAACACATCAACAAATAAACGAACAGAAGGTTGTATTTATATTTATAAACACATATAACATAGGTAAAATAAGAAATCAGCTATAAAGAATGGGTCAAGCACACTGAATGATAATGATTAATATAGTTTATTAGATAAATCAATACAAATAATTAATGTAACACAAAAAACACCATTAAAAACATTTAAAAAGTGCCCAACAGCTACAAAGTCAATTTTACTTGAGTATGTTGAGTATTGAAATAATATAATATATCCATAATATACCATTATGGAAACCAAGAACCATTGGTGAACATATGACTGTTGGTTTCTAATCAATTAAAATTGAATTATCTCTACATGGAATTTTATCAGTTTGCAGTTTAGGCAACAAAAAAAAATCAATAAAGCATAAATTAATGGACAGTCTCAGTAGCCCACTGAAAATATCCAATAACTTTCTACTGTTTTTCTTTCCTCTTATTGTGACTCATCAATAATCCAGACGAATCGGTTTCTATGTGAACACTTTCCAAAACATATCAGGTCTGGAGGCAAAGTTTCATAAGGAAATCACAGGGGTAAGTAATTTGCTTCATATTTCTTCATAAAAATAGAATTATGTATTTAAGGTGTATTTTTTTTGTAGGAGAGTAAAAAGAATCTTTGACTTTAGACTCAAATTAAACTGTTGCCTGGAACACAAGATCTATATCTAAATATATCTGCAATATCAGCAACTGCAATCAATACATACAGTGGCTTGTGAAAGTATTCACCTCCTTTGCTTTTTACCTATTTTGTTACGTTACAACCTGTGTTTAAATATTTTTGTAATCCGATTTGTGTGTGATGCATCAGCTCTAAATAGTCTAAGTTGGTGAAGTGAGAAAGATATTGGCAGAAATTAAATTTATGGGATCAAATAACTAAAAATTGTCATGTGCATATGTATTAACCCCTTTTACGATGAAGCCCCTAAAAATTTCTGGCGCAAGCAATTATCTTCATAAGTCACATGCTTAGTGAAAGGAAGTCCACCTGTGTGTAATCTAAATGTGACATGGTCTGTCAGTATATACACACCTTTTCTGAAAGGCCACAGAGGCTGCAATACCATTAAGCAAGAGGTGCTACTAACTAAACAACTCCATGAAGACCAAGGAGACCTCCAAACAAGTCAGGGATAAAGTTGCTGAGAAATACAAGTCAGGGTTGGGTTATAAAAAAAATAACCCAATCTCTGATGATCCCCCGGAGCACCATCAAATCCATTATCATCAAATGGAAAGACCATGGTACCACAACAAACCTGCCAAGAGAGGGCCGTCCACCAAAGCTCTCAGCCTGGGCAAGGAGGGCATTAATCACAGAGGCAGCACAGAGACCAAAGGTAACCCTGACGGAGCTGCAGCGTTCCCAAGCAGAGACTGGAGTATCTGTCCATACAACCACAATAAGCCGTACACTGCATAGAGGTGGCCTTATGGAAGAGTGGGCAGAAAAAGCCTTTACTTACACACAACAATTGTAAGGCTCATTTTGAGTTTGCCAAAATACATTAGAGAGACTCTCCAAATGTATGGAGGAAGGTGCTATGGTCAGGTGTGACCAAAGTTTTACTTTTTGGACACCAAGGTAAACACTATGTCTGGCGCCAAACCAACACAGCACATCACCCCAACAGTATTATCCCTGCATCCATGGAGTCCCTTACACACACACACATAAATACATTCACATTTTACACATATTGACCTGACAGAGCATTTGCCTGAATCAGGTTACAACAGCCCATTTTGTAATTTGCAATACAGACAGGGAGGCTGTATGTGCCCACCAAGTTTCGAGTTGCCAAACACTGTTTTATACAATTATAGGAACGCAAATTGGAAGATTGATGGTTCCTATCAAAATTACATATATCCCAGTAGAAACTAATAACACACAATGTAGCTTCCCTGTTCAGATTTGAAAAAGCTTCGCTGACAAAAAAAATTGAATTTCTTCTGCTTTTTACCCCTGAGCCCAGGCATGAAAGTCACTGCAGGGCTGCAAGGACAGGCTTATAAACTGCAGAGTTTAAAGTCCCCGGTGTCTGAACATTTCAAAACATTGCGGAAATATGAGGAACAAATGTTTCTCTCTAGAGGGTGGTTTCCTCCATTTTACACTGTTTGTGCTACATTCCCATATATTCAGCTGCTGTCATTTTACCATCATTTTGCAATCTTATTTTTATGACAGCACATATATTACAGTAAGCAGAACTGCTACATATTTATTGCTTTGCTAAATTCAAGTCTCCCGGCTGCGCTGTATTTAATCTTAGTTTGTGAGAAAGCATTTGAAACACAGAATTATTTTTTCTTTGTTTTTATTGGTTTTCTCAACTGAGTATTCTGGAACAATACAAGCTACTTATGTTTCCAATGTTTATTTTCTACCGCAACTAATTCTTCTATAGCAACAGAACAGAATTCTGTGAACTGTACAATATGGAACTATAACTATTACTTTTATATTATGTATATTACAACCCCGGGCAAAAATTATGGAATCACCAGGCTCGGAGGATGTTCATTCAGTTGTTTAATGCTGTTGAAAAAAAGCAGATCACAGACATGGCACAAAACTAAGTCATTTCAAATGGAAACTTTAGGGCTTTAAGAAACACTAAAAGAAATCAAGATAAAAAATGTGGTACTCAGTAAGGGTAATTTTTTTCAGACCAAGCAGAGGGAAAAAAATATGGAATCACTCAATTCTGAGGAAAAAATTATGGACTCACCCTGTAAATTTTCATTTCCAAAACTAACACCTGCATCAAATTCGATCTGCTCGCTAGTCTGCATCTAAAAAGGAGTGATCACACCTTGGAGAGCTGTTGCACCAAGTGGACTGACATGAATCATGGCTCCAACAGGAGAGATGTCAATTGAAACAAAGGAGAGGATTATCAAACTCTTAAGAAGTTAAATCATCACGCAATGTTGCAAAAGATGTTGGTTGTTCACAGTCAGCTGTGTCTAAAATCTGGACCAAATACAAACATCATGGGAAGGTTGTTAAAGGCAAACATACTGGTAGACCAAGGAAGACATCAAAGCGTCAAGACCGGAAACTTAAAGCAATATGTCTCCAAAACAGGAAATGCACAACAAAGCGAATGAGGAACGAATGGGAGGAAACTGGAGTCAATGTCTGTGACCGAACTGTAAGAAACCGCCTAAAGGAAATGGGATTTACATACAGAAAAGCTAAACATAAGCCATCATTAACACCTAAACAGAAAAAATGTGGTTCAATGCAAGTCAATGGTGGCGATTTCGCCGCAATTCTGCAAAATTAATGGACGTGCTGCGGATTTTTCCCCAATGATAATCCTCAGCGGAAATTTCTGCTGCATGTGCACAGCACATGCGGATTATCATAGTGAAACATGGCAGACAACTTAACATGTGTTTTTAATGCGTTTTCGCGGAGGAAATGCAGCCGCGGAAACGCATTAAATCCGCATCGTTTTAAGGTTTAAAATCCTGCAGTGCCCGCAAGGTCCCCCTGCTCAAGAAGGCACATGTGCAGGCCCGTCTGAAGTTTGCCAATGAACACCTGGATGATTCTATGAGTTATTGGGAGAAGGTGCTGTGGTCAGATGAGACAAAAATTGAGCTCTTTGGCATTAATTCAACTCGCCATGTTTGGAGGAAGAAGAAGGATGAGTACAACCCTAAGAACTGAAGCATGGTAGGGGAAATATTATACTTTGGGACTGCTTTTCCGCAAAGTGGACATGACGACTGCACCGTACTGAAGGGAAGATGGATGGGGCGAGATTTTGCCCAACAACCTCCTTCCCTCAGTAAGAGCATTGAAGATGGGTCGTGGCTGGGTCTTCCAGCAAGACAATGACCCAAAACATACAGCCAAGGCAACAAAGGAGTGGCTCAAAAAGAAGCACAGTAATGTCATGGAGTGGCCTAGCCAGTCTCCAGACCTTAATCCCATAGAAAACTTATGGAGGGAGTTGAAGCTCCTAGTTGCCAAGTGACAGCCTCAAAATCTTAATGATTTAGAGATGATCTGCAAAGAGGAGTGGACCAAAATTCCTCTCGACATGTGCGCAACCCTCATCATCAACTACAAAAAATGTCTGACTTCTGTGCTTGCCAACAAGGGTTTTGCCACCAGGTATTAAGTGTTGTTTGCCAGAGGGATCAAATACTTATTTCTCACTGCAAAATGCAAAAAAATGATCTAATTTATTTAATGTGATTTTCTTTATTTTTTGGGATATTCTATCTCTCAATGTTAAAATTAACCTACCCGTAAAATTATAGACTGTTCATGTCTTTGTCAGTGGGCAAACTTAAAAAAACAGCAAGGGATCAAATACTTCTTTCCCCCACTGTATCAAAAAGTTTACACTCAGGCGATGTTACTGCATTTATTGAAATATTTTTTGGCTGAATTAAATGATATTGATGATACCAATGATACAATCCAATGTGATACAATTGTTATATTGTTAATTGTGTTATATTGTTATGAATACTTGGCCCTGATGACATCACGTTTCACCCTTTGCCCTATGTTTAGTGAGTCTGTGCTGAGAAAGCCTGTGATGTGCATGGTCAGTGTGTCCCTATAACTCACCATACAGAAGGCTAAATAGAATAGAGCTCTACTCTGACCAGTATGTGTTAGTACACCACAAAGCAAAGGTATAAAATAGTGTATAAACTTCATTACTCTAATAAATATTTTATCATGGAAGGCTTAAGGAGATATAAGCCATTGTATGGCATTTTCCATAGGCATACTTTAAAGGGAGTCTGTTCAAACTAAATCCCGCAGCTCAGTGCGCAAAGATGTGGCCAATTATTTAAATACTTCTTCCCATTTGCTTGTTCCCCCTCAATCTGCAGGCCCCTCTTCTTCGATTGACAGCTCTAGCTTTATTTAGTCAAAGAAGGGTGGAGATAGATGGAAAACAAATAGGTGGGAATGTGCACTTATTGTAAATGATTGGGCCAGCCGTGATGCACCGAGCGTCTGCATTAAATGGATTCCTAAGGCCACATTCACACGTTGAGTATTTGGTCAGTTTTTTACCTCAGTATTTGTAAGCCAAAACGAGGAGAGGAACAATCAGAGGAAAAGTATGATAGAAACACTTCACCACTTCTGTATTTATCACCCACTCCTGGTTTTAGCTTACAAATACTGAGATAAAATACTCACCAAATACTCAATGTGTGCCCGTGGCCTAACAGTGGAACTTATTAACCATATATTTAAATGTTTAAATGGTACATTATGAAATAACTCACAATGTACCTATTAGGCATCCGTCACAGCCTCTGTGTAACGTATACGTCAGGGGCTTTTCCCAGCATTAAATAGAAGTTAAAAACACAGTGTCAGCCCAGAGTTAATTTCTCTCTGATTAAAGTTTTTTTTAAATCTTTAAGAAATTAGAATGACTTCCGGCATCTATAGATAAAGATGTTTCTGGTTTATAAAACCTATTTTCAATACTGTATTAGTGAAATGAGGCAATAGCGGGAGTGCCCAATTCAGGTGCTTTATCTATCAACCAGGGTAGAGAACTACAAAGAATGTCTCAGACTCAGTCTCAGACCTATGACGACCATAAATGCAACATGGAGCCCATTGGTTACTGTTTCATTTTCCCTGTGATGATGCTGCATGGAATTTTAACCTTCTCTACTTGATTCTTACAAAATTAACATCTTGTTGTCCCTGCAGTGGGAAAACCTGTGATTAAGCGGTTGAAGATTTCTCATACAAGGAGTTTATTAAAGCAGACAACCATTTATAGTATGGATTGGCATTTATTAGAGCATAAATAGTTAAAAAGATGTTACAAAGGACCAGGGGACATTTATTAGACATCAAATAGCTTAGAGTAGTCAGATTGTGGAATGCCCTACCGCAAGAAGTAGTAATGGCATCACAAAAGGGCTTATTTTCACAATAATTGGTATTGCTATTTAGCATTATAAATAATGTAGGTAAATAAATAATGTATAATTGATTAAGAAGAGTTGAACTTGACCTAATTGTTTTCAACCCATTACTTATGTAAATGAAATGATGTACACTATGAAAAGACTGGTTAAGAGTAAGAGGACTTGTTAGCTGCTTGACATTCCGCTTGGTACTGAAAATTTGCCCCATTTATGTACATTGGACTATGGGTCAGAACCAAACAAGGAGTTGAATCCCCACCAACCACACGTGGATAGTTTATCTTAATAATAAGACATTGAAGCTGGATCCAGCGCAAAGTAAAAAATCTAGTTTTCTTAAATATCCTTTAAAATTACCTAAATCTTGCAATTTCATATGCGGTCCCGTCAAGTAGAATCATAAGTCACAGGAGAAGCACTACTAGTTGGTATGTTTCAAATCTAAATGGTTCTTATTCATAATCTCATGTTAAAACAAAGCAAACTGAAATTTAATCCCTCATATTAAAACGTGCCTCTTGTCACGTGATCAGTCAAATCGTTTACTGTATTATTATTCATGATATTATTCTATGCCTTCTATATTTTATTGCCTCCCTTGCTTCCTGGTCATTCTCAGTCGGGATACTTACAATTAATATTTTTTCATATCTAGGTTTTAGTTCACAATTTTCCTATTTTTGTTTGTTTTTCACTTATTAGATCCCTTATTTTAGCTTTCCTTGGATCTTGTTATTGTTTGTCTCACCATTGTTCCATCTGAGAATGTCTCCTTGTAGCACATATACACACATCACCACCACCACATAAAATTAAGAGGAAAATAAATCATTTTTTTACATGTGCATGTACTGTATATCATGTAATATTTTATTTTTTTAACTCAATGTACTGGTATGTTTGTATGAGGCCTCTGCATGTGTTTGGTTAGATAATTAGTACATATATAAGATATACTGTATATTTAAATGTACCTTGGTCTGATGCTCCTAGCGATTCATGTATGCATGCGCACTGTTTGTGTTATTCAGTGAGCCGGCGCACTCTAAGGATCCTGCCTTGATTTGTTATCTCTAGTGATTTATCTGCACATGAGCATTGTCTATTTTAACCTACAGTTCCATCTTGTAATACGAGCCTGTGAGTTTTGCGCATGTGCGCTGTTTCCTTTATTTCGTTACATTCTCGCACCTTCAATGTCTTATTATTAAGATAAACTATCCACATGTGGTTGGTGGGGATTCAACTCCTTATTTGGTTCCTCAGTGCCGTGAAAATGCGACGCTGAGGAATAAGGCTGCAGCGCCCACTAGAGTTGGAAATTCTCCGGGGTCTCAGCTACCAGCGGTAGCTGAGGCCCTGGAGAATATGATCACGGCCGGTTTTTCCGGTTCCCGATCACGTGAGCACAAAAAAAAAGTGTGCCCGCGATTTTCAATAATTTCTCTCTCCTTTTACATGTATATGAGGGAGAAATTGAGCGCCCCGAATCCCCCGGTACTTGTACAGTCCCCAGATCTCCCCCTGATAATCCCCGACTCCCTGGCATCTTCCTGTAAAAAAAAAATGGGCGCATGCGCAGTGCGTTCGCCGAAATCTGCCCGTCAACAACAGGGAATTTTCCCTATTGGTTCATTTTAATCACTGTGATAAACCATATCACAGTGATAAAAAAAAGATCAAACCCCCTCTTGTACCCATCTTAGGTAAATTAAAATTATGAAATAAAAAATATATATTTTTGGTTAGGATTAGCCCAGGGTTAGGTTTAATCCAGGGTTAGGGTTAGCCCAGGGTTAGGGTTATATTTATGATTAGGGCTAGGGTTAGGATTTTTTCAAAAGTAAAAAAATTGATGACGATATGGCGACTAGTGTTGAGCGCAAGTGCTCGCTACTTGAGTTTGCATCGGGTACTCGAATATGCACCCTGTATCGCGGGTGCTCGAGTGAGATGCTCGAGTCCTCGCCCCGCATGTTTTGCGGCTGTTACACAGCCAAAAAAAAGATGCGGGGATTGCCTGCCATGCACTAGGGATCCACGTATGTTTTTTTGGGTGTCTAATAACCATGAAACATGTGGGGCAGGGACTCGAGCATGTCACTCGAGCACCCGCGATACATGGTGCATACCGGAGTACCCGATACAAACTCAAGTAGCGAGCACTTGCGCTCAAGACTAATGACAACTTATTCAATATGATGACCTAATGTTATCAAATTCTGTGTCATACCTCTGAGTTCAAAATGTTCACTATACCCCTTCATAAAATCCTTGAGGGGTGCAGTTTCCAAAATGGTGTCACTTATGCGGGGTTTCCACTGTTTAGGCACATCAGGGGCTCTCCCAATGCAACATGGCGTCCGCTAATTATTCAAGCAAATTTTACATTCTAAAAGTCAAATGGCGCTCCTTCCCTTCGGAAGTGGGGGTATCGGCTTACTCAGGAGAAATTGCACAACAAATTTTGTAGCCCATTTGTGACCAGGGTGTTACCCTTGAGAAAATTAAAAATTTGGGGCCTGAAGTAAAATTTGTGTGAAAAAAAGTTAAATGTTCACTTTTTCCTTCCACGTTGCTTCAGTTCCTGTGAAGCACATGAAGGGTTAACAAACTTCTTGAATGTGTTTTTGAGCACCTTGAGGGGTGCAGTTTTCAGAATGGTGTCACTTTTGGGTATATTATGTCATGTAGACGCCTCAAATTCACTTCAAATGTGATGTGGTCCCTAAAAAAAATAGTTTTGTGAACTTTGTTGGAAAAATGAGAAATCGCTGGTCAACTTTTAACCCTTATAACTTCCTAACGAAAAAAAAATTTGGTTCCAAAATTGTGCTGATGTAAAGTAGATATATGGGAAATGTTATGTATTACTTATTTTGTGTGACATATCGCTCTGATTTAAGGGCATAAAGATTCAAAGTTTGAAAATTGCAAAATTTTCGTCAAATTTCCATTTTTTTCACAAATAAACGCAAGTCATATTGAATACATTTTACCACTATCATGAAGTACAATATGACACGAAAAAACAGTCTCAGAATCAGTGGGATCCGTTGAAGCGTTCCAGAGTTATTACTTCATAAAGTGACACTGGTCAGAATTGTAAAATTTGGCTTGGTCATTAAGTACATAATTGGCTCTGTCCTTAAGGGGTTAATGCTCACTCAGAAATTGTTGGGATACATAGGAGTTGGCAATACTGGGAGTATCTAAATCCAAAATGATAATTAATCCTTTGCCACAATTTATCAATTTATGGGTGTAACACCTGACATAACTGATATTACACAATGTACATTGTATGCAATATGCTACATATATTAAACTGGCTATACCATCTTATCTTCCATCAATCATAATTTGGATATTCTTTATTTGCTTAGCACATTTTCACAATGCACACTTGCTTATATCACATCAATACAATTCTTCTTGCTAAGCCATGATTTTTTATCATATTTATTCAATACTGAATTGGATGATGGTGGCTTTTTGGGGAAAAGTCAAAATCATCCTGAAATCACTTCTCCAGCGTTTTTTTTATTTTTTTACGCTCTTCCCAGCGCTGCTCTGGTCCTTCAGTATATATATTGTTAGTTAAATATTTTTTGTAATCGGGTTTCATTAGAAATTGTGCACTGTTCCCTTCTATAGCCTATGTGTTGCACTGTCTGTTGCTGGCTGCAGACTAGCTTAACTGAGAATCCATCAGTGAGCTGACGGTCAAATGGTAGAGTTTCTAACTTTTTTCATGATGTACAATACAAAGTTATATTGTGGTACCGTGTTAGCTAGAAAAAATCGATGTAACTTTTTTCATCTGCTTTTTTCTGAGCTCCATTTAGCTGTATTAGGAGTAGAGACCATATTAAAGTTGAATATGCTGGAAGAAAACTGTGCACAATTTATAATGAAACCCAATTTCAAAAATAATTTTTACATGCATTTCAGTAAAAAAAGTTAAAAAGTCTCCAGAAGTGGAAGTCCACTCTCTGCAGTTTATGTTCAGATTCAAGACAGCAACTATTGGAAATTCACATGGGTCATTTGATCCCTAAAGTAAATTGGTGAATGAACAGGTTCAGATCCCAACACACCCTCATCAAAGTCTGAATCTGCATCACCAGAAGACACTTGTTTGAAATGTTATTTAACCATGAGTACTCTCACAAATTGTAGTTTTTATTCGATTCCTCTTCATCTTTCCCAATGGTGGGATCTTCTTGGAATGTTTCCAGAATTTAAGTTTTTTGGTCAAGTTCCTTAAAGTTAATTTCTTTCCTGAATTATAAATGTTCTTGTACCTGTTTTAGTTCACTTTTAATTTCTTTTAATGTAGTTTCATCACGGAAGATAATCAATTCTGTTAGCTGGTTTGCACAATTTTTTAGTATATCGTTCCATTTTGTATAAAATACTTATGGCTCTACTGGATAGAAGGCATATGAAATTGCATGCTTTGTGAAGTTTTTAAAGGATATTTAATAAAACAAGACTTTTTACTGCATGATGGATCCAAGAATTATAATTTTACCAAAAAGGCTAGAGAAAATGAGTGATCAAAAAAATAAGCGAGATGGATTCTTAAGACAGAAATCATGAATTGGTCGTTGAGAAACCTAAAAAATGCAAACACACATCAAAACTTTCTCGAGAAAGTCTATTAAAAAGATAAAACCAATTTGATTGTTCAATTCAGTGATGCAGTGTGTATATGAAAAATAATGTTAAGTACATTTATATATCATATGTTTTAATTTTTCTGTTTTTTTTTCAGCTGTGTCACAAACTCTACGAAGTCATGACCAAGTTAGGAGATCAGCATGCTGATAAAGCATTTACTATTCAAGGAGCTCCAAGGTAAGACGTTTGTCTATATAAGTCAGAATTCATTTTTCAATTAATTCATCTCAGTTCTCTATCCCAAATTTTGAATGAGGTGAGTACTGGGAATTTATGATGGGTTCAGCACCAGCACTTCCAGAAAAAAACAAGACCCAAGAGATGATCAGCAACCTCGCTTACAATATCTGAAGATTGCGAAATCTCACCATTCATTTTTTCCCTTGTCTGTAGTGACAGGAAATATGCTAGAGAAGAAGCTAGGCAGGGCAGGGCATACTTGGCAGGTACGTAGGACAGCCTCAATCAGCTGTTATAAATGGGGCCTTCAGGCACAACTGTCTATTTATATATTATTCATCCCTTTCAAAAATGAAAAACATAATAAATAAAAATGAAAGAATATTGTAATCAGTATTATGTGATTGGTAGATCTGATGAATGATTGGTAAAGTATAGCATGGCTGTAAGTGAAGGATAATACAAGTGAGCGTTAAGATTTGGTGGAATTAATTATTCATATCTATTTGAAGATTAGACTTTGTAGTTGCCTGATTAAGTTCTTGAGAAAAAAAGGATACATTTCTTAATAAAAATAATTTTGTTTCTTTATCACTGCAACAGAAAACGATGGTGAGTGCTATGGCTTACCTCCTAGGTATAAGCAATGGATTGCTGCGCTTTTCGAGGATGAGTGACTGTTCTTCTCACGCAGAATGAAACTGATTAGCTTAGTGATCCCTTATTGCCCTACTAGAATCCGCTTTCCAATTTCACATATATATTAGGCAGAGCCTAATTTTTAGAAAAGAATATCTTACTAACCATAAACATTTCCACGCTATAAAATCATCTTTTTACTAAATCAAAAACAAAAGTGTTTTTATTTCTTCGCATTAGTGATTCTGGTCCACTCCGTATTGCGAAGACCCCGTCTCCACCAGAAGAGGTTCCACAGATACCTAGTCCATTAGCAAGTCCTAACCATACATTAGCACCTGCATCCCCAGCACCAGCAAGACCTAAATCTCCTTCACAGGTACGTAGAGATCACATCTCAGAAATAAATGCTATGAATGTATTTAATCTCTCTGTATTTATTAACATAAATCTTCACTTAAAATATTTATACTCTCGGAGCCTTTGTTTTCATTTTCAGCATACTACCCAATATTTTTCTTGTCTAAATTAGGAAAGTCCATGTGGAATTTGATAGACCCCATTATAAATCAGTGGGACCTACCGAACACAAGAGCCTTATTAACTAATAGAGCCTTATTTACTACATTTATAAAGCACATGTTTATAATATGTTAACTCAATAACCTCCCCATATATCCATCATGGAGCGGGCTCACATGCTGAACTCGCTTCCACACGTGGCAGGTGTCAGCTGTGTGAAAGGGGTTATCTGGGACTATTTTATTTTTTTACTCTGGGCCTAAGAATTAACAGGTAGGTCACAGACCTCTCCTGATGGCGATTAAGCGGTTTCCTCTGACGTCACGTTGACAGGGCAGCTGCTTCTCTTCTGCTTTGCTCTGTTGGTGGGGCGTGACTGCCAATGTTATGCTGATTGACAGCCAGCTTAACTAAGGTAAGCCAGCTGTCAGTCAGCATGATGCCGGCAGTCATGCCCTGTCGACAGAGCAGCGCAGAAGAGGAAGAGCTGCTCTGCTGTCGTAAAGCAATAGAATCACCAGCAGGAGCTGTCCGCGATTGCTCAGAGCTAGCGCTGAGTACTGCAGGTAGTTAGCAACTACCTGCCTGTTACTTTTTAGGTAAATGGAGTGGACTCTGGTGCACACGAACACCGGCTCTCATTGGCTCTACCCACCACAAAATTACAGGGAACCGATGATTCATTGTAACGGGGGGCAGGGTGGTAGTCATGTCCGAGGGTCACTGCTTCATCACCCCGGCCCGCTACAGAACTCTGTGAATCCCTGGGTGTGTGGGAGGCAGTGTTTCTGTGACAGTCATTTTCACACTCACTTCTGATTCACGAACCGCGGTGCAGATTCCTTCGGTTTCCAGAATGAGACAGCCAGGCCAACTTAAAAATGCAAAGTCCTTTTTACTTATAAACACACTTACAGTACATACAGGGAATGGTATGGAATACATTTTCCTTCTTCTTCATACACAGCCAACGGCACTTTTCCAGTGATCATGGAAACAGACACAGTTTTAGCAATAAACATTGTTGCTGAGTGTTTCAGCCCTAAGGGAAACTCCTTTTTCTGGAACTTAGATGTAAGTTAGCTCCTGCTACCGCCCTACAGTTCCCTCTACCCGACTATCCTGAATCCACCATGCTGATAAGGCTGTCCTAGTCTCAGCACATAGGCGGAGTCCCCAGTTTGGCTTACTTGAGGTATACTGTCCTGCTTGTCACCATTGCTGTTGGTTCCTCTGTATTTGATGTCACACACACCCTTCTCCTCATGTTCTCGTCTAGCTCATCTAGCACAAGTGTCTCCTCTCATACTTTCACTAACTCCTGTCTCCTAAGACTCAGTAGTAACACACTCCAAGATGGCCGCCCCATCTCCCAGAGATCCCTCAATCTCCAACTGACACCTCCCTGAGGCTGGCCTAAACTGGTTAACCCTGTGTATAACAGTATCTACAGGCCTATTAGTATGAAATATAATATACTGCTGCCATCTAATGGCCATACAACAAATAACATCTTTTATGATCAAGCATATAATATACATATATTAAAACAGCTTTAGAGGGGTGTGGGAATCCTCGACCACCCTCTCACATCACCATGGCAGATGGGCTACTGAAGGCTGCGGTCACTGCCTTTTTGGTCCGCCAGTGAAGCTCAGCTACTGACTGATCTCATTGGAGAAGCACGATTTCCCTGAATAATGCAATTATAGTATGAGCTATATGATGAATGATTGCAGGTTCAAGTCCCCTGGGAAAACTACAAAGTAAAATAAGAAAAAATGTTTTAAAAAATATATAAAAGTTTGAATCACTCCGCTTGCCACACTAATAAAAAATAATTGGAAAGTACTTTTACAAAAATTTTCATGTTGAACTGTGGGCAGACGATGTAATAGTGGCTGCAAAGAGGAATAAAACATTTTTGTTATTTTTTTTAATTTCGCCTCCCTGTTGCTGAGATATTAGCATTCAAAGTATTTAGCATCTAATGAGTTAACTTTTGTTAAGTCCAAGTGGGTGATACCAGATAAATTGGACATCCGGACTATAGGTATGTTCACATTTGGCAGATACGCTACAGAATTTCTCATCTGATTTTGGAGACTGATTATCTGATCACACTATGATCGTCGTGTGATTAGCATAACCAGCCCGATTCTCTCAGAGGAGGTGTGACCCTAACCAAATATAAAATTAACCTGATCGGTAAATGCTATAAAAGAAAAAAAATTAAATTCCAGAATTGCATTTTAGCACTCGCTACAATTCCTAAAAATGCAAATAGGAGCAATCCAAACGTCAAAAAATCTACCCCAAAATGATGTCAATAAAAACTCACCTTGAAAAAACAAGCCCTAACACAGCTCAATCAATGTATAAATGAAAACGCCACTGGTTTAAAAAAAATAGGCAACATAAGCAAATTTTTTTGTTTAATAGAATTTTCTGAATTTTTTTTACCACCTGTATAATAAAAACCACTATGCAAACTGGAATGGCCGCAGTTGTACTGATCTGGCTAATCATATTATATCACTTGTACAACACATTGAACTCCATGAAAACTAAACACCAAAAATCCATTGTAGAATTATGAATTTTCTCTATTTCATTGTACTTGGATTTTTTTCTGATTTTCAAGCACATAATATGGTAAACTGAATGGTGTCATTCAAAACTACAACTTGTCCCACAAACAACAAGCCCTCATACAGATATGTCAATTAAAAATAAACAAGTCATGGCTCTTAGAAGAAAGGGAGGAAAAAGCAAAGACGCCAAAATGGAAAATTGTCCGGTTGGGAAGGTGAGCGCTTATCATCAGTCTGTTGTTGCTCTTTTTATTTTAAGGAAACCTGTCATCAGGATTTAGCCCTATAAACTAAAGGCATGGCTATAATGGCACGGTGATGCTGATTAATCTGATATCTGATGTGAAGGGATGTGAAGTTGTTGTTTAAGGCTGGTGTCACACTACTGTATAACATGCCCGAGTGTTATGCAATAAAACATCCATAGCACTCGACCCAGTGTTATTCTATGGGACAGCTGAGATCAGCGATTATTTTCTCATGCCGGTTCGGCATGAGAGAACAATCGTACAATGCTGTGATTGGCAGTGAGACTCTGCTCACTTACACCCACACAAGTCTATGGGTGTGTGTGAAACATCAGACTGCACTCAGATGTCACCTGAGTGCAGTCTGATATACGCAGAGTCAGGCCATGAAGGAGATGGAGAAATTACTTTCTCTGTTTCCGCTGCACCTGTGCTGAGATTCTCTCCTGTGAGAGAATTGCCGCCCAGACACTCGGCTCTCGCTCGCAGCACAGCAGGAGCCGAGGATCATTAGAATATGGCACCCGAAGCTCTGTCATCTGAATCCATACGCTGGTGTGACTCTGGCCTAATACTCACCTTCTGAAGTTTTCAGAAAATGACGTCCTATGTGCAGGACATGGGGGCCAGGTCTTCTTCTCCTTCTCTGCCCCCCACCAGTCTCCTCTTCACCAGTCATTGATTATTCAGTGACTAGTCTCCATTTTAAAATTCAGTGCCGCCGCTGCCGTCATTGTGTGGACAGATCGATATCTCAGCTCAGTTCAGAGCCAAATCTCGATCTGCGAATGCGCCGCTTCTAGCGTCATTTTATTGAAGTCCTGCACACAGGACACAGACTCACACTGTGCACGCGCCGCCCACACAGTGATGGCGGCGGCACTGAATTTTCAAAAGGAGGCTGGTCACTGAATAATCAATGACCTGTACAAGAAGAAGAGGAGTCTGGTGGGAGGCCAGAGAACGAGAAGAAGACCCTGCTCCCCAATGTCCCGCCTCAAAGCACACAAGATGTCATATAATGAAAACGTCATAAGGTGAGTATTCAACAGCCACTGAGCGGATCCCTTCACATCAGGTATCAGATTAATCACCATCACAGCGCCATCATGGCCATGCCTTTAGTTCATAGGGCTAAAGCCTTGCTGACCGGTTTCCTTTAAAAAAACTGTTTTCAGTCACAAACTGATGAGTTTTCTAAATAACATTTTATTAATCAATAATGATGATAAAATCAGGTCTGAACTTCCGGCTGTGTGATCCCGGCATGATTAGAACTCTCCGCTGCCCCCCTCATTGTGAAAGCGTCAGGTCTCGCATGTTAACATGAGATCTGGCGCTTTGAGATAAATCAGCACTGTCACATTTGTTACTAAGGGGTTACTGAACAGTAACAGCGCTAATGATGTTACTCTTACATTAGATCAGAGCACAAAATCTCATGTTAACATGCGAGATCTCGCCCTTCCACGGTGAGGGGGCTACCGAGAGTATTTGGCTAGAAAGTCAATGGCATTGGGGAAACTTACGTATCAGCATATTTGATAAGAGGTGTTATTCAGAAATATCACCAGTCTGTGGCTGCCCATTGTCTTCTTAGTAAAAAAGAAGCCACAGACTGGTGATATTAACAAGAACTCCTTAAGACCTCCATCACACGTCCGTATAAAACACGTACGTTTAAGACTGGTACCGGTGTCATCAGTGTTTTCAATCAGTGTGACTTCCGTGTGTCCGTGTTTTCCATCAGTGTGTCATCATTGTACAGTCCATGTGTCCATTTTTGTCATCAGTGTGTCATCAGTCTATGGTCCGTGTTTACCATCAGTGTGTCATCAGTGTTTTCAATCAGCGTGCAATCTGTGTGTCTGTTTTTACCATCAGTGTGTCATCAGTGTTTTTCCGGTATGGATAAAGAAAGAAGTAAATTCCAAAGCTTCTCATATACTTTGCAGTGTTAAACACGGACAGCCTTCGTACAGCACACAGACTGTATACTGATGCCATCCGTGTGCTGTACATGTTTTTCACAGACCCATAGACTTGTATTGGCCCTTATCATCCATGCTGCTTGAACAAAAAACTGACATGTGTCCCTGTGGTTTGCATGGACACATGGGTTGTGCAAAAACTCGGACATGTGAATGTCACCATAGGTTATAATGGGTACTTGTTGCATCCGTTAAAATACACATACAACATGTACTTGAAATATGGCGGTGTGAAGGAGGCCTAAGTGTGATTTTGTGCTTTTCATTTTCAGGTCTCCTGAGTTAAATTCAGAGAGTTATCACAGTACAGTCATACAACACTGCAGAATTTTTAACACTGAAAAATAATAAATGTAGCAGTTTACTGTGGGTCACTATTTTGTTGTTCTCTATGGCAGTGGCAGATTGCATTTAATAGAGCATGTCAAATCTTTAAGCTGCTCATACAACTAGGTAGATATAGAAATTTATCTTTGTGCATTTGATTTTCTGTTCTGGGTGTTGATGACATATATATACAGTACAGACCAAAAGTTTGGACACACCATCTCATTGAAAGATTTTTCTGTATTTTCATGACTATGAAAATTGTACATTCACACTGAAGGCATCAAAACTATGAATTAACACATGTGGAATTATATAATTAACAAAAAGTGTGAAACAATTGAAAATATGTCTTATATTCTAAGTTCTTCAAAGTAGCCACTTTTTGCTTTGATGACTGCTTTGCACACTCTTGGCATTTTCTTGATGAACTTCAAGAGGTAATCACCGGAAATGCTTTTCACTTCACAGGTGTGACCTGCCAGGTTTAATAAGCGGGATTTCTTGCCTTATAAATGGGGTTGGGACCATCAGTTGTGTTGTGCATAAGTCTGGTGGATACACAGCTGATAGTCCTACTGAATAGACTGTTAGCTGCTTTTTTCTTGCCATAATACAAATTCTAAGTAAAGTAAAACAAGTGGCCATCATTACTTTAAGAAATGAAGGTCAGTCAGTCCGAAAAATTGGGAAAACTTTGAAAGTGTCCCCAAGTGCAGTTGCAAAAACCATCAAGCACTACAAAGAAACTGGCTCACATGAGGACAGCCCCAGGAAAGGAAGACCAAGAGTCACGTCTGCTTCTGAGGATAAGTTTATCCGAGTCACCAGCCTCAGAAATCACAGGTTAACAGCAGCTCAGATTAGAGACCAGGTCAATGCCACACAGAGTTCTAGCAGCAGACATATCTCTTCAACAACTGTTAAGAGGAGACTTTGTGCAGCAGGCCTTCATGGTAAAATAGCTGCTAGGAAACCACTGCTAAGGACAGGCAACAAGCAGAAGAGACTTGTTTGGGCTAAAGAACACAAGGAATGGACATTAGACCAGTGGAAATCTGTGCTTTGGTCTGATGAGTCCAAATTTGCGATCTTTGGTTCCAACCACCGTGTCTTTGTGCGACGCAGAAAAGGTGAACGGATGGACTCTACATGCCTGGTTCCCACCGTGAAGCATGGAGGAGGAGGTGTGATGGTGTGGGGGTGCATTGCTGGTGACACTGGTGGGGATTTATTCAAAATTGAAGGCATACTGAACTAGCATGGCTACCACAGCATCTTGCCGCAGCATGCTATTCCATCCGGTTTGCGTTTAGTTGGACCATCATTTATTTTTCAACAGGACCATGACCCCAAACTCACCTCCAGGCTGTGTAAGGGCTATTTGACCAAGAGGGAGAGTGATGGGGTGCTACGCCAGATGACCTGGCCTCCAGTCACCAGACCTGAACCCAATCGAGATGGTTTGGGGTGAGCTGGACCGCAGAGTGAAGGCAAAAGGGCCAACAAGTGCTAAGCATCTCTGGGAACTCCTTCAAGATTGTTGGAAGACCATTTCCGGTGACTACCTCTTGAAGCTCATCAAGAGAATGCCAAGAGTGTGCAAAGCAGTCATCAAAGCAAAAGGTGGCTACTTTGAAAAACCTAGAATATAAGACATATTTTCAGTTTTTTCACACTTTTTTGTTAAGTATATAATTCCACATGTGTTAATTCATAGTTTTGATGCCTTCAGTGTGAATGTACAATTTTCATAGTCATGAAAATACAGAAAAATCTTTAAATGAGAAGGTGTGTCCAAACTTTTGGTCTGTACTGTATGTATCTCATGGGTTGGGAAGCAGATATTTATTGTAATGAGCTGGCTTTACAGAAATGAAGGCCTGTTGAGTTATCAGATAATGACTCTGAATGATGCAAACCATGAAAAGAAGGCATTTACATTTCTGCACTATGCCCACAGAGCCATGCTCGGAACTTTTTTGCTCTTTTTTTCTTGCGATCTAAACACAAAGATCCTGTGCAGTCGCTGCAGACATAGAGGGATGACAGCATGCCTGCTTTAACACTTTTGCTTTTTATTTTTTTTTACAGCAGGGTTTATGTTCATTTTTGCTTCTTGTAGTTTTTTTCTGATTTATGGCCAGTGTAAACGTGCGTTTATGTGCTGCATGTATACCAACTTAAACCAAGCTCAGTTTTTGTGTTTTCTTCTTTAACACTGTGTGCGCACCTTGGACTCAAAGTGAGCACTGTCAATCAAGCTAAGGGGGAGTGCAGAGGGGGTGGAACAGTGCACTCAGCTGTAGGTTAAACCAAGAGTGCGCCGAGGACTCTCAATTTGTGTTTGTAGTAAAACTTTTTTTTTAATGTAAAAGTAAAGTTGTGAAATCTACACTATATTTATGATTTTTATAGGGCCAAGTCTCCTATATGACTGTATAAGTGGTTTAATTTGAGTTTGGGAGTGACAAACTCCTGTAAAGTTAGTGTGCACAAGATGGACTGCACCCATGAACTCTTAATTAACCCAGTTCAGTTATTTATGTGCCCCTGTTCATTAAATTTAGAAACTCTCTACAGTATAAGGGGATTGGTGCAAACTTAATGTGGTTCCCATTTTCAAAAAGGGCTGTAAGTGTTGCCCAGGTAATTATAGATCAGTATGCTTAACATTCATTGTGGTAAAATTATCTATATACAGTAATATTGATAGAGGTTTGGCAGTTGCACTGTCCTTCATATACTGTACACCTAATGAGTAAGTCATGGTCCATTGGTTTGGAAAGTATAGTTTGTAATTTGATTGAAAACTAGCACAAAGACTTTATCTATAGAGTTGTGCTCAATGACTACTACTTTGTTTGGTTTCTGGTTATATGTGCTGTTTCCCAAGCTTCTTCAACTTATTTATTTCCTATATGGACTATGGGGTTAATATTTTTGAAGATGGCAGCTAGCTATGTAGAATAATGCAGCCTATGGTAGATGTTTGTAAGTTACACACTGACTTGGACAAGCTTAGTGATTAACCAACCACCTTGCAGATTATTTTCAATGTGGATTAATGTAAAGTTATGCATCTGGGTACTGATGATCTGCAGGCATTATATGTTCTAGGGAAGTAAAACTGGGAGAGTCACTTGAGGAGAAGGATCCCGGTGCACTTGCAGATTACAAACTAAATAACAGCATGCAATGTCATTCAACAGTTTCTAAGGCCAGCAAAATATTGTCATTTATTAAAAGAGACATGGTCTCGCGGGCAGAAACATAACATTTCCACTATACAGGGTATTAGTGTGGCCTCATTCAGTTCTGGACATAATTTCATAGAAAAGGTACCCTGGAGTTGGAAAAAGTATAAAAAACTGATGAGGGGCATAGAGGATCTTAGTTATGAGGAAAGATTAAAAGAAGTAAATATATTAAGTCTTGAAAAAAGATATCTAGGAGGTTGGAATAATCAACCTGTACAAATATATAAATGACCCATATAAATAGTATGGTAAAACCCTATTCCATGTAAAACCTGCCTAGTAGAAAATGGGCACTCCCTTCATCTGGTCAAAAAAAGGTTCAATCTCCAGAGGCAACAAGGCTTCTTTACCACAAGGACTACTAAGCTGTGGAATAGTCTACCTCCGGAGCTGGTCACTTAGGGAGCTGTCAATGTATTTTAAAAAGACAGCTTATTTCTTAGAAAAAAATAACAAATACTTATATAAATCTATAGGATTCTTGTTCTGAAGATTGGTCCAGTCTGATCGATATTCATGATCAGGAGGCAGATTGGTTCATGCATTGTGTTTTGTTTTTTGTTTTTTTTTTACTCTAAATCAGTAGGTGAGGCATATGTTAAAATGCTTCTCACACTCCTTCCCCTTCATTCATATCCTCACCCTCATTTCTCAGTTGAACTTGAAGGACATGTCTTCTTTTCCTCATCTAGCTATGAAACTATGTAACCTTTGGTGGGTATCTGCCGCACAATCGCGCAGATGCCAGTCATTAATTCTCGCTATAAGCACGGTGCCATCCTCCTTTTAATCAGATAAGTCCCTAGTACAGATGACTTGTTAGGGGTGCGCTGCTTCAATGTAACATGTAGGACATTAAGTTGTCAGGCAGTTTAGTAAGTCTCAGATCAGATTACTTATGTTTTCAAGCTAAGACTGAATTAATACCAGGTTAAAGGCAAAGAAGAAGGATGAAAGGCTAGTCAACTTAAATAATGCTTTTCTTTTGCTGTCATGTTGTAGACATAAAGTTGGACAACACATTTTATCACTATTCACATAATGTGTGATGATACCAAGTTTTAATTGAACACCATATTATTATTCACATGAACGCTACAGATAATCACTGTCCTTGGTGACATATGTATGTACGACATGTGACCACTGAGGCCAGTGATTGGTTGCAGCATTCATATACAAGGGGGAGGATCGGAGCTGCTGTGCTCAAGAGACGGGGGATTAAAAAAGTAATAATTTTATTGGTTTTGTTATTTTAAAGCTTTTCTTTATTTCAACTCATGACATTTTATTGTTTTTTTTTAATCCTAGATAACCCTTTTAGTAGTTTTTTCCAGTTGAACAAGCTTTTAATATTAATTGTAAAGTCTTTTATGGAAGCCTACTTTTCAGTACTATCATTAGTAGATTCTATGGGTCCTCTCTCACTGTCTACATCCTTACTGCTATTTTTAAGGTCAGCATGGATTTAGACACTGGTGTTCTCACTTACATTGAATGCAGGTGGGAACGCACAAAATGTACCAGTACTGGATCTGTATTATCGGAGCACTGAGGTAGAATGATCATAATGGGAACAATAAGATATCCGTCTAGGTAGAGGTCTGCATCGTCAATGTGTACATGTAAAACTTTCATATGAGCAATGTGGCCGCTCGTTAACGCACTAACGTTTGGATTTATTAGCGATTATAAACCTATTACTAATTAACACATACTTGATTCTCCTCTTAGCTGAGAAAAGGTCCTCCGGTCCCACCGTTACCTAAACTCACTCCATCAAAAGAACTTCCTCAAGAAACTATCATTAGCTTCTTTGAAGACAATTTTGTCCCTGAGATCAATGTGACAACCCCTTCCCAGGTAGGTGCAATGCCGCCTAAATATCTTGTTTTAGGAGAAGTGAGAATATTTCGATAAATCATCTATATAATTTGTTAATATTCTGAATATTCTCTGGATTAACAATAATAGTATTTTAGAATTATTGATGTGCCTGTTTTTTAAGTGACATTTATTTCAGAATATGGTGACAGATTGGTATTACATTTTCCGCTACGTATTGTAAGAATTCAAAGGGCTTAACAATGGCCTGAGACTGTGTCCTGCTAATGAGCTTTCCCTCTCAGATTATTGCAGCCGCGCACGCAGGCGGTTTGTGGAGCAGATGGTTAAGTGGATACCTGAGATTAATCTTAATTATTTTGTTTCTTATAGAATGAAATGGCCGAGGAAAAGAAAGTTGAATCTTTACTAGATTTGGACTTTGATCCTTTCAAACCAGAATCTGCATCAGCAGGAATAACACAGTCTCATTCACCGATGTCCCAGGTACGAGTCACTATATTTCTAGTTATGTTCACAAGTCTATGTATCTAGCTATCTATCTAGAATAAAAAAATGAAGACAGCACTCCTCTTTAGAAAAAAAAATGGTGTTTTGATAGCCCATTTTTATTTTCTAAGAGGAGTGCTGTCTTCATTTTTTATTCTATATTGAGGATTGATATATGCCTGGAAGACTTGGCACCCGTATTTTCTCCTATTGCTTGCTAGTGCTGCTTTTTGTTTCTTTGTTCCTTTTTGTCTGTCTATCTATCTATCTATCTATCTATCTATCTATCTATCTATCTATCTATCTATCAATCACATATCTATCTATCTATCATCTATCACATTATCTCTCTGTCTATCACATTATCTATCTGTCTATCACATTATCTATCTATCTATCTATCTATCTATCTATCTATCTTTGTCATTCATTTTAGGTTTATTTCATAGAGATTCTTTCTTACAGCTGCTGCAGGGGAAATGTAGTGTCACATAACGACCATTCGGCTTTATAAGTGTATAAATTAATACTTGAGCTGGAACTGGCTCCACCAGAGCAGAAGCATTTGATATTCAGTGGCTCTCCGCTCTTGACATTATATGCCCCAATAATGTATGTAGAAACTACTTGCCTGATTGATCCATGAATTATTATTGTACTTTGGGGTGTAGCACTTATAGGCACATGATCAAGTCTTTAGGTTTGAAGTGTGATATTTTCTGCATCATGAAAGGTTTATATTGATGATCTGTATACTCAGTCCCTTTAATATTTTTGGAACATTTTTCAATTGCACAAGTGCTAAAAATGGAAAAATACCAGTCTACGTTTTGTGAAGTTCACAGGATTAAAAGTCAAGCACAGAATATATCTTGACATTTAATGGTTTTTGAATGTATGACAGCTTGATTATAGGTTCGGTCTTTATATCTTAGTAAAGCGCTGTGGTTGCATTTTTCTTATCATGGATATATTGAATAAACTTATTTTTGACGGTAAAAGGGACATGATTAAAATGTGCAAATTATACGTCTAGAAGAAATGTTACCACTAAATTATCAGATCAGTCGTCTTCAGTTCTTCCTGCTAATAGCTGTCATTTTCTGAGAAAAGCACAGACTGAAGCAGAATTAGCATATTCTCCAAGATAAGTTTGGAAACCTTTACTGCTGTTTTTAGTGTTTACTTTGTGCATTCTATTTAGCGGAAAGTCTTATATTATGTATCGCTGTTAGGACACTGGTGCCTAATGAAACGATATAAAAGAAAATCAAAGATATCAATGAAAATACGGGATTTTTTCCAATGGCGTAAATAAAAAAGCAAAAAAAGAAGTGAAAGGGGGCATAAAGGATGTGATTTATCTTCCAGATGTATGGAAGTTGTAACATCCCTTTTCATAACCATTAGAGGTGGGAAGGGCCCTATTGTTCATGCTGTCTTGCTAGAGATTAGAAGGATATACAGTACATTTAACAAGCCTGGGCTATTCTCTCGGGATGTGAGTAGTAAAAGATGTCTAAACAACTTGAACTCACTACTATTATTAACTATGACCTTCAAGGAGTCTTCCACTAGTGAACAGTGCCAGCATAATGAATTCAGTTCCCCATATTAAAACAATGTATACTCACCTCCCACAGTGGTACCATTCTAAAGATGTCGTCGTTGTTGTTCCCGGCAGATGACGTGTTATCGTTATGTTACATGACTGGTGCAGCCAAATCTGTTGCTGCTGATCAGCAGCAGCTCATTAATATTTATAGAAAAGGCTGCAGCTGATTAGCAGCCAGCCGTTGATTGGCTGCAGCAGTCACGTGACATAGCAATATTATGTCAGGCTTCCAGGAACAGCAGCACCGACATCGCTGAAACAACGCAGCAGCAGGAGGTGAGTATACAATGTTTTTATATTCTATGTGGTCCTGAATTGATTAAGTTGGGGTTGTCCAGTAATAGACAAACCCTTAGTAAAATAAATATGAAACAGATATTTGTCCAGAATACAACAAATTATAATTTTTTTCCAGAATATAATTCATACATTCTCTGGTTTGCCTAGTGCCATTGCCACATCAAGATGAAACCATGTATAAATGTGCTTTCTGGTTTTACATCAATATGGTTTACTTAATTTATTTGTGATTTACATTTTTAGACGCTGCCATGGGATCTCTGGACGGTAAGAGGACTTTTCATTTACCAGAGTACTTTATAGCATTTCCTTTATAGATAAAAACTGATTTTTATTAAAGTTAGTTTTGAAAATCATAAACTGATCAGCATAGTAGATTCAGCTGCTAGATATGAACAGCATGACAGATGAGCTGACAGCTTTATGCAAAGTGCAGAGCCCCACGTGGATGGAGCAGTGGTCGATCATACGCTCTGCTTCTCCAGTCATTCTTATGGGGGTGCCAAAGACCAGCCGAGCACAGCGCTTGACTATGTCCGGCGGTCTCAGGGACAAAAAAGTTACTTTGTTAGTTAGAAAATATTGTTTAATATGACTTTTCAATATATTATATTTATTAACACCAGTTTTGTGATCTGGAACCTCCACTAGCTCATTAGTTTCTACACAGGACAGAGCATTTGCTAATTTTGCTGCCTAAACAATACTCCAAACCCTTGGAGACAACAAGACATTCAGAAAAATAGACAACCTCATTTTCCCAATGCCCCAGGTGGAGACTTGCATATGACAGGTTATATGGTACCCCCATCGCGGTGCCTAATACTTGAAGATATCAAAAATAAAAGCAATTATGGGTCAACAGAAATATAAGCATTTCAGCAATAAGTGAACTTTGTTGAGCGCAATCCTTCCTGTACATCTCAAGAAACACAGTCAGATCCTGTAGGTCTTTGTCATGGGGAATAGATGTACAGTATATCACAATTATTCCAATTAACAAGGATTATTTTGCAATGGAAGTTTCATTAAGCTTGAATAGTACATCTTTGGTGTCAGGGACAAAAAAGGAGCAGCTCACCAAATCTTTTCATTCATTTCACATCAATAAAATAGGCTATCTTCTCAGTTAGGCCCTCCACACCTGAAATGAGAATGGGTGTGAGCTGCAACTGGTCTTGCCAACCTTGTGAAAGACATATATAGTCATTCTGAGTTCCTATAGTTGGTGACGATGATATTCATTATAACTAATTTGGCAGCTATCTCACATAGTATAGTTTTTATTTAAGCAACAATTATTATCTAATACTTCTCATGAGACTGCCTTAATAGGAGTACTAAATCCTCATTCCTTGCCACTTTGTTTAATCACCAAGCCCTTTGCCTCCACAGTTTTCTTAGCGCGATACGCTTATCGTGAGTCAAATAGTCTGCATATTTAGCAGACCGATCTCCAGATTCTAGATCTTCACTTATTCCCTCCACAAAAGTCCATACACATTGATTAGAGGACTTAAAGGGCATGGTCACATTTTTAAGTTTACAGTCTGTATATTTTTAGTTTTCTTATTTGCCTGTACAGTCTACATTCATTGCCTTTATTAAAGGGGTATTGCCCAGCAAAAAGACACCTAGAAATCAGGCAGTTATCTCCTATCCTGTGGATGGGAGATAACTTACAAACTTTGGAATAGTAATTTAATGTAATGCAGTGAAGCTAAATAACAATGTATAACTTTGAATATTGATAAACTATAAAAATATTTTATTTTCCTTTCATAGTCAAACAATGAATTGGTGCAGCCAGTAAGTATATTTCTTAATTTTCCAGCATCATGTACTATAGTCTTCAAGAAAAATCTGAAGTTTTACCTTGGAGTTGCGTTAAATAATATATTACAGCCATTTCAAGAATGCCAATCTGTTATTGTAGTTACTATTCTTAATAACAGGACCATTCTTATATTATCAAAAACTGTTAAAGGTAATTTGTAATTCTCTCAAATTCTCCCCAGGATAGGTCATCAGTCACACAGCAGCCAGTTTTCCGTCTATTGTCATATTGCCATAAACTGACAAATCTGCAGCATAGTCGCAAAGTTCCTGTAGTCTTATCTATAGTTATATTTGTCAAATTACTACACATGAAGTTCAATGTTCCAATTAAATTTTGCAAATTACTGTATTAAATTTAAAAATTTGTTTTTCTTTCAAGTGATTTTAAGGTGAAACTTCACTTGAGTTCAGTTTAGTGTACTTACCAGTTCATTTTGCATTGTGTTCATAACAACATATATGTTTCTTTCATCATTTCCATAATTTTTCTTATCTTTTTTTCCTCCCCTTTACTTGTCTGTCTGCATGAAGCCTGACTCATCAAAAAGTCTGTCATTATGTAACCTTGTTATAGCCGAGTCCCCAATTTGTGGGTCAACCGAGGATTTAAACATTTCTCAGAGCGATGTAGATGAGGGAACTTTGGTTCTTGGGGATAGTGATTTCTCAAATAGGCAGGAAAAGTCAAATGATGATGACACCCCCTTTGAAGAACAGTTTGAATCAAATGAGGATGGTCAATTTATGGAGGGAGTTTCAAGTCAGGAAGTGGTAATTATCAGTGGGGAAGATGATGGTGTTTTTGAAGATAGTCAGTATCGAGAAGAAGAGGGGTTATCGTCTAACACACACATTCAAGAATACAATGAAGAGGATTTCAATTCTGAATGCATTTCTGACACAGACAAAATCCATGAAGAAGATTATGATGAGCAAAATAGACACATGTCTGACATGAGTTTAGAACATAACGTTGATGCAGATATTTTGGATAATGAAAATGAAAAAGATGGAGATATGGAGACATGGAGTAACTCTAATGAATTTGTAATGGAAACTATTAATGAAACCAAGGACAGCACCAATAATTATCAAAATGTTATTGACCCAATAGGAAACTGTAACAGATTGCCACAAGAATCTGATGGCATCAGAGATACCCAAAGCATTGATCTTGTACTTCCTAACATGAACCACCCTGATGTATTTCAAGATGAAAGTCAGTTAATCAGAGGTGGAATTAATATTTCCCAGACTGATTTTATTACTACTGATATAGACACAGACCAGATATGGCCAACTAATTGGGAACCAGCCTGTAGAACAGAATCATGGGGTGAACCCTATGGAACTGATAGCCAATCACATGAATTCTGGGAGCCTGAGCAAAATTCTGCAGAGTTTAATTCATTTTGGTATTTTCAAACGATTGAAGGAAACGCTGATAACACATGTTCATCCAATGAACACGAAGCACAAACAAGCTTGTCTGGAAACGAAGGCTGCTGTAATCCCACTGCAATAGAGGAGGAAGAGGACAGTATGAGAAATCTCACAATTCCTAGTTTTGAATGTTCATCTAACCTAAGAGAATTTGAAGCCAACAGCTCAGATTTGTCAGAAGATGAACTAGCTAACCGCAAATATGGGTCTCTCTACCAGGATGTAGACCATGAGAAAAAAGAGGTATCTCTGTTCTTCCCATGTGTAGACTAGTACAGATAGATATTGGACCTTGTGTTTTATGTCCCTTCCATTAGTTCATCCTTTTCTAGAAAAAAAAAATGGCAAAAGTGAAATTAGTACTAAATTAGTTTTATCCATATAGTAAGCTATGTGCTATATTAAAGGGAATCTATCACCAGGTATTTGCTACCCCATCTGAGAGCAGCATAATGTAGGGGTAGAGACGCTGATTCCAGCAATGTATAACATACTTTACTGGGTGCTGCAGTTTTGATTAAAGCACCACTCCAGTGTTTTCTTGTATTATAGACCTGGAGTGGTGCCGCTAATTTAAGTTCCCTGACCCTAGTATTATACTCACGAGTCGAGGTTTTCAGCTCTTCCCGCTGCCGAAGGACAAGTATTCTTCTAGTGATAATCTTCTGCTGATAAAAAAAAATATTTTATTAAAAACAACAGTAAGCAGCCCAGTAAGTGACACATTGCTGGGATCAGGGTCTCTGTCTCTATATCATGAAGCTCTTAGATTAGGTAGCAAAAAACTGGTGATAGATTCCTTTTAATTTTTATGAGCATGATGAAGTGAATTGTATCTAACATATCTACCTTATCCTTCAAACCAACAGTTGCTCTTTGTAGCTCTTCTCCTCTATATTAGTGTATTTAAAAAGTAATTATTCTGAACAAAACATTTTAATAATATTGAATACAGAGAATATACAGTATGTATATGTAGTAATGTCGTGTTCCCAAACTTGGCCCCATGCCTCTCATGCATTTATGATGTATCCACAAACTACATCATAAATGTTTAGGATAGAAATGACCCTTTGAAAATCAAACCACAAATAAACTCTTTATTTACATGACCATATTGTCAAAAACTAGTTGACAGAATCCTACATATGACACCCATAGAATTATATGGGCTTATAGGATAATTCTGTATGTAACTCACATACATGAGTTCAGATGAGATCCATACCTTCCAAATAAAAATTCACAGGGTGTGAGAGGGTTCAGTACTGCAGACCTGTGGTGGGCTCCATAGGGTTCCGAGCGCTCTATAGGCTTCCGTAGGGCTCCATAGGGTTCCGAGGGCTCCATAGGCTTCCGTAGGGCTCCATAGGGTTCCGAGGGCTCCATAGGCTTCCGTAGGGCTCCATACGGTTCCGAGGGCTCCATAGGCTTCCGTAGGGCTCCATAGGGTTCCGAGGGCTCCATAGGCTTCTGTAGGGCTCCATAGGGTTCCGAGGGCTCCATAGGGTTCCGAGGGCTCCATAGGCTTCCGTAGGACTCCATAGGCTTCTGTAGGGCCCCATAGGATTCCGAGGGCTCCATAGGCTTCCGTAGGGCTCCATAGGGTTCCAAGGGCTCCATAGGGTTCCGAGGGTTCCATAGGCTTCCGTAGGGCTCCATAGGGTTCCGAGGGTTCCATAGGCTTCAGTAGGGCATCCTTATGGTTCAGTAGGGTTCCATGCACCTGGAAGGTTGTGTACATGAGACCTTACACCTATGAGGTGGTAAATTAACAAACCATGATGTATATATCTGCCAGTCAACACTACATGACGAATTTATAGGTCATGCTAATCGGGTGGGTATGGCCATTGTAACCGCACGGCCAGATGCAAGAGCCTGACTGTCAAATATAGCTAAGCTCCTGCTCAAACTGTGGGGAGCAATGTGAACATCAATTTAACTCCTTAAAACCTTTGTTAGTTGAATGACCACCTGCAATCCAATCAAAGGATGAGTCTAACAGAATGACTAACAGGCATATAAAAGTGCAAAGTATTACATTTTATTATGAGCGATCAAGCTCATTTAAAGGAGTTCTCTATTACTTTGACAACCCCTTCTTAAATGCCCGAGTCCCCGAGTAAAATGAGAAAAGCTGATACTCACCTCCTGCACTGGCACCATTCTATATCAGAACATTGTTGTGTCATGTGAACGCTATAGCGAATTATCGGTCACTGATTTGCTAGGATATTTCCTACCAGCCCTGATAAATAATATAGTGTTCACATAAAGTTTATAAAAAAGTGTATATTTGGGCAATAAAAAAACAGGAACAATATAGAAATCATTGCCATGTGGTCAGAATATCTACACAGCTATTCCTTGTAGGGAAATATTGTTGAGTAGTACATTTTGGATCTGTTAGTTATAATTTATAGTTTATCACAGAGGTTTAATGCAGACTTAAAGGGGTATTCCCATCTCCAAGATCCTATTCCATTATGTAGTAGGTGTAATAATAATATTAACAAATATCTCCAATTAGAAATGTAGTATAGTTTTTCTGATTCGCTATGTCTCTTTCCTCATGTGCAGGTGTTGCAGGACCTTAGGTATCCATTGTTAGAGGCATAGCGAATCAGAAAAACTATACTACATTTCTAATTGGAGGCATTTGTTAATATTATTGTTATTATTACACCTACTACATTTTCGGATAGGACTTTGGAGATGGGAATAATCCATTAAAGGTCATGTGTTTTATTCTGTACTTTCAGCGATAGATCCCTTCTAATACCACACACAGTACTGACGTTCCTGTCCTCATAGCTGGCATCTTATCCATCAAATGTTAATCTTCTGCCTTCTCATTTCTTTTAGGCATCCACCAGCACTTTTAATGGACTGACACAGGTAGGTTTGATAATAAAAGAAAATAGAAGAAATAACCTTAATTACCACAGGCTACTGTTTGTTAGTATGGAAATAGAAAACTCTAGCTCCAAGGGTTATAAATGAAATTAAATATTAAAAACTTTCATCACTCACTGTAGCAACAGTGTAAACCGATCCGTAGATTACAGGAAAAACATCCCCCTCACCAGAACACCTTTCTTCTCCCAAAGCAGGTATTGTAATATTATTATAATGACTAGAAAAAATAATTCATCCTAAAGCTGAGTCCATTTACTTCTCATAGATTAGTCACACTGCCTAGCATTATACTGTATTTACTAGGGGCTTTAAGCCTGGCTCTTGCTGTGGATAATATACTACCAATGCTGCAGAACTAATGCACATTTCATGTCAGCTATGTTATCCCCTTCCCGACACAGCGATTTTCCATTTTTGCTTTTTTGGTTACTTCTCCCTTTCTTTCAAGAGCCATAACTTTTTTCTTTTTCCGTCAACGTAGCCATGTCAGGGCTTGTTTTTTGCGGGGCGAGTTGTACTTTTGCATGTCTCCATCCATTGTGTAATGTGATGTACTGGAAAGCGGGGAAAAAATTCCAAGTGTGGCGAAATAGCGAAAAAAAAGCATCATTCTGCAATAGTTTTTTTTCTCCAGTATTTATTATATGGTAAAAATTAACTGGAAATTTGATTCTCCAGATCAGTACAATTATGATGATTCCAAACATGTATAGTTTTTTTGCCGTCATTTTCCGAGAGCCATAACGTTTTCTATTTCTGGGTGATGAAGTTGCTGCGTGAGAGCTTGTTTTTCTGTGCTCTGTGCTCACAATTTATTGATGCCATTTTGGGCCAGATAGAATGTTTTGATCACCTCTTATTGCATTTTTCTGCACCATTGCGGCTGCCAAAAAAACGCGATTGTGGCATTTTGATCTTTTTCTCGTCACACTGTTTACTGATCGGGTTAATTAATTTTATATTTTTATAGATTGGACTTTTACAAATGTGTATTTTTTAAATTTTTCTTTACTTCTTAATTTTGAAAACGGGGACGTGATTTCAACTTTTCTATATATATTTTAATATTTTTTAAAACATGTTTTTATGGTATTTGTTACTCTCCTTAGGGACCTTGAACCTGCGATTGTCTGATCACTTGTACTATATACAGCAATACCAAAGTATTGCTGTATATAACAAAAACCAGAGGCAGATGATAGCTGAATAATACAATCATCCGCTGGCAAAAATGCTTGCTCAGCTTCTGAGCCCGCATCATAGTCTAGAAACTGGCATCAGACGTAATATGTCGGTAAGAGTTTAAATGTCAAGTCCAAAAGCCCCCACTAATACTTTCTGTTATTCTCTGTTACTATTCCCTGAATAAAATTAATTCTTAGAAGTGGTTCCTGATGGAAAACGCTCCAAATTAGTCACTGTCAAATCAAAAGGCTGCAAAACTCAGTAAGCAAAACTTTCCAAAAACTATTGAAAACTTCTTCAAAACTGCTTCAGGAAAGGAGAAACATATCTAAAAACCTCCTCGTAGGGTATGTGCACCTGATGTTTTTTTTTTTTTTTTTAGGTGGATCCACTCTGAAACTTGTGCGAAAAAGCGCTTACTAAATGCTCAAAAGAATAAACATTCATTTCTATGTAACCTAGAATAAAAGCAATAATGGATACCCTGCAGTAAGTAAATAAATAGTAGTAATACATGGAAATAATACAGGGTACTTGATATCAAAAAAAGTGTAAGAGCCATCCCACCGCAGCCAGGTGTCCCCACACAAGTTACATCTGTGGGTGTGTCCACCTCCTTTGAGCTGTGCATCTTGTCGATTTAGCGTTCCACAGGCAGGTGTAAAACACAATGATGCCCAGGTCCTTCTCTACCACTTCTATTCTGAGGACGGCTGACACATAACGAGGTGACCTAGAGTCAGGGTCCATCCTGATTGGGTAGACCTTTTCATGGTGGGGTGGCTTTTACACTTTTATTTATTAACAAAATGTGATCTAAGTACCCTATGTTATTTACATGTATTACTACTATTTATTTACTTACTGCAGTGTTTCTATTCATTGGTTTTATTCTAGGTTGTATTTGCCTGTTACTGATCCACAGTGTGAATGTGCACCTACACATTACACTTATACCAACAGATGTAATGGCCCATGTTTTCAGTTTTTGTATATTCATTTTTCATTTCTATGTAAAAATGACTTACTGTTCGTATCCTAACTCTTTTGAGCATATAGAAAGCTCTTTTTCATACAAGTTTTGGAGAAGTTTTTTGTTTGCTGAAGCAGTTTTGAATAATTTTTCATTTGTTTTTGAAGAGTTTTTGTTACTGAAGCCTTTTCATTGGACTGAGCCTGATTTGGAGTGTTTTCCGTCAGGAAAAACGTAATAATCCCATCTTTGGAGGAGGCAATCTGATCTCTGCGTCTGGCTGCTGAAATACCTGTCAATCAATTGGTGGTAGCTGCCCGCAGCTTCACGTTTCCCATTCAATGGCAATCAAATAAATAGGCAACCATGTAATACTGTGCCAAGTCCTCGATACTTTGTAAGGGACTCGCTCTCTACGAGATGCATTCTTAACAACCACTTTAACTTTCTTACACTTTACTGCAACCAGATCCAACGTGTTGTCTTATGAAAATTTCTACTAAGCCATTGACTCTGTTTAGTCATAAAAAAAAACCTATAGAGCATCACAGCAATAAGGCTGTGTGCCCACTATGCGTTTTTTAAGCGTTTCCGCAGTGGCAATTCCGCTGCAGAAACGCTTAAAAAACGCTTTGTAGAAGGTCTGCCATGTTCCCCAATGATAATCCGATGTGCTGTGCACATGCTGCGGAAATTTCCGCTGCGGATTATCATTGCGGAAAAATCCGCAGCACTACCAATTATTTTGCGTAATTGCGGCGTTTTCGCCGCCATTGACTTGCATTGAATCGCTTAATATCCGCATAACTACATGTGCACAAGCGGATATTAAGCGATTCAATGTGCGGATGGTACCCGGGTCTGGAGAAGAGGAGTCTCTCCTCCAGACCCGGGTACCATAGTACCTGTAAAAAAAAAAGAATTAAAATAAAAAATATCTACTATATAATCGGCTTATCCCGTCTGTCTGTCCGTCCAGGAAATCCCGCGTCGCTGATTGGTCTGGCCGCGGCCAATCAGCAACGCGGGATTTCAGAACAAGATGGCGGCCGTTAGCGGCTCATCTGCCGCACGGAGGTCAGCGGCAATGGAGCCGGGAGATGCAGTCCTGGCTCCCCGGCAGCTTGCGATGGTCTAAAAGGACCTGCCATGACGTCATTTAGTCATGTGATGGGTCACGCGACCGCTGACGTCGGCGGTTGCGTGACCTGTCACATGACTAAATGACGTCATGGAAGGTCCTTTTACACAACTGCGAGACGCCGGGAAGACCGGACGCATCGAATAAGGAGATCGGGGCCATCGGAAGGTGAGTATAATGTTTTTTTTTTATTTTTTACCATTTTTATTCTTTTTTTTTAACTAACTTGGTCACACTATATAAATCTATGCTGGATGCATGGATTTATATAGTGTGATCAAGTTGTCCAGCACTTTCCAAGTGATGCTAAAATCGCTTGGAAAAGCGCTTGATAACCCGCATGCAGAAATGCATGTGAAGAACGCTTGACAAACGCTTCTACCTGGCAGGAAAAAACGCATGTAAAATCAGCATGCATTTCTTCTGTCAGGGAGATGTAGAAACGCTCAGGAAAAATCCGGAGCATTTCTGCATCGTGGGCACATAGCCTAACATCATATACATTTTTTTAAAAATACATGTTATCCAATTTTTATGTATTTAAATTTATTGTAACTTTTAAGTGTGCCATAAAACCGATAAAGTTAAAATAAAGAAATGGTTCAAGCAAGATTTAACCCATTGTGAATTTGTGTCTTTCCAGCCTGATGCATCCACTTCCCTTTTCGAAATGCCATCGGAGCAAAGTGCTGGTGAAGGGACAGTAAGTAGATTTGTTTCACTTTATAAAATAGATAAAAAATACAGTTATGTAGCTTAATAATTTTTTTTAAACAAAATGTTTGAAACTTTCTAAAATACACTTTGGCCTTGATTTATCGAGACTGCTGTTTTGTATTCCAGTTTGATGAAGAGTGTTCTGGAAGAAGTTGCTCCAAATTTTTTAAAGGGAATCTATGACCAGATTTGTGCCATATAATCTGAGCAGCATAATGTTGGGGAAGAGAACCTGATTCCAGTGATAATGACTTACTGGGCTGCTTGCTGCTGTTTAAATAAAATCACTGTTTTATCAGCGGGAGAATAACACTTGAGGACTAGTAAACCTGCTGGCAGGTAGTCCTCCATGTTTATCAGCTCTGTGTAACCCCACCTCCACCACTGATTGGCAGCTTACTGCCTATGCACAGTGTACACAGAAATCGGCCAATCAGTGGTGTGGGCGGGATTATGCACAGCTCAGCATTCAGCGAACTGGTACATCTGTAGTAGATAAAGTAATTTATCAAAACTGCAACAAGTCACCTAGTAAGTGACACACCACTGGAATAAGGGTCTCTGCCCCTGCATCAAGCTGCTCTCAGATGGGGTAGCAAAAATTTGGTGATAAATTTACTTTAAGTGGTCTTTTAATGAATTTGACCTATCGCTCAGCTGCCTTGCGTCACTCCAAGAAGTTTACTCCAGTCAGCAACTGGAGTACATTTCTGTCATAATTCACCTCACATCTGTGGTGTACATTATGAATATGCTGGGCGCACTCGGTCTTTTGTAAAAGTGTGTGTAGCCGGCCAAGACTGATGTAAAAATACCAACTTCACTTTTTTTTGTACAACTGCAAGTTACCTCCCAATCTTACATTACAGTGTGTCAGTTTAAGAACTCATGCACAATCAAGAAAGTGATTTTGAAAATAGTTTGAAACAACACACACAGATTTTTTGAAAGCTACAGAACTGTTTTTTATTGTAACATGATTAAGCTTTATTCACACATCACCTGTAAGGCTACGTTCCCACAGTGAGTTTTTGGTGAGTTTTTTATGCTGTGTATTTTTGAAAAAATGCAAGTAACCTTTTACATAATGGGTTCAGAAATGGTGCAGAAAATCTGCAACATCAAAAGCTCACTGTGGGAACGTAGCCTAAATGTTGTCTTTTGTGAGGTCCAGTATGTGGTGTATGTGCATGCTATTTTATAAGAAGTAAAACAGTTTTATATTTCTAAAACACAAGTAAAAAATAGAGATTTAGGACCCAATTCCTTATTGCATGTGTCCTTTTTTGTGTTATTTTTGGTGTATCATTTGCACTTTCTTCATATTTTAATTTGCACCCTTTTAAGCTCTATTTTGTATGTGTTTGTTTGTTTTATGTGCTTGATTGTGAGCAGCATTTGGCGTTTTCAGAGGTGTTCGGTTGCAAAATTTTTGCACAAATGTACTCAAGTCTCTCCTTTCACTATAGGAATGATTTTATATTCCTCTGGAATCTTTGTACACACCTTACAACATGTGGCGGCAGTGCGATTTTTTGATGTAAAGAGGCGCATAAAAGATAAAGTACAATAACGAAGAGCATTTCTGATTCTACTCAAAACTCATGAACCACATGTGTGATTTTGAAGTTTTTTGTTGAAAAAAAAACGTTAATGAATACCACAAGACAAAAAAAGAAAAGATGCTTAAAAAATCGCAAATGATAAATCGGTCCCTTACTATTTTCATGCTGTATCATTTACAATGGTTGGCGTATGATTATAAATTGCTGGGTAATTGTGCTTCCAAACTACAATATGTGATCACGGCCTTAGGACTCACGTGTCAGTTTTTCATGTACGTGTGCTGTCAGTCACTACCACATTATTTCTACAGGGCTATTCACATGTCAGTTTTCTTGCCAACCCATGGTCTTCTTAACCAAATATAGACATTCTATGATTGACCGATTTGTGGACCAAACTCCCCCATTCATATGATAGCAGACGGGTGTAATCCAGGCAGCCTCACTATGCTGTCTGGTCTCCACTTATTATTAGGAAAAGCTTGAGAAAACTCAATCAGTTTTTTTTATGTAGGAAAAATGAATACACGGAGTAAGAAATGGCTGAAAATCACATCAATCAGATGATGTAAAATGCTCCTTTTTTTGCATACGAGGAAAAAAACTGACTTGTGAATTCAGCTTTAGCTTTAAAATTTTTCCGCACATCCCTTGCTCTGCAGTGTAATTCAGGTTACATCCTTTTATTATGGACACCCTGTCCTGTGCTTGCGCTTCTTGTCACAATTAATCCAGTTCTCTTATACTTTCTTGATTTCTTGAGTTCAAATATAGACTTTTATCATTTACGATGATGTCTGATTTCGGTTTACAAAGTTGTCAGATTGTATTTCGGATTTTGCCGCATAGATGGAAGGGATTATAATAAAACCCCTTACATTCAGTTAGTAAATATCTTATATTGTGATAAATAAGGTGGAGTCAGATGTAGCTGCTTCTGTGGAGACCAAGACTGAGGAGGCGCAGCCTCTGCCCGATGTTCCTGCTGAGGACACTAAAGCTGATGAGCAAAATGAATTAGACGAGAAGATAATGGTGAGTCAGAAGAAACCTCATCCAAGCATCAGCTCATTTATTCCATCTCATTACACCCCTGTCATCCATCCATGGCGTTATCATACTTACAATTCAAGTTTTTTTCTAAAAGTTTTTCAGTAGTGTTTAGAAATTAGTTACGATCTGTAAAATGTGAACAGCTCAGACGGCTATCGTGCACATCGCGGAGGCGTCACTAGTTCCAAGGAATAAAAATATCATGATGTATAGTGGCCTATCACTATATATGGCAGAATGTGGAGACATGTACTCACTGTATATGTGGGCTGTAGCTGTATACGATGGATGTGCCTAACACTATATAGTGTGCCTGCCATTCATACTGTAGAGTGTTATTGTACGGTGGCCTTGTGGCTATTCAATAAATGTGATCAATTTCAGACTTTGGCTTTATTTGGTCCCTGTGGCTGTCAGTGAGCAACGAGGACATGTGGTTATCACTAGTGTATAAAAGGGGAATCTTGCTGACTACTGCTGACGTAGCACAGGGACTGTGACTGCCAATGTATTACTGCTATCTAGTTGTCACTGTTGGGGTGGGTACTAGAAAAAAAATCTCAGGCACCTAAAATATAAGGATTTTCCTTGTCTTTGTATGAGTCTGTGGGTTGAACCGTATAGACTTGGGATTAACCTTATAGACTTGGGATGTCAAGACTTTGACCAATCACTTCTTCTTTTGATAAGTAACTTCTGTTGGTAGTCAGCGTGTAGAGAATATAGTTCAATCAACATCTTTATGTCCAATTTGGAAGAGCAAAAGTAAATGATGAAGATACAGAAGTAAGAAGCGCCATCTACACAGATGGCACTCTATTCTCTTTTAAAATGGCTGAGTTTAAGTGACTGACTGCCTATGCATATAACATTGGTCCACTAGTGTATGTCTGTATCCCCCAATACTAATGTGATTACATCTACATTAGCATTTACTTTGTCTATAAAATAATTTCAATCCAAACAGCTTTCTGAGGCCTTCAGAAAGCAGCTCTTAGATGCCTATAGGTCTGGACAGGTCTACTGGACATCTACCATTCAAGAGTCTGGGAGATAATCTGCAATAAGGGTTTTCAAAGAGCTCAAGATACTGAAAGAAATCTCCAATAACTTCAATATCATCAGTACCGACCATTCCATTTTCCACTATTTATTAAAGTGCATGAGTGCAAGGAGGCTCCACAACATAGACCTCCACTGGAGAAAGGTAGAGATTGTGCCAGGTGGAAGCTTACCTAGGATTGTAAAAGCAACTTCATGCACACAAATAAACTTCAGTGTGATCCACTGAGTCAAAATATAAGTTAGGTGACCCAGAAGAGAACTGGAGTGGCGCTGGAAATCAGACGAGACAGCGATCAGTGAGTATATTACAGTATTTCCACTACACCACATACACATTTACATAGGTTTAGGCAATAAAAGGTTTTGTGGGAGTGCTTCTTTAAATAGATAATTTAATAGGTGACTAATAACCTGTATACACTTAAACCCCCTCCACCCTTCAAAAAAACACATTTGTTGTGTAGTCAACATAATTATATTTCTGCTTATTCTGGAAAACTGTTGCATATGCCAAAAAAGATTAATGATACAAACAACATGCATGGTAGAATTGCTATCCGCAGAAGTTAATTAGTGGATAAAACGAACACTAACTAGATCTAGACTTGTAAAGAATATACATTTCAGGCCTCGTCCTGGTCCAGAACTATCCATTCAAAACGTGACTAAACATAGTAATAATATTTAGTTTGGACTAAATTATCTAGTTTCTTAAAGGGGTTGCACGGCCTTAGGATACAAGTTTCCAGTCACTCTATGTGACTGCAGACCTGTGAATCCTAACATCGTGCGCACTGTGAGGATCCTCCGGTGCTGTCAGCGGGCGTGTGAACGCAAGTATGTGATTTGCATACTTGCGTTCATGTGCCGACTAGATGTGTATTTCCTCACTCAGTACAAGTGTATTGAGTAAGGCCAGACATGTCTAGTCGGAATGTGAACCTACAAAAGACAAAAGACAAAAATATATCTCATACCCTACCATCATTATATATAAATGTAAAGCAAAGTTGCATAATAAATATAGGGTACTTAGTGAACTATTTTTGATCAAAAAAAGTATACAAGCCGTCCCACCAGCGGCAAGGTGACCCTAAATTGGGACGGTACCTATACTGCCTATATTAAAAACCTTACTGTATATCAAAGTTGAAGTAATGCATATAAAAGGGTAGACAAATAGGACCGGGTCCCAACTCCAGACCACCCAGGCCCGTGGTAAGCTACATATATACCAGTCAGCTCAACAAAGGGGATGCCACACCCTTAAATTGCACAGAATGCAAACAAGACAAAAAACCAAGCAATGTGAACTGAGGTCTAAGATGGTAGACATGCAAGAAATAGGAGCATGTTCACACTAGCAAAAAGAAACAAAACCTACAAAAGACAAAAGACAAAAATATATCTCATACCCTACCATCATTATATATAAATGTAAAGCAAAGTTGCATAATAAATATAGGGTACTTAGTGAACTATTTTTGATCAAAAAAAGTATACAAGCCGTCCCACCAGCGGCAAGGTGACCCTAAATTGGGACGGTACCTATACTGCCTATATTAAAAACCTTACTGTATATCAAAGTTGAAGTAATGCATATAAAAGGGTAGACAAATAGGACCGGGTCCCAACTCCAGACCACCCAGGCCCGTGGTAAGCTACATATATACCAGTCAGCTCAACAAAGGGGATGCCACACCCTTAAATTGCACAGAATGCAAACAAGACAAAAAACCAAGCAATGTGAACTGAGGTCTAAGATGGTAGACATGCAAGAAATAGGAGCATGTTCACACTAGCAAAAAGAAACAAAACCTACAAAAGACAAGACAAAAATATATCTCATACCCTACCATCATTATATATAAATGTAAAGCAAAGTTGCATAATAAATATAGGGTACTTAGTGAACTATTTTTGATCAAAAAAAGTATACAAGCCGTCCCACCAGCGGCAAGGTGACCCTAAATTGGGACGGTACCTATACTGCCTATATTAAAAACCTTACTGTATATCAAAGTTGAAGTAATGCATATAAAAGGGTAGACAAATAGGACCGGGTCCCAACTCCAGACCACCCAGGCCCGTGGTAAGCTACATATATACCAGTCAGCTCAACAAAGGGGATGCCACACCCTTAAATTGCACAGAATGCAAACAAGACAAAAAACCAAGCAATGTGAACTGAGGTCTAAGATGGTAGACATGCAAGAAATAGGAGCATGTTCACACTAGCAAAAAGAAACAAAACCTACAAAAGACAAAAGACAAAAATATATCTCATACCCTACCATCATTATATATAAATGTAAAGCAAAGTTGCATAATAAATATAGGGTACTTAGTGAACTATTTTTGATCAAAAAATGTATACAAGCCGTCCCACCAGCGGCAAGGTGACCCTAAATTGGGACGGTACCTATACTGCCTATATTAAAAACCTTACTGTATATCAAAGTTGAAGTAATGCATATAAAAGGGTAGACAAATAGGACCGGGTCCCAACTCCAGACCACCCAGGCCCGTGGTAAGCTACATATATACCAGTCAGCTCAACAAAGGGGATGCCACACCCTTAAATTGCACAGAATGCAAACAAGACAAAAAACCAAGCAATGTGAACTGAGGTCTAAGATGGTAGACATGCAAGAAATAGGAGCATGTTCACACTAGCAAAAAGAAACAAAACCTACAAAAGACAAAAGACAAAAATATATCTCATACCCTACCATCATTATATATAAATGTAAAGCAAAGTTGCATAATAAATATAGGGTACTTAGTGAACTATTTTTGATCAAAAAAAGTATACAAGCCATCCCACCAGCGGCAAGGTGACCCTAAATTGGGACGGTACCTATACTGCCTATATTAAAAACCTTACTGTATATCAAAGTTGAAGTAATGCATATAAAAGGGTAGACAAATAGGACCGGGTCCCAACTCCAGACCACCCAGGCCCGTGGTAAGCTACATATATACCAGTAAGCTCAACAAAGGGGATGCCACACCCTTAAATTGCACAGAATGCAAACAAGACAAAAAAAAAACAAGACAAAAAACCAAGCAATGTGAACTGAGGTCTAAGATGGTAGACATGCAAGAAATAGGAGCATGTTCACACTAGCAAAAATGTGGCCAGAAAGATCGCAAATCGCATACTTGTGGTCACATGACCACCCGCTCCTGCTGCCAGCACTGGAGAATCCTCACTGTACAATGCATGCACTGTGAGGATGCACAAGTGTGCAGTCACATCCAGTGAAATGAAAGGAGGCATTCTGCCTTCAAAGCTTTTTGTACATAAAAGGGGGCAAGTAACTAACACAGAACAGGAGAACTGAACTTTGTCTCCTTACAAACACATTAGAAGCTGCAGCTTTCACAGCTCTGCTGTATAGAAACAATATTGCAATCCTGTCTGCCTGTGAGATGGAAGCTGAGAGGAACCTGCAGATGTGTCAGGTATAATCACACACAGCTCTGCAGTGAGATCAGGAGAGCAGAGAGCGGCCACAGAGTGGTACATATCACACTGGTAACTCCCCTTTTATTAAAAATAATCTCTGAAGGCAGATTCTCATGTAGCTCAGTGTCCGGCCCATAGCCCTGAACAGCGCACTTACTGTACATATAAACATTACATGCATTTCTCTGGAATTAGACATCAGATCGCAGATATCAAGGTATCATTGTATTCAGCTTCCTATGACCTACACACCCATATAGACGGCTTGGAGGGATGATCCTACTGACAGATTCCCATTAACTTTAAACATGAGGATCATATTTCATGATCAAGAGCATCAGCTACTAACAGAAGCAGCACAGTTTGGTGTACTTGACTTTCAATAATGGAAAACAATGCTCTATTTGGAAAGTCCAACCATAAACATCGTTTATAGAGTACAATATAACATAGATAGCGAGATAGATAGACAAGGTACATAAAGTATAAGTAAGGTCAGTGGCATAACTTGAAACTTGTGGGCCCCAATGCAAAATCTCCAACAGGGCCCTCAACTATCACAGGTTTTTAATAATATTAGTTTTCTTATATGGAACTAAGGAACCATTAGTCTGGCCCCCCTAAACTCCAGGTCCTGGGTGCAACTGCAACCTCTGCATCCATTATAGTTTGCCTGAGTTCCCCTGAGTAAGGTATATACTTTTTATGATTAAATAATCCATAATGATAGGAAATCTAGCACCCCCAAAAAAGCTAAAAAAAATATTTTAATTATTACATGATTAAACAATGTTATGAAAAAATGCACATAATTAAAAACTCCTGCCGTCTGCTGAATTTCCTATCATTATGGATTTTTCATCATTTAAGGGAAGGAACCTATCACATTGTATATGCTGTGCAGTCTGTGGACACCATAGTATAGAGCAGGAGAAGCCGAACAGAATGATATGTAGATTTGTTGGAAAAGTTTCATTATGACTTGCATTTTATTTATTGAAGTCCTTGGTGTCATACAGGGAAGACTGTCAATCACTCGTAGGACCAACCACTGGACTGATATGTTTACAGACACCAAGGACTTCAATAAATAAAATGCTAGTCATAATGAAAATTTTACCACAAAAATTACGGTAATCTCATCAGCTCCACCTGTTTTACAAAATCTTGCCTGCTGATTAGACACCATTTTCACCATAACAGGTTCCCTTTAATACTTCAAACCTACCCCGTGCTCCTTCTTTCCATGCACAACACTTGCAATTATTCTACTTGATTAAAGCATGTAGCCGAGAAAATACACATTTTGGCACGTTGAGCTTTTTCTCCATTATTTTTCTTTTAATCATATCCTTTTTCTACGTTTCACCAAATAATTTTTTTCTGTAGTGTTACCATAAAATTGTTCTAACCATTACTTAATCATCAATATCATAATCATTCTTACATTTACATATCATACTCTACTGTTGATCATACCTGACAAGGTGTTACACTGTTTCCTTCCGGTGAAGGAAACTACTGAATCTGAAGATATCAAGACAGCTGATGAAGCTGACACTGAGGGCAAGGTAGGTGTCTGCCTTGTATGCAGAGAAACCTGCTGGATTCATATTCCTAAGAATATGTTTGTAAGAGAGTTGAAAATAGACAGTTCCTGTTAACCCTCTTACAAGAGAAACTAGCCCTTTAATATGTTACATCCCCCACTTAAGTTTACTGCACTTGTGTTGTGTTCTGTGTTGGGCAGTTGCCCTCATTTACATTCTTATGTTCTTGTGCTTTGTGGTGTGTCTTGTGCTTGATGGGATGTGGCACGGGACATATGGTTGTGTGCTGCATATGGGAATGGGCCAGGGGTAAGTAGCCCCAGGGGAGCCATATCAAAGCTCTACCAGTAACTATGAACTACGGAGATGTTGTTATGAAGAGAGGCTGGGTGGAGCATGTGTGTGTGGGATTAGAGTGGGTACAAAGTTTTTAAATGAGGCCCAGGGTTTTTAAGGACTGGTTTCCTGACACCCAGGGTCAGTTGCAAAGGGCAAGTGTGCACATTGAAGCACTGCGTGATAGTGGACGTGACTAGCAAACTGGGGGATTGGCATACAGCTCCTGGTTTACAGAGTAAAGTTGGCCTCTTAAGTCTGTCCTGGGCAAAAGATCCAATGCCCACCTTTAAGAGGGCAGAAGAACTGCCCTCCAGTATTGAAAGTACTATAAAGGCTTGCAACAATGTCTAAAAGAAGGAGCTGTGAGCAAGAACACGGAAAGGACTGTCACCTAAGTGAAAGTGGTAAGTGTAGCGCCGGCGTCCCTGCCCTCTGCTAGGCAGGGACGCTGTTCCCCTCACCGCTCTGCTCCGTGCCCGGCGTCCCTCTCCCGCTCTGCTGGCAGCGCGTGCTCCTTCCCGGCCACTGTGCTTAGGGCGCGCGCGCTCTCCCTCCCTCTTAAAGGGGCCGCGCGCGCCGTCCTAAGGAGTCCCCGGCCAATGGCCGGAGGACTTCACCATATATAAGGCACCTCCTCCAAAATGGAGGTGCCCGAGCAATGTTGTTTGCACCAGTGTCTCACCTGTGCTTCAGCCCTCAGGTCCCGTTGCCAGATTCCTGCCAGTTACCTGCCAGATTCCTGCCTGATTTCTTGTTACCTGCCTGCTAGTCTGAGGTCCGACGGTCTGCCTTACCATTCCTGTCAGTCTGTCTAAGGACCAGCCTGCCCGCTCACCTGGGAGCGCACATCAGCTACCTGCCTGCTTGCCTGAGGTCCGACGGTCTGCCTTCCAAACTCCTGTCAGTCTGTCTATGGACCAGCTTGCCCGCTCACCTGGGAGCGCACATCTGCTACCTGCCTGCTAGCCTACCTGGAGGCTCCGCCGTCACGTGCTGTGACCACCCGCCTGTCCAGAGACTTCTGTCCGCTCACCTGGGAGCGCTCATCTGCCGCCTGTCTGTTGGTCTTCCTGGAGGCTCCGCCGTCACATGCTGTGACCACCCGTTCATCCAGAGACTCTCGCCTGCTCACCTGGGAGCTCACGTCTATCTTCAGCCGCCACAGGTCGTACCAACCCTTTACCTAGAGACTGTCCCGGTCACTTGCCGTGACCACCAGCCCGTTCATCCAGAGACTGCCTCGGTCACTTACTGTGACCTCCAGCCCGTTCACTCAGAGACTGTCCCGTTCACCTGCCGTGACCACCAGCCCGTTCATCCAGAGACTGCCTCGGTCACTTGCCGTGACCTCCAGCCCGTTCACTCAGAGACTATCCCGTTCTCCTGCTGTGACTTCCAGCCCGTCTTTCCTGGTCGCCACCCGCTCCCTTACAAGGGCCGCCCCCTTGTATAGTAGCTCAGAGGTTCCGCCTCCCAGACCCGCTACAGTTTGCTCGGGCCATGGAACCCGGTGGCACCCAAGCTCCCTCGCTCTCGGACTTGTGTCATGAACTGTCCCGTCAAAGGTCCCAACAGGAGTCCATCCTGGGTCACCTGCGGAATGTCAATACTCGCCTGGACACTCTGACTGCTCCACCAGCGACCTCCGCCAGTGCCATGACTCGCAACCCGGCAGCCCCGCTGCCCACCAATACCATGGTACCTTACCCCGGACCCCGGCTTTCTGCACCTCCTCGCTTCGGAGGCGACTCCGCCCAGGCTCGGGGCTTCATAAATCAGTGCACCCTGCACTTTGAACTATTATCTCACCAGTTTAACTCCGACCGGGCCAAAATTGCATTCATCATGTCCCATCTCACCGGGGCCCTGGCCTGGCTAAATCCTCTATGGGAGAGAGGAGACCCCCTGGTATCCAACTTGCCTGCTTTTCTCACGGCTTTCCGGAAAGTCTTCGACGAACCCGGACGGAAGACCTCATCCGCATCATCTCTGCTACGCCTCCGTCAGGAAAGTCTCACCGTGGGCCAATATGCCATACGGTTCCGTACCCTTGCCTCGGAGCTGGCCTGGGATAACGACGCTCTGGTATCCGTCTTCTGGGAGGGTCTGTCCGGCCGTATTAAAGATGAGCTTGCCGGCCGGGACATTCCTACCACTCTCGATGACTTAATAACTCTTGCCACCCGGATTGACCTACGGTTCCAGGAGCGTGCCAGAGAGGTCACCCGTGAGAGGAGATTACCCCGTCTAGCTCCTACTTTTCAGAAACCCGTCACTCCTTCTGTCTCTTACCAGGTACACTCTCCTGAGCCTATGCTGGTCGACCAGACCAAGATGGTCAAGACCCGTCAGGACTTACGCCGTGCCGAGGGGACCTGCTTCTACTGCGGCAGTAAGGAGCACCGGATCCGTGCCTGCCCGGAGAGGTCGGGAAACGCCTGTGTCTAGGTTCGCTCAGAGAGGTCCACCTAGACAAGAATAAATCCTCTCCATCCCTGCTGTTGTCAGTTTCAATCGTCTACGGGGAGAACCGTTATTTCGAACTAGCCCAACTTGACTCTGGAGCAGCCGGGAATCTTATTTCACAGTCCCTGGTAGAGAAATACCGCATCCCCACCAAACCTCTGGCTGTACCCTTGTCCGTTGCTGCCGTGGATGGGGGGCTCTTACCACGCCCCATCCAACTCATCACCGAATCCATTACTCTGCAGGTGGGAATGCTGCATTCTGAAAGTATCTCCTTCCATGTTCTGCCTGGACTCTCTCACGCCCTCTTGCTAGGTCTACCTTGGCTCCAGAGACATGCACCCGTTCTTGACTGGCAGACCGGAGAGGTCCTTCGCTGGGGAAAGGGCTGCCATAAGACCTGTCTGGTTCCCGTTCATCCCGTCCGTCCTTCTCCTACCCCAGCTAATCTACCTGGACTTCCGATCCCGTATTGGTCTTATGCTGATGTCTTTAATAAAAAGGAAGCAGAGACACTACCCCCTCATAGACCATACGACTGCCCTATCGACCTGTTACCTGGTACTTCTCCTCCCCGTGGGCGTATTTATCCATTATCCGCTGCTGAGACCCGCTCGATGTCCGAATATATTGAGGAGAATCTGGCCAGGGGATTCATCCGGAAATCTACCTCCCCGGCGGGAGCAGGCTTCTTTTTCGTCAAAAAGAAGGACGGCTCCCTCCGTCCCTGTATAGACTATAGAGGCCTTAACCAGATCACGGTGAAGAATAAGTACCCCCTTCCGCTCATTCCGGAGTTATTTGATCGTCTGAGGGGGGCTAGAATCTTCACCAAACTGGACCTCCGTGGGGCGTACAACCTGGTTCGTATCCGTCAGGGGGATGAATGGAAGACGGCATTCAACACCCGGGACGGCCACTATGAATATCTGGTAATGCCCTTTGGCCTCTGTAACGCTCCTGCCGTCTTTCAAGAGTTGGTCAATGACATCTTCCGGGACCTTCTCTACTCCTGCGTAGTGGTGTACCTGGACGACATCTTGGTCTTCTCTCCGGATCTCCAGACTCACCGGAGGGACGTTCGTCAGGTCCTGCTCAGGCTCAGGCAGAACCATCTCTACGCTAAATTTGAGAAGTGCCTCTTTGAGCAGACCTCGCTTCCGTTTCTGGGCTACATTATCTCTCAGACCGGCCTACAAATGGATCCTGAGAAACTGTCTGCCATCGAGAAATGGCCCCGACCGGAGGGGTTGAAGGCCATTCAGCGATTCCTGGGCTTCGCCAACTACTACCGCCTCTTCATACCACACTTCTCTTCCCGGACGGCCCCAATTTCCGCGCTCACCCGTAAAGGTACTAATCCCAAAGAGTGGCCACCCGAAGCAGAGGAGGCCTTTCTTTCCCTAAAACAGGCCTTCTCTTCCGCCCCGGTGCTGCATCGCCCAGATGGCAACAAGCAGTTCTTCCTGGAAGTTGACGCCTCCTCCTCTGGAGCCGGAGCGGTACTTACTCAAAAATCATCTTCCGGGAGGATGGTAACTTGTGGCTTCTTCTCAAAACTCTTCTCCTCCTCAGAGCGCAATTATTCCATAGGAGACCGAGAGTTATTGGCCATCAAACTGGCATTGGAGGAGTGGCGTTACCTGCTCGAGGGGGCTCTTCACCCGGTAATAATTTACACTGACCACAAGAACTTGGCTTACCTCCAGCATGCCCAGAGACTTAACCCGCGCCAAGCCCGGTGGTCCTTGTTTTTTGCTCGCTTTGATTTTGTTCTTCATTTTCGCCCGGCTGACAAAAACGTCAAAGCAGACGCCTTGTCCCGATCCTTTCTAGTGTCAGATCTCGAGGATGAACCTAAACATATCATCGATCCCGCCAGAGTAATGCAGGTGGATCCCGTGAGTCTAAATCGTCTCCCTCCCGGTAAGACGTTTGTTTCAGTACCTGATCAGGAGAAGATCCTACACTGGGGTCATTCGTCTAAACTAGCTGGCCACGCCGGTCAGAAAAAGACCCTCCAGCTTATTGCCCGGCACTACTGGTGGCCTACCCTGCACAAGGACGTAATAGACTTTGTTTCTGCCTGTGTGTCCTGCGCCCGCAACAAAGTCCCGAGACACCTGCCAGCCGGTCGCCTCCTTCCACTTCCTGTGCCTGCTGCCCCCTGGCAGCATATTGCTATGGACTTCATAACTGATCTCCCAGTCTCTGCCGGTTGTACGGTCATTTGGGTGGTCGCTGATCGCTTTTCCAAGATGGCTCACTTTATTCCTCTGCCAGGCCTCCCGTCTGCACCCGAGCTGGCTAAAGACTTTATCCGCCACATCTTCCGTCTTCATGGCCTGCCCCTCCACATCGTGTCGGATCGTGGGGTACAGTTCACCTCACGTTTCTGGAGAGCCACCTGTAAACTGCTAGACGTCACCCTGGACTTCTCTTCCGCTTACCACCCACAGTCCAATGGTCAAGTGGAGCGGATCAATCAGAACCTGACCAGTTACCTCCGGCACTTCGTTAATGCCCATCATTCAGACTGGGTGGATCTCCTACCATGGGCCGAGTTCTCTTATAATTACCACCAGAGCGAATCCTCCTCCAAATCCCCGTTTTTTGTAGTCTTCGGTCAACATCCTCGGATTCCTTTTCCTGTCTCCACCTCTGTGGACAACCCGGCTGCGGAATCTCTCGTTAGCAAATTTTCCTCCATTTGGGAGAGTACCCGATCCGCACTCCTTCAGTCGTCCGAACGGATGAAAAGACACGCTGACAAAAAACGCCTGGATCCTCCACAATTTCGTCCTGGAGATAAAGTCTGGCTCTCATCTAAATATGTCCGACTCAAGATACCTTCTTACAAGTTAGGGCCTCGGTTCATCGGTCCTCTGGAGGTCATCAGCCAGATCAACTCGGTGGCCTATAAATTGAAACTCCCGGCCAACTTACGGATCCCTAACTCTTTCCATGTATCTCTCCTCAAACCTGTGGTACTTAACTCTTTTTCCAAGTCTACAGGTACGCCTCCTGCTCCGGTTTCTGCTGAGGACGAGTTTGAGGTAGAGAACATTCTTGCCACCAAAAGGGTAAGAGGAAAGACCTTTTTTCTAGTAGATTGGAAGGGGTTTGGTCCTGAGGAGAGAACGTGGGAGCCCCGGGAGAACATCCATGCCCCTCTCATCTTAGCTAAATTTCTGTCTGGCCTAAAAAAGGGGGGGCCTAAAGGGGGGGGTACTGTAGCGCCGGCGTCCCTGCCCTCTGCTAGGCAGGGACGCTGTTCCCCTCACCGCTCTGCTCCGTGCCCGGCGTCCCTCTCCCGCTCTGCTGGCAGCGCGCGCTCCTTCCCGGCCACTGTGCTTAGGGCGCGCGCGCGCGCTCTCCCTCCCTCTTAAAGGGGCCGCGCGCGCCGTCCTAAGGAGTCCCCGGCCAATGGCCGGAGGACTTCACCATATATAAGGCACCTCCTCCAAAATGGAGGTGCCCGAGCAATGTTGTTTGCACCAGTGTCTCACCTGTGCTTCAGCCCTCAGGTCCCGTTGCCAGATTCCTGCCAGTTACCTGCCAGATTCCTGCCTGATTTCTTGTTACCTGCCTGCTAGTCTGAGGTCCGACGGTCTGCCTTACCATTCCTGTCAGTCTGTCTAAGGACCAGCCTGCCCGCTCACCTGGGAGCGCACATCAGCTACCTGCCTGCTTGCCTGAGGTCCGACGGTCTGCCTTCCAAACTCCTGTCAGTCTGTCTATGGACCAGCTTGCCCGCTCACCTGGGAGCGCACATCTGCTACCTGCCTGCTAGCCTACCTGGAGGCTCCGCCATCACGTGCTGTGACCACCTGCCTGTCCAGTGACTCCTGCCCGCTCACCTGGGAGCGCTCATCTGCTACCTGTCTGCTAGCCTACCTGGAGGCTCCGCCGTCACGTGCTGTGACCACCCGCCTGTCCAGAGACTTCTGTCCGCTCACCTGGGAGCGCTCATCTGAGGCCAGTCTGTTGGTCTTCCTGGAGGCTCCGCCTTCACATGCTGTGACCACCCGTTCATCCAGAGACTCTCGCCTGCTCACCTGGGAGCTCACGTCTATCTTCAGCCGCCACAGGTCGTACCAACCCTTTACCTAGAGACTGTCCCGGTCACTTGCCGTGACCACCAGCCCGTTCATCCAGAGACTGCCTCGGTCACTTACCGTGACCTCCAGCCCGTTCACTCAGAGACTGTCCCGTTCACCTGCCGTGACCACCAGCCCGTTCATCCAGAGACTGCCTCGGTCACTTGCCGTGACCTCCAGCCCGTTCACTCAGAGACTATCCCGTTCTCCTGCTGTGACTTCCAGCCCGTCTTTCCTGGTCGCCACCCGCTCCCTTACAAGGGCCGCCCCCTTGTATAGTAGCTCAGAGGTTCCGCCTCCCAGACCCGCTACAGTAAGGTCTATCACCAATCAGAAGAGAGGTCACTGCTTGAAGAGCAAGAGAGCTACCATGTCCAGGTGAGAGTGAGACCACATCCTAGTGGTCCAAGGCTGAGGTGCCAGATGTGTGAGTGGTGAATTGCCACTGCAGTAAGAGTGGGGTGAGAGCATACTGCAAGTGAAGGCTTCTGCAGTGTATGGCAGCCAGACGAGAGAATGAGCCATTCAGGTTGACTGAGTGAGACAGTATCCAGTGTTGTGAGAACACGGGAGGCCTGTGGGTGTTACAGAGACTTTGCCAATATTTCTAAATAACTTCAAGTAACAATGCAGCTTTCCAGAAGAGAAAGGGTCTCTTCACTGTGTGCTTCTACGCCACCCTGAGAGGGAAGCCCCCCGCTAAGTCAACCTGCAATTTCCTGATAGTTTGAAAGGAAGCAACATAAAACCCTCAACTTTTCTTTACATGTTCACATAGTGTTTTTGGGTTCTGTTTAATGCAAATGCAGGCAAAAGTTTCAGATGTATATGTTAAACAAAATCTGTGATATACTGTATGCGGTACCTGTCAACCATATGGGATCCAATTGGATAGAATTCTGAGCTTTTTCTTGATGTATTGGTTAAACTGATGTATTGGTTAAACTGATGCTTGATGTATTGGTCAAACCCTATCCATTCAATGTATCCATCATGCATAAGTTATAGTGACATCCATTTTTCATGCTGAAAAATCTGCTGTCACCCTATAGGACTGCAGACTGCTGAATCGTGACATTGTGCAAAGTGCACACTGTCATGATTTTCTTACATGCGCTGCATGAGTGGGTAGTTATGTCACCATATGATTGCTATTTGCATACTTGCGATCACATACTGACCATCTTGCTGTCAACTTCTAGAACATTGCAAGAAGTGCAGGAGATTCTAGCTGGAACATAACTGCAAGTGCGCAAATTGCCCACTCGCGCTGAAATACAGGAGAACTGTGACAGTGTGCGCTTTGCACATTGTCACGATTTGGCAGTTGCAGTCACAAAGAGTGATTGCAGACTTTTATTTTCAGCATGAAAAAGCTTCTTTAACCCATATATCATAAAAACTATTGAAATGCTTAACGTATCCATTACATAGATGTCTGTGATGGATGCTGTACAGTTAAATCTCTCAACCATATACTTCCATGTTAAAGAAAGTATGTTATATAATTTGAATGGACTCTGCGAGATGGAATACGTTCAGTGAGTCAGAAGATATCAGACACTAATTGTTAGGTGAAAACATAATGTGAACAGGGCTCTAGCTAATATTTTTTCCTTCCATTTTAATATTTTAAGGTCATGTGGAGATATATGCTTCAGATATTTTTCATAAAATGATTTTTACTGTAGTGTATTAATTGCTCTATTCTACATTTTACCATGAACATTTGCGTATTTGCCATTTTACTCTATTGACGGTCATACCTGACATAGTTGTTACACTATTTCCTTCCTGTGAAGGAAACTATTGAATGTGAAGATATCAAGGAAGCTGATGAAGCTGACACAGAGGGCAGCAAGGTAGGTGTCTGCCCTGTAATCAGAGAATCCTGCTGGATTCATATTCCTTACATTTGTTTCAAATGTAAGTGTTTTCCTGGCTTTTCCACACGTGAAGGTCATCCCAGCATGTGTACAGTGCTTGATTAATTATTAACGGTTATGGAAACAACTTGCAATAAGCTTTAAGCAGATTTCATTATTCAGTTTAATACAACTTAAAAAAACATAATAAAATATAAAATAATCATGAACACTGCCCATGATGTTTACATTAACCAGAATTATCATTATTGGGAGTTTTCTTCCTTATTAATAGTCATTTTACTGACTGTTATCATTCAATAGCAAGAATGCAGTGTCACACATCAACAAATCTGAACAGTCAGGAGATTGGTGTCGGGATTATGCACATCAGAGTTGCATTCACTTAGACTGTACAGAGGTCCCACCACAGATCCATAGTACTCCAAATGCCCACATTCATCACCCTATGATGAAGATACTTTCCCTTGTTTCCAGGAGCATGGCAAGATTTTTAATGTAAAAAAAAAGTTACATTTGTTAAAAAAAAGTTACATTTGTCACCTATCCAAAAGATTGTTGATGTCACAGTGCTAGGGGCCCCGCCACTGGGACCCCAACCAATCACTAGAATAATAGATCTGAACCCCCTATTCATACGCAATGAGGATCAGTTTAAATGGAGTGGTGATTACACAGCTCTATTCCATTTAAAGGGAATCTGTCAGCAGGATTTCATACCCCAATGTAGCTCCTTCGAAGATAAGTCCACCAACAACTTTACATGGCCAGTCAGTTCCTCCATTAATGAGAAATTAGAGTTTAAATTGATATGCAAATAGGAACTATTTGTAGATCTGAACCCTCTGTTACTCCAGCTCTATTTCCCTCACAGAGCTACTTTCTCCTACTTGGCTGACAGCCCCTATGACTTAAGGTAAGGAGTAATCAGTCAAGCATGAGGAGGAGGCGGTACTGGGTGGGAAATAGAGCTGGAGTGACAGGGGCCTCAGATCTACAAATAGTTCTCCAGACTCATTAGCATATCAATTCTGATTTCTCAGTAATAGAGGAACAGACTGGCCATGTACAGGTAGCGCTGGACTTGTCTTTGAAAGAGCTACATGCATATATACATAGTTTATGGTGTGAAATCCTGCTGACAGATTCCCTTTAATATGTATGGGGCTATTGAAAAACAGCCATCTGATATACTTGTGTGGCTACATGGACAGAATATGTTGACAAAGTAACCATATGTTCACGTTTTCATGTAAAGTATATTTTTTCATGTTTTTTTTTAAATAAAAATAGGAGAGGATCCTAAAAAATAATCTCTAATTTTGGTCCTTATTTTGTGCTCTAGAGATTTATATCAGTGGTTACTGTGTCTTTCAAACTGTATTGCTTATTGCAAGGTAGTTTAGTAATTTCCAAGTTCTTTTATTTATTTATTTATTTTTATTCATGTACTTTACTTATATTTTATTTTCTATAGTTTTCTGTACTGATTGTTCCATGACAGTTGATGCATTTTTCTAATGCAATTGCTTATTTAATAGTATTCTGATGATTTTTTTATCACCAAGACGCTTGACTTTGGCTAACAGCTAAGGAGTTTAAGGGTACATCCATAAAGGAAAATCTGTATCGTCAAAAACACCTTGTAGATTAAGTTGCTGGAGTGCTGCGGATTTGCCACATTTCTCCTTTCATTTTACATTTCAAATCTGCTGAGTTACTTAATTTTTGCTGAAGGTTTCCTTCATTGCGTTTAAATGAGATTTCAAAAAATGTCATCCACAATGTAATGCAGAAATGTTCCGTCTGGATAATCCAGATGGGAAATCCTCAGTATATCCAATTCATGTGAACATAACATTACATATCATTTTGAATTCCTTGTTTAAAAGGAACTTGACAGCTAATACAGGGGCAGACATCCCACTGGTGCAGCCTGTGCAGTCGCACAGGGGCCCAAGATCTAAGGGGCCCATTTCCACATCCAAACCATGTGGAATTGTGTATTATGATAAGCTGCAAAGGGCCCATATACTGTTCTTGCACTGGGGCCTCTTCTATCTATGTCTGCTCCTGAGCTGATATATGCTGCCCAAACCTTGTGCAGCATGTGTTGGACACTGGCAGTATGATTTCAGCCATTTATGTTTGACAGTGAAATGCTGCAGCAAGAGACCAAGCCACATGGCTAACTGGTCGAAAAGGCCGGTCCCAGGCAGCATCTTCCCGCCTGCTGCCAATTATTGATAGGTCTCACCCTATACACACATGGTCAAAATTGTTGGGATCCCTCATTTAATGAAAGAAAAACCCACAATAGTCACAGAAAGAACTTGAATCTGACAAAAGTAATAATAAATTAAAAGTCTATGAAAATGAACAAATGAAAGTCAGACATTGCTTTTCATCCCTGCTTCCACAGAATTTAAAAAAAAATAAACTCATGAAATAGGCCTAGACAGAAATGATGGTACTCTTAACTTAATATTTTGTTGAACAACCTTTTGAGGCAATCACTGCAATCAAACGATTCCTGTAACTGTCAATAAGACTTCTGCACCTCTCGACAGGTATTTTGACCCACTCCTCATGAGCAAACTGCTCAAGTTGTCTCGTGTTTGAAGGTTGCCTTTTCCAGATGGCATGTTTCACCTCTTTCCAAAGATGCTCAATAGGATTTAGGTCAGGGCTCATAGAAGGTCGCTTCAGAATAGTCCAATGTTTTCCTCTTAGCCATTCTTGGGTGTTTTTACCTGTTTGTTTTTGAGACCAAGCTTTCTGACACTGGGCAGCACATTTCTCTCTAGAATCCCTTGATAGTCTTCAGATTTCATTGTACCCTGTTCAGTTTCAAAAAACCCTGTGCCAGATGCAGCAAAGCAGCCCCAGAACATAACAGAGCCTCCTCATCTTTCACAGTAGGGACAATGTTCTTTTCTTGATATGCTTCATTTTTCCGTCAGTGATGTGCCTTGCCAAAAACTTCCATTTTTGTCTCATCAGTCCATAGGACATTCTCCCAGAAGCTTTGTGGCATGTCAACATGTAGTTTGGCAAATTCCAGTCTGGCTTTTTTAATGATTTTTTTTTCAACAATGGTGTTCTGCTTGGTCGTCTCCCATGAAGTCCACTTTGGATCAAACAAAGACGGATGGTACGATCTGACACTGATGTTCCTTGAGCTTGAAGTTCACCTTTAATCTGTTAGAAGTTATCCTGGGCTCTTTTGTTACCATTCGTATTATTCGTCTCTTTGATTTTACTCCTGCGCCCACGTCCAGGGAGGTTGGCTACAGTCCCATGGATCTTAAATTTCTGAATAATATGTGCAACTGTAGTCACAGGAACATCAAGCTTCTTGGAGATGGTCTTATAACCTTTACCTTTAACATGCTTGTCTATAATTTTCTTTCTAATCTCCTGAGACAACTCTTTCCTTTGCTTCCTCTGGTCCATGTTGAGTGTGGTACCATGTCACGAAACAGCACAGTGAGTATCTGTAGCACTATATACAGGCCCACTGACTGATTACAAGATTGTAGACACTTGTGATGCTAATTAGTGGACACAACTTGATTTAACATGTCCCTTTTGTCACATTATTTTCAGGGGTACCATCATTTCTGTCCAGGCCTATTTCAGGAGTTTAATTTTTTTTTTAAATTTCTGTGGAAGCAGGGTTGAAAAGCAATGTCTGACTTTCATTTGTTAATTTTCATAGATTTTTAATTTATTATTACTTTTGTCAGATGCAAGTATTTCTGTGACTATTGTGGGTTTTTCTTTCATTAAACGAGGGGTACCAACAATTTTGACCACGTGTGTACTTGCACACAGTGGAACACCCGTCACTCAAGTGGAATGGGCGGGGAGAAGGCACCGGAGACCTGTTTTTTCAACTAATCACACTTTTGCTTGGTCTTCTTTCGCTTTTTAAAGTAAATTTTTTATCTGAAACACTGCAACGTTTCAGAGTCAAACAGACATGGCTGAAATTATACTGCCAGTGTCTGCTACATGCTTCCTGTAAATCTGGCAACATGTATCTATTGTCAGATTTCCTTTAAACAGGCCTGTTCTTTAAAGGGAATCTGTCACCACATTTGACCTATGTAAACTATTAATATGGACATACAGGTTATAGACTACTGAGGAGAGTGATCCCTGTATGCCTCATATCTGATGCTTTGTTTCTAAATCATCTTTATCACTTTATGTAAATTACCTCTTGGAGACAATGGGGAGGACGCTGCTCCGAAGATGACTCTGCTTCCAGAGCTTATTTTACAGAAAAGGGAGTTACCAGTGTGATGTGTAATGCCCGCTCTCTGTTCTCCTGATCTCACTGCAGAGCTGTGTGTGATTATACCTGACACATCGGCAGGTTCCTCTCAATTTCAGCTTCCATCTCACAGGCAGACAAGGTTGTAATATTGTTACAATACAGCAGAGCTCAGAGAAAAGCAAAAAATGTGTTTGCAAGAAGACAAAGTTCAGTTCTCCTGTTCTGTGTCAGTTACTTGTCTCACACTGGTAGCTCCCCCTTGATGTAAATTAAGCTCTGGAGGCAGAGTTATCTTCTGAGCAGCGTCCTCCCCATAGCCTGGAAGAGGTCATTTACATAAAGTGATAAATAACGATTTCTCAACAACAAGCATCTGATATGAGGCATACAGGTATGCTTGGTCAGGGACGGGGATAAATGGCCTGGTCTTGAAATGGTTAAAAGTGAATTCTGAAAGTGCAAAATTATTTTCAAAAATTTCCTTAACATTTTATGTAAATGACCTCTTCCAGGCTATGGGAAGGATGTTGCCTGGAAGATAATTCCACCTCCAGAGCTTATTTTACATGAAGGGGAATTACCAGTGTGATGTGTAATGGCTTCTCTCTGCTCTCCTGATCTCACTGCAGAGCTGTGTGTGATTATAACTGACACATCTGCAGGCTCCACTCAGCTTCTGCTTTCAACTCACAACAAGCAAAACAGGGTTGCAATATTGTTGCAATACAGCAGATCTCAGAGAGAAGCAGAAAATGTGTTTGCAAGAAGACAAAGTTCATTTCTCCTGTTCTGTGTTAGTTACTTGTCTCACACTGGTAACTCCCCCTTCATGTAAAATAAGCTCTGGAGGCAGGTATCTTCTGAGCTTCTTCCTCCCCAGAGCCTGGAAGAGGTCATTTACATAAAGTGATAAAAGATGATTTATCAGCAACAAGGCATCTGATATGATGCATACAGGTATTACTTTTTTTCAGCAGTCTATAACCTTTTTGCCCATATTAATAGTTTAGATAGGTTAAATGTGGTGACAGATTCCCTTTAATGATTTTTCAAGGTCATAAAAGAAGAACAAAAACATTAGAAATAAATATAAACAAGTATAATAAATGAATGAATAGAAATGTGGTATTTAAAAAAAATAATTTTCCATCCTGCGCTTGGCCAAGTTCATGTGTAATGTAAGCTTGAGGACATAGGGTGGGATATGTCAAGGCTGTTGTGTCTTGGGCATGGGTGAGAAAGAAGGCATGATTAGCTATGCAAATCAGCTAGATTTGTAATTCTCAATTTGGTAGGCGGATGGTGTACACAAAAATGTTATGTTTAAAGATGCATGAGATTCATTAAACTTTGTGCCATGAATACATTTAACATGGCAACACTGCCTCCAGAAAAACTGAATTAAAAAATTCCATTCAGGATAAATCCCCTGAATAAAGTAGTGATATCTAGTGTGGTAAAAAATGCTGCATTTTTCTCTGCTTTCCTAGCATTTTTTGGAGGGACAGAAAAACTATGTGGGACAGCGAACTATGTTGGCTGGAAATTATTTGGGAATTATGACAAACAATGGTTTGTCCTCAGCACTTAGATCTTTACGAGCGACACAGTCAAAATACTCTCAAGAAATCCACGTGATACTAATCAGCATATAGCGCTTTCCAGGAAGTTTCAAAAATAAAATTCTTTATTTCTTCATATAAGTAGAAAACAACAACATTTCAAACCTATATGCTTTAAAGATTTTTACTTATTTTAATAGTAATGCATACATTTATTTTTTTCTGCCTTTTGTTGTTGTATTGTCCATTTTTGGCGCTTTTTTTGTAAATGCAGCATGCTGTAGTTTTGATATTTATTTTTAGGCAGTTTTCTATATAATTCTCTATAAAGAAAAAAAAACACCTAAGAAAAAAAAATGGATGAAAGAAACATGTAAAAATATCTCAACAAAAAAAATGCATCGAAAAATCCTTGGAAAAAGCTCCCCATGAAATTCATAGTGCTTTTAACTTGCTACCCACAACCCCACCACAAATCTACAAAAATTGGAAGGTTGTATTCTGAGACTTAACATGACACCAATGTGTGGTTGTGGGTCCATTTATAAAATCAGACATGGTGGAGTGCACCTTCCACCATTTTCAATGTGCCAATTTAATTCAGGTTTTGTGTGTCCTATTCACTTAAAAGGAAAATAGCCTATTGTTTAAATCAGGTTTTTGTGCTAAATGTTTTTTTAGAAATTTTTTCCATATCACTATTTATATTAAAAATAAAAAATAGATATCTTGTAATTTTCACACAAGACACTGGAGCATTTTTAGACTCTAACATCTTGTTTCAATAAACAGCACACGTACATTAGACACACTGGTCAGACTCCAACCCTATCTTTTGTATTAAAGCATCTAATGAGCATATGCACAGGTCATTGTGAAGGGAGGGGAGCAGAGTCAGCTGTAACTTCACCTTTTGTAAATGATGGATTCTATATTATCAACTGTTTATAGAGATGTTATTGTACTCCTGCTTCTCATGGTAAGAAGCTTTGCTGAAAACTTTTACTGAAAAGATGGGAAGTTAGAGTCTAAAGAGGCTCCAGTAGTAGGTGTAAAAATTGCAATATTACTTTTTTTTTTTAAATGAAGTTTTATTCCTTTTTTTAATAAAAAAAAAATACATGTAACGCAAAAACCTGATTTCAACAGTAGGTCATTTTCTCATGATAGATTCCCTTTAAATTAAGCGGAGCTGCAAACTTGACATAGCTAGTAGAGAAAAGAAAAACTGGTAACACTATAAAGGGATGACAATGTAACCCTTTAGTTTGCTTGACCCTAGGGATCTTAGGGATATGCCGTTAATTTAGTGTGAAAATCCTTTGAACTACAATTCTATCTGATGAATGGATAGAATTCAAGAGATTTATAATTTGAAGATGGATTGTTCAAAAGCATCATAAAAATTAGACTTCAAAACTTGCAGATATGTTTTGCATGGGCATTTATACATATATGTTTTCTATTATTGATATTTCAGGTAGAAGCTGACAATACTGAAGAAAATCTTGTTGAACCCACCCAAAGTGCTGCAGAAGATGGGAAAGAACATGAGCTAGACAGCGCTAAAGATACTGATGTGACTCAGGTAACAAGTCACAACAACCCTTTTTTCACTTTACATAAGTTCTGCTTTGAGGTGTTATCTGTCATTAAACTTCCATGTAACAAGTGTTTCACTGAAACTGCCATGTACTAACCTCTTTTTCCAGTGCACCAAAAAAGAGTCCAGTATTCTTTGTAGCCATCATAAATCCATGAAACAGACATGAAGCAATAATACCATTGTTTCCCATACTGTGCACACCTACTTCATTTTATCTGACTTAATCAATAATAATGACCTTCCAGTTATGTGAGCAGAACTGCAATATCCCAGCTGCCAATAACTAGCACGTGTTTTTTTCCTGTATGTATCTTGTATGATGCGAGGAGTGTGGTCTAAGGGTATGTGTGCACATTCAGGATTTGACTGCAGAAATTTCTGCAAGGTTTGTGCATCTCTTGGCAGGAAAATGCTGCTTCAGAAACGCACGTTTTGCTGCGATTTCAGTGCGTCTTCAATGCGTTTTTGTACAGCAATGAATGCTTTTTGGAGCTAAATAAAGATATTTGAAAAAATAAATGTGGGACATCACTTTAACCCTTGGATTACCGTCAGACCTGGGGTAAGTATATTGGTTCATTTAAACGATTAAAGAATGTGTCTGTTGTATTTCAAATAAAGTGTTTTATTCTTAGTGTGTGTGTGTTTATTTAATTCTTTACTTTACTTTACTTAGGTTTAGTAATGAGGGTGTCTGATTGACACCTCTTCATCACTAAATATTCACTTCATCACTATTCCCATAAATCTTAATCCCATTATCATTCCCATTCATGTCATTTCTGGGGCAGTCGAGAGCTGCTATTTTTAACCTAGGAAGCCATTAGGCAAACATGTACCCTGGCTATTAATAACAGCTGTTTGGTTAGCCGCTACGTCCGCGCGATCAGCAACTAGCAGCGCTTTGGACGCAGCGTATTTTAGCTGCGTCCAAAACGCTGTGTTATAATGCCGCACTTTTGTTGTCAGTACATGCAGATCCACCACATGTAATGATAATTCAATCAGTCAAAATCTGCAGCGGAGACTAGCATCTCCGCTACAGAAATTTACATGCTGCAGGTGAGTTTGGGTACGTGCCCACGATCAGAAGCCGCTGCGGGTTTGAAGCTGCGTATTTATACAGCATCAAACCCACAGCGGCCAGATGTTACAGCATAGTGGATGGTATTTCTAGAAATCCCATGTCCACTATGTATGCATCTAAGGCTGCGGAACACCCGCGGACACTGACATGCGGTGCGTATTTCAGGACCGAAGCATGTCAAATTCTCTTGCAGCGTTGCTAGTCTCCGCAACAGAAATTTGATCACTAGAATGTATTGAATGCGGTAAATCCGCATGGTTCAGTGAACACATGCAGATTTACCTGCGTTCAATAGAATGCAGCATTTTGGACACAGCAAAAATATGCTGCGTCCAAAGCGCTGCTGTGTCTGGATCGTGGGCAGATAGCCTAAATTTAAAAAAAAAATGGCGTTGGCTCCCGCATCATTTTCATAACCAGCAGAGGGAAAGCCAACAACTGGGGGCTGATATTACTAGCTGGGGAAGGGGCTATTCCCCTTGGCTATCCTTAATTGGCTAGATTACAGGGGAACCCCAGAAAAAAAAATGTACGTAGAGCCCCCCTATAAAATCTAGCCAGCAAAGGCTAAATAGACAGCTGCAGGCTGATATTAATAGCCAGGGATCCTGGACCCCTCCGAGGCTAATAATATCAGCTATCAGCGGCCCCAGAACTGGCGCATCCATAAGATGCGCCAAATCTGGCGCTTAGCCTCCACTCTTCCCATTTGCCCTGGTGCGGTGGCAATTGGGATAATAGTGTTGGGGATCATATAAGCCTTGTATTGACAGCTGACATGAAGCCCAGGTTAGCAAGGGAGGGGTCTATAAGACGCTCCCATTACCAACCCCATAGTAAGGTTTTTTAAATAATTACACGGCCAGAAGACTTTTACTTAAACAAAATTCCACATGGTTTTAATCATTTATTTAAAAATAAAAAACACCTTATACTCACCTAATGCCTAATCCCCGAAGCCCTCGTCTCCTGTAAGAAACCAAAAATAAAAAACAACATTATCCCTCACCTATTCGCCATCATGACGTAATCCAGAGTGTCCCACTACGATCTGGGTCACTTCTTGTGATGGGTGTGTCTGAGGTGACAGACATTTGCCCTGCAGTTGGTTGCAGGAGATCTCTAAGTTTGGCATTGCAGTCATCTTCTTAGAGGCTGTCTCTAGGACCCAGCGGCTACCTCCCTCTGGCTAATTAACAACTTGCCTTGGTGTATAAATACCTGCTGTGTTTCAGAGGAAGGTGCCGGCAATATTCATAACTACTTGTGAAAGCTTTAGCAAGAGCATTACTTCGTCTTCTGTGGAGCTTGAGGACGTGTGCGCATTTCCCTGAAGCTTGTCTAAAGCTAAGCAATTTCCCCCTGTTTGTCTATAGTGTTTAGTGAAGATCGACTAGTGCTCATCTCCTCCCTTCCATAGCCTTAGCCATACGCCAGGGAAAGACATGGCAAGGCACGCGTGCAGCGATTGGTGAAGAGCCAATACCGGGACGTTAGGGGAGACAGGGTGATGCTAGATCAACCTAGGAGGTCTCCACTTCCCCCCAGTCCCTAGAGTCTGGGCTTCCTATCCCTCATCCCTTTGTGTTTCATTTAGTCTTACCCACACCTTGCGTGACATTATTGCCGGCCGAGCACATTTTGAAAAGGAAAAAAAAAAAAAGACTGACACTTTCCCTCTTGGTGTTTTTGGGCGTTGATTTAATTTTCCTTTCTCCCTTGGTATGGGTACTGTTGCAGAACTCGCAGAGCACTTCCGCTGTCTGTCCCTGGAGGTGAATGACCCCCGCTATGAGGTTCAGCAGCAACATCAGCGGCTACTGATCGCTAATGTGGGGGTCTCTGCAGGTAGGCCTGCCCAGCCTGAACCCAAGGTTGCCCTCTCGAACAGGTTTTCAGGAGGTAGGGACAAGTGTTTTGTTCAAGGAGGCCTGCAAACCGTATTTTAAACTTCATCCTTACTCCTCCAGAAATGAGGAGCAACGTGTTGGTATTGTGATCTCTACTGCAGGGAGATCCTCAGTCGCGGGCGTTTTCTTTACCACAGGACTTGGTTTGTCTCCAGTCTGTGGAGTGGTTTTTCGGGGCTCTGGCCGTCATCTATGATGACCCTGACCGAGTTGCCTTGGCTGAGTCTAGGCTACGACGCCTTCATCAGGGGAATCAGTCAGTGGAAACATACAGTTCGGAATTCTGTAGATGGGCAACGGATTCCAAATGGAATGACTCAGCCCTTAGAAGTTAATTTTGTGAGGGGCTTACTGAAAGGTTGAAATATGCTTTGGCAGTATATGAAACCCCTCAGTCTTTGGAGGCTGCCATGTCGTTGGCCATACGTCTTGATAGACACCTTTGGGATAGACTGGTGAGATCACCTTCTCCGGGGCCTTCTTGTCGGTGTTGTGTACATCTTCCGGAGGAGCGGTCTGGGGTAGAGCCAGTACTGGGGCTGGTGGAGGAACCCATGTAGTTAGGGCGTGTCTCTACATCATACATCTCCCCGGAGATTCGCAGGAAAAAAGGCGTATGTTTTTTTTGTGGGAAGAAAGGACATTTTGTTGGGACCTGCCCCGCATTCCTAAACAAAAAGAATGTCGATTAACTCTTGGTAGTCTGGAGTTAGATAAACAAGGGGTGCATTTGTTACCAACCTGCAGTTCCTGCTTTGTCCTGTCAGTTGAGGTGGTGGTAGAGAGCAAAACCAAGAAAATTTCTGTGTTTGTTGACAGTGGAGCTGGAGTCAGCATGGTTGATGCTAAGTATGTGAAAACTTATGGTCTTGCTTGCTGTGCTTTAACTGAACCTATTTCCATCTTTGCCACTGACTCGGCGCCACTTGCATAGAAAGCATTTACTCAGATTGTACATAATGTAAAAGTGAGGGTGGGGTCAGTTCTTTGTGAAATAATCCCTTGCTATGACCTGGACAATCTTCCCACACCGATTGTTTTGGGTATTTGTTGGCTTGTTAAACATAATGCGTTGGTGGATTGGCAAACTGAGGAGATTACTGACATGAGAGCTGTTTAGATATTTCCCTTGCTACTGTCTCTATGGAAATATTACCTGCTTTTTAGTCTGGTTTTAAGGACGTTTTTTCTGAGAGGAGGTATCAGGATTGGCCTCCTCATCATGCTTATGATTGTCCTATTAACCTGACCCCTGGAGCTAAACTACCGAAATCCAGACTGTATAATCTTTCTGGCCCTGAGAGACAAGCCATAAAGGATTTCATTGTGGAAAGTCTGGAGAAGGGACATATCAGACCCTCATCTTCGCCCGTGGCGGCAGGGTTCTTCTTTGTGAAGAAAAAAGATGGCGGTCTACTTCCCTGTTTAGATTTCCGGGAATTAAATCAAATTACCATCCGTGATCCATACCCTCTTCCTCTAATTCCTGATTTGTTCAGGCAGGTTGTAGGAGCTAAGGTATTCTCCAAGTTGGATTTAAGGGGAGCCTACAATCTTGCTAGAATCAGAGAAGGGGACCAATGGAAAACAGCATTCAATACCCCGGAAGGACATTTCGAGAGTCTGGTTTTGCCTTTTGGTTTGACCAATGCACCTGTGGTATTCCAGCATTTCATAAATGATATTTTCCATCATTTGGTGGAGAGGTTTGTGGTGGTCTATCTGGACGATATTTTGGTTTACTCACCTGATGTTGAGACTCATCGGGGACATGTTAAGCAGGTGCTCCAGATATTAAGGGATAACAAACTTTATGCCAAACTGGAAAAATGTGTTTTCGCTGTTCAGGAGGTGCAGTTTTTCGGGTACTTGTTGTCATCTTCGGATATTCAGATGGATCCGGAGAAGATCTGTGCAGTCCTTGATTGGGAACGTCCCGAGAACCTGAAGGCTCTACAACGTTTTCTGGGCTTTACTAATTTTTACCGGAAATTCATCCAAAATTACTCTGTAATTGTGAAACCCCTTACTGACATGACTAAGAAGGGTCTGATTTTTCCAAATTGTCAGATGCTTCCCTCCAGGCTTTTTCTTCCTTAAAGAATCATTTTGCCACTGCACCTATACTCAGTCAACCCGATGTTTCCCAACCGTTTATTGTGGAGGTTGATGCGTCAGATGTCTGGGTTGGGGCTGTGCTGTCTCGGGTCCATCCCCTGGTAAATGGCGTCCATGTGCCTTCTTTTCTAAAAAATTGTCTTTAGCTGAGAGAAATTATGACGTGGGTAATAGGGAACTTTTGGCGATCAAATTGGCGTTCGAGGAATGGCGACATTGGTTGGAGGGGGCTGTCCATACTATTACTGGAGATATGACAGGTTCTTATGGTCAGTAATAATAGTCAGCTAAACGTCTCAACCCTAGGCAAGCCAGATGGTCCCTGTTTTTTACTAGGTTCAATTTTGTTGTCACTTTTCGTCCAGGGGTCAAAAATGTCAATGCTGATGCTTTGTCCCGGAGCTTCCCTGATGGTGGTGAGCATTACAGAAAGTCATTTCAATACTGTATCCTGAACTGGAGGGTGAGGTGTTGGCGGCTCAGAGGGATGCCCCTGCCTCCTGCCCTTCAGGGAGGTTATTTGTACCATTTAATCTGCGCCGCAAAGTAATCAAGGAACATCATAACTCCATGCTTGCTGGGCATCCAGGTGGTAAGGCAACCATGGACCTCCTCTCTCATCGTTTTTGGTGGCCGGGGTTGCATCGGGATGTGATTGAACACGTAGCCGCTTGTAGTATTTGTGCGCGTTCTAAGGTTTCACATAGCCGTCCATCTGGTACTCTTCTTCCGCTACCTATCCCTAGTAGGTCATGGACACACTTGTCCATGGATTATATTACTGACCTACAGGTTCCTGCAGGCAAAACAATGGTTTTGGTGGCTGCAGATAGGTTCAGTAAAATGGTTAACTTTGTCGCATTGCCTGCACTTCCAAATGCCAGGACACTTGCTCAGGTGTTCATAAATGAGATTGTGAAGCTTCACGGGGTTCCCTCCGATGTGGTGTCAGATCGGGGGACCCATTTTGTTTCCAAGCTCTGGAAGGCAATCTGCTCTCGACTGGGGGTGCAGCTGTCCTTTTCCTCTGCCTTCCACCCTCAGTTGAATGGTCAGACCGAGCGTGTCAATCAGAATTTGGAGACCTACCTCAGGTGTTTCATCTCCAAAAATCAGGAGGATTGGGCATCCTACTTGCCATTACCGATGGCAGAATTTGCCATAATCATTGTCAAGAATCCACTGGCAGGTCACTATAAAAATTAATGTCCCAAAAAGGAAAAAAAAAAAAAAACACAATAAATACCTTACTTTTAAAACACTAGAAAATTACACTTATGTAAGGTATTTATTGTGGGTTTTTTTTTGTTTTTTTTACCTTTTTGTGACATTAATTTTTATAGGTTTGGACAATATTCATTTACATATCTTTTAACAAAGTATTTAACATAACATAAGCGTTATGAACTAGTATATTTTATACTTTTAAGACTTTTTGTGGATTGATGAATTGGATTTTATAGTATTACTGATGTCTAAGGGAATGGGTGTGTCTGCTTTGTGTGGAACACATCCCCCACACAAAACTGTGCTTTTGCTTCCTTTAAGAGGCAGTTGTATCTTAAAAATTTCTGAGAATATACCTGAGGAAGACATAATCTTGTCGAAATGCGTTGTATTTACTTGAGCAATAAAGATCGTTTGGAAAATATATACCCACAGTATTCACTGGCTTCTTGGGATCGCATTTGGCCTGGATGAACATTATTGTCAAAATCTCTTTCCTATGATAACCCGAGCAGGGCTATCAAATAGCCACCAGGTGTATGAAGCAAACCAACTGATCCTTAGAGATCAGTAAGCTGAATTGAAAGACCAAATAAAGGTGAGTGCAAAAGACCATTATAAATATTCATATTACCGCTATATACTACACTTAGATTGGTATTCTCTCTGTCTACCTTTCTCTCTTTTTTTGCGGAGGAATATAAAATTGAAAGTTCCTTCTTGGAAACTGGGACCTAGGTTTATTGGTCCCTATGAAATACTGTAACTGCGGTCATTAACCCAGCAGCATTTCGTATTGAACTTCCTCAGGCCCTTAAGGTCCACAATGTGTTCCACAGGTCTTTACTCAAAAAGTATGTGGAACCTCTTGAGCCCTCAACACAACCAGTAATGGTTTATGGTAATCTGGAGTTCCAGATTTCGATGATTGTAGCTTCTCGTCTCCGTCGTTCTCTACAATACTTGGTGCACTGGAAAGGCTATGGTCCAGGAGAGAGGATGTGGGTTTCAGCGTCAGAGGTGAACGCTCCCAGGTTGGTTCGCTCATTCCACACCTATTATCCTGAGATACCCGGTCCTGAGTGTCCAGAGGCCACTTGTAGGGGGTACTGTCACGGGTGTGTCAGAGGTGACAGACAGTCGCCCTGCAGTTGGTTGCAGGAGATCTCTACATTTGGCATTACAGACATCTTCTTAGAGGCTATCTCTAGAACCCAGCGGCTACCTCCCTCTAGATAATTAACACCCTGCCTGGGTGTATAAATACCTGCTGTATTTCAGAGGGAGGTGCCGGCGATATTCATTACTACTTGTGAAAGCTTTAACAAGAGCAGTACTTCGGCCTCTCTGGAGCTTGAGGACGTGTGCGCATATGTCTGGAGTTCGTCTAAAGCTAAGCAATTTCCCCCTGTTTGTCCACCCCTGTTGTCTATAGTGTTTAGTGGAGATCGACTAGTACTCATCTCCTCCCTTCCCTAGCCTTAGTCATACACCAGGGAAAGACAGGGCGAGGCACGCGTGCGGCGATTGGTGAAGAGCCAATACAGGGATGTTAGGGGAGACAGGGTGATGCTAGATTAAACTAGGAGTTCTCCACTTCCCCCCTTTCCCTAGAGTCTGGGCTTCCTTTCCCTCTTCCCTTTGTGTTTCTCTTAGTCTTTCCCACACCTTGCATGACATTTGTACAGCTGTCACACCAGCAATCAATGATGTGACTGTTGTAGAAGACAGTACTGTATACACTGATAGGAGTGTAATCAATCCTGTCAGTGTATAATGCTGTGCTGCAGGAGTGAGGTCACTTGAGTTCAAACAGCTGAAGATCAGCTGAAAGCTCCCGTGACATCACTTACTGCATCAGTGTTGCTTGGGAAAATTCTCACGAAGCACCGATTCCGTAAGTGAGGGCACCGGAACTCTCTGCTGATCTTCAGTTGTTTGAACGCCGGTGACCTCAGTGCCAGCAACTCAATGCTATACACTGCCAGGAGCGATTGCGCTCCCATCAGTGTATAGTGTGCTATTGACCTAAATTTATCACTAACATAGAGTAGAATGTGTCACGAAAAAACAATCTCAGAATCACTGGGATTTGTTGAAGCGTTCCAGAGTTATTACCTCATAAAATGACACTAGTCAGAATTATAAACTTTGGCCTGGTCAGGAAGGTGAAAAATCCACTGGCAAGATTTGCACTAAATTATTCAGATTTTGTAGCGGATTTGGTTGTTGAATAGCCGCAGTTTTGCTACAGCTTTCAATATTTTCATGGCACTGCAAAAGGTGAAAAGTAAGGTGAAAAGTAAGGTGAAAATCTACAGCAAAGATTGACGTTCAGTAGACTTCAAATTTGCACCGCTGTTCATTTTATAATGCAGATGCTCTTCACAGTATGTGGATGAGATGTCATGTAATCACATTCACATTGTTGGTAAGGTTATACTCAGAAGATTTTCCTCTGTGCATAATCCTCATGGGAACATACCCTTATTTTTGTTCCAGTAAAAGCTTTGCAGCAAGAATTATAAAATACTTCCCTATAGTTTCCAGTAGATGGCAATAATTCACAAGAAAACATTTTGTGCACAGCTACACAAGTTATTACTTGTTCTGGTGTTTACATTGTATTCATTATGCAGAATGGTGTTTCTCAATGCTCGTAATCCATTGAATTCATTGCACAACCTATTTGCTGTGTGGCCATTCCAGTGTCCTTAGTGCCAAACTAGGTATGCCCTCACAGCTGCTCTTGTACCGCCAATACCCAGGCTAATAAACTGGCATTAAGAAATATTGCACTGTAATTATAGTTACAGAAACTAAATGAAAAACACACTAAGGCTAAGTACCCACGTTGCGGAACTGAAGCATATTTTTTAAGCTTCTCCCTGGCGGGAAAATCGCATGCGGATTTTACATGCGGTTTTCCCGCCAGGTAGAAGCGTTTGTGAGGCGTCTTTGCAGCGTCTTTGCATGCATTTCCGCATGCGGGTTATCAAGCACTTCTCCAAGTGATTTAAGCATCACTTGGAAAAGTGCTTGACAACTTGTTCACACTATATAAATCCATGCAACCGGCATGGATTTATATAGTGTGACCAAGTAATAGTTAAAAAAAAAGAAACAGAATGGTAAAAAATAAAAAAATAAAGTTTATACTCACCTTCCGATGCATTCTTTGCCCCGTCCAGAGTCTTGAGTAGAGATGAGCGTTGTTCTACTCGAACTGTTCGCCAATCTCAAATTCGAGCTGTTTTGGGCGGTGTTCGAGCCGGTCGGCGAACACGAACAATTTGAGAAAAATTCGGCTGTTCGAGGTTATGTTCGATAACTGTTCGTGCACCAAAATCATAACTGGATTTTTTCTCAGTAATGATGAAAATTAATGTTAATACGCAGTTTGAGTGTACAGCGGGGCGGGGGGAGGGGCAGGGGATGGATCTCTGCAGGAACAATGAAGATCTCCATTTTTTTTTCTCTTTCCCGCATTTGCAGTGGGGAGGTGCAATCTGTCAGCCTATCAGCAGCGCACACACGGAGCGAAGTGCTTTTTTTCACACAAGCAAGGGCATGTGTGATTGGCAGTGTATGTCACATGTCCTTGCCCTATAAGACCCAGCCATTTTCCCCGTCGCCACCATTTTCTCACTGCTGCAGCTGCGTGTTAGACGGCACCGCTGTTGCTGTGTGCGCTATACCTTGTTAATTTCAAGCCAATTTTCGCACAAATATACAGATAGCTTGGGAGTAGGGAATAGTTGTGATTGCAGTCCTTTTAAGAACTAGGTTACAGCATTTCCTACGACTTTTATCAGGCAGGTCTGTGCTCTTAAATAGATAGATTGTGGGAGTAAAGACTAATTGTAATTGGAGTCCTTTTCAGGACTAGGTTACATCAGTTCCTATCAGTTTTTGCCAGGCAGGTCTGTGCCAGTGATGTGCAAGTTTTTTTCACAGCATTTGGCTGAATCTAGCAAAGCTAATCCTTTTAGGCCTATTGCAGAGTGTGTTAGTCAGTGGAGTAGCCTATCTGTGTTGCAAGATATACCACCTGTGTATAGAATACCAATTTTTTTACTGCACCTAGTGAAGTAAAATCTTTTGGGCATAGCATCATTCTATTAGTCCATCTATACTGACCTCCATCAGGTTGCAAACTGAATATAATTTTTTTCTGCATCTAGCTCTGAAAAAATATTTGGGCTTCTAGCAGTGTGTGGGACTTGGTCTATTAGTCCATCTATACTGACCTCCATCAGGTTGCAAATTAAAAATAATTTTTTTCTTCATTTAGCTCTGAAAAAATATTTGGGCTTCTAGCAGTGTGTGGGACTTGTTCTATTAGTCCTTCTATACTGACCTCCAGCAGGTTGCAAATTGAATATAATTTTTTTCTGCATCTAGCTCTGAAAAAATATTTGGGCTTCTAGCGGTGTGTGGGACTTGGTCTATTAGTCCATCTATACTGACCTCCATCAGGTTGCAAATTAAAAATAATTTTTTTCTGCATCTAGCTCTGAAAAAATATTTGGGCTTCTAGCAGTGTGTGGGACTTGGTCTATTAGTCCATCTATACTGACCTCCATCAGGTTGCAAATTAAAAATAATTTTTTTCTTCATTTAGCTCTGAAAAAATATTTGGGCTTCTAGCAGCGTGTGGGACTTGTGCTATTAGTCCATCTATACTGACCTCCATCAGGTTGCAAATTAAAAATATTTTTTTTCTGCATCTAGCTCTGAAAAAATATTTGGGCTTCTAGCAGTGTGTGGGACTTGGTCTATTAGTCCATCTATACTGACCTCCATCAGGTTGCAAATTAAAAATAATTTTTTTCTGCATCTAGCTCTGAAAAAATATTTGGGCTTCTAGCAGTGTGTGGGACTTGGTCTATTAGTCCATCTATACTGACCTCCATCAGGTTGCAAATTGAATAAAAAAATTTTCTGCATCTAGCTCTGAAAAAATATTTGGGCTTCTAGCGGTGTGTGGGACTTGGTCTATTAGTCCATCTATACTGACCTCCATCAGGTTGCAAATTAAAAATAATTTTTTTCTGCATCTAGCTCTGAAAAAATATTTGGGCTTCTAGCAGTGTGTGGGACTTGGTCTATTAGTCCATCTATACTGACCTCCATCAGGTTGCAAATTAAAAATAATTTTTTTCTTCATTTAGCTCTGAAAAAATATTTGGGCTTCTAGCAGTGTGTGGGACTTGTTCTATTAGTCCTTCTATACTGACGTCCAGCAGGTTGCAAATTGAATATAATTTTTTTCTGCATCTAGCTCTGAAAAAATATTTGGGCTTCTAGCGGTGTGTGGGACTTGGTCTATTAGTCCATCTATACTGACCTCCATCAGGTTGCAAATTAAAAATAATTTTTTTCTGCATCTAGCTCTGAAAAAATATTTGGGCTTCTAGCAGTGTGTGGGACTTGGTCTATTAGTCCATCTATACTGACCTCCATCAGGTTGCAAATTAAAAATAATTTTTTTCTGCATCTAGCTCTGAAAAAATATTTGGGCTTCTAGCAGTGTGTGGGACTTGGTCTATTAGTCCATCTATACTGACCTCCATCAGGTTGCAAATTAAAAATAATTTTTTTCTTCATTTAGCTCTGAAAAAATATTTGGGCTTCTAGCGGTGTGTGGGACTTGGTCTATTAGTCCATCTATACTGACCTCCATCAGATTGCAAATTAAAAATAATTTTTTTCTGCATCTAGCTCTGAAAAAATATTTGGGCTTCTAGCGGTGTGTGGGACTTTGTCTATTAGTCCATCTATACTGACCTCCATCAGGTTGCAAATTAAAAATAATTTTTTTCTGCATCTAGCTCTGAAAAAATATTTGGGCTTCTAGCAGTGTGTGGGACTTGGTCTATTAGTCCATCTATACTGACCTCCATCAGGTTGCAAATTGAATAAAAAAATTTTCTGCATCTAGCTCTGAAAAAATATTTGGGCTTCTAGCGGTGTGTGGGACTTGGTCTATTAGTCCATCTATACTGACCTTTATCAGGTTGCAAATTAAAAATAATTTTTTTCTGCATCTAACCCAGCCAATAGTTTTGGCCTAATACCACAGTTTGGCCACTCAGCTCTGCTCGGTTACCATCCATTGTTTTTTTGTGCAAACAACTCCAGAGTTGTGAATTAGTTAACCACCAAAATGAGTGGAAAAAGGCCTGCTGCTGGTGGAAAGGGGAATAGGCGTGTTGGGAAGGGGAAAAAAGGTTGTGTCCGTGGGGTAGGTGCAGAAGAAAGACCATCTTCCAGCCAAACTAAAATGTCTACTTCTTTTAGCGGACAATGTGATAAGATCCCTGTAGCGCTGGCGTCCCTGCCCTCTGCTAGGCAGGGACGCTGCTCCCCTCACCGCTCTGCTCCGTGCCCGGCGTCCTCTCTCCGCTCTGCTGTCGGCGCGCGCTCCTTCCCGGCGTCCTCCTCCCGCTCTGCTCTCAGCGCGCGCTCCTTCCCGGCCCCTGTGCTTAGGGCGCGCGCGCTCCCCTCCTCTTAAAGGGGCCGCGCGCGCCGTCCTAAGGAGTCCCCGGCCAATGGCCGGAGGACTTCATCATATATAAGGCACCTCCTCCAAAATGGAGGTGCCCGAGCAATGTTGTTTGCACCTGTGTCTCACCTGTGCTTCAGCCCTCAGGTCCCGCTGCCAGTTACCTGCCAGTTTCCTGCCAGTTACCTGCCTGATTCCTGCCTGAATACTTGTTACCTGTCTGCCAGTCTGAGGTCCGACGGTCTGCCTTACTACTCCTGTCAGTCTGTCTAAAGGACCAGCCTGCCCGCTCACCTGGGAGCGCACATCAGCTACCTGCCTGCTTTCCTGAGGTCCGACGGTCCGCCTTACAACTCCGGTCAGTCTGTCTATGGACCAGCTTGCCCGCTCACCTGGGAGCGCTTCTCCGTTACCTGCCTGCTTGCCAGCCCGGAGGCTCCGTTGTCACGTGCTGTGACCACCAGCTATTCCAGACTCTTGCCCGCTCACCTGGGAGCGCTTCTCCGTTACCTGCCTGCTTGCCTGCCCGGAGGCTCCGTTGTCACGTGCTGTGACCATCAGCTACTTCAGACTCTTGTCCGCTCACCTGGGAGCGCTTCTCCGTTACCTGCCTGCTTGCCAGCCCGGAGGTTCCGCCGTCACGTGCCGTGACCACCTGCTATTCCAGAGACTCTCGCTTGCTCACCTGGGAGCACACATCTACCATCTGCCTGCTAGCCTACCCGGAGGCTCTGCCATCACAGGTCGTACCTACCCTTTACCCAGAGACTGCCCTGATCACTTGCCGTATCTCCCTGTCCGTTCATCCAGAGACTGCCACCCGCTCCCTTACAAGGGCCGCCCCCTTGTATAGTAGCTCAGAGGTTCCGCCTCCCAGACCCGTTACAGTTTGCTCGGGCCATGGAACCCGGTGGCACCCAAGCTCCCTCGCTCTCGGACCTCTGTCTTGAACTGTCCCGTCAGAGGTCCCAACAGGAGTCCATCCTGGGTCACCTGCGGAATGTTAATACTCGCCTGAACACTCTGTCTGATCCACCAACAACCTCCGCCAGTGCCATATCTTGCAATCCGGCAGCTCCGCTGCCCACTAATACCATGGTATCCTACCCCGGACCCCGGCTTTCTGCACCTCCTCGCTTCGGAGGCGACTCCGTCCAGGCTCGGGGCTTCTTAAATCAGTGCACCCTGCATTTCGAACTTTTGTCCTACCAGTTTAACTCCGACCGGGCCAAAATTGCCTTCATCATGTCCCATCTCACCGGGGAGGCCCTGGCCTGGCTAAATCCTCTATGGGAGAGAGGAGACCCCCTGGTGTCCAACTTGCCTGCTTTTCTCACGGCTTTCCGGAAAGTCTTCGACGAACCCGGACGGAAGACCTCATCTGCATCATCGTTGCTACGCCTCCGTCAGGGGAGTCTCACCGTGGGCCAATATGCCATACGGTTCCGTACCCTTGCCTCGGAGCTGGCCTGGGATAACGACGCTCTGGTTTCCGTCTTCTGGGAGGGTCTGTCCGGCCGTATTAAAGATGAACTTGCCGGTCGGGACATTCCTACCACTCTCGATGACTTAATAACTCTTGCCACCCGGATTGACCTACGGTTCCAGGAGCGTGCCAGAGAGGTCACCCGTGAGAGGAGGTTACCACGTCTAGCTCCTACTTTTCAGAAACCCGTCACTCCTTCTGTCTCTAACCAGGTACACCCTCCTGAGCCTATGCAGGTCGACCAGACCAAGATGGTCAAGACCCATCAGGACTTACGCCGTGCCGAGGGGACCTGCTTCTACTGTGGCAGTAAGGAGCACCGGATCCGTGCCTGCCCGGAGAGGTCGGGAAACGCCTGTGTCTAGGTTCGCTCAGAGAGGTCCACCTAGACAAGAATAAATCCTCTCCATCCCTGCTGTTGTCAGTTTCAATCGTCTACGGGGAGAACCGTTATTTCGAACTAGCCCAACTGGACTCTGGAGCAGCCGGGAATCTTATTTCACAGTCCCTGGTAGAGAAATACCGCATCCCCACCAAACCTCTGGCTGTACCCTTGTCTGTGGCTGCCGTGGATGGGGGTCTCTTACCACGCCCCATCCAACTCATCACCGAATCCATTACTCTGCAAGTGGGAATGCTGCATTCTGAGAGTATCTCCTTTCATGTTCTGCCTGGACTCTCTCACGCCCTCTTGCTAGGTCTGCCTTGGCTCCAGAAACATGCACCCGTGCTTGACTGGCAAACCGGAGAAGTCCTTCGCTGGGGACAAGACTGTCATAAGACCTGCCTGGTTCCCGTCCATCCCGTCCGTCCCTCTCCTACCCCTGCTAATCTACCTGGACTTCCAATTCCTTATTGGTCTTATGCTGATGTCTTTAATAAAAAGGAGGCAGAGACATTACCCCCTCATAGACCATACGACTGTCCCATCGACCTGTTACCCGGTACTACTCCTCCCCGTGGGCGTATTTATCCTTTATCCGCTGCTGAGACCCGGTCGATGTCCGAATATATTGAGGAGAATCTGGCCAGGGGATTCATCCGGAAATCTACCTCCCCGGCGGGAGCAGGCTTCTCTTTCGTCAAAAAGAAGGACGGCTCTCTCCGTCCCTGTATAGACTATAGAGGCCTAAACCAGATCACGGTGAAGAATAAGTATCCCCTTCCGCTCATTCCAGAATTATTTGATCGTCTGAGGGGGGCTAGAATCTTCACCAAACTAGACCTCCGTGGGGCGTACAACCTGGTTCGTATCCGTCAAGGGGATGAATGGAAGACGGCATTCAACACCCGGGACGGCCACTATGAATACCTGGTAATGCCCTTTGGTCTCTGTAACGCTCCTGCCGTCTTTCAAGAGTTGGTCAATGACATCTTCCGGGACCTTCTCTACTCCTGCGTAGTGGTGTACCTGGACGACATCTTGGTCTTCTCTCCGGATCTCCAGACTCACCGGAGGGACGTTCGTCAGGTCCTGCTCAGGCTCAGGCAGAATCACCTCTTCGCTAAATACGAGAAGTGCCTCTTTGAGCAGACCTCGCTTCCGTTTTTGGGCTACATTATTTCTCAGACCGGCCTACGAATGGATCCAGAGAAACTGTCTGCCATCGAGAAATGGCCTCGACCGGAGGGGCTGAAGGCCATTCAGCGGTTCCTGGGCTTCGCCAACTACTACCGCCTCTTCATACCACACTTCTCTTCCCGGACTGCCCCAATTTCCGCGCTCACCCGTAAGGGTACTAATCCCAAAGAGTGGCCGCCCGAAGCAGAAGAAGCCTTTCTTTCCTTAAAACAGGCCTTCTCTTCCGCCCCGGTGCTGCATCGCCCGGACGGCAACAAGCAGTTCTTCCTGGAAGTGGACGCCTCCTCCTCTGGAGCTGGAGCGGTACTTACTCAAAAATCTTCTTCCGGGAGGATGGTAACTTGCGGCTTCTTCTCTAAACTCTTCTCCTCCTCAGAGCGCAATTATTCCATAGGAGATCGAGAGTTATTGGCCATCAAACTGGCATTGGAGGAGTGGCGTTACCTGCTTGAGGGGGCTCTTCACCCAGTAATAATTTACACTGACCACAAGAACTTGGCTTACCTCCAGCATGCCCAGAGACTTAACCCGCGCCAAGCCCGGTGGTCCTTGTTTTTTGCTCGTTTTGATTTTGTCCTTCATTTTCGCCCGGCTGACAAAAACGTCAAGGCGGACGCCTTGTCTCGATCCTTTCTGGTATCTGATCTCGAGGAAGATCCGAAACACATCATCGATCCCGCCAGAGTAATGCAGGTGGCTCCCGTGAGTCTAAATCGTCTCCCTCCCGGAAAGACGTTCGTATCAGTACCTGATCGGGAGAAGATCCTTCACTGGGGTCACTCGTCTAAACTGGCTGGCCACGCTGGTCAGAAGAAGACCCTCCAGCTTATTTCCCGGCACTACTGGTGGCCTACCCTGCACAAGGATGTAATAGACTTTGTTTCTGCCTGTGTGTCCTGCGCCCGCAACAAGGTTCCGAGACATCTGCCAGCCGGTCGCCTCCTTCCGCTCCCAGTACCTGCTGCCCCCTGGCAGCATATTGCAATGGACTTCATAACTGACCTCCCACTCTCTGCCGGTTGTACAGTCATTTGGGTGGTCGCTGACCGCTTCTCCAAGATGGCTCATTTCGTTCCCCTGCCAGGCCTCCCGTCTGCACCCGAGCTAGCTAGAGACTTTATTCGTCACATCTTCCGTCTTCATGGCCTGCCCCTCCACATCGTGTCGGATCGTGGGGTACAGTTCACCTCACGCTTCTGGAGAGCCACTTGTAAACTACTAGACGTCACCCTGGACTTCTCTTCCGCTTACCACCCACAGTCCAATGGTCAAGTGGAGCGGATCAATCAGAACCTGACCAGTTACCTCCGGCACTTCGTTAATGCCCACCATTCTGACTGGGTGGATCTCCTACCATGGGCCGAGTTCTCTTACAATAATCACGAGAGCGAATCCTCCTCCAAATCCCCGTTTTTTGTAGTCTTTGGTCAGCATCCTCGGATTCCTTTTCCTGTCTCCACCTCGGTGGACAACCCCGCTGCGGAATCTCTCGTTAGCAAATTTTCCTCCATTTGGGAGAGTACCCGATCCGCACTCCTTCAGTCTTCCGAGCGTATGAAAAGACACGCTGACAAAAAACGTCTGGACCCTCCTCAATTCCGTCCTGGGGATAAAGTCTGGCTCTCGTCCAAATATGTCCGGCTCAAGATCCCTTCCTATAAGTTAGGGCCTCGGTTCATCGGCCCACTGGAGGTCATCAGTCAGATCAACCCGGTGGCCTATAAATTGAAACTCCCGGCCAACTTACGGATCCCTAACTCCTTCCATGTATCTCTCCTCAAACCTGTGGTACTTAACTCTTTTTCCAAGTCTACAGGTACGCCTCCTGCTCCGGTTTCTGCTGAGGACGAGTTTGAGGTAGAGAACATTCTTGCCACCAAAAGGGTAAGAGGAAAGACCTTTTTTCTGGTAGATTGGAAGGGGTTTGGTCCTGAGGAGAGAACGTGGGAGCCCCGGGAGAACATCCATGCCCCTCTCATCCTAGCTAAATTTCTGTCTGGCCTTAAAAAGGGGGGCCTAAAGGGGGGGGTACTGTAGCGCTGGCGTCCCTGCCCTCTGCTAGGCAGGGACGCTGCTCCCCTCACCGCTCTGCTCCGTGCCCGGCGTCCTCTCTCCGCTCTGCTGTCGGTGCGCGCTCCTTCCCGGCGTCCTCCTCCCGCTCTGCTCTCAGCGCGCGCTCCTTCCCGGCCCCTGTGCTTAGGGCGCGCGCGCTCCCCTCCTCTTAAAGGGGCCGCGCGCGCCGTCCTAAGGAGTCCCCGGCCAATGGCCGGAGGACTTCATCATATATAAGGCACCTCCTCCAAAATGGAGGTGCCCGAGCAATGTTGTTTGCACCTGTGTCTCACCTGTGCTTCAGCCCTCAGGTCCCGCTGCCAGTTACCTGCCAGTTTCCTGCCAGTTACCTGCCTGATTCCTGCCTGAATACTTGTTACCTGTCTGCCAGTCTGAGGTCCGACGGTCTGCCTTACTACTCCTGTCAGTCTGTCTAAAGGACCAGCCTGCCCGCTCACCTGGGAGCGCACATCAGCTACCTGCCTGCTTTCCTGAGGTCCGACGGTCTTCCTTACAACTCCGGTCAGTCTGTCTATGGACCAGCTTGCTCGCTCACCTGGGAGCGCTTCTCCGTTACCTGCCTGCTTGCCAGCCCGGAGGCTCCGTTGTCACGTGCTGTGACCACCAGCTATTCCAGACTCTTGCCCGCTCACCTGGGAGCGCTTCTCCGTTACCTGCCTGCTTGCCTGCCCGGAGGCTCCGTTGTCACGTGCTGTGACCATCAGCTACTTCAGACTCTTGTCCGCTCACCTGGGAGCGCTTCTCCGTTACCTGCCTGCTTGCCAGCCCGGAGGTTCCGCCGTCACGTGCCGTGACCACCTGCTATTCCAGAGACTCTCGCTTGCTCACCTGGGAGCACACATCTACCATCTGCCTGCTAGCCTACCCGGAGGCTCTGCCATCACAGGTCGTACCTACCCTTTACCCAGAGACTGCCCTGATCACTTGCCGTATCTCCCTGTCCGTTCATCCAGAGACTGCCACCCGCTCCCTTACAAGGGCCGCCCCCTTGTATAGTAGCTCAGAGGTTCCGCCTCCCAGACCCGTTACAATCCCTTTCTTACGGCCACGCCAATCGCTACAAATTCCAGATGAGGCACAAAAACAGCAGGTGCTTCAACGGATATCAAGTGCTCCTTTAAGTGGGCTCTCCTCCACATCAACTTCAACATCACAAATACTCCAGTCCTCAAAGGTGTCACCCAAATCGCACTTGCTTCCTCACAGCTCCCAAATCTCCAGCTGCCCGTCTGAGTATGAGGTAGAACAGATGGTTGAGTCTGCAGAGCTGTTTACTCATACTATAGCCTGGGAATCAGAGGTCGACTCCAGCGCTTCTGTGAATCCAGACGAGGAAATGATCTGCACTGATGCCCAGAATCTTTATGAGTCGGATCCAGGACCAGACGCAGAAGGTTCTGACCATAATGTAGACCCTCATTCCCAAACTGTAACTCCTGTTGGTGGAGACAATGAGGAAGACGATGATAAGACTCAAATACCTGATTGGAGCGACAACTTTAGTTTTTTGTCAGGGCAGGAACAGGTTGGCTCTGAGGACGACGGGTGTGATAACGCACAGGGTGATGATGATGAGGTCGGAGATCCCACTTACTGTCAACCCACAGTCAGCCAAGAGATGAGGTCAGCAGAGGAGGTGGAGGAAGATGCTAGTGACGACGAGGTCAGGTTGCGCCTTCCTGGACAGAGACGTAGTACTGGAAGCACGTCAACAACTGCATCCTCAAACACAACTCTGCCTCTCACCACAAGTCGTGGTGGCTCTTCAGGTCGCATGGGTGCTAAGCCTTGCATAGCCTGGGCATTTTTTCAGATCGATAAAGATGACCCAACTCGTGTTATCTGTAACATTTGTCAGCAAAAGCTAAGTAGAGGCCAAAAAATACATAGTTTGAGTACTTCATGCATGAACCGGCACATGGACATGAAGCATAAGTTGCAGTGGGAAGCTCAGTGTGCTACAATGCGGTCTAGCCGGCCGGGCCAACCACCGTCTGCCATATCTTGTGCATCCGCGGCCTCTTCATCCTCTGTGACTGGGGGGACAGCAGTCACACCTGTTTTGGGGCGCAGACCTGCCACCTCTTTACCCGCAACAGCCAGCGTGATTGGCAGGTCATCATTTTCTTTGGAGGTGGTAACACCAGCTGGTCTTGAGCGCTGTCCGACATCGATAGCACCACCTTTGGATCAAGGCAACCTAACATGTCCGCCTGCATCTTCCTCACAGACCGGCAGTTTGCCGGGGACACCCTTATCAACCCCGTCTAAGCACAATAGCCAGCCCTCGGTCCCTCAGATGTGGACAAGTAAAAGACCATTTCCTCCTAGCCATGAGAAAGCTAAGAGGTTGAATTTCACCATCTGCAAGCTCTTGGCTACAGAAATGCTGCCTTTCCGCCTGGTGGACACAGAGGATTTTCGAGACCTTATGTCCGTCGCAGTGCCCCAGTACCAGATGCCCAGTCGGCACTACTTCTCAAAGAAAGGTGTGCCTGCGCTCCACCAGCATGTCGCACACAACATCACCGCTTCTTTGAGAAACTCTGTGTGTGACAGGGTGTATTTCACCACAGACACTTGGACGAGTAGGCATGGACAGGGGCGTTACATGTCGCTGACTGGGCACTGGGTAACTATGGTGACAGCAGTACAAGGGGCTGCTGTCCAAGTCTTGCCGTCCCCACGAGTTGTGCGTCAATCCTCTTTATGTCATTTTTCCTCCACTGCTTCTGCCTCCTCAACCTCCTCTCGGTCTTCCACCTGCACCCAAAGCCTGTCTGGTCATGCCACAAGCTTTCTAACTGCGCAGAAGGGATCCTGCACACCTCCTTACTATGCTGGCAGTAGGGCTCAACGTCATCAGGCGGTTTTTACATTGAAATGTCTGGGAAATGTGAGTCACACAGCTGAGGAGTTGTGGTCAGCTCTGGAGAACCAATTTCATGAATGGTTGTCTCCACTGGACCTGAAACCAGGGAAGGCCGTGTGCGACAATGCTGCAAACCTGGGTGCGGCCCTTCGCCGGGGCAATGTCACACACGTGCCTTGTATGGCTCACGTGTTGAACCTGGTTGTCCAGCAATTTTTAGCCCACTATCCCAGACTAGATGGCCTTCTGCAGAGGGCACGGTCGCTGTGTGCTCACTTCCGCCGTTCGCATCCCGCAGCTCAGCGACTTACATCTCTAAAGAAGTCGTTGGGCCTGCCACTTCACCGGCTAAAATGCGATGTGCCTACCCGGTGGAATTCAACTCTGCACATGTTGCAGCGACTGTGGCAGCACCGACAAGCCCTGGTGCAATACGTTCTGACGTATAGCCTGGGCCAACGAGATTCAGAGGTGGGGCAAATCACGCTGGAGGAGTGGTCTCAGATCAGGGACCTATGCACCCTTCTGCACAGTTTTGAAATGGCGACGAAGATGTTTAGTGCTGACGATGCCATTATCAGCATGACTATTCCGGTGATTTACATACTGGAGCACATGTTAAACAGAATTCGGAGTCAGGTGGTGGCACAAGAGGAGGTGGAGGAAGTAGAGGAGGAGGAGTTGTATGCGGAAGGGCTAACATCTGCAAGGTCCAGACGGTCGGCAGCACCAGGGCGGCAGGCATGTGAGGGTGGGAGAGATGATTTTACCAGGGCGCATGGTAGCAGCCAAACTAGTGAGGAAGGTGCAGGAGCCCAGGAAGAAGTGGAGGACGAACTGATGGAAGACTCATCAGATGAGGGAGACCTTGATCACATTTCTGTTGTGCGAGGTTGGGGGGAGAGGACAGAGGAAGGAAGCATGATTGTTACCTCGCCACCAACACAACAGGGACTTGGTGCTCCTGGATGCGCAACACACATGAGTGCCTTCTTGCTGCACTACCTGCAACATGACCCTCGAATTGTGAGAATTAGAAATAATCCTGACTACTGGGTTGCCACACTGTTAGATCCCCGGTACAAAAGTAAATTTGCAGAAATTATTCCTGCCATAGAAAGGGATGCACGCATGCAGGAGTATCAGCAGAGACTGTTGCAGAATCTTACATGTGCTTTTCCACAAAATACCAGTGGTGCACGTAGTGAATCTCACAGTTCCAACTTGCCAACCGTGGTCTGTATGGAATTGTTCAATAAAGGGCCCAAAATTAAGATAACATAGATGGGAGAGGTCTCTATGAATAGGAATTCCTAAGTATTTGATACCCTGTGAGGGCCAGGCAAAGGGAAAGTTGGACTGGATGGAATCCTATATGGATTTAGGGAGGGAGACATCGAGGGTCTCAGACTTCACTGCATTGATTTTAAAATTTTACCATGTAACAAAGTGATCTATTTCAGCCATAACAGCAGGGATGGATATATGTGATTGAGTGATATATACTAGGACATCATCAGCAAATAGAGAGCACTTGTACTCGGTGCCTCCCACCTCAATCCACCTAATATTGGGGTTATGGCGAATTGATGAGAGCAGGTGCTCCGTCACTAGGATGTATAAGAGAGGGGACAGAGGACATCCCTGCCTTGTCCCATTGGTGATTGTGAAAGGTGATGAAAATGTTCTGACGCACCCCCTGGGCCTTGGGACACCCGAAGCCGGACCCTTTTTGGTGGATGCTGGTGGTTGTAGTCTTCGTGGCGGCGATCCGGTTCCGTGGCTCAGGGCGGTCAAACCAGTGGCGGAACTATTTATGTGGTTTTGATGTTTAAATGTCCGACTACGCCACCCGTGGATTGCGGTCAGAGTGAACCGCCGCTACAGGGCAGACCGCTAAGGCTGGTGTTGTGGGTGCAGCAGAGCGTAGCATAACTCCCCACGGGAGGAGTATAGCCTCAGGGCAGTGTATGCGGAGGATGGGGGTGATGGTGCAGGGCAGCAGCAGTAACGACACGGAGTCAGTGATGCAGTTCAGGGCCTTTACTCACAGTTCTTATTATCCAGACCACGTCTGCAGGTAACGGCTGCCCACGTCGTACTGTGCTCACCAGGTGAGGGGCTCAGACAACTCCCAGATAACTTTGGAGCGCTTCACAGGACCCCCTTTGTGTGTCCTTTGTCTGGCCTTTCTTACCAACACTTCTGTCCGGCTGCCTCGGGCCTCCTCTTGGTAAACTTGGCGCCAGTTTCCCTGACCCTATGTGGTGCCTTCCTAGCGGGTGGAGCAAGTGGCTGCGCCACATAAAATGTCAGAGCCTCCGGTTTCTAGCTGAGGGTCGTTTCCTGCCTCCACTAGTTCGGGGACCGGTCTCCCCCTTTGGCCTGACCCCTCCACGCAGGTGGATTCGGGCGTGCAGTGGCGACTCGCCCGTCCGCACCCCTGGGATCCCTTCATTCCTCGTTCCTGGAGCCTTCTCCGCTCCTCTTCCTTCCTTCTCCCTCTTGCAGGCCTGGGCCTCTGTTACTAGGCCCGCCTCCAGAGCAGAGCTCAAGCAGAGCCCCTGCTCCCTGCCACTTCTGCTCAGACTTCTCTGCACTGAACTAAGATGGTGCCCACCTTTTATACTCCCTTCTCAATGCACCCAGGAACTGCTTCCTCCCTGCTCCTGCACTGCAGGGTTCCCCTTCCTCAGTGTTCCCTCCCCCCACTCCAGCCAGGGACAGGGACTGTCGTGCCCATCTCAGGGGCATATTGGTCGCCCTGCCCCACGGCAATGTGGTGTAATGCATGCAGGTGTCGGGTCCTGATCCACACTCCATCCTTATCTGAGAGTGAGATATCACACCTCTGGGTGAGGTGCAATACGTCTGTAGCAACCGAGCCCTCGGTGCTACAGTTCCATTTATCTTCAGCCTAGGTGACGTATTGTGATACAGGGCCGTGATTTTGGCTATAAAAGGGTCCCCTAGACCCCTACCCCAAGCTTTTTAAGAGAATCATATATGGCGTGCCAGGAGACTCTATGGAATGCTTTCTCAGCATCCAACGAGAGTATCTACTTACAAATTTTTAACTGCATCTAGCCCAGGAAATACTTTGTGCCTAGTAGCAGTGTCTGCTAGTCAGCGGATTATCCCGGCTGTTAAGCAAGCTACACCACCTGTAGTTTGGACACTTAATTTTTTCAAAGGAAATGCTTCGGGACCACGGGATACTTAGTGAAGAGCATCAGGAGGCACCCCAAGGCATAGGGGCTGGGACTGGCACTAGGATGCCTTGCGGTGGACAGCCGAGCTCGATCCTTATAAAAGCTTTTTAACTGCAGCAGCTTTAGTGGACGCTACTGGAGCTGGAATTACGCGGCTGCTGGCATGAGACTTGCCCTCCAATAGATCCTTGTAAATGGATTTAAAGTGTATTCATTCAAATTAGAGGGACAATTTAAATTAAAAAGCTTAGAGCTGCCTCCACCACAGTGGGGCTCTCTCGACCCACCAGCGGACAGGCACCAGTATTGGGAGAGGGGGGCTGGCCGCCAGGGTTCACCGCGGCTCTGGCACAAACCCGGCGACACGGAGGTGGCACGGGCAGGAGCGGACTGGCCGTCTCGGCTTCTCACTTTTTGGATTTTAGAAGGGCATGACATGCCTATATCTGTGTCTCCCCCTCCTTTTACTCCTCCACCTCTTTTCTTTTCGCATGACTATATGTACTTGTCACTTTTCCATGTGTTAGTTGTGTCTTCTGAGCAGTTTGTCAGCTTTTGGACACCTTTGAAGGTGTTTTCTATGTGTTTCTATATGTTTTTGTTTGCCTGCCATTGGTTTTAACGGTGTTCGAAGGTGTTCGACGAACAGTTCGACGAACAGTTCGGCGAACACACGGGTGTTCGACGAACCGAACCGAACTCGAACACTACGGGGGTGGCTCAACACTAGTCTTGAGCGGCTCATGCTGTTGTGTGCAGGACCTGCGGTGAAGTCATTGAGTCATGTGATGGGTCACATGACTCAATGACGTGGCAGGTCCTTCACACAACAGCGCGACGGAGGGAAAACATCAGAAGATAAGTATAAACTTTATTTTATTCTTTTTTTTACAGGTTCTTTGGTACCCAGGTCTCATCCAGACTTGGGTACCATCCACACATTGATTCCGCTGCACTTCCGCAAAATTAATGAACATGCTGCGGATTTTTGACCGCAGCATATACGCTGCGGAAAAATCCGCAGCATGGGCATTGACATTGCGGAATGCCATTGGGGACCATGGGGTGCGGATATACATGCGTTTTATAAGCGTTTACGCTGCGAAAATTCCGCAGCATATACGCTTGTAATACGCAACGTGGGCACGCAGCCTTATGGGGTTAAAAAAAGACCTAAGAAAAGCGGTTAACAAAATCTGTAAAAAAACAAACAAACAAACGAGTAAGTCCTAAAACATAAAGTAATGTACACATATTTGGTTTTGTCACAAAAACAGCAACTTGTACAATAAATGATAGTATGGCACCTTCACCTTTGAAATTCAGTACTTTTTTAAGTGAACTAATTAAAGCCAGAAAAGAGATACAAGGTCCTGGATTTTTGCTTGCTATATGGTTAGGGAGTCAAAAGATGCATGAACAAGGTCTGTTAGCTACATTGTATACTTAGCATTATTATTATCATCATTATTATTCTACCTTGAAGGTGTATATGTCACATTTATCTAATGTTTTAGAATTTTAATGAGAAATAATAACAAAAATATAACTATTTTGAACTTTGACAAATGTTTTAATATTACAGGATATTACCTGCATACCATTAGTTGTAATAGAACCAGCATCCAATCATGAAGATGAGGGAGAATATGAAGAAAAAGGGGTTGAAGTTAAAGATGAATTTGATGCCATCCAGGATTCATCTGTTGGAAAAACTGAGGGCACTGCCAGCGAAAGTAACAATCTTCCCACATTGGAAAGCCCTACATCTCAGGAGATACCCACTGGCTTTCTGTTTAAGGTTAGAATATCAATTTGTACAGCTCCTTACTAATCTGTTGATGTTCACTACAAATTACATAAAATTATAGCAAAAAATCCCAAAAACATATTGTTTGTGGGCACATAAATCCATCCGGACTGGTTGTGCACCACTGCAACCAAGCAACTCCAAAGAACCATGAAGTAAACAGAGAACACAGAGTTTTTCAGATTATATATAAAGATAAATACAACTTTATTAGTACATACATTTGATCAATACATATAAATATAAAAAAGGGAGACATGGATAGGAGGGATATAGAGGATAGCAGCAAGGGCGCAAGCACTATCAGGGAGCTGTGAGATAACCCATAAATTAAGGGCTAGGGAGAGCTCCAGGCTCAGGCTTCATGTAGAGCTGGAAAACCTAACACAGCCTAGTGGTCAATGATCGTTTAATTTAACATTAATTGGCCATAATGGCAGTACAAAAATGGAACCTGGAGAGGACATCCCTATCAGCACAAAAGTATCCAAACAATATGCATAGACAGCAGCATTGCTTGCCCTGAATGAGCGCGGCGCCCCAGATGTCATGTGAATGTTTACCGCTTCCTGACGCGCGTTTCGCGTGAAGTCTATACGGCTTTATCAAGGGAAGATAAGGGTATTGTGTGCAAGGACCTTAAAATACCCAGGTAACCGGTCATGTGGTGCACCATGTGATTGTATCCCGGCCAACTGCATTACATATATGGCGCTTGCGCACGGAGCAGAACAAATCCAGCACAAGCCTCCCGGCGGTCACATCTGGGAGCACTTCAGCTGCGCAGTCACGGATGAAAGAACACCGGGCACCGAGGCCAGGAACATGAATGCGCCGGGCGCACGCGCTCAGAATGCCAAGGCAGGCAAATATATCTATATATATATCTATATATATATATATATACAGTACAGACCAAAAGTTTGGACACACCTTCTCATTTAAAGATTTTTCTGTATTTTCATTACTATGAAAATTGTACATTCACACCGAAGGCATCAAAACTATGAATTAACACATATGGAATTATATACTTAACAAAAAAGTGTGAAACAACTGAAAATATGTCTTATATTCTAGGTTCTTCAAAGTAGCCACCTTTTGCTTTGATGACTGCTTTGCTCACTCTTGCCATTCTCTTGATGAGCTTCAAGAGGTAGTCACCGGAAATGGTCTTACAACAATCTTGAAGGAGTTCCCAGAGATGCTTAGCACTTGTTGGCCCTTTTGCCTTCACTCTGCGGTCCAGCTCACCCCAAACCATCTCGATTGGGTTCAGGTCTGGTGACTGTGGAGGCCAGGTCATCTGGCGTAGCACCCCATCACTCTCCTTCTGGGTCAAATAGCCCTTACACAGCCTGGAGGTGTGTTTGGGGTCATTGTCCTGTTGAAAAATAAATGATGGTCCAACTAAACGCAAACCGGATGGAATAGCATGCCGCTGCAAGATGCTGTGGTAGCCATGCTGGTTCAGTATGCCTACAATTTTGAATAAATCCCCAACAGTGTCAACAGAAAAGCACCCCCACACCATCACACCTCCTCCTCCATGCTTCACGGTGGGAACCAGGCATGTAGAGTCCATCCGTTCACCTTTTCGGCGTCGCACAATGACACGGTGGTTGGAACCAAAGATCTCAAATTTGGACTCATCGGACCAAAGCACAGATTTCCACTGGTCTAATGTTCATTCCTTGTGTTCTTTAGCCCAAACAAGTCTCTTCTGCTTGTTGCCTGTCCTTAGCAGTGGTTTCCTAGCAGCTATTTTACCATGAAGGCCTGCTGCACAAAGTCTCATCTTAACAGTTGTTGTAGAGACGTGTCTGCTGCTAGAACTTTGTGTGGCATTGACCTGGTCTCTAATCTGAGCTGCTGTTAACCTGCGATTTCTGAGGCTGGTGACTCGGATAAACTTATCCTCAGAAGCAGAGGTGACTCTTGGTCTTCCTTTTCTGGGGCTGTCCTCATGTGAGCCAGTTTCTTTGTAGCACTTGATGGTTTTTGCAACTGCACTTGGGGACACTTTCAAAGTTTGCCTAATTTTTCGGACTGACTGACCTTCATTTCTTAACGTAATGATGGCCACTTTTTTTTCTTTACTTAGCTGCTTTTTTCTTGCCATAATACAAATTCTAACAGTCTATTCAGTAGGACTATCAGCTGTGTATCCACCAGACTTCTGCACAACACAACTGATGGTCCCAACCCCATTCATAAGACAAGAAATCCCACTTATTAAACCTGACAGGGCACACCTGTGAAGTGAAAACCATTTCCGGTGACTACCTCTTGAAGCTCATCAAGAGAATGGCAAGAAAGTGCAAAGCAGTCATCAAAGCAAAAGGTGGCTACTTTGATGAACCTAGATATAAGACATAATTTCAGTTGTTTCACACTTTTTTGTTAAGTATACAATTCCACATGTGTTAATTCATAGTTTTGATGCCTTCAGTGTGAATGTACAATTTTCATAGTCATGAAAATACAGAAAAATCTTTAAATGAGAAGGTGTGTCCAAACTTTTGGTCTGTACTGTATATATATATATATATATATATATATATATATATATATACAGTGCTGTGCAAATTAATTGGGACAAAGCAAAAAAACACATATTTTTGAATATTTAATAATAAAATGTTATAATGCACTGTTACATACTAATTTTAGTAAGAAATATGTCCTCCTTTAGCAGATATGAGATTTTCAATGCCTTTTGGCATTGATTCTACCAAGTTTTTGCATAAATTCTTCAATTCTTCATCATGGAACCACACTTGTATGGCACTGTTTATCATGCGTTCTTTGCTTGTACAGTCAATTTTGCCAAGACATCTCTTCACAATGCTCCACAAATTTTCTATAGGATTTAAGTCTGGTGAATTGCCAGGCCAGTCCAGCACTTTTACTTTATTTTCTTCCAGGAATTTCTTCACACACTTGGAATTGTGGCATGGAGGCAAATCTTGTTAGAATGTCCCTTTAAATTTACGCATGAATGGCACAATAAAACGTTTTAAAACAACTATGTATGTGGATGAATTCATCATACCATCAACAGGAAATAAGCTCCCTGTACCATCAGCTATAAAAAAGCCCCAAAACCAACTTACGATTTTACTTAAAAAATACTTTGTCCCAATTAATTTGCACAGCACTGTATATATAATGAGCATACCAATACAATGCATCAAAAAGGAGACAAATTCATAAAAATACCATGAATTAAGCATAACAATTAGATGAAATGGACGTATCCAATGATGAAAATATGGCTGTAAAATATAGATGTTAAATTTAAGTTCAGCTCTGAAAATAGAAAGGACCAACCTGGGCAAACACAAACAAAAACATATATTTACTGACAAAAAACACAACAGCACACAAGAATATAGTAAAAAATGCTGCAAACGCAACACCAAAGATTATCATAAAAACTCTAAAGTTTAAAAACAATAACGAAGGTAAAGAAAACGCACGTAACTAGAACGGATCATAAATATGGGGCAAAACTGAGGGTTTCGTTCAATCCCTTAGGAGCCATCGTGTCCAAGGTGACGATCCACTTAGTTTCACGTTGAGCCAAGATGCACTTGACATTACCACCCCTTGCCCCAAGGTGAACAATATCAATACCACGAATGGAAAGTGATGAGGTATTGCAATCATGTAATTGATGAAAATGGCGGGGAAGTGTCTTTAGATCAGAGGGGTCTGTCACCGACCTGGCTGCGGCAATGTCCCTGACGTGTTCACGAACTCTGACTTCCCTGGATGTAAGGCCAATATGAATAAGTGGACATCCACAGGTTGCATAATAGATAACATTAGTGGAACCGCAGGAGATTCGATGTTGAATTTGAAACTGTTTATCTCCTGGTGCAGAGTCAAAAGTTCGGGTACGTAGTACATTAGCGCAAGCCAGGCAGTGACCACAGGGAAAGCAGCCCAACGTAGGTTGAAATTAAAACAGAAAAGTGTTGTTAGTAGGGACATAGTGGCTCCTGACAATTAGATCACTAAGATTTCTAGCTCTCCTTGAGGTCATGGATGGGAAATCACCAATAGACCCCACAAGAGCGGGTTCTGTAAGAAGTAGAGGCCAGTGTTTCCTTAGGATAGCACGCATATTATTTCATTCTGTATTATATGTATTGATGAATCGTGTCTGGCCTTCTACTGACTTAGTTTGTTTGTGACCATATAAAAGTTGGGAGCGAGGTGTTGCTTTGGCCCTATTGTACCCCTTTTTAACTGAACGTTTACTATAGCCACGTTGTATGAATCTCTTTCTGAGAGCTGTGGCCTGAGCTTCAAAGCCCTGTAGGGAGGAACAAATCCACCTCACCCTCAGGAACTGTCCAACCGGGACGGCCCTGATAGTTGCGGGATTATGGGCAAAGGAGGCATGAATCAACGAATTCACTGCCGTTGACTTCCTAAAGACGTCAGTCCGGATCGAAAAATCGGAATCGACCTCCAGACTCACGTCAAGAAAGTCAATTTTAGCGGCATCCGCTTTGTATGTCAGGCGGATATTCATGTTGTTAGTATTAATTTCTCCCATAAATTTCTCGGGCTGCTGCGCTGTACCCCTCCATAAGAAAAAAATATTGTCAATATACCTGTACCAGCACAGCACATGGTCGGCGGCCCACCCGCCCCCGTCACCAAAAAGAGATCTCTCCCATGAGCCCAGGAAGAGATTGGCATACGAGGACCCGCAGGCCGCACCCATGGCTGTGCCGCGTTGCTGGAGGTAAAACTGGTCTTTAAAAATAAAAAAATTTTGAGTCAAAATGAAGCGCAGCAGCTCGAGAATGAACCCGCATAGAGGGCCATCCAGGTTGGAGGCCCCAAGGAAGGAAGAGGTGGACAGCCTCCAGCCCACCTGAGTGGGCTATGCACATATACAGGGTTTCTACATCAGCTGTAACTAAAAAAGTGTCTGAGTCCACAAAGACGCCGTCAACCCGAGTAAGGAAGTCCGTCATGTCTTTAATGTATGACGGGAGAGTCTCCACCAGTGGCTTAAGATAAAAGTCCACAAATTTACAAATTGGTTCACAGAGACTCTCTATCCCAAACACGATCGGACGTCCAGGTGGGTTGACCGCGTCTTTGTGGATCTTGGCCAATAAATAAAAAGTGGAAATTTTGGGAAAACGTACTGTAAGCCCATCAAGGACTTTTTTTGTGATGATGTCTGCCTCAAAGGCCTTACCTAAAATAGATTGGAGGTCTGCCATGAAGGAGGACAATGGATTATGTGACAGCTTTTTGTAGGTGGTTCTGTCACGTAACTGCTGTAATGCCTCCTTTTCATAGAGAGCACACGGCCACACTATGATATTCCCCCCTTTGTCTGCTTGTTTAAACACCAAGTCGGAATATGACTGGAATTTTGTAATAGCTGCCCTCTTGGGATATGTAAGATTATCATGTCCCCGTGCAGTGGATAATTTCTTAAAATCTTCAGAGACCAGCTTGGTAAAGATCTCAACTTCAGGGCTAATCGACAAGGGGGGAAATCGTGTGGATTTAGGAAAGACATGAGGGGGAAACCTACCTCTTGCTACAGGAGCCTGTTCACCGAGGAGATCCTCCAATGTTTGTAAAGCCTCCTTCTCGGCAGGACTCATCATAGAGGGAGTAGTTGTATCCTTAAAATGAAGTTTCTTTAGAATTAATTTACGTGAGAAGAGATTTAGGTCTTTGAGGGCTGTAAAGAAATGAAACCCATTAGAAGGTGAAAAAGTTAAACCCATAAGGACCACCTGTAATTCAGGTTCAGAAAAATTGTACGTGGAGAGATTAATCACCTGTAGGCCCCCCTGAGTATCGCTCCCCGACTGTCCACTCATGGTTGCCTGTTGCTTGGCATTCTGTCGGGTTGTAACACGATGGGTGTCATTGTTTAATCCAGAGTTGGCATTTTTAGAAGTGGGGATTATCTGATCACAAGAAGTGTCGGATCGGAGAGATGATGACCTTGATCTCGAGGACATGTCGCCCATAAATCGTGGGCGCGATCTATTTTGAGGGTTCCTCCATTTATATACTCTATTGGCCTTCAGGTCATTAATATCCCTCTGAAATTTCTTTATTTTGACCTTTTGGAGTTCATCCGCCAAGGTCTGAATATCTGCATCAATATCCTCATTTAATTTCTTAAATTCAGACACAGTAAGTTCTTTATTAAGGCATGTCAACAAGTCCTCAATCTCCTTTTCCATTTCTAAAATAGAAGCATAATTCCTGTCTCTGAGGAGCAAAAGAAACCCACGGGAGCATGTATTGGCGCATTCCTCACATTTATTTTTAAAATTGTCGACATCAATAGGGAAAGAAGGGAACACCTGGACACGAAGTTCCCTTGGGATGAGCCCCCGTTGAATATATCTGTCAAGAAATGCGTGGTTCCACCACGTGCGCATTCTCTTCCTAATAAGGTCATTGAGCTGTGACATCATGAATTGCGTATTTGGACCAATGTCATTAGTGTTGACATCCATACCCTCCTTACACACAACATTTAAATATGAGAGCCATTTGACGCCACGGGCCCTATAGTCCATAGAGGAAACGGGATAAACTGTGAAAAACACAGGAAAGATAATTATAGCAAAAAATCCCAAAAACATATTGTTTGTGGGCACATAAATCCGTCCGGATCGGTTGTTCACCACTGAAAACAAGCACCTCCAAAGAACCATGAAATAAACAGAGAACACGGAGTTTTCAGATTATATTTAAAGATAAATACAACTTTATTAGTACATACATTTGATCAATACATACAGTATAAATATAAAAAATGGAGACATGGATAGGAGGGATATAGTAGGGACATAGTGGCTCCTGACAATTAGATCACTAAGATTTCTAGCTCTCCTTGAGATCATGGATGGGAAATCACCAATAGACCCCACAAGAGCAGGTTCTGTAAGAAGTATAGGCCAGTGTTTCCTTAGGATAGCACGCATATTATTCCATTCTGTATTATATGTAGTGATGAATCGTGTCTGGCCTTCTACTGACTTAGTTTGTTTGTGACCATATAAAAGTTGGGAGCGAGGTGTTGCTTTGGCCCTATTGTACCCCTTTTTAATTGAACGTTTACTATAGCCACGTTGTATGAATCTCTTCCTGAGAGCTGTGGCCTGAGCTTCAAAGCCCTGTGGGGAGGAACAAATCCGCCTCACCCTCAGGTATTGTCCAACCGGGACGGCCCTGCTAGTTGTGGGATTATGGGCAGAGGAGGCGTGAATCAATGAATTCACTACCGTTGACTTCCTAAAGACTTCAGTCCGAATCTAAAAATCGGAATATACTCCATGCTGCTGTCTATGCATATTGTTTGAATACTTTTGTGCTGATAGGGATGTCCGCTCCAGGTTCCATTTTTGTACTGCTATTATGGCCAATTAATGTTAAATATACCAGTCATTGACCACTAGGCTGTGTTAGGTTTTCCAGCTCTACATGAAGCCTGAGCCTGGAGCTCACCCTAACCCTTAATTTATGGGTTACCACACATCTCCCTGGTAGTGCTTGCGCCCTTGCTGCTATCCTCTATATCCCTCCTATCCATGTCTCCCTTTTTTATATTTATATGTATTGATCAAATGTATAGTATGTACTAATAAAGTTGTATTTATCTTTATATATAATCTGAAAAACTCAGTGTTCTCTGTTTATTTCAAATTACATAAAATGTAGTCTGCGTATCACGAGCGTAAAACTTGGATGAGTGCTATCTGATCTTTTATCGCAGAGCACTGTTATTCTATGGGGCAGTGCTGATCGGCGTTTTTTTTTTCTCATGACGATTTGGCATGAGAATGAAATTGCAGTATGCTGCGGGTTGCTCCACAAATCGAATGACACACACTGGGTTAGTGTAAAACATCGGACTGCACTCGGATGTTATCTGAGTACAGTTCCGACATCCTGGGACTTAGACAATGGAGAAAATGGAGAAATTAAGTTCTCCATCTTCTTTTCACAGTTTGCTACAATTCTCTCATGCGAGAGAATCGGATCACATAAGCTGACACTCTTGTCATTAGTATAATTGTCCCGATTCTCTCGCATAAGAGAATCAATACTCGTGTGAGCGAGCCTTAAGGCTTCCTTTCCATGTATGCAGCCACCCAAAGTTTCTACCTCCAACATGGTGCAGAAATGCCTTAGAAATCTATAGGAACAGTTCCATCATCAGATTTTCTATGGGATCGTTCCCAGTCATCCGGTCGATAGTTGTTGTGCCAGAGGAGCTGGATTAGACGATTAAGGAAATTAGCATAATATTCTCTCAAATTAAATTTTATACTACTAAATAGAAGGGGTCACATACTTATTTAATTAATAATGTAACCTCTGTTAAGTACAGAATGAAATTCTTTTTAATATTATTAATTTATGCTATCACATTACTGTTTTATACATTTGCTATTGTAAAGGTTGAAGTGGTTGTCTACCTAGAACGACATTGTTTTGTGAGATAACAGCGAGCTGGTTGTCTGCTTTCTAATTATTGGAACGCCAGTGACCACCTAGAGAAACTAATGACATAGCCACCTACAACACCACATCCATCGTCCTTCAGGGTTAAAGCTGCAGCTGGCCACTTTGGGGATCAGACAGGTTCTCAGAGCAGTCAATCTCTGTATGATATTAGATTGCCCTAATCATTACCCCAGGTGAATGGATTTGGATACATAATACAATAGGTATAGATACATATATCAAAAAACTGACCGGCACTTCCAAAGAGAAAAAGACTAGTGTGAACAGATGCAAGCTAAGAGAGACACTCTATATAAATAACAAATTAAGCTGCACTCTGAAATGCTATAATATGTAAACATTGAATATAGTGGAGTGAAAAATGCAGAAGTGGTGACGTGTTTCTATTATACTTTTCTTATATTGTTCCACTGCTAATTTTGGCTTACAAATACTGATGTAAAATGCTGACCGAATACTGAATGTGTGAACGTGGCCTTATAGGAACTACAATGCTTAAGCTATAAAGCTGCATTTCTAACCATATTTTTTGTGATTGTATTTATTTTCAGGCTGAAGCGGTACATGATTTCGAGGCAGCAAATCATGATGAACTGAACCTCAAAAGGGGTGATATTGTGTATGTTGTTGACTCTCCAACATCAGCCGATCAGGTAATGCTTAAATAAAAATCTATACATTTTATAATATTTTAGAATAATATGAACTTACCGGTATTATCATTCTACTATTATATCAGAAAAAACAAATGCATGAAATTGTTGTAAAAATAAAGGGAGATTGGGTGGAGGTAGGGATTCCCTTTTAATGCAAGTAAACGCTATCACTATATAAATGTAACAACTTTGTTTAAATTTTGCATAATAAAAAGTGCAAATTTGCAGGTTGTGAACCAAGTCCTGCCATCAGCTGAGACATGGATAGTTACAAGGTATCTGATCTAGGCAGTGTTCTGAAAAATGGCTTGTAGTAAACTCAGTGAGATTTGTGCTGCTGTCTCTGCTGTATTTAGCTCACAGAGCTTTGCCTAGACTGGGTACAATTGCATTTATTCCACTGACCACACTTCTTGAAAATAACAAGCAGTTGCAGCACAAATTCCCCGATTCATCATTTCAAGTTTTTGTTTGTCACTTTTCTTTTTGCTGCTTTTTTGCACCTAATTCTTCAAAATTGCACAAATAAATAAAGTCAACAATCCTTTTTATCTTTGTTATTTTATTTTTTTTTGCAGATCTGTAGTGAAAAAATGTCCCATGCTTTTCAAAATTTCACAAAAATAGATGAATAAGGAGAAAACCACTGACAATCCCAGACTCCACTCACAATACCAAACAAAAAAAATAAAAGAGCCAACACATATAGACATAGACTAGACCGAAATAGGTGCAAATGAAAACAGATGACAAACACCAAAAACTAGACAAAAAAGGCACAAATGCAATAATAAACTGGGCTCAAAGTATTTTTAGAAACTTTCCTGTATACAGTTGAGTAAGCTTTATTTGCTTAAAAAAATCGTTCACTTGTTTATCCTTTGAGTAAGCTTTTACATATTTTAACTTTTGTTCCCTTACTACATTTTCTCTCTTTTAATTAGAGAGTTGCGTGCTGATTTGCCATTTTTAATATTTGCTGCAAACTGGGCTAATTAACAATTTGTAAATTCCTTCTTATTTTTGTAGAATATCATGTCATGTCAGTAAAGTTGAGTCATTAAAATATAATAATTACAGTGGTGGCCAAAAGTATTGGCACCCCTGCAATTCTGTCAAATAATACTGGGTTTCTTCCTGAAAATGATTGCAGTCACAAATTCTTTGGTCTTATTATCTTCATTTAATTTGTCTTCAATGAAAAAACACAAAAAGAATTGACCTAAAGCCAAATTGGATATAATTCCACACCAAACCTAAAAAAGGGGGTGGACAAAAGTATTGGCACTGTTTGAAAAGTCATGTGATGCTTCTCTAATTCGTGTAATTAACAGCACCTGTAACTTACCTGTGGCACCTAACAGGTGTTGGCAATAACTAAATCACACTTGCAGCCAGTTAACATGGATTAAAGTTGCCTCAGCTTCTGTCCTGTGTCCTTGTGTGTACCACATTGAGCATGGAGAAAAGAAAGAAGACCAAAGAACTGTCTGAGGACTTGAGAAACCAAATTGTGAGGAAGCATGCGCAATCTCAAGGCTACAAGTCCATCTCCAAAGACCTGAATGTTCCTGTGTCTTCTGTGCGCAGTGTCATCAAGAAGTTTAAAGCCCATGGCACTGTGGCTAACCTCCCTAGATGTGGACGGAAAAGAAAAATTGACGAGAGATTTCAACGCAAGATTGTGCGGATGGTGGATAAAGAACCTCGACTAACATCCTAACAAGTTCAAGCTGCCCTGCAGTCCGAGGGTACAACGGTGTTAACCCGTACTATCCGTCGGCGTCTGAATGAAAAGGGACTGTATGGTAGGATACCCAGGAAGACCCCACTTCTTACCCCGAGACATAAAAAAGCCAGGCTGGAGTTTGCCAAAACTTACCTGAGAAAGCCTAAAACGTTTTGGAAGAATGTTCTCTGGTCAGATGAGACAAAAGTAGAGCTTTTTGGGAAAAAGCATCAACATAGAGTGTACAGGAAAAAAAAGAGGCATTCAAAGAAAAGAACACGATCCATACAGTCAAACATGGCGGAGGTTCCCTGATGTTTTGGGGCTGCTTTGCTGCCTCTGGCACTGGACTGCTTAACTGTGTGCATGGCATTATGAAGTCTGAAGACTACCAACAAATTTTGCAGCATAATGTAGGGCCCAGTGTGAGAAAGCTGGGTCTCCCTCAGAGGTCATGGGTCTTCCAGCAGGACAATGACCCAAAACACACTTCCAAAAGCACTATAAAATGGTTTGAGAGAAAGCACTGGAGACTTCTAAGGTGGCCAGCAATGAGTCCAGACCTGAATCCCATAGAACACCTGTGGAGAGATCTCAAAATGGCAGTTTGGAGAAGGCACCCTTCAAATATCAGGGACCTGGAGCAGTTTGCCAAAGAAGAATGGTCTACAATTCCAACAGAGCATTGTAAGAAACTCATTGATGGTTACCAGAAGCGGTTGTTCGCAGTTATTTTGGCTAAAGGTTGCACAACCAAGTATTAGGCTGAGGGTGCCAATACTTTTGTCTGGCCCATTTTTGGAGTTTTGTGTGAAATGATCAATGATTTGATTTTTGCTTCATTCTCTTTTGTGTTTTTTCCTTGCAAGCAAATTAAATGAAGATAATAAGACCAAAGAATTTGTGATTGCAATCATTTTCAGGAAGAAACTGAATATTATCTGACAGAATTGCAGGGGTGCCAATACTTTTGGCCACCACTGTATATGCCTGGTAAGTTCAAGATTTCTAAATAAATGTGAAAAGTAGAAAAAAAGTAAAGAATATCACAAAATTGAGATTTTTAGTTTAACACGCCTCCTCTATGTGGGTTCAAACTCCTCTTGTCTTTATTCACACATCCAACATGAAAAATGAAAGCCCATCATAGAAGTCTCTTTACTCTCACTGTTTGTCCTCTGTATTCACTGTTTCTCACTACTTCACCACAACCCAGTCCTGTTTAGCAAGGCTCCCCGTCTATTTTCCTCTTAGGGTGCCAGTATGGCCAGTACTTATCTCCTCTGATGCTGATGCTCTAGAACTCCCGCTTGGGGCATTTTATTTGTCTCACGTACTCAGTCCTGTCTAGGCCCATTACCTTTGAGAGTTGGAAACTCTAGGCCTTTTGGCTAGGCATTTTCTCCCAGGACCCCTGTCCGGTACATCACTCTATCTCTTAATCACTCCCCCTTTGGATCTCGCTATCTGTTTCCTTCAGTCTCCTCTCACTTTAGAAACGCCCCAGAATGCGCCACTTCTCAAAATGGACCTTAGATCCTCTTTCTAAGCACACCAGGCTCTATCTAGCTCACTACCAGGAAGTCTTCTCTGATCTTGCTACATAATCCCTCACTCTTTGGGCTGGACCCAGCTCTTAACTCTATCGATGCCTACTCACTACCTGTTGCTGGGCAGAACACCGCTTCATCACATAATGCAAAACATTAACTCTTACTATCCCTACTGTCAAACTACACACATCATCAACATTGCTAACATCACAATTCACATTACACATCACAGTTCACATTACATCACATAACATTATACTTGTTTCTTCAAGGAGGAACATGGGCTGCATGTCCATCTCCTTACATGGCAGCCAGATGTAAGCATTGAATGAAACTGAAGAGTAGAGCTCCATTCAAGATGTAGGGACACTGAGGCACAGTTAGATACTTTATATCAGATCCTATTTAAGAGAATATGAGCTGATCTGGATCATCTGCCAGCTTCCACTAAACCTTGAACGTAGCTGAGCAATCGGCTCCATTCAATGTTTACATCCCACAACAATCTGATATTTATGACCTATGCCCGGACAAAACCTTGAAAACTATGGGGTTTTGAGCATTGCGATGCATTAATCAATACTTTTGTAATGTTATTGGCTGCCTTATGATGAACTTTCACCTTTTAATGTTGAACTCTATATTTTGCAGGAGGCTGGTTGGTATACTGGTGTTAGAGAAGTGGACTGGCAACAATACAAGGATCTGGCAACTTACAAGGGACTCTTTCCAGAAAACTTTACTCGTAAATTAGAGTAGTAAATTTGAGGCAAGAGAATGATGGACGCTTCGTATTTGGGTTTATTGACCTTCTGATAAGACAGATACATTTGAGACTACAATGTTAACTGTTAAAGACTGGTGCCTGTCCCAGATAAAACTTGGTGAAACATATGAGGGCAAACAAAATCAGCATGAAAGCCAGATGTCAGTTATAATCTACTAATGTGTAAATGGAGAAAAGTCGATGTTGTTCACTTGTATGCAACCACTGGTTTGTTTGTGCTTTGTCAGAATAAAGGTTAGGTGAACCTTTCCTAAGATCCTTCTTACAACATAAATCTCGTCAGTTCCAAATTTCAGCATTATTTTATTTAACTCAAATATCAATTTTGATCTATATTAAATTACGCTGGAAGAAATTGAGAAGCGAGCACTGTGCCCAGAACAACGGCATTTGTTGGACATCCATCCTATAATTGCACTCTAATGGTCATCTGTGTACACTTTAATTCTTATCAGCGATGTGTGGTTCCTTAAAAATACTGTATGTAACATCATGGGTCTAGATTTCTGCTGTTGAAGGACACTATTGTTATGATATTTCATCTTGGATATAATCCTTTTTGCAAGACCATGAGTGACCCAGAAAGCTCATTCACCCATAAAAGACTTGTCACGTGCATATCGAAGTCAAAAAAGCTTTCACTTCAACATAGTACATGTTTAATATACTGTAAATTGTTAAGTGGGACTGAGATGTACCCTTATCAGCATACACACCCTAACTTATGTGCACTGAGTCTATATTGTCTTGAATTGCTGCATTGCAGATGATCTTACTAGTAACAGTAAAGAGCAGAATGAACAATACCCTCACAGTTTTATGTCTTAAAACCAAGGAACTGCTGCAAAACATTTTTTTTGTGTCACTTACAGACATATCTAATGCAGTTATGTATCATGTATGTAGTCCTGTAGTTTCTTAAATCTGTTGTATCATTGACAAGTGCTTTGCTTTGAACTCGTTTTGGCATTGTGGTGTTTGCTAGTTTGGTGCAGTGAAGCACAACTAGCATCCATTGCCCAAGCATTCAACAATACGTCTTCGTAAATGATGTGAAATTTTCTTTATAGTACTGAGAGAAGATGAGAGCAACAGAAATGCACAGCTATTGGTTCTTTCTAGTTTACAAAATATTAGAAGAATTTCTACTGGAGAAAAGATATATTTTACCAGCTTACACTAAATACAGGATTTCAACCATACAATGTATCCGATATGAAAATAACATCTGTATCTATTATGTTTTTTTCAATGTTGTGTCATCTCTAATAAACTTTTTGTTCAGCCACTTATTGTGACTAATAGTATGTTAAAATTCTAGGGAAATATAACCACATTGTATTATTTGATGTCCATATTAAGGAGCAAAGGTACTTTTATCAGATTTTTATTTTCAGATTTTGGAAAGTCCTGTTATGTATATATGGCAAAGGCGATTGCAGTTTCAAGTCTCCTAAGGAGACTATTGAAGACAATAAAAAAAAAAGTTTTTAAAAATATGGGAGAAAAAAAAACAAAAGTTTAACTAACCTCCTTTTGCTCCATTAACCCTTTCACCACCCAGCCTGTTTTCACCTTTTTGACCAGACCAATTTTTTCAATTATGACCAGTGTCACTTTATGAGTAGAGATGAGCGTTGTTCGACTCGAACTGTTCGCCAATCTCAAATTTGAGCTGTTTTGGGCGGTGTTCGAGCCGTTCGGTGAACACGAACGATTTGAGAAAAATTCGGCTGTTCGAGGTTATGTTCGATAACTGTTCGTGCACCAAAATCATAACTGGATTTTTTCTCAGTAATGATGAAAATTAATGTTAATACGCAGTTTGAGTGTACAGCGGGGCGGGGGGAGGGTCAGGGGATGGATCTCTGCAGGAATTATGAAGATCTCCATTTTTTTTTCTCTTTCCCGCGTTTACAGTGGGAAGGTGCAATCTGTCTGCTTATCAGCAGCGCACATACGGAGCGAAGTGCTTTTTTTCACACAAGCAAGGGCATGTGTCATTGGCAGTGTATGTCACATATCCTTGCCCTATAAGACCCAGCCATTTTCCCCGTTGCCACCATTTTCTCACTGCTGCAGCTGCGTGTTAGACGGCACCGCTGTTGCTGTGTGCGCTATACCTTGTTAATTTCAAGCCAATTTTCGCACAAATCTACAGATAGCTTGGGAGTAGGGAATAGTTGTGATTGCAGTCCTTTTAATGACTAGGTTACAGCATTTCCTACGACTTTTATCAGGCAGGTCTGTGCTTATAAATAGATAGGTTGTGGGAGTAAAGACTAATTGTAATTGCAGTCCTTTTCAGGACTAAGTTACATCAGTTCCTATCAGTTTTTGCCAGGCAGGTCTGTGCCAGTGCTGTGCAAGTTTTTTTCACAGCATTTGGCTGAATCTAGCAAAGCAAATCCTTTTTGGCCTATTGCAGAGTGTGTTAGTCAGTGGAGTAGCCTATCTGTGTTGCAAGATACACCACCTGTGGTATAGAATACCAATTTTTTTACTGCACCTAGTGAAGTAAAACCTTTTGGGCATAGCATCATTCTATTAGTCCATCTATACTGACCTCCATAAGGTTGCAAATTGAATATAATTTTTTTCTGCATCTAGCTCTGAAAAAATATTTGTCCTTCTAGCAGTGTGTGGGACTTGTTCTACTAGTCCATCTATACTGACCTCCATCAGGTTGCAAATTCAAAATAATTTTTTGTCTGCATCTAGCTCTGAAAAAATATTTGGGCTTCTAGCAGTGTGTGGGACTTGGTCTATTAGTCCATCTATACTGACCTCCATCAGGTTGCAAATTAAAAATATTTTTTTGTCTGCATCTAGCTCTGAAAAAATATTTGGCCTTCTAGCAGTGTGTGGGACTTGTTCTATTAGTCCATCTATACTGACCTCCATCAGGTTGCAAATTCAAAATAATTTTTTGTCTGCATCTACCTCTGAAAAAATATTTGGGCTTCTAGCTGTGTGTGGGACTTGTTCTATTAGTCCATCTATACTGACCTCCATCAGGTTGCAAATTGAATATAATTTTTTTCTGCATCTAGCTCTGAAAAAATATTTGGGCTTCTAGCAGTGTGTGGGACTTGGTCTATTAGTCCATCTATACTGACCCCCATCAGGTTGCAAATTGAATATAATATTTTTCTGCATCTAGCTCTGAAAAAATATTTGGCCTTCTAGCAGTGTGTGGGACTTGTTCTATTAGTCCATCTATACTGACCTCCATCAGGTTACAAACTGAATATAATTTTTTTCTGCATCTACCTCTGAAAAAATATTTGGGCTTCTAGCTGTGTGTGGGACTTGTTCTATTAGTCCATCTATACTGACCTCCATCAGGTTGCAAATTGAATATAATTTTTTTCTGCATCTAGCTCTGAAAAAATATTTGGGCTTCTAGCAGTGTGTGGGACTTGGTCTATTAGTCCATCTATACTGACCTCCATCAGGTTGCAAATTGAATATAATATTTTTCTGCATCTAGCTCTGAAAAAAATATTTGGCCTTCTAGCAGTGTGTGGGACTTGTTCTATTAGTCCATCTATACTGACCTCCATCAGATTGCAAACTGAATATAATTTTTTTCTGCATCTACCTCTGAAAAAATATTTGGGCTTCTAGCTGTGTGTGGGACTTGTTCTATTAGTCCATCTATACTGACCTCCATCAGGTTGCAAACTGAATATAATTTTTTTCTGCATCTACCTCTGAAAAAATATTTGGGCTTCTAGCTGTGTGTGGGACTTGTTCTATTAGTCCATCTATACTGACCTCCATTCGGTTGCAAATTGAATATAATTTTTTTCTGCATCTAGCTCTGAAAAAATATTTGGGCTTCTAGCAGTGTGTGGGACTTGGTCTATTAGTCCATCTATACTGACCTCCATCAGGTTGCAAATTGAATATAATATTTTTCTGCATCTAGCTCTGAAAAAATATTTGGCCTTCTAGCAGTGTGTGGGACTTGTTCTATTAGTCCATCTATACTGACCTCCATCAGATTGCAAACTGAATATAATTTTTTTCTGCATCTACCTCTGAAAAAATATTTGGGCTTCTAGCTGTGTGTGGGACTTGTTCTATTAGTCCATCTATACTGACCTCCATCAGGTTGCAAATTGAATATAATTTTTTTCTGCATCTAACCCAGCCAATAGTTTTGGCCTAATACCACAGTTTGGCCACTCAGCTCTGCTCGGTTCCCATCCATTGTTTTTTTGTGCAAACAACTCCAGAGTTGTGAATTAGTTAACCACCATAATGAGTGGAAAAAGGCCTGCTGCTGGTGGAAAGGGGAATAGGCGTGTTGGTAAGGGGAAAAAAGGTTGTGTCCGTGGGGTAGGTGTTAAAGCAACAGTAACATCTGCAGAAGAAAGACCATCTTCCAGCCAAACTAAAATGTCTACTTCTTTTAGCGGACAATGTGATAAGATCCCTTTCTTACGGCCACTCCAATCGCTGCAAATTCCAGATGAGGCACAAAAACAGCAGGTGCTTCAACGGATATCAAGTGTTCCTTTAAGTGGGCTCTCCTCCACATCAACTTCAACATCACAAATACTCCAGTCCTCAAAGGTGTCACCCCAATCGCACTTGCTTCCTCACAGCTCCCAAATCTCCAGCTGCCCGTCTGAGTATGAGGTAGAACAGATGGTTGAGTCTGCAGAGCTGTTTACTCATACTATAGCCTGGGAATCAGAGGTCGGCTCCAGCGCTTCTGTGAATCCAGACGAGGAAATGATCTGCACTGATGCCCAGAATCTTTATGAGTCGGATCCAGGACCAGACGCTGAAGGTTCTGACCATAATGTAGACCCTCATTCCCAAACTGTAACTCCTGTTGGTGGAGACAATGAGGAAGACGATGATGAGACTCAAATACCTGATTGGAGCGACAACTTTAGTTTTTTGTCAGGGCAGGAACAGGTTGGCTCTGAGGACGACGGGTGTGATAACGCACAGGGTGATGATGATGAGGTTGGAGATCCCACTTACTGTCAACCCACAGTCAGCCAAGAGATGAGGTCAGCAGAGGAGGTGGAGGAGAAAGCTAGTGACGACGAGGTCAGGTTGCGCCTTCCTGGACAGAGACGTAGTACTGGAAGCACGTCAACAACTGCATCCTCAAACACAACTCTGCCTCTCACCACAAGTCGTGGTGGCTCTTCAGGTCGCATGGGTGCTAAGCCTTGCATAGCCTGGGCATTTTTTCAGATCGATAAAGATGACCCAACTCGTGTTATCTGTAACATTTGTCAGCAAAAGCTAAATAGAGGCCAAACAATACATAGTTTGAGTACTTCATGCATGAACCGGCACATGGACATGAAGCATAAGTTGCAGTGGGAAGCTCACTGTGCTACAATGCGGCCTAGCCGGCCGGGCCACCCACCGTCTGCCATATATTGTGCATCCGCGGCCTCTTCATCCTCTGTGACTGGGGGGACAGCAGTCACACCTGTTTTGGGGCGCAGACCTGCCACCTCTTTACCCGCAACAGCCAGCATGATTGGCAGGTCATCATTTGCTTTGGAGGTGGTAACACCAGCTGGTGTTGAGCGCTGTCCGACATCGATAGCACCACCTTTGGATCAAGGCAACCTAACATGTCCGCCTGCATCTTCCTCACAGACCGGCAGTTTGCCGGGGACACCCTTATCAACCCCGTCTAAGCACAATAGCCAGCCCTCGGTCCCTCAGATGTGGACAAGTAAAAGACCATTTCCTCCTAGCCATGAGAAAGCTAAGAGGTTGAATTTCACCATCTGCAAGCTCTTGGCTACAGAAATGCTGCCTTTCCGCCTGGTGGACACAGAGGATTTTCGAGACCTTATGTCCGTCGCAGTGCCCCAGTACCAGATGCCCAGTCGGCACTACTTCTCAAAGAAAGGTGTGCCTGCGCTCCACCAGCATGTCGCACACAACATCACCTCTTCTTTGAGAAACTCTGTGTGTGACGGTGCATTTCACCACAGACACTTGGACGAGTAGGCATGGACAGGGGCGTAACATGTCACTGACTGGGCACTGGATGACTATGGTGACAGCAGGACAAGGGGCTGCTGTCCAAGTCTTGCCGTCCCCACGAGTTGTGCGTCAATCCTCTTTATCTCAAAGTTCCTCCACTCCTTCTGCATCCTCAACATCCTCACGGTCCTCCACCTGCACCCAAAGCCTGTCTGGTCATGCCACAAGCTTTCTAACTGCGCAGAAGGGATCCTGCACACCTCCTTACTATGCTGGCAGTAGGGCTCAACGTCATCAGGCGGTTTTTACTTTGAAATGTCTGGGAAATGTGAGTCACACAGCTGAGGAGTTGTGGTCAGCTCTGGAGAACCAATTTCATGAATGGTTGTCTCCACTGGACCTGAAACCAGGGAAGGCCATGTGCGACAATGCTGCAAACCTGGGTGCGGCCCTTCGCCGGGGCAATGTCACACACGTGCCTTGTATGGCTCACGTGTTGAACCTGGTTGTCCAGCAATTTTTAGCCCACTATCCCGGACTAGATGGCCTTCTGCAAAGGGCACGGTCGCTGTGTGCTCACTTCGGCCATTCGCATCCCGCAGCTCAGCGACTTACATCTCTACAGAAGTCGTTGGGCCTGCCACTTCACCGGCTAAAATGCGATGTGCCTACCCGGTGGAATTCAACTCTGCACATGTTGCAGCGACTGTGGCAGCACCGACAAGCCCTGGTGCAATACGTTCTGATGTATAGCCTGGGCCAACGAGATCCAGAGGTGGGGCAAATCACGCTGGAGGAGTGGTCTCAGATCAGGGACCTATGCACCCTTCTGCACAGTTTTGAAATGGCGACGAAGATATTTAGTGCTGACGATGCCATTATCAGCATGACTATTCCGGTGATTTACATGCTGGAGCACATGTTAAACAGAATTCGGAGTCAGGTGGTGGCACAAGAGGAGGTGGAGGAAGTAGAGGAGGAGGAGTTGTATGCGGAAGGGCTAACATCTGCAAGGTCCAGACGGTCGGCAGCACCAAGGTGGCAGGCATGTGAGGGTGGGGGAGATGGTTTTACCGGGGTGCATGGTAGCAGCCAAACTAGTGAGGAAGGTGCAGGAGCCCAGGAAGAAGTGGAGGACGAACTGATGGAAGACTCATCAGATGAGGGAGACCTTGATCACATTTCTGTTGTGCGAGGTTGGGGGGTGAGGACAGAGGAAGGAAGCATGATTGTTACCTCGCCACCCACACAACAGGGACTTGGTGCTCCTGGATGCGCAACACACATGAGTGCCTTCTTGCTGCACTACCTGCAACATGACCCTCGAATTGTGAGAATTAGAAATAATCCTGACTACTGGGTTGCCACACTGTTAGATCCCCGGTACAAAAGTAAATTTGCAGAAATTATTCCTGCCATAGAAAGGGATGCACGCATGCAGGAGTATCAGCAGAGACTGTTGCAGAATCTTACATGTGCTTTTCCACAAAACACCAGTGGTGCACGTACTGAATCTCACAGTTCCAACTTGCCAACCGTGGGACCGTCGAGTGTTCAGCACTCAAACCGTAACAGAAACACAGTATCTGCTGGTAACATCAATTTTGCGGAATCATTTCACCACTTTTTTAGCCCATCCTTTGCAAGGCCACAGGAGACAAGAAGTCTGACACATAGTCAACGCCTAGAGACGATGGTACAGGAGTATCTCCAAGTAAACATTGAAGCCATGACTGTGTCACTGGACCCTTGCTCTTTTGGGCTTCCAATCTGGATAAATGGCCGGAGCTAGCCACTTACGCCTTGGAGATCTTGTCATGCCCCGCAGCCAGCGTTCTGTCTGAACGTGTGTTCAGCGCTGCTGGTGGTGTGCTGACAGATACGCGCACGCGCCTCTCCACTGATAATGTAGACAGACTCATGTTTATAAAGATGAACAAATCATGGATCCGAAACGACTTTTCTACCCCTGTGTCATCCTGGGGAGAGTAAAAGCTTGATGATTGGTTAAAATCACCTCACCAATAGTGTTGAGCGATACCTTCCGATATCGGGAAATATCGGATCGGATTGGATCGGACCGATACCGAAAAAGTATCGGATATCGCCGATTCCGATACCGGAAACCAATGCAAGTCAATGGGACATAAATATCGGAATTAAAATAAACCCTTTCTTTCCTTGTAGGTTATTTCTACATGAAGGAAAACAACTAAGAATAATGTAGAATGTATTGGGGGAGGTGGGGGAGACAATAAAGGCATAGAGGTTTAGCCCAGTCAAATGGAATAGCAGGAATTAATATTTTTTTATTATGTTCTGAGTTACGGAAATATTAACTATGTTAAGTATTTTTATATTTTGTCAGATATTTATGTTTCACTACTTCCATGCTCTTCACCTTCTTTTTTACTTCTCCCACACTTTCTCCTTCATCATCCTCAGCATCTTTTTCATCCACTTCTTCTTCACCTTCTTCTTCTTCACCTTCTTCGTATTATTCTTTTTTTTACATTCTTCATATTCTACTTCTTCATCTTCTTCATATTCTTCTTCTTCATCATATTCTTATTTGTGACAGGCATTCCTGTAGTTGTTATCTATAAAAGGTTGGACATTACACCTTTCGTTCTGCCCGTCACAAAAGATTTACAACAGGATTTGTCCGCGTTCAGTTTGGCCTGCAGCAGCAGGTCTTTTCCAGGGGCACCACGAGGAGGAACGGACTCACCCCCATACACTGCTTAGTCATCTTCTGCTTATAATTTAGATATTATCTTTTGCTCTGATTTTTAGTCTTATGCTTAATGTTCTTCCGCTTTTTGTTCTGCAGCTTCTTGTATTTCTGCTTCTTGGTTTTCTGTCTCTTGTTTTTCTGTATCTTGGTGCTTGTCTTCTCTTCTTTGTCTTCTTGGTCAACTTCTTCAGGGTCATCTTCTTGGTCTTCTTCGGGGTGGTCTTCAGGGTCGTCGTCTTCGGGGGTCCTCGTCTTCGGGGTCCTCGTCTTCTTCGGGTTGGTCTTCTGGGTCCTCGTCTTCGGGGTCCTCGTCTTCTTCGGGGTGGTCTTCAGGGTCCTCGTCTTCTTCGGGGTGGTCTTCAGGGTCCTCGTCTTCTTCGGGGTGGTCTTCAGGGTCCTCGTCTTCAGGGTCATTGTCTTCGGGGTCCTCGTCTTCTTAGGGTTGGTCTTCAGGGTCCTCGTCTTCAGGGTCCTCGTCAGGGAGATCCAGAGTGATTACCAAGAACCATTTCAAAAAGCTTGAACTTGGAAATGTAGCAGAAGGTACAAGAAAGCTGAGGAACTACCGAGGACCAGCTGACGGTACTGGAACCCGGATGGATAGCAGAAGGTACAAGAGCCAATGGAACTACCGAGGACCAGCTGATGTTACTGGAACTCGGTTACTAAGCAGGAGGTACCTGTGCCAGAAAGCACTACCAAGGACCAGCAGACGTTGGTGGAACTTGGATACCGAGAAGGAGGCACCTAATCCAAAGGCACTGCCGAGAACCAGCTGACGGTACTGGAACCCGGATGGGTAGCAGAAGGTACAAGAGCCAATGGAACTACCGAGGACCAGCTGATGTTACTGGAACCCGGATGGGTAGCAGAAGGTACAAGAGCCAATGGAACTACCGAGGACCAGCTGATGTTACTGGAACTCGGTTACTAAGCAGGAGGTACCTGTGCCAGAAAGCACTACCAAGGACCAGCAGACGTTGGTGGAACTTGGATACCGAGAAGGAGGCACCTAATCCAAAGGCACTGCCGAGAACCAGCTGACGGTACTGGAACCCGGATGGGTAGCAGAAGGTACCCATGTAAAAAAAAAGTTCAAGGCCGCGAGCCGGCCGCAGTTACCAAAACCCACAGTCCTACAGAGGGTGCTTGTCCTATTGGCACTATGGAACCAGCCTTCATTGCCAGATCCCGCAGCCCACATAGGAGTCACCTAAACTGCAGGCACCATAGAGTCGGCTAACCCGACCGCAACACGACAGGACAACGCATTGGAGGCAAAGTGACGTTGACACTACCCGGAAACAGCTGGCGTGCTGGAACCAGGCTGGGCAGGAGGGAGTACCCGTGCCAAAGACACTGCCGAGAACCAGCTGACGGTACTGGAACCCGGATGGGTAGCAGAAGATACAAGAGCAAATGGAACTACCGAGGACCAGCTGACGGTACTGGAACCCGGATGGGTAGCAGAAGGTACAAGAGCCAATGGAACTACCGAGGACCAGCTGATGTTACTGGAACTCGGTTACTAAGCAGGAGGTACCTGTGCCAGAAAGCACTACCAAGGACCAGCAGACGTTGGTGGAACTTGGATACCGAGAAGGAGGCACCTAATCCAAAGGCACTGCCGAGAACCAGCTGACGGTACTGGAACCCGGATGGGTAGCAGAAGGTACCCATGTAAAAAAAAAGTTCAAGACCGCGAGCCGGCCGCAGTTACCAAAACCCACAGTCCTACAGAGGGTGCTTGTCCTATTGGCACTATGGAACCAGCCTTCATTGCCAGATCCCGCAGCCCACATAGGAGTCACCTAAACTGCAGGCACCATAGAGTCGGCTAACCCGACCGCAACACGACAGGACAACGCATTGGAGGCAAAGTGACGTTGACACTACCCGGAAACAGCTGGCGTGCTGGAACCAGGCTGGGCAGGAGGGAGTACCCGTGCCAAAGACACTGCCGAGAACCAGCTGACGGTACTGGAACCCGGATGGGTAGCAGAAGATACAAGAGCAAATGGAACTACCGAGGACCAGCTGACGGTACTGGAACCCGGATGGGTAGCAGAAGGTACAAGAGCCAATGGAACTACCGAGGACCAGCTGATGTTACTGGAACTCGGTTACTAAGCAGGAGGTACCTGTGCCAGAAAGCACTACCAAGGACCAGCAGACGTTGGTGGAACTTGGATACCGAGAAGGAGGCACCTAATCCAAAGGCACTGCCGAGAACCAGCTGACGGTACTGGAACCCGGATGGGTAGCAGAAGATACAAGAGCAAATGGAACTACCGAGGACCAGCTGACGGTACTGGAACCCGGATGGGTAGCAGAAGGTACAAGAGCCAATGGAACTACCGAGGACCAGCTGATGTTACTGGAACTCGGTTACTAAGCAGGAGGTACCTGTGCCAGAAAGCACTGCCAAGGACCAGCAGACGTTGGTGGAACTTGGATACCGAGAAGGAGGCACCTAATCCAAAGGCACTGCCGAGAACCAGCTGACGGTACTGGAACCCGGATGGGTAGCAGAAGATACAAGAGCAAATGGAACTACCGAGGACCAGCTGACGGTACTGGAACCCGGATGGGTAGCAGAAGATACAAGAGCAAATGGAACTACCGAGGACCAGCTGACGGTACTGGAACCCGGATGGGTAGCAGAAGGTACAAGAGCCAATGGAACTACCGAGGACCAGCTGATGTTACTGGAACTCGGTTACTAAGCAGGAGGTACCTGTGCCAGAAAGCACTACCAAGGACCAGCAGACGTTGGTGGAACTTGGATACCGAGAAGGAGGCACCTAATCCAAAGGCACTGCCGAGAACCAGCTGACGGTACTGGAACCCGGATGGGTAGCAGAAGGTACCCATGTAAAAAAAAAGTTCAAGGCCGCGAGCCGGCCGCAGTTACCAAAACCCACAGTCCTACAGAGGGTGCTTGTCCTATTGGCACTATGGAACCAGCCTTCATTGCCAGATCCCGCAGCCCACATAGGAGTCACCTAAACTGCAGGCACCATAGAGTCGGCTAACCCGACCGCAACACGACAGGACAACGCATTGGAGGCAAAGTGACGTTGACACTACCCGGAAACAGCTGGCGTGCTGGAACCAGGCTGGGCAGGAGGGAGTACCCGTGCCAAAGACACTGCCGAGAACCAGCTGACGGTACTGGAACCCGGATGGGTAGCAGAAGGTACAAGAGCCAATGGAACTGCCGAGAACCAGCTGGCGGTGCTGGAGCCCAGGGTAAATACTAAAAACAGAAGAGCCAGAGGTGTATTTGGAGGAGGTTTTAAATCCGTACTACAGTGGATGTGGACAAAGCAGGAGAATTTGCCGGACACACAGCTGGGGATCAGCTGACGTTACTGAATCCCAATAACACTGGAGCAAGCGTTGACTGTGCAGACGGCACTTCTGAGCAGCAACTAGCGGTATTGGAGCCCAGGGTAAATACTAAAAACGGAGGAGCCAGAGGTGTAATTGGAGCAAGTTTTAAATAAGTAGCACAGTGAATATGGACAGAGCAGGAGAAATTGCCGTGAACACAGCAGGGGAACAGCTGACGTTACCGAACCCCAATAACACCGCAGCAAGTGTTGACTGTGCAGACGGCACTTCCGAGCGCCAACTGGCGGTGCTGGAGCCCAGGGATAAGAATGAAAACAGAGGAGCCAGAGGTGTAATTCGAGCAACTTTAAAATGTGTAGTACAGTGGATGTGGACAAAGCAGGAGAAATTGCCGTCCGCACAGCAGGAGAACAGCTGACGTTACTGAACCCCAATAACACGGCAGCAAGTGTTGACTGTGCAGACAGCACTTCCGAGCGCCAACTGGCGGTGTTGGAGCCCAGGGTAAATACTAAAAACGGAGGAGCCAGAGGTGTAATTGGAGCAAGTTTTAAATAAGTAGCACAGTGAATATGGACAGAGCAGGAGAAATTGCCGTGAACACAGCAGGGGAACAGCTGACGTTACCGAACCCCAATAACACCGCAGCAAGTGTTGACTGTGCAGACGGCACTTCCGAGCGCCAACTGGCGGTGCTGGAGCCCAGGGATAAGAATGAAAACAGAGGAGCCAGAGGTGTAATTGGAGCAACTTTAAAATCTGTAGTAGTGAGAATGTGGACAGAGCAGGAGAAATTGCCGTCCGCACAGCAGGGGAACAGCTGACGTTACTGAACCCCAATAACATGGTAGCAAGTGTTGACTGTGCAGACAGCACTTCCGAGCGCCAACTGGCGGTGCTGGAGCCCAGGGATAAGAATGAAAACAGAGGAGCCAGAGGTGTAATTCGAGCAACTTTAAAATCTGTAGTAGTGAGAATGTGGACAGAGCAGGAGAAATTGCCGTCCGCACAGCAGGGGAACAGCTGACGTTACTGAACCCCAATAACACGGCAGCAAGTGTTGACTGTGCAGACAGCACTTCCGAGCGCCAACTGGCGGTGTTGGAGCCCAGGGTAAATACTAAAAATGGAGGAGCCAGAGGTGTAATTGGAGCAAGTTTTAAATAAGTAGCACAGTGAATATGGACAGAGCAGGAGAAATTGCCGTGAACACAGCAGGGGAAAAGCTGACGTTACTGAACCCCAATAACATGGTAGCAAGTGTTGACTGTGCAGACGGCACTTCCGAGCGCCAACTGGCGGTGCTGGAGCCCAGGGATAAGAATGAAAACAGAGGAGCCAGAGGTGTAATTCGAGCAACTTTAAAATGTGTAGTACAGTGGATGTGGACAAAGCAGGAGAAATTGCCGTCCGCACAGCAGGAGAACAGCTGACGTTACTGAACCCCAATAACACGGCAGCAAGTGTTGACTGTGCAGACGGCACTTCCGAGCGCCAACTGGCGGTGCTGGAGCCCAGGGATAAGAATGAAAACAGAGGAGCCAGAGGTGTAATTCGAGCAACTTTAAAATGTGTAGTACAGTGGATTTGGACAAAGCAGGAGAAATTGCCGTCCGCACAGCAGGAGAACAGCTGACGTTACTGAACCCCAATAACACGGCAGCAAGTGTTGACTGTGCAGACGGCACTTCCGTGCGCCAACTGGCGGTGTTGGAGCTCAGGGATAATACTGAAAACAGAGGAGCCAGAGGTGTAATTGGAGCAACTTTAAAATCTGTAGTAGTGAGAATGTGGACAGAGCAGGAGAAATTGCCGTCCGCACAGCAGGGGAACAGCTGACGTTACTGAACCCCAATAACATGGTAGCAAGTGTTGACTGTGCAGACAGCACTTCCGAGCGCCAACTGGCGGTGCTGGAGCCCAGGGATAAGAATGAAAACAGAGGAGCCAGAGGAGTAATTGGAGCAACTTTAAAATGTGTAGTACAGTGGATGTGGACAAATCAGGAGAAATTGCCGTCCGCACAGCAGGAGAACAGCTGACGTTACTGAACCCCAATAACACGGCAGCAAGTGTTGACTGTGCAGACGGCACTTCCGAGCGCCAACTGGCGGTGTTGGAGCTCAGGGATTACAGTTCAGGTGGTAGAAACATGAACAGAACAGGAGACCTGGATACTGTTGCCAACCAATTATTTATTCTGGAAGAGGACTGGCAAATTCATGAGAGATCCAGGCCTTGTTCATTTTGAGAAAAGTAAGCCGGTCAACGTTATCGGAGGATAGTCGCATGCGACGGTCTGTTAGTACACCACCTGCGGCACTAAAGACGCGTTCCGATAATACACTAGCAGCAGGGCAAGCTAGCACCTCCAGTGCATACTGACTAAGCTCTGGCCATGTATCCAGCTTACAGACCCAAAACTTGAAGGGAGAAGAGCCGTCTGGGAGTACACTAAGAGGGCAAGACATGTAGTCTGTCACCATCTGACGGAAACGTTGCCTCCTGCTGACTGGAGCTGTCTGTGATGGTGTAGACATTTGTGGCGGCGGGGACACAAAACTTTGCCACATTTCGGCCATACTGGTCTTGCCTTGTGCTGAGGCGCTGCTTCTGCTCCCTCTTTGTGCAGAGCTTCCTCCACTGCCTCGACGCACTGAGCTGCTTTGTAAAGCACTAGCAGCACTGCTCTCGGTTGGAATGGAGAACATGATGGAATGCACCAGTGCGTCTTGGTACTCCCGCATTTTACGCTCCCGGTTCAATGGTGTTATGAGGCTTTGTAAGTTGTCCCGGTAGCGAGGATCTAGGAGGGTGGACACCCAATAATCAGCCGTGTTGAGAATGTGAGCGATGCGGCGGTCGTTTCTGAGGCACTGCAGCATGAAATCAACCATGTGCTGCAGACTGCCAACTGGCCAAGAAACGCTGTCCCCTGCTTGAGGCGTGATCTCTGCCTGCTCTGCATCACCCCACCCTCGCTCTAGATACTGACTACTAGAGCATTGTGTACCTCCCTCCTCTGGACAGATGTCTTCCTCATCCATTGACTCCTCCTCATCCTCCTCACAAAGTGTCCCCTGCCTAGGCCTTTGTGAGGAACCACGTTGCGCAGACTGTAGAGAAGCAGATGGCATTTGTGACTCCTCATCCTCCACCTCTTCCAAAACCTCGTCCCTTAGTGCTTGCAGTGTTTTTTCAAGCAGGCAGATAAGGGGGATAGTCATGCTGACTAGTGCATCATCTGCACTCGCCATCCGCGTGGAATAATCGAAGGCACGCAAAACGTGGCAAATGTCCTTCATAGAGGCCCACTCAGTGGTGGTGAAGTGTGAACGGCGCGCACTGCGACTTGTTTGCGCCTGCTGCAGCTGGTACTCCATTACTGCTGCCTGCTGCTCACACAACCTCTCCAACATATGTAACGTTGAATTCCACCTGGTGGGTAGGTCACATATGATGCGATGTTCCGGAAGACATAATCGGCGCTGCAGAGCTGCAATGCGTGATCTTGCATTGCTGGAACGCCGCAAGTGAGCGCACTCTATGCGGACCTTGTGAAGCAGTGCATCAAGATCCGGATAGTCCCTCAAAAAACTCTGCACGACCAAGTTGAGCACATGTGCCAGACATGGGATGTGAGTGAGGTTGCCTAGGCCCAGAGCTGCCACCAGATTTCGGCCATTGTCACACACTACCATGCCTGGCTGGAGATTCGCTGGCACAAACCACACGTCACTCTGCTGCTTGATGGCATTCCAGAGCTCCTGCGCTGTGTGGCTTCGATTCCCCAAAGAAATTAATTTTAATACGGCCTGTTGACGTTTGGCCACGGCTGTGCTCATATCGGTCATCATAACAGGTAACCGTTCACGGGTCGATGTGGAGGCAGACCGTGACGGCTCCTGCAGCGCTGATTCAGAGGAACTGGAGTATGAGGAGGAGTCAATGTGTACAGACTGGATTCCTGCAATCCTTGGAGTTGGCAGAACACGTACAGCGCCACTCTCAAGATCTGTACCCGGCTCCACAACATTTACCCAATGGGCAGTGAGGGAAAGGTATCGTCCCTGTCCATGCTTACTGGTCCACGCATCAGTGGTCAGGTGGACCTTGCTACTGACGGCGTTTTGTAGCGCATGTTTAATTTTTCCCTCCACATGATGTTGCAGGGCAGGGACGGCTTGCCTGCTGAAATAAAAGCGGCTGGGCACGTTGTATTGTGGGACTGCCAATGCCATAAAGTTACGGAATGTGTCAGTCTCCACCAGCCTGAATGATAGCATTTCAAGGGCCAGTAGTTTAGCAATGCCAGCATTCAGAGCCTGTGCTCGGGGGTGGTTTGCCGAGTATGGGCGCCTTTTCTCCCATGCCTGTGCTAACGATGGCTGTAGACTGGCCTGGGAGTGTGAGGATGACTGGGAAAGTGGTGCTGTGGGTGGAATTACACTGTGTCTCTGTACAACAGTGCCAGAGATTCTTCCATGGCGATCCTGTGAGGAAGCCGAACCAGCTGTGTGTGAGCTGGAGGAAGAGGCTACAACACGAGCTGAAGAGGTGGTAGGTGGCGCTGTAGGTTGGCCTAGGTCTTCAGTGTGTTTATGTAACTCCACCACGTGCTTGGTCCGCACATGTTTCCACATATTTGTGGTATTGAGGTTGCTGACACTTTTCCCTCTTTTCACCTTCTGATTACACAGCTTGCATTTGACAAAGCAAATGTCATCTGCAACTGTGTCAAAAAAGGACCAGGCACTGCAAGTCTTGGGAGCGCCCGCTTTGGATTTTGGAAGAGCCATGCTCCTAATGGGTGCCGAAGTGGAGGCTACAGGCAACCAAGTCTGCCCCCTCCCTCTCCCTCCTTTTTGGGCCGTTCGGGGAATCTCTTCCTCAGAGCTGCTCCCACCACCTTCCTGTCCCTCACGCCATGATGGGTCAAGGACCTCATCATCTACACCACCCTCTTCAAACAACTGCTTCTCCTGGGTAGTCTCGACAGCACAGTACGCACCAGAAAGTGGCACCTGAGTCTCATCATCAGATGCGTACTGAGGTGTGCTGCTGACCATAGGCACTGGCCCACCCGCCTCTTCAGATTCAGAGAGACAAAACGGTTGCGCATCACTGCATACTACCTCTTCTTCAAATTCTCGAATTCTGCTTGGCTGGCCCCCTCTTTCCAAGCCAAGAGATTCAGAGAACAGAAGTAGAGATGGCTCCTGTCCAGGGCTCTCTGACTGCCTGGGCAATTTGGCAGGTGGTGAAGAGACAGATGGGTGCTCTTCAGTGCTCAGGACCTGAGAGGATCTGGAACTAATTGAAGTCGATGCGTTAGCTGCCATCCATCCGACAACGGCTTCAATTTGGTCCTCGCGCAGCAGTGGGGTACGGCTAGCTCCTACAAAGCTGCGCATAAAGGACTGTTCCCTGGTAAAACTGGGGGATGCTGAGTCACTGGTGCCCGCAGCAGGCACAGAATCCCCACGTCCTCTCCCTGCAGGCACAGAATCCTCACGTCCTCTCCCTGCAGAAACTCCACGCCCACACCCACGACCACGACCACATGCCTTACTCCCTGCCTTCTTCATCTTGGTAGACTGATAAAGATAGGCAGAAAAGTACTAAGGGCTTAGTGTGCTTATTCCTGAACAGCTGCTAACAGGTATAAGAAACACTAATTTTATAAAGTGTGGACTAGACTTTAATATGAGCTAATGTGGCCTACACAACTGTAAAGTGGAGTGTTTGGTGAACTTTATTTAGGTTTTTTTTGTCACAAAAAGACACTGGATGTGCCTAAAGATGTAATAACGATAGTATCACAAACTTTTTGTAGCTATTACAATGTAGGAAGGTAACCTACAATGCAATAGATGAGGCTGCAAAAAATAGGCTAATACTAATCTGGCTGGGGCTGCAGGGCCCAATGCTGCAGAAAGGCTCCTCTATCTACTCCTATATAGTGTGTTTGGAATCAATTTAGCTGAATATGGATGGAACCACCACACTAATAGGAGATATCAGGAAAAATTATGAATTGGCAATAAAGGACAATGTATGAGGCAGTGACACACACTGAGTGCACTACAACCAGACGGGGTTGAAGCACACACTACAGGGTGAGCTGCACTCACACACCAGACCTTGCAGACAGCGGTGAACAGTACAGATGCAGAGCACTGTGCACTAGTGCTGCAAGACGGAAAAAAAATTCTCTATCTACTCCTATATAGTGTGTTTGGAACCAATTTAGCTGAATACAGATGGAACCACCACACTAATAGGAGATATCAGGAAAAATTATGAATTGGCAATAAAGGACAATGTATGAGGCAGTGACACACACTGAGTGCACTACAACCAGACGGGGTTGAAGCACACACTACAGGGTGAGCTGCACTCACACACCAGACCTTGCAGACAGCGGTGAACAGTACAGATGCAGAGCACTGTGCACTAGTGCTGCAAGACGGAAAAAAAATTCTCTATCTACTCCTATATAGTGTGTTTGGAACCAATTTAGCTGAATACAGATGGAACCACCACACTAATAGGAGATATCAGGAAAAATTATGAATTGGCAATAAAGGACAATGTATGAGGCAGTGACACACACTGAGTGCACTACAACCAGACGGGGTTGAAGCACACACTACAGGGTGAGCTGCACTCACACACCAGACCTTGCAGACAGCGGTGAACAGTACAGATGCAGAGCACTGTGCACTAGTGCTGCAAGACGGAAAAAAATTTCTCTATCTACTCCTATATAGTGTGTTTGGAACCAATTTAGCTGAATACAGATGGAACCACCACACTAATAGGAGATATCAGGAAAAATTATGAATTGGCAAAAAAGGACAATGTATGAGGCAGTGACACACACTGAGTGCACTACAACCAGACTTGGCTGAAGCACACACTACAGGGTGAGCTGCACTCACACACACAGACCTTGCAGATAGCGGTGAACAGCACAGGGAACTGTGCACTAGCACTGCAAGGCACAGTGATTTAGAAAGTAGCTTGGGTAAAGCAGTATAGAGCAAATAGGTAGCTAAAACTGTCCCTCAGAACAACAGCGTCCTATCCCTAACTGAATTCACAGCAGAGTGAGCTCAAAATGGCGGCGGTGGCTTTTATAGTGCATCATGACATCATTTCAGCAGCCAATCACAGCCATGCCATTAGTTAAGATGCCTACATGCCTAACAGGATGTGCCCACACTTCTTAGGATCCTCATTGGCTGAATAAAATGAAAATGTCTCATTGCATTATGGGAACTTCCGATTCCGGTATACGATATTGCAATAGTATCGGAATTAAGTATCGGAATTCCGATACCGCGAATATCGGCCGATACCCGATATTTCAGTATCGGAATGCTCAACACTACTCACCAACCATTTAAGCTTTCAAATTACTAATCATGTTTATCTGTATCTTGGCTGGAAAATAATTTGGGCTTTGTAGCAGTGTGCAGTACTGATTCTATTAGGCCATCTATACTAAGCTCCACCAGATTTAAAATTAATAATAATTTTTAGCTGCATCTAGCCCAGAAAATAATTTTTGGGCTCCGAGATGTGCAAGACACATAAGTGCCTTCTTGCTGCACTACCTGCAACATGACCCTCAGATTGTCAGAATTCAAAGTAATCCTGACTACTGGGTTGCCACACTCTTAGATCCCCCACACTCTTCGATCAACCTTTTCATTTTAATAAAGACCAAAAAAATGGTCATTTTTGAAATTATAAGCATTAGCAGGTTATTAGAAGCTGAAATCAAACAGTTTTCAACTCAAAACTTTATTCTAGGTGATGATACATTTGCACATAGGACCCCTTGTTCGAAAGGAGCTTCTGAACTCTCTCGTCCATTGAATTTGTCAGGTTTTGGACGGTTTCTGCTTCAATTGTTTTGCATGAGGACAGAATACCCTCCCAGAGCTGTTGCTTAGATGTGAACTGCCTCCCGCCATCATAGACACTCCTTTTGATGATGCTCCAGAGGTTCTGAATGGGGTAGAGGTCAGGGGAGCATGGGGGTCACACCATAAGTTTGTCCCCTTTTATGCCCATATCAGCCAGAGATGCAGATGTGTTATGTGCAGCATGAGACGGTGCATTATCATGCATAAAAATGATCTTGCTGTGGAATACACGGTTCTTCTTCTTGAACCATGGCAGGAAGTGCTGTTTGAGAAACTCCACATACATTATGGAGTTCATCTTTACCCCTTCAGGGATCCTAAAGGGGCCGACAATCTCTCTCCCCATGATTCCAGCCCAAAACATTACTCCACCTCCTCCTTGTTGGCGCTGTAGCCGTGTTTGCGTGAGGTGTCCATCAACCAGCCATCCTCCACTCCATCCATCTGGACCATCGAGCGTTGCATGGCACTCATCCGTGAACAAAACAGTTTTGAAATCAGTCTTCATGTAATGTTTGGCCCACTGGAGCCGATTCTGCTTGTGTGAAGTGGATAGAGGAGGTCGACAGGATGGCGTATGCACAACTGCAAACCTCTGAAGGACCCTGCATCTTGTTGTTCGGGGGACGTTGGAGGCAACAGCAGCTTCAAAAACTTGTCTGCTGCTATGACAAGGCTTTTTTGCCGCTGCTCTTTTAACCTGACGTAATTGCCTATAGGAAAGAGTCCTCAATTTGCCCTTATCAGCACGCACACGTGTGTACTGTGAATCAGCTACATACTTCTTGATTGCCAAGACACTTCATCCTGATCATCGCACAATGTTGATTGTAGTCATGCCTTGACCTAAACACTCCACAATTTGTTGCTTCTCAGCAGCCGACACATCCTTTTTCTTTCCCATTTTGGCAGAAAATGTAGGCTGCTTAATAATGTGGGACAGCCTTCTTAAGTAGTCTTGCCTTTCATTGGACACACCTGCCAAACTAATTAGCACAGGTGTCTGCAATTGCTTACAGTGATATAAAGAGCCCTGACACACATCACCATCAATGAGTTTAGCTGACAAACAAACAAATTCTTCCCTTATCACTCCTAAACACTTTTTGCATAATAATTTGGAACACAGTGTACATGTGCTTTTCCACAAAACACCAGTGGTTCACGTAGTGAATCTTACAGTTCTAACTTGCCAACCGTGGTCTGTATGGAGTTGTTCAATAAAGGGCCCAAAATTAAGATAACATAGATGGGAGAGGTCTCTATGAATAGGAATTCCTAAGTATTTGATACCCAGGCAAAGGGAAAGTTGGACTGGATGGAATCCTGTATGGATTTGGGGAGGGAGACATTGAGGGCCTCAGACTTCGCTGCATTGATTTTAAAATTTGACCATGTAACAAAGTGATCTATTTCAGCCATAACAGCAGGGATGGATATATGTGATTGAGGACATCATCATCAAATAGAGAGCACTTGTACTCGGTGCCTACCACCTCAATCCAACTAATATTGGGGTTATGGCGAATTGATGAGAGCAGGTGCTCCGTCACTAGGATGTATAAGAGAGGGGACAGAGGACATCCCTGCCTTGTCCCATTGGTGATTATGAAAGGTGATGAAAATGTTCTGACGCGCCCCCTGGGCCTTGCGACACCCAGAGCCGGACCCTTTTTGGTGGATGCTGGTGGTTGTAGTCTCCGTGGCGGCGACCCGGTTCCGTGGCTCAGGGCGGTCAAACCAGTGGCGAAACTATTTATGTGGTTTTGATGTTTAAATGTCCGACTACGCCACCCGTGGATTGCGGTCAGAGTGAACCGCCGCTGCAGGGCAGACCGCTGAGGCTGGTGTTGTGGGTGCAGCAGAGCGTAGCATAACTCCTCACGGGAGGAGTATAGCCTCAGGGCAGTGTATGCGGAGGATGGGGGTGATGGTGCAGGGCAGCAGCAGTAACGACACGGAGTCAGTGATGCAGTCCAGGGCCTTTACTCACAATTCTTATTATCCAGACCACGTCTGCAGGTAACGGCTGCCCACGTCGTACTGTGCTCACCAGGTGAGGGGCTCAGACAACTCCCAGATAACTTTGGAGCGCTTCACAGGACCCCCTTTGTGTGTCCTTTGTCTTGCCTTTCTTACCAACCCTTCTGTCCGGCTGCCTCGGGCCTCCTCTTGGTAAACTTGGCGCCAGTTTCCCTGACCCTATGTGGTGCCTTCCTAGCGGGTGTAGCGAGGGGCTGCGCCACATAAAATGTCACAGCCTCCGGTTTCTAGCTGAGGGTCATTTCCCGCCTCCACTAGTTTCGGGGACCGGTCTCCCCCTTTGGCCCCTCCATGCAGGTGGATTCGGGCGTGCGGTGGCGACTCGCCCGTCCGCACCCCTGGGATCCCTTCATTCCTCGTTCCTGGAGCCTTCTCCACTCCTCTTCCTTCCTTCTCCCTCTTCCAGGCCTGGGCCTCTGTTACTTGGCCCGCCTCCGGAGCAGAGCTCATGCAGAGCCCCTGCTCCCTGTCACTTCTGCTCAGACTTCTCTGCACTGAACTAAGATGGTGCCCACCTTTTATGCTCCCTTCTCAATGCACTCAGGAACTGCTTCCTCCCTGCTCCTGCACTACAGGGTTCCCCTTCCTCAGTGTTCCCTCCCCCCACTCCAGCCAGGGACAGGGACTGTCGTGCCCATCTCAGGGGCATATTGGTCGCCCTGCCCCACGGCAATGTGGTGTAATGCATGCAGGTGTCGGGTCCTGATCCACACTCCATCCTTACCTGAGAGTGAGATATCACACCTCTGGGTGAGGTGCAATACCTCTGTAGCAACCGAGCCCTCAGGGTGCTACTGTTCCATTTATCTTCAGCCTAGGTGACGTATTGCGATTCAGGGCCGTGATTTTGCCTATAAAAGGGTCCCCTAGACCCATACCCCAAACTTTTTAAGAGAATAATATATGGCGTGCCAGGAGACTCTATGGAATGCTTTCTCAGCATCCAACGAGAGTATCTAATTACAAATTTTTAACTGCATCTAGCCCAGGAAATACTTTGTGCCTAGTAGCAGTGTCTGCTAGTCAGCGGATTATCCCGGCTGTTAAGCAAGCTACACCACCTGTAGTTTGGACACTTAATTTTTTCAAAGGAAATGCTTCGGGACCACGGGATACTCAGTGAAGAGCATCAGGAGGCAACCCAAGGCATAGGGGCTGGGACTGGCAGTAGGATGCCTTGCGGTGGACAGCCGAGCTCGATCCTTATAAAAGCTTTTTTAACTGCAGCAGCTTTAGTGGACGCTACTGGAGCTGGAATTACGCGGCTGCTGGCATGAGACTTGCCCTCCAATAGATCCTTGTAAATGGATTTAAAGTGTATTCATTCAAATTAGAGAGACAATTTAAATTAAAAAGCTTAGAGCTGCCTCCACCACAGGGGGGCTCGCTTGACCCACCAGCGGACAGGCACCAGTATTGGGAGAGGGGGGCTGGCCGTCAGGGTTCACCGCGGCTCTGGCACAAACCCGGCGACACGGAGGTGGCACGGGCAGGAGCGGACTGGCCGTGTCGGCTTCTCACTTTTTGGATTTTAGAAGGGCATGACATGCCTATATCTGTGTCTCCCCCTCCTTTTACTCCTCCATCTCTTTTCTTTTCGCATGACTATATGTACTTGTCACTTTTCCATGTGTTAGTTATGTCTTCTGAGCAGTTTGTCAGCTTTTGGATACCTTTGAAGGTGTTTTCTATGTGTTTCTATGTGTTTCTGTTTGCCTGCCATTGGTTTTAACGGTGTTCGAAGGTGTTCGACGAACAGTTCGACGAACAGCTCGGCGAACACACGGGTGTTCGACGAACCGAACCGAACTCGAACACTACGGGGGTGGCTCAACACTATTTATGAGGTAATAACTCTGGAACGCTTAAAAGGATCCCAGTGCTTCTGAGATTGTTTTTTCGTGACATATTGTACATAATGGTAGTGGTAAATTTAGGACGATATTTGTTGTGTTTATTTGTGAAAGTATTGGAAATTTGCCCAAAATTTTGCAATTTTTGAACTTTTAATTTTTATGCCCCTAAACCAGAGTTAAGTCACACAAAATAGTTAATAAATAACATTTCCCGCATGTCTACTTTACATCAGCACAATTTTTGAAACAGAATTGTATTTTTGTTAAGAAGTTAGAAGGTTTAAAAGTTTATCAGCAATTTCTCATTTTTACAACAAAATTTACAAAACCATTTTTTTAGGACCACATCACATTTGACTAGTGACTATGAGGGCCCTATGTGACAGAAAATACCCAAAAGTGATACAATTCTAAAAACTGCACCCCTCAAAGTACTCAAAACCTCATCCAAAAAGTTGGTTAACCCTTCAAGTGTTTTACGGAAGCTAAAGCATTGTGGAAGGAAAAAAAATAAAATTTTACTTTGTCCCACAAAAAAGTTACATTAGCCCCAAATTTTGCATTTTCACAAGGGCAACAGGAGAAAATGGACCATACAATTGGTTGTGTAATTTCTCCTGAGTATGCTGATACCCAATATGTGATGGAAAACTACTGTTTGGGCACACGGTTGGGAAGGAGCGCCATTTGACTTTTTGAACGTAAAATTGTCTGTAAACGTTAACGGACGCCATGTCGCGTTTGGAGATCCCCTTATGTGCCCAAACAGTGGAAACCCCACACGTGACCCTATTTTGGAAACTAACCCATCAAGGAATTTATCTAGACGTGTTGTTAGCACTTTAAACTCCCAGGTGGTTCACAGAATTTTATAACGTTGAGCGGTGAAATTAAAAAAATCAAATTTTTCCCACATTGTTTTAGCCAAAAAAAAATTATTTTCACAAAGATAACGATAGAAATTGCACTATACAATTTCTTGTGCAATTTCTCCCAAGTATGCTGATACCCCCTGTGTAGAGGTACCTCCTACAGTGGTGGGGGTGCTGCCATCACCATGTATTGTGGTCAAGAAAAGGACATCCCTCTTGAACTTGACCACTAGCTGGTTGTAGCTACATTGGACTATGCTCTCACTGTTTCTGAGCAGCTGCCCAATTAGTGACCTAGGGAGTCCGCTCTGGATTTTGCGCACAGTACAGCATGTTGCAGGTGCTCTGGCAGAGACGGACTTTGAAGAGTGGGATGCAGGTATATAAGTTATCTACGTAGAGGTGATAATTTTGATCCAGCAGTGGGTGCACAAAATCCCACACAATTTTCCCACTCACTCCCAGGACATGGGGGCATTCCGGGGGTTGAATCCAGGTGTCCTTCCCTTCATAAACCCTAAATTTGTGGATGTACCCTGAGGTACTCTCACACAACTTGTAGAGTTTAATTCCATACCTGGCCCTCTTACTGGGCTGGTATTGTTGAAATTTAAGCCTCCCCTTGAAATGTATTAGGGACTCATCCACGCAGATGTCCCTTTGGTGAATGTACACCTCAGCAAACTTGTTGCTGAAGAGATCAATTACCTGACAAATTTTGAAAAGTCGGTCAAAGTTGGGGTCATCTCGGGGAGAACACCGTGCATTATCGTTGAAATGTAAAAATTGAGTATGGCCTTAAAGCATTTGAGTCATAGCCATGTGGAACACTGAAGTGTAATATTAAACATCAACACTCCAATCTTGCTGAAGCTCTGGCTTCTTCACTATCCCCATGTGATGACCAATGCCACAAAACTTCATAATTTCTACTGCATCTATGGGAGTCCAGTTAAAAAATGATGAGTTCTACAAAATTCTCAGAGAAAAAGTCGATTTCTTTGAGGCCGGCAGTATCAAATTGGATTCCTAATCGGGCCACAAAATCAGGAATCTGTGGCTCATAATCTTCGGGAGGTGAGGTGCATAGGGGTCACTAACGGTTAGTGCTGGCTCATTTTATGTCCTCTCCCTCACTATCAGTGTCAGAGGCAAGGACTGCGTATGCCTCCTCGGCTGAATACTGTCTTTGGGATGAACGGGACATTTTATTTTTCTCGTGTGTGTATGTGTAAAATGACCAAATTTTATTCAGGTGTGTGTGTGTTTGGTGTAAACTTTTCATTTATTAGATTAGAAAAAAAGAGAGAAAAAAAAGAAGAAAAACTAGAAAGAAAAAGATAACAATAAAATAAATAGGAGAATATAAAAAAATTGGTAAAATTAAAAACGTACTAAACCGACGCCGGTAAAAGCAATTACTGAGCAACCACAACTGAATTACGCTAACCGTAATTCTATGCAGTAGAAATAACTGTAGTATAAGTAATACACTACACTTCTGCACTACAATTCTGAAACTACAATCACTAAACAGACGTCAATAAAAAAAAATACTGATCACCCGCAACTAGCTGTCACTAATCCTGACTATATTCAGTAAAAAATACTATAGTAGACGCCAATTACTACAGTATATTTTTACTGTCCCTAATCTAGCCCTATCACCTAATAATCTGGCAACTTCATGTTCATGCGATCACTGTGCCTTTAGTCACTTTGGTTGCATGATCAACAGGACGTACCCATATGTCCTAGGTCAGGAACACCTTTCCAACCAGGACATATGGGTACATTAAAGAATGTGAAGGGGTTAAAAATAAAACAATAATTAAAAATACAAATATTTTGTATCGCTGAGTTCTGAAATGCCCGATCTTTTAAAATATAAAATTAATTAATCTGATCTGTAAATAGCGTAAAGAGAAAAAAATCAAAACGCCAGAATTACGTTTTTTTGGCCACTGCAACATTGCAATAAAACGCAACAAGAGGCAATCAAAACATTGTATCTACCCCAACATGGTATCAATAAAAACATCAGCTAAGGGCGCAAAAAAATAAGCCCTATCATAGCCCCAGATCCCGAAAATGAAAACTTTTCGGGTCTCAGAAGTTGGCAACAAAAAAGCATAATTTTTTTTATTACAAATTTCCAATTTTTTTTTCACCACCTAAATAAAAAAAAACAAACAACCATACATGTTTGATATCTGCGTATTTGTACTGACCTGGGGATTTATATTGCCAGATCAGTTTTACCATATAGTGAACATGGTAAATGTTGTTCAAAAGTACAACTCGTCCTGAAAAAACAAGCCCACTTATGGCTATATTGACAGAAAAATAAAAATATTTCTCTTGGAAGAAGGGGAGGGAAAAATGAAAACGAAAAAACAGAAAATCGCCGAGTAGTGAAGCAGCTAAAATGTGACCTAATTATGTGAAACCACATCATGCAGAAAACAACCCCATAAGCCTTTAAAAGCAAGTCTAGAAAAATATACTGCTACTTGATTTGGTAAGTAACTTTGTCACATATGTCTCATATTTTCCAAGATTCATAATTTTTTCATTTTTCCAACAACATACCCAAATGATGGCTTTATTTTTGCCTGTTGAGTTCTAGTTTTGAATGCTACAAAGGAGAAAAAAGTCCACAATTCTGCTGTTGTTACTGGGTTTCATTCTCACACCATTCACTGTCCAATAAAAGGGATCTGTGATCTTGTTATTATACAGATCAGTATGATTACAGTGATTAGAAATTTATATTGCTTTTGACTCTGTGTTTTTTTTTTTCACAAAATAAAGAGCTTGTAAAAAAAATGTAAAAGTTAAAATGAAAAGTTAGTGTGTCACCATATTCTAAACCAATAACTTTTTACCTTAACATTGATAGAATGGTGAGTCAAGCTGTAGGTATTTTAACGTACCATTTTGGGGTACATATGCCATTTTGATAGCTTTTAATTTTAGATTTTGGATTGGCCAGGTGAAAAAAAAACAGTAATTTTGGCATATTTATTTCTTGTCATTTACCATTTTTTGCTTTTACATTCCTCAGGATTGAAATTGCAACACCAAGGAAAGGTCATGGAGTCCTAGAAATCACAGGCTCAAAAGACGTGTTAACGATATGTAAATAGTGAAAAAATGTTGCATCAGCCAAAGAAGGCTAACATGACCTCAGGCACTGCTACTTTAACTGCCCCACAATGCCTTGCAGCTATCACATCACATGGTATAGCACAGACAATCAGGAGGGACTATCAGAGTCACTATAAAAGCTGAGGCAGGGAAAAAGCAGCCAGTTTACAGTTTTACAGCCTACTAAGAACCTCAGAGCACACAGCTCAACATTAGAAATAGGAAGGGAAACCCTTTAAGCATTGGACAAATATTTCAGATTGACTCTGTTGAACTAATACAGACTTAACTGATAGTGGGAAAAATAGGAGAGCTGACAGCAGCAGCAGTGCCAGACTCAGTGTGGTTGATCAGTGGTATGAAGGAGCTGGTATCTGTCCTGCTATATTTGAATTACAAGTGTTTTCATCATTCTTCATGAACTAGAAAGCAGCAAATAAGCCACTGAACTCAATATTTTTTTACAGAAAAAAAATCAGAAAGCAGTGTCAGTCAGTAAAAATGTAATGATTGTCACAATAAACTGTACTGAATTTCTCGTGCAATAATTTGAGAAAATATTTTTTTTTTCAAAAAAGAAAATTTCCCAAAATCCAGACATTTAACTGTGGCTGTCTACCTCACAAACCTCTACCAATGTGTCACAAACATTTTTTTTTGCACATTTTGCTTGTTAAATTCTACAGTACTGTGATGCTGGTGCTGTCTTTTGGAAATTGTACCTACTTAGCATTTTTAGTTACATCCTTTCTTAGAAAGGATGGAAATTGAATTTAAAAAAAAGGAAAACATTCTTTTACAAATATACATACTCATTTACCGTAACTTTTTGCATACTTTTTTACTCATCCAATTTGATATCTAAATGCGTCACAATAATACTGCCAGTTGTTTCCACATTTTGCTTTCTGGGTGTGTACCCACGAATTTTGGTTATGGCCGTTTTTGTCAAGAAGACAGAATTATAATTTACAAAAATTTATATTTAAAAAAAATGCATGTTTATCTTTTTTCATACATGTTTTACTAGTCCAATTTGACAACAGTACATGTCACAACAATACTGTGGGCTGTTGTTACATTTTGCTTTTTGGGTGTGTATCTACCCACCAATTTTTTACTTTATTTTTTACTGTATTTTGGCTGAGGGATTTTATATTGTAAAAAAAATTTAAAAAAACACTTAATCTACACATTTATCGGCAGGCCTGTTTTAACACACCTGTTTAAATAGTCAAGGTGAGGCATGAGACCCATGCAAGCCCTTGTATTTCTTGTTCATTCCTTTTTGTCAAGGGTTAGAGGAGTGTGGTTGAACATTTTTGGAAATGTTATATTTGTGTACAAAATGTATGACCAAATAAAAAATGGGACTGTGAACAGATTTTAAAGAATAAATACCCCATACATGGCTAAGAATGTGGGAGCCACTAGCAGCAGCACAATCACCGTCACTGCTGGCACCAGCTGTCAGGGAAGTAGTTCTACCAAACACGTCACAATTGGCCTTCTTTGCCTCTGGTTCCCCATATATGAACAGTTGGTCTTTGTGCTCAGATAGCATGGGACCAGAGATGATGGAGGGCACAAATCAAATGTCTATCTGTGTTTCTGACATTCTCACGTGGTGTTACTAGGGGCACTGGCAGTTGTGGAGGCGCTCTGAGTTAGAGCAAATCTAGAGGTGGGAATTAGGCAGGGAGGGGGGTAAGGGTGTTGAGAGCATTGCCCACATTGAGACTATTGTGGGCTAAGTCAGAGATGATGAAGGTGATGATGATTGTGTGGTGGACAAGGCTTGGCGATGCACAGCAGAGATTATGTGCATCTTAAAGATCCTTCTTGCAAAATCTGCTTATTCTGCTCTGGAGATGGTAATCCTGCGTGTGCTGTTGGTGGAAGAGACTCAATAGCACTTGAGAACTCTGGTTGTGATGATGGAGAGTTTCTCGGGTGTAGGAGTTATTTTCCACATTTCCGATAGACAAAGCTGCGGACGTCCAGAATTAAATAGACCAGGATAAAATGGTGACACACTTGGCAACTGTAAGCAAAGAAGTTATTGTTATGAAGATGGAGAACACTATTTTTTCTAATCACTTTTATGTTCTTTTAATAAAAAAAAAAAGTGTCCCACCTAGAGGCACCAATGTTTCTCATTGCCTTGCTCTTGGCTCACCTTGCCTCACCCTGAGAGTCTGTGGAATCCCATAAATATTTTTCCTATGTAACCTCTACAGGGTCGGTCTGGGCTGGCGGGATACCGTGAATTTTCCCGGTGGGCCCCGCCCCCTGCTGCAGAGGAGAGGGGGGAGAAGAGAGCAAAAAAAAAATCCTGCGGTTTTAAGGGGCACGGGCCCTTTAAAAGCGCAGGCACAGTGTATGCAGGGACGCGCGCACGCGGCGTTCATTACCTGAACCACCGCGGCGCACGTCCCAGTGAAGCAGCTGAAGCTGCGCGTCTCCCTTCGCCGGCCGGCGTATGACGTCATCGTCATGCGCCTGCTGTGAAGGAGGCGCGCAACTCAGGAGAAGGAGGACACCGCACGGGAGCGCAGGAAGGTAAGAGGTGTGTGTGTGTCTGTGTGTAATGGTCTGGGCCCCTGACTGGACACACAAGGGGGGGCCCAGCTGGACACACAAGGGGAAGCCCAGCTGGACATACAAGGGGGGGCCCAGTTGGACAGACACACAAGGGGGTAGCCTGGCTGGACACACAAGGGGTTAGCCGACTGGACACACAGGGGGGGAACCCTGGCTGGACACACGAGCGGGGGCCAAGCTGGACACACGAGGGGGGCCAAGCTGGACACACGAGGGGGGGCCAAGCTGGACACACGAGGGGGGCCAAGCTGGACACATGAGGAGGGAGCCCTGGCTGGATAAACGAGGCGGGAGCCCTGGCTGGATACACAAGGGGGGCCCTGGCTGGACACGCAAGGGGGAACCCTGGCTGGACACACAAGGGGGGGCCCGGATGGACACACAAGGGGGGGGCCTTGGCTGGACACACAAGGGGGGCCCTGGATGGACACACAAGGGGGAGCCCTGGCTGGACACACAAGGGGGGGGCCCTGGCTGGACACACAAGTGGGGGGCCCTGGCTGGATACACAAGGGGGGGCCCTGGCTGGACCCAGGCAAAGGGGGGTGGGCAGGATGGGTATATGGGGGGCAGACTGGACATATGGAGGTCAGGATGGATATATGGGGGGGCATGCTGGACACTTGGAGGCCAGGATGGATCTATGGGGGGGGCAGGCTGAACACATGGAGGCCAGGATGCATATATGGGGGGGGCAGGCTGGACTCATGGAGGCCAGGATGGATATATGGGAGGGGCAGGCTGGACACATGGAGGCCAGGATGGATCTATGGGGGGGGCAGGCTGAACACATGGAGGCCAGGATGGATATATGGGGGGGCAGGCTGAACACATGGAAACCAGGATGGATATATGGGGGGGACAGGCTGGACACATGGGGAGCTAGGATGGATATGTGGAGGGGCAGGCTCGATACACATGGGCTAACATAAATATATGGAGGGGCATGCTGGATATATGGGGGGTGTCAGGATGGATATATGCAGGGGTAAGGGCAGGATGGATATATGAGGAGGCAGGCTGGACACATGGAGGCCAGGATGGATATATAGGGGGAGCAGGCTGGACACATGGAGGCCAGGATGGATATATGGGTGGGCAGGCTGGCCACATGGAGGCCAGGATGGATATGTAGGGGGAGCAGGCTGGACACATGGAGGCCAGGATGGATATATGGGTGGGGCAGGCAGGACACATGGAGTCCAGGATGGATATATGGGGGGGCAGGATGGATATATGGGGGGTGTTAGGATGGATATATGCAGGGGGGAAGGGCAGGATGGATATATGGGGGGGAGGCTGGACACATGGAGTCCAGGATGGATATATGGGGGGGCAGACTGGAAACATGGAGGCAAGGATGGATATGTGGGGGGGGGCAGGCTGGCCACATGGGGGGCTAGGAGGGCTAGGATGGGTATATGGGAGGGGGCAGGCTCGATACACGTGTGCTAGGATAAATATATGGAGGGGTCACACTGGACAAATGGGGGCCAGAAGGGATATGTGCAGGGGGGTGTCAGGATGGATACGTGGAGTCCAGGATGGATATATGGGGGGGCAAGGTGGAAACATGGAGGCAAGGATGGATATGTGGGGGGGAGCAGGCTGGCCATATGGGAGGCTAGGATGGATATATGGGGGGGAGGGCAGGCTCGATACATGTGGGCTAGGATAAATATATGGAGAGGCCACCCTGGACATATGGGGGCCAGAAGGGACATATGGGGGTGCCTGGATGGACAAGGGACTTAATTACTGTTTGGGGGCCAGATTGAGGAACATACTTTATTAGTTTATGATGGCCAGTGGGGAACATTATTACTTTAGATTACAATTATTATTATTACATTATTACTTCTGTAATATAATTTACTTTTTAGGAAACTGTTTTCCATGGGATGGGACAAAAGAGGAGTCCTGTTACTGTGCAGGATGGCACTATGTTGCTTTTCTTCTTCAACTGGTATAGTGTAGAAGTCGGGGGGGGGGGGAGTGGGAATATTCTCTAGAAGAGATCAGTTATTTGTAACTGTGTGTTATTTTCTGCAGAGACGATTCCTGGCTGGAAGAAGTGATGGCTGTCTGTGTCAGATGAAGAAGAAAAGCGAAGATGAAGGACTTCACCTAGAGACGTCACTGGTGAGTCAGTGTATTACATGTACACTTACACTACACACGTGGTCAAAATTGTTGGTACCCCTCGTTTCATGAAAGAAAAACCCACAATGGTCACACAAATAACTTGAATCTGGCAAAAGTAATAATAAATTAAAAATCTATGAAAATGAACAAATGAAAGTCAGACATTGCTTTTCTGCTTCCACAGAATTTAAAAAAAAATAACCTCATGAAATAGACCTGGACAGAAATGATGGATCTTCTTAACTTAATATTTTATTGAACAACCTTTTGAGGCAATCACTGCAATCAAACGATTCCTGTAACTGTCAATGAGACTTTTGCACCTCTCAACAGGTATTTTGGCCCACTCCTCATGAGCAAACTGCTCCAGTTGTCTCGTGTTTGAAGGTTGCCTTTTCCAGACGGCATGTTTCAGCCCTTTCCAAAGATGCTCAATAGGATTTAGGTCAGGGCTCATAGAAGGCCGCTTCAGAATAGTCCAATGTTTTCCTCTTAGCCATTCTTGGGTCATTATCCTGTTGCAAGACCCATGACCTGCGACTGAGACCAAGCTTTCTGACACTGGGCAGCACATTTCTCACTAGAATCCCTTGATAGTCTTGAGATTTCATTGTACCCTTCACAGATTCAAGACACCTTGTGCCAGATGCAGCAGAGCAGCCCCAGAACATAACAGCCTCCCCCATGTTTCACAGTAGGGACAATGTTCTTTTCTTGATATGCTTCATTTTTCCGTCTGTGAACATAGAGCTGATGTGCCTTGCCAAAAACTTCCATTTTTGTCTCATCTGTCCATAGTACATTCTCCCAGAAGCTTTGTGGCTTGTCAACATGTAGTTTGGCAAATTCCAGTCTGGCTTTTTTATTATTTTTTTTTTCAACAATGGTGTTCTCCTTGGTTGTCTCCCATGAAGTCCACTTTGGATCAAACAACGATGGATAGTACGTTCTGACACTGATGTTCCTTGAGCTTGAAGTTCACCTTTAATCTCTTTAGAAGTTTTCCTGGACCTCCTGCGGCCACATCCAGGGTGGTTGGCTACAGTCCCATGGATCTTAAGTTTCTGAATAATATGTGACACTGTAGTCAAAGGAACATAAAGCTGCTTGGAGATGGTCCTATAGCCTTTACCTTTAACATGCTTTTCTATAATTTTCTTTCTAATCTCCTTAGACAACTCTTTCCTTTGCTTCCTCTGGTCCATGTTAAGTGTGGTAAACACCATGTCACCAAACCTCACAGTGAGTATCTGTAGCCCTATATACAGGCCCACTGACTGATTACAAGATTGTAGACACCTGTGATGCTAATTAGTGGACACAACTTGATTTAACATGTGTAATGCACACGCCCGGGCTGAGCGGCGTGTGCGTGTGATTCCACTGGACCGTGCCGGAGAGTGAATGCCTGGAGGGGCGTAACTAGGTATTCACCCGATCCGACCAGGGTCGCACGACGGCATACGACGCCAGTGCACCAAGGAGGAACCGAGCAGAGGGACCAGGTGCTACTCCAGGACAGACCCCGGACACGGCTGTTGACCCACACAGAGGAATACAGGAACAGACTGGTTAGGCTGGCTCACAGACTGGTGGGAATAGGCAGGCACGGCTGGTATGCAGGCAGGCGGGTATGCAGGCAGGGGGTACAGGCAAGCACGGCTAGAGTGCAGACAGGAAGGCACTAGCAGGTAGGAACACAGGCGGGATAGGACCCAGTACACACTGGGACTCTGGAACAGAACCACAGATGTGGCGGACAAACACAGCAGAGTGAGGCCGCCCAGAGAGGTGAGCGAGAGCAGGGCAGGACGAGACCGCCCGGAGCGGTGAGCAAGAGCAGGGCAGGACGAGACTGCCTGGAGCGGTGAGCAAGAGCAGGGCAGGACGAGACCGCCTGGAGCGGTGAGCAAGAGCAGGGCAGGACGAGACGGCCTGGAGCGGTGAGCAAGAGCAGGGCAGGACGAGACCGCCTGGAGCGGTGAGCAAGAACAGAGCAGGACGAGACCGCCTGGAGCGGTGAGCAAGAGCAGAGCAGGACGAGACCGCCTGGAGCAGTGAGCAAGAGCAGAGCAGGACGAGACCGCCTGGAGCGGTGAGCAAGAGCAGAGCAGGACGAGAGCGCCTGGAGCGGTGAGCAAGAGTAGAGCAGGACGAGACCGCCAGGAGCGGTGAGCAAAGGGTCAGAGCTGAGCGAGACTGCCGGAGCAGTGAGCAAGGAGTCAGAGCAGGACGAGGCCGCCTGGAGCAGTGAGCAAGGAGTCAGAGCAAGACTGCCGGAGCAGTGAGCAAAAGGATAAGAGTGGAGCAAGACTGCCGGAGCAGTGAGCAAAAGGGTCAGAGCGGAGCAAGGCTGCCGGAGCAGTGAGCAAGGAGTCAGAGCAGGACGGACAGGGCTCTGTTCACACGGAACAGACAGGAAGGGAAAGGCAGAGCCAGACACCCACAGGGCACCCGCAGTGAAGCAGCGAGTGGACCACAAACTCACAAACGGGAGTACAGAGACAACAAGCAGGAGTAAGGTACGAGTTCAGACTCTGCAGAAAAAGGAAAGGAACGGACATAGAGGCAAAACAGGTAAAGGATAGGAGAGAGTTCAGACTGGAACTGAGTGTACGGAAGAGACCGACACTGCAGCGGGATACAGGAGCGGGTCCGGGAATACGGCCCCCAGAGAGGCGGGACGAACAGGCAAGGAGCGTGTTCAGACAGGACAGACAAGATACAGGAGCGGGTCTAGGTAATCGGCCCCTAGAAGGCGGGAGGAACAGGCTAGGAGCGTGTTCAGACAGGACAGACAAGATACAGAGCGGGTCTAGGTAATCGGCCCCTAGAAGGCGGGGGGAACAGGCTAGGAGCGTGTTCAGACAGGACAGACAAGATACAGGAGCGGGTCTAGGTAATCGGCCCCTAGAAGGCGGGAGGAACAGGCTAGGAGCGTGTTCAGACAGGCCTGGAAATACAGCCTCCAGGACAGGCAGACAAGAGAAACACAGAATGGGACCTGGCACCTTCAGAGTGCAAGCACACACTGAATGAAGCACAATGCTCAGGCAGGGATTGATTGGAGCAGCTGGGTTATATACCAGGTGACAGACAGCAATAGGCTGAGGACGCACAAAGGGTGTGATTCACAGCAGGTACAAAAAGCAGGAAGTGATCGGGCGCCGCCCTTAAGCAGCAGAAACAGACACAAACAGACAGCATGGAGGGAAGCCAGAGAGACATTCTGGACTGGAGACCAAGTGCGCGCTCTTGCACAGTGGGAGATGGACCACCATGCAAGGGTGCCGCCAGGTATGTTACAGTACCCCCCCCCCTTACGCCCCCTCTTCTTCAGGCCTGCCAGAATCTTCCGCAGGGAATTCGAGGGCCAATCCTTCACTTCAAGGAGATCACTTCCACTGTCCACAGGAAAAACTGGTCTCATCTGGTTAGCTAGGATGCTACCTCCTATCCAGCCATCCTCAGCAACAGACGAAACGGGTGGAGTACCAGGAACAGCACACAAGGAAGTCAATCTCCACATATTTTCAGGTGGCACCCCAGAGGGTACAGGAGACAACTGGAAGTCCTCCACCGGGTTGGAGGGGAGCAGAGACTTGGGGGTAATCTCTGCTTCGAGGTACATCTTGTCAAATTCACAGGAAGAAATAGACAGGTTATCAGGTACAGGGTGAGAAAATGTCACTGTCTCTTTGTTATCTGGTGGTACCCCGGAGGAGTCAGGAAACAACTGGAGGTCCTCTGCCGGGTCAGAAGAGTGCAGAGGCTCAGGGAAAACATCTGCTTCAGAGTACACTAGGTCGGACTCACTGGACGAAGCAGGCGAGGTATCGGGTACTGAGTATTGGAAAGTCTCTGTCCATTCACCACCAGGTGGAACCCCGAAGGGTTCTGGAGACAACTGGAGGTCCTCCGCCTGGTCAGAGGGGTGTAGAGACTCATGGGTAACCTCTGCTTCAGAGTACACTAGGTCGGACTCACTGGACGAAGCAAGCGAGGTATCAGATCCAGGATATAGGAAAGTCTCTGTCCATTCACCACCAGGTGGCACCCCGAAGGGTTTTGGAGACAACTGGAGGTCCTCCGCCTGGTCGGAGGGGTGGAGAGACTCGGGAGTAACCTCTGCTTCGGAGTACACTAGGTGGGACTCATTGGACGAAGCGAGCAAGGTATCAGGTACAGAGTATAGGAGCGTCTCTGTCCTTTCGCTACCAGGTAGCACCCCGAAGGGCTCAGGAGACAACTGGAGGTCCTCCGCCAGGTCGGAGGGGTGAAGAGACTCATGGGTAACCTCTGCTTCAGAGTACACTAGGTCGGACTCATTGGATGAAGCAGCCGAGGTATCAGGTACCGAGTATAGGAAAGTCTCTGTCCATTCGCTACCAGGTAGCACCCCGAAGGGTTCAGGAGACAACTGGAGATCCTCTGCCTGATCGGAGGGGTGTAGAGACTCAGGGGTAACCTCTGCTTCGGAGAACACTAGGTCGGACTCACTGGACGAAGCGGGCGAGGTATCAGGTGCAGGGTATAGGGAAGTCTCTCTCCAATTGTCCTCAAGTGGTATCTCGGGGGATTCAGGAGGCAACAGGGGGTCCTCCGGTGTGAATTCTGGGTGGGCAGCAGTCTCTTCGGGCAGGAGAACTGGTGCACTACCCACGCACATTACCCGTTGGGGCTTCTCCGGGATACAGGGAGATGAAGCTACAGTAGGGACTTCAAGGTTGGGGTCAGGAGGTCTCAGGGAGGACAGACCCTGGCGTGACGGCTTGCCTCTACGTCTAGCACGTCTGGACTGCCTCTTGAGGTTGGGAGAAGTATTCCGGAGAGTGTAGTCACCCTGTGAGGATTCTGGGTGGGCAGTAGTCTCATTAGGCTGGAGGACTATTGCGCTACCCACACACATTACCCATCGGGGCTGCTCCGGGATACTGGGAAGTGAAGCTTCAGCAGAAGCCTCCGGGTTAGGATCATCGAAGACCATTAGAAAGGCCACCAGGAAGGCCATTATGTCTAGGACGATAGGATCCTGTGCGTCCCATAGGGGAATGATCCAATTCAAGGCATCACCCGCTAGGTAAGACATCATGAATCCCACCTTAACCCGATCTGTGGGAAAACATAGAGGGTAGAACTTGAAGTGTAGCATGCATTGCTCCACAAATGCACGACTCTGTCTTGGATCCCCATAGTAACGTGGCGGATCCGCAGGAACGGGAGCTGATAGATCCATCTGGACGGGTGCGTAATTCGCCTGGAACTCAGCTAAGGGAAAAAAAAATATTTATTTATTTTTAATGCACGTATTCGCTGGAAAACATCTCAGAGAGCGAAGGCCGTGGGGCTCAACGGGAACCATGGCCTGAGCATGCTGTAATGCACACGCCCGGGCTGAGCGGCGTGTGCGTGTGATTCCACTGGACCGTGCCGGAGAGTGAATGCCTGGAGGGGCGTAACTAGGTATTCACCCGATCCGACCAGGGTCGCACGACGGCATACGACGCCAGTGCACCAAGGAGGAACCGAGCAGAGGGACCAGGTGCTACTCCAGGACAGACCCCGGACACGGCTGTTGACCCACCCAGGGGAATACAGGAACAGACTGGTTAGGCTGGCTCACAGACTGGTGGGAATAGGCAGGCACGGCTGGTATGCAGGCAGGCGGGTATGCAGGCAGGGGGGTACAGGCAAGCACGGCTAGAGTGCAGACAGGAAGGCACTAGCAGGTAGGAACACAGGCGGGATAGGACCCAGTACACACTGGGACTCTGGAACAGAACCACAGATGTGGCAGACAAACACAGCAGAGTGAGGCCGCCCAGAGAGGTGAGCGAGAGCAGGGCAGGACGAGACCGCCCAGAGCGGTGAGCAAGAGCAGGGCAGGACGAGACCGCCTGGAGCGGTGAGCAAGAGCAGGGCAGGACGAGACCGCCTGGAGCGGTGAGCAAGAGCAGGGCAGGACGAGACCGCCTGGAGCGGTGAGCAAGAGCAGGGCAGGACGAGACCGCCTGGAGCGGTGAGCAAGAACAGAGCAGGACGAGACCGCCTGGAGCGGTGAGCAAGAGCAGAGCAGGACGAGACCGCCTGGAGTGGTGAGCAAGAGCAGAGCAGGACGAGACCGCCTGGAGCGGTGAGCAAGAGCAGAGCAGGACGAGACCGCCTGGAGCGGTGAGCAAGAGCAGAGCAGGACAAGACCGCCAGGAGCGGTGAGCAGAGGGTCAGAGCTGAGCGAGGCTGCCGGAGCAGTGAGCAAGGAGTCAGAGCAGGACGAGGCCGCCTGGAGCAGTGAGCAAGGAGTCAGAGCAAGACTGCCGGAGCAGTGAGCAAAAGGATAAGAGTGGAGCGAGACTGCCGGAGCAGTGAGCAAAAGGGTCAGAGCGGAGCAAGGCTGCCGGAGCAGTGAGCAAGGAGTCAGAGCAGGACGGACAAGGCTCTGTTCACACGGAACAGACAGGAAGGGAAAGGCAGAGCCAGACACCCACAGGGCACCCGCAGTGAAGCAGCGAGTGGACCACAAACTCACAAACGGGAGTACAGAGACAACAAGCAGGAGTTAGGTACGAGTTCAGACTCTGCAGAAAAAGGAAAGGAACGGACATAGAGGCAAAACAGGTAAAGGATAGGAGAGAGTTCAGACTGGAACTGAGTGTACGGAAGAGACCGACACTGCAGCGGGATACAGGAGCGGGTCTGGGAATACGGCCCCCAGAGAGGCGGGACGAACAGGCAAGGAGCGTGTTCAGACAGGACAGACAAGATACAGGAGCGGGTCTAGGTAATCGGCCCCTAGAAGGTGGGAGGAACAGGCTAGGAGCGTGTTCAGACAGGACAGACAAGATACAGGAGCGGGTCTAGGTAATCGGCCCCTAGAAGGCGGGGGGAACAGGCTAGGAGCGTGTTCAGACAGGACAGACAAGATACAGGAGCGGGTCTAGGTAATCGGCCCCTAGAAGGCGGGAGGAACAGGCTAGGAGCGTGTTCAGACAGGCCTGGAAATACAGCCTCCAGGACAGGCAGACAAGAGAAACACAGAACGGGACCTGGCACCTTCAGAGTGCAAGCACATACTGAATGAAGCACAATGCTCAGGCAGGGATTGATTGGAGCAGCTGGGTTATATACCAGGTGACAGACAGCAATAGGCTGAGGACGCACAAGGGGTGTGACCCACAGCAGGTACAAAAAGCAGGAAGTGATCGGGCGCCGCCCTTAAGCAGCAGAAACAGACACAAACAGACAGCATGGAGGGAAGCCAGAGAGACATTCTGGACTGGAGACCAAGTGCGCGCTCTTGCACAGTGGGAGATGGACCACCATGCAAGGGCGCCGCCAGGTATGTTACAACATGTCCCTTTTGTCACATTATTTTCAGGGGTACCATAATTTATTTCCATTTCATGAGTTTAATTTTTTTTTTTAATTCTGTGGAAGCAGAAAAGCAATGTCTGACTTTCATTTCTTCATTTTCATAGATTTTTAATTTATTATTACCTTTGTCAGATTCAAGTTATTTCTGTGACCATTGTGGGTTTTTCTTTCATTAAACGAAGGGTACCAGCAATTCTGACCACGTGTGTATATAGTATATACAGTTCTCCTGTGTATGTCACTGGTGATCACTGTATTACATATACACTATATACAGAGCTTCTGTGTATAATGTCACTGGTGACCACTGTATTACCTGTACACTATATACAGAGCTGCTGTTTATAATGTCACTGGTGATCACTGTGTTACCTGTACACTGACACTATATACAGAGCTCCTGTGTATAATGTCACTGGTGATCACTGTGTTACCTGTACACTGACACTATATACAGAGCTCCTGTGTATAATGTCGCTGGTGGTAATAACAGTGTTGTTAGTATTGTGGTTTGTATTCATGATCAGTATTGTAGTATTTGGTCACTTTGGGGTGGTAATATATGGTCTGGTCATGGTGTGGCCATATTTGTTCCTTGTATGTGGTATTATTCGGTCACTATGTGGTGGTAATATGTGATCTAGTCATGGTGTGGCGATATTTGTCCCTTTTGTATGTGGTATTATTGGTGTTGATATAGTGAACTGTGTTGTGTATGGCGGTCATTTTGTTCTTGCTGATATTAACTAGGAAAATATTTTTTTCCATTAGGCCACAGCCCCACCATTAGTATTTGGTTAGTATTTTTTCTCAGGAGTCGCTGCCAAAACAAGTAGTGGGTGATAAATGCAGAATTGGTGACTTGTTTCTATTCTACCTTTTCTCTGATTGTTCCTCACCTGGTTTTGGCTCCCACTCCTGAAAAAAAATACTGACCGGATACTGACCAAATACTGATAGTGGGGCCGTGGCTTTAGAGATTAAAAACTTGGACCAGAGCGGCAGAGATGCACTTACAGGGGTTCTCCGGTGAAAACAAGTAATCACCTCTCCACAGGATCAGTGATAATATTGATTGGTGGGGGTCTGACTACTGGGACACAATTGGCAGAATGTGGAACTTTTCTCCCCATTAGACTGGAGCGGCATGTGAGATGCGACCACTGATCCATTCATTCCTTCAGTGGCTGTGTGCGCTGCTCTTTTTTGGAAGCCCCCAAGAGAATGAATGGAGCTGCGATCAGACGTCCCAGCTGTCGCTGCATTTTAAAATGGGGATAAGTGTCCTGTCAGGGATAAAACTTCCCCATTTTTCCGATAGGTGCGTTTTCCAATGTTCGGACCCAAACGATCAATAAGTTATCACCTATCCTGTAGAGCCCATGGATCGGTGATAACTTGTTTTAACCAAAGAACCCCTTTAATGCAAACTACCGTAATTGTACATCCCAGTTAGTGTCGCACAGTAGATGTGCAGGAGCCGCCAGTCAATGTTCCACTATAACAGAGATTGCAGATAACAGATATTTGCATATGGCTGTAGGTGGGCCCCTAGAGTCAGTTCTCCCTGTGGGCCCCAGACACCCCAGTCCGACCCTGAACGTCTACATGTGCTGGGCATCACTACCATTATCCATTCTTCTACCTTTACTTTACCTCCTTTTCATCCCTGCTTCCCAAGTGCAGGCAAAACTCCATCATGATTGTTTATATTCTTATTTTCACAAACCACTATAAGAAGAAAGAGTGATTGCCACCAACTTTGGCCAGTGCTTGATCTTAAAGTGAACTTGTCACCAGTACATCTGGGCAGGAGAGCGATGGGGAACACTTTGTGGATGGCAAAGGATGCATTATTCACACAAAGCAGGGAAGGAGGACAGCAAACACAAGAAGAGAGGAGGCGCCGGATCAAGACCAGTGACATCCATCAGATCGGACCATAGGTGAGTACAATTAAACGTCTTTTTCTTGTCTTGCAGGACTTATTGGGGGCACATATACAGCATAATAGAATGCTGTATATCACGTACTGTCCTTTCCTCATATGGGAAAAACTTGGTGACAGGTTCCCTTTAAACAGGTATGACTACCACCTCTGCTAAAACAGCTTATCCCATTGCCATCACTTCTTTTTCTGTTAGCTCCCACCTGTGAAATTGAGATTGCACTCCCTTTTCCGCCCAACAGCTTGTGGTGGTAATGATTCCCTAAGCTCATAATTTACAGTATATGTAACCATTAGATGAGTGTTTCGTAATTTATCAAGATCTTGGTTTATTCTAAACCGCAATCTTAGCTCATTGTAAGCCTCTGTTGAACCAGATTTCAATATCAGATGTAGTATTTGCACCTCATCATTTGAAGGCAAGATTTCACAGATGATTCATTAACTCCACGGTTTCTAGGGCTTGGAAGGCATAAAGAAGGGATATGCTTAAAATGCTTGCAACAAATAAAAGTTTGTGTCACCTCTTCCATGACACAACATTGTAGACTTATGGATATATTTTTTCATGTATTTTTGTTTTTGATAAGGATTATTTTTTGTGTGTTTTCTTCTTTGTCCTTTTGCTGCTGTATGTCTTTGTCCTCAAAAGAGAAATTATAATGAAAGGCTGTGAGAGGAACACACTACTAGCTAAGAAATGTACCATGTGAATGGGAATCTAGTAAACTCTTCTGTACTGTATGTTTGGACTGTTTTTCTCTGCCTAAAAAAGTTGGACGCAAGAAGCGCGTCAGAAGTGCTACGGGTGAACAGGCCGATAGCTAGTTTTATGAGATGGTAATAATAAAATAAACATTATATAGTGATGTTTTTATATCATTTAAAGAGAATCTGTCAGCAGTTTTATGCTACCTCATCTAAGTGCAGCCTGATGTAGGCACAGAGAAGCTGAATCCAACAATGTATCACTTAGATTACTGGGTGCAGCCATTCTGACACCATCAGAGCGTTTAAATTTAGCATGAAGCAGAGCTGAGGAAGCTAACCCCGCCCACACCAGGCTCTCTGTGCACAAAGTCCATAGACAGCTGCTTATTTGCTGGACTAGTCCGGCAATGTTAATCTCTTAGCGATAAATCCTTCAAAGTTAGTAAACTACAGCACGCACTTTGACAAGTGATACATCCCTGAATTCTGCGTTTAAGCTTCTATATCCTGTTTTCCCCAGATTAGATAGCAAAAACCTGTTGACAGATTTCCTTTAACCCCTTCATGAGCACTTTTACGTTTTCGTTTTTTGCTCCCCTTGTTCCCAGAGCCATAACTTTTTTATTTTTCGGTCAATATGGCCGTGTGAGGGCTTATTTTTTGAGGGACGAGTTGTTCTTTTGAACGACATCACTGGTTTACGTATTACTATATCGTGTACTGGAAAACGGGGAAAAAATTCCAAGTGTGGTGAAATTGCAAAAAAAGTGCAATTCCACAGGTTTTTTTTTTTTTTTTTACCGCGTTCACTGAATGCTAAAACTGACCTGCCATTATTATTCTCCAGGTCATTACAATTTTTTGCGCGCCGAGCTGACGTTTTTATTGATACCATTTTGGGGTAGATCCGATGTTTTTATCGCCCGTTATTGCATTTTATTGCAATTTTCCGGCAACTGAAAAAACGTAATTCTAGCGTGTAGAATTTTTTTCTGGTTACGCCATTTACCAATCGGATTAATTCTTTTCTTTGTATATTGATAGATTGGGCTATTCTGAACGCGACAATACCAAATATGTGTATGTGTGGTTTTTTCTATTGTATTATTTTGAATGGGGCGAAAGGGGGGTGATTTAAACTTTTATATTTTTTTTATTTTTTTATATTTTTAAAAACATTTTTTTTTTTTACTTTTTGCTTGCTTCAATAGTCTCCATGGGAGACTAGAAGCAGCAATTACCGGATCGACTCTGCTACATATAGGCAATGAGCAGATCTATGTAGCAGGTTTGCTCACTTGCTATGAGCGCCGACCACTGGGTGGTGCTCAAAGCAATCTGGCTATGACAACCACAGGGGTCTGCTGCATACCCCGGGTTGTCATGCCAACCCATCGGTGACCTGCGATCATGTGACGGGGTCACCAATGGGCGGCTTAAGTGACGCACATTCGGTTTGCGCGAGTTAAATGCCATTGTCAGAGATTGACAGCGGCATTTAACTAGTTAAGAGCCACGGGTGGATCGCAATTCCACCCGCGGCTGTTGCGTGCACATGTCAGCTGTATAAATCAGCTGACATGTGCCCAGTTCAGTGTGGGCTCAGCACCAGAGCCCGCACAGAACGGGGTGACAGCCTGGTGCGTACTATTACGTACCACGTCGGAAAGGGGTTGAGGGTATATTGTAGTGCTGTTGAACTTGACATGACCTGGAAAGATTTGTGAAGATATGTTTAAAATGTTCGAATGGAATGAAGGATTCGGACTCAGTCTTTGAGAATGCCTGTTTGGCCACGGCCCCACTATCGGTATTTGGTCAGTATTCAGTCAGTATTTTTTTTCTGGAGTAGGAGCCAAAATTAGGTGAGGAACAATCAGAGAAAAGGTATAATAGAAACAAGTCACCAATTCTGCATTTATCACCCACTCCTGGTTTTGGCTCCCACTCCTGAAAAAAAATACTGACTGAATACTGACCAAATACTGATAGTGGGGCCGTGGCCTTTAGATGAAACTGGTCAGGCAGAGTAAAAAAAAATCACACCAGAGACTTACTTCTATATGTATGTTTTTATCCAGTTGTTTTTCCTCTGAGACTCCAATGGAGCACTCCTGTGAGAGTCCCAGACAACAACACTGAAGCACTCGCCAAGCCTTAAATGAAAGAACCCGAATGTGATTTAGGCTATGTGCCCACGATACAGAAATGCTCTGGAATTTTCCTGAGCGTTTATGCATCTCCCTGGCAGAAAAAACACATGCGGATTTTACATGCGTTTTTTCAGCTAGGGATAAGCGTTTGTCACGCGTTTTGCACATGCGATTTTGCATGCGGGTTGACAAGCACTTTCCAAGCGATTTTAGCATCACTTGGAAAGTTTTTGACCACTTGGTCACACAATATATAAATCCATGCAACCGGCATGGATTTTATATAGTGTGACCAAGTTAGTTAAAAAAAATAATAAAAATGGTAAAAAATAAAAAAATACATTATACTCACCTTCCGATGGCCCCCGGTCTCCTTATCCGATGCGTCTGGTCTCCCTGGTGTCTCGTGGTGGTCTAAAAGGACCTTCCATGACGTCATTTAGTCATGTGACACATGACTAAATGACGTCATGGAAGGTCCTTTTAGACCATCGCGAGCCGCCGGGAAGCCAGGACGCATCACTAAGGAGACCGTGGGCCATCAGAAGGTGAGTATAATGTATTTTTTTATTTTAAATTCTTTTTTTTTTTACAGGTACCATGGTACCCGGGTCTGGAGGAGAGTCTCCTCTTCTCCAGACCCGGGTACCATCCACACATTGAATCGCTTAATATCCACATGTGCACATGTAGTCATGCGGATATTAAGCGATTCAATGCAAGTCAATGGCGGCGAAAATGCCACGATTACGCAAAATAATTGGTAGTTCTGCGGATTTTTCCGCAATGATAATCCGCAGCGGAAATTTCCGCAGCATGTGCACAGCACATGAGGATTATCATTGGGGAACATTGCAGACCTTCTACCAAGCATTTCCACGGCAGAATTGCCATTGCGGAAACACTTAGAAAATGCATAGTGGGCACACAGCCTTCGGCTACATTTTCATATTTGTGTGTTACTGATAGAGAGAAACAGAATTACTTTTTTTCTCAGGTAACATCCTAGTTGCTTCCTATTTGCTTCCTTTTTTTCTCTCATCCCCTTTTTCACAGACGCAGGTAGATTGTCTAAACTTTTTTTTATCCATTGACTCTTAACAATATATCAGTTGCAAATTGATGAAAGACAGAAATACAGGCAGTCACTTACCCATAAAGCAATGCAACGACCCCAAACATACACCTATTGCCATTAAGAAGTATCTTCAGTGTGAAGAACAAGGAGTCCTAAAAATGATGTTATGACCCCCACAGAGTACTGATCTGAGCATTATCAAGTCTGCCTGGAATTACATGAAGAGACAGAAGGATGTGCACAAGCCTGAATCTACAGAAGGTTAATTCTCCAAGATGTTTAGATGTTTTAATTCCTTCAAAAAACTGTGTGCAAGTGTACCCAGAAGAATTGATAGTTTGACACTGTTTTGAAGTCAAAGGGTGGTCAACCCAAATATTTATCTGATTTAGATCTCTCGTTTGTTCATTCATGTTCCACTTTAATATTTTGTACAAATAAACCATTAACTCTTCTATTTTTTCAACCATTCTTACTTTGCAGCATGTTTTTGCATCTACCTAAAACTTTTGCACAGTACTGTATGTATTTCAACACTGTCCAATAAATTATCAGTATATAGATTCACACTAGAGATGAAATGATAATTTGCTAGTTTTGCTGAATTTTGTAAAAAAATGGATTTGCAGCAAATCGATTTTCCTTGAATCGCTAATGCAGCAACGCCCCCGATAATCCTAAAAAGACACATATTAGTGTGAAGTCTCCTGGAATGTTATGACATGACTGACAATGGATGATGATTCAGTGCAATTGTTCCTGCACCACTATCGGGTCACATCAATTCACTAGTCCTGATCCACATGACATCTGCTCATCGCCACATGACAGATTTTACACCTTGGAGTACAGCAATAATTTTCCTTTTCTTCCTGGCAGAACTTCCTACTTTGGTCTCACCTGTGTAGACTAAGCCTGGCATTATGCGTAACTGGTATCTGATAGTCCCTTTCCTAGATCTACCATTTTTGCCTTGATTACTCCAATGTACCACTTCATTGTTCTGGAGTTCACTACCTAATTTCTTGCATGAAAATAGTTTTGAATGATGCCCCATTATTCTCAGCTCCCTTCAGGACCCCAAGCCTTTGTTTCAGTAAACGGTTCAATGTCCTCTAGTTATGTTTGCAAGATACCCATCTGTTTAAAATCACACTTGTCAATTACTCTGTGGGTTTTGCAATATATATGTGTCAGCTATTCTACCAAACCGTGTGGTTATTGTTTGCGGCTTTGCTGAATATCACAGAATTTCAAGACTGACTTGTAAAGACAACCAAATTAAAAGAAATGTTAAAAACATATTGCTGACTTGGGCACTGGACTAAGACACCAACTGCAAGGTCAATCATCATGAAGACATTGAACATGCTGCTGTATACCATACTTGTGTTTCTTTCTCATATTGGTAGGTACAGTTCACACAATTAAATCATTTGTAAAATAATGTGGAGTAGTCTAGTAATAATATTGTATGCTAATCTCATTGTCATTTTATTGTGTAGTTTCCTGCCAGGAATTAAAGTCTCTTATACGACCAACGGGGAGAACAGCTAAATTCACTTGTGGGGTTGATGGCATTTCAGTCCTACAGCAAGGCCTTCATTGGTATCATCAAGATAACAGCAAGGTTATTAAATGGCTTCTATTCTACAAACCCGGGAAGCCGGATGAAGCTGTACAAGAATATAAAACAAGGACATCCCTGGAAATTGTTACAGAAAGTTCTTGCACTTTGAGCATTACAAATATAAGGCCCATGGATGACGGCACATACTTCTGTGCAGCCTGGCAGAATACCACTGTGCACTAACTACATTAAGAAACAACGCAATTTCCTTCTAATGGTTTGCCGCAGTTTCATCTTTGTTTCTCTTAAACTGCATTATTATTTACTGTAATAGATCTCCGATGTATGGTCCTCTTTTGAATAATTTTTTACCTAACATTAATAAAAAGTATTTTAAATAAATAAATGGCGCAAACTCATCTACTGCTCTGTTCAAACAGGGCACTACAGAGCCCTATTTTAAGGATCATTGGGGTGTCAGTGGTGGGACCCCGAGCAATCAGCAAGTTATCACCTATCCTTTGCACAGGTATTTGCAATGAATACACAAACTAAGGCTACATTCATATATCCGTGAATCATGTAGATGTTTTATCCATACCCATTATATTCAATATGGCTATTCACATGTTCTTTGTGAATCATGTGTCCGTAAAAAAACACGACATGCCGCTTTTGATCTGAGTTATGGAGCAAAATTACCCATGCAAGTCTATCGGCCGGTAAAAAACCATTGACAGCACAGACTACCATCCACGTGCAATCCATGTGCTATCCATTTTTAATATGGCAATGAATAGGAGAAGGTTTGCAGCTCATTAATTTTTCCATCTGAAAAAAATCACTGATGATAAAAATTTAACCACTGACGAAAATCAGATCAAGAACACTAATGAAAATCATACCATTATTGCGTACTAAAAATATTAATGACGTCTGAATGAGGTCTTAGGATACAGTCACAAATAGAGATTTCTGCAGAATTTCAGCTGTGAATCTCGCGATTGATCCATGCCAAATGCGCAACAAAATCTATGTATCACAAGTCGATATGTCATGAATTTTGATGCAGATTTGCCAAGGATTTCATAGGCACCTGTAATAAAGTTGTTTTGGGGTTTTTCTGCTGCAAGGGCATGTTAAAGGCTCTTCAAATGGCACGCACAAACTGTTCCTGCAAAATCTGCATTCAAAAAGTGAAATGACGCTCCTTTCTTCAGAGCCCTGTTGTGAGGCCTAGCAGTAGTAGTTCTAACGACATTTTGGGTTTCATCGAGTTCAAACGAAATTATGTATCAAATTGTAGTATCCATTTTCTCCTCCTACCCCTTGTGAAAATAAAAATAGCCTCCAATATTCCTTTTTAGGGTATGTGCGCACGTTCATGATTTGAAGCAGAAATTTCTGCAGCATTTCTGCATCTCCTTGACAGGAAATAAGCTGTGGAAAAAAAACACTTTTTGATGCGTTTTTTTAAGTGTTTTTTGAAGCGTTTTTTAATACGTTTTTGTACATCAATGAATGCTTTTTGGAGCTAAATAAAGTTATCTGAAAAGGAACGTGGAACATTGCTTTAACCCTTGGATTACCGTCAGAACTGTGTAAATTGGTTAATTTAAGAATGTGTCTGTTGTATTTCAAATAAAGTGTTTGCTCTGCGTGTTTATTTAACTCTTTACTTTAATTAGGTTTGGTGATGAAAGGGTCTGATTGACACCTTGTCATCACCAAACAAAAGAGCTAGGTGTCAGCTAATCCCATTCACCCAATCTTCATTACCATTTCCATTCATGTAATTTCTGAGGCAGCTGTGAGCTGCTATTTTTAGCGTAGGATGGTGCCATTAGGCAAGCATGGTCCCTGGCTATTATTAACAGCTCACAGCTGTTTGGTTAGCTGTTATGTCCCCACGAACAGCAAGAAGTAGCGCTTTGGAAGCAGCGTATTTTTCTACGTCCAAAATGCGGTATTCTAATGCCGCATTTTTGTTGTTGGTACATGTGAATCCACCGCATATAATGAAACTTCAATCGGTCAAAATCTGCAGCAGAGACTAGCGTGTCTGCTACAGAAATTGACATGCTGCGGGTGAGGTTATGTGGCCACGATCAGGAGCCGCTGCGGGTTTGATGCTGCGTGCTTATGCAGCATCAAAGCCGCAGCATCCAGATGTTACAGCAAAGTGGATGGTATTTCTAGAAATCCCATGTCCACTATGCATGCATCTGAGGCTGCGGATCACCCATGGACACTGACATGCAGCGTGTCTTTCAGGACCGCAGCATGTCAAATTTCTTGCGGAGCCGCTGGTCTCTGCAACAGAAATTTGACCACCAGAATGTATTGAATGCGGTAAATCCACATGGTTCAGTGAACATATGTGGATATACCTGCGTTCAATAGAATGCAACATTTTGGACGCAGCAAAAATATGCTGCATCCAAAGCGCTGCTACATCCAGATTGTGCGCACATAGCCTAAAAATTTTTTTAAAAATAATTTTCAGAACCAGCAGAGGGAAAGCCGACCGCTGGGGGCTGATATTAGTAGCCGGAGAAGGGGCCATTAGCCAAAAATGTTCCCTGGCTATTAATAACCACCCACAGCTGTTTGCTTAGCCTTTACTGGCTAGATTACAGGGGGACCCCAGAAAAAAAATTACGTAGGGTCCCCCTATAAAATCTAACCAGAAAAGTCTAAACAGACAGTTGTGGGCTGATATTAATAGCCAGGGAAGGGGCCATGGATCCTGGCCCCCTCTGCGGATAATAATATCACCCCTCAGCAGTCCCAGAAATGGCACATACATAAGATGCGCCAAATCTGTCACTTAGCCTCCGCTCTCGCCACTGCCCTGTAGCAGTGGCGAGTGGGGTAATGGGGTTGGGGTTCATGTCAGCCTTGTATTGACGGCTGACGTGAAGCTCAGGTTAGTAATGGAGGGAGTCTTCAGCTGAGAGCTCACATGACCCCAGGTCTTGGCAGCTCAGCGATGTACACTGCCGGGACATCGCGAGGACACCGGGGGGGTGCCGGACAGGTGAGCATTGGGGTTTGTTTTTTTTAACTTTTTTTTTTTACACCTTGTGCAGTCCCGACTCGGCTGAGGAGACTACTACTCCCCTCAGCCACGCTGCTTTCGCGGTTATCAGCAGGAACGGCAGTCGGATGATGGGAGTAGTAGTCCTCCCCAGCTGACCTGGGTTCCACTCTATGCAGCGTTTCCGCTGCCCATTGACTTTAATTGATAAATATTATTCCTGCGGATTTGCTGCGGTTCAATTAAACTCAATGGGCTGGAAACACTGCGGAAACGCTGCATGGAAAGGACATGCTGCGTTTTAAAATGCAATGCTAATCCTGAGCGGAAATTTCCGCATCATGTGCACAGCACATAAGGATTGCCATTGCATTAGCTGGCAGACTGATTACCAAGCGTTTTTGATGCATTTACGTGCAGAAAAACCGCCGCAAAAACGCATCAAAAATGCTACGTGTGCACTTAACCTTACTGGTAAAAATGGGCTGTGAAAATAACAAAATATATTTTTACCACTAAAATGTTATATTAAACATTATTTCTCATTTTGACAAAGTGCAATAGAAGAGAATGGACCACACAATTTGTTACACAATTTTTCACGAATACAATGATACCCCATATATTGTTGTACACTATTGTTTGGACACATGGCAGGGCTCAGATTGGTAGGAGCAGCTTTTTGCTTGTGGAATGCAGATTTTGTTTAACCCCTTCACTACCTTGCGATTTACCGTTTTTGCGCTTTCATTTTTTGCTCCCCTTCTTCCCAGAGATCTAACTTTTTTATTTTTCCATTAATGTAGCCTTATGAGGGCTTGTTTTTTGCGAGATGAGTTGTACTTTTGAATGACATCATTGATTTTACCACATAGCGTCCTGGAAAAAGGGAAAAAAATTCCAAGTGTGTTGAAATTGAAAAAATTGTTTTTTGTTTTTTTTTATTTACCATGTTCATTAAATGCTAAAATGGACCTGCCATTATGATTCTACAGGTCAGTAAGAATATGCAGATACCACACATGTATAGGCTCTTTTTTTATTTATGTGGTGAAAAAAAATTCCAAAAATTTGAAGCCATTTTGTGAGACCCATAGCGTCTCCATTTTTCATGATCTGAGGCTGGGTGAGGGATTATTTTTTTGTGCCCAGAGCTGACATTTTAATTGATATTATTTTGGGCCGTTTACATTTTATTGCAATGTTGAGTCGGCCAAAAAATGTATTTAAGTAATTCTGGTGTTTTGATTTTTTTTCTTGTTATGCCAGTCTGATTAATTTAGTTTATATTTTGATAGATCGGACATTTCTGAACGCAGCTATACCAAATATATGTTGTTTTTTTTTAATTGTTTTATTTTTATTGGATTAAAAGGAGGGTGATTTAAACTTGTGATTTTTTTTAATATATATGTATATATGTTTACTTTTTACTTTTTTCTCCTTAGGAGACTTGGAGCTGCAATCATCTAATCCCCTGTGCTACATATAGCAGGACTTCAGCCTTGCTATGTGTAGCAAAAAATCACAATCTCCTATGAACGCTTGCCACGGGCCGTTGTTTATAGGAGACTTACTATGACAGGCACAAGGGTCTTTTGCAGACCTCTGGCTGTCATGACAACCCATCAGCGGCCCCTGATCACGTGACAAGGATGTCGATGGGCAGGACTTGATGTGCGCTTTCACCCGGCATGTGTTAAATGCCGCTGTCAGTGATTGACAGAGGAAATAATCTGGTTAACAGTTGTTAGAGGAACATGACAGCTGATCAGATCAGATGTCATGTGGGGGGAAAGATGCGGGCTCAGCGCCTTATCCCGCATCAAAAGTAGGCACACGACCTTTGACGTACCAATACGTCAAAGGTCTGAAGGGTTTACATAGATTGGGGGCGCAATTAGCAAAGCCCTTAAAGTGCCAGAATAGCAAAACCTCCGCACATGTTACCCCATTTTGGAAACTACATTGCTTAATGAATTCATCTAGGGTTATCACAGATGAAAAAAATAGCCTTACAAACACCAGGTCAGCTTACCAATGCACTAGCAGGATGCAGCAGATTTCCCATAATAAAGGTAGGGCAGCACAGGTGCAAAATACTAATGCAAACAGCCACTCACACCTACCAATTCATGGTGGGGGTGGCTGTGTATTATTATGCATGCACATAGATGTGACTTACATAGGACGCCAGTCACACAGATACATGTGATGTCTGGTTTACAGAATATTGATGACGCCCATACTATTAGATCAAGTGGGCTGTCCAGTACTATATAAGTGCACCCCACAAGACAGACACCCCAATTTACCCAACCAAAACTAAAGGGCCTGGCTGCATCCTGAAAAAAAGGAGAAATGTGCAATACAAAGATGAAAATAATGTATAAGATAAATACATTACATGAGGTGTTGGTCGATATTTTGGCCAAAATACGCAAGCTCACAACTCACACCAAGGGTCCTCATAGTTGCGAGTCCCAACACTAAAATTAAAAACGATTCGCAGACCAGGACAAAGATTCAAAAAACATCAAAGAGGAAAAAAATAACCTTACCAACACCAGGTCAGATTACCAATGCACTAGCAGGATGCAGCAGACCCCCATGATAAAGGCGTATTTAATATTAGTGTTACTGTAGTGTTTTACTGTTTTTAATAGTTACTGTATTCATAGGTGAATACATTGAGGAGTAATTTTCTAAATGAGATCACTTTTGGGGGCTTTCTGCTGCTTTGGCAGCTTAGGGGCTCTGCAAATGCACCTTAGGCGCCCACAAACGTTTTAGGCATAATCTGTGCTCCAAAAGTCATATTTGCAATTTTTAACCTGTAACATTGTAACATCTGTAGCGCCCCGAGGGTTCGGCTGCTACAGGGGTATTGCACCTCTACCAGAGGTGTGATATTCCACTCCCTGGTAAGGATGGAGTATGGACCAGGGCTCAGGTAGCTGCGTACAGCACACACACCCCATTTCCGAGGGACAGTTCAACGGTGCTCCCATTAGACAGTAATGCAGGCACGACAGACCATGTCCCTGGCTGGAGTGGGGAGGGGGGAGGAAAACCCGGTGATGTAGGAGCAGGAGGGGACGGTTCCTGAGCGTAGATAGGAGCCCATTGGTTGCTGCTCACCTGGGCTCATGTTCTAGAGGAAGGTATAAAAGGTGGGCACCATCTTAGATGCAGAGGAGAGTGAGAGCAGAATCTGTTCAGTCAGAGGAGAAGAAAGGGAGCAGAGGCTCTGTAGGAGCTCTGCTCAGGAGTGGGCCTAGAAAAGAGGCCGAGAAAGGAGGAAGAGAAGGAACAGGAGAAGAAGGAACAGAAAAGGAGGAGGAGAGATAGAGAAACAGAAGGGCTCAGGAACAAGAATGTGGAAGGGACCCTAAGAACCCATGAGAATACCGGGTGAAGGGTCAGGCAGATTAAGGGTACCGGATCCCAAGTTGGTGGAGGAGAAACTACCCTCAGCCAAAGACTGGAGGTCGTGATCATTCATTGGTGCGACACCTCATCAAACCTGCTAGGAAGGCACAATATAGGACAGCGGGGAATGGGGCCCACGTTTACCCGCGCAGATCCGTGGCAGCTGGACAAAAGTGGGTCACTGGTGAGGCAGGCCAGAGAAAGGACAAAAGGGGGTCCTGAGCCAGACTTCTGAACTGCCTGGGAGTTGACCGAGCCCCACACCTGGTGGACGCAGCACGGCTCGGGCGGTCGCTACCTGTACAGAAGTGACCCGGAGCACATGAACTGTGAGTAAAAGATATTGGATTGCAGTACGTTGTCTGTGTACTTTCTCGCTTCTCCAGCGCTACCGGTACTGGGACTCCCTGCACCATCACCCCCATCATCCATTGCACAACCCTGGGGCTACACTCTTCCCGTGGGGAGTTAAACAACCTCAGCTGCGTACACCATCAGCCTCAGGGGATTACCTTGCAGCGGCGGTTCATAATAACCGCAATCCACGGGTGGCGTAGTCGGACAACATGAACAGCACATAGTAGACTACCATTGGTCTGACCGCCCTGAGCCACGGAACCAGGTTGCCGCCACTACCCCCATCGTCTCCTGTTGCCCGGCTCCGAGTACCCCACGGCCCAGGGGGCGAGTCACATCCACTGCATACTGGAAAACACCGATGTAGTCAAAATCGTCAGTACACATAGATACATTTTCAAAGAGGTGTAATTTCTGCACCTTATTAGGTAAATTGTTACTTGTGTTTTTGAATGCATTTTTTTTACATGTATTTTTACTGTGCTTTTAACACTGTGTTTTTTGACTCTTTTTGGTTTGTCATGCGTTAAATAAAGCTGCTTTCTTTTTGACATTTCCTGGTATGTGGCTTTGATTAACCCTAGAACACATACCTGGGGCCTCGCAGGCCCGCCCTGTTAATTGTTTTCTATTTTCTGCAAGATTACTTTAGTTAGAATTTTGAAACTCTAGGTATTCCTCAGGTATATAGTTGTTTGTCATTTTTGCTTGAGTTAATCCATGTTATTTGCACACGGGCCTAAAAGGCCCCAGGTATGTGAAAAAGTAGATTTTTATGATCATGCGTTCTAGGGTTAAAAGAGTTGTCCACAACTAGGACAACCCCTACTTGATCTAAATGTTTGGCCCCGATAAAATCAAAAAGCCTATACTCACCTCTTGTGCCGGGACTTCTCCAGCGGTGTTGGCACTCGCGTTCCCGGGGCTCTCGTACAGTTGTTATGACACGTGAATATGGCGCCCAATCAGTGCTGGCGTCACTGTCTCCACCTTTTGTCGAATTGAACATGAAATGGAAGTCCAGGCTTCAACTGCTCTCTTACTTCCTCTTTATGATCAATTTGACAAAAGGCGGGGACAGTGACACCAGCGCTGATTGGGCGCCAGACTCACGTGTCACAATAACACAGGAGCCCCGGGGAGAGCGAGTGCTCACACTGCAGGAACGGCGCCGGCACGGAAGGTGAGTATAAGCTTTTTTACTTTATCGGGGCCAAGCGTGAGGTATGACAAGCAGTTGTCCAAGTAGTGGACAACTTCTTTAAGCTTTAATGATACAGTCATGTAAGGAATTCAAGTGCTTTTAGTACATTTCAGCATAAGAAACGTACTAAAAATGTATATGCTTTTTTTACTCACAGGTTTTCTGCATCTAATGCAATCCTATGGGAAAATTCTGCACATAAAACTCAGCGTACCAGCAAGAGAAATTGATATGTTGAGGATTTGAAAAATGCACCGTGGGTCAATTTAAGCAGCATAAATAAAAAGCACAGTGGGCATCAAATTTTTATAAATCTCATCCACTTTGTTCAAATACTCATCAAAGGAATGTAACCTTACAGACCCCTGCACCACCCTGATGATTGAAATCATGGTGCTGCAGAGAGAATATAACTTCATTTTCTCTCTGTAGCCACTCTATCAGTAAACCAACTTAATATGATTTAAATGCTTTTTACTGTATTTTTCAAATTATAAGATGCACTTTTTTTGGGGGGGGGATGGAGGTGCATCTTATAATCCGAATTGAGGGGTGGAGCTTACTGGTTGCAGTGTAGTGGGGTCCCAGGGTCGCTGCTGCCGGAAGCTTCTGGCGAAGGCAGGAGTTGCGAGATGGTTGCTGGTCCCATACTGGTAGGATGAGGTGTTCGGTGGTACGGAGGCTCCACCGACATTTTGTGAAAGCTGGAGTCCCACCTCTTCCATACTTGTCTATGCGGTGGACTCTGGAAAAATGGCCGCCGGAGGCGGCGCATGCTCAGTTGAGATCAGGAGCCGAGATCTTGAAAGACGAGATCTTAGTGCAGAGATCTCAATCTGAGCACTCACCACCTCTGGCGACCATTTTCCTGGAGTCCATCGCATTAGAAAGTATGGAAGGTGCGAGGCTCCGGCTTTCACAAAATGTCAGCGGAGCTCCCGCACCACCGAACACCTTATCCTACCAGCGTGGGGTCCGCAGCCATCTCCTGACTTCTGTCTCCGAACACCCCATTCTGCCTCCTCAACATCTCCCGCCTCCGCCAGCAGCGACCCTGCCACCTGGGGCCCCACTCCACCAATGCCGCCGCCCCCCAGATAAGCTGACTATAACACACTGGTTTATTAAAATACATTTTTTTTTCATATTTTCGGCCCCAAAAATTGGGGTGCATCTTATAAACCAGTGCCTCTTTTAATCCGCAAAATACAGTATCTGCAATTTTGGAAGTGACAGATTCCCTTTAAAAAGCATCTTCACTATAGTGAAAGTTTTTCTTTAAACCAATTGTCTCTTGGTACAAATTGCTAGAAATTATAACCAAAAACCCACATTTCCTGAGCCTGTATAAAGTATAGTGTCTCCTTATGCTTGTGGGTTTCCTGTAGTTCTATTCCATAGTCCAAAAAGAGAGTAAGGCAGTAACTACAAAGTGAAGTAAAAAAAATTATAGAAGAGCTACATAATAATTCTTGTATTTTTACCTACTCTATTTGTCTGCTAGTTAAAAAAAAGTATTGGTAAATGGTTCAGTAATTGCACGGTGATAAGTATTTTACCGCGGCACACGGCTCTACATAACAAGTAAGTACATACTCAATAAAAATAAGAATGACTATTTAATGCATGTTCCAGCTGTAAAATAATAAACTGTAGAACAGTCAAACTAAACTTTACATGTTTTTGCTAGGTAAAACAATTCTTGAAACAGATTTATATCAATCACCACCAATTTACGGTATTTTTTATTTAAGTAATCATGTTAGTTGCTTTGCATTGTGAGTAATTTTTTAAAAATATATATTTCTTTATTTATTTGGATTATTATATTATATTATTTTGCTTGGATTATAATATATTATTTTGTAATTTGTATTATGTATTGTTTTGCGTAATCTTGTTTGATTATATATTATACAATTACATTAATCATAATGCAAAATCTGTATCTTGCAATGCTTTTTAAAAAAAAAAAAAAAAAAAAAAGACTAATTGGCTTCAGCTTTAGTTTTTAACATCGCTCAGTTTTTGCTAAGAAAACCATCACTGTGTAAGGATGCCAACATGAAGAAATTTGGAACAGGCACAAAACTTTTGGTAATTGGTAAGTATAACTTAATAGAAACAAAAAATGAAGAATTAAACGCAAGTCACAAACTTCTCCGACTGATATTACTTTCATAAAATTGTATAAAAAAATGATAAAGCCAATAACAATTTCAATATAATCCATTATTCTCCCCATTTTGAAAATCCTTACTTTTTTTGTAATGCGGCAGTCTATTACTAAATTCACTGAATCAAATTAAATTACCTATCATACTAGTCTGATCCAAAAAATAAAATTTTAATAGATGAAAATGCATGTGCATATATGCATTTATATATATATATATATATATATATATATATATATATATACTGTGTATATATATATATATATATACATGCATATTTGCAAATAGAGAAACAAACTAGTTATATGAATGGCCTGTGTTGTAATTTGCTGAGTTCTTACAATTCACTTATTTATACTTTGTGATTGAGTCATTGATAATATTTTTACTTTTTAAAGCATTTTTTACAAGAAATCTAGATTTCCAGAGCAACATGACATAATTCAGCCCTGGTGGTAAAATTGCAGGATTACACTGACCTCAATGGGAAAAAATATAACTAATCAACCTTCTGACCACTCAACATACTTATACTGATTGCGAGATAAGATGGGTGATGTTACTATGTGATCAGCCAATTTTTAATATGCATTGTATTATATTATTACATATTATTTCCACATTCATCAGGGACATAAGAACCTTTAATGTGAACCCATTCAGTGGTTTTATTACATTTATCGGCAGTTAAGCATTAATCTAATGGAAACATGATCCTGAGTAATGTTAAATTGCTCAGAACAACTGACTTGACATTAGTTTGGAAGCACTTTAAAGCAGACATAATAAATACGGAGAGAAATATAGAACTTCTATGTTATCGCAGAATCGATAATATTATTTTATGAAGGAATTTCTATTAAGGCTGTATTTTTTTGTATTCTCTATTTTATAATATTTAACTGGTTAATGACTGGCTTATCTTGTACCTTATGGACCAAGCATTTTTTTTATATTTCATGAGTCATATTATTTTTTCCATTAAGTGAGTGGTATGAAAGCTTTTTCATTATTAAAATGTGTATTTTTCAATTACATAATTTTGGAGGCCGCAATTGATTTTTGTGTTTTTTTTTTCCAGTCTTTGTTTCCCAGAGTGGACTTTTTACGCAATTCAACTTTACTCAACTTAATTTTCCCTTTTCAGTCTCCTTAAAGTATATGAAACAGCATCTGCTAGATAACTTGTATGATGTTTTTGAATACATGGTATTCCTACTTATTATTTACGGGAAACGTTTGCTTCTGGCAGATCTGGAGGGCAATGTTCGGCCCTTGGCAGCCTTAGTTACTCTATCATTCTGTCAAGCACGTCTGTGATAAATGCTCGGTTTCAAATGGTTTCTCGGGTCCCATATATTACATTGGAAATAAGACTGTAACTTATGATCATGCTCTTGTAGTGATTACATGTGCACGGATACTGAGCCTGGGCAATCATGTACCATGACATTAATGTATAAGATGGTATCCTGAAGAATTCAGAGTGCAGGAAAGTGTTAAAGTGACACCAAAGTGCCTTATTACAAAGGGGTACTGATAATACCATTTCATGGAGAAATAGTATTACGAATGTTTTATAAGTGTGTAATATAATCTTCAAAATAGAGTTTCCCTTTAATTTATTTTCTGTTGTATTTGTTTATTACATATATTTAAGCTACACTGTATATATAAGTGTCCAACACGTATCATTTCAATTCCTGCAAAAATTTTTTTTCTTTTTTGATCAGATCAGACGACAGTTAAACCGGATGTGACTATCTTAGCTACATCTAAGGAAGTTGTGAAGGATATAGGATCTGCAACTTTACTGTGCAACCTGCAGAACTTCTTCCCCGACGTGATAAATGTGATGTGGACAACAGAAGGAAGCAATGACGAGCTGGAATCAGAGCAGGGGGAACTTGTAAAGAATGCCTCCAGCCAAAGGTCCTCGTTCTACAGCTGGATTACAATTAAAAAATCTGACATAGGTAAAATATATAAATGCAGGTACAAACATGAAGGAAATGTGGCGATGAGGGACCTGTGGCAAGAAGTAGCGTATGATACAGGTACACTTTATTACTTTATAACAAATTATAAATGAATAATATACTTTATAAATTCCAATGTATTGTTTACCGAGTCAATAAAATTTGTCACGCTAATATCTTCAATGTTACAATGTTTCTAGACTTCCTTGTCTATGGTGATTACATACCTGAGTACGTTAGCCACCTAAAATACAAAATGTGCCCACAAAATGTATGAAAATGTATTTCAAATAGTACCAATGCAATTTAGACAGGGTCTTACTGGCCAACAATAATGAGTCTCAAAGGGTCAGCAAATCGTTTGGGGTCGTAGAACCAATTAATTGACAATACCATCTATTTCTTATTAGTTGATAATAAACATATTGCATATGAAAAACTAAATATTTTAAACTAAAAAGGACATGCACATCTTATGTGTCAATTAATGATGGGATATTTTTTTCTGTAGGGTCCAAAAAACCCAAATCTATCAGTGTTAAAAGAAAACATATTGTTTTGATTCCAAAGTGATAGAAAATGACAATTTATACAGTTCACAATGTGTCATCGTTCTAGCAGTTTAGACATTAGTTTCCTGCTCAAATCCGTCATCCCAGGGATAACACTCATGTAATATGATCCCTTATTCTTTTGAATAGTACATTTTATAGCTTTGTAATATTATAACATAATTTCTATATATGAATGTATTAAACATAGTGTGTCACACCTTAATAAATAAGTTTACTTATCAGATACTATAATTCTATTTTACAGCCATTTTGAAGGATTCAAGTGAGGATGAACCCAAAAATGGTAACTGCACTAATTCTCCAGGTATGGTAAATTTGTAAATTTGATTTTAAATTGAGTTTACTTAATATTTTGTCATCTACTGTTTTAATTTTTTAAATGATTTTTTTTTTTGTCAAAATTTGCAATGGTTTCCTTTTTTACTTTAATATACCAAAACCAAAATATACATTCATTAGCTCATAAAATCAAGTATAATTTATTTTTACTTGTAGATAGTGTCACCTCTTGATAATTTTGGCAAAAATTATGTTTGGAAACTTTATATTTTAACTTTTAATGCAAAAAAACAACAACTTTATAATACAATAAAAAATGGGGAAAGAGGATGGAGACACTGAGGAATTTGAAGTGAAGATGGCAGAAGAGAAAAATGTTAGGGAAAGTACGTTTCTAAGTTGTCTAAGTAAATGAAAAACCTTCAGCTAGTCGTTCCAGTTCCAGTTTGCATTCAGATGGTGAAAACTCCTTTAAGCTGTGTGCCCACCATGAGTTTTTAGTGAGTTTTTGACGTTGGATATTTTCGCTGCTTTTGAAAATTAGAGCAGGGTTACCTCCTCGTACCCATTGTAGGTGCCATGTGGTGGCCTTAACATAGGAATTCATTCTTTGAATTGTATTTTTCAACGCTGGAAACTAAATGGAAATAAAACTCAGAGAAAAGAAGTGGCTTTCTATTGTTCTCAGACCATTTTTTTCTGGATTGTGGTCAGTTGGTTTATTATCCCTAGAAAGTTCAAACATATATACAATTTACAGTGGATGAATAAATTACAGTTTATTTGCATGCAGAATGTACTATAGCCATATGGATTTTTTCCTAAATGTTTTGTAAAATAATGGTGAAGCATAATAATTGTTTTATATGCGTGTAATGTACTTCAAGGGCTGGCCTGCAAAATGGATGGGAGTGGATACTGTATAGCAGGGCTATCTAGGTGTATACAGTATTTCCTTACTGCGAATCTATCATATCTGTAAAGATAACTTCATGAGTGATACAATACTTTCTAAAATTCTTATTTGACATTGCAGTTATTTTTCAAAAAATAAAGTTACAGGCTAAACAAGCTATTTTTAAGATTTTAGCCCCAACTTTGTAGATAATTACCCAAACACTCATGTAAACGTTTAGACATAGAATAAAAACAAATATCTGGATTCTTTATAGCTGTTTATGCCTTTGTAATAACATTTTCACAAAAAGCGTTGCATATATGTTTACTTTGTCCTAGGAAACATTAAAAGATCATTCCACCTCTACTTATTTATGATACTGAATATTTTTGGTAAAATCTTTGTTAAAAACGAAACTTTTTGTAACAATAAATAGAATTTCTTACATTTTACAGGTGGTGTCGAAGCCTCAGCTCTGGTCACTCGAGCAGCACAACTTATTTATACGATATTACTCTTGAAGTGCTTCACATATTTTCCATTCTTGCTTGTTTTAAAATATAAATGTGCAAAGTGATTTTTCCAACGCGCATATATTATGTTATTTTCAAATGCAAGCTTTCAGTGACCACTTCATATTTGTGTGATATGTTTAAGGAGCTTAGTGCTGATTACAATAGAGTATTATATAATAGTAAAATGCAAAGTAATTAAAAATAACATTTAAGAATTTGAAGGTACTTTTGCACTTGCATTTATGATGTGTTAAAATGCACAAGTATATTAATTAGAATGTGTTTATCTACTTGATACTTGATTTTTCAAAAGAATGGTTCTTACCAAGTTTTTGAGAAAGCATGAGGATATTTTGTATCTTAGTGACAGTTCTTGGACCTATAACTTTTTGAATATACATTTCCTTTATAATTCCCCTAACTTCAAAAGCTTTATCAAAATGACACCTGTATAGCTTCCTCTTTAAGACCACGACCATTGCCATGTTTTCTTAATTACATAATAAAATGTATTCATTTTAAAAATGCGCTAAAAACTGCATGTGTTTTTCACAAGGATCATCATGTGCAAGTACAGTGCAGGAAAGAAGTGCGAGCAGCAGCTGTGTCTGATGTTTCTTACCTATGCCTATTAGATCTAGCCAAAGGCAGCATGAGATAATGCCCTGTACTACATGAATAGTGATGTGTATTATCAAAGCAATCAAAGGTTATCATGTTCAAGTCCCTTTGTGGAACTAATAAATATTGCAAAAAAAACCCCAACCAAACAGGTTTTTAAGTATATAAAAATGTAAAGAAAAATCCCAGTTTAAACAATAAAAGTGGCCTATTTTGGAAAAAAATATGCTCCCTAAAAAACACACATATATGTGGTTTCACCATGTTCATAATCACCCATATTATTAACATATTTTATTGTTAATCCTGAATGTTGAGCATTGTAAAATAAAAAGGAAAAAGAATTCCAGAATTAAAAGTGCTCAAACAGCGTGGCATCAACAGAAAAATAAGAATCTTATAGGTCTTAGTATATTGTACCACAAAAGTAAATTAGTATTTTTCTGTGTATTTATTGTATAAAATAATGAAATAGAAATAAAACTTTCAAATTTTGATATCATAATAGTACCGACCCACAGGAAAAAAACAACCACAGAATTGCTTCTTTTTTTTAAATTCTTTTCATTAAGAGTTAATTGGTTACACAAACAGAAAAATGTTGCCATTGGACAAATACAACTCATCTCACAAAAAAAGAAGCCCCTTGAAGAAAAATGAATATGTCATGGCTCCTTAAGTGCAACAATGAACAAAAAAAATGCTTTTTTAAAAAAAAAACACAAAATGTCCTTAAGGGCTTAACATGCAATGCAAACCTGCATGTGTGAAAGTACCCTTACTGAAACAGAACATACTGACACAAGTTACTTTTTAATGTCAAAAAAATATAGTAAATATTTTATCTTATTGTATTTTTGTTTTAATTAATAAATGGTAAATAGTAAAATATGTCCTTTTTTCTCAAGTGTATTAATTTACTGATTATATATAATTTACTTTATTCTCTTAACATGAGTTAATGGAGGGAAAGGGGCAGCCATCCTGCCTGCGAAAGCAGTCGTGAGGTTTGCTTTACATAGGTCTCAGCATCTACAGGTGGTTTTTAAATTCACAAAAACTGTACAATATGATAATAATAATTTTTATTTTTATAGCATCAACATATTCCGCAGCACTTTACAATTTTAGTGGGGGACTTGTACAGACAATAAAGACATTATAGAATAAGCATAACTCAGATATCAAAAGGAGTGAGGGCCCTGCTTACAATCTATGAATACAATCTATGAATTACAATACCCATACAATACAATTACTGCAGTGGAAAAGTAAACTAGCTTATAGAGAACATAAACATTTGTTATTATGAATGTGATCTTTCTTATATTTCCTCTTGGCTTGAGATATTCCAAGATGTGTTGTCTTAGATGACTAGATTTGAAAAGAAAAAAACATGATTTGATGTGATACTCTGTGCTATATGTGACTATATGTGGCCACCCAGTGGTTGTGATGGGAGTTGCAACCTGTGAAAGGTTTTGCTATTTTGTCATGATACTTTATTTTTTTTATCAAAAGATATTGAAATTCTGAATTAAATTCATGGAAATGTATGTGTGGACATATCTATCTATCTATATCTATATCTATATATATGTACATATATATACAGTACAGACCAAAAGTTTGGACACACCTTCTCATTTAAAGATATTTCTGTATTTTCATGACTATGAAAATTGTACATTCACACTGAAGGCATCAAAACTATGAATTAACACATGTGGAATTATATACTTATCAAAAAAGTGTGAAACAACTGAAAATATGTCTTATATTCTAGGTTCTTCAAAGTAGCCACCTTTTGCTTTGTTGACTGCTTTGCACACTCTTGGCATTCTCTTGATGAGCTTCAAGAGGTAGTCCACGGAAATGGTTTTCACTTCACACGTGTGCCCTGTCAGGTTTAATAAGTGGGATTTCTTGCCTTATAAATGGGGTTGGGACCATCAGTTGTGTTGTGCAGAAGTCTGGTGGAAACACTGCTGATAGTCCTACTGAATAGACTGTTAGCTGCTTTTATCTTGCCATAATACAAATTCTAAGTAAAGAAAAACGAGTGGCCATCGTTACTTTAAGAAATGAAGGTCAGTCAGTGTGAAAAATTGGGAAAACTTTGAAAGTGTCCCCAAGTGCAGTTGCAAAAACCATCACGCGCTACAAACAAACTGGCTCACATGAGGACCGCCCCAGGAAAGGAAGACCAAGAGTCACCTCTGCTTCTGAGGATAAGTTTATCCGAGTGACCAGCCTCAGAAATCGCAGGTTAACAGCAGCTCAGATTAGAGACCAGGTCAATGCTACACAGAGTTCTAGCAGCAGACACATTTCTTCAACAACTGTTAAGAGGAGACTTTGTGCAGCAGGCCTTCATGGTAAAATAGCTGCTAGGAAACAATTGCAAAGGACAGGCAAAAAGCAGAAGAGACTTGTTTAGGCTAAAGAACACAAGGAATGGACATTAGACCAGTGGAAATCTGTGCTTTGGTCTGATGAGTCCAAATTTGAGATCTTTGGTTCCAACCACCGTGTCTTTGTGCGACGCAGAAAAGGTGAACGGGTGGACTCTACATGCCTGGTTCCCACCGTGAAGCATGGAGGAGGAGGTGTGATGGTGAGGGGGTGCTTTGCTGGTGACACTGTTGGGGATTTATTCAAAATTGAAGGCATACTGAACCAGCATGGCTACCACAGCATCTTGCAGCGGCATGCTATTCCATCCGGTTTGCGTTTAGTTGGACCATCATTTATTTTTCAACAAGACAATGACCCCAACCACACTTCCAGGCTGTGTAAGGGCTATTTGACCAAGAAGGAGAGTGATGGGGTGCTACGCCAGATGACCTGGCCTCCACAGTCACCAGACCTGAACCCAATCGAGATGGTTTGGGGTGAGCTGGACCGCAGAGTGAAGGCAAAAGGGCCAACAAGTGCTAAGCATCTCTGGAAACTCCTTCAAGATTGTTGGAAGACCATTTCCGGTGACTATCTCTTGAAGCTCATCAAGAGAATGCCAAGAGTGTGCAAAGCAGTCATCAAAGCAAAAGGTGGCTACTTTGAAGAACCTAGAATATAAGACATATTTTCAGTTGTTTCACACTTTTTTTGCTAACTACATAATTCCACATGTGTTAATTCATAGTTTTGATGCCTTCAGTGTGAATGTACAATTTTCATAGTTATGAAAATACAGAAAAATCTTTAAATGAGAAGGTGTGTCCAAACTTTTGGTCTGTACTGTATATATCTACATACATATCTATATCTATATATATATAGATATAGATAGATAGATATATATCTATATAGAGAGAGATATATAGATATATATATGTAGATATATATGTCTATATATATAGTGGCTCAGTGGTTAACACTGTTGCTTTGCAGATTTGGGGTCCTGGGTTCAAATCCCACCAAGGACAACATCTGCAAGGAGTTTGTATGTTCTCCCCATGTTTGTGTGGGTTTCCTCCAGGTTCTCCAGTTTCCTCCCACACTCCAAAGACATACTGATAGGGAATGTAGATTGTGAGCCCCAATGGGAACAGCAGTGATAATGTCTGTAAAGCGCTGTGGAATGAATGGTGCTATTTAAGTGAGTGAAATAAATAAATAAATATATACAGACAGATATCAAATGTGTCTTTATTTACAAAATCTCTTTTTATCCTATTAACAAGATCATGAGGGCATCCACCTTGCTTGTGACATTAGGGTAAGAGGTTTTCTTTGCAGAAGGCACCCTGGCCTGACCTTAGAGAACAGTCAATAAATAACAGCGGTCAGCCTGCCAAAGCCGGTCACTAGGCTGGGTTTCCATGTATCAGATGCATCCAAGTCAGTTTTTCTAAGTAGACACAAGTAAGTACAAATAAAATATAACATTTTTTGTTTTACTATTGAGTAAATAAAGCTGCACAGAAGTTGAGACATGTGGTCAATTTTGTGTATAGAACTTCATATTTTGCCAGTGACTACTGGCAAACACCCATCTGCAGCCTTTATGGCAAGCAAAAAATGACAAAATTCAACAGATAAAGTGCAAAATGAAAATACCATGAAATCCAGACCTAGTATATGCACTGGTACTTCTAAAGTCCAATTCTCAGTTCTAAAATTATAAAATGAAGTTATTCTTATGATGATTATATAGATTATTATTATTATTTATTGTATATCAACAATCTGCACAATAAAGTGGCATTTACGGTAAATAGTAAAATAATAAAGCAAAGATAACAAAAAAGCAAAACAAAGATGTCATTGCTGTTACTCACCTGCCCTGGTTCCAAGGCCGGGTTCTGCATTCTCCTTCCCCCTCTCCGGTGACCAGTTTCCTCTGCTCCTGTGTGTGTCATGGTACCGTGGTAACCCAGCATGCCCCTCTGATGTTACATGCTAAAGCCTTTTAGTTTGGCTCAGGTAGCTGGCGTCCATGTTTCTCTGCTATCTTCATATTCGGTGTCGCCGATCAAAATCACCTCTGCTTCATATTCTGTGGCATCCCTCAAAAAAGTATAATGTACAATATACAATTTCTTCTTGACATGGGAAGAGATTGATCACCTATTATACTATATACTATATAGTAGCATACATAGTCCTTAGGCCTTAGTATTAATGTAAAATCCAATGGCATCAATATGGAGTTGATCCACCCATTGCTTCTAAGATTTTAGACTGTGTTTGTGGGAATGTTTGACCATTCATTTTAATTCATCCCATGGTGTTCAATGGGGCTGAGGTCAGGACTCTGTGCAGTCAAGTTTTTCCACAACAAACTCACCCAACCAGGCTTTCATGGACCATGGATTTTATACACTGGGGCACAGTCATGCTTGAACAGAAAAGAGCTTTTCCAAAACTGAAGCTTTAAGATTTCCCTTCACTAGTACTAGGGACATAAGCCAACCCTTGAAATACAACCCCATAGTATTATCCTTCCTCCACCAAACTTTAGAATTGGCACAATGCATTCATTCAGGTAATGTCCTCCTTGCATTTGCCAAAACTAGACTTTTTCATTAAACTGCTAGATAGTAGAGATGAGTGTATCGATCTACTTAGAATCAGATTTCCTGAAATTCTTTTGAGATTTGATTCTTGAGATTTGAAAAAAAAATTGCCAACCACCAATTCACACATTACTGAATGTTATGTGCTACCCAGAAGACCCAGCAAGACTGGCACCAAACTAGCAAAGGTGCAGCCACAGATGCACTTGGCGAAAGCTACCCAAGCTAGGCGACCCTTGAGGCCTCGGAATACTCTTCACCCAGCTCCCAGTAAGTAGAAGGGGCACTTTGGCAGAGCAGAAAGCCCTCCAGAATCTGGACATAAACTAGGACCCACGATCAGAGACAATACTCATAAGAACCCCATGTAATCTTACCACCTGAACAAGGAACAAATCGACCAAGTCCTGCGCACTGGTCAACTGAGCCAAAAGAACCAAATGGCATTGTATAGAAAATTGGTCAACAATAACCCACACCGTAGCTATACCCTTGGAGTCACGGAGATCGGTAATGAAGTCCATAGATATGTGGGACCAAGGACTTACAGGAATGGGAAAAGTTTCCCTGCTGGGGCAACGCAAGGCACCTTGTTCCTGGCGCAGATCTTGCATGACTTAACATAAGCTTCAATATCCTTACCCAAGGAAGGCCTTCAATACTTTCTGCTCAACAGGTGACAATTCCCTTAATGCCCGGGTGGCCCGCCGTGACCGAGTCATGACATTCTTTGAGTAAGCCCAACCATAACTGCACCGAAACAAATAATTTATCATGAGGAGTGCAGGACGAAGCCATCCCCTGAGCCTTAACCACCTCCCAAGCTAAATTGACAGAAGAGACTGCAATGCCTATTGGAAGAATGAAATCAGGTTCTGTAATTTCAGACTCACTAGGACAAATACTCCGAGAGAGAGCATCTGCCCGAACATTCTTGGCCCCAGGGATGTAAGAAATCGAAAAATTGAATCTGACAAAAATAAGGCCCATAAGGCTTGTCTCGAGTTCAGTCTCTTAGCATTCTCTAAGAAAACAGTTTTGTATGGTCAGTGAGCACCGTGAAAGGGTGCTTAGCTCCCTCAAGGAGATGCCTCCAGTCCTCCAGAGCTGACTTTTTGGCAAGAAGTTCATGATTACCGATGTCATAATTGAGCTCTGGAGGAGAGAATTTCTGAGAAAAAATGCACAAGATGCGTTAGAGTTTGGAACCCTGGGAGAAAACTGCTCCTAACCCTACCTTGGAGGCAGGGGCTGGCTGGCAAATTTTGGTCTGGGGGGCAAACACGCAACACTGGCCCAGGAGTGGCCCATTCTTAGTTTATTTAAAAGTGACATTAACGCCTGCGCTACACTGACTTTTTTGCAACACTAGTGCTTGATTTTAACTATTAAGAGGCAGCTGCAGTGCACCCAAGTCCATACAACTCAATGTATTGTTTTCTACCGCAGCTGTAGCTAAATGGTTAAAATCAATCATTAGTGCTACAAAAAGTCGCCATGTAGCTGAGGCCTTAATGACATTGCAGTTGAACGCTCATGTGGAGCTGAAACGTTCATACAGGTTCTAAATAAAAGAATGAAGATTCCACAAGGAGTGGAATGCCGATCGCTATTTGGATTTTCTAATATGACTGTTCAAACCAAGCACAGGCGCACGATGCACCCTTGGCGTTGCCAAACAGATCAGTGCACCATCTTACATGCTTGTTTTCCATCTATCTCATCCCTTCTCTGGCTCTATTAAAAGGAAACTGTCAGGTCACCTATGCCCTCCAAAACAGCAGTTCACTTATTTATGAGTAAATTCCCTGCCTAACCATCCCTGTATAACGTTTTTCAGTAAAAATTAGGTTTAAAAAAATCATTTATATGGTCCCTGTTTCTGATGTTAATTAGGGCTTTGACAAGTCGATGGGGCATTAGTTGCCCCATACTAGTCAGTCTTTCCATGTTATTACCCCTCTGTGGACGTGATAACATAATTTGCAGGAGCCGTCATCATCGCCAGCTCCTTCAAATCTCGCGCACACACGCCACACATGCATCCGGTTTCAGAAGCACACTGCACATGACCAGTGTAGCATCGGCGTCTCTGCCTCCTGCCAGGCAGAGACGCCGTTCACCTCACTGCCGCGGTCCTGGTCCGGTGTCTTCCGGTCTCCCTGCTGCTGCTGGTGCATGCAGATTCCCAGGCACTGAGCTTAGGGCGCGCGCTCTCTCCCTGTTAAAGGGGCCGCGTGCCATCCTAAGAGTCCCCGGCCAATGGCCGGAGGACTTCCCTTATATAAGGCACCTCCTCCAAAATGGAGGTGCCTGTGCAAAGTTGTTGCTCTGTGTGCTAACTGTTGCTTCAGCCCTCAGGTCCCACTGCCAGTCGGTCCTGCCCGCCAGTCTGACTACCAGTCCTGCCCGCCAGTCTGACTTCCAGTCCAGCCCAACAGTCTGCCTACAGTCCAATCCGCCAGTCTGTCTATGGGCTTTGCCAGCCTGCCTGCCCGGAGCCTGTACCTGTTACCTGTCTCCGCCAGCCTGACTACCAGTCCAGCCCGACAGTCTGCCTACGGTCCAACCTTCCAGTCTGTCTATGGGCTTTGCCAGCCTGCCTGCCCGGAGCCTGTACCTGTTACCTGTCTCCGCCAGCCTGACTAACAGTCCAGCCCGACACTCTGCCTACGGTCCAACCCACCAGTCTGTCTATAGGCTTTGCCAGCCTGCCTGCCCGGAGCCTGTACCTGTTACCTGTCTCCGCCAGCCTGACTACCAGTCCAGCCCGACACTCTGCCTACGGTCCAACCCGCCAGTCTGTCTATGGGCTTTACCAGACTCCCTATCCGGAACACTTATCCGTAACCTGTCGTGCCTGCCAGCCTGCCTACCTGGATGCTCCTGCCTGTTACCTGTTGTGCCCGCCAGCCAACCTACCCGGAGCACCCGTCTGGCTACTTGCCATACCAGCCGGCTTATCTACCTGGACCATCCGTCTGCCTTCCTGCCGTGCTTATCCGCTGTACCGGTCAGCTCCTGTCATCTGACCCGTGGGAGTCACCTGCTCTCACACAAGGTCGGCCCCAGAGTAGCACCTCTCGGTCTCTCCCTGGTTCACGGAGTCGACTAAGCCGCTGTGTGACATTGGTCAGACTGTGTAGGCACCAAGTTACTCCCCTCTGGCCCCTCCTTGCACCGAAGCACAGAGGTTCCACCACCCGTACCCGTAACAGTTTGCACAGGCCATGGAACCTGGTGGCCCCCAGGCTCCTTCGCTCTCTGACCTGTACCAAGAGGTCTCACATCAGAGATCCCAACAGGAGACTATCCTGTCTTATCTGCGGACTGTCAACTCACACCTAGACACGCTGTCCACCCCGTCTGTGTCCGCCTCTAGCCGAGCGGCACCTGCTCCGGCGGCACCTCAACTCAGTGGCGCTATGGCACCAGGCTTTGGACCTCGGCTCTCTGCGCCTCCACGTTTTGCTGGTGACCCCGCCTTATATCGGGGCTTCTTAAATCAGTGCACGCTGCACTTTGCGCTCCTGGCACACCAGTTCACCTCCGACCGGGCCAAGGTGGCAATCATCATGTCTCACCTCACCGGAGAGGCTCTTGCATGGCTAAACCCTCTGTGGGAGAAAGGGGATCCCCTGGTGTCTGATCTACAAGCTTTCCTCGCTGCCTTCCGGAAGGTCTTCGATGAACCTGGACGAAAATCTTCTACTGCCTCCTCACTTCTCCGTCTCCGCCAAGGGAGTCGCACGGTGGGCCAGTATGCCATACGTTTCCAGACTCTCGCTTCTGAACCTGCCTGGAACAACGAGGCTCTGGTGTCCACCTTCTGGGAGGGTCTTTCCGGACGGATTAAGGATGAGCTAGACGGTCGTGACATCCCTTCCACCCTGGACGACCTGGATTGTCATCCGTTTTCTGGAGCGTGCTAAAGAGATGACCCGGGAGAGAAGATTTCCGTGTCTTGCTCCAACCTCCAAAGGCCAGCCTCACAACCAGCTATTCCCCAGGCTTGTTCGCCTGAGCCCATGCAAATTGACCAAACCAAGATGGTCAAGTCTCGCCTGGAGACACGCCGGACCGAGGGGAGTTGCTTCTACTGTGGCAGTATAGAGCATCTGATCCGTTCCTGCCCGGTGAGGCCGGGAAACTCCATTGTCTAGGACCGCTCGAAGAGGTCGTCCTAGGCAAGAGTAAATCCTCTCCATCTTTGACACTGTCTGTTTTTATTTCAGTGGAAAGACCCGCTTCTTCGAGACTGCCTATCTGGATTCCGGAGCTGCTGGGAATCTCATTCAACAGGCTGTTGTGGAGCGGTACCAGATCTCCACCATACATCTGGCTGAACCTTTGGCAGTTGCCTCCGTAGATGGAAAGCTTCTTCTGGAGACCATCTTGCTCGTCACTGAGCCTGTAACCCTTCAAGTGGGAATGCTGCACTCGGAGAAGATCTCCTTTCATGTGCTATCTGGTCTCACTCACCCTCTCTTGCTTGGTCTGCCCTGGTTACAAAGACATGAGCCCGTCCTGAATTGGAGATCTGGTGAAGTGCTCCGTTGGGGTCAGGAATGCCATGAGTCCAGCCTGGTTCCGGTTCGTCCTGCTTGACCCCCGTCTACTCCGGCTAACCTGCCTGGCCTGCCGACACCCTACTGGTCCTATGCTGACGTCTTTGACAAAAAGGAAACGGAGACACTACCACTTCATAGGCCGTATGATTGCCCCATCGACCTGGTACCTGGTGCTTCACCTCCCCGCGGGTGAATCTACCCCTTGTCGCTGGCCGAGACCCGTGCCATGTCTGAGTACGTAGAAGCGAATCTTGCTAGGGGATTTATCTGGAAATCCACCTCCCCGGCTGGAGCAGGATTCTTCTTCGTCAAGAAGAAAGATGGCTATCTTCGTCCATGTATTGACTACAGGGGTCTAAACCAGATAACCATCAAAAATAAGTACCCCCTGCCTCTCATCTCGGAGCTGTTTGACCACCTTAAAGGTGCAAAGATCTTCACCAAGCTTGATCTTCGTGGGGCGTACAACCTGGTCCGGATTCGCCAGGGAGACGAGTGGAAGACAGCATTCAACACCCGGGACGGTCACTACGAATACCGCGTGATGTCCTTTGGTCTCTGGAATGCTCCAGCCGTCTTCCAGGAGCTGGTTAACGACATCTTCCCTGATCTCCTGTACTCTTGCGTAGTGGTATACCTGGACAATATCTTGGTTTTCTCTCCGGATCTGCCCTCACACCGGAGGGATGTTCGCCAGGTTCTGCTAAGGCTCCAGAAGAATCGCCTATATGCTAAATTCGAGAAATGCCTCTTTGAGCAGACCTCCCTACCGTTCCTGGGCTATATTATCTCTGAAACCGGGCTGCGGATGGATCCCGAGAAGGTGTCTGCCGTCTTGAAATGGCCCCGACCGGAGGGGTTAAACTCGATTCAGCGATTCCTGGGCTTCGCAAATTATTACTGCCTCTCCATTCCTCATTTCTCCTCCCGGACTGCTCCCATCTCCGCGCTCACCCTTAAGGGAGAAAATCCCAGGGAATGGACCTCTGAAGCGGAGAAGGCCTTCATCTCCCTTAAACAAGCCTTCTCTTCCGCTCCCGTGCTGCACCGTCCGGATTGCAACAAGCAGTTCTTCCTGGAGGTCGATGCATCCTTCTCCGGAGCGGTGCTCACCCAGAAATCCGCGTCCAGGAGAATGGTATCCTGCGGCTTCTTCTCCAAGCTCTTCTCCTCGTCCGAACGCATCTACTCCATAGACGATCGTGAGCTGCTGGCCATCAAATTAGCGCTGGAGGAGTGGCGCTACTTGCTGGAGGGGGCCCTGCACCCGGTGGTCATCTACCCTGACCACAAAAACCTTGCTTATCTACAAAACGCCCAAAGACTTAATCCGCTTCAGGCCCGGTGGTCTCTGTTCTTTGCCCGATTCTGCTTTACTCTGCATTACCGCCCGGCGGACAAGAACATTAAAGCCGATGCTCTATCCCGCTCATTCTTGTCTTCCGACCAAGAGGAGGAGCCTCTACATATCATTGATCCCTCCAAAGTAATAACTGTTGCTCCACTTGACCTATCTCATCTTCCACCCGGTAAGACCTTTGTAGCGGTTCCGGATCGGAAGAAGGTTCTACTCTGGGGTCATTCATCCAAACTAGCCAATCACGCTGGCCAGAGGAAGACCTTTCAGCTCATCGGCCGACACTACTGGTGGCCTTCTCTGCGCAAGGATGTTGTGGACTGTGTCGCGGCTTGTTCCTCTTGTGCCCGCAACAAGGTTCCCAGGCACCCTCCATCCGGCCGTCTCCTGCCTCTTCCGGTGCCTTTCGCCCCGTGGCAAGACATAGCTATAGACTTTATCACGGATCTCCCTGTTTCTGCCGGTTGTACAGTCATTTGGGTGGTCGCTGACTGCTTTTCCAAAATGGCCCACTTCATCCCGTTGTCTGGTCTTCTGTCTGCATCAGTGCTCCCAGGCACCCTCCATCCGGCCGTCTCCTGCCTCTTCCGGTGCCTTTCGCCCCGTGGCAAGACATAGCTATAGACTTTATCACGGATCTCCCTGTTTCTGCCGGTTGTACAGTCATTTGGGTGGTCGCTGACTGCTTTTCCAAAATGGCCCACTTCATCCCGTTGTCTGGTCTTCTGTCTGCATCAGTGCTGGCTAAGGACTTCATCCACCACATCTTCCGTCTTCATGGCCTACCCCTCCACATTGTGTCTGATCGCTGAGTTCATTTCACTTCGCGCTTCTGGAGAGCTACGTGCAAGCTTCTGGATGTCTCTTTGGATTTCTCCTCTGCTTATCATCCAATGGACAAGTGGAGCGCATCAACCAGATCCTTACCAGCTTTCTTCGGCACTTTGTAAACGCTCACCATAAAGATTTTGTTGAGCTCCTGCCCTGGGCAGAGTTCTCCTATAACAACCATGAGAGTGAGTCTTCTACCAAATCTCCATTCTTTTTGGTCTACGGTCGTCACCCCCGGATTCCGTTTCCCATCTCCTCTTCAGTGGACAATCCTGCCACGGAGTCTCTTGTCAATGAATTTTCGGCCATCTGGGAGGACACTAGATCTGAGCTTCTTCAGTCCTCCAAGCGGATGAAGTAACATGCTGATAAGAGACGTCTGAATCCGCCTCAATTCCGTCCAGGAGACAAGGTCTGGCTCTCCTCCAAATATGTTCATCTCAAAATACCATCGTATAAGTTGGGTCCGCGGTTCATCGGTCCGTTCGAGGTTCTGAACCAAATCAATCCCGTGGCTTACAAGCTGAAACTCCCGGCCACCTTACGGATTCCCAACTCCTTCCACGTATCTCTCCTCAAACCAGTTGTCCTTAATTCTTTCTCTGACAATCCAGGTACCACCCCAGCTCCGGTCTCTGCTGAGGACATCTACGAGGTAGAGAACATTTTGGCCACCAAGACGGTAAGAGGAAAAACCTTCTTTCTTGTGGATTGGAAGGGGTCTGGCCCAGAAGAGAGGTCTTGGGAGCCCAGGGAGAACATTAATGCCCCTCATCTTCTTAAAAAAACTTCTTGCGGGCCTAAAGAAGAGGGGGCGCAAAGGGGGGGGGGTACTGTAGCATGGGCATCTCTGCGCCCTACCAGGCAGAGATGCCGTTCCCCTCACCGCCCCGGTCTTGGTCCGGCGTCTTCCAGCCTCCCTGCTGCTGCTGCTGGTGCACACAGATTCCCGGGCACTGTGCTTAGGGCGCGCACTCCCTTCCTCTTGAAGGGGCCACGCGCGCCATCCAAAGAGTACCCGGCCAATGGCCGGACGACTTCCCCTATATAAGGCACCTCCTCCAAAATGGAGTTGCCTGTGCAAGGTTGTTGCTCTGTATGCTAATTGTTGCTTCAGCCCTCAGGTCCTGCTGCCAGTCGGTCCTGCCCGCCAGTCTGACTACCAGTCCTGCCCGCCTGTCTGACTTCCAGTCTAGCCCGATAGTCTGCCTACGGTCCAACCCGCCAGTCTGTCTATGGGCTTTGCCAGCCTGCTTGCCCAGAGCCTGTACCTGTTACCTGTCTCGGCCAGCCTGACTGCCAGTCCAGCCCAACAGTCTGCCTACGGTCTAACCCGCCAGTCTGTCTATGGGCTTTGCCAGCCTGCCTGCCCGGAGCCTGTACCTGTTACCTGTCTCCGCCAGCCTGACTACCAGTCCAGCCCGACACTCTGCCTACGGTCCAACCCGCCAGTCTGTCTATGGGCTTTACCAGCCTGCCTATCCGGAACACTTATCCGTAACCTGTCGTGCCTGCCAGCTTGCCTACCTGGAGGCTCCTGCCTGTAACCTGTTGTACCCGCCAGCCAACCTACTCTGAGCACCCGTCTGGCTACTTGCCATACCAGCCGGCTTATCTACCTGGACCATCCGTCTGCCTTCCTGCCGTGCTTATCCGCTGTACCGGTCAGCTCCTGTCATCTGACCCGTGGGAGTCACCTGCTCTCACACAAGGTTGACCCCAGAGTAGCATCTGGTCCACCTGCCCGGTCCCTCCCTGGTCCACGGAGTTGACTTAGCCGCCGTGTGACCTTGGTCAGACCGTGTAGCACCTAGTTACGCCCCTCTGGCCTCTCCTTGCACTGAAGCACAGAGATTCCACTACCCGAACCCGTAACAACCGGAAACCATCTTCCAAACTTCCAGACATGTGCATGAAGCCGGGAAGCGTACACCCGGCTGCAGACACGCTGTGACTCTGCCGAAATGTGCGTCGCGTGGTGCAATGATGCCAGCTTCTGCAAATTATGTTATCATGCCCACAGGGGTGTGATAACATGGAAAGAGGGCCAACTAGTCTAGGCAGGGAATTAACTCATAAATAAGTAAATGCTACTGGGTTGGAGGGCATAGGGGACCTGATATGTTCCCTTTAAGCCAGAGCTGTCAATCAAAGGGGGTGGAGGAAAAACAAGCAGATGGGAAGGTGTATTTAAATATTTAGCCCTGCTGTGAAGCACTGAGCGCCTGCACTTGGTTTGAACAGTCATTCTGTGCTGACAGAGGCCCTTTAAAAGTGCCAATATTTTGGAAAACTTCCAGGGACACTTTTTTTGTTGCAGTTTATCACATTTTTACCTACTTCGGGAATGAAGTTTGACTTCACACTCATGGGGTTGTAGGGTGACAACTAGTGTTGAGCGAGCACTAAAATGCTCGGGTGCTCGAAGCTCGGGCCGAGCTCACCGTGATCCTCGGGTGCTCGACCCGAGCAATGAGCCCAATGTTAGTCTATGGGAGACCCGAGCATTTTTGCGGCGGCACCCCCGACAGTCTGTAGAAAGCCTAAAAAGTGCCCAAAACGATAGTGACAGTGCTCAAATGACATGGGGACTGCATGGGGATCGCCCCAGGAAGCATTTCTGACCCCCAGGTCACTGCTGTCAACAAGGTGGTCAGAGGCATTAAGCCACTTTTACGGGCTCACAATAAAACATTCAAAAACGAAACTGAAACTGCTTTCCTGTGAAATATGTTAAGGAACATCCTTTCCATGGTAAAGACTTGTGTATAAGGTAAAATAAATAACCCAAAACAAAAATACTCCTCCACACCTTGGGCTATGTTCACAAGTAGCATTTTTTATGCGTTTTTGCACTTTTGTATTGCTTTCAACCATGACAAATGCATTCACCGGGAAATGTCATTTTAACATTTTACAACCTTATCTGGCCATGTGCTGTGTTACACATGCATACAGTGCTGAAAAGACATGGGAACAGCATGTGGAAGACCCCTGGAAGCATCTCTGACACTAGTGTTGAGCCACCCCCCTAGTGTTCGGGTTCGGTTCGGTTCGTCGAACACCGGGATGTTCGAGGAACTGTTCGTCGAACTGTTCGTGGAACACCTTAGAACACCGTCGAACACCGTTAAAACCAATGGCAGGCAAACAAAAACACATAGAAACACATAGAAAACACCTGCAAAGGTGTCCAAAAGCTGACAAACTGCTCAGAAGACACTCTCTTTAAAAAAGCCGGCCGGCAAATTCAGCAGCGGCATACACCGGTACCCGACAATTTAGACAAGAAGGAATAGAGCATCACACATAGATTAGATAGATAGAAACATGTCAGTCACACATATAAGAAGCACAGTGACAGTGTTGGTTACTGCACTTGTCATTTAGTGTAAAGGATTTATTAAAAAAAATATTAGTGTTTTCATGCACCGTCTCTTTAAAAAAGCCGGCCGGCAATTCAGCATCTGTACCCGACAATTTATAACAGACAGAATAGAGCTTCACACATAGATTAGATAGATAGAAACATGTCAGTCACATATATATGAAGTACAGTGATAGTGTTGCTTACTGTATTTGTCATTTAGTGTAAAGGATTTATTTAAAAAAATAATAGTGTTTTCATGCACTGTCTCTTTAAAAAAGCCGGCCGGCAATTCAGCATCTGTACCCGACAATTTATAACAGACAGAATAGAGCTTCACACATAGATTAGATAGATAGAAACATGTCAGTCACATATATATGAAGTACAGTGATAGTGTTGCTTACTGTATTTGTCATTTAGTGTAAAGGATTTATTTAAAAAAATAATAGTGTTTTCATGCACCGTCTCTTTAAAAAAGCCGGCCGGCAATTCAGCAGCGGTACCCGACAATTTAGAACAGAAAGATAGAGCATCACACATAGATTAGATAGATAGAAACATGTCAGTCACATATATATGAAGTACAGTGATAGTGTTGGTTACTGTACTTGTCATTTAGTATTAAAATAAAGGATTTATTATTAAAAAAATTGGCGTGGGGTTCCCCTTAATTTTAGGCTCTAGCGGAGGTTAAGCAGACGGCTGGGGCAGATGTTTGAAGCCTGGGAAGGGGGTAATACCCACGGAGCTTCCCAGGCTACTAATATCAGCCCCCAGCCTAATACATAGCCTTTACTAGCTATTAAAATGGGGGACCCCCCCAAAAAAAATGACGTGGGGTCCCCCCTAATTTAATAGCTAGCAAAGGCTAGGCAGACAGCTGGGGGCTGATATTAATAGCCCAGGAAGGGAGCCATGAATATTGGCCCCCTCCCAGGCTAGAAACACCAGCCGTCAGCCGCCCCAGAAATGGCGCATTCATAGGATGCGCCAATTCTGGCACTTAGCCTCGCTCTTCCACGCTGCCCTGGTGCGGTGGCAGGGGGTAATAGGGCTGGGGTTGATGTCAGCTTATAATGCCAGCTGACATCAAGCCCAGGTTAGTAATGGAGAGGCGTCTATAAGACACCCCCATTACTAACCCCATAGTCAAAGTTAAAAAAAACACAAACACCCAGAATAAAGTCCTTTAATTGAAATAAAGACACAATTCTTTATTGTTCTAAATTAAACCATACTTACCATCACGCCCATTCCAGCTGAAGCCAACGATCTCCTGCAATAAAAGAAAAATAATAAAGCAACCTCATCCTTACCTTTCCATGGTTCCCACGACAGCTTCAGCTCTGCTACATCGAGATGACAGGCTGGACCGCAGCAGAACGCTGCCATCCAGCCTCTCATCCCGCAGACACTGAGAAGCGCAGGCTTGCTTGCGCTGCTCAGCGTCTCTCTGTGACGACATCCAGATGAGCCGAGTTCATGTCCAATGAACTCGGCTCACCTCATGCACGTCACTGACAGCGTGGGAAAAATCTCACGCTGAAGCTTGGATTGCAGGAGAATTTTCCCACGCTGTCAGTGACGTGCAGGAGGTGAGCTGAGTTCATTGGACATGAGCTCACCTCATGCACATCACTGACAGCGTGGGAGAATTCTCCTGCACTCAGCACTTCAGCGTGAGAATTTTCCCACGCTGTCAGTGACGTGCATGAGGTGAGCCGAGTTCATTGGACATGACCTCGGCTCATCTGGATGCCGTCACAGCGAGACAGTGAGGAGCGCAAGCATGCCTGCGCTTCTCAGTGTCTGCGGGATGACAGGCTGGATGGCAGCGTTCTGCTGCGGTCCAGCCAGTCATCTCGATGTAGCAGAGCTGAAGCTGTCGTGGGAACCATGGAAAGGTAAGGATGAGGTTGGTTTATTATTTTTCTTTTATTGCAGGAGATCGTTGGCTTCAGCTGGAATGGGTGTGATGGTAAGTATGGTTTAATTTAGAACAATAAAGAATTGTGTCTTTATTTCAATTAAAGGACTTTATTCTGGGTGTTGTGTTTTTTTTAAATACTTTACTAGAAATTCATGGCGGTCATGTCTAATACTGGCGTGACCCCATGAATTTTGGGCTTGGGGCCAGCTGATAATACCAAGCTGGCCCTAACCCCTTTATTACCCAGTGAGCCACCGCACCAGGGCCCTGGATGAGTTGGGTACAGCGCCAGAAGATGGCGCTTCTATGAACGCGCCATTTTCCGGGGTGGCTGCGGACTGCAATTTGTAGCGGGGGGGGGCCCAGAAAGCTTGGGCCTCCCTGCGCTGCAGATTCCAGCCGCCAGCTGCCTAGTTGTACCTGGCTGGACACAAAAATAGGGCGAAGCCCCACGTACTTTTTTTTTAATTATTTCATGAAATTCATGAAATAATTAAGAAAAAAAGGGCTTCCCTATATTGTTGTGTCCGGCCAGGTATAAATAGGCAGCTGGTGGATGGGGGCAGCCCGTTCCTGCCTGCTGTACCTGGCTGGACACAAATATAGTGCGAAGCCCCACTTCAATTTTTTTTAATTATTTCATGAAATTCATGAAATAATTAAGAAAAAAAGGGCTTCCCTATATTGTTGTGTCCGGCCAGGTACAAATAGGCAGCTGGTGGATGGGGGCAGCCCGTTCCTGCCTGCTGTACCTGGCTGGACACAAATATAGTGCGAAGCCCCACTTCAATTTTTTAAATTATTTCAGGAAATTCATGAAATAATTAAGAAAAAAAGGGCTTCCCTATATTGTTGTGTCCGGCCAGGTATAAATAGGCAGCTGGTGGATGGGGGCAGCCCGTTCCTGCCTGCTGTACCTGGCTGGACACAAATATAGTGCGAAGCCCCACTTCAATTTTTTTTAATTATTTCATGAAATTCATGAAATAATTAAGAAAAAAAGGGCTTCCCTATATTGTTGTGTCCGGCCAGGTACAAATAGGCAGCTGGTGGATGGGGGCAGCCCGTTCCTGCCTGCTGTACCTGGCTGGACACAAATATAGTGCGAAGCCCCACTTCAATTTTTTTAAATTATTTCAGGAAATTCATGAAATAATTTAAAAAAAATTGACGTGGGGCTTCGCACTATATTTGTGTCCAGCCAGGTACAGCAGGCAGGAACGGGCTGCCCCCAACCACCAGCTGCCTATTTGTACCTGGCTGGACACAACAATATAGGGAAGCCCTTTTTTTCTTAATTATTTCATGAAATAATTTAAAGAAAATTGACGTGGGGCTTCGCCCTGTTTTTGTGTCCAGCCAGGTACAACTAGGCAGCTGGGGGCTGGAATCCGCAGCGCAGGGAGGCCCAAGCTTTCTGGGCCACCCCCGCTGCAAATTGCAGTCCGCAGCCACCCCGGAAAATGGCGCGTTCATAGAAGCGCCACCTTCTGGCGCTGTACCCAACTCATCCAGGGCCCTGATGCGGTGGCTCACTGGGTAATAAAGGGGTTAGGGCCAGCTTGGCATTATCAGCTGGCCCTAAGCCCGAAATTCATGGGGTCACGCCAATATTAGACATGACCACCATGAATTTCTAGTAAAGTATTTAAAAAAAACACAACACCCAGAAAAAAGTCCTTTAATTGAAATAAACACACAATTCTTTATTGTTCTAAATTAAACCATACTTACCATCACGCCCATTCCAGCTGAAGCCAACGATCTCCTGAAATAAAAGAAAAATAATAAAGCAACATCATCCTTACCTTTCCATGGTTCCCAGGACAGCTTCAGCTCTGCTACATCGAGATGACAGGCTGGACCTCTGCAGAATGCTGCCATCCAGCCTGTCATCCCGCAGACACTGAGAAGCGCAGGCTTGCTTGCGCTCCACAGTGTCTCTCTGTGAGGGCATCCAGATGAGCCGAGTTAATGTCCAATGAACTCGGCTCACCTCATGCACGTCACTGACAGCGTGGGAAAATTCTCCTGCACTCAGCGCTTCAGCGTGGGAGAATTCTCACACTGAAGCGCTGAGTGCAGGAGAATTCTCCCACGCTGTCAGTGACGTGCAGGAGGTGAGCTGAGTTCATTGGACATGAGCTCACCTTATGCACGTCACTGACAGCGTGGGAAAATTCTCCTGCACTCAGCGCTTCAGCGGGAGAATTTTCCCACGCTGTCAGTGACGTGCATGAGGTGAGCCGAGTTCATTGGACATGAACTCGGCTCATCTGGATGTCGTCACAGAGAGACGCTGAGCAGCGCAAGCAAGCCTGCGCTTCTCAGTGTCTGCGGGATGAGAGGCTGGATGGCAGCGTTCTGCTGCGGTCCAGCCTGTCATCTCGATGTAGCAGAGCTGAAGCTGTCGTGGGAACCATGGAAAGGTAAGGATGAGGTTGCTTTATTATTTTTCTTTTATTGCAGGAGATCGTTGGCTTCAGCTGGAATGGGCGTGACGGTAAGTATGGTTTAATTTAGAACAATAAAGGATTGTGTCTTTATTTCAATTAAAGGACTTTATTCTGGGTGTTTGTGTTTTTTTTAACTTTGACTATGGGGTTAGTAATGGGGGTGTCTTATAGACGCCTCTCCATTACTAACCTGGGCTTGATGTCAGCTGGCATTATAAGCTGACATCAACCCCAGCCCTATTACCCCCTGCCACCGCACCAGGGCAGCGTGGAAGAGCGAGGCTAAGTGCCAGAATTGGCGCATCCTATGGATGCGCCATTTCTGGGGCGGCTGACGGCTGGTGTTTCTAGCCTGGGAGGGGGCCAATATTCATGGCTCCCTTCCTGGGCTATTAATATCAGCCCCCAGCTGTCTGCCTAGCCTTTGCTAGCTATTAAATTAGGGGGGACCCCACGTCATTTTTTTTGGGGGGTCCCCCATTTTAATAGCTAGTAAAGGCTATGTATTCAGCTGGGGGCTGATATTAGTAGCCTGGGAAGCTCCGTGGGTATTACCCCCTTCCCAGGCTTCAAACATCTGCCCCAGCCGTCTGCTTAACCTCCGCTAGAGCCTAAAATTAAGGGGAACCCCACGCCAATTTTTTTAATAATAAATCCTTTATTTTAATACTAAATGACAAGTACAGTAACCAACACTATCACTGTACTTCATATATATGTGACTGACATGTTTCTATCTATCTAATCTATGTGTGAAGCTCTATTCCTTCTATTCTAAATTGTCGGGTACCGCTGCTGAATTGCCGGCCGGCTTTCTTAAAGAGACGGTGCATGAAAACACTATTATTTTTTTTGATAAATCCTTTACGCTAAATGACAAGTACAGTAAGCAGCACTTTCACTGTACTTCGTATATATGTGGCTGACATGTTTATATCTATCTAATCTATGTGTGAAGCTCTATTCTTTCGGTTCTAAATTGTCGGGTACCGGTGTATGCCGCTGATGAATTGCCGGCTTTTCATGTTTCACTGTTGGCACTGTTCCCATCGATTTGGGCAATCACTGTAATGCCACAACCACCATGGCTGTGGCATTACAGTGAGTGGCAGACAATCCCTGTATGATTGGTGCTCTAAATAGCGCCAGACATGCAGGACACGCTTTTGGTGCACGAACAGTTATCGAACATAACCTCGAACAGCCGAATTTTTTGCAAATCGTTCGGGTTCGTCGAACAACTCGAACACCGCCCAAAACAGCTCGAATTTGAGATTGGCGAACAGTTCTAGTCGAACACCGCTCATCTCTATCTGACACCCAGTACACTGCCTAAAAGTGTGCCCATCAGTAGTGATCCTTGCCGCATCAGAAGATGCAGACTTGCAACTATCCCCGTGCAAGTCCTTGTCCCAGGGCAGTGTTCAATTGTACCTCCCCCATTCCTTGCAATGCAAGTGCAAGTATGCAGCCTGCCACCCACCCACCCCCAGGCTGCAATACCATACTGCTTGCTTACACTTGAAATTGGGCCTTGTAGGCATGTGGAGGCGGAATCTGGCCACCACGTCATGGCTGCATCGGTGGCCTGATATCCATACTCGGTCCCCAGCTGCCCCGCGCCCGGGTGCCCACACGCGGTCCACAGCCTTCTGGGGGCGGCCGGGTGTCCATAAACGGTCCCCAGCCGCCCCTATTTGAAGGACAGAGTAACCACAAACACGTGGACAAGTGAATGTGGCCAGGGATGGTCCATCTGACTGACGCCTTCACACAGGGTTAATATTGTGGTAGCCGGGACACAGTTGGACACTGGGATGCAACACGTCCTCCGGACATAGAGGATTGCGGGTCCTGGGTTAATCAGGCTTCAACACAAAGTTCAGAAGGTAGACAGCAGCAGTGGTCAGCCTCCTACACAACAAGTAAATTATTCATGATCATGAGGCCTTCCATCTACTTAGCTTTCTGTTCCTTGGAATGCAAGCGCATGTATGTAGTAGCGGCTAGGCCTGAGGTGGTCAGCGTTTTGGCGCATATCCTACCTCCTCCGAGGATTGCTGGATGTTTTCCTGCTACTATCCCAGTTCTATGACTCCCGTTAAAACAAAGCTTCAGGTGATGAATGATGGATGAGGTGGTGGCAAAGGAGAAAGAGCAGGAGGAACAGGGACCATTCACACCAATATCAGGCCAGTCAACCACACATGTCTTGTAGGATATGTTTCTGTACCAAAAGGAGCGGTTAGGCTACACAGTTATAGGGCATACAGTGAGTGCAATGCCTACCAAAAATTTCGAGGCACTCCAATGCCCCTTGGAAGTGAAATGGAGGTCAGAGGGCCTTAACTAAACCGTTTTTTCCATTTATAGCAACTGGGTCTCCTGTACACTGTTGGCCTAAGCAGTGAATGGAAGGCTTTCCAAAAATTATGAGGAACTGCAATGCCCCTTGAAACAGACGTGGATTAAAGCGTACTAAAAACCTTGTACCCATTATTGGGAAGTGGGTCTCCCTTAGTGTTCGCCTATGGATTGAAAAGCAAAAGCTGACTAAAATTAGGAGGAAATACAATGCCCGTTGGAAGAGTCACGGAGGTTAGAGTTAATTAAAAACAACATTTCAATGCCCCTTGGAAGAGCTGTGGAGTTCATAGTGGTTTAACAAGATGCTTTTAATGCCCCTTGGAAGAGACGTGGAGGTCAGAGTGTTTTAACAAGACGGTTTTAATGCCCCTCGGAAGAGACGTGGAAGTCACAGTAGCTTAACAAGACGGTTTTAGTGGCCCTTGGAAGAGTGGTGGAGGTCACAGTAGCTTAACAAGATGGTTTTAATGCCCCTTGGTAGAGTGGTGGATGTCACAGTAGCTTAACAAGACGGTTTTAATGCCCCTTGAAAGAGACGTGGAGGTCACAGTAGCTTAACAAGACAGTTATAATGCCCCTTGGAAGAGTGGTGGATGTCACAGTAGCTTAACAAGACAGTTTTAATGCCCCTTGGAAGAGACGTGGAGTTCAGAGTGGTTTAACAAGACGGTTTTAATGCCCCTTGGAAGAGACGTGAAGGGCGCAGTAACTTAACAAGACCGTTTTAATGCCCCTTGGAAGAGACGTGGTGGTCACAGTAGCTTAACAAGACGGTTTTATTGCCCCTTGGAAGAGACGTGGAGGTCACAGTAGTTTAACAAGACGGTTTCAATGCCCCTTGGAAGAGATGTGGAGGTCACAATAGCTTAACAAGACAGTTTTAATGCCCCTTGGAAGAGACGTGGAGGTCACAGTAGCTTAACAAGACAGTTTTAATGCCCCTTGGAAGAGTGATGGAGGTCACAGTAGCTTCACTAGACAGTTTTAATGCCCCTTGGAAGAGTGGTGGAAGTCACAGTAGCTTCACTAGACAGTTTTATTGCCCCTTGGAAGAGATGTGGAGGTGACAGCAACTTAACAAGACGGTTTTAATGCCCCTTGGAAGAGACGTGGAGGTCACAGTATCTTAACAAGACGGTTTTAATGCCCCATGGAAGAGTGGTCGAGTTCACAGTAGCTTAACAAGACAGTTTTAATGCCCCTTGGAAGAGACGTTGAGGTCACGTTAGCTTAACAAGACAGCTTTAAAGCCCCTTGGAAGAGTGGTGGAGGTCACAGTAGCTTAACAAGACGGTTTTAATGCCCCTTGGAAGAGACGTGGAGGTCACAGTTGCTTAAGAAGACGGTTTTAATGCCCCTTGGAAGAGAAGTTGACGTCGCAGTAGATTAACAAGATGCATTTAATGCCCCTTGGAAGAGTGGTGGAGGTCACAGTAGCTTAACAAGACAGTTTTAATGCCCCTTGTAAGAGTGGTGGAGGTCACAGTAGCTTACCCAGACAGTTTTAATGCCCCTTGGAAGAGACATGGAGGTCACAGTAACTTAGCAAGACAGTTTAAATGCCCCTTGGAAGAGACGTGGAGGTCTCAGAAGCTTAGCAAGACAGTTTTAATGCCCCTTGGAAGAGACGTGGAGGTCACAGTAGCTTAACAAGACAGTTTTAATGCTCCTTGGAAGAGTGGTGGAGGTCACAGTAGCTTAGCAAGATGGTTTTAATGCCCCTTGGAAGAGCAATGGAGGTCACAATAGCTTAACAAGACGGTTCTAATGCCCCTTGGAAGAGTGGTGGAGGTCACAGTAGCTTAACAAGACGGTTTTAATGCCCCTTGAAAGAGACGTGGAGGTCACAGTAGCTTAACAAGACAGTATTAATGCCCCTTGGAAGAGTGGTGGAGGTCACAGTAGCTTAGCAAGATGGTTTCAATGCCCCTTGGAAGAGCGGTGGAGGTCACAGTAGCTTAACAAGACAGTTTTAATGCCCCTTGGAAGAGTGGTGGAGGTCACAGTGGCTTAACAAGACAGATTTAATGCCCCTTGGAAGAGACGTGGAGGTCAAAGTAGCTTAACAAGACAGTTTTAATGCCCCCTGGAAGAGTGGTGGAGGTCACAGTAGCTTAATACAACAGTTTTAATGCCCCTTGGAAGAGACGTGGAGGACACAGTAGCTTAATAAGACAGTATTAATGCCCCTTGGAAAAGTGGTGGAGTGCGCAGTGGAATAAAAAGACAATATCAATGCCACTTGGCAGAGTGGTAGAGGTCACAGTAGCTTAACAAGACGGTTTTAATGCCCCTTGGAAGAGTGGTGGAGATCACAGTAGCTTAACAAGACAGTTTTAATGCCCCTTGGAAGAGACGTGGAGGCCACAGAAGCTTAACAAGACAGTTTTAATGCAACTTGGAAGAGACGTGGAGGTCACAGTAGCTTAACTAGACGGTTTTAATGGCCCTTGGAAGAGACGTGAGGTCACAGTAGCTTAACAAGACAGTTTTAATTGTCCTTGGAAAAGACGTGGAGGTCACAGTAGCTTAGCAAGACGGTTTTAATGCCCCTTGGAAAAGACGTGGAGGTCACAGTAGCTTAACAAGACAGTTTTAATGCCCCTTGGAAGAGACGTGGAGGTCACAGTATCTTAACAAGACAGTTTTAATGCCCCATGGAAGAGTGGTCGAGTTCACAGTAGCTTAACAAGACAGTTTTAATGCCCCTTGGAAGAGACGTGGAGGTCACAGTAGCTTAACAAGACAGTTTTAAAGCCCCTTAGAAGATTGGTTCAGGTCAGAGTAGCTTAACAAGACGGTTTTAATGCCCCTTGGAAGAGACGTGGAGGTGACAGTAGCTTAAGAAGACGGTTTTAATGCCCCTTGGAAGAGACGTTGAGGTCGCAGTAGCTTAACAAGATGCATTTAATGCCCCTTGGAAGAGTTGTGGAGGTCACAGTAGCTTACCAAGACAGTTTTAATGCCCCTTGTAAGAGTGGTGGAGGTTACAGTAGCTTAACCAGACAGTTTTAATGCCCCTTGGAAGAGACATGGAGGTCACAGTAGCTTAGCAAGACAGTTTTAATGCCCCTTGGAAGAGACGGGGAGGTCTCAGTAGCTTAGCAAGACAGTTTTAATGCCCCTTGGAAGAGACGTGGAGGTCACAGTAGCTTAACAAGACAGTTTTAATGCTCCTTGGAAGAGTGGTGGAGGTCACAGTAGCTTAGCAAGATGGTTTTAATGCCCCTTGGAAGAGCAATGGAGGTCACAATAGCTTAACAAGATGGTTTTAATGCCCATTGGAAGAGTGGTGGAGGTCACAGCAGCTTAACAAGACGGTTTTATTGCCCCTTGAAAGAGACGTGGAGGTCACAGTAGCTTAACATGACAGTTTTAATGCCACTTGGAAGAGTGGTGGAGGTCACAGTAGCTTAGCAAGACGGTTTAAATGCCCCTTGGAAGAGCGTTGGAGGTCACAGTAGCTTAACAAGACAGTTTTAATGCCCCTTGGAAGAGTGGTGGATGTCACAGTAGCTTAACAAGACAGTTTTAATGCCCCTTGGAAGAGACGTGGAGGTCAAAGTAGCTTAACAAGACAGTTTTAATGCCCCCTGGAAGAGTGGTGGAGGTCACAGTAGCTTAATACAACAGTTTTAATGCCCCTTGGAAGAGAGGTGGAGGTCACAGTAGCTTAGCAAGACAGTTTTAATGCCCCTTGGAAGAGACGTGGAGGTCACAGTAGCTTAGCAAGACAGTTTTAATGCCCCTTGGAAGAGACGTGGAGGTCACAGTAGCTTAGCAAGACAGTTTTAATGCCCCTTGGAAAAGTGGTGGAGGGCGCAGTGGAATAAAAAGACAATATCAATGCCCCTTGGAAGAGTGGTCGACTTCACAGTAGCTTAACAAGACAGTTTTAATGCCCCTTGGAAGAGTGGTGGAGATCATAGTAGCTTAACAAGATGGTTTTAATGCCCCTTGGAAGAGTGGTGGAGATCGTAGTGGAATAAAAAGACAATATCAATGTCCCTTGGAAGAGTGGTAGAGGTCACAGTAGCTTAAAAAGACAGTTTTAATGCCCCTTGGAAGAGTGGTGGAGATCACAGTAGCTTAACAAGACAGTTTTAATGCCACTTGGAAGAGACGTGGAGGTCACAGTAGCTTAGCTAGACAGTTTTAATGCCCCTTCGAAGAGACGTGGTGGTCACAGTAGCTTAACAAGACAGTTTTAATGCCCCTTGGAAGAGACGTGGAGGTCACAGTAGCTTAGCAAGACAGTTTTAATGCCCCTTGGAAAAGTGGTGGAGGGCGCAGTGGAATAAAAAGACAATATCAATGCCCCTTGGAAGAGTGGTGGACTTCACAGTAGCTTAACAAGACAGTTTTAATGCCCCTTGGAAGAGTGGTGGAGATCACAGTAGCTTAACAAGATGGTTTTAATGCCCCTTGGAAGAGTGGTGGAGATCGTAGTGGAATAAAAAGACAATATCAATGTCCCTTGGAAGAGTGGTAGAGGTCACAGTAGCTTAACAAGACAGTTTTAATGCCCCTTGGAAGAGTGGTGGAGATCACAGTAGCTTTAACAAGACAGTTTTAATGCCACTTGGAAGAGACGTGGAGGTCACAGTAGCTTAGCTAGACAGTTTTAATGCCCCTTCGAAGAGATGTGGTGGTCACAGTAGCTTAACAAGACAGTTTTAATGCCCCTTGGAAGAGACGTGGAGTTCACAGTAGCTTAACAAGGTAGTTTTAATGCACTTTGAAAGAGTGGTGGTTGTCACAGTAGCTTAACAAGACGGCTTTCATGCCCCTTGGAAGAGACGTGGAGGTCACAGTAGCTTAACAAGACGGTTTTAATGCCCCTTGGAAGAGTGGTGGGGGTCACAGTAGCTTATCAAGACGGTTTTAATGTCCCTTGGAAGAGTGGTGGAGGTCGCAGTGGAATAAAAAGACAATATCAATGCCCCTTGGAAGAGTGGTAGAGGTCATTGTAGCTTAACAAGACAGTTTTATTGCCCCTTGCGAGAGCTGTGGAGTTCAGAGTGGTTTAACAAGACATGTAATGTCCCTTGGAAGAGAAGTGGAGGTCACAGTATCTTAATAAGACAGTTTTAATGCCCCTTGGAAGAGACGTGGAGGTCACAGTAACTTAACCAGATGGTTTTAATGCCCCTTGGAAGAGACGTGGAGGTCACAGTAGCTTAACAAGACGGTTTTAATGCCCCTTGGAAGAGTGGTGGAGGTCGCAGTGGAATAAAAAGACAATATCAATGCCACTTGGAAGAGTGGTGGAGGTCACAGTAGCTTAACAAGACAGTTTTAATGCCCCTTGTAAGAGTGGTGGAGGTCACAGTAGCTTACCCAGACAGTTTTAATGCCCCTTGGAAGAGACATGGAGGTCACAGTAGCTTAGCAAGACAGTTTTAATGCCCCTTGGAAGAGACGTGGAGGTCTCAGTAGCTTAGCAAGACAGTTTTAATGCCTCTTGGAAGAGACGTGGAGGTCACAGTAGCTTAACAAGACAGTTTTAATGCTCCTTGGAAGAGTGGTGGAGGTCACAGTAGCTTAGCAGGACAGTTTTAATGCCCCTTGGAAGAGACGTGGAGGTCTCAGTAGCTTAGCAAGACAGTTTTAATGCCCCTTGGAAAAGACGTGGAGGTCACAGTAGCTTAACAAGACGGTTTTAATGCCCCTTGGAAGAGACGTGGAGGTCACAGTATCTTAACAAGACAGTCTTAATGCCCCATGGAAGAGTGGTCGAGTTCACAGTAGCTTAACAAGACAGTTTTAATGCCCCTTGGAAGAGACGTGGAGGTCACATTAGCTTAACAAGACAGTTTTAAAGCCCCTTGGAAGAGTGGTTCAGGTCACAGTAGCTTAATAAGACGGTTTTAATGCCCCTTGGAAGAGACGTGGAGGTCACAGTAGCTTAAGAAGACGGTTTTAATGCCCCTTGGAAGAGACGTTGAGGTCGCAGTAGCTTAACAAGATGCATTTAATGCCCCTTGGAAGAGTTGTGGAGGTCACAGTAGCTTACCAAGACAGTTTTAATGCCCCTTGGAAGAGACGGGGAGGTCTCAGTAGCTTAGCAAGACAGTTTTAATGCCCCTTGGAAGAGACGTGGAGGTCACAGTAGCTTAACAAGACAGTTTTAATGCTCCTTGGAAGAGTGGTGGAGGTCACAGTAGCTTAGCAAGATGGTTTTAGTGCACCTTGGAAGAGCAATGGAGGTTACAATAGCTTAACAAGATGGTTCTAATGCCCATTGGAAGAGTGGTGGAGGTCATAGTAGCTTAACAAGACGGTTTTAATGCCCCTTGAAAGAGACGTGGAGGTCACAGTAGCTTAACAAGACAGTTTTAATGCCCCTTGGAAGAGTGGTGGAGGTCACAGTAGCTTAGCAAGATGGTTTAAATGCCCCTTGGAAGAGCGGTGGAGGTCACAGTAGCTTAACAAGACAGTTTTAATGCCACTTGGAAGAGTGGTGGATGTCACAGTAGCTTAACAAGACAGTTTTAATGCCCCTTGGAAGAGACGTGGAGGTCAAAGTAGCTTAACAAGACAGTTTTAATGCCCCCTGGAAGAGTGGTGGAGATCACAGTAGCTTAATACAACAGTTTTAATGCCCCTTGGAAGAGACGTGGAGGTCACAGTAGCTTAGTAAGACAGTTTTAATGCCCCTTGGAAGAGACGTGTAGGTCACAGTAGCTTAGCAAGACAGTTTTAATGCCCCTTGGAAGAGACGTGGAGGTCACAGTAGCTGAGCAAGACAGTTTTAATGCCCCTTGGAAAAGTGGTGGAGGGCGCAGTGGAATAAAAAAACAATATCAATGCCCCTTGGAAGAGTGGTGGAGGTCACAGTAGCTTAACAAGACAGTTTTAATGCCCCTTGGAAGAGTGGTGGATATCACAGTAGCTTAACAAGACAGTTTTAATGCCACTTGGAAGAGACGTGGAGGTCACAGTAGCTTAACAAGGCGGTTTTTATGCCCTTTGAAAGAGTGGTGGGTGTCACACTAGCTTAACAAGACGGCTTTAATGCCCCTTGGAAGAGACGTGGAGGTCACAGTAGCTTAACAAGACGGTTTTAATGCCCCTTGGAAGAGTGGTGGGGGTCACAGTAGCTTAACAAGTCGGTTTTAATGCCCCTTGGAAGAGTGGTGGAGGTCGCAGTGGAATAAAAAGACAATATCAATGCCCCTTGGAAGAGTGGTAGAGGTCACTGTAGCTTAACATGACAGTTTTATTGCCCCTTGCGAGAGCTGTGTAGTTCAGAGTGGTTTAACAAGACAGTGTATTGTCCCTTGGAAGAGAAGTGGAGGTCACAGTATCTTAATAAGACAGTTTTAATTCCCCTTGGAAGAGACGTGAAGGTCACAGTAGCTTAACCAGACGGTTTTAATACCCCTTGGAAGAGACGTGGAGGTCACAGTAGCTTAACAAGACGGTTTTAATGCCCCTTGGAAGAGTGGTGGAGGTCGCAGTGGAATAAAAAGACAATATCAATGCCCCTTGGAAGAGTGGTAGAGGTCACTGTAGCTTAACAAGACAGTTTTATTGCCCCTTGGGAGAGCTGTGGAGTTCAGAGTGGTTTAACTAGAGAGTGTAATGCCCCTTGGAAGAGACGTGGGGTCACAGTATCTTAAAAAGACAGTTTTAATTCCCCTTGGAAGAGACGTGGAGGTCACAGTAGCTTAACCAGACGGTTTTAATGCCCCTTGGAAGAGTGGTGGGGGTCACATTAGCTTAACAAGACGGTTTTAATGCCCCTTGGAAGAGTGGTGGGGGTCACATTAGCTTAACAAGACGGTTTTAATGCCCCTTGGAAGAGTGGTGGAGATCGAAGTGGAATAAAAAGACAATATCAATGTCCCTTGGAAGAGTGGTAGAGGTCACAGTAGCTTAACTAGACAGTTTTAATGCCCCTTGGAAGAGTGGTGGAGATCACAGTAGCTTAACAAGACAGTTTTAATGCCACTTGGAAGAGACGTGGAGGTCACAGTAGCTTAGCAAGACAGTTTTAATGCCCCTTGGAAGAGACGTGGTGGTCACAGTAGCTTAACAAGAAGGTTTTAATGGCCCTTGGAAGAGACATGGAGGTCACAGTAGCTTAACAAGACAGTTTTAATGCCCCTTGGAAGAGACATGGAGTTCACAGTAGCTTAACAAGGTAGTTTTAATGCCCTTTGAAAGAGTGGTGGGTGTCACAGTAGCTTAACAAGACGGCTTTCATGCCCCTTGGAAGAGACGTGGAGGTCACAGTAGCTTAACAAGACGGTTTTAATGACCCTTGGAAGAGTGATGGGGGTCACAGTAGCTTAACAAGACGGCTTTCATGCCCCTTGGAAGAGACGTGGAGGTCACAGTAGCTTAACAAGACGGTTTTAATGCCCCTTGGAAGAGTGGTGGAGGTCGCAGTGGAATAAAAATACAATTTCAATGCCCCTTGGAAGAGTGGTAGAGGTCATTGTAGCTTAACAAGACAGTTTTATTGCCCCTTGCGAGAGCTGTGGAGTTCAGAGTGGTTTAACAAGACATGTAATGTCCCTTGGAAGAGAGGTGGAGGTCACAGTATCTTAATAAGACAGTTTTAATGCCCCTTGGAAGAGACGTGGAGGTCACAGTAGCTTAACCAGATGGTTTTAATGCCCCTTGGAAGAGACGTGGAGGTCACAGTAGCTTAACAAGACGGTTTTAATGCCCCTTGGAAGAGACGTGGAGGTCACAGTAGCTTAGCAAGACAGTTTTAATGCCCCTTGGAAGAAATGTGGAGTTCACAGTAGTTTAACAAAACAGTTTTAATGCCCCTTGGAAGAGTGGTGGAGGTCGCAGTTGAATAAAAAGACAATATCAATGCCCCTTGGAAGAGTGGTAGAGGTCTCAGTAGCTTAACAAGATGGTTTTAATGCCCGTTAGAAGAGCTGTGGAGTTCAGAGTGGTTTAACAAGACAGTTTTATTGCCCCTTGGAAGAGATGTGGAGGTCACAGTAAGTTAACAAGACGGTTTTAATGCCCCTTGGAAGAGACGTGGAGGTCACAGTAGCTTAACAAGACGGTTTTAATGCCCCTTGGAAGATTGGTCGAGTTCACAGAAGCTTAACAAGACAGTTTTAATTCCCCTTGGAAGAGACGTGAAGGTCACAGTAGACAGTAGCTTAACAAGACAGTTTTAATGCCCCTTGGAAGAGAGGTGGAGGTCACAGTAGCTTAACATGACATCTTTAATGCCCCTTGGAAGAGACGTGGAGGTCACAGTAGCTTAACAAGACGGTTTTAATGCCCCTTGGAAGAGTGGTGGAGGTCGCAGTGGAATAAAAAGACAATATCAATGCCCCTTGGAAGAGTGGTAGAGGTCACTGAAGCTTAACAAGACCGTTTTATTGCCCCTTGCGAGAGCTGTGGAGTTCAGAGTGGTTTAACAAGACAGAGTAATGTCCCTTGGAAAAGAAGTGGAGGTCACAGTATCTTTATAAGCCAGTTTTAATTCCCCTTGGAAGAGACGTGGAGGTCACAGTAGCTTAACCAGACGGTTTTAATGCCCCTTGGAAGAGACGTGGAGGTCACAGTAGCTTAACAAGACGGTTTTAATGTCCCTTGGAAGAGTGGTGGGGGTCACATTAGCTTAACAAAACGGTTTTAATGCCCCTTGGAAGAGTGGTGGAGGTCGTAGTGGAATAAAAAGACAATATCAATGTCCCTTGGAAGAGTGGTAGAGGTCACTGTAGCTTAACAAGACAGTTTTAATGCCCCTTGGGAGAGCTGTGGAGTTCAGAGTGGTTTAACAAGACAGTGTAATGCAGCTTGGAAGAGTTGTGTAGGTCACAGTAGCTTAACATGACGGTTTTAATGCCCCTTGGAAGAGTATTGGAGGTCTCATTAGTTTAACAAGACAGTTCTAATGCCCCTTGGAAGAGACGTGGAGGTCACAGCAGTTTAACAAGACGGTTTTAATGCCCCTTGGAAGAGATGTGGAGGTCACAGTAGCTTTACAAGACGGTTTCAATGCCCCTTGGAAGAGACGTGGAGGTCACAGTAGCTTAACAAGAAAGTTTTAATGCCCCTTGGTAGAGTGGTGGAGGTCGCAGTGGAATAAAAAGACAATATCAATGCCCCTTGTAAGAGTGGTAGAGGTCACTGAAGCTTAACAAGACAGTTTTATTGCCCCTTGCGAGAGCTGTGGAGTTCAGAGTGGTTTAACAAGACAGTGTAATGTCCCTTGGAAAAGAAGTGGAGGTCACAGTATCTTAATAAGCCAGTTTTAATTCCCCTTGGAAGAGACGTGGAGGTCACAGTAGCTTAAAAAGAAAGTTTTAATGCCCCTTGGTAGAGTGGTGGAGGTCGCAGTGGAATAAAAACACAATATCAATTCCCCTTGGAAGAGTGGTAGAGGTCTCAGAATCTTAACAAGACGGTTTTAATGCCCCCTGGAAGAGATGTGGAGGTCACAGTAACTAAACAAGACGGTTTTAACTCCCCTTGGAAGAGACGTGTAGGTTACAGTAGCTTAACAAGACGATTTTAATGCCCCTTGGAAGAATGGTCGAGTTCACAGTAGCTTAACAAGACAGTTTTAATGCCCCTTGGAAGAGACGTGCAGGTCACAGTAGACAGTATCTTAACAAGACAGTTTTAATGCCCCTTGAAAGAGTGGTGGAGGTCACAGTAGCTTAACAAGATGGTTTTAATGCCCCTTGGAAGAGACGTGGAGGTCACAGTAGCTTAACATGATGTTTTTAATGCTCCTTGGAAGAGTGGTGGAGGTCACAGTAGCTTAACAAGACAGTTTTAATGCCCCTTGGAAGAGTGGTGAAGGTCACAGTAGCTTAACAAGACAGTTTTAATGCCCCTTGGAAGAGACGTGGAGGTCACAGTAGCTTAACAAGATGGTTTTAATGCCCCTTGGAAGAGACGTGGAGGTCACAGTAGCTTAACAAGACGGTTTTAATTCCCCTTGGAAGAGTGATGGTAGTCACAGTAGCTTAACAAGACAGTTTTAATGCCCCTTGGAAGAGACGTGGAGGTCACAGTAGCTTAGCAAGACAGTTTTAATGCCCCATGGAAGAGACGTGGAGGTCACAGTAGCTTAACAATACGGTTTTAATGCCCCTTGTGAGAGACGTGGAGGTCACAGTAGCTTAACAAGACAGTTTTAATGCCCCTTGGAAGAGACATGGAGGTCACAGTAGCTTAACAAGACGGTTTTAATGCCCCTTGGAAGAGTGGTGGTGGTCACAGTAGCTTAACAAGACAGTTTTAATGCCCCTTGGAAGAGACGTGGAGGCCACAGTAGCTTAACAAGACAGTTTTAATGCCCCTTGGAAGAGTGGTGGAGGTCGCAGTGCAATAAAAAGACAATATCAATGCCCCTTGGAAGAGTGGTAGAGGTCTCAGTAGCTTAACAAGACAGTTTTAATGCCCATTTGAAGAGCTGTGGAGTTCAGAGTGGTTTAACAAGACAGTTTTAACGCAACTTGGAAGAGATGTGGAGGTCACAGTATCTTAAGAAGACGGTTATATTGCCCCTTGGAAGAGACATGGAGGTCACAGTAGCTTAACAAGACAGTTTTAATGCCCCTTGGAAGAGTGGTGGAGGTCAGAGTAGCTTAACAAGACAATTTTAATGCCCCTTTTAAGAGTGGTGGAGGCAACAGTAGCTTAACAAGACAGTTTTAATGCCCCTTGGAAGAGACGTGGAGGTCACAGTAGCTTAGCAAGAAAGTTTTAATGCCCATTGGAAGAGACGTGAAGGTCACAGTAGATTAACAAGACGGTTTTAATGCCCCTTGGAAGAGACGTGGAGGTCACAGTAGCTTAACAAGTCGGTTTTAATGCCCCTTGGAAGAGTGGTGGGTGACACAGTAGCTTAACAAGACGGTTTTATTGCCCCTTGGAAGAGACGTGGTCACAGTAGGTTAACAATACGGTTTTAATGCCCCTTGGAAGAGACGTGGAGGTCACAATAGCTTAACAAGACAGTTTTAATGCCCCTGGGAAGAGACGTGGAGGTCTCAGTAGCTTAACCAGACGGTTTTAATGCCCCTTGGAAGAGACGTGGAGGTCACAGTAGCTTAACAAGACGGTTTTAATGTCCCTTGGAAGAGTGGTGGGGGTCACATTAGCTTAACAAAACGGTTTTAATGCCCCTTGGAAGAGTGGTGGAGGTCGTAGTGGAATAAAAAGACAATATCAATGTCCCTTGGAAGAGTGTTAGAGGTCACTGTAGCTTAACAAGACAGTTTCAATGCCCCTTGGAAGAGCTGTGGAGGTCACAGTAGCTTAACAAGACGGTATTAATGCCCCTTGGAAGAGAAGTTGAGGTCACAGTAGCTTAACAAGACAGTTTTAATGCCCCTTGGAAGAGACGTGTAGGTCACAGTAGCTTAACAAGACAGTTTTAATGCCCCTTGGAAGAAACGTGGAGGTCACAGTAGCTTAATAAGACAGTTTTATTGCCCCTTGGAAGAGACGTGGAGGTCACAGCAGTTTAACCATAAGGTTTTAATGCCCCTTGGAAGAGACGTGGAGGTCACAGTAGCTTAACAAGATGGTTTTAATGCCCCTTGGAAGAGTGGTGGAGGTCACAGTAGCTTAACAAGACAGTTTTAATGTCCCTTGGAAGAGACGTGGAGGTCACAGTAGCTTAGAAAGACGGTTTTAATGCCCCTTGGAAGAGAAGTGGAGGTCACAGTAGCTTAACAAGACAGTTTTAATGCCCATTGGAAGAGATGTGTAGGTCACAGTAGCTTAACAAGACGGTTTTAATGCCTCTTTGAAGAGACGTGGAGGTCACAGTAGCTTAACAAGACAGTTTTAATGCCCTTTGGAAGAGTGGTGGAGGTTGCAGTGGAATAAAAAAACAATATCAATGACCCTTGGAAAAGTAGTAGAGGTTACAGTAGCTTAACAAGACTGTTTTAATGCCCCTTGGAAGAGCTGTGGAGTTCAGAGTGGTTTAACAAGAACGTTTTAATGCCCCTTGGAAGAGATGTGGAGGTGACAGTAACTTAACAAGACGGTTTTAATGCCCCTTGGAAGAGACGTGGAGGTCACAGTAGCTTTACAAGACGATTTTAATGCCCCTTTTAAGAGTGGTCGAGTTCACAATAGCCAAGACAGTTTTAATGCCCCTTGGAAGAGACGTGGAGGTCACAGTAGCTTAACAAGATAGTTTTAATGCCCCTTGGAAGAGTGGTGGAGGTCACAGTAGCTTAACAAGACGGTATTAATGCCCTTTGGAAGAGATGTGGAGGTCACAGTAGCTTAAGAAAACGGTTTTAATGCCCCTTGGAAGAGACGTGGAGGTCGCAGTAGCTTAAGAAGACGGTTTTAATGCCCCTTGGAAGAGACGTGGAGGTCTCAGTAGCTTAGCAAGATGCTTTTAACCCCTTACTTACCGGGGACGTATTAGTACGCATATTTGCGTACCCCCCGTTCAGTGAGGGCTGCTGTGCTGAGCCCTCACTGAACAGAGCACATGTCAGCTCATTCTTACAGCTGACATGTGCCCGCAACAGCCGCGGGTGGAATCGCGATCCACCCGCGGCTGTTAACCAGTTAAATGCTGCTGTCAATCTCCGACAGCAGCATTTAACACGCGCTTCCGGGTAGCGCGTAATAAGCCCCGCCCACCGGTGACCCCGTCACGTGATCGCGGGTCGCCGATGGGCGTGCATGACAACCCAGGGTCTGCAGCAGACGCCTGTGGTTGTCATGATCTTGTCGCTATGAGCGCCACCTAGTGGTCGGCGCTCATAGCACAGGACCATTTCTGCTGCATGCAGGGGACCTGCTCGTCCCCTGTATGTAGCAGAGGCGATAGGATAGTTGCTGCTTCTAGTCTCCTATGGAGACTATAGAAGCATGCAAAAAGTAAAAAAAAAAAGTTTTTAAAAATATAAAAAAAAATAAAAAAATATAAAAGTTTAAATCACCCCCCTTTCGCCCCATTCAAAATAAAATATATAAAAAAAAACCCCACATACACATATTTGGTATCGCCGCGTTCAGAATCGCCCGATCTATCAATATGAAAAAAGAATTATTCCGATCGGTAAACTGTGTAGCGAGAAAAAAATTCTAAACGCCAGAATTACGTTTTTTGGTCGCCGCAAAATTGTAATAAAATGCAATAACGGGCGATCAAAACATCGGACCTACCCCAAATGTTATCAATAAAAATGACAGCCTGGCACGCAAAAAATAAGCCATCAACCAGCAGCAAATCACGAAAAATGGAGACGCTACGGGTCTTAGAAAATGGCGCTATTTTTTTATTTTTTTTTTTTCCAAATTTTGGAATTTTTTTTCACCACTTAAATATAAAAGAACCTATAAACGTTTGGTGTCTATGAACTCGTAATGACCTGTAGAATAAGAAGGGCAGGTCAGTTTTAGCATTCAGTGAACATGGTAAAAAAAATAAATAAAAAACAACTGTGGTATTGCACTTTTTTTGCAATTTTACCGCACTTGGAATTTTTTTCCCGTTTTCTCGTACAGGATATGATAAAACTAGTAATGGCGTTGAAAAGTACAACTCGTCCCGCAAAAAATAAGCCCTCACATGGCCATATTGACCAAAAAATAAAAACGCTATGGCTCTGGGAACAAGGGGAGCAAAAACGAAAATGCAAAAACGAAAAATGCTCCGGGGCTTAAGGGGTTAATGCCCCTTGGAAGAGTGGTGGAGGTCACAGTAGCTTAACAAGACAGTTTTAATGCCCCTTGGAAGAGACGTGGAGGTCACAGTAGATTAGCAAGACAGTTTTAATGCCCCTTGGAAGAGACGTGGAGGTCACAGTAGCTTAACAAGGCGGTTTTAATGCCCCTTGGAAGAGTGGTGGGTGTCAGAGTAGCTTAACAAGACGGTTTTATTGCCCCTTGGAAGAGATGTGGAGGTCACAGTAAGTTAACAAGACGGTTTTAATGCCCCTTGGAAGAGACGTGGAGGTCACAGTAGCTTAACAAAAACGGTTTTAATGCCCCTTGGAACAGTGGTCGAGTTCACAGAAGCTTAACAAGACAGTTTTAATTCCCCTTGGAAGAGACGTGAAGGTCACAGTAGACAGTAGCTTCACAAGACAGTTTTAATGCCCCTTGGAAGAGTGTTGGAAGTCACAGCAGCTTAACAAGACAGTTTTAATGCCCCTTGGAAGAGTGGTGGAGGTCGCAGTGCAATAAAAAGACAATATCAATGCCCCTTGGAAGAGTGGTAGAGGTCTCAGTAGGTTAACAAGACAGTTTTAATGCCCATTGGAAGAGCTGTGGAGTTCAGAGTGGTTTAACAAGACAGTTTTAACGCCCCTTGGAAGAGATGTGGAGGTCACAGTATCTTAACAAGACGGTTTTAATGCCCCTTGGAAGAGACATGGAGGTCACAGTAGCTTAACAAGACAGTTTTAATGCCCCTTGGAACAGTGGTGGAGGTCACAGTAGCTTAACAAGACGGTTTTAATGCCCCCTTGGAAGAGATGTGGAGGTCACAGTAGCTTAGCAAGATGCTTTTAATGCCCTATGGAAGAGTGGTGGAGGTCAGAGTAACTTAACAAGACAGTTTTAATGCCCCTTTTAAGAGTGGTGGAGGCAACAGTAGCTTAACAAGACAGTTTTAATGCCCCTTGGAAGAGACGTGGAGGTCACAGTAGCTTAGCAAGAAAGTTTTAATGCCCATTGGAAGAGACGTGAAGGTCACAGTAGATTAACAAGACGGTTTTAATGCCCCTTGGAAGAGACGTGGAGGTCACAGTAGATTAACAAGACAGTTTTAATGCCCCTTGGAAGAGTGTTGGAAGTCACAGCAGCTTAACAAGACAGTTTTAATGCCCCTTGGAAGAGACGTGGAGGTCACAGTAGCTTAACAAGGCGGTTTTAATGCCCCTTGGAAGAGTGGTGGGTGTCACAGTAGCTTAACAAGACGGTTTTATTGCCCCTTGGAAGAGACGTGGTCACAGTAGCTTAACAAGACGGTTTTAATGCCCCTTGGAAGAGACGTGGAGGTCACTGTAGCTTAACAAGACAGTTTTAATGTCCCTGGGAAGAGACATGGAGGTCTCAGTAGCTTAACCAGACGGTTTTAATGCCCCTTGGAAGAGACGTGGAGGTCACAGTAGCTTAACAAGACGGTTTTAATGTCCCTTGGAAGAGTGGTGGAGGTTGCAGTGGAATAAAAAAACAATATGAAAGACCCTTGGAAAAGTAGTAGAGGTTACAGTAGCTTAACAAGACTGTTTTAATGCCCCTTGGAAGAGCTGTGGAGTTCAGAGTGGTTTAACAAGAACGTTTTAATGCCCCTTGGAAGAGATGTGGAGGTGACAGTAACTTAACAAGACGGTTTTAATGCCCCTTGGAAGAGACGTGGAGGTCACAGTAGCTTTACAATATGATTTTAATGCCCCTTTTAAGAGTGGTCGAGTTCACAGTAGCCAAGACAGTTTTAATGCCCCTTGGAAGAGACGTGGAGGTCACAGTAGCTTAACAAGATAGTTTTAATGCCCCTTGGAAGAGTGGTGGAGGTCACAGTAGCTTAACAAGACGCTATTAATGCCCTTTGGAAGAGATGTGGAGGTCACAGTAGCTTAAGAAAACGGTTTTAATGCCCCTTGGAAGAGACGTGGAGGTCGCAGTAGCTTAAGAAGACGGTTTTAATGCCCCTTGGAAGAGACGTGGAGGTCTCAGTAGCTTAACAAGATGCTTTTAACCCCTTACTTACCGGGGACGTATTAGTACGCATATTTGCGTACCCCCCGTTCAGTGAGGGCTGCTGCGCTGAGCCCTCACTGAACGGAGCACATGTCAGCTGATTCTTACAGCTGACATGTGCCCGCAACAGCCGCGGGTGGAATCGCGATCCACCCGCGGCTGTTAACCAGTTAAATGCTGCTGTCAATCTCCGACAGCAGCATTTAACACGCGCTTCCGGGTAGCGCGTAATAAGCCCCGCCCACCGGTGACCCCGTCACGTGATCGCGGGTCGCCGATGGGCGAGCATGACAACCCAGGGTCTGCAGCAGACGGCTGTGGTTGTCATGATCTTGTCGCTATGAGCGCCACCTAGTGGTCGGCGCTCATAGCACAGGACCATTTCTGCTGCATGCAGGGGACCTGCTCGTTCCCTGTATGTAGCAGAGGCAATCGGATAGTTGCTGCTTCTAGTCTCCTATGGAGACTATAGAAGCATGCAAAAAGTAAAAAAAAAAAGTTTTTAAAAATGTAAAAAAAAATAAAAAAATATAAAAGTTTAAATCACCCCCCTTTCGCCCCATTCAAAATAAAATATATAAAAAAAAAACCCACATACACATATTTGGTATCGCCGCGTTCAGAATCGCCAGATGTATCAAAATAAAAAAAGAATTATTCCGATCGTTAAACGGCGTAGCGATAAAAAAATTCTAAACGCCAGAATTACGTTTTTTTGTCGCCGCAAAATTGCAATAAACTGCAATAACGGGCGAACAAAAAATCGGATCTACCCCAAATGTTATCAATAAAAACGTCAGCCTGGCACGCAAAAAATAAGCTATCAACCAGCAGCAGATCACGAAAAATGGAGACGCTACGGGTCTTAGAAAATGGCGCTATTTTTTTATTTTTTTTTTTACCAAATTTTGGAATTTTTTTTCACCACTTAAATATAAAAGAACCTATACATGTTTGGTGTCTATGAACTCGTAATGACCTGTAGAATAAGAAGGGCAGGTCAGTTTTAGCATTCAGTGAACATGGTAAAAAAAATAAATAAAAAACAACTGTGGTATTGCACTTTTTTTGCAATTTTACCGCACTTGGAATTTTTTTCCCGTTTTCCCGTACAGGATATGATAAAACTAGTAATGGCGTTGAAAAGTACAACTCGTCCCGCAAAAAATAAGCCATAACATGGCCATATTGACCAAAAAATAAAAACGCTATGGCTCTGGGAACAAGGGGAGCAAAAACGAAAATGAAAAAACGAAAAATGCTCCGGTGCTTAAGGGGTTAATGCCCCTTGGAAGAGTGGTGGAGGTCACAGTAGCTTAACAAGACAGTTTTAATGCCCCTTGGAAGAGACGTGGAGGTCACAGTAGAATAGCAAGACAGTTTTAATGCCCCTTGGAAGAGACGTGGAGGTCACAGTAGCTTAACAAGGCGGTTTTAATGCCACTTGGAAGAGTGGTGGGTGTCAGAGTAGCTTAACAAGACGGTTTTATTGCCCCTTGGAAGAGATGTGGAGGTCACAGTAAGTTAACAAGACGGTTTTAATGCCCCTTGGAAGGGACGTGGAGGTCACAGTAGCTTAACAAGACGGTTTTAATGCCCCTTGGAAGAGTGGTCGAGTTCACAGAAGCTTAACAAGACAGTTTTAATTCCCCTTGGAAGAGACGTGAAGGTCACAGTAGACAGTAGCTTAACAAGACAGTTTTAATGCCCCTTGGAAGAGAGGTGGAGGTCACAGTAGCTTAACATGACGGCTTTAATGCCCCTTGGAAGAGACGTGGAGTTCACAGTAGCTTAACAAGACGGTTTTAATGCCCCTTGGAAAAGTGGTGGGGTTCACAGTAGCTTAACAAGACGGTTTTAATGCCCCTTGGAAGAGTGTTGGAGGTCGCAGTGGAATAAAAAGACAATATCAATGCCTCTTGGAAAAGAAGTGGAGGTCACAGTGTCTTAATAAGCCAGTTTTAATTCCCCTTGGAAGAGACGTGGAGGTCACAGTAGCTTAACCAGACGGTATTAATGCCCCTTGGAAGAGACGTGGAGGTCACAGTAGCTTAACAAGACGGATTTAATGTCCCTTGGAAGAGTGGTGGGGGTCACATTAGCTTAACAAAACGGTTTTAATGCCCCTTGGAAGAGTGGTGGAGGTCGTAGTGGAATAAAAAGACAATATCAATGTCCCTTGGAAGAGTGGTAGAGGTCACTGTAGCTTAGCAAGACAGTTTTAATGCCCTTTGGGAGAGCTGTGGAGTTCAGAGTGGTTTAACAAGACAGTGTAATGCTGCTTGGAAGAGTTGTGTAGGTCACAGTAGCTTAACAAGACGGTTTTAATGCCCCTTGGGAGAGTATTGGAGGTCTCATTAGTTTAACAAGACAGTTCTAATGCCCCTTGGAAGAGACGTGGAGGTCACAGCAGCTTAACAAGACGGTTTTAATGCCCCTTGGAAGAGACGTGGAGGTCACAGTAGCTTTACAAGACGGTTTCAATGCCCCTTGGAAGAGACGTCGAGGTCACAGTAGCTTAACAAGAAAGTTTTAATGCCCCTTGGTAGAGTGGTGGAGGTCGCAGTGGAATAAAAAGACAATATCAATGCCCCTTGTAAGAGTGGTAGAGGTCACTGAAGCTTAACAAGACAGTTTTATTGCCCCTTGCGAGAGCTGTGGAGTTCAGAGTGGTTTAACAAGACAGTGTAATGTCCCTTGGAAAAGAAGTGGAGGTCACAGTAGCTTAATAAGCCAGTTTTAGTTCCCCTTGGAAGAGACGTGGAGGTCACAGTAGCTTAACCAGACGGTTTTAATACCCCTTGGAAGTGACGTGGAGGTCACAGTAGCTTAAGAAGACGGTTTTAATGTCCCTTGGAAGAGTTGTGGGTGTCACATTAGCTTAACAAAACGGTTTTAATGCCCCTTGGAAGAGTGGTGGAGGTCGTAGTGGAGTAAAAAGACAATATCAATGTCCCTTGGAAGAGTGGTAGAGGTCACTGTAGCTTAACAAGACAGTTTTAATGCCCCTTGGGAGAGCTGTGGAGTTCAGAGTGGTTTAACAAGACAGTGTAATGCAGCTTGGAAGAGTTGTGTAGGTCATAGTAGCTTAACAAGACGGTTTTAATGCCCCTTGGAGGAGTATTGGAGGTCTCATTAGTTTAACAAGACAGTTTTAATGCCACTTGGAAGAGACGTGGAGGTCACAGCAGCTTAACAAGACGGTTTTAATGCCCCTTGGAAGAGACGTGGCGGTCACATTAGCTTTACAAGACGGTTTCAATGCCCCTTGGAAGAGACGTGGAGGTCACAGTAGCTTAACAAGAAAGTTTTAATGCCCCTTGGTAGAGTGGTGGAGGTCGCAGTGGAATAAAAACACAATATCAATGCCCCTTGGAAGAGTGGTAGAGGTCTCAGTATCTTAACAAGACGGTTTTATTGCCCCCTGGAAGAGATGTGGAGGTCACAGTAACTAAACAAGACGGTTTTAACTCCCCTTGGAAGAGACGTGTAGGTTACAGTAGCTTAACAAGACGATTTTAATGCCCCTTGGAAGAATGGTCGAGTTCACAGTAGCTTAACAAGACAGTTTTAATGCCCCTTGGAAGAGACGTGCAGGTCACAGTAGACAGTAGCTTAACAAGACAGTTTTAATGCCCCTTGAAAGAGTGGTGGAGGTCACAGTAGCTTAACAAGATGGTTTTAATGCCCCTTGGAAGAGACGTGGAGGTCACAGTAGGTTAACATGATGTTTTTAATGCCCCTTGGAAGAGTGGTGGAGGTCACAGTAGCTTAAAAAGACAGTTTTAATGCCCCTTTGAAGAGTGGTGGAGGTCACAGTAGCTTAACAAGACAGTTTTAATGCCCCTTGGAAGAGACATGGAGGTCACAGTAGCTTAACAAGATGATTTTAATGCCCCTTGGAAGAGACGTGGAGGTCACAGTAGCTTAACAAGATGGTTTTAATTCCCCTTGGAAGAGTGGTGGTGGTCACAGTAGCTTAACAAGACAGTTTTAATGCCCCTTGGAAGAGACGTGGAGTTCACAGTAGCTTAGGAAGACAGTTTTAATGCCCCATGGAAGAGACGTGGAGGTCACAGTAGCTTAACAATACGGTTTTAATGCCCCTTGTGAGAGACGTGGAGGTCACAGTAGCTTAACAAGACAGTTTTAATGCCCCTTGGAAGAGACATGGAGGTCACAGTAGCTTAACAAGACGGTTTTAATGCCCCTTGGAAGAGTGGTGGTGGTCACAGTAGCTTAACAGGACAGTTTTAATGCCCCTTGGAAGAGACGTGGAGGTCACAGTAGCTTAACAAGATAGTTTTAATGCCCCTTGGAAGAGTGGTGGAGGTCGCAGTGCAATAAAAAGACAATATCAATGCCCCTTGGAAGAGTGGTAGAGGTCTCAGTAGCTTAACAAGACAGTTTTAATGCCCATTGGAAGAGCTGTGGAGTTCAGAGTGGTTTAACAAGACAGTTTTAACGCCCCTTGGAAGAGATGTGGAGGTCACAGTATCTTAACAAGACGGTTTTAATGCCCCTTGGAAGAGACGTGGAGGTCACAGTAGCTTAACAAGACAGTTTTAATGCCCCTTGGAAGAGTGGTGGAGGTCACAGTAGCTTAACAAGATGGTTTTAATGCCCCTTGGAAGAGATGTGGAGGTCACAGTAGCTTAACAAGATGCTTTTAATGCCCTATGGAAGAGTGGTGGAGGTTAGAGTAGCTTAACAAGACAGTTTTAATGCCCCTTGGAAGAGTGGTGGAGGCAACAGTAGCTTAACAAGACAGTTTTAAGGCCCCTTGGAAGAGACGTGGAGGTCACAGTAGCTTAGCAAGAAAGTTTTAATGCCCAATGGAAGAGACGTGAAGGTCACAGTAGATTAACAAGACGGTTTTAATGCCCCTTGGAAGAGACGTGGAGGTCACAGTAGCTTAACAAGACGGTTTTAATGCCCCTTGGAAAAGTGGTGGGGGTCACAGTAGCTTAACAAGACGGTTTTAATGCCCCTTGGAAGAGTGTTGGAGGTCGCAGTGGAATAAAAAGACAATATCAATGCCTCTTGGAAAAGAAGTGGAGGTCACAGTATCTTAATAAGCCAGTTTTAATTCCCCTTGGAAGAGACGTGGAGGTCACAGTAGCTTAACCAGACGGTTTTAATGCCCCTTGGAAGAGACGTGGAGGTCACAGTAGCTTAACAAGACGGATTTAATGTCCCTTGGAAGAGTGGTGGGGGTCACATTAGCTTAACAAAACGGTTTTAATGCCCCTTGGAAGAGTGGTGGAGGTCGTAGTGGAATAAAAAGACAATATCAATGTCCCTTGGAAGAGTGGTAGAGGTCACTGTAGCTTAACAAGACAGTTTTAATGCCCTTTGGGAGAGCTGTGGAGTTCAGAGTGGTTTAACAAGACAGTGTAATGCTGCTTGGAAGAGTTGTGTAGGTCACAGTAGCTTAACAAGACGGTTTTAATGCCCCTTGGAAGAGTATTGGAGGTCTCATTAGTTTAACAAGACAGTTCTAATGCCCCTTGGAAGAGAGGTGGAGGTCACAGCAGCTTAACAAGACGGTTTTAATGCCCCTTGGAAGAGACGAGGAGGTCACAGTAGCTTTACAAGACGGTTTCAATGCCCCTTGGAAGAGACGTCGAGGTCACAGTAGCTTAACAAGAAAGTTTTAATGCCCCTTGGTAGAGTGGTGGAGGTCGCAGTGGAATATAAAGACAATATCAATGCCCCTTGTAAGAGTGGTAGAGGTCACTGAAGCTTAACAGGACAGTTTTATTGCCCCTTGCGAGAGCTGTGGAGTTCAGAGTGGTTTAACAAGACAGTGTAATGTCCCTTGGAAAAGAAGTGGAGGTCACAGTAGCTTAATAAGCCAGTTTTAGTTCCCCTTGGAAGAGACGTGGAGGTCACAGTAGCTTAACCAGACGGTTTTAATACCCCTTGGAAGTGACGTGGAGGTCACAGTAGCTTAAGAAGACGGTTTTAATGTCCCTTGGAAGAGTGGTGGGTGTCACATTAGCTTAACAAAACGGTTTTAATGCCCCTTGGAAGAGTGGTGGAGGTCGTAGTGGAATAAAAAGACAATATCAATGTCCCTTGGAAGAGTGGTAGAGGTCACTGTAGCTTAACAAGACAGTTTTAGTGCCCCTTGGGAGAGCTGTGGAGTTCAGAGTGGTTTAACAAGACAGTGTAATGCAGCTTGGAAGAGTTGTGTAGGTCATAGTAGCTTAACAAGAAGGTTTTAATGCCCCTTGGAAGAGTATTGGAGGTCTCATTAGTTTAACAAGACAGTTTTAATGCCCCTTGGAAGAGACGTGGAGGTCACAGCAGCTTAACAAGACGGTTTTAATGCCCCTTGGAAGAGACGTGGCGGTCACATTAGCTTTACAAGACGGTTTCAATGCCCCTTGGAAGAGACGTGGAGGTCACAGTAGCTTAACAAGAAAGTTTTAATGCCCCTTGGTAGAGTGGTGGAGGTCGCAGTGGAATAAAAACACAATATCAATGCCCCTTGGAAGAGTGGTAGAGGTCTCAGTATCTTAACAAGACGGTTTTAATGCCCCCTGGAAGAGATGTGGAGGTCACAGTAACTAAACAAGACGGTTTTAACTCCCCTTGGAAGAGACGTGTAGGTTACAGTAGCTTAACAAGACGATTTTAATGCCCCTTGGAAGAATGGTCGAGTTCACAGTAGCTTAACAAGACAGTTTTAATGCCCCTTGGAAGAGACGTGCAGGTCACAGTAGCTTAGCAAGAAAGTTTTAATGCCCATTGGAAGAGACGTGAAGGTCACAGTAGAATAACAAGACGGTTTTAATGCCCCTTGGAAGAGACGTGGAGGTCACAGTAGCTTAACAAGACAGTTTTATTGCCCCTTGGAAGAGTGTTGGAAGTCACAGCAGCTTAACAAGACAGTTTTAATGCCTCTTGGAAGAGACTTGGAGGTCACAGTAGCTTAACAAGGCGGTTTTAATGCCCCTTGGAAGAGTGGTGGGTGTCACAGTAGCTTAACAAGACGGTTTTATTGCCCCTTGGAAGAGACGTGGTCACAGTAGCTTAACAAGTCGGTTTTAATGCCCCTTGGAAGAGACGTGGAGGTCACAATAGCTTAACAAGACAGTTTTAATGCCCCTGGGAAGAGACGTGGAGGTCACAGTAGCTTAACTAGACAGTTTTAATGCCCCTTGGAAGAGTGGTGGAGGTCACAGTAGCTTCAATAGACAGTTTTAATGCCCCTTGGAAGAGATGTGGAGGTCAAAATAGCTTAACAAGACAGTTTTAATGCCCCTTGGAAGAGTGGTGGAGGTCGCAGTGGAATAAAAAGACAATATCAATGCCCCTTGTAAGAGTGGTAGAGGTCACTGCAGCTTTACAAGACAGTTTCAATGCCCCTTGGAAGAGCTGTGGAGGTCACAGTAGCTTAACAAGACGGTTTTAATGCCCCTTGGAAAAGAAGTTGAGGTCACAGTAGCTTAACAAGACAGTTTTAATGCCCCTTGGAAGAGACGTGTAGGTCACAGTAGCTTAACAAGACAATTTTAATGCCCCTTGGAAGATACGTGGAGGTCACAGTAGCTTAATAAGACAGTTTTAATGCCCCTTGGAAGAGACGTGGAGGTCACAGCAGATTAAACCAGAAGGTTTTAATGCCCCTTGGAAGAGACGTGGAGGTCACAGTAGCTTAAAAAGACGGTTTAATGCCCCTTGGAAGAGAAATGGAGGTCACAGTAGCTTAACAAGACAGTTTTAATGCCCCTTGGAAGAGACGTGTAGTTCACAGTAGCTTAACAAGACGGTTATAATGCCCCTTGGAAGAGACGTGGAGGTCACAGTAGCTTAACAAGACAGTTTTAATGCCCCTTGGAAGAGTGGAGGAGGTCGCAGTGGAATAAAAAAACAATATCAATGCCCCTTGGAAAAGTAGTAGAGGTTACAGTAGCTTAACAAGACTGTTTTAATGCCGCTTGGAAGAGCTGTGGAGTTCAGAGTGGTTTAACAAGAACGTTTTAATGCCCCTTGGAAGAGATGTGGAGGTGACAGTAACTTAACAAGACGGTTTTAATGCCCCTTGGAAGACACGTGGAGGTCGCAGTAGCTTAACAAGATACTTTTAATGCCCCTTGGAAGAGTGGTGGAGGTCACAGTAGCTTAACAAGACGGTTTTAATGCCCCTTGGAAGAGACGTGGAGGTCGCAGTAGTTTAAGAAGACGGTTTTAATGCCCCTTGGAAGAGATGTGGAGCTCTCAGTAGCTTAACAAGATGCTTTTAATGCCCCTTGGAAGAGTGGAGGAGGTCACAGTAGCTTAACAAGACAGTTTTAATGCCCCTTGGAAGAGACGTGGAGGTCACAGTAGATTAGCAAGACAGTTTTAATGCCCCTTGGAAGAGACGTGGAGGTCACAGTAGCTTAACAAGGCGGTTTTAATGCCCCTTGGAAGAGTGGTGGGTGTCAGAGTAGCTTAACAAGATGGTTTTATTGCCCCTTGGAAGAGACGTGGTCACAGTAGCTTAAAAAGACGTTTTTAATGCCCCTTGGAAAAGACGTGGAGGTCACAGTAGCTTAACAAGACAGTTTTAATGCCCCTTGGAAGAGTGGTGGAGGTCACAGTAGCTTCACTAGACAGTTTTAATGCCCCTTGCAAGAGACGTGGAGGTCACAGTAGCTTAACAAGACGGTTGTAATGTCCCTTGGAAGCGTGGTGGAGGTCGCAGTCGTATAAAAAGACAATATCAATGCCCCTTGGAAGAGTGGTATAGGTCACTGTAGATTTACAAGACAGTTTCAATGCCCCTTGGAAGAGCTGTGGAGTACAGAGTGGTTTAACAAGACAGTGTAATGCCCCTTGGAAGAGACGTGGAGGTCACAGTAGCTTAAGAAGACAGTTTTAATGCCACTTGGAAGAAATGTGGAGGTCACAGTAGCTTAATAAGACAGTTTTAATGCCCCTTGGAAGAGACGTGGACGTCACAGCAGTTTAACCAGAAGGTTTTAATGCCCCTTGGAAGAGACGTGGAGGTCACAGTAGCTTAACAAGATGGTTTTAATGCCCCTTGGAAGAGTGGTGGAGGTCACAGTAGCTTAACAAGACAGTTTTAATGTCACTTGGAAGAGACGTGGAGGTCACAGTAGCTTAACAAGACGGTTTTAATGTCCCTTGGAAGAGTGGTGGAGGTCGCAGTGGAATGAAAAAACAATATCAATGCCTTTTGGAAAAGTGGTAGAGGTCACAGTAGCTTAACAAGACGGTTTTAATGCCACTTGGAAGAGCTGTGGAGTTCAGAGTGGTTTAACAAGAACCTTTTAATGCCACTTGGAAGAGACGTGGAGGTGACAGTAACTTAACAAGACGGTTTTAATGCCCCTTGGAAGAGACGCGGAGGTCACAGTAGCTTAACAAGACGGTTTTAATGCTCCTTGGAAGAGTGGTCGAGTTCACAGTAGCTTAACAAGACAGTTTTAATGACCCTTGGAAGAGATGTGGAGGTGACAGTAACTTAACAAGACGGTTTTAATGCCCATTGGAAGACACGTGGAGGTCGCAGTAGCTTAACAAGATAGTTTTAATGCCCCTTGGAAGAGTGGTTGAGCTCACAGTAGCTTAACAAGACGGTATTAATGCCCTTTGGAAGAGATGTGGAGGTCACAGTAGCTTAACAAGACGGTTTTAATGCCCCTTGGAAGAGACGTGGAGGTCGCAGTAGCTTAAGAAGACGGTTTTAATGCCCCTTGGAAGAGACGTGGAGCTCTCAGTAGCTTAACAAGATGCTTTTAATGCCCCTTGGAAGAGTGGAGGAGGTCACAGTAGCTTAACAAGACAGTTTTAATGCCCCTTGGAAGAGACGTGGAGGTCACAGTAGATTAGCAAGACAGTTTTAATGCCCCTTGGAAGAGACGTGGAGGTCACAGTAGCTTAACAAGGCGGTTTTAATGCCCCTTGGAAGAGTGGTGGGTGTCAGAGTAGCTTAACAAGACGGTTTTATTGCCCCTTGGAAGAGACGTGGTCACAGTAGCTTAAAAAGACGTTTTTAATGCCCCTTGGAAAAGACGTGGAGGTCACAGTAGCTTAACAAGACAGTTTTAATGCCCCTTGGAAGAGTGGTGGAGGTCACAGTAGCTTCACTAGACAGATTTAATGCCCCTTGCAAGAGACGTGGAGGTCACAGTAGCTTAACAAGACGGTTTTAATGCCCCTTGGAAGCGTGGTGGAGGTCGCAGTCGAATAAAAAGACAATATCAATGCCCCTTGGAAGAGTGGTATAGGTCACTGTAGATTTACAAGACAGTTTCAATGCCCCTTGGAAGAGCTGTGGAGTACAGAGTGGTTTAACAAGACAGTGTAATGCCCCTTGGAAGAGACGTGGAGGTCACAGTAGCTTAAGAAGACAGTTTTAATGCCACTTGGAAGAAATGTGGAGGTCACAGTAGCTTAATAAGACAGTTTTAATGCCCCTTGGAAGAGACGTGGACGTCACAGCAGTTTAACCAGAAGGTTTTAATGCCCCTTGGAAGAGACGTGGAGGTCACAGTAGCTTAACAAGATGGTTTTAATGCCCCTTGGAAGAGTGGTGGAGGTCACAGTAGCTTAACAAGACAGTTTTAATGTCACTTGGAAGAGACGTGGAGGTCACAGTATCTTAACAAGACGGTTTTAATGTCCCTTGGAAGAGTGGTGGAGGCCGCAGTGGAATGAAAAAAACAATATCAATGCCTCTTGGAAAAGTGGTAGAGGTCACAGTAGCTTAACAAGACGTTTTAATGCCCCTTGGAAGAGCTGTGGAGTTCAGAGTGGTTTAACAAGAACCTTTTAATGCCACTTGGAAGAGACGTGGAGGTGACAGTAACTTAACAAGACAGTTTTAATGTCACTTGGAAGAGACGTGGAGGTCACAGTAGCTTAACAAGACGGTTTTAATGTCCCTTGGAAGAGTGGTGGAGGTCGCAGTGGAATGAAAAAACAATATCAATGCCTCTTGGAAAAGTGGTAGAGGTCACAGTAGCTTAACAAGACGGTTTTAATGCCCCTTGGAAGAGCTGTGGAGTTCAGAGTGGTTTAACAAGAACCTTTTAATGCCACTTGGAAGAGACGTGGAGGTGACAGTAACTTAACAAGACGGTTTTAATGCCCCTTGGAAGAGACGCGGAGGTCACAGTAGCTTAACAAGACGGTTTTAATGCTCCTTGGAAGAGTGGTCGAGTTCACAGTAGCTTAACAAGACAGTTTTAATGACCCTTGGAAGAGATGTGGAGGTGACAGTAACTTAACAAGACGGTTTTAATGCCCATTGGAAGACACGTGGAGGTCGCAGTAGCTTAACAAGATAGTTTTAATGCCCCTTGGAAGAGTGGTTGAGCTCACAGTAGCTTAACAAAACGGTTTTAATGCCCTTTGGAAGAGATGTGGAGGTCACAGTAGCTTAACAAGACGGTTTTAATGCCCCTTGGAAGAGACGTGGAGGTCGCAGTAGCTTAAGAAGACGGTTTTAATGCCCCTTGGAAGAGACGTGGAGCTCTCAGTAGCTTAACAAGATGCTTTTAATGCCCCTTGGAAGAGTGGAGGAGGTCACAGTAGCTTAACAAGACAGTTTTAATGCCCCTTGGAAGAGACGTGGAGGTCACAGTAGATTAGCAAGACAGTTTTAATGCCCCTTGGAAGAGACGTGGAGGTCACAGTAGCTTAACAAGGCGGTTTTAATGCCCCTTGGAAGAGTGGTGGGTGTCAGAGTAGCTTAACAAGACGGTTTTATTGCCCCTTGGAAGAGACGTGGTCACAGTAGCTTAAAAAGACGTTTTTAATGCCCCTTGGAAAAGACGTGGAGGTCACAGTAGCTTAACAAGACAGTTTTAATGCCCCTTGGAAGAGTGGTGGAGGTCACAGTAGCTTCACTAGACAGTTTTAATGCCCCTTGCAAGAGACGTGGAGGTCACAGTAGCTTAACAAGACGGTTTTAATGCCCCTTGGAAGCGTTGTGGAGGTCGCAGTCGAATAAAAAGACAATATCAATGCCCCTTGGAAGAGTGGTATAGGTCACTGTAGATTTACAAGACAGTTTCAATGCCCCTTGGAAGAGCTGTGGAGTACAGAGTGGTTTAACAAGACAGTGTAATGCCCCTTGGAAGAGACGTGGAGGTCACAGTAGCTTAAGAAGACAGTTTTAATGCCACTTGGAAGAAATGTGGAGGTCACAGTAGCTTAATAAGACAGTTTTAATGCCCCTTGGAAGAGACGTGGACGTCACAGCAGTTTAACCAGAAGGTTTTAATGCCCCTTGGAAGAGACGTGGAGGTCACAGTAGCTTAACAAGATGGTTTTAATGCCCCTTGGAAGAGTGGTGGAGGTCACAGTAGCTTAACAAGACAGTTTTAATGTCACTTGGAAGAGACGTGGAGGTCACAGTATCTTAACAAGACGGTTTTAATGTCCCTTGGAAGAGTGGTGGAGGTCGCAGTGGAATGAAAAAACAATATCAATGCCTCTTGGAAAAGTGGTAGAGGTCACAGTAGCTTAACAAGACGTTTTAATGCCCCTTGGAAGAGCTGTGGAGTTCAGAGTGGTTTAACAAGAACCTTTTAATGCCACTTGGAAGAGACGTGGAGGTGACAGTAACTTAACAAGACGGTTTTAATGCCCCTTGGAAGAGACGCGGAGGTCACAGTAGCTTAACAAGACGGTTTTAATGCTCATTGGAAGAGTGGTCGAGTTCACAGTAGCTTAACAAGACAGTTTTAATGACCCTTGGAAGAGACGTGGAGGTCACAGTAGCTTAACAAGACAGTTTTAATGCCCCTTGGAAGAGACGTGGAGGTCGCAGTAGCTTAACAAGATGCTTTTAATGCCCCTTGGAAGAGTGGTGGAGGTCACAGTAGCTTAACAAGACAGTTTTAATGCCCCTTGTAAGATTGGTGAAAGTCATAGTAGCTTAACTAGACAGTTTTAATGCCCCTTGGAAGAGACGTGGAGGTCACAGTAGCTTAGCAAGACAGTTTTAATGCCCCTTGGAAGAGCTGTGGAGTTCAGAGTGGTTTAACAAGACAGTTTTAATGCCCCTTGGAAGAGATGTGGAGGTCACAGTAGCTTAACTAGACAGTTTTAATGCCCCTTGGAAGAGTGGTGGAGGTCACAGTAGCTTCAATAGACAGTTTTAATGCCCCTTGGAAGAGACGTGGAGGTCACAGTAGCTTAACAAGACAGTTTTAATGCCCTTTGGAAGAGTGGTGGAGGTCGCAGTGGAATAAAAAGACAATATCAATGCCCCTTGGAAGAGTGGTAGAGGTCTCAGTAGCTTAACAAGACGGTTTTAATGCCCGTTAGAAGAGCTGTGGAGTTCAGAGTGGTTTAACAAAACAGTTTTAATGCCCCTTGGAAGAGTGGTGGAGGTCGCAGTGGAATAAAAAGACAATATCAATGCCCCTTGGAAGAGTGGTAGAGGTCACTGTAGCTTTACAAGACAGTTTCAATGCCCCTTGGAAGAGCTGTGGAGTACAGAGTGGTTAAACAAGACAGTGTAATGCCCCTTGGAAGAGACGTGGAGGTCACAGTAGCTTAATAAGACAGTTTTAATGCCCCTTGGAAAAAACGTGGAGGTCACAGTAGCTTAATAAGACAGTTTTAATGCCCCTTGGAAGAGACGTGGAGGTCACAGCAGTTTAACCAGAAGGCTTTAATGCCCCTTGGAAGAGACGTGGAGGTCACAGTAGCTTAACAAGATGGTTTTAATGCCCCTTGGAAGAGTGGTGGAGGTCACAGTAGCTTAACAAGACAGTTTTAATGTCCCTTGGAAGAGACGTGGAGGTCACAGTAGCTTAACAAGACGGTTTTAATGCCCCATGGAAGAGAAGTGGAGGTCACAGTAGCTTAACAAGACAGTTTTAATGCCCCTTGGAAGAGACGTGTAGGTCGCAGTAGCTTAACAAGACGGTTTTAATGCCCCTTGGAAGAGACGTGGAGGTCACAGTAGCTTAACAAGACAGTTTTAATGCCCCTTGGAAGAGTGGTGGAGGTCGCAGTGGAATAAAAAAACAATATCAATGCCCCTTGGAAAAGTAGTAGAGGTCACAGTAGCTTAACAAGACAGTTTTAATGCCCCTTGGAAGAGTGGTGGAGGTCGCAGTGGAATAAAAAGACAATATCAATGCCCCTTGGAAGAGTGGTAGAGGTCACTGTAGCTTTACAAGACAGTTTCAATGCCCCTTGGAAGAGCTGTGGAGTACAGAGTGGTTAAACAAGACAGTGTAATGCCACTTGGAAGAGACGTGGAGGTCACAGTAGCTTAGCAAGAAAGTTTTAATGCCCATTGGAAGAGACGTGAAGGTCACAGTAGATTAACAAGACGGTTTTAATGCCCCTTGGAAGAGACGTGGAGGTCACAGTAGCTTAACAAGACAGTTTTAATGCCCCTTGGAAGAGTGTTGGAAGTCACAGCAGTTTAACAAGACAGTTTTAATGCCCCTTGGAAGAGACGTGGAGGTCACAGTAGCTTAACAAGGTGGTTTTAATGCCCCTTGGAAGAGTGGTGGGTGTCACAGTAGCTTAACAAGACGGTTTTATTGCCCCTTGGAAGAGACGTGGTCACAGTAGCTTAACAAGACGGTTTTAATGCCCCTTGGAAGAGACGTGGAGGTCACAATAGCTTAAAAAGACAGTTTTAATGCCCCTGGGAAGAGACATGGAGGTCTCAGTAGCTTAACCAGACGGTTTTAATGCCCCTTGGAAGAGACGTGGAGGTCACAGTAGCTTAACAAGACGGTTTTAATGTCCCTTGGAAGAGTGGTGGGGGTCACATTAGCTTAACAAAACGGTTTTAATGCCCTTGGAAGAGTGGTGGAGGTCGTAGTGGAATAAAAAGACAATATCAATGTCCCTTGGAAGAGTGTTAGAGGTCACTGTAGCTTAACAAGACAGTTTCAATGCCCCTTGGAAGAGCTGTGGAGGTCACAGTAGCTTAACAAGACGGTATTAATGCCCCTTGGAAGAGAAGTTGAGGTCACAGTAGCTTAACAAGACAGTTTTAATGCCCCTTGGAAGAGACGTGTAGGTCACAGTAGCTTAACAAGACAGTTTTAATGCCCCTTGGAAGAAACGTGGAGGTCACAGTAGCTTAATAAGACAGTTTTAATGCCCCTTGGAAGAGACGTGGAGGTCACAGCCGTTTAACCAGAAGGTTTTAATGCCCCCTGGAAGAGACGTGGAGGTCACAGTAGCTTAACAAGATGGTTTTAATGCCCCTTGGAAGAGTGGTGGAGGTCACCGTAGCTTAACAAGACAGTTTTAATGTCCCTTGAAAGAGACGTGGAGGTCACAGTAGCTTAAAAAGACAGTTTTAATGCCCCTTGGAAGATACGTGGAGGTCACAGTAGCTTAACAAGACAGTTTTAATGCCCCTTGGAAGAGTGGTGGAGGTTGCAGTGGAATAAAAAAACAATATCAATGACCCTTGGAAAAGTAGTAGAGGTTATAGTAGCTTAACAAGACTGTTTTAATGCCCCTTGGAAGAGCTGTGGAGTTCAGAGTGGTTTAACAAGAACGTTTTAATGCCCCTTGGAAGAGATGTGGAGGTGACAGTAACTTAACAAGACGGTTTTAATGCCCCTTGGAAGAGACGTGGAGGTCACAGTAGCTTTACAAGACGATTTTAATGCCCCTTTTAAGAGTGGTCGAGTTCACAGTAGCCAAGACAGTTTTAATGCCCCTTGGAAGAGACGTGGAGGTCACAGTAGCTTAACAAGTTAGTTTTAATGCCCCTTGGAAGAGTGGTGGAGGTCACAGTAGCTTAACAAGACGGTATTAATGCCCTTTGGAAGAGATGTGGAGGTCACAGTAGCTTAAGAAAACGGTTTTAATGCCCCTTGGAAGAGACGTGGAGGTCGAAGTAGCTTAAGAAGATGGTTTTAATGCCCCTTGGAAGAGACGTGGAGGTCTCAGTAGCTTAACAAGATGTTTTTAACCCCTTACTTACCGGGGACGTATTATTACGCATATTTGCGTACCCCCCGTTCAGTGAGGGCTGCTGCGCTGAGCCCTCACTGAACGGAGCACATGTCAGCTGATTCTTACAGCTGACATGTGCCCGCAACAGCCGCGGGTGGAGTCGCGATCCACCCGCGGCTGTTAACCAGTTAAATGCTGCTGTCAATCTCCGACAGCAGCATTTAACACGCGCTTCCGGGTAGCGCATAATAAGCCCCGCCCACCGGTGACCCCGTCACGTGATCGCGGGTCGCCGATGGGCGTGCATAACAACCCAGGGTCTGCAGCAGACGGCTGTGGTTGTCATGATCTTGTCGCTATGAGCGCCACCTAGTGGTCGGCGCTCATAGCACAGGACCATTTCTGCTGCATGCAGGGGACCTGCTCGTCCCCTGTATGTAGCAGAGGCAATCGGATAGTTGCTGCTTCAAGTCTCCTATGGAGACTATAGAAGCATGCAAAAAGTAAAAAAAAAAGTTTTTAAAAATATAAAAAAAAATAAAAAAATATAAAAGTTTAAATCACCCCCCTTTCGCCCCATTCAAAATAAAATATATAAAAAAAACCCCACATACACATATTTGGTATCGCCGCGTTCAGAATCGCCAGATCTATCAATATAAAAAAAGAATTATTCCGATCGGTAAACGGCGTAGCGATAAAAAAATTCTAAACGCCAGAATTACGTTTTTTTGTCGCCGCAAAATTGCAATAAAATGCAATAACGGGCGAACAAAACATCGGATCTACCCCAAATGTTATCAATAAAACCGTCAGCCTCGCTCGCAAAAAATAAGCTATCAACCAGCAGCAGATCACGAAAAATGGAGACGCTACGGGTCTTAGAAAATGGCGCTATTTTTTTATTTTTTTTTTTACCAAATTTTAGAATTATTTTTCACCACTTAAATATAAAAGAACCTATACATTTTTGGTGTCTATGAACTCGTAATGACCTGTAGAATAAGAAGGGCTGGTCAGTTTTAGCATTCAGTGAACATGGTAAAAAAAAATAAATAAAAAACAACTGTGGTATTGCACTTTTTTTGCAATTTTACCGCACTTGGAATTTTTTTCCCGTTTTCCCGTACAGGATATGATAAAACTAGTAATGGCGTTGAAAAGTACAACTCGTCCCGCAAAAAATAAGCCCTCACATGGCCATATTGACCAAAAAATAAAAACGCTATGGCTCTGGGAACAAGGGGAGCAAAAACGAAAATGAAAAAACGAATAATGCTCCGGGGCTTAAGGGGTTAATGCCCCTTGGAAGAATGGTGGAGGTCACAGTAGCTTAACAAGACAGTTTTAATGCCCCTTGGAAGAGACGTGGAGGTCACAGTAGATTAGCAAGACAGTTTTAATGCCCCTTGGAAGAGACGTGGAGGTCACAGTAGCTTAACAAGGCGGTTTTAATGCCACTTGGAAGAGTGGTGGGTGTCAGAGTAGCTTAACAAGACGGTTTTATTGCCCCTTGGAAGAGATGTGGAGGTCACAGTAAGTTAACAAGACGGTTTTAATGCCCCTTGGAAGAGACGTGGAGGTCACAGTAGCTTAACAAGACGGTTTTAATGCCCCTTGGAAGAGTGGTCGAGTTCACAGAAGCTTAACAAGACAGTTTTAATTCCCCTTGGAAGAGACGTGAAGGTCACAGTAGACAGTAGCTTAACAAGACAGTTTTAATGCCCCTTGGAAGAGAGGTGGAGGTCACAGTAGCTTAACATGACGGCTTTAATGCCCCTTGGAAGAGACGTGGAGGTCACAGTAGCTTAACAAGACGGTTTTAATGCCCCTTGGAAAAGTGGTGGGGGTCACAGTAGCTTAACAAGACAGTTTTAATGCCCCTTGGAAGAGTGTTGGAGGTCGCAGTGGAATAAAAAGACAATATCAATGCCTCTTGGAAAAGAAATGGAGGTCACAGTATCTTAATAAGCCAGTTTTAATTCCCCTTGGAAGAGACGTGGAGGTCACAGTAACTTAACCAGACGGTTTTAATGCCCCTTGGAAGAGACGTGGAGGTCACAGTAGCTTAACAAGACGGTTTTAATGTCCCTTGGAAGAGTGGTGGGGGTCACATTAGCTTAACAAAACGGTTTTAATGCCCCTTGGAAGAGTGGTGGAGGTCGTAGTGGAATAAAAAGACAATATCAATGTCCCTTGGAAGAGTGGTAGAGGTCACTGTAGCTTAACAAGACAGTTTTAATGCCGCTTGGGAGAGCTGTGGAGTTCAGAGTGGTTTAACAAGACAGTGTAATGCAGCTTGGAAGAGTTGTGTAGGTCATAGTAGCTCAACAAGACAGTTTTAATGCCCCTTGGAAGAGTAATGGAGGTCTCATTAGTTTAACAAGACAGTTTTAATGCCCCTTGGAAGAGACGTGGAGGTCACAGCAGCTTAACAAGACGGTTTTAATGCCCCTTGGAAGAGACGTGGCGGTCACATTAGCTTTACAAGACGGTTTCAATGCCCCTTGGAAGAGACGTGGAGGTCACAGTAGCTTAACAAGAAAGTTTTTATGCCCCTTGGTAGAGTGGTGGAGGTCGCAGTGGAATAAAAACACAATATCAATGCCCCTTGGAAGAGTGGTAGAGGTCTCAGTATCTTAACAAGACGGTTTTAATGCCCCCTGGAAGAGATGTGGAGGTCACAGTAACTAAACAAGACGGTTTTAACTCCCCTTGGAAGAGACGTGTAGGTTACAGTAGCTTAACAAGACGATTTTAATGCCCCTTGGAAGAATGGTCGAGTTCACAGTAGCTTAACAAGACAGTTTTAATGCCCCTTGGAAGAGACGTGCAGGTCACAGTAGACAGTAGCTTAACAAGACAGTTTTAATGCCCCTTGAAAGAGTGGTGGAAGTCACAGTAGCTTAACAAGATGGTTTTAATGCCCCTTGGATGAGAAGTGGAGGTCACAGTAGCTTAACATGATGTTTTAAATGCCCCTTGGAAGAGAGGTGGAGGTCACAGTAGCTTAACAAGACAGTTTTAATGCCCCTTTGAAGAGTGGTGGAGGTCACAGTAGCTTAACAAGACAGTTTTAATGCCCCTTGGAAGAGACATGGAGGTCACAGTAGCTTAACAAGATGGTTTTAATGCCCCTTGGAAGAGACGTGGAGGTCACAGTAGCTTAACAAGATGGTTTTAATTCCCCTTGGAAGAGTGGTGGTGGTCACAGTAGCTTAACAAGACAGTTTTAATGCCCCTTGGAAGAGACGTGGAGGTCACAGTAGCTTAGGAAGACAGTTTTAATGCCCCATGGAAGAGACGTGGAGGTCACAGTAGCTTAACAATACGGTTTTAATGCCCCTTGTGAGAGACGTGGAGGTCACAGTAGCTTAACAAGACAGTTTTAATGCCCCTTGGAAGAGACGTGGAGGTCACAGTAGCTTAACAAGACAGTTTTAATGACCCTTGGAAGAGTGGTGGAGGTCGCAGTGCAATAAAAAGACAATATCAATGCCCCTTGGAAGAGTGGTAGAGGTCTCAGTAGCTTAACAAGACAGTTTTAATGCCCATTGGAAGAGCTGTGGAGTTCAGAGTGGTTTAACAAGACAGTTTTAACGCCCCTTGGAAGAGATGTGGAGGTCACAGTATCTTAACAAGACGGTTTTAATGCCCCTTGGAAGAGACGTGGAGGTCACAGTAGCTTAACAAGACAGTTTTAATACCCCTTGGAAGAGTGGTGGAGGTCACAGTAGCTTAACAAGACGGTTTTAATGCCCCTTGGAAGAGATGCGGAGGTCACAGTAGCTTAACAAGATGCTTTTAATGCCCTATGGAAGAGTGGTGGAGATTAGAGTAGCTTAACAAGACAGTTTTAATGCCCCTTGGAAGAGTGGTGGAGGCAACAGTAGCTTAACAAGACAGTTTTAATGCCCCTTGGAAGAGACGTGGAGGTCACAGTAGCTTAGCAAGAAAGTTTTAATGCCCAATGGAAGAGACGTGAAGGTCACAGTAGATTAACAAGACGGTCTTAATGCCCCTTGGAAGAGACGTAGAGGTCACAGTAGCTTAACAAGACAGTTTTAATGCCCCTTGGAAGAGTGTTGGAAGTCACAGCAGCTTAACAAGACAGTTTTAATGCCCCTTGGAAGAGACTTGGAGGTCACAGTAGCTTAACAAGGCGGTTTTAATGCCCCTTGGAAGAGTGGTGGGTGTCACAGTAGCTTAACAAGACGGTTTTATTGCCCCTTGGAAGAGACGTGGTCACAGTAGCTTAACAAGACGGTTTTAATGCCCCTTGGAAGAGACGTGGAGGTCACAATAGCTTAACAAGACAGTTTTAATGCCCCTGGGAAGAGACGTGGAGGTCACAGTAGCTTAACTAGACAGTTTTATTGCCCCTTGGAAGAGTGGTGGAGGTCACAGTAGCTTCAATAGACAGTTTTAATGCCCCTTGGAAGAGACGTGGAGGTCAAAATAGCTTAACAAGACAGTTTTAATGCCCCTTGGAAGAGTGGTGGAGGTCGCAGTGGAATAAAAAGACAATATCAATGAACCTTGGAAGAGTTTTAGAGTTCACTGCAGCTTTACAAGACAGTTTCAATGCCCCTTGGAAGAGCTGTGGAGGTCACAGTAGCTTAACAAGACGGTTTTAATGCCCCTTGGAAGAGAAGTTGAGGTCACAGTAGCTTAACAAGACAGTTTTAATGCCCCTTGGAAGAGACGTGTAGGTCACAGTAGCTTAACAAGACAGTTTTAATGCCCCTTGGAAGAAACGTGGAGGTCACAGTAGCTTAATAAGACAGTTTTAATGCCCCTTGGAAGAGACGTGGAGGTCACAGCAGTTTAACCAGAAGGTTTTAATGCCCCTTGGAAGAGAGGTGGAGGTCACAGTAGCTTAAAAAGACGGTTTTAATGCCCCTTGGAAGAGAAATGGAGGTCACAGTAGCTTAACAAGACAGTTTAAATGCCCCTTGGAAGAGACGTGTAGGTCACAGTAGCTTAACAAGACGGTTTTAATGCCCCTTGGAAGAGACGTGGAGGTCACAGTAGCTTAACAAGACAGTTTTAATGAACCTTGGAAGAGTGGTGGAGGTCGCAGTGGAATAAAAAACAATATCAATGCCCCTTGGAAAAGTAGTAGAGGTTACAGTAGCTTAACAAGACTGTTTTAATGCCGCTTGGAAGAGCTGTGAAGTTCAGAGTGGTTTAACAAGAACGTTTTAATGCCCCTTGGAAGAGATGTGGAGGTGACAGTAACTTAACAAGACGGTTTTAATGCCCCTTGGAAGACACGTGGAGGTCGCAGTAGCTTAACAAGATAGTTTTAATGCCCCTTGGAAGAGTGGTGGAGGTCACAGTAGCTTAACAAGACGGTATTAATGCCCTTTGGAAGAGATGTGGAGGTCACAGTAGCTTAACAAGACGGTTTGAATGCCCCTTGGAAGAGACGTGGAGGTCGCAGTAGTTTAAGAAGACGGTTTTAATGCCCCTTGGAAGAGATGTGGAGCTCTCAGTAGCTTAACAAGATGCTTTTAATGCCCCTTGGAAGAGTGGAGGAGGTCACAGTAGCTTAACAAGACAGTTTTAATGCCCCTTGGAAGAGACGTGGAGGTCACAGTAGATTAGCAAGACAGTTTTAATGCCCCTTGGAAGAGACGTGGAGGTCACAGTAGCTTAACAAGGCGGTTTTAATGCCCCTTGGAAGAGTGGTGGGTGTCAGATTAGCTTAACAAGACGGTTTTATTGCCCCTTGGAAGAGACGTGGTCACAGTAGCTTAAAAAGACGTTTTTAATGCCCCTTGGAAAAGACGTGGAGGTCACAGTAGCTTAACAAGACAGTTTTAATGCCCCTTGGAAGAGTGGTGGAGGTCACAGTAGCTTCACTAGACAGTTTTGATGCCCCTTGCAAGAGACGTGGAGGTCACAGTAGCTTAACAAGACGGTTTTAATGCCCCTTGGAAGCGTGGTGGAGGTCGCAGTCGAATAAAAAGACAATATCAATGCCCCTTGGAAGAGTGGTATAGGTCACTGTAGATTTACAAGACAGTTTCAATGCCCCTTGGAAGAGCTGTGGAGTACAGAGTGGTTTAACAAGACAGTGTAATGCCCCTTGGAAGAGACGTGGAGGTCACAGTAGCTTAAGAAGACAGTTTTAATGGCACTTGGTAGAAATGTGGAGGTCACAGTAGCTTAATAAGACAGTTTTAATGCCCCTTGGAAGAGACGTGGACGTCACAGCAGTTTAACCAGAAGGTTTTAATGCCCCTTGGAAGAGACGTGGAGGTCACAGTAGCTTAACAAGATGGTTTTAATGCCCCTTGGAAGAGTGGTGGAGGTCACAGTAGCTTAACAAGACAGTTTTAATGTCACTTGGAAGAGACGTGGAGGTCACAGTAGCTTAACAAGACGGTTTTAATGTCACTTGGAAGAGTGGTGGAGGTCGCAGTGGAATGAAAAAACAATATCAATGCCTCTTGGAAAAGTGGTAGAGGTCACAGTAGCTTAACAAGACGGTTTTAATGCCCCTTGGAAGAGCTGTGGAGTTCAGAGTGGTTTAACAAGAACCTTTTAATGCCACTTGGAAGAGACTTGGAGGTGACAGTAACTTAACAAGACGGTTTTAATGCCCCTTGGAAGAGACGCGGAGGTCACAGTAGCTTAACAAGACGGTTTTAATGCTCCTTGGAAGAGTGGTCGAGTTCACAGTAGCTTAACAAGACAGTTTTAATGACCCTTGGAAGAGACGTGGAGGTCACAGTAGCTTAACAAGACAGTTTTAATGCCCCTTGGAAGAGACGTGGAGGTCGCAGTAGCTTAACAAGATGCTTTTAATGCCCCTTGGAAGAGTGGTGGAGGTCACAGTAGCTTAACAAGACAGTTTTAATGCCCCTTGTAAGATTGGTGAAAGTCATAGTAGCTTAACTAGACAGTTTTATTGCCCCTTGGAAGAGACGTGGAGGTCACAGAAGCTTAGCAAGACAGTTTTAATGCCCCTTGGAAGAGCTGTGGAGTTCAGAGTGGTTTAACAAGACAGTTTTAATGCCCCTTGGAAGAGATGTGGAGGTCACAGTAGCTTAACTAGACAGTTTTAATGCCCCTTGGAAGAGTGGTGGAGGTCACAGTAGCTTCAATAGACAGTTTTAATGTCCCTTGGAAGAGACGTGGAGGTCACAGTAGCTTAACAAGACAGTTTTAATGCCCTTTGGAAGAGTGGTGGAGGTCGCAGTGGAATAAAAAGACAATATCAATGCCCCTTGGAAGAGTGGTAGAGGCCTCAGTAGCTTAACAAGACAGTTTTAATGCCCGTTAGAAGAGCTGTGGAGTTCAGAGTGGTTTAACAAAACAGTTTTAATGCCCCTTGGAAGAGTGGTGGAGGTCGCAGTGGAATAAAAAGACAACATCAATGCCCCTTGGAAGAGTGGTAGAGGTCACTGTAGCTTTACAAGACAGTTTCAATGCCCCTTGGAAGAGCTGTGGAGTACAGAGTGGTTAAACAAGACAGTGTAATGCCCCTTGGAAGAGACGTGGAGGTCACAGTAGCTTAATAAGACAGTTTTAATGCCCCTTGGAAAAAACGTGGAGGTCACAGTAGCTTAATAAGACAGTTTTAATGCCCCTTGGAAGAGACGTGGAGGTCACAGCAGTTTAACCAGAAGGTTTTAATGCCCCTTGGAAGAGACATGGAGGTCACAGTAGCTTAACAAGATGGTTTTAATGCCCCTTGGAAGAGTGGTGGAGGTCACAGTAGCTTAACAAGACAGTTTTAATGTCCCTTGGAAGAGACGTGGAGGTCACAGTAGCTTAACAAGACGGTTTTAATGCCCCTTGGAAGAGAAGTGGAGGTCACAGTAGCTTAACAAGACAGTTTTAATGCCCCTTGGAAGAGACGTGTAGGTCGCAGTAGCTTAACAAGACGGTTTTAATGCCCCTTGGAAGAGACGTGGAGGTCACAGTAGCTTAACAAGACAGTTTTAATGCCCCTTGGAAGAGTGGTGGAGGTCGCAGTGAAATAAAAAAACAATATCAATGCCCCTTGGAAAAGTAGTAGAGGTCACAGTAGCTTAACAAGACAGTTTTAATGCCCCTTGGAAGAGTGGTGGAGGTCGCAGTGGAATAAAAAGACAATATCAATGCCCCTTGGAAGAGTGGTAGAGGTCACTGTAGCTTTACAAGACAGTTTCAATGCCCCTTGGAAGAGCTGTGGAGTACAGAGTGGTTAAACAAGACAGTGTAATGCCCCTTGGAAGAGACGTGGAGGTCACAGTAGCTTAATAAGACAGTTTTAATGCCCCTTGGAAAAAACGTGGAGGTCACAGTAGCTTAATAAAACAGTCTTAATGCCCCTTGGAAGAGACGTGGAGGTCACAGCAGTTTAACCAGATGGTTTTAATGCCCCTTGGAAGAGATGTGGAGGTCACAGTAGCGTAACAAGATGGTTTTAATGCCCCTTGGAAGAGTGGTGGAGGTCACAGTAGCTTAACAAGACAGTTTTAATGTCTCTTGGAAGAGACGTGGAGGTCACAGTAGCTTAACAAGACGGTTTTAATGCTCCTTGGAAGAGAAGTGGAGGTCACAGTAGCTTAACAAGACAGTTTTAATGCCCCTTGGAAGAGACGTGTAGGTCACAGTAGCTTAACAAGACGGTTTTAATGCACCTTGGAAGAGATGTGGAGGTCACAGTAGCTTAACAAGACAGTTTTAATACACCTTGGAAGAGTGGTGGAGGTCGCAGTGGAATAAAAAAACAATATCAATGCCCCTTGGAAAAGTAGTAGAGGTCACAGTAGCTTAACAAGACTGTTTTAATGCCCCTTGGAAGAGCTGTGGATTTCAGAGTGGTTTAACCAGAACGTTTTAATGCCCCTTGGAAGAGATGTGGAGGTGGCAGTAACTTAACAAGACTGTTTTAATGCCCCTTGGGAGAGATGTGGAGGTCACAGTAGCTTAAGAAGACGATTTTAATGCCCCTTTCAAGAGTGGTCGAGTTCACAGTAGCCAAGACCGTTTTAATGCCCCTTGGAAGAGACGTGGAGGTCACAGTAGCTTAACAAGACAGTTTTAATGCGCCTTGGAAGAGTGGTGGAAGTCACAGTAGCTTAACAAGACGGTATTAATGCCCTTTGGAAGAGATGTGTGTAGCGTCGGCATCCCTGCCCTCTGCTAGGCAGGGACGCTGTTCCCCTCACCTCTCCGCTCCGAGCCCGGCGTCCTCCTTCCTCTCTGCTGGCAGCGCGTGCTCCTTCCCGGCCACGGTGCTTAGGGCGCGCACGCGCTCCCCCCCTCTTAAAGGGGCCGCGCGCGCCGTCCTAAGGAGTCCCCGGCCAATGGCCGGAGGACTTCACCATATATAAGGCACCTCCTCCAAAATGGAGGTGCCCGAGCAATGTTGTTGCACTGTTCACTACTCTGCTTCAGCCCTCAGGTCCCGTTTCCAGTTACCTGCCAGTTACCTGCCAGTTTCCTGCCAGTTTGCTGTCTGATTCCTGCCTGCTATCCGCTTACCTGCTTGCTATCCTGAGGTCCGACGGTCTGCCTTCCGACATCTGTCAGTCTGTCTATGGACCAGCTTGCCCACTCACCTGGGAGCGCTCACCTGCTACCTGTCTGCTAGCCTACCTGGAGGCTCCGCCGTCACGTGCTGTGACCACCTGCCAGTCCAGAGACTCTTGCCCGCTCACCTGGCAGCGCTCATCTGCTACCTGCCTGTTAGCCTACCTGGAGGCTCCGCTGTCACGTGCTGTGACCACCTGCCAGTCCAGAGACTCTTGCCCGCTCACCTAGGAGTGCTCATCTGCTACCTGTCTGTTAGCCTACCTGGAGGCTCTGCCGTCACGTGCTGTGACCACCTGCCAGTCCAGAGACTCTTGCCCGCTCACCTGGGAGCGCTCATCTGCTACCTGCCTGTTAGCCTACCTGGAGGCTTCGCCGTCACATGCTGTGACCACCTGCTTATCCAGAGACTCTCGCCTGCTCACCTGGGAGCACACATCTGCCATCTGCCTGCTAGCCTACCTGGAGGCTCAGCCGTCACAGGTCGTACCTACCCTTTACCCAGAGACTGTCCCGGTCACTTGCCGTGACCTCCTGCCCGTTCACCCAGAGACTGCCCCGGTCACTTGCTGTGACCTCCTGCCCATTTACCCAGAGACTGTCCCTGTCACTTGCCGTGACCTCCTGCCCGTTCACCCAGAGACTGTCCCGGTCACCTGCTGTGACTACCTGCCTGTCTTCCCTGGTCGCCACCTGCTTCCTTACAAGGACCGCCCCCTTGTATAAGTTGCTCAGAGGTTCCGCCTCCCAGACCCGTTACAGTTTGCTCGGGCCATGGAACCCGGTGGCACCCAAGCTCCCTCGCTCTCGCACCTTTGTCATGAACTGTCCCGTCAGAGGTCCCAACAGGAGTCCATCGTGAGTCACCTGCGGAATGTCAATTCTCGCCTGGACACTCTGACTGCTCCACCAGCAACCACCGCTAGTGTCTTGCCTCGCAACCCGGCAGCTCCGCTGCCCACCAATACCATGGTATCCTGCTCCGGACCCCGGCTTTCTGCACCTCCTCGCTTCAGAGGCGACTCCGCTCTGGCTCGGGGCTTCATAAACCAGTGCACCCTGCACTTTGAACTCCTGTCCCACCAGTTTAACTCCGACCGGGCCAAAGTAGCCTTCATCATGTCCCATCTCATGGGGGAGGCACTGGCTTGGCTAAATCCTCTATGGGAGAGAGGAGACCCCCTGGTGTCCGACTTGCCTGCCTTTCTCACGCCTTTCCGGAAAGTCTTCGACGAACCCGGACGGAAGACCTCATCCGCATCGTCTCTGCTACGCCTCCGTCAGGGAAGTCTCACCGTGGGCCAATATGCCATACTTTTCCGTACCCTTGCCTCGGAGCTGGCCTGGGATAACGACGCTCTGGTGTCTGTCTTCTGGGAGGGTCTGTCCGGCCGTATTAAAGATGAACTCGCCGGTCGGGACATTCCTACCACTCTCGATGACTTAATAACTCTTGCCACCCGGATTGACCTACGGTTCCAGGAGCGTGCCAAAGAGGTCACCCCTGAGAGGAGGTTTCCACGTCTAGCTCCTACCTTCCAGAAACCCGTCACTCCCTCCGTTTCTCCCCAGGTACACTCTCCTGAGCCTATGCAGGTCGACCAGACCAAGATGGTCAAAACCCGTCAGGACTTACGCCGTGCCGAGGGGAGCTGCTTCTACTGTGGCAGCAAGGAGCACCGGATCTGTACCTGCCCGGAGAGGTCGGGAAACGCCTGTGTCTAGGTTCGCTCAGAGAGGTCGACCTAGACAAGAATAAATCCTCTCCATCTCTGCTGCTGTCAGTCTCAATTATCTGCGGGGAGAACCGTTTTTTCGAACTAGCCCAACTTGACTCTGGAGCAGCCGGGAATCTTATTTCACAGTCCCTGGTAGAAAAACACCGCATTCCCACCAAACCTCTGGCTGTACCCCTATCTGTCGCTGCCGTGGATGGGGGCCTCTTACCACGTCCCATCCAACTCATCACCGAATCCATTACTCTGCAGGTGGGAATGCTGCATTCTGAGAGCATCTCTTTTCATGTTCTGCCTGGACTCTCTCACGCCCTCTTACTAGGCCTACCTTGGCTCCAGAAACATGCACCCGTGCTTGACTGGAAGACCAGAGAAGTCCTTCGTTGGGGACAGGACTGCCATAAGACTTGTTTGGTTCCCGTTCATCCCGTCCGTCCTTCTCCTACCCCAACTAATCTACCTGGACTTCCGATTCCTTATTGGTCATTTGCTGATGTCTTTAATAAAAAGGAGGCAGAGACATTACCCCCTCATAGACCATACGACTGTCCTATCGACCTGTTACCCGGTACTACGCCTCCCCGTGGGCGTATTTACCCATTGTCTGCTGCTGAGACCCGGTCGATGTCCGAATATATTGAGGAGAATCTGGCCCGTGGATTCATCCGGAAATCTACCTCCCCGGCGGGAGCAGGCTTCTTTTTCGTTAAAAAGAAGGACGGCTCTCTCCGTCCCTGAATAGACTATAGAGGCCTTAACCAGATCACGGTGAAGAATAAGTACCCCCTTCCGCTCATTCCGGAGTTATTTGATCGTCTGAGGGGGGCTAGAATCTTCACCAAACTGGACCACCGTGGGGCGTACAACCTGGTCCGTATCCGTCAGGGGGATGAATGGAAGACTGCATTCAACACCCGGGACGGCCACTATGAATATCTGGTAATGCCCTTTGGTCTCTGTAATGCTCCTGCCGTCTTTCAAGAGTTGGTCAATGACATCTTCCGGGACCTTCTCTACTCCTGCGTAGTGGTGTAGCTGGACGACATCTTGATCTTCTCTCCGGATCTCCAGACTCACCGGAGGGATGTTCGTAAGGTCCTGCTCAGGCTCAGGCTGAATCACCTCTTCGCTAAATATGAGAAGTGCCTCTTTGAGCAGACCTCGCTTCTGTTTTTGGGCTACATTATTTCTCAGACCGGCCTCCGAATGGATCCAGAGAAACTGTCTGCCATCGAGAAATGGCCTCGACCGGAGGGGTTGAAGGCTATTCAGCGGTTCCTGGGCTTCGCCAACTACTACCACCTCTTCATACCGCACTTCTCTTCCCGGACTGCCCCAATTTCCGCGCTCACCCATAAGGGCACTAATCCCAGAGAGTGGCCGCCCGAAGCAGAGGAGTCCTTTCTTTCCTTAAAACAGGCCTTCTCTTCCGCCCCGGTGCTGCATCGCCCGGACGGCAACAAGCAGTTCTTCCTGGAAGTTGATGCCTCCTCCTCTGGAGCCGGAGCTGTACTTACCCAAAAATCGTCTTCCGGGAGAATGGTAACTTGTGGCTTCTTCTCCAAACTCTTCTCCTCTTCTGAGCGCAACTATTCCATAGGAGACCGAGAATTATTGGCCATCAAGCTGGCATTGGAGGAGTGGCGTTACCTACTCGAGGGGGCTCTTTACCCGGTTATAATTTACACTGACCACAAGAACTTGGCTTACCTCCAGCATGCCCAGAGACTTAACCCGCGCCAAGCCCGGTGGTCCTTGTTTTTTGCTCGCTTTGATTTTGTTCTTCATTTTCGCCCGGCTGACAAAAACATAAAAGCAGACGCCTTGTCCCGATCCTTTCTGGTGTCCGATCTCGAGGAAGAACCTAAACATATCATCGATCCCGCCAGAGTAATGCAGGTGGCTCCCGTGAGTCTAAATCGTCTCCCTCCCGGTAAGACGTTCGTTTCAGTACCTGATCGGGAGAAGATCCTACACTGGGGCCATTCGTCTAAACTAGCTGGCCACGCCGGTCAGAAAAAGACCCTCCAGCTTATTACCCGGCACTACTGGTGGCCTACCCTGCACAAGGACGTAATAGACTTTGTTTCTGCCTGTGTGTCCTGCGCCCGCAACAAAGTCCCGAGACACCTGCCAGCCGGTCGCCTCCTTCCGCTTCCTGTGCCTGCTGCCCCCTGGCAGCATATTGCTATGGACTTCATAACTGATCTCCCCGTCTCTGCCGGTTGTACGGTCATTTGGGTGGTCGCTGACCGCTTTTCCAAGATGGCTTACTTTATTCCCCTGCCAGGCCTCCCGTCTGCACCCGAGCTGGCTAAAGACTTTTTCCGCCACATCTTCCGTCTTCATGGCCTGCCCCTCCACATCGTGTCGGATCGTGGGGTACAGTTCACCTCACGTTTCTGGAGAGCCACTTGTAAATTGCTAGACGTCACCCTGGACTTCTCCTCCGCTTACCACCCACAGTCTAATGGTCAAGTGGAGCGGATCAATCAGATCCTGACCAGTTACCTCCGGCACTTCGTTAATGCCCACCATTCTGACTGGGTGGATCTCCTGCCATGGGCCGAATTCTCTTACAACAATCACGAGAGCGAATCTTCCTCCAAATCCCCGTTTTTTGTAGTCTTCGGTCAGCATCCTCGGATCCCATTTCCTGTCTCCACCTCGGTGGATAATCCGGCTGCGGAATCTCTTGTTAACAAATTTTCCTCCATGTGGGAGAGTACCCGGTCCGCACTCCTTCAGTCGTCCGAGCGTATGAAAAGACATGCTGACAAAAAACGTCTGGATCCTCCTCAATTCCGTCCAGGGGATAAGGTCTGGCTCTCGTCCAAGTATGTCCGGCTCAAGATTCTTTCCTATAAGTTAGGGCCTTGGTTCATCGGTCCTCTGGAGGTCATCAGTCAGATCAACCCGGTGGCCTATAAATTGAAACTCCCGGCCAACTTGCGGATCCCTAACTCCTTCCATGTATCTCTCCTCAAACCCGTGGTACTTAACTCTTTTTCCAAGTCTACAGGTACGCCTCCTGCTCCGGTTTCCGCTGAAAACGAGTTTGAGGTAGAGAACATTCTGGCCACAAAAAGGGTAAGAGGAAAGACCTTTTTTCTAGTAGATTGGAAGGGGTTTGGTCCTGAAGAAAGAACGTGGGAGCCCCGGGAGAACATCCATGCCCCTCTCATCCTTGCTAAATTTCTGTCTGGCCTAAAAAAGGGGGGGCCTAAAGGGGGAGGTACTGTAGCGTCGGCGTCCCTGCCCTCTGCTAGGCAGGGACGCTGTTCCCCTCACCTCTCCGCTCCGAGCCCGGCGTCCTCCTCCCGCTCTGCTGGCAGCGCGCGCTCCTTCCCGGCCAAGGTGCTTAGGGCACGCGCGCGCGCTCCCCCCCTCTTAAAGGGGCCGCGCGCGCCGTCCTAAGGAGTCCCCGGCCAATGGCCGGAGGACTTCACCATATATAAGGCACCTCCTCCAAAATGGAGGTGCCCGAGCAATGTTGTTGCACTGTTCACTACTCTGCTTCAGCCCTCAGGTCCCGTTTCCAGTTACCTGCCAGTTACCTGCCAGTTTCCTGCCAGTTTGCTGTCTGATTCCTGCCTGTTATCCGCTTACCTGCTTGCTAGCCTGAGGTCCGACGGTCTGCCTTCCGACATCTGTCAGTCTGTCTATGGACCAGCTTGCCCGCTCACCTGGGAGCGCTCACCTGCTACCTGTCTGCTAGCCTACCTGGAGGCTCCGCCGTCATGTGCTGTGTGCCACCTGTCAGTCCAGAGACTCTTGCGCGCTCACCTGGGAGCGCTCATCTGCTACCTGCCTGTTAGCCTACCTGGAGGCTCCGCCGTCACGTGCTGTGACCACCTGCCAGTCCAGAGACTCTTGCCCGCTCACCTAGGAGCGCTCATCTGCTACCTGCCTGTTAGCCTACCTTGAGGCTCCGCCGTCACGTGCTGTGACCACCTGCCAGTCCAGAGACTCTTGCCCGCTCACCTGGGAGCGCTCATCTGCTACCTGCCTGTTAGTCTACCTGGAGGCTCTGTCGTCACATGCTGTGACCACCTGCTTATCCAGAGACTCTCACCTGCTCACCTGGGAGCACACATCTGCCATCTGCCTGCTAGCCTAACTGGAGGCTCAGCCGTCACAGGTCGTACCTACCTTTTACCCAGAGACTGTCCCGGTCACTTGCCGTGACCTCCTGCCCGTTCACCCAGAGACTGCCCCGGTCACTTGCTGTGACCTCCTGCCCGTTTACCCAGAGACTGTCCCTGTCACTTGCCGTGACCTCCTGCCCGTTCACCCAGAGACTGTCCCGGTCACCTGCTGTGACTACCTGCCTGTCTTCCCTGGTCGCCACCTGCTTCCTTACAAGGACCGCCCCCTTGTATAAGTTGTTCAGAGGTTCCGCCTCCCAGACCCGTTACAATGTGGAGGTCACAGTAGCTTAAGAAGACGGTTTTAATGCCCCTTGGAAGAGACGTGGAGGTCGCAGTAGCTTAACAAGATGCTTTTAATGCCCCTTGGAAGAGTGGTGGAGGTCACAGTAGCTTAACAAGACAGTTTTAATGCCCCTTGGAAGAGACGTGGAGATCACAGTAGATTAGCAAGACAGTTTTAATGCCCCTTGGAAGAGACGTGGAGGTCACAGTAGCTTAACAAGGCGGTTTTAATGCCCCTTGGAAGAGTGGTGGGTGTCACAGTAACTTAACAAGACGGTTTTATTGCCCCTTGGAAGAGACGTGGTCACAGTAGCTTAACAAGACGTTTTTAATGCCCCTTGGAAGAGACGTGGAGGTCACAGTAGCTTAACAAGACAGTTTTAATGCCCCTTGGAAGAGTGGTGGAGGTCACAGTAGCTTCACTAGACAGTTTTAATGCCCCTTGCAAGAGACGTGGAGGTCACAGTAGCTTAACAAGACGGTTTTAATGCCCCTTGGAAGAGTGGTGGAGGTCGCAGTCGAATAAAAAGACAATATCAATGCCCCTTGGAAGAGTGGTTTAGGTCACTGTAGATTTACAAGACAGTTTCAATGCCCCTTGGAAGAGCTGTGGAGTACAGAGTGGTTTAACAAGACAGTGTAATGCCCCTTGGAAGAGACGTGGAGGTCACAGTAGCTTAATAAGACAGTTTTAATGCCCCTTGGAAGAAACGTGGAGGTCACAGTAGCTTAATAAGACAGTTTTAATGCCCATTGGAAGAGACGTGGAGGTCACAGCAGTTTAACCAGAAGGTTTTAATGCCGCTTGGAAGAGACGTGGAGGTCACAGTAGCTTAATAAGATGGTTTTAATGCCCCTTGGAAGAGTGGTGGAGGTCACAGTAGCTTAACAAGACAGTTTAATGTCTCTTGGAAGAGACGTGGAGGTCACAGTAGCTTAACAAGACACTTTTAATGCCCCTTGGAAGAGTGGTGGAGGTCGCAGTGGAATAAAAAACAATATCAATGCCTCTTGGAAAAGTGGTAGAGGTCATAGTAGCTTAACAAGACGATTTTAATGCCCCTTGGAAGAGCTGTGGAGTTCAGAGTGGTTTAACAAGAAAGTTTTAATGCCACTTGGAAGAGACGTGGAGGTGACAGTAACTTAACAAGACGGTTTTAATGCCCCTTGGAAGAGACGCGGAGGTCACAGTAGCTTAACAAGACGGTTTTAATGGCCCTTGGAAGAGTGGTCCAGTTCACAGTAGCTTCACAAGACAGTCTTAATGCCCCTTGGAAGAGACGTGGAGGTCACAGTAGCTTAAAAAGACAGCTTTAAAGCCCCTTGGAAGAGACGTGGAGGTCGCAGTAGCTTAACAAGATGCTTTTAATGCCCCTTGGAAGAGTGGTGGAGGTCAGAGTAGCTTAACAAGACAGTTTTAATGCCCCTTGTTAGAGTGGTGAAGGTCATAGTAGCTTAACAAGACAGTTTTAATGCCCCTTGGAAGAGACGTGAAGGTCACAGTAGCTTAGCAAGACAGTTTTAATGCCCCTTGGAAGAGACGTGGAGGTCACAGTAGCTTAGCAAGACAGTTTTAATGCCCCATAAAAGAGATGTGGAGGTCACAGTAGCTTAAGAAGACGGTTTTAATGCCCCTTGTGAGAGACGTGGAGGTCACAGTAGTTTAACAAGACAGTTTTATTGCCCCTTGGAAGAGACGTGGAGGTCACAGTAGCTTAACAAGACGGTTTTAATGCCTCTTGGAAGAGTGGTGGTGGTCACAGTAGCTTAACAAGACAGTTTTAATGCCCCTTGGAAGAGACGTGGAGGTGACAAGAGCTTAACAAGATAGTTTTAATGCCCTTTGGAAGAGTGGTGGAGGTCGCAGTGGAATAAAAAGACAATATCAATGCCCCTTGGAAGAGTGGTAGAGGTCTCAGTAGCTTAACAAGACGGTTTTAATGCCCGTTAGAAGAGCTGTGGAGTTCAGAGTGGTTTAACAAGACAGTTTTAATGCTCCTTGGAAGAGATGTGGAGGTCACAGCAGTTTAACCAGAAGGTTTTAATGCCCCTTGGAAGAGACGTGGAGGTCACAGTAGCTTAACAAGATGGTTTTAATGCCCATTGGAAGAGTGGTGGACGTTACAGTAGCTTAACAAGACAGTTTTAATGTCCCTTGGAAGAGACGTGGAGGTCACAGTAGCTTAACAAGATGGTTTTAATGCCCCTTGGAAGAGAAGTGGAGGTCACAGTAGCTTAACAAGACAGTTTTAATGCCCCTTGAAAGAGACGTGTAGGTCACAGTAGCTTAACAAGACGGTTTTAATGCCCCTTCGAAGAGACGTGGAGGTCACAGTAGCTTAACAAGATAGTTTTAATGCCCCTTGGAAGAGTGGTGGAGGTCGCAGTGGAATAAAAAAACAATATCAATGCCCCTTGGAGAAGTGGTAGAGGTCACAGTAGCTTAACAAGACTGTTTAAATGCCCCTTGGAAGAGCTGTGGCGTTCAGAGTGGTTTAACAAGAACGTTTTAATGCCCCTTGGAAGAGATGTGGAGGTGACAGCAACTTAACAAGACGGTTTTAATGCCCCTTGGAAGAGATGTGGAGGTCACAGTAGCTTAACAATATGATTTTAATGCCCCTTGGAAGAGTGGTCGAGTTCAAGGTAGCTTAACAAGACAGTTTTAATGCCCCTTGTAAGAGTGGTGGAGGTCACAGTAGCTTAACAAGACAGTTTTAATGTCCCTTGGAAGAGACGTGGAGGTCACAGTAGCTTAACAAGGTTGTTTTAATGCCCCTTGGAAGAGTGGTGGGTGTCACAGTAGCTTAACAAGACGGTTTTATTGCCCCTTGGAAGAGACGTGGTCACAGTAGCTTAGCAAGACGGTTTTAATGCCCCTTGGAAGAGACGTGGAGGTCACAGTAGCTTAACAAGGTTGTTTTAATGCCCCTTGGAAGAGTGGTGGGTGTCACAGTAGCTTAACAAGACGGTTTTATTGCCCCTTGGAAGAGACGTGGTCACAGTAGCTTAGCAAGACGGTTTTAATGCCCCTTGGAAGAGATGTGGAGGTCACAGTAGCTTAACAAGTCAGTTTTAATGCCCCTTGGAAGAGTGGTGGAGGTCACAGTAGCATCACCAGACAGTTTTAATGCCCCTTGGAAGAGACGTGGAGGTCACAGTAGCTTAACAAGACGGTTTTAATGCCCCTTGGAAGAGTGGTGGAGGTCGCAGTGGAATAAAAAGACAATATCAATGCCCCTTGGAAGAGTGGTAGAGGTCACTGTAGCTTTACAAGACAGTTTCAATGCCCCTTGGAAGAGCTGTGGAGTACAGAGTGGTTTAACAAAACAGTGTAATGCCCCTTGGAAGAGTGGTGGAGGTCACAGTAGCTTAATAAGATAGTTTTAATGCCCCTTGGAAGAGACGTGGAGGTCACAGCAGTTTAACCAGAAGGTTTTAATGCCCCTTGGAAGAGACGTGGAGGTCACAGTAGCTTAACAAGATGGTTTTAATGCCCCTTGGAAGAGTGGTGGAGATCACAGTGGCTTAACAAGACAGTTTTAATGTCCCTTGGAAGAGACGTGGAGGTCACAGTAGCTTAACAAGACGGTTTTAATGCCCCTTGGAAGAGAAGTGGAGGTCACAGTAGCTTAACAAGTCAGTTTAATGCCCCTTGGAAGAGACGTGTAGGTCACAGTAGCATAATAAGAGGGTTTTAATGCCCCTTGGAAGAGACGTGGAGGTCACAGTAGCTTAACAAGACAGTTTTAATGCCCCTTGAAAGAGTGGTGAAGGTCGCAGTGGAATAAAAAAACAATATCAATGCCCCTTGGAAGAGTGGTCGAGTTCACAGTAGCTTAACAAGACAGTTTTAATGCCCCTTGGAAGAGACGTGGAGGTCGCAGTAGCTTAAAAAGATACTTTTAATTCCCTTTGGAAGAGTGGTGGAGGTCACAGTAGCTTAACAAGACAGTTTTAATGCCCTTTGTAAGAGTGGTGAAGGTCATAGTAGCTTAACAAGACAGTTTTAATGCCCCTTGGAAGAGACGTGGAGGTCACAGTAGCTTAGCAAGACAGTTTTAATGCCCCATAAAAGAGATGTGGAGGTCACATTAGCTTAACAAGACGGTTTTAATGCCCCTTGTGAGAGACGTGGAGGTCACAGTAGCTTAACAAGACAGTTTTATTGCCCCTTGGAAGAGACGTGGAGGTCACAGTAGCTTAACAAGACAGTTTTAATGCCCCTTGGAAGAGAGGTGGAGGTCGCAGTGGAATAAAAAGACAATATCAATGCCCCTTGGAAGAGTGGTAGAGGTCACTGTAGCTTTACAAGACAGTTTCAATGCCCCTTGGAAGAGCTGTGGAGTACAGAGTGGTTTAACAAGACAGTGTAATGCCCCTTGGAAGAGTGGTGGAGGTCACAGTAGCTTAATAAGACAGTTTTAATGCCCCTTGGAAGAGAGGTGAAGGTCACAGTAGCTTAACAAGATGGTTTTAATGCCCCTTGGAAGAGTGGTGGAGGTCACAGTAGCTTAACAAGACAGTTTTAATGTCCCTTGGAAGAGACGTGGAGGTCACAGTAGCTTAACAAGACGGTTTTAATGCCCCTTGGAAGAGAAGTGGACGTCACAGTAGCTTAACAAGTCAGTTTAATGCCTCTTGGAAGAGCCGTGTAGGTCACAGTAGCTTAATAAGAGGGTTTTAATGCCCCTTGAAAGAGACGTGGAGGTCACAGTAGCTTAACAAGACAGTTTTAATGCCCCTTGGAAGAGTGGTGGAGGTCGCAATGGAATAAAAAAGCAATATCAATGCCACTTGGAAGAGTGGTCGAGTTCACAGTAGCTTAAGAAGACAGTTTTAATGCCCCTTGGAAGAGACGTGGAGGTCGCAGTAGCTTAACAAGATGCTTTTAATTCCCCTTGGAAGAGTGGTGGAGGTCACAGTAGCTTAACAAGACAGTTTTAATGCCCTTTGTAAGAGTGGTGAAGGTCATAGTAGCTTAACAAGACAGTTTTAATGCCCCTTGGAAGAGACGTGGAGGTCACAGTAGCTTAGCAAGACAGTTTTAATGCCCCTTGGAAGAGACGTGGAGGCCACAGTAGCTTAGCAAGACAGTTTTAATGCCCCATAAAAGAGATGTGGAGGTCACAGTAGCTTAACAAGACGGTTTTAATGCCCCTTGTGAGAGACGTGGAGGTCACAGTAGCTTATCAAGACAGTTTTATTGCCCCTTGGAAGAGACGTGGCGGTCACACTAACTTAACAAGATGGTTTTAATGCCCCTTGGAAGAGTGGTGGTGGTCACAGTAGCTTAACAAGACAGTTTTAATGCCCCATGGAAGAGACGTGGAGGTCACAGGAGCTTAACAAGACAGTTTTAATGCCCCTTGGAAGAGTGGTGGAGGTCGCAGTGGAATAAAAAGACAATATCAATGCCCCTTGGAAGAGTGGTAGAGGTTTCAGTAGCTTAACAAGACTGTTTTAATGCCCATTGGAAGAGCTGTGGAGTTCAGAGTGGTTTAACAAGACAGTTTTAACGCCCCTTGGAAGAGATGTGGAGGTCACAGTAACTTAACAAGAAGGTTTTAATGCCACGTGGAAGAGACGTGGAGGTCACAGTAGCTTAACCAGGCAGGTTTAATGCCCTTTGGAAGAGTGGTGGAGGTCACAGTAGCTTAACAAGACGGTTTTAATGCCCCTTGGAAGAGACGTGGAGGTCACAGTAGCTTAACAAGATGCTTTTAATGCCCCTTGGAAGAGTGGTTGAGGTCAGAGTAGCTTAACAAGACAGTTTTAATGCCCCTTGGAAGAGTGGTGGAGGTCACAGTAGATTAACAAGACAGTTTTAATGCCCCTTGGAAGAGAGGTGGAGGTCACATTAGCTTAGCAAGAAAGTTTTAATGCCCCATGGAAGAGACGTGAAGGTCACAGTAGATTAACAAGACGGTTTAATGCCTCTTGGAAGAGACGTGGAGGTCACAGTAGCTTAAAAAGACAGTTTTAATGCCCCTTCGAAGAGTGTTGGAAGTCACAGCAGCTTAACAAGACAGTTTTAATGCCCCTTGGAAGAGACGTGGAGGTCACAGTAGCTTAACAAAGTGGTTTTAATGCCCCTTGGAAGAGTGGTGGGTGTCACAGTAGCTTAACAAGACGGTTTTATTGCCCCTTGTATGAGACGTGGTCACAGTAGCTTAACAAGACGGTTATAATGCCCCTTGGAAGAGACGTGGAGGTCACAATAGCTTAACAAGACAGTTTTAATGCCCCTTGGAAGAGACGTGAAGGTCACAGTAGCTAAACAAGACAGTTTTAATGCTCTTTGGAAGAGTGGTGGAGGTCACAGTAGCTTCACTAGACAGTTTTAATGCCCCTTGGAAGAGTGGTGGAGCTCGCAGTGGAATAAAAAGACAATATCAATGCACCTTGGAAGAGTGGTAGAGGTCACTTTAGCTTTACAAGACAGTTTCAATGCCCCTTGGATGAGCTGTGGAGTACAGAGTGGTTAAACAAGACAGTGTAATGCCCCTTGGAAGAGACGTGGAGGTCACAGTAGCTTAATTAGACAGTTTTTATGCCCCTTAGAAGAAACGTTGAGGTCACAGTAGCTTAATAAGACAGTTGTAATGCCCCTTGGAGGAAACGGGGAGGTCACAGCAGTTTAGCCAGAAGGTTTTAATGCCCCTTGGAAGAGACGTGGAGGTCACAGTAGCTTATCAAGATGGTTTTAATGCCCCTTGGAAGAGTGGTGGAGGTCCCAGTAGCTTAACAAGACAGTTTTAATGTCCCTTGGAAGAGACGTGGAGGTCACAGTAGCTTAACAAGACGGTTTTAATGCCCCTTGGAAGAGAAGTGGAGGTCACAGTAGCTTAACAAGTCAGTTTAATGTCCCTTGGAAGAGACGTGTAGGTCACAGTAGCTTAATAAGAGGGTTTTAATGCCCCTTGGAAGAGACGTGGAGGTCACAGTAGCTTAACAAGACAGTTTTAATGCCCCTTGGAAGAGTGGTGGAGGTCGCAGCGGAATAAAAAAGCAATATCAATGCCCCTTGGAAGAGTGGTCGAGTTCACAGTAGCTTAACAAGACAGTTTTAATGCCCCTTGGAAGAGACGTGGAGGTCGCAGTAGCATAAAAAGATGCTTTTAATTCCACTTGGAAGAGTGGTGGAGGTCACAGTAGCTTAACAAGACAGTTTTAATGCCCTTTGTAAGAGTGGTGAAGGTCATAGTAGCTTAACAAGACAGTTTTAATGCCCCTTGGAAGAGACGTGGAGGTCACAGTAGCTTAGCAAGACAGTTTTAATGCCCCTTGGAAGAGACGTGGAGGTCACAGTAGCTTAGCAAGACAGTTTTAATGCCCCATAAAAGAGTTGTGGAGGTCACAGTAGCTTAACAAGACGGTTTTAATGCCCCTTGTGAGAGACGTGGAGGTCACAGTAGCTTAACAAGACAGTTTTATTGCCCCTTGGAAGAGATGTGGAGGTCACAGTAGCTTAACAAGACAGTTTTAATTCCCCTTGGAAGAGTGGTGGAGGTCGCAGTGGAATAAAAAGACAATATCAATGCCCGTTGGAACAGTGGTAGAGGTCACTGTAGCTTTACAAGACAGTTTCAATGCCCCTTGGAAGAGCTGTGGAGTACAGAGTGGTTTAACAAGACAGTGTAATGCCCCTTGGAAGAGTGGTGGAGGTCACAGTAGCTTAATAAGACAGTTTAAATGCCCCTTGGAAGAGACGTTGAGGTCACAGCAGTTTAACCAGAAGGTTTTAATGCCCCTTGGAAGAGAGGTGGAGGTCACAGTAGCTTAACAAGATGGTTTTAATGTCCCTTGGAAGAGATGTGGAGGTCACAGTAGCTTAACAAGACGGTTTTAATGCCCCTTGGAAGAGAAGTGGAGGTCACAGTAGCTTAACAAGTCAGTTTAATGCACCTTGGAAGAGCCGTGTAGGTCACAGTAGCTTAATAAGAGGGTTTTAATGCCCCGTGAAAGAGACGTGGAGGTCACAGTAGCTTAACAAGACAGTTTTAATGCCCCTTGGAAGAGTGTTGGAGTTCGCAGTGGAATAAAAAACAATATCAATGCCCCTTGGAAGAGTGGTCGAGTTCACAGTAGTTTAAGAAGACAGTTTTAATGCCCCTTGGAAGAGACGTGGAGGTCGCAGTAGCTTAACAACATGCTTTGAATTCCCCTTGGAAGAGTGGTGGAGGTCACAGTAGCTTAACAAGACAGTTTTAATGCCATTTGTAAGAGTGGTGAAGGTCATAGTAGCTTAACAAGACAGTTTTAATGCCCCTTGGAAGAGACGTGGAGGCCACAGTAGCTTAGCAAGACAGTTTTAATGCCCCATAAAAGAGATGTGGAGGTCACAGTAGCTTAACAAGACGGTTTTAATGCCCCTTGTGAGAGACGTGGAGGTCACAGTAGCTTAACAAGACAGTTTTATTGCCCCTTGAAGAGACGTGGCGGTCACACTAGCTTAACAAGATGGTTTTAATGCCCCTTGGAAGAGTGGTGGTGGTCACAGTAGCTTAACAAGACAGTTTTAATGCCCCTTGGAAGAGACGTGGAGGTCACAGGAGCTTAACAAGACAGTTTTAATGCCCCTTGGAAGAGTGGTGGAGGTCGCAGTGGAATAAAAAGACAATATCAATGCCCCTTGGAAGAATGGTAGAGGTTTCAGTAGCTTAACAAGACTGTTTTAATGCCCATTGGAAGAGCTGTGGAGGTCAGAGTGGTTTAACAAGACAGTTTTAACGCCCCTTGGAAGAGATGTGGAGGTCACAATAACTTAACAAGACGGTTTTAATGCCACTTGGAAGAGACGTGGAGGTCACAGTAGCTTAACCAGACAGTTTTAATGCCCCTTGGAAGAGACTTGGAGGTCACAGTAGCTTAACAAGATGCTTTTAATGCCCCTTGGAAGAGTGGTGGAGGTCAGAGTAGCTTAACAAGACAGTTTTAATGCCCCTTGGAAGAGTGGTGGAGGTCACAGTAGCTTAACAAGAAAGTTTTAATGCCCCTTGGAAGAGACGTGGAGGTCACATTAGCTTAGCAAGAAGGTTTTAATGCCCCTTGGAAGAGACGTGAAGGTCACAGTAGATTAACAAGATGGTTTTAATGCCCCTTGGAAGAGTGGTGGTGGTCACAGTAGCTTAACAAGACAGTTTTAATGCCCCTTGGAAGAGACGTGGAGGTCACAGGAGCTTAACAAGACAGTTTTAATGCCCCTTGGAAGAGTGGTGTAGGTCACAGTAGCTTAATAAGACAGTGTTAATGCCCCTTGGAAGAGACGTGGAGGTCACAGCAGTTTAACCAAAAGGTTTTAATGCCCCTTGGAAGAGACGTGGAGGTCACAGTAGCTTAAGAAAGTGGTTTTAATGCCCCTTGGAAGAGTGGTGGAGGTCACAGTAGCTTAACAAGACAGTTTTAATGTCCCTTGGAAGAGACGTGGAGGTCACATTAGCTTAAAAAGACGGTTTTAATGCCCCTTGGAAGAGAAGTGGAGGTCACAGTAGCTTAACAAGTCAGTTTAATGCCCCTTGGAAGAGAAGTGTAGGTCACAGTAGCTTAATAAGAGGGTTTTAATGCCCCTTGGAAGAGACGTGGAGGTCACAGTAGCTTAACAAGACAGTTTTAATGCCCCTTGGAAGAGTGGTGGAGGTCGCAGTGGAATAAAAAAAAAATATCAATGCCCCTTGGAATAGTGGTCGAGTTCACAGTAGCTTAACAAGACAGATTTAATGCCCCTTGGAAGAGACTTGGAGGTCGCAGTAGCTTAACAAGATGCATTTAATGCCCCTTGGAAGAGTGGTGGAGGTCATAGTAGCTTAACAAGACAGTTTTAATGCCCCTTGGAAGAGACGTCGAGGTCACAGTAGCTTAGCAAGACAGTTTTAATGCCCCTTGGAAGAGACGTGGAGGTCACAGTAGCTTAGCAAGACAGTTTTAATGCCCCATAAAAGAGATGTGGAGGTCACAGTAGCTTAACAAGACGGTTTTAATGCCCCTTGTGAGAGACGTGGAGGTCACAGTAGCTTAACAAGACAGTTTTATTGCCCCTTGGAAAAGATGTGGAGGTCACAGTAGCTTAACAAGACGGTTTTAATGCCCTTTGGAAGAGTGGTGGTGGTCACAGTAGCTTAACAAGACAGTTTTAATGCCCCTTAGAAGAGACGTGGAGGTCACAGGAGCTTAAGAAGACAGTTTTAATGCCCCTTGGAAGAGTGGTGGAGGTCGCAGTGGAATAAAAAGACAATATCAATGCCCCTTGGAAGAGTGGTAGAGGTTTCAGTAGCTTACCAAGACTGTTTTAATGCCCATTGGAAGAGCTGTGGAGTTCAGAGTGGTTTAACAAGACAGTTTGAACGCCCCTTGGAAGAGATGTGGAGGTCACAGTAACTTAACAAGACGGTTTTAATGCCACTTGGAAGAGACGTGGAGGTCACAGTAGCTTAACAAGACAGTTTTAATGCCCCTTGGAAGAGTGCTGGAGGTCACAGTAGCTTAACAAGACGGTTTTAATGCCCCTTGGAAGAGACTTGGAGGTCACAGTAGCTTAACAAAATGCTTTTAATGCCCCTTGGAAGAGTGGTGGAGGTCAGAGTAGCTTAACAAGACAGTTTTAATGCCCCTTGGAAGAGTGGTGGAGGTCACATTAGCTTAGCAAGAAAGTTTTAATGCCCCTTGGAAGAGATGTGAAGGTCACAGTAGATTAACAAGACGGTTTTAATGCCCCTTGGAAGAGACGTGGAGGTCACAGTAGCTTAAAAAGACAGTTTTAATGCCCCTTCGAAGAGTGTTGGAAGTCACAGCAGCTTAACAAGACAGTTTTAATGCCCCTTGGAAGAGACGTGGAGGTCACGATAGCTTAAGAAGGCGGTTTTAATGCCCCTTGGAAGAGTGGTGAGTGTCACAGTAGCTTAACAAGACGGTTTTATTGCCCCTTGTAAGAGACGTGGTCACAGTAGCTTAACAAGACGGTTTTAATGCCCCTTGGAAAAGACGTGGAGGTCACAATAGCTCAACAAGACAGTTTTAATGCCCCTTGGAAGAGATGTGAAGGTCACAGTAGCTTAACAAGACAGTTTTAATGCCCCTTGGAAGAGTGGTGGAGGTCACAGTAGCTTCACTAGACAGTTTTAATGCCCCTTGGAAGTGACGTTGAGGTCACAGTAGCTTTACAAGACAGTTTTAATGCCCCTTGGAAGAGTGGTGGAGGTCGCAGTGGAATAAAAAGACAATATCAATGCCCCTTGGAAGAGTGGTAGAGGTTTCAGTAGCTTAACAAGACTGTTTTAATGCCCATTGGAAGAGCTGTGGAGTTCAGAGTGGTTTAACAAGACAGTTTTAACGCCCCTTGGAAGAGATGTGGAGGTCACAGTAACTTAACAAGAAGGTTTTAATGCCACGTGGAAGAGACGTGGAGGTCACAGTAGCTTAACCAGGCAGGTTTAATGCCCTTTGGAAGAGTGGTGGAGGTCACAGTAGCTTAACAAGACGGTTTTAATGCCCCTTGGAAGAGACGTGGAGGTCACAGTAGCTTAACAAGATGCTTTTAATGCCCCTTGGAAGAGTGGTGGAGGTCAGAGTAGCTTAACAAGACAGTTTTAATGCCCCTTGGAAGAGTGGTGGAGGTCACAGTAGCTTAACAAGACAGTTTTAATGCCCCTTGGAAGAGAGGTGGAGGTCACATTAGCTTAGCAAGAAAGTTTTAATGCCCCATGGAAGAGACGTGAAGGTCACAGTAGATTAATAAGACGGTTTAATGCCTCTTGGAAGAGACGTGGAGGTCACAGTAGCTTAAAAGACAGTTTTAATGCCCCTTCGAAGAGTGTTGGAAGTCACAGCAGCTTAACAAGACAGTTTTAATGCCCCTTGGAAGAGACGTGGAGGTCACAGTAGCTTAACAAAGTGGTTTTAATGCCCCTTGGAAGAGTGGTGGGTGTCACAGTAGCTTAACAAGACGGTTTTATTGCCCCTTGTATGAGACGTGGTCACAGTAGTTTAACAAGACGGTTATAATGCCCCTTGGAAGAGACGTGGAGGTCACAATAGCTTAACAAGACAGTTTTAATGCCCTTGGAAGAGACGTGAAGGTCACAGTAGCTAAACAAGACAGTTTTAATGCTCTTTGGAAGAGTGGTGGAGGTCACAGTAAGTTCACTAGACAGTTTTAATGCCCCTTGGAAGAGTGGTGGAGCTCGCAGTGAAATAAAAAGACAATATCAATGCCCCTTGGAAGAGTGGTAGAGGTCACTTTAGCTTTACAAGACAGTTTCAATGCCCCTTGGATGAGCTGTGGAGTACAGAGTGGTTAAACAAGACAGTGTAATGCCCCTTGGAAGAGACGTGGAGGTCACAGTGGCTTAATTAGACAGTTTTTATGCCCCTTAGAAGAAACGTTGAGGTCACAGTAGCTTAATAGGACAGTTTTAATGCCCCTTGGAGGAAACGGGGAGGTCACAGCAGTTTAGCCAGAAGGTTTTAATGCCCCTTGGAAGAGACGTGGAGGTCACAGTAGCTTATCAAGATGGTTTTAATGCCCCTTGGAAGAGTGGTGGAGGTCCCAGTAGCTTAACAAGACAGTTTTAATGTCCCTTGGAAGAGACGTGGAGGTCACAGTAGCTTAACAAGACGGTTTTAATGCCCCTTGGAAGAGAAGTGGAGGTCACAGTAGCTTAACAAGTCAGTTTAATGCCCCTTGGAAGAGACGTGTAGGTCACAGTAGCTTAATAAGAGGGTTTTAATGCCCCTTGGAAGAGACGTGGAGGTCACAGTAGCTAAACAAGTCAGTTTAATGCCCCTTGGAAGAGACGTGTAGGTCACAGTAGCTTAATAAGAGGGTTTTAATGCCCCTTGGAAGAGTGGTGGAGGTCGCAGCGGAATAAAAAAACAATATCAATGCCCCTTGGAAGAGTGGTCGAGTTCACAGTAGCTTAACAAGACAGTTTTAATGCCCCTTGGAAGAGACGTGGAGGTCGCAGTAGCATAAAAAGATGCTTTTAATTCCACTTGGAAGAGTGGTGGAGGTCACAGTAGCTTAACAAGACAGTTTTAATGCCCTTTGTAAGAGTGGTGAAGGTCATAGTAGCTTAACAAGACAGTTTTAATGCCCCTTGGAAGAGACGTGGAGGTCACAGTAGCTTAGCAAGACAGTTTTAATGCCCCTTGGAAGAGACGTGGAGGTCACAGTAGCTTAGCAAGACAGTTTTAATGCCCCATAAAAGAGATGTGGAGGTCACAGTAGCTTAACAAGACGGTTTTAATGCCCCTTGTGAGAGACGTGGAGGTCACAGTAGCTTAACAAGACGGTTTTAATGCCCCTTGGAAGAGAAGTGGAGGTCACAGTAGCTTAACAAGACAGTTTAATGCCCCTTGGAAGAGACGTGTAGGTCACAGTAGCTTAATAAGAGGGTTTTAATGCCCCTTGGAAGAGACGTGGAGGTCACAGTAGCTAAACAAGTCAGTTTAATGCCCCTTGGAAGAGACGTGTAGGTCACAGTAGCTTAATAAGAGGGTTTTAATGCCCCTTGGAAGAGTGGTGGAGGTCGCAGCGGAATAAAAAAACAATATCAATGCCCCTTGGAAGAGTGGTCGAGTTCACAGTAGCTTAACAAGACAGTTTTAATGCCCCTTGGAAGAGACGTGGAGGTCGCAGTAGCATAAAAAGATGCTTTTAATTCCACTTGGAAGAGTGGTGGAGGTCACAGTAGCTTAACAAGACAGTTTTAATGCCCTTTGTAAGAGTGGTGAAGGTCATAGTAGCTTAACAAGACAGTTTTAATGCCCCATGGAAGAGACGTGGAGGTCACAGTAGCTTAGCAAGACAGTTTTAATGCCCCTTGGAAGAGACGTGGAGGTCACAGTAGCTTAGCAAGACAGTTTTAATGCCCCATAAAAGAGATGTGGAGGTCACAGTAGCTTAACAAGACGGTTTTAATGCCCCTTGTGAGAGACGTGGAGGTCACAGTAGCTTAACAAGACAGTTTTATTGCCCCTTGGAAGAGATGTGGAGGTCACAGTAGCTTAACAAGACAGTTTTAATTCCCCTTGGAAGAGTGGTGGAGGTCGCAGTGGAATAAAAAGACAATATCAATGCCCGTTGGAACAGTGGTAGAGGTCACTGTAGCTTTACAAGACAGTTTCAATGCCCCTTGGAAGAGCTGTGGAGTACAGAGTGGTTTAACAAGACAGTGTAATGCCCCTTGGAAGAGTGGTGGAGGTCACAGTAGCTTAATAAGACAGTTTAAATGCCCCTTGGAAGAGACGTTGAGGTCACAGCAGTTTAACCAGAAGATTTTAATGCCCCTTGGAAGAGAGGTGGAGGTCACAGTAGCTTAACAAGATGGTTTTCATGCCCCTTGGAAGAGTGGTGGAGGTCACAGTAGCTTAACAAGACAGTTTTAATGCCCCTTGGAAGAGTGGTGGAGGTCACAGTAGCTTCAATAGACAGTTTTAATGTCCCTTGGAAGAGACGTGGAGGTCACAGTAGCTTAACAAGACAGTTTTAATGCCCTTTGGAAGAGTGGTGGAGGTCGCAGTGGAATAAAAAGACAATATCAATGCCCCTTGGAAGAGTGGTAGAGGTCTCAGTAGCTTAACAAGACGGTTTTAATGCCCGTTAGAAGAGCTGTGGAGTTCAGAGTGGTTTAACAAAACAGTTTTAATGCCCCTTGGAAGAGTGGTGGAGGTCGCAGTGGAATAAAAAGACAATATCAATGCCCCTTGGAAGAGTGGTAGAGGTCACTGTAGCTTTACAAGACAGTTTCAATGCCCCTTGGAAGAGCTGTGGAGTACAGAGTGGTTAAACAAGACAGTGTAATGCCCCTTGGAAGAGACGTGGAGGTCACAGTAGCTTAATAAGACTGTTTTAATGCCCCTTGGAAAAAACGTGGAGGTCACAGTAGCTTAATAAGACAGTTTTAATGCCCCTTGGAAGAGAAGTGGAGGTCACAGTAGCTTAACAAGACAGTTTTAATGCCCCTTGGAAGAGGCGTGTAGGTCGCAGTAGCTTAACAAGACGGTTTTAATGCCCCTTGGAAGAGACGTGGAGGTCACAGTAGCTTAACAAGACAGTTTTAATGGCCCTTGGAAGAGTGGTGGAGGTCGCAGTGGAATAAAAAAACAATATCAATGCCCCTTGGAAAAGTAGTAGAGGTCACAGTAGCTTAACAAGACAGTTTTAATGCCCCTTGGAAGAGTGGTGGAGGTCGCAGTGGAATAAAAAGACAATATCATTGCCCCTTGGAAAAGTGGTAGAGGTCACTGTAGCTTTACAAGACAGTTTCAATGCCCCTTGGAAGAGCTGTGGAGTACAGAGTGGTTAAACAAGACAGTGTAATGCCCCTTGGAAGAGATGTGGAGGTCACAGTAGCTTAATAAGACAGTTTTAATGCCCCTTGGAAAAAACGTGGAGGTCACAGTAGCTTAATAAAACAGTCTTAATGCCCCTTGGAAGAGACGTGGAGGTCACAGCAGTTTAACCAGATGGTTTTAATGCCCCTTGGAAGAGATGTGGAGGTCACAGTAGCGTAACAAGATGGTTTTAATGCCCCTTGGAAGAGTGGTGGAGGTCACAGTAGCTTAACAAGACAGTTTTAATGTCTCTTGGAAGAGACGTGGAGGTCACAGTAGCTTAAGAAGACGGTTTTAATGCCCCTTGGAAGAGAAGTGGAGGTCACAGTAACTTAACAAGACAGTTTTAATGCCCCTTGGAAGAGACGTGGAGGTCACAGTAGCTTAACAACGCGGTTTTAATGCCCCTTGGAAGAGTGGTGGGTGTCACAGTAGCTTAACAAGACGGTTTTATTGCCCCTTGCAAGAGACGTGGTCACAGTAGCTTAACAAGGCGGTTTTAATGCACCTTGGAAGAGACGTGGAGGTCACAATAGCTTAACAAGACAGTTTTAATTCCCCTTGGAAGAGACGTGAAGGTCACAGTAGCGAAACAAGACAGTTTTAATGCCCCTTGGAAGAGTGGTGGAGGTCACAGTAGCTTCACTAGACAGTTTTAATGCCCCTTGGAAGAGACGTGGAGGTTACAGTAGCTTTACAAGACAGTTTTAATGCCCCTTGGAAGAGTGGTGGAGGTCGCAGTGGAATAAAAAGAAAATATCAATGCCCCTTGGAAGAGTGGTAGAGGTCACTGTAGCTTTACAAGGCAGTTTCAATGCCCCTTGGAAGAGCTGTGGAGTACAGAGTGGTTAAACAAGACAGTGTAATGCCCCTTGGAAGACACGTGGAGGCCACAGTATCTTAATAAGACAGTTTTTATGCCCCTTGGAAGAAACGTTGAGGTCACAGTAGCTTAATAAGACAGTTTTAATGCCCCTTGGAAGAGACGGGGAGGTCACAGCAGTTTAGCCAGAAGGTTTTAATGCCCCTTGGAAGAGACGTGGAGGTCACAGTAGCTTAACAAGATGGTTTTAATGCCCCTTGGAAGAGTGGTGGAGGTCACAGTAGCTTAACAAGACAGTTTTAATGTCCCTTGGAAGAGACATGGAGGTCACAGTAGCTTAACAAGACGGTTTAATGCCCCTTGGAAGAGAAGTGGAGGTCACAGTAGCTTAACAATACAGTTTTAATGCCCCTTGGAAGAGAAGTGTAGGTCACAGAAGCTTAACAAGACGGTTTTAATGCCCCTTGGAAGAGACGTGGAGGTCACAGTAGCTTAACAAGATGGTTTTAATGCCCCTTGGAAGAGTGGTGGAGGTCACAGTAGCTTAACAAGACAGTTTTAATGTCCCTTGGAAGAGACGTGGAGGTCACAGTAGCTTAACAAGACGGTTTTAATGCCCCTTGGAAGTGAAGTGGAGGTCACAGTAGCTTAACAAGTCAGCTTAATGCCCCTTGGAAGAGACGTGTAGGTCACAGTAGCTTAATAAGAGGGTTTTAATGCCCCTTGGAAGAGACCTGGAGGTCACAGTAGCTTAACAAGACAGTTTTAATGCCCCTTGGAAGAGTGGTGGAGGTCGCAGTAGCTTAAAAAGATGCTTTTAATGCCCCTTGGAAGAGTGGTGGAGGTCACAGTAGCTTAACAAGACAGTTTTAATGCCCTTTGTAAGAGTGGTGAAGGTCATAGTAGCTTAACAAGACAGTTTTAATGCCCCATAAAAGAGATATGGAGGTCACAGTAGCTTAACAAGACGGTTTTAATGCCCCTTGTGAGAGACGTGGAGGTCACAGTAGCTTAACAAGACAGTTTTATTGCCCCTTGGAGGAGACGTGGAGGTCACAGTAGCTTAACAAGACGGTTTTAATGCCCCTTGGAAGAGTGGTGGTGGTCACAGTAGCTTAACAAGACAGTTTTAATGCCCCTTGGAAGAGACGTGGAGGTCACAGGAGCTTAACAAGACAGTTTTAATGCCCCTTGGAAGAGTGGTGGAGGTCGCAGTGGAATAAAAAGACAATATCAATGCCCCTTGGAACAGTGGTAGAGGTTTCAGTAGCTTAACAAGACTGTTTTAATGCCCATTGGAAGAGCTGTGGAGTTCAGAGTGGTTTATCAAGACAGTTTTAACGCCCCTTGGAAGAGATGTGGAGGTCACAGTAACTTAACAAGACGGTATTAATGCCACTTGGAAGAGACGTGGAGGTCACAGTCGCTTAACACGACAGTTTTACTGCCCCTTGGAAGAGTGGTGGAGGTCACAGTAGCTTAACAAGATGGTTTTAATGCCCCTTGGAAGAGACGTGGAGGTCACAGTAGCTTAACAAGATGCTTTTAATGCCCCTTGGAAGAGTGGTGGAGGTCAGAGTAGCTTAACAAGACAGTATTAATGCCCCTTGGAAGAGTGGTGGAGGTCACAGTAGCTTAACAAGACAGTTTTAATGCCCCTTGGAAGAGACGTGGAGGTCACATTAGCTTAGCAAGAAAGTTTTAATGCCCCTTGGAAGAGACGTGAAGGTCACAGTAGATTAACAAGACGGTTTTAATGCCCCTTGGAAGAGACGTGGAGGTCACAGTAGCTTAACAACGCGGTTTTAATGCCCCTTGGAAGAGTGGTGGGTGTCACAGTAGCTTAACAAGACGGTTTTATTGCCCCTTGCAAGAGACGTGGTCACAGTAGCTTAACAAGGCGGTTTTAATGCACCTTGGAAGAGACGTGGAGGTCACAATAGCTTAACAAGACAGTTTTAATGCCCCTTGGAAGAGACGTGAAGGTCACAGTAGCGAAACAAGACAGTTTTAATGCCCCTTGGAAGAGTGGTGGAGGTCACAGTAGCTTCACTAGACAGTTTTAATGCCCCTTGGAAGAGACGTGGAGGTCACAGTAGCTTTACAAGACAGTTTTAATGCCCCTTGGAAGAGTGGTGGAGGTCGCAGTGGAATAAAAAGAAAATATCAATGCCCCTTGGAAGAGTGGTAGAGGTCACTGTAGCTTTACAAGGCAGTTTCAATGCCCCTTGGAAGAGCTGTGGAGTACAGAGTGGTTAAACAAGACAGTGTAATGCCCCTTGGAAGACACGTGGAGGTCACAGTATCTTAATAAGACAGTTTTTATGCCCCTTGGAAGAAACGTTGAGGTCACAGTAGCTTAATAAGACAGTTTTAATGCCCCTTGGAAGAGACGGGGAGGTCACAGCAGTTTAGCCAGAAGGTTTTAATGCCCCTTGGAAGAGACGTGGAGGTCACAGTAGCTTAACAAGATGGTTTTAATGCCCCTTGGAAGAGTGGTGGAGGTCACAGTAGCTTAACAAGACAGTTTTAATGTCCCTTGGAAGAGACATGGAGGTCACAGTAGCTTAACAAGACGGTTTAATGCCCCTTGGAAGAGAAGTGGAGGTCACAGTAGCTTAACAATACAGTTTTAATGCCCCTTGGAAGAGAAGTGTAGGTCACAGAAGCTTAACAAGACGGTTTTAATGCCCCTTGGAAGAGACGTGGAGGTCACAGTAGCTTAACTATACAGTTTTAATGCCCCTTGGAAGAGTGGTGGAGGTCGCAGTGGAATAAAAAAACAATATCAATGCCACTTGGAAAAGTGGTAGATTTCACAGTAACTTAACAAGACGGTTTTAATGCCCCTTGGAAGAGCTGTGGAGTTCAGAGTGGTTTAAAAAGAACGTTTTAATGCCCATTGGAAGAGGTGTGGAGGTGACAGTAACTTAACGAGACGGTTTTAATGTCCCTTGGAAGAAACGTGGAGGTCACAGTAGCTTAACAAGATGATTTTAATGCCCCTTACAAGAGTGGTCGAGTTCACAGTAGCTTAACAAGACAGTTTTAATGCCCCTTGGAAGAGATGTGGAGGTCACAGTAGCTTAACAAGACAGTTTTAATGCCCCTTGGAAGAGTGTTGGAGGTCACAGTAGCTTAACAAGACCGTTGTAATGCCCTTTGGAAGAGATGTGGAGGTCACAGTAACTTAAGAAGACGGTTTTAATGCCCTTTGGAAGAGACGTGGAGGTCACAGTAGTTTAACAAGATGCTTTTAGTGCCCCTTGGAAGAGTGGTGGAGGTCACAGAAGCTTAACAAGACAGTTTTAATGCCTCTTGTAAGAGTAATGGAGGTCACAGTAGCTTAACAAGACAGTTTTAATGCCCCTTGGAAGAGACGTGGAGGTCACAGTAGATTAGCAAGACAGTTTTAATGCCCCTTGGAAGAGACGTGGAGGTCACAGTAGCTTAACAAGGCAGTTTTAATGCCCCTTGGAAGAGTGGTGGGTGTCATAGTAGCTTAACAAGACGGCTTTATTGCACCTTGGAAGAGACCTGGTCACAGTTGCTTAACAAGACGGATTTAATGTCCCTTGGAAGAGACGTGGAGGTCACAGTAGCTTAACAAGATAGTTTTAATGCCCCTTGGAAGAGTGGTGGAGGTCACAGTAGCTTCACTAGTCAGTTTTAATGGCTGTTGGAAGAGATGTGGAGGTCTCAGTAGCTTTAGAAGACAGTTTTAATGCCCCTTGGAAGAGTGGTGGAGGTCGCAGTGGAATAAAAAGACAATATCAATGCCCCTTGGAAGAGTGGTAGAGGTCACTGTAGCTTTACAAGACAGTTTCAATGCCCCTTGGAAGAGCTGTGGAGTACCGAGTGGTTTAACAAGACAGTGTAATGCCCCTTGGAAGAGACGTGGAGGTCACAGTAGCTTAATAAGACAGTTTTAATGCCCCTAGAAGAAACGTGGAGGTCACAGTAGCTTAATAAGACTGTTTTAATGCCCCTTGGAAGAGACGTGGAGGTCACAGCAGTTTGACCAGAAGGTTTTAATGCCCCTTTGAAGAGACGTGGAGGTCACAGTAGCTTAACAAGGTAGATTTAATGCCCCTTGGAAGAGTGGTGGAGGTCAGAGAAGCTTAACAAGACAGTTTTAATGTCCCTTGGAAGAGACGTGGAGGTCACAGCAGCTTAACAAGACGGTTTTAATGCCCCTTGGAAGAGAAGTGGAGGTCACAGTAGCTTAACAAGACAGTTTAATGCCCCTTGGAAGAGACGTGTAGGTCACAGTAGCTTAACAAGACGGTTTTAATGCCCCTTGGAAGAGACGTGGAGGTCACAGTAGCTTAACAAGACAGTTTTAATGCCCATTGGAAGAGTGGTTGAGGTCGCAGTGGAAATAAAAAACAATATCAATGCCCCTTGGAAAAGTGGTAGAGGTCACAGTAGCTTAACGAGACGGTTTTAATGCCCCTTGGAAGAGCTGTGGAGTTCACAGTGGTTTAACAAGAACGTTTTAATGCCCCTTGGAAGAGACGTGGAGGTCACAGTAGCTTAACAAGACAGTTTTAATGCCCCTTGGAAGAGATGTGGAGGTCACAGTAGCTTAGCAAGACAGTTTTAATGCCCCTTGGAATAGACGTGGAGGTCATAGTAGCTTAACAAGACAGTTTTAATGCCCCTTGGAAGAGTGGTGGAGGTCACAGTAGCTAAGCAAGATGGTTTTAATGCCCCTTGGAAGAGCAATGGAGGTCACAGTAGATTAACAAGATGGTTCTAATGCCCCTTGGAAGAGTGGTGGAGGTCACAGTAGCTTAACAAGACAGTTTTAATGCACCTTGGAAGGGACGTGGAGGTCACAGTAGTTTAACAAGACAGTTTTAATGCCCCTTGGAAGAGTGGTGGAGGTCACAGTATCTTACCAAGATGGTTTTAATGCCCCTTGGAAGAGAGTTGAAGGTCACAGTAGCTTAACAAGACAGTATTAATGCCCTTGGAAGAGTGGTGGATGTCACAGTAGCTTAACAAGACAGTTTTAATGCCCCATGGAAGAGACGTGGAGGTCAAAGTAGCTAACAAGACAGTTTTAATGCCCCTTGGAAGAGATGTGGAGGTCACAGTAGCTTAACAAGACAGTTTTAATGCCCCTTGTAAAAGTGGTGGAGGGCGCAGTGGAATAAAAAGACAATATCAATGCCCCTTGGAAGAGTGGTAGAGTTCACAGTAGCTTAACAAGACGGTTTTAATGCCCCTTGGAAGAGTTGTGGAGATCACAGTAGCTTAACAAGACTGTTTTAATGCCCCTTGGAAGAGACGTGGAGGCCACAGTAGCTTAACAAGACAGTTTTAATGCACCTTGGAAGAGACAGGGAGGTCACAGTAGCTTAACAAGATGGTTTTAATGACCCTTGGAAGAGACGTGGAGGTCACAGTAGCTTAACTAGACGGTTTTAATGCCCCTTGGAAGAGACGTGAGGTCACAGTAGCTTAACAAAACGGTTTTAATGCCCCTTGGGAAAGTGGTGGAGGTCACAGTAGCTTAACAAGACAGTTTTAATTGCCCTTGGAAGAGACGTGGAGGTCACAGTAGCTTAACAAGACGGTTTTAATGCCCCTTGGAAAAGGCGTGGAGGTCACAGTAGCTTAACAAGACGGTTTTAATGCCCCTTGGAAGAGACGTGGAGGTCACAATAGATTAACAAGACAGATTTAATACCCATGGGAGTTTGGTGGAGGTCACTGTAGCTTTACAAGACAATTTTAATGCCCCTTGGAAGAGACATGTAGGTCACAGTAGCTTAACAAGACAGTTTTAATGCCCCTTGGAAGAGATGTGAAGGTCACAGTATCTTTACAAGACAGTTTTAATTCCCCTTGGAAGAGTGGTGGACATCTCAGAGGAATAAAAAGACAATATCAATGACCCTTGGAAGAGTGGTAGAGGTCACAGTAGCTTAACAAGACGTTTTTATTGCCCTATGGAAGAGCTGTGGAGTTAAGAGTTGTTTAACAAGATGGTTTTAAGGCCCCTTGGAAGAGACGTGGAGGTCACAGTAACTTAACAAGACCGTTTTAATGCCCCTTGGAAGAGACGTGGAGGTCACAGAAACTTAACAAGACGGTTTTAATGCCCCTTGGAAGAGACGTGGAGGTCACAGCAGCTTAAGAAGACAGTTTTAATGACCGTTGGAAGAGACGTGGAGGTCACAGTAGCTTAACAAGACGGGTTTAATGCCCCTTGGAAGAGAAGTGGATGTCACAGTAGCTTAACAAGACAGTTTTAATGCCCCTTGGAAGAGACGTGTAGGTCACAGTAGCTTAACAAGACGGTTTAATGCCCCTTGGAAGAGACGTGGAGGTCACAGTAGCTTAACAAGACAGTTTTAATGCCCCTTGAAAGAGTGGTGGAGGTCGCAGTGGAATAAAAAAACAATATCAATGCCCCTTGGAAAAGTGGTAGAGGTCACAGTAGCTTAACAAGACGGTTTTAATGCCCCTTGGAAGAGCTGTGGAGTACAGAGTGGTTTAACAAGAAAGTTTTAATTCCCCTTGGAAGAGATGTGGAGGTGACAGTAACTTCACAAGACGGTTTTAATGCCCCTTGGAAGAGACGTGGAGGTCACAGTAGCTTAACAAGACCTTTTTAATGCCCCTTGGAAGAGTGGTCGAGTTCACAGTAGCTTAACAAGACAGTTTTAATGCCCCTTGGAAAAAACGTGGAGGTCACAGTAGCTTAACAAGACAGTTTTAATGCCCCTTGGAAGAGTTGAGGAGGTCACAGTAGCTTAACAAGACGGTTTTAATGACATTTGGAAGAGATGTGGAGGTCACAGTAGGTTAAGAAGACGGATTTAATGCCCCTTGGAAGAGATGTGGAGGTCGCAGTAGCTTAACAAGATGCTTTCAATGCCCCTTGGAAGAGTGGTGGAGGTCACAGTAGCTTAACAAGACAGTTTTAATGCCCCTTGGAAGAGACGTGGAGATCACAGTAGCTTAACAAGACAGTTTTAATGCCACTTGGAAGAGACGTGGAGGTCACAGTAGCTTAACAAGACAGTTTTAATGCCCCTTGGAAGAGACGTGGAGGTCACAGTACTTAACATGACGGTTTTAATGCCCCTTGGAAGAGACGTGGAGGTCACAGTAGCTTAACAAGACAGTTTTAATGCCCCTTGGAAGAGACGTGGAGTTCACAGTAGGTTAACAAGGCGGTTTTAATGCCCTTTGGAAGAGTGGTGCGTGTCACAGTAACTTAACAAGACGTTTTTAATGCAACTTGGAAGAGACGTGGAGGTCACAGTAGCTTAACAAGATGGTTTTAATGCCCCTTGGAAGAGAGGTGGGGATCACAGTAGCATAACAAGACGGTTTTAATGCCCCTTGGAAGAGTGGTGGAGATCAGAGAAGCTTAACAAGAGAGTTCTAATGCCCCTTGGAAGATTCGTGGAGGTCACAGTAGCTTAACAAGACAGTTTTAATGCCGTTTGGGAGAGACGTGGAGGTCACAATAGCTTAACAAGACAGTTTTAATGCCCCTTGGAAGAGTGTTGGAAGTCACAGCAGCTTAACAAGACAGTTTTAATGCCCCTTGGAAGAGACGTGGAGGTCACAGTAGCTTAACAAGGCGGTTTTAATGCCCCTTGGAAGAGTGGTGGGTGTCACAGTAGCTTAACAAGACGGTTTTATTGCCCCTTGGAAGAGACGTGGTCACAGTAGCTTAACAAGACGGTTTTAATGCCCCTTGGAAGAGTGGTGGAGGTCACAGTAGCTTCGCTAAACAGTTTTAATGCCCCTTGGAAGAGACGTGGAGGTCACAGTAGCTTAACAAGACAGTTTTAATGCCCCTTGGAAGAGTGGTGGAGGTCGCAGTGGAATAAAAAGACAATATCAATGCCCCTTGGAAGAGTGGTAGAGGTCACTGTAGCTTTACAAGACAGTTTCAATGCCCCTTGAAGAGCTGTGGTGTACAGAGTGGTTTAACAAGACAGTGTAATGCCCCTTGGAAGAGACGTGGAGGTCACAGTAGCTTAATACAACAGTTTTATTGCCCCTTGGAAGAAACGTGGAGGTCACAATAGCTTAATAAGACAATTTAAATGCCCCTTGGAAGAGACGTGGAGGTCACGGGTAGCTTAACAAGATGGTTTTAATGCCCCTTGGAAGAGTGGTGGAGGTCACAGTAGCTTAACAAGACAGTTTTAATGTCCCACGGAAGAGACGTGGAGGTCACAGTAGCTTAACAAGACGGTTTTAATGCCCCTTGGAAGAGAAGTGGATGTCACAGTAGCTTAACAAGACAGTTTTAATGCCCCTTGGAAGAGACGTGTAGGTCACAGTAGCTTAACAAGACGGTTTTAATGCCCCTTGGAAGAGACGTGGAGGTCACATTAGCTTAACAAGACAGTTTTAATGCCCCTTGAAAGAGTGGTGGAGGTCGCAGTGGAATAAAAAAACAATATCAATGCCCCTTGGAAAAGTGGTAGAGGTCACAGTTGCTTAACAAGACGGTTTTAATGCCACATGGAAGAGCTGTGGAGTACAGAGTGGTTTAACAAGAAAGTTTTAATTCCCCTTGGAAGATATGTGGGGGTGACAGTAACTTAACAAGACGGTTTTAATGAACCTTGGAAGAGACGTTGAGGTCACAGTAGCTTAACAAGACCTTTTTAATGCCCCTTGGAAGAGTTGTCGAGTTCACAATAGCTTAACAAGACAGTTTTAATGCCCCTTGGAAAAAACGTGGAGGTCACAGTAGCTTAACAAGACAGTTTTAATCCCCCTTGGAAGAGTGGTGGAGGTCACAGTAGCTTAAAAAGACGGTTTTAATGCCCTTTGGAAGAGATGTGGAGGTCACAGTAGCTTAAGAAGACGGTTTTAATGCCCCTTGGAAGAGACGTGGAGGTCGCAGTAGCTTAACAAGATGCTTTTAATGCTCCTTGGAAGAATGGTGGAGGTCACAGTAGCTTAACAAAACAGTTTTAATGCCCCTTGTAAGAGTGGTGGAGGTCACAGAAGCTTAATTAAACAGTTTTAATGCCCCTTGGAAGAGTGGTGGGTGTCACAGTAGCTTAACAAGATGGTTTTATTGCCCCTTGGAAGAGACGTGATCACAGTAGCTTAACAAGACATTTTTAATGCCCCTTGGAAGAGACGTGGAGGTCACAATAGCTTAACAAGACAGTTTTAATGCCTCTTGGAAGAGACGTGGAGGTCACAGTAGCTTAACAAGACAGTTTTAATGCCCTTTGGAAGAGTGGTGGAGGTCACAGTACCTTCACTAGACAGTTTTAATGCCCCTTGGAAGAGACGTGGAGGTCACAGTAGATTAACAAGACAGTTTTAATGCCCCTTGGAAGAGTGGTGGAGGTCGCAGTGGAATAAAAAGACAATATCAATGCCCCTTGGGAGAGTGGTAGAGGTCACTGTAGCTTTACAAGACAGTTTCAATGCCCCTTGGAGGAGCTGTGGAGTACAGAGTGGTTTAACAAGACACTATAATGCCCCTTGGAAGAGTGGTGGAGGTCACAGTAGCTTAATAAGACAGTTTTAATGCCCCTTGGAAGAAACGTGGAGGTCACAGTAGCTTAATAAGACAGTTTTAATGCCCCTTCGAAGAGACGTGGAGGTCACAGCAGTTTAACCAGAAGGTTTTAATGCCCCTTGGAAGAGACGTGGAGGTCACAGTAGCTTAACAAGATGGTTTTAATGCCCCTTGGAAGAGTTGTGAAGGTCACAGTAGCTTAACCAGACAGTTTTAATGTCCCTTGGAAGAGAGGTGGAGGTCACAGTAGCTTAACAAGATGGTTTTAATGCCCCTTGGAAGAGAAGTGGAGGTCACAGTAGCTTAACAAGACAGTTTTAATGCCCCTTGGAAGAGACGTGTAGGTCACAGTAGCTTATCAAGACGGTTTTAATGCCCCTTGGAAGAGACGTGGAGGTCACAGTAGATTAACAAGACAGTTTTAATGCCCCTTGGAAGAGTGGTGGAGGTCGCAGTGGAATAAAAAGACAATATCAATGCCCCTTGGGAGAGTGGTAGAGGTCACTGTAGCTTTACAAGACAGTTTCAATGCCCCTTGGAGGAGCTGTGGAGTACAGAGTGGTTTAACAAGACACTGTAATGCCCCTTGGAAGAGTGGTGGAGGTCACAGTAGCTTAATAAGACCGTTTTAATGTCCCTTGGAAGAGCAATGGAGGTCACAGTAGCTTAACAATACATTTTTAATGCCCCTTGGAAAAGTGGTGGAGGTCACAGTAGCTTAACAAGACGTTTTTAATGCCCCTTGGAAAAGACGTGGTGGTCACAGTAGCTTCACAAGACAGTTTCAATGCCCCTTGAAAGAGACGTGGAGGTCACAATAGCTTAACAAAACAGTTTTAATGCCCCTTGGGAGAGTGGTGGAGGTCACAGTAGCTTTACTAGACAGTTTTAATGCCCCTTGGAAGAGACATGCAGGTCAAAGTAGCTTAACAAGACAGTTTTAATGCCCCTTGGAAGAGAAGTGAAGGTCACAGTATCTTTACAAGACAGTTTTAATTCCCCTTGGAAGAGTGGTGGAAGTCGCAGTGGAATAAAAAGACAATATCAATGACGCTAGGAAGAGTGGTAGAGGTCACAGTAGCTTAACAAGACGTTTTTATTGCCCTTTGGAAGAGCTGTGGAGTTAAAAGTTGCTTAACAAGATGGTTTTAATGCCCCTTGGAAGAGACGTGGAGGTCACAGTAACTTAACAAGACCGTTTTAATGCCCCTTGGAAGAGACGTGGAGGTCACAGAAGCTTAACAAGACGGTTTTAATGCCCCTGGGAAGAGACATGGAGGTCACAGTAGCTTAACAAGATGCTTTTAATGCCCCTTGGAAGAGTGGTGGAGGTCACAGTAGCTTAACAAGACAGTTTTAATGCCCCTTGGAACAGTGGTGGAGATCACAGTAGCTTAACAAGACAGTTTTAATGCCACTTGGAAGAGATGTGGTGGTCACAGTAGCTTAACAAGACGGTTTTAATGCCCCTTGGAAGAGACGTGGAGGTCACAGTAGCTTAGCAAGTCAGTTTTAATGCCCCTTGGAAGAGATGTGGTGGTCACAGTAGCTTAACAAGACGGTTTTAATGCCCCTTGGAAGAGACGTGGAGGTCACAGTAGCTTAACAAGACAGTTTTAATGCCCTTTGGAAGAGACGTGGAGTTCACAGAAGCTTAACAAGACAGTTTTAATTCCACTTGGAAGAGACGTGTAGGTCACTGTAGATAGTAGCTTAACAAGACAGTTTTAATGCCCCTTGGAAGAGTGGTGGAGGTCTCAGTAGCTTAACAAGACGGTTTTAATGCCCTTTAGAAGAGCTGTGGAGTTCAGAGTGGTTTAACATGACGGTTTTAATGCCCCTTGGAAGAGATGTGGAGGTCACAGTAACTTAACAAGACGATTTTAATGCCCCTTGTGAGAGATATGGAGGCCACAGTAGCTTAACAAGACGGTTTTAATGCCCCTTGGAAGAGTCGTCGAGTTCACAGAAGCTTAACAAGACAGTTTTAATTCCCCTTGGAAGAGTGGTGGAGGTCGCAGTGGAATAAAAAGACAATATCAATGCCCCTTGGAAGGGTGGTAGAGGTCATTGTAGCTTAACAGGACAGTTTTATTGCCACTTGGGAGAGCTGTGAAGTTCAGAGTGGTTTAACAAGAGAGTCTAATGCCCCTTGGAAGAGACGTTGAGATCACAGTATCTTAATAAGACAGTTTGAATTCCCCTTGCAAGAGACGTGGAGGTCACAGTAGCTTAACAAGACGGTTTTACGCCCCTTGAAAGAGTATTGGAGGTCTCATTAGTTTAACTAGACAGTTTTAATGCCCCTTGGAAGAGACGTGGAGGTCACAGCAGCTTAACAAGACGGTTTTAATGCCCCTTGGAAGAGACTTGGAGGTCACAGTAGCTTTACAAGACGGTTTCAATGCCCCTTGGAAGAGACGTGGAGGTCACAGTAGCTTAACTAGATGGTTTTAATGGTCCTTGGAAGAGACGTGAGGTCACAGGAGCTTAACAAGACGGATTTAATGCCCCTTGGAAAAGTGATGGAGGTCACAGTAGCTTAACAAGACAGTTTTAATTGCCCTTGGAAGAGACTTGGAGGTCACAGTAGCTTAGCAAGACGGTTTTAATGCCCCTTGGAAGAGACGTGGAGGTCACAATACCTTAACAAGACAGTTTTAATGCCCCTTCGGAGAGTGGTGGAGGTCACAGTATCTTTACAAGACAGTTTTAATTCCCCTTGGAAGAGTGGTGAACGTCGCAGTGGAATAAAAAGACAACATCAATGACCCTTGGAAGAGTGGTAGAGGTCACAGTAGCTTAACAAGACGTTTTTATTGCCCTTTGGAAGAGCTGTGGAGTTAAGAGTTGTTTAACAAGATGGTTTTAATGCACCTTGGAAGAGACGTGGAGGTCACAGTAACTTAACAAGACCGTTTTAAAGCCCCTTGGAAGAGACGTGGAGGTCACAGAAGCTTAACAAGATGGTTTTAATGCCCCTTGGAAGAGACTTGGAGGTCACAGTAGCTTAAAAAGACGGTTTTAATGCCCCTTGTAAGAGACATGGAGGTCACAGTAGCTTAAGAAGACAGTTTTAATGGCCCTTGGAAGAGTGGTGGAGGTCACAGTAGCTTCACTGGACAGTTTTAATGCCCCTTGGAAGAGACGTGGAGGTCACAGTAGCTTAGCAAGACAGTTTTAATGCCCCTTGGAAGAAATGTGGAGTTCAGAGTAGTTTAACAAAACAGTTTTAATGCCCCTTGGAAGAGACGTGGAGGTCACAGTAGCTTAATAAGACAGTTTTAATGCCCCTTGGAAGAGTGGTGGAGGTCGCAGTGGAATAAAAAAACAATAACAATGCCCCTTGGAAATGTGGAAGAGGTCACAGTAGCTTAACAAGACGGTTTTAATGCCCCTTGGAAGAGCTGTGGAGTTCAGAGTGGTTTAACAAGAACATTTTAATGCCCCTTGGAAGAGATGTGGAGGTGACAGTAACTTAGCAAGACGGTTTCAATGCCCCGTGGAAGAGTGGTAGAGTTCACAGTAGCTTAAGAAGACAGTTTTAATGCCCCTTGGAAGAGACGTGGAGGTCACAGTAGCTTAACAAGACAGATTTAATGCCCATTGGAAGAGTGGTGGAGGTCACAGTAGCTTAACAAGACGGTTTTAATGCCCTTTGGAAGAGATATGGAGGTCACAGTAGCTTAAGAAGACGTATTTAATGCCCCTTGGAAGAGATGTGGAGGTCGCAGTAGCTTAACAAGATGCTTTCAATGCCCCTTGGAAGAGTGGTGGAGGTCACAGTAGCTTAACAAGACAGTTTTAATGCCCCTTGTAAGAGTGGTGGAGGTCACAGTAGCTTAACAAGACAGTTTTCATGCCCCTTGGAAGAGACGTGGAGGTCAGAGTAGCTTAACAAGACGGTTTTAATGCCCCTTGAAAGAGACGTGGTAGTCATAGTAGCTTAACAAGACAGTTTTAATGCCCCTTGGAAGAGTGGTGGAGGTCACAGTAGCTTAGCAAGACGGTTTTAATGCCCCTTGGAAGAGTGGTGGAGGTCACAGTAGCTTAACAAGACAGTTTTAATGCCCCTTGGAAGACTGGTGGATGTCACTGTAGCTTAACAAGACAGTTTTAATGCCCCTTGGAAGAGACGTAGAGGTCAAAGTAGCTTAACAAGACAGTTTTAATGCCCCCTGGAAGAGTGGTGGAGGTCACAGTAGCTTAATACAACAGTTTTAATGCCCCTTGGAAGAGACGTGGAGGTCACAGGAGCTTAACAAGACAGTTTTAATGCCCCTTGGAAAAGTGATGGAGGGCGCAGTGGAATAAAAAGACAATATCAATGCCCCTTGGAAGAGTAGTAGAGGTCACAGTAGCTTAACAATACGCTTTTAATGCCCCTTGGAAAAGTGGTGGAGGTCACAGTAGCTTAACAAGACTGTTTTAATTGCCCTTGGAAGAGACGTGGAGGTCACAGTAGATTAACTAGACGTTTTTAAGGCCCCTTGGAAAAGACGTGGTGGTCACAGTAGCTTAACAAGACGGTTTCAATGCCTCTTGGAAGAGACGTGGAGGTCACAATAGCTTAACAAGACAGTTTTAATGACCCTTGGGAGAGTGGTGGAGGTCACAGTAGCTTTACTAGACAGTTTTAATGCCCCTTGGAAGAGACATGCAGGTCAAAGTAGCTTAACAAGACAGTTTTAATGCCCCTTGGAAGAGATGTGAAGGTCACAGTATCTTTACAAGACAGTTTTAATTCCCCTTGGAAGAGTGGTGGAGGTCGCAGTGGAATAAAAAGACAATATCAATGACCCTAGGAAGAGTGGTAGAGGTCACAGTAGCTTAACAAGACGTTTTTATTGCCCTTTGGAAGAGCTGTGGAGTTAAGAGTTGTTTAACAAGATGGTTTTAATGCCCCTTGGAAGAGACGTGGAGGTCACAGTAACTTAACAAGACCGTTTTAATGCCCCTTGGAAGAGACGTGGAGGTCACAGTAGCTTAAAAAGACAGTTTTAATGCCCAATGGAAGAGACGTGGAGGTCACAGTAGCTTAAGAAGACAGTTTTAATGCCATTTGGAAGAGTGGTGGAGTTCACAGAAGCTCAACAAGACAGTTTTAATTCCCCTTGGAAGAGACGTGAAGGTCACTGTAGATAGTAGCTTAACAAGACAGTTTTAATGCCCCTTGTAAGAGTGGTGGGGGTCTCAGTAGCTTAACAAGATGGTTTCAATGCCCTTTAGAAGAGCTGTGGAGTTCAGTGTGGTTTAACAAGACGGTTTTAATGCCCCTTGGAAGAGATGTGGAGGTCACAGTAACTTAACAAGACGGTTTTAATGCCCCTTGTGAGAGATATGGAGGTCACAGTAGCTTAACAAGACGATTTTAATGCCCCTTGGAAGAGTGGTCGAGTTCACAGAAGCTTAACAAGACAGTTTTAATTCCCCTTGGAAGAGACGTGAAGGTCACAGTAGACAGTAGCTTAACAAGACAGTTTTAATGCCCCTTTGAAGAGTGGTGGAGGTCACAGTAGCTTAACAAGACGGTTTTAATGCCCCTTGGAAGAGACGTGGAGGTCACAGTAGCTTAACAAGATGCTTTTAATGCCCCTTGGAAGAGTGGTGGAGGTCACAGTAGCTTAACAAGACAGTTTTAATGCCCCTTGGAACAGTGGTGGACATCACAGTTGCTTAACAAGACAGTTTTTTTGCCACTTGCAAGTGATGTGGAGGTCACAGTAGCTTAGCAAGACAGTTTTAATGCCCCTTGGAAGAGATGTGGTGGGCACAGTAGCTTAACAAGACGGTTTTAATGCCCCTTGGAAGAGACGTGGAGGTCACAGTAGCTTAACAAGACAGTTTTAATGCCCTTTGGAAGAGACGTGGAGTTCACAGTAGCTTAACAAGGCGGTTTTAATGCCCTTTGAAAGAGTGGTGGGTGTCACAGTAGCTTAACAAGACAACTTTAATGCCCCTTGGAAGAGACATGGAGGTCACAGTAGCTTAACAAGACGGTTTTAATGCCCCTTGGAAGAGTGGTGGGGGTCACAGTATCTTCACTGGACAGTTTTAATGCCCCTTGGAAGAGACGTGGAGGTCACAGTAGCTTAGCAAGACAGGTTTAATGCCCCTTGGAAGAAATGTGGAGTTCACAGTAGTTTAACAAAACAGTTTTAATGCCCCTTGGAAGAGTGGTGGAGGTCGCAGTTGAATAAAAACACAATATCAATGCCCCTTGGAAGAGTGGTAGAGGTCTCAGTAGCTTAACAAGACGGTTTTAATGCCCGTTAGAAGAGCTGTGGAGTTCAGAGTGGTTTAACGAGACAGTTTTAATGCCCCTTGGAAGAGATGTGGAGGTCACAGTAACTTAACAAGACGGTTTTAATGCCCCTTGGAAGAGACGAGGAGGTCACAGTAGCTTAAAAAGACGGTTTTAATGCCCCTTGGAAGAGTGGTCGAGTTCACAGGAGCTTAACAAGACAGTTTTAATTCCCCTTGGAAGAGACGTGAAGGTCACAGTAGACAGTAGCTTAACAAGACAGTTTTAATGCCCCTTGGAAGAGAGGTGGAGGTCACAGTAGCTTAACAAGACGGTTTTAATGCCCCTTGGAAGAGACGTGGAGGTCACAGTAGCTTAGCAAGATGCTTTTAATGCCCCTTCGAAGAGTGGTGGAGGTCAGAGTAGCTTAATAAGACAGTTTTAATGCCCCTTGGAAGAGTGGTGGAGATCACAGTAGCTTAACAAGACAGTTTTACTGCCTCTTGGAAGAGACGTGGAGGTCACAGTAGCTTAACAAGACGGTTTTAATGCCCCTTGGAAGAGACGTGGAGGTCACAGTAGCTTAACAAGATGCTTTTAATGCCCCTTGGAAGAGTGGTGGAGGTCACAGTAGCTTAACAAGACAGTTTTAATGCCCCTTGGAACAGTGGTGGAGATCACAGTTGCTTAACAAGACAGTTTTTTTGCCACTTGGAAGAGATGTGGAGGTCATAGTAGCTTAGCAAGACAGTTTTAATGCCCCTTGGAGGAGATGTGGTGGGCACAGTAGCTTAACAAGACGGTTTTAATGCCCCTTGGAAGAGACGTGGAGGTCACAGTAGCTTAACAAGACAGTTTTAATGCCCTTTGGAAGAGACGTGGAGTTCACAGTAGCTTAACAAGGCGGTTTTAATGCCCTTTGAAAGAGTGGTGGGTGTCACAGTAGCTTAACAAGACGACTTTAATGCCCCTTGGAAGAGACATGGAGGTCACAGTAGCTTAACAAGACGGTTTTAATGCCCCTTGGAAGAGTGGTGGGGGTCACAGTATCTTCACTGGACAGTTTTAATGCCCCTTGGAAGAGACGTGGAGGTCACAGTAGCTTAGCAAGACAGTTTTAATGCCCCTTGGAAGAAATGTGGAGTTCACAGTAGTTTAACAAAACAGTTTTAATGCCCCTTGGAAGAGTGGTGGAGGTCGCAGTTGAATAAAAACACAATTTCAATGCCCCTTGGAAGAGTGGTAGAGGTCTCAGTAGCTTAACAAGACGGTTTTAATGCCCGTTAGAACAGCTGTGGAGTTCAGAGTGGTTTAACGAGACAGTTTTAATGCCCCTTGGAAGAGATGTGGAGGTCACAGTAACTTAACAAGACGGTTTTAATGCCCCTTGGAAGAGACGAGGAGGTCACAGTAGCTTAAAAACACGGTTTTAATGCCCCTTGGAAGAGTGGTCGAGTTCACAGGAGCTTAACAAGACAGTTTTAATTCCCCTTGGAAGAGACGTGAAGGTCACAGTAGACAGTAGCTTAACAAGACAGTTTTAATGCCCCTTGGAAGAGAGGTGGAGGTCACAGTAGCTTAACAAGACGGTTTTAATGTCCCTTGGAAGAGACGTGGAGGTCACAGTAGCTTAGCAAGATGCTTTTAATGCCACTTCGAAGAGTGGTGGAGGTCAGAGTAGCTTAACAAGACAGTTTTAATGCACCTTGGAAGAGTGGTGGAGATCACAGTAGCTTAACAAGACAGTTTTAATGCCTCTTGGAAGAGACGTGGAGGTCACAGTAGCTTAGCAAGACAGTTTTAATGCCCCTTGCAAGAGACGTGTTGGTCACAGTAGCTAAACAAGACGGTTATAATGCCCCTTGGAAGAGACGTGGAGGTCACAGTAGCTTAACAAGACGGTTTTAATGCCCTTTGAAAGAGTGGTGGGTGTCACAGTAGCTTAACAAGACGGCTTTAATGCCCCTTGGAAGAGACGTGGAGGTCACAGTAGCTTAACAAGACGGTTTGAATGCCCCTTGGAAGAGTGTTGTGGGTCACAGTAGCTTAACAAGACGGTTTTAATGCCCCTTGGAAGAGTGGTGGAGGTCGCAGTGGAATAAAAAGACAATATCAATGCCCCTTGGAAGAGTGGTAGAGGTCACTGTAGCTTAACAAGACAGTTTTATTGCCCCTTGCGAGAGCTGTGGAGTTCAGAGTGGTTTAACAAGACAGTGTACTGTCCCTTGGAAGAGAAGTGGAGGTCACAGTATCTTAATAAGACAGTTTTAATGCCCCTTGGAAGAGACGTGGAGGTCACAGTAGCTTAACCAGACGTTTTTAATGCCCCTTGGAAGAGACGTGGAGGTCACAGTAGCTTAACAAGACTGTTTTAATGCCCCTTGGAAGAGTGGTGGGGGTCACATTAGCTTAACAAGACGGTTTTAATGCCCCTTGGAAGAGTGGTGGAGGTCGCAGTGGAATAAAAAGACAATATCAATGTCCCTTGGAAGAGTGGTAGAGGTCACTGTAGCTTAACAAGACAGTTTTAATGCCCCTTGGGAGAGCTGTCGAGTTCAGAGTGGTTTAACAAGACAGTGTAATGCCCCTTGGAAGAGTAGTGTAGGTCACAGTAGCTTAACAAGATGGTTTTAATGCCCCTTGGAAGAGTATTGGAGGTCTCATTAGTTTAACAAGACAGTTTTAATGCCCCTTGGAAGAGACGTGGAGGTCACAGCAGCTTAACAAGACGGTTTTAATGCCCCTTGGAAGAGACGTGGAGGTCACAGTAGCTTAACTAGACGGTTTTAATGGCCCTTGGAAGAGACGTGAGGTCACAGTAGCTTAGCAAGACGGATTTATTGCCCTTTGGAAAAGTGGTGAAGGTCACAGTAGCTTAACAAGACAGTTTTAATTGCCCTTGGAAGAGACGTGGAGGTCACAGTAGCTTAGCAAGACGGTTTTAATGCCCCTTGGAAGAGACGTGGAGGTCACAGTAGCTTAACAAGACGGTTTTAATGCCTCTTGGAAGAGACGTGGAGGTCACAATACCTTAACAAGGCAGTTTTGATGCCCCTTGGGAGAGTGGTGGAGGTCACAGTATCTTTACAAGACAGTTTTAATGCCCCCTGGAAGAGTGGTGGACGTCGCAGTGGAATAAAAAAACAATATCAATGACCCTTGGAAGAGTGGTAGAGGTCACAGTAGCTTAACATGACATTTTTATTGCCCTTTGGAAGAGCTGTGGAGTTAAGAGTTGTTTAACAAGATGGTTTTAATGCCCCTTGGAAGAGACGTGGAGGTCACAGTAACTTAACAAGACCGTTTTAAAGCCCCTTGGAAGAGACGTGGAGGTCACAGAAGCTTAACAAGTTGGTTTTAATGCCCCTTGGAAGAGACGTGGAGGTCACAGTAGCTTAAAAAGACGGTTTTAATGCCCCTGGGAGGAGACATGGAGGTCACAGTAGCTTAAGAAGACAGTTTTAGGGCCCCTTGGAAGAGACGTGGAGGTCACAGTAGCTTAGCAAGACAGTTTTAATGCCTCTTGGAAGAAATGTGGATTTCACAGTAGTTTAACAAAACAGTTTTAATGCCCCTTGGAAGAGTGGTGGAGGTCGCAGTTGAATAAAAAGACAATATCAATGCCCCTTGGAAGAGTGGTAGAGGTCTCAGTAGCTTAACAAGACGGTTTTAATGCCCGTTAGAAGAGCTGTGGAGTTCAGAGTGGTTTAACAAGACAGTTTTAATGCCCCTTGGAAGAGACGTGGAGGTCACAGTAGCTTAACAAGACGGTTTTAATGCCCCTTTGAAGAGTGGTCGAGTTCACAGAAGCTTAACAAGATAGTTTTAATTCCCCTTGGAAGAGACGTGAAGGTCACAGTAGACAGTAGCTTAACAAGACAGTTTTAATGCCCCTTAGAAGAGAGGTGGAAGTCACAGTAGCTTAACAAGATGGTTTTAATGCCCCTTGGAAGAGACGTGGAGGTCACAGTAGCTTAACAAGATGCTTTTAATGCCCCTTGGAAGAGTGGTGGAGGTCACAGTAGCTTAATAAGACAGTTTTAATGACCCTTGGAAGAGTGGTGGAGATCACAGTAGCTTAACAAGACAGTTTTAGTGCCACTTGGAAGAGACGTGGAGGTCACAGTAGCTTAGCAAGACAGGTTTAATGCCCCTTGGTAGAGACGTGGTGGTCACAGTAGCTTAGCAAGACGGTTTTAATGCCCCTTGGAAGAGATGTGTAAGTCACAGTAGCTTAACAAGACAGTTTTAATGCCCCTTGGAAGAGACGTGGAGTTCACAGTAGCTTAACAAGGCGGTTTTAATGCCCTTTGAAAGAGTGGTGGGTGTCACAGTAGCTTAACAAGACGGCTTTAATGCCCCTTGGAAGAGAATTGGAGGTCACAGTAGCTTAACAAGATGGTTTTAATGCCCCTTGGAAGAGTGGTGGGGGTCACAGTAGCTTAACAAGACGGTTTTAATGCCCCTTGGAAGAGTGGTGGAGGTCGCAGTGGAATAAAAAGACAATATCAATGCCTCTTGGAAGAGTGGTAGAGGTCACTGTAGCTTAACATGACAGTTTTATTGCCCCTTGCGAGAGCTGTGGAGTTCAGAGTGGTTTAACAAGACAGTGTAATGTCCCTTGGAAGAGAAGTGGAGGTCACAGTATCTTAATAAGACAGTTTTAATGCCCCTTGGAAGAGACGTGGAGGTCACAGTAGCTTAACGAGATGTTTTTAATGCCCCTTGGAAGAGACGTGGAGGTCACAGTAGTTTAACAAGACGGTTTTAATGCCGCTTGAAAGAGTGGTGGAGGTCGCAGAGGAATAAAAAGACAATATGAATGCCCCTTGGAAGAGTGGTAGAGGTCACTGTAGCTTAACAAGACAGTTTTATTGTCCCATGGGAGAGCTGTAGAGTTCAGAGTGGTATACCAAGAGAGTGTAATGCCCCTTGGAAGAGACGTGGAGGTCACAGTATCTTAATAAGACAGTTTTAATTCCACTTGGAAGAGACGTGGAGGTCACAGTAGCTTATCCAGACAGTTTTAATGCCCCTTGGAAGAGACGTGGAGGTCACAGTAGCTTAACAAGACGGTTTTAATGTCCCTTGTAAGACTGATGGGGGTCACATTAGCTTAACAAGACGGTTTTAATGCCCCTTGGAAGAGACGTGGAGGTCACAGTAGCTTAACAAGACAGTTTTAATGCCCCATGGAAGAGACGTGGAGTTCACAGTAGCTTAACAAGTCGGTTTTGATGCCCTTTGAAAGAGTGGTGGGTGTCACAGTAGCTTAACAAGACGGCTTTAATGCCCCTTGGAAGAGACGTGGAGGTCACAGTAGCTTAACAAGACGGATTTAATGCCCCTTGGAAAAGTGGTGGAGGTCACAGTAGCTTAACAAGACAGTTTTAATTGCCCTTGGAAGAGATGTGGAGGTCACAGTAGCTTAGCAAGACGGTTTTAATGCCCCTTCGAAAAGACGTGGAGGTCACAGTAGCTTAACAAGATGGTTTTAATGCCCCTTGGAAGAGACGTGGAGGTCACAATACCTTAACAAGACAGTTTTAATGCCCCTTGGGAGAGTGGTGGAGGTCACAGTATCTTTACAAGACAGTTTTAATTCCCCCTGGAAGAGTGGTGGACGTCGCAGTGGAATAAAAAGACAATATCAATGACCCTTGGAAGAGTGGTAGAGGTCACAGTAGCTTAACAAGACGTTTTTATTGCCCTTTGGAAGAGCTGTGGAGTTAAGAGTTGTTTAACAAGATGGTTTTAATGCCCCTTGGAAGAGACGTGGAGGTCACAGTAACTTAACAAGACCGTTTTAAAGCCCCTTGGAAGAGACGTGGAGGTCACAGAAGCTTAACAAGTTGGTTTTAATGCCCCTTGGAAGAGACGTGGAGGTCACAGTAGCTTAACAAGACGGCTTTAATGCCCCTTGGAAGAGACGTGGAGGTCACAGTAGCTTAACAAGAGGGTTTTAATGCCCTTTGGAAGAGTGGGGGGGGGTCACAGTAGCTTAACAAGACGGTTTTAATGCCCCTTGGAAGAGTGGTGGAGGTCGCAGTGGAATAAAAAGACAATATCAATGCCCCTTGGAAGAGTGGTAGAGGTCACTGTAGCTTAACAAGACAGTTTAATTGCCCCTTGCGAGAGCTGTGGAGCTCAGAGTGGTTTAACAAGACAGTTTTAATGCCCCTTGGAAGAGATGTGGAGGTCACAGTAACTTAACAAGACCATTTTAAAGCCCCTTGGAAGAGACGTGGAGGTCACAGAAGCTTAACAAGTTGGTTTTAATGCCCCTTGGAAGAGACTTGGAGGTCACAGTAGCTTAAAAAGACGGTTTTAATGCCCCTGGGAAGAGACATGGAGGTCACAGTAGCTTAAGAAGACAGTTTTAATGCCCCTTGGAACAGTGGTGGAGGTCACAGTAGCTTCACTAGGCAGTTTTAATGCCCCTTGAAAGAGACGTGGAGGTCACAGTAGCTTAGCAAGACAGTTTTAATGCCCCTTGGAAGAAATGTGGAGTTCACAGTAGTTTAACAAAACAGTTTTAATGCCCCTTGGAAGAGTGGTGGAGGTCGCAGTTGAATATAAAGACAATATCAATGCCCCTTGGAAGAGTGGTAGAGGTCTCAGTAGCTTAACAAGACGGTTTTAATGCCCGTTAGAAGAGCTGTGGAGTTCAGAGTGGTTTAACAAGACAGTTTTAATGCCCCTTGGAAGAGATGTGGAGGTCACAGTAACTTAACAAGACGGTTTTAATGCCCCGTGGAAGAGACGTGGAGGTCACAGTAGCTTAACAAGATGGTTTTAATGCCCCTTGGAAGAGTGGTCGAGTTCACAGAAGCTTAACAAGACAGTTTTAATTCCCCTTGGAAGAAACGTAAAGGTCACAGTAGACAGTAGCTTAACAAGACAGTTTTAATGCCCCTTGGAAGAGAGGTGGAGTTCACAGTAGCTTAACAAGACAGTTTTAATGCCCCTTGGAAGAGAGGTGGAGATCACAGTAGCTTAACAAGACAGTTTTAATGCCACTTGGAAGAGACGTGGAGGTCACAGTAGCTTAACAAGACAGTTTTAATGCCCCTTGGAAGAGTGGTGGGGGTCACAGTAGCTTAATGAGACGGTTTAAATGCCCCTTGGAAGAGTGGTGGAGGTCGCAGTGGAATAAAAAGACAATATCAATGCCCCTTGGAAGAGTGGTAGAGGTCACTGTAGCTTAACAAGACAATTTAATGCCCCTTGTGAGAGCTGTGGAGTTCAGATTGGTTTAACTAGACAGTGTAATGTCCCTTGGAAGAGAAGTGGAGGTCACAGTATCTTAATAAGACAGTTTTAATGCCCCTTGGAAGAGACGTGGAGGTCACAGTAGCTTAACCAGACGTTTTTAATGCCCCTTGGAAGAGACGTGGAGGTCACAGTAGCTTAACAAGACGGTTTTAATGCACCTTAGAAGAGTAGTGGGGGTCACATTAGCTTAACAAGACGGTTTTAATGCCCCTTGGAAGAGTGGTGGAGGTTGTAGTGGAATAAAAAGACAATATCAATGTCCCTTGGAAGAGTGGTAGAGGTCACTGTAGCCTATCAAGACAGTTTTAATGCCCCATGGGAGAGCTGTGGATTTCAGAGTGGTTTAACAAGATAGTGTAATGCCCCTTGGAAGAGTTGTGTAGGTCACAGTAGCTTAACAAGACGGTTTTAATGCCCCTTGGAAGAGTATTGGAGGTCTCATTAGTTTAACAAACAGTTTTAATGCCCCTTGGAAGAGACGTGGAGGACACAGCAGCTTAACAAGACGGTTTTAATGCCCCTTGGAAGAGACGTGGAGGTCACAGTAGCTTTACAAGACGGTTTCAATGCCCCTTGGAAGAGACGTGGAGGTCACAGTAGCTTAACTACACGGTTTTAATCACCCTTGGAAGAGACGTGAGGTCACAGTAGCTTAACAAGACGGATTTAATGCCCCTTGGAAAAGTGATGGAGGTCACAGTAGCTTAACAAGACAGTTTTAATTGCCCTTGGAAGAGACGTGGAGGTCACAGTAGCTTAGCAAGACGGTTTTAATGCCCCTTGGAAAAGACGTGGAGGTCACAGTAGCTTAACAAGACGGTTTTAATTCCCCTTGGAAGAGATGTGGAGGTCACAATACCTTAACAAGACAGTTTTAATGCCCCTTGGGAGAGTGGTGGAGGTCACAGTATCTTTACAAGACAGTTTTAATTCCCCTTGGAAGAGTGGTGGACGTCGCAGTGGAATAAAAAGACAATATCAATGACCCTTGGAAGAGTGGTAGAGGTCACAGTAGCTTAACAAGACGCTTTTATTGCCCTTTAGAAGAGCTGTGGACTTAAGAGTTGTTTAACAAGATGGTTTTAATGCCCCTTGGAAGAGAAGTGGAGGTCACAGTAACTTAGCAAGACCATTTTAAAGCCCCTTGGAAGAGACGTGGAGGTCACAGAAGCTTAACAAGATGGTTTTAATGCCCCTTGGAAGAGACGTGGAGGTCACAGTAGCTTAAAAAGACGGTTTTAATGCCCCTTGGAAGAGACATGGAGGTCACAGTAGCTTAAGAAGACAGTTTTAATGCCCCTTGGAAGAGTGGTGGAGGTCACAGTAGCTTCACTGGACAGTTTTAATGCCCCTTGGAAGAGACGTGGAGGTCACAGTAGCTTAGCAAGACAGTTTTAATGCCCCTTGGAAGAAATGTGGAGTTCACAGTAGTTTAACAAAACAGTTTTAATGCCCCTTGGAAGAGTGGTGGAGGTCGCAGTTGAATAAAAAGACAATATCAATGCCCCTTGGAAGAGTGGTAGAGGTCACTGTAGCTTAACAAGACAGTTTTATTGCCCCATGGGAGAGCTTTGGAGTTCAGAGTGGTATACCAAGAGAGTGTAATGCCCGTTGGAAGAGACGTGGAGGTCACAGTATCTTAATAAGACAGTTTTAATTCCCCTTGGAAGAGACGTGGAGGTCACAGCAGCTTAACCAGACGTTTTTAATGCCCCTTGGAAGAGACGTGGAGGTCACAGTAGCTTAACAAGACGGTGTTAATGTCCCTTGTAATAGTGGTGGGGGTCACATTAGCTTAACAAGACGGTTTTAATGCCCCTTGGAAGAGACGTGGAGGTCACAGTAGCTTAACAAGACAGTTTTAATGCCCCTTGGAAGAGACGTGGAGTTCACAGTAGCTTAACAAGGCGGTTTTAATGCCCTTTGAAAGAGTGGTGGGTGTCACAGTAGCTTAACAAGACGGTATTAATGCCCCTTGGAAGAGACGTGGAGGTCACAGTAGCTTAACAAGAGGGTTTTAATGCAATTTGGAAGAGTGGTGGGGGTCACAGTAGCTTAACAAGACGGTTTTAATGCCACTTGGAAGAGTGGTGGAGGTCGCAGTGGAATAAAAAGACAATATCAATGCCCCTTGGAAGAGTGGTAGAGGTCACTGTAGCTTAACAAGACAGTTTTATTGCCCCTTGCGAGAGCTGTGGAGTTCAGAGTGGTTTAAAAAGACAGTGTAATGACCCTTGGAAGAGAAGTGGAGGTCACAGTATCTTAATAAGACAGTTTTAATGCGCCTTGGAAGAGACGTGGAGGTCACAGTAGCTTAACCAGACGTTTTTAATGCCCCTTGGAAGAGACGTGGAGGTCACAGTAGCTTAACAAGACGATTTTAATGCCCCTTGGAAGAGTGGTGAGGGTCACATTAGCTTAACAAGACGGTTTTAATGACCCTTGGAAGAGTGGTGGAGGTCGCAGTTGAATAAAAAGACAATATCAATGCCCCTTGGAAGAGTGGTAGAGGTCACTGTAACTTAACAAGACAGTTTTATTGCCCCATGGGAGAGCTTTGGAGTTCAGAGTGGTATACCAATAGAGTGTAATGCCCGTTGGAAGAGACGTGTAGGTCACAGTATCTTAATAAGACAGTTTTAATTCCCCTTGGAAGAGACGTGGAGGTCACAGCAGCTTAACCAGACGTTTTTAATGCCCCTTGGAAGAGACGTGGAGGTCACAGTAGCTTAACAAGACAGTTTTAATGTCCCTTGTAATAGTGGTGGGGGTCACATTAGCTTAACAAGACGGTTTTAATGCCCCTTGGAAGAGACGTGGAGGTCACAGTAGCTTAACAAGACAGTTTTAATGCCCCTTGGAAGAGACGTGGAGTTCACAGTAGCTTAACAAGGCGGTTTTAATGCCCTTTGAAAGAGTGGTGGGTGTCACAGTAGCTTAACAAGACGGTATTAGTGCCCCTTGGAAGAGACGTGGAGGTCACAGTAGCTTAACAAGAGGGTTTTAATGCAATTTGGAAGAGTGGTGGGGGTCACAGTAGCTTAACAAGACGGTTTTAATGCCACTTGGAAGAGTGGTGGAGGTCGCAGTGGAATAAAAAGACAATATCAATGCCCCTTGGAAGAGTGGTAGAGGTCACTGTAGCTTAACAAGACAGTTTTATTGCCCCTTGCGAGAGCTGTGGAGTTCAGAGTGGTTTAAAAAGACAGTGTAATGTCGCTTGGAAGAGAAGTGGAGGTCACAGTATCTTAATAAGACAGTTTTAATGCCCCTTGGAAGAGACGTGGAGGTCACAGTAGCTTAACCAGACGTTTTTAATGCCCCTTGGAAGAGACGTGGAGGTCACAGTAGCTTAACAAGACGATTTTAATGCCCCTTGGAAGAGTGGTGAGGGTCACATAAGCTTAACAAGACGGTTTTAATGCCCCCTGGAAGAGTGGTGGAGGTCGTAGTAGAATAAAAAGACAATATCAATGTCCCTTGGAAAAGTGGTAGAGGTCACTGTAGCTTAACAAGACGGTTTTAATGCCCATTAGAAGAGCTGTGGAGTTCAGAGTGGTTTAACAAGACAGTTTTAATGCCCCTTGGAAGAGATGTGGAGGTCACAGTAACTTAACAAGACGGTTTTAATGCCCCTTGGAAGAGACGTGGAGGTCACAGTAGCTTAACAAGACGGTTTTAATGCCCCTTGGAAGAGTGGTCGAGTTCACAGAAGCTTAACAAGACAGTTTTAATTCCCCTTGGAAGAGACGTGAAGGTCACAGTAGACAGTAGCTTAACAAGACAGTTTTAATGCCCCTTGGAAGAAAGGTGGAGGTCACAGTAGCTTAACAAGACGGTTTTAATGCCCCTTGGAAGAGACGTGGAGGTCACAGTAGCTTAAAAAGATGCTTTTAATGCCCCTTGAAAGAGTGGTGGAGGTCACAGTAGCTTAACAAGACAGTTTTAATGCCCCTTGGAAGAGTGGTGGAGGTCGTAGTGGAATAAAAAGACAATATCAATGTCCCTTGGAAGAGTGGTAGAGGTCACTGTAGCTTAACAAGACAGTTTTAATGCCCCTTGGGAGAGCTGTGGAGTTCAGAGTGGTTTAACAAGACAGTGTAATGCCCCTTGGAAGAGTTGTGTAGGTCACAGTAGCTTAACAAGACAGTTTTAATGCCCCTTGGAAGAGACGTGGAGGTCACAAGAGCTTTATAAGACGGTTTCAATGCCCCTTGGAAGAGACGTGGAGTTCACAGTAGCTTAACTAGAAGGTTTTAATGGCCCTTGGAAGAGACGTGAGGTCAAAGTAGCTTAACAAGACGGATTTAACGCCCCTTAGAAAAGTGGTGGAGGTCACAGTAGCTTAACAAGACAGTTTTAATTGCCCTAGGAAGAGACGTGGAGGTCCCAGTAGCTTAGCAAGACGGTTTTAATGCCCCTTGGAAAAGACGTGGAGGTCACAGTAGCTTAACAAGATGGTTTTAATGCCCCTTGGAAGAGACGTGGAGGTCACAAAACCTTAACAAGAGAGTTTTAATGCCCCTTGGGAGAGTGGTGGAGGTCACAGTATCTTTACAAGACAGTTTTAATTCCCCCTGGAAGAGTGGTGGACGTCGCAGTGGAATAAAAAGACAATATCAATGACCCTTGGAAGAGTGGAAGAGGTCACAGTAGCTTAACAAGACGTTTTTATTGCCCTTTGGAAGAGCTGTGGAGTTAAGAGTTGTTTAACAAGATGGTTTTAATGCCCCATGGAAGAGACGTGGAGGTCAGAGTAACTTAACAAGACCGTTTTAAAGCCACTTGGAAGAGACGTGGAGGTCACAGAAGATTAACAAGTTGGTTTTAATGCCCCTTGGAAGAGACGTGGAGGTCACAGTAGCTTAAAAAGACGGTTTTAATGCCCCTGGGAAAAGACATGGAGGTCACAGTAGCTTAAGAAGACAGTTTTAATGGCCCTTGGAAGAGTGGTGGAGGTCACAGTAGCTTCACTAGACAGTTTTAATGCCCCTTGGAAGAGACGTGGAGGTCACAGTAGCTTAGCAAGACAGTTTTAATGCCCCTTGGAAGACATGTGGAGTTCACAGTAGTTTAACAAAACAGTTTTAATGCCCCTTGGAAGAGTGGTGGAGGTCGCAGTTGAATAAAAAGACAATATCAATGCCCCTTGGAAGAGTGGTAGAGTTCTCAGTAGCTTAACAAGACGGTTTTAATGCCCGTTAGAAGAGCTGTGGAGTTCAGAGTGGTTTAACAAGACAGTTTTAATGCCCCTTGGAAGAGATGTGGAGGTCACAGTAACTTAACAAGATGGTTTTAATGCCCCTTGGAAGAGACGTGGAGGTCACAGTAGCTTAACAAGACGGTTTTAATGCCCCTTGGAAGAGTGGTCGAGTTCACAGAAGCTTAACAAGACAGTTTAAATTCCCCTTGGAAGAGACGTGAAGGTCACAGTAGACAGTAGGTTAAAAAGACAGTTTTATTGCCCCTTGGAAGAGAGGTGGAGGTCACAGTAGCTTAACAAGACGGTTTTAATGCCCCTTGGAAGAGACGTGGAGGTCACAGAAGCTTAACAAGATGCTTTTAATGCCCCTTGGAAGAGTGGTGGAGGTCACAGTGGCTTAACAAGACAGTTTTAATGCCCCTTGGAAGAGACGTGGAGGTCACAGCAGCTTAACAAGACGGTTTTAATGCCCCTTGGAAGAGACGTGGAGGTCACAGGAGCTTTATAAGACGGTTTCAAGGCCCCTTGGAAGAGACGTGGAGATCACAGTAGCTTGACTAGACGGTTTTAATGGCCCTTGGAAGAGACGTGAGGTCAAAGTAGCTTAACAAGAGGGATTTAACGCCCCTTAGAAAAGTGGTGGAGGTCACAATAGCTTAACAAGACGGTTTTAATGCCCCTTGGAAGAGACGTGGAGGTCACAGAAGCTTAACAAGATGCTTTTAATGCCCCTTGGAAGAGTGGTGGAGGTCACAGTGGCTTAACAAGACAGTTTTAATGCCCCTTGGAAGAGTGGTGGAGATCACAGTAGCTTAACAAGACAGTTTTAATGCCACTTGGAAGAGACGTGGAGGTCACAGTAGCTTAGCAAGACAGTTTTAATGCCCCTTGGAAGAGTGTTGGGGGTCACAGTAGCTTAACAAGACGGTTTTAATGCCCCTTGGAAGAGTGGTGGAGGTCGCAGTGGAATAAAAAGACAATATCAATGCCCCTTGGAAGAGTGGTAGAGGTCACTGTAGCTTAACAAGACAGTTTTATTGCCCCTTGCGAGAGCTGTGGAGTTCAGAGTGGTTTAACAAGACAGTGTAATGTCCCTTGGAAGAGAAGTGGAGGTCACAGTATCTTAATAAGACAGTTTTAATGCCCCTTGGAAGAGACGTGGAGGTCACAGTAGCTTAACCAGACGTTTTTAATGCCCCTTGGAAGAGACGTGGAGGTCACAGTAGCTTAAGAAGACGGTATTAATGCCCCTTGGAAGAGTGGTGGGGGTCACATTAACTTAACAAGACGGTTTTAATGCCCCTTGGAAAAGTGGTGGAGGTCGTAGTGGAATAAAAAGACAATATCAATGTCCCTTGGAAAGTGGTAGAGGTCACAGTAGCTTATCAAGACAGTTTAAATGCCCCTTGGGAGAGCTGTGGAGTTCAGAGTGGTTTAACAAGATAGTGTAATGCCCCTTGGAAGAGTTGTGTAGGTCACAGTAGCTTAACAAGACGGTTTTAATGCCCCTTGGAAGAGCATTGGAGGTCTCATTAGTTTAACAAGACAGTTTTAATGCCCCTTGGAAGAGACGTGGAGGTCACAGCAGCTTAACAAGACGGTTTTAATGCCCCTTGGAAGAGACGTGGAGCTCACAGTAGCTTTACAAGACGGTTTCAATGCCGCTTGGAAGAGACGTGGAGGTCACAGTAGCTTAACTAGACGGTTTTAATGGCCCTTGGAACAGATGTGAGGTCACAGTAGCTTAACAAGACGGATTTAATGCCCCTTGGAAAAGTGATGGATGTCACAGTAACTTAACAAGACAGTTTTAATTGCCCATGGAAGAGACGTGGAGGTCACAGTAGCTTAGCAAGACGGTTTTAATGCCCCTTGAAAAAGACGTGGAGGTCACAGTAGCTTAACAAGACGGTTTTAATTCCCCTTGGAAGAGACGTGGAGGTCACAATACCTTAACAAGACAGTTTTAATGCCCCTTGGAAGAGACGTGGAGGTCACAGTAGCTTTACAAGACGGTTTCAATGCCCCTTGGAAGAGACGTGGAGGTCACAGTAGCTTAACTAGACAGTTTTAATGGCCCTTGGAAGAGACGTGAGGTCACAGTAGCTTAACAAGACGGATTTAATGCCCCTTGGAAAAGACGTGGAGGTCACAGTAGCTTAACAAGACGGTTTTAATTCGCCTTGGAAGAGACGTGGAGGTCACAATACCTTAACAAGACAGTTTTAATGCCCCTTGGGAGAGTGGTGGAGGTCACAGTATCTTTACAAGACAGTTTTGATTCCCCTTGGAAGAGTGGTGGACGTCGCAGTGGAATAAAAAGACAATATCAATGACCCTTGGAAGAGTGGTAGAGGTCACAGTAGCTTAACAAGACGCTTTTATTGCCCTTTGGAAGAGCTGTGGACTTAAGAGTTGTTTAACAAGATGGTTTTAATGCCCCTTGGAAGAGACCTGGAGGTCACAGTAACTTAACAAGACCATTTTAAAGCCCCTTGGAAGAGACGTGGAGGTCACAGAAGCTTAACAAGATGGTTTTAATGCCCCTTGGAAGAGACGTGGAGGTCACAGTAGCATAAAAAGACGGTTTTAATGCCCCTTGGAAGAGTGGTGGAGGTCACAGTAGCTTCACTGGACAGTTTTAATGCCCCTTGGAAGAGTGGTGGAGGTCACAGTAGCTTAGCAAGACAGTTTTAATGCCCCTTGGAAGAAATGTGGAGTTCACAGTAGTTTAACAAAACAGTTTTAATGCCCCTTGGAAGAGTGGTGGAGGTCGCAGTTGAATAAAAAGACAATAACAAAGCCCCTTGGAAGAGTGGTAGAGGTCTCGGTAGCTTAACAAGACGGTTTTAATGCCCGTTAGAAGAGCTGTGGAGTTCAGAGTGGTTTAACAAGACAGTTTTAATGCCCCTTGGAAGAGATGTGGAGGTCACAGTAACTTAACAAGACGGTTTTAATGCCCCTTGGAAGAGACGAGGAGGTCACAGTAGCTTAACAAGATGGTTTTAATGCCCCTTGGAAGAGTGGTCGAGTTCACAGGAGCTTAACAAGACAGTTTTAATTCCCCTTGGAAGAGACGTGAAGGTCACAGTAGAGAGTAGCTTAACAAGACAGTTTTAATGCCCCTTGGAAGAGAGGTGGAGGTCACAGTAGCTTAACAAGACGGTTTTAATGCCCCTTGGAAGAGACGTGGAGGTCACAGGAGCTTTATAAGACGGTTTCAATGCCCCTTGGAAGAGACGTGGAGTTCACAGTAGCTTAACTAGAAGGTTTTAATGGCCCTTGGAAGAGACGTGAGGTCAAAGTAGCTTAACAAGACGGATTTAACGCCCCTTAGAAAAGTGGTGGAGGTCACAGTAGCTTAACAAGACAGTTTTAATTGCCCTAGGAAGAGACGTGGAGGTCCCAGTAGCTTAGCAAGACGGTTTTAATGCCCCTTGGAAAAGACGTGGAGGTCACAGTAGCTTAACAAGATGGTTTAAATGCCCCTTGGAAGAGACGTGGAGGTCACAAAACCTTAACAAGAGAGTTTTAATGCCCCTTGGGAGAGTGGTGGAGGTCACAGTATCTTTACAAGACAGTTTTAATTCCCCCTGGAAGAGTGGTGGACGTCGCAGTGGAATAAAAAGACAATATCAATGACCCTTGGAAGAGTGGAAGAGGTCACAGTAGCTTAACAAGACGTTTTTATTGCCCTTTGGAAGAGCTGTGGAGTTAAGAGTTGTTTAACAAGATGGTTTTAATGCCCCATGGAAGAGACGTGGAGGTCAGAGTAACTTAACAAGACCGTTTTAAAGCCACTTGGAAGAGACGTGGAGGTCACAGAAGATTAACAAGTTGGTTTTAATGCCCCTTGGAAGAGACGTGGAGGTCACAGTAGCTTAAAAAGACGGTTTTAATGCCCCTGGGAAAAGACATGGAGGTCACAGTAGCTTAAGAAGACAGTTTTAATGGCCCTTGGAAGAGTGGTGGAGGTCACAGTAGCTTCACTAGACAGTTTTAATGCCCCATGGAAGAGACGTGGAGGTCACAGTAGCTTAGCAAGACAGTTTTAATGCCCCTTGGAAGACATGTGGAGTTCACAGTAGTTTAACAAAACAGTTTTAATGCCTCTTGGAAGAGTGGTGGAGGTCGCAGTTGAATAAAAAGACAATATCAATGCCCCTTGGAAGAGTGGTAGAGTTCTCAGTAGCTTAACAAGACGGTTTTAATGCCCGTTAGAAGAGCTGTGGAGTTCAGAGTGGTTTAACAAGACAGTTTTAATGCCCCTTGGAAGAGATGTGGAGGTCACAGTAACTTAACAAGATGGTTTTAATGCCCCTTGGAAGAGACGTGGAGGTCACAGTAGCTTAACAAGACGGTTTTAATGCCCCTTGGAAGAGTGGTCGAGTTCACAGAAGCTTAACAAGACAGTTTTAATTCCCCTTGGAAGAGACGTGAAGGTCACAGTAGACAGCAGGTTAAAAAGACAGTTTTATTGCCCCTTGGAAGAGAGGTGGAGGTCACAGTAGCTTAACAAGACGGTTTTAATGCCCCTTGGAAGAGACGTGGAGGTCACAGAAGCTTAACAAGATGCTTTTAATGCCCCTTGGAAGAGTGGTGGAGGTCACAGTGGCTAAACAAGACAGTTTTAATGCCCCTTGGAAGAGACGTGGAGGTCACAGCAGCTTAACAAGACGGTTTTAATGCCCCTTGGAAGAGACGTGGAGGTCACAGGAGCTTTATAAGACGGTTTCAAGGCCCCTTGGAAGAGACGTGGAGATCACAGTAGCTTAACTATACGGTTTTAATGGCCCTTGGAAGAGACGTGAGGTCAAAGTAGCTTAACAAGAGGGATTTAACGCCCCTTAGAAAAGTGGTGGAGGTCACAATAGCTTAACAAGACGGTTTTAATGCCCCTTGGAAGAGACGTGGAGGTCACAGAAGCTTAACAAGATGCTTTTAATGCCCCTTGGAAGAGTGGTGGAGGTCACAGTGGCTTAACAAGACAGTTTTAATGCCCCTTGGAAGAGTGGTGGAGATCACAGTAGCTTAACAAGACAGTTTTAATGCCACTTGGAAGAGACGTGGAGGTCACAGTAGCTTAGCAAGACAGTTTTAATGCCCCTTGGAAGAGTGTTGGGGGTCACAGTAGCTTAACAAGACGGTTTTAATGCCCCTTGGAAGAGTGGTGGAGGTCGCAGTGGAATAAAAAGACAATATCAATGCCCCTTGGAAGAGTGGTAGAGGTCACTGTAGCTTAACAAGACAGTTTTATTGCCCCTTGCGAGAGCTGTGGAGTTCAGAGTGGTTTAACAAGACAGTGTAATGTCCCTTGGAAGAGAAGTGGAGGTCACAGTATCTTAATAAGACAGTTTTAATGCCCCTTGGAAGAGACGTGGAGGTCACAGTAGCTTAACCAGACGTTTTTAATGCCCCTTGGAAGAGACGTGGAGGTCACAGTAGCTTAAGAAGACGGTATTAATGCCCCTTGGAAGAGTGGTGGGGGTCACATTAACTTAACAAGACGGTTTTAATGCCCCTTGGAAAAGTGGTGGAGGTCGTAGTGGAATAAAAAGACAATATCAATGTCCCTTGGAAGAGTGGTAGAGGTCACAGTAGCTTATCAAGACAGTTTAAATGCCCCTTGGGAGAGCTGTGGAGTTCAGAGTGGTTTAACAAGATAGTGTAATGCCCCTTGGAAGAGTTGTGTAGGTCACAGTAGCTTAACAAGACGGTTTTAATGCCCCTTGGAAGAGCATTGGAGGTCTCATTAGTTTAACAAGACAGTTTTAATGCCCCTTGGAAGAGACGTGGAGGTCACAGCAGCTTAACAAGACGGTTTTAATGCCCCTTGGAAGAGACGTGGAGCTCACAGTAGCTTTACAAGACGGTTTCAATGCCGCTTGGAAGAGACGTGGAGGTCACAGTAGCTTAACTAGACGGTTTTAATGGCCCTTGGAACAGATGTGAGGTCACAGTAGCTTAACAAGACGGATTTAATGCCCCTTGGAAAAGTGATGGATGTCACAGTAACTTAACAAGACAGTTTTAATTGCCCATGGAAGAGACGTGGAGGTCACAGTAGCTTAGCAAGACGGTTTTAATGCCCCTTGAAAAAGACGTGGAGGTCACAGTAGCTTAACAAGACGGTTTTAATTCCCCTTGGAAGAGACGTGGAGGTCACAATACCTTAACAAGACAGTTTTAATGCCCCTTGGAAGAGACGTGGAGGTCACAGTAGCTTTACAAGACGGTTTCAATGCCCCTTGGAAGAGACGTGGAGGTCACAGTAGCTTAACTAGTCAGTTTTAATGGCCCTTGGAAGAGACGTGAGGTCACAGTAGCTTAACAAGACGGATTTAATGCCCCTTGGAAAAGACGTGGAGGTCACAGTAGCTTAACAAGACGGTTTTAATTCGCCTTGGAAGAGACGTGGAGGTCACAATACCTTAACAAGACAGTTTTAATGCCCCTTGGGAGAGTGGTGGAGGTCACAGTATCTTTACAAGACAGTTTTGATTCCCCTTGGAAGAGTGGTGGACGTCGCAGTGGAATAAAAAGACAATATCAATGACCCTTGGAAGAGTGGTAGAGGTCACAGTAGCTTAACAAGACGCTTTTATTGCCCTTTGGAAGAGCTGTGGACTTAAGAGTTGTTTAACAAGATGGTTTTAATGCCCCTTGGAAGAGACCTGGAGGTCACAGTAACTTAACAAGACCATTTTAAAGCCCCTTGGAAGAGACGTGGAGGTCACAGAAGCTTAACAAGATGGTTTTAATGCCCCTTGGAAGAGACGTGGAGGTCACAGTAGCATAAAAAGACGGTTTTAATGCCCCTTGGAAGAGTGGTGGAGGTCACAGTAGCTTCACTGGACAGTTTTAATGCCCCTTGGAAGAGTGGTGGAGGTCACAGTAGCTTAGCAAGACAGTTTTAATGCCCCTTGGAAGAGTGGTGGAGGTCGCAGTTGAATAAAAAGACAATAACAAAGCCCCTTGGAAGAGTGGTAGAGGTCTCGGTAGCTTAACAAGACGGTTTTAATGCCCGTTAGAAGAGCTGTGGAGTTCAGAGTGGTTTAACAAGACAGTTTTAATGCCCCTTGGAAGAGATGTGGAGGTCACAGTAACTTAACAAGACGGTTTTAATGCCCCTTGGAAGAGACGAGGAGGTCACAGTAGCTTAACAAGATGGTTTTAATGCCCCTTGGAAGAGTGGTCGAGTTCACAGGAGCTTAACAAGACAGTTTTAATTCCCCTTGGAAGAGACGTGAAGGTCACAGTAGAGAGTAGCTTAACAAGACAGTTTTAATGCCCCTTGGAAGAGAGGTGGAGGTCACAGTAGCTTAACAAGACGGTTTTAATGCCCCTTGGAAGAGACGTGGAGGTCACAGTAGCTTAACAAGATGCTTTTAATGCCCCTTGGAAGAGATGTGGAGGTCACAGTAGCTTAACAAGACAGTTTTAATGCCCCTTGGAAGAGTGGTGGAGTTCACAGTAGCTTAACAAGACAGTTTTAATGCCACTTGGAAGAGACGTGGAGGTCACAGTAGCTTAGCAAGACAGTTTTAATGCCCCTTGGAAGAGACGTGTTGGTCACAGTAGCTTAACAAGACGGTTTTAATGCCCCTTGGAAGAGACGAGGAGGTCACAGAAGCTTAACAAGACAGTTTTAATGCCCCTTGGAAGAGACGTGGAGTTCACAGTAGCTTAACAAGGCGGTTTTAATGCCCTTTGAAAGAGTGGTGGGTGTCACAGTAGCTTAACAAGACGGCTTTAATGCCCCTTGGAAGAGACGTGGAGGTCACAGTATCTTAATAAGACAGTTTTAATGCCCCTTGGAAGAGACGTGGAGGTCACAGTAGCTTAACCAGACGTTTTTAATGCCCCTTGGAAGAGACGTGGAGGTCACAGTAGCTTAACAAGACGGTTTTAATGCCCATTGGAAGAGTGGTGGGGGTCACATTAGCTTAACAAGATGGTTTTAATGCCCCTTGGAAGAGTGGTGGAGGTCGCAGTGGAATAAAAAGACAATATCAATGTCCATTGGAAGAGTGGTAGAGGTCACTGTAGCTTAACAAGACAGTTTTAATGCCCCTTGGGAGAGCTGTGGAGTTCAGAGTGGTTTAACAAGACAGTGTAATGCCCCTTGGAAGAGTAGTGTAGGTCACAGTAGCTTAACAAGACGGTTTTAATGCCCCTTGGAAGAGTATTGGAGGTCTCATTAGTTTAACAAGACAGTTTTAATGCCCCTTGGAAGAGACGTGGAGGTCACAGCAGCTTAACAAGATGGTTTTAATGCCCCTTGGAAGAGACGTGGAGGTCACAGTAGCTTTACAAGACGGTTTCAATGCCCCTTGGAAGAGACGTGGAGGTCACAGTAGCTTAACTAGACGGTTTTAATGGCCCTTTGAAGAGACGTGAGGTCACAGTACCTTAACAAGATGGATTTAATGCCCCTTGGAAAAGTGGTGGAGGTCACAGTAGCTGAAAAAGACAGTTTTAATTGCCCTTGGAAGAGACGTGGAGGTCACAGTAGCTTAGCAAGACGGTTTTAATGCCCCTTGGAAAAGACGTGGAGGTCACAGTAGCTTAACAAGACGGGTTTAATGCCCCTTGGAAGAGACATGGAGGTCACAATACCTTAACAAGACAGTTTTGATGCCCCTTGGGAGACTGGTGGAGGTCACAGTATCTTTACAAGACAGTTTTAATTCCCCCTGGAAGAGTGGTGGACGTCGCAGTGGAATAAAAAGACAAAATCAATGACCCTTGGAAGAGTGGTAGAGGTCACAGTAGCTTAACAAGACCTTTTTATTGCCCTTTGGAAGAGCTGTGGAGTTAAGAGTTGTTTAACAAGATGGTTTTAATGCCCCTTGGAAGAGAGGTGGAGGTCACAGTAACTTAACAAGACCGTTTTAAAGCCCCTTGTAAGAGACTTGGAGGTCACAGAAGCTTAACAAGTTGGTTTTAATGCCCCTTGGAAGAGACGTGGAGGTCACAGTAGCTTAAAAAGACAGTTTTAATGCCCCTGGGAAGAGACATGGAGGTCACAGTAGCTTAAGAAGAAAGTTTTAGTAGCCCTTGGAAGAGACGTGGAGGTCACAGTAGCTTAGCAAGATAGTTTTAATGCCCCTTGGAAGAAATGTGGAGTTCACAGTAGTTTAACAAAACAGTTTTAATGCCCCTTGGAAGAGTGGTGGAGGTCGCAGTTGAATAAAAAGACAATATCAATGCCCCTTGGAAGAGTGGTAGAGGTCTCAGTAGCTTAACAAGACGGTTTTAATGCCCGTTAGGAGAGCTGTGGAGTTAAGAGTGGTTTAACAATACAGTTTTAATGCCCCTTGGAAGAGATGTGGAGGTCACAGTAACTTAACAAGACCGTTTTAATGCCCCTTGGAAGAGACGTGGAGGTCACAGTAGCTTAACAAGACGGTTTTAATGCCCCTTGGAAGAGTGGTCGAGTTCACAGAAGCTTAACAAGATGCTTTTAATGCCCCTTGGAAGAGATGTGAAAGTCACAGTAGACAGTAGCTTAACAAGACAGTTTTAATGCCCCTTTGAAGAGAGGTGGAGGTCACAGTAGCTTAACAAGACCTTTTTATTGCCCTTTGGAAGAGCTGTGGAGTTAAGAGTTGTTTAACAAGATGGTTTTAATGCCCCTTGGAAGAGAGGTGGAGGTCACAGTAACTTAACAAGACCGTTTTAAAGCCCCTTGTAAGAGACTTGGAGGTCACAGAAGCTTAACAAGTTGGTTTTAATGCCCCTTGGAAGAGACGTGGAGGTCACAGTAGCTTAAAAAGACAGTTTTAATGCCCCTGGGAAGAGACATGGAGGTCACAGTAGCTTAAGAAGAAAGTTTTAGTAGCCCTTGGAAGAGACGTGAAGGTCACAGTAGCTTAGCAAGATAGTTTTAATGCCCCTTGGAAGAAATGTGGAGTTCACAGTAGTTTAACAAAACAGTTTTAATGCCCCTTGGAAGAGTGGTGGAGGTCGCAGTTGAATAAAAAGACAATATCAATGCCCCTTGGAAGAGTGGTAGAGGTCTCAGTAGCTTAACAAGACGGTTTTAATGCCCGTTAGGAGAGCTGTGGAGTTCAGAGTGGTTTAACAATACAGTTTTAATGCCCCTTGGAAGAGATGTGGAGGTCACAGTAACTTAACAAGACCGTTTTAATGCCCCTTGGAAGAGACGTGGAGGTCACAGTAGCTTAACAAGACGGTTTTAATGCCCCTTGGAAGAGTGGTCGAGTTCACAGAAGCTTAACAAGATGCTTTTAATGCCCCTTGGAAGAGATGTGAAAGTCACAGTAGACAGTAGCTTAACAAGACAGTTTTAATGCCCCTTTGAAGAGAGGTGGAGGTCACAGTAGCTTAACAAGACGGTTTTAATGCCCATTGGAAGAGACGTGGAGGTCACAGTAGCTTAACAAGATGCTTTTAATGCCCCTTGGAAGAGTGTTGGAGGTCACAGTAGCTTAACAAGACAGTTTTAATGCCCCTTGGAAGAGTGGTGGAGATCACAGTAGCTTAACAATACAGTTTTAATGCCACTTGGAAGAGACGTGGAGGTCACAGTAGCTTAGCAAGACAGTTTTAATGCCCCTTGGAAGAGACGTGGTGGTCACAGTAGCTTAACAAGACGGTTTTAATGCCCCTTGGAAGAGACGTGGAGGTCACAGTAGCTTAACAAGACAGTTTTAATGCCCCTTGGAGGAAACGTGGAGTTCACAGTAGCTTAACAAGGCGGTTTTAATGCCCTTTGAAAGAGTGGTGGGTGTCACAGTAGCTTAACAAGACGGCTTTAATGCCCCTTGGAAGAGACGTGGAGGTCACAGTAGCTTATCAAGACGGTTTTAATGCCCCTTGGAAGAGTGGTGGGGGTCACAGTAGCTTAACAAGACGGTTTTAATGCCCCTTGGAAGAGTGGTGGAGGTTGCAGTGGAATAAAAAGACAATATCAATGCCTCTTGGAAGAGTGGTAGAGGTCACTGTAGCTTAAAAAGACAGTTTTACTGCCCCTTAAGAGTGCTGTGGAGTTCACAGTGGTTTAACAAGACAGTGTAATGTCCCTTGGAAGAGAAGTGGAGGTCACAGTATCTTAATAAGACAGTTTTAATGCCCCTTGGAAGAGACATGGCGGTCACAGTAGCTTAACCAGACGTTTTTAATGCCCCTTGGAAGAGACGTGGAGGTCACAGTAGCTTAACAAGACGGTTTTAATGCCGCTTGGAAGAGTGGTGGAGGTCGCAGTGGAATAAAAAGACAATATCAATGCCCCTTGGAAGAGTGGTAGAGGTAACTGTAGCTTAACAAGACAGTTTTATTGCCCCATGTGAGAGCTGTGGAGTTCAGAGTGGTATAACAAGAGAGTGTAATGCCCCTTGGAAGAGACGTGGAGGTCACAGTATCTTAATAAGACAGTTTTAATTCCCCTTGGAAGAGACGTGGAGGTCACAGTAGCTAAACCAGACGGTTTTAATGCCCCTTGGAAGAGAAGTGGAGGTCACAGTAGCTTAACAAAACGGTTTTAATGTCCCTTGGAAGAGTGGTGGGGGTCACATTAGCTTAACAAGACGGTTCAAATGTCCCTTGGAAGAGACGTGGAGGTCACAGTAGCTTAACAAGACAGTTTTAATGCCAATTGGAAGAGACGTGGAGTTCACAGTAGCTTAACAAGGCGGTTTTAATGCCCTTTGAAAGAGTGGTGGGTGTCACAGTAGCTTAACAAGATGGCTTTAATGCCCCTTGCAAGAGACGGGCAGGTCACAGTAGCTTAACAAGACGGTTTTAATGCCCCTTGGAAGAGTGCTGGGGGTCACAGTAGCTTAACAAGACGGTTTTAATGCCCCTTGGAAGAGTGGTGGAGGTCGCAGTGGAATAAAAAGACAATATCAATGCCCCTTGGAAGAGTGGTAGAGGTGACTGTAGCTTAACAAGACAGTTTTATTGCCCCTTGCGAGATCTGTGGAGTTCAGAGTGGTTTAACAAGACAGTATAATGTCCCTTGGAAGAGAATTGGAGGTCACAGTATCTTAATAAGACAGTTTTAATGCCCCTTGGAAGAGACGTGGAGGTCACAGTAGCTTAACCAGATGTTTTTAATGCCCCTTGGAAGAGTGGTGGGGGTCACATTAGCTTAACAAGGCGGTTTTAATGCCCCTTGGAAAAGTGGTGGAGGTCGTAGTGGAATAAAAAGACAATATCAATGTCCCTTGGAAGAGTGGTAGAGGTCACTGTAGCTTAACAAGACAGTTTTAATGCCCCTTGGGAGATCTGTGGAGTTCAGAGTGGTTTAACAAGACAGTGTAATTCCCCTTGGAAGAGTTGTGTAGCTCACAGTAGCTTAACAAGACGGTTTTAATGCCCCTTGGAAGAGTATTGGAGGTCTCATTAGTTTAACAAGACAGTTTTAATGCCCCTCGGAAGAGACGTGGAGGTCACAGCAGCTTAACAAGACGGTTTTAATGCCCCTTGGAAGAGACGTGGAGGTCACAGTAGCTTTACAAGACGGTTTCAATGCCCCTTGGAAGAGACGTGGAGGTCACAGTAGCTTAACTAGACAGTTTTAATGGCCCTTGGAAGAGACGTGAGGACACAGTAGCTTAACAAGACGGATTTAATGCCCCTTGGAAAAGTGGTGGAGGTCACAGTAGCTTAACAAGACAGTTTTAATTGCCCTTGGAAGAGACGTGGAGGTCACAGTAGCTTAGCAAGACGGTTTTAATGCCCCTTGGAAAAGACGTGGAGGTCACAGTAGCTTAACAAGACTGTTTTAATGCCCCTTGGAAGAAACGTGGAGGTCACAATACCTTTACAAGACAGTTTTAATTCCCCCTGGAAGAGTGGTGGACGTTGCAGTGGAATAAAAAGACAATATCAATGACCCTTGGAAGAGTGGTAGAGGTCACAGTAGCTTAACAAGACGTTTTTATTGCCCTTTGGAAGAGCTGTGGAGTTAAGAGTTGTTTAACAAGATGGTTTTAATGCCCCTTCGAAGAGACGTGGAGGTCACAGTAACTTAACAAGAACTTTTTAAAGCCCCTTGGAAGAGACGTGGAGGTCACCAAAGCTTAACAAGTTGGTTTTAATGCCCCTTGTAAGAGACGTGGAGGTCACAGTAGCTTAAAAAGACGGTTTTAATGCCCCTGGGAAGAGACATGGAGGTCACAGTAGCTTAAGAAGACAGATTTAATGCCCCTTGGAAGAGTGGTGGAGGTCACAGTAGCTTCACTAGACAGTTTTAATGCCCCTTGGAAGAGACGTGGAGGTCACAGTAGCTTAGCAAGACAGTTTTAATGCCCCTTGGAAGAAATGTGGAGTACACAGTAGTTTAACAAATCAGTTTTAATGCCCCTTGGAAGAGTGGTGGAGGTCGCAGTTGAATAAAAACACAATATCAATGCCCCTTGGAAGAGTGGTAGAGGTCTCAGTAGCTTAACAAGACGGTTTTAATGCCCGTTAGAATAGCTGTGGAGTTCAGAGTGGTTTAACAATACAGTTTTAATGCCCCTTGGAAGAGATGTGGAGGTCACAGTAACTTAACAAGACCGTTTTAATGCCCCTTGGAAGAGACGTGGAGGTCACAGTAGCTTAACAAGACGGTTTTAATGCCCCTTGGAAGAGTGGTCGAGTTCACAGAAGCTTAACAAGACAGTTTTAATTCCCCTTGGAAGAGATGCGAAGGTCACAGTAGACAGTAGCTTAACAAGACAGTTTTAATGCCCCTTGGAAGAGAGGTGGAGGTCACAGTAGCTTAAAAAGACGGTTTTAATGCCCCTTGGAAGAGACGTGGAGGTCACAGTAGCTTAACAAGATGCTTTTAATGCCCCTTGGAAGAGTGGTGGAGGTCACAGTAGCTTAACAAGACAGTTTTAATGCCCCTTGGAAGAGTGGTGGAGATCACAGTAGCTTAACTAGACAGTTTTAATGCCACTTGGAAGAGACATGGAGGTCACAGTAGCTTAGCAAGACAGTTTTAATGCCCCTTGGAAGAGACGTGGTGGTCACAGTAGCTTAACAAGACGGTTTTAATGCCCCTTGGAAGAGACGTGGAGGTCACAGTAGCTTAACAAGACAGTTTAAATGCCCCTTGGAGGAGACGTGGAGTTCACAGTAGCTTAACAAGGCGGTTTTAATGCCCTTTGAAAGAGTGGTGGGTGTCACAGTAGCTTAACAAGACGGCTTTAATGACCCTTGGAAGAGACGTGGAGGTCACAGTAGCTTAACAAGACGGTTTTAATGCCCCTTGGAAGAGTGGTGGGGGTCACAGTAGCTTAACAAGACGGTTTTAATGCCCCTTGGAAGAGTGGTGGAGGTTGCAGTGGAATAAAAAGACAATATCAATGCCTCTTGGAAGAGTGGTAGAGGTCACTGTAGCTTAACAAGACAGTTTTATTGCCCCTTGCGAGTGCTGTGGAGTTCACAGTGGTTTAACAAGACAGTGTAATGTCCCTTGGAAGAGAAGTGGAGGTCACAGTATCTTAATAAGACAGTTTTAATGCCGCTTGGAAGAGACGTGGCGGTCACAGTAGCTTAATCAGACGTTTTTAATGCCCCTTGGAAGAGACGTGGAGGTCACAGTAGCTTAACAAGACGGTTTTAATGCCGCTTGGAAGAGTGGTGGAGGTCGCAGTGGAGTAAAAAGACAATATCAATGCCCCTTGGAAGAGTGGCAGAGGTAACTGTAGCTTAACAAGACAGTTTTATTGCCCCATGGGAGAGCTGTGGAGTTCAGAGTGGTATAACAAGAGAGTGTAATGCCCCTTGGAAGAGACGTGGAGGTCACAGTATCTTAATAAGACAGTTTTAATTCCCCTTGGAAAAGACGTGGAGGTCACAGTAGCTAAACCAGACGGTTTTAATGCCCCTTGGAAGAGAAGTGGAGGTCACAGTAGCTTAACAAAACAGTTTTAATGTCCCTTGGAAGAGTGGTGGGGGTCACATTAGCTTAACAAGACGGTTCAAATGCCCCTTGGAAGAGACGTGGAGGTCACAGTAGCTTAACTAGACAGTTTTAATGCCCCTTGGAAGAGACGTGGAGTTCACAGTAGCTTAACAAGGCGGTTTTAATGCCCTTTGAAAGAGTGGTGGGTGTCACAGTAGCTTAACAAGATGGCTTTAATGCCCCTTGCAAGAGACGTGCAGGTCACAGTAGCTTAACAAGACGGTTTTAATGCCCCTTGGAAGAGTGGTGGGGGTCACAGTGGCTTAACAAGATGGTTTTAATGTCCCTTGGAAGAGTGGTGGAGGTCGCAGTGGAATAAAAAGACAATATCAATGCCCCTTGGAAGAGTGGTAGAGGTCACTGTAGCTTAACAAGACAGTTTTATTGCACCTTGCCAGATCTGTGGAGTTCAGAGTGGTTTAACAAGACAGTATAATGTCCCTTGGAAGAGAAGTGGAGGTCACAGTATCTTAATAAGACAGTTTTAATGCCCCTTGGAAGAGACGTGGAGGTCACAATACCTTTACAAGACAGTTTTAATTCCCCCTGGAAGAGTGGTGGACGTCGCAGTGGAATAAAAAGACAATATCAATGACCCTTGGAAGAGTGGTAGAGGTCACAGTAGCTTAACAAGACGTTTTTATTGCCCTTTGGAAGAGCTGTGGAGTTAAGAGTTGTTTAACAAGATGGTTTTAATGCCCCTTCGAAGAGACGTGGAGGTCACAGTAACTTAACAAGAACTTTTTAAAGCCCCTTGGAAGAGACGTGGAGGTCACAAAAGCTTAACAAGTTGGTTTTAATGCCCCTTGTAAGAGACGTGGAGGTCACAGTAGCTTAAAAAGACGGTTTTAATGCCCCTGGGAAGAGACATGGAGGTCACAGTAGCTTAAGAAGACAGATTTAATGCCCCTTGGAAGAGTGGTGGAGGTCACAGTAGCTTCACTAGACAGTTTTAATGCCCCTTGGAAGAGACGTGGAGGTCACAGTAGCTTAGCAAGACAGTTTTAATGCCCCTTGGAAGAAATGTGGAGTACACAGTAGTTTAACAAATCAGTTTTAATGCCCCTTGGAAGAGTGGTGGAGGTCGCAGTTGAATAAAAACACAATATCAATGCCCCTTGGAAGAGTGGTAGAGGTCTCAGTAGCTTAACAAGACGGTTTTAATGCCCGTTAGAATAGCTGTGGAGTTCAGAGTGGTTTAACAATACAGTTTTAATGCCCCTTGGAAGAGATGTGGAGGTCACAGTAACTTAACAAGACCGTTTTAATGCCCCTTGGAAGAGACGTGGAGGTCACAGTAGCTTAACAAGACGGTTTTAATGCCCCTTGGAAGAGTGGTCGAGTTCACAGAAGCTTAACAAGACAGTTTTAATTCCCCTTGGAAGAGATGCGAAGGTCACAGTAGACAGTAGCTTAACATGACAGTTTTAATGCCCCTTGGAAGAGAGGTGGAGGTCACAGTAGCTTAACAAGACGGTTTTAATGCCACTTGGAAGAGACGTGGAGGTCACAGTAGCTTAACAAGATGCTTTTAATGCCCCTTGGAAGAGTGGTGGAGGTCACAGTAGCTTAACAAGACAGTTTTAATGCCCCTTGGAAGAGTGGTGGAGATCACAGTAGCTTAACTAGACAGTTTTAATGCCACTTGGAAGAGACATGGAGGTCACAGTAGCTTAGCAAAACAGTTTTAATGCCCCTTGGAAGAGACGTGGTGGTCACAGTAGCTTAACAAGACGGTTTTAATGCCCCTTGGAAGAGACGTGGAGGTCACAGTAGCTTAACAAGACAGTTTAAATGCCCCTTGGAGGAGACGTGGAGTTCACAGTAGCTTAACAAGGCGGTTTTAATGCCCTTTGAAAGAGTGGTGGGTGTCACAGTAGCTTAACAAGACGGCTTTAATGACCCTTGGAAGAGACGTGGAGGTCACAGTAGCTTAACAAGACGGTTTTAATGCCCCTTGGAAGAGTGGTGGGGGTCACAGTAGCTTAACAAGACGGTTTTAATGCCCCTTGGAAGAGTGGTGGAGGTTGCAGTGGAATAAAAAACAATATCAATGCCTCTTGGAAGAGTGGTAGAGGTCACTGTAGTTTAACAAGACAGTTTTATTGCCCCTTGCGAGTGCTGTGGAGTTCACAGTGGTTTAACAAGACAGTGTAATGTCCCTTGGAAGAGAAGTGGAGGTCACAGTATCTTAATAAGACAGTTTTAATGCCGCTTGGAAGAGACGTGGCGGTCACAGTAGCTTAATCAGACGTTTTTAATGCCCCTTGGAAGAGACGTGGAGGTCACAGTAGCTTAACAAGACGGTTTTAATGCCGCTTGGAAGAGTGGTGGAGGTCGCAGTGGAGTAAAAAGACAATATCAATGCCCCTTGGAAGAGTGGCAGAGGTAACTGTAGCTTAACAAGACAGTTTTATTGCCCCATGGGAGAGCTGTGGAGTTCAGAGTGGTATAACAAGAGAGTGTAATGCCCCTTGGAAGAGACGTGGAGGTCACAGTATCTTAATAAGACAGTTTTAATTCCCCTTGGAAAAGACGTGGAGGTCACAGTAGCTAAACCAGACGGTTTTAATGCCCCTTGGAAGAGAAGTGGAGGTCACAGTAGCTTAACAAAACAGTTTTAATGTCCCTTGGAAGAGTGGTGGGGGTCACATTAGCTTAACAAGACGGTTCAAATGCCCCTTGGAAGAGACGTGGAGGTCACAGTAGCTTAACTAGACAGTTTTAATGCCCCTTGGAAGAGACGTGGAGTTCACAGTAGCTTAACAAGGCGGTTTTAATGCCCTTTGAAAGAGTGGTGGGTGTCACAGTAGCTTAACAAGATGGCTTTAATGCCCCTTGCAAGAGACGTGCAGGTCACAGTAGCTTAACAAGACGGTTTTAATGCCCCTTGGAAGAGTGGTGGGGGTCACAGTAGCTTAACAAGATGGTTTTAATGCCCCTTGGAAGAGTGGTGGAGGTCGCAGTGGAATAAAAAGACAATATCAATGCCCCTTGGAAGAGTGGTAGAGGTCACTGTAGCTTAACAAGACAGTTTTATTGCACCTTGCGAGATCTGTGGAGTTCAGAGTGGTTTAACAAGACAGTATAATGTCCCTTGGAAGAGAAGTGGAGGTCACAGTATCTTAATAAGACAGTTTTAATGCCCCTTGGAAGAGACGTGGAGGTCACAATACCTTTACAAGACAGTTTTAATTCCCCCTGGAAGAGTGGTGGACGTCGCAGTGGAATAAAAAGACAATATCAATGACCCTTGGAAGAGTGGTAGAGGTCACAGTAGCTTAACAAGACGTTTTTATTGCCCTTTGGAAGAGCTGTGGAGTTAAGAGTTGTTTAACAAGATGGTTTTAATGCCCCTTCGAAGAGACGTGGAGGTCACAGTAACTTAACAAGAACTTTTTAAAGCCCCTTGGAAGAGACGTGGAGGTCACAAAAGCTTAACAAGTTGGTTTTAATGCCCCTTGTAAGAGACGTGGAGGTCACAGTAGCTTAAAAAGACGGTTTTAATGCCCCTGGGAAGAGACATGGAGGTCACAGTAGCTTAAGAAGACAGATTTAATGCCCCTTGGAAGAGTGGTGGAGGTCACAGTAGCTTCACTAGACAGTTTTAATGCCCCTTGGAAGAGACGTGGAGGTCACAGTAGCTTAGCAAGACAGTTTTAATGCCCCTTGGAAGAAATGTGGAGTACACAGTAGTTTAACAAATCAGTTTTAATGCCCCTTGGAAGAGTGGTGGAGGTCGCAGTTGAATAAAAACACAATATCAATGCCCCTTGGAAGAGTGGTAGAGGTCTCAGTAGCTTAACAAGACGGTTTTAATGCCCGTTAGAATAGCTGTGGAGTTCAGAGTGGTTTAACAATACAGTTTTAATGCCCCTTGGAAGAGATGTGGAGGTCACAGTAACTTAACAAGACCGTTTTAATGCCCCTTGGAAGAGACGTGGAGGTCACAGTAGCTTAACAAGACGGTTTTAATGCCCCTTGGAAGAGTGGTCGAGTTCACAGAAGCTTAACAAGACAGTTTTAATTCCCCTTGGAAGAGATGCGAAGGTCACAGTAGACAGTAGCTTAACAAGACAGTTTTAATGCCCCTTGGAAGAGAGGTGGAGGTCACAGTAGCTTAACAAGACGGTTTTAATGCCCCTTGGAAGAGACGTGGAGGTCACAGTAGCTTAACAAGATGCTTTTAATGCCCCTTGGAAGAGTGGTGGAGGTCACAGTAGCTTAACAAGACAGTTTTAATGCCCCGTGGAAGAGTGGTGGAGATCACAGTAGCTTAACTAGACAGTTTTAATGCCACTTGGAAGAGACATGGAGGTCACAGTAGCTTAGCAAGACAGTTTTAATGCCCCTTGGAAGAGACGTGGTGGTCACAGTAGCTTAACAAGACGGTTTTAATGCCCCTTGGAAGAGACGTGGAGGTCACAGTAGCTTAACAAGACAGTTTAAATGCCCCTTGGAGGAGACGTGGAGTTCACAGTAGCTTAACAAGGCGGTTTTAATGCCCTTTGAAAGAGTGGTGGGTGTCACAGTAGCTTAACAAGACGGCTTTAATGACCCTTGGAAGAGACGTGGAGGTCACAGTAGCTTAACAAGACGGTTTTAATGCCCCTTGGAAGAGTGGTGGGGGTCACAGTAGCTTAACAAGACGGTTTTAATGCCCCTTGGAAGAGTGGTGGAGGTTGCAGTGGAATAAAAAGACAATATCAATGCCTCTTGGAAGAGTGGTAGAGGTCACTGTAGCTTAACAAGACAGTTTTATTGCCCCTTGCGAGTGCTGTGGAGTTCACAGTGGTTTAACAAGACAGTGTAATGTCCCTTGGAAGAGAAGTGGAGGTCACAGTATCTTAATAAGACAGTTTTAATGCCGCTTGGAAGAGACGTGGCGGTCACAGTAGCTTAATCAGACGTTTTTAATGCCCCTTGGAAGAGACGTGGAGGTCACAGTAGCTTAACAAGACGGTTTTAATGCCGCTTGGAAGAGTGGTGGAGGTCGCAGTGGAGTAAAAAGACAATATCAATGCCCCTTGGAAGAGTGGCAGAGGTAACTGTAGCTTAACAAGACAGTTTTATTGCCCCATGGGAGAGCTGTGGAGTTCAGAGTGGTATAACAAGAGAGTGTAATGCCCCTTGGAAGAGACGTGGAGGTCACAGTATCTTAATAAGACAGTTTTAATTCCCCTTGGAAAAGACGTGGAGGTCACAGCAGCTAAACCAGACGGTTTTAATGCCCCTTGGAAGAGAAGTGGAGGTCACAGTAGCTTAACAAAACAGTTTTAATGTCCCTTGGAAGAGTGGTGGGGGTCACATTAGCTTAACAAGACGGTTCAAATGCCCCTTGGAAGAGACGTGGAGGTCACAGTAGCTTAACTAGACAGTTTTAATGCCCCTTGGAAGAGACGTGGAGTTCACAGTAGCTTAACAAGGCGGTTTTAATGCCCTTTGAAAGAGTGGTGGGTGTCACAGTAGCTTAACAAGATGGCTTTAATGCCCCTTGCAAGAGACGTGCAGGTCACAGTAGCTTAACAAGACGGTTTTAATGCCCCTTGGAAGAGTGGTGGGGGTCACAGTAGCTTAACAAGATGGTTTTAATGCCCCTTGGAAGAGTGGTGGAGGTCGCAGTGGAATAAAAAGACAATATCAATGCCCCTTGGAAGAGTGGTAGAGGTCACTGTAGCTTAACAAGACAGTTTTATTGCACCTTGCGAGATCTGTGGAGTTCAGAGTGGTTTAACAAGACAGTATAATGTCCCTTGGAAGAGAAGTGGAGGTCACAGTATCTTAATAAGACAGTTTTAATGCCCCTTGGAAGAGACGTGGAGGTCACAGTAGCTTAACCAGATGTTTTTAATGCCCCTTGGAAGAGTGGTGGGGGTCACATTAGCTTAACAAGATGGTTTTAATGCCCCTTGGAAAAGTGGTGGAGGTCGTAGTGGAATAAAAAGACAATATCAATGTTCCTTGGAAGAGTGGTAGAGGTCACTGTAGCTTAACAAGACAGTTTTAATGCCCCTTGGGAGATCTGTGGTGTTCAGAGTGGTTTAACAAGACAGTGTAATGCCCCTTGGAAGAGTTGTGTAGCTCACAGTAGCTTAACAAGACGGTTTTAATGCCCCTTGGAAGAGTATTGGAGGTCTCATTAGTTTAACAAGACAGTTTTAATGCCCCTTGGAAGAGACGTGGAGGTCACAGCAGCTTAACAAGACGGTTTTAATGCCCCTTGGAAGAGACGTGGAGGTCACAGGAGCTTTACAAGACGGTTTCAATGCCCGTTGGAAGAGACGTGGAGGTCACAGTAGCTTAACTAGACGGTTTTAATGGCCCTTGGAAGAGACGTGAGGACACAGTAGCTTAACAAGACGGATTTAATGCCCCTTGGAAAAGTGGTGGAGGTCACAATAGCTTAACAAGACAGTTTTAATTGCCCTTGGAAGAGACGTGGAGGTCACAGTAGCTTAGCAAGATGGTTTTAATGCCCCTTGGAAAAGACGTGGAGGTCACAGTAGCTTAACAAGACTGTTTTAATGCCCCTTGGAAGAAACGTGGAGGTCACAATACCTTTACAAGACAGTTTTAATTCCCCCTTCAAGAGTGGTGGACGTCGCAGTGGAATAAAAAGACAATATCAATGACCCTTGGAAGAGTGGTAGAGGTCACAGTAGCTTAACAAGACGTTTTTATTGCCCTTTGGAAGAGCTGTGGAGTTAAGAGTTGTTTAACAAGATGGTTTTAATGCCCCTTGGAAGAGACGTGGAGGTCACAGTAACTTAAGAAGAACGTTTTAAAGCCCCTTGGAAGAGACGTGGAGGTCACAAAAGCTTAACAAGTTGGTTTTAATGCCCCTTGTAAGAGACGTGGAGGTCACAGTAGCTTAAAAAGACGGTTTTAATGCCCCTGGGAAGAGACATGGAGGTCACAGTAGCTTAAGAAGACAGTTTTAATGCCCCTTGGAAGAGTGGTGGAGGTCACAGTAGCTTCACTAGACAGTTTTAATGCCCCTTGGAAGAGACGTGGAGGTCACAGTAGCTTAGCAAGACAGTTTTAATGCCCCTTGGAAGAAATGTGGAGTTCACAGTAGTTTAACAAATCAGTTTTAATGCCCCTTGGAAGAGTGGTGGAGGTCGCAGTTGAATAAAAACACAATATCAATGCCCCTTGGAAGAGTGGTAGAGGTCTCAGTAGCTTAACAAGACGGTTTTAATGCCCGTTAGAAGAGCTGTGGAGTTCAGAGTGGTTTAACAAGACAGTTTTAATGCCCCTTGGAAGAGATGTGGAGGTCACAGTAACTTAACAAGACGGTTTTAATGCCCCTTGGAAGAGACGTGGAGGTCACAGTAGATTTACAAGACGGTTTTAATGCCCCTTGGAAGAGTGGTCGAGTTCACAGAAGCTTAACAAGACAGTTTTAATTCCCCTTGGAAGAGACGTGAAGGTCACAGTAGACAGTAGCTTAACAAGACAGTTTTAATGCCCCTTGGAAGAGAGGTGGAGGTCACAGTAGCTTAACAAGACGGTCTTAATGCCCCTTGGAAGAGACGTGGAGGTCACAGTAGCTTAACAAGATGCTTTTAATGCCCCTTGGAAGAGTGGTGGAGGTCACAGTAGCTTAACAAGACAGTTTTAATGCCCCCTGGAAGAGTGGTGGAGATCACAGTAGCTTAACAAGACAGTTTTAATGCCACTTGGAAGAGACATGGAGGTCACAGTAGCTTAGCAAGACAGTTTTAATGCCCCTTGGAAGAGACGTGGTGGTCACAGTAGCTTAACAAGACGGTTTTAATGCCCCTTGGAAGAGACGTGGAGGTCACAGTAGCTTAACAAGACAGTTTTAATGCCCCTTGGAAGAGAAGTGGTGTTCACAGTAGCTTAACAAGGCGGTTTTAATGCCCTTTGAAAGAGTGGTGGGTGTCACAGTAGCTTAACAAGATGGCTTTAATGCCCCTTGGAAGAGACGTGGAGGTCACAGTAGCTTAACAAGATGGTTTTAATGCCCCTTGGAAGAGTGGTGGGTGTCACAGTAGCTTAACAAGACGGTTTTAATGCCCCTTGTAAGAGTGGTGGTGGTCACAGTAGCTTAACAAGACAGTTTTAATGCCCCTTGGAAGAGACATGGAGGTCACAGTAGCTTAACAAGACAGTTTTAATGCCCCTTGGAAGAGTGGTGGAGGTGGCAGTGGAATAAAAAGACAATATCAATGCCCCTTGGAAGAGTGGTAGAGGTCACTGTAGCTTAACAAGACAGTTTTAATGCCCCTTGGGAGAGCTGTGGAGTTCAGAGTGGTTTAACAAGACAGTGTAATGCCCCTTGGAAGAGTTGTGTAGGTCACAGTAGCTTAACAAGACAGTTTTAATGCCCCTTGGAAGAGTATTGGAGGTCTCATTAGTTTAACAAGACAGTTTTAATGCCCCTTGGAAGAGACGTGGAGGTCACAGCAGCTTAACAAGACGGTTTTAATGCCCCTTGGAAGAGACGTGGAGCTCACAGTAGCTTTACAAGACGGTTTCAATGCTCCTTGGAAGAGACGTGGAGGTCACCGTAGCTTAACTAGACGGTTTTAATGGCCCTTGGAAGAGACGTGAGGTCAAAGTAGCTTAACAAGACGGATTTAATGCCCCTTGGAAAAGTGGTGGAGGTCACAGTAGCTTAACAAGACAGTTTTAATTGCCCTTGGAAAAGACGTGGAGGTCCCAGTAGCTTAGCAAGACGGATTTAATGCCCCTTGGAAAAGACGTGGAGGTCACAGTAGCTTAACAAGATGGTTTTAATGCCCCTTGGAAGAGTGCTCGAGTTCACAGAAGCTTAACATGACAGTTTTAATTCCCCTTGGAAGAGACGTGAAGGTCACAGTAGACAGTAGCTTAACAGGACAGTTTTAATGCCCCTTGGAAGAGTGGTGGAGGTCACAGTAGCTTAACAAGATGCCTTAAATGCCCCTTGGAAGAGTGGTGGAGGTCACAGTAGCTTAACAAGACAGTTTTAATGCACCTTGGAAGAGTGGTGGGGGTCATATTAGCTTAAGAAGACGGTTTTAATGCCCCTTGGAAGAGTGGTGGAGGTCGTAGTGGAATAAAAAGACAATATCAATGTCCCTTGGAAGAGTGGTAGAGGTCACTGTAGCTTAACAAGACAGTTTTAATGCCCCTTGGGAGAGCTGTGGAGTTCAGAGTGGTTTAACAAGACAGTGTAATGCCCCTTGGAAGAGTGGTGGAGGTCACAGTAGCTTAACAAGACGGTTTTAATGCCCCTTGGAAGAGTATTGGAGGTCTCATTAGTTTAACAAGACAGTTTTAATGCCCCTTGGAAGAGACGTGGAGGTCACAGCAGCTTAACAAGACGGTTTTAATGCCCCTTGGAAGAGACGTGGAGGTCACATTAGTTTTATAAGACGGTTTCAATGCCCCTTGGAAGAGACGTGGAGGTCACAGTAGCTTAACTAGACGGTTTTAATGGCCCTTGGAAGAGACGTTAGGTCAAAGTAGCCTAACAAGACGGATTTAATGCCCCTTGGAAAAGTGGTGGAGGTCACAGTAGCTTAACAAGACAGTTTTAATTGCCCTTGGAAGAGACGTGGAGGTCCCAGTAGCTTAGCAAGACGGTTTTAATGCCCCTTGGAAAAGACGTAGAGGTCACAGTAGCTTAACAAGATGGTTTTAATGCCCCTTGGAAGAGACGTGGAGGTCACAATACCTTAACAAGACAGTTTTAATTCCCCTTGGGAGAGTGGTGGACATCACAGTATCTTTACAAGACAGTTTTAATTCCCCCTGGAAGAGTGGTGGACGTCGCAGTGGAATAAAAAGACAATATCAATGACCCTTGGAAGAGTGGTAGAGGTCACAGTTAGTGTTGAGCCACCCCCGTAGTGTTCGAGTTCGGTTCGGTTCGTCGAACACCCGTGTGTTCTCCGAACTGTTCGTCGAACTGTTCGTCGAACACCTTCGAACACCGTTAAAACCAATGGCAGGCAAACAAAAACACATAGAAACACATAGAAAACACCTTCAAAGGTGTCCAAAAGCTGACAAACTGCTCAGAAGACACAACTAACACATGGAAAAGTGACAAGTACATATAGTCATGCGAAAAGAAAAGAGGTGGAGGAGTAAAAGGAGGGGGAGACACAGATATAGGCATGTCATGCCCTTCTAAAATCCAAAAAGTGAGAAGCCGAGACGGCCAGTCCGCTCCTGCCCGTGCCACCTCCGTGTCGCCGGGTTTGTGCCAGAGCCGCGGTGAACCCTGACGGCCAGCCCCCCTCTCCCAATACTGGTGCCTGTCCGCTGGTGGGTCGAGAGAGCTCCCCTGTGGTGGAGGCAGCTCTAAGCTTTTTAATTTAAATTGTCCCTCTAATTTGAATGAATACACTTTAAATCCATTTACAAGGATCTATTGGAGGGCAAGTCTCATGCCAGCAGCCGCGTAATTCCAGCTCCAGTAGCGTCCACTAAAGCTGCTGCAGTTAAAAAGCTTTTATAAGGATCGAGCTCGGCTGTCCACCGCAAGGCATCCTAGTGCCAGTCCCAGCCCCTATGCCTTGGGGTGCCTCCTGATGCTCTTCACTGAGTATCCCGTGGTCCCGAAGCATTTCCTTTGAAAAAATTAAGCGTCCAAACTACAGGTGGTGTAGCTTGCTTAACAGCCGGGATAATCCGCTGACTAGCAGACACTGCTACTAGGCACAAAGTATTTCCTGGGCTAGATGCAGTTAAAAATTTGTAAGTAGATACTCTCGTTGGATGCTGAGAAAGCATTCCATAGAGTTTCCTGGCACGCCATATATGATTCTCTTAAAAAGCTTGGGGTAGGGGTCTAGGGGACCCTTTTATAGCCAAAATCACGGCCCTGTATCACAATACGTCACCTAGGCTGAAGATAAATGGAACTGTAGCACCGAGGGCTCGGTTGCTACAGACGTATTGCACCTCACCCAGAGGTGTGATATCTCACTCTCAGATAAGGATGGAGTGTGGATCAGGACCCGACACCTGCATGCATTACACCACATTGCCGTGGGGCAGGGCGACCAATATGCCCCTGAGATGGGCACGACAGTCCCTGTCCCTGGCTGGAGTGGGGGGAGGGAACACTGAGGAAGGGGAACCCTGCAGTGCAGGAGCAGGGAGGAAGCAGTTCCTGGGTGCATTGAGAAGGGAGTATAAAAGGTGGGCACCATCTTAGTTCAGTGCAGAGAAGTCTGAGCAGAAGTGGCAGGGAGCAGGGGCTCTGCATGAGCTCTGCTCCGGAGGCGGGCCTAGTAACAGAGGCCCAGGCCTGCAAGAGGGAGAAGGAAGGAAGAGGAGCGGAGAAGGCTCCAGGAACGAGGAATGAAGGGATCCCAGGGGTGCGGACGGGCGAGTCGCCACCGCACGCCGGAATCCACCTGCGTGGAGGGGTCAGGCCAAAGGGGGAGACCGGTCCCCGAACTAGTGGAGGCAGGAAACGACCCTCAGCTAGAAACCGGAGGCTCTGACATTTTATGTGGCGCAGCCCCTTGCTCCACCCGCTAGGAAGGCACCACATAGGGTCAGGGAAACTGGCGCCAAGTTTACCAAGAGGAGGCCCGAGGCAGCCGGACAGAAGTGTTGGTAAGAAAGGCCAGACAAAGGACACACAAAGGGGGTCCTGTGAAGCGCTCCAAAGTTATCTGGGAGTTGTCTGTGCCCCTCACCTGGTGAGCACAGTACGACGTGGGCAGCCGTTACCTGCAGACGTGGTCTGGATAATAAGAACTGTGAGTAAAGGCCCTGAACTGCATCACTGACTCCGTGTCGTTACTGCTGCTGCCCTGCACCATCACCCCCATCCTCCGCATACACTGCCCTGAGGCTATACTCCTCCCGTGGGGAGTTATGCTACGCTCTGCTGCACCCACAACACCAGCCTTAGCGGTCTGCCCTGTAGCGGCGGTTCACTCTGACCGCAATCCACGGGTGGCGTAGTCGGACATTTAAACATCAAAACCACATAAATAGTTCCGCCACTGGTTTGACCGCCCTGAGCCACGGAACCGGTTCGCCGCCACGAAGACTACAACCACCAGCATCCACCAAAAAGGGTCCGGCTCCGGGTGTCCCAAGGCCCAGGGGGTGCGTCAGAACATTTTCATCACCTTTCACAATCACCAATGGGACAAGGCAGGGATGTCCTCTGTCCCCTCTCTTATACATCCTAGTGACGGAGCACCTGCTCTCATCAATTCGCCATAACCCCAATATTAGGTGGATTGAGGTGGGAGGCACCGAGTACAAGTGCTCTCTATTTGCTGATGATGTCCTAGTATATATCACTCAATCACATATATCCATCCCTGCTGTTATGGCTGAAATAGATCACTTTGTTACATGGTAAAATTTTAAAATCAATGCAGCGAAGTCTGAGGCCCTCGATGTCTCCCTCCCTAAATCCATATAGGATTCCATCCAGTCCAACTTTCCCTTTGCCTGGCCCTCACAGGGTATCAAATACTTAGGAATTCCTATTCATAGAGACCTCTCCCATCTATGTTATCTTAATTTTGGGCCCTTTATTGAACAATTCCATACAGACCACGGTTGGCAAGTTAGAACTGTAAGATTCACTACGTGAACCACTGGTGCTTTGTGGAAAAGCACATGTACACCGCGTTCCAAATTATTATGCAAAAAGTGTTTAGGAGTGATAAGGGAAGAATTTGTTTGTTTGTCAGTTAAACTCATTGATGGTGATGTGTGTCAGGGCTCTTTATATCACTGTAAGCAATTGCAGACACCTGTGCTAATTAGTTTGGCAGGTGTGTCCAATGAAAGGCAAGACTACTTAAGAAGGCTCTCTCACATTATTAAGCAGCCTACATTTTCTGCCAAAATGGGAAAGAAAAAGGATGTGTCGGCTGCTGAGAAGCAACAAATTGTGGAGTGTTTAGGTCAAGGCATGACTACAATCAACATTGTGCGATGATCAGGATGAAGTGTCTTGGCAATCAAGAAGTATGTAGCTGATTCACAGTACACACGTGTGCGTGCTGATAAGGGCAAATTGAGGACTCTTTCCTACAGGCAATTACGTCAGGTTGAAAGAGCAGCGGCAAAAAAGCCTTGTCATAGCAGCAGACAAGTTTTTGAAGCTGCTTGTGCCTCCAACGTCCCCCGAACAACAAGATGCAGGGTCCTTCAGAGGTTTGCAGCTGTGCATACGCCATCCTGTCGACCTCCTCTATCCACTTCACACAAGCAGAAACGGCTCCAGTGGGCCAAACATTACATGAAGACTGATTTCAAAACTGTTTTGTTCACGGATGAGTGCCGTGCAGCGCTCGATGGTCCAGATGAATGGAGTGGAGGATGGCTGGTTGATGGACACCCCACGCAAACACGGCTACAGCGCCAACAAGGAGGAGGTGGAGTAATGTTTTGGGCTGGAATCATGGGGAGAGAGATTGTCGGCCCCTTTAGGATCCCTGAAGGCGCTAAAGATGAACTCCATAATGTATGTGGATTTTCTCAAACAGCACTTCCTGCCATGGTTCAAGAAGAAGAACCGTGTATTTCACAGCAAGATCATTTTTCTGCATGATAATGCACCATCTCATGCTGCACATAAAACATCTGCATCTCTGGCTGATATGGGCATAAAAGGGGACAAACTTATGGTGTGACCCCCATGCTCCCCTGACCTCTACCCCATTCAGAACCTTTGGAGCATCATTAAAAGGAGTGTCTATGATGGCGGGAGGCAGTTCACATCTAAGCAACAGCTCTGGGAGGGTATTGTGTCCTCATGCAAAACAATTGAAGCAGAAACCATCCAAAACCTGACAAATTCAATGGACGAGAGAGTTCAGAAGCTCCTTTCGAACAAGGGGTCCTATGTGAAAATGTAACATCACCTAGAATAAAGTTTTGAGTTGAAAACTGTTTGATTTCAGTTTCTAACAACCTGCTAATGCTTATAATTTCAAAAATGACCATTTTTTTGGTCTTTATTAAAATGAAAAGGTTGATCGAAAAGTTTGGGGGATCTAAGAGTGTGGCAACCCAGTAGTCATGATTACTTCGAATTCTGACAATATGAGGGTCATGCTGCAGGTAGTTCAGCAAGAAGGCACTTATGTGTCTTGCGCATCTCGGAGCCCCAAAATTATTTTCCGGGCTAGATGCAGCTAAAAATTATTTTTAATTTTAAATCTGGTGAAGCTTATTATAGATGGCCTAATAGGATCAGTGCTGCACACTGCTACAAAGCCCAAATTATTTTCCAGTCAAGATACAGATAAACATGATTAGTAATTTGAAAGCTTAAAACAGTTGGTAGGGTGATTTTAACCAATCATCAAGCTTTTACTCTCCCCAGGATGACACAGGGGTAGAAAAGTCGTTTCGGATCCATGATTTGTTCATCTTTATGAACGTGAGTCTGTCTACATTATCAGTGGAGAGCCGCGTGCGCTTATCTGTCAGCACACCACCAGCAGCGCTGAACACACGTTCAGACAGAACGCTAGCTGCGGGGCATGACAAGATCTCCAAGGCGTAAGTGGCTAGCTCCGGCCATTTATCCAGATTGGAAGCCCAAAAAGAGCAAGGGTCCAGTGACACAGTCGTGGCTTCAATGTTTACTTGGAGATACTCCTGTACCATCGTCTCTAGGCGTTGACTATGTGTCAGACTTCTTGTCTCCTGTGGCCTTGCAAAGGATGGGCTAAAAAAGTGGTGAAATGATTCCGCAAAATTGATGTTACCAGCAGATACTGTGGTTCTGTTACGGTTTGAGTGCTGAACACTTGACGGTCCCACGGTTGGCAAGTTGGAACTGTGAGATTCACTACGTGCACCACTGGTATTTTGTGGAAAAGCACATGTAAGATTCTGCAACAGTCTCTGCTGATACTCCTGCATGCGTGCATCCCTTTCTATGGCAGGAATAATTTCTGCAAATTTACTTTTGTACCGGGGATCTAACAGTGTGGCAACCCAGTAGTCAGGATTATTTCTAATTCTCACAATTCGAGGGTCATGTTGCAGGTAGTGCAGCAAGAAGGCACTCATGTGTGTTGCGCATCCAGGAGCACCAAGTCCCTGTTGTGTTGGTGGCGAGGTAACAATCATGCTTCCTTCCTCTGTCCTCTCCCCCCAACCTCGCACAACAGAAATGTGATCAAGGTCTCCCTCATCTGATGAGTCTTCCATCAGTTCGTCCTCCACTTCTTCCTGGGCTCCTGCACCTTCCTCACTAGTTTGGCTGCTACCATGTGCCCTGGTAAAATCATCTCCCCCACCCTCACATGCCTGCCGCCTTGGTGCTGCCGACCGTCTGGACCTTGCAGATGTTAGCCCTTCCGCATACAACTCCTCCTCCTCTACTTCCTCCACCTCCTCTTGTGCCACCACCTGACTCCGAATTCTGTTTAACATGTGCTCCAGCATGTAAATCACCGGAATAGTCATGCTGATAATGGCATCGTCAGCACTAAACATCTTCGTCGCCATTTCAAAACTGTGCAGAAGGGTGCATAGGTCCCTGATCTGAGACCACTCCTCCAGCGTGATTTGCCCCACCTCTGAATCTCGTTGGCCCAGGCTATACGTCAGAACGTATTGCACCAGGGCTTGTCGGTGCTGCCACAGTCGCTGCAACATGTGCAGAGTTGAATTCCACCGGGTAGGCACATCGCATTTTAGCCGGTGAAGTGGCAGGCCCAACGACTTTTGTAGAGATGTAAGTCGCTGAGCTGCGGGATGCGAACGGCGGAAGTGAGCACACAGCGACCGTGCCCTCTGCAGAAGGCCATCTAGTCTGGGATAGTGGGCTAAAAATTGCTGGACAACCAGGTTCAACACGTGAGCCATACAAGGCACGTGTGTGACATTGCCCCGGCGAAGGGCCGCACCCAGGTTTGCAGCATTGTCGCACACGGCCTTCCCTGGTTTCAGGTCCAGTGGAGACAACCATTCATGAAATTGGTTCTCCAGAGCTGACCACAACTCCTCAGCTGTGTGACTCACATTTCCCAGACATTTCAATGTAAAAACCGCCTGATGACGTTGAGCCCTACTGCCAGCATAGTAAGGAGGTGTGCAGGATCCCTTCTGCGCAGTTAGAAAGCTTGTGGCATGACCAGACAGGCTTTGGGTGCAGGTGGAAGACCGAGAGGAGGTTGAGGAGGCAGAAGCAGTGGAGGAACTTTGACATAAAGAGGATTGACGCACAACTCGTGGGGACGGCAAGACTTGGACAGCAGCCCCTTGTCCTGCTGTCACCATAGTTACCCAGTGCCCAGTCAGCGACATGTAACGCCCCTGTCCATGCCTACTCGTCCAAGTGTCTGTGGTGCAATGCACCCTGTCACACACAGAGTTTCTCAAAGAAGCGGTGATGTTGTGTGCGACATGCTGGTGGAGCGCAGGCACACCTTTCTTTGAGAAGTAGTGCCGACTGGGCATCTGGTACTGGGGCACTGCGACGGACATAAGGTCTCGAAAATCCTCTGTGTCCACCAGGCGGAAAGGCAGCATTTCTGTAGCCAAGAGCTTGCAGATGGTGAAATTCAACCTCTTAGCTTTCTCATGGCTAGGAGGAAATGGTCTTTTACTTGTCCACATCTGAGGGACCGAGGGCTGGCTATTGTGCTTAGACGGGGTTGATAAGGGTGTCCCCGGCAAACTGCCGGTCTGTGAGGAAGATGCAGGCGGACATGTTAGGTTGCCTTGATCCAAAGGTGGTGCTATCGATGTCGGAAAGCGCTCAAGACCAGCTGGTGTTACCACCTCCAAAGAAAATGATGACCTGCCAATCACGCTGGCTGTTGCGGGTAAAGAGGTGGCAGGTCTGCGCCCCAAAACAGGTGTGACTGCTGTCCCCCCAGTCACAGAGGATGAAGAGGCCGCGGATGCACAAGATATGGCAGACGGTGGTTGGCCCGGCCGGCTAGGCCGCATTGTAGCACACTGAGCTTCCCACTGCAACTTATGCTTCATGTCCATGTGCCGGTTCATGCATGAAGTACTCAAACTATGTATTTTTTGGCCTCTACTTAGCTTTTGCTGACAAATGTTACAGATAACACGAGTTGGGTCATCTTTATCGATCTGAAAAAATGCCCAGGCTATGCAAGGCTTAGCACCCATGCGACCTGAAGAGCCACCACGACTTGTGGTGAGAGGCAGAGTTGTGTTTGAGGATGCAGTTGTTGACGTGCTTCCAGTACTACGTCTCTGTCCAGGAAGGCGCAACCTGACCTCGTCGTCACTAGCATCTTCCTCCACCTCCTCTGCTGACCTCATCTCTTGGCTGACTGTGGGTTGACAGTAAGTGGGATCTCCGACCTCATCATCATCACCCTGTGCGTTATCACACCCGTCGTCCTCAGAGCCAACCTGTTCCTGCCCTGACAAAAAACTAAAGTTGTCGCTCCAATCAGGTATTTGAGTCTTATCATCGTCTTCCTCATTGTCTCCACCAACAGGAGTTACAGTTTGGGAATGAGGGTCTACATTATGGTCAGAACCTTCTGCGTCTGGTCCTGGATCCGACTCATAAAGATTCTGGGCATCAGTGCAGATCATTTCCTCGTCTGGATTCACAGAAGCGCTGGAGTCGGCCTCTGATTCCCAGGCTATAGTATGAGTAAACAGCTCTGCAGACTCAACCATCTGTTCTACCTCATACTCAGACGGGCAGCTGGAGATTTGGGAGCTGTGAGGAAGCAAGTGCGATTTGGGTGACACCTTTGAGGACTGGAGTATTTGTGATGTTGAAGTTGATGTGGAGGAGAGCCCACTTAAAGGAGCACTTGATATCCGTTGAAGCACCTGCTGTTTTTGTGCCTCATCTGGAATTTGTAGCGATTGGCGTGGCCGTAAGAAAGGGATCTTATCACATTGTCCGCTAAAAGAAGTAGACATTTTAGTTTGGCTGGAAGATGGTCTTTCGTCTGCACCTACCCCACGGACACAACCTTTTTTCCCCTTCCCAACACGCCTATTCCCCTTTCCACCAGCAGCAGGCCTTTTTCCACTCATTTTGGTGGTTAACTAATTCACAACTCTGGAGTTGTTTGCACAAAAAAACAATGGATGGTAACCGAGCAGAGCTGAGTGGCCAAACTGTGGTATTAGGCCAAAACTATTGGCTGGGTTAGATGCAGAAAAAAAATATTTTTAATTTGCAACCTGATGGAGGTCAGTATAGATGGACTAATAGACCAAGTCCCACACACCGCTAGAAGCCCAAATATTTTTTCAGAGCTAGATGCAGAAAATTTTTTTATTCAATTTGCAACCTGATGGAGGTCAGTATAGATGGACTAATAGACCAAGTCCCACACACTGCTAGAAGCCCAAATATTTTTTCAGAGCTAGATGCAGAAAAAAATTATTTTTAATTTGCAACCTGATGGAGGTCAGTATAGATGGACTAATAGACCAAGTCCCACACACCGCTAGAAGCCCAAATATTTTTTCAGAGCTAGATGCAGAAAAAAATTATATTCAATTTGCAACCTGCTGGAGGTCAGTATAGAAGGACTAATAGAACAAGTCCCACACACTGCTAGAAGCCCAAATATATTTTCAGAGCTAAATGAAGAAAAAAATTATTTTTAATTTGCAACCTGATGGAGGTCAGTATAGATGGACTAATAGACCAAGTCCCACACACTGCTAGAAGCCCAAATATTTTTTCAGAGCTAGATGCAGAAAAAAATTATTTTTAATTTGCAACCTGATGGAGGTCAGTATAGATGGACTAATAGAACAAGTCCCACACGCTGCTAGAAGCCCAAATATTTTTTCAGAGATAAATGAAGAAAAAAATTATTTTTAATTTGCAACCTGATGGAGGTCAGTATAGATGGACTAATAGACCAAGTCCCACACACTGCTAGAAGCCCAAATATTTTTTCAGAGCTAGATGCAGAAAAAAATTATTTTTAATTTGCAACCTGATGGAGGTCAGTATAGATGGACTAATAGACCAAGTCCCACACACCGCTAGAAGCCCAAATATTTTTTCAGAGCTAGATGCAGAAAAAAATTATATTCAATTTGCAACCTGCTGGAGGTCAGTATAGAAGGACTAATAGAACAAGTCCCACACACTGCTAGAAGCCCAAATATTTTTTCAGAGCTAAATGAAGAAAAAAATTATTTTTAATTTGCAACCTGATGGAGGTCAGTATAGATGGACTAATAGACCAAGTCCCACACACTGCTAGAAGCCCAAATAGTTTTTCAGAGCTAGATGCAGAAAAAAATTATTTTTAATTTGCAACCTGATGGAGGTCAGTATAGATGGACTAATAGACCAAGTCCCACACACCGCTAGAAGCCCAAATATTTTTTCAGAGCTAGATGCAGAAATTTTTTTTATTCAATTTGCAACCTGATGGAGGTCAGTATAGATGGACTAATAGACCAAGTCCCACACACTGCTAGAAGCCCAAATATTTTTTCAGAGCTAGATGCAGAAAAAAATTATTTTTAATTTGCAACCTGATGGAGGTCAGTATAGATGGACTAATAGACCAAGTCCCACACACTGCTAGAAGCCCAAATATTTTTTCAGAGCTAGATGCAGAAAAAAATTATTTTTAATTTGCAACCTGATGGAGGTCAGTATAGATGGACTAATAGAACAAGTCCCACACGCTGCTAGAAGCCCAAATATTTTTTCAGAGATAAATGAAGAAAAAAATTATTTTTAATTTGCAACCTGATGGAGGTCAGTATAGATGGACTACTAGACCAAGTCCCACACACTGCTAGAAGCCCAAATATTTTTTCAGAGCTAGATGCAGAAAAAAATTATTTTTAATTTGCAACCTGATGGAGGTCAGTATAGATGGACTAATAGAATGATGCTATGCCCAAAAGATTTTACTTCACTAGGTGCAGTAAAAAAATTGGTATTCTATACACAGGTGGTATATCTTGCAACACAGATAGGCTACTCCACTGACTAACACACTCTGCAATAGGCCAAAAAGGATTAGCTTTGCTAGATTCAGCCAAATGCTGTGAAAAAAACTTGCACAGCACTGGCACAGACCTGCCTGGCAAAAACTGATAGGAACTGATGTAACCTAGTCCTGAAAAGGACTCCAATTACAATTAGTCTTTACTCCCACAATCTATCTATTTAAGAGCACAGACCTGCTTGATAAAAGTCGTAGGAAATGCTGTAACCTAGTCCTTAAAAGGACTGCAAACACAACTATTCCCTACTCCCAAGCTATCTGTATATTTGTGCGAAAATTGGCTTGAAATTAACAAGGTATAGCGCACACAGCAACAGCGGTGCCGTCTAACACGCAGCTGCAGCAGTGAGAAAATGGTGGCGACGGGGAAAATGGCTTGGTCTTATAGGGCAAGGACATGTGACATACACTGCCAATCACACATGCCCTTGCTTGTGTGAAAAAAAGCACTTCGCTCCGTGTGTGCGCTGCTGATAGGCTGACAGATTGCACCTCCCCACTGCAAATGCGGGAAAGAGAAAAAAAAATGGAGATCTTCATTGTTCCTGCAGAGATCCATCCCCTGCCCCTCCCCCCGCCCCGCTGTACACTCAAACTGCGTATTAACATTAATTTTCATCATTACTGAGAAAAAATGCAGTTATGATTTTGGTGCACGAACAGTTATCGAACATAACCTCGAACAGCCGAATTTTTCTCAAATTGTTCGTGTTCGCCGACCGGCTCGAACACCGCCCAAAACAGCTCGAATTTGAGATTGGCGAACAGTTCGAGTAGAACAACGCTCATCTCTAGTCACAGTAGCTTAACAAGACGTTTTTATTGCCCTTTGGAAGAGCTGTGGAGTTAAGAGTTGTTTAACAAGATGGTTTTAATGCCCCTTGGAAGAGACGTGGAGGTCACAGTAACTTAACAAGACCGTTTTAAAGCCCCTTGGAAGAGACGTGGAGGTCACAGAAGCTTAACAAGTTGGTTTTAATGCCCCTTGGAAGAGACGTGGAGGTCACAGTAGCTTAAGAAGACAGTTTTAATGCCCCTTGGAAGAGTGGTGGAGGTCACAGTAGCTTCAGTAGACAGTTTTAATGCCCCTTGGAAGAGACATGGAGGTCACAGTAGCTTAGCAAGACAGTTTTAATGCCCCTTGGAAGAAATGTGGAGTTCACAGTAGTTTAACAAAACAGTTTTAATGCCCCTTGGAAAAGTGGTGGAGGTCGCAGTTGAATAAAAAGACAATATCAATGCCCCTTGGAAGAGTGGTAGAGTTCTCAGTAGCTTAACAAGACGGTTTTAATGCCCGTTAGAAGAGCTGTGGAGTTCAGAGTGGTTTAACAAGACAGTTTTAATGCCCCTTGGAAGAGATGTGGAGGTCACAGTAACTTAACAAGACGGTTTTAATGCCCCTTGGAAGAGACGTGGAGGTCACAGTAGCTTAACAAGACGGTTTTAATGCCCCTTGGAAGAGTGGTCGAGTTCACAGAAGCTTAACAAGACAGTTTTAATTCCCTTTGGAAGAGACGTGAAGGTCAGAGTAGACAGTAGCTTAACAAGACAGTTTTATTGCCCCTTGGTAGAGAGGTGGAGGTCACAGTAGCTTAACAAGACGGTTTTAATGCCCCTTGGAAGAGGCGTGGAGGTCACAGTAGCTTAACAAGATGCTTTTAATGCCCCTTGGAAGAGTGGTGGAGGTCACAGTGGCTTAACAAGACAGTTTTAATGCCCCTTGGAAGAGAGGTGGAGATCACAGTAGTTTAACAAAACTGTTTTAATGCCACTTGGAAGAGACGTGGAGGTCACAGTAGCTTAGCAAGACAGTTTTAATGCCCCTTAGAAGAGTGGTGGAGGTCGCAGTGGAATAAAAAGACTATATCAATGTCCCTTGGAAGAGTGGTAGAGGTCACTGTAGCTTAACAAGACAGTTTTATTGCCCCTTGCGAGAGCTGTGGAGTTCAGAGTGCTTTAACAAGACAGTTTTCATGCCCCTTGGAAGAGACGTGGAGTTCACAGTAGCTTAACAAGGCGGTTTTAATACCCTTTGAAAGAGTGGTGGGTGTCACAGTAGCTTAACAAGACGGCTTTAATGCCACTTGGAAGAGACGTGGAGGTCACAGTAGCTTAACAAGACGGTTTTAATGCCCCTTGTAAGAGTGGTGGGGGTCATATTAACTTAACAAGACGGTTTTAATGCCCCTTGGAAGAGTGGTGGAGGTCGCAGTGGAATAAAAAGACAATATCAATGTCCCTTGGAAGAGAGGTAGAGGTCACTGTAGCTTAACAAGACAGTTTTAATGCCCCTTGGGGGAGCTGTGGAGTTCAGAGTGGTTTAACAAGACAGTGTAATGCCCCTTGGAAGAGTAGAGTAGGTCACAGTAGCTTAAGAAGACAGTTATAATGCCCCTTGGAAGAGTATTGGAGGTCTCATTAGTTTAACAAGACAGTTTTAATGCCCCTTGGAAGAGACGTGGAGGTCACAGCAGCTTAACAAGACGATTTTAATGCCCCTTGGAAGAGACGTGGAGGTCACAGTAGCTTTACAAGACGGTTTCAATGCCGCTTGGAAGAGACGTGGAGGTCACAGTAGCTTAACTAGACGGTTTTAATGGCCCTTGGAAGAGACGTGAGGTCACAGTAGCTTAACAAGACGGATTTAATGCCCCTTGGAAAAGTGGTGGAGGTCACAGTAGCTTAACAAGACAGTTTTAATTGACCTTGGAAGAGACGTGGAGGTCACAGTAGCTTAGCAAGACGGTTTTAATGCCCCTTGGAAAAGACGTGGAGGTCACAGTAGCTTAACAAGACGGTTTTAATGCCCCTTGGAAGAGACGTGGAGGTCACAATACCTTAACAAGACAGTTTTGATGCCCCTTGGGAGATTGGTGGAGGTCACAGTATCTTTACAAGACAGTTTTAATTCCCCCTGGAAGAGTGGTGGACGTCGCAGTGGAATAAAAAGACAATATCAATGACCCTTGGAAGAGTGGTAGAGGTCACAGTAGCTTAACAAGACGTTTTTATTGCCCTTTGGAAGAGCTGTGGAGTTAAGAGTTGTTTAACAAGATGGTTTTAAAGCCCCTTGGAGGAAACATGGAGGTCACAGTAACTTAACAAGACCGTTTTAAAGCCCCTTGTAAGAGATGTGGAGGTCACAGAAGCTTAACAAGTTGGTTTTAATGCCCCTTGGAAGAGACGTGGAGGTCACAGTAGCTTATAAAGACGGTATTAATGCCCCTGGGAAGAGACATGGAGGTCACAGTAGCTTAAGAAGACAGTTTTAGTGCCCCTTGGAAGAGACGTGGAGGTCACAGTAGCTTAGCAAGACAGTTTTAATGCCCCTTGGAAGAAATGTGGAGTTCACAGTAGTTTAACAAAACAGTTTTAATGCCCCTTGGAAGAGTGGTGGAGGTCGCAGTTGAATAAAAAGACAATATCAATGCCCCTTGGATGAGTGGTAGAGGTCTCAGTAGCTTAACAAGACGGTTTTAATGCCCGTTAGAAGAGCTGTGGAGTTCAGAGTTGTTTAACAATACAGTTTTAATGCCCCTTGGAAGAGATGTGGAGGTCACAGTAACTTAACAAGACCGTTTTAATGCCGCTTGGAAGAGACGTGGAGGTCACAGTAGCTTAACAAGATGCTTTTAATGCCCCTTGGAAGAGTGGTCGAGTTCACAGAAGCTTAACAAGACAGTTTTAATTCCCCTTGGAAGAGATGTGAAGGTCACAGTAGACAGTAGCTTATCAAGACGGTTTTAATGCCCCTTGGAAGAGACGTGGAGGTCACAGTAGCTTAACAAGATGCTTTTAATGCCCCTTGGAAGAGTGGTGGAGGTCACAGTAGCTTAACAAGACAGTTTGAATGCCCCTTGGAAGAGTGGTGGAGATCACAGTAGGTGAACAAGACAGTTTTAATGCCCCTTGGAAGAGACGTGGTGGTCACAGTAGCTTAACAAGACGGTTTTAATGCCCCTTGGATGAGACGCGGAGGTCACAGTAGCTTAACAAGACAGTTTTAATGCCCCTTGGAAGAGACGTGGAGTTCACAGTAGCTTAACAAGGCGGTTTTAATGCCCTTTGAAAGAGTGGTGGGTGTCGCAGTAGCTTAACAAGACGGCTTTAATGCCCCTTGGAAGAGACGTGGAGGTCACAGTAGCTTAACAAGACGGTTTTAATGCCCCTTGGAAGAGTGGTGGGGGTCACAGTAGCTTAACAAGACGGTTTTAATGCCCCTTGGAAGAGTGGTAGAGGTCACTGTAGCTTAACAAGACAGTTTTATGGCCCCTTGCGAGATCTGTGGTGTTCACAGTGGTTTAACAAGACAGTGTAATGTCCCTTGGAAGAGAAGTGGAGGTCACAGTATCTTAATAAGACAGTTTTAATGCCCCTTGGAAGAGACGTGGAGGTCACAGTAGCTTAACCAGACGTATTTAATTCCCCTTGGAAGAGACGTAGAGGTCACAGCAGCTTAACAAGACGGTTTTAATGCCGCTTGGAAGAGTAGTGGAGGTCGCAGTGGAATAAAAAGACAATATCAATGTCCCTTGGAAGAGTGGTAGAGGTAACTGCAGCTTAACAAGACAGTTTTATTGCCCCATGGGAGAGCTGTGGAGTTCAGAGTGGTATAACAAGAGAGTGTAATGCCCCTTGGAAGAGACGTGGAGGTCACAGTATCTTAATAAGACAGTTTTAATTCCCCTTGGAAGAGACGTGGAGGTCACAGTAGCTTAACAAGACGGTTTAAATGTCCCTTGGAAGAGTGGTGTGGGTCACATTAGCTTAACAAGACGGTTTAAATGCACCTTGGAAGAGACGTGGAGGTCACAGTAGCTTAACAAGACAGTTTTAATGACCTTTGAAAGAGTGGTGGGTGTCACAGTAGCTTAACAAGACGGCTTTAATGCCCCTTGCAAGAGACGTGCAGGTCACAGTAGCTTAACAAAACGGTTTTAATGCCCCTTGGAAGAGTGGTGGGGGTCACAGTAGCTTAACAAGACGGTTTTAATGCCCCTTGGAAGAGTGGTGGATGTCGCAGTGGAATAAAAAGACAATATCAATGCCCCTTGGAAGAGTGGTAGAGGTCACTGTAGCTTAACAAGACAGTTTTATTGCCCCTTGCGAGAGCTGTGGAGTTCAGAGTGGTTTAACAAGACAGTGTAATGTCCCTTGGAAGAGAAGTGGAGGTCACAGTATCTTAATAAGACAGTTTTAATGCCCCTTGGAAGAGACGTGGAGGTCACAGTAGCTTAACCAGACGTTTTTAATGCCCCTTGGAAGAGACGTGGAGGTCACAGTAGCTTAACAAGACGGTTTAAATGCCCCTTGGAAGAGTGGTGGGGGTCACATTAGCTTAAAAAGACGGTTTTAATGCCCCTTGGAAAAGTGGTGGAGGTCGTAGTGGAATAAAAAGACAATATCAATGTCCCTTGGAAGAGTGGTAGAGGTCACTGTAGCTTAACAAGACAGTTTTAATGCCCCTTGGGAGAGCTGTGGAGTTCAGAGTGGTTTAACAAGACAGAGTAATGCCCCTTGGAAGAGTTGTGTAGCTCACAGTAGCTTAACAATACGGTTTTAATGCCCCTTGGAAGAGTATTGGAGGTCTCATTAGTTTAACAAGACAGTTTTAATGCCACTTGGAAGAGACGTGGAGGTCACAGCAGCTTAACAAGACGGTTTTAATGCCACTTGGAAGAGACGTGGAAGTCACAGTAGCTTTACAAGAGGGTTTCAATGCCCCTTGGAAGAGACGTGGAGTTCACAGTAGCTTAACTTGACGGTTTTAATGGCCCTTGGAAGAGACGTGAGGTCACAGTAGCTTAACAAGACGGATTTAATGCCCCTTGGAAAAGTGATGGAGGTCACAGTAGCTTAACAAGACAGTTTTAATTGCCCTTGGAAGAGACGTGGAGGTCACAGTAGCTTAGCAAGACGGTTTTAATGCCCCTTGGAAAAGACGTGGAGGTCACAGTAGCTTAACAAGACGGTTTTAATTCCCCTTGGAAGAGACGTGGAGGTCACAATACCTTAACAAGACAGTTTTAATGCCCCTTGGAAGAGACATGGAGGTCACAGTAGCTTTACAAGACGGTTTCAATGCCCCTTGGAAGAGACGTGGAGGTCACAGTAGCTTAACTAGACGGTTTTAATGGCCCTTGGAAGAGACGTGAGGTCACAGTAGCTTAACAAGACGGATTTAATGCCCCTTGGAAAAGTGATGGAGGTCACAGTAGCTTAACAAGACAGTTTTAATTGCCCTTGGAAGAGACGTGGAGTTCACAGTAGCTTAGCAAGACGGTTTTAATGCCCCTTGGAAAAGACGTGGAGGTCACAGTAGCTTAACAAGACGGTTTTTATTCCCCTTGGAAGAGACGTGGAGGTCACAATACCTTAACAAGACAGTTTTAATTCCCCTTGGAAGAGTGGTGGAGGTCACAGTATCTTTACAAGACAGTTTTAATTCCCCTTGGAAGAGTGGTGGACGTCACAGTGGAATAAAAAGACAATATCAATGACCCTTGGAAGAGTGGTAGAGGTCACAGTAGCTTAACAAGACGCTTTTATTGCCCTTTGGAAGAGCTGTGGACTTAAGAGTTGTTTAACAAGATGGTTTTAATGCCCCTTGGAAGAGACGTGGAGGTCACAGTAACTTAACAAGACCGTTTTAAAGCCCCTTGGAAGAGACGTGGAGGTCACAGAAGCTTAACAAGATGGTTTTAATGCCCCTTGGAAGAGACGTGGAGGTCACAGTAGCATAAAAAGACGGTTTTAATGCCCCTTGTAAGAGACATGGAGGTCACAGTAGCTTAAGAAGACAGTTTTAATGCCCCTTGGAAGAGTGGTGGAGGTCACAGTAGCTTCACTGGACAGTTTTAATGCCCCTTGGAAGAGACGTGGAGGTCACAGTAGCTTAACAAGACGGTTTTAATGCCCCTTGGAAGAGACGTGGAGGTCACAGTAGCTTAACAAGATGCTTTTAATGCCCCTTGGAAGAGAGGTGGAGGTCACAGTAGCTTAACAAGACAGCTTTAATGCCCCTTGGAAGAGTGGTGGAGATCACAGTAGCTTAACAAGACAGTTTTAATGCCACTTGGAAGAGACGTGGAGGTCACAGTAGCTTAGCAAGACAGTTTTAATGCCCCTTGGAAGAGACGTGTTGGTCACAGTAGCTTAGCAAGACGGTTTTAATGCCCCTTGGAAGAGACGTGGAGGTCACAGAAGCTTAACAAGACAGTTTTCATGCCCCTTGGAAGAGACGTGGAGTTCACAGTAGCTTAACAAGGCGGTTTTAATGCCCTTTGAAAGAGTGGTGGGTGTCACAGTAGCTTAACAAGACGGCTGTAATGCCCCTTGGAATAGACGTGGAGGTCACAGTAGCTTAACAAGACGGTTTTAATGCCCCTTGGAAGAGTGGTGGGGGTCACAGTAGCTTAACAAGACTTTTTTAATGCCCCTTGGAAGAGTGGTGGTGGTCGCAGTGGAATAAAAAGACAATATCAATGCCCCTTGGAAGAGTGGTAGAGGTCACTGTAGCTTAACAAGACAGTTTTATTGCCCCTTGCGAGAGCTGTGGAGTTCAGAGTGGTTTAACAAGACAGTGTAATGTTCCTTGGAAGAGAAGTGGAGGTCACAGTATCTTAATAAGAGAGTTTTAATGCCCCTTGGAAGAGACGTGGAGTTCACAGTAGCTTAACCATACGTTTTTAATGCCCCTTTTAAGAGACGTGGTGGTCACAGTAGCTTAACAAGACGGTTTTAATGCCCCTTGGAAGAGTGGTGGGGGTCATATTAGCTTAACAAGACGGTTTTAATGCCCCTTGGAAGAGTGGTGGAGGTCGCAGTGGAATAAAAAGACAATATCAATGTCCCTTGGAAGAGAGGTAGAGGTCACTGTAGCTTAACAAGACAGTTTTATTGCCCCTTGCGAGAGCTGTGGAGTTCAGAGTGCTTTAACAAGACAGTTTTCATGCCCCTTGGAAGAGACGTGGAGTTCACAGTAGCTTAACAAGGCGGTTTTAATACCCTTTGAAAGAGTGGTGGGTGTCACAGTAGCTTAACAAGACGGCTTTAATGCCACTTGGAAGAGACGTGGAGGTCACAGTAGCTTAGCAAGACAGTTTTAATGCCCCTTGGAAGAGACGTGTTGGTCACAGTAGCTTAGCAAGACGGTTTTAATGCCCCTTGGAAGAGACGTGGAGGTCACAGAAGCTTAACAAGACAGTTTTCATGCCCCTTGGAAGAGACGTGGAGTTCACAGTAGCTTAACAAGGCGGTTTTAATGCCCTTTGAAAGAGTGGTGGGTGTCACAGTAGCTTAACAAGACGGCTGTAATGCCCCTTGGAATAGACGTGGAGGTCACAGTAGCTTAACAAGACGGTTTTAATGCCCCTTGGAAGAGTGGTGGGGGTCACAGTAGCTTAACAAGACTTTTTTAATGCCCCTTGGAAGAGTGGTGGTGGTCGCAGTGGAATAAAAAGACAATATCAATGCCCCTTGGAAGAGTGGTAGAGGTCACTGTAGCTTAACAAGACAGTTTTATTGCCCCTTGCGAGAGCTGTGGAGTTCAGAGTGGTTTAACAAGACAGTGTAATGTTCCTTGGAAGAGAAGTGGAGGTCACAGTATCTTAATAAGAGAGTTTTAATGCCCCTTGGAAGAGACGTGGAGTTCACAGTAGCTTAACCATACGTTTTTAATGCCCCTTTTAAGAGACGTGGTGGTCACAGTAGCTTAACAAGACGGTTTTAATGCCCCTTGGAAGAGTGGTGGGGGTCATATTAGCTTAACAAGACGGTTTTAATGCCCCTTGGAAGAGTGGTGGAGGTCGCAGTGGAATAAAAAGACAATATCAATGTCCCTTGGAAGAGAGGTAGAGGTCACTGTAGCTTAACAAGACAGTTTTATTGCCCCTTGCGAGAGCTGTGGAGTTCAGAGTGCTTTAACAAGACAGTTTTCATGCCCCTTGGAAGAGACGTGGAGTTCACAGTAGCTTAACAAGGCGGTTTTAATACCCTTTGAAAGAGTGGTGGGTGTCACAGTAGCTTAACAAGACGGCTTTAATGCCACTTGGAAGAGACGTGGAGGTCACAGTAGCTTAACAAGACGGTTTTAATGCCCCTTGTAAGAGTGGTGGGGGTCATATTAACTTAACAAGACGGTTTTAATGCCCCTTGGAAGAGTGGTGGAGGTCGCAGTGGAATAAAAAGACAATATCAATGTCCCTTGGAAGAGAGGTAGAGGTCACTGTAGCTTAACAAGACAGTTTTAATGCCCCTTGGGGGAGCTGTGGAGTTCAGAGTGGTTTAACAAGACAGTGTAATGCCCCTTGGAAGAGTAGAGTAGGTCACAGTAGCTTAAGAAGACAGTTATAATGCCCCTTGGAAGAGTATTGGAGGTCTCATTAGTTTAACAAGACAGTTTTAATGCCCCTTGGAAGAGACGTGGAGGTCACAGCAGCTTAACAAGACGATTTTAATGCCCCTTGGAAGAGACGTGGAGGTCACAGTAGCTTTACAAGACGGTTTCAATGCCGCTTGGAAGAGACGTGGAGGTCACAGTAGCTTAACTAGACGGTTTTAATGGCCCTTGGAAGAGACGTGAGGTCACAGTAGCTTAACAAGACGGATTTAATGCCCCTTGGAAAAGTGGTGGAGGTCACAGTAGCTTAACAAGACAGTTTTAATTGACCTTGGAAGAGACGTGGAGGTCACAGTAGCTTAGCAAGACGGTTTTAATGCCCCTTGGAAAAGACGTGGAGGTCACAGTAGCTTAACAAGACGGTTTTAATGCCCCTTGGAAGAGACGTGGAGGTCACAATACCTTAACAAGACAGTTTTGATGCCCCTTGGGAGATTGGTGGAGGTCACAGTATCTTTACAAGACAGTTTTAATTCCCCCTGGAAGAGTGGTGGACGTCGCAGTGGAATAAAAAGACAATATCAATGACCCTTGGAAGAGTGGTAGAGGTCACAGTAGCTTAACAAGACGTTTTTATTGCCCTTTGGAAGAGCTGTGGAGTTAAGAGTTGTTTAACAAGATGGTTTTAAAGCCCCTTGGAGGAAACATGGAGGTCACAGTAACTTAACAAGACCGTTTTAAAGCCCCTTGTAAGAGATGTGGAGGTCACAGAAGCTTAACAAGTTGGTTTTAATGCCCCTTGGAAGAGACGTGGAGGTCACAGTAGCTTATAAAGACGGTATTAATGCCCCTGGGAAGAGACATGGAGGTCACAGTAGCTTAAGAAGACAGTTTTAGTGCCCCTTGGAAGAGACGTGGAGGTCACAGTAGCTTAGCAAGACAGTTTTAATGCCCCTTGGAAGAAATGTGGAGTTCACAGTAGTTTAACAAAACAGTTTTAATGCCCCTTGGAAGAGTGGTGGAGGTCGCAGTTGAATAAAAAGACAATATCAATGCCCCTTGGATGAGTGGTAGAGGTCTCAGTAGCTTAACAAGACGGTTTTAATGCCCGTTAGAAGAGCTGTGGAGTTCAGAGTTGTTTAACAATACAGTTTTAATGCCCCTTGGAAGAGATGTGGAGGTCACAGTAACTTAACAAGACCGTTTTAATGCCGCTTGGAAGAGACGTGGAGGTCACAGTAGCTTAACAAGATGCTTTTAATGCCCCTTGGAAGAGTGGTCGAGTTCACAGAAGCTTAACAAGACAGTTTTAATTCCCCTTGGAAGAGATGTGAAGGTCACAGTAGACAGTAGCTTATCAAGACGGTTTTAATGCCCCTTGGAAGAGACGTGGAGGTCACAGTAGCTTAACAAGATGCTTTTAATGCCCCTTGGAAGAGTGGTGGAGGTCACAGTAGCTTAACAAGACAGTTTGAATGCCCCTTGGAAGAGTGGTGGAGATCACAGTAGGTGAACAAGACAGTTTTAATGCCCCTTGGAAGAGACGTGGTGGTCACAGTAGCTTAACAAGACGGTTTTAATGCCCCTTGGATGAGACGCGGAGGTCACAGTAGCTTAACAAGACAGTTTTAATGCCCCTTGGAAGAGACGTGGAGTTCACAGTAGCTTAACAAGGCGGTTTTAATGCCCTTTGAAAGAGTGGTGGGTGTCGCAGTAGCTTAACAAGACGGCTTTAATGCCCCTTGGAAGAGACGTGGAGGTCACAGTAGCTTAACAAGACGGTTTTAATGCCCCTTGGAAGAGTGGTGGGGGTCACAGTAGCTTAACAAGACGGTTTTAATGCCCCTTGGAAGAGTGGTAGAGGTCACTGTAGCTTAACAAGACAGTTTTATGGCCCCTTGCGAGATCTGTGGTGTTCACAGTGGTTTAACAAGACAGTGTAATGTCCCTTGGAAGAGAAGTGGAGGTCACAGTATCTTAATAAGACAGTTTTAATGCCCCTTGGAAGAGACGTGGAGGTCACAGTAGCTTAACCAGACGTATTTAATTCCCCTTGGAAGAGACGTAGAGGTCACAGCAGCTTAACAAGACGGTTTTAATGCCGCTTGGAAGAGTAGTGGAGGTCGCAGTGGAATAAAAAGACAATATCAATGTCCCTTGGAAGAGTGGTAGAGGTAACTGCAGCTTAACAAGACAGTTTTATTGCCCCATGGGAGAGCTGTGGAGTTCAGAGTGGTATAACAAGAGAGTGTAATGCCCCTTGGAAGAGACGTGGAGGTCACAGTATCTTAATAAGACAGTTTTAATTCCCCTTGGAAGAGACGTGGAGGTCACAGTAGCTTAACAAGACGGTTTAAATGTCCCTTGGAAGAGTGGTGTGGGTCACATTAGCTTAACAAGACGGTTTAAATGCACCTTGGAAGAGACGTGGAGGTCACAGTAGCTTAACAAGACAGTTTTAATGACCTTTGAAAGAGTGGTGGGTGTCACAGTAGCTTAACAAGACGGCTTTAATGCCCCTTGCAAGAGACGTGCAGGTCACAGTAGCTTAACAAAACGGTTTTAATGCCCCTTGGAAGAGTGGTGGGGGTCACAGTAGCTTAACAAGACGGTTTTAATGCCCCTTGGAAGAGTGGTGGATGTCGCAGTGGAATAAAAAGACAATATCAATGCCCCTTGGAAGAGTGGTAGAGGTCACTGTAGCTTAACAAGACAGTTTTATTGCCCCTTGCGAGAGCTGTGGAGTTCAGAGTGGTTTAACAAGACAGTGTAATGTCCCTTGGAAGAGAAGTGGAGGTCACAGTATCTTAATAAGACAGTTTTAATGCCCCTTGGAAGAGACGTGGAGGTCACAGTAGCTTAACCAGACGTTTTTAATGCCCCTTGGAAGAGACGTGGAGGTCACAGTAGCTTAACAAGACGGTTTAAATGCCCCTTGGAAGAGTGGTGGGGGTCACATTAGCTTAAAAAGACGGTTTTAATGCCCCTTGGAAAAGTGGTGGAGGTCGTAGTGGAATAAAAAGACAATATCAATGTCCCTTGGAAGAGTGGTAGAGGTCACTGTAGCTTAACAAGACAGTTTTAATGCCCCTTGGGAGAGCTGTGGAGTTCAGAGTGGTTTAACAAGACAGAGTAATGCCCCTTGGAAGAGTTGTGTAGCTCACAGTAGCTTAACAATACGGTTTTAATGCCCCTTGGAAGAGTATTGGAGGTCTCATTAGTTTAACAAGACAGTTTTAATGCCACTTGGAAGAGACGTGGAGGTCACAGCAGCTTAACAAGACGGTTTTAATGCCACTTGGAAGAGACGTGGAAGTCACAGTAGCTTTACAAGAGGGTTTCAATGCCCCTTGGAAGAGACGTGGAGGTCACAGTAGCTTAACTTGACGGTTTTAATGGCCCTTGGAAGAGACGTGAGGTCACAGTAGCTTAACAAGACGGATTTAATGCCCCTTGGAAAAGTGATGGAGGTCACAGTAGCTTAACAAGACAGTTTTAATTGCCCTTGGAAGAGACGTGGAGGTCACAGTAGCTTAGCAAGACGGTTTTAATGCCCCTTGGAAAAGACGTGGAGGTCACAGTAGCTTAACAAGACGGTTTTAATTCCCCTTGGAAGAGACGTGGAGGTCACAATACCTTAACAAGACAGTTTTAATGCCCCTTGGAAGAGACATGGAGGTCACAGTAGCTTTACAAGACGGTTTCAATGCCCCTTGGAAGAGACGTGGAGGTCACAGTAGCTTAACTAGACGGTTTTAATGGCCCTTGGAAGAGACGTGAGGTCACAGTAGCTTAACAAGACGGATTTAATGCCCCTTGGAAAAGTGATGGAGGTCACAGTAGCTTAACAAGACAGTTTTAATTGCCCTTGGAAGAGACGTGGAGTTCACAGTAGCTTAGCAAGACGGTTTTAATGCCCCTTGGAAAAGACGTGGAGGTCACAGTAGCTTAACAAGACGGTTTTTATTCCCCTTGGAAGAGACGTGGAGGTCACAATACCTTAACAAGACAGTTTTAATTCCCCTTGGAAGAGTGGTGGAGGTCACAGTATCTTTACAAGACAGTTTTAATTCCCCTTGGAAGAGTGGTGGACGTCACAGTGGAATAAAAAGACAATATCAATGACCCTTGGAAGAGTGGTAGAGGTCACAGTAGCTTAACAAGACGCTTTTATTGCCCTTTGGAAGAGCTGTGGACTTAAGAGTTGTTTAACAAGATGGTTTTAATGCCCCTTGGAAGAGACGTGGAGGTCACAGTAACTTAACAAGACCGTTTTAAAGCCCCTTGGAAGAGACGTGGAGGTCACAGAAGCTTAACAAGATGGTTTTAATGCCCCTTGGAAGAGACGTGGAGGTCACAGTAGCATAAAAAGACGGTTTTAATGCCCCTTGTAAGAGACATGGAGGTCACAGTAGCTTAAGAAGACAGTTTTAATGCCCCTTGGAAGAGTGGTGGAGGTCACAGTAGCTTCACTGGACAGTTTTAATGCCCCTTGGAAGAGACGTGGAGGTCACAGTAGCTTAACAAGACGGTTTTAATGCCCCTTGGAAGAGACGTGGAGGTCACAGTAGCTTAACAAGATGCTTTTAATGCCCCTTGGAAGAGAGGTGGAGGTCACAGTAGCTTAACAAGACAGCTTTAATGCCCCTTGGAAGAGTGGTGGAGATCACAGTAGCTTAACAAGACAGTTTTAATGCCACTTGGAAGAGACGTGGAGGTCACAGTAGCTTAGCAAGACAGTTTTAATGCCCCTTGGAAGAGACGTGTTGGTCACAGTAGCTTAGCAAGACGGTTTTAATGCCCCTTGGAAGAGACGTGGAGGTCACAGAAGCTTAACAAGACAGTTTTCATGCCCCTTGGAAGAGACGTGGAGTTCACAGTAGCTTAACAAGGCGGTTTTAATGCCCTTTGAAAGAGTGGTGGGTGTCACAGTAGCTTAACAAGACGGCTGTAATGCCCCTTGGAATAGACGTGGAGGTCACAGTAGCTTAACAAGACGGTTTTAATGCCCCTTGGAAGAGTGGTGGGGGTCACAGTAGCTTAACAAGACTTTTTTAATGCCCCTTGGAAGAGTGGTGGTGGTCGCAGTGGAATAAAAAGACAATATCAATGCCCCTTGGAAGAGTGGTAGAGGTCACTGTAGCTTAACAAGACAGTTTTATTGCCCCTTGCGAGAGCTGTGGAGTTCAGAGTGGTTTAACAAGACAGTGTAATGTTCCTTGGAAGAGAAGTGGAGGTCACAGTATCTTAATAAGAGAGTTTTAATGCCCCTTGGAAGAGACGTGGAGTTCACAGTAGCTTAACCATACGTTTTTAATGCCCCTTTTAAGAGACGTGGTGGTCACAGTAGCTTAACAAGACGGTTTTAATGCCCCTTGGAAGAGTGGTGGGGGTCATATTAGCTTAACAAGACGGTTTTAATGCCCCTTGGAAGAGTGGTGGAGGTCGCAGTGGAATAAAAAGACAATATCAATGTCCCTTGGAAGAGAGGTAGAGGTCACTGTAGCTTAACAAGACAGTTTTAATGCCCCTTGGGAGAGCTGTGGAGTTCAGAGTGGTTTAACAAGACAGTGTAATGCCCCTTGGAAGAGTAGTGTAGGTCACAGTAGCTTAACAAGACGGTTTTAATGCCCCTTGGAAGAGTATTGGAGGTCTCATTAGTTTAACAAGACAGTTTTAATGCCCCTTGGAAGAGACGTGGAGGTCACAGCAGCTTAACAAGATGGTTTTAATGCCCCTTGGAAGAGACGTGTAGGTCACAGCAGCTTTACAAGACGGTTTCAATGTCCCTTGGAAGAGACGTGGAGGTCAAAGTAGCTTAACTAGACGGTTTTAATGGCCCTTGGAAGAGACGCGAGGTCACAGTAGCTTAACAAGACGGATTTAATGCCCCTTGGAAAAGTGGTGGAGGTCACAGTAGCTTAACAAGACAGTTTTAATTGCCCTTGGAAGAGACGTGGAGGTCACAGTAGCTTAGCAAGACAGTTTTAATTGCCCTTGGAAGAGACGTGGAGGTCACAGTAGCTTAGCAAGACGGTTTTAATGCCCCTTGGAAAAGACGTGGAGGTCACAGTAGCTTAACAAGACGGTTTTAATGCCCCTTGGAAGAGACGTGGAGGTCACAATACCTTCACAAGACAGTTTTGATGCCCCTTGGGAGAGTGGTGGAAGTCACAGTATCTTTACAAGACAGTTTTAATTCCCCCTGGAAGAGTGGTGGACGTCGCAGTGGAATAAAAAGACAATATCAATGACCCTTGGAAGAGTGGTAGAGGTCACAGTAGCTTAACAAGACGTTTTTATTGCCCTTTGGAAGAGCTGTGGAGTTAAGAGTTGTTTAACAAGATGGTTTTAATGCCCCTTGGAGGAGACGTGGAGGTCACAGTAACTTAACAAGACCGTTTTAAAGCCCCTTGTAAGAGACGTGGAGGTCACAGAAGCTTAACAAGTTGGTTTTAATGCCCCTTGGAAGAGACGTGGAGGTCACAGTAGCTAATAAAGACGGTATTAATGCCCCTGGGAAGAGACATGGAGGTCACAGTAGCTTAAGAAGACAGTTTTAGTAGCCCTTGGAAGAGACGTGGAGGTCACAGCAGCTTAGCAAGACAGTTTTAATGCCCCTTGGAAGAAATGTGGAGTTCACAGTAGTTTAACAAAACAGTTTTAATGCCCCTTGGAAGAGTGGTGGAGGTCGCAGTTGAATAAAAAGACAATATCAATGCCCCTTGGAAGAGTGGTAGAGGTCTCAGTAGCTTAACAAGACAGTTTTAATGCCCGTTAGAAGAGCTGTGGAGTTCAGAGTGGTTTAACAATACAGTTTTAATGCCCCTTGGAAGAGATGTGGAGGTCACAGTAACTTAACAAGACCGTTTTAATGCCGCTTGGAAGAGACGTGGAGGTCACAGTAGCTTAACAAGACGGTTTTAATGCCCCTTGGAAGAGTGGTCGAGTTCACAGAAGCTTAACAAGACAGTTTTAATTCCCCTTGGAAGAGATGTGAAGGTCACAGTAGACAGTAGCTTAACAAGACAGTTTTAATGCACCTTGGAAGAGAGGTGGAGGTCACAGTACCTTAACAAGATGCTTTTAATGCCCCTTGGAAGAGTGGTGGAGGTCACAGTAGCTTAACAAGACAGTTTTAATACCCCTTGGAAGAGTGGTGGAGATCACAGTAGCTTAACAAGACAGTTTTAATGCCACTTGGAAGAGACGTGGAGGTCACAGTAGCTTAGCAAGACAGTTTTAATGCCCCTTGGAAGAGACGTGGTGGTCACAGTAGCTTAACAAGACGGTTTTAATGCCCCTTGGAAGAGACGCGGAGGTCACAGTAGCTTAACAAGACAGTTTTAATGCCCCTTGGAAGAGACGTGGAGTTCACAGTAGCTTAACAAGGCGGTTTTAATGCCCTTTGAAAGAGTGGTGGGTGTCGCAGTAGCTTAACAAGACGGCTTTAATGCCCCTTGGAAGAGACGTGGAGGTCACAGTAGCTTAACAAGACGGTTTTAATGCCCCTTGGAAGAGTGGTGGGGGTCACAGTAGCTTAACAAGACGGTTTTAATGCCCCTTGGAAGAGTGGTGGAGGTCGCAGTGGAATAAAAAGACAATATCAATGCCTCTTGGAAGAGTGGTAGAGGTCACTGTAGCTTAACAAGACAGTTTTATGGCCCCTTGCGAGATCTTTGGAGTTCACAGTGGTTTAACAAGACAGTGTAATGTCCCTTGGAAGAGAAGTGGAGGTCACAGTATCTTAATAAGACAGTTTTAATGCCCCTTGGAAGAGACGTGGAGGTCACAGTAGCTTAATCAGACGTTTTTAATGCCCCTTGGAAGAGACGTAGAGGTCACAGTAGCTTAACAAGACGGTTTTAATGCCGCTTGGAAGAGTGGTGGAGGTCGCAGTGGAATAAAAAGACAATATCAATGTCCCTTGGAAGAGTGGTAGAGGTAACTGTAGCTTAACAAGACAGTTTTATTGCCCCTTGCGAGAGCTGTGGAGTTCAGAGTGGTTTAACAAGACAGTGTAATGTTCCTTGGAAGAGAAGTGGAGGTCACAGTATCTTAATAAGAGAGTTTTAATGCCCCTTGGAAGAGACGTGGAGTTCACAGTAGCTTAACCAGACGTTTTTAATGCTCCTTGGAAGAGACGTGGAGGTCACAGTAGCTTAAAAAGACGGTTTTAATGCCCCTTGGATGAGTGGTGGGGGTCATATTAGCTTAACAAGACGGTTTTAATGCCCCTTGGAAGAGTGGTGGAGGTCGCAGTGGAATAAAAAGACAATATCAATGTCCCTTGGAAGAGAGGTAGAGGTCACTGTAGCTTAACAAGACAGTTTTAATGCCCCTTGGGAGAGCTGTGGAGTTCAGAGTGGTTTAACAAGACAGTGTAATGCCCCTTGGAAGAGTAGTGTAGGTCACAGTAGCTTAACAAGACGGTTTTAATGCCCCTTCGAAGAGTATTGGAGGTCTCATTAGTTTAACAAGACAGTTTTAATGCCCCTTGGAAGAGACGTGGAGGTCACAGCAGCTTAACAAGACAGTTTTAATGCCCCTTGGAAGAGACGTGGAGGTCACAATAGCTTTACAAGACGGTTTCAATGCCCCTTGGAAGAGACGTGGAGGTCACAGTAGCTTAACTAGACGGTTTTAATGGCCCTTGGAAGAGATGTGAGGTCACAGTAGCTTAACAAGACGGATTTAATGCCCCTTGGAAAAGTGGTGGAGGTCACAGTAGCTTAACAAGACAGTTTTAATTGCCCTTGGAAGAGACGTGGAGTTCACAGTAGCTTAGCAAGACGGTTTTAATGCCCCTTGGAAAAGACGTGGAGGTCACAGTAGCTTAACAAGACGGTTTTAATTCCCCTTGGAAGAGACGTGGAGGTCACAATACCTTAACAAGACAGTTTTAATGCCCCTTGGGAGAGTGGTGGAGGTCACAGTATCTTTACAAGACAGTTTTAATTCCCCTTGGAAGAGTGGTGGACGTCACAGTGGAATAAAAAGACAATATCAATGACCCTTGGAAGAGTGGTAGAGGTCACAGTAGCTTAACAAGACGCTTTTATTGCCCTTTGGAAGAGCTGTGGACTTAAGAGTTGTTTAACAAGATGGTTTTAATGCCCCTTGGAAGAGACGTGGAGGTCACAGTAACTTAACAAGACCGTTTTAAAGCCCCTTGGAAGAGACGTGGAGGTCACAGAAGCTTAACAAGATGGTTTTAATGCCCCTTGGAAGAGACGTGGAGGTCACAGTAGCATAAAAAGACGGTTTTAATGCCCCTTGTAAGAGACATGGAGGTCACAGTAGCTTAAGAAGACAGTTTTAATGCCCCTTGGAAGAGTGGTGGAGGTCACAGTAGCTTCACTGGACAGTTTTAATGCCCCTTGGAAGAGACGTGGAGGTCACAGTAGCTTAACAAGACGGTTTTAATGCCCTTGGAAGAGACGTGGAGGTCACAGTAGCTTAACAAGATGCTTTTAATGCCCCTTGGAAGAGAGGTGGAGGTCACAGTAGCTTAACAAGACAGCTTTAATGCCCCTTGGAAGAGTGGTGGAGATCACAGTAGCTTAACAAGACAGTTTAATGCCACTTGGAAGAGACGTGGAGGTCACAGTAGCTTAGCAAGACAGTTTTAATGCCCCTTGGAAGAGACGTGTTGGTCACAGTAGCTTAGCAAGACGGTATTAATGCCCCTTGGAAGAGACGTGGAGGTCACAGAAGCTTAACAAGACAGTTTTCATGCCCCTTGGAAGAGACGTGGAGTTCACAGTAGCTTAACAAGGCGGTTTTAATGCCCTTTGAAAGAGTGGTGGGTGTCACAGTAGCTTAACAAGACGGCTTTAATGCCCCTTGGAAGAGACATGGAGGTCACAGTAGCTTAACAAGACGGTTTAATGCCCCTTGGAAGAGTGGTGGGGGTCACAGTAGCTTAACAAGACGGTTTTAATGCCCCTTGGAAGAGTGGTGGAGGTCGCAGTGGAATAAAAAGACAATATCAATGCCTCTTGGAAGAGTGGTAGAGGTCACTGTAGCTTAACAAGACAGTTTTATGGCCCCTTGCGAGATCTGTGGAGTTCACAGTTGTTTAACAAGACAGTGTAATGTCCCTTGGAAGAGAAGTGGAGGTCACAGTATCTTAATAAGACAGTTTTAATGCCCCTTGGAAGAGACGTGGAGGTCACAGTAGCTTAACCAGACATTTTTAATGCCCCTTGGAAGAGACGTGAAGGTCACAGTAGCTTAACAAGACGGTTTTAATGCCGCTTGGAAGAGTGGTGGAGGTCGCAGTGGAATAAAAAGACAATATCAATGTCCCTTGGAAGAGTGGTAGAGGTAACTGTAGCTTAACAAGACAGTTTTATTGCCCCTTGCGAGAGCTGTGGAGTTCAGAGTGGTTTAACAAGACAGTGTAATGTCCCTTGGAAGAGAAGTGGAGGTCACAGTATCTTAATAAGACAGTTTTAATGCCCCTTGGAAGAGACGTGCAGGTCACAGTAGCTTAACCAGACGTTTTTAATGCCCCTTGGAAGAGACGTGAAGGTCACAGTAGCTTAACAAGACGGTTTTAATGCCCCTTGGAAGAGTGGTGGGGGTCACATTAGCTTAAAAAGACGGTTTTAATGCCCCTTGGAAAAGTGGTGGAGGTCGTAGTGGAATAAAAAGACAATATCAATGTCCCTTGCAAGAGTGGTAGAGGTCACTGTAGCTTAACAAGACAGTTTTAATGCCCCTTGGGAGAGCTGTGGAGTTCAGAGTGGTTTAACAAGACAGTGTAATGCCCCTTGGAAGAGTTGTGTAGCTCACAGTTGCTTAACAAGACGGTTTTAATGCCCCTTGGAAGAGTATTGGAGGTCTCCTTAGTTTAACAATACAGTTTTAATGCCCCTTGGAAGAGACGTGGAGGTCACAGCAGCTTAACAAGACGGTTTTAATGCCCCTTGGAAGAGACGTGGAGGTCAAAATAGCTTTACAAGACGGTTTCAATGCCCCTTGAAAGAGACGTGGAGGTCACAGTAGCTTAACTAGACGGTTTTAATGGCCCTTGGAAGAGACGTGAGGTCACAGTAGCTTAACAAGACGGATTTAATGCCCCTTGGAAAAGTGGTGGAGGTCACAGTAGCTTAACAAGACAGTTTTAATTGCCCTTGGAAGAGACGTGGAGTTCACAGTAGCTTAGCAAGACGGTTTTAATGCCCCTTGGAAAAGACGTGGAGGTCACAGTAGCTTAACAAGACGGTTTTAATTCCCCTTGGAAGAGACGTGGAGGTCACAATACCTTAACAAGACAGTTTTAATGCCCCTGGGGAGAGTGGTGGAGGTCACAGTATCTTTACAAGACAGTTTTAATTCCCCTTGGAAGAGTGGTGGACGTCACAGTGGAATAAAAAGACAATATCAATGACCCTTGGAAGAGTGGTAGAGGTCACAGTAGCTTAACAAGACGCTTTTATTGCCCTTTGGAAGAGCTGTGGACTTAAGAGTTGTTTAACAAGATGGTTTTAATGCCCCTTGGAAGAGACGTGGAGGTCACAGTAACTTAACAAGACCGTTTTAAAGCCCCTTGGAAGAGACGTGGAGGTCACAGAAGCTTAACAAGATGGTTTTAATGCCCCTTGGAAGAGACGTGGAGGTCACAGTAGCATAAAAAGACGGTTTTAATGCCCCTTGTAAGAGACATGGAGGTCACAGTAGCTTAAGAAGACAGTTTTAATGCCCCTTGGAAGAGTGGTGGAGGTCACAGTAGCTTCACTGGACAGTTTTAATGCCCCTTGGAAGAGACGTGGAGGTCACAGTAGCTTAACAAGACGGTTTTAATGCCCCTTGGAAGAGACGTGGAGGTCACAGTAGCTTAACAAGATGCTTTTAATGCCCCTTGGAAGAGAGGTGGAGGTCACAGTAGCTTAACAAGACAGCTTTAATGCCCCTTGGAAGAGTGGTGGAGATCACAGTAGCTTAACAAGACAGTTTTAATGCCACTTGGAAGAGACGTGGAGGTCACAGTAGCTTAGCAAGACAGTTTTAATGCCCCTTGGAAGAGAGGTGTTCGTCACAGTAGCTTAGCAAGACGGTTTTAATGCCCCTTGGAAGAGACGTGGAGGTCACAGAAGCTTAACAAGACAGTTTTCATGCCCCTTGGAAGAGACGTGGAGTTCACAGTAGCTTAACAAGGCGGTTTTAATGCCCTTTGAAAGAGTGGTGGGTGTCATAGTAGCTTAACAAGACGGCTTTAATGCCCCTTGGAAGAGACGTGGAGGTCACAGTAGCTTAACAAGACGGTTTTAATGCCCCTTGGAAGAGTGGTGGGGGTCACAGTAGCTTAACAAGACTTTTTTAATGCCCCTTGGAAGAGTGGTGGAGGTCGCAGTGGAATAAAAAGACAATATCAATGCCCCTTGGAAGAGTGGTAGAGGTCACTGTAGCTTAACAAGACAGTTTTATTGCCCCTTGCGAGAGCTGTGGAGTTCAGAGTGGTTTAACAAGACAGTGTAATGTTCCTTGGAAGAGAAGTGGAGGTCACAGTATCTTAATAAGAGAGTTTTAATGCCTCTTGGAAGAGACGTGGAGTTCACAGTAGCTTAACCAGACGTTTTTAATGCCCCTTGGAAGAGACGTGGAGGTCACAGTAGCTTAACAAGACGGTTTTAATGCCCCTTGGAAGAGTGGTGGGGGTCATATTAGCTTAACAAGACGGTTTTAATGCCCCTTGGAAGAGTGGTGGAGGTCGCAGTGGAATAAAAAGACAATATCAATGTCCCTTGGAAGAGAGGTAGAGGTCACTGTAGCTTAACAAGACAGTTTTAATGCCCCTTGGGAGAGCTGTGGAGTTCAGAGTGGTTTAACAAGACAGTGTAATGCCCCTTGGAAGAGTAGTGTAGGTCACAGTAGCTTAACAAGACGGTTTTAATGCCCCTTCGAAGAGTATTGGAGGTCTCATTAGTTTAACAAGACAGTTTTAATGCCCCTTGGAGGAGCCGTGGAGGTCACAGCAGCTTAACAAGACGGTTTTAATGCCCCTTGGAAGAGACGTGGAGGTCACAGTAGCCTTGCAAGACGGTTTCAATGCCCCTTGGAAGAGACGTGGAGGTCACAGTAGCTTAACAAGACGGTTTTAATGGCCCTTGGAAGAGACGCGAGGTCACAGTAGCTTAACAAGACGGATTTAATGCCCCTTGGAAAAGTGGTGGAGGTCACAGTAGCTTAACAAGACAGTTTTAATTGCCCTTGGAAGAGACGTGGAGGTCACAGTAGCTTAGCAAGACGGTTTTAATGCCCCTTGGAAAAGACGTGGAGGTCACAGTAGCTTAACAAGACGGTTTTAATGCCCCGTGGAAGAGACGTGGAGGTCACAATACCTTAACAAGACAGTTTTGATGCCCCTTGGGAGAGTGGTGGAGGTCACAGTATCTTTACAAGACAGTTTTAATTCCCCCTGGAAGAGTGGTGGACGTCGCAGTGGAATAAAAAGACAATATCAATGACCCTTGGAAGAGTGGTAGAGGTCACAGTAGCTTAACAAGACGTTTTTATTGCCCTTTGGAAGAGCTGTGGAGTTAAGAGTTGTTTAACAAGATGGTTTTAATGCCCCTTGAAGGAGACGTGGAGGTCACAGTAACTTAACAAGACCGTTTTAAAGCCCCTTGTAAGAGACGTGGAGGTCACAGAAGCTTAACAAGTTGGTTTTAATGCCCCTTGGAAGAGACGTGGAGGTCACAGTAACTTAAGACCGTTTTAAAGCCCCTTGGAAGAGACGTGGAGGTCACAGAAGCTTAACAAGTTGGTTTTAATCCCCCTTGGAAGAGACGTGGAGGTCACAGTAGCTTAAAAAGACGGTTTTAATGCCCCTGGGAAGAGACATGGAGGTAATGCCCCTTGGAAGAGTGGTGGAGGTCACAGTAGCTTCATTAGACAAGTTTTAATGCCCCTTGGAAGAGACGTGAAGGTAACAGTAGCTTAGCAAGACAGTTTTAATGCCCCTTGGAAGAAATGTGGAGTTCACAGTAGTTTAACAAAACAGTTTTAATGCCCCTTGGAAGAGTGGTGGAGGTCGCAGTTGAATAAAAAGACAATATCAATGCCCCTTGGAAGAGTGTTAGAGGTCACAGTAGCTTAACAAGACGGTTTTAATGCCCGTTAGAGGAGCTGTGGAGTTCAGAGTGGTTTAACAAGACAGTTTTAATGCCCCTTGGAAGAGATGTGGAGGTCACAGTAACTTAACAAGACGGTTTTAATGCCCCTTGGAAGAGACGTGGAGGTCACAGTAGCTTTACAAGACGGTTTTATTGCCCCTTGGAAGAGTGGTCGAGTTCACAGAAGCTTAACAAGACAGTTTTAATTCCCCTTGGAAGAGATGTGAAGGTCACAGTAGACAGTAGCTTAACAAGACAGTTTTAATGCCCCTTGGAAGAGAGGTGGAGGTCACAGTAGCTTAACAAGACGGTTTTAATGCCCCTTGGAAGAGACGTGGAGGTCACAGTAGCTTAACAAGATGCTTTTAATGCCCCTTGGAAGAGTGTTGGAGGTCACAGTAGCTTAATAAGACAGTTTTAATGCCCCTTGGAAGAGTGGTGGAGATCACAGTAGCTTAACAAGACAGTTTTAATGCCACTTGGAAGAGACGTGGACGTCACAGTAGCTTAGCAAGACAGTTTTAATGCCCCTTGGAAGAGACGTGGTGGTCACAGTAGCTTAACAAGACGGTTTTAATGCCCCTTGGAAGAGACGTGGAGGTCACGGTAGCTTAACAAGACAGTTTTAATGCCCCTTGGAAGAGACGTGGCGTTCACAGTAGCTTAACAAGGCGGTTTTAATGCCCTTTGAAAGAGTGGTGGGTGTCACAGTAGCATAACAAGACGGCTTTAATGCCCCTTGGAAGAGACGTGGAGGTCACAGTAGCTTAACAAGACGGTTTTAATGCCCCTTGGAAGAGTGGTGGGGGTCACAGTAGCTTAACAAGACGGTTTTAATGCCCCTTGGAAGAGTGGTGGAGGTCGCAGTGGAATAAAAAGACAATATCAATGCCTCTTGGAAGAGTGGTAGAAGTCACTGTAGCTTAACAAGACAGTTTTATTGCCCCTTGCGAGAGCTGTGGAGTTCAGAGTGGTTTAACAAGACAGTGTAATGTCCCTTGGAAGAGAAGTGGAGGTCACATTATCTTAATAAGACAGTTTTAATGCCCATTGGAAGAGACGTGGAGGTCACAGTAGCTTAACCAGACGTTTTTAATGCCCCTTGGAAGAGACGTGGAGGTCACAGTAGCTTAACAAGACGGTTTTAATGCCGCTTGGAAAAGTGGTGTAGGTCGCAGTGGAATAAAAAGACAATATCAATGCCCCTTGGAAGAGTGGTAGAGGTCACTGTAGCTTAACAAGACAGTTTTATTGCCCCATGGGAGAGCTGTGGAGTTCAGAGTGGTATAACAAGAGAGTGTAATGCCCCTTGGAAGAGACGTGGAGGTCACAGTATCTTAATAAGACAGTTTTAATTCCCCTTGGAAGAGACGTGGAGGTCACAGTAGCTTAACCAGACGGTTTTAATGCCCCTTGGAAGAGACGTGAATGTCACAGTAGCTTAACAAGACAGTTTTAATGCCCCTTGGAAGAGTGGTGGGGGTCACATTAGCTTAACAAGACGGTTTTATTGCCCCTTGGAATAGTGATAGAGGTCGTAGTGGAATAAAAAGACAATATCAATGTCCCTTGGAAGAGTGGTAGAGGTCACTGTAGCTTAACAAGACAGTTTTAATGCCCCTTGGGAGAGCTGTGGATTTCAGAGTGGTTTAACAAGACAGTGTAATGCCCCTTGGAAGAGATGTGTAGATCCCAGTAGCTTAACAAGATGGTTTTAATGCCTCTTGGAAGAGTATTGGAGGTCTCATTAGTTTAACAAGACAGTTTTAATGCCCTTTGGAAGAGACGTGGAGGTCACAGCAGCTTAACAAGACGGTTTTAATGCCCCTTGGAAAAGACGTGTAGGTCACAGTAGCTTTACAAGATGGTTTCAATGCCCCTTGGAAGAGACGTGGAGGTCACAGTAGCTTAACAAGACAGTTTTAATGCCCCTTGTTAGAGTGGTGGAGGTCGCAGTGGAATAAAAAGACAATATCAATGCCCCTTGGAAGAGTGGTAGAGGTCTCAGTAGCTTAACAAGACGGTTTTAATGCCCCTTGGAAGAGCTGTGGAGTTCAGAGTGGTTTAACAAGACGGTTTTAATGACCCCTGGAAGAGATGTGGAGGTCACAGTAACTAAACAAGACGGTTCTAATTACCCTTGGAAGAGACGTGTAGGTCATAGTAGCTTAACAAGACGGTTTTAATGCCCCTTGGAATATTGGTCGAGTTCACAGTAGCTTAAAAAGACAGTTTTAATGCCCCTTGGAAGAGACGTGCAGGTCATAGTAGACCGTAGCTTAGCAATACAGTTTTAATGCCACTTGGAAGAGTGGTGGAGGTCACAGTAGCTTAACAAGATGGTTTTAATGCCCCTTGGAAGAGACGTGGAGGTCACAGTAGCTTAACATGATGTTTTTAATGCCCGTTGGAAGAGTGGTGGAGGTCACAGTAGCTTAACAAGACAGTTTTAATGCCCCTTGGAACAGTGGTGGAGGTCACAGTAGCTTAACAAGACAGTTTTAATGCCCCTTGGAAGAGACGTGGAGGTCACAGTAGCTTAATAAGACAGTTTAATTGCCCCATGGAAGAGACGTGAAGGTCACAGTAGCTTAACAAGACACTTTTAATGCCCCTTGGAAGAGACATGGAGGTCACAGTAGCTTAACAAGACGGTTTTAATGCCCCTTGGAAGAGTGGTGGTGGTCACAGTAGCTTAACAAGACAGTTTTAATGCCCCTTGGAAGAGACGTGGAGGTCACAGTAGCTTAACAAGACAGTTTTAATGCCCCTTGGAAGAGTGGTGGAGGTCACAGTGGAATAAAAAGACAATATCAATGCCCCTTGGAAGAGTGGTAGAGGTCTCAGTAGCTTAACAAGACGGTTTTAATGCCCCTTGGAAGAGCTGTGGAGTTCAGAGTGGTTTAACAAGACAGTTTTAATGCCCCTTGGAAGAGATGTGGAGGTCACAGTAACTTAACAAGACGGTTTTAATGCCCCTTGGAAGAGACTTGGAGGTCACAGTAGCTTAACAAGACAGTTTTAAGGCCCCTTGGAAGAGTGGTGGAGGTCACAGTATCTTAAAAAGACGGTTTTAATGCCCCTTGGAAGAGTGGTGGAGGTCACAGTATCTTAACAAGATGCTTTTAATGCCCCATGGAAGAGGGGTGGAGGTCAGAGTAGCTTAACAAGACAGTTTTAATGTCCCTTGGAAGAGTGGTGGAGGTCACAGTAGCTTAATAAGACAGTTTTAATGCCCCTTGGAAGAGACGTGGAGGTCAACGCAGTTTAACCAGAAGGTTTTAATGCCCCTTGGAAGAGACGTGAAGGTCACAGTAGATTAACAAGATGGTTTTAATGCCCCTTGGAAGAGACGTGACGTCACAGTAGCTTAACAAGACAGTTTTAATGCCCCTTGGAAGAGTGTTGTAAGTCACAGCAGCTTAACAAGACAGTTTTAATGCCCCCTGTAAGAGACGTGAAGGTCACAGTAGCTTAACAAGGCAGTTTTAATGCACCTTGGAAGAGTGGTGGGTGTCACAGTAGCTTAACAAGACAGTTTTAATGCCCCTTGGAAGAGTGTTGGAAGTCACAGCAGCTTAACAAGACAGTTTTATTGCCCCTTGGAAGAGACGTGGTCATAGTAGCTTAACAAGACGGTTTTAATGCCCCTTGGAAGAGACGTGGAGGTCATAACAGCTTAACCAGACAGTTTAAATGCCCCTTGGAAGAGACGTGAAGGTCACAGTAGCTAAACAAGACAGTTTTAATGCCCCTTGGAAGAGTGGTGGAGGTCACAGTAGATTCACTAGACAGTTTTAGTGCCCATTAGAAGAGACGTGGAGGTCACAGTAGCTTAACAAGACAGTTTTAATGCCCCTTGGAAGAGTGGTGGAGGTCGCAGTGGAGTAAAAAGACAATATCAATGCCCCTTGGAAGAGTGGTAGAGGTCACTGAAGCTTTACAAGACAGTTTCAATGCCCCTTGGAAGATCTGTGGAGTACAGAGTGGTTAAATAAGACAGTGTAATGCCCCTTAGAAGAGACGTGGAGGTCACAGTAGCTTAATAAGACAGTTTTAATGCCCCTTGGAAGAAACGTTGAGGTCACAGTAGCTTAATAAGACAGTTTTAATGCCCCTTGGAAGAGACGGGGAGGTCACAGCAGTTTAGCCAGAAGCTTTTAATGCCCCTTGGAAGAGACGTGGAGGTCACAGTAGCTTAACAAGATGGTTTTAATGTCCCTTGGAAGAGACGTGGAGGTCACAGTAGCTTAATAAGACGGTTTTAATGCCCCTTGGAAGAGAAGTGGAGGTCACAGTAGCTTAACAATACAGTTTTAATGCCCCTTGGAAGAGAAGTGTAGGTCACAGTAGCTTAACAAGACGGTTTTAATGCCCCTTGGAAGAGACGTGGAGGTCACAATAGCTTAACTAGACAGTTTTAATGCCCCTTGGAAGAGTGGTGGAGGTCGCAGTGGAATAAAAAAACAATATCAAAGCCCCTTGGAAAAGTGGTAGAGGTCACAGTAGCTTAACAAGACGGTTTTAATGCCCCTTGGAAGAGATGTGGAGTTCAGAGTGGTTTAACAAGAACGTTTTAATGCCCATTGGAAGAGATGTGAAGGTGACAGTAACTTAACAAGACGGTTTTAATGCCCCTTGGAAGAAACGTGGAGGTCACAGTAGCTTAACAAGACGATTTTAATGCCCCTTGGAAGAGTGGTCGAGTTCACAGTAGCTTAACAAGACAGTTTTAATGCCCCTTGGAAGAGACGTGGAGGTCACAGTAGCTTAACAAGACAGTTTTAATGCCCCTTGGAAGAGTGGTGGAGGTCACAATAGCTTAACAAGACGGTTTTAATTCCCTTTGGAAGAGATATGGAGGTCACAGTAGCTTAAGAAGACGGTTTTAATGCCCCTTGGTAGAGACGTGGAGGTCTCAGTAGCTTAACAAGATGCTTTTAATGCAATTTGGAAGAGTGGTGGAGGTCACAGTAGCTTAACAAGACAGTTTTAATGCCCCTTTTGAGAGTGGTGGAGGTCACAGTAGCTTAACAAGACAGTTTTAATGCCCCTTGGAAAAGAAGTGGAGGTCACAGTAGATTAGCAAGACAGTTTTAATGCCCCTTGGAAGAGACGTGGAGGTCACAGTAGCTTAACAATGCGGTTTTAATGCCCCTTGGAAGAGTGGTGGGTGTCACAGTAGCTTAACTAGACGGTTTTATTGCCCCTTGGAAGAGACGTGGTCACAGTAGCTTAACAAGACGGTTTTAATGCCCCTTGGAAGAGACGTGGAGGTCACAGTAGCTTAACAAGATAGTTTTAATGCCCCTTGGAAGAGTGGTGGAGGTCACAGTAGCTTCACTAGACAGTTTTAATGCCCCTTGGAAGAGACGTGGAGGTCACAGTAGCTTTAGAAGACAGTTTTAATGCCCCTTGGAAGAGTGGTAGAGGTCACTGTAGCTTTACAAGACAGTTTAAATGCCCCTTGGAAGATTGGTGGAGGTCACAGTAGCTTCACTAGACAGTTTTAATGCCCCTTGGAAGAGAGGTGGAGGTCACAGTAGCTTAACAAGACAGTTTTAATGCCCCTTGGAAGAGTGGTGGAGGTCACAGTGGAATAAAAAGACAATATCAATGCCCCTTGGAAGAGTGGTAGAGGTCACTGTAGCTTTACAAGACAGTTTCAATGCCCCTTGGAAGAGCTGTGGAGTACAGAGTGGTTAAACAAGACAGTGTAATGCCCCTTGGAAGAGACGTGCAGGTCACAGTAGCTTAATAAGACAGTTTTATTGACCCTTGGAAGAAACGTGGAGGTCACAGAAGCTTAATAAGACAGTTTTAATGCCCCTTGGAAGAGACGTGGAGGTCAACGCAGTTTAACCAGAAGGTTTTAATGCCCCTTGGAAGAGACGTGAAGGTCACAGTAGATTAACAAGATGGTTTTAATGCCCCTTGGAAGAGACGTGAACGTCACAGTAGCTTAACAAGACAGTTTTAATGCCCCTTGGAAGAGACGTGGAGGTCACAGTAGCTTAACAAGACAGTTTTAATGCCCCTTGGAAGAGTGGTGGAGGTCGCAGTGGAGTAAAAAGACAATATCAATGCCCCTTGGAAGAGTGGTAGAGGTCACTGAAGCTTTACAAGACAGTTTCAATGCCCCTTGGAAGATCTGTGGAGTACAGAGTGGTTAAATAAGACAGTGTAATGCCCCTTAGAAGAGACGTGGAGGTCACAGTAGCTTAATAAGACAGTTTTAATGCCCCTTGGAAGAAACGTTGAGGTCACAGTAGCTTAATAAGACAGTTTTAATGCCCCTTGGAAGAGACGGGGAGGTCACAGCAGTTTAGCCAGAAGCTTTTAATGCCCCTTGGAAGAGACGTGGAGGTCACAGTAGCTTAACAAGATGGTTTTAATGTCCCTTGGAAGAGACGTGGAGGTCACAGTAGCTTAATAAGACGGTTTTAATGCCCCTTGGAAGAGAAGTGGAGGTCACAGTAGCTTAACAATACAGTTTTAATGCCCCTTGGAAGAGAAGTGTAGGTCACAGTAGCTTAACAAGACGGTTTTAATGCCCCTTGGAAGAGACGTGGAGGTCACAATAGCTTAACTAGACAGTTTTAATGCCCCTTGGAAGAGTGGTGGAGGTCGCAGTGGAATAAAAAAACAATATCAAAGCCCCTTGGAAAAGTGGTAGAGGTCACAGTAGCTTAACAAGACGGTTTTAATGCCCCTTGGAAGAGATGTGGAGTTCAGAGTGGTTTAACAAGAACGTTTTAATGCCCATTGGAAGAGATGTGAAGGTGACAGTAACTTAACAAGACGGTTTTAATGCCCCTTGGAAGAAACGTGGAGGTCACAGTAGCTTAACAAGACGATTTTAATGCCCCTTGGAAGAGTGGTCGAGTTCACAGTAGCTTAACAAGACAGTTTTAATGCCCCTTGGAAGAGACGTGGAGGTCACAGTAGCTTAACAAGACAGTTTTAATGCCCCTTGGAAGAGTGGTGGAGGTCACAATAGCTTAACAAGACGGTTTTAATTCCCTTTGGAAGAGATATGGAGGTCACAGTAGCTTAAGAAGACGGTTTTAATGCCCCTTGGTAGAGACGTGGAGGTCTCAGTAGCTTAACAAGATGCTTTTAATGCAATTTGGAAGAGTGGTGGAGGTCACAGTAGCTTAACAAGACAGTTTTAATGCCCCTTTTGAGAGTGGTGGAGGTCACAGTAGCTTAACAAGACAGTTTTAATGCCCCTTGGAAAAGAAGTGGAGGTCACAGTAGATTAGCAAGACAGTTTTAATGCCCCTTGGAAGAGACGTGGAGGTCACAGTAGCTTAACAATGCGGTTTTAATGCCCCTTGGAAGAGTGGTGGGTGTCACAGTAGCTTAACTAGACGGTTTTATTGCCCCTTGGAAGAGACGTGGTCACAGTAGCTTAACAAGACGGTTTTAATGCCCCTTGGAAGAGACGTGGAGGTCACAGTAGCTTAACAAGATAGTTTTAATGCCCCTTGGAAGAGTGGTGGAGGTCACAGTAGCTTCACTAGACAGTTTTAATGCCCCTTGGAAGAGACGTGGAGGTCACAGTAGCTTTAGAAGACAGTTTTAATGCCCCTTGGAAGAGTGGTAGAGGTCACTGTAGCTTTACAAGACAGTTTAAATGCCCCTTGGAAGATTGGTGGAGGTCACAGTAGCTTCACTAGACAGTTTTAATGCCCCTTGGAAGAGAGGTGGAGGTCACAGTAGCTTAACAAGACAGTTTTAATGCCCCTTGGAAGAGTGGTGGAGGTCACAGTGGAATAAAAAGACAATATCAATGCCCCTTGGAAGAGTGGTAGAGGTCACTGTAGCTTTACAAGACAGTTTCAATGCCCCTTGGAAGAGCTGTGGAGTACAGAGTGGTTAAACAAGACAGTGTAATGCCCCTTGGAAGAGACGTGCAGGTCACAGTAGCTTAATAAGACAGTTTTATTGACCCTTGGAAGAAACGTGGAGGTCACAGAAGCTTAATAAGACAGTTTTAATGCCCCTTGGAAGAGACGTGGAGGTCAACGCAGTTTAACCAGAAGGTTTTAATGCCCCTTGGAAGAGACGTGAAGGTCACAGTAGATTAACAAGATGGTTTTAATGCCCCTTGGAAGAGACGTGAACGTCACAGTAGCTTAACAAGACAGTTTTAATGCCCCTTGGAAGAGACGTGGAGGTCACAGTAGCTTTAAAAGACAGATTTAATGCCCCTTGGAAGAGTGGTGGAGGTCGCAGTGGAATAAAAAGACAATATCAATGCCCCTTGGAAGAGTGGTAGAGGTCACTGTAGCTTTACAAGACAGTTTCAATGCCCCTTGGAAGAGCTGTGGAGTACCGAGTGGTTTAACAAGACAGTGTAATGCCCCTTGGAAGAGACGTGGAGGTCACAGTAGCTTAATAAGACAGTTTTAATGCCCCTTGGAAGAAACGTGGAGGTCACAGTAGCTTAATAAGACAGTTTTAATGCCCCTTGGAAGAGACGTGGAGGTCACAGCAGTTTAACCAGAAGGTTTTAATGCCCCTTGGAAGAGACGTGAAGGTCATAGTAGCTTAACAAGATCGTTTTAATGCCCCTTGGAAGAGTGGTGGAGGTCACAGTAGCTTAACAAGACAGTTTTAATGTCCCTTGGAAGAGACGTGGAGGTCACAGTAGCTTAACAAGACGGTTTTAATGCCCCTTGGAAGAGAAGTGGAGGTCACAGTAGCTTAACAAGACAGTTTAATGCCCCTTGGAAGAGACGTGTAGGTCACAGTAGCTTAAAAAGACGGTTTTAATGCCCCTTGGAAGAGACGTGGAGGTCACAGTAGCTTAACAAGACAGTTTTAATGCCCATTTGAAGAGTGGTGGAGGTCGCAGTGGAATAAAAAAACAATATCAATGCCCCTTGGAAAAGTGGTAGAGGTCACAGTAGCTTAACAAGACGGTTTTAATGCCCCTTGGAAGAGCTGTGGAGTTCAGAGTGGTTTAACAAGAACGTTTTAATGCCCCTTGGAAGAGACGTGAAGGTGTCAGTAACTTAACAACACGGTTTTTAATGCCCTTTGGAAGAGACATGGAGGTCACAGTAGCTTAACAAGACGGTTTTAATGCCCCTTGGAAGAGTGGTCGAGTTCACAGTAGCTTAACAAGACAGTTTTAATTCCCCTTGGAAGAGACGTGGAGGTCACAGTAGCTTAAAAGACAGTTTTAACGCCCCTTGGAAGAGACGTGGAGGTCGCAGTAGCTTAACAAGATGCTTTTAATACCCCTTGGAAGAGTGGTGGAGGTCACAGTAGCTAAACAAGACAGTTTTAATGCCCCTTGTAAGAGTGGTGAAGGCCACAGTAGCTTAACAAGACAGTTTTAATGCCCCTTGGAAGAGTGGTGGAGGTCACAGTAGCTTAGCAAGATGGTTTTAATGCCCCTTGGAAGAGCAATGGAGGTCACAGTAGCTTAACAAGACGGTTCTAATGCCCCTTGTAAGAGTGGTGGAGGTCACAGTAGCTTAACAAGATGTTTTTAATGCCCCTTGGAAGAGACGTGGAGGTCGCAGTAGCTTAACAAGATGCTTTTAATACCCCTTGGAAGAGTGGTGGAGGTCACAGTAGATAAACAAGACAGTTTTAATGCCCCTTGTAAGAGTGGTGAAGGCCACAGTAGCTTAACAAGACAGTTTTAATGCCCTTGGAAGAGACGTGGAGGTCACAGTAGCTTAGCAAGACAGTTTTAATGCCCCTTGGAAGAGATGTGGAGGTCACAGTAGCTTAACAAGACAGTTTTAATGCCCCTTGGAAGAGTGGTGGAGGTCACAGTAGCTTAGCAAGATGGTTTTAATGCCCCTTAGAAGAGCAATGGAGGTCACAGTAGCTTAACAAGACGGTTCTAATGCCCCTTGTAAGAGTGGTGGAGGTCACAGTAGCTTAACAAGATGTTTTTAATGCCCCTTGGAAGAGACGTAGAGGTCACAGTAGCTTAACAGGACAGTTTTAATGCCCTTTGGTACAGTGGTGGAGTTCACTGTAGGTTAGCAAGATGGTTTTAATGCCCCTTGGAAGAGTGTTGGAGGTCACAGTAGGTTAACAAGACAGTTTTAATGCCCCTTGGAAGAGTGGTGGATGTCACAGTAGCTTAACAAGACAGTTTTAATGCCCCTTGGAAGAGACGTGTAGGTCAAAGTAGCTTAATAAGACAGTTTTAATGCTCCCTGGAAGAGTGGTGGAGGTCACAGTAGCTTAATACAACAGTTTTAATGCCCCTTGGAAGAGACGTGGAGGTCACAGTAGCTTAACAAGACAGTTTTAATGCCCCTTGGAAAAGTGGTGGAGGGTGCAGTGGAATAAAAAGACAATATCAATGCCCCTTGGAAGAGTGGTAGAGGTCACAGTAGCTTTACAAGATGGTTTTAATGCCCCTTGGAAGAGTTGTGGAGACCACAGTAGCTTAACAAGACAGTTTTAATGCCCCTTGGAAGAGATGTGGAGGCCACAGTAGCTTAATAAGACAGTTTTAATGCACCTTGGAAGAGACGTGGAGGTCACAGTAGCTTTACAAGACGGTTTTAATGCCCCTTGGAAGAGACGTGGAGGTCACAGTAGCTTAACTAGACGGTTTTGATGCCCCTTGGAAGAGACGTGAGGTCACAGTAGCTTAAGAAGACGGTTTTAATGCCCCTTGGAAAAGTGGTGGAGTACACAGTAGCTTAACAAGACAGTTTTAATTGCCCTTGGAAGAGACGTGGAGGTCACAGTAGCTTAACAAGATGGTTTTAATGCCCCTTGGAAAAGACGTGGAGGTCACAGTAGCTTAGCAAGACGGTTTATTGCCTCTTGGAAGAGACGTGGAGGTCACAATAGCTTAACAAGACAGTTTTAATGCCCCTTGGGAGAGTGGTGGAGGTCACAGTAGCTTTACAAGACAGTTTTAATACCCCTTGGAAGAGACATGGAGGTCACAGTAGCTTAACAAGACAGTTTTAATGCCCATTGGAAGAGATGTGAAGGTCACAGTATCTTTACAAGACAGTTTTAATTCCCCTTGGAAGAGTGGTGGACGTCTCAGTGGAATAAAAAGACAATATCAATGACCCTTGGAAGAGTGGTAGAGGTCACAGTAGCTTAACAAGACGTTTTGATTGCCCTATGGAAGAGCTGTGGAGTTATGAGATGTTTAACAAGATGGTTTTAATGCCCCCTGGAAGAGACGTGGAGGTCACAGTAACTTAACAAGACCATTTTAATGCCACTTGGAAGAGACGTGGAGGTCACAGAAGCTTAGCAAGATGGTTTTAATGCCCTTTGGAAGAGAAGTGGAGGTCACAGTAGCTTAAAAAGACGGTTTTAATGCTCCTTGGAAGAGACGTGGATGTCACAGTAGCTTAAGAAGAGAGTTTTAATGCCCCTTGGAAGAGTGGTGGAGGTCAAAGTAGCTTCACTAGACAGTTTTAATGCCCCTTGGAAGAGATGTGGAGGTCACAGTAGCTTAGCAAGACAGTTTTAATGTCCATTGGAAGAAATGTGGAGTTCACAGTAGTTTAACAAGACAGTTTTAATGCCCCTTGGAAGAGTGGTGCAGGTCTCAGTAGCTTAACAAGACGGTTTTAATGCCGATAGAAGAGCTGTGGAGTTCAGAGTGGTTTAACAAGACGGTTTTTATGCCCCTTGGAAGAGATGTGGAAGTCACAGTAACTTATCAAGATGATTTTAATTCCCCTTGGAAAAGACATGAGGTCACAGTAGCTTAACAAGACGGTTTTAATGCCCCTTGGAATAGTGGTCGAGTTCACAGAAGCTTAACAAGACAGTTTTAATTCCCCTTGGAAGAGACGTGAAGGTCAGAGTAGACAGTAGCTTAACAAGACAGTTTTAATGCCCCTTAGAAGAGTGGTGGAGGTCACAGTAGCTTAACAAGATGGTTTTAATGCCCCTTGGAAGAGACGTGGAGGTCACAGTAGCTTAAAAATTCTTTTAATGCCCCTTGGAAGAGTGGTGGAGGTCACAGTAGCTTAACAAGACAGTTTTAATGCCCCTTGGAAGAGTGGTGGAGATCACAGTAGCTTAACAAGACGGTTTTATTGCCCCTTGGAAGAGACGTGGAGGTCACAGTAGCTTAACAAGACAGTTTTAATGCCCCTTGGAAGAGACGTGGAGTTCACAGTAGCTTAACAAGGCGGTTTTAATGCCCTTTGGAAGAGTGGTGGGTGTCACAGTAGCATAACAAGACAGTTTTAATGCCCCTTGGAAGAGACGTGGAGGTCACAGTAGCTTAACAAGACGGTTTTAATGCCCCTTGGAAGAGAGGTGGGGATCACAACAGCTTAACAAGACGGTTTTAATGCCCCTTGGAAGAGACGTGGAGGTCACAGTAGCTTAACAAGACGGTTTTAATGCCCCTTGGAAGAGAGGTGGGGATCACAGCAGCTTAACAAGACAGTTTTAATGCCCCTTGGAAGAGACGTGGAGGTCACAGTAGCTTAGCAAGAAAGTTTTAATGCCCCTTGGAAGAGACGTGGAGGTCACAGTAGATTAACAAGATGGTTTTAATGCCCCTTGGAAGAGACGTGGAGGTCACAGTAGCATAACAAGACAGTTTTAATGCCCCTTGGAAGAGTGTTGGAAGTCACAGCAGCTTAACAAGACAGTTTTAATGCCCCTTGGAAGAGACGTGGAGGTCACAGTAGCTTAACAAGGCGGTTTTAATGCCCCTTGGAAGAGTGGTGGGTGTCACAGTAGCTTAACAAGACGGTTTTATTGCCCCTTGGAAGAGACGTGGTCACAGTAGCTTAACAAGATGGTTTTAATGCCCCTTGGAAGAGACGTGGGGGTCACAGTAGCTTAACAAGACAGTTTTAATGCCCCTTGGAAGAGTGGTGGAGGTCACAGTAGCTTCACTAAACAGTTTTAATGCCCCTTGGAAGAGACGTGGAGGTCACAGTAGCTTAACAAGACAGTTTTAATGCCCCTTGGAAGAGTGGTGGAGGTCGCAGTGGAATAAAAAGACAATATCAATGCCCCTTGGAAGAGTGGTAGATGTCACTGTAGCTTTACAAGACAGTTTCACTGCCCCTTGGAAGAGCTGTGGTGTACAGCCTGGTTTAACAAGACAGTGTAATGCCCCTTGAAAGAGACGTGGAGGTCACAGTAGCTTAATAAGACAGTTTTATTGCCCCTTGGAAGAAACGTGGAGGTCACAGGAGATTAATAGCACACTTTTAATGCCACTTGGAAGAGACGTGGAGGTCACAGTATCTTAACAAGATGGTTTTAATGCCCTTTGGAAGAGTGGTGGAGGTCACAGTAGCTTAACAAGACAGTTTTAATGTCCCTTGGAAGAGACGTGGAGGTCACAGTAGCTTAACAAGACGGTTTTAATGCCCCTTGGAAGAGAAGAGGATGTCACAGTAGCTTAACAAGACAGTTTTAATGCCCCTTGGAAGAGACATGTAGGTCACAGTAGCTTAACAAGACGGTTTTAATGCCCCTTGGAAGAGATGTGGATGTCACAGTAGCTTAACAAGACAGTTTTAATGACCCTTGAAAGAGTGGTGGAGGTCGCAGTGGAATAAAAAAACAATAACAATGCCCCTTGGAAAAGTGGTAGAGGTCACAGTAGCTTAACAAGACTGTTTTAATGCCCCTTGGAAGAGCTGTTGAATACAGAGTGGTTTACCAAGAAAGTTTTAATTCCCCTTGGAAGACGTGTGGAGGTGACAGTAACTTAACAAGACTGTTTTAATGCCCCTTGGAAGAGACGTGGAGGTCACAGTAGCTTAACAAGACCTTTTTAATGCCCCTTGGAAGAGTGGTCGAGTTCACAGTAGCTTAACAAGACAGTTTTAATGCCCCTTGGAAGAGACGTGGAGGTCACAGTAGCTTAACAAGACAGTTTTAATGCCCCTTGGAAGAGTGGTGGAGGTCACAGTAGCTTAACAAGACGGTTTTAATGCCCTTTGGAAGAGATGTGGAGGCCACAATAGCTTAAGAAGATGGTTTTAATGCCCCTTGGAAGAGACATGGAGGTCGCATTAGCTAAACAAGATGCTTTTAATGCCCCTTGGAAGAGTGGTGGAGGTCACAGAAGCTTAACAAGACAGTTTTAATGCCCCTTGGAAGAGACGTGGAGGTCACAGTAGATTAGCAAGACAGTTTTAATGCCCCTTGGAAGAGACGTGGAGGTCACAGTAGCTTACGAATGCGGTTTTAATGCCCCTTGGAAGAGTGGTGGGTGTCACAGTAGCTTAACAAGATTGTTTTATTGAGCCTTGGAAGAGACGTGGTCACAGTAGCTTAACAAGACGGTTTTAATGTCCCTTGGAAGAGACGTGGAGGTCACAATAGCTTAACAAGACAGTTTTAATGCCTCTTGGGAGAGACGTGGAGGTCACAGTAGCTTAACAAGACAGATTTAATGCCCCTTGGAAGAGTGGTGGAGGTCACAGTAGCTTCACTAGACAGTTTTAATGCCCCTTGGAAGAGACGTGCAGGTCACAGTAGCTTTAGAAGACAGTTTTAATGCCCCTTGGAAGAGTGGTGGAGGTCGCAGTGGAATAAAAAGACGATATCAATGCCCCTTGGAAGAGTGGTAGAGGTCACTGTATCTTTACAAGACAGTTTCAATGCCCCTTGGAAGAGCTGTGGAGTACAGAGTGGTTTAACAAGACAGTGTAATGCCCCTTGGAAGAGTGGTGGAGGTCACAGTAGCTTAATAAGACAGTTTTAATGCCCCTTGGAAGAAACGTGGAGGTCACAGTAGCTTAAAAAGACAGTTTTAATGCCCCTTGGAAGAGACGTGGAGGTCACAGCAGTTTAACCAGAAGGTTTTAATGCCCCTTGAAAGAGACGTGGAGGTCAAAGTAGCTTAACAAGATGGTTTTAATGCCCCTTGGAAGAGATGTGGAGGTCACAGTAGCTTAACAAGACGGTCTTAATGCCCCTTGGAAGAGAAGTGGAGGTCACAGTAGCTTAACAAGACAATTTTAATGCCCCTTGGAAGAGACGTGTAGGTCACAGTAGCTTATCAAGACTGTTTTAATGCTCCTTGGAAGAGACGTGGAGCTCACAGTAGCTTAACAAGACAGTTTTAATTGCCCTTGGAAGAGACGTGGAGGTCACAGTAGCTTAACAAGATGGTTTTAATGCCCCTTGGAAAAGACGTGGAGGTCACAGTAGCTTAGCAAGACGGTTTAATGCCCCTTGGAAGAGACGTGGAGGTCACAATAGCTTAACAAGACAGTTTTAATGCCCCTTGGGAGAGTGGTGGAGGTCACAGTAGCTTTACAAGACAGTTTAAATACCCCTTGGAAGAGACATGGAGGTCACAGTAGCTTAACAAGACAGTTTTAATGCCCCTTGGAAGAGATGTGAAGGTCACAGTATCTTTACAAGACAGTTTTAATTCCCCTTGGAAGAGTGGTGGACGTCTCAGTGGAATAAAAAGACAATATCAATGACCCTTGGAAGAGTGGTAGAGGTCACAGTAGCTTAACAAGACGTTTTGATTGCCCTATGGAAGAGCTGTGGAGTTATGAGATGTTTAACAAGATGGTTTTAATGCCCCTTGGAAGAGACGTGGAGGTCACAGTAACTTAACAAGACCATTTTAATGCCACTTGGAAGAGACGTGGAGGTCACAGAAGCTTAGCAAGATGGTTTTAATGCCCTTTGGAAGAGAAGTGGAGGTCACAGTAGCTTAAAAAGACGCTTTTAATACTCCTTGGAAGAGACGTGGAGGTCACAGTAGCTTAAGAAGAGAGTTTTAATGCCCCTTGGAAGAGTGGTGGAGGTCAAAGTAGCTTCACTAGACAGTTTTAATGCCCCTTGGAAGAGATGTGGAGGTCACAGTAGCTTAGCAAGACAGTTTTAATGTCCATTGGAAGAAATGTGGAGTTCACAGTAGTTTAACAAGACAGTTTTAATGCCCCTTGGAAGAGTGGTGCAGGTCTCAGTAGCTTAACAAGACGGTTTTAATGCCGATAGAAGAGCTGTGGAGTTCAGAGTGGTTTAACAAGACGGTTTTTATGCCCCTTGGAAGAGATGTGGAAGTCACAGTAACTTATCAAGATGATTTTAATTCCCCTTGGAAAAGACATGAGGTCACAGTAGCTTAACAAGACGGTTTTAATGCCCCTTGGAATAGTGGTCGAGTTCACAGAAGCTTAACAAGACAGTTTTAATTCCCCTTGGAAGAGACGTGAAGGTCAGAGTAGACAGTAGCTTAACAAGACAGTTTTAATGCCCCTTAGAAGAGTGGTGGAGGTCACAGTAGCTTAACAAGATGGTTTTAATGCCCCTTGGAAGAGACGTGGAGGTCACAGTAGCTTAAAAATTCTTTTAATGCCCCTTGGAAGAGTGGTGGAGGTCACAGTAGCTTAACAAGACAGTTTTAATGCCCCTTGGAAGAGTGGTGGAGATGACAGTAGCTTAACAAGACGGTTTTAATGCCCCTTGGAAGAGACGTGGAGGTCACAGTAGCTTAACAAGACAGTTTTAATGCCCCTTGGAAGAGACGTGGAGTTCACAGTAGCTTAACAAGGCGGTTTTAATGCCCTTTGGAAGAGTGGTGGGTGTCACAGTAGCATAACAAGACAGTTTTAATGCCCCTTGGAAGAGACGTGGAGGTCACAGTAGCTTAACAAGATGGTTTTAATGCCCCTTGGAAGAGAGGTGGGGATCACAACAGCTTAACAAGACGGTTTTAATGCCCCTTGGAAGAGACGTGGAGGTCACAGTAGCTTAACAAGACGGTTTTAATGCCCCTTGGAAGAGAGGTGGGGATCACAGCAGCTTAACAAGACAGTTTTAATGCCCCTTGGAAGAGACGTGGAGGTCACAGTAGCTTAGCAAGAAAGTTTTAATGCCCCTTGGAAGAGACGTGGAGGTCACAGTAGATTAACAAGATGGTTTTAATGCCCCTTGGAAGAGACGTGGATGTCACAGTAGCATAACAAGACAGTTTTAATGCCCCTTGGAAGAGTGTTGGAAGTCACAGCAGCTTAACAAGACAGTTTTAATGCCCCTTGGAAGAGACGTGGAGGTCACAGTAGCTTAACAAGGCGGTTTTAATGCCCCTTGGAAGAGTGGTGGGTGTCACAGTAGCTTAACAAGACGGTTTTATTGCCCCTTGGAAGAGACGTGGTCACAGTAGCTTAACAAGATGGTTTTAATGCCCCTTGGAAGAGACGTGGGGGTCACAGTAGCTTAACAAGACAGTTTTAATGCCCCTTGGAAGAGTGGTGGAGGTCACAGTAGCTTCACTAAACAGTTTTAATGCCCCTTGGAAGAGACGTGGAGGTCACAGTAGCTTAACAAGACTGTTTTAATGCCCCTTGGAAGAGTGGTGGAGGTCGCAGTGGAATAAAAAGACAATATCAATGCCCCTTGGAAGAGTGGTAGATGTCACTGTAGCTTTACAAGACAGTTTCACTGCCCCTTGGAAGAGCTGTGGTGTACAGACTGGTTTAACAAGACAGTGCAATGCCCCTTGAAAGAGACGTGGAGGTCACAGTAGCTTAATAAGACAGTTTTATTGCCCCTTGGAAGAAACGTGGAGGTCACAGGAGATTAATAGCGCACTTTTAATGCCACTTGGAAGAGACGTGGAGGTCACAGTATCTTAACAAGATGGTTTTAATGCCCTTTGGAAGAGTGGTGGAGGTCACAGTAGCTTAACAAGACAGTTTTAATGTCCCTTGGAAGAGACGTGGAGGTCACAGTAGCTTAACAAGACGGTTTTAATGCCCCTTGGAAGAGAAGAGGATGTCACAGTAGCTTAACAAGACAGTTTTAATGCCCCTTGGAAGAGACATGTAGGTCACAGTAGCTTAACAAGACGGTTTTAATGCCCCTTGGAAGAGATGTGGATGTCACAGTAGCTTAACAAGACAGTTTTAATGACCCTTGAAAGAGTGGTGGAGGTCGCAGTGGAATAAAAAAACAATAACAATGCCCCTTGGAAAAGTGGTAGAGGTCACAGTAGCTTAACAAGACTGTTTTAATGCCCCTTGGAAGAGCTGTTGAATACAGAGTGGTTTACCAAGAAAGTTTTAATTCCCCTTGGAAGACGTGTGGAGGTGACAGTAACTTAACAAGACTGTTTTAATGCCCCTTGGAAGAGACGTGGAGGTCACAGTAGCTTAACAAGACCTTTTTAATGCCCCTTGGAAGAGTGGTCGAGTTCACAGTAGCTTAACAAGACAGTTTTAATGCCCCTTGGAAGAGACGTGGAGGTCACAGTAGCTTAACAAGACAGTTTTAATGCCCCTTGGAAGAGTGGTGGAGGTCACAGTAGCTTAACAAGACGGTTTTAATGCCCTTTGGAAGAGATGTGGAGGCCACAGTAGCTTAAGAAGATGGTTTTAATGCCCCTTGGAAGAGACATGGAGGTCGCATTAGCTAAACAAGATGCTTTTAATGCCCCTTGGAAGAGTGGTGGAGGTCACAGTAGCTTAACAAGACGGTCTTAATGCCCCTTGGAAGAGAAGTGGAGGTCACAGTAGCTTAACAAGACAATTTTAATGCCCCTTGGAAGAGACGTGTAGGTCACAGTAGCTTATCAAGACTGTTTTAATGCTCCTTGGAAGAGACGTGGAGCTCACAGTAGCTTAACAAGACAGTTTTAATGCCCCTTGGAAGAGTGGTGGAGGTCGCAGTGGAATAAAAAAACAATATCAATGCCCCTTGGAAATGTGGAAGAGGTCACAGTAGCTTAACAAGATGGTTTTAATGCCCCTTGGAAGAGCTGTGGAGTTCAGAGTGGTTTAACAAAAACGTTTTAATGCCCCTTGGAAGAGATGTGGAGGTGACAGTAACTTAACAAGATGGTTTTAATGCCCCTTCGAAGAGTGGTCGAGTTCACAGTAGCTTAACAAGACAGTTTTAATGCCCCTTGGAAGAGTGGTGGAGGTCACAGTAGCATAACAAAACGATTTTAATGCCTTTTGGAAGAGATGTGGAGGTCACAGTAGCTTAAGAAGACAGTTTTATTGCCCCTTGGAAGAAACGTGGAGGTCACAGGAGATTAATAACACACTTTTAATGCCACTTGGAAGAGACGTGGAGGTCACAGTAGCTTAACAAGATGGTTTTAATGCCCTTTGGAAGAGTGGTGGAGGTCACAATAGCTTAACAAGACAGTTTTAATGTCCCTTGGAAGAGACGTGGAGGTCACAGTAGCTTAACAAGACGGTTTTAATGCCCATTGGAAGAGAAGAGGATGTCACAGTAGCTTAACAAGACAGTTTTAATGCCCCTTGGAAGAGACATGTAGGTCACAGTAGCTTAACAAGACGGTTTTAATGCCCCTTGGAAGAGACGTGGATGTCACAGTAGCTTAACAAGACAGTTTTAATGCCCCTTGAAAGAGTGGTGGAGGTCGCAGTGGAATAAAAAAACAATGACAATGCCCCTTGGAAAAGTGGTAGAGGTCACAGTAGCTTAACAAGACTGTTTTAATGCCCCTTGGAAGAGCTGTGGAATACAGAGTGGTTTAACAAGAAAGTTTTAATTCCCCTTGGAAGACATGTGGAGGTGACAGTAACTTAACAAGACTGTTTTAATGCCCCTTGGAAGAGACGTGGAGGTCACAGTAGCTTAACAAGACCTTTTTAATGCCCCTTGGAAGAGTGGTCGAGTTCACAGTAGCTTAACAAGACAGTTTTAATGCCCCTTGGAAGAGACGTGGAGGTCACAGTAGCTTAACAAGACAGTTTTAATGCCCCTTGGAAGAGTGGTGGAGGTCACAGTAGCTTCACAAGACGGTTTTAATGCCCTTTGGAAGAGATGTGGAGGTCACAGTAGCTTAAGAAGACGTTTTTAATGCCCCTTGGAAGAGACTTGGAGGTCGCATTAGCTAAACAAGATGCTTTTAATGCCCCTTGGAAGAGTGGTGGAGGTCACAGTAGCTTAACAAAACAGTTTTAATGCCCCTTGTAAGAGTGGTGGAGGTCACAGAAGCTTAACAAGACAGTTTTAATGCCCCTTGGAAGAGACGTGGAGGTCACAGTAGATTAGCAAGACAGTTTTAATGCCCCTTGGAAGAGACGTGGAGGACACAGTAGCTTACGAAGGTGGTTTTAATGCCCCTTGGAAGAGTGGTGGGTGTCACAGTAGCTTAACAAGATTGTTTTATTGAGCCTTGGAAGAGACGTGGTCACAGTAGCTTAACAAGACGGTTTTAATGTCCCTTGGAAGAGACGTGGAGGTCACAATAGCTTAACAAGACAGTTTTAATGCCTCTTGGGAGAGACGTGGAGGTCCCAGTAGCTTAACAAGACAGATTTAATGCCCCTTGGAAGAGTGGTGGAGGTCACAGTAGCTTCACTAGACAGTTTTAATGCCCCTTGGAAGAGACGTGCAGGTCACAGTAGCTTAAGAAGACAGTTTTAATGCCCCTTGGAAGAGTGGTGGAGGTCGCAGTGGAATAAAAAGACGATATCAATGCCCCTTGGAAGAGTGGTAGAGGTCACTGTATCTTTACAAGACAGTTTCAATGCCCCTTGGAAGAGCTGTGGAGTACAGAGTGGTTTAACAAGACAGTGTAATGCCCCTTGGAAGAGTGGTGGAGGTCACAGTAGCTTAATAAGACAGTTTTAATGCCCCTTGGAAGAAACGTGGAGGTCACAGTAGCTTAATAAGACAGTTTTAATGCCCCTTGGAAGAGACGTGGAGGTCACAGCAGTTTAACCAGAAGGTTTTAATGCCCCTTGAAAGAGACGTGGAGGTCACAGTAGCTTAACAAGATGGTTTTAATGCCCCTTGGAAGAGTGGTGGAGGTCACAGTAGCTTAACAAGACAGTTTTAATGTCCCTTGGAAGAGACGTGGAGGTCACAGTAGCTTAACAAGACGGTCTTAATGCTCCTTGGAAGAGAAGTGTAGGTCACAGTAGCTTAGCAAGACAGTTTTAATGCCCCTTGGAAGAGACGTGTAGGTCACAGTAGCTTATCAAGACTGTTTTAATGCCCCTTGGAAGAGACGTGGAGCTCACAGTAGCTTAACAAGACAGTTTTAATGCCCCTTGGAAGAGTGGTGGAGGTCGCAGTGGAATAAAAAAACAATATCAATGCCCCTTGGAAATGTGGAAGAGGTCACAGTAGCTTAACAAGACGGTTTTAATGCCCCTTGGAAGAGCTGTGGAGTTCAGAGTGGTTTAACAAGAACGTTTTAATGCCCATTGGAAGAGATGTGGAGGTGACAGTAACTTAACAAGACGGTTTTAATGCCCCTTCGAAGAGTGGTCGAGTTCACAGTAGCTTAACAAGACAGTTTTAATGCCCCTTGGAAGAGTGGTGGAGGTCACAGTAGCTTAAAAAAACGATTTTAATGCCTTTTGGAAGAGATGTGGAGGTCACAGTAGCTTAAGAAGACAGATTTAATGCCCCTTGGAAGAGACGTGGAGGTCGCAGTAGCTTAACAAGATGCTTTTAATGCCCCTTGGAAGAGTGGTGGAGGTCACAGTAGCTTAACAAGACAGTTTTAATGCCCCTTGTAAGAGTGGTGGAGGTCACAGTAGCTTAACAAGACAGTTTTAATGCCCCTTGGAAGAGGCGTGGAGGTCACAGTAGTTTAGCAAGACAGTTTTAATGCCCCTTGGAAGAGACGTGGAGGTCACAGTAGCTTAACAAGAGAGTTTTAATGCCCCTTGGAAGAGTGGTGGAGATCACAGTAGCTTAGCAAGATGGTTTTAATGCCCCTTGGAAGAGCAATGGAGGTCACAGTAGCTTAACGAGACGGTTCTAATGCCCCATGGAAGAATGGTGGAGGTCACAGTAGCTTAACAAGACGGTTTTAATGCCCCTTGAAAGAGACGTGGAAGTCACAGTAGCTTAACAAGACAGTTTTAATGCGCCTTGGAAGAGTGGTGGAGGTCACAGTAGCTTAACAAGACAGTTTTAATGCCCCTTGGAAGAGTGTTGGATGTCACAGTAGCTTAACAAGACAGTTTTAATGCCCCTTGGAAGAGACGTGGAGGTCAAAGTAGCTTAACAAGATAGTTTTAATGCCTCCTGGAAGAGTGGTGGAGGTTACAGTAGCTTAATACAACAGTTTTAGTGCCCCTTGGAAGAGACGTGGAGGTCACAGTAGCTTAACAAGACAGTTTTAATGCCCCTTGGAAAAGTGGTGGAGGGCGCAGTGGAATAAAAAGACAATATCAATGCCCCTTGGAAGAGTGGTAGAGGTCACAGTAACTTAACAAGACGGTTTTAATGCCCCTTCGAAGAGTGGCCGAGTTCACAGTAGCTTAACAAGACAGTTTTAATGCCCCTTGGAAGAGTGGTGGAAGTCACAATAGCTTAACAAGACGGTTTTAATGCCTTTTGGAAGAGATGTGCAGGTCACAGTAGCTTAAGAAGATAGATTTAATGCCCCTTGGAAGAGACGTGGAGGTCGCAGTAGCTTGACAAGATGCTTTTAGTGCCCCTTGGAAGAGTGGTTGAGGTCACAGTAGCTTAACAAGACAGTTTTAATGCCCCTTGTAATTGTGGTGGAGGTCACAGTAGCTTAACAATACAGTTTTAATGCCCCTTGGAAGAGACGTGGAGGTCACAGTAGCTTAACAAGACAGTTTTAATGCCCCTTGGAAGAGTGGTGGAGATCACAGTAGCTTAGTAAGATGGTTTTAATGCCCCTTGGAAGAGCAATGGAGGTCACAGTAGCTTAACAAGACGGTTCTAATGCCCCATGGAAGAGAGGTGGAGGTCACAGTAGCTTAACAAGACGATTTTAATGCCCCTTGAAAGAGACGTGGAAGTCACGGTAGCTTAACAAGACAGTTTTAATGCCCCTTGGAAGAGCGGTGGAGGTCACAGTAGCTTAACAAGACAGTTTTAATGCCCCTTGGAAGAGTGGTGGATGTCACAGTAGCTTAACAAGACAGTTTTAATGCCCCTTGGAAGAGACGTGGAGGTCAAAGTAGCTTAACAAGACAGTTTTCATACCACCTGGAAGAGTGGTGGAGGTCACAGTAGTTTAATACAACAGTTTTAGTGCCCCTTGGAAGAGACGTGGAGGTCACAGTAGCTTAACAAGACAGTTTTAATGCCCCTTGGAAAAGTGGTGGAGGGCGCAGTGGAATAAAAAGACAATATCAATGCCCCTTGGAAGAGTGGTAGAGGTCACAGTAGCTTAACAAGACGGTTTTAATGCCTCTTGGGAGAGTGGTGGAGATCACAGTAGCTTAACAAGACAGTTCTAATGCCCCTTGGAAGAGACATGGAGGCCACAGTAGCTTAACAAGACAGTTTAAATGCACCTTGGAAGAGACGTGGAGGTCACAGTAGCTTAACAAGGCAGTTTTAATGCCCCTTGGAAGAGACGTGGAGGTCACAGTAGCTTAACTAGACGGTTTTAATGCCCCTTGGAAGAGACGTGAGGTCACAGTAGCTTAACAAGACAGTTTTAATGTCCCTTCGAAAAGTGGTGGAGGTCACAGTAGCTTAACAAGACAGTTTTAATTGCTCTTGGAAGAGACGTGGGTGTCACAGTTGCTTAACAAGACGTTTTTAATGCCCCTTGGAAAAGACGTGGAGGTCACAGTAGCTTAACAAGACGGTTTTAATGCCCCTTGGAAGAGACGTGGAGGTCACAATAGCTTAACAAGACAGTTTTAATGCCCCTTGGGAGAGTGGTGGAGGTCACAGTAGCTTTACTAGACAGTTTTAATGCCCCTTGGAAGAGACATGGAAGTCAAAGTAGCTTAACAAGACAGTTTTAATGCCCCTTGGAAGAGATGTGAAGGTCACAGTATCTTTACAAGACAGTTTTAATTCCCCTTGGAAGAGAGGTGGACGTCGCAGTGGAATAAAAAGACAATATCAATGACCCTAGGAAGAGTGGTAGAGGTCACTGTAGCTTAACAAGACGTTTTTATTGCCCTTTGGAAGAGCTGTGGAGTTAATGGTTGTTTAACAAGATGATTTTAATGCCCCTTGGAAGAGACGTGGAGGTCACAGTAACTTAACAAGACCGTTTTAATGCCCCTTGGAAGAGACGTGGAGGTCACAGAAGCCTAACAAGACGGTTTTAATGCCCCTTGGAAGAGACGTGGAGGTCACAGTAGCTTAAAAAGACGGGTTTAATGCCCCTTGGATGAGACGTGGAGGTCACAGTAGCTTAAGAAGACAGTTTTAATGCCCCTTGGAAGAGTGGTGGAGGTCACAGTAGCTTCACTAGACAGTTTTAATGCCCCTTGGAAGAGACGTGGAGGTCACAGTAGCTTAGCAAGACAGTTTTAATGCCCTTTGGAAGAAATGTGGAGTTCACAGTAGTTTAGCAAGACAGTTTTAATGCCCCTTGGAAGAGTGGTGGAGGTCGTAGTTGAATAAAAAGACAATATCAATGCCCCTTTGAAGAGTGGTAGAGGTCTCAGTAGCTTAACAAGACGGTTTTAATGCCCTTTAGAAGAGCTGTGGAGTTCAGAGTGGTTTAACAAGACAGTTTTGATGCCCCTTGGAAGAGATGTGGAGGTCACAGTAACTTAACAAGACGGTTTTAATGCCCCTTGGAAGAGACATGGAGGTCACAGTAGCTTAACAAGACGGTTTTAATGCCCCTTGGAAGAGTGGTCGAGTTCACAGAAGCTTAACAAGACAGTTTTAATTCCCCTTGGAAGATACGTGAAGGTCACAGTAGACAGTAGCTTAACAAGACAGTTTTAATGCCCCTTGGAAGAGTGGTGGAGGTCACAGTAGCTTAACAAGACGGTTTTAATGCCCCTTGGAAGAGACGTGGAGGTCACAGTAGCTTAACAAGATGCTTTTAATGCCCCTTGGAAGAGTGGTGGAGGTCACAGTAGCTTAACAAGACAGTTTTAATGCCCCTTGGAACAGTGGTGGAGATCACAGCAGCTTAACAAGACAGTTTTAATGCCAGTTGGAAGAGACGTGGAGGTCACAGTAGCTTAGCAAGACAGTTTTAATGCCCCTTGGAAGAGACGTGGAGGTCACAGTAGCTTAACAAGACGGTTTTAATGCCCCTTGGAAGAGACGTGTAGGTCACAGTAGCTTGACAAGACAGTTTTAATGCCCCTTGGAAGAGACGTCGAGTTCACAGTAGCTTAACAAGGCGGTTTTAATGCCCTTTGGAAGAGTGGTGGGTGTCACAGTAGCTTAACAAGATGGTTTTAATGCCCCTTGGAAGAGACGTGGAGGTCACAGTAGCTTAACAAGACGGTTTTATTGCCCCTTGGAAGAGTGGTGGGGGTCACAGTAGCTTAACAAGACGGTTTTAAAGCCCCTTGGAAGAGTGGTGGAGGTCTCAGTGGAATAAAAAGACAATATCAATGCCCCTTGGAAGAGTGGTAGAGGTCACTGTAGCTTAATAAGACAGTTTTATTGCCCATTGCGAGAGCTGTGGAGTTAAAAGTGGTTTAACAAGACATTGTAATGCCCCTTGGAAGAGAAGAGGAGGTCACAGTATCTTAATAAGTCAGTTTTAATGTCGCTTGGAAGGGACGTGGAGGTCACAGTAGCTTAACCAGACGGTTTTAATGCCCCTTGGAAGAGACGTGGAGGTCACAGTAGCTTAACAAGACGGTTTTAATGCCCCTTGGAAGAGTGGTGGAGGTTAGCAGTGGAATAAAGAGACAATATCAATGCCCCTTGGAAGAGTGGTAGAGGTCACTGTTATTAGAACTCTCCTGTTAGGTTTTTTTTAGTTTGCTGGTCACATGACCATTTTTGCCTATTTAATCCGGCTCCGCCCTCCTGGTCTTGCTGGACTTCATTGTATTTACTACTCTTGAGCTAGCTTGGTGCTCTGTTGCCATTCTCTGTTAGTTTTGCTAGGTCTTCTGACCGCTATGCTTTTTGTTGTGTGTTTGTCTTTGACTGCTACTATTTCTGCTAGGAGGTGTCCAACTTATCCCAGTCCCTAGTTCTTGTAGGGATCCCTCCCTCACATCTATAGGTCTTCGTTCAGACTAGCCGAGGACTTTAGCGGGTCTGATCGCAGGATCAGGTTCCCCGTTACATCGTAGGGATCTAGTTTAGTTCTATTGTAGGGACAGTTCTCCTGTCTTTCCTTAGTCCCTGTAGCAGATCATAACAGTAAGTCCAGCTCTAAAGGAAAAAAAAATTTTTCTAAGGAAAGACCTCCAGTTTTCCATCATGGTCTCGGTTCAAGATTTGGCTCAACTCTTGCAGGGACTCTCTCTGGAGGTGGCCAAGCTCCAACAACACGTGAGTAGCTGTTCTGGAGCTCATTTTGTGGAACCAAAGGTACGTCTGCCTGATTTATTTTTTGGCGAACAACAAGATTTTTTTTCTTTTAAAAATACTTGTTTATTGTATTTTCGTTTGAGACCCGGATCCTTTGGTGATGAATCACAGCGCATAGGGTTCATAATGTCACTTTTGCGCAAAGATCCTTAGGGATGGGCCTTCTCTCTCCAACCTAGTGATCCATGCTTTAGATCAGTGGATAGTTTTTTTCTGCTTTGGGTTTGTTGTATGATGATCCTGATCGTGTCTCATCTGCTGAGTCTGAATTGAGACGTTTGAGGCAGGGATCAGGTAATGTGGAAAAATATTGTTCTCACTTCCGTCGGTGGTCTGCCCAGGTGGGGTGGAACGATTCAGCTTTGAAAAGCTTGTTTCTTGCAGGGCTAGGTGAAAGGGTTAAGGATTTACTGATTGCTTATCCCACACCTGGAAACTTGCAGGAGGCTATGCAATTAGCTATACGGGTGGACAGGAGACTGCGTGCAAGGGTTAATGAGAGCAAATCCTCTGCTATGTCAGCTCCGAGTCTTGAGAGGGTCTGTGCTGACAATGGAGAGCCGATGGAGATTGGGGCGATGGCACCCCGCTCTCAGGAAAAAGATCGCAGGCTTTCTGAAGGCTTGTGCTTCTATTGCGGAAATTCTGGTCATTTTATTAAGAACTGTGTGCTTCGTTTGAAGAAAGAAAAAAAAATGGTCAGTTATGCCCGTATTGCCTGTTTAAATTCTAAGGGAGTATTCCTATCTGCCACTACTGCTGCTCAGGATGAATTAATTGAATTTCGGGTATTTGTGGATTGTGGTTCTACTCTGAATGTGATTGATGGGGGATTCTTGGAAAAACTTAGATTAGAACCTAAAACTTTGTCATCCCCTATTGCTGTGGTTTCTGTTGATGGCTCTCCCTTGAAGAGTGTTACTCATAAGGTCTGTGAATTTCCCCTCACTATTAATGGTATTCACCAAGAAAATTTGGATTTGGTGGTATTGGATAATTTGCCTTCTCCAGTAATATTGGGGTTACCCTGGTTAAAATTGCACAATCCTGTACTGGATTGGTCTACTAATGAAATTAAGTCCTGGAGAGCCCTAAGTGTTATGACAAGTGTTGTAACGGACATATTGCTGCTGTGGATAAAGGGGATTTGCCTGTACCTATTCAGGATTTTTGGAGAGTTTTTTCTGAGGAGGAGTCACAAATTTTGCCTCCCCATAGAGACTATGATTGTACCATTGAATTTGTCCCTGGAGCGACTCTTCCTAAAAGTCGTTTATTTAATCTTACTATTCCTGAGAGAAAGGCTTTGAAGGGATACATACAGACAAGCTTGGCCGCCGGTCACATTAGGCCTTCCAAGTCTCCTGTGGCTGTTGGATTTTTTTTTGTAAAAAAAAAAGATGGCGGTTTACGTCCTTGTCTGGACTTTCGTGAGATTAATAAAATTACTGTACGCAATCCTTACCCACTGCCATTGATTCCTGATTTATTTAACCAGTTAGTGGGGGCCAAGTGGTTCTCTAAAATTGATCTCCGGGGGGCATACAATTTGTTGCGCATGAAGGAGGGTGATGAATGGAAGACTGCTTTTAACACTCCTGTGGGTCATTTTGAGAATCTGGTTATGCCTTTTGGTCTTACCAATGCTCCAGCATTTTTTCAGAATCTTATTAATGACTTCCTTAGACCTTTAATCGGCAAAAATGTGGTTGTGTATTTGGATGACATTCTGATTTATTCTCCTGATCTGGAGTCTCATTGGCGGAGCGTACATGAGGTATTACAGTTATTAATGGACAATTCACTTTTTGCTAAGCTGGAGAAATGTGAGTTCGCTGTACAGAGAATTATTTTTTTGGGCTACATTATCTCCAATGAAGGTTTTGAGATGGACCCGGTTAAAGTTCAAGCTGTGCAGGAATGGCCTAAGCCTATTGGTTTGAAATCGATACAGAGGTTTTTGGGTTTCGCCAATTATTACAGAAAATTCATAAAAAATTTTTCTATTATTGTCAAACCGCTGACCGATCTCACCAGGAAAGGTGCTAATGCGGTTCAGTGGACTTCTGAGGCCATTGAAGCTTTTGTGTTTCTAAAGGAGAGGTTCACCTCTGCTCCCATCCTTATGCAGCCTGATGTGACTAAGCCGTTTTTGGTTGAGGTTGATGCTTCTTCGGTGGGGGTCGGTGCGGTGTTGTCTCAGGAAAACAAGGATGGAGTACATCCCTGTGCCTTTTTTTAAAAATTTTTTTCTGAGACTGAACTTAATTACGATATTGGTAATCGGGAATTGCTGGCGATTAAACTCGCATTTGAACACTGGCGTCACCTCTTGGAAAGTGCTGAATTTCCCATTCAGGTTTTCACTGATCATAAAAATCTGATCTATCTTGATGCTGCCAAGCGCTTGAATGCCCATCAGGCTAGGTGGGCACTTTTTTTCTCGCGGTTTAATTTTTCCGTTACTTACATCCCGGGTACCAAGAATGTTAAAGCGGATGCTTTGTCTCGCAGCTTTTCTCCCATGGTCGGTGTTGAGGAGGAAGAGGAGAGCATTTTACAAGAAGGTGTTGTAATTGCTGCTTTGGACTCCGTTTTGGAGGATGAGATTCTTAAAGCTCAGGAGAATGCCCCATCTAACACTCCCCATGGGAAGTTGTTTGTGCCTAGGACCTTTAGGAGAGATTTGTTTGTTGAGTGTCATGAGTCTCGGTTGGCAGGTCATCCAGGAATTTCTGAGATCAAGAGACTTGTGGGTCGCAGTTTTTGGTGGCCTGGATGGCAGAAGGAAGTCATTAAGTGGGTGCGCCAATGTACTGTGTGTGCTAGATCCAAGTCTTCGCATGCTCCTGCTGCGGGGTTGCTTTGCCCTCTGGAGGTTCCTAGTGCACCTTGGACACATCTGGCTATGGACTTTATTACTGACCTTCCCCCATCTGAAGGTTTCACGGTCATCTGGGTGGTCGTGGACCGTTTTAGCAAGATGTGTCACTTGGTTCCCTTCATCAAACTGCCTTGCGCTAAGACACTCGCTAAGGCCTTTGTCAAGGAAATTGTCAGACTACATGGTGTTCCTACTGACATTGTTTCTGATAGGGGACCTCAGTTCGTGGCTCGTTTTTGGCGTGCCTTTTGTGACAGGTTGGGAGTTCATTTGTCCTTTTCATCTGGATATCATCCTGAGTCTAATGGCCAGACAGAAAGGAAGAACCAGGATGTTGAGCAGTTCTTGCGTTGTTTTGTGGCAGACAATCAAGAGGGGTGGTCTGAGTTTCTGCCACTTGCTGAATTTGCTCTTAACAACCATACATCCTCTTCTGCTGGGTGTTCGCCTTTTTTTTGTTGTTCTGGGAGACATCCGTCTTTTGGGTCATTCTCCAAATTGGTTTCGGCTGTGCCTGAGGAGGAGAGTTTTTCCGGTGATTTGGAGAGAGTTTGGACGGATGTGCGTGGTAATCTTCAGGAGGCTAACAAAAAATCTAAGAGGTACTTTGATAGGAAACGGCAAGAGGTTTTGTTTGCTGTTGGTGACATGGTTTGGTTGTCCTCTAAGAATCTGCGATTGAGGATTCCTTCTAAAAAATTGGGTCCCAAGTTCGTAGGGCCCTTTAAGGTGCTTCAGATAGTTAACCAATCTGCTGTTAGGTTGGAGGTTCAGACGTCCTGGAAGATTAACCCGGTGTTTCATGTTTCTCTGTTGAAAAAAGCTGATGTGTCTGATGGTGACGCCTCTGCCACTGTTCCTCCGGTGGTGGAGGACGGGGAATATGAAATTTCCCGCATCCTAAATTCTAGACGGTATAGAGGGAGTTTGCAGTATCTCGTCGCTTGGAAGGGTTTCGGACCTGAGGATAACTCATGGGTGAGGGCGGATGATGTTTCTGCTTCCAGACTTGTCAGAGCGTTTCACAGGAGGTTTCCTGGTAAGCCTGGGCCTAGGGGATCCGGAGGATCCTCTTAGAAGAGGGGGTACTGTTAGAACTCTCCTGTTAGGTTTTTTTTAGTTTGCTGGTCACATGACCATTTTTGCCTATTTAATCCGGCTCCGCCCTCCTGGTCTTGCTGGACTTCATTGTATTTACTACTCTTGAGCTAGCTTGGTGCTCTGTTGCCATTCTCTGTTAGTTTTGCTAGGTCTTCTGACCTCTATGCTTTTTGTTGTGTGTTTGTCTTTGACTGCTACTATTTCTGCTAGGAGGTGTCCAACTTATCCCAGTCCCTAGTTCTTGTAGGGATCCCTCCCTCACATCTATAAGTCTTCGTTCAGACTAGCCGAGGACTTTAGCGGGTCTGATCGCAGGATCAGGTTCCCCGTTACATCGTAGGGATCTAGTTTAGTTCTATTGTAGGGACAGTTCTCCTGTCTTTCCTTAGTCCCTGTAGCAGATCATAACAACTGTAGCTTAACAAGACAGTTTTAATGCCCCTTGGGAGAGCTGTGGAGTTCAGAGTGTTTTAACAAGACAGTGTAATGCCCCTTGGAAGAGTTGTGTAGGTCACAGTAGCTTAACAAGACGGTTTTAATGCCCCTTGGAAGGGTAGTGGAGGTCTCAGTAGTTTAACAAGACAGTTTTAATGCCCCTTGGAAGAGACGTGGAGGTCACAGCAGCTTAACATGATGGTTTTAATGCCCCTTGGAAGAGACGTGGAGGTCACAGTAGCTTTACAAGACGGTTTCAATGCCCCTTGGAAGAGACGTGGAGGTCACAGTAGCTTAACAACACAGTTTTAATGCCCCTTGGTAGAGTGGTGGAGGCCGCAGTGGAATAAAAAGACAATATCAATGCCCCTTGGAAGAGTGGTAGAGGTCTCAGTAGCTTAACAAGACGGTTTTAATGCCCTTTGGAAGAGCTGTGGAGTTCAGAGTGGTTTAACAAGACGGTTTTAATGCCCCCTGGAAGAGATGTGGAGGTCACAGTAACTAAGCAAGACGGTTTTAATGCCCCTTGGAAGAGACGTGGAGGTCACAGTAGCTTAACAAGACGGTTTTAATGCCCCTTGGAAGAGTGGTCGAATTCACAGTAGCTTAACAAGTCAGTTTTAATGCCCCTTGGAAGAGTGGTGGAGGTCACAGTAGCTTAACAAGACGGTTTTACTTCCCCTTGGAAGAGACGTGGAGGTCACAGTAGCTTAACATGATGCTTTTAATGCCCCTTGGAAGAGTGGTGGAGGTCACAGTAGCTTAACAAGACAGTTTTAATGCCCCATGGAATAGTGGTGGAGGTCACAGTAGCTTAACAAGACAGTTTTAATTCCCCTTGGAAGAGACGTGGAGGTCACAGTAGCTTAGCAAGACAGTTTTAATGCCCCTTGGAAGAGACGTGGAGGTCACAGTAGCTTAACAAGACGGTTTTAATTCCCCTTGTAAGAGATGTGGAGGTCACAGTAGCTTAACAAGACAGTTTTAATGCACCTTGGAAGAGTGGTGGAGGTCACAGTAGCTTAACAAGACAGTTTTAATGCCCCTTGGAAGAGACGTGGAGGTTACAGTAGCTTAGCAAGACAGTTTTAATGCCCCTTGGAGGAGACGTGGAGGTCACAGTAGCTTAACAAGACGGTTTTAATTCCCCTTGTAAGAGATGTGGAGGTCACAGTAGCTTAACAAGACAGTTTTAATGCACCTTGGAAGAGTGGTGGAGGTCACAGTAGCTTAACAAGACAGTTTTAATGCCCCTTGGAAGAATCATAGAATCATAGAATCATAGAATGGTAGAGTTGGAAGGGACCTCCTGGGTCATCTGGTCCAACCCCCTGCTCAAAGCAGGATTCACTAAATCATCTCAGACAGATGTCTGTCCAGCCTCTGTTTGAAGACGTCCAGTGAAGGAGAACTCACCACCTCTCGTGGCAGCCTGTTCCACTCATTAATCACCCTAACTGTCAAAAAGTTTTTTCTAATATCTAATCTGTGTCTCCTCCCATTTAGTTTCATCCCGTTGCTTCTAGTCTTTCCCTGTGCAAATGAGAATAAAGATGATCCTTCTACAATGTGACAGCCCTTGACATATTTGTAGACAGCTATTAAGTCTCCTCTCAGTCTTCTTTTTTGCAAGCTAAACATTCCCAAATCCTGCAACCGTTCCTCATAGGACATGGTTTGCAGACCAGTCACCATTCTGGTCGCTCTTCTCTGAACTTGTTCCAGTTTGTCTATGTCTTTTTTAAAATGTGGTGCCCAAAACTGTACACAGTATTCCAGATGAGGTCTGACCAAAGAGGAGTAAAGACTGATAATGACTTCACGTGATCTAGACTGTATGCTTCTGTTAATACATCCCAGAATTGTATTTGCCTTTTTTGCTGCTGCATCACACTGTTGACTCATGTTCAGTCTATGATCTATTAGTATACCTAAGTCTTTTTCACATGTACTGTTGCTTAGCTCTATTCCTCCCATTCTGTATATGCTTTTTTCATTTTTATTGCCCAGATGTTGTACTTTGCATTTTTCCCTGTTAAAAACCATTCTGTTGGTTGCTGCCCACTGCTCCAGTTTATTTAGGTCTTTTTGAATCCTCTCTCTCTCTTCTCTAGTATTAGCTATCCCTCCTAGTTTTGTGTCATCAGCAAATTTAATCAGTTTACCCTGAATTCCTTCATCTAAATCATTGATGAAGATGTTGAACAATACAGGTCCCAGGACAGAGCCCTGTGGTACCCCACTTGAGACATTCATCCAGCTGGATGTGAAGCCATTTACAACCACCCTTTGAGTCCGATCACTAAGCCAGTTATGAATCCACCTAACAGTTGCCTGGTCCATTGCATACTTGGTCATTTTTTCAATAAGGATGGTGTGAGATACTTTGTCAAATGCTTTGCTGAAGTCAATATATACTATATCTACAGCATTTCCCTGATCCACCCAGTCAGTGATTCTGTCATAGAAGGAAATTAAGTTAGTCTGACATGACTTGTTAGTTACAAACCCATGCTGACTCTGGTTAATCACTTCATTCTTATCCAGGTACTTACATACATGATGTTTAATAATTTGTTCAAAGATCTTTCCTGGTATAGAAGTCAGACTCACCGGCCTATAGTTCCCTGGGTCCACCTTCTTCCCCTTTTTGAAGATAGGAACAACATTTGCTCTTCTCCAGTCTTCTGGGACTTCTCCTGTTCTCCAAGAATTTTCAAAGATTATGGAGAGTGGTTCTAAAATTTCTTCTACGATCTCCTTCAGTACTCTGGGGTGTAATTCATCTGTACCTGGAGACTTGAACTCATTTATGTTAGCTAAATATTCCCTCACAATCTTTCTGTTTACAGATAACTTGGATTCTTCTATTCCTTTAAAAGGACAGTGAAAATCAGTTGATGTTACATTTTCTTTCTGAGAGAAAACAGATGCAAAATAGGAATTAAAAAGTTCGGCCTTCTCAACATCCTCTCTTACCATTTCTCCATTTTCATCCTGTAAAAATCCTATAGCATCTTTGACTTTTCTTTTACTTTTGACATACCCCCAAAATCCTTTTTTATTGCTTTTGACATCTCTTGCAAGCCTTAATTCATTGTCAGCTTTAGCTAACCTGATACGTGCACTACAGGATCTGCAGACTGCATTATAATCTTCTTTAGATATGCCTCCCTCTTTCCATTTAATAAAGATTTCTTTCTTTCTTTTTAGCATGTGTTTAAGTTCTGTGTTCATCCATCCTGGTTTCCTTAAATGCTTCCCATTCTTCCTACTTTTCGGGATTGTTAACGATTGTGCTTTGAGAATCTCATTTTTAAAAATTTCCCATCCTTCCTGGACATTTTTGTCCTTAAGGACATCCAGCCATTGGATCCCTCCTATTCTCTTTCTGAGTCTCTTAAAATCTGCCTTTCTAAAATCTAACCTTGAAGTTTGAGTCTTCACATGTCTTCCTCCTCTAGTTATCCAAAATTCTATAATAGCATGATCGCTGCCTCCTAGGGTCCCAGCCACCTTTACCTCCTCAACCATTTCCTCCCTGTTTATAAGGATTAGATCCAAAGTAGCAGATCCCCTTGTTTTCTCCCCTACCTTTTGGAAGATAAAGTTGTCAGCAAGAGAGGATAAGAATTTGCTTGACCTGTTAGTTTTAGTTGAGAGAGATTCCCAACAAATGTCTGGATAGTTGAAATCTCCCATGACCACTACGTCATATTTTTTGGAGAACTTGGTCATTTGATACATAAAGAGTTCATCCATATCTTCAGCTTGCCCAGGTGGCCTGTAGTAAATGCCTACAATGGTGTCCTTTCCGTTGTTCTCTCCTTGTATTCTTACCCAAACAGTTTCCACAGAACTCCCAGTCTCTGAAGCTTCAATCTCTGTGCAGATATACGCTTTTCTAACATACAATGCGACACCTCCTCCTCGTTTATCAATTCTGTTTCTTGCAAATAAGTTGTATCCTTTTAGCCTTTTATTCCAATCATGTGTATCGTCCCACCAAGTTTCAGTGATTCCAATGACATCATATTTCTTTTCCTGCATTAGTAGTTCCAATTCTCCTTGTTTGTTGCCCATGCTTTGTGCATTTGTATAAAAACATTTTAGTTTGTGATTGGTTTCTCTTCCTCCCATATTTTTATTTAGATTTTTTTGTCTTTGTTCTTTCTTTCCACTTCCAGTAGCAGAGATCTCAATAGTATTTGTCAGCTGTATGGCTTTTTCTGGCCTTTTGCTTCCCTTCCCACATTGTTCTAGTTTAAAGCTCTCCTGATGAGTGTAGCAAGGCGACTTCCAAATACATGTTTTCCAGTCTTCGTAAGGTGCACCCCATCTCTAGCAAGTAGTCCATCGTATAGGTAATTCATCCCGTGATCCAGAAATCCAAATCCTTGTTGACGGCACCATCGACGTAGCCAGTTGTTCACCTGAAGAATCTTATTCCACCTCATTGTTCCATGGCCATCCACTGGGAGGATGGATGAGAAGACCATCTGCGCTCCCAATTCTTTCACTTTCTTGCCTAAGTCTTCAAAGTCACTGCAGATGGTTTCCAGGTCCTTTCTTGCGGTGTCATTTGTCCCCACATGTATTAGCAGGAATGGGTAGTGATCTGTAGGTCTGAAGAGTCTTGATATCCTGTCAGACACATCTTTAATTTTTGCTCCAGGAAGACAGCACATTTCTCTTGAGGTTATGTCTGGTCTGCAGATAGCGGCCTCTGTTCCTCTTAACAGGGAATCCCCCATGACCACCACTCTTCGTTTTTTCTTCACAACATTCTTCTTTCTCCATCCAGGAGGATTCTGAGGACTTACAAGGTTATTCATTGCTGGCAAAGTCTTATCTTGCTGTATTTCTTCAAGGTTCTCCTGCGTGAGAGCCTGGTACTGGTTCCTGAGCAGTATGGGTGCTGGCTGCCTCTCGATCCTCCTGCTTCTCTGGGTCACATGCTTCCATTCCTCTGTTTCGTCAGGTGCAGTTCGAATTTCTTCTCTTTCTGAATCATGAAGAGATAATTCTGCTCTGTCTAAGAACTCTTCACCTTCCTTAATGATTTTCAAGGTAGTTAACCTCTCTTCTAGATTTCGCAACTTTTCCTCCAACAGGGACACAAGCTTGCATTTCTGGCATGTGAAGTTTGGCTTTTCCACTGGCAAGTCTGTGAACATGTAGCAGGATATGCAGCTCACCAAATGGCTCCTGGACTCTTCCATGTTCTTATTGTTAATGTTCTGAAAACAGTGAAAAAAGCTTAAAAAAAAAGCTTCAAAATGCGCGCGCCTACCGGCGCGCGGTTTACCGATGTCCTCTTTTCAGCTCCAACAGCCAAAATCCAGTGTTCTTTGAGCTCGCGGAGACTCTTCACTTACCCCAAAATGCAGTGGAAATATGCAAATTATCTCCTCAGGACTCCTCCCCTGGTTTACCGATGTCCTCTTTTCAGCTCCAACAGCCAAAATCCAGTGTTCTTTGAGCTCGCGGAGACTCTTCACTTACCCCAAAATGCAGTGGAAATATGCAAATTATCTCCTCAGGACTCCTCCCCTGGTTTACCGATGTCCTCTTTTCAGCTCCAACAGCCAAAATCCAGTGTTCTTTGAGCTCGCGGAGACTCTTCACTTACCCCAAAATGCAGTGGAAATATGCAAATTATCTCCTCAGGACTCCTCCCCTGGTTTACCGATGTCCTCTTTTCAGCTCCAACAGCCAAAATCCAGTGTTCTTTGAGCTCGCGGAGACTCTTCACTTACCCCAAAATGCAGTGGAAATATGCAAATTATCTCCTCAGGACTCCTCCCCTGGTTTACCGATGTCTTCTTTTCAGCTCCAACAGCCAAAATCCAGTGTTCTTTGAGCTCGCGGAGACTCTTCACTTACCCCAAAATGCAGTGGAAATATGCAAATTATCTCCTCAGGACTCCTCCCCTGGTTTACCGATGTCCTCTTTTCAGCTCCAACAGCCAAAATCCAGTGTTCTTTGAGCTCGCGGAGACTCTTCACTTACCCCAAAATGCAGTGGAAATATGCAAATTATCTCCTCAGGACTCCTCCCCTGGTTTACCGATGTCCTCTTTTCAGCTCCAACAGCCAAAATCCAGGGTTCTTTGAGCTCGCGGAGACTCTTCACTTACCCCAAAATGCAGTGGAAATATGCAAATTATCTCCTCAGGACTCCTCCCCTGGTTTACCGATGTCCTCTTTTCAGCTCCAACAGCCAAAATCCAGTGTTCTTTGAGCTCGCGGAGACTCTTCACTTACCCCAAAATGCAGTGGAAATATGCAAATTATCTCCTCAGGACTCCTCCCCTGGTACGTGGAGGTCACAGTAGCTTAACAAGACAGTTTTAATGCCCCTTGGAAGAGACGTGGAGGTCAAAGTAGCTTATCAAGACAGTTTTAATGCCCCTTGGAAGAGTGGTGGTGGTCACAGTAGCTTAACAAGATGGTTTTAATGCCCCTTGGAAGAGACGTGGAGGTCACAGTAGCTTAACAATACGGTTTTGATGTCCCTTGGAAGAGTGGTGTAGGTCACAGTACCTTAACAGGACAGTTTTAATGCCCCTTGGAAGAGACGTGGAGGTCACAGTAGCTTAACAATATGGTTTTGATGTCCCTTGGAAGAGTGGTGTAGGTCACAGTACCTTAGCAAGACTCTTTTAATGCCCCTTGGAAGAGACATGGAGGTCGCAGTAGCTTAACAAGACAGTTTTAATGCCCCTTGGAAGAGTGGTGGAGGTCACAGTAGCTTAACAAGATGGTTTTAATGCCCCTTACAATAGCCATTCAGTACAGCATATTAAAAACATTATTCCCATTATTGGGGAGTGGGTCTCCCATAGTCTTTGCCTATGCCTTCCAAGCAAAAGCTGCCTAAAATTAGGACGGAGGAACTTGCAATGCTGGCAACATGGACCACGGTCACCCTGGTGGTATAGTGGTGGTGGAGGCTGAGGATAAGGAGAAGAGCAAAAAACAGCCGAAATGAGGAAGCGTATACCCATGTGTGGGTGTGAAGCTGTGCATGGGAATACACCTCCCGAAATAACACAGTGGATTTGACTTTATGTTACTCTGCTGTCATTTGGTGGTGATGAGAAGTCTGGCCCAATCCAGCCTTTGTTCATTTTGATAAGGGTCAGCTTGTCAGCATTGTCAGTTGACAGGCGAGTGCGCTTATCAGTTATAATTCCCCCAGCAGCACTAAAAATACGCTCCGATAACACGCTAGCGGCAGGGCAGGCCAGGACCTCCAAGGCGTACAGAGCGAGTTCATTCCAAGTGTCCAGCTTGGATACCCAATAATTAAAAGGCACAGAGGAATCATGGAAGACGCTGATACGCTCGGCAAGGTACTCCATCACCATCTTTTGAAACTTTCCACTCCTTGTGAGAGTACCCGCGCCTCAGGGCCTGTAAGCAGGGCGGGCCTCAAAAAATGTCCCAGAATGTTGACAGTGTTCCCCTGCCTCTGCTGGATTGGAGTTGCGTCTCTCTCGCCTGTATGCCTGGGTTTGTCAACGAACTGTGACCTCTGCCACTAGCGTGTTCAGATGGGAATTTTTTTAACAGTTCTGCAGCAAGGGCCTTCTGGTACTGCCACATTTTTGTAGACCTCTTTACCTCAGGAATAAGAGAGTGAAAGTTCTCCTTGTAGCGGGGGTCTAAAAGTGTCATCAACCAGTAATGACTGTCACCAAATATTTTGACAGCGCGAGGGTCACGGTTAAGGCAGCGTAACATAAAGTCAGCCATGCGTGCCAGACTGGTAACAGGCAAGACCTCCGTGTCCTCACCAAGATGACGACCGACCATGCTCTCCTCCTCCTTCTCCTCCCCCCTGTCCTCAGGCCACTCATGCTGAACCGACGGTATGACAGTTGTACAGGTACTACCGTCTACAGCGCATGATACCAGCTCCTGTTCTTCCTCCTCCTCCTCTCCCTCATTGTCCACCAATGCACGTTGGGATGAGATGAGGCTGGGCTGTGTGTAATCGCCCACTATGGCTTCTTGATCCATCTCATCATACTCTGGCTGCAATGCCTCCTCTTTAATTCTCTGCAGAGAGCGTTGCAAAAGACAGACAAGTGGGATGCTGATGCTAATGAGTGCGTCATCGCCACTCACCATCATGGTGGACTCCTCAAAGTTTGTCAGGATGGTACATATGTCAGACATCCAGGTCCACTCCTGAGGTCTTATGTGTGGAGTCTGACCTGAAAATCGATGGCCTTGTTGCAGCTGGTACTCCACAACTGCTCTCTTCTGCTCACAAATCCTTTGCAACACGTGGAGGGTAGAGTTCCAACGTGTGGGGACATCACACACCAGTCGGTGTGACGGAAGCTGCAAACGCTGCTGCAACACAGCAAGGGCGGCGGAAGCTGTAGCCAACTTCTGAAAATGAGCTGACAGGCGGCGTACTTTGACTAGCAGATCTGGCAACTCGGGGTATGATTTAAGAAACCACTGAACCACGAGGTTAAGCACATGAGCCAGGCATGGTACGTGTGTGATCTCGCCATTGTCACACACAACCATGCCGGAATGTAGGTACAGCGGTCTCAGCCACAGATCTGCCTGCTCTTTCACAGCTGTCCACAACTCACAAGCAGTGTGAGGTTTCTCACCTAAGCTTATAAGTTTCAGTATAGTGTCGGCTGGGGACCGAGTACCGAGGGACGGCCACCGCCATAAGGTTGAGGAAGGATTCCGTCTCCAACAGCCTAAAAGGCAGCATTTCCAACGCAAGCAGTCGTGAAATGTGCAAATTTAGGACTGTGGCCTGTGGGGCGTTGGCTGCGAATTTGCGCTTTCAAAGCTCTGGGATATGGACAATTGAATGCTGCGGTGGGACGTGGACGTTGATGCTGTTTCTTGAGAAACTGCCATAACAAGTGAAGACTGAGAGGAGAGGGCATCTTTGCATGCAGTATGGACAGGGGATTGCCTTGCACGCTCAACAGGGGGTTCTCTTACACGCACAACAGCGGAAGAAGCAGTGGTGACACCCGCTGACACTGGTCGTGGACCCTGAGGTATGCCCCACAAAGTCGGGTGCTTTGCTGACATGTGCCTGATCATGCTGGTGGTGGTCAAGCTGGTAGTTTTGTCACCCCTGCTGATGCTGGCATGGCAGATGGTACAAATGGCCTTTTTGGGGTTATCACCGAGTCTTTAAAAAAATTCCAGACTCTGGAAGACCTACCGGTTGTACTGGCAATGTCCCTCGTGTTGGTGTTATGGGGAACTGTTGCCCGCTTTCTGTGTGCGGCCACCACACTGCTACTTTCTGCCTGTTGGGGTACTCTGCCTCCCTCCCCCTGTGTGCTGCTGGCGTCGCTCTGCGTGTCCTCCTGCCACGTTGGGTCAGTTACTAGATCATCCACCACCTCTTCTTCCACTTGCACACCACGATCCTCCTCTTCACTTCCTGGCAATTCTGTCTTGTCATCGTCCACTTCTTGTGACAAATTGCCAGCATTGACTTCCTGTGGCCGTGGCTGTTCAAATATTTGGGCATCGCTACATGGGATCTCCTCTTCCTCCACTTCAAGCAGAGCAGGCGAGGGGCACAAATATTGAAATAGAACAGTGAACAGCTCTTCAGAGTGTCCAAGTGTGGGATCAGTTGCTGTCTGATGACACTCGGCATGGTGGGAGGAAGGAGCATCAGTGTGAGGAGGAGTATGCGGTCAATACTCACGGCTACTAACACTTGACCATGTGGAAGACAGACCGGAGGTGGTGGTGCCCAGGTAACTGGAAGTATTACCTGCTATCCAATTAATAACCTGTTCACACTGATCAGTTCGCAATACTGGTGTTGTAGTGTGCTTCCCTAGTAATTCGGTCAAGAAGTGGGAGCGAGAATATATGGCTGTTGGTTGTGGCACATTTTCACCTTGGCCATGGCCCTGTCCTCTACATGCACCATCACCAGAACGTCCAGTTCCACGTCCCTTGCCACGCGCCTTGCCCATTGTAAATTAAGTAAAATAGCTTACACTCGCACTATCAATGGAAAAAGTGTAATAAAAAGGAGAACCGTGGAAGAGGAAAACCACAGTTCTATTTCTCTGGTCTACACCAGAATCTTTTAAACAGTTATATTTGTGTCTGAACAGTGAGCGAGACACTCAAATTTTTATTTTTTATGTAAAAAAGGCAAAAAGATGGATAATACAGAGATTTGAACCGTGGAACTGCAAAACCACAGTTATAGTTATGTGGCCTACACCAGAACCTTTTAAGCAGATATATTTGTGTCTGAACAGTCAGGGAGACACTAATACTGTTTTTTTACAGAAAAAATGCCAAAAGCAGGATAATACAGAGATTTGAACCATGGAACTGCAAAACCACAGTTCTAGTTATCTGGCCTACACCAGACTATTTTAAACAGATATATTGGTGTCTGAACAGTCAGGGAGACGCTATTACTGTTTTTTTTTACGGAAAAAATGCCAAAAGCAGGATAATACAGAGATTTGAACCATGGAACTGCAAAACCAAAGTTCTAGTTATCTGGCCTACACCAGACTCTTTTAAACAGATATATTTGTGTCTGAACACTGAGCGAGACACTCAAATTTTTATTTTTTATGTAAAAAAGGCAAAAAGGTGGATAATACAGAGATTTGAACCATGGAACTGCAAAACTACAGTTATAGTTATGTGGCCTACACCAGAATCTTTTAAACAGATATATTGGTGTCTGAACAGTCAGGGAGACACTATTACTGTTTTTTTTACAGAAAAAATGCCAAAAGCAGGATAATACAGAGATTTGAACCATGGAACTTTAAAACCACAGTTCTAGTTATCTGGCCTACACCAGACTCTTTTAAACAGATATATTGGTGTCTGAACAGTCAGGGACACACTATTACTGTATTTTTTTTACAGGAAAAAATGCCAAAAGCAGGATAATACAGAGATTTGAACCGTGGAATTGCAAAACCAGAGTTCTAGTTATCTGGCCTACACCAGACTCTTTTAAACAGATTTATTGGTGTCTGAACAGTCACAGACACACTCAATTTTTTTTTTTGGGGGGGGGGGATACCAAAACATTAATAAGACGTGTATTTGTACAGTCTGACTGAGGAAAAAAAAATACAGGATTTAGATGAAAAAAAAAAGGATTTTTCCTAGCCCCTGAGACCGGGGAATAAGTCTAGCAATTTGACCAGCAGGAGCACACAGGACTGTAATGAAAAGTTTGTTGGTATAACCACTGCGTCTCCTATACAGCCTGCCTGCCTGCCTGATATCTGGGATGGATATTAGTCCTGAGAAGGACTGTTCGTTTGATTTGGCAGGCTTTAGAGACCCTACACTAACTATTTCGGAGTATAAATCTCTCCCTAGCTCATCAGCACTGACCCTACACTGGCTGATCCGGAGCGACTGTGTCCAAGATGGCGGCGCCCGGTTTTAAATACTTGAGGTGATGCTGTGCAGCCAGCCAATCACTGTAATGCCCACAAACAGCATTGCTGCGGCTTTACAGTGACTAGCTGGCAATCCCTGCATGTTCATTGGCTCTGTAAAGAGCGCCAAACGTGCAGGGCGGAGACCCGAGCTCCCGCCCGAGTAACCGGAAATGCTCGGTGCTCACCGAACATCCCAAGTAATGAGATGCTCGGGCGAGTACCGAGCAGTGTCGAGCATGCTCGCTCAACACTAGTGACAACCTATTCATGGGATAAGTCATCACTTTTTGGCAAGATATAGACACTTTGATTAGAGCAGCAAAGTACTGATGCTGCTATGTAGCAGGTGCTGCCGGGTGCTGCAGAACGGCTGCAGCTATAATAGGAGCAGGTCTACAGTACCCAGCAATGCCTGCTACACATTGAATGGAACTACCATTTGCAACTACATTCAGTTATTATATGTGGCCCAAATAACAGCAGATCGGTGGTGGTGGGGCTGGATGTTGGACCCCAACAATCTCAAATTGATAACTTAACTCGTGGATAGGTTATCAATCAAGTTTTGACTGGACAACCCCTTTAAATTATACAATTTCTCACATAGAAGTGAGATAGTGAACAAAAACACATTTTAGCAAGCTTTCTCTACTAAATCCATGGTAGTTTTGCTGTTCTGACTATAATATGGTCTGGGGGCACTGAGACAAGGTTTACTTGCCACATGTTCTGCTTTTGAGTGAGAGAGAGGTGATGGATTTATGGCTCCCTCCCTCTCAGTGTGAACACAGCTCTTGTCTGGGCACTGCAGTAGCTGCCAGACACAGGAAGGGACAGAAACAACAGTCTCCCTATAGCAGCAGGTCAGTGGGGTGAAAGTCTGTCCTCTTTCCTACTGCTAGTGAGAGCTAGTAATGGCCGCACAGGCACCAGGACTTCTCGTCAGCAGTAAAAGTCCTCATGAACTTAATCAGCCTATTACCACAGACAAACAATCTCCCTGCCTGTGCGGCCATTACTAGTACTCACAAAAAAAGCAGTGGCTCTGCAAGCCCCCAGTTACTGTACTGCTGTATAACAGTTATCTTCTCAGGAGCTATGTCAGACACATAAGTGCAGCACATGCAAGCACAGCACCAACAGCAGCAAGCGCAACACCAGCAGATGGAGCAACAGGAGACCACCAAGTTGCTTATGCAGCAGCTCCAGCTCCAGCAGCAGACCCAACAGGACCAGTGCTGATAACACCGATTTCCTCGCAGAGGCGATCCGTAGCTCAGCATCAGCTCCGACGATAAGGTCAGTGGACGACTTTGCGGTCCGAAAGGCGGTAAGGGGAGAGCTGCAGAAAATAACTCTGGATGGTGATGTAGAAGCTTTTCTGACGGTGTTCGAGACGGTCGCCGAGAGGGAGTGGCTTTGCCAGAGCAATGGGGAGAGGTGTTGGCGCCATACCTGACGGGGGAACCCCAGAAGGTGTATTATGACTTACCCTTACAGGACACCAAGGAGTATGTCAAATTAAAGACTGAAATTTTGGCACGCTTGGGGTTAACAATGACTGACAGGGCACACCGCTGGGCGTATCACCGCAAGAAACAACAGCGCAAAAATGGCTGCAACCTGAATCTTATACCACGGTGCAGATCATACAGCAAGTAGTGATGGATCGATTCGTGCACTCCTTACCAAGGTCGGTACAGACTTGGGCTGCCCATGGTGATCCCCGGAATGCTGATTAACTGGTTGGACTGTTTGAGAGGTACCAGGGGGTCGAGGGTTCCGTGGGTAAACAGCCCATTCCATATTGGGGGTCCCAGTTGGGAGCAGAGGCCCAAAAGGGTGTCCAAGGTCCAAGGGTAGGGGGAGGTGGTGCCCAAGGTCTCCTCGGGAGAGATTATTTGCTAGCGGTGTCACGGCACCGGCCATGTAGCTGCCCGCTGCCCTCTCATCTCTGAACAAATGGACTGAGGGGAGGGTTGAAGTATGTAGTATAAGCAATTAGACAATCATAGGTCCCAGTCCCTTGAGGAGACCAAAGATGAAGAAAAATAAAGAAAATGTTTAAAAAAATACAATAAATTAAAAATATAAACATTTAAATCATCCCATTTTCCTCCAATAAAAATAAAGAAATATAAAAATGTGTATAAATAAACATAGTTATCATCACCAGGTCCAAAAAAGTCTATTCTATCAAAATATAATATTATTGAAACCATGACTTTGCAGTGCTTTAACGTTTTGCAGGTTTGCAATTTGGCCTACAACGGATTTGATGGACTACATTGGACCAGCATGGGATCCATGTCTTTAATAAAATGATCATAGAGGGACGGTGTAAGAAATGTTTTTTTTTAAATAAAGTATTTTTATTTCTTTTAACACTTTATTTCAGCATTAGTAATGTATCTAACAGACAACCTTACACTACTATCAATGGGGCTTGGTATCAGCCAGTGTTGTTGTTTGTCACCCAAGCGCTGTCCCCCACCCCACATACTTTATTATTTAACTACCCAACACAGGGGTATCGAGAAAAGCCGGACTACCCTCAGAATTGCACCATTCAATGTGATGGGACACATCTGGAGTGACTGCTGGCTGGTGTTTTTAGGGTGTGAATAGACCAATAACCATGTTCCTTCCTACCCTGATAGGATCATTTGCTTCTGTCATTTTTACCTTGGTTGGTTATATAACATGAGAGAAACCCGTGTTTTTTTAGTTTTCTAATTCTTAATTTATCCAAAATCGAACAGTCTGTATTTCACTACACTGGGGCCTTTTATTTCTATGTCTTGTGAATAGAAGCAGGTAAGTTTTGCCTTCTTGAACCCATGGTTTCGTTATCAAGCTAACACAGGATAAAATATTTACATGTGAAACATGTCTGAGGACGCATATTCAGCTGAAATGTATTGCAGCACGGGTAGCCGGTGGGTTTCCTGCACCGCAATACATTTCAGCTGAATATGCGTCCAATCAGAGGATGTCAGCTGACGTCAGCGTGCCTGTAACTGGTGGCATGGCAGTGATGTCATGCTGCATGACGAGGACGCCAAAATCAGTTGGGGGAAAGTGAGTAGTATCGTTTGTTTCTAAAGTATTACAAAACAGGGCACATTATACCAGGATGTGGGACATATATACGAGGATGCGGCACATATATATCTGCATGGGGCACATTACACCAGGATGGGACACATACAGTGGGGAAAATAAGTGTTTGATAAACTGCCAATTTTGCAAGTTTTATCACCTACCAAGAAGTCTATAATTTTTATCATAGGTACACACAACTGTGAGAGACAAAATCTAAAAATAATAACCATAAAATCACATTTTATGATTTTTAAATTGCATTTTATTGCATGAAATAAGTGTTTGATCATCTACCAACCAGCAAGAATTCTGCCTCTCACAGAACTGTTAGTTTTTCTTTAAGAAGCCCTTCAGCTCTATACTCAGTACCTGAATTAATTGCAACTGATTGAACTCATTACCTGTATAAAAGACACCTGTCCACACACTCAATCAATCACACTCCAACCTCTCCACCATGGCCAAGACCAAAGAGCTATCTAAGAACACCAGGGACAAAATTGTAGACCTGCACAAGGCTAGGATGGGCTACAGAACAATAGACAAGCAGCTTATTAGAAAATGGAAGAAACACAAGATGATTGTCAATCTTCCTCGGTCTGGGACTCAATGTAAGATCTCACCTCATGGGGTAAGGATGATTTTGAGAAAGGTCAAGAATCAGTCCGGAACTACGCTGGAGGACCCGGTCAATGACCTGAAGAGAGCTGGGACCACAGTCTCAAACATTACCATTAGTAACACACTATGCCATCATGGATTCAAATCCTGCAGGGCACGCAAGGTCCCCCTCCTCATGCCAGCACATGTCCAGGCCCATTTGAAGTTTGCCAGTGACCATCTGGATTATCCAGAGGAGGCATGGGAGAAGGTCATGTGGTCATATGAGACCAAAATAGAACTTTTTGGTATCAACTCCACTAGCCATGTTTGGAGGAAGAAGAAGAATGAGTACAATCCCATGAACACAATCCCAACTGTGAAGCATGGTAGGGGAAACATCATACTTTGTGGGTGCTTTTGTGCAAAGGGGACAGGACGACTGCACCGTATTGAAGGAAGGATGGATGAGGTCATGTATCGCAAGATTTTGGCCAAAAACCTCCTTCCCTCAATAGCAGCATTGAATAACTTTTATGGATGGGTCTTCCAGCATGACAATGACCCGAAACACACAGCCAGGGTAACTAAACAGTGGCTCCATAAGAAGCATTTTAAGGTCCTGGAGTCATCTATCCAGTCTCCAGACCTGAACCCAATAGAAACTCTTTGGCGGGAGCTGAAACTCCCAGCAACAGCCCTGAAATCTGAAAAATCTGGAGAAAATACAGTTATATGAAAAAGTTTTGGCACCCCTATTAATCTTAAGCTTAATGTTTTATAAAAATTGGTGTTTTTGCAACAGCTATTTCAGTTTGATATTTGTAATAACTGTTGGACACAGTAATGCTTCTGCCTTGAAATGAGGTTTATTGTACTAGCAGAAAATGTGCAATCTGCATTCAAACAAAATTTGACAGGTGCATAAGTATGGGCACCCTTATCATTTTCTTGTTTTAAATACTCCTACCTACTTTTTACTGACTTACTAAAGCACATTTTTTGGTTTTGTAACCTCATTGAGCTTTGAACTTCATAGCCAGGTGTATGCAATCATGAGGAAAGCTACTTAAAGTGGCCACTTGCAAGTTGTTCTCCTGTTTGAATCTCCTCTGAAGAGTGGCATCATGGGCTCCTCAAAACAACTGTCAAATGATCTGAAAACAAAGATTATTCAACATAGTTGTTCAGGGGAAGGATACAAAAAGCTGTCTCAGAGATTTAACCTGTCAGTTTCCACTGTGAGGAACATAGTAAGGAAATGGAAGAACACAGGGACATTTCTTGTTAAGGCCAGAAGTGGCAGGCCAAGAAAAACATCAGAAAGGCAGAGAAGAAGAATGGTGAGATCAGTCAAGGACAATCCTCAGACCACCTCCAGAGAGCTGCAGCATCAACTTGCTGCAGATGGTGTCACTGTGCATCAGTCAACTATACAATGCACTTTGCACAAGGAGAAGCTGCATGGGAGAGTGATGCGAAAGAAGCCATTTCTGCAAGCACGCCACAAACAGAGTCGGCTGAGGTATGCAAAAGCACATTTGGAGAAGCCAATTTCTTTTTGGAAGAAGGTCCTGTGGACTGATGAAACCAAGATTGAGGTGTTTGGTCATACAAAAAGGCGTTATGCATGGCGGCAAAAAACACAGCATTCCAAGAAAAACACTTGCTACCCACAGTAAAATTTGGTGGAGGTTCCATCATGCTTTGGGGCTGTGTGGCCAATGCCGGCACCGGGAATCTTGTTAAAGTTGAGGGACGCATGGATTCCACTCAGTATCAGCAGATTCTTGACAATAATGTTCAAGAATCAGTGACAAAGTTGAAGTTACGCAGGGGATGGATCTTTCAGCAAGACAATGATCCAAAACACCGCTCCAAATCTACTCAGGCATTCATGCAGAGGAGCAATTACAATGTTCTGGAATGACCATCCCAGTCCGCAGACCTGAATATCATTGAACATCTGTGGGATCATTTGAAGAGGGCTGTCCATGCTCGGCGACCATCAAACTTAACTGAACTGGAATTGTTTTGTAAAGAGGAATGGTCAAAAATACCTTCATCCAGGATCCAGGAAATCATTAAAAGCTACAGGAAGCGACTAGAGGCTGTTATTTTTTGCAAAAGGAGGATCTACTAAATATTAATGTCACTTTTCTGGTGAGGTGCCCATACTTATGCACCTGTCAAATTTTGTTTGAATGCAGAGTGCACATTTTCTGTTAGTACAATAAACCTTATTTCAAGGCAGAAACATTACTGTGTCCAACAGTTATTACATATATCAAACTGAAATAGCTGTTGCAAAAACACCAATTTTTATAAAACATTAAGCTTAAGATTAATAGGGGTGCCCAAACTGTTTCATATAACTTGTATGTATGGAGGAGTGGGCCAAAATCCCTGCTGCAGTGTGCGCAAACTTGGTCAAGAACAACAGGAAACGTCTGATCTCTGTAATTGCGAACAAAGGTTTCTTTACCAAATATTAAGTTCTGTTTTTCTATTGTATCAAATACTTATTTCATGCAATAAAATGCTAATTAATTATGTAAAAATCATATAATGTGATTTTCTGGATTTTTTTTAACATTTTGTCTCTCACAGTTGAAGTGTACCTACTATAAAAATTACAGACTTCTCCATTCTTTGTAGGTGGGAAAACTTGCAAAATCGGCAGTGTATCAAATACTTATTTTCCCTACTGTATAAACCAGGATGGGGCACATATATACCTGGATGGAGCACATATATACTTGGATGGGGAACATTATACCAGGATGTGGCACATTATACCAGTATTGGGGACAAATATACCAGGTTGGGTACATTATACCAGAATGAGGCACATTATACCTGGAAGGGGACCAGGATGGGTGACATTTTACCAGGAAGGGGACCAGTACGGGAGACATAATACCAAGAAGGAGGCCAGGTTGGGAGACATTATCCCACGAAGGGGTGTCCCTTATTATGTATCATCCTCTCTAGTTATGTATGGGGCAAGACCCTTAGTATGTAGCATTCTCTGTTGTTTTGTACAGTGCTGTCCCATTATTACAGAGTATCATGTCTTGTTATATATAGCATCTTCCCTTACAAAGCGTATTCTCATTTTTTTTTATTCACATCACCCTCTCTTTATTACATAGAGTCCTCTCTTGCTAGATATAAAATAAAATGACTGGTGATAGAGGAGCATCTGATCAGAAGACCAGTTAATCAGCTTTTCCATCAGAAAAGAAGCTTTACCCAGCTCCATCAGCAGTCATTTCATTTTATATCTAACAACTGAGGACGGTATGTAATAAAGAACAGGGCACTATAAATAACAAAAATAATGAAAATCCGATATGTAAGGGACGGTGCTGTACATAACAAGAGAAGTCACTCTGTAATAAGGGACAGCAATATACATAATAATGAGAGAAGACTGTATCAGATGTATATATCTATAATATAACCGTCCAAGCCTCCCTCTGTCTGAAACCTCTATAGACTGTGCATGCGCGACGTGCAATCTGGCTCCAGACAGAAGAACCATGGAGCCGTTACAGGTAAGAGGAGTGTATGACGCCGGAGATCGCTGTATGTGTAGACACTGAACGCATACCGCGATATCCAGCGCTATACTTACATACCTGACCGGGAGGAGCGTTGCCGCGGCGCCTCTCTTCTTGCCGGACACCGGGGCAGGAGTGAGGGTGTCGGAGTCGGCGCGTGAACATAGTGCTATCCGGCGCCATTTTACTGAAGACTAGAGATGAGCGGTGTTCGACTCGAACTGTTCGCCAATCTCAAATTCGAGCTGTTTTGGGCGGTGTTCGAGCCGTTCGGCGAACACGAACAATTTGAAAAAAATTCGGCTGTTCGAGGTTATGTTCGATAACTGTTCGTGCACCAAAATCATAACTGGATTTTTTCTCAGTAATGCTGAAAATTAATGTTACTACTCAGATTGAGTGTACAGCGGGGCGGGGGGAGGGGCAGGGGATGGATCTCTGCAGAAATAATGAAGATCTCCATTTTTTTTTCTCTTTCCCGCATTTACAGTGGGGAGGTGCAATCTGTCAGCCTATCAGCAGCGCACACACGGAGCGAACTGCTTTTTTTCACACAAGCAAGGGCATGTGTCATTGGCAGTGTATGTCACATGTCCTTGCCCTATAAGACCCAGCCATTTTCCCCGTCGCCACCATTTTCTCACTGCTGCAGCTGCGTGTTAGACGGCACCGCTGTTGCTGTGTGCGCTATACTTTCAGTGTTAATTTCAAGCCAATTTTCGCACAAATCTACAGATAGCTTGGGAGTAGGGAATAGCTGTGATTGCAGTCCTTTTGAGGACTAGGTTACATAATTTCCTGCGACTTTTATGAGGCAGGTCTGTGCTCTTAAATAGATAGGTTGGGGGTAAAGACTAATTGTAATTGCAGTCCTTTTCAGGGCTAGGTTACATCAGTTCCTATCACTTTTTTTCAGGCAGGTCTGTGCTCTTAAATAGATAGGTTGGGAGTAAAGACTAATTGTAATTGCAGTCCTTTTGAGGGCTAGGTTATATCAGTTCCTATCACTTTTTGCCAGGCAGGTCTGTGCCAGTGCTGTGCAAGTTTTTTGCACAGCATTTGGCTAAATCTAGCTAAGCAAATCTTTTTTGGCCTCTTACAGTGTGTTAGTCAGTGGAGTAGCCTATCTGTGCTGCAAGCTACACCACCAGTGTATAGAATACAATTTTTTTTACTGCAACTAGCCAAGTAAAACCTTTTGTGCAAAGCATCATTCTATTAGTCCATCTATACTAACCTCCACCAGGTTGCAAATTAAAAATAATTTTTATCTGCATCTAGCTCTGAAAAAATATTTTGGCTTGTAGCAGTGTGTGGGACTTGTTATATTAGTCCATCTATACTAACCTCCAGCAGGTTGCAAATTCAATATAATTTTTATCTGCATCTAGCTCTGAAAAAATATTTGGGCTTCGGCTTGTAGCAGTGTGTGGGACTTGTTCTACTAGTCCATCTATACTAACCTCCACCAGGTTGCAAATTCAAAATAATTTTTATCTGCATCTAGCTCTGAAAAAATATTTCGGCTTGTAGCAGTGTGTGGGACTTGTTCTATTAGTCCATCTATACTAACCTTCACCAGGTTGCAAATTCAATATAATTTTTATCTGCATCTAGCTCTGAAAAAATATTTGGGCTTTGGCTTGTAGCAGTGTGTGGGACTTGTTCTATTAGTCCATCTATACTAACCTCCACCAGGTTGCAAATTCAATATAATTTTTATCTGCATCTAGCTCTGAAAAAATATTTCGGCTTGTAGCAGTGTGTGGGACTTGTTCTATTAGTCCATCTATACTAACTTCCACCAGGTTGCAAATTTAAAATAATTTTTATCTGCATCTAGCTCTGAAAAAATATTTCGACTTGTAGCAGTGTGTGAGACTTGTTCTATTAGTCCATCTATACAAACCTCCACCAGGTTGCAATTTCAATATAATTTTTATCTGCATCTAGCTCTGGAAAAATATTTGGGCTTCGGCTTGTAGCAGTGTGTGGGACTTGTTCTCTTAGTCCATCTATACTAACCTCCACCAGGTTGCAAATTCAATATAATTTTTATCTGCATCTAGCTCTGAAAAAATATTTTGGCTTGTAGCAGTGTGTGGGACTTGTTCTATTAGTCCATGCATACTAACCTCCACCAGGTTGCAAATTCAAAATAATTTTTATCTTCATCTAGCTCTGAAAAAATATTTCAGCTTGTAGCAGTGTGTGGGACTTGTTCTATTAGTCCATCTATACTAACCTCCACCATGTTGCAAATTCAATATAATAAATAAATAATTTTTATCTGCATCTAAGCCAGCCAATAGTTTTGGGCTAATACCACAGTTTGGCCACTCAGCTCTGCTCGGTTCCCATCCATTGTTTTTTGTGCAAACAACTCCAGAGTTGTCAATTAGTTAACCACCAAAATGAGTGGAAAAAGGCCTGCTGCTGGTGGAAAGGGGAATAGGCATGTTGGGAAGGGAAAAAAAGGTTGTGTCCGTGGGGTAGGTGTTAAAGCAACAGTAACATCTGCAGAAGAAAGACCATCTTCCAGCCAAACTAAGATGTCTACTTCTTTTAGCGGACAATGTGATAAGATCCCTTTCTTACGGCCACGCCAATCGCTACAAATTCCAGATGAGGCACAAAAACAGCAGGTGCTTTCATCGGATATCAAGTGCTCCTTTAAGTGGGCTCTCCTCCACCTCAACTTCAACATCACAAATACTCCAGTCCTCAGAGGTGTCACCTCAATCGCACTTGCTTCCTCACAGCTCCCAAGTCTCCAGCTGCCCGTCTGAGTATGGGGTAGAACAGATGGTTGAGTCTGCAGAGCTGTTTACTCATACTAGCCTGGGAATCAGATGTCGGCTCCAGAGCTTCTGTGAACCCAAACGAGGAAATGATCTGCACTGATGCCCAGAATCTTTATGAGTCGGATCCAGTACCAGACGCAGAAGGTTCTGACCATAATGTAGACCCTCGTTCCCAAACTGTAACTCCTGTTGGTGGAGACAATGAGGAAGACGATGATGAGACTCAAATACCTGATTGGAGCGACAAATTTAGTTTATTGTCAGGGCAGGAAGAGGTTTGCTCTGAGGACGACAGGTGTGATAACACACAGGTTGATGATGATGAGGATGGAGATCCCACTTACTGTCAAGCCACAGTCAGCCAGTCGATGAGGTCAGCAGAGGAGGTGGAGGAGGATGCTAGTGACGACAAGGTTAGGTTGCGCCTTCCTGGACAGAGACGTAGTACTGGAAGCACGTCAACAACTGCATCCTCAAACACAACTCTGCCTCTGACCACAAGTCGTGGTGGCTCTTCAGGTCGCATGGGTGCTAAGCCTTGCATAGCCTGGGCATTTTTTCAGATCGATAAGGATGACCCAACTCGTGTTATCTGTAACATTTGTCAGAAAAAGCTAAGTAGAGGCCAAAAAATACATAGTTTGAGTACTTCATGCATGAACAGGCACATGGATATGAAGCATAAGTTGCAGTGGGAAGCTCACTGTGCTACAATGCGGCCTAGCCGGCCGGGCAAACCGCCATGTGCCACATCTTGTGCATCCGCGGCCTCTTCATCCTCTGTGACTGGGGGGACAGCAGTCACACCTGTTTTGGGACGCAGACCTGCCACCTCTTTACCCGCAACAGCCAGCGTGATTGGCAGGTCATCATTTTCTTTGGAGGTGGAAACACCAGCTGGTGTTCAGCGCTGTCCGACATCGATAGCACCACCTTTGGATTAAGGCAACCTAACATGTCCGCCTGCATCTTCCTCACAGACCGGCAGTTTGCCGGGGACACCCTTCTCAACCCCGTCTAAGCACAACAGCCAGCCCTCGGTCCCTCAGATGTGGACAAGTAAAAGACCATTTCCTCCTAGCCATGAGAAAGTTAAGATGTTGAATTTCACCATCTGCAAGCTCTTGGCTACAGAAATGCTGCCTTTCCGCCTGGTGTACACAGAGGATTTTCGAGACCTTATGTCCGTCGCAGTGCCCCAGTACCAGATGCCCAGTCGGCACTACTTCTCAAAGAAAGGTGTGCCTGCGCTCCACCAGCATGTCGCACACAACATCACCGCTTCTTTGAGAAACTCTGTGTGTGACAGGGTGCATTTCACCACAGACACTTGGACGAGTAGGCATGGACAGGGGCATTACATGTCACTGACTGGGCACTGGGTAACTATGGTGACAGCAGGACAAGGGGCTGCTGTCCAAGTCTTGCCGTCCCCACGAGTTGTGCGTCAATCCTCTTTATCTCGAAGTTCCTCCACTGCTTCTGGATCCTCAACCGCCTCTCGGTCCTCCACCTGCACCCAATGCCTGTCTAGTCATGCCACAAGCTTTCTAACTGCGCAGAAGGGATCCTGCAAACCTCCTTACTATGCTGGCAGCAGGGCTCAATGTCATCAGGCAGTTTTTACTTTGAAATGTTTGGGAAATGTGAGTCACACAGCTGAGGAGTTGTGGTCAGCTCTGGAGAACCAGTTTCATGAATGGTTGTCTCCACTGGACCTGAAACCAGGGAAGGCCGTGTGCGACAATGCTGCAAACCTGGGTGCGGCCCTTCGCTGGGGCAATGTCACACACGTGCCTTGTATGGCTCACATGTTGAACCTGGTTGTCCAGCAATTTTTTGCCCACTATCCCGGACTAGATGGCCTTCTGCAGAGGGCACGGTCACTGTGTGCTCACTTCTGCCGTTCGCATCCCGCAGCTCAGCGACTTACATCTCTACAGAAGTAGTTGAGCCTGCCACTTCACCGGCTAAAATGCGATGTGCCTACCCGGTGGAATTCAACTCTGCACATGTTGCAGCGACTGTGGCAGCACCGACAAGCCCTGGTGCAATACGTTCTGACGTATAGCCTGGGCCAACGAGATCCAGAGGTGGGGCAAATCACGCTGGAGAAGTGGTCTCAGATCAGGGACCTATGCACCCTTCTGCACAGTTTTGAAATGGCGACGAAGATGTTTAGTGTTGACGATGCCATTATCAGCATGACTATTCCGGTGATTTACATGCTGGAGCACATGTTAAACAGAATTCGGAATCAGGTGGTGGCACAAGAGGAGGCGGAGGAAGTAGAGGAGGAGGAGTTGTATGCGGAAGGGCTAACATCTGCAAGGTCCAGACGGTCGGCAGCACCAAGGCGGCAGGCATGTGAGGGTGGGGGAGATGGTTTTACCAGGGCGCATGGTAGCAGCCAAACTAGTGAGGAAGGTGCAGGAGCCCAGGAAGAAGTGGAGGATGAACTGATGGAAGACTCATCAGATGAGGGAGACCTTGATCACATTTCTGTTGTGCGAGGTTGGGGGGAGAGGGCAGAGGAAGGAAGCATGATTGTTACCTCGCCACCAACACAACAGAGACTTGGTGCTCCTGGATGCGCAAGACACATGAGTGCCTTCTTGCTGCACTACCTGCAACATGACCCTCGAATTGTGAGAATTAGAAATAATCCTGACTACTGGGTTGCCACACTGTTAGATCCCCGGTACAAAAGTAAATTTGCAGAAATTATTCCTGCCATAGAAAGAGATGCACGCATGCAGGAGTATCAGCAGAGACTGTTGCAGAATCTTACATGTGCTTTTCCACAAAACACTAGTGGTGCACGTAGTGAATCTCACAGTTCCAACTTGCCAATCGTGGGACCGTCGAGTGTTCAGCACTAAAAACGTAACAGAAACACAGTATCTGCTGGTAACATTAATTTTGCGGAATCATTTCACCACTTTTTTAGCCCTTCCTTTGCAATGCCACAGGAGACAAGAAGTCTGACACATAGTCAACGCCTAGAGACGATGGTACAGGAGTATCTCCAAGTAAACATTGAAGCCATGACTGTGTCACTGGACCCTTGCTCTTTTTGGGCTTCCAATCTGGATAAATGGCCAGAGCTCGCCACTTACGCCTTGGAGATCTTGTCATGCCCCGCAGCCAGCGTTCTGTCTGAACGTGTGTTCAGCACTGCTGGTGGTGTGCTGACAGATAAGCGCACGCGGCTCTCCACTGATAATGTAAACAGACTCACGTTCATAAAGATGAACAAATCATGGATCCGAAACGACTTTTCTACCCCTGTGTCATCCTGGGGAGAGTAAAAGCTTGATGATTTGTTAAAATCACCTCACCAACCGTTTTAAGCTTTCAAATTACTAATCATGTTTATCTGTATCTTGGCTGGAAAATAATTTGGGCCTTGTAGCAGTGTGCAGTACTGATTCTATTAGGCCATCTATACTAAACTCCACCAGATTTAAAATTACTAATCATGTTTATCTGTAGCTTGGCTGGAAAATAATTTGGGCCTTGTAGCAGTTTGCAGTACTGATTCTATCATGCCATCTATACTAAACTCCACCAGCTTTCAAATTAATATTAATTTTTAGCTGCATCTAGCCTGGAAAATAATTTTGGGGCTCATAGATGCGCCAGACACATGAGTGCCTTCTTGCTTCACTACCTGCAACATGACCTTCAGATTGTCAGAATTCGAAATAATCCTGACTACTGGGTTGCCACACTCTTAGATCCCTGACACTCTTCGATCAACCTTTTCATTTTAATAAAGAATAAAAAAATGTTCATTTTTAAAATTATAAGCATTAGCAGGTTATTAGAAACTGAAATCAAACAGTTTTCAACTCAAAACTTTATTCTAGGTGATGTTACATTTGCACATAGGACCCCTTGTTCGAAAGGAGCTTCTCAACTCTCTCGTCCAATGAATTTGTCAGGTTTTGGATGGTTTCTGCTTCAATTGTTTTGCATGAGGACAGAATACCCTCCCAGAGCTGTTGCTTAGATGTGAACTGCCTCCCGCCATCATAGACACTCCTTTTGATGATGCTCCAGAGGTTCTGAATGGGGTTGAGGTCAGGGGAGCATGGGGGTCACACCATAAGTTTGTCCCCTTTTATGCCCATATCAGCCAGAGATGCAGATGTGTTATGTGCAGCATGAGACGGTGCATTATCATGCATAAAAATGATCTTCCTGCGGAATACACGGTTCTTCTTCTTGAACCATGGCAGGAAGTGCTGTTTGAGAAACTCCACATACATTATGGAGTTCATCTTTACCCCTTCAGGGATCCTAAAGGGGCTGACAATCTCTCTCCCCATGATTCCAGCCCAAAACATTACTCCACCTCATCCTTGTTGGCGCCATCGCCATGTTTGCACGGGGTGTCCATCAACCAGCCATCCTCCACTCCATCCATCTGGACCATTGAGCGTTGCACGGCACTCATCGGTGAACAAAACAGTTTTGAAGTCAGTCTTCATGTATTGTTTGGCCCACTGGAGCCGTTTCTGCTTGTGTACAGTGGATAGAGGAGGTCGACAGGATGGCTTACGCACAGCTGCAAACCTCTGAAGGACCCTGCATCTTGTTGTTCGGGGGACGTTGGAGGCACCAGCAGCTTCAAAAACTTGTCTTCTGCTATGACAAGGCTTTTTTGCCGCTGCTCTTTTAACCTGACGTAATTGCCTGTAGGAAAGAGTCCTCAATTTTCCCTTATCAGCACGCACACGTGTGTACTGTGAATGAGCTACATACTTCTTGATTGTGCGATGATCAGGATGAAGTGTCTTAGCAATGTTGATTATAGTCATGCCTTGACCTAAACACTCCACAATTTGTTGCTTCTCAGCAGCCGACACATCCTTTTTCTTTCCAATTTTGGCAGAAAATGTAGGCTGCTTAATATTGTGGGACAGCCTTCTTAAGTAGTCTTGCCTTTCATTGGACACACCTGCCAAACTAATTAGCACAGGTGTCTGCAATTGCTTACAGTGATATAAAGAGCCCTGACACACATCACCATCAATGAGTTTAACTGACAAACAAAAAAATTCTTACCTTATCACTCCTAAACACTTTTTGCATAATAATTTGGAACACAGTGTACATGTGCTTTTCCACAAAACACCAGTGGTTCACGTAGTGAATCTTACAGTTCTAACTTGCCAACCGTGGTCTGTATGGAGTTGTTCAATAAAGGGCCCAAAATTAAGATAACATAGATGGGAGAGGTCTCTATGAATACGAATTCCTAAGTATTTGATACCCTGTGAGGGCCAGGCAAAGGGAAAGTTGGACTGGAAGGAATCCTGTATGGATTTGGGGAGGGAGACATCGAGGGCCTCAGACTTCGCTGCATTGATTTTAAAATTTGACCATGTAACAAAGTGATCTATTTCAGCCATAACAGCAGGGATGGATATATGTGATTGAGTGATATATACTAGGACATCATCAGCAAATGCAGAGCACTTGTACTCGGTGCCTCCCACCTCAATCCACCTAATATTGGGGTTATGGCGAATTGATGAGAACAGGTGCTCTGTCACTAGGATATATAAGAGAGGGGACAGAGGACATCCCTGCCTTGTCCCATTGGTGATTATGAAAGGTGATGAAAATGTTCCATTTATCTTCAGCCTAGGTGACGTATTGCGATACAGGGCCGTGATTTTGCCTATAAAAGGGTCCCCTAGACCCCTACCCTAAGATTTTTAAGAGAATAATATATGGCGTGCCAGGAGACTCTATGGAATGCTTTCTCAGCATCCAACGAGAGTATCTAATTACAAATTTTTAACAGCATCTAGCCCAGGAAATACTTTGTGCCTAGTAGCAGTGTCTGCTAGTCAGCGGATTATCCCAGCTGTTAAGCAAGCTACACCACCTGTAGTTTGGACACTTAATTTTTTCAAAGGAAATGGTTCGGGCCCCCGGGACACTCAGTGAATAGCATCGGGGAGGCACCCCAAGGCACAGGGGCTGGGACTGGCGGTAGGACGCCTTGCGGTGGACCGCCAAGCTCGATCCTTATAAAAGCTTTTTAACTGCAGCAGCTTTACTGGACGCTACTGGAGCTCGAATTACGCGGCTGCTGGCATGAGACTTGCCCTCCAATAGATCCTTGTAAAATGATTTAAAGTGTACTCATTCAAATTAGAGAGACAATTTAAATTAAAAAGATTGGACCTGCCTCCACCGCAGGGGGGCTCGCTCGACCCACCAGCGGAGAGGCACCAGTATTGGGAGAGGGGGGCTGGCCGTCAGGGTCCACCGCGGCTCTGGCACAAACCCGGTGACACGGAGGTCGCACGGGCAGGAACGGACTGGCCGTGTCGGCTTCGCACTTTTTTGGTTTTAGAAGGGCATGACATGCCTATATCTGTGTCTCCCCCTCCTTTTACTCCTCCACCTCTTTTCTTTTCGCATGACTATATGTACTTGTCACTTTTCCCTGTGTTAGTTGTGTCTTCTGAGCAGTTTGTCAGCTTTTGGACACCTTTTGATGGTGTTTTCTATGTGTTTCTATGTGTTTTTGTTTGCCTGCCATTGGTTTTAACAGTGTTCGAAGGTGTTCGACGAACAGTTCAACGAACAGCTCGGCGAACATACGGGTGTTCGACGAACCGAACCGAACTCGAACACTACCGGGGTGGCTCAACACTACTGAAGACACATTTGCAGTGTGTCTTCAGCAAAATGGCGCCGGACAGCGCAGTATGGGCACGCGCCTACTCCGGTGCCACACTCCTCCCCCGGCCTCCGGCAGAACAGGACACCGCAGCGCTGGAGCACAGGGAAGAAAGGTGAGTAGAAGTGTTTTTTTTTTGTATGTGTGCAGCGTGAAAGGGATGAGGGGTATCATGCATACCAGGATTGGGCGGTGAGAGGGCCACACATACCAGGATTGGGGTGGTGAGGGGGCCACACATACCAGGATTGGGGGGTAAGGGGGCCACACATACCAGGATTGGGGAATGAGGGGGCCACACATACCAGGATTGGGCGATGAGGGGTACCATACATACCAGGATTGGGGGATGAGGGGTACCATACATACCAGGATTGGGGGGATGAGGGGTACCAGACATACCAGGATTGAGGGATGAGGGGACCATGCATACCAGGATTGAGGTATGAGGGGTGCCATGCATACCATGATGAGGGGTACCATGCATACCAGAATAGGGATGAGGGGTACCATGCATACCATGATTGGGCGGTGAGGGGACCATGCATATCAGGATTGGGGGGTGAGGGGACCATGAATACCAGGATTGTGGGTGAGGGGACCATGCATACAAGGATTGGGGGATGAGGGGTACCATGCATACCAGGATTGGGGGATGAGGGGGGCCATGCATATCAGGATTGGGGATGAGGGGTGCCATGCATACCAGCATTGGAGATGAGGAGTACCATGCATACCAGGATAGTAATGTGGGGTACCATGCATACCAGGATGATGGATGGAGTGCCATGCATACAAGGATGAGGGGTACCATGCATACCAGAATAGGGATGAGGGGTGCCATGCATACCCGGATTGGGGGATGAGGAGTGCCATGCATACCAGGATTGGGGATGAGGGAGCCATGCATACCAGGATGAGGGGTTGGGTGCCATGCATATCAGGATTGGGGGATGAGGAGGCCATACATACCAAGATTGGAAAATGAGGGGGGCCATACATACCAGAATTGGGATGAGGGGTGCCATGTATACCAGGATGAGGGATGGGGTGCCATTAGTGATGAGCGAGCACTAAAATGCTCGGGTACTCATTGCTCGGGTCGAGCAAATTGGAATACTCGGGTGCTCGACCCGAGCAACGAGCCCAATGTAAGTCTATGGGAAACTCGAGCATTTTTCATTCGGCTCCCCCCGGCGGTCTGCAGAGGGCCTAAAAATTGCCCAAATCGATGGGAACAGTGCTCAAATGACATGGGGACAGCATGGGGAAGACCCCTGGAAGCATTTCTGACTCCCAGGTCACTTCTGTCAACAATGTTGTCAGAGGTATTACGCCACTTTTAGGGACTCACAATAAAACATACCAAAACGAAACCAAAATGGATTTTCCTGGGAAATATGTTAAGGAACATCCTTTCCATGACATTGTACAATGTATATAAAGCAAAATAAATAACCAAAAACCAAAATACTCCTCCACACCTTGGGCTATGTTCACACGTAGCGTTTTTGATGCGTTTTTGCACTTTTGCATTGCTTTCAACCAAGACAAATGCATTCACCAGAAAATGTCATTTTAACATTTTACAACCTTATCTGGCCATGTGGTGTGTGACACATCATCAGACACATGCATACAGTGCTGAAAAGTCATGGAAACAGCATGGGGAAGACCTCTGGAAGCATCTCTGACTCCCAGGTCACTGCCTAAAAGTGTGCCCATCATAAGTGATCCTTGGCGCATGCGAAGATGCCTCCCGCCATGAACCTGTCGTTGCAGACTTGCAACAATCACCGTCCTTGGAATGCAAGCGCAAGTATGCAGGCAGCCAGCCACCCACCCACCCACCCACAGGCTGCAATACTATACTGCCAAATTTTTGACAGCTGCTTGCACTTGAAATGTGGCCTTTTAGGCTCGTGGAGGCGGAAGCTTTTCATACCCTCATGCCGACGACAGCCGGGTGTCCATACTCGGTCCCCAGCCGCCACTATATTTCCCGGTATCGCCACCGCCTTCCACAAGCACGGGTCCCACAGCATTACTCGTTCCCTCCCCAGTGCACTTACTGGGAAGGACCGCCTAACCACAAACACGTGGACAGGTGAATGTGGCCAGGGATGGTACGGAGCCAGTCCACAACTTTTTTTGCTGACAGTTGTATTTAGCTCTGTGAAAGGACTGGCATAGATGGAAACCCTATTTACCCTGCATGTCATTTCTCACAGGAAGTCCTGTAATGCAGCTTGTTGCAGAAGCAATGGCAGCCCATCCAACATCAACTCGCCCTTGTCGGTGGTGCTTTGACACACACACATCTTTCTTTGCACATTTAATTTCTTGAATACAGAGTTGGACAATGGCCTGATCTGTAATGCGGTTTGAAAAATAACATGCATAAGCATGGCCGATCCACATTAAAAAAGCAGCCATAGAGTGTCCGGGAACTTTCCCCCACACTTTTCTTACCCAGGGTTGCTTTTCGGCAGGGTTGGACCGGCCCACCAGAGAACCGGAGACTCCTCCGGCGGGCCCTGGCTTCTCCTTCAGGAGAGTTCATAGTGCTGAGGTGAGGCCATGATGATGATAGAGGCCACCATCTGCTTAGTTTTCTGTTACTTTGAATGCAAGTGCAAGTATGCAGCCAGCCACCCACCCACCCACAGGCCGCAACAATAAACTGCCAGATTTCTGGGCAGCTTTTTGCACTTGAAATATGGCCTTTTAAGCTTGTGGAGGCGGAAGCTTTTCACAACCTCTTGCCGGCGGCGGCCGGGTGTCCATACTCGGTCCCCAGCCCCACTATATTTCCCGGTATCGCCTCCGCCTTCCACAAGCACGGGTCCCACAACATTACCCGTGCCCTCCCCAGTGCACCCACTGGGAAGGACCGCCTAACCAAACACGTGGACAGGTGAATGTGGCCAGGGACGGTACGGAGCCATTCCACAACTTTTTTTGCTGACAGTTGAATTTAGCTCGGTGAAAGGACTGGCATAGAGGGAAACCCTATCTACCCTGTGTGTTATTTCTCACAGGAAGTCCTGTAAAGCTGCTTTCACTTGAAATGTGGCCTTTTAGGCTCGTGGAGGCGAAAGCTTTTCACAACCACATGCCTCATGCCTCGTGTCCATACTTGGTCCCCAGACGTCACTATTTCTCCCGGTGTTGTCTCCGTCTTCTACAAGCGCCGGTCCATGAACATTACTGTTAGTACTTTTCTGTGGGAATTTGCTTGCCTCCTACCAGCCTGGAATATTTCCAGCAAACTATGGTACGACACCATGTTATTAGCACTGCCCCCAGTACCAGTAGCGAAGCCATCCCCAATTTCCTTCTCAGGAATTTTATTTGGTAGACGGAATGGCTGCTCAAATACATTTTCTCACAAAGGAGCTGAAGGTAGAGTGGCAGTAGGTGCAAGTTTCTCCAGCCTGTTAGATATTAGAGGGTGAACGGCAGCACATTGGCTCAGTGGTTAGCACTGAAGACTTGCAGCGCTTGGATTGTGGGTTCAAATCCCAGCAAGGACAACATCTACAAGGACTTTGTATGTTCTCCCTGTGTTTCCTCCTCAGTAAAAAAGCAGCCATAGAGTGTCCGGGAACCTTTCCACACACTTTTCTTAGCCAGGACTGCTTCTTGGAAGGGTTGGACCGTCCCACCAGAGAATCCTCTGGTGTGCCTTGGCTTCTACCTCAGGAGAGTTCATGATAGCACCAACTTTGCAGCTGCTATGGGGCTCTTGAGCGGGGGAGAAAGGTTAGCCCTCAGAATCAAATCCTCTGGTGGGCACAATGTTTTTCAATCTGAAACAGCTTCTCAGTGGGAGTTGTATGTCACAACAGCCATATTCTTTAGGTCGGCGAAAGGACTGGCATAGAGGGAAACCGTATCTACCCCGGCTGTCATTTCTCCGTCACCAGGTTCCGCCCATTGTCACACACGACCATTCCTGGCTGTATGTTCAGCGGTGAGAGCCACAGATCAGGCTGCTGTGTTACAGCTTTCAACAACTCTGCAGCACTGGGCGGTTTGTCAATTAGGCATTAAGCATGTTATCTTCAGCACAGCCTGTTGCCGCTTGGCCAAGGCAGTGCTGTCAACTTGTGACTGATGTGGTCATTTCGGAGATGGAGGAGGAGGTGCATGAGCTGAACAATGTGATTACTTTGTTGTTAAATTGGTGACGCTGTTTTTTATACTAAAGAAAGATCATATTGTTTTGTTTTGTTTACGTTTTTTTTTTAGACAAATGCATTCACCGGGAAATGTCATTTTAACATTTTACATCCTTATCTGGCAATGTGGTGTGTGACACATCATCAGACACATCCTGTTTTATTTATGATGGAGGGACTCTGAAAGTCATAAAGCCTATTTTTATAGGGACATCAGACGGCCCTTACTATTCTTAAAAGGCCAGCAGTTGGCCCTAGCTATTGATAGAGAGCCATCAGCCAGCTATGCTTTGTTGTTCCCATTATTAACAAGTGGGTCTCCTACACTTTTATTGAGTATCCAGTGACTGCAAGGGCTGCCAAAATTTTGGACGCAACCCAATACCCCTTTGAAGAGACATAGAGGAGGGTCTCAGTAAAAAAAAATGTTCCCATTATAAAGGAGCGGGTCTCCTATAGTGGTAATGCTGTGACTGCAAGGGCTGCCAAAATTTGGGAAAAACCCCACTAAGAATTTAAAGATACATAGAGCAGGGCCATGGTAACAAGGTACGACATGTTCCCATTAGAAAGGAGAGGGTCTGCTATACAGTTATAGGGTATGCAGTGAGTCCAATGGCTGACAATTTTAGGAAAAACCCCACTAAGAATTTTAAGACACACAGAGCAGGGCCACAGTAACAAGTACGACATGTTCCCATTAGAAAGGAGAGGGTCTGCTATACAGTTATAGGTTACGCAGTGAGTCCAACGGCTGACAATTTTAGGAAAAACCCCACTAAGAATTTAAAGACACATGGAGCAGGGCCACAATAACAAGGTATGACATGTTCCCATTAGAAAGGAGAGAGTCAATATACAGTTATAGGGTATGCAGTGAGTCCAACGGCTTACCAATTTTAGGGAAAACCCAACTAAAAAGGTAAAGACACATAGAACAGGGCCACAGTAACGACAAATTCCCATTAGAAAGGAGAGAGTCTCCCATAGTGTTGGCCTATGCAGTGAATGCCCCTTGGAAGAGATGTGGAGGAGGGCCTCCTAAAAAAATGTTACCATTAGAAAGGAGCGGGCCTCCTATACTTGTAATGCCCATGCACTAAGTGTATGGGCTGACAAACATTTACCCCTGGGGGGTATACATGAACATACTGTATAAAAAAATATTTTTACGGGCATCATAAACACCCTTTAAAAAATTAGGTGGGTGTTGCATCACGGACCACAGTCACCCTGGTGATATGGTGTTGGAGGATGAGGAGAAGGAGGAGGACAAGAGCAAATAGCCAAAATCAGGAAGCATATACCCATGTGTGGGTGTGAAAAGGTGCATGGGAATACACCTCCCAAGAAAAGACACTGGATTGGAGTTTATGTTACGCTGCTATCATTCGGTTGTGTTGAGAAGTCTGGCCCAATCCAGCCCTTGTTCAATTTTATAAGAGTCAGCCTGTCAGCATTTTCCGTTGACAGGCGGATGCGCTTATCAGTTATAATTCCAATAGCGGCACTAAAAACCCGCTGTGATAAAATGCTGGCGGCAGGGCAGGCAAGGACCTCCAAGGCATAGAGAGCCAATTCATTCCACGTATCCAGCTTGGATACTCAATAATTATAAAGCACAACGGAATCACGGAGGACGTTGGTACAGTTGGTAAGGTACTCCCTCGGCATCTTCCCAAACTTTGCACTCCTTGTGAGAGTACCCCGCACCTCAGGGACTGTCCGATGGGAGGGTCTGAGAAAACTCTCCCAGAACTTTGACAGTGTTCCCGTGCCTCTTCTGGATTGAAGTTGTGTCTCTCTCGCCTGTACTCCTTGGTTGTCCAACGAAGTGTACCCTCTGCCGCCAGCGTTTTCAGATGGGAATTTTTTTAATAGTTCTGCAACAAGGGCCTTCTGGTACTGCCCCATTTTTGTAGACCTGTCCGCCTCAGGAATAAGAGATATAAAGTTCTCCTTGTAGCGTGGGTCTAGAAGTGTCACCAACTAGTAATGACTGTCACCCAAAATTTTGAGAACACGAGGGTCATGGGAAAGGCAGCGTAACATAAACTCGGCCATGTGTGCCAGACTACTAACAGGCAAGACTTCCGTGTCCTCACCAAGAGGATGACTGACTATGCTCTCCTCCTCCTCCTCTTCTCTGTCCTCTGGCCATCCACACTGAACAGACAGTATGACAGCTGTGCAGGTAGTACCATCTATAGTGCATGAAACTAGCTCCTGTCCTTCCTCCTCCTCCTCCTCTTCCTCATTGTCACCCAATCCACGTTGGGATGAGATGAGGCTTGGCTGTGTGTAATCACCCTGTATGGATCCTTGCTCCATCTCATTGTGCTCTGCAATGCATCCTCTTTGATTGTGAGCAGAGAGCATTTCAGAAGACAGAGAAGCGGGATGGTGACGCATCATCACCGCTCACCATCTTTGTGGAGTCCTCAAAGTTTTGGAGGATGGTACATATGTCTGACATCCATGTCCACTCCTGAGGTCTTATGTGTGGAGTCTGAACTGAATACAGACAGCCTTGTTGATGCTGGTACTCAACAACTGCCCTCTTCTGCTCACAAATCCTTCCCAACATCTGCAGTGTAGAGTTCCAACGCGTGGGGACATCACACACCAGTCTGTGAGACGGAAGCTGCAAACGGTGCTGAAACACTGCAAGGGCGGCGGAAGCTGTAGCTGACTTTCTAAAATGGGCACACAGGCAGCGTACTTTAACAAGCAGATCTGGCAGCTCCAGGTAGGATTTGAGAAACCGCTGAACCACGAGGTTAAGCACATGGGCCAGGCATCGTACATGTGTGAGCTCGCCTCTCCTCAGAGCCGCCACCAGGTTCCGGCCATTGTCACACACGACCATGCCTGGCTGTAGGTTCAGCAGTGTGAGCCACAGATCTGCCTACTCTTTCAGAGCTGTCCACAACTCTTCGGCATTGTGCGGTTTTTCACCTAAGCATATTAGCTTCAGCACAGCCTGTTGCCGCTTGGCCGAGGCAGTGCTGCAGTGCTTCCAGCTTGTGACTGATATGGTCATTTCGGAGATGGAGGCTGAAGGGGAGGAGGAGGCTGAGGAGGATGAGGTGCAGGAGCTGTAGACCGTGGGGGCAACCCTGATTGACCTAGGGCCCGCAATCCCTGGCGTCGGGAGGACGGGTTCCGTGCCAAGGTCCGACTGGGTCCCGGCTTTCACTATGTTAACCCAGTGTGCCGTCAGCGAGATGTACCGTCCCTGCCCACAAGCACTTGTCCACGTGTTCGTGGTTAGGTGGACTTTACTGGTAACTGTGTTGTTGAGAGCACGGCTAATGTTTTGGGACACGTGCTTGTGTAATGCGGGGACGGCACACCGGGAGAAATAGTGGCGGCTGGGGACCGAGTATCGTGGGACGGCCGCCGCCATCAGGTTGCGGAATGTTTCCGTCTCCACGAGCCTAAAAGGCAACATTTTGAGCGCAAGCAGTCGTATAATGTGAGAATTTAGTAGTGTGGCCTGTGGGCCACATATTTGAGCTTGCGTTCCAAGGACTGGGGTATGGACAACTGAACGCTGCGCTGGGACAAGGACATGGACGTGCTTCCTGATGCTGCTACTTAAGAGTGCGCAACGACAGGTGCAGGGCAGGAGGCATCTTCGCATGCACCATGGACAGGGGATTGGCTTGCATGCACAACAGCGGAAGAATCAATGGTGCCACCCGCAGACACTGTTCCTGGGCCCTGGGGTTCGGCCCACAAAGTTGGGTGCTTTGCTGCCATGTGCCTGATCATGCTGGTGGTGGTCAGGCTGGTCCTTTTGTCACCCCTGCTGATGCTGGCCTGGCAGGTGGTACAAATGGCCTTTCTGGGGTTATCAGCAGAGTCTTTAAAAAACAACCAGACTCGGGAAGACCTAACAGTAGTACTGGCAACTTCCTTTGTGTTGGTGTTACGGGGAATGGTTGCCTGCCTTCTGTCTGCGGCCACCACACTCATTCTTCCTGCCTGTTGGGGTGTTCTGCCTCCCTCCCCCTGTATGCTGCTGTCCTCGCTCTGCATGTTCTCCTGCCAGGTTGGGTCAGTTACTATGTCATCCACCACCTCGTCTTCCACTTCCGCACCCTAGTCCTCCTCCAGACTTTCTGGCAATTGTGTCTCATCATCGTCCACCTCTTGTGACACTTTCCCACTGTTGCCTTCGTGTGACCGTGGCTGCTCAAATATTTGGGCATCGCTACACGCGATCTCCTCTTGCCCCACTTCAAGTGGACTGGGCGAGAGGCCCAAATCTATAAATGGAAAAGTGAACAGCTCTTCAGAGTGTCCAAGTGTGGGATCAGTTGTCTCTGGGTACTCGGCATGGTGGGAGGAAGGAGGATCATGGTGAGGAATATGCGGTCCAGACTCACGGCTATTGAGACTTGACCGTGTGGAAGACAGGGTGGTGGTGGTGGTGACTAAGTGACTAGAAGTATTATCCGCTATCCAACCAACAACCTTTTGACACTGCTCTGGATTCAATAGTGGTGTGCTGCGGTCCCCTAGAAATTGGGACAGGAAGGTAAGGTGAGAAGATGTGGGTGTTTGTTGTGCCACAATTTCGTCTTGCCCACGGCCTTGTCCTCGGCCTCTGCATGCACCATTACCATCACGTCCAGTTCCCCGTCCCTTGCCACGTGCCTTGCCCATTTTAAATGGAGGACAGTATCTTCCACGCTCACTACAAATGACTGAGTTTGGAACGAATTTATATGTGATCCGTGTGACGGAGAAAACTAGAGTTTTAAATACCTGGCCTGTAGGTAAGTAGTTTGACCAGCAAACTGTTGTGAATTACTTCACTGACACACTGAAAGAAATTTTTAATGGAGGCCAGAAATGGCAGTATTTTCTAACAGCGTATATGTGAGCTGTGTGACGGAGAAAACACAGTTTTAAATACCTGGCCTGTAGGTAACTATTTTGAACAGCAATCTGGTGTCAATTGCTTCACTGACACACTGAAAACATTTTTTAATGGAGGCCAGAAATGACAGTATTTTCTGAAAATGTATATGTAATCCGTGTGACGGAGAAAACACAGTTTTAAATACCTGGCCTGTAGGTAACTGTTTTGAACAGCAAACCAGTGTCAAAAACTTTGCTGACACACTGAAACATTTTTTTAATGGAGGCCAGAAATGGCAGTATTTTCTGAAAACGTATATGTGATCCGTGTGATGGAGAAAACACAGTTTTAAATAGATGGATTTTTAGCGCTGTAATATGGAAAGGACCTGGCTGTATTTTGCAGTGCCAACAAGCAAATGGCGCAGAAAAACCGTGTTCTCTGGATTGCTTTTTAAGCAAATAATGAGGATTAAGATGCAAAAAAAAATTATTCCTGGCCCCTGAGACCTGGGCCTATTTCCAGAAATATCTCACAGCAGCAGCCGACAGAACTGGAATGGAGCCTCTTGTGCTATGTGCACTGCAGTCTGCTATATACACTGCCTGCCTGCCTATATACACTGCCTGCCTGATATCTCTGCAGATGGATTAGTTAGTCCTCAAAAGGACTGTTTGTTAAGATGGATATGTGTAATGTATGTTTTTTTTCCTACACTACCTACTACACAAGCAAATCTCTCCCTGACGCAGCAGCACCTCTCCGGAGTGACTGTGACGAGCATGGCGGCGCCAGGTCTGATATACACCTGATGACGCTGTGCGGCCAGCCATTCACTGTAATGCCCACCGCCCAACTTGGCTATGGATTTACAGTGCATGGCAGGCAATCCCTCTCTAAAGAGCGCCAAACATGCAGGGACGGGACCCGAGTTCCCGCCCGACCTACCCGGAAATACTCGCCGAGCACTGAGCATGTCGAGCACCATGATGCTCGGGCGAGTACCGAGTAGTGTCGAGCACGTTCGCTCATCACTAGGTGCCATGCATACCAGGATGAGGGATGGGGTGCCATGCATAACAGGATGAGGGGTACCATGCATGCCAGAATAGGAATGAGGGGTGCCATGCATACCAGGATAGGAATGCGGGGTACCATGCATACCAGGATTGAGGGATGAGAAGGCCATACATACCAGAATTGGGATGAGGGGTGCCATGTATACCAGAATGAGGGGTACCATACATACCAGAATAGGCATGCGGGGTACCATACATACCAGGATGAGGGATGGGGTGCCATGCATACCAGGATGAGGGTACTATACATACCAGGATAGGGATGAGGAGTGCCATGCATACCAGGATTGGGGATGAGGGGTACCATGCATACCAGGATTGGGGATGAGGAAGCCATGCATTCCAGGATGAGGGATTGGGTACCATACATACCAGGATTGGGGGATAAGGGGTGCCATACATACCAGGATTGGGATGAGGGGTGCCATGTACATCAAATTTGGGATGAGGGGGCCATGCATATCAGGATTGGGGATGAAGGGTGCCATGCATACTAGGATTGGGGATGAGGGGAGCCATGCATACCAGGATTTGGGATGAGAGGTGCCATGCATACTAGGATAGGGATCAGGGGTACCATGCATACCAGGATAGGGATGAGGGGTCATGTATACCAGGATAGGGATGAGGGGTACCATGTATATCAGGATGAGGGATGGGTTACCATGCATACCAGGAGAGGGATGAGAGGTACCATGCATGCCAGAATAGGGATGAGGAGTACGATGCATACCAGGATAGGAATGCGGGGTACCATGCATACCAGGATAGGGATCTGGGGGGGCATGCATACCAGGATTCGGATGAGGGGTCATGCATACCAGGATAGGGATGAGGGGTACCATGTATATCAGGATGAGGGATGGGTTACCATGCATACCAGGAGAGGGATGAGAGGTACCATGCATGCCAGAATAGGGATGAGGAGTACCATGCATACCAGGATAGGAATGCGGGGTACCATGCATACCAGGATTGAGGGATGGGAAGGCCATACATACCAGAATTGGGATGAGGGGTGCCATGTATACCAGAATGAGGGGTACCATACATGCCAGAATAGGGATGCGGGGTACCATACATACCAGGATGAGGGATGGGGTGCCATGCATACCAGGATGAGGGGTACCATACATACCAGGATAGGGATGAGGAGTGCATGCATACCAGGATTGGGGATGAGGGGTACAATGCATACCAGGATTGAGGATGAGGAAGCCATGCATACCAGGATGAGGGATTGGGTACCATACATACCAGGATTGGGGGATGAGGGGTGCCATACATACCAGGATTGGGATGAGGGATGCCATGTACATCAAATTTGGGAAGAGGGGGCCATGCATATCAGGATTGGGGATGAAGGGTGCCATGCATACTAGGATTGGGGATGAGGGGTGCCATGCATTCCAGGATTTGGGATGAGGGGTGCCATGCATACCAGGATAGGGATGAGGGGTACCATGCATACCAGGATAGGGATGACGGGTACCATGCATACCAGGATAGGGATCTGGGGGGGGCCATGCATAACAGGATTCGGATGAGGGGTCATGTATACCTGAATAGAGATGAGGGGTACCATGTATATCAGGATGAGGGATGGGTTACCATGCATACCAGGAGAGGGATGAGGGGTACCATGCATACCAGGATGAGGGGTACCATACATACCATGATAGGAATGTGGGGTACCATGCATACCAGGATGATAGATGGGGTGCCATGCATACCAGGATGAGGGGTACCATGCATACCAGAATAGAGATGAGGGGTACCCTGTATACCAGGATTGGGGGGTGAGGGGACCATGCATACCAGGATTGGGGGGGTGAGGGGAGCATGCATACCAGGATTGGGGGTGAGGGGACCATGCATACCAGGATTAGGGGATGAGGGGTACCATGCATACCAGGACTGGAGGATGAGGGGGGCCATGCATACCAGGATTGGGGATGAGCGGTGCCATGCATACCAGGATTGGGGGGTGAGGGGTGAAATGCATATCAGCATTGGGGATGAGGAGTACCATACATACCAGGATAGGAATGTGGGGTAACATGCATACCAGGATGATGGATGGGGTGCCATGCATACCAGGAAGAGGGGTACCATGCATACCAGAATAGGGATGAGGGGTACCAAGCATACCAGGATTGGGGGATGAGGAGTGCCATGCATACCAGGATAGAGATGAGGGAGCCATGCATACCAGGATTGGAGCATGAGGAGGCCATACATACCAGGACTGGAGCATGAGGGGGGCCATACATAACAGAATTGGGATGAGGGGTGCCATATATACCAGGATGAGGGGTACCATACATACCAGAATAGGGATGTGGGGTAACATGCATACCAGGATGAGGGATGGGGTGCCATGCATCCCAGGATGAGGGATGGGGTGCCATGCATAACAGGATGAGGAGTACCTTGCATACCAAAATAGGGATGAGGGGTACCATGCATACCAGAATAGGAATGCGGCATACCATGCATACCAGGATTGAGGGATGAGAAGGCCATACATACCAGAATTGGGATGAGGGGTGCCATGTATACCAGAATGAGGGGTACTATACATACCAGAATAGGGATGCAGGGTACCATACATACCAGGATGAGGGATGGGGTGCCATGCATACCAGGATGAGGCGTACCATACATACCAGGATAGGGATGAGGAGTGCCATGCATACCAGGATTGGGGATGAGGGGTACCATGCATACCAGGATTGGGGATAAGGAAGCCATGCATACCAGGATGAGGGATTGGGTACCATACATACCAGGATTGGGGGATGAGGGGTGCCATACATACCAGGATTGGGAAGAGAGGTGCCATGTACATCAAATTTGGGATGAGGGGGCCATGTATATCAGGATTGGGGATGAAGGGTGCCACATGCATACTAGGATTGGGGATGAGGGGTGCCATGCATACCAGGATATGGGATGAGAGGTGCCATGCATACCAGGATAACGATCAGGGGTACCATGCATACCAGGATAGGGATGAGGGGTGCCATGCATACCAGGATAGAGATCTGGGGGGGGCCACGCATTCCAGGATTCGGATGAGGGGTCATGTATACCAGGATAGGGATGAGGGGTACCATGTATATCAGGATGAGGGATGGGTTACCATGCATACCAGGAGAGGGATGAGAGGTACCATGCATGCCAGAATAGGGATGAGGAGTACCATGCATACCAGGATAGGAATGCGGGGTACCATGCATACCAGGATTGAGGGATGAGAAGGCCATATATACCAGAATTGGGATGAGGGGTGCCATGTATACCAGAATGAGGGGTACCATACATGCCAGAATAGGGATGCGGGGTACCATACATACCAGGATGAGGGATGGGGTGCCATGCATACCAGGATGAGGGATAGCATACATACCAGGATAGGGATGCGGGCTACCATGCATACCAGGATGAGGGATGTGGTGCCATGCATACCAGGATGAGGGGTACCATACATACCAGGATAGGTATGAGGAGTGCATGCATACCAGGATTTGGGATGAGGGGTACCATGCATACCAGGATTGGGGATGAGGAAGCCATGCATACCAGGATGAGGGATTGGGTACCATACATACCAGGATTGGGGGATGAGGGGTGCATACATCCCAGGATTGGGATGAGGGATGCCATATACATCAAATTTGGGATGAGGGGGCCATGCATATCAGGATTGGGGATGAAGGGTGCCATGCATACTAGGATTGGGGATGAGGGGTGCCATGCATTCCAGGATTTGGGATGAGGGGTGCCATGCATAACAGGATAGAGATGAGGGGTACCATGCATACCAGGATAAGGATGAGGGGTACCATGCATACCAGGATAGGGATCTGGGGGGGGCATGCATACCAGGATTCGGATGAGGGGTCATGTATACCTGGATAGAGATGAGGGGTACCATGTATATCAGGATGAGGGATGGGTTACCATGAATACCAGGAGAGGGATGAGGGGTACCATGCATACCAGGATGAGGGGTACCATACATACCAGGATAGGAATGTGGGGTACCATGCATACCAGGATGATAGATGGGGTGCCATGCATACCAGGATGAGGGGTACCATGCATACCAGAATAGAGATGAGGGGTACCATGTATACCAGGATTGGAGGGTGAGGGGACCATGCATACCAGGATTGGGGGGTGAGGGGAGCATGCATACCAGGATTGGGGGTGAGGGACCATGCATACCAGGATTGGGGGATGAGGGGTACCATGCATACCAGGATTGGAGGATGAGGGGGGCCATGCATACCAGGATTGGGGATGAGGGGTGCCATGCATACCAGGATTGGGGGGTGAGGGGTGCCATGCATATCAGCATTGGGGATGAGGAGTACCATACATACCAGGATAGGAATGCAGGGTACCATGCATACCAGGATGATGGATGGGGTGCCATGCATACCAGGATGAGGGGTACCATGCATACCAGAATAGGGATGAGGGGTACCATGCATACCAGGATTGGGGGATGAGGAGTGCCATGCATACCAGGATAGGGATGAGGGAGCCATGCATACCAGGATGAGGGGTTGGGTGCCATGCATATCAGGATTTGGGGATGAGGAGGCCATACATACCAGAATTGGAGCATGAGGGGGGCCATACATAACAGAATTGGGATGAGGGGTGCCATATATACCAGGATGAGGGGTACCATACATACCAGAATAGGGATGTGGGGTACCATGCATACCAGGATGAGGGATGGGGTGCCATGCATACCTTGATGAGGGATGGGGTGCCATGCATAACAGGATTTGGGGTGTGTGGGGTACCATGCATACCAGGATTGGGGGATGAAGAGGGCCATGCATACCAGGATTGGGGATGAGGGGTGCCATGCATACCAGGATTGGAGGATGAGGGGGGCCATGCATACCAGGATTGGGGGTGAGGGGACCATGCATGCCAGGATTTGGGGTGTGTGGGGTACCATGCATACCAGGATTGGGGGATGAGGAGGGCCATGCATACCAGGATTGGGGATGAGGGGTGCCATGCATACTAGGATTGGGGGGTGAGGGGTGCCATGCATACCAGCATTGGGGATGAGGAGTACCATGCATATCAGGATTGGGTATGAGGGAGCCATGCATACCAGGATGAGGGTAGCCATGCATACAAGGATTGGGGATGAGGGGTGCCATGCATACCAGGATTGGGGATGAGGGGTGCCATGCATACCAGGATTGGGGATGAGGGGTGCCATGCATACCAGGATTGGGGATGAGGGGTGCCATGCATACCAGGATTTTGGGATGAGGGGTGCTATGCATACCAGGACTGGGGATGAGGGGAGCCATGCATACCAGGATTGGGGGTGAGGGGTGCCATGCATACCAGGATTAGTGGTGAGGGGTGCCATGCATACCAGGATAGGGTTGAGGCGTGCCATGCATACCAGGATAGGGATGAGGGCAGCACATAACAGGATGGAGGAACAGGATTGGGGAACACAAATACCAGGATGAGGGCAGCACAAATACCAGGATCGGGGCAACACATACCAGCATGGGAGACCATATACCAATAAAAATGCTCACCACCCAGGTGTAGAACGGGCTCAATAGCTAGTATATATATATATATATATATATATATATATATATATATATATTTTATAGCTTTTTTCTTTTTGTAATTTTTAAAACATAAAAGATGACAATGTATTTGTTTTTATATAGGATGAGGGATGGGGTGCCAAGCATACCAGGATAGGGATGAGGGGTACCATGCATACCAGGATGAGGGGTACCATACTTACCAGGATAGGGATGAGGGATGGGGTACCATGCATACCAGGATTGGGTATGAGGGAACCATGCATACCAGAATGAGGGGCATCATGCATGCCAGGATTGCGGATGAGGGATGCCATGCATACCAGTATTGGGGATGAGGGGTGCCATACATTCCAGGATTGAGGATGAGGGGTGCCATGCATACAGGATTGGGGGTGAGGGGTGCCATGCATACCAGGTTGGGGATGAGGGGTGCCATGCATACCAGGATTGGGGATGAGGGGTGCCATGCATACCAGGATTGGGGGTGAGGGGTGCCATGCATGCCAGGATTGGGGATGAGGGGTGCCATGCATACCAGGATTGTGGTGAGGGGTGCCATGCATACCAGGATTGGGGGTGAGGAGTGCCATGCATACCAGGATTAGTGGTGAGGGGTGCCATGCATACCAGGATAGGGATGAGGGGTGCCATGCATACCAGGATAGGGATGAGGGCAGCACATAACAGGATGGAGGAACAGGATTGGGGAACACAAATTCCAGGATGGGGGCAGCACACATACCGGGATGGGGGCAGCACAAATACCAGGATGGGGGCAGCACATACCCGCATGGGAGACCATATACCAATAAAAATGCTCGCCACCCGGGCGTTGAACGGGCTCAGTAGCTAGTACTATATATATATATTTATATATATATATATATATATATATATATATATATATATATTTATAGTGTTTTCCTTTTTGTAATTTTTAAAATATAAAAGATGACAATGTATTTGTTTTTATATATACAAACAAAATGTGTCATCTTTAACTTTAGATCTTTTAGAGATAATTTCATCTTCAACTTCCTTAACTGCTCACAATAACAGTAATTTTGACCAGGGTTGTCCATACTTTTACATGCCACTGTATTTCAGTATAGAGCAGTACATCTGTGAATTCATGATTCCATCAATGAAATTGTAGCTCCCCCCACACCAGCAGCACTCATGCAGCCCCTATAAGGACACTGCCACCACCATGTTTTACTGTGGGAAGCATGCATTTTTCTTCATATTCAAGCAGTTTTGAAGTCATTAGTTTCAAAAACATTTATCTTGTTCCTATCATTACAGAGTATAGAGTCCCAGTAGTCTTCATATTTTTCAGCATCGGTCCTGGCAAATTGTAGGCAGGCTTTTTGTGCATGGGCTTTAGGTGAGACTTCCTTTGTGGATGACACCCCTGCATACCATTCCTCTGCAGTGTACGTCATATTGTGTCATGGGAAACACTTATCCCAGTTTGTCTTTCTATTTTTTTTAGCTAACTGCCATCACCTTGCATGTCAATTTTCTTCAACGCTTCTCATCAGAAGAGGCATCTGTTTAGGTGTTAACTTCCTGGACATCTCTGTGAGATAGGTGCAGTTTCATTTTTGTATCACTTTTGCTAAAGTATTCTGACTGATAAGTAAAGTTTTGCTGATTGTCTTGTAGCCTTCACCTTTCTTGTGTAAAGGAATTATTTCTCAGGTATTGTAACATTTATCTTCCATGTGGTGCCATTGCTGACAGTATGAAATGGGAAGGGGTTTTCTTTGTTAAGTAATGCTTTTTTATAGACAACTTTTTGCTGGACATCTGTTTAATGAATACTTAAACTTAAATGTGGTTGAATTCTTGATAATTAGAATTGTGTAGTCTAAACTTTAGCTTTGCTGCTAAGACTTTCATTGGGTGTACTCATTTTTGCAACATGGTATTGGATGCCTTTGTTAGGAAAATTACTTTTTTTGGATGTGCAAAATAACAAATCTTGTTTGCACTCAATGGCCCACATTTGCGAGAATATTTTGTAATATGGTGTCCCATACAAAATGTTGATTCTGAAATTAAACTTATGATGAGCATTGTATATATTTTGTATATAAATAAATACATATGAATCTACACTGCTCAAAAAAATAAAGGTAACACTTAAACAACAGAATATAACTCCAAGTAAATCAAACTTCTGTGAAATCAAACTGTCCACTTAGGAAGCAACACTGATTGACAATCAATTTCACATGCTGTTGTGCAAATGGAATAGACAATAGATGGAAATTATTGGCAATTATCAAGACACCCTCAATAAAGGAGTGGTTCTGCAGGTGGGGACCACTGTCCACATCTCAGTACCAATGCTTTCTGGCTGATGTTTTGGTCACTTTTGAATGTTGGTTGTGCTTTCACACTCATGGTAGCATGAGACGGACTCTACAACCCACAGAAGTTGCTCAGGTAGTGCAGCTCATCCAGGATGGCACATCAATGTGAGCTGTGGCAAGAAGGTTTGCTGTGTCTGTCAGCATAGTGTCCAGAGGCTGGAAGCACTACCAGGAGACAGGCTAGTACACCAGGAGACGTGGAGGGGGCAGTAGGAGGGCAACAACCCATCAGCAGGACCGCTACCTCTACCTTTGTGCAAGTAGAAACAGGAGGAGCACTGCCAGAGCCCTGCAAAATGACCTCCAGCAGGCCACAAATGTGAATGTGTCTGCACAAACGGTTAGAAACCGACTCCATGAGGGTGGTATGAGGGCCCGACGTCCACTGATGGGGGTTGTGCTCACAGCCCAACTCTGTGCAGGACGCTTGGCATTTGCCACAGAACACCAGGATTGGCAAAGTCACCACTGGCGCCCTGTGCTCTTCACAGATGAAAGCAGGTTCACACTGAACACATGTGACAGACGTGACAGAGTCTGGAGACGCCGCGGAGAGTGATCTGCTGCCTGCAACATCCTTCAGCATGACTGGTTTGGCAGTGGGTCTGTAATGGTGTGGGGTGGCATTTTTTGGAGGGCCGCACAGCCCTCCATGTGCTTGCCAGAGGTAGCCTGACTGCCATTATGTACCGAGATGAGATCCTCAGACCCGTTGTGAGACCATATGCTGGTGCGGTTGGCCCTGGGTTCCTCCTAATGCAGGACAATGCCAGACCTCATGTGGCTGGAGTGTGTCAGCAGTTCCTGCAAGATGAATGCTATGGACTGGCCCTCCCGTTCCCCAGACCTGAATCCGATTGAGCACATCTGGGACATTATGTCTCACTCCATCCACCAACGTCACGTTTCACCACAGACTGTCCAGGAGTTGTCAGATGCTATAATCCAGGTCTGGGAAGAGATCCCACAGGAGACCATCCGCAACCTCATCAGGAGCATGCCCAGGCATTGTATGGAGGTCATACAGGCACGTGGAGGCCACACACAATACTGAGCCTCATTTTGACTTGTTTTAAGGACATTACATCAAAGTTGGATCAGCCTGTAGTGTGTTTTTCCACTTTAATTTTGGGGGTGACTCCAAATCCAGGCCTCCTTGGTTAATAAATTTGATTTCCATTGATGATTTTTGTGTGATTTTGTTGTCAGCACATTCAACTTTGTACAGAACAAAGTATTCAATGAGAATATTTCATTCATTCAGATCTAGGATGTGTTATTTGAGTGTTCTCTTTATTTTTTTGAGCAGTGTATATACAATTGATTCTCACTAAATTAGAATACCATCAAAGAGTTAATTTATTTCAGTTCTTCAATGCATAAAGTGAAACTCATATATAGAGTCATTACAAGCAGAGTGATCTATTTCAAGTGTTTATTTCTGTTAATGTTGATGATTATGGCTTACAGCCAATGAAAACACAAAAGTCATTATCTCAGTAAATTAGAATACTTTATAACAACAGCTCGAAAAATGTTTTTAAAATCCAAAATGTTGGCCTACTGAAATGTATGTTCAGTAAATGCACTGAATACTTGGTTGGGGCTCCTTTTGCTTGAATTACTGCATCAATGCAGCGTGGCATGGAGGCAATCAGCCTGTGGCACTGTGGCACTGCTGAGGTGTTATGGAAGCCCAGGTTGCTTTGATAGCAGCCTTCAGCTCATCGACATTGTTGGGTCTGGTGTCTCTCATCTTCCTCTTGACAATACCCCATAGATTCTCTATGTGTCACGAAAGGTGTGGGAAAGATTTGGTGCAACACCGAGGGAAGATGGAAAGGGAGCCCAGACACTAGGGAAAGGGGGGAGTGGAGTCCTCCTAGTCTGGTCCAGTATCACCCTGCATCTACTATCAACCCTATATTGGCTCTTAACCAATCACCGCACGTGTTCCTCGCCCTGTCTTTCCCTGGCGTTAGAGTCAGGCTAGGGAAGGGAGGAGATGAGCACTAGTCGATCTCCACTGAACTCGAAAGACAAAAAGGAAGGACAAACAGGGGAAATTGCTTAGCTTACAGACGACTCCAGACAAATGCGCACACGTCCTCAAACACCAGAGAGGAGGAAATACTGCTCTTGCTGAAGTCTTCACTAGGAGTAATGAATATCGCCGGCAACTCCCTTTGAAATTCAGCAGGTGTTTATACACCCAGGCAGGGTGTTAATTAGTCAGAAGGAGGTAGTCACTGGGTCCTAGAGACAGCCTCTAAGAAGATGTCTGTAATACCAAACGTAGAGATCTCCTACAACCAACTGCAGGGAGACTGTCTGTCACCTCTGACAAACCTGTGACACTATGGGGTTAAGGTCAGCTGAGTTTGTTGGCCAATCAAGCACAGTGATATTGTTGTTTTTAAACCAGGTATTGGTACTTTTGGCAGTGTGGACAGGTGCCAAGTCTTGCTTGAGAATAAATTTCCATCTCCAAACAGCTTGTCGGCAGAGGAAAGCATGAAGTGCTCTAAAATTTCCTGGTAGACAGCTGCACTGACTTTGGTCTTGATAAAACACAGTGTACCTACACCAGCAGATGACATGGCTCCCCAAGCCATCACTGACGTGGAAACTTCACACTAGACCTCAAGCAGCTTTTATTGTGTGCCTCTCCACTCTTCCTTCAGACTTTGGGACCTTGATTTCCAAATGAAATGCAAAAGTTACTTTATTGTGAAAGCAACACCTTGGACCACTGATCAACAGTCCAGGTCTTTTTCTCCTTGACCAAGGTAAGACGCTTCTGGTGTTGTCAACTTTCCATTAATATGCTTGGATACAGCTTCTTTAGCAATGACCTTTTGTGGCTTACCCTCCTTGTGGAGTGTGTCAATGACTGCCTTCTGGACATCTGTCAAGTCAGCAGTCTTCCCCATGATTGTGGAGCCTACTGAAACAGACTAAAGGACCCTTTTAAACACTTAGGAAGCCTTTGCAGGTGTTTTTGTTAATTATTCTAATTTACTGAGACTTTTGTGTTTTCATTGGCTGTAAGCCATAATCATCAACATTAACAGAAATAAACACTTGAAATAGATCACTCTGTTGGTAATGACTCTATATAATACATGAGTTTCAATTTTTGTATTGAAAAACTGAAATAAATTAACTTTTTGATGATATTCTAATTTAGTGAGAACCACTTGTATTTCAAACTGATAAATAAAAACCAGCAACTCATAGATTGCTTTTATTTTTTTTTTACGCCATTCACAATCTGATAAAAGTGATTTAACAATTTTATTTTCAGGGCTTTATATAGTTTTTTATGTTCTACTACTTGTTCTACTCTTCTACTTTTTTACTAATTTGTAAAAATATTTTTTACAACAATTTGTTTTTGCATTACCATATTCATACTTTTTATTTTTTTTTCGTTGCCAACAAGAAAATAAGTCAAGGTAATATTTTCTTATATAATTTTTTTTCAGATACAACTTTTTGTTCACTTTTTATTCCACTTTATGTGTGTCAGTATGATAAAAAGCTATATTTTTGGCATTTCTTTTATTTATTTTGTTTTTACAGTGTTCATCATATGTGTCGAATAAGAGCACAGTTTTATACCTCAGGTCTTTCTGGTGATACCAATTATGTGTACTTTTTTGTTACTCAAAAAACATTTTCAGTGGCAAAATATTTTTCCATTATTCTTTTCGTACTCTATTTTTTAAATTTGTACAAAATGTATTGGACTTTTTAATTACTTCTTTACTTGGTACCTCTTTGGGACTTGACTTTCCACTTGTCTGATCACTAGTGTAATATCCTGCAATACTTTTGAATTGCAGGTTATTAGACCTGTCAGTTTTACACAACAGAAGGCCTGTTAGAAAGTTGTTATATGTAATAATATGTGACTGGTGACAACACCTTTTATCACCAAAAAAAGGGACTGCAATGGGTACGACTTGTGCACCTACCTTTGCAATTTTATTTTTGGGGTGGTGGGAGGATTAGCACGTTTTCAATGAGGATTTGTATTTTTACACCAGTCACATATTATTTTGGGGTAGATTTATAGATGATGTTTTGATTTTTTGGGATGGAGACACTAATATTTTTCTGGATTTTGTTTCTATTCTGAATAATAACAAAATTGGGATGTATTTTACATATGAGATTGGTGTAAAGCAGATTAATTTTCTGGATTTGATAATTCAAATTGATGACATGGGCAATGTACTCACCGAGGTATTTCGGAAACCTACCCCCACCAACAATCTCCTTCACTGGGACAGTTGGCATCCGAGGGCACTAAAGGCTGGGATACCAGTTGGCCAATATATACGTGCTAGACGTAATTGTTCGGATGACGCTACCGTTATTAAGGAGAGCAGGAACCTATTTAGTAGATTTACAGCGAGGGGTTACCGCAAACAAGTTTTACATAAGGCCTTTAATAGAGCTAAGGTGACAAATAGAGATGAACTGTTGAGTAAAATGAAGACTGCTAAAACACAGAGTAATAGGGTTCGCTGCATTGGGACTTATGACTATCGGACCAGTACGATATATAAGCTTATGCAGAAATACTGGCCGATTCTTTTGGCAGATCCCAATTTGAAGGAGATTGTTGGTGGACGTCCTGAGATCACTTCCCGTAGAGGGAAAAAATCTAAGAGACCACCTTAAGTATAGCCACTTCAGAAAGGATGGGGTGGCAAGAGGTCTGGAGAGGCAATCTGGGCATCAGGGCGGCTCTGACCCATGTGGCAGGTGTTCCTTTTGTAAGTATGTGGTTCAAGGTACAGCCTTTACAAATCCTTTAGATGGCTGTGAATATTACATTAAGGACTGGATAGATTGTAAGTCCAAGGGAGTGGTGTATGTGGCGAGATGTCCATGTTCAAAATTATATGTAGAGAAGACGATCCAGGAATTTCGAAAAAGGATTTCTAAGCACATAAGCTCTATCAATACAAGGACTAATACCCTCCTCTCAAGACATATGAAAGGTCAACATCCTGAAAGACCTCTTGATCTAATGTTCAAGGGTATCCGTAAAATGAGTTTGGGCCCAAGAAAGGGCAATTATGATCAGTTGACATTAAGAGAAGAAGCAAGATGGATCTATAAATGAAATTCAAGAAGCCCGATGTGTTTGAATGAGGGGTTCATTTATAATGCTTTTCTATGATTTAATATTATTGGAGGAAATCGATGGAATGTGGTGGCATTGGTATACATATTGTTTGTATATATAAAATTGTTAATAGCCAGCTCGTCGACTATATTTTGTTATTATTCTATGTGTATTTACGTTTTTTCTGACCTATGATATTTTTATGGGTAATGATTAGTGTTGAGCGAACATGCTCAACACTGCTCGGTACTCGCCCGAGCATCACGTTACTCGGGCAGGAGCTCCGGTCTCCGCCCTGCATGTTTGGCACTCTTTACAGAGCCAATGAACATGCAGGGATTGCCAGCCAGTCACTTTAATGCCGCAGCCATGTTGGTTGTGGGCATTACATTGATTGGCTGGCCGCACAGTGTCACCTCGAGTATTTAAAACCGGGCACCGCTATCTTGGACACAGACGCACGGGATCAGACAGTGTAGGGAAAGCGCTGCTGAGCTAGGGAGAGATTTACAGTGCGAAATAGTTAGTGTAGGGTCTCTAAAGGCTGCCAGATCAAACAAACAGTCCTTCTCAGGACTAATATCTATCCCAGATATCAGGCAGGCAGGCTGTATAGGAGACGCAGTGGGGTTATACCAGCAAACGCTGCATTACAGTCCTGTGTGCTGCTCCTGTTGCTGAAATTTCTGGACTTAGCTCCAGGTTTCGGGAGGCCAGGAAAAATCCTTTTTTTTTTCATCTAAATCCTCTTTTTTTTTCCCTCCTTCACACTGTACAAATACCCGTCTTATTAACCTATTGGTGTCCCCCCCCAAAAAAAAAACAGTGTGTCTCTGATTTTTCAGACACAAATATATCTGTTGAAAATAGTCTGGTGTAGGCCAGAGAAACAGAAGTGTGGTTTTGCAGTTCCACGGTGCAAACCTCTGTATTATCCAGTTTTGGGCCATTTGTATATAAAAAAACAGTTTGAGTGTGTCGCTCACTGTTCTGCCGCAAATATATATATTTAAAAAAGTCTGGTATACCCCAGTAAATTATAACTGTGGTTTTGCTGTTCCACGGTAAAAAATCTCTATTATCCTGCTTTTGCCAATTTTTGCCGTAAAAAAAAAAAAAATAATAGTGTCTCCCTGATTTTTCAGACACAAATATATCTGTTGAAAATAGTCTGTTGTAGGCCTGACAAATCCAAGTGTGGTTTTGCATTTCCACGGGTCAAATCTCTGTAGTATCCAGTTTTGGGCCTTTTGTATGTAAAAAAAACCCAGTTTGAGTGTGTCGCTCACTGTTCAGCAGCAAATATATATATTTCAAAAAGTCTGGTATACACCAGTAAATTATAACTGTGGTTTTGCTGTTCCACGGTAAAAAATCTCTATTATCCTGTTTTTCACAATTTTTGGCTTTAAAAAAACCAATAGTGCTTCATGACTGTTCTGACACAAAAATATATCTGTTGAAAATAGTCTGTTGTAGGCCCGACAAATCCCAATGTGGTTTTGCAGTTCCACGGGTCAAATCGCTGTAGTATCCAGTTTTAGGCCTTTTGTATGTAAAAAAAAGCAGTTTGAGTGTGTCGCTCACTGTTCAGCTGCAAATATATATATTTCAAAAAGTCTGGGATACACCAGTAAATTATAACTGTGGTTTTGCTGCTCCACAGTAAAAAATCTCTATTATCCTGTTTTTCCCATTTTTTGGCTTTAAAAAAACAGTAGTGTCTCCTGACTGTTCTGGCACAAAAATATATCTGTTGAAAATAGTCTGTTGTAGGCCCGACAAATCCCAGTGTGGTCTTGCAGTTCCACGGGTCAAATCGTTGTAGTATCCAGTTTTGGGCCTTTTGTATGTAAAAAAAAACAGTTTGAGTGTGTCGCTCACTGTTGAGCCGCAAATATATATATTTAAAAAAGTCTGGTATACACCAGTAAATTATAACTGTGGTTTTGCTGTTCCACGGTAAAAAATCTCTATTATCCTGCTTTTGGCAATTTTTGCCGTAGAAAAAAAAGTAATAGTGTCTCCCTGATTTTTCAGACACAAATATATGTGTTGAAAATAGTCTGTTGTAGGCCCGACAAATCCAAGTGTGGTTTTGCATTTCCACGGGTCAAATCTCTGTAGTATCCAGTTTTGGGGCTTTTGTATGTAAAAATAAACAGTTTGAGTGTGTCGCTCACTGTTGAGCCGCAAATATATATATTTAAAAAAGTCTGGTATACACCAGTAAATTATAACTGTGGTTTTGCTGTTCCACGGTAAAAAATCTCTATTATCCTGCTTTTGGCATTTTTTGCCGTAAAAAAAATAATAATAGTGTCTCCCTGATTTTTCAGACACAAATATATCTGTTGAAAATAGTCTGTTGTAGGCCCGACAAATCCAAGTGTGGTTTTGCATTTCCACGGGTCAAATCTCTGTAGTATCCAGTTTTGGGCCTTTTGTATCTATAAAAAAACAGTTTGAGTGTGTCGCTCACTGTTGAGCCGCAAATATATATATTTAAAATTTTATGCTATACCCCAGTAAACAATAATTGTGGTTTTGCCATTCCACGGTAAAAAACTCTATTAGTCAGGTTTTGGTATTTTTTCCGTAAAGAAAAACAGTAATAGTTTCTCTCTGATTGTTCTGATTGTTTAAAAGAGTCGGGTGTAGGCCAGAGAAATAGAACTGTGGTTTTCCTCTTCCACGGTTGTAATCTACTTTTTATTACCCTTTTTCCATTGATAGTGCGAGTGTAAGCTATTTTACTTCCTTTATAATGGGCAAGGCGCGTGGCAAGGGACGTGGAAGTGGATGTTCTGGTGATGGTGCGTGCAGAGGACGGGGCCGTGGCCAAGGTGAAAATGTGCCACAACCAACAGCCACATCTTCTCGCTCCCACTTCTTGACCGAAATACTAGGGAATCACAGAACAACACCAGTATTGCGAACTGATCAGTGTGAACAGGTTATTAATTGGATAGCTGATAATACTTCCAGTTACCTGAGCACCACCACCTCCGGTCTGTCTTCCACATGGTCAACTCTTTGTAGCCATGAGTCTCGACCGCATACTCCTCCTCAACCTGATGCTCCTTCCTCCCACCATGCCGAGTGTCGTCAGACAGCAACTGATCCCACACTTGGACACTCTGAAGAGCTGTTCACTGGTCCATTTCCATATTTGTGCCCCTCACCTGCTCCGCTTGAAGTGGTGGAAGAGGAGATCCCATGTAGCGATGCCCAAATATTTGAACAGCCATGGCCACAGGAAGTCGACGCTGGCAATTTGTCACAAGAGGTGGACGATGACGAGACACAATTGCCAGGAAGTGAGGAGGAGGATCGTGGTGCGCAAGTGGAAGAGGAGGAGGTGGTGGATGATCTAGTAACTGACCCAACGTGGCAGGAGGACATGCAGAGTGAGGCCAGCAGCACACAGGGGGAGGGAGGCAGAGTACCCCAACAGGCAGGAAGAAGCAGTGTGGTGGCCTCAGACAGAAGGCGGGCAACCGTTCCCCGTAACACCAACACGAGGGACGTTGCCAGTACAACCTGTAGGTCTTCCAGAGTATGGAATTTTTTTAAAGACTCTGCTGATAACCCCAAAAAGGCCATTTGTACCACCTGCCATGCCAGCATTAGCAGGGGTGACAAAACTACCAGCCTGACCACCACCAGCATGATCAGGCACATGGCAGCAAAGCACCTGACTTTGTGGGGCGAACCCCAGGGTCCACGACCAGTGTCAGCGGTTGTCACCACTGCTTCTTCCGTTGTTGTGCATGCAATAGAATCCCCTGTTGTGCGTGCAAGGCAATCCCCTGTCCATACTGCATGTAAAGATGCCCCCTCCTCTCAGTCTTCACTTGTTATGGCAGTTTCTCAAGAAACAGCATCAACGTCCACATCCACGTCCCACCGCAGCGTTCAATTGTCCATATCCCAGACCTTTGAAGGAAAGCGGAAATTCGCAGCTAACACCCCACAGGCCACAGTCCTAAATTCGCACATTTCACAACTGCTTGCGTTGGAAATGCTGCCTTTTAGGCTGGTGGAGACGGAATCCTTCCTCAACCTTATGGCGGTGGCCGTCCCTCGGTACTCGGTCCCCAGCCGACACTATTTTGCCCGGTGTGCCATCCCCGCACTACACAAGCACATGTCCCAAAACATCTGCCGTGCCCTCAACAACGCAGTTACTGGGAGAGTCCACCTGACAATGGACACGTGGCTTGTGGCCAGGGACGGTACATCTCCCTGACGGCACACTGGGTAAACATAGTGGAAGCCGGGACCCAGTCGGACCTTGGGACGGAACACATGCTCCCCACAATGAGGATTGCGGGCCCTATGTCAGTCAGAGTTGCCCCCACAGTGTACAGCTCCTGCACATCATCCTCCTCCTCATGTTAAGCCTCCATCTCAGATATCACCACATCAGTTACAAGCTGGAAGCACTGCAGTACTGCCTCCGCCAAGCGGCCACAGGCTGTGCTGAAACTCATAAGCTTAGGTGAGAATCCTCACACTGCTTGTGAGTTGTGGACAGCTGTGAAAGAGCAGGCAGATCTGTGGCTGAGACCGCTGAACCTACATCCAGGCATGGTTGTGTGTGACTATGGCCGTAACCTGGTGGCAGCTCTGAGGCGAGGCGAGATCACACACGTACCATGCCTGACTCATGTGCTTAACCTCATGGTTCAGCGGTTTCTTAAATCGTACCCCGAGTTGCCAGATCTGCTCGTGAAAGTACGCCACCTGTCAGCTCATTTTCGCAAGTCGGCTACAGCTTCCGCCGCCCTTGCTGTGTTGCAGCAGCGTTTGCAGCTTCCAGCACACCGACTGGTGTGTGATGTCTCCACATGTTGGAACTCTACCCTCCACATGTTGCTAAGGATTTGTGAGCAGAAGAGAGCAGTTGTGGAGTACCAGCTGCAACAAGGCCGTCGATATTCAGGTCAGACTCCACACATAAGACCTCAGGAGTGGACTAGAGATGAGCGGAGTTCGACTCGAACTGTTCGCCAATCTCAAATTCGAGCTGTTTTGGGCGGTGTTCGAGCCGTTCGGCGAACACGAACGATTTGAAAAAAATTCGGCTGTTCGAGGTTATGTTCGATAACTGTTCGTGCACCAAAATCATAACTGGATTTTTTCTCAGTAATGCTGAAAATTAATGTTAATATGCAGTTTGAGTGTACAGCGTGGGTGGGGGGAGGGGCAGGGGATGGATCTCTGCAGAAATAATGAAGATCTCCATTTTTTTTTCTCTTTCCCGCATTTACAGTGGGGAGGTGCAATCTGTCAGCCTATCAGCAGCGCACACACGGAGCGAACTGCTTTTTTTCACACAAGCAAGGGCATGTGTCATTGGCAGTCTATGTCACATGTCCTTGCCCTATAAGACCCAGCCATTTTCCCCGTCGCCACCATTTTCTCACTGCAGCAGCTGCGTGTTAGACGGCACCGCTGTTGATGTGCGTGCTATACTTTGTTAATTTCAAGCCAATTTTCGCACAAATCTACAGGTAGCTTGGGAGTAGGGAATAGTTGTGATTGCATTCCTTTTAATGACTAGGTTACATCATTTCCTATGACTTTTATCAGGCAGGTCTGTGCTCTTAAATAGATAGGTTGGGAGTAAAGACTAATTGCAATTGCAGTCCTTTTCAGGGCTAGGTTACATCAGTTCCTATCACTTTTATCAGGCAGGTCTGTGCTCTTAAATAGATAGGTTGGGAGTAAAGACTAATTGTAATTGCAGTCCTTTTCAGGGCTAGGTTACATCAGTTCCTATCACTTTTTGCAAGGCGGGTCTGTGCCAGTGCTGTGCAAGTTTTTTTCACAGCATTTGGCTAAATCTAGCTAAGCAAATCCTTTTTGTCCTCTTGCAGTGTGTGTTAGTCAGTGGAGAAGCCTATCTGTGTTGCAAGCTACACCACCTGTGTATAGAATACTAATTTTTTAACTGCACCTAGTGAAGTAAAACCTTTTGGGCATAGCATCATTCTATTAGTCCATCTATACTAACCTCCATCAGGTTGCAAATTCAATATAATTTTTTTCTGCATCTAGCTCTGAAAAACTAATTTGGCTTCTAGCAGTGTGTGGGACTTGTTCTATTAGTCCATCTATACTAACCTCCATCAGGTTGCAAATTCAATATAATTTTTTTCTGCATCTAGCTCTGAAAAAATATTTCGGCTTCTAGCAGTGTGTGGGACTTGTTCTATTAGTCCATCTATACTAACCTCCATCAGGTTGCAAATTCAATATAATTTTTTTCTGCATCTAGCTCTGAAAAACTATTTCGGCTTCTAGCAGTGTGTGGGACTTGTTCTATTAGTCCATCTATACTAACCTCCATCAGGTTGCAAATTCAATATAATTTTTTTCTGCATCTAGCTCTGAAAAAATATTTCGACTTCTAGCAGTGTGTGGGACTTGTTCTATTAGTCCATCTATACTAACCTCCAGCAGGTTTCAAATTCAAAATAATTTTTATCTGCATCTAACCCAGACAATACTTTTGGGCTAATACCACAGTTTGGCCACTCAGATCTGCTCGGTTCCCATACATTGTTTTTTGTGCAAACAACTCCAGAGTTGTGAATTAGTTAACCACCAAAATGAGTGGAAAAAGGCCTGCTGCTGGTGGAAAGGGGAATAGGCGTGTTGGGAAGGGACAAAAAGGTTGTGTCCGTGGGGTAGGTGTTAAAGCAACAGTAACATCTGCAGAAGAAAGACCATCTTCCAGCCAAACTAAGATGTCTACTTCTTTTAGCAGACAATGTGATAAGATCCCTTTCTTACGGCCACCCAATCGCTACAAATTCCAGATGAGGCACAAAAACAGCAGGTGCTTCAACGGATATCAAGTGCTCCTTTAAGTGGGCTCTCCTCCACCTCAACTTCAACATCACAAATACTCCAGTCCTCAGAGGTGTCACCCCAATCGCACTTGCTTCCTCACAGCTCCCAAGTCTCCAGCTGCCCGTCTGAGTATGGGGTAGAACAGATGGTTGAGTCTGCAGAGCTGTTTACTCATACTATAGCCTGGGAATCAGAGGTCGGCTCCAGAGCTTCTGTGAATCCAGACGAGGAAATGATCTGCACTGATGCCCAGAATCTTTATGAGTCGGATCCAGGACCAGACGCAGAAGGTTATGACCATAATGTAGACCCTCGTTCCCAAACTGTAACTCCTGTTGGTGGAGACAATGAGGAAGACGATGATGAGACTCAAATACCTGATTGGAGCGACAACTTTAGTTTATTGTCAGGGCAGGAAGAGGTTGGCTCTGAGGATGACTGGTGTGATAACACACAGGGTGATGATGATGAGGTTGGAGATCCCACTTAGTGTCAATACACAGTCAGCCAAGAGATGAGGTCAGCAGAGGAGGTGGAGGAGGATGCTAGTGACGACGAGGTCAGGTTGCGCCTTCCTGGACAGAGACATAGTACTGGAAGCACGTCAACAACTGCATCCTCAAACACAACTCTGCCTCTCACCACAAGTCGTGGTGGCTCTTCAGGTCGCATGGGTGCTAAGCCTTGCATAGCCTGGGCATTTTTTCAGATCGATAAAGATGACCCAACTCGTGTTATCTGTAACATTTGTCAGCAAAAGCTAAGTAGAGGCCAAAAAATACATAGTTTGAGTACTTCATGCATGAATCGGCACATGGATATGAAGCATAAGTTGCAGTGGGAAGCTCACTGTGCTACAATGCGGCCTAGCCGGCCGGGCCAACCACCGTCTACCACATCTTGTGCATCCGCGGCATCTTCATCCTCTGTGACTGGGGGGACAGCAGTCACACCTGTTTAGGGACGCAGACCTGCCACCTCTTTACCCGCAACAGCCAGCGTGATTGGCAGGTCATCATTTTCTTTGGAGGCAGAAACACCAGCTGGTGTTCAGCGCTGTCCGACATCGATAGCACCACCTTTGGATCAAGGCAACCTAACATGTCCGCCTGCATCCTCCTCACAGACCGGCAGTTTGCCGGGGACACCCTTCTCAACCCCGTCTAAGCACAACAGCCAGCCCTCGGTCCCTCAGATGTGGACAAGTAAAAGACCATTTCCTCCTAGCCATGAGAAAGCTAAGAGGTTGAATTTCACCATCTGCAAGCTCTTGGCTACAGAAATGCTTCCTTTCCACCTGGTGGACACAGAGGATTTTCGAGACCTTATGTCCGTCGCAGTGCCCCAGTACCAGATGCCCAGTCGGCACTACTTCTCAAAGAAAGGTGTGCCTGCGCTCCACCAGCATGTCGCACACAACATCACCGCTTCTTTGAGAAACTCTGTGTGTGACAGGCTGCATTTCACCACAGACACTTGGACGAGTAGGCATGGACAGGGGCGTTACATGTCGCTGACTGGGCACTGGGTAACTATGGTGACAGCGGGACAAGGGGCTGCTCTCTAAGTCTTGCCATCCCCACGAGTTGTGCGTCAATCCTCTTTATCTCAAAGTTCCTCCACTGCTTCTGCCTCCTCAACTTCCTCTTGGTCCTCCACCTGCACCCAAAGCCTGTCTGGTCATGCGACAAGCTTTCTAACTGCGCAGAAGGGATCTTGCACACCTCCTTACTATGCTGGCAGCAGGGCTCAACGTCATCAGGCGGTTTTTACTTTGAAATGTCTGGGAAATGTGAGTCTCACAGCTGAGGAGTTGTGGTCAGCTCTGGAGAACCAGTTTCATGAATGGTTGTCTCCACTGGACCTGAAACCAGGGAAGGCCGTGTGCGACAATGCTGCAAACCTGGGTGCGGCCCTTCGCCGGGGCAATGTCACACACGTGCCTTGTATGGCTCACGTGTTGAACCTGGTTGTCCAGCAATTTTTAGCCCACTATCCTGGACTAGATGGCCTTCTGCATAGGGCACGGTCGCTGTGTGCTCACTTCCGCCATTCGCATCCCGCAGCTCAGCGACTTACATCTCTACAGAAGTCGTTGGACCTGCCGCTTCGCTGGCTAAAATGCGATGTGCCTACCCGGTGGAATTCAACTCTGCACATGTTACAGCGACTGTGGCAGAACTGACAAGCCCTGGTGCAATACGTTGTGACGTATAGCCTGGGCCAACAAGATCCAGAGGTGGGGCAAATCACGCTGGAGGAGTGGTCTCAGATCAGGGACCTATGCACCCTTCTGCACAGTTTTGAAATGGCGACGAAGATGTTTAGTGCTGACGATGCCATTATCAGCATGACTATTCCGGTGATTTACATGCTGGAGCACATGTTAAACAGAATTCGGAGTCAGGTGGTAGCACAAGAGGAGGTGGAGGAAGTAGAGGAGGAGGAGTTGTATGCGGAAGGGCTAACATCTGCAAGGTCCAGACGGTCGGCAACACCAAGGCGGCAGGCATGTGAGGGTGGGGGAGATGGTTTTACCAGGGCTCATGGTAGCAGCCAAACTAGTGAGGAAGGTGCAGGAGCCCAGGAAGAAGTGGAGGACGAACTGATGGAAGACTCATCAGATGAGGGAGACCTTGATCACATTTCTATTGTGCGAGGTTGGGGGGAGAGGGCAGAGGAAGGAAGCATGATTGTTACCTCGCCACCAACACAACAGGGACTTGGTGCTCCTGGATGCGCAAGACACATGAGTGCCTTCTTGCTGCACTACCTGCAACATGAACCTCGAATTGTGAGAATTAGAAATAATCCTGACTACTGGATTGCCACACTGTTAGATCCCCGGTACAAAAGTAAATTTGCAGAAATTATTCCTGCCATAGAAAGAGATGCACGCATGCAGGAGTATCAGCAGAGACTGTTGCAGAATCTTACATGTGCTTTTCCCCAAAACACTAGTGGTGCATGTAGTGAATCTCACAGTTCCAACTTGCCAACCGTGGGACCGTCGAGTGTTCAGCTCTCAAAACGTAACAGAAACACAGTATCTGCTGGTAACATCAATTTTGCGGAATCTTTTCACCACTTTTTTATCCCATCCTTTGCAAGGCCACAGGAGACAAGAAGTCTGACACATAGTCAACGCCTAGAGACGATGGTACAGGAGTATCTCCAAGTAAACATTGAAGCCATGACTGTGTCACTGGACCCTTGCTCTTTTTGGGCTTCCAATCTGGATAAATGGCCGGAGCTCACCACTTACACCTTGGAGATCTTGTCATGCCCCGCAGCCAGCGTTCTGTCTGAACGTGTGTTCAGCGCTGCTGGTGGTGTGCTGACAGATAAGCGCACGCGGCTCTCCACTGATAATGTAGACAGACTCACGTTCATAAAGATGAACAAATCATGGATCCGAAACGACTTTTCTACCCCTGTGTCATCCTGGGGAGAGTAAAAGCTTGATGATTTGTAAAAATCACCTCACCAACCGTTTTAAGCTTTCAAATTACTAATCATGTTTATCTGTATCTTGGCTGGAAAATAATTTGGGCCTTGTAGCAGTGTGCAGTACTGATTCTATTAGTCCATCTATACTAAGCTCCACCAGCTTTCAAATTAATAATAATTTTTAGCTGCATCTAGCCCGGAAAATAATTTTGCGGCTCCTAGATGCGCAAGACACATGAGTGCCCTCTTGCTGCACTACCTGCAACATGACCCTCAGATTGTCAGAATTCGAAGTAATCCTGACTACTGGGTTGCCACACTCTTAGATCCCCCACACTCTTCGATTAACCTTTTCATTTTGATAAAGAACAAAAAAATTGTCATTTTTGAAATTATAAGCATTAGCAGGTTATTAGAAACTGAAATCAAACAGTTTTCAACTCAAAACTTTATTCTAGGTGATGTTACATTTGCACATAGGACCCCTTGTTCGAAAGGAGCTTCTCAACTCTCTCGTCCATTGAATTTGTCAGGTTTTGGATGGTTTCTGCTTCAATTGTTTTGCATGAGGACAGAATACCCTCCCAGAGCTGTTGCTTAGATGTGACCTGCCTCCCGCCATCATAGACACTCCTTTTGATGATGCTCCAGAGGTTCTGAATGGGGTTGAGGTCAGGGGAGCATGGGGGTCACACCATAAGTTTGTCCCCTTTTATGCCCATATCAGCCAGAGATGCAGATGTGTTATGTGCAGCATGAGACGGTGCATTATCATGCATGAAAATGATCTTGCTGCGGAATACACGGTTCTTCTTCTTGAACCATGGCAGGAAGTGCTGTTTGAGAAACTCCACATACATTATGGAGTTCATCTTTACCCCTTCAGGGATCCTAAAGGGGCCGACAATCTCTCTCCCCATGATTCCAGCCCAAAACATTACTCCACCTCCTCCTTGTTGGCGCCGTAGCTGTGTTTGCGTGGGGTGTCCATCAACCAGCCATCCTCCACTCCATCCATCTGGACCTTCGAGCGTTGCACGGCACTCATCGGTGAACAAAACAGTTTTGAAGTCAGTCTTCATGTATTGTTTGGCCCACTGGAGCCGTTTCTGCTTGTGTGCAGTGGATAGAGGAGGTCGACAGGATGGCTTACGCACAGCTGCAAACCTCTGAAGGACTCTGCATCTTGTTGTTTGGAGGACGTTGGAGGCACCAGCAGCTTCAAAAACTTGTCTGCTGCTACGACAAGGCTTTTTTGCCGCTGCTCTTTTAACCTGACGTAATTGCCTGTAGGAAAGAGTCCTCAATTTTCCCTTATCAGCACGCACACGTGTGTACTGTGAATCAGCTACATACTTCTTGATTGTGCGATGATCAGGATGAAGTGTCTTGGCAATGTTGATTGTAGTCATGCCTTGACCTAAACACTCCACAATTTGTTGCTTCTCAGCAGCCGACACATCCTTTTTCGTTCCCATTTTGGCAGAAAATGTAGGCTGCTTAATAATGTGGGACAGCCTTCTTAAGTAGTCTTGCCTTTCATTGGACACACCTGCCAAACTAATTAGCACAGGTGTCTGCAATTGCTTACAGTGATATAAAGAGCCCTGACACACATCACCATCAATGAGTTTAAGTGACAAACAAAATAAATTCTTCCCTTATCACTCCTAAGCACTTTTTGCATAATAATTTGGAACACAGTGTACATGTGCTTTTCCACAAAACACTAGTGGTTCACGTAGTGAATCTTACAGTTCTAACTTGCCAACCGTGGTCTGTATGGAGTTGTTCAATAAAGGGCCCAAAATTAAGATAACATAGACGGGAGAGGTCTCTATGAATAGGAATTCCTAAGTATTTGATACCCTGTGAGGGCCAGGCAAAGGGAAAGTTGGACTGGATGGAATCCTGTATGGATTTGGGGAGGGAGACATCGAGGGCCTCAGACTTCGCTGCATTGATTTTAAAATTTGACCATGTAACAAAGTGATCTATTTCAGCCATAACAGCAGGGATGGATATATGTGATTGAGTGATATATACTAGGACATCATCAGCAAATGCAGAGCACTTGTACTCGGTGCCTCCCACCTCAATCCACCTAATATTGGGGTTATGGCGAATTGATGAGAGCAGGTGCTCCGTCACTAGGATGTATAAGAGAGGGGACAGAGGACATCCCTGCCTTGTCCCATTGGTGATTATGAAAAGTGATGAAAATGTTCCATTTATCTTCAGCCTAGGTGACGTATTGCGATACAGGGCTGTGATTTTGCCTATAAATGGGTCCCCTAGACCCCTACCCCAGGCTTTTTAAGGGAATAATATATGGCGTGCCAGGAGACTCTATGGAGTGCTTTCTCATAAACCAACGAGAGCATCTAATTGCAAATTTTTAACTGCATCTAGCCCAGGAAATACTCTGTGCCTAGTAGCAGTGTCTGCTAGTCAGCGGATTATCCCAGCTGTTAAGCAAGCTACACCACCTGTAGTTTAGACACTTAATTTTTTCAAAGGAAATGGTTCGGGCCCCCGGGACACTCAGTGAAGAGCATCAGGGAGGTACCCCAAGGCATAGGGGCTGGGACTGGCGGTAGGACGCCTTGCGGTGGACCGCCGAGCTCGATCCTTATAAAAGCTTTTTAACTGCAGCAGCTTTAGTGGACGTTACTGGAGCTGGAATTACGCGCCTGCTAGCATGAGACTTGCCCTCCAATAGATCCTCGTAAAAGGATTTAAAGTGTATTCATTCAAATTAGAGAGACAATTTAAATTAAAAAGCTTAGACCTGCCACCACCGCAGGGGGCTCGCTCGACCCACCAGCGGACAGGCACCAGTATTGGGAGAGGGGGGCTGGCCGTCAGGGTCCACCGCAGCTCTGGCACAAACCCGGCGACACGGAGGTCGCACGGGCAGGAACGGACTGGCCGTGTCGGCTTCGCACTTTTTTGGTTTTAGAAGGGCATGACATGCCTATATCTGTGTCTCCCCCTCCTTTTACTCCTCCACCTCTTTTCTTTTCGCATGACTATATGTACTTGTCACTTTTCCATGTGTCAGTTGTGTCTTCTGAGCATACGGGTGTTCGACGAACCGAACCGAACTCGAACACTACGGGGGTGGCTCAACACTAGAGTGGCCCTGGATGTCTGACATATGTACCATCCTGACAAACTTTGAGGATTCCACCAAGATGGTGAGTGGCGATGACGCCATCATTATCGTCAGCATCCCACTTGTCTGTCTTTTGCAACGCTCTCTGCAGAGAATTAAAGAGGAGGCATTGCAGCCAGAGTATGATGAGATGGATCAAGAAGCCGTAGTGGGCGATTACACACAGCCCATCCTCATCTCATCCCAATGTGCATTGGGGGACAATGAGGGAGAGGAGGAAGAGGAGGAGTAAGAACAGGAGCTGGCATCATGCGCTGTAGATGGTAGTACGTCTACAACTGTCATACCGTCGGTTCAGCGTGGGTGGCCTGAGGACAGGGGGGAGGAGGAGGAGGAGGAGGAGGAGGAGGAGGAGAGCATGGTCAGTCGTCATCTTGGTGAGGACACGGAAATCTTGCCCGTTACCAGTCTGGCACGCATGGCTGACTTTATGTTACGCTGCCTTAACCGTGACCCTCGCGTTGTCAAAATGTTGGGTGACAGTCATTACTGATTGGTGACACTTTTAGACCCCCGCTACAAGGAGAACTTTCACTCTCTTATTCCTGAGGTGGAGAGGTCTACAAAAATGGGACAGTACCAGAAGGCCCTTGCTACAGAACTGTTAATAAAATTCCCATCTGAACACGCTAGCGGCAGAGGTCACAGTCCGTTGTTGTCCAACTAAGGCGTACATGCAAGAGAGACGCAACTCCAATCCAGCAGAGGCAGGGGAACACTGTCAATATTCTGGGACAGTTTTTTCAGACCCTCCCTACGGACAGGCGCGGGTTACTCTCACAAGGAGTGGAAAGTTTCAAAAGATGGTGAGGGAGTACCTTGCTGACCGTATCAGCGTCCTCCGTGATTCCTCTGTGCCTTTTAATTATTGGGTATCCAAGCTGGACACTTGGAATGAACTCGCTCTGTACGCCTTGGAGGTCCTGGCCTGCCCTGCCGCTAGCATGTTATCGGAGCGTGTTTTTAGTGCCGCTGGGGGAATTATAACTGATAAGCGCACTCGCCTGTCAAATGACAATGCTGACAAGCTGACCCTTATCAAAATGAACAAGGGCTGGATTGGGCCAGACTTCTCATCACCACCAAATGACAGCAGAGTAACATAAAGTCAAATCCACTGTGTTATTTCTGGAGGAGTATTCACATACACCGCTTCACACCCACACATGGGTATACGCTTCCTCGTTTCGGCTGTTTTATGCTCTTCTCCTTATCCTCAGTCTCCACCACCACTATACCACCAGGGTGACCGTGGTCTGTGTTGCCATTATTGAAAGTTCCTCCATCCTGTTTTTTTTCAGCTTTTGCTTGGAAGGCATAATCAAAGTCTGTGGTAGACCCACTCCCCAATAATAGGAATAATATTTTTAAGATGCTGTACTGTATGGCTCTTCCAAGGGGCATTAAAAGCATCTTGTTCTACCACTCTGACCTCCACGACTCTTCTGAGGGGCATTAAAAGCATCTTGTTATACTGCTCTGACCTCCACATCTCTTCTGAGGGACATTAAAAGCGTCTTGTTAAGCTACTGGGACCTCCACCACTTTTCCGAGGGGCATTAAAAGCGTCTTGTTAAGCTACTGGGACCTACATCATTCTGTCAAGGGGCATTAAAAGCGTCTTGTTATACCACTCTGACCTCCACGTCTCTTCTGAGGGGCACTAAAACCGTCTTGTTATACCACTCTGACCTCCACGTCTCTTCTGAGGGGCATTAAAAGCGTCTTGTTAAGCTACTGTGACCTCCATTTCTCTTCTGCGGGGCATTAAAAGCGTCTTGTTAAGCTACTGGGACCTCCACCACTTTTCCGAGGGCATTAAAAGCATCTTGTTAAGCTACTGGGACCTCCATAATTCCTTCAAGGGGCATTAAAAGCGTCTTGTTATACTACTCTGACCTCCACGTCTCTTCTGAGGGGCATTAAAAGCATCTTGTTATACAACTCTGACCTCCACATCTCTTCTGAGGGGCATTAAAAGCGTCTTGTTAAGCTACTGGGACCTCCACCACTTTTCCGAGGGGCATTAAATGCGTCTTGTTAAGCTACTGGGACCTCCATCATTCTTTCAAGGGGCATTAAATGCGTCTTGTTATATCACTCTGACCTCCACGTCTCTTCTGAGGGGCATTAAAAGCATCTTGTTAAGCTACTGTGACCTCCATGTCTCTTCTGAGGGGCATTAAAAGTGTCTTGTTAAGCTTCTGGGACCTCCACCACTTTTCCGAGGGGCATTAAAAGCGTCTTGTTATATACTAATCATATTTTTATGGGTAATGATTAGTGTTGAGCGAACATGCTCAACACTGCTCGGTACTCGCCCGAGCATCACGTTACTCGGGCGGGAGCTCCGGTCTCCGCCCTGCATGTTTGGCACTCTTTACAGAGCCAATGAACATGCAGGGATTGCCAGCCAGTCACTTTAATGCCGCAGTCATGTTGGTTGTGGGCATTACATTGATTGGCTGGCCGCACAGTGTCACCTCGAGTATTTAAAACCGGGCACCGCTATCTTGGACACAGACGCACGGGATCAGACAGTGTAGGGAAAGCGCTGCTGAGCTAGGGAGAGATTTATAGTGCGAAATAGTTAGTGTAGGGTCTCTAAAGGCTGCCAGATCAAACAAACAGTCCTTCTCAGGACTAATATCTATCCCAGATATCAGGCAGGCAGGCTGTATAGGAGACGCAGTGGGGTTATACCAGCAAACGCTGCATTACAGTCCTGTGTGCTGCTCCTGTTGCTGAAATTTCTGGACTTAGCTCCAGGTTTCGGGAGGCCAGGAAAAATCCTTTTTTTTTCATCTAAATCCTCTTTTTTTTTCCCTCCTTCACACTGTACAAATACCCGTCTTATTAACCTATTGGTGTCCCCCCCCAAAAAAAAAACAGTGTGTCTCTGATTTTTCAGACACAAATATATCTGTTGAAAATAGTCTGGTGTAGGCCAGAGAAACAGAAGTGTGGTTTTGCAGTTCCACGGTGCAAACCTCTGTATTATCCAGTTTTGGGCGATTTGTATATAAAAAAACAGTTTGAGTGTGTCGCTCACTGTTCTGCCGCAAATATATATATTTAAAAAAGTCTGTTATACCCCAGTAAATTATAACTGTGGTTTTGCTGTTCCACGGTAAAAAATCTCTATTATCCTGCTTTTGCCAATTTTTGCCGTAAAAAAAAAAAAAAATAATAGTGTCTCCCTGATTTTTCAGACACAAATATATCTGTTGAAAATAGTCTGTTGTAGGCCTGACAAATCCAAGTGTGGTTTTGCATTTCCACGGGTCAAATCTCTGTAGTATCCAGTTTTGGGCCTTTTGTATGTAAAAAAAACCCAGTTTGAGTGTGTCGCTCACTGTTCAGCAGCAAATATATATATTTCAAAAAGTCTGGTATACACCAGTAAATTATAACTGTGGTTTTGCTGTTCCACGGTAAAAAATCTCTATTATCCTGTTTTTCACAATTTTTGGCTTTAAAAAAACCAATAGTGCTTCATGACTGTTCTGACACAAAAATATATCTGTTGAAAATAGTCTGTTGTAGGCCCGACAAATCCCAATGTGGTTTTGCAGTTCCACGGGTCAAATCGCTGTAGTATCCAGTTTTAGGCCTTTTGTATGTAAAAAAAAGCAGTTTGAGTGTGTCGCTCACTGTTCAGCTGCAAATATATATATTTCAAAAAGTCTGGGATACACCAGTAAATTATAACTGTGGTTTTGCTGCTCCACAGTAAAAAATCTCTATTATCCTGTTTTTCCCATTTTTTGGCTTTAAAAAAACAGTAGTGTCTCCTGACTGTTCTGGCACAAAAATATATCTGTTGAAAATAGTCTGTTGTAGGCCCGACAAATCCCAGTGTGGTCTTGCAGTTCCACGGGTCAAATCGTTGTAGTATCCAGTTTTGGGCCTTTTGTATGTAAAAAAAAACAGTTTGAGTGTGTCGCTCACTGTTGAGCCGCAAATATATATATTTAAAAAAGTCTGGTATACACCAGTAAATTATAACTGTGGTTTTGCTGTTCCACGGTAAAAAATCTCTATTATCCTGCTTTTGGCATTTTTTGCCGTAGAAAAAAAAATAATAGTGTCTCCCTGATTTTTCAGACACAAATATATCTGTTGAAAATAGTCTGTTGTAGGCCCGACAAATCCAAGTGTGGTTTTGCATTTCCACGGGTCAAATCTCTGTAGTATCCAGTTTTGGGGCTTTTGTATGTAAAAATAAACAGTTTGAGTGTGTCGCTCACTGTTGAGCCGCAAATATATATATTTAAAAAAGTCTGGTATACACCAGTAAATTATAACTGTGGTTTTGCTGTTCCACGGTAAAAAATCTCTATTATCCTGCTTTTGGCATTTTTTGCCGTAAAAAAAATAATAATAGTGTCTCCCTGATTTTTCAGACACAAATATATCTGTTGAAAATAGTCTGTTGTAGGCCCGACAAATCCAAGTGTGGTTTTGCATTTCCACGGGTCAAATCTCTGTAGTATCCAGTTTTGGGCCTTTTGTATCTATAAAAAAACAGTTTGAGTGTGTCGCTCACTGTTGAGCCGCAAATATATATATTTAAAATTTTATGCTATACCCCAGTAAACAATAATTGTGGTTTTGCCATTCCACGGTAAAAAACTCTATTAGTCAGGTTTTGGTATTTTTTCCGTAAAGAAAAACAGTAATAGTTTCTCTCTGATTGTTCTGATTGTTTAAAAGAGTCGGGTGTAGGCCAGAGAAATAGAACTGTGGTTTTCCTCTTCCACGGTTGTAATCTACTTTTTATTACCCTTTTTCCATTGATAGTGCGAGTGTAAGCTATTTTACTTCCTTTATAATGGGCAAGGCGCGTGGCAAGGAACGTGGAAGTGGATGTTCTGGTGATGGTGCGTGCAGAGGACGGGGCCGTGGCCAAGGTGAAAATGTGCCACAACCAACAGCCACATCTTCTCGCTCCCACTTCTTGACCGAAATACTAGGGAATCACAGAACAACACCAGTATTGCGAACTGATCAGTGTGAACAGGTTATTAATTGGATAGCTGATAATACTTCCAGTTACCTGAGCACCACCACCTCCGGTCTGTCTTCCACATGGTCAACTCTTTGTAGCCATGAGTCTCGACCGCATACTCCTCCTCAACCTGATGCTCCTTCCTCCCACCATGCTGAGTGTCGTCAGACAGCAACTGATCCCACACTTGGACACTCTGAAGAGCTGTTCACTGGTCCATTTCCATATTTGTGCCCCTCACCTGCTCCGCTTGAAGTGGTGGAAGAGGAGATCCCATGTAGCGATGCCCAAATATTTGAACAGCCATGGCCACAGGAAGTCGACGCTGGCAATTTGTCACAAGAGGTGGACGATGACGAGACACAATTGCCAGGAAGTGAGGAGGAGGATCGTGGTGCGCAAGTGGAAGAGGAGGAGGTGGTGGATGATCTAGTAACTGACCCAACGTGGCAGGAGGACATGCAGAGTGAGGCCAGCAGCACACAGGGGGAGGGAGGCAGAGTACCCCAACAGGCAGGAAGAAGCAGTGTGGTGGCCTCAGACAGAAGGCGGGCAACCGTTCCCCGTAACACCAACACGAGGGATGTTGCCAGTACAACCTGTAGGTCTTCCAGAGTATGGAATTTTTTTAAAGACTCTGCTGATAACCCCAAAAAGGCCATTTGTACCACCTGCCATGCCAGCATTAGCAGGGGTGACAAAACTACCAGCCTGACCACCACCAGCATGATCAGGCACATGGCAGCAAAGCACCTGACTTTGTGGGGCGAACCCCAGGGTCCACGACCAGTGTCAGCGGTTGTCACCACTGCTTCTTCCGTTGTTGTGCGTGCAATAGAATCCCCTGTTGTGCGTGCAAGGCAATCCCCTGTCCATACTGCATGTAAAGATGCCCCCTCCTCTCAGTCTTCACTTGTTATGGCAGTTTCTCAAGAAACAGCATCAACGTCCACATCCACGTCCCACCGCAGCGTTCAATTGTCCATATCCCAGACCTTTGAAGGAAAGCGGAAATTCGCAGCTAACACCCCACAGGCCACAGTCCTAAATTCGCACATTTCACAACTGCTTGCGTTGGAAATGCTGCCTTTTAGGCTGGTGGAGACGGAATCCTTCCTCAACCTTATGGCGGTGGCCGTCCCTCGGTACTCGGTCCCCAGCCGACACTATTTTGCCCGGTGTGCCATCCCCGCACTACACAAGCACATGTCCCAAAACATCTGCCGTGCCCTCAACAACGCAGTTACTGGGAGAGTCCACCTGACAATGGACACGTGGCTTGTGGCCAGGGACGGTACATCTCCCTGACGGCACACTGGGTAAACATAGTGGAAGCCGGGACCCAGTCGGACCTTGGGACGGAACACATGCTCCCCACAATGAGGATTGCGGGCCCTATGTCAGTCAGAGTTGCCCCCACAGTGTACAGCTCCTGCACATCATCCTCCTCCTCATGTTAAGCCTCCATCTCAGATATCACCACATCAGTTACAAGCTGGAAGCACTGCAGTACTGCCTCCGCCAAGCGGCCACAGGCTGTGCTGAAACTCATAAGCTTAGGTGAGAATCCTCACACTGCTTGTGAGTTGTGGACAGCTGTGAAAGAGCAGGCAGATCTGTGGCTGAGACCGCTGAACCTACATCCAGGCATGGTTGTGTGTGACTATGGCCGTAACCTGGTGGCGGCTCTGAGGCGAGGCGAGATCACACACGTACCATGCCTGACTCATGTGCTTAACCTCGTGGTTCAGCGGTTTCTTAAATCGTACCCCGAGTTGCCAGATCTGCTCGTGAAAGTACGCCACCTGTCAGCTCATTTTCGCAAGTCGGCTACAGCTTCCGCCGCCCTTGCTGTGTTGCAGCAGCGTTTGCAGCTTCCAGCACACCGACTGGTGTGTGATGTCTCCACATGTTGGAACTCTACCCTCCACATGTTGCTAAGGATTTGTGAGCAGAAGAGAGCAGTTGTGGAGTACCAGCTGCAACAAGGCCGTCGATATTCAGGTCAGACTCCACACATAAGACCTCAGGAGTGGACTAGAGATGAGCGGAGTTCGACTCGAACTGTTCGCCAATCTCAAATTCGAGCTGTTTTGGGCGGTGTTCGAGCCGTTCGGCGAACACGAACGATTTGAAAAAAATTCGGCTGTTCGAGGTTATGTTCGATAACTGTTCGTGCACCAAAATCATAACTGGATTTTTTCTCAGTAATGCTGAAAATTAATGTTAATACGCAGTTTGAGTGTACAGCGTGGGTGGGGGGAGGGGCAGGGGATGGATCTCTGCAGAAATAATGAAGATCTCCATTTTTTTTTCTCTTTCCCGCATTTACAGTGGGGAGGTGCAATCTGTCGGCCTATCAGCAGCGCACACACGGAGCGAACTGCTTTTTTTCACACAAGCAAGGGCATGTGTCATTGGCAGTCTATGTCACATGTCCTTGCCCTATAAGACCCAGCCATTTTCCCCGTCGCCACCATTTTCTCACTGCAGCAGCTGCGTGTTAGACGGCACCGCTGTTGATGTGCGTGCTATACTTTGTTAATTTCAAGCCAATTTTCACACAAATCTACAGATAGCTTGGGAGTAGGGAATAGTTGTGATTGCATTCCTTTTAATGACTAGGTTACATCATTTCCTATGACTTTTATCAGGCAGGTCTGTGCTCTTAAATAGATAGGTTGGGAGTAAAGACTAATTGCAATTGCAGTCCTTTTCAGGGCTAGGTTACATCAGTTCCTATCACTTTTATCAGGCAGGTCTGTGCTCTTAAATAGATAGGTTGGGAGTAAAGACTAATTGTAATTGCAGTCCTTTTCAGGGCTAGGTTACATCAGTTCCTATCACTTTTTGCAAGGCAGGTCTGTGCCAGTGCTGTGCAAGTTTTTTTCACAGCATTTGGCTACATCTAGCTAAGCAAATCCTTTTTGTCCTCTTGCAGTGTGTGTTAGTCAGTGGAGAAGCCTATCTGTGTTGCAAGCTACACCACCTGTGTATAGAATACTAATTTTTAACTGCACCTAGTGAAGTAAAACCTTTTGGGCATAGCATCATTCTATTAGTCCATCTATACTAACCTCCATCAGGTTGCAAATTCAATAAAAAATTTTTCTGCATCTAGCTCTGAAAAAATATTTCGGCTTCTAGCAGTGTGTGGGACTTGTTCTATTATTCCATCTATACTAACCTCCATCAGGTTGCAAATTCAATATAATTTTTTTCTGCATCTAGCTCTGAAAAACTAATTTGGCTTCTAGCAGTGTGTGGGATTTGTTCTATTAGTCCATCTATACTAACTTCCATCAGGTTGCAAATTCAATATAATTTTTTTCTGCATCTAGCTCTGAAAAAATATTTCGGCTTCTAGCAGTGTGTGGGACTTGTTCTATTAGTCCATCTATACTAACCTCCATCAGGTTGCAAATTCAATATAATTTTTTTCTGCATCTAGCTCTGAAAAAATATTTCGACTTCTAGCAGTGTGTGGGACTTGTTCTATTAGTCCATCTATACTAACCTCTAGCAGGTTTCAAATTCAAAATAATTTTTATCTGCATCTAACCCAGACAATACTTTTGGGCTAATACCACAGTTTGGCCACTCAGATCTGCTCGGTTCCCATACATTGTTTTTTGTGCAAACAACTCCAGAGTTGTGAATTAGTTCCAGCCAAACTAAGATGTCTACTTCTTTTAGCAGACAATGTGATAAGATCCCTTTCTTACGGCCACCCAATCGCTACAAATTCCAGATGAGGCACAAAAACAGCAGGTGCTTCAACGGATATCAAGTGCTCCTTTAAGTGGGCTCTCCTCCACCTCAACTTCAACATCACAAATAATCCAGTCCTCAGAGGTGTCACCCCAATCGCACTTGCTTCCTCACAGCTCCCAAGTCTCCAGCTGCCCGTCTGAGTATGGGGTAGAACAGATGGTTGAGTCTGCAGAGCTGTTTACTCATACTATAGCCTGGGAATCAGAGGTCGGCTCCAGAGCTTCTGTGAATCCAGACGAGGAAATGATCTGCACTGATGCCCAGAATCTTTATGAGTCGGATCCAGGACCAGACGCAGAAGGTTATGACCATAATGTAGACCCTCGTTCCCAAACTGTAACTCCTGTTGGTGGAGACAATGAGGAAGACGATGATGAGACTCAAATACCTGATTGGAGCGACAACTTTAGTTTTTTGTCAGGGCAGGAAGAGGTTGGCTCTGAGGATGACTGGTGTGATAACACACAGGGTGATGATGATGAGGTTTGAGATCCCACTTAGTGTCAATACACAGTCAGCCAAGAGATGAGGTCAGCAGAGGAGGATGCTAGTGACGACGAGGTCAGGTTGCGCCTTCCTGGACAGAGACATAGTACTGGAAGCACGTCAACAACTGCATCCTCAAACACAACTCTGCCTCTGACCACAAGTCGTGGTGGCTCTTCAGGTCGCATGGGTGCTAAGCCTTGCATAGCCTGGGCATTTTTTCAGATCGATAAAGATGACCCAACTCGTGTTATCTGTAACATTTGTCAGCAAAAGCTAAGTAGAGGCCAAAAAATACATAGTTTGAGTACTTCATGCATGAATCAGCACATGGATATGAAGCATAAGTTGCAGTGGGAAGCTCACTGTGCTACAATGCGGCCTAGCCGGCCGGGCCAACCACCGTCTACCACATCTTGTGCATCCGCGGCATCTTCATCCTCTGTGACTGGGGGGACAGCAGTCACACCTGTTTAGGGACGCAGACCTGCCACCTCTTTACCCGCAACAGCCAGCGTGATTGGCAGGTCATCATTTTCTTTGGAGGCAGAAACACCAGCTGGTGTTCAGCGCTGTCCGACATCGATAGCACCACCTTTGGATCAAGGCAACCTAACATGTCCGCCTGCATCCTCCTCACAGACCGGCAGTTTGCCGGGGACACCCTTCTCAACCCCGTCTAAGCACAACAGCCAGCCCTCGGTCCCTCAGATGTGGACAAGTAAAAGACCATTTCCTCCTAGCCATGAGAAAGCTAAGAGGTTGAATTTCACCATCTGCAAGCTCTTGGCTACAGAAATGCTTCCTTTCCACCTGGTGGACACAGAGGATTTTCGAGACCTTATGTCCGTCGCAGTGCCCCAGTACCAGATGCCCAGTCGGCACTACTTCTCAAAGAAAGGTGTGCCTGCGCTCCACCAGCATGTCGCACACAACATCACCGCTTCTTTGAGAAACTCTGTGTGTGACAGGCTGCATTTCACCACAGACACTTGGACGAGTAGGCATGGACAGGGGCGTTACATGTCGCTGACTGGGCACTGGGTAACTATGGTGACAGTGGGACAAGGGGCTGCTCTCTAAGTCTTGCCATCCCCACGAGTTGTGCGTCAATCCTCTTTATCTCAAAGTTCCTCCACTGCTTCTGCCTCCTCAACTTCCTCTTGGTCCTCCACCTTCACCCAAAGCCTGTCTGGTCATGCGACAAGCTTTCTAACTGCGCAGAAGGGATCTTGCACACCTCCTTACTATGCTGGCAGCAGGGCTCAACGTCATCAGGCGGTTTTTACTTTGAAATGTCTGGGAAATGTGAGTCTCACAGCTGAGGAGTTGTGGTCAGCTCTGGAGAACCAGTTTCATGAATGGTTGTCTCCACTGGACCTGAAACCAGGGAAGGCCGTGTGCGACAATGCTGCAAACCTGGGTGCGGCCCTTCGCCGGGGCAATGTCACACACGTGCCTTGTATGGCTCACGTGTTGAACCTGGTTGTCCAGCAATTTTTAGCCCACTATCCTGGACTAGATGGCCTTCTGCAGAGGGCACGGTCGCTGTGTGCTCACTTCCGCCATTCGCATCCCGCAGCTCAGCGACTTACATCTCTACAGAAGTCGTTGGACCTGCCGCTTCGCTGGCTAAAATGCGATGTGCCTACCCGGTGGAATTCAACTCTGCACATGTTACAGCGACTGTGGCAGAACTGACAAGCCCTGGTGCAATACGTTGTGACGTATAGCCTGGGCCAACAAGATCCAGAGGTGGGGCAAATCACGCTGGAGGACTGGTCTCAGATCAGGGACCTATGCACCCTTCTGCACAGTTTTGAAATGGCAACGAAGATGTTTAGTGCTGACGATGCCATTATCAGCATGACTATTCCGGTGATTTACATGCTGGAGCACATGTTAAACAGAATTCGGAGTCAGGTGGTAGCACAAGAGGAGGTGGAGGAAGTAGAGGAGGAGGAGTTGTATGCGGAAGGGCTAACATCTGCAAGGTCCAGACGGTCGGCAGCACCAAGGCGGCAGGCATGTGAGGGTGGGGGAGATGGTTTTACCAGGGCTCATGGTAGCAGCCAAACTAGTGAGGAAGGTGCAGGAGCCCAGGAAGAAGTGGAGGACGAACTGATGGAAGACTCATCAGATGAGGGAGACCTTGATCACATTTCTATTGTGCGAGGTTGGGGGGAGAGGGCAGAGGAAGGAAGCATGATTGTTACCTCGCCACCAACACAACAGGGACTTGGTGCTCCTGGATGCGCAAGACACATGAGTGCCTTCTTGCTGCACTACCTGCAACATGAACCTCGAATTGTGAGAATTAGAAATAATCCTGACTACTGGATTGCCACACTGTTAGATCCCCGGTACAAAAGTAAATTTGCAGAAATTATTCCTGCCATAGAAAGAGATGCACGCATGCAGGAGTATCAGCAGAGACTGTTGCAGAATCTTACATGTGCTTTTCCCCAAAACACTAGTGGTGCATGTAGTGAATCTCACAGTTCCAACTTGCCAACCATGGGACCGTCGAGTGTTCAGCTCTCAAAACGTAACAGAAACACAGTATCTGCTGGTAACATCAATTTTGCGGAATCTTTTCACCACTTTTTTATCCCATCCTTTGCAAGGCCACAGGAGACAAGAAGTCTGACACATAGTCAACGCCTAGAGACGATGGTACAGGAGTATCTCCAAGTAAACATTGAAGCCATGACTGTGTCACTGGACCCTTGCTCTTTTTGGGCTTCCAATCTGGATAAATGGCCGGAGCTCACCACTTACACCTTGGAGATCTTGTCATGCCCCGCAGCCAGCGTTCTGTCTGAACGTGTGTTCAGCGCTGCTGGTGGTGTGCTGACAGATAAGCGCACGCGGCTCTCCACTGATAATGTAGACAGACTCACGTTCATAAAGATGAACAAATCATGGATCCGAAACGACTTTTCTACCCCTGTGTCATCCTGGGGAGAGTAAAAGCTTGATGATTTGTAAAAATCACCTCACCAACCGTTTTAAGCTTTCAAATTACTAATCATGTTTATCTGTATCTTGGCTGGAAAATAATTTGGGCCTTGTAGCAGTGTGCAGTACTGATTCTATTAGGCCATCTATACTAAGCTCCACCAGCTTTCAAATTAATAATAATTTTTAGCTGCATCTAGCCCGGAAAATAATTTTGCGGCTCCTAGATGCGCAAGACACATGAGTGCCCTCTTGCTGCACTACCTGCAACATGACCCTCAGATTGTCAGAATTCGAAGTAATCCTGACTACTGGGTTGCCACACTCTTAGATCCCCCACACTCTTCGATTAACCTTTTCATTTTGATAAAGAACAAAAAAATTGTCATTTTTGAAATTATAAGCATTAGCAGGTTATTAGAAACTGAAATCAAACAGTTTTCAACTCAAAACTTTATTCTAGGTGATGTTACATTTGCACATAGGACCCCTTGTTCGAAAGGAGCTTCTCAACTCTCTCGTCCATTGAATTTGTCAGGTTTTGGATGGTTTCTGCTTCAATTGTTTTGCATGAGGACAGAATACCCTCCCAGAGCTGTTGCTTAGATGTGACCTGCCTCCCGCCATCATAGACACTCCTTTTGATGATGCTCCAGAGGTTCTGAATGGGGTTGAGGTCAGGGGAGCATGGGGGTCACACCATAAGTTTGTCCCCTTTTATGCCCATATCAGCCAGAGATGCAGATGTGTTATGTGCAGCATGAGACGGTGCATTATCATGCATGAAAATGATCTTGCTGCGGAATACACGGTTCTTCTTCTTGAACCATGGCAGGAAGTGCTGTTTGAGAAACTCCACATACATTATGGAGTTCATCTTTACCCCTTCAGGGATCCTAAAAGGGCCGACAATCTCTCTCCCCATGATTCCAGCCCAAAACATTACTCCACCTCCTCCTTGTTGGCGCCGTAGCTGTGTTTGCACGGGGTGTCCATCAACCAGCCATCCTCCACTCCATCCATCTGGACCTTCGAGCGTTGCACGGCACTCATCGGTGAACAAAACAGTTTTGAAGTCAGTCTTCATGTATTGTTTGGCCCACTGGAGCCGTTTCTGCTTGTGTGAAGTGGATAGAGGAGGTCGACAGGATGGCTTACGCACAGCTGAAAACCTCTGAAGGACTCTGCATATTGTTGTTTGGAGGACGTTGGAGGCACCAGCAGCTTCAAAAACTTGTCTGCTGCTACGACAAGGCTTTTTTGCCGCTGCTCTTTTAACCTGACGTAATTGCCTGTAGGAAAGAGTCCTCAATTTTCCCTTATCAGCACGCACACGTGTGTACTGTGAATGAGCTACATACTTCTTGATTGTGCGATGATCAGGATGAAGTGTCTTGGCAATGTTGATTGTAGTCATGCCTTGACCTAAACACTCCACAATTTGTTGCTTCTCAGCAGCCGACACATCCTTTTTCGTTCCCATTTTGGCAGAAAATGTAGGCTGCTTAATAATGTGGGACAGCCTTCTTAAGTAGTCTTGCCTTTCATTGGACACACCTGCCAAACTAATTAGCACAGGTGTCTGCAATTGCTTACAGTGATATAAAGAGCCCTGACACACATCACCATCAATGAGTTTAAGTGACAAACAAAATAAATTCTTCCCTTATCACTCCTAAGCACTTTTTGCATAATAATTTGGAACACAGTGTACATGTGCTTTTCCACAAAACACTAGTGGTTCACGTAGTGAATCTTACAGTTCTAACTTGCCAACCGTGGTCTGTATGGAGTTGTTCAATAAAGGGCCCAAAATTAAGATAACATAGACGGGAGAGGTCTCTATGAATAGGAATTCCTAAGTATTTGATACCCTGTGAGGGCCAGGCAAAGGGAAAGTTGGACTGGATGGAATCCTGTATGGATTTGGGGAGGGAGACATCGAGGGCCTCAGACTTCGCTGCATTGATTTTAAAATTTGACCATGTAACAAAGTGATCTATTTCAGCCATAACAGCAGGGATGGATATATGTGATTGAGTGATATATACTAGGACATCATCAGCAAATGCAGAGCACTTGTACTCGGTGCCTCCCACCTCAATCCACCTAATATTGGGGTTATGGCGAATTGATGAGAGCAGGTGCTCCGTCACTAGGATGTATAAGAGAGGGGACAGAGGACATCCCTGCCTTGTCCCATTGGTGATTATGAAAAGTGATGAAAATGTTCCATTTATCTTCAGCCTAGGTGACGTATTGCGATACAGGGCTGTGATTTTGCCTATAAATGGGTCCCCTAGACCCCTACCCCAGGCTTTTTAAGGGAATAATATATGGCGTGCCAGGAGACTCTATGGAGTGCTTTCTCATAAACCAACGAGAGCATCTAATTGCAAATTTTTAACTGCATCTAGCCCAGGAAATACTCTGTGCCTAGTAGCAGTGTCTGCTAGTCAGCGGATTATCCCAGCTGTTAAGCAAGCTACACCACCTGTAGTTTAGACACTTAATTTTTTCAAAGGAAATGGTTCGGGCCCCCGGGACACTCAGTGAAGAGCATCAGGGAGGTACCCCAAGGCATAGGGGCTGGGACTGGCGGTAGGACGCCTTGCGGTGGACCGCCGAGCTCGATCCTTATAAAAGCTTTTTAACTGCAGCAGCTTTAGTGGACGTTACTGGAGCTGGAATTACGCGCCTGCTAGCATGAGACTTGCCCTCCAATAGATCCTCGTAAAAGGATTTAAAGTGTATTCATTCAAATTAGAGAGACAATTTAAATTAAAAAGCTTAGACCTAGCTCCACCACAGGGGGCTCGCTCGACCCACCAGCGGACAGGCACCAGTATTGGGAGAGGGGGGCTGGCCGTCAGGGTCCACCGCAGCTCTGGCACAAACCCGGTGACACGGAGGTCGCACGGGCAGGAACGGACTGGCCGTGTCGGCTTCGCACTTTTTTGGTTTTAGAAGGGCATGACATGCCTATATCTGTGTCTCCCCCTCCTTTTACTCCTCCACCTCTTTTCTTTTCGCATGACTATATGTACTTGTCACTTTTCCATGTGTCAGTTGTGTCTTCTGAGCAGTTTTTCAGCTTTTGGACACCTTTGATGGTGTTTTCTATGTGTTTCTATGTGTTTTTGTTTGCCTGCCATTGGTTTTAACGGTGTTCGAAGGTGTTCGACGAACAGTTCGGCGAACATACGGGTGTTCGACGAACCGAACCGAACTCGAACACTACGGGGGTGGCTCAACACTAGAGTGGCCCTGGATGTCTGACATATGTACCATCCTGACAAACTTTGAGGATTCCACCAAGATGGTGAGTGGCGATGACGCCATCATTATCGTCAGCATCCCACTTGTCTGTCTTTTGCAACGCTCTCTGCAGAGAATTAAAGAGGAAGCATTGCAGCCAGAGTATGATGAGATGGATCAAGAAGCCGTAGTGGGCGATTACACACAGCCCATCCTCATCTCATCCCAATGTGCATTGGGGGACAATGAGGGAGAGGAGGAAGAGGAGGAGTAAGAACAGGAGCTGGCATCATGCGCTGTAGATGGTAGTACCTCTACAACTGTCATACCGTCGGTTCAGCGTGGGTGGCCTGAGGACATGGGGGAGGAGGAGGAGGAGGAGGAGGAGAGCATGGTCAGTCGTCATCTTGGTGAGGACACGGAAATCTTGCCCGTTACCAGTCTGGCACGCATGGCTGACTTTATGTTACGCTGCCTTAACCGTGACCCTCGCGTTGTCAAAATGTTGGGTGACAGTCATTACTGATTGGTGACACTTTTAGACCCCCGCTACAAGGAGAACTTTCACTCTCTTATTCCTGAGGTGGAGAGGTCTACAAAAATGGGACAGTACCAGAAGGCCCTTGCTACAGAACTGTTAATAAAATTCCCATCTGAACACGCTAGCGGCAGAGGTCACAGTCCGTTGTTGTCCAACTAAGGCGTACATGCAAGAGAGACGCAACTCCAATCCAGCAGAGGCAGGGGAACACTGTCAATATTCTGGGACAGTTTTTTCAGACCCTCCCTACGGACAGGCGCGGGTTACTCTCACAAGGAGTGGAAAGTTTCAAAAGATGGTGAGGGAGTACCTTGCCGACCGTATCAGCGTCCTCCGTGATTCCTCTGTGCCTTTTAATTATTGGGTATCCAAGCTGGACACTTGGAATGAACTCGCTCTGTACGCCTTGGAGGTCCTGGCCTGCACTGCCGCTAGCGTGTTATCGGAGCGTGTTTTTAGTGCCGCTGGGGGAATTATAACTGATAAGCGCACTCGCCTGTCAAATGACAATGCTGACAAGCTGACCCTTATCAAAATGAACAAGGGCTGGATTGGGCCAGACTTCTCATCACCACCAAATGACAGCAGAGTAACATAAAGTCAAATCCACTGTGTTATTTCTGGAGGTGTATTCACATACACCGCTTCACACCCACACATGGGTATACGCTTCCTCGTTTCGGCTGTTTTATGCTCTTCTCCTTATCCTCAGTCTCCACCACCACTATACCACCAGGGTGACCGTGGTCTGTGTTGCCATTATTGAAAGTTCCTCCATCCTGTTTTTTTTCAGCTTTTGCTTGGAAGGCATAATCAAAGTCTGTGGTAGACCCACTCCCCAATAATAGGAATAATATTTTTAAGATGCTGTACTGTATGGCTCTTCCAAGGGGCATTAAAAGCATCTTGTTCTACCACTCTGACCTCCACGTCTCTTCTGAGGGGCATTAAAAGCATCTTGTTATACTGCTCTGACCTCCACATCTCTTCTGAGGGACATTAAAAGCGTCTTGTTAAGCTACTGGGACCTCCACCACTTTTCCGAGGGGCATTAAAAGCGTCTTGTTAAGCTACTGGGACCTACATCATTCTGTCAAGGGGCATTAAAAGCGTCTTGTTATACCACTCTGACCTCCACGTCTCTTCTGAGGGGCACTAAAACCGTCTTGTTATACCACTCTGACCTCCACGTCTCTTCTGAGGGGCATTAAAAGCGTCTTGTTAAGCTACTGTGACCTCCATTTCTCTTCTGCGGGGCATTAAAAGCGTCTTGTTAAGCTACTGGGACCTCCACCACTTTTCCGAGGGCATTAAAAGCATCTTGTTAAGCTACTGGGACCTCCATAATTCCTTCAAGGGGCATTAAAAGCGTCTTGTTATACTACTCTGACCTCCACGTCTCTTCTGAGGGGCATTAAAAGCATCTTGTTATACAACTCTGACCTCCACATCTCTTCTGAGGGGCATTAAAAGCGTCTTGTTAAGCTACTGGGACCTCCACCACTTTTCCGATTGGCATTAAATGCGTCTTGTTAAGCTACTGGGACCTCCATCATTCTTTCAAGGGGCATTAAATGCGTCTTGTTATATCACTCTGACCTCCTCGTCTCTTCTGAGGGGCATTAAAAGCATCTTGTTAAGCTACTGTGACCTCCATGTCTCTTCTGAGGGGCATTAAAAGTGTCTTGTTAAGCTTCTGGGACCTCCACCACTTTTCCGAGGGGCATTAAAAGCGTCTTGTTAAGCTACTGGGACCTCCATCATTCTTTCTAGGGGCATTAAAAGCGTCTTGTTATACTACTCTGACCTCTACGTCTCTTCTGAGGGGCATTAAAATTGTCTTGTTATACCAGTCTGACCTCCACGTCTCTTCTGGGGGACATTAAACGCGTCTTGTTAAGCTACTGGGACCTCCACGTCTCTTCTGAGGGGTATTAAAACCATCTTGTTATACCACTCTGACTTCCACATCTCTTCTGAGGGGCATTAAAAGCATCTTGTTAAGCTACTGGGACCTCCACGACTCTTCGAACGGGCATTGCATTTCCTCATAATTTTTGGAAACTTTTGCTTGGAAGGCATAAGCAAATACTATGGGAGACCCACTCCCCAATAATGGGACATGTGTTTGTAAAATGCTGTACTGCATGGCTCTTGTAAGAGGCAATGCAAGTTGCTCCATCCTAATTTTTGGAAGCTTTTGCTTGGAAGGCATAAGCAAATACTATGGGAGACCCACTCCCCAATAATGGGACTTATGTTTTTAATATGCTGTACTGCATGGCTCTTGTAAGGTGCATTGCAAGTTGCTCCGTCCTAATTTTTGGAAGCTTTTGTTTGGAAGGCATATGCAAATACTATGGGAGACCCACTCCCCAATAATGGGACTTATGTTTGTAATATGCTGTACTGAATGGCTCTTGTAAGATGCATTGCAAGTTACTCCATCCTAATTTTTGGAAGCTTTTGCTTGGAAGGAATAAGCAAATACTATGGGAGACCCACTCCCCAATAATGGGACTTATGTTTGTAATATGCTGTACTGCATGGCTCTTGAAAGAGGCATTGCAAGTTGCTCCGTCCTAATTTTTGGAAGCTTTTGCTTGGAAGGCATAAGCAAATACTATGGGAGACCCACTCCCCAATAATGGGACTTATGTTTGTAATATGCTGTACTGCATGGCTCTTGTAAGGTGCATTGCAAGTTGCTCCGTCCTAATTTTTGGAAGCTTTTGCTTGGAAGGCATAAGCAAATACTATGGGAGACCCACACCCCAATAATGGGAATAATGTTTTTAAGATGCTGTACTGTATGGCTCTTGTAAGGGGCATTAAAACCATCTTGTTAAGCTACTGTGACTTCCACGTCTCTTCAAAGGGGCATTAAAAGCATCTTCTTAAGCCACTCTGAACTCCACAGCTCTTCCAAGGGGCATTGAAATGTTGTTTTTAATTACCTTACCTCTAATCTACACGACTCTTCCAACGGGCTTTGCATTTCCTCCTAATTTTAGTCAGCTTTTGCTTTTCAATGCAAAGGTGAAAAGTAAGGGAGACACACTCCCCAATAATGGGTAGAAGGTTTTTAGTACACTGCAATCCACGTCTGTTTCAAGGGGCATTGCAGTTCCTCATAATTTTTGGAAAGCCTTCCATTCACTGCTTAGGCCAACAGTGCACAGGAGACCCAGTTGCTATAAATGGAAAAAAAGGTTTAGTTAAGGCCCTCTGACCTCCATGTCATTTCCAAGGGGCATTGGAGTGCCTCAAAATTTTTTATAGGCATTGCACTCACTTTATGCCCTATAACTGTGTAGCCGAACTGCTCCTTTTGTTACAGAAACATATCCTACAAGAAATATGTGGTTGACTGGCCTGATATTGATGTGAATGGTCCCTGTTCCTCCTGCTCTTTCTCCTTTGCCACTAACTCATCCATTATTTATCACCTGAAGCTTTGTTTTAACGGGAGTCATAGAACTTGGATAGTAGCAGGAAAACATCCAGCAATCCTCGGAGGAGGTAGAATATGCGCCAAAACGCTGACCAGCTCAGGCCTAGCCGCTACTACATACATGCGCTTGCATTCCTTGAAAACAAAGCAGATGCTAACTTCTATCATCCTCATCATGCTCCTCACCTTGGCACTCTCAACTCCCCTGATGGAGAAGCCAGGGCCCACCGGAGGAGTTGAGTTTCCTGATGGGCTCATCCAATGCTGCCCTAAAGCAGGCCAGTCTAAGAAAAGTGTGTGGGGATGTTCCGTGGAGAAATCGGGGCGGCTGGGGACCGTTTATGGACACCCGGCCACCCACAGGTGGCAGGGGACCGTGTATGAACACCCGGCCGCGGGGCGGCTGGGGACCGTCTGTGGACACCTGGCCGCCCCCTAGCGGTTGGGGACCGTGTGTGGACACCCGGCCGCGGGGCAGCTGGGGACCGAGCGTGGACACCCGGCCGCCGGGCGGCTGGAGACTGAGTATGGATAATAGGGCAGCCGCCGCAGCCATGACATGGTGGCCAATGTCTGCCTCCACATGCCTAAAAGGCCCAATTTCAAGTGCAAGCAAGCTAGCAGTATGGTATTGCAGCCTGGGGGTGGGTGGGTGGCAGGTTGCACACTTACGCTTGCATTCCAAGAAAACAAAGCAGATGCTAACTTCTATCATCATCATGCTCCTCACCTTGGCATAAACAACTCCCCTGATGGAGAAGCCAGGGCCCACCGGAGGAGTTGAGTTTCCTGGTGGGCTCATCCAATGCTGCCGTAAAGCAGGCCAGTCTAAGAAAAGTCTGTGTGGATGTTCCGAGGAGAAATCGGGGCGGCTGTGGACCGTTTATGGACACTCGGCCGCCCCCAGGCGGCTGGGGACCGTGTGTGGACACCCGGCCGTGGGGCGGCTGGGGACCGAGTGTGGACACCTGGCCGCCCCCTGGCGGCTGGGGACCGTCTGTGGACACCCGGCCGCGGGGCGGCTGGGGACCGAGTGTGGACACCTGGCCAACCCCTGGCAGCTGGGGACTGAGCGCGGACACCCGGCCGCCGAGCGGCTGGGGACTGAGTACGGATACCTCGCTGCCGAAACAGCCATGAGGTCATGGCCAGCTTCGGCCTCCTCAAAACTAAAAGGCCCCATTTCAAGTGCAAGCTAGCAGTATGGTATTGCAGCCTGGGGGTGGGTGGGTGGTTGGCTGCATATTTGCGCTTGCATTGCAAGGAATGGGGGAGGTACAATTGAACACTGCCCTGGGACAAGGACTTGCACGGGGATAGTTGCAAGTCTGCATCTTCTGATGTGGCAAGGATCACTTCTGATGGGCACACTTTTACGCAGTGACCTGGGAGTCAGAGATGCTTCCAGGGGTCTTCCCCATGCTGTCCCCATGTCTTTTCAGCACTGTATGCATGTGTCACACAGCACATGGCCAGATAAGGTTGTAAAATGTTAAAAATGCATTTCCCGGTGAATGCATTTGTCACAGTTGAAAGCAATACAAAAGTGCAAAAACTCATAAAAAATGCTACTTGTGAACATAGCCCAAGGTGTGGAGAAGTATTTTTGTTTTTGGTTATTTATTTTACCTTATACACAAGTCTTTACCCTGGAAAAGAAATTCCTTCACATATTTCACAGGAAAAAAAGTTTCACTTTCGTTTTTGAACATTTTATTATGAGCCTGTAAAAGTGGCTTAATACCTCTGAACACGTTGTTGACAACAGTGACCTGGGGGTCAGAAATGCTTCCTGGGGCGTACCCCATGCTGTCTCCATGTCATTTGAGCACTGTCACTATCGTTTTGGTCACTTTTTAGGCTTTCTACAGACTGCCGGGGGTGCCGTCGCAAAAATGCTCGGGTCTCCCATAGACTAACATTGGGCTCGTTGCTCGGGTCGAGCACCCAAGTATCACGGTGAGCTCAGCCCGAGCTTCGAGCACCCGAGCATTTTAGTGCTCGCTCAACACTAGTAATGATGCCATTATTGAATAAAGTTGTCTGTCTCTTGTCATTTATGTAATTTATTATAAGCAAGTGATTTATTTTACCGATTATTGAATATTAAATTGATATTATATGAATTTGGATGAGTTATTCCACTGATGAATTTATGTCAATTGTGCCTACTGTCTATTGCAAAGGAATAGGCTCGTTATATATGTAGCCAATGATTAGGTTCTGTGATGGATTCCTTAATGCACCATATTGGGAGCACCGACATGTGCAGATTGTATTATTCATGTCCTGGAGACTAAGTACTGAAGCGTCGGGACTGCGCATGCAGTAGGACGTCAGCACTGGATGCAGATAAGTTGCTGAGTGAAGTAGCGTCACTGGACGTGACCCTATTGGTAAGTGACAAGTCGGAGCACCAGGTTGGCTGAAGTGCAGCGCCAATGACAGAGATGTAAACAGAGGGACATCTACTGTGCATGAGCGGTGATCGATAGGAGATTGGTGGGATGAGAACATATCATATATACCCTTATAGGTATGTGGTATGTCGGTGTCTGACGCCGCGGTCGTTTATAGGCCTGTTGGTTTGAGGAGAAAAGTGTGTGATACAGGTATTAGTGTTGATTGGTAAACGGAGCGCTCTTGCATTTGACCTATACAGGTGATTGGATATATGATGTGGCCATTTGATTGGCTCTTGGCTGGCCTATGGTCTATGAGCCAAGGCTTTAAAAGGCCATACTTGACGTTTGCATACTCAGTAAAGCCCCAGCCCCCTGATGAAGCCCTTGTGGTGAAACTTGTTGGGGTGGCTATGTGGTAATCATTTTAGGTAGCACAACATGTGCCAGTGAATAATAAGCACTAGTGAACTAGATGTAATGTGGTACAGATCATAAGCAGCAGTAATGATGAAAAATAATTAGTAGTTGTACTAGTGCTGTGCATGTGGATCAGTGTGATCGAACAATTTTTGGGAAAAAAAAAGAAAACACTGGCACAGTAGTGTGTTTTTAACATTAATTACAGTTTTTTAGTAGACAATAAATAAAAGTCATGTTTTAACACATCCCTAAAATTGGGTTTAATTTTCCCCATTTTGGGGTAATATGGTATTCAATGATTGTTATCACTATAGGGGTGTGAACACCTTTGTTAGTTTTTTTTTTGCAAGTAGGGTTCCAACCTGTAGATAATGTAATAGATAAAACTTGGCACTCAGAAAGGTTGCAGTGAATGAAAAGCTCGTTTATTTAGGCAATCTTTATGGTTTAACGTTTTGGTCCTACATTAGGACCTTCATCAGAACTGATTGCCACTGGTTATGAGGTAATCTGCCTGCATTAGCACTGGTGGCAATCATAACCAGTGGCAATCAGTTCTGATGAAGGTCCTAAAGTAGGACTGAAACATTAAACCATAAAGATTGCCTAAATAGATAAGCTTTTCATTCACTGCAACCTGCCAACAATGGCAAGTTTTATCTACTACATTGTTTTTTATATAGACATTTGAATGACCAATTATTTTGAACAATTTTGTTTGCGTATGTGATTTATTGTAAATGTGATCTGGAAACTTTATCAGAAGTAGCAGTATATAATATTTAACTATTAATTAATCTAATTTTAAACTCAAAATGATATAGTTTATAATTGTCCATAAGGTGCATTTATCTATTGCATTCATGTTTAAAATTAAGTACTGGGGTTTTTCTAAGTGTAAAAAATGCAAATCCCTAAATCTCATCTTGGTCTTATCCAACAATATCTAGATGACAAGTTCCCTTTCAGATGATATATCTAAAAACAGAAAAGGGGAGACAACGTTTCAGAGGGTAACACAGTTTGTAAAGTCGAAGTACAATGGTAAGTATTAGTGATGAGCGAGCACTAAAATGCTCGGGTGCTCGTTGCTTGGGTCGAGTAAACCGCAATGCTCGGGTGCTCGACCCGAGCAATGAGCCCAATGTAAGTCAATGAAGGACTAGAGTATTTTTCCGGGAGAACTGTGCTCGGCGGCCGGGTAGGCGGAAGATGAGAGAGGGAGCCGAGCACAGCACTGAAGCCAGGTATACACATCTATGCCTATCTATTAGTTAGACATAGATGTATATACCTTGGTTCAGTGGGGGCAATCTCTTGGTTCAGGTTTTTCCAGCGCTGTCATCTGCGTGACAGCACAGGAAACCCGGGCTCTGATCGGTGGTAATAGTGTTACTGCAGTCAGAGTGCTGTGGGATCATGCTGTCAGCATGATCCCACATTTGTGACAGTGACCCGTGGTAAAAAACTTACCGCCGGTCATAGGCGCAGGCTGATGGGTCTACTACCACCATCAGCCGGCACCTGCTGTCATTGGAAATAGTGAGCACAGGCGCCGCTGGATGGGAGCAGTAGTCTCTTGTCAGCGGCACCTGTGCTGAAAGTAAAAAAAAAAAAGAGAATGTTAAAATTAGTAAAAAAATTAAAATAAAATAAAAGCACATTACACTCACCTATATCTTGTCCCTGATGCCCTCATCCCCTGCAAAAAAAACAAAAACAAACAAAAAACCACCATATACTTACCTTATACCTAATCCCCAAAGCCACTGTCCCCTGTAATAAAGGTAAAATAATAAACCACCATAATCCTCATCTGTCTGCCATAGTCCATCGATCTCATAAATAGAACAGCCACATCAGAAAATGTGACCGCTCTATTCAGCAGCAACAATACACTGACAGGAGCACGATTGCTCCAGTCAGTGTTCAGGCTGAGCTGTGGGGAGTGAGGTCAGATGAGTTCATCATGACCTCACTTACGGCACTACTGCTGCGTGGGAATTTCTCAAGCAGCATTAGTGCTGTAAGTGAGGTCACACAAGTTCATCAGCTGATGAACTCATGTGACCTCTAAGCCGGCAGCTCAGCCTGTACACTGACACAGGAGTGATTACACTCCTGTGTCAGTGTATAGCCTGCTGTCCTCAAGAACAGTCACATCAGAGACTGTTTTAAAGGTGACCCAGATCACCGTGGGACAATCTGAAGTGTCATTGCATCGGACAGGTGAGGGATATGTTTTTTTTTTTATTTCATTTTTGTTAATTAAGAATCCAATAAAATTGTGTGTGCTTTTTATTTCAAATAAAGGACTTTTTTTCTGCCCGTGTATTTATTTCTCCAATTTTACTATAGAATTAGTAATGGGGGCGTCTTATAGACGTCGCTCCATTACTAACCTGGGCTTTATGTCAGCCACCAATACAAGGCTGACATGAACCCCAACCCTATTTACCAAACTAGCCCATGCTACACAGCAGTGGGAAGAGCGGAGGCTAAGCGCCAGATTTGGCGCACCTTATGGATGCACCTTTTCTAAGGCAGCTGAGAGCTGATATCATTAGCTTCGGAGAGGGCTAATATACATGTCCCCTTCCCTGGCTATTAATATCAGCCCACATCTGTTTGTTTAGCCTTTACTGGTTAGATTTTATAGAGTGACCTTACGTCAATTTTTTTCTGGGGTCCCCCTGTAAGCTATGTATCTATGTATCTATTATCTATCTATTAATCTAATATCTATCTAGCAGTCTATCTGTCTGTCTATCATCTACATATCTATTACTTATGTATCTATATAACTATTTATCCATCTACTGATAGACTGATAGATAAGTCTATCTATCTACACTTGAAACCAAAAGTTTACATACACTATATAAAAAGACACATATGCATGTTTTTCTCAATATCTGACATTAAATCAGAATAAAGCTTTCCTGTTTTAGGTCAATCTTAATGTATGTAAACTTTTGACTTTGCAGTAAGTAATAAAAATGCCTTAAAACATTCTCTCTCTCTCATTATTCTGGCATTTGGCAAATATTAAAAATTATGGTAATCCTAATTGATCTAAAACGGGAAAGATTTATTCTGATTTCATGTCAGATATTGAGAAAAACATGCATATGTGTCTTTTTATATAGTGTATGTAAACTTCTGGTTTCAACTGTATCTAGATATATAATTAGATAGGTAGATAGATAATAGATAAATAGATATATGGATAGATAGATAATATATAGATAAATAGAAAATAGATAAATAGATAATAGATAGATATATGTATTTTTTTAGATATATGTATAGATAGATAATAGATAATAGATAGATAGATAATAGATATATGGATAGATATATAGATAGATAATAGACAATAGACAATAGATATATGGATAGATAAATATATTGATAGATAATAGACAGATAGATAGATATATGGATAGATAGATAATAGATAGATATATGGATAGATAATTAGATAGGGAGATAGATAATAGGGAGGGAAGCTATCCACCCTATCTCCACTCCAGGGCGTGTTCTAGGGCTAATAAATAGCCAGCCTTTTGACTCAGGAGGTGTTCAGTGTCTGGGAAAAACCTGCTCCAGGAAGGAGCTCGCATGTGCTGTGCTGTGCTGAACCGTGAGCGACTAACGCTGAGTGGTCGGCCGCCAGCCAATAAACGGACTGTGTTGCAACTTTGGTAATTTATTTCGCCTTTATGCCGAATGAGCTGCGTTTTCTTTATGGACTCCAGGTTAGTTTATGATGTTTAATAAACTAACCCGAAGTTTAAAGAGACAGTGTTACTTGTCTACCTCCGGATACAGCCGAGCAAGTCGCTTTACCACAGCATATATATATATTTAGCTATTATCTATCTACCTATCTAATTATCTATCTATTATCTATCTATCAGTCTATCTATATATTATTTATCTATTATCTATCTATCTATCTATCTATTCATATACAGTTATATGAAAAAGTTTGCGCACCCCTATTAATCTTAAGCTTATTGTTTTATAAAAATTGGTGTTTTTCCAACAGCTATTTCAGTTTGATATATGTAATAACTGTTGGACACAGTAATGCTTCTGCCTTGAAATGAGGTTTATTGTACTAACAGAAAATGTGCAATCTGCATTCAAACAAAATTTGACAGGTGCATAAGTCTGGGCACCCTTATCATTTTCTTGTTTTAAATACTCCTACCTACTTTTTACTGACTTACTAAAGCACTTTTTTTGGTTTTGTAACCTCATTGAGCTTTGAACTGGCCACTTGCAAGTTGTTCTCCTGTTTGAATCTCCTCTGAAGAGTGGCATCATGGGCTTCTCAATACAACTGTCAAATGATCTGAAAACAAAGATTATTCAACAAAAAGCTGTCTCAGAGATTTAACCTGTCAGTTTCCACTGTGAGGAACATAGTAAGGAAATGGAAGAACACAGGGACAGTTCTTGTTAAGGCCAGAAGTGGCAGGCCAAGAAAAACATCAGAAAGGCAGAGAAGAAGAATGGTGAGATCAGTCAAGGACAATCCTCAGACCACCTCCAGAGAGCTGCAGCATCAACTTGCTGCAGATGGTGTCACTGTGCATCGCTCAACTATACAACGCACTTTGCACAAGGAGAAGCTGTATGGGAGAGTGATGTGAAAGAAGCCTTTTCTGCAAGCACGCCACAAACAGAGTCGGCTGAGGTATGCAAAAGCACATTTGGAGAAGCCAATTTCTTTTTGGAAGAAGGTCCTGTGGACTGATGAAACCAAGATTGAGTTGTTTGGTCATACAAAAAGGCGTTATGCATGGCGGCAAAAAAACAGCATTCCAAGAAAAACACTTGCTACCCACAGTAAAATTTGGTGGAGGTTCCATCATGCGTCGGGGCTGTGTGGCCAATGCCGGCACCGGGAATCTTGTTAAAGTTGAGGGACGCATGGATTCCACTCAGTATCAGCAGATTCTTGACAATAATGTTCAAGAATCAGTGATAAAGTTGAAGTTACGCAGGGGATGGATCTTTCAGCAAGACAATGATCCAAAACACCGCTCCAAATCTACTCAGGCATTCATGCAGAGGAACAATTACAATGTTCTGGAATGGCCATCCCAGTCCCCAAACCTGAATATCATTGAACATCTGTGGGATCATTTGAAGAGGGCTGTCCATGCTCGGCGACCATCAAACTTAACTGAACTGGAATTGTTTTGTAAAGAGGAATGGTCAAAAATACCTTCATCCAGGATCCAGGAACTCATTAAAAGCTACTGGAAGCGACTAGAGGCTGTTATTTTTTGCAAAAGGAGCATCTACTAAATATTAATGTCACTTTTCTGGTGAGGTGCCCATACTTATGCACCTGTCAAATTTTGTTTGAATTGCACATTTTCTGTTAGTACAATATGTAGCATCGGCGTCTCTGCCCCGTACTAGGCAGAGACGCCGTCCCTCTCACCTCCCCGCTCCTGGCGCGGCGTCCTCCAGCGCTTCTCTCCCCGCTGCTTCCGGCACGCGCTCCTTCCCCGGCAGTGTGCTTAGGGCGCGCGCGCGCTCCCCCTCTCTTAAAGGGACCGCGCGTGCCGTCCTATGGAGTCCCCGGCCAATTGCCGGAGCACCTCTCATATTTAAGGCACCTCCTCCAAAATGGAGGTGCCCGAGCAATGTTGTTGCAAAGCCTTCACTCTGCTTCAGTCCTCAGGTCCCGTTACCAGTTACCAGCCAGTCACCTGCCAGATTCCTGCTTGTTACCTGCCAGTCACCTGCCGGATTCCTGCCTGTTACCTGCCAGTTACCTGCCAGATTCCTGCTTGATACCTGCCAGATATCCGTTTACCTGCTTGCAAGCCTGCGGTCCGACGGTCTGCTCTCCGACACCTGGCAGTCTGTCTATGGACCAGCCTGCCCGCTCACCTGGGAGCGCTCATCTGCTACCTGCCTGCTAGCCTACCTGGAGGCTCCGCCGTCACTTGCCGTGACCACCTGCCTGTCCAGAGACTCTTGCCTGCTCACCTGGGAGCGCTCATCTGCTGGCTGCGTGCTAGCCTACCTGGAGGCTCTGCCGTCACTTGCCGTGACCACCTGCCTGTCCAGAGACTCTTGCCTGCTCACCTGGGAGCGCTCACCTGCTACCTGTCTGCTAGCCTACCTGGAGGCTCTGCCGTCACTTGCCGTGACCACCTGCCCGTCCAGAGACTCTCGCCTGCTCACATGGGAGCGTTCACCAGCCTCCTGCCTGCTGTCCTTCTACCCAGAGACTGTCCCTGTCACTTGCCGTGAGTACCCGTCCTTTTACCCAGAGACTGTCCCTGTCACTTGCCGTGACTACCTGCCCGTCTTCCCTGGGAGCCACCCGCTTCCTTACAAGGACTGCCCCCTTGTATAGTTGCACAGAGGTTCCACCTCCCAGACCCGTTACACAATAAACCTCATTTCAAGGCAGAAACATTACTGTGTCCAACAGTTATTACATATATCAAACTGAAATAGCTGTTGCAAAAACACCAATTTTTATAAAACAATAAGCTTAAGATTAATAGGTGTGCGCAAACTTTTTCATATAACTGTATATGAATAGATAGATAGATAATAGATAAATAATATATAGATAGACTGATAGATAGATAATAGATAGATAATTAGATAGGTAGATAGATAATAGATAAATAAATATATATATGTTGTGGTAAAGCGACTTGCTCGGCTATATCCGGAGGTAGACAAGTAACACTGTCTCTTTAAACTTCGGGTTAGTTTATTAAACATCATAAACTAACCTGGAGTCCATAAAGAAAACACAGCCCATTTAGAATAAAGGCAAAACAAAATACCAAAGTTGCAACACAGTCCGTATATCTGGCACTTAGCCTCGTTCTGACCATTGCCCTGTGGTGGCAAGTGGGGTTATAGGGCTGGGGTTGATGTCAGCTTATATTGGCAGCTGACATCAAGCCCAGGTTAATAATGGAGAGGCGTCTATAAGATGCTCTCATTACTAACCCCATAGTGAAAGTGAAATGTGAAATAAAAACAACCACACTCAGAATGAAATATTTTATTTGAAATAACCACACAGACTCCTTTAATATTTTTAATTAAACACTACTTACCATTACGCTCATTTCTTTGAATCCAATGTCACCTGTACTAAAAATAAAATAATAAACCATCCTCATCCTCGCCTTTCCGACATGAAGAACCTAATCCATGTGTCCCGGGACTGGTCCAGCTCTGCTGTCATTAAGTTCTCACTGATGTAACTGTTCTAGAGGACAGCAGGCTATACACTGACACAGGAGTGTAATCGCTCCTGTGTCAGTGTTCAGGCTGAGCTGCCTGCCGAGAGGTCACACGAGTTCATCAGCTGATGAACTCGTGTGACCTTAATTACAGCACTACTGCTGCTTGAGAAATTCCCACGCAGCAGTAGTGCCGTAAGTGAGGTCACACTAGTTCATGATGAACTCGTCTGACCTCACTACATGCAGCTCAGCCTGAAAACTGACTGGAGCGATAGCGCTCCTGTCAGTGTGTCACTGTTATGATCTGCAACAAGTACTAAGGAAAGAAAGGGGAAAGCTTTCCCTACAATAAGACTAAGCTGAGTCCCTACGATGCAGCGGGCTGCCTGTTCCTTGCGAACGGACTCACCTTCGTCCTCAGCTAGTCTGAACGAAGACCTATAGAATAAAGGGAAGGAGTCCATAAAAAATCTAAGGACTGGGACAAAAAATGGGAGACCTCCTGAACAGAAAAGGTTGTTTCAGAACACAGAAAGAGAAACTGACAAAAAGAACTAGAAGTCCCAGAAGGACCAAAGCAAACTGACAGAGATAGGCACAGAAGTACCTGGCTAGCAAAACAGTCAAACAAACACTGAAGTCCAGCACAGCTAAAAAGGCAGAGCTGGAATATAAACGCTGATGGTCACGTGACCGCAAAACAGAAGATGGAATCAACAAACAGGAGAGTTCTAACAGTACCCCCTCTTTTATCAGGATCCTCCGGATCCTCCAGGCCCAGGCTTATCCGGAAACCTCCTGTGGAAAGCTCTAACAAGCCTAGGAGCAGAGACATCATCCATCCTTACCCAGGAGTTATCTTCGGGAACGAAACCCTTCCAGGCTCCGTTTTGGAGAATGGTATCCTAAAAGCTCAAGATGATGCTCCAACTAACACTCCCCATGGGAAGTTGTTTGTGCCTAGAACTTTTAGGAGAGACTTGTTTGTGGAGTGTCATGAGTCTCGGTTGGCTGGTCATCCAGGAATTTCTGAAACTAAGAGACTTATCAGTCGCAGTTTTTGGTGGTCAGGATGGCAGAAAGAAGTCATCAAGTGGGTGCGTCAATGTACGGTGTGCTAGGTCAAAGACTTCACATGCTCCTGCTGGGGGGTTGCTTTGCCCTCTGGAGGTTCCTACTTCGCCTTGGACGCATCTCACAATGGATTTTATTACTGATCTGCCCGTGTCTGAGGGTTTTACTGTCATCTGGGTGGTCGTGGACCATTTTAGTAAGATGTGTCATTTGGTTCCATTCATTAAGTTGCCCTGTGCCAAGACACTCGCTAAGGCTTTTGTTAAGGAGATTGTCAAGCTTCATGGCATTCCCACGGAAATTGTTTCTGATAGGGGACCTCAGTTTGTGGCTCGCTTTTGGAGTGCTTTTTGTGACAGGTTGGGAGTCCATTTGTCATTTTCATCTGGGTATCATCCTGAGTCTAATGGACAGACTGAGAGAAAGAACCAGGATGTAGAACACTTTTTTGCGATGTTTTGTGGCTGGACTTACTGTTATGATCTGCAACAAGTACAAAGGAAAGAAAGGGGAAAACTTTCCCTACAATAAGACTAAGCTGAGTCCCTACAATGTTGCGGGCTGCCTGTTCCTTGCGGACGGACCCACCTTCGTCCTCGGCTAGTCTGAACGAAGACCTATAGAATAAAGGGAAGGAGTCCCTAATAGATCTAAGGACTGGGACAAAAAATGGGAGACCTCCTGAACAGAAAAGTTTGTTGCAGAACACAGAAAGAGAAACTAACAACAAGAACTAGACGTGACAGAAGGACCAAAGCAAACTAACAGAGATAGGCACAGAAGCACCTGGCTAGCAAAACAGTCAAACAAACTCTGAAGTCCAGCACAGCTAAAAAGGCGGAGCTGGAATATAAAGGCTGATGGTCACGTGACCGCAATACACAAGATGGAATCAACAAACAGGAGAGTTCTAACAGTCACGGCTGCTGAATAGAGTGGTCACATTTTCTGATGTGGCCATTCTATTCATAAGATTATCATGGGACACTTGCTGTATGGACTACGGCAGACAGGTGAGGATTATGGTGGTTTATTATTTTACCTTTATTACAGGGGACAATGGCTTTGGGGATTAGGTGTAAGGTGAATATATGGTGTTTTTTTATTTTTTATTTTTTGTAGGGAATGAGCACATCGGGGACAAGGTGTAGGTGAGTGTAATGTGTTTTTTTTATTTGAATATTTTTAAATTAGTTTTAACATTTCTTTTTTTTTTTTACTTTCAGCACAGGCGCCGCTGACAAGAGACTACTGCTCCCATCCAGCAGCGCCTGTGCTCGCTATTTCCAATGACTGCAGGTGCTGGCTCATGGTGGTAGTAGTCCCATCAGCCGGTGCCTATGATCCGCGGTAAGCTTTTTACCGCGGGTCACTGTCACAGCTGTGGGATCACGCTGACATCTGTCAGCATGATCCCACAGTGCTTTGACCACGGTAATGCTATTACCACTGATCAGAGCCTGTGTTTCCTGCGCTGTCATGCAGATGACAGCGCGGGAAACACCCTAACCCAAAGATCGCCGCACTGAACCCAGGTATATACATCTATGTCTATCTAATAGATAGGCATAGATGTATATACCTGGCTTCAGTGAGGCGCTCGGTTCAGATGATTCAGAAATTGAATCAAATGAGCTTATTACAGGGACCCGAGCACCACGCAATACTTGGAACTGCTCGATACTCGATCCAGCACCCCAATACCCGGGCGAGTACCGAGCAGTGCAAGCATGCTCGCCCATTACTAGTAAGTATATGATGATACAATAACCTTTTAAGTAAGCTGCTCTGGTACTAGTGCGGCTTTGCCCGGCTTCTGCCATCTGAGTGCCAGTAGGGATCAGTTATTAAATATCCAGTGAACAAATAGAAGAAAAATGGAGAATACTATTCTCGGCAATCTCCCAAAATGATTGAGCCAGGTGCTTTTTTTCAAATACATTTTTTTATTCAAGAGTATGAAACAACTCATTTTGGTGAATTATCCTTACTGAATTGATGTTGTTACCTATGGTAATGGATTGAATAAAATAATTTTATCATGAGGAAGCTACTAACTCATCTTTTCTACTAATGGTTTTCTGGACTGTTTACGTAAGAAGTCTAATAAACAGGCTCCAGGGATAAATATAGTTTGGGTTTTCTGATAAAGTACTCACCTCCCTTCAAAAATTATATAAGTACTGTACATGTCTACATTTAATACATAGGTCATCTCCCTTCCAAACCAGTGACACTGAGAAGAAGGGAGTCTTCCCATTTATGTAGTTGTTTAAATGGTAGATAACATTGATGAATTATGTATAATTGTGTTCAAGTTTATTATTTACAGCAGGTGACAATAGCTGTAAGGAATCAATCAGTTGTCTCCTGAAAGATTGGGATCTAGTCTCTTCTATCTGTCCTCTGTCCTCAAGAGAACAAACGATCATTGTCTATTTCACAGTTACCAACATCAACCCAGTAACACTCCAATCCTAGATGGAAACAACCCAATCCTAGTTGTAAACACCAAATTGTGGGCAGTTTTTAGTAAACCCAGAGTCTTTTCAGCCCAGGACACCTCAAATTTACTGGGGCTGTTTCTGAAAAATGTAGACAGTCCTTACAAATTTACAGTTGGAATGTAGGCTAATCGAGTGACTGATATTCAGAATGGATAGAAAACCTTTTAGGCCCCTGGCTCCTCAAAACACCCATTAGTGGATATGAAGAAATAGATAGTGAATATGTGAGAACTGTGCCTGCAGTAGATGACTCAATACTTCATACTTTCCCAACATGGCCAATTTCCATTTTTGCATTTTAATTTTTTTCTCCCCTTCTTCTAAGATCCACAATCTTTCTATTTTTCAGTCCAGTAGTATATAATATTGAACTATTAATTAATCTAATTTTAAACTCAAAATGATATAGCTTATGATTGTCCATAAGGTGCATTTATCTATTGAATTATGTTTAAAATTAAGTACTGGGTTTTTTATTAAGTGTAAAAAATGTAAATCCCTAAATCTTATCTTGGTCTTGTCCAACAATATTAGAATGTTGGAAATTGGTATTAGTCTCTATTGAATCGATATGTGGGGATGTATTGATATTGGATTCCTTTGTTTGTCATTTTGGGGATTAAAAAAAAATAAATCTATTTGGAAAAGGTAATTCCAAAAGCTAGGGATTGGATAACTCATAAAACCACAGTTTTTGAAGCCTGACATAAATTTGCCAATTGTGTCTATAAACACAAGATGGTCTCAAGTCTTATTAAATTAAAAAACTGTACAAGTTTGCGCTATATTTTATAATTTGTTTTGTTCTTTTCTTATCCCATCACCATTCTTGCTCCCTATATATTGATGGGTAATAAGTTATTTATCTATTTTAATGCTTTGAATTGAATAATATGGTTGATTAATACCAGTAAAGATAAAAAAACAATTGTAATCATTTTTTTATATATCTAGATGCCTTTAAAACTGTTTGTTCAATTCACTTGAAAGGTATCTTTCCCCTAGCAAATAAAAATATACTGCATTATATACAGTAACATTAGCTGGATCTCCTATGTTGCAGACAGGAAGAAAAGAGACGCGTTGTAAAGATTCATTTGTGTGATAGGCTGATACCTTCAGAAAAGAGGATGTGTCTCATCACTACCTGTATAAGATGCAGAACAAACTTCATTCACTATTCAAAGCATAAAGATTTCAAAGCAATGTTGTATCTGCGCATTTTAATTGCTTTCTTTCTTTCATGTAAGTTGTAATAACAATTTCGTAATGACAGCAGTAATGATCATTTTATGCTTGACCAAAAATAGTTTTATCTCTTAGTTTTTATTTTTTCTAGATGCACAGACTGTTATCATAGACCAAGATCAGCTTTCTCTTGTAAAAAGCAGCGGTGGCAGTTCAACAGCTCGTATACCCTGCCAGATCAGCCAAACCTCTCAGTCATACTATGTTCACTGGTATGTACAAAAACAAAATGAAATCAAAAGAATTCTATATTATAGCTCAGTCGAGAAGCCTATTCAAAATGTCAACAACAAATACTCATTCAATCAAGCATCAAACAAAAATACACTGTTAATTAATTATATAGAAAAAGACGACAGTGGCATCTACTACTGTGCAAGCTGGAAAACATCAAGTTCCACACTGCTATGAAACCACTGAAAGTCTGTACAATTAGTTTGGAAACATTGAATTATTGTTGGAAGTTTGCCAAGCCAGCCACCACATCTTAAAGAATTTATTTAACCAAAGAACTAAAATGCATTTTTAATCACTGTTTACTTCACTTGATTGAATGTTGTACAGCAAACAATTATTGCAATCCAACATGCAAATTGCCTCTTCAGAGAAAAAGAGGACTTGAACTCTATAGCGCCACCTATTGGAAGCAGCAATCCTACAAGTCACAATCAACCCTTTAACGAGTCGTGCAATATGACTTAGGATAAACGCCAAATCTATCCTAAGTCATATTGCACGACTCGTTAAAGGGTTGATTGTGACTTGTAGGATTGCTGCTTCGAATAGGTGGCGCTATAGAGTTCAAGTCCTCTTTTTATCTGAAGAGGCAATTTGCATATTACATTTCCCAGAGGAGCATTGCATGGCGAATAAGCCTCCTTACCTTGACGTGCCAGAGCCGATATGTCACTCTCCGCAAGAAGAAACGTTACCCTTTAGACCTGCAATTCAACAGAAACATTTTCTGAGGAAATATTGTTCAATGGGCAAAAATTACAGTGTAATACATCTGCATGTTACATTGTTACATCTTGTCATCACAGTTTTATAGGTGCACACGATATCCAGGAGTAATGGTACATAATCGCCCTATTGTACATACTGAACATTAACAGCTTGCAATTTTCTAACATAAAATGAAAAGATTGGCAAAGAGTCATTACAAGTATCAAAATTAGGGTCTAAACCCTTGGCAGAAGGGATGAATTTTGTAAGAACTGGGGTTTGTATTGACTGATTGGGAAATCACAACAGACCATCCAAACTTGCAAATAAAATATTTATGGACAGTGCCTGCTCTTATAAATTACTTTTCCCTGCCCAAGGGAATGACCGAACTAGTTCTCAGGGGGGAGAGGCAGGTCACTGGAAAAAGAGTGACCTGTCACTCACTGGCAGGAGGCAGGCGGAGAATAGGGAAGAGAGACAGCAGAGTTGTTAGTGCAATCCCCGCCCTCTGCTCTTTCTCTTCATTTGCATACAAATTCAACAATAAATTTCTTTGAAACATAAACTCACATTTTTTAAATAAATGTATGGATGTAATCAGCATTACAGTGCCTTTACATAGAAGGTATTAGTTTGGGGTATAAAAATCTGATGACACGTTTCCTTTTAGATGATTTCCTAAAACAGAATAGGGGACAGAGGGTAACACCATTTGTAAAGTCAAAGTAAATGGTATGTACATGATGATACCTTTTAGGTAAGCCTCTAGGGTAGTAGTGGGGGCTTTGCCCGACTTCTGCCCTCTGAGTGCCAATAGGGTCCGTTAGTAAATATCCAGTGAACAAATAGAAGAAAAATGGAGAATATTCTTGTCGGCACTCTGCCAAAATGGTCGAGTCAGAAGCTTCTTTTCAAATACATTTTTTTTATTCAAGTGTATGAAACAACTAATTTTAGTGAATTATCCTTACTGATTTGATGTTTTTACCTAAAAGAATGGATTGAATAAAAGAACTATATCATGAGAAAGCTACTAACTCATCTTTTCTACTATTGTTTTTTTTGGACTATTTACGGTATATATTTGTAAATGTGTGTATTTGTACATGTATGGAGAACTGTAAGAATGTGTGTATGTACAGTATTTGTGTATATGCACATGTCTGTGTATCTGGAATTGTATGTACAGTACAGAACAAAAGTTTGAACACACCTTCTCATTTAAAGATTTTTCTGTATTTTCATGACAATGAAAATTGTACATTCACACTGAAGGCATGAAAACTATGAATTAACACATGTGGAATTATATACTTAACAAAATAGTGTGAAACAACTGAAAATATGTCTTATATTCTAGGTTCTTCAAAGTAGCCACCTTTTGCTTTGATGACTGCTTTGCACACTATTGGCATTCTCTTGATGAGCTTCAAGAGGTAGTCACCGGAAATAGTTTTCACTTCACAGGTGTGCCCTGTCAGGTTTAATAAGTGGGATTTCTTGCCTTATAAATGGGGTTGGGACCATCAGTTGTGTTGTGCAGAAGTCAGGTGGATACACAGCTGATAGTCCTACTGAATAGACTGTTAGAATTTGTATTATGGCAAGAAAAAAGCAGCTAAGTAAAGAAAAACGAGTGGCCATCATTACTTTAAGAAATCAATGACAGTCTGAAAAATTGGGCAAACTTTGAAAATGTCCCCAAGTGCAGTTGCAAAAACCATCAAGCGCTACAAAGAAATTGGCTCACATAAAGACCGCCCCAGGAAAGGGAGACCAAGAGTCACCTCTGCTTCTGAGGATAAGTTTATGTGAGTCACCAGCTCAGATTAGAGACCAGGTCAATGCCACACAGAGTTCTAGCAGCAGACACATCTCTACAACAACTGTTAAGAGGAAACTTTGTGCAGCAGGCCTTCATGATAAAATAGCTGCTAGGAAACCACTGCTAAGGACAGGCAACAAGCAGAAGAGACTTGTTTGGGCTAAAAAACACAAGGAATGGACATTAGACCAGTGGAAATCTGTGCTTTGGTCTGATGCGTCCAAATTTGAGATCTTTGGTTCCAACCACCATGTCTTTGTGCGAAGCAGAAAAGGTGAACAGATGGACTCTACATGCCTGGTTCCCACCGTGAAGCATGGAGGAGGAGGTGTGATGGTGTAGGGGTGCTTTGCTGGTGACACTGTTGGGGATTTTTTCTAAATTGAAGGTATACTGAACCAGCATGGCTACCACAGTATCTTGCAGCGGCATGCTATTCCATCCGGTTTGCGTTTATTTGGACCATCATTTATTTTTCAACAGGACAATGACCCCAAACACACCTCCAGGCTGTGTAAGGGCTATTTGACCAAGAAGGAGAGTGATGGGGTGCTACGCCAGATCACCTGGCCTCCACAATCACCAGACCTGAACCCAATCGAGATGGTTTGGGGTGAGCTGGACCGCAGAGTGAAGGCAAAAGGTCCAACAAGTGCTAAGCATCTCTGGGAACTCCTTCAAGATTGTTGGAAGACCATTTCCGGTGACTACCTCTTGAAGCTCATCAAGAGAATGCCAAGAGTGTGCAAAGCAGTCATCAAAGCAAAAGGTGGCTACTTTGAAGAGCCTAGAATATAAGACATATTTTCAGTTGTTTCACACTTTTTTGTTAAGTATATAATTCCACATGTGTTAATTCATAGTTTTGATGCCTTCAGTGTGAATGTACAATTTTCATAGTCATGAAAATGCAGAAAAATCTTTAAATGAGAAGGTGTGTCCAAACTTTTGGTCTGTACTGCATGTTTGTAAAATGTGCTTGTATGTAATAATGTTTTGTGATGTGTGTATTTATAAATACATGTGTTAGTTTGGGGCACATTTAACCCCTTAACAACATATAATGTACAGGGTACGTCATATGCCGGCTCCCTGACTTTGCTGCGGTCTCACAAGCCGACCCTACATGTTTTGCCAGTAGAAAATGGCTGTAGCCATCATCTGCCTCTCTCAGCCATGGGTGATGAAGAATTCTGCCTGTATCTGATGTCCTGTCAAATGGCACTATCAATCTGTGACAGCAGCATTTACACAGTGACGTCAGAGGTGCGCTTTGTTTTTTGCACCCATCAGCTAGCCAGTGACATAATCACAGGATGCGTTACCATGATGGCCAGGGGTCTTCTGAAGATCCCCGTGCCTGTATTGGCGGTAATCCTGTTAAAGCCAGCCTTTGGCTGACGTTCATAGGTAACTGTGATTTTTATTATATATAGCAAAAGTGTAACACTGCTTTGTATAACACAAGTGATTGGCTGATTGCAGATCTAAGGAGACTAATAAATACAGTAAATTTTAAAAAAATTTCCCCCCATTAAAAATTTAAAAAATATATATACCTGATAAGCGTTTATAAAAGCCCAATCTATCAAAATATAAAATAATGGCTTAATGAGGAAAAAAAAAATCAAAATGCCACAATTGCGGTTTTCAGCCGCCACAAAAATATTTTTTTTAATAAGAGGCTATGAAAACATTGTATCTGCCCCAATATCAATAAAAACATTGGGTCTGGGCGCAAAAAACAAGCTCTCTCACAGCTCCATATCCTGAAAATTAAAAACATGAAAACATTACGTCTCTCAGAAAATGGAGTCACAAGTGAATTTTTTTTACAAATTTCTGAATTTTTTTTCCACCACTTATGGATGGTTTCATTCAAAAGTATAACTCACCCCACAAAAAAACAACAAACAGCTATGTGGACAGAAAAATAAAAAAAGTTATAGCTCTTGAAATAAGTTGAGGAAAAAACAAAAGGGCAAAAAAATGAAAAATCGCCTGGTCCTTAAAGGGTTAATAAATCTGTAAAGGGTCTTTGACATCTTTCTTAGGGAATTCCATTTTTCTTTCCAGTTTTAGGAACAGACAAGTGAAATGAACCCCTTAATGCAAAATGGGGTAACTGTATATCACAATCAGGGTATGTATGGAGCGGGTTCAGAAGCTGAGCCTACCGATGCCCTGCAGATGCTGGCTGTGATCTGCTCTAACAGCAGCGATCAGAGCTTGCCTCAATCCCTGCTGTTTAACTATTTATATGCCACTGTCAATCACTGACAGTGGTATTTAACTAGCATGATGGCTGGTGCTTGAGCTCACCATTCCGCATCAGCTCACACCCATGATATACTCGGTAATGCGATGACAGTTTTTTTGTTTTATGAGAAAAAAAAGTAAAGAATGGAATTTTCTGAGACTGTCCCCTATCTATGTAGTAAATGTAGTAAGTTCTGCTCTGTTTCTGTCTCTATGTAGCAAGTTCAATTCTGCTCCTGTATTGATGCAGTAAACTCGGTTCTGCTCCCGTATCTACTGTATGTAGTAATCTCTGTTCTGTTCTTGTATGTATAGAACAGTCACCGTTATTTTTAAAACCTACTATCACTGATGATTTATTGTAGTGACCAGAGATATGCAGGCTAAAGGAAGGCCACCACAAGTTGTGTGCCAGTGCTCTCTGATTGCCCCAGGTTAAAATTTGCCAGTCAGCCACTGACACCGACACAGTTGAAACCCGTGATAGAGCAGCAAGATACAAGCTCTTTGCCCTATTAATATCCGTCTCCTAAACCACAGGTTGCTATAGGCCTGCAGCTTACGAGACTTCATCATACCCACGCAGGCGGCACGATGAAGTAATTGCATCATGCCACCTCTGCAGGCCCACCATAGAAGTCAGAAGAGGAGACAGTGTCATGCCGGCATCTTGCATGCCTATTCACCGCTGCTCGACTCACAGTGGTCGCCTCGCGGCTTCTCCTTGCGTCTGGCTGGTTCTTGCAGCTCTCCTCAGCACTGCTGCATCTGAGTGTGCTTTTCATTTGGCCTTAGAGGGGCTTGGTCGGTCTCTGCAGGAATTTAACCCTGCTGTGTCCTGCAGAGATTAGGTTCCACGGCATATCCCTTGCCAGCCACTTCTATTTCAGGCTGTTGCTCTCAACACCCTTGGCCAGAACGCTGGTTTGCAGTTGCTAGTCTCTGGTTCCTGTGGGAGCAGGTTTGCTCTGTCTCTGCTGCTACTGACTTGGCTCGTTTATTGTTTATCCTGAATTCTCTGCTCCTGACCTTGGCTATGTGTATCAAACCTTTTTTGCCTGTCCTGACCTCGGATTGTCTGACCATGTCTTTGTCGTTGCTCCCCTGTACCCCGTACTCACTCCTCTGACCCTCCAGCCAGCTGCTGCAGTCCCGGGGACTGCCCTGGAGCAGTACCTGGTATCTACCGGCAGCCAAGCCTATCCTCACCATCAGAGGACATAGTGAAAATCTAGTAGCAGCCATAATAAAGTATATAAGAAGTTGTGGGGGCCATAATACAGGCTATATGGAGATGTTAGGGCCATCATACAGTATATAGAGAGCTGTGGGGGTCATCATACTATATATGAGGAGCTGTGGGGGCCATAATACATTGTATAAGGGGCTGTGGGGGCCATCATACAGTAAATAGGGAGTTGTGGGGGCCATCATACTATATGTTAGGAACTATGCGTGCCACCATACAGTATATAGGGGCTGTGGCACCATAATACATATAGGGAGCTGTGGCCATAGTATCTGATATAGGATGCTTTGAGGGTCATCATACATTATAAAAGGGGCTGTGGTGGTCATCATGCAGTATAAAGGGAGCTGTGGGGACCATCATACAGTATATGTATCAAGCTGTGGGAATAACATTCAGTATATAAGGGGCCTGTGTGGGTATTTGTTGCTTGAAGGGGACACTTGGGATATTATAACTTCAAAAGGCGTATATTCGGCATTATTACTTGCTAGGTCACCCGAAACGTTAATGTAAAACAACTTACCATGGTGTAATCAATGGATATGAAATACTGACAATAAATCCTGTTTGAAGCATTTCCAAGTGCCTTTAGACGTACAGCTCCTTTACTCTGTCTACTAAAAGTGTATGCTTCGGGATGGTCCTAACGTGTCTAGTATTAAAACCTTACCATGTGTCAATGTGAATAAGGGCGGAGCAGGACAAGGCCCCAACTCAGACACCCATCCATTAGAAGATATACAGAAAAAATACTTAGTTCAGAAAGGGAGAGCCATGCTCCCTGTCATATCAACGCAGACCATAGAATAGTTCTTGGCATCCCCATGTATACACCTTACCTCAACCACCTTACCCGGAATAAGCACATGCCAAGTGTGGCCCTTATCTGGGTCACCAAACTCCCAGAATCCAGAAGTCCAGTCACTAGTGCACTGTTCACTGTCATTTGGCAAATGTGAGGGCCCTCGCCAGGATGAGGAACCGTAGTACAGGCTGAGTAGGCAAAGTAAGAGCAGCACTGGCCTATGCTGCAGTCTACTGGCTCTGAGGTCATGGGGCAATGGGCAGCTATATGACCCGAGGCATAACATCTCCAACAGGTAATGGTATGGGTCTGATCACTCAGCAGCGACTCAGATGCCTCCGAGGACTTTGGGCACCCCACAGGTGTGAATTTAGTCATCTTCTTTTGGGTGTCAGCCCACTTTGGATTCTCCAAAAAGGTGACCTTAACCCCCCTTGACCACGAAGGGAATCCTCAACTGCTCAGTACCTCTCCACTAGGCCCACCAGGTAATCTGCATACTGGGGATCTCCCTGGGTAACCAAGGATTGAACCAGCCTTGGTAGAGAGTAGATAAACTGATCTATTGCCACTTTTTCATTCTTCAACATATCAATACATATTTGACATTGGTATGCTTACAACTTTGTAGGAACAGGTGGCAGAATATATTTTTCTTTCTGTTCCAGCACGACTGAGCCTCAGTGTATAAAGGAAAGTTCAAAACGATACAGTTGAGTTTAATGTGGAAGAACTTGACTGGCCCCCCCATATAACCCTGCCCTCAACCCGATCAAACATCTTTGGGATAAACTGGAATGGAGATCAGGACCCAGAATCTCTCAACCAACTTTGGTGCCTGACCTCATAAATTGTCTTCTGGATGAATGGCAAACATTTCCACAGACAAACTCCAAAATCATGTGGAAAGAGTTTTTCTTACCTCTCCCATCTGTCTTTTTCTGGAGGCCTATGTGTTTTATGACCACAGACTAAAGATGGGTGAATTTATTAGAGATGAATTGAATTTTTCTAAAATTTTACAAAATCCATATTCCCCAAACTGCAGATTCTTAGTAATTCACATCATACGAATTCAACAAAATGGCATCCAGTTGGCTGCCATTTTCCTGAACTGTAGAGAGTTAGTAAAAGGTTAAATAACATATAGAATATGAATACAAACCTCACCGCTCACCTGTCTGGTAGGTAAATTGTGAGGTGTCTTTAATATGTAGGCCCCTCAAAACCACTTGAGAACTTAATCGGTCTCTAATAAGTAGGTTTACAAACATTTCTTGGAAATAGAAAAAAAAATCATTGCTTAATGTACAGTGTATAGACTGTCTAACATGGCAGAAAAATAAATGTATGTTTGAAAATGATTCCATCTATAATATAACCGGGGATGCGGGTCTCTGTCCGAAGCCTCGATAGACTGCGCATGCGTGACGCGCAGTCTGGCTCCAGACAGAAGACCGCCTCCAGCCGGTAAGACAGTGGCGTACCGCCAATGGCGGCAGTCCACGCTACTGCTATGGGGCCCGTGGCCGGAGGGGGCCCGTGAGGGCCCCAAGCAGCGTGGGAACGAGGAGGATAGGTGAGTAGGAGGTTGCGGCGGCAGAGGAGCGGGTTGCGGCAGTGGAGGAGCGGGGCACACGCTGTAGCCGCTGCTGCAGCTATCACGTGTGCCCGCTGCTAAAGGGACATGAATATTCCCTCTTCTCCACTCCCATGGGCGTGGAGAAGACGGAATATTCATTCTCTTTAGTAGCGGGCACGGAGGAGCGCTGAGCCGCGACTCCTGTCAGTGCCCGCTGCAAAAGAGAAAGCATATTCACGCTTCTCCATTCCCATAATCCCGGCGTGGAGAGGAGTGAATGTGTGGCAGCAGCTCACCTCGGCTTCTGAGAGCGCGCGCAGCTCAGATGCTGACATGAGCTGCTGCAGACAGGACGCAGCGCTGGAGCAGAGGTGAGGAAGGAAGGTGAGTATAAGTGTTTATTGTTTTATGTGTGCAGTGATTGGGGGGATGAGGAAGCCACACATACCAGGATATTTGGATTGAGGAGGCCACACATACCAGGAATGGGGGATTGAGGAGGCCACACATACCAGGAATGGGGGATTGAGGAGGCCACGCTTACCAGGATTTGGGGATTGAGGAGGCCTCACATACCAGGGATTAGAGGATTGAGGAGGCCACACATACCAGGATACTTGGATTGAGGAGGCCACACATACCAGGAATGGGGCATACTGGGATTGGGAGTGAGGGATAGGGTGCCATGCATACCAGGATGAGGGATACCAGACACACCAGGATCGGGGATGAGGGGAGCCACGCATACCGGGATCGGGGATGAGGGGAGCCACGCATGCCGGGATCGGGGATGAGGGGAGCCATGCATACCGGGATCGGGGATGAGGGGAGCCACGCATACTGGGATTGGATGGTGGGGACAGGATGGGGGCAGCACATACTAGCATGGGACACCATATACCAATAAAAATGCTCGCCACCCGGGCGTAGAACAGGTTCAATAGCTAGTTGTAAATAGACATATTGCGGCTGTTAATGTTTTGATTAATATTAGATATGGCTATCTGTTTTAATGACAGAACATATACCGTAACATTTTGAAAATGGATAATTTCTCTCATTTTTTTTCTCTAAACAACTTAAATTAAAAAAAGATATCAGAATCACTCTAAATCACTCAAATAAGTAAAAGCATTCCCTAATATTATTATCCACTTTCGATTTGAATAATAGGGATGCATCCTGAATTTGAAAATAGGCCAATTCTTGAGGGTCTAAACCTAAATCTAAACAATGTACAAACCTGGGCCAGATTGTGCAGTTAGTTTTGATCATTTTACTTTTTATTATCCACTCTTTTTCTTTCTTTTTCAGGGTATGTGCACAAGAAGTCTTTTAGACAGCAACATACCAGGTGGTGTTTTCTGTGAAGCGTAATTTTTGGCGTCATTTCGATCGCTTTTTGCAGCAGCTTTGCTTCTATAGGGGAGAAAGTGAGGTGACTAATTGGATATTTCTGATACATCTCTTATAATATTTTGAAATTAATAATATGGTTGATGAAAGTCAATAAAGGAAAAAAAGTAAAAAAAAAGGTGTAATTTTAATTATTTTGTGTTAACTACAAAGAACTTAAACAATTTTTTATTAAAACACCTGGAATATATCCAACCCTCATACTATATTTATTTGTGGTATAGATATTAATTTAGACTATTGAAAATCTGCATGTACCCTCAAGGTGCTACAGAATACTTTTGTATACTATATTATGTAAAATACCACTAGCTGAATCTCACATGTTGCGGACAGGAACAAAGGAGACAAGTTGTAATGATCTGTCTGCATGATAGGCTGATACGTTCAGGAAAGAGGATGTGTCATCACTATTCTGTATAAAATACAGTGCTTAAGGCATGAAGATTCATCAGAGGCAAAACAATGTTGTATCTGTGCATTTTGTTTACGGTCATCCTATCATGTAAGTTCACCCAACAGCATTATAATGACAGTGTTATAGTAGACTATCTTCGGCTTGACCAAAAATAGTTTTCTTTCTCTCATTGTGACTTATTTTATCCAGATGCACAGACTGTCATCATAGACCAAGAGATGACTTCTCTCCTAAAAAGTAAACAGTCAACAGCTCGTATAACCTGCCAGATCCATCAAACCGGTCAGTCAAACTATGTTCACTGGTATGTTCAAAAACAAAATTATATTCAAAGAATTTTATATTTCGGACAAGGCAAAACTACTAATGAAGATAAATTTGACAAGGAAAAATATACATATTCATATTCTCAAGCATCAGAGAAAAATATATTAGCCATTAATAATTTAAAAGAAGACGATAGTGGTTTCTATTACTGTGCAGCCTGGAACACAACAGGTTTCCACATTGATATAAAACCACATAACGTCTGTACAATTAGTCAGGGAACATTGCATGAATGTTAGAAACTTAACAAGCACGTCACCACATGAAAGAAGAATTTACTTAACCAATGAACCAAAATCCAGTTTCATTTTTTTAATTGTTTTATTAGTATATCAACAAACAATTGTTACAATCAAGCCAAAACAATGTCTGCTTAGTACATACAAAATACTATACAATGAAAAAATAAGTAATGTGTAACCCATCTAATGATGCATCTTGTCGTCACAGTTTAATAGTCCGGACAATATCCAGCAATAACAATATATCTCCATCCTTTGTATACACATAAACATAGTTTGCAATTGTCGAAAATAAAACATAAGGACAGTTTACTCAGACTGTCCGACATTACGATCCGACAACCGATTGGTAAATTTTTACTGATCAACCGTCATTCGACTACCTGTTTACACAGGCAGACCAAAGCATATGTTGCACATTGAGCAATCTATAGTAGATCTCTCAGTGCGCATAGGCTGCTATGGGACTCGGCAGCGTGAGTCCTGTTTACACTGGCCAAAGCACTGGCGAGAACGATAATCTTTTATGCTGTGCAAAAGATCATTTCACCCTCTGAACCAGCATTTTGCTCATTCACCGGGTGATTGGCAGCCGGTTTACATGGCAACGATCGTTTTTAACAATGCTCGTTCATGATTATCTTGCATTGTAAATGCCCCTATAGAGGCGATTAGAAGAAAGTAGATGGAAGGATCTAAATCCTTGTCAGACAGTGAACTTTGTAAAGACTTGGGGTTGAATTTAAGGGAATCTGTCAGAAGGTTTTTGTTGTGTAATCTGAGGACAGCATAAGGTGGGGGTTAAAACACTAAATTCAATGATGTGTCACTTATTAGACTGTTTGCTGTTGTTTACTTACAATGAAGGTTTTATCACTAGGACATTATCATTGCTGGGACTAGCTGCCTCATGCCAAGTTGTCTGACCACGCCCCTTATTGTGATAAGCAGCTCACTGCCAATAGACAATGTACATTGAAAGCTGAGGTGTGGGCAGGGTTAGCTTTCTCAGCTCTGTTGCATTGTACATCTAACAACTTACTATAGATTGTGTCACAACTGCTGCTCCCAGTAAATGAAGTGGCATCATGGTCTCTTTTTCTCCTGCTCTCAGATTAGGTAGCAAGAACTTGGTGACAGATTCCCAGTAAGTGTTAGGTGAGTCACACTATGTGTCTTTTACTGTAAAAATAATCAATCTACAAAAAAAATAAAACAATAAGAGATAAGGGCTGTGATGAAACAAATTAGAGCTTGAAGAATTTCTGATAAAGAATCTGTTACTTCCCTCAAAGTTTATCAATCACAGCAGATGACTACCTGTTAGGAGTCAGGAGTTTGTAACCAGTCCGCTTGTGAAAGAAAAGGAATAAGTCTAACATCTTACCTCTGCCCCCAAGGGCACAGATCATCTCTATCTTCTTTGGAGATGAGTATACAGGGTGAGTAAAAGACCTTTTGGGCTCTGGCTCCTGAAAACAACTATAAACAGATAGGAAGAAATAACAGTGAAACTTTGTAGGGCATGTCTCAATTTAGAAAGCACTAAAAAAACATTATTGGGGGCTTGATATTACTGTGGCACCTTACAACTTGAATAAAGAAGCAAGAAATACTTATGCCAGAGATATAGCCTGTGAGTTCTGTCCCAAATGGGGGAGACTAATCCATCTGTAAAGCCACGGCCCCACTATCAGTATTTGGTCAGTATTCGGTCAGTATTTTTTCTCAGGAGTGGGAGTCAAAATCAGGTGAGGAACAATCAGAGAAAAGGTATAATAGAAACAATGCACCAATTCTGCATTTATCACCCACTCCTGGTTTTGACTCCCACTCTTGAGAAAAAATACTGACTGAATACTGACCAAATACTGATAGTGGGGCCATGGTCTAAAAGAGAGAATCGTTATTAGAAAGGTGAGGATAGCCTCAGCAGAGGGGAGCCTAGAAGCTTACCTCTGCCTGTGAGCATGAGAAGTCATACCAGAGCCGTCTAGAAGCTGATGCCTTAGTGGGAAGAAGATTGACATACAATAGTTCTCTATAAAACTGCTGAGCTGCCTACGTGTAAGTGCCTGTAACATAGTAAGGGTTGGCAGCAAGTGTATACACCATAATATCATGGTGTAGATAACCATGAGCCAACATAGCCAACACTGAAGGTGTGCTGTACAGTTGATAAAGTCAAACAAAAACTTTTGGCGAGTGATGGCGATGCTGCTGAGGAAGTTGCCAGCATTCAAGTAAAACTGTTGCATTGTGTAAAGCTATTGAAACCATCAAACTAACCATTTAAAAAGACATAAAAATTAGAATTTCCTCAGTTAAAAATAAAAATGTAAAAATAAAAAAAAATCATATTTGCTAATGCAGCATCCGTAAAAGTTTGATCTATCAAAATATAAAATTATTTTTATTAATTGAATGTAAACCATATGATAATTTTTTGTTTTGACCTGGGAATTTTTCATTTTTGAGCGTTCATCTTCTCCTCCCCTTGTTCCAAAAGCCATAACTTTTCTATTTTTCACAGTCATATGTTTTTTGCAGGACAAGCTGTAGTCTTGAATGCAATGTGCATTTTACCACAAAATGTACTGAAAATGGGAAAAAAGTATTCTAAGTGCAGCGAAATTGCTACAAAAAAAAATTTCACAATTGTTTTCTTTGGGTTTTATTTTAATGACAATCACTGTGGAGGAAAAATGACCTGGCAATATGATTTTCAAGGTCAGTACTATTATTGTGATAGCAAACTTGTCCAGTTTTTTGTTATTTTAGTGATGAAAAAAAGATCTGAAATTAAAAAAATTATGCTTGCCTCTTCATTTAATGAGCCCTGTAACTTTTTTATTTTTCCATCCATGGAGTTGGGTGAGGGCCTGATTTTTGTTTGCTGACCGGACATTTTTATTGATACCATTTTGATGTTCATATGATATATTGATCACTTATTAATGTCATTTTTTGGGGGGTGAATTGTAGTGACAATTATGGCAGTTTGATTTTTTCAGTTAGTTATTTATAATGCCGATAATGCCCCCTGATAAACCCTCAGCCCCAAAGTAAAGCAATGGGTCAGAGACTAAGGTAACAGGACCCCTAATGCCCACCCGACTCCTCCTATGGTGGGTCAGGTAACAAGCTTTGACAACCACTTCTACTAGAATTGTTACCTTTTTCACCAAAAAAATACCAGCAAAAGTAAAAAAAGTGGTATACTTTAGGGGTGAGAGCCAACAGAGAGTGCATTCTCAAAGTAGGATATAGAATCATTCATTGTTTGTGCGCCATTTACACGATACCAGGGACATATAACAATTTTCATCCCTGATATCCTATATTTTAAATGTCAAACCCAAGTATAGTCATCGCAAGTAATATAACTTAACTATAATGAGGCCCGTTTGGTTTCAAGTAAGGTGTCAAGCATTTGGTGAATATCCTAATTGAAACTAAACAGATTCCATTGTAGATTAAGGGATATGTATGATGTTTTTTACATCCGTCATGCGACAAATGCAGTTTGCAACAAAACTGATAGTGGTTCTGGTGCCATAATCCTGTACTGATGGTGGTTCTGGAGACATATTCATGTAGTGATGGTTGTTCTAGTGCTGTACTTATGTACTACTGATGGCTCTAGTGATATATTCATGTAGTGATGATTGTTCTAGTGCTGTATTTATCACCAAAAAACTTCATCAGTACATGAATGCAAAACCAAAATTATCATCAGTATATTAGTAGAACACCAGAGCCATCAATAGAACATGAATATGGCACCAGAACAATCATCAGAAAATAAATAGGTGACTAGAAGCAACATAAGTACATGAATACATCACCAGAACCACCATCAGAACTACAGTGCCAGAATTACCATCAGTAGATAAATGCATCACCAAACCACCATCAGTACATGAATACATCACCTTAAACACTATCAGTACATTAATGCATTACCAGAAACTCCATCAGAACATAAATGCATCATCAGAATCATAATCAGTACATGAATACATCACAAAAACCATCAGTAAATAAATACAACACCAGTACCATCATCAGTACATCTGTATGTCACTAGAGCCACCATCAGTACATGACTACATCACCAAACTTAGTACAGCAATCAGTTGTAATGTCAAGTCCGGCCTGTATACATTTGTGTTTCATGAACCTACAGCTCCCAGTATGTCATTAACAATGTTAAGAATACGCCGCTGGGAGTTGTTATGAATCATTATCAGACTGCAGACCATACAGGAACCACAATACTAATGAGACATAGGCAGTATCAACAAGTAAACATTTGCATCTAGGTTCCTTATTGGTGACTGACATCATCTCCGGTTGGAGTCATTTCTTTCTTTTCGTCTTCATTTTGTCAAGACACCATGATGACTTTTCACATCCATAGCTCTTCTCTGCAGACTTCCCTTTTCTCCGGTCTTCTGCAACACATCCCCACATGGTGTCCTTAAAAATAAGAGTATTATTAAAATGCTCTCTGCATAAAAATATCTGTCCATACTCCGGCTCTTTTAGAAGAAAAGGTGCGGGGACTGGAAGAAAGAATTGCGACATTAAAACTCATCAAGGAAAATGAAGACTTCCTGGACAGAACAGAAGCGTCACTACTGGTCACGGAAAGTGAAGGAAGCGTCAGAGAACCTCCAGAGTCAGACAAGTGGAGGCAAGTGACCAAAAGAAGCAAGAAAACCATGGAGACACCACCAACCACACAACTGAGAAACAGATTCTAAGGGCTTGTGGAGGACGAAGATAGCACACCTAAGGATGAGGCTCTACCAGCAAGCAAAGAAGAAAAGAGCACCCAGAAACACCCAGAAACGACAAGAAAAAGGACAGCCAAGAAGGGAAGAAGAGTGGTGGTGGTGGGAGACTCACTACTGAGAGGAATAGAAGCAGCTATCTGCAGACCGGACATAACCGCAAGAGAAGTATGCTGCCTCCCAGGTGAGAAGATCAAGGATGTTATCGATAGGATACCGAAGCTCATCAGTTCCAAGGATGTCCACCCATTTCTTCTGATACATGTTGGCACCAATGACACGGCAAGGAAGGACCTACCGACAATCTGCAAGGACTTTGAAGCATTAGGGAAGAAAGTAAAAGAACTGGATGCGCAGGTAGTTTTTTCTTCTATCCTTCCAGTATACGGGCATGGCGTCAGGAGATGGAACAACTGGCTGAGACGATGGTGCAGACAACAAGGATTTAGATTCCTGGACCACGGTGTGAATTACCTCTATGACGGGCTCCTTGCCAGAGACGAACTACACCTCAACAAACCTGGGAAACACACATTCGCCAGGAGACTCGCAACACTCATCAGGAGGGCGTTAAACTAGAAGAAGAGGGGATGGGAAGAAAAACACTGGACACGAACATGAAACCAGAGAACATACTAATGAAAGATATGAAGTGCGACAAAGAAGGTCCAAGACAAGATACTTGGAAGGGAGGTAAGAAAATTTCTAATACAATCTACAGGGAGAAGATTGGAACAAAACAAAATCGTGTAAACTGCGTGCTAGCAAATGCCAGAAGCCTGACAAACAAGATGGATGAACTGGAAGCAGAAATATCTACAGGTAACTATGACATAGTGGGAATAACCGAAACATGGTTAGATGAAAGCTATGACTGGGCAGTTAACTTACAGGGTTACAGTCTGTTTAGAAGGGATCGAAGAAATCGGAAAGGGGGTGGAGTCTGTCTATATGTAAAGACGTGTCTAAAGCCTACAATACGGGAGGATGCATGGGAGGGAAATGAGGAGGTCGAGTCCTTATGGGTGGAGATACATGGGGCAAAAAACAATAATAAAATTATCATAGGAGTCTGTTATAAACCACCAAATATAGCAGAAGCCACGGAAAGTCTATTAATGAGACAAATAGACGAAGTAGCAAAAAATAACGAGGTGATTATTATGGGGGACTTCAACTACCCCGATATAGACTGGGAAACCGAAAGCTGTAGATCTCAGAAAGGAAACAAGTTTCTGTCAATTATCAAAGACAATTATTTGTCAAAACTTGTGCAGGAACCAACTAGAGGGACGGCCCTTTTAGACTTAATATTAACTAACAGGCCAGACAGAATAACTGAGGTGCAGGTCGGGGGGCACCTGGGAAATAGTGACCACAACATTATACAATTCCACATGTGCTTCAGTAGGGTGCCCAGCAAGGGAGTCACAAAAACACTGAACTTCAGGAGGGCAATGTTTGATCAGCTAAGAGATGCCCTTCACCTTATAGACTGGGATAGTATCTTCAGTAATAGGAGCACGGATAGAAAATGGGAAATTTTCAAAACAGTCCTACATAGTCACTGTAGAAGGTACATACCTTATGGGAATAAAAGGGCTAGGAATAGGAGGAAGCCAATGTGGCTAAATAAGGAAGTCAAGAGGGCAATGAAAAACAAAAAAAGGGCTTTCGGTAAACTTAAACAAGAAGGCAGCGAGGAAGCGCTAATATCTTATAGGGTAAAAAACAAAATCTGTAAGAAACAAATAAGAATAGCAAAAGAGGAGACAGAGAGACTAATTGCCAAGGAAAGTAAAACGAATCCCAAACTGTTCTTTAACTATATAAACAGTAAAAGGATTAAAACTGATGGAGTTGGCCCATTGAAAAATAACCTGGGTAAAATCATAGAGGGCGATGAGGGTAAAGCAAACCTACTCAATAGCTTCTTCTCCACTGTTTTCATAAAAGAAAACAATTTATCGGAGGAAATGCAGAGTGATAAAGTAAACCCTCCGCTAAATATCACCCACCTAACCCAGGAGGAAGTTCAGAAACGTCTAAATAATATCAAAATTGACAAGTCACCAGGCCCAGATGGCATACACCCCCGGGTACTAAAAGAATTAAGTAATGTGATAGACAGACCGTTGTATCTTATATTCAAGCACTCTTTATGGTCAGGGACTGTCCCACTAGACTGGCGCCAAGCAAATGTGGTACCAATATTCAAAAAGGGGTCTAAAAGTGACCCTGGGAACTATAGACCAGTAAGCTTAACGTCTGTTGTGGGTAAATTGTTTGAAGGATTTCTTAGAGATGCTATTGTAGAATATCTTAATGATAATAACTGTCTAACTCCATATCAACATGGATTCATGAGGGATCGCTCCTGCCAAACAAACCTGATCGCCTTCTACAAGGAGGTGAGCTCACAGCTGGACCGGGGAGAGTCAGTGGATGTTGTATACCTTGACTTTTCCAAAGCGTTTGATACCGTGCCACACAAAAGGTTGGTATATAAAATGAGAATGCTTGGTCTGGGGTATAATGTGTGCAAGTGGGTAAATAGCTGGCTGAGTGATAGAAAGCAGAGGGTGGTTATCAATGGAGTAAGCTCAGGGTGTGTCAGGGTTACTAGCGGGGTGTCTTGGGCCCTATATTATTTAATATATTATTAATGATCTAGTGGAAGGGTTGCATAGTAAAATAGCAATATTTGCAGATGATACTAAACTTTGTAAAGTAGTTAGTACAGATGAGGATAGGGCACAGCTACAGGAGGATTTAGATAAATTTAGATAAATTAGGGAGTTGGGCCAAAAAATGGCAAATGGGGTTCAATGCCGATAAATGTAAGGTCATGCACATGGGAAAGAAAAACAGCAGTCACCCATACATATTTAATGGGAAACCGTTGGGGAAATCTTACATGGAGAAGGACCTGGGCATCTTGGTTAACAGCAAATTAAATTGGAGTGGCCAGTGTCAGGCAGCAGCTGCGAAGGCAAATAGAGTCATGGCATGCATCAGAAGAGGAATAGGGGCATATGATGAGAACATTGTTCTTCCTCTGTATAAAGCGCTGGTAAGACCGCACTTAGAATATTGTGCACAGTTCTGGGCTCCAGTGCTCAGGAAAGACATATTGGAGCTAGAGAGGGTACAAAGGAGGGCGACTAAGGTAATAAAGGGAATGGAGGGACTAGAATACCCAGAGAGGTTGTCTAAATTAGGCCTATTTACGTTGGAAAAGAGAAGGCTTAGGGGAGACCTCATAAACATGTATAAATACATCAGGGGGCAGTACAGAGATCTCTCCCATGACCTGTTTATACCAAGGATGGTGACAAAGACGAGGGGGCACACTATGCGTCTGGAGGAAAGGAGGTTCCTGCACCAGCATAGAAGGGGATTCTTTACGGTCAGAGCCGTGAGACTTTGGAACTTGGAACTCTCTGGGAGAGGAAGTGGTGATGTCCAACTCACTTAATGAGTTCAAGAGAGGCCTGGACGCCTTTCTTGAGAACAATAAAATTACATCTTATGCTTAGTAATAGTTAATTAATCCAGGGATTTAATCTGACTGCCAGATTGGAGTCGGGAAGTGAATTTTTCCTCAATCATGTAAATTGGCCTATACCGCATGTTTTTTTTTTTTGCCTTCCCCTGGATCAATGCTGCGGAATAGCTGCAGTGCACAAGAAATAGGCTTAACTGGATGGACACTTGTCTTTTTTCGGCCTTATAAACGATGTAACTATGTAACTATACTACTATGACCTAAATAAGTCTGTTAGGGTATATGACCTCCACACCTCTTATGAGCTAATCCCGCGACACACCTGCCACACTGTCTGCCTTAATGAGATATAACCACCCTGTTGTCTGCCATTATCAGGTATACCCACCACACAGTCTGCCCATATGAACCATGGAATATATTATAGCTGTCCCCTCACAACTGTTTTCTCTTAAACTCTTTACATCTTCACACTGTCCCCCTGCCATGCTAACCTCTCTCCATACTGTGCCCCATTTCACTCTGCCCCCTCTTCGTATTGATTCTGTGCACCCTATTCACACTATGCCCTCTCATGGCCCACCTCGTTGTCCTCTCCAAACTGTATTCCCCTCTTCATACTGTCCCCCTGCACAGTATGATGGTCACCAAAGCCGCCCATACAGTAAATCCACAACAGTTCCCCCCAATATACAGTATGATGTCCACCACAGTCTTTCATGCAATGTGATGTCCACCACAGCCTCCATTATATAGTATACAGTATTATGGCCACCCCAGTCACCAATACAGTATAATGGCCCCACAGCCCCCAAAATAAAGTATAATGTCTATAACAGCCCCCTTTACAATATGGTTACCAGAGCCCCCTATACAGTACAGGATAATGCCCCATACAGCCTCCTACACAGTATGTTTACCACAGCCCCCAATATAAGGTCCCCAACAACCCCCAATACAGTATAATCACTACAGACCCTAGTACGTCCCCTACAGCTAGCTATACAGTATGGTCACCACAACCCCCTTTACAGTATAATGTCTCCATAGTCGCAGTATAATTTTCCCCACAGCCCTCTATTAAATATAATGCTCCCCACTTATCCTATATAGTATGATGTTCCCACAGTTCAGATAAAATGTTCCCCACAGTCCCCAGTATAATGTCTCCCACAGTCTCCTATATAATATGATGTCCCCACAGCCCCTCTTGTGAAAGCCCCCACAGCCAACCCCTCTTGTGATAGCCCTCACACCACCTCTTGTGATATCACCCACAGCCAGCTCCTCTTGTAATGTCCTCCACAGCCAGCTCCCCTTCTTATGTCCCCCACAGCCAGACCCTTTTGTAATGTCCCCAACAGCTAGCCCCTCTTTTAATGTCCCCACAGCCAGCCCCTCTTATAATGTCCCCACATCCATCCCTTCTGGTGATAACCCCTATTCATTGGCAAAATAATATAGGAAGAATAAAAAAAAAGTATACTCACCTAATCCAGGCTCCCTGTGAAGTGCAGCCGCTGTCTCTTCTTCTATCTTACATAGCAGTGGGCACTCCTGGCAGAATGGGGAGCTGATTACAGCTCCTCTACTCCTGTCCAGGGTGGCGCTCACATAAACTGTATTTGTATCTTATAGACGTGAATACAATTGAGCGCAGGGAGGGAGCGATGCCTGGGGCGCAGTCAGAGAAAGGAGTGAGCAGTGTCAGTGACACTGACTGGTACCCTAGGTGGGTGCCTACCCCTTGTCCCGGCCCTTAACTGCATAGATCAGAGCAGGCTCTGGTCACTACAGTTGCAGGCAGATACCAGCTACATAAGACAGTTGGCATCTGTTTGGTATGAATCAGACTCGGCTCCTGAACTGGCACCATACACTATAATCAAATGATGAAAATATGTTATAGGTTTTTAAGGGGTTAACAAACTCCAAACATGTCAACAATGACCATAGCACCATTTGCTGTTTGCTCAGTACAGTCCTTGTACAGCATATAAACTAGCTGTTGTATACTCCAACACCCCTTCTCAACAGCTAAGGCTCAGTACTAGTGATGATCGAGCACTAAAATGCTCGAGTACTCGGTGCTCGAATTAAGCAGGTCGGACGTTCGGACGGACTCGGCTCGAGTATCGAGTATAATGGAAGTCAATGGGAAACTTGAGCACTTTTCTTGAAGATCCTAACAGGAAAGCTGGGGAGGCAGGAAAATCACTGAAATTGATAGAAACAGTGCTCAAATGGAATAGGAACAGCACAGGGAAGACCCCAGGAAGCATCTCTGACTCCCAGGTCGCTGCTGGCAAAAATGTTATCAGAGTATTACTCCACTTTTACGGACTAACAATAAAACTTATAAAACTGAAGATATATTGGATTTTACAGGAAATTTTTTTAAGAAACATTGATTTGTATATAAGAAACATGATTTGTATATAAGGCAAAGTTAAAAAAAAAAAAAGTGCCTCCTCCACCCCTTAATAGCCAGGCCATCTCTCACTGTATATGACTATAGTAGATGACATTGTAGAGGGGGAAATAAAACTACACCCACCGGTAGTCACCGGTAAATTTAATTTTATCATTTTGTTACCTTATCTGGGCAGGTGTTTATCATTTTGCTACCTTATCTGGGCAGGTGTTTATAGCCTGGTTTAACCTAATAAATAAATCATTTAAAAAAATTGTGTGGAGTACCCCCTATTTTTGATAACCAGTCAAGGAGAAGCAGACAGCTGTGGGCTTATATTATCAGACTGGAAAGGTCCCTGGTTATTGGGCATCTTTAAGTCTAAAAATCCATCCCAGAATTGGCGCATCACATTAGATGCGCCAATTCTGGCGCTTTGCTAGGCTATTTCCGATTGCCCTAGTGCAGTGGCAATAGGGGTAATGGCAGCTGTGATTTGTCAAGAATCACATCTGCCATCAGGCCCTGGGGTTAGTAATGGAGAAGTGTCTATCAGACAACCTCATTACTTTCTTGGAAATAAAAACACACACACAGAAAAAAAACACTTTATTTGAATAAAGACTCCGTGAGATATAATTCAGTGCTTTGCGTGTGTAGTTTACTGTACATAGGTTAACCTAATAAATGAATAAATAAAAAAAATGACATGGGGTCACCCCTATTTTTGATAACCAGCCAAGGTAAAGCAGACAGCTGTGGGCTTATATTATGAGGCTAGAAAGGTCCTTGGTTATTGCGCCATTCCCCGCCTAAAAATACAAGCCCGCAGCCACCCCGAAATTGGCACATCACATTAGATGCGCCGATTCTGTTGCTTTGCCCGGCTCTTTCCGATAGCCCTGGTCTGGTGGCAATCGAGGTAAAGGTAGTTGGGTTGATGACAGCTGTGATTTCTTAAAAATCACATCTGCCAACAAGTCCTGGGGTAAGTAATGGAGGGGTGTATATCCGGCACCCCCATTACTAACTCGATAATAAATAATAAAAACACACAAACACAGAAAAAAACACTTTATTTGAATAAAGACTCCCCCATACTATCCCTCGTTCACCAATTTATTACCCAAAATGTTGACACGAAGCTCCGCCGTAGTCCATGTTCACCGAATCTTGCTCCGGTGTCTGTGAATAACAGTAAAGTGACCTTTATTCACATGCACTGGGTAGTGACTACAACTGTCTTCAGAGAAGCTCAGTCTCGCTGCACTGTCTAGCTAGCTATCTACCCCACATCTATCTATCATCTATCTATATCTTTGTACATCTAATTTAACATACCAAAGAGAGACATGCAAGCGTCAAAAGCGCATGTGGCAAAAACACATACAAAAAGCAAGGAAAAACTCAAGTGAGCAGAGATGTGGGATTCATGTGGAAATTCAGCTGCTTGAAATTCTGAACAAACAATGATCATGGGAACATAACCTTCTATAATGACGCGATGTGAAAGGTCAATTACTGTAATGCCAGTTGCCAACATGGCTACGGCATTACTGTGTACGGCAGGAAATCCCCGCAGTTTATTGGCTGTCTAACAACCGCAAAACATGCGGGGTGGGGACTCGAACATGGCTCTTGAGCACCCACGATACTCTATCGAGTAACAAGCGCACCCGAGCACCTCGATGCATGATCGAGTATCGCGCAGTGGCGAGCACGCTTGGTTATCACTACTCAGTACATTATGCTGAGCCTGTCCATCAGTCAGAACATCTCTCTTTGTAGTCAATGGCTTTACAAACAATTACAGCAGTCATATACTCGGTAGGGCAGCATTGCAAATCCAGAAATCTCTGCTCTTGAAGATTTCTCAGATAATTGAACTTCATACCAACGTGCCTGGATTTTGGGTCATCAGGATACTTGTCTTTGTTACATGGTCTTTTATCTAATTATTAATCAGTAAGTACCTGAATATCTTGAATGGACTTCAATAAGGGTCATTGTATACGGCACCTATTGTAGTCAGATTCATTGGACTACACTGGTCACTGTCATAGGTCAAATGGTCATGATGCTCTGATCCGTGATGCCTGTGTAGCCTGGGATTTAATACAGTATTCATATATTACAATATGAATACACGTGAACACTATAGGATCCTTTAAAGAAACAAAACAGTATACAGTGTGCTGCTGAACTCTTTGGTCTGTATATAATACAGTCACATCAGCTCGCATCTGTTTACACTTGATTTTCTGCAAGAAGGTACTAATCATTTTTTTCTTTCTCTGTAGTATATCATTGGAGGTGGTGATTGACTCTTTAGCTGACTGAGCATGCCTCCAATATGACTAAGGCCTCCTTCATACATTCCTTTTTAAACACGTATGTGAAAGAATGGTCCCGGTGTCATCAATGTTTTGGATCAGTGTGTCATCAGTATGTCAGTTTTTACCATTAATGTGTCATCAGTAGTGTCGAGCGATACCTCCCGATATCAGGAAATATCGGATTGGATCGGGCCGATACCCAAAAAGTATCGGATATCGCCGATTCCGATACCGGAAACCAATGCAAGTCAATGGGACACAAATATCGGAATGAAAATAAACCCTTTCTTTCCCTGTAGGTTAATTGTACATAAAGGAAAACAACTAACAATAATGTAGAATGTATTGGGGGAGGTGGTTGCCCAAATCGATGGGAACAGTGCTCACAGTGAAACATGAAAAGCCGGCAATTCAGCAGCGGCATACACCGGTACCCGACAATTTAGAACAGAAAGAATAGAGCTTCACACATAGATTAGATAGATAGAAACATGTCAGTCACATATATATGAAGTACTGTGACAGTGTTGCTTACTGTACTTGTCATTTAGTGTAAAGGATTTATTTAAAAAAATAACAGTGTTTTCATGCACCGTCTCTTTAAAAAAGCCGGCCGGCAATTCAGCAGCGGTACCCGACAATTTATAACAGAAAGAATAGAGCATCACACATAGATTAGATAGATAGAAACATGTCAGTCACATATATATGAAGTACAGTGATAGTGTTGATTACTGTACTTGTCATTTAGTGTTAAAATAAAGGATTTATTAAAAAAAAAATTGGCGTGGGGTTCCATGTAATTTTAGTCTCTAGCGGAGGTTAAGCAGACGGCTGGGGCAGATGTTTGATGCCTGGGAAGGGGGTAATACCCACGGAGCTCCCCAGGCTACTAATATCAGCCCCCAGCTGAATACCTAGCCTTTACTAACTATTAAAATGGGGGACCCCCCCAAAAAAATGACGTGGAGTCCCCCCTATTTTAATAGCTAGCAAAGGCTAGGCAGACAGCTGGGGGCTGATATTAATAGCCCAGGAAGGGTGCCATGAATATTGGCCCCCTCCCAGGCTAGAAACACCAGCCGTCAGCCGCCCCAGAAATGGCGCATCCATAGGATGCGCCAATTCTGGCACTTAGCCTCACTCTTCCCACTGCCCTGTACTGGTGGCAGTGGGGTAATAGGGTTGGGGTTGATGTCAGCTTATAATGCCAGCTGACATCAAGCCCATGTTAGTAATGGAGAGGCGTCTATAAGACACCGCCATTACTAACCCCATAGTCAAAGTTAAAAAAAAACACAACACCCAGAATAAAGTCCTTTAATTTAAATAAAGACACAATTCTTTATTGTTCCAAATTAAACCATACTTACCATCACGCCCATTTCAGCTGAAGCCAACGATCTCCCGCAATAAAAGAAAAATAATAAAGCAACATCATCCTTACCTTTCCATGGTTCCCAGGACGGCTTCAGCTCTGCTACATGGAGATGACAGGCTGGACCGTAGCAGAAAGCTGGCATCCAGCCTGTCATCCTGCAGACACTGAGAAGCGCAGGCATGCTTGCGCTCCTCAGTGTCTGGCTGTGACAGCATCCAGATGAGCCGACAATGAACTCAGCTCACCTCATGCACGTCACTGACAGCGTGGGAGAATCCTCCTGCGCATGCGGTGAGCGTGAGAGATTCGGCTCATCTGGATGCCGTCACAGCCAGACACTGAGGAGCGCAAGCATGCCTGCGCTTCTCAGTGTCTGCGGGATGACAGGCTGGATGGCAGCTTTCTGCTACGGTCCAGCCTGTCATCTCGATGTAGCAGAGCTGAAGCTGTCCTGGGAACCATGGAAAGGTAAGGATGATGTTGCTTTATTATTTTTCTTTTATTGCAGGAGATCGTTGGCTTCAGCTGGAATGGGTGTGATGGTAAGTATGGTTTAATTTAGAACAATAAAAAATTGTGTGTTTATTTCAATTAAAGGACTTTATTCTAGGTGTTTGTGTTTTTTTTTAAATACTTTACTAGTAATTCATGGTGGTCATGTCTAATATTGGCGTGACCCCATGAATTTCGGGCTTAGGGCCAGCTGATAATGCCTAGCTGGCACTAACCCCTTTATTACCCAGTGAGCCACCGCACCAGGGCCCTGGATGAGTTGGGTACAGCGCCAGAAGATGGCGCTTCTATGAACGCGCCATTTTCCGGAGTGGCTGCGGACTGCAATTTGCAGCGGGTGGGGCCCAGAAAGCTTGGGCCTCCCTGCGCTGCAGATTCCAGCCCCCAGCTGCCTAATTGTACCTGGCTGGACACAAAAACAGGGCGAAGCCCCACATATTTTTTTTTTTTTTACTTATTTTATGAAATTCATGAAATAATAATAAAAAAAGGGCTTCCCTAAATTGTTGTGTCCGGCCAGGTACAAATAGGCAGCTGGGAGTTGGGGGCAGCCCGTTCCTGGCTGCTGTACCTGGCATACAAAAATATGGCAAAGCCCACGTCAAAATTTTTGGAAAAAATTAATTAAAAAATAAATAATAATTTAGGGACTGCATCTTTATTAACCCCTCAAGTGTCATTGTAACGGGTCTGGGAGGTGGAACCTCTGAGCAACTATACAAAGAGGCAGTCCTTGTAAGGAAGCCGGTGGCTCCCAGGGAAGGCGGGCAGGTAGTCACGGCAAGTGACGGGGACAGTCTCTTGACAGGCGGATGGTCACGGCAAGTGACAGCAGGGTAAGAGTCTCTAGACGGGCAGGTGGTCACGGCAAGTGACAGCAGGGAGAGAGTCTCTTGATAGGCTAGCAGGAAGGTAGCAGGTGAGCGCTCCCAGGTGAGCGGGCAAGAGTCTCTGGACAGGCAGGTGGTCACGGCAAGTGACGGCAGAGCCTCCAGGTAGGCTAGCTGGCAGGTAGCAGGTGAGCGCTCCCAGGTGAGCGGGCAAGAGTCTCTGGACAGGCAGGTGGTCACGGCAAGTGACGGCAGAGCCTCCAGATAGGCTAGCAGGCAGGTAGCAGGTGAGCGCTCCCAGGTGAGCGGGCAAGAGTCTCTGGACAGGCAGGTGGTCACGGCAAGTGACAGCAGAGCCTCCAGGTAGGCTAGCAGGCAGGTAGCAGGTGAGCACTCCCAGGTGAGCGGGCAAGAATCTCTGGACAGGCAGGTGGTCACGGCAAGTGATGGCAGAGCCTCCAGGTAGGCTAGCAGGCAGGTAGCAGGTGAGCGCTCCCAGGTGAGCGGGCGGGCAGATCCATAGACAGACTGACAGGAGTTGGAAGGCAGACTGTCGGACCGCAGGAATGCAAGCAGATAGACTGGAACCAAGTAGGTATCAAGCAGAGATCTGGCAGGTAACTGGCAGGTATCTGGTAACGGGACCTGAGGGCTGAAGCAGAGTTGAAAGGCTTTGCAACAACATTGCTCGGGCACCTCCATTTTGGAGGAGGTGCCTTATACATGTTGAGATCCTCCGGCCATTGGCCGGGGACTCCTTAGGACGCCAGCAGAGCGGGAGGAAGCTGCCGGGCACGGAGCGGAGAGGTGAGGGGAACGGCGTCCCTGCCTAGCGGGAGGCAGGGATGCCGACACTACAGTCATTTAGTGTTAATATAAAGGATTTATAAAAAAAAAAATTGGCGTGGGATCCCCCATAATTTTAGTCTCTAGCGGAGGTTAAGCAGACGGCTGGGGCAGATGTTTGAAGCCTGGGAAGGGGGTAATACCCACGGAGCTTCCCAGGCTACTAATATCAGCCCCCAGCTGAATACATAGCCTTTACTAGCTATTAAAATGGGAGACCCCCCCCAAAAAAATGACGTGGGGTCCCCCCTATTTTAATAGCTAGCAAAGGCTAGGCAGACAGCTGGGGGCTGATATTAATAGCCCAGGAAGGGTGCCATGAATTTTGACCCCCTCCCAGGCTAGAAACACCAGCCGTCAGCCACCCCAGAAATGGCGCATCCATAGGATGCGCCAATTCTGGCACTTAGCCTCGCTCTTCCACGCTGCCCTGGTGCGGTGGCAGGGGGTAATAGTGGTGGGGTTCATGTCAGCGCCAGCTGCCATGAAGCCCAGGTTAGTAATGATGGGCGTCTATAAGACACCCCCATTACTAACCTACAAAGTGTTAAAAAGAAAAAACACACACTACACCCAGAAAAAAATAATTTATTTGAAATAAAACACACCATTTTATTTAATTTTTAGTTTACTAAAAAAAAATAGTTACCTGTCCACGTTCCTGCGCTGATATCCCATGCACAGCTGTCACATCTGGAGATGGTGACAGCTGTGCATGGCTGCTGTAAGCTCACACTGCCGGGAACACGTCCGGTCACGGCAGCGGGAGCCACTGACTGAGGTCACCGGAGTGCATTCAGTCAGCGCAGCTCCGGAGACCTCCTTTACGGCACTGCTGTACCGTGGGAATTTCTCACGGTACAGCAAGGCCGTAAAGGAGCTTACCGGATCAGCGCTGCCTGAACTCCGGCGAACCCGCTTATGCAGTGACGGGGCTGCTTTACGGCCCCATCATTCTAGCGGCAGCAGCGGTTCAGAGCGGTCACATTCTATGTGGCTGCTCTAAACTGGAGATCTTCGTGGGACACTCGTGGACTACTACGGAGGGGTAAGGATAAGGTTGTGGTTTATTATTTTATATTTTATTACAGGAGATCGATGGCTTCGGGGAATTAGGTGTCTAGGTGAGTATAGGTGTAGTTTTTTATTTTTTACTTTATTTTAGGTGGCGATTGGCGGGGACAGGTAATGTATAAACTAATTTATTTTAGGTAACCACTGGCCACTAATGACATGTATTTAAAATTTATTGGGGACCAAAAGCAAATATATATGGGGGCCTAAAAAATAAAACACGTATAGGAGCAAAAATAACACATGGGGCAGTTTAAATAGCAGGATCAGGCTGATGGGAACTACTGATCCCATCAAGCTGATCCTGCTGGCACGAGTGGACGGGGGACAGACATAGGCCGATGGGAGTAGTAGTGTCACATCGGCCTATGTCTGCCTGCACGCACACACCCGCAGACATCGCACAGACACCGCGCACACCCGCAGACATCGCACAGACACCGTGCACACCCGCACACACCCACAGACATCGCACAGACACCGCACACACTCGCAGACATCGCACAGACACCGCACACACACCAATCATGACCGGTCTGATGGTCTGGGAGGTGAGGCTGACCTGTGTGGCCGTGGGAAAGTTCATGTGAGTTCATGCAGTCAAGCATGAACTCACATGAACCCTCTGAGGGCACCGCGGCTACTTCAAATGAACAGCTGATCGGCATCACCTGATACCTCAGCTGTTCATTTGAAATAACCGGCGGAAAAGCGCAGCACAGAACGGGAAAGCCGGCGGTGAAGTCTTTCCACTGCCGGCTTCCCCGCCCGGGTCCTTCGCTCCCCGCTCCTTGGTGCTGCGCTCCCCGCCCGGTCCTAACTTACGATCAGGATGGGGGGAGCGGAGGATCGGGTGAGAGGCTGCGGGGAAGCAGTATGGGGCTGTGTGATTGTTTAAAAGCCGGCTTTTAAACAATCAGGAGAATTCTCTCACGCTGGGATGGCATTCTGATGACAGGCTGGATCGCAGCTGAGCGCTGCCATCCAGCTTGTCATCCTTCAGAGACACTGCAGAGTGCAGGCATTATGTGAACTTCCGATTCCGGTATCCGATATTCTAAAAGTATCGGAATTAAGTATCAGAATTCCGATTCCGCGAATATCGGCCAATACCCAATATTTCAGTATCGGAATGCTCAACACTAGTCATCAGTGTTTTTCCAGTATGGATAAAGAAAGAAATAATTGTTCCCAAGCAGACCATAATTGGTTTGCGTCTTCTTAACAGTCAACTGGATGTGCTCCAACTGTGGGTTCTGCCAGATCCTCTTGACCATCTGCCCCATTTGTTTTAGTGGCTGATGAGGCATTTGGTTTGTCCCATCATGTTATGTGGCTTTTTCCCACTAGAGCCTTGGACAACCAGAGGAGCATTTAAAAACCTCTTAAGGACCATGGGATTTTCAGTTTTTGCATTTTCGTTTTTTGTTCCCCTTGTTCCCATAGCCATAGCGTTTTTATTTTTTGATCAATATGGCCGTGTGAGGGCTTATATTTTGCTGGACAAGTTGTACTTTTGAACGACATTATTGGTTATACCATTTCATGTACGGAAAAGTGGGAAAAAAATTCCAAGTGCTGTGAAGTTGCAAAAAAAGTGCAATACCACAGATGTTTTTTTTTTTTTACTACGTTCACTGAAGTGGACACCAAACATGTATAGGTTCTTTTTTATTTAAGAGGTGAAAAAAAATCCAAAGTTTGCTTAAAAAAAAAAAAAAAAGGCGCAATTTACCGAGACCACTAGTGTCTCCATTTTTTGTAATCTGGGGCTGGGTGAGGGCTTATTTTTTGCACGCCGGTCTGACGTTTTTATTGATACCATTTTGTTGTAGATCAGATGTTTTGATCACCCGTTATTGCATTTTAGTGCAATGTTGTGGCGACCAAAAAAACGTAATTCTGGGGTTTAGAATTTTTTTCTAGTTACGAAGTTTACCGATCAGATTAGCTCTTTTTTTATATTGATAGATCGGGCGATTCTGAAAGCGGTGATACCAAATATGTGTATGTGGGTTTTTTTTTTATTATTATTTTTTGAATGGGGCGAAAGGGGGGTGATTTAAACTTTTATATTTTTTAAAATTTTTCTAATATTTTTAAAAACATTTTTTTTAAACTTTTTGCTTGCTTCTATAGTCTCAATAGGAGACTAGAAGCAGCAACTGTCTGATCGCCTCTGCTACATAGAGGTGATGAGCAGATCACCTCTATGTAGCAGAAATGCTCCTGTGCTGTGAGCGCCCACCACTAGGTGGCACTCATAGTGATCTTTACATGACAACCCCTGGAGTCTGCTGCACACCCAGGGTTGTCATGCCCACCCATCAGGGACCCTCGATCACGTGACGGGGTCACTGATGGACGGGGCTAATGCCATGCTTCTGGCGCGGCACTGTTAAATGCCGCTGTCAGAGATTGACAGCGGCATCTAACTGGTTAACAGCCGCGGGTGGATCGTGATTCCACCCGTGGCTGTTGCGGGCACATGTCAGCTGTATAAATCAGCTGACATGTGCCCGGTTCAGTGTGGGCTCAGCGCCGGAGCCTTCACTGAACCGGGGTTGATGGCCTGAGGCGTACTAATACGCCCCAGGCTTTAAAGAGGTTAAAACTATAGGCTGTCCAGAGCCAGAAGATTTGTTACATATAGTTACATAGGATGAATAAAGACCTAGGGCCATGAAGTTCAACCTTCCTCCACCAACTGTACATTTTGTCACTAATTTAACTATAACCCGTAATTCTATGTGTACTGAGGAAATAATCCAGCCCCTTTTTAAAAGCTGTTATAGTGTCGGCCATTACTACCTCTTGTGGTAGGTGTTAAATATTAATTATGGATATTCATTTTATTCTTAATCCTGAGTTCTATACATTGCACAAGAATTGCATCAGCCATCATTTCTAGTTGACATGCGTCATTTGTGAGTGTATTTTTAATTGACTACCATATGTAGAATGACAGGCCTATAAAAACCCATGTTGGAGGCAGGGGGTCTCTCTTGCCATTCCACAGGACACAGAAGGAGGATCTGCACGCTGAGGAAGCAGCTGATGTAGGCCAACGGACACATGGTGTCATCCTGACACACGTGCTGGACAAAGACGTGATTTACCAGCCAGAATCCAAGGAAAAGATGGGTGAATCTCAACAATTAAGCTAATTATGGACAAATGGACAATTACTTTGTAAGTAATTATTGTATGTACCTGCTGCACTCTGATTGTTTTTAATGGACAATCCAAGAATAAATCAATACATTTTTTTATAAGAATATCGTGATATTGATACTTTGAGAAGTCCTCAGTAGAGAAAATAATACAGAAAGGAGTATTTATTTAACAGTATCGCAATCCACATTCTGACTGCTCTAACTGTAAAGAACCCTTTCCTATTTAACTTCAGGAATTGCCATTCTTGCGCCCATAATGAGAGCCCCCTGGTCCTTAGTATGGTCGTTGGAAGGAATAAGTCATGTGCCAGTACTTTGTACTGACCACACATATATTTGTACATGTAAATGAGATCTCCTCTGAGGCATCTTTTTTCTAAGCTAAGCAAGCTCAACTTTTTCAACCTCTCATCATATGAGAGATCTTCCATCCCTTGTAATAATTTAGCTGCCCGCCTTTGAACTGACTCTAACTTTTGAATATCCTTTTTAAAAGGTGGAGCCCAAAACTGGATCCCATATTCTAGATGTGGCCTTGACGCGCCCCCTGGGACATATTCCTTTTTGAGGGGAATACCCGGCACCGGATCAGATGGGGGGTTGTAGTCTCCGAGCGGCTGTGACCCGGTCCCGTGCCCAGGGCGTCAAGCTCAGTGTGATGTGGCAGTTCTACAGATGTTACTAAAGTTCTTTTGTGTCGACTACGCCACCCGTTGTGATGCGGTCACTGTGGCCGCCGCTGCAGCAGGGTCCGCTGAGGCTGATGGTGGGTGCGCAGCTTGGTGAGATAACCCCCAACGGGAGGGGTATAGCCTCAGAGGGGACAGGCGCAGAGGATGGGGGTTGTGGTGGTGTAGTGCAGACGGCAGTGAAGACAGAGTCGGGTTGTGCAGTTAAGGGTGTTTACTTACTGCAGATGTTGTACTGGTCACTCCAGCTGCTAGTGACCACCCGAGCCGTGCTGCGTCCACCAGGTCCTGGATCCAGCCAACCCCCAAACAAGTCCGGAGCGTGGCCCTGAGCTCTCCCTCTGTCCTTTCTTCAGCCGTCCCCACCAGTGATCCACCTAGGTCCAGCTCCCTCGGGCCTTCTGTTGGGACACCCTTGGCCCTGGGTTCCCTGACCCTTCATGTGGTGTGCCTTCGGGGTGAATGTGGTGGGTGACCGTGACAGACACTGCCCACGGTCTCCGGTCTCTGGCTGGGGATTGTTTTTTTACCCCCACCAGCTTGGGTTCCGGTACCCTGATGCTGACTCCTCACCCGGTGCTCTGATTTGGGTTCTTGGGTCCCTTCTCTTATGTGCTCTGGGTCTTTCTCTTTTCTCCTCTCTCACTCTGGGTCTTGGTCTTTCTTCTCTCCTCTGCTCCTGACTCTCTGCGTCTGACCCTGATTCTAGTTGGTGCCCACCTTATATACACCCTCTATGTGTGAGCTCAGGTGACCAGCACCCAATGAGCTCCTAACTTTACCCAGGCTGCTCCCCCTATCTGCCCCTACACTACATGGGATGTACCACCCCCCTCCCACTCCAGCCAGGAACAGACTCGGTCGTACCTGCACATTTCTAAGTGGGAGTACCGTCGGCCTGTTCCTCGGAAATGGGATGTGTGTAGTGCATGCAGCCTACCGAGCTCAGTTCCACTCTCCATCCTTACCCGGGAGTGGAATATCACACCTCTGGGTTGAGGTGCAATACCCCTGTAGCAGCCGAATCCTCAGGGTGCTACATTCCCCCCTGGTAAATCACAGCACGTCCTCGGGCTGTAAAGACAAAAACACCAAAACATACAAAATTTTTTTTTTTTTTTCATATAAACATATAAAACATATAAAAAACATTATATAAATAACATATCTTAGCAGATAAAACTTTCTCGTCGTCTCCTGTTTCCGGTTCCTCCTCCGGACACTGTGCACCGTGTGTCCGGGAAAAGTGCGACAGTCTCTTAGAAAATCTGGTTTTCTATAAAACCGGTAGGGGGCGCTTTAGGAAGCGCAACTATATACAGGGGAAGTTGGCCGCTCTCAGTCCTCGGCCAGGTAGAGGGAAGGGAATGGCTGCTCACAGTCCTCAGCCTGTAGGATGAAGGGGTTAACGGGTAAACAGTTCACTGGTCCCAACGGGGACTATTTTAGCAGCAACAGTTTCAGTTTCTTTATACCCCCATTGGGTAACTTATTTACAGCACCTGCTCTGCCGCACTCAACGGCGTCTTCCTCCTGCTCTTTGAACTTCAGACCCGTCCGGGTCCTCTTGCTCCTCCTCCTCGCACCGCAACTCCTCCTCCGTCAGGCGGTGTACGTGGAGGGCGTAAGGTCCTTTGGCACACTTGTGCCGGGTAAAGGTGACCTCATCTCCGATGTAGAGGTCACGACCTCTGTGCCCCTCCGGCAGATGGGACTCCACGTCTCTGCGCGTGACAAAGACGTCGCCGTGGGTGTTGTTGTCTCGAATGAAGCCCCACCCGTGCTGCTGGTTGAACTTTATTACAGTCCCGGTGGTACGGGGACTGTGCGCTGCACGGGGGTCCCTCCTGGTCCGGCTCTTCTGCTCGGCGCTCCTTATTTGGGCCTGTTGTTCCCGGACCCGCCTCTCTCTCCGCTCCCTCGCGAACTCTTCGAGCTGTTGGCGGCAGCACTCCGCACGCTCTACGGCAGCGGCCCTAGTTTCCTGAGTGAACCCCATTAGATCTTCTCCGGTGGGGTCCCACTCAAACTGCGCTTCCGCTAGCGGGGGCGAGATCCGTGCCACGGGCTTCGGAGCCGGAATCAGGGGTTCATCCAGGGGTCTTAGTCTCTGCTGCCGTTCCAGCTCATGGTATCCTTCGGGCCAGATGAAGGGCCGCCCGTCCGGCCATGTGAGCTGGCTGAACAAGTCCTCCCCCAGGTGTGGCACCCTTGGTATTGCGGGCGCGGGCGCGGTGGTGGTGGCGCCCGGGTTGCCCAGGCCTTGCGGCCAGGCCTGGGGCACCTGGAAGGTGAAGGGCACCGTTAGAACGGCGGCGCCCTGGGCTACCTGGCCTTGCGGCCAGGCCGGAGGCTCCGCGGAGGTAGGGGGCGCTGTTGGTGATGCGGCGCCCGGGGGTACTAGGCCTTGCGACCAGGCTGGTGGTATTTCCTGCTTTGTCACGCTCCGGGTCGAGGCGCGTGACGTCACAGGGGTCGTTGCGGCGGCTTCCGGTCGGGGCCTAGTCCATAGCGGTGACGTGGCGGCTACGGGCACAGCAGGGGGACTTTCGGGCTCTGCGACGGGGAGCTGGGGCAGGTGAGCGGTGTCACGGCTTGGGGTATAGGCGTCCCCTTTACCTGCCTCCATGCGTTCGGCTCCCTCCTCGGCGCCGTCTCCGGCCTTTGGTCCTCCCGCGCCATCCTCAGAGGCGGTCTGCTTCCTCTTCCAGGGTAGCGTGCTCCGTTGACTGGTCTCTGCTTGCTGGGCCATCTCCCGGCTCCACTCCGCCAGTATCTCGCGCTGTACCCGGGCCATCCTCCGTGCGAGGCCCTCCAAGGCAGTTTGTGCACACTCCCGGTCTCGGGGGAGCTGCGCTAAGATCTCCGCTAGACCTAGCGGGGTTGTGGACTCTAGCAGGCTCCTGACCATCGGGTCGGTGCTGCTCTGCTCTGCTTCCGGCAGGCTCCTGGCCAGCGGGCCGGTGCTGCTCTGCCCTCCTTCCTCGGTCTCTAGCAGACTCCTGGCCAGCGGGCCGGTGCTGTTCTGCTTTCTCTCCATCTCCGGGTAAGCTCCTCCGCTACTCCTCGTTAGACCTCTTGCCTCCGGGTGCGCTCGCTCCAGACTGCTCCAAGCGACACCCATCTTTTCTCTTCTCTTTCGTCTCCTCCCACTTCGAGGGCGGTCCCGGGGCAACTCGGTGACTGTCAGCTCCAGGGGGAGTTCTTTCACGCTGACAGACACCTCCAACATCACAGTCTCTGTTGGTGGGGGCGGTTTCCACTTTTGGCGCCATTTTCTGTCCCGGCCCACGATGGGAGGTGGCCTCTTGCCCTCCTTTGGCACGCCCATAATGGCGTCCGCTGCTCTTCCAAGGCGGGAAATCTGCGGTTTTGGCGGGAAGCGTCGCCCAGTGGCGGGAAACTCTGCAGATGGCGGGAACAAGCTGGAAATGGCGGACAATCGGCGGGAAACGACTGGTGATGGAGTCCGATGGCGTGGACCCTCCGGAACCGGCAGCAGACTTCTTTCTGAGGTAAACTTTCACTTTCCTTCAGGCACGCAGTACCCGGGTGTTGCGGGCACGTAATCCTGCCGACTACGCCAAAGTTGACGCGCCCCCTGGGACATATTCCTTTTTGAGGGGAATACCCGGCACCGGATCAGATGGGGGGTTGTAGTCTCCGAGCGGCTGTGACCCGGTCCCGTGCCCAGGGCGTCAAGCTCAGTGTGATGTGGCAGTTCTACAGATGTTACTAAAGTTCTTTTGTGTCGACTACGCCACCCGTTGTGATGCGGTCACTGTGGCCGCCGCTGCAGCAGGGTCCGCTGAGGCTGATGGTGGGTGCGCAGCTTGGTGAGATAACCCCCAACGGGAGGGGTATAGCCTCAGAGGGGACAGGCGCAGAGGATGGGGGTTGTGGTGGTGTAGTGCAGACGGCAGTGAAGACAGAGTCGGGTTGTGCAGTTAAGGGTGTTTACTTACTGCAGATGTTGTACTGGTCACTCCAGCTGCTAGTGACCACCCGAGCCGTGCTGCGTCCACCAGGTCCTGGATCCAGCCAACCCCCAAACAAGTCCGGAGCGTGGCCCTGAGCTCTCCCTCTGTCCTTTCTTCAGCCGTCCCCACCAGTGATCCACCTAGGTCCAGCTCCCTCGGGCCTTCTGTTGGGACACCCTTGGCCCTGGGTTCCCTGACCCTTCATGTGGTGTGCCTTCGGGGTGAATGTGGTGGGTGACCGTGACAGACACTGCCCACGGTCTCCGGTCTCTGGCTGGGGATTGTTTTTTTACCCCCACCAGCTTGGGTTCCGGTACCCTGATGCTGACTCCTCACCCGGTGCTCTGATTTGGGTTCTTGGGTCCCTTCTCTTCTGTGCTCTGGGTCTTTCTCTTTTCTCCTCTCTCACTCTGGGTCTTGGTCTTTCTTCTCTCCTCTGCTCCTGACTCTCTGCGTCTGACCCTGATTCTAGTTGGTGCCCACCTTATATACACCCTCTATGTGTGAGCTCAGGTGACCAGCACCCAATGAGCTCCTAACTTTACCCAGGCTGCTCCCCCTATCTGCCCCTACACTACATGGGATGTACCACCCCCCTCCCACTCCAGCCAGGAACAGACTCGGTCGTACCTGCACATTTCTAAGTGGGAGTACCGTCGGCCTGTTCCTCGGAAATGGGATGTGTGTAGTGCATGCAGCCTACCGAGCTCAGTTCCACTCTCCATCCTTACCCGGGAGTGGAATATCACACCTCTGGGTTGAGGTGCAATACCCCTGTAGCAGCCGAATCCTCAGGGTGCTACATTCTCACCAGTGATTTATAAAGGGGTAACAGTACATTGGGATCACGGAATTTTATCTTTTTATGCATCCTAAAATCTTGTTTGCTTTTGCGGTTGCTGCTTGACATTGAGTACTGATGCTCAGCTTACTTGTAACCAGAATACCCAAGTCCTTCTCATATTCTGTAGTCCCGAGTATACTCCCATTTAATGCATATGAAGCAATAGGATTATGCCGTTCTAGGTGCATTACTCTATATTTAACTACATTATACCTCATCTGCCAATTGCAATTCCCAAGGTCATTGAAAAGGTTAAAAAGAATCGGTCCTAGCACAGATCCCTGCTGCACCCCATTGCTGACTATATCCCATTTAGAGAATGTACCATTTATGATGACCCTTTGTTTCCTATCATTTAGCCAATTCCTTACCCATCTACATATAGTGCCCCCAAGTCTTTGCTTCTGTAGTTTCAGTATAAGGCTGTTATGTGGTACAATATCAAATGCTTTGCCAAGTCCAGATAAATCACATCAGCCGCATTACCAACATCCAGATTTGCACTTACCTCTTCATAGAACCCCAACATGTTGGTTAGACATGACCTATTTTTCATGAATCCATGCTGATTATCATTTATTATATTATTCTCTATGATATAACTCTGCAGGTTATCTCTTATAATGCCCTCAAAAACTTTGCACACTACTGATGTCAGACTTACCGGACGGTAGTTACCTGGATCCACCTGCTTACCTTTCTTGTTGAATGTGGCTTTGGGCTTTTTTGTGCCAAATGTCATGTACTGTTGAGTGAAATTCAACTTGTTGAGCCTAATAGAAATGCAGTCATCCAAGCCTGTGTCATTCTCTACAACTTTGTATGGAAAAATGACAGATGTTTGAATGAAGTCATGCAAGTTCCTGAGTCCTCCACATACAGTAGTCTAATTTAACTTGGGTAGGCTCAGCAAGATGGAGGGAGCCTCTGGTTTAAAAGCGTTGTCCAGTACTTTTAAAAATATGCCATTGTGTTTTAATGATAAATAGAAGCTTCTTTCTAATTACCTCCTGGTGCTGTTTCTGCCTGTGAACGGCGCTATCGGTGGCCGCTCACAGGGAGCATGTGAACCCCCGCTGAGCCACTCCTCACTTGAAGCCTCTATTTATCATTAAAACACATTGGCATATTTTTTAAAGTACTGGACAACCCTGTAAGGGTCCAAAATCAGTATACAGATTATTTTGTGTCCTCTAAAGGCAACGTTGCATGGCAGGATGCTGCTGTTGTCATGCATGCATAATTATGTTTTTTTTTGTAATTTGGAATGTAAGTGCATATGACTCACCCCCTGGGCCGTGGGGTGCTCGGAACCGGGCCTTCTAGTGTATGGTGCTGATGGGGGTAGTAGTGGCAACCCGGTCCATGGCTCAGGGTGGTCAGACCAAACGTTGTGGCAGTCTATTTGTAGGGTTTTTAAATGTTCGACTACGCCACCCGTGGATTTCGGTCAGGGTTAACCGCCGCTGCAGTGCAGACCGCTGGGGCAGATGTAGGTGTGCAGCACTAAGTAGTATAACTCCCCACGGGAGGAGTATGGCCCCAGGGCAGTATATAGATGGATGATGGAGGGGATGATTCCGGTCGCAATAGCCAGGAGACGGAGGCCTTTAAAACAGCTCAGGGTCTTTATTAGAACAGGTGCGACGACCCAAAAACAGTCCCGGCTAGGAGGGGACCTGGATGTCTGAGAACAAGTGGGAAGCTGGCCCTGGTCAGGGTGAGGATGAAGGCTTACCGTATTCTCTGCGCTCTTTCTGGCTATTTCCCTCCTGGTGGTGTAACAGCCCACGTTCCTGAGGTCGGCGTGTCTTCTCGCCCGTATGGCTTGCAACTTGGGTTCCTTTCTATTCTTGGCCTGGTGCAGCTTTGCTGGTCCCTTCTGCTGTGGCGGAACGTCCGGGCTTCTTAGGCCAAGGGACATACAATCCCCTGCGGACTGGTTATTTGCTTTAGGACTTGGAATCCTAACAGCCTAGGACACCAAAGTCCGGTAGTTCAGTTTCTCTCTCAGCCAGGACAGGCTCACCTCGCCTTCCGTCCCGGGCTCGTGGCTCCTCTACTGCCACTCGTCCTCCTCAGCCTCAGCTGAACTGGCTCTCCCTTCTCTGGGACACCTCTCACTCCAGAGACTGGTCGTCCAGAACTCTCTAACCCTGCCCCCAGTTCCAGCTTTTATAGGGGCAGCCTGCTCCCCCTACTGGCCTGGGACAGGAGGTGCTGCATGCTAATGGTCCCTGACCAGAGAACCTCCCCCTTGCTCTCAGACACAGCTTTATTATACATTTGTGGCATCCAGGCCAGGGTGACACACATACGTCATTCGTATATAAGTATTTTGTGTTTGGCTCAGTTGACCAGGACTTGTGCTACAATATAAAAAAATACAACCATGTGTTTGTTAAGATTTTATTCAAATCTCAGAACAAGGCATCACTCTTTATTCAAAGATGTTGTAAACAAATAAAAGGTCCATGTTTTATTTTTGCTATTTGGCCAACAATGAAAACACCATCATCAACATAATAAGTAGAGATGAGCGGTGTTCAACTCGAACTGTTCGCCAATCTCAAATTCGAGCTGTTTTGGGCGGTGTTCGAGCCGTTCGTCGAACACGAACAATTTGAAAAAAATTCGGCTGTTTGAGGTTATGTTCGATAACTGTTCGTGCACCTAAATCATAACTGGATTTTTTCTCAGTAATGCTGAAAATTAATGTTAATACGCAGTTTTAGTATACAGCGGGGCGGGGGGAGGGGCAGGGGATGGATCTCTGCAGAAATAATGAAGATCTCCATTTTTTTTCTCTTTCCCGCATTTACAGTGGGGAGGTGCAATCTGTCAGCCTATCAGCAGCGCAAACACGGAGCGAACTGCTTTTTTTCACACAAGCAAGGGCATGTGTCATTGGCAGTGTATGTCACATGTCCTTGCCCTATAAGACCCAGCCATTTTCCCCGTCGCCACCATTTTCTCACTGCTGCAGCTGCGTGTTAGACGGCACCGCTGTTGCTGTGTGCGCTATACTTTGTTAATTTCAAGCCAATTTTCGCACAAATCTACAGATAGCTTGGGAGTAGGGAATAGTTGTGATTGCAGTCCTTTTAAGGACTAGGTTACATAATTTCCTATGACTTTTATCAGGCTGGTCTGTGCTCTTAAATAGATAGGTTGGGAGTAAAGACTAATTGTAATTGCAGTCCTTTTCAGGGCTAGGTTACATCAGTTCCTATCACTTTTATCAGGCAGGTCTGTGCTCTTAAATAGATAGGTTGGGAGTAAAGACTAATTGTAATTGCAGTCCTTTTCAGGGCTAGGTTACATCAGTTCCTATCACTTTTTGCCAGGCAGGTCTGTGCCAGTGCTGTGCAAGTTTTTTTCACAGCATTTGGCTAAATCTAGCAAAGCTAATCCTTTTTGTCCTCTTGCAGTGTGTTTTAGTCAGTGGAGAAGCCTATCTGTGTTGCAAGCTACAACACCTGTGTACAGAATACAATTTTTTTTACTGCACCTAGTGAAGTAAAATCTTTTGGGCATAGCATCATTCTATTAGTCCATCCATACTAACCTCCACCAGGTTGCAAATTCAATATAATTTTTTTCTGCATCTAGCTCTGAAAAAATATTTCGGCTTGTAGCAGTGTGTGGGACTTGTTCTATTAGTCCATCTATGCTAACCTCCACCAGGTTGCAAATTCAATATAATATTTTTCTGCATCTAGCTCTGAAAAAATATTTCGGCTTGTAGCAGTGTGTGAGACTTGTTCTATTAGTCCATCTATACTAACCTCCACCAGGTTGCAAATTCAATATAATTTTTTTTCTGCATCTAGCTCTGAAAAAATATTTTGGCTTGTAGCAGTGTGTGAGGCTTGTTCTATTAGTCCATCTATACTAACCTCCACCAGGTTGCAAATTCAATATAATTTTTATCTGCAACTAGCTCTGAAAAAATATTCTGGCTTTGACTTGTAGCAGTGTGTGGGTCTTGTTCTATTAGTCCATCTATACTAACCTCCACCAGGTTGCAAATTCAATATAATTTTTTTCTGCATCTAGCTCTGAAAAAATATTTCGGCTTGTAGCAGTGTGTGAGACTTGTTCTATTAGTCCATCTATACTAACCTCCACCATGTTGCAAACTCAATATAATTTTTATCTGCATCTAGCTCTGAAAAAATGTTTGGGCTTCGGCTTGTAGCAGTGTGTGGGACTTGTTCTATTAGTCCATCTATACTAACCTCCACCAGGTTGCAAATTCAATATAATTTTTATCTGTATCTAGCTCTGAAAAAATATTTCGGCTTGTAGCAGTGTGTGGGACTTGTTCTGTTAGTCCATCTATACTAACCTCTACCAGGTTGCAAATTCAATATAATTTTTATCTGCATCTAGCTCTGAAAAAATATTTCGGCTTGTAGCAGTGTGTGAGACTTGTTCTATTAGTCCATCTATACTAACCTCCACCAGGTTGCAAATTCAATATAATTTTTTTTCTGCATCTAGCTCTGAAAAAATATTTTGGCTTGTAGCAGTGTGTGAGGCTTGTTCTATTAGTCCATCTATACTAACCTCCACCAGGTTGCAAATTCAATATAATTTTTATCTGCAACTAGCTCTGAAAAAATATTCTGGCTTTGGCTTGTAGCAGTGTGTGGGTCTTGTTCTATTAGTCCATCTATACTAACCTCCACCAGGTTGCAAATTCAATATAATTTTTTTCTGCATCTAGCTCTGAAAAAATATTTCGGCTTGTAGCAGTGTGTGAGACTTGTTCTATTAGTCCATCTATACTAACCTCCACCATGTTGCAAACTCAATATAATTTTTATCTGCATCTAGCTCTGAAAAAATGTTTGGGCTTCGGCTTGTAGCAGTGTGTGGGACTTGTTCTATTAGTCCATCTATACTAACCTCCACCAGGTTGCAAATTCAATATAATTTTTATCTGCATCTAGCTCTGAAAAAATATTTCGGCTTGTAGCAGTGTGTGGGACTTGTTCTGTTAGTCCATCTATACTAACCTCCACCAGGTTGCAAATTCAATATAATTTTTATCTGCATCTAGCTCTGAAAAAATATTTCGGCTTGTAGCAGTGTGTGGGACTTGTTCTATTAGTCCATCTATACTAACCTCCACCAGGTTGCAAATTCAATATAATTTTTATCTGCATCTAGCTCTGAAAAAATATTTGGGCTTGTAGCAGTGTGTGGTACTCATTGTATTAGGCCATCTATACCAGCTTTGAAATTAATAATAATTTTTAGCTGCATCTAGCTGAAAATAATTTTTCTTCCCAATAGTGGTAGCAATAGAAATATGGGGCGCGCGCCTGGCTAACAAAAATATACTCTTCATAACAAAAAACACCAGCCTAGCACACTGCATTAATAAGATGGCATCATCGTCTCTCCCAGTGCTAGGCCTACTACGCCGGCTAGCATTCCTGTGCCTAAAACACAATGTATGGGTCCGCGCTAGCCACGATGCTGAGGGGTCTAAAGCTGCTGCTAACGCTTTATCACAATTCAATTGGCAGATTTTCACAGAGCTCTTCCCCAACGCCCACCCATCGGGCAACAGTAGCCCACCCTCCCTATGGGATCTAGTGGCGAATAGTTGATGCCATTAATCAGAGCGTCAGTTGCACCGTCGACGTGGCAAGCATACGGTAAGGCATAGGAAGAGTGGACTCGACTAGTAGCAGGCAGACGGGTTGACCAATGTGAACAAGCCAGATCACAAGTCACCATAGAATTTCTCCACTAGCTAATGCTGCAGGGCATATCAGGGGCGTCAGCGCAGAGGTGTCTGACCGGAGTAGCATTTCACTTCCAACTACTCAATTGGGGAGATGTGACAAAGATTCATCATTAGACAATCCATAAAAGGGTGGAAAAGGGGTCAGCCAAGTCAGGAGTGTAGACGTCCAGTCCCGTGTCAATAAAACGGATTTCTCACATCATATCCCTAACACCATTAACATGACACTCACAATTTGAAGCAACACTACTGTCTACTATATTTGCGATCGCCTTCTTCGGGGCGCTATGCATAAGCGAATTAGTCACTCAATCCAAAATTACCACCAGTGGAGGCTTATTACACCAGGACGTAGTCATAGCCAATAATGCAATACGTCTACGCATACGCCAATCGAAAACGGTTCCAGCGGGCAGGGGCACTTGGGTACTTCTTCAACCCACAAACGGTACACTGAGTCGGGTAACAATAGTAAAATCATATACTGTATAACCATCAGATCACAAAGTAATTTCTTCCTATCACACATTGATAGAACGCCATTATCAATATACCAGTTCCAAGCTATATTTAATAAATGCATAACATCGGCAGGGAACGACCCCAAAGATTACGGGACACACTCATTCTGCATAGGCGCGGCCACGGAAGCAGCAAGAGCAGGACTGTCAGAAACGGAAGTTCAGAGGATAGGGAGAAGGCGATCCACGTGTTTGGCGAGATACATAAGACCGGACTTGTTATCCTAACATGGTTTGTTTCTTTTACAGGTGACGCTAAGCCAACAGTGTGGGTGATAGGCCACTCGTATATATATTGGGCAGAAAAAAGGGCGAAAGTCCGCCCAGGCGGGAGGAAATTAGAGTTTCATAACACATATTTCAACTGGAGAGGTATTAGAGGCCTGCTATGGCCACAGGTACTAATGGAGGTAATCAAGGTAGGGAGAGAGGCAAGAGGTCTGGTCATCTTAGTTATACAGGCTGGGGGAAACAACCTAGGTCATCACAAGAGCGTATAACTAATGGCAATAATGAAACTAGACACTGAGCGCTTCAGAGAATTTTTCACAAAACTAACCATAGTATGGTAAGAGATTGTGCCGATAGCGGTATGGCAAGATGCGCGAGACATCACGGCCATCGAACGGACAAGGCGGGTAATAAATATTCGGATAGCAAAATTTAGAAGAGACAGAGGCGGTGTACTGATACGACACCGACAACTGGAAGGAGATAAAGCAGGCCTCATACGGCCCGACGGTGTTCACTTAATGGATATTGGACTGGACATATTCCTGTCAGGACTCCAGGACGGAGTGGAACAAACGTTAAGAGTGATGGGTGGGGGTCAGAGTCCTGCATACGAAGAACGCAGGATCCTCCATGGCCTGGAAATAGAAAGGACATGTTGGAGAGTTACACTTGTTGGCCAACTTGCCGGAGTGGAGACCCAGGGCATGCTGCAATAAGCTGAATTATTTTAGAAATAAAATGCCTTTCTAATGGAATGAGTAGAAAGAGTTAATAAAGCTGTGACCGAACCTCACCCATCCATTTGTAAGAGTTACATTATTGTATTGTCAAGGAAAGGGGGGCGGTAGGGGGGCTGAACGTCTGGGTTTGGTTGGGGGTCCCCACAGTCTGCCTAGGCTAGATGCATTTAAAAATTCTTATTAGATACACAGGCGGTGCAGCTTGCTTCGCAGCTGGGCTACTATGCCCAAAGTATTGCCTAGGCTAGATGCAGTTAAAAATTCTACGCTGACTAGCAGACACTGAAGCTTTCGAGAAGACCTCTGAGTAAACAGCTCTTCAGACTCAACCATCTGTGTTACCCCAAGCCATAGTGTATGTAGTTTCTTTCAGTTAAAAAGGGGGGGGGAGCGACCCAACCCACCTGAAATTGACGATGCTAACGTCACGTAAGACACAGCAAGGGGACTCCAAAAAGAGTCTCCATTTTTTCCCAAAATTGTGGCACAGACACCACTTAACCCTAGAACGCATACCTGGGGCCTCGCAGGCCCGCCCTGTTAATTGTTTTCTATTTTATGCAAGATTACTTTAGTTAGAATTTTGAAACTCTAGGTATTCTTCATGTATATAGTTGTTTGTCATTTGAGTTTGAGTTATTCCATGTTATTTGCACACGGGCCTAAAAGGCCCCAGGTATGTGAAAGTGTAGATTTTTATGGTCATACGTTCCAGGGTTAAGTGGCATCAATTGCCCCACAGTTGCTTAAAACAGTTGGTGATGTGATTTTACCAAATCCACAAGCTTTTAGTCTCCCCAGGATGACACAGGGGTAGAAAAGTCCTTGCGAATCCATGATTTGTTCATCTTTATGAACACGAGTCTGTCTATATTCTCAGTGGACAGCCGCGTGTGCTTATCTGTCAGCACACCACCAGCAGCGCTCAACACACGTTCAGAGAGAACGCTGGCTGCAGGGCATGACAAGATCTCCAAGGCGCGAGTGGCGAGCTCCGGCCATTTTTCCAGAACGAATCCCAAAATGAGCAAGGGTCCAGTGACACAGTCATGGCTTCGATGTTCACTTGGAGATACTCCTGTACCATCCTCTCTAGACGTTGACTATGTGTCAGACTTCTTGTCTCCTGTGGCCTTGCAAAGGATGGTCTAAAAAAGTGGTGAAACGATTCCACAAAATTGCTGTTACCAGCAGATACTGTGTTACTGTTACGGTTTGAGTGATGAAGACTCGACAGTCCCACGGTTGGCAAGTTAGAACTGTGAGATTCACTACGTGCACCACTGGTGTTTTGTGGAAAAGCACATGTAAGATTCTGTAACAGCGTCAGCAGATACTCCTGGATGCGTGAATCCCTTTCTATGGCAGGAATTATTTTGGCAAATTTACTTTTGTACCGGGGATCTAAGAGTGTGGCAACCCAGTAGTCGGGATTACTTTGAATTCTGACAATCCGAGGGTCATGTTGCAGGTAGTGCAGCAAGAAGGCACTCATGTGTCTTGCGCATCCAGGAGGACCAAGTCCTTGTTGTGTTGGTGGCGAGGTAAGAATCATGCTTCCTTCCTCTGCCCTCTCCCCCCAACCTCGCACAACAGAAATGTGATCAAGGTCTCCCTCATCTGATGAGTCTTACATGCCCATCGCCAGTTCGTCCTCCACTTCTTCCTCGGCTCCTGCACCTTCCTCAACAGTTTGGCTGCTACCATGCACCCTGGTTAATCCCTCTCCCTCTCCCTCCCATGCCTGCCGCCTTGGTGCTGCTGACCGTCTGGACCTTGGAGATGTTATCCCTTCCACATACGACTCCTCCTCTACTTCCTCCACCTCCTCTTGTCCTACCACCTGACTCTGAATTCTGTTAATGTGTGCTCCAGCATGTAAATCACCGGAATAGTCATGCTGATAATGGCATCGTCGTCAGCACTAAACATCTTCGTCGCCATTTCAAAACTGTGCAGAAGGGTGTGTGGCGCCCCTGAGGGTTCAGTTGCCACAGAGTTACTGCATCTCACCCAGAGGTGTGGTATCTCACCCTCAGGTAAGGAAGGAGTATGGCTCGGGACCCTAACACCTGCATCCAACACATACCCGCAGTGGGGGTAGGGCGAGATTGCTCCTAAGGGAGAGCACAGTCCCAGGTCCCTAGCTGGCGGGAGGGTCCTATGTAGTGGGTGCTTAGGGGAGCAGCTTAGGGGAGCACATGACAGGGAGAGTATAAATAGGAAGCCATCTTAGAAAGAGCAAGCCAGTCAGAGGAGGAGAAGTGACAGGAGCAGAGGCTCCGCATGAGCTCTGCTCCTGAGACGGGCCTAGCCTGGGAGGCCTAGGACTGAAGGAGAGAAGAGAGGAGTGGGAGCAGGAAGGCTCCAGGAACCGAAGGGACCCTAGGGGTATGGGCCGTGCAGAAGGCCACCCATACGCCCGTTGCTACCAGGAGGTAGAGGGGTCAGGCCAGATAAGGGGAACCGGTCCCTCAACTAGCGGAGAAACAGCAAGGCTCAACTAGAAACCGGAGGCTGCAGCATTTCATGTACTGCAGGCCAAAGTCCACACCAGTCTCACTAAGAAGGTAGCCACATAGGACCCAGGGGACGGTACACATGTCGCCAGCCAAGGCCCGAGGATAACGGATAGAAGTGTCACTGGGTGTGAGGTGCAGGGAGAAGGCCAGAGAAAGGACACACAGAAGGGGGTCCTGCTAAGTACTCCAGAGCTATCAGGGGGTGGACTGAGCCCCTCACTGAGTACGCACAGCACGACGGGGGAGATTGCTCTGGTACCTGTAATCTGGACTGCAACAACTGTGAGTAAAGATCTTGGGACTGCATCACACGAACTCTGTGTTCATTACTGACTCCCTGCACTACAACCACCATTATCCACCCACACTGCCCTGAAGCTACACTCTTCCTGTGGGGAGTAATAATACCATTGCTGCAAAACCACCAGCTTCAGAGGACTGTTCCGCAGCGGCGGCCCCTTTGGCCGCACTCCACAGGTGGAGTAGTCGGACATTATAAAACCCATATATACAAATTACCCTTGGATTGACCGCCCTGGGTCATGGACCGGGTCACCGCCACAGTGACTACAACCGGCCCGGCTCCGGGTACCCCACGGCCCAGTGGGCGCGTCAACTTCATAGGTCCCTGATCTGAGACCACTCCTGCAGCGTGATTTGCCCCACCTCTGGATCTCGTTGGCCCAGGCTATATGTCAGAACGTATTGCACCAGGGCTTGTCGGTGCTGCCACAGTCGCTGCAACATGTGCAGAGTTGAATTCCACCATGTCGGCACATCGCATTTCAGCCGGTGAACTAGCAGGCCCAAAGACTTCTGTAGAGATGTAAGTCGTTGAGCTTCGGGATGCGAAGTGAGCACACAGCGACCGTGCCCTCTGCAGAAGGCCATCTAGTCCGGGATAGTGGGCTAAAAATTGCTGGACAACCAAGTTCAACACGTGAGCTATACAAGGCACGTGTGTGACATTGCCCCGGCAGGTTTGCAGCATTGTCGCACACGGCCTTCCCTGGTTGCAGGTTCAGTGGAGACAACCATTCATGAAACTGGGTCTCCAGAGCTGACCACAACTTCTCAGCTGTGTGACTCACATTTCCCAGACATTTCAAAGTAAACACCGCCTGATGCCGTTGAGCCCTGCTGCCAGCATAGTAAGGAGGTCTGCAGGATTCCTTCTACGCAGTTAGAAAGCGGCTGGCATTACCAGACAGGCTTTGGGTGCAGGTGGAGGACCGAGAGGAGGTTGAGGAGGCAGAAGCAGTGGAGGAACTTCTAGATAAAGAGGATTGATGTACAACTCGTGGGGACGGCAAGACTTGGACAGCAGCCCCTTGTCCTGCTGTCACTATAGTTACCCAGTGCCCAGTCAGCGACATGTAACGCTGTCCATGTCTACTCGCCCAAGTGTCTGTGGTGAAATGCACCCTGTCACACACAGAGTTTCTCAAAGAAGCGGTGATGTTGTGTGCGACATGCTGGTGGAGCGCAGGCACACCTTTCTTTGAGAAGTAGTGCCGACTGGGCATCTGGTACTGGGGCACTGCGACGGACATAAGGTCTCGAAAATCCTCTGTGTCCACCAGTCGGAAAGGCAGCATTTCTGTAGCCAACAGCTTGCAGATGGTGAAATTCAACCTCTTAGCTTTGTCATGGCTAGGAGGAAATGGTCTTTTACTTGTCCACATCTGAGGGACCGAGGGCTGGCTGTTGTGCTTAGACGGGGTTGAGTAGGGTGTCCCCAGCAAACTGCCGGTCTGTGAGGAAGATGCAGGCGGACATGTTAGGTTGCCTTGATCCAAAGGTGGTGCTCTCGATGTCGGAGAGCTCTCAACACCAGCAGGTGTTTCCACTTCCAAATGAACTGACGACCTGCCAATCAAACTGGCTGTTGCGGGTAAAGAGGTGGCAGGTCTGCGTCCAAAAACATGTGTGACTGCTGTCCCCCCAGTCACAGAGGATCAAGAGGCCGCGGATGCACAAGATGGGGCAGACGGTGGTTGGCCCGGCCCACTAGGCCGCATTGTAGCACAGTGAGCTTCCCACTGCAACTTATGCTTCATATCCATGTGACAGTTCATGCATGAAGTACTCAAACTATGGATTTTTTGGCCTCTACTTAGCTTTTGGTGACAAATATTACAGATAACATGAAAGGGTGCTAAAACAACTTGTTTTAGCACCCTTTCATCCCACTGGGGGGTCTCCTATCCTTGGGTAAGTGTCCACTACTGGTTTCACTTTTGTTCCAGTTCAGCACAATTTTTCAGGAGGGCTATCATTCAGTGTTCCCTCTGATTGGCTTTTGATTAGCTATGGGGTGTTTTAGCACCATTTTCTGCTCCCCTTCATCTAATGTTACCTCCTAATAGTCTTTCTGCTAGGTGGTTAATGTGCTGATAGGTGGCTTTTGCATACTTGTTAACTTCATTACCTTCCACTTTACTCCTTGGAGTGGTTATCCGTTTGGGGTGTCTGCTTCTGTCCTGTACACATTGCAGATGTTTTATTGACTCTATGTGAAATTTTTACAATTTATATATTTATTTAATAAAGAATTTTCGTATTTGCATTTAAAAGCTCTTGTTGTCTCCTGTTATTACAGGTCAGAAACTTACTACGCAGAGGCAAGAAACAGGAGGCCCTACACCCGTTCATTGGGGAGGATCCTGATATGCACCCTTCACCCTACAGTGCTCCGGGATGTGCCTGAATTTCCACCAGTAAAAGGTACTGAAGTGACTACCGTGTCCGTTCCCATTCTTGCTCTGACCCAGCTGGGTCTCGCCTGTCCTGCATTCCCCCTGCATACGCTTTTCTGAGACCTAGCTCCACCTGTGGGGAGCTATACCATCGAGCTGCCTTATCACTGGCCTCAGTGGACTGCTGCAGCGCTGGTGCTTCTCACCAGATGCCACAGGTGGCGTCACGAACTCTTCTAAAATTAACAATTATCCACCCTTTTAAAGAGTGACCCCAGGGTACGGGCCCGGGAGCCGACCACCGCGACATCCCCAAGGCCAGGCATAGGCCCGGGACCGAGTCATCCCCATCCCCTGGGCTAGTCACATCCTCCTCCACCTCCTCTGCTGACCTCATCGACTGGCTGACTGTGGGTTGACAGTAAGTGGGATCTCCAACCTCGTCATCATCACCCTGTGTGTTCTCACACCCGTCGTCCTCAGAGCCAACCTCTTCCTGCCCTGACCGAAAAGTCAAGTTGTCGCTCCAATCAGGTATTTGAGTCTCATCATCGTCTTCATCATTGTCTCCACCAACAGGAGTTACAGTTTGGGAACGAGGGTCTACATTATGCTCAGAACCTTCTTCATCTGGTCCTGGATCCGACTCATAAAGATTCTGGGCATCAGTGCAGATCATTTCCTCGTCTGGATTAACAGAAGCTCTGAAGCAGACCTCCGTTTCCCAGGCTATAGTATGAGTAAACAGCTGTGCAGACTCAACCATCTGTGTTACCCCATACTCAGACGGGCAGCTGGAGACTTGGGAGCTGTGAGGAAGCAAGTGCGATTGGGGTGACACCTCTGAGGACTGGAGTATTTGTGATGTTGAAGTTGAGGTGGAGGAGAGCCCACTTGAAGTAGCACTTGATATCCATTGAAGCACCTGCTGTTTTTGTGCCTCATCTGGAATTTGTAGCGATGGGCGTGTCCGTAAGAAAGGGATCGTATCACATTGTCCACGAAAAGAAGTAGACATCTTAGTTTGGCTGGAAGATGGTCTTTCTTCTGCAGATGTTACTCCCCCCCACTGCGGGGGGGGCTCGACCCACCAGCGGACAGGCTCCAGTATTGGGAGAGGGGGGCTGGCCGTCAGGGTCCACCGCGGCTCTGGCACAAACCCGGCGACACAGAGGTGGCACGGGCAGGAACGGACTGGCCGTGTCAGCTTCGCACTTTTTTGGTTTCAGAAGGGCATGACATGCCTATATCTGTGTCTCCCCCTCCTTTTACTCCTCCACCTCTTTTCTTTTCGCATGACTATATGTACTTGTCACTTTTCCATGTGTTAGTTGTGTCTTCTGAGCAGTTTGTCAGCTTTTGGACACCTTTGAAGGTGTTTTCTATGTGTTTCTATGTGTTTTTGTTTGCCTGCCATTGGTTTTAACGGTGTTCAAAGGTGTTCGACGAACAGTTCGATGAACAGTTCGACGAACATACGGGTGTTCGACAAACCGAACCGAACTCGAACACTACGGCGGTGGCTCAGCACTAATAATAAGTAAAACATAGTCCTATATAAAACAGCTAAAAAACAACAACTGTGCCAATCACCCAGACAATAAAGAAATGCAAGAGAGCACAGTGTTGGCTGCAGCAGGCGGCTACTGCCTCCTGTGCCCCACTCCTCCACCGCTACTGCTCCCCCCACACACACCACCATCCACAGAAACAGTATAGTACATTTGGACTATAAGGTGCACCCCCCACTTTGCTCCAAAATTTTGGAGGAAAAAGTGCATCATATAGTCAGAAAAATATGGTAATTTCTGTGCTCTCTGGAATACGACACAAATACGACCAGTAATTCTATTACCGATATTTGTGTTTTATTCCGGAGAACGCAGAAATTGCTTCCTTTCCTGCTATTTAAATCACCCAGACAACTAATAATTATAATATCTTGATGGCGAGATGGGATAAGGGTTTGGCCTGCTGGGTAAACTGTATCATTCATTGGACTGATGTGTTTGTAAACTAGAATGCCCACCATATGTAGCTTGCACAGATGCGGGGTATGAACTTTGATAAGTGCATGGAGGATGAAAGGTGGCATAAGATGGCCCTGGGTTTGGTTAACTTAAAGGTGGTTCCTGTTGCTGGAGATGAGGAAAAGGTGTCTGATCATGGCTTGGTCCATACATTGGTGGGTTGGGCCCATAGTAGGACATATGAGGAACTGGGGAGCCAGAATCTGGAGGGGCTATAAATGGTGTGGCACCAGTGTGTCCAGTGTAATGCAATGCTACAAAGTTGAAATACAATTTTGTGGATCGTTGTATCGAGTAGTTGCCTCCAACAATATGAGAATTGCTGAATGTGTGCATAGCCTGAGATCTGGAGATATAGCCCCAAACTACAGAGAAAAGTGTCCTCCACATCTAACATTGCATTGCATTTAAGATTTTGTAACACGTGTCGATAACAGCCGCGCTGTACTCCCTTTCTTTCTCCATTCTTTCAGGGCAACTGGTGGTGTTGGTAATTGTGAATGGGTGCTAATTTCTCAAAGACGCTAAGGATTTGCAGACTCTTCCAAAACAACTGCTTCAGTTGTAATGCCCACCTGCAGTGGCATTCTGGAAGTCCGGCATCACACTTTCAACTGTATCGGCATCCTGGATGCCGATACAGTTATAAAGAAATGATGGGACAGGGAACCATCCACAATCTCCTTCATTATTCTAACTGCGCATCTGAACTCTGACGTTGTAGTGCGGCAGGCGCGATGATGTCATTACATTGCACCCGCTCTGCAGAGCTGTGCGGAGCTTCAGAACACATGCTTCAGAGACAAGAGCAGTGGGGGAATCAGGAGAGGTAAGTATTTTTATTTTCTTTTAAAACAACGGGGGACCATTATACTGTTTAGAGAATCCTTATACAGTTTTCAGGGTTATGTGTGGGCCTTTATAAGTTTGCAGGGCTATGTGGGCGCCATTATATTGTTTGGAGGGCTATTTAGGAGTCTTTATACAGTTTGCAGGGCTATGTGTGGGCCTTTATACAGTTTGCAGGGCTATGTTGAGGCCATTGTACTATTTGAAGGGCTATATAGAGGCCATTACACTGTTTGGAGGGCTATATGTTACACGCACACCGCTAGGTTCAGATAGAGCGAGACGGGTTTCATGAATTCTTTGGAATCCTGGGGTAACCGTTACTCAAGGCGACCATAGGCTGCAGCTTCTCTCAGGCACACAATAGATTCAATTGCTGATCAGACACATCTGACAAGAGTCTTTTTCAACAGTTTAACAGTGGAATTTAATTTGAAGCATGGCCAGTGTAATTCAGGATTAATTACAGCAACAATCTTCATTACAGTACAGTCTGAGTTCCTTGAGCAACTGGCTCCAGTAACAATACAGTAGTTTCTTCACAAGGCACAGTATTACAGTCTCTTCAGTAGCATAATTCATCATAGATTAGATCTCTTAGCAGCACACCTCTATTCATACACAAGCACAGGCTTTTCCTTCACAGGGACACAATAGTACACAGCATTCTTTATCCTGCATGTAGATGGAGGGGGGGAGAGTTTGATGAGAGAGATGATCCCTGGGACACAATTCATTCTGGTCCTTATCTTCCTGCCCGATAATACTCTGCACTGTTAGTTCAGGGAGTTTATCTGACCTGTGTTTAGTTTCTCTCCTGATCAGAATCCTGTTCAGTTGCCTTCTGTCACATACAGATAACACACTACCTTTCTCTTTGGCTTCAGCCAGACTACAATAACAAGTTCCCCACAATCCCCCTGGGGCTCTGCTAAAACACTCCCTGTCTCCTGTGACTGTGTTAACCCCTGTAGTTGCTGGATACTTCTAAAGCACAACACTTCCTGTCTCCTGTGCTTGTCTTATTTGTAATAGTTGCTGGATGCTTTTGAAGCAACAGCACTACTTCTGCATGTCACACTATATGGGGGGCAAATACACTGTTTGGAAGGCTATGCAGGGCCCATCATTCTGTTTGGAGGGATATGTGTGGGCCAAAATACGGTTTGAAGGGCTATGTGGAGGTTTTTGGTTTTTTTTTGGGGGGGGGGGCATTATACTGTGTGAAAGCCATTATACAACGTGGAGGTTTGTCTTTGGGCCATCATACTGCCCATTATACTGAATCAAGGGCCATTATACTGCATGGAGGGCTGTGTGGGGCGATCAAACTGTGTTGGAGGTCACTATGGGGGTATCATACTTTGTGGGGGAGACAGTAGGATCATCATACTGTGTGTGCGTAGAGGGTTCTGTGTTGGAATTCACTGTGGGGGTATCTGTGACCCTGTCAATTTTTTTTTATTGAGGGGCCCAATTATGACTTCTGCTATGAGGCCTCATGATTTCTGTGTACGCCCCTGTCCATCCATGTGAGCTTGGTCTCTCTCCTAAATCTAAAACCACCAAAAATTAGAATTGAAAAAGAAATGTACAACATTAGCTAGATATTTCAGATATTCAAAAAGGCAGCTTTCATAGTCGGGCAAAAATGGATTGAAAAAAAATGTACATTATCATTGCATGCAATAGCACACAAGTTATTCAAGAAACATATTGTATGTGGAATCACCATACATAATATACCAAATGAATATGTGAGTATATGGAGAGGCCGACACAATTTGCTTTCAACCTCAATTTGCATGTTAAATTTTCATAAAGAAAATACATTTTTAAAAACGAACTGCAATGGACGTACAAAGTCAGAGCATGTCAATGTTGCCCCAAAGCAAGAAACCTTTCTACTAGTGTTGAGCGAACGTGCTCGGATAACATGTTATCCGAGCATGTTTGTTCTTATTTGAGTATCTTCGGCGTGCTCGGCTAATATGTTTGCCTCCCTGCGGCTGCATGTTTTCTGGAGGTAGACAAATACAACACTTGTGGGCATTGCTTAATAAACACCTTGGAGTGCCCAAGATGATAGCCGTTGGAGAGTGGCATGAGTCCGACACCCCTGCAGGCGGTGTCCATTAGATTTCAAGACAAGGACATCAGGTGTATTCATAAAAACAAGGCACTCTTTACTTGGCAACACACTTAGGTACACAAGACAGCAGGCAGTACAATTTACAACTTCTTCGGTCTCATACAGAGTTACGTTATTATTGGTTTTGGGCGACGGCAGTTTACATGTGGACGGTAAACAAGCAGAGCAAATCAGATAAACCTCCATCTTCCCAGTGCGGGCTCAGATAGGTCAATATGTTACGCTGTGAAGCCTGCACCCAAACAGCAGTCTGTGATCCGTTAACGAGGGCCTCTCTTAGAGCCGTGTCCCTCTACCGTGTCCTGAGCTGAGCAAGAACCTTCTCCACGGGTCTCTTAGCCCCTCCTGTGATGTCTATATGTACCCAGCCGATCCTGTGATGTATATATGCCCCTCCTGTGATGAATATATGCCCCCAACCCATCCTATGAATTCTTTATGCACTGTTTCCTGAGCTGGGTAAGACCCTTCTATACAGAGCTTCCCATGTCTGGACGTCTGGCCAACACTGGAATCACTTCTTTTCATTCTCTCACTAATGGTTTCACCCACTTGCCTTCTGAACTGGATATCAGTCACCTCTAAAGTTCTTTCATGATTCTTGCTACCTTATCCCTCTCAGCTCTCTCCACACTAGCTCTGTTGTTGCTTTCCAGATCTCTTCTCTCTCACTTCCTGCTTTCTGAAACTACCCAAAGATTCCCACCGGCCTTACAGTTAATCCTGACACTGTCCCTGCTGTCTGTTGCATGGCAGACTTAACCTTTCACCTAGTTCTGGACAAGAGCCTGAAGGACATCTTGTGGCCGTTGGCTAGTACTGCAGCCACTGGGAAATTAACATTTGTTACCACAAGAAAACATATCAGGTACAAAACATTATTCACATTCTACATACGATATACCATATGGAAAAAGGAAAAAGAAGAGTATATGGAATACTCTTTTTTCTTTTTCCTTTTCAAAATATATATCTAATTTTCATCATCATTGGTACCATCCTCTGAATCATGAATTACCCGGTTGACTGTGACCTTTGGGAAAGCAGCTCTCATAACCCTTTAAGAAAGTATTCCTCGCTGAAACTGTGGTTATCCAAAAACTGCCTCCTTGGATTTATATACTCCTGTTGATGGTGCTCATTATATATTGATGTTTCTGTATGTATGCATTTGCACTTTCTACCTGCAATATTTGGCAATTGGTTATTGGGTGATAGGCACATATCTTAATATTTCTGATTTCCAGCAATCTTCACTGTTGTGAGCACGTGCACGTCGTCTCCTACATTCGCACAGCGCTGAAGTGCATCTATGTGTCTGCGGCACCTGTTCGGGAGCCTCGGGACTTTTCTCGCGCTCCCATGCATGCACCGCATTCCTGATGGCTGGGGGCAGATGGGCGATGTGGCCAACAAGGTGCGCGTGCACCGGGGACACAGTGTATGTAGACGGCTGTCAGTCACGGGGGATGCAACGTGACCAGTAGCTATGGATACTTAAAGGTCCTTTTCCGGATTAACACACAACACCTCCCCTTGAAAAAGCAACGATTTAATCACGCGAAATGCACTTAGGGGGTCCTGTGGGGGCTCTTCCCCACCCGGTCTTTTCACTCTAGTCCTGCCTGCACCCAGGTAAGAATGCTCGGTTACTATTTTCAAACTGCCACTGGCATAACATTGCATATTGATCTTGATTGTATTCTGAGCTTCCCCCTGGTGTCTGTCTTTTTTGGTATATTTTTCAGTATTGCATTTTTGACATACTCAAACCTGTAATTGGATCCTCATCCTGTGTGTACTTTATTTAGCAATCTGCTTGTATACTGGCAAACTCTGCAGGGCTAGCACTCTTCTCTCATTTGTTTTGCTTTTAATTTTTTTTTACTATATGTATGTTCTCTTTTGTGCTTAATAAAAGAATTTTCTTGCTGTTTATACCATATACTCCTCTTACTCCTTTTCCCATATACCTGTAGTTATTGGAGTGGTATTTTCTTCATGGGTCACAGGGTCCACTCATAATGCTGTGGACCCATTATCATGATATGGGTTTTTTGTTTCCCATATGATATACCATAGTAGCATTGATGTATTCAGGGGGAATCACAGCAGCTGGTCCACCTCCTCACAATTCTCCACTTTTTAATGATGGTTGTCCTTGACCATTCAGGAACCTATAAGGAACCAATGCAACACCACATATAAAATTATTGAACTCAACATCTCTGTTCTTCTCCTTTCTGAAACAATAACAACGTCTTCCCCTTTGATGTGCCATAGAACCAGTCCCAATGGGCTAGGACCCTGAAACAAAGTGTCCATGTCCATATTTAACAGAGGCCCATAGGCGAACACAACCAGCAGCCCTCTTAGTCCTAGGGCACAGAACTTTTCTTCAACCCGACACAGTTCATTAGGTTATTCTTCACCCCTCCCCCAAACAACAGTCCTTAGGACTGGGAACACAGTCCTATAATTGCACAGTCCTGCCTATGCGGCAAGCATACAGTCTCTTGGGTTTGCTGGATTTCTGACGCGACCACAGCGTCACACTTCACTTCTGGTAATTCCGCCTTCAGCCATGCCTACTGCCTTTGCCATCTTCCACTCGATGGGCCGTGCCTCACACTGCATTGCGCTCTCATCAGGTACTCACCTCCCACTTTGGGCTGGATCCTGACTGTAGGGCATATCCTTCTTTGAGCCGAAACCCTAGGGGCTGGACATATTTTTTTCTTCTCAGGCCCCATCCACGCTTATGACAGGAGGTCCTTCTTCTTTTCACCTCCGCTGTTACCATCTTGGAGCTATGCTTCTGGCCACCATCTTGTGCATGTGTTCCGGTTAGTGTTGAGCCACCCCCGTAGTGTTCGAGTTCGGTTCGGTTCGTCGAACACCCGTGTGTTCGCCGAACTGTTCGTCGAACACCGTTAAAACCAATGGCAGGCAAACAAAAACACATAGAAACACATAGAAAACACCTTCAAAGGTGTCCAAAAGCTGACAAACTGCTCAGAAGACGCAAATAACACATGGAAAAGTGACAAGTACATATAGTCATGCGAAAAGAAAAGAGGTGGAGGAGTAAAAGGAGGGGGAGACACAGATATAGGCATGTCATGCCCTTCTAAAATCCAAAAAGTGAGAAGCCGACACGTTCAGTCCGCTCCTGCCCGTGCCACCTCCATGTCGCCGGGTTTGTGCCAGAGCCGCGGTGAACCCTGACGGCCATCCCCCCTCTCCCAGTACTGGTGCCTGTCCGCTGGTGGGTCGAGCGAGCCCCCCTGTGGTGGAGGCAGCTCTAAGCGTTTTAATTTAAATTGTCTCTCTAATTTGAATGAATACACTTTAAAGCCATTTACAAGGATCTATTGGAGGGCAAGTCTCTTGCCAGCAGCCGCGTATTTCCAGCTCCAGTAGCGTCCACTAAAGCTGCTGCAGTTAAAAAGCTTTTATAAGGATCGAGCTCGGCTGTCCACCGCAAGGCATCCTACTGCCAGTCCCAGCCCCTATGCCTTGGGGTGCCTCCTGATGCTCTTCACTGAGTATCCCGTGGTCCCGAAGCATTTCCTTTGAAAAAATTAAGTGTCCAAACTACAGGTGGTGTAGCTTGCTTAACAGCCGGGATAATCCGCTGACTAGGAGACACTGCTACTAGGCACAAAGTATTTACTGGGCTAGATGCAGTTAAAAATTTGTAATTAGATACTCTCGTTGGATGCTGAGAAAGCATTCCATAGAGTCTCCTGGCACGCCATATATGATTCTCTTAAAAAGCTTGGGGTAGGGGTCTAGGGGACCCTTTTATAGCCAAAATCACGGCCCTGTATCGCAATACGTCACCTAGGCTGAAGATAAATGGAACTGTAGCACCCTGAGGGCTTGGTTGCTACAGATGTATTGCACCTCACCCAGAGGTGTGATATCTCACTCTCAGGTAAGGATGGAGTGTGGATCAGGACCCGACACCTGCATGCATTGCACCACATTGCCGTGTTGCAGGGCGACCAATATGCCTCTGAGATGGGCACGACAGTCCCTGTCCCTGGCTGGAGTGGGGGGAGGGAACACTGAGGAAGGGGAACCCTGTAGTGCAGGAGCAGGGAGGAAGCAGTTCCTGGGTGCATTGAGAAGGGAGCATAAAAGGTGGGCACCATCTTAGTTCAGTGCAGAGAAGTCTGAGCAGAAGTGGCAGGGAGCAGGGGCTCTGCATGAGCTCTGCTCCGGAGGCGGGCCTAGTAACAGAGGCCCAGGCCTGGAAGAGGGAGAAGGAAGGAAGAGGAGCGGAGAAGGCTCCAGGAACGAGGAATGAAGGGATCCCAGGGGTGCGGACGGGCGAGTCGCCACCGCACGCCCGAATCCACCTGCGTGGAGGGGTCAGGCCAAAGGGGGAGACCGGTCCCCGAAGCTAGTGGAGGCAGGAAACGACCCTCAGCTAGAAACCGGAGGCTGTGACATTTTATGTGGCGCAGCCCCTCGCTACACCCGCTAGGAAGGCACCACATAGGGTCAGGGAAACTGGCGCCAAGTTTACCAAGAGGAGGCCCGAGGCAGCGAGAGAAGGGTTGGTAAGAAAGGCCAGACAAAGGACACACAAAGGGGGTCCTGTGAAGCGCTCCAAAGTTATCTGGGAGTTGTCTGAGCCCCTCACCTGGTGAGCACAGTACGACGTGGGCAGCCGTTACCTGCAGACGTGGTCTGGATAATAAGAACTGTGAGTAAAGGCCCTGGACTGCATCACTGACTCCGTGTCGTTACTGCTGCTGCCCTGCACCATCACCCCCATCCTCCGCATACACTGCCCTGAGACTATACTCCTCCCGTGGGGAGTTATGCTACGCTCTGCTGCACCCACAACACCAGCCTCAGCGGTCTGCCCTGCAGCGGCGGTTCACTCTGACTGCAATCCACGGGTGGCGTAGTCAGACATTTAAACATCAAAACCACATAAATAGTTCCGCCACTGGTTTGACCACCCTGAGCCACGGAACCGGGTCGCCACCACGAAGACTACAACCACCAGCATCCACCAAAAAGGGTCCGGCTCCGGGTGTCCCAAGGCCCAGGGGGTGTATCAGAACATTTTCATCACCTTTCACAATCACCAATGGGACAAGCCAGGGATGTCCTCTGTCCCCTCTCTTATACATCCTAGTGACAGAGCACCTGCTCTCATCAATTCGCCATAACCCCAATATTAGGTGGATTGAGGTGGGAGGCACCGAGTACAAGTGCTCTCTATTTGCTGATGATGTCCTAGTATATATCACTCAATCACATATATCCATCCATGCTGTTATGGCTGAAATAGATCACTTTGTTACATGGTCAAATTTTAAAATCAATGCAGCGAAGTCTGAGGCCCTCGATGTCTCCCTCCCCAAATCCATATAGGATTCCATCCAGTCCAACTTTCCCTTTGCCTGGCCCTCACAGGGTATCAAATACTTAGGAATTCCTATTCATAGAGACCTCTCCCATCTATGTTATCTTAATTTTGGGCCCTTTATTGAACAACTCCATACAGACCACGGTTGGCAAGTTAGAACTGTAAGATTCACTACGTGAACCACTGGTGTTTTGTGGAAAAGCACATGTACACTGTGTTCCAAATTATTATGCAAAAAGTGTTTAGGAGTGATAAGGGAAGAATTTGTTTGTTTGTCAGTTAAACTCATTGATGGTGATGTGTGTCAGGGCTCTTTATATCACTGTAAGCAATTGCAGACACCTGTGCTAATTAGTTTGGCAGGTGTGTCCAATGAAAGGCAAGACTACTTAAGAAGGCTGTCTCACATTATTATGCAGCCTACATTTTCTGCCAAAATGGGAAAGAAAAAGATGTGTCGGCTGCTGAGAAGCAACAAATTGTGGAGTGTTTAGGTCAAGGCATGACTACAATCAACATTGTGCGATGATCAGGATGAAGTGTCTTGGCAATCAAGAAGTATGTAGCTGATTCACAGTACACACGTGTGCGTGCTGATAAGGGCAAATTGAGGACTCTTTCCTACAGGCAATTACGTCAGGTTAAAAGAGCAGCGACAAAAAAGCCTTGTCATAGCAGCAGACAAGTTTTTGAAGCTGCTGGTGCCTCCAACGTCCCCCGAACAACAAGATGCAGGGTCCTTCAGAGGTTTGCAGCTGTGCATACGCCATCCTGTCGACCTCCTCTATCCACTTCACACAAGCAGAAACGGCTCCAGTGGGCTAAACATTACATGAAGACTGATTTCAAAACTGTTTTGTTCACGGATGAGTGCCGTGCAGCGCTCGATGGTCCAGATGGATGGAGTGGAGGATGGCTGGTTGATGGACACCCCACGCAAACACGGCTACAGCGCCAACAAGGAGGAGGTGGAGTAATGTTTTGGGCTGGAATCATGGGGAGAGAGATTGTCGGCCCCTTTAGGATCCCTGAAGGCGCTAAAGATGAACTCCATAATGTATGTGGATTTTCTCAAACAGCACTTCCTGCCATGGTTCAAGAAGAAGAACCGTGTATTTCACAGCAAGATCATTTTTTTTGCATGATAATGCACCATCTCATGCTGCACATAAAACATCTGCATCTCTGGCTGATATGGGCATAAAAGGGGACAAACTTATGGTGTGACCCCCATGCTCCCCTGACCTCTACCCCATTCAGAACCTCTGGAGCATCATCAAAAGGAGTGTCTATGATGGCGGGAGGCAGTTCACATCTAAGCAACAGCTCTGGGAGGGTATTCTGTCCTCATGCAAAACAATTGAAGCAGAAACCATCCAAAACCTGACAAATTCAATGGACGAGAGAGTTCAGAAGCTCCTTTCGAACAAGGGGTCATATGTGAAAATGTAACATCACCTAGAATAAAGTTTTGAATTGAAAACTGTTTGATTTCAGTTTCTAATAACCTGCTAATGCTTATAATTTCAAAAATGACCATTTTTTTGGTCTTTATTAAAATGAAAAGGTTGATCGAAAAGTTTGGCGGATCTAAGAGTGTGGCAACCCAGTAGTCATGATTACTTCGAATTCTGACAATATGAGGGTCATGTTGCAGGTAGTGCAGCAAGAAGGCACTTATGTGTCTTGCGCATCTCGGAGCCCCAAAATTATTTTCCGGGCTAGATGCAGCTAAAAATTATTATTAATTTTAAATCTGGTGGAGCTTAGTATAGATGGCCTAATAGGATCAGTGCTGCACACTGCTACAAAGCCCAAATTATTTTCCAGCTAAGATACAGATAAACATGATTAGTAATTTTAAATCTGGTGGAGCTTATTATAGATGGCCTAATAGAATCAGTGCTGCACACTGCTACAAAGCCCAAATTATTTTCCAGCCAAGATACAGATAAACATGATTAGTAATTTGAAAGCTTAAAACGGTTGGTAGGGTGATTTTAACCAATCATCAAGCTTTTACTCTCCCCAGGATGACACAGGGGTAGAAAAGTCGTTTCAGATCCATGATTTGTTCATCTTTATGAACGTGAGTCTGTCTACATTATCAGTGGAGAGCCGCGTGCGCTTATCTGTCAGCACACCACCAGCAGCGCTGAACACACGTTCAGACAGAACGCTGGCTGCGGGGCATGACAAGATCTCCAAGGCGTAAGTGGCTAGCTCCGGCCATTTATCCAGATTGGAAGCCCAAAAAGAGCAAGGGTCCAGTGACACAGTCATGGCTTCAATGTTTACTTGGAGATACTCCTGTACCATCGTCTCTAGGCGTTGACTATGTGTCAGACTTCTTGTCTCCTGTGGCCTTGCAAAGGATGGGCTAAAAAAGTGGTGAAATGATTCCGCAAAATTGATGTTACCAGCAGATACTGTGGTTCTGTTACGGTTTGAGTGCTGAATACTTGACGGTCCCACGGTTGGCAAGTTGGAACTTTGAGACTCACTACGTGCACCACTGGTGTTTTGTGGAAAAGCACATGTAAGATTCTGCAACAGTCTCTGCTGATACTCCTGCATGCGTGCATCCCTTTCTATGGCAGGAATAATTTTGGCAAATTTACTTTTGTACCGGGGATCTAACAGTGTGGCAACCCAGTAGTCAGGATTATTTCTAATTCTCACAATTCGAGGGTCATGTTGCAGGTAGTGCAGCAAGAAGGCACTCATGTGTGTTGCGCATCCAGGAGCACCAAGTCCCTGTTGTGTTGGTGGCGAGGTAACAATCATGCTTCCTTCCTCTGTCCTCTCCCCCCAACCTCGCACAACAGAAATGTGATCAAGGTCTCCCTCATCTGATGAGTCTTCCATCAGTTCGTCCTCCACTTCTTCCTGGGCTCCTGCACCTTCCTCACTAGTTTGGCTGCTACCATGCGCCCTGGTAAAACCATCTCCCCCACCCTCACATGCCTGCCGCCTTGGTGCTGCCGACCGTCTGGACCTTGCAGATGTTAGCCCTTCCGCATACAACTCCTCCTCCTCTACTTCCTCCACCTCCTCTTGTGCCACCACCTCACTCCGAATGCTGTTTAACATGTGCTCCAGCATGTAAATCACCGGAATAGTCATGCTGATAATGGCATCGTCAGCACTAAACATCTTCGTCGCCATTTCAAAACTGTGCAGAAGGGTGCATAGGTCCCTGATCTGAGACCACTCCTCCAGCGTGATTTGCCCCACCTCTGGATCTCGTTGGCCCAGGCTATGCGTCAGAACGTATTGCACCAGGGCTTGTCGGTGCTGCCACAGTCGCTGCAACATGTGCAGAGTTGAATTCCACCGGGTAGGCACATCGCATTTTAGCCGGTGAAGTGGCAGGCCCAACGACTTCTGTAGAGATGTAAATCGCTGAGCTGCGGGATGCGAACGGCGGAAGTGAGCACACAGCGACCGTGCCCTCTGCAGAAGGCCATCTAATCTGGGATAGTGGGCTAAAAATTGCTGGACAACCAGGTTCAACACGTGAGCCATACAAGGCACGTGTGTGACATTGCCCCGGCGAAGGGCCGCACCCAAGTTTGCAGCATTGTCGCACACGGCCTTCCCTGGTTTCAGGTCCAGTGGAGACAACCATTCATGAAATTGGTTCTCCAGAGCTGACCACAACTCCTCAGCTGTGTGACTCACATTTCCCAGACATTTCAAAGTAAAAACCGCCTGATGACGTTGAGCCCTACTGCCAGCATAGTAAGGAGGTGTGCAGGATCCCTTCTGCGCAGTTAGAAAGCTTGTGGCATGACCAGACAGGCTTTGGGTGCAGGTGGAAGACCGAGAGGAGGTTGAGGAGGCAGAAGCAGTGGAGGAACATTGACATAAAGAGGATTGACGCACAACTCGTGGGGACGGCAAGACTTGGACAGCAGCCCCTTGTCCTGCTGTCACCATAGTTACCCAGTGCCCAGTCAGCGACATGTAACGCCCCTGTCCATGCCTACTCGTCCAAGTGTCTGTGGTGAAATGCACCCTGTCACACACAGAGTTTCTCAAAGAAGCGGTGATGTTGTGTGCGACATGCTGGTGGAGCGCAGGCACACCTTTCTTTGAGAAGTAGTGCCGACTGGGCATCTGGTACTGGGGCACTCCGACAGACATAAGGTATCGAAAATCCTCTGTGTCCACCAGGCGGAAAGGCAGCATTTCTGTAGCCAAGAGCTTGCAGATGGTGAAATTCAACCTCTTAGCTTTCTCATGGCTAGGAGGAAATGGTCTTTTACTTGTCCACATCTGAGGGACCGAGGGCTGGCTATTGTGCTTAGACGGGGTTGATAAGGGTGTCCCCGGCAAACTGCCGGTCTGTGAGGAAGATGCTGGCGGACATGTTAGGTTGCCTTGATCCAAAGGTGGTGCTATCGATGTCGAACAGCGCTCAACACCAGCTGGTGTTACCACCTCCAAAGAAAATGATGACCTGCCAATCACGCTGGCTGTTGCGGGTAAAGAGGTGGCAGGTCTGCGCCCCAAAACAGGTGTGACTGCTGTCCCCCCAGTCACAGAGGATGAAGAGGCCACGGATGCACAAGATATGGCAGACGGTGGTTGGCCCGGCCAGCTAGGCCGCATTGTAGCACACTGAGCTTCCCACTGCAACTTATGCTTCATGTCCATGTGCCGGTTCATGCATGAAGTACTCAAACTATGTATTTTTTGGCCTCTACTTAGCTTTTGCTGACAAATGTTACAGATAACACGAGTTGGGTCATCTTTATCGATGTGAAAAAATGCCCAGGCTATGCAAGGCTTAGCACCCATGCGACCTGAAGAGCCACCACGACTTGTGGTGAGAGGTAGAGTTGTGTTTGAGGATGCAGTTGTTGACGTGCTTCCAGTACTACGTCTCTGTTCAGGAAGGCGCAACCTGACCTCGTCGTCACTAGCATCTTCCTCCACCTCCTCTGCTGACCTCATCTCTTGGCTGACTGTGGGTTGACAGTAAGTGGGATCTCCAACCTCATCATCATCACCCTGTGCGTTATCACACCCGTCGTCCTCAGAGCCAACCTGTTCCTGCCCTGACAAAAAACTAAAGTTGTCGCTCCAATCAGGTATTTGAGTCTTATCATCGTCTTCCTCATTGTCTCCACCAACAGGAGTTACAGTTTGGGAATGAGGGTCTACATTATGGTCAGAACCTTCTGCGTCTGGTCCTGGATCCGACTCATAAAGATTCTGGGCATCAGTGCAGATCATTTCCTCGTCTGGATTCACAGAAGCGCTGGAGTCGACCTCTGATTCCCAGGCTATAGTATGAGTAAACAGCTCTGCAGACTCAACCATCTGTTCTACCTCATACTCAGACGGGCAGCTGGAGATTTGGGAGCTGTGAGGAAGCAAGTGCGATTTGGGTGACACCTTTGAGGACTGGAGTATTTGTGATGTTGAAGTTGATGTGGAGGAGAGCCCACTTAAAGGAGCACTTGATATCCGTTGAAGCACCTGCTCTTTTTGTGCCTCATCTGGAATTTGTAGCGATTGGCGTGGCCGTAAGAAAGGGATCTTATCACATTGTCCGCTAAAAGAAGTAGACATTTTAGTTTGGCTGGAAGATGGTCTTTCTTCTGCACCTACCCCACGGACACAACCTTTTTTCCCCTTCCCAACACGCCTATTCCCCTTTCCACCAGCAGCAGGCCTTTTTCCACTCATTTTGGTGGTTAACTAATTCACAACTCTGGAGTTGTTTGCACAAAAAAACAATGGATGGTAACCGAGCAGAGCTGAGTGGTCAAACTGTGGTATTAGGCCAAAACTATTGGCTGGGCTAGATGCAGAAAAAAATTATTTTTAATTTGCAACCTGATGGAGGTCAGTATAGATGGACTAATAGAACAAGTCCCACACGCTGCTAGAAGCCCAAATATTTTTTCAGAGATAAATGAAGAAAAAAATTATTTTTAATTTGCAACCTGATGGAGGTCAGTATAGATGGACTAATAGACCAAGTCCCACACACTGCTAGAAGCCCAAATATTTTTTCAGAGCTAGATGCAGAAAAAAATTATTTTTAATTTGCAACCTGATGGAGGTCAGTATAGATGGACTAATAGACCAAGTCCCACACACCGCTAGAAGCCCAAATATTTTTTCAGAGCTAGATGCAGAAATTTTTTTTATTCAATTTGCAACCTGATGGAGGTCAGTATAGATGGACTAATAGACCAAGTCCCACACACTGCTAGAAGCCCAAATATTTTTTCAGAGCTAGATGCAGAAAATTTTTTTATTCAATTTGCAACCTGATGGAGGTCAGTATAGATGGACTAATAGACCAAGTCCCACACACTGCTAGAAGCCCAAATATTTTTTCAGAGCTAGATGCAGAAAAAAATTATTTTTAATTTGCAACCTGATGGAGGTCAGTATAGATGGACTAATAGACCAAGTCCCACACACTGCTAGAAGCCCAAATATTTTTTCAGAGCTACATGCAGAAAAAAAATATTTTTAATTTGCAACCTGATGGAGGTCAGTATAGATGGACTAATAGAACAAGTCCCACACACTGCTAGAAGCCCAAATATTTTTTCAGAGATAAATGAAGAAAAAAATTATTTTTAATTTGCAACCTGATGGAGGTCAGTATAGATGGACTAATAGAACAAGTCCCACACACTGCTAGAAGCCCAAATATTTTTTCAGAGATAAATGAAGAAAAAAATTATTTTTAATTTGCAACCTGATGGATGTCAGTATAGATGGACTAATAGACCAAGTTCCTCACACTGCTAGAAGCCCAAATATTTTTTCAGAGCTAGATGCAGAAAAAAATTATTTTTAATTTGCAACCTGATGGAGGTCAGTATAGATGGACTAATAGACCAAGTCCCACACACCGCTAGAAGCCCAAATATTTTTTCAGAGCTAGATGCAGAAATTTTTTTTATTCAATTTGCAACCTGATGGAGGTCAGTATAGATGGACTAATAGACCAAGTCCCACACACTGCTAGAAGCCCAAATATTTTTTCAGAGCTAGATGCAGAAAATTTTTTTATTCAATTTGCAACCTGATGGAGGTCAGTATAGATGGACTAATAGACCAAGTCCCACACACTGCTAGAAGCCCAAATATTTTTTCAGAGCTAGATGCAGAAAAAAATTATTTTTAATTTGCAACCTGATGGAGGTCAGTATAGATGGACTAATAGACCAAGTCCCACACACTGCTAGAAGCCCAAATATTTTTTCAGAGCTAGATGCAGAAAAAAATTATTTTTAATTTGCAACCTGATGGAGGTCAGTATAGATGGACTAATAGACCAAGTCCCACACACTGCTAGAAGCCCAAATATTTTTTCAGAGCTACATGCAGAAAAAAATTATTTTTAATTTGCAACCTGATGGAGGTCAGTATAGATGGACTAGTAGACCAAGTTCCACACACTGCTAGAAGCCCAAATATTTTTTCAGAGCTAGATGCAGAAAAAAATTATTTTTAATTTGCAACCTGATGGAGGTCAGTATAGATGGACTAATAGACCAAGTCCCACACACTGCTAGAAGCCCAAATATTTTTTCAGAGCTAGATGCAGAAAAAAATTATTTTTAATTTGCAACCTGATGGAGGTCAGTATAGATGGACTAATAGAACAAGTCCCACACGCTGTTAGAAGCCCAAATATTTTTTCAGAGATAAATGAAGAAAAAAATTATTTTTAATTTGCAACCTGATGGAGGTCAGTATAGATGGACTAATAGACCAAGTCCCACACACTGCTAGAAGCCCAAATATTTTTTCAGAGCTAGATGCAGAAAAAAATTATTTTTAATTTGCAACCTGATGGAGGTCAGTATAGATGGACTAATAGACCAAGTCCCACACACTGCTAGAAGCCCAAATATTTTTTCAGAGCTACATGCAGAAAAAAAATATTTTTAATTTGCAACCTGATGGAGGTCAGTATAGATGGACTAATAGACCAAGTCCCACACACTGCTAGAAGCCCAAATATGTTTTCAGAGCTAGATGCAGAAAAAAATTATTTTTAATTTGCAACCTGATGGAGGTCAGTATAGATGGACTAATAGACCAAGTCCCACACACCGCTAGAAGCCCAAATATTTTTTCAGAGCTAGATGCAGAAAAAAATTATATTCAGTTTGCAACCTGATGGAGGTCAGTATAGATGGACTAATAGAATGATGCTATGCCCAAAAGATTTTACTTCACTAGGTGCAGTAAAAAAATTGGTATTCTATACACAGGTGGTATATCTTGCAACACAGATAGGCTACTCCACTGACTAACACACTCTGCAATAGGCCAAAAAGGATTAGCTTTGCTAGATTCAGCCAAATGCTGTGAAAAAAACTTGCACAGCACTGGCACAGACCTGCCTGGCAAAAACTGATAGGAACTGATGTAACCTAGTCCTGAAAAGGACTCCAATTACAATTAGTCTTTACTCCCACAATCTATCTATTTAAGAGCACAGACCTGCCTGATAAAAGTCGTAGGAAATGCTGTAACCTAGTCCTTAAAAGGACTGCAATCACAACTATTCCCTACTCCCAAGCTATCTGTATATTTGTGCGAAAATTGGCTTGAAATTAACAAGGTATAGCGCACACAGCAACAGCGGTGCCGTCTAACACGCAGCTGCAGCAGTGAGAAAATGGTGGCGACGGGGAAAATGGCTTGGTCTTATAGGGCAAGTACATGTGACATACACTGCCAATCACACATGCCCTTGCTTGTGTGAAAAAAAGCACTTCGCTCCGTGTGTGCGCTGCTGATAGGCTGACAGATTGCACCTCCCCACTGCAAATGCGGGAAAGAGAAAAAAAAATGGAGATCTTCATTGTTCCTGCAGAGATCCATCCCCTGCCCCTCCCCCCGCCCCGCTGTACACTCAAACTGCGTATTAACATTAATTTTCATCATTACTGAGAAAAAATCCAGTTATGATTTTGGTGCACGAACAGTTATCGAACATAACCTCGAACAGCCGAATTTTTCTCAAATTGTTCGTGTTCGCCGACCGGCTCGAACACCGCCCAAAACAGCTCGAATTTGAGATTGGCGAACAGTTCGAGTAGAACAACGCTCATCTCTAGTCAGAACCTTCTGCGTCTGGTCCTGGATCCGACTCATAAAGATTCTGGGCATCAGTGCAGATCATTTCCTCGTCTGGATTCACAGAAGCACTGGAGTCGACGTCTGATTCCCAGGCTATAGTATGAGTAAACAGCTCTGCAGACTCAACCATCTGTTCTACCTCATACTCAGACGGGCAGCTGGAGATTTGGGAGCTGTGAAGAAGCAAGTGCGATTAGGGTGACACCTTTGAGGACTGGAGTATTTGTGATGTTGAAGTTGATGTGGAGGAGAGCCCACTTAAAGGAGCACTTGATATCCGTTGAAGCACCTGCTGTTTTTGTGCCTCATCTGGAATTTGTAGCGATTGGCATGGCCGTAAGAAAGGGATCTTATCACATTGTCCGCTAAAAGAAGTAGACATTTTAGTTTGGCTGGAAGATGGTCTTTCTTTTGCAGATGTTACTGTTGCTTTAACACCTACCCCACGGACACAACCTTTTTTCCCCTTCCCAACACGCCTATTCCCCTTTCCACCAGCAGCAGGTGTTAGAACCTTGTTCTTAGTTTTTTTTCCTTTGCTGGTCACATGACCTTGTTGGCCTATTTAATCCTGCTCCGCCCTTCTGGCTTTGCTGGACTTCATTGTTTAACTACTTTCTAGCTAGCCTGTGCCCTGTATCTAAGTTAGTTTGCTTGGTCTACGGACCTCTATGTTCTATATATTTTGTTTGTTCGTCTGTCTGCTACTATTTCTGTTAGGAGGTGTCCCATTTTCCTCCCAGTCCTTAGTACTTGTAGGGATTCCTTCCCCCCATCTATAGGTCTCCGTACAGACTAGCTTAAGACTTTAGCAGGTCTGATCGCAGGATCAGGTCCCCTGTTACATCGTAGGGATTAAGCTGAGTTCTATCGTAGGGACAGATCTCCTCTCTTTCCTTAGCTCTGGTAGCAGAACATAACAGCAGGCCTTTTCCCACTCATTTTGGTGGTTAAATAATTCACAACTCTGGAGTTGTTTGCACAAAAAAACAATGGATGGGAACCGAGCAGAGCTGAGTGGCCAAACTGTGGTATTAGGCCAAAACTATTGGCTGGGTTAGATGCAGAAAAAAATTATATTCGATTTGCAACCTGATGGAGGTCAGTATAGATGGACTAATAGAACAAGTCCCACACACAGCTAGAAGCCCAAATATTTTTTCAGAGGTAGATGCAGAAAAAAAATATATTCAGTTTGCAACCTGATGGAGGTCAGTATAGATGGACTAATAGAGAAAGTCCCACACACTGCTAGAAGGCCAAATATTTTTTCAGAGCTAGATGCAGACAAAAAATTATTTTGAATTTGCAACCTGATGGAGGTCAGTATAGGTGGACTAATAGAACAAGTCCCACACACTGCTAGAAGGCCAAATATTTTTTCAGTGCTAGATGCAGAAAAAAATTATATTCAGTTTGCAACCTGATGGAGGCCAGTATAGATGGACTAATAGAACAAGTCCCACACACAGCTAGAAGCCCAAATATTTTTTCAGAGGTAGATGCAGAAAAAAATTATATTCAGTTTGCAACCTGATGGAGGTCTGTATAGATGGATTAATAGAACAAGTCCCACACACAGCTAGAAGCCCAATATTTTTTCAGAGGTAGATGCAGAAAAAAAATATATTCAGTTTGCAACCTGATGGAGGTCTGTATAGATGGATTAATAGAACAAGTCCCACACACAGCTAGAAGCCCAATATTTTTTCAGAGGTAGATGCAGAAAAAAAATATATTCAGTTTGCAACCTGATGGAGGTCAGTATAGATGGACTAATAGAGAAAGTCCCACACACTGCTAGAAGGCCAAATATTTTTTCAGAGCTAGATGCAGAAAAAAATTATATTCAGTTTGCAACCTGATGGAGGTCTGTATAGATGGACTAATAGAACAAGTCCCACACACAGCTAGAAGCCCAAATATTTTTTCAGAGGTAGATGCAGATAAAAATTATTTTTAATTTGCAACCTGATGGAGGTCAGTATAGATGGACTAATAGAGAAAGTCCCACACACTGCTAGAAGGCCAAATATTTTTTCAGAGCTAGATGCAGATAAAAATTATTTTTAGTTTGCAACCTGATGGAGGTCAGTATAGATGGACTAATAGAGAAAGTCCCACACACTGCTAGAAGGCCAAATATTTTTTCAGAGCTAGATGCAGAAAAAAATTATATTCAGTTTGCAACCTGATGGAGGTCAGTATAGATGGACTAATAGAACAAGTCCCACACACTGCTAGAAGCCCAAATATTTTTTCAGAGCTAGATGCAGAAAAAAATTATATTCAATTTGCAACCTGATGGAGGTCAGTATAGATGGACTAATAGAATGATGCTATGCCCAAAAGATTTTACTTCACTAGGTGCAGTAAAAATATTGGTATTCTATACACAGGTGGTATATCTTGCAACACAGATAGGCTACTCCACTGACTAACACACTCTGCAATAGGCCAAAAAGGATTAGCTTTGCTAGGTTCAGCCAAATGCTGTGAAAAAAACTTGCACAGCACTGGCACAGACCTGCCTGGCAAAAACTGATAGGAACTGATGTAACCTAGTCCTGAAAAGGACTGCAATTACAATTAGTCTTTACTCCCACAATCTATCTATTTAAGAGCACAGACTTGCCTGATAAAAGTCGTAGGAAATGCTGTAACCTAGTCCTTAAAAGGACTGCAATCACAACTATTCCCTACTCCCAAGCTATCTGTAGATTTGTGCGAAAATTGGCTTGAAATTAACAAGGTATAGCGCACACAGCAACAGCGGTGCCGTCTAACACGCAGCTGCAGCAGTGAGAAAATGGTGGCGACGGGGAAAATCGCTTGGTCTTATAGGGCAAGGACATGTGACATACACTGCCAATGACACATGCCCTTGCTTGTGTGAAAAACAGCAGTTCGCTCCGTGTGTGCGCTGCTGATAGGCTGACAGATTGCACCTCCCCACTGCAAATGCGGGAAAGAGAAAAAAAATGGAGATCTTCATTATTCCTGCAGAGATCCATCCCCTGCCCCTCCCTCCACCCCGCTGTACACTCAAACTGCGTATTAACATTAATTTTCATCATTACTGAGAAAGAATCCAGTTATGATTTTGGTGCACGAACAGTTATCGAACATAACCTCGAACAGCCGAATTTTTCTCAAATCGTTCGTGTTTGCCGAACGGCTCGAACACCGCCCAAAACAGCTCGAATTTGAGATTGGCGAACAGTTCGAGTAGAACAACGCTCATCTCTCGTTCCGGTGCTTTCCCATCTGCGTTATGGGTCTTCTTCACCCCACTTTCTCCATGCAAGAAACACGCATCCTGCTGACTACGCCAAATGTAACGGTGCCCGAGGTGGTAGCCGTGGGCGAGTGTCATGAGTCTGACATCCCGACAAGTTAGAGAAAAAATGAGAGTTCCGGATGTGTGTGTGTATGCTGAAAGTGCTGCTATGGATACCTACACCTTCAAACCTGTCCGTTCCACTCCTCACCAGGTCCATTAGACTTCAAAACAAGGATACCAGGTTCACTCATAAAAACAAGGCACTCTTTGCTTGTCAACACACTTAGGTACACATGGCAGTACACAAGGCTGTCAGTACACTTTACATCTTCTGTCTCATACAGTGGTACGTTCTTATCTGTTTCAGGCAACTACACTTTACATCTGGATGGTAAACAAGCAGAGCAAATCAGATAAACCTCCATCGTCCCAGTGCAGGGACACATGGGTCAATATGTTACGCCAGGAACCCTGCACCCAAACAGCAGTCTGTGATCGGTTAACCAGGGCCTCTCTTAGAGCTGCATCCTTCTGCCATGTCTTGAGCTGAGCAAGAACCTTATCCACGGGTCCCCCAGCCGATCCTGTGATGTCTATATGCCCCTCCTGTGATGAATACGTGCCTCCAGCCAACCTGTGAATTCTTTATGCCTCCATCCCTTCCTGTGATGTCTATATGCCCCCAGCCCTTGCTATGATGTCTATATGTCCCCAGCCCTTCCTGTGATGTCTACATACCTCCAGCCCATTTGCAATGTCTATATGCCCCCAGCCCTTCCTGTTATGGCTTTATGCTCCAGCCCGTCTGAGATGTCTATATGCCCCCAGCCCTTCTTGTTATGTCTTTATGCCCCCAGCCCATCCTGTGATTTCTATTTGCACCCACCGCGTCCTGTGATGTCAATATGCCCCCAGCCCCTATTGTGATGTCTATATGCACCCAGTCCCTCCTGTGATGTCTATACTCACCCAGTCCCTCCTGTGATGTCTATATGCCCCCAGCCCCTACTGTGATGCATATATGCCCTCAGCCCCTCCTGTGATGTCTATATGCCTCCAGTCACTCCTCTGATGTCTATACACCCCCAGCCCATACTGTGATACGTATACGCCCCAACCCCTCCTGTGATGCGCATATGACCCCAGCTCCTCCTGTGATGTGCATATACCCCCAGCGTATCCTGTGAGGCATACGCCCCAGCTCCTCTTGTGATGAATATGCCCCAGCGTCTCCTTTGAGGTATATGTCCCCAGCCCTTCCTGTGATAAATATATGCCCCCAGCATCTCCTGCGATATATATGCCCTCAGCATCTCCTGTGATGTATATACGCCCCAACGTCTCATGTGATGTATATTTGCCTCCAGTGTCTTCTGTGATGTATATAATGTATGCCCCCTAGTGTCTCATGTGTTCAGTACTTACTGCTGCAAGTTCTTTTCAAAATTCAGCACAAAGAGTTGACTCCTGACCAACGCAAACCTGGAAAAGAAGTTGCGAGTAGTAACATCTTCAATTCCACCTAACATCACACGTCTCACCAAAGAGAAGCAGCTCCAGCCATCAAATTAGGGGTGAGTTAATTAATTGTTTGACAAAATATAGCAAAATAAATTTCAAACTGATAATTTTTTACGGCCTGCAAATGATGGTAGAAATATCCTAATGGCCCCCGCCAGAAAAAATGTTCCTCACCCTTGCTTTACTGTGTCCAACTTGGTAAATGTTTAAACTGATAAAACCAATAATCTATGTGGTGAGTTTTCAAAGTTTAATTGAATTATTCTAATAAATATTATATTTTATGTACTTATTAGTAGTGTTGAGCCACCCCCGTAGTGTTCGAGTTCGGTTCGGTTCGTCGAACACCCGTGTGTTCGCCGAACTGTTCGTCGAACACCTTCGAACACCGTTAAAACCAATGGCAGGCAAACAAAAACACATAGAAACACATAGAAAACACCTTCAAAGGTGTCCAAAAGCTGACAAACTGCTCAGAAGACACAACTAACACATGGAAAAGTGACAAGTACATATAGTCATGCGAAAAGAAAAGAGGTGGAGGAGTAAAAGGAGGGGGAGACACAGATATAGGCATGTCATGCCCTTCTAAAATCCAAAAAGTGAGAAGCCGAGACGGCCAGTCCGCTCCTGCCCGTGCCACCTCCGTGTCGCCGGGTTTGTGCCAGAGCCGCGGTGAACCCTGACGGCCAGCCCCCCTCTCCCAATACTGGTGCCTGTCCGCTGGTGGGTCGAGAGAGCCCCCCTGTGGTGGAGGCAGCTCTAAGCTTTTTAATTTAAATTGTCCCTCTTATTTGAATGAATACACTTTAAATCCATTTACAAGGATCTATTGGAGGGCAAGTCTCATGCCAGCAGCCGCGTAATTCCAGCTCCAGTAGCGTCCACTAAAGCTGCTGCAGTTAAAAAGCTTTTATAAGGATCGAGCTCGGCTGTCCACCGCAAGGCATCCTAGTGCCAGTCCCAGCCCCTATGCCTTGGGGTGCCTCCTGATGCTCTTCACTGAGTATCCCGTGGTCCCGAAGCATTTCCTTTGAAAAAATTAAGTGTCCAAACTACAGGTGGTGTAGCTTGCTTAACAGCCGGGATAATCCGCTGACTAGCAGACACTGCTACTAGGCACAAAGTATTTCCTGGGCTAGATGCAGTTAAAAATTTGTAAGTAGATACTCTCGTTGGATGCTGAGAAAGCATTCCATAGAGTCTCCTGGCACGCCATATATGATTCTCTTAAAAAGCTTGGGGTAGGGGTCTAGGGGACCCTTTTATAGCCAAAATCACGGCCCTGTATCACAATACGTCACCTAGGCTGAAGATAAATGGAACTGTAGCACCGAGGGCTCGGTTGCTACAGACGTATTGCACCTCACCCAGAGGTGTGATATCTCACTCTCAGATAAGGATGGAGTGTGGATCAGGACCCGACACCTGCATGCATTACACCACATTGCCGTGGGGCAGGGCGACCAATATGCCCCTGAGATGGGCACGACAGTCCCTGTCCCTGGCTGGAGTGGGGGGAGGGAACACTGAGGAAGGGGAACCCTGCAGTGCAGGAGCAGGGAGGAAGCAGTTCCTGGGTGCATTGAGAAGGGAGTGTAAAAGGTGGGCATCATCTTAGTTCAGTGCAGAGAAGTCTGAGCAGAAGTGGCAGGGAGCAGGGGCTCTGCATGAGCTTTGCTCCGGAGGCGGGCCTAGTAACAGAGGCCCAGGCCTGCAAGAGGGAGAAGGAAGGAAGAGGAGCGGAGAAGGCTCCAGGAACGAGGAATGAAGGGATCCCAGGGGTGCGGACGGGCGAGTCGCCACTGCACGCCCGAATCCACCTGCGTGGAGGGGTCAGGCCAAAGGGGGAGACCGGTCCCCGAACTAGTGGAGGCAGGAAACGACCCTCAGCTAGAAACCGGAGGCTCTGACATTTTATGTGGCGCAGCCCCTTGCTCCACCCGCTAGGAAGGCACCACATAGGGTCAGGGAAACTGGCGCCAAGTTTACCAAGAGGAGGCCCGAGGCAGCCGGACAGAAGTGTTGGTAAGAAAGGCCAGACAAAGGACACACAAAGGGGGTCCTGTGAAGCGCTCCAAAGTTATCTGGGAGTTGTCTGTGCCCCTCACCTGGTGAGCACAGTACGACGTGGGCAGCCGTTACCTGCAGACGTGGTCTGGATAATAAGAACTGTGAGTAAAGGCCCTGAACTGCATCACTGACTCCGTGTCGTTACTGCTGCTGCCCTGCACCATCACCCCCATCCTCCGCATACACTGCCCTGAGGCTATACTCCTCCCGTGGGGAGTTATGCTACGCTCTGCTGCACCCACAACACCAGCCTTAGCGGTCTGCCCTGTAGCGGCGGTTCACTCTGACCGCAATCCACGGGTGGCGTAGTCGGACATTTAAACATCAAAACCACATAAATAGTTCCGCCACTGGTTTGACCGCCCTGAGCCACGGAACCGGATCGCCGCCACGAAGAATACAACCACCAGCATCCACCAAAAAGGGTCCGGCTCCGGGTGTCCCAAGGCCCAGGGGGTGCGTCAGAACATTTTCATCACCTTTCACAATCACCAATGGGACAAGGCAGGGATGTCCTCTGTCCCCTCTCTTATACATCCTAGTGACGGAGCACCTGCTCTCATCAATTCGCCATAACCCCAATATTAGGTGGATTGAGGTGGGAGGCACCGAGTACAAGTGCTCTCTATTTGCTGATGATGTCCTAGTATATATCACTCAATCACATATATCCATCCCTGCTGTTATGGCTGAAATAGATCACTTTGTTACATGGTCAAATTTTAAAATCAATGCAGCGAAGTCTGAGGCCCTCGATGTCTCCCTCCCTAAATCCATATAGGATTCCATCCAGTCCAACTTTCCCTTTGCCTGGCCCTCACAGGGTATCAAATACTTAGGAATTCCTATTCATAGAGACCTCTCCAATCTATGTTATCTTAATTTTGGGCCCTTTATTGAACAATTCCATACAGACCACGGTTGGCAAGTTAGAACTGTAAGATTCACTACGTGAACCACTGGTGTTTTGTGGAAAAGCACATGTACACCGCGTTCCAAATTATTATGCAAAAAGTGTTTAGGAGTGATAAGGGAAGAATTTGTTTGTTTGTCAGTTAAACTCATTGATGGTGATGTGTGTCAGGGCTCTTTATATCACTGTAAGCAATTGCAGACACCTGTGCTAATTAGTTTGGCAGGTGTGTCCAATGAAAGGCAAGACTACTTAAGAAGGCTCTCTCACATTATTAAGTAGCCTACATTTTCTGCCAAAATGGGAAAGAAAAAGGATGTGTCGGCTGCTGAGAAGCAACAAATTGTGGAGTGTTTAGGTCAAGGCATGACTACAATCAACATTGTGCGATGATCAGGATGAAGTGTCTTGGCAATCAAGAAGTATGTAGCTGATTCACAGTACACACGTGTGCGTGCTGATAAGGGCAAATTGAGGACTCTTTCCTACAGGCAATTACGTCAGGTTGAAAGAGCAGCGGCAAAAAAGCCTTGTCATAGCAGCAGACAAGTTTTTGAAGCTGCTTGTGCCTCCAACGTCCCCCGAACAACAAGATGCAGGGTCCTTCAGAGGTTTGCAGCTGTGCATACGCCATCCTGTCGACCTCCTCTATCCACTTCACACAAGCAGAAACGGCTCCAGTGGGCCAAACATTACATGAAGACTGATTTCAAAACTGTTTTGTTCACGGATGAGTGCCGTGCAGCGCTCGATGGTCCAGATGAATGGAGTGGAGGATGGCTGGTTGATGGACACCCCACACAAACACGGCTACAGCGCCAACAAGGAGGAGGTGGAGTAATGTTTTGGGCTGGAATCATGGGGAGAGAGATTGTCGGCCCCTTTAGGATCCCTGAAGGCGCTAAAGATGAACTCCATAATGTATGTGGATTTTCTCAAACAGCACTTCCTGCCATGGTTCAAGAAGAAGAACCGTGTATTTCACAGCAAGATCATTTTTCTGCATGATAATGCACCATCTCATGCTGCACATAAAACATCTGCATCTCTGGCTGATATGGGCATAAAATGGGACAAACTTATGGTGTGACCCCCATGCTCCCCTGACCTCTACCCCATTCAGAACCTTTGGAGCATCATTAAAAGGAGTGTCTATGATGGCGGGAGGCAGTTCACATCTAAGCAACAGCTCTGGGAGGGTATTGTGTCCTCATGCAAAACAATTGAAGCAGAAACCATCCAAAACCTGACAAATTCAATGGACGAGAGAGTTCAGAAGCTCCTTTCGAACAAGGGGTCCTATGTGAAAATGTAACATCACCTAGAATAAAGTTTTGAGTTGAAAACTGTTTGATTTCAGTTTCTAACAACCTGCTAATGCTTATAATTTCAAAAATGACCATTTTTTTGGTCTTTATTAAAATGAAAAGGTTGATCGAAAAGTTTGGGAGATCTAAGAGTGTGGCAACCCAGTAGTCATGATTACTTCGAATTCTGACAATATGAGGGTCATGCTGCAGGTAGTGCAGCAAGAAGGCACTTATGTGTCTTGCGCATCTCGGAGCCCCAAAATTATTTTCCGGGCTAGATGCAGCTAAAAATTATTTTTAATTTTAAATCTGGTGAAGCTTATTATAGATGGCCTAATAGGATCAGTGCTGCACACTGCTACAAAGCCCAAATTATTTTCCAGTCAAGATACAGATAAACATGATTAGTAATTTGAAAGCTTAAAACGGTTGGTAGGGTGATTTTAACCAATCATCAAGCTTTTACTCTCCCCAGGATGACACAGGGGTAGAAAAGTCGTTTCGGATCCATGATTTGTTCATCTTTATGAACGTGAGTCTGTCTACATTATCAGTGGAGAGCCGCGTGCGCTTATCTGTCAGCACACCACCAGCAGCGCTGAACACACGTTCAGACAGAACGCTGGCTGCGGGGCATGACAAGATCTCCAAGGCGTAAGTGGCTAGCTCCGGCCATTTATCCAGATTGGAAGCCCAAAAAGAGCAAGGGTCCAGTGACACAGTCGTGGCTTCAATGTTTTCTCGGAGATACTCCTGTACCATCGTCTCTAGGCGTTGACTATGTGTCAGACTTCTTGTCTCCTGTGGCCTTGCAAAGGATGGGCTAAAAAAGTGGTGAAATGATTCCGCAAAATTGATGTTACCAGCAGATACTGTGGTTCTGTTACGGTTTGAGTGCTGAACACTTGACGGTCCCACGGTTGGCAAGTTGGAACTGTGAGATTCACTACGTGCACCACTGGTATTTTGTGGAAAAGCACATGTAAGATTCTGCAACAGTCTCTGCTGATACTCCTGCATGCGTGCATCCCTTTCTATGGCAGGAATAATTTCTGCAAATATTACTTTTGTACCGGGGATCTAACAGTGTGGCAACCCAGTAGTCAGGATTATTTCTAATTCTCACAATTCGAGGGTCATGTTGCAGGTAGTGCAGCAAGAAGGCACTCATGTGTGTTGCGCATCCAGGAGCACCAAGTCCCTGTTGTGTTGGTGGCGAGGTAACAATCATGCTTCCTTCCTCTGTCCTCTACCCCAACCTCGCACAACAGAAATGTGATCAAGGTCTCCCTCATCTGATGAGTCTTCCATCAGTTCGTCCTCCACTTCTTCCTGGGCTCCTGCACCTTCCTCACTAATTTGGCTGCTACCATGCGCCCTGGTAAAATCATCTCCCCCACCCTCACATGCCTGCCGCCTTGGTGCTGCCGACCGTCTGGACCTTGCAGATGTTAGCCCTTCCGCATACAACTCCTCCTCCTCTACTTCCTCCACCTCCTCTTGTGCCACCACCTGACTCCGAATTCTGTTTAACATGTGCTCCAGCATGTAAATCATCGGAATAGTCATGCTGATAATGGCATCGTCAGCACTAAACATCTTCGTCGCCATTTCAAAACTGTGCAGAAGGGTGCATAGGTCCCTGATCTGAGACCACTCCTCCAGCGTGATTTGCCCCACCTCTGAATCTCGTTGGCCCAAGCTATACGTCAGAACGTATTGCACCAGGGCTTGTCGGTGCTGCCACAGTCGCTGGAACATGTGCAGAGTTGAATTCCACCGGGTAGGCACATCGCATTTTAGCCGGTGAAGTGGCATCCCAACGACTTCTGTAGAGATGTAAGTCGCTGAGCTGCGGGATGCGAACGGTGGAAGTGAGCACACAGCGACCGTGCCCTCTGCAGAAGGCCATCTAGTCTGGGATAGTGGGCTAAAAATTGCTGGACAACCAGGTTCAACACGTGAGCCATACAAGGCACGTGTGTGACATTGCCCCGGCGAAGGGCCGCACCCAGGTTTGCAGCATTGTCGCACACGGCCTTCCCTGGTTTCAGGTCCAGTGGAGACAACCATTCATGAAATTGGTTCTCCAGAGCTGACCACAACTCCTCAGCTGTGTGACTCACATTTCCCAGACATTTCAATGTAAAAACCGCCTGATGACGTTGAGCCCTACTGCCAGCATAGTAAGGAGGTGTGCAGGATCCCTTCTGCGCAGTTAGAAAGCTTGTGGCATGACCAGACAGGCTTTGGGTGCAGGTGGAAGACCGAGAGGAGGTTGAGGAGGCAGAAGCAGTGGAGGAACTTTGACATAAAGAGGATTGACGCACAACTCGTGGGGACGGCAAGACTTGGACAGCAGCCCCTTGTCCTGCTGTCACCATAGTTACCCAGTGCCCAGTCAGCGACATGTAACGCCCCTGTCCATGCCTACTCGTCCAAGTGTCTGTGGTGAAATGCACCCTGTCACACACAGAGTTTCTCAAAGAAGCGGTGATGTTGTGTGCGACATGCTGGTGGAGCGCAGGCACACCTTTCTTTGAGAAGTAGTGCCGACTGGGCATCTGGTACTGGGGCACTGCGACGGACATAAGGTCTCGAAAATCCTCTGTGTCCACCAGGCGGAAAGGCAGCATTTCTGTAGCCAAGAGCTTGCAGATGGTGAAATTCAACCTCTTAGCTTTCTCATGGCTAGGAGGAAATGGTCTTTTACTTGTCCACATCTGAGGGACCGAGGGCTGGCTATTGGGCTTAGACGGGGTTGATAAGGGTGTCCCCGGCAAACTGCCGGTCTGTGAGGAAGATGCAGGCGGACATGTTAGGTTGCCTTGATCCAAAGGTGGTGCTATCGATGTCGGACAGCGCTCAAGACCAGCTGGTGTTACCACCTCCAAAGAAAATGATGACCTGCCAATCACGCTGGCTGTTGCGGGTAAAGAGGTGGCAGGTCTGCGCCCCAAAACAGGTGTGACTGCTGTCCCCCCAGTCACAGAGGATGAAGAGGCCGCGGATGCACAAGATATGGCAGACGGTGGTTGGCCCGGCCGGCTAGGCCGCATTGTAGCACACTGAGCTTCCCACTGCAACTTATGCTTCATGTCCATGTGCCGGTTCATGTATGAAGTGCTCAAACTATGTATTTTTTGGCCTCTACTTAGCTTTTGCTGACAAATGTTACAGATAACACGAGTTGGGTCATCTTTATCGATCTGAAAAAATGCCCAGGCTATGCAAGGCTTAGCACCCATGCGACCTGAAGAGCCACCACGACTTGTGGTGAGAGGCAGAGTTGTGTTTGAGGATGCAGTTGTTGACGTGCTTCCAGTACTACGTCTCTGTCCAGGAAGGCGCAACCTGACCTCATAGTCACTAGCATCTTCCTCCACCTCCTCTGCTGACCTCATCTCTTGGCTGACTGTGGGTTGACAGTAAGTGGGATCTCCGACCTCATCATCATCACCCTGTGCGTTATCACACCCGTCGTCCTCAGAGCCAACTTGTTCCTGCCCTGACAAAAAACTAAAGTTGTCGCTCCAATCAGGTATTTGAGTCTTATCATCGTCTTCCTCATTGTCTCCACCAACAGGAGTTACAGTTTGGGAATGAGGGTCTACATTATGGTCAGAACCTTCTGCGTCTGGTCCTGGATCCGACTCATAAAGATTCTGGGCATCAGTGCAGATCATTTCCTCGTCTGGATTCACAGAAGCGCTGGAGTCGACCTCTGATTCCCAGGCTATAGTATGAGTAAACAGCTCTGCAGACTCAACCATCTGTTCTACCTCATACTCAGACGGGCAGCTGGAGATTTGGGAGCTGTGAGGAAGCAAGTGCGATTTGGGTGACACCTTTGAGGACTGGAGTATTTGTGATGTTGAAGTTGATGTGGAGGAGAGCCCACTTAAAGGAGCACTTGATATCCGTTGAAGCACCTGCTGTTTTTGTGCCTCATCTGGAATTTGTAGCGATTGGCGTGGCCGTAAGAAAGGGATCTTATCACATTGTCCGCTAAAAGAAGTAGACATTTTAGTTTGGCTGGAAGATGGTCTTTCTTCTGCACCTACCCCACGGACACAACCTTTTTTCCCCTTCCCAACACGCCTATTCCCCTTTCCACCAGCAGCAGGCCTTTTTCCACTCATTTTGGTGGTTAACTAATTCACAACTCTGGAGTTGTTTGCACAAAAAAACAATGGATGGTAACCGAGCAGAGCTGAGTGGCCAAACTGTGGTATTAGGCCAAAACTATTCGCTGGGTTAGATGCAGAAAAAAATTATTTTTAATTTGCAACCTGATGGAGGTCAGTATAGATGGACTAATAGACCAAGTCCCACACACCGCTAGAAGCCCAAATATTTTTTCAGAGCTAGATGCAGAAATTTTTTTTATTCAATTTGCAACCTGATGGAGGTCAGTATAGATGGACTAATAGACCAAGTCCCACACACTGCTAGAAGCCCAAATATTTTTTCAGAGCTAGATGCAGAAAAAAATTATTTTTAATTTGCAACCTGATGGAGGTCAGTATAGATGGACTAATAGACCAAGTCCCACACACCGCTAGAAGCCCAAATATTTTTTCAGAGCTAGATGCAGAAAAAAATTATATTCAATTTGCAACCTGCTGGAGGTCAGTATAGAAGGACTAATAGAACAAGTCTCACACACTGCTAGAAGCCCAAATATTTTTTCAGAGCTAAATGAATAAAAAAATTATTTTTAATTTGCAACCTGATGGAGGTCAGTATAGATGGACTAATAGACCAAGTCCCACACACTGCTAGAAGCCCAAATATTTTTTCAGAGCTAGATGCAGAAAAAAATTATTTTTAATTTGCAACCTGATGGAGGTCAGTATAGATGGACTAATAGAACAAGTCCCACACGCTGCTAGAAGCCCAAATATTTTTTCAGAGATAAATGAAGAAAAAAATTATTTTTAATTTGCAACCTGATGGAGGTCAGTATAGATGGACTAATAGACCAAGTCCCACACACTGCTAGAAGCCCAAATATTTTTTCAGAGCTAGATGCAGAAAAAAATTATTTTTAATTTGCAACCTGATGGAGGTCAGTATAGATGGACTAATAGAACAAGTCCCACACGCTGCTTGAAGCCCAAATATTTTTTCAGAGATAAATGAAGAAAAAAATTATTTTTAATTTGCAACCTGATGGAGGTCAGTATAGATGGACTAATAGAACAAGTCCCACACACTGCTAGAAGCCCAAATATTTTTTCAGAGCTAGATGCAGAAAAAAATTATTTTTAATTTGCAACCTGATGGAGGTCAGTATAGATGGACTAATAGAACAAGTCCCACACACCGCTAGAAGCCCAAATATTTTTTCAGAGCTAGATGCAGAAAAAAATTATATTCAATTTGCAACCTGCTGGAGGTCAGTATAGAAGGACTAATAGAACAAGTCCCACACACTGCTAGAAGCCCAAATATTTTTTCAGAGCTAAATGAAGAAAAAAATTATTTTTAATTTGCAACCTGATGGAGGTCAGTATAGATGGACTAATAGACCAAGTCCCACACACTGCTAGAAGCCCAAATATTTTTTCAGAGCTAGATGCAGAAAAAAATTATTTTTAATTTGCAACCTGATGGAGGTCAGTATAGATGGACTAATAGACCAAGTCCCACACACCGCTAGAAGCCGAAATATTTTTTCAGAGCTAGATGCAGAAAATTTTTTTATTCAATTTGCAACCTGATGGAGGTCAGTATAGATGGACTAATAGACCAAGTCCCACACACTGCTACAAGCCCAAATATTTTTTCAGAGCTAGATGCAGAAAAAAATTATTTTTAATTTGCAACCTGATGGAGGTCAGTATAGATGGACTAATAGAACAAGTCCCACACGCTGCTAGAAGCCCAAATATTTTTTCAGAGATAAATGAAGAAAAAAATTATTTTTAATTTGCAACCTGATGGAGGTCAGTATAGATGGACTAATAGACCAAGTCCCACACACCGCTAGAAGCCCAAATATTTTTTCAGAGCTAGATGCAGAAAAAAATTATTTTTAATTTGCAACCTGATGGAGGTCAGTATAGATGGACTAATAGAATGATGCTATGCCCAAAAGATTTTACTTCACTAGGTGCAGTAAAAAAATTGGTATTCTATACACAGGTGGTATATCTTGCAACACAGATAGGCTACTCCACTGACTAACACACTCTGCAATAGGCCAAAAAGGATTAGCTTTGCTAGATTCAGCCAAATGCTGTGAAAAAAACTTGCACAGCACTGGCACAGACCTGCCTGGCAAAAACTGATAGGAACTGATGTAACCTAGTCCTGAAAAGGACTCCAATTACAATTAGTCTTTACTCCCACAATCTATCTATTTAAGAGCACAGACCTGCTTGATAAAAGTCGTAGGAAATGCTGTAACCTAGTCCTTAAAAGGACTGCAATCACAACTATTCCCTACTCCCAAGCTATCTGTATATTTGTGCGAAAATTGGCTTGAAATTAACAAGGTATAGCGCACACAGCAACAGCGGTGCCGTCTAACACGCAGCTGCAGCAGTGAGAAAATGGTGGCGACGGGGAAAATGGCTTGGTCTTATAGGGCAAGGACATGTGACATACACTGCCAATCACACATGCCCTTGCTTGTGTGAAAAAAAGCACTTCGCTCCGTGTGTGCGCTGCTGATAGGCTGACAGATTGCACCTCCCCACTGCAAATGCGGGAAAGAGAAAAAAAAATGGAGATCTTCATTGTTCCTGCAGAGATCCATCCCCTGCCCCTCCCCCCGCCCCGCTGTACACTCAAACTGCGTATTAACATTAATTTTCATCATTACTGAGAAAAAATCCAGTTATGATTTTGGTGCACGAACAGTTATCGAACATAACCTCGAACAGCCGAATTTTTCTCAAATTGTTCGTGTTCGCCGACCGGCTCGAACACCGCCCAAAACAGCTCGAATTTGAGATTGGCGAACAGTTCGAGTAGAACAACGCTCATCTCTACTTATTAGTTGCTGGAAGAAAGATATATTCTGTCTAATAGGAGCATTTGTAAATAGTGCTATCATTTTATACTGTACCACCTTCTATAAGTCCTATCATCTCTTATTCAGTACTTCTGCTTCTCTCCCTGGTGTAGAGAGCTGCCTGGTAATAGATATTCTGAGCAAGTGTGAGGTAAGGGTGAGACAGAAATAATAATATAATAAATAGTAGTAATACATATAAAAAATAAACAGTACATGACATTTTTGTTTCTAAAAAAAAAGTATTAAAACCATCCCACTGCAAGAAATAATTAAATGTAGCATTTTTATTTGTATTTTTTTGCAGACATCTGATGCCTGAACTAAATTTTGCTACATTTAAATGTATCTAACCCCCGTTTGGCCTATTAAAAAGTTTTGCTGCAGAATACCTTAGGCATTATAGACGGTGTTGTTACCGTATTCTGACATGTGGCAGAAAGGAGCAAAAGAGACAAGTTGTAATGATCTATCTGCATGATAGGCGGATACTTCAGAAAAGAGGATGTGGCATCACTATACTGGATAAAATACAGTGCTAATTGCAATCAAAGCATAAAGATTTCTGCACAAGGAAAATAATGTTGCATCTGTGCATTTTGGTTACTTTCTTAATAACACGTAAGTTCTAATGACGGTGTTATAATGACAGAGTTTTTGTAGACTTCCTTCAGTTTGTCTCAATCATTGCCTTATATTTTATCCAGATGCACAGGCTGACATCGTAGACCAAGACACTATTTCTCTTGTAAAAAGTGGTGGTAAACAGTCAACGGCTCGTATTCCCTGCCAAACCTCTGAATCATATGTTCACTGGTATGTCCAAAAACAAAAGGAATTAAAAAGAATTCTATATTGTAGAGGAAGCGAAACTATATATGAAGATGGAATAGATAAAAAAAAATATTCATCTACTCAGGCATCAAACACAAATACACTGTCAATTAATCATTTAGAAGGAGACGATAGTGGTATCTATTATTGTGCAAGCTGGGAGTGGGATGCATCTTATCTCCACAGTGTTATAAAGCCATACAATGTCTGTACAGTCAGTCAGGGAACATCCCAGCCACCACATGAAAGAAATATATATTTAACCTACAGTTACTAACCAAAAAACGTTTCTATTAATTTGAAGCATTTAACTGCATAACACTTCATGATGTAATTGCTTGTCAAAAGATATGTGCCTCTTAGTGAATTTGGCACATTTTAAGCTGTTGTGCAGCACCTCAAGAAACGTATTCCAGTTAGGGACTAGAATACATTTGTGACAAAATTTATACTAATTTTGTGGTGTAAATTATTGTGAATTTATTAGGCGCTCTTGGCCATGCCCCCTCCTGGACAAGCTCCTTTCTTTTTTTTTCTTTTTTTAAAGTGAGCATAGTTAACCCATGTTGGTGTAAAAATGGCAAAAGTCGCAATTTTTTACAAATTTTTTTCGTAATTTCAAACAGTTTTACTCTGGCATCCTGGTGAAAACTGTTTGCTGTTTGATACATTGACCCAGGTGTTTCGCTAGTAGATTTAAAAGTAACTGAACTTTTTTTCTTTGCGCGTAATGTAATTCCCTAAAATATTCAAGTAGGTTTAATTGCCCTATTTTGCTCAAATAAAGTGGAAGTGTATTTTTCACTCTGTATTATTCATGAACTTCCATACACGATGTCTAAGTAAACAGTATATAGCTTGCTGGTCTATCAACATTAAGCATGGGATGTAAGAAATTGAAGTATATATATATGATAGATATGAACCCCTTCACGACCTTTGACATACCTATACGTCATTGTCTGGAAGGGGTTCCCGACCCTTGACGTATAGGCATTGACGTATAGGTACATCATGGCGAATTTGCATGGCACAGGAGCTGTCCCCATGCAATCGCTGCTGATAGGTCAGCTTACATGCCTGCACCACCCCGGCTGTTTAACCTCCTAAATGCCATGATCAATATCGATCGCAGTATTTGGGAGGCTAGGAGAGGGAAGGAAGTCCCTCTCCTTTTCTATCGGTGCCACTGTGACATCAGCGTGAGGGCCTGATCGTTGTCATCAAAACCCGTGGTCATGACAAGTAGCATGGTTTGCGAGGCCTCTGTCAGTGTAGCACTGAGATCTATAATGCATTGCAATGGATCAGAGAAACTAAAACTAAAGTCCCATAGAGGGACTAAGTAAAAAAATTAAAAAAACAGTTAAGCAATTGTAAAAATATTTAAAAAAAAATCACAAAAAAAATAAAAAAAATATGATACCAATAAATAGGTAACTTTCTGTAAAAACAAAAAAAGATAAAAAAAAGTACACATATTTGGTATTGGCACATCTGTAACAACCCAACCCATGAAACTGTTAATCCCTTCAGTTAACAGCTTAAAAAATAAATAAAAAATGTAGCAAAAAACTATGCTTTTTCATCATACTGCTGAACAAAAAGTGGAATAAAATAGCGAATAAAAATTTGAATGTAAATATAAAGGGTATAGATGAAAACGTCATCTTGTCCCGCAAAAAAACAATACACGATACTGCTCCATCAACAGAGAAATAAAAAATGTATAGCTTTCAGAATATGGCGATGCAAAAACAATTATTTTTTCTATAAAATAGTTTTTATTGTGTAAAAGCGGCAAAAAAGATATAAATGGGATATTGCTGTAATCGTACTGACCCAAAGAATAAAGTTGCCTTATCACTTTTACCACACGGTGAACGGCATAAGAAACCCTCCAATAAAAAATTCCTAAATTGCTGGTTTTTGTTCATTTTGCCTCTGAAAAATCGAATAGAAAGAGAACAAAAAATGTTATGCACCCTAAAATGGTACCAATAAAAACATCAACTTGTCCCGTATAAAACAAGCCCTCACATGACTCTGTTGGCAGAAATATAGAGAAATTATTGCTCTCAAAATTATTAAAAAAAAAACCAAAACGCTTTTTAGTGTATGGTAGTAGCCAAACATAAAAAAATTGTATCGCTGTAATCACATTGAGCCTAATAATAAAGCCGTCTAATCACTTATACCTCACAGTGAACGGCGTATAGAGTAAATAGAACTAATTCTTGACTTGCTGTTGATTTCTTCATTCTGCCTCCCAAAGAGTGTAGTTTTGTAAAATGGAGTCACTTATGGAGGAGTTCTGCTGTTCTGATACCTCAGGGGCTCTACTAATATGTCATGGCACCCTCAAACCATTCCAGCAGAATCTGAACTTCAATATGGCACTCCTTCGCTTCTGAGCTTTGCACTGTGCCTCAAAAGTAATTATCAACCACATATGGGGTATTGGTATGCTCAGGAGAAATTGCGGAAAAAATTGTATGGCCCATTTTCTCCTATTATTCCTTTTGAAAATTGAAAACTTGGTGCCAAAGCAACATTTTAGTGGAAAAATGGTAATTTTCCATTGACTCAGCGCAATTTTAGGCTGTGTGCCCATGATGCGTTTTTAATGCGTTTCTGCAGCGTTTTTGCAGCTGCAGAAATGCTGCGGAAACGCATTAAAAACGCATGGTAGAAGGGCAGCAATGTTCCCCAATGACAATCCGCATGTGCTGTGCACATGCTGCGGAAATTTCCGCTGTGGATTATCATTGCGGAAAAAAATGCAGCACTACCAATTATTTTGCGGAAGTGCTGCATTTTCGCCACTATTGACTTGCATTAGAACGCGCCAATTCCGCAAGACTGCATCTGTACTTGCATAATTGGCGAGTTCTAATGTGCGGATGGTACCCGGGTGTAGAGGAGAGGAGAGTCTCCTCCACACCCAGGTACCATTAAAAAATCTGTAAAAGAAGAATAAAATAAAAAATAAATGTATATTTACCTTCTGGCGGCCCGCGCTGAGCTCCTCCTTGCTTCCCGGCACTTCGCGGTGGATTGAAGGACGTGCGCTGACGTCAGAGTCATGTGACGGGTCACGCAACGCTGACGTCGGCAGGTCTTTCAATCCACCACTGCCGGCAAGGGAGAACGGAGTGTAAAGCAGGACACCGGGGGCCATCGGAGGGTAAGTATACATTTATTTTTTTATTTTTAACCACTCTCTCGGGTCACACTATATAAATCCATGCCGTTTGCATGGATTTATATAGTGTGACCTAGTTGTCACAAGCACTTTCCAATTGATGCTAATCTCTTGGAAAGTGCTTGTCAACCCGCATGCGGAAATGTCAGTGAATAACGTTCCATTTCCGCATGTCCCTGGCAGGAAAACGCATGTACAATCCGCATGCATTTTTTTCTGCCAGGGAGATGCAGAAACGCTCAGGAAAAAATCCTGAGCATTTCTGCATCGTGGGCACATAGCCTTATACAATTCTGTTAATCGCCTCAGGGCTAAAAATGCTCACTACACCCCTAGATGAATTTCTCAAGAGGTGTAATTTCCAAAATGGGATCACTTGTGGGGGTTTCTCCTTTTTAGGCATGTTAGGGGCTCTTCAAATGTGACATGACATCCACAATCTATTCCAGCCAAAATTGCGCTCCAGAATTCAATTGGCACTCCTACCCTCCTGAGCCCTGCTGTGTGCCCAAACAGTAATTTTCCATCACATATGGACCATCGGCATACTCAGGAGAAGTCGCACAACAGACTTGGCATCCATTTTCTCCTGTTACCCTTGTGAAAAGGGTAAATTTGCTGCAACATTTTTTGTGGGAAAATTTTTTTTTTTTAATTTTCATGGTTCAGCGTTAAAAACGTTATACAATTCTGTGAAACACCTGTGGGTTTAAGGTGCTCATCACACCTGTAGATAAATTATTTGAGGGATTCAGTTTCCAAAAGGGGGCTACTTGCAAGGTTTTTCCACTGTTTAGGCACATCAGGGGCTCTGCAAACCTGACATGGCGTACTCTATCTATTCCAGCCAATTTTGCTCTCCAAAAGTCAAATGGTGCTCCTTTCCTTCCAAGCACTGCTTTATGCTCAAGCAGTAGATTTCCACCACATATGGGGTATTGGCGTACTCAGGAGAAATTGCACAACAAATTATATGGTCTATTTTCTCCTGTTATCATTGTGAAAATTAAAAATTTGGGGCTAAAGCAACATTTTTGTGTGAAAAATTGAAGTGTTAATTTTTTCCTTCCACATTGCTTTAATTCCTGCAAAGCAGTTAAAGGGTTAATAAACTTAGTGAATGTGGTTTTGAGCACATTGAGTGGTGTAGTTTTTAAAATGGTGTCACTTTTGGGCATGTACTGTCACATAGTCCCCTCAAAGTCACTTCAAATGTGATGTGGTCATTAAAAAATTGGTTTTGTAAATTTTATTTTAAAAATTAGAAATTACTGATAAACTTTTAACCCTTCTAACTTCCTAACGAAAAAAAAAATGATGTTTCAAAAATGATACTCATGTAAAGAAGACATGTGAGAAATGTTATTTATTAACTATGTTGTGTGATTTAAAGGCATAAAAACTCAAATTTGGAAAATTGCAAAAATGGAAAAAAATGTTGTCAAATTGTCGATATTTTCATAAATAAATGCAAATATTAACGACCAAAATGTACCACTAACATAAAGTATAATGTGTCACGAAAAAAAGTCTCATAATCACTGGGATACATGGAAGCATTCCCGATCTTTTACCACATAAATTGACGATGGTCAGAATTGGAAAATGAGGCTCGGTCATTAACGTACATAACGTACAAAGTGGCTTGGCCCTTAAGGGGTTAAACCCCGCTCATTTGCAGGGAGAAACAGGTCACTCTAGGTGGCAGCTTCAGTGGTCATTACTTGGCCTTGAGGTGCCATGGAAACCATTGGAACCTTGGGATCGTGGTCACAGTGTAGTGATGAGGTTAAAGAGGGAGTCCACTCCCTCTGTTAACTATCTATGTGCCACTGTCACTAATTAATCTCAATCTTTGTAGCAGACTTTTAGTGTGTTTGATGTGCGGCACACAATACCTGACAGCTGGCTCTGATCTTCTCTGTGACATAACTGAGAACACCAGAGCTGAGAGATCTGGAAAAAAAAGCAGTTTTTATTACACTGTCACTGTGCAATTTTGTGCGGTGACAGTTTTAAAAAATCATGTACATGTATGTCAGAATGCGCAAAGGCACTGCATTCCCTGACATATAGGTACGTGATTTTGCATTCAGGGGTTAATGATACGCCTGAAAATATAGCATCAGACACACATTTTTTTTCTGTCTGTTTTGTGCATAACTTCTGTATAAAACAGGAGAATAGTAGTAGCCTAACATTGTGGCAATCATATCACGTTAACATACTTAAAACAAATTTTCTAATCAGCATTGTACAGAAGCTCTTAGGGTCAGGATTGCTGTCATTTAGTTATATGTTGCAATAACAACAACAATATGAAAAAGGTATGTTTGGTGGTAAAGCGTAAGTAGAGCTTCCATTTCATCACTTACAAATGTGAGCATTTGCTATCGGAAACCTTGTACCTTGTCACTTGAAGACTATTGTTTATAGGTAAATCCAGCCCTTAACTCTAAACACTGTATTTATTTTTAAGAATAAAAATAATCCAAAATACATCAGGAATAATGTTAAAACAGCGCTCACCCTGCTGCTACCCTTATAGTGGGACAAAAAGTTTTGTATTTTTTTTTGCAAATTGCCTCTTCAGAGAAAAAGAGGACTTGTACTCTATAGCGCCACCTATTGGAAGTAGCAATCCTACAAGTCACAATCAACCCTTTAACGAGTCGTGCAATATGACTTAGGATAAAAGCCAAATCAGAATCTCAATTTGCAGACACGGTGTTTCGGGCTGTTGGCCCTCGTCAGTGCAAAGTATGAGAATTTTTTTTTTTTTAAAGTGTGATTACTTCTGTCTGGTTGTTGTGATGCCATTTCCCTATTGATGAACTGAAAGTGCACGAAGTTGTCATCATGCAAGACCTTAAATTTAACCAAAATGCTTTTGAATATGGGTATGGTCATTTAATTAAAGAAAACTGACTGCCAAATGTTCTACATATACTATTGTAAAGGACAATAGTCCCAATACAGAACATTGTTTCCATTTGGTTTTCTGTGGATTGCAATCAACATAATAATTTGACACTCACTTGGTCAACCGTGAAGGGTTATTGCCCTCCCTCAACACTATTTATTGATCACAACATAGAGAGTAATTCATTGTTTACAATGCCATAACTTAATATTTTGTAGCATAACCTCTTGCTTTAATTACTGCACCACACCGACGGGGTACTGAACCCACTAGGGTATTCAAGACATCTTAAGGGATCTTGCTCCATTCCGTTTGCAAATCTGCAAACAATTCATCTTTGTTTCTATGGGTACGAGCCCCAACTCGTCGCCCTAACTCGTCCCAAATGTGCTCTATAGGGTTTAAATCAGGTGGTAGGCTTGGTCATCGCAACAGGCGAACATTTTTGTTTGCTAACCAATTTTTGAGTAAATTGGATGTGTGCTTAGGATAATTGTCTTGCTGGAATTTCCATCCCCTGCCTACTTTGGTTTTACCATGTGGCAGCATTGCATTCTCCAGCATATCCTTGTACATGGTAGCATTCACATTTCCATCAATTCTATGCAGAGGGCCAATGGCAGATACAGAAAAGCAGGCCCAAACCATGACATTGCTACCACCATGTTTCACTGTATGTGTTTGGTACCTTACTGTTATGATCTGCAACAAGTACTAAGGAAAGAAGGGGAAAACTATCCCTATAGTAAGACTAAGCTGAATCCCTACGATGTAGCGGGCTGCCTGTTTCTTGCGAACAGACCCGCCTTAGTCCTTGGCTAGTCTGAACGAAGACCTATAGCATAAAGTGGAGGGGTCCCTTAAAGAACTAAGGACTGGAACAAAAATGGGACACCTCCTAAACAGAGAAGTTGTTACAGAACACAAAAAGATAAACTGACAAAAAGGTACTAGGGGTCCCAGAAGGACCAAGCGAACTGAGAGAAAGGCACAGAAGCACCTGGCTAGCAAAACAGTCAAACAACACTGAAGTCCAGCACAGCCAAAAGGGCGGAGCTGGAATATAAAGGCAGATGGTCACATGACCGCAAAACACAAGATGGAAAAAACAAACAGGAGGGTTCTAACAGTACCCCCTCTTTTATGAGGATCCTCCGGATCCTCCAGGCCCAGGTCTATCCAGAAATCTCTTGTGGAAAGCTCTAACAAGCCTAGGAGCAGAGACATCATCCGCCCTTACTCAGGAGTTATCTTCGGGACCGAAACCCTTCCAGGAGACGAGATACTGTAATCTCCCTCTATGCCATCTAAAATTCAAGATACGAGAAATTTCATATTCGCCGCCTTCCACCACAGGAGGAACTGTGACAGTGGCATCCCTATCTGATACATCAGCTTTTTTCAACAAGGAAACATGAAACACAGGATTAATTTTCCAAGAAGTAGGGACATTCAGCCTAACCGCAAATGGGTTAATAACCTGAAGCACTTTAAATGGACCCACAAACTTAGGACCCAGTTTTTTAGAGGGAATCCTCAACCGCAAGTTCCTTGAGGACAACCAAACCATGTCACCCACAGTAAACAAAACCTCCTTACGTTTCCTGTCAAAATACTTCTTGGACTTCTTGTTAGCCTCTCTCCAAATCACCGGAAAAGTTCTCCTCCTCCGGCACCGCCGACCCCAATTTGGAGAACGAACCAAAAGACGGATGTCTCCCAGTACAACAAAAAAAAAGGAGAACACCCAGCTGAGGAGGATGTATGATTGTTAAGTGCAAATTCTGCGAGAGGCAGAAACTCAGACCACCCATCTTGATTGTCCGCCACAAAACAACGCAAAAACTGTTCTACATCCTGGTTCTTTCTTTCAGTCTGTCCATTAGACTCAGGATGATACCCAGACAAAAATGACAAACGGACTCCGAACCTGTCACAAAAAGCACGCCAAAAGTGAGCCACAAACTGAGGTCCTCTATCAGAAACAATATCCGTGGGAATGCCATGAAGCTTGACAATCTCCTTAACAAACGCCTTAGCGAGAGTCTTGGCGCAGGGCAACTTAATGAATGGAACCAAATGACACATCTTACTAAAACGGTCCACGACCACCCAGATGACAGTAAAACCCTCGGACACAGGCAGATCAGTAATAAAATCCATTGTGAGATGCGTCCAAAGTGCACTAGGAACCTCCAGAGGGCAAAGCAACCCCCCAGCAGGAGTATGTGAAGCCTTTGACCTAGCACACACAGTACATTGACGCACCCACTTGATGACTACTTTCTACCATCCAGGCCACCGAAAACTGCGACTGATAAGTCTCTTAGTCTCAGAAATTCCTGGATGACCTGCCAACCGAGACTCATGGACACTCCACAAACAAATCTCTCTTAAAGGTTCTAGGCACGAACAACCTCCCATGGGGAGGGTTAGATGGAGCATCATCTTGAGCTTTCAGAATACCATTCTCCAAAACGAAGTCCAATGCCGCCACCACAACTCCTTTCTGTAAAATGCTCTCCTCCTCCTCGGCACCGACCATAGGACAGAAGCTGAGAGCTAAAGCATCGGCTTTAACATTCTTAGTACCAGGGATATAGGTAACAGAAAACTAAAACCGAGACAAAAAAAATGCCCACCAAACTTGACGAGCATTCAAGTGCTTTGCAGCATCCAGATAGATCAAATTCTTATGATCTGTGAAAACCTGAATAGGAAATCTAGCGCCTTCCAAATAATGACACCAATGTTCAAATGCGACTTTAATAGCCAGCAACTCCCGATTTCCAACATCATAATTCAGTTCGGTTTCCGAAATTTTTTTCGAAAAGAAGGCACAAAGATGTACTCCATCCCTGTTCTCCTGAGACAAAACTCCTCCGACCCCCACCAATGAAGCATCGACCTCAACCAAAAAAGGCCTGGTCTCATCAGGCTGCATAAGGATAGGGGCAGAACTGAACCTCTCTTTGAGATACTTAAACGCTTCAATGGCCTCAGTAGTAGAGATGAGCGTTGTTCTACTCGAACTGTTTGCCAATCTCAAATTCGAGCTGTTTTGGGCGGTGTTCGAGCCGTTCGGCGAACACGAACGATTTGAGAAAAATTCGGCTGTTCGAGGTTATGTTCGATAACTGTTCGTGCACCAAAATCATAACTGGATTCTTTCTCAGTAATGATGAAAATTAATGTTAATACGCAGTTTGAGTGTACAGCGGGGTGGGGGGAGGGGCAGGGGATGGATCTCTGCAGGAATAATGAAGATCTCCATTTTTTTTTCTCTTTCCCGCATTTACAGTGGGGAGGTGCAATCTGTCAGCTTATCAGCAGCGCACACACGGAGCGAAGTGCTTTTTTTCACACAAGCAAGGGCATGTGTCATTGGCAGTGTATGTCACATGTCCTTGCCCTATAAGACCAAGCCATTTTCCCCGTCGCCACCATTTTCTCACTGCTGCAGCTGCGTGTTAGACGGCACCGCTGTTGCTGTGTGCGCTATACCTTGTTAATTTCAAGCCAATTTTCGCATAAATCTACAGATAGCTTGGGAGTAGGGAATAGTTGTGATTGCAGTCCTTTTAAGGACTAGGTTACAGCATTTCCTACGACTTTTATCAGGCAGGTCTGTGCTCTTAAATAGATAGGTTTTGGGAGTAAAGACTAATTGTAATTGGAGTCCTTTTCAGGACTAGGTTACATCAGTTCCTATCAGTTTTTGCCAGGCAGGTCTGTGCCAGTGCTGTGCAAGTTTTTTTCACAGCATTTGGCTGAATCTAGCAAAGCTAATCCTTTTTGGCCTATTGCAGAGTGTGTTAGTCAGTGGAGTAGCCTATCTGTGTTGCAAGATATACCACCTGTGTATAGAATACCAATTTTTTTACTGCACCTAGTGAAGTAAAATCTTTTGGGCATAGCATCATTCTATTAGTCCATCTATACTGACCTCCATTAGGTTGCAAATTGAATATAATTTTTTTCTGCATCTAGCTCTGAAAAAATATTTGGCCTTCTAGCAGTGTGTGGGACTTTCTCTATTAGTCCATCTATACTGACCTCCATCAGGTTGCAAACTGAATATATTTTTTTCTGCATCTACCTCTGAAAAAATATTGGGCTTGTAGCTGTGTGTGGGACTTGTTCTATTAATCCATCTATACAGACCTCCATCAGGTTGCAAACTGAATATAATTTTTTTCTGCATCTACCTCTGAAAAAATATTTGGGCTTCTAGCTGTGTGTGGGACTTGTTCTATTACTCCATCTATACTGACCTCCATCAGGTTGCAAATTGAATATCATTTTTTTCTGCATCTAGCTCTGAAAAAATATTGGGCTTCTAGCTGTGTGTGGGACTTGTTGTATTAGTCCATCTATACTGACCTCCATCAGGTTGCAAACTGAATATATTTTTTTCTGCATCTACCTCTGAAAAAATATTGGGCTTCTAGCTGTGTGTGGGACTTGTTCTATTAATCCATCTACACAGACCTCCATCAGGTTGCAAACTGAATATAATTTTTTTCTGCATCTAGCTCTGAAAAAATATTTGGCCTTCTAGCAGTGTGTGGGACTTTCTCTATTAGTCCATCTATACTGACCTCCATCAGGTTGCAAATTAAAAATAATTTTTATCTGCATCTAGCTCTGAAAAAATATTTGGGCTTCTAGCTGTGTGTGGGACTTGTTCTATTACCCCATCTATACTGACCTCCATCAGGTTGAAAATTGAATATAATTTTTTTCTGCATCTAGCTCTGAAAAAATATTGGGCTTCTAGCTGTGTGTGGGACTTGTTGTATTAGTCCATCTATACTGACCTCCATCAGGATGCAAACTGAATATATTTTTTTCTGCATCTACCTCTGAAAAAATATTGGGCTTCTAGCTGTGTGTGGGACTTGTTCTATTAATCCATCTATACAGACCTCCATCAGGTTGCAAACTGAATAGAATTTTTTTCTGCATCTAGCTCTGAAAAAATATTTGGCCTTCTAGCAGTGTGTGGGACTTTCTCTATTAGTCCATCTATACTGACCTCCATCAGGTTGCAAACTGAATATAATTTTTTTCTGCATCTAGCTCTGAAAAAATATTTGGCCTTCTAGCAGTGTGTGGGACTTTCTCTATTAGTCCATCTATACTGACCTCCATCAGGTTGCAAACTGAATATTTTTTTTTCTGCATCTACCTCTGAAAAAATATTTGGGCTTCTAGCTGTGTGTGGGACTTATTCTATTAGTCCATCTATACTGACCTCCATCAGGTTGCAAATTGAATATAATTTTTTTCTGCATCTAACCCAGCCAATAGTTTTGGCCTAATACCACAGTTTGGCCACTCAGCTCTGCTCGGTTCCCATCCATTGTTTTTTTGTGCAAACAACTCCAGAGTTGTGAATTAGTTAACCACCAAAATGAGTGGAAAAAGGCCTGCTGCTGGTGGAAAGGGGAATAGGCGTGTTGGGAAGGGGAAAAAAGGTTGTGTCCGTGGGGTAGGTGTTAAAGCAACAGTAACATCTGCAGAAGAAAGACCATCTTCCAGCCAAACTAAAATGTCTACTTCTTTTAGCAGACAATGTGATAAGATCCCTTTCTTACGGCCACGCCAATCGCTACAAATTCCAGATGAGGCACAAAAACAGCAGGTGCTTCAACGGATATCAAGTGCTCCTTTAAGTGGGCTCTCCTCCACATCAACTTCAACATCACAAATACTCCAGTCCTCAAAGGTGTCACCCCAATCGCACTTGCTTCCTCACAGCTCCCAAATCTCCAGCTGCCCGTCTGAGTATGAGGTAGAACAGATGGTTGAGTCTGCAGAGCTGTTTACTCATACTATAGCCTGGGAATCAGAGGTCGACTCCAGCGCTTCTGTGAATCCAGACGAGGAAATGATCTGCACTGATGCCCAGAATCTTTATGAGTTGGATCCAGGACCAGACGCAGAAGGTTCTGACCATAATGTAGACCCTCATTCCCAAACTGTAACTCCTGTTGGTGGAGACAATGAGGAAGACGATGATGAGACTGAAATACCTGATTGGAGCGACAACTTTAGTTTTTTGTCAGGGCAGGAACAGGTTGGCTCTGAGGACGACGGGTGTGATAACGCACAGGGTGATGATGATGAGGTTGGAGATCCCACTTACTGTCAACCCACAGTCAGCCAAGAGATGAGGTCAGCAGAGGAGGTGGAGGAAGATGCTAGTGACGACGAGGTCAGGTTGCGCCTTCCTGGACAGAGACGTAGTACTGGAAGCACGTCAACAACTGCATCCTCAAACACAACTCTGCCTCTCACCACAAGTCGTGGTGGCTCTTCAGGTCGCATGGGTGCTAAGCCTTGCATAGCCTGGGCATTTTTTCAGATCAATAAAGATGACCCAACTCGTGTTATCTGTAACATTTGTCAGCAAAAGCTAAGTAGAGGCCAAAAAATACATAGTTTGAGTACTTCATGCATGAACCGGCACATGGACATGAAGCATAAGTTGCAGTGGGAAGCTCAGTGTGCTACAATGCGGCCTAGCCGGCGGGGCCAACCACCGTCTGGACAGGGGCGTTACATGTCGCTGACTGGGCACTGGGTAACTATCGTGACAGCAGGACAAGGGGCTGCTGTCCAAGTCTTGCCGTCCCCACGAGTTGTGCGTCAATCCTCTTTATGTCAAAGTTCCTCCACTGCTTCTGCCTCCTCAATCTCCTCTCGGTCTTCCACCTGCACCCAAATCCTGTCTGGTCATGCCACAAGCTTTCTAACTGCGCAGAAGGGTTCCTGCACACCTCCTTACTATGCTGGCAGTAGGGCTCAATGTCATCAGGCGGTTTTTACTTTGAAATGTCTGGGAAATGTGAGTCACACAGCTGAGGAGTTGTGGTCAGCTCTGGAGAACCAATTTCATGAATGGTTGTCTCCACTGGACCTGAAACCAGGGAAGGCCGTGTGCGACAATGCTGCAAACCTGGGTGCGGCCCTTCGCCGGGGCAATGTCACACACGTGCCTTGTATGGCTCACGTGTTGAACCTGGTTGTCCAGCAATTTTTAGCCCACTATCCCAGACTAGATGGCCTTCTGCAGAGGGCACGGTCGCTGTGTGCTCACTTCCGCCGTTCGCATCCCGCAGCTCAGCGACTTACATCTCTACAGAAGTCGTTGGGCCTGCCACTTCACCGGCTAAAATGCGATGTGCCTACCCGGTGGAATTCAACTCTGCACATGTTGCAGCGACTGTGGCAGCACCGACAAGCCCTGGTGCAATACGTTCTGACATATAGCCTGGGCCAACGAGATCCAGACGTGGGGCAAATCACGCTGGAGGAGTGGTCTCAGATCAGGGACCTATGCACCCTTCTGCACAGTTTTGAAATGGCGACGAAGATGTTTAGTGCTGACGATGCCATTATCAGCATGACTATTCCGGTGATTTACATGCTGGAGCACATGTTAAACAGACTTCGGAGTCAGGTGGTGGCACAAGAGGAGGTGGAGGAAGTAGAGGAGGAGGAGTTGTATGCGGAAGGGCTAACATCTGCAAGGTCCAGACGGTCGGCAGCACCAAGGCGGCAGGCATGTGAGGGTGGGGGAGATGGTTTTACCAGGGCGCATGGTAGCAGCCAAACTAGTGAGGAAGGTGCAGGAGCCCAGGAAGAAGTGGAGGACGAACTGATGGAAGACTCATCAGATGAGGGAGACCTTGATCACATTTCTGTTGTGCGAGGTTGGGGGGAGAGGACAGAGGAAGGAAGCATGATTGTTACCTCGCCACCAACACAACAGGGACTTGGTGCTCCTGAATGCGCAACACACATGAGTGCCTTCTTGCTGCACTACCTGCAACATGACCCTCGCATTGGGAGAATTAGAAATAATCCTGACTACTGGGTTGCCACACTGTTAGATCCCCGGTACAAAAGTAAATTTGCAGAAATTATTCCTGCCATAGAAAGGGATGCACGCATGCAGGAGTATCAGCAGAGACTGTTGCAGAATCGTACATGTGCTTTTCCACAAAACACCAGTGTTGCACGTAGTGAATCTCGCTGTTCCAACTTGCCAACCGTGGGACCGTCAAGTGTTCAGCACTCAAACCATAACAGAACCACAGTATCTGCTGGTAACATCAATTTTGCGCAATCATTTCACCACTTTTTTAGCCCATCCTTTGCAAGGCCACAGGAGACAAGAAGTCTGACACATAGTCAACGCCTAGAGACGATGGTACAGGAGTATCTCCAAGTAAACATTGAAGCCATGACTGTGTCACTGGACCCTTGCTCTTTTTGGGCTTCCAATCTGGATAAATGGCCGGAGCTAGCCACTTACGCCTTGGAGATCTTGTCATGCACCGCAGCCAGCGTTCTGTCTGAACGTGTGTTCAGCGCTGCTGGTGGTGTGCTGACAGATAAGCGCACGCGGCTCTCCACTGATAATGTAGACAGACTCACGTTCATAAAGATGAACAAATCATGGATCCGAAACGACTTTGTCATCCTGGGGAGAGTAAAAGATGGATGATTGGTTAAAATCACCCTACCAACCGTTTTAAGCTTTCAAATTACTAATCATGTTTATCTGTATCTTGGCTGGAAAATAATTTGGGCTTTGTAGCAGTGTGCAGCACTGATTCTATTAGGCCATCTATAATAAGCTCCACCAGATTTAAAATTACTAATCATGTTTATCTGTATCTTGGCTGGAAAATAATTTGGGCTTTGTAGCAGTGTGCAGCACTGATCCTATTAGGCCATCTATACTAAGCTCCACCAGATTTAAAATTAATAATAATTTTTAGCTGCATCTAGCCCAGAAAATAATTTTGGGGCTCCGAGATGCGCAAGACACATAAGTGCCTTCTTGCTGCACTACCTGCAACATGACCCTCATATTGTCAGAATTCGAAGTAATCATGACTACTGGGTTGCCACACTCTTAGATCCGCCAAACTTTTCGATCAACCTTTTCATTTTAATAAAGACCAAAAAAATTGTCATTTTTGAAATTATAAGCATTAGCAGGTTGTTAGAAACTGAAATCAAACAGTTTTCAACTCAAAACTTTATTCTAGGTGATGTTACATTTTCACATAGGACCCCTTGTTCGAAAGGAGCTTCTGAACTCTCTCGTCCATTGAATTTGTCAGGTTTTGGATGGTTTCTGCTTCAATTGTTTTGCATGAGGACAGAATACCCTCCCAGAGCTGTTGCTTAGATGTGAACTGCCTCCCGCCATCATAGACACTCCTTTTGATGATGCTCCAGAGGTTCTGAATGGGGTAGAGGTCAGGGGAGCATGGGGGTCACACCATAAGTTTGTCCCCTTTTATGCCCATATCAGCCAGAGATGCAGATGCTTTATGTGCAGCATGAGATGGTGCATTATCATGCAAAAAAATGATCTTGCTGTGAAATACACGGTTCTTCTTCTTGAACCATGACAGGAAGTGCTGTTTGAGAAAATCCACATACATTATGGAGTTCATCTTTAGCGCCTTCAGGGATCCTAAAGGGGCCGACAATCTCTCTCCCCATGATTCCAGCCCAAAACATTACTCCACCTCCTCCTTGTTGGCGCTGTAGCCGTGTTTGCGTGGGGTGTCCATCAACCAGCCATCCTCCACTCCATCCATCTGGACCATCGAGCGCTGCACGGCACTCATCCGTGAACAAAACAGTTTTGAAATCAGTCTTCATGTAATGTTTGGCCCACTGGAGCCGTTTCTGCTTGTGTGAAGTGGATAGAGGAGGTCGACAGGATGGCGTATGCACAGCTGCAAACCTCTGAAGGACCCTGCATCTTGTTGTTCGGGGGACGCTGGAGGCACCAGCAGCTTCAAAAACTTGTCTGCTGCTATGACAAGGCTTTTTTGCCGCTGCTCTTTTAACCTGACGTAATTGCTTGTAGGAAAGAGTCCTCAATTTGCCCTTATCAGCACGCACACGTGTGTACTGTGAATCAGCTACATACTTCTTGATTGCCAAGACACTTCATCCTGATCATCGCACAATGTTGATTGTAGTCATGCCTTGACCTAAACACTCCACAATTTGTTGCTTCTCAGCAGCCGACACATCCTTTTTCTTTCCCATTTTGGCAGAAAATGTAGGCTGCTTAATAATGTGAGACAGCCTTCTTAAGTAGTCTTGCCTTTCATTGGACACACCTGCCAAACTAATTAGCACAGGTGTCTGCAATTGCTTACAGTGATATAAAGAGCCCTGACACACATCACCATCAATGAGTTTAACTGACAAACAAACAAATTCTTCCCTTATCACTCCTAAACACTTTTTGCATAATAATTTGGAACACAGTGTACATGTGCTTTTCCACAAAACACCAGTGGTTCATGTAGTGAATCTTACAGTTCTAACTTGCCAACCGTGGTCTGTATGGAGTTGTTCAATAAAGGGCCCAAAATTAAGATAACATAGATGGGAGAGGTCTCTATGAATAGGAATTCCTAAGTATTTGTTACCCTGTGAGGGCCAGGCAAAGGGAAAGTTGGACTGGATGGAATCCTATATGGATTTGGGGAGGGAGACATCGAGGGCCTCAGACTTCGTTGCATTGATTTTAAAATTTGACCATGTAACAAAGTGATCTATTTCAGCCATAACAGCATGGATGGATATATGTGATTGAGTGATATATACTAGGACATCATCAGCAAATAGAGAGCACTTGTACTCGGTGCCTCCCACCTCAATCCACCTAATATTGGGGTCATGGCGAATTGATGAGAGCAGGTGCTCCGTCACTAGGATGTATAAGAGAGGGGACAGAGAACATCCCTGCCTTGTCCCATTGGTGATTGTGAAAGGTGATGAAAATGTTCTGGTGCGCCCCCTGGGCCTTGGGACACCCGGAGCCGGACCCTTTTTGGTGGATGCTGGTGGTTGTAGTCTCCGTGGCGGCGACCCGGTTCCGTGGCTCAGAGCGGTCAAACCAGTGGCGGAACTATTTATGTGGTTTTGATGTTTAAATGTCCGACTACGCCACCCGTGGATTGCGGTCAGAGTGAACCGCCGCTCCAGGGCAGACCGCTGAGGCTGGTGTTGTGGGTGCAGCAGAGCGTAGCATAACTCCCCACGGGAGGAGTATAGCCTCAGGGCAGTGTATGCGGAGGATGGGGGTGATGGTGCAGGGCAGCAGCAGTAACGACACGGAGTCAGTGATGCAGTCCAGGGCCTTTACTCACAGTTCTTATTATCCAGACCACGTCTGCAGGTAACGGCTGCCCACGTCGTACTGTGCTCACCAGGTGAGGGGCTCAGACAACTCCCAGATAACTTTGGAGCGCTTCACAGGACCCCCTTTGTGTGTCCTTTGTCTGGCCTTTCTTACCAACCCTTCTGTCCGGCTGCCTCGGACCTCCTCTTGGTAAACTTGGCGCCAGTTTCCCTGACCCTATGTGGTGCCTTCCTAGCGGGTGTAGCGAGGGGCTGCGCCACATAAAATGTCACAGCCTCCGGTTTCTAGCTGAGGGTCGTTCCTGCCTCCACTAGTTTCGGGGACCAGTCTCCCCCTTTGGCCTAACCCCTCCACGCAGGTGGATTCGGGCGTGCGGTGGCGACTCGCCCGTCCGCACCCCTGGGATCCCTTCATTCCTCGTTCCTGGAGCCTTCTCCGCTCCTCTTCCTTCCTTCTCCCTCTTCCAGGCCTGGGCCTCTGTTACTAGGCCCGCCTCCGGAGCAGAGCTCATGCAGAGCCCCTGCTCCCTGCCACTTCTGCTCAGACTTCTCTGCACTGAACTAAGATGGTGCCCACCTTTTATACTCCCTTCTCAATGCACCCAGGAACTGCTTCCTCCCTGCTCCTGCACTACAGGGTTCCCCTTCCTCAGTGTTCCCTCCCCCCACTCCAGCCAGGGACAGGGACTGTCGTGCCCATCTCAGAGGCATATTGTTCGCCCTGCCCCACGGCAATGTGGTGTAATGCATGCAGGTGTCGGGTCCTGATCCACACTCCATCCTTACCTGAGAGTGAGATATCACACCTCTAGGTGAGGTGCAATACCTCTGTAGCAACCGAGCCCTCAGGGTGCTACAGTTCCATTTATCTTCAGCCTAGGTGACGTATTGTGATACAGGGCCATGATTTTGGCTATAAAAGGGTCCCCTAGACCCCTACCCCAAGCTTTTTAAGAGAATCATATATGGCGTGCCAGGAGACTCTATGGAATGCTTTCTCAGCATCCAACGAGAGTATCTAATTACAAATTTTTAACTGCATCTAGCCCAGGAAATACTTTGTGCCTAGTAGCAGTGTCTGCTAGTCAGCGGATTATCCCGGCTGTTAAGCAAGCTACACCACCTGTAGTTTGGACACTTAATTTTTTCAAAGGAAATGCTTCGGGACCACGGGATACTCAGTGAAGAGCATCAGGAGGCACCCCAAGGCATAGGGGCTGGGACTGGCAGTAGGATGCCTTGCGGTGGACAGCCGAGCTCGATCCTTATAAAAGCTTTTTAACTGCAGCAGCTTTAGTGGACGCTACTGGAGCTGGAATTACGCGGCTGCTGGCATGAGACTTGCCCTCCAATAGATCCTTGTAAATGGATTTAAAGTGTATTCATTCAAATTACAGAGATAATTTAAATTAAAAAGCTTAGAGCTGCCTCCACCACAGGGGGGCTCGCTCGACCCACCAGCGGACAGGCACCAGTATTGGGAGAGAGGGGCTGGCCGTCAGGGTTCACCGCGGCTCTGGCACAAACCCGGCGACACGGAGGTGGCACGGGCAGGAGCGGACTGAACGTGTCGGCTTCTCACTTTTTGGATTTTAGAAGGGCATGACATGCCTATATCTGTGTCTCCCCCTCCTTTTACTCCTCCACCTCTTTTCTTTTCGCATGACTATATGTACTTGTCACTTTTCCATGTGTTAGTTGTGTCTTCTGAGCAGTTTGTCAGCTTTTGGACACCTTTGAAGGTGTTTTCTATGTGTTTCTATGTGTTTTTGTTTGCCTGCCATTGGTTTTAACGGTGTTCGAAGGTGTTCGACGAACAGTTCGACGAACAGTTCGGCGAACACACGGGTGTTCGACGAACCGAACCGAACTCGAACACTACGGGGGTGGCTCAACACTAGTTAGGGCTTTCCGGGTTGAGTGGTAATTGTCGACTACGCCACCTGTGGTGTCTGGTGAGGCGCCACCAGCGCCTCTACAGTCCGCTGAGGCCCGATGTCTTGGCGGCTAAAGTTCTCGCTGCTCCCCACAGGCGGAGTGCGGCCTCAGGGCAGGCAAGGCAGGATGAAGGGGGTAGTAGTAGTAGCGCGGGGAGTGCGGGCACTGCGTCGCGTGGTATGGCGCGTAATGAACAGTCCGGAGGCCATAGGGATGAATTTCCAAGGCTTTACTCACAGTTCTCAAAAGCAGCGCAAGGCTTCTCACTGCTCCTCGCGGAGTCCTGCGGCCACCAGGGACGGGGGTCCGACTACCTCCGAGGAAGTCCAGTGTGAGGTAGCATCCCTACACCAGAGTGTTCCTGCACTACAGACTTTACCCTTTCCCGTCTGTGCGTGTGTAGATAGGCCGGGTCTCCCTCTGAGCTCCTCTCAGGTGAATGGCTCGGGTGGCAATTCCTCTCCATCCCAAGCCCGGCGGGATCCTCAGGGCCTAACCGGGCTTTCCCGTCCTGGACATAGAGTACGAGGTCGGGTGTCGGGGGCCAGTACCCCTCTTGCAGCCGGAATCCCTCTGAATAGATCAGGTAGGCAAGGACAGGTGGCGTGCTCCGCTCCGTCTGCATCCTCCCCGGGACCCATTTGCTAGGGAGCCACACTCTAAAGCTCCCGGGCCTTCTTGATCCTGGTCCTTGGCCGGGTTGAGCCATTCCTCATCTGCAACCTACCTCTCGTCCCATAGATCGGGGTACGAGGGCTGTGTCCCATGCCGGTGCAGGCCCACACAGGATCTGCGCTCCCGGAGGGAAGTCACTTTACACACAGTATTTTGAGAGCACAGTACGACCACTTAGAAGGACAGGTCCACACAGAACCAAAAGGACCAGCAAGAGACCGAAAAAGACCAAGATCAAAGATGGCATTCTATTAAATATGAAATTAGAAGTGTAACTAACTAACTGTTCCTCCACCCACACCCACTAACTGGTTCCTACCACTTTGTGTTCCCCAGTCTCCCTGTAAACAGGGGAGCAGCACCTAGTGCATACTAGCTCCCTCTGGTGGAGATGTGGTGTTGGATGCAAAAGGCTGGAACACTACCATCACACCAGGCCTACCTCAGAGGAGGAACACCACACTCCATTAAAGAAGTGCAGCATTCCTGTGGCGGTCGAACCCTCAGGGGCGCCACAGTATTAAAGAGGAAGAGGAGAAACCACAAACTTGATGACTAGTGGGAGAGAGAACCCTATACTGTGTTAAAGTCAAGATTTGATAACAAGAAGACCTGTTTGATTAGCAAAGATGGAGGAATAACGACTGCAACGGTATCTAGAGACCATCTGAAGTTGTGTCCAGACCTGCTAAAACCCTAAGAACAAGTGCCTCTCACCGTACCGGAGGAGACTAAAGAAGCAGCACTCCATACTGACTTAGGAGATTTCCCGGCAGATTGGCCTCAACTAGGAGGAGCAGTAATAATACCACTTCTTTCAACAGCGAGAAGACCCTCCACAGCAAGTAGAACCCATAAGTGCTTCAGAAGAGCCTGCTCAAGAAGAATCCCCAGAAGAAGGATCCCTGGTTGGAGCAGAGCAAGAAGGTCCAGCCAATGGTATACTTGCCAGTCCTGTAGAGAGGTTAAGGCAACCCTGCAGTCTTCCCACACACAGAATGGGAGGTAGTGCAAACACTAGTGCCTCACGCATCCCAGTACCACGTAGGTCGACACGTAGCATAGCACACGAGGTCAGACCCCTGTCAGATACAGAGAGTAATGAAGGAAACTCTGACAGTGTAGATAGTTGCCCCTGGGGTATTGTATTGTGTATTTTCATGTAGGAATTTCTTAACTTGTGTTTTGCTCATAATGGACAATCTAAGTGGAATGGACACTTTCTCTTGTTGCCTCTAGTTACCCGTCAGGGTACTTAAAGAATTCTGTGGCTGAGGACTGTGGGCAGCCCAAAAACTGCTTCTTGTAAATAATTGCACTCCCTGGAGTGCCCCTTTAGGTGACCTGAGAACAAAAACCTGTCTGGTGTGGCACAAGTGGAGGTCCAACTCAGGAACGCCATGCCCTGCAGCCACCCCAGGGCCAATGTGAAGGGTTTGCTTTGGACAGGTCCCTCAAGCTACCAAGTACTCTACCCTGTGAGATGGACATCCTGTCGGGGGAACCTCACCAGAAGTTACTTGAATTCTGAGGTTGCTTATTGTATTGTACATATCTATTTATTATTTATAATGTTTTATATGCAATGTTCAAGCAAAAATGCCTCCCATAAAGGGAAGAGTTATTGCTATTGTTGTTATAAAAAGTACTTCAGTCCGGGAGTGCTGAGCTTTGCTAGGGGGGAATGTGGCGCCCTGCTGCGCATTGGTGCCGCAGATCCCAGAGGGGTGCATGGACGGATTCCTCCACAAGAGGCCTTCATAGCATTCACACACCTCCACCTTCCACCTCAGACCACCAGAGGGAGCCCGTTAGGGATAAAAATAGGGAAGGTGGATCTAGGCAGTGAAGTCAGTCTGTCTAAGTCTGGAGTCCACAGAGAGTCAAGTCTGTGAGAAAGTCAGTCCAGCCCGGACTCAGGGACCTCAGGTTAGTGAGCCTAAGGCATGCTGACGCCATAAGAGCGGTGAAGAGTAGTGAGGCCTACTGCCAGTGTGAAGCCTAGTGAGGGCCCCGAGCCTGTCCGAGAGCGACTGGAGTAAGCGAGCTACATAGGGGGCAGAGGAGCTTAACCAGCTCACCCCACAACCATTTACCGGACACCGGTTCCGCGCCTACAGGGGCCTATATCCCCAGCAGGAAGAACCCCTGGAGAACTATATGTCCCAGGAACACCAAAGCTGACTGTTATACAAGGGTCAGGAGTCGCGGAGGCCCGAGAGACCGGGGATTGTGATCTCCAAAAGAAGGCCCTACCACCAGGTCAGCAGGTGCAAAACAGAGACCAAGTTAGGCCTAGCTCCAGGCAGGTCAGAAACTTACCAGGAAAAGGCAAGAAACAGGAGGTCCCACACCTGCTCACTGGGGAGAGTCCTGATATGCACCCTTCACCCTACAGTGCATTGGATCGTGCCTGAAAAACACCACCAGTAAAGGTACTGAAGTGAACTCCGGTGGGCGTGCCTATTCTTCTATCCTTCCTCTGACCCGGCTGGGTCCCCTCTGTCCTGCATCCCTTTTCTTACGCTGCCCTGAGGCCCCGCTCCACCTGTGGGGAGCCGCACCAACTAAGCTGCCTGAACACCGGCCTCAGAGGACTGTCGCAGCGCTGGTGATCCTCACCAGACACCACGGGTGGCGTCACGAACATTTCCCTATCCCATACAATTTTCCCCCTTCTTTTAAGAGTGACCCCAGGGTACGGGCCCGGGAGCCGACCACCGCGACATCCCCCAAGAGTCAGGCAACAACAAGACCCGGGCGCCGAGTCGTCCCTATCCCCTGGGCGCGTCAACAATGTAGCCCAAAAAAACTAAATTTCTGCACTGCGAACTCACATTTCTCCAGCTTAGCAAAGAGTGAATTATCACTCAATAACTGCAAAACTTCACATACACTCTGCCAATGGCACTCCAGATCTGGCGAATGAATCAAAATGTCTTCTAAATACACAACCATATTCTTACCAATCCAAGGTCTCAGGATGTCATTAATAAGGTTCTGAAAAAATGCAGGTGCATTGGTAAGACCAAATTCACCAGATTCTCAAAATGACCTACCGGAGTGTTAAAAGCAGTTTTCCATTCATCACCCTCCTTCACTCTTAACAAATTGTATGCCCCCCAGAGATCAATCTTAGAGAACCACTTGGCCCCTCACTAACTGCTTAAACAAGTTAGGAATTAACGGAAATGGGTAGGAATTGCGTACGGTAATCTTATTAATTTCACAAAAATCCAGACATGGACGCAAACCCCCGTCCTTTTTTTTCACAAAGAAAAATCCAACTGCCACAGGCGACTTAGAAGGTCTAATGTGACCAGCAGCCAGGCTAGTCTGTATGTACTCCTCCAAGGCCTTTCTTTCAGGGATAGTCAGATTAAACAAGCGACTCTTGGGAAGAGTAGCTCCCAGAACATACTCAATGGCGCAATCATAGTCCCTGTGAGGAGGTAAAACTTGCGACTCCTCCTCCGAAAAAACCCTCCAAAAATCTTGAATAGGTACAGGTAATTCCCCTTTTTCCAAAGCCGCAATGCGACCATTACAACATTTATCATAGCACTTCAGACTCTAAGACTTTATCATATTAGTAGACCAGTCCAGCAAAGGATTGTGCAGTTTTAACCAAGGCAATCCTAGAACGACCGGAGAGGGTAAATTATTTAATACCACCAAGTCCAAAATTTCTTAGTGAAGTCCATTGATAGTGAGGGGAAATGCAGCAACCTTGTGAGTAATACATTTATAGGGAGTGTTATTGTAACATCCCTGGCTGTGTGCTGGCATGGCTTACCACCTCCCACCACACGGTTACTGCCTGATTCTTATAGTTACTGTGTGCGCACTCCTAATGCCTCCCCAGCCTATTGCTGTGAGTCACTGGATACTTAAACCCCCTCCAACCAGTAGGAGGTGCCTGAGCAACACTTTCTTACAGTGTGTTCTGTGCAACTGAGTTGCCAGGTCCTGTCCTGTATCTTGACTGTTTCTGCCACCCTGGGGGTTGTATACCCAAGCCTGTTACCTGTATCTGTGATTTCTAGTCTGTTCTGCCACCCTGGGGGCTGTATACCCAGGCCTGTTGCCTGTATCTGTGACTTCTAGTCTGTTTCCGCCTCCCTGGGGGCTGAGTTTCAAGGCTCGTTCCTGTATCTTGTTCCTGGTTCAGTTCCTGTCTGAACTGTGTCCTAGCCCGCTACCTGTTTGTCTCTATGTCTGAACCTTCCCTTTTCCTGCAGTGTCTGAAACTGCACCTAACTCCAACTCGTCTCTGTACTTCTGTTTGTGAGTTTTGTGTCCACTCGCTACTTCATTGTAAGTACCTTGGGTGTATCTGGTTCTGCTTGTCCCTTTTCCCTGCCTCCGTATCTACCTCCTGTGTTCTAACTATCTTCCTGTATTTTCCAGTCTGTTCCATGTGAACAGAGCCCTGTCCAGTCTGCCTGCACCTTTCGCTCTCCTCTGCTTGTCCACCGCATCTGTAGTTTCGCTCTGCTCTGCTTGTCCACCGCATCTGCGGTTTCGCTCTGCTCTGCTTGTCCACTGCATCTGCGGTTTTCCTCTGCTCTGCTTGTCCACCGCATCTGCGGTTTCGCTTCGCTCTGCTTGTCCACCACACCTGCGGTTTCGCTCCGCTCTGCCCCGCTTGTCCTCCGCACCTGCGGTTCTGATCTGCTAGTCCACTGCACCCGCGGCTCTGTTCCTGTATCCCAGTCTGTACTGGTCCCTATCCAGCCTGCGTTCATACCTGCCAGTATCTGCCTGTCTGCATACCAGCCGTGCCTGCCAGTACTCGCCTGTCTGCATACCAGCCATGCCTGCCAGTACCCACCTGTCTGCATACCAGCTCTGCCTGCCCGTTCCTGCATTCCCCGGTGTGGGTCAACAGCTGTGACCGGGGTCTGACCTGGAGTAACACCTGGTCCCTCTGCTCGGTTCCTCCCTGGTTCACGGAGTCAACTGAGCCGCCGTGCGACCTTGGTCAGACCGAGTTGATACTTAGTCATGCCCCTCCAGGCACTCCTCGGTTCATGGTCCAGTGGGATCACTAACCACGCTCATGCCAGTCAGTCCGGGCGTGAGCGTAACAGTTATCAATTGCAATCACAGAAATAGGTGATGACAAAGGTTTGGATTTCAATTTAAGATTTTCCAAAAACCCTTTATCAATCACATTAAGTGTTGAACCACAATCCACAAATACCTGAAATTCAATCAAATTTTCCTGCAAAGTAGTACTCCCTGAAAGAAATACTCCTGCAGAGCGTAAACAAGCTATATGGGCATACCTGACCTTTTTTTCTTCTTTACTTAAACGAAGCTCACAATACTTAATCAAATGGTCAGCTTTACCACAATAAAGACACAATCCCTCGGCTAACCTCTGGTCTCTTTCCTGAGAGCGGAGTGACTTCGCCCCAACCTCCATCGGTTCTCCGCCGTCTGAGCAGATTTTCTGGAGACTGGCATTACAGGAGTCTTTACCTCATTCTGCCTAGATCTCAGTCTCCTATCCACAGGAACAGCTAATTGTATGGCATCCTGCAGAGTCTGAGGTGCGGGGAATGCAATTAGCAAATCCTTAACCCTTTCACTCAGACCAGCAAGAAATAGACATTTCAGAGGAGGATCATTCCATTTGACTTCTGAAGCCCACCTTCTAAAGTGTGTACAATAATTTTCAACATCATCTGACCCCTGATTCAAACGCCTGAGTTCTGCCTCAGCAGATGAGATTCGATCAGGATAGTCATATAATAGACCTATAGCAGAAAAAAATTCTTCTACAGACCTTAAGCATGGATCATTAGGTTGGAGAGAAAAGGCCCACCCCTGTGGTTCATTGCGCAAAAGTGACATAATAAAACCAATGCGCTGTGATTCATTCCCAGAGGACCTTGGTCTCAAACGAAAATAAAGCAAACAAGCATTTTTAAAGGAAAAAAATCTTGCTGTTTACCATAAAAAACATCAGGCAGTCCTATCTTGGGTTCCACAAAATGCGCTCCAGAACAGCTACTCACGTGTTGCTGGAGCTCGGCCACCTCCAGAGACAATCCCTGCAAGCGTTGAGCAAAAACTTGGATGGAAGTGGATCCCCGAATTTCTTTCCTTTAGTTTTTTTGGGCTGGATTTACTGTTATGATCTGCAACAAGAAGTAAGGAAAGAAGGGGAAAGCTATCCCTACAGTAAGACTAAGCTGAATCCCTACGATGTAGCAGGCTGCCTGTTCCTTGCGAACAGACCCGCCTTAGTCCTTGGCTAGTCTGAACGAAGACCTATAGCATAAAGTGGAGGGGTCCCTAAAAGAACTAAGGACTGGAACAAAAATGCGACACCTCCTAAACAGAGAAGTTGTTACAGAACACAAAAAGATAAGCAGACAAAAAGGTACTAGAGGTCCCAGAAGGACCAAGCAAACTGACAGAGAAAGGCACAGAAGCACCTGGCTAGCAAAACAGTCAAACAACACTGAAGTCCAGCACAGCCAAAAGGGCGGAGCTGGAATATAAAAGCAGATGGTCACGTGACCGCAAAACACAAGATGGAAAAAACAAACAGGAGGGTTCTAACACTTACATCCTTACGTTTTCAAATTGAGCAGCATATATACACTGTGTGCAGAATTATTAGGCAAGTTGTATTTTAGAGGATTATTTTTATTATTGATCAACAACTATGTTCTCAATCAACCCAAAAGACTCATAAATATCCAAGCTTAATATTTTTGGAAGTTGGAGTGGTTTTTTTTTGGATTTGGCTATCTTAGGAGGATATCTGTTTGTGTAGGTAGCTATTACTGTGCAGAATTATTAGGCAACTTAATAAAAACCAAATATAATCCCATCTCACTTGTTTATTTTCACCAGGTAAACCAATATCAGTACACAAAATTTAGAAATAAACATTTCTGACATGTAAAAACAAAAACCAAAAAAAATAGTGATCAATATAGCCACCTTTCTTTATGAGGACACTCAACAGCCTTCCATCCATAGATTCTGTCAGTTGCTTCATCTGTTTTCGATCAACATTGCGTGCAGCAGCCACCACAGCCTCCCAGACACTGTTCCGAGAGGTGTACTGTTTTCCCTCCCTGTAGATCTCACATTTTATGATGGACCACAGGTTCTCTATGGGGTTCAGATCAGGTGAACAAGGGGGCCATGTCATTATTTTTTCTTCTTTTAGACCTTTACTGGCCAGCCACGCTGTGGAGTAGTTGGATGCATGTGATGGAGCATTGTCCTGCATGAAAATCATGTTTTTCTTGAACGATACCGACTTCTTCCTGTACCACTGCTTGAAGAAGTTGTCTTCCAGAAACTGACAGTAGGTCTGGCAGTTGAGCTTCACTCCATCCTCAAACCGAAAAGGTCCCAAAAGTTCATCTTTGATGATACCAGCCCATACCAGTAATCCCCCTCCACCTTGCTGGCGTCTGAGTCGGAGTGGAGCTATCTGCTCTTTACTGATCCAGCCTCTGGCCAAACCATCTGGCCCATCAAGAGTCACTCTCATTTCATCAGTCCATAAAACCTTTGAAAAATCAGTCTTAAGATATTTCTTGGCCCATTCTTGACGTTTTATCTTATGTTTCTTGTTCAAAGTTGGTCGTTTTTCAGCCTTCCTTACCTTGGCCATATTCCTGAGTATCACACACCTTGTGCTTTTTGATACTCCAGTAATGTTGCAGCTCTGAAATATGGCAAAGATGGTGGTGAATGGCATCTTGGCAGCTTCACGCTTGATTTTCCTCAATTCATGGGCAGTTATTTTGCGCCTTTGTTGGCCAACACGCTTCTTGCGACCCTGTTGGCTATTTGCCATGAAGGGCTTGATTGTTCGGTGATCACGCTTCAAAAGTTTGTAAATTTCAAGACTGCTGCATCCCTCTGCAAGATATCTCACAATTTTGGACTTTTCAGAGCCCGTCAAATCTCTCTTCTGACCCATTTTGCCAAAGGAAAGGAAGTTGCCTAATAATTAAGCACACCTTATATAGGGTGTTGATGATATTAGTCAACACCCCTCCTCATTACAGAGATGCACATCACCAGATTTACTTAATTGGTAGTTGGCTCTCAAGCCTATGCAGCTTGGAGTGGGACAACATGTATAGAAAGTTTCATGTGATCAAAATACTCATTTGCCTAATAATTCTGCACACAGTGTAGTGTTTGCCATCACCACCAAATAGATTGAACTTGGATTAATCCGACCTATTGATGAGCGAGTGTGTTCTGTTAATCCTTTCAGCGAGCATGCTCGGGTGCTCGCCGAGTTTTTGCAGCGTGCTCGAATATTATGTTTGAATCACTGTGTGTGCATGATTTGCGACTGTTTGACAGCTTCAATAAATGTGAGGAATGCCAAACAAACTGGCATTCATCACATGTATTAAAGCTGTCAAACAGTTGCAAATCATGCACATACAGTGACTCAAACATAACATTCGAGCATGCCGCAAATACTCGGCGAGCACCCGAGCATGCTCATAAATCTCGAGTAACGAGCATGCTCGGTCATCACTAATCTGACCACAATACCTTAGACCAATCTGTCTCTTTCCATTGGCTGTTTTCTTTGACAAACTCAATTCGAACCTTCTGGTTCTTTGCAGAGATGAAAGGCTTCTTGACTGGAACTCGTACATTCAGCCCTACTGCTCTTAGCCCTCGCACCATAGTTTGGCGACTCACTTTGACCCCATATTCTTCATTCATTTCATGTGAAATCTGTACAGCACTTTTATGGACATCAGATACTGATTTTTTCCTAATAATGTGATCAATTCTGGAGGATGTTCTCCATGGTTGTCCACTTCTAGGTTTGTCAGCTGTTCCATAACCTTCTTTTTATTTAGTTAATATACGATACGTGACACTTGACTCTGAGAACAGGTGAATTCCATACCTATCTTTTTTTGGCTTTTGCCTGACTTCACTCTCAGAATAATAAGCTTCCTGACATCTGGTGATAAATTTGTCTGTGTCTTTGCCATGTTTTAACCTAAAAACACACACATAAAAAAGAAAAAAATTTAGCCAAAATTTGACTACCCATGACAAAATATGCAAAACATTTGGCTCAGAAAATGTTGAAAACTACCACATAAAGGGATAAAACAATGTCAAAGACAATTTTCTTCCTTATAGCTGACAACCATTTGTTTCTGGTTTACTAAAATCACCAGGAAAATGGCATCACAACAACCAAACAGAAGTAATCACACTTTTAAAAAAAATGCAAAACTTTTGGTCCCACTGTAGCTTGTAACGCTAACCTTGTGAAATGTCCCAGATGAACCACCGGCAAAGGTGCAGCTGGAAGGATGGCACATGTGGTGCCAGGATGTAGCACACACATGTGTCTTGGGAGCAGGTGGACTAAGAAACATTTAATCTTTTGGAGAGTATGAAGACACACAGCAAATTTACAGAATTCACTGCTTTAGTTAATTTTATGGACCACAACAATGCATGCATTGTAAAGGCAGCTCTGCACCCATCCGCAATGTAGACGATCACCCAGGGTGGCACATGGAGCCAGTAACATTCGTAATTTGTGGATGCGACTGACCAGTTTTCCAGTACGGTCGTTTGATTCAGGCCTGAGTTAGTCATGTAGAGCCTTGTTTCTTTCCCTGCCTCACTTGATATGTGGAGGTATCCCTGGTATGGTGAGCTGACAATGGAGATTCTGAGCAAGTGTGAGGTAAGGGTGAGACAATAATATATAAATGTAGCATTTTTTGTATACATCTGATGCCTTGACCAGTTTTGTTCAATGCACTTGAGATATACCTAACCCCCATTTGGCCTATTAAAAAACTGAACTGCAGAATACATTAGATTATTGCATTATATACAGTGTCATGAACTGAACCACACTCAAGGTAGAAAAGAGCAAAAGAGGCAAGTTGTAATGATCTATCTGCATGATAGGCTGATACCTTCAGGAAAGAGGATGTGTCATCACTATTCTGTATAAAATACAGTGCTTAATGCATTCGAAGCATAACGATTTCTTTAGAGGCAAAACAATGTTGTATTTGTGCATTTTGGTTGCTTTCTCTCTGTCATGTAAGTTTTGACAGCATTATAATGGCAGTGTTATTATAAACTGCCTTCAATCTCATTGCTTTGTATTTTATCCAGATGCACAGGCTGACATCGTAGACCAAGACACTATTTCTCTTGTAAAAAGTGGTGGTAAACAGTCAACAGCTCGTATTCCCTGCCAAACCTCTGAATCATATGTTCACTGGTATGTCCAAAAGCAAAAGGAAATTAAAAGAATTCTATATTGTAGAGGAAGCGAAACTATATATGAAGATGGAATAGATAATAGAAAATATTCATGTACTCAGACATCAAACACAAATACACTGTCCATTAATCATTTAGAAGACAATGATAATGGCATCTATTACTGTGCAAGCAGGAACTACCACACTGTTATAGTGCCACAGAAAGGCTATACAATTAGTGAGGAAACATTGCATGAATGTTAGAAGCTTACCAAGCCAGCCACCACATGAAAGAAACAATTAGTAAACTTATGAACCAAAATATTTTCCTTTTAATTTGAAGCAGTTAAATGTATAAAACTTCATGGCTTAAATAATTGTCAACAGATGTACACCTCTTAAAAAGGTTGGCTACTACTTTTTTTATTGATGGTAGTAGTAAAATTTAGCACTAAATATGTTACATTGCAAAAATTAGTGAATTCATTTACAATGGATAAGTCAGTATAACGTTTCGGTCCAGCATAGACCTTCATCAGAAAAATGCTGTACTATTGTTGTGGAAGGTGAGTTTTTGATAGTCACTGGAGCCAGTTGGAGTTGTATGGACTAGGTTAGTCAGAAGACTTGATATATCTGCGATAGGGTATGGTGACAAAGCAACTATCAGGAGTAACCTCAACCATCCACACCGGTGGGCTGTTTATGATTTTTTACTTTTTTATTGATGGCCTATCATTAAGATATGCCATTAATATCAGATCGGTGGGGGGCGACACCAGGCACCCCAGCTGATCAGCTGTTAAGAACAGCAGCTGGAAATTCTTGGATACTGCTGCAACAGGGCAGCTCCATCAAAGCTATAGTACCTGTGACAGGGTACTGCAGATCCATTTTCTATTCCAGTCATCAACTGATTGACTGAGGTGCCGGGTGTCGCATCCCCACGAATTATTGATGGCCTATCCTAAGGATTGGCCATCAATAAGAAGTTAGTAGCCAACCCATTTAATGAATTTGGTGAATCATTCAGCCACCGTACGCCACCAGAAGAATAGGGACAGGAGCACATTTGTGTTGTAACTTACGTCCTTTTGTGGTGTAAATTATGATGAATTTGTCCAGCACGGTCTGCCACATCACTTCCTGCCCAAGTGACTGCCTTTTTTAAAAAAGGTGGCAGAGTTAACTGGGACTGGTATTTTTTCTTGAAAATGTATTTATTGATTTATTGACTCCTTTATCTTGTTTATTACAAAAGCAGCTGTCTAACTAGTGGATTAAATGAGTACCTGAACTTTTTAATTAAATATTTTTATTGCTTCACTTTTTATGCAGGAAATATTTCTTGAAATATAGTAATATTGTATGTTTAGTTGCTTCCATCATGCTGAAAAGTGATGGACAAGTGTGTTGTTCAAACTGCATTGTTCATAAAGATCCATACACAAGAATAAGTAATAGATGTAGGGTTCACTGATGTTGCATGATGGAGGGCTATAGAAATGGAGTCTCTACGTAGAATATACGTATATAAAAATTCCCCATAAGACAGCGAATGATTAGCTAAAGCAGGGGTCCTTAAACTACGGCCCGCGGGCCACATGCGGCCCGCGGAGGATTTTTATCCGGCCCGCCGAGCTGTGGGCAGAGAAGAGCTGTGCCAGCGCCCGCCCTTCCCCCCACTCGCTCAGGGCTCCGGCAGCCGGATACTTACCTCTCCCCGTGCCTCCGCAGATCCGCTGTCTTCCTGGTGCGCACTCCCTGTGACGTGTCAGGTCAGAGGGTGCGGTGATGTCTTTACACCGCGCCCTCCCCTGAGCCATCACAGGCAGCGCAGAGCGGGGCGACGCTGGAGTACAGACCTGAGCAGCGGCAGTGTGGCACCCCAGGGGTCTGGTTCCCACAGTAATAGCAATATTACGTCTGTGAGCAGGTGGGATGTTTCCTGGTCAGACATCCTATGCATGCCACACCTCCTGCCCAGTCCTGGGAGGGGAAGAACTTCCCCTATATAAAGCTGGGGCTGAGGCAGGGTTAGTGAGTAGAGAAAGAGCAGAGAACACAGACAGAGACACAGTCTGGTCTGTAGTGGAGCAGCTTTAGGGAAAGAAAGATCAGGAGCTCTGTGGGAGCTGTACTAAAAGAGGTCAGGGGCTGGAAGCTGTAGAGCTCGCCCTGATTGAAGAGTTCTTACCTGACCCGGAGTCCGAGGCTGTGGGGACTAATCCTTACCCAGCAGCAGAAACCGCCCGGCAGGGGATTTCAGGTCCTCTGGCCAAGAAACCCAAAGGCACGGTCACACGCAAGGGACCAGCACCGCGACGTGGAGCGGAAGCTACCAAAAGGCCCCGAGTCACCGGCCATACGGGTGAGCACCACACGGTACACTCAGGGACGTGGGCTACTTTTATCAGCCTCTAGCAAGGTAGCCAGAAGAGTACGATTAGTTGGGGAGGCCTACAACTCCGCCTGGCCAGGGGAGATCCCATCAGCTCACGGACTGACCAGGCCCCGATTGCTAGCCAGTACTCCGGGAGGGTCTACTTTGTCACCAGTAAAGACCCAGAACTACACCGCACCATCTCTGAGTGGTTCCTGCTACCCCCTTCAAACACGCCGGTTGCCCTGAGGCCATACCCCTCCCGTTGGGGGTTCTACCAGCTACGCTGCACGACCTTACCACCGGCCTCAGCGGTCTGCCCTGCAGCGGCGGCTTCATAGCCGCATTCAACGGGTGGCGTAGTCGAACACCGTACCATCTTCTGCTAAAGACTGCCACTCAGCTTGACTCCCTGGGCACGGACCGGGTCACCGCCACGAGACTACTACCCCTATCAGATCCGGCTCTGGGTAGGCTCCCGCATGCGCAACGCTACTCAGCACAGGCTCAGGGGCGCGTCAACTTTGGCGTAGTCGGCAGGATTTCGTGCCCGCAACCACCGGGTACTGCGTGCCTGAAAAAGAGACTTTTCAACTTACCTGTGGTGAAGATTCCCGCCATCCGACGCCATCTTCTACCTTCTTCCCGCCATCCGTGGAGTTTTCCCGCCGTTGGACGCTATCTTCTGCCTTCTTCCCGCCATCCGTGGAGTTTTCCCGCCGTTGGACGCCATCTTGAAGACGCCGCGCGGGAAGAAGAGGGGCGTGGACTCCGAAAAGCCCGCGAGAACTGAAGCTCCGCCTCACGTCCGGACGTTGCGTAAGGTCCTGGAAGGAGCCCAGCAGACGCCGACGTCATAGGAGCGCGACGGAAGGTCCTCGACCCTGACGATCCACTGCGGAGCCGCGGCCTACGGAAAAGGATCATCGCAAGGTAGGCCACGGTCCACTAGGGGGGAGGAAGATGTCGGATACGGAGGAGAGCTTCACTGCCGCAGCCACCGCCAGCGCCACCGCTGCTGCGGTCATGCCTTTCACTATGCCCTATATCCCGGGGGCAGCCTGGCTACCCCAGTACTCAGGGGAGTCACATACCCTGAGTGACTTTAGAGAAAAGCTGGATAGCCTCTTCCAGGTGTACCCCCTCACAGAAGAGCAAAAAGTGAGCATCCTGGTGGCCCAACTAACTGGGGCAGCCCAAAGGGAGGTAAAGTCCTGGCCACCTGGGAGGAGGACTGTAGCAGGGATATTAACCCGGCTGAAGGACACCTTTGATACCCGCACCTCAGCTGAGATTAAGCTTAGATTCTACGGGTGCAAACAGCGAGCACATGAGAATATAAGGGACTATGCACTAAACCTACAAGAGGCCCTGAGAGCCATTAAGCAGGCCGACCCTGACAGCGTGGGAAACGAGGACAGGCTGTTGACCGAACAATTTATAGAGGGACTATATTGCAATGCCCACCGAACCCAGTTGCGGGCAATGGCCTTACAGGATCCTCATCTGGACTTTGCACAGTTCAAGGACAGAGCCATCCGGGTGCTCCGAGAACCGGCACCGGGTGGCGTTGTGACCCACAGGCGCCCTACTACCGCTTACCACCAGGAGGCGGCGCCCTTGTCGGCAGGGCCTGTGGGGGCTGATGCGCAGGCTTTGAACAATGACCCGGCTCCAGACCTGCACCATCAGGTCCAAGAGCTAGCTAAAAGCGTAGCTGCGCTAACCCGAACTGTGCAGTCGTTACAGGTTTCTGCTCCAGGGAAGATCCAGCTGGCATCCGGACCGGAGGACATCCCGTGGCGTCGACCAAGGAGGACCCCACCGGCCAGAGGAAGACCCAGCGACCGGTACAACGAGGACGGACAACCCATCTGCCGCCGCTGCAATCAACCCGGACATATGGCAAGGTACTGTCCTTTAAACTGGCACAACCTGGGGTAGAGGGCCAACCCCCAGGAATAAGATCACCAGGCCCATCGAACTGGCGTGACAAATATGTGGGAGGACGTCCAGTCTTGCCTGTGGTACTGGATGGCATTCCTATGAGTGCCCTACTTGACACCGGGTCACAGGTCACCACCATCCCGTACGTGCTCTTCAAGCAGTACTGGAATGACTCGGATATAACCCGCTACCCTGACGACGACTTGAGTATCATCGCCAGCAATGGTCAACCCGTGCCACAGATCGGATTCAAAGAGATGACCATTAAAATCGGTAGAGTCGAACTGGCAGCACAGGGACTGATCATTGTAGACATTGACAAGCGCGAGAGTCACCCAAAGATAACTCTAGGAACTAATGTGATTGAAAATTGTCTTGCAGAGGTGATTTTCATTTTACAGCAGGTTGCCAAGAACGCCAGCTCCGGCCAACAGCGAGTGCTCCAAAAAGAGATCCGGGCACTGATGCGGCGGCAACAGGTGGAACTCTCCGGTGGTGAGATTGGAAGCGTGAGAATGTGTGACCCTTTCCCTATTGCCATGCCCCCAAAAAGTGAAATGATGATTTGGTGCCGGGCAGCTATTGGTCTAAGAGGTAGAGACTACCAAGCAATGGTAGAACCCGTCTACTCAGACAGTAGGCCCACCATTTTGACAGCACGGGGGGTGGTTGATGTACGCCATGGGAGGGTGCCCGTTCGCATAATAAACATCGGCAAGAGAGAAGTACACCTGCCCCGGTATGCCACGCTAGCTAAATTGTTCACCATAAACCAGAATTCTGTACAGGCCGTGGAACCCTTGCCTCCATCTCAACCAGAGGAAGGTAACGGCTCTAAGAAAACAATAGAGGACTGGTGTCAGCAACTACATTTGGGTACTGACTCCACTCCCTCACACCAGAAACAGGGAGTCTATCGGGTGGTTCAAGAGTACGAGAGAGTGTTTAGTAAACACCCGTTAGACTTCGGGCGAGTAAAGGGGGTAGAACACCACATCCCCACGGGAGACCATCCTCCCATAAAGGAGAGATACCGACCCGTACCCCCTGCACACTACCAACACGCCAAGGGGATGCTTAGAGACATGAAGGAGGCTGGGGTAATCAGGGATAGCTGTAGCCCCTGGGCAGCTCCACTAGTCTTGGTTAAAAAGAAAGACAACACCATGAGAATGTGTGTAGATTACCGGAAAATCAACCGTATCACACACAAAGATGCGTACCCCTTACCAAGGATAGAGGAGTCTTTGGCTGCTTTAAAATCTGCTAACTTCTTCTCTACTTTGGATCTCACTAGCGGGTACTGGCAGGTTCCTGTAGCAGAGGCGGACCGGGAGAAGACCGCATTCACCACCCCGATGGGACTTAGCGAGTTTACCTGCATGCCGTTTGGACTCTGCAACGCACCAGGAACCTTCCAACGGTTGATGGAATGCTGTCTGGGACACCGAAACTTCGAGACGGTCCTATTATACCTGGACGATGTCATCGTCTACTCCAAGACCTACGAGGACCACCTGAAACACCTGGCAGAAGTGTTCGAAGCCCTGGCAAACTACGGCCTAAAGGTGAAACCCTCCAAGTGTCACCTCCTGAAACCAAAGGTGCAGTACCTGGGACACGTGGTGAGTGCTGACGGAGTGGCTCCCGACCCTGATAAGATCACCGCAATTAAGGAATGGCCAAGCCCCTCCAGCGTAAAGGAAGTGCGGCAGTTCCTCGGGTTAGTAGGCTACTACCGAAGATTCATTCCCGGTTTCACCAAAAAGGCAGCTCCTATGCAGGACCTCCTGATAGGCCAGTCCAGGAAGGCCAAGAACCAGAAGCCACCCTTCAGATGGGAGAAGCTGGAAGAAGAGTCCTTCCGCCAGCTGAAGATGGCCCTCACGGGGGATGAAATCCTGGCGTACCCTGATTACAGCCAGCCCTTTATCCTCTACACCGACGCAAGTAACATCGGGCTAGGAGCCGTACTGTCCCAGATCCAGCAGGGGAAAGAACGAGTAATTGCTTACGCCAGCCGAAAACTGCGACCCACCGAAAGAAACCCTGAGAATTACAGCTCATTCAAGCTAGAGTTCCTGGCAGTGGTGTGGGCAGTCACCGAACGCTTTAAGCACTACCTCGCCTCTTCCCGGTTCACCGTGTACACGGATAACAACCCGTTGACACACCTGGACACAGCAAGACTTGGTGCCCTGGAGCAGAGATGGATGGCCCGCCTGTCCAACTTTGAGTTCACAATCAAATACCGGGCAGGACGCTCCAATACCAACGCGGATGCCTTGTCCAGAATGCCAAACCTACCGGACATGGGGGAAGATCCAGAGGAACTGGAGGAGGTTGAACTTCCCGCGTTCCACCGGCATGGGACTATCCAGTATTCCCACCGTGTAAGGAGTAAGCAATCCGCTACGTTCAACCCCTTACCTCATTACAACTGGGCGGAAACGCAAGACAGTGACCCCGCCGTCCGACTGGTGAAGGAGATGCTGACTCAGCCAGATGCCCGCCTTGACCCAGACGCTCCGGAGGAGACCAAGCAACTGTGGGCTGAGAAGAGTCGACTGTTCCTTTACAAGGGGAAGTTGTGCCGCAGAATGGTTAACTCCCGGACGCATGAACTGATCTGGCAATTAGTGGTGCCAAGAAGAGACGCGGCTATGGTACTGGAGGCATACCACGACGGAGCTGGGCACTTCGGGTGGAAGATGCTGGAGTTCCTGCTGCGCGGGCGGTTCCACTGGGTAGGCATGAGGGGAACCATCGAGAGGTGGTGCAGAGACTGTGGACTGTGCCACCTAAAAAGGAAGGACCGTGCCAGCCAGAAGACTCCCTTGCAGCCCATCATCACCCGACAGCCACTGGAACTGGTAGCCCTGGACCATGTGAAACTGGCTCCAAGCAGATCTGGGTATGTCTACGCCCTCACAATCGTAGATCATTACTCCCGGTTCCTGGTGGTGGTCCCGGTCAAGGACTTAACGGCTCAAACAGCAGCCAGAGCCTTCCAGCAGCACTTCTGCCATCCACACGGATACCCGGAGCAGGTGCTGACGGACCAGGGACCTGCCTTTGAAGCGGAAGTCTTCCAGGAGTTCTGTACTCTGTATGGCTGCCGGAAGATAAGAACAACACCCTATCATCCGCAAACCAATGGGCTCTGCGAGAAAATGAACCAGGTGGTGATAGATCTTCTGAAAACATTGCCCCTGGAGGAACGCAGTCTGTGGCCTGAGAAACTGCCTGATCTGGTGGACCTATACAACCACATCCCGGTAGGTTCTACCAACTGTACCCCGGCTTACCTAATGAGAGCAAGACCTGGTAAGCTTCCTGTTGATCTGGAGATGGGAGTCCTGACACCCGAGGACACTTCACCAGAAGCAGACTGGGACACAGAAAGGCAGCAGCAGTACCGGAAAGTACAGGAGAGCGTGGAGCGAAGTCTCTGTCAAGCTAGAGAAAGACAGGAGAAGACTTACAACCAGTATGCTCCCGCTGTTCCCCTGGTACCTGGAGAGCAGGTCTTGAAGAGGAAGAGACGCCTCCACAAGTTGGACGACCAGTGGGAGAAGGACCCGTACACCATACTGCCCTCAAGCCATGAGAACCCGAAAGTCTGCATAATCAGTAAGGATGGAGGAGAAACCACAGCCATTGTATCCCGAGATCACCTGAAGAAGTGTCCCGAACAGTTACGAAACCCTGAAGAAGATCAAGAAAATCCTCAACCCGTAGAGGAAAGGGAGGAGATGGTTAGTACTGTACTCGGAGACTTCCCTCGGTCTTGGACTCAAGTAAATGGCGCTGTTGTGGTACCTGTCCTCACCTTCCTCCAACCAGCATCCCAAGTGCCTACGGAGAAACAGGTAGAGCTGGAAGAGCAGCCGGTCCAGGAGGCAGAAGACCCCACACAAGCAGACCAGGAGGATCAACCCTCTGCTTATAGTGAGCCTGCCGTACCCCTAGTGAGCCAAAGAGCCCGTAGACAGCTGCCCAGTTTATCTTTGACAGCTCCTACACCCCGTAGCTCAGGACCAGTCAGTCAGCTCCGTAGGTCCACTAGAGCCACTAGAGGCCAGTTACCCGTACGTTGGAGGATCTAAGTGTTTAGACTGTTTATTTGTATTTACCTGTTTTCTGTTACTTGTAAATAATTGTGTATTTCTAGTTAGTTTATAGGTGTCGTTTATGGATTATCCGGAATCCTTTGTACATATGTTTGGAGCGTAACCCGGGAATGGACTAAAGACTGTTAAGGACTCGGGGCAGGACAGACCCCTACCTGGTTACGGCTCCCTGCTCCTTGGTGAAATGGACACCTTTGTTTTCTTCAAAGACTGCACCCGGTTGCGGACATGCCGTGACCATCCTAATGTGTTTTTCTTTATTGTACTGTTTCTGTTTTTTTACTTGTTATGTTTTCCAAAAATATGTTTAGTCCCGGAGTACTAAATTTCACTAGGGGGGAATGTGGCACCCCAGGGGTCTGGTTCCCACAGTAATAGCAATATTACGTCTGTGAGCAGGTGGGATGTTTCCTGGTCAGACATCCTATGCATGCCACACCTCCTGCCCAGTCCTGGGAGGGGAAGAACTTCCCCTATATAAAGCTGGGGCTGAGGCAGGGTTAGTGAGTAGAGAAAGAGCAGAGAACACAGACAGAGACACAGTCTGGTCTGTAGTGGAGCAGCTATAGGGAAAGAAAGATCAGGAGCTCTGTGGGAGCTGTACTAAAAGAGGTCAGGGGCTGGAAGCTGTAGAGCTCGCCCTGATTGAAGAGTTCTTACCGGACCCGGAGTCCGAGGCTGTGGAGACTAATCCTTACCCAGCAGCAGAAACCGCCCGGCAGGGGATATCAGGTCCTCTGGCCAAGAAACCCGAAGGCACGGTCACACGCAAGGGACCAGCACCGCGACGTGGAGCGGAAGCTACCAAAAGGCCCCGAGTCACCGGCCATACGGGTGAGCACCACACGGTACACTCAGGGACGTGGGCTACTTTTATCAGCCTCTAGCAAGGTAGCCAGAAGAGTACGATTAGTTGGGGAGGCCTACAACTCCGCCTGGCCAGGGGAGATCCCATCAGCTCACGGACTGACCAGGCCCCGATCGCTAGCCAGTACTCCGGGAGGGTCTACTTTGTCACCAGTAAAGACCCAGAACTACACCGCACCGTCTCTGAGTGGTTCCTGCTACCCCCTTCAAACACGTCGGTTGCCCTGAGGCCATACCCCTCCTGTTGGGGGTTCTACCAGCTACGCTGCACGACCTTACCACCGGCCTCAGCGGTCTGCCCTGCAGCGGCGGCTTCATAGCCGCATTCAACGGGTAGCGTAGTCGAACACCGTACCATCTTCTGCTAAAGACTGCCACTCAGCTTGACTCCCTGGGCACGGACCGGGTCACCGCCACGAGACTACTACCCCTATCAGATCCGGCTCCGGGTAGGCTCCCGTGTGCGCAACGCTACTCAGCACAGGCTCAGGGGCGCGTCAGCAGCAGGTGAGGAGGAGTGAGGTGAGTATTGCATTTTTTTTTTTCAATGTACGGAGGCATGGGACATAATATTAGGGGTGACATCCTGCATGGGGCATTATATGGGGGGGGGTGACATGCTGCATGGGGCATTATATGGGGAGGTGACATGCTGCATGGGGCATTATATGGGGGGTGACATCCTGAATGGGGCATTATAATGACAGGGGAGTGAAATCCTGCATGGGGCATTATATGGGGGGGGTGACATGCTGCATGGGGCATTATAAGTAGTGTTGAGCCACCCCCGTAGTGTTCGAGTTCGGTTCGGTTCATCGAACACCCGTGTGTTCGCCGAACTGTTCGTCGAACTGTTCGTCGAACACCTTCGAACACCGTTAAAACCAATGGCAGGCAAACAAAAACACATAGAAACACATAGAAAACACCTTCAAAGGTGTCCAAAAGCTGACAAACTGCTCAGAAGACACAACTAACACATGGAAAAGTGACAAGTACATATAGTCATGCGAAAAGAAAAGAGGTGGAGGGGTAAAAGGAGGGGGAGACACAGATATAGGCATGTCATGCCCTTCTAAAATCCAAAAAGTGAGAAGCCGACACGTTCAGTCCGCTCCTGCCCGTGCCACCTCCGCGTCGCCAGGTTTGTGCCAGAGCCGCGGTGAACCCTGACGGCCAGCCCCCCTTTCCCAATACTGGTGCCTGTCCGCTGGTGGGTCGAGCGAGCCCCCCTGTGGTGGAGGCAGCTCTAAGCTTTTTAATTTAAATTGTCTCTCTAATTTGAATGAATACACTTTAAATCCATTTACAAGGATCTATTGGAGGGCAAGTCTCATGCCAGCAGCCGCGTAATTCCAGCTCCAGTAGCGTCCACTAAAGCTGCTGCAGTTAAAAAGCTTTTATAAGGATCGAGCTCGGCTGTCCACCGCAAGGCATCCTACTGCCAGTCCCAGCCCCTATGCCTTGGGGTGCCTCCTGATGCTCTTCACTGAGTATCCCGTGGTCCCGAAGCATTTCCTTTGAAAAAATTGTGTCCAAACTACAGGTGGTGTAGCTTGCTTAACAGCAGGGATAATCCGCTGACTAGCAGACACTGCTACTAGGCACAAAGTATTTCCTGGGCTAGATGCAGTTAAAAATTTGTAATTAGATACTCTCGTTGGATGCTGAGAAAGCATTCCATAGAGTCTCCTGGCACGCCATATATGATTCTCTTAAAAAGCTTGGGGTACGGGTCTAGGGGACCCTTTTATAGCCAAAATCACGGCCCTGTATCGCAATACGTCACCTAGGCTGAAGATAAATGGAACTGTAGCACCCTGAGGGCTCGGTTGCTACAGAGGTATTGCACCTCACCCAGAGGTGTGATATCTCAGTAAGGATGTAGTGTGGATCAGGACCCGACACCTGCATGCATTACACCACATTGCCGTGGGGCAGGGCGACCAATATGCCCCTGAGATGGGCACGACAGTCCCTGTCCCTGGCTGGAGTGGGGGGAGGGAACACTGAGGAAGGGGAACCCTGTAGTGCAGGAGCAGGGAGGAAGCAGTTCCTGGGTGCATTGAGAAGGGAGTATAAAAGGTGGGCACCATCTTAGTTCAGTGCAGAGAAGTCTGAGCAGAAGTGGCAGGGAGCAGGGGCGCTGCATGAGCTCTGCTCCGGAGGCGGGCCTAGTAACAGAGGCCCAGGCCTGGAAGAGGGAGAAGGAAGGAAGAGGAGCGGAGAAGGCTCCAGGAACGAGGAACGAAGGGATCCCAGGGGTGCGGACGGGCGAGTCGCCACCGCATGCCCGAATCCACCTGCGTGGAGGGGTCAGGCCAAAGGGGGAGACCGGTCCCCGAAACTAGTGGAGGCAGGAAACGACCCTCAGCTAGAAACAGGAGGCTGTGACATTTTATGTGGCGCAGCCCCTCTCTACACCCGCTAGGAAGGCACCACATAGGGTCAGGGAAACTGGCGCCAAGTTTACCAAGAGGAGGCCCGAAGCAGCGAGAGAAGGGTTGGTAAGAAAGGCCAGACAAAGGACACACAAAGGGGGTCCTGTGAAGCGCTCCAAAGTTATCTGGGAGTTGTCTGAGCCCCTCACCTGGTGAGCACAGTACGACGTGGGCAGCCGTTACCTGCAGACGTGGTCTGGATAATAAGAACTGTGAGTAAAGGCCCTGGACTGCATCACTGACTCCGTGTCGTTACTGCTGCTGCCCTGCACCATCACCCCCATCCTCCGCATACACTGCCCTGAGGCTATACTCCTCCCGTGGGGAGTTATGCTACGCTCTGCTGCACCCACAACACCAGCCTCAGCGGTCTGCCCTGGAGCGGCGGTTCACTCTGACCGCAATCCACGGGTGGCGTAGTCGGACATTTAAACATCAAAACCACATAAATAGTTCCGCCACTGGTTTGACCGCTCTGAGCCACGGAACCGGGTCGCCGCCACGGAGACTACAACCACCAGCATCCACCAAAAAGGGTCCGACTCCGGGTGTCCCAAGGCCCAGGGGGCGCGTCAGAACATTTTCATCACCTTTCACAATCACCAATGGGACAAGGCAGGGATGTTCTCTGTCCCCTCTCTTATACATCCTAGTGACTGAGCACCTGTTCTCATCAATTCGCCATAACCCCAATATTAGGTGGATTGAGGTGGGAGGCACCGAGTACAAGTGCTCTCTATTTGCTGATGATGTCCTAGTATATATCACTCAATCACATATATCCATCCATGCTGTTATGGCTGAAATAGATCACTTTGTTACATGGTCAAATTTTAAAATCAATGCAGCGAAGTCTGAGGCCCTCGATGTCTCCCTCCCCAAATCCATATAGGATTCCATCCAGTCCAACTTTCCCTTTGCCTGGCCCTCACAGGGTATCAAATACTTAGGAATTCCTATTCATAGAGACCTCTCCCATCTATGTTATCTTAATTTTGGGCCCTTTATTGAACAACTCCATACAGACCACGGTTGGCAAGTTAGAACTGTAAGATTCACTACGTGAACAACTGGTGTTTTGTGGAAAAGCACATGTACACTGTGTTCCAAATTATTATGCAAAAAGTGTTTAGGAGTGATAAGGGAAGAATTTGTTTGTTTGTCAGTTAAACTCATTGATGGTGATGTGTGTCAGGGCTCTTTATATCACTGTAAGCAATTGCAGACACCTGTGCTAATTAGTTTGGCAGGTGTGTCCAATGAAAGGCAAGACTACTTAAGAAGGCTGTCTCACATTATTAAGCAGCCTACATTTTCTGCCAAAATGGGAAAGAAAAAGGATGTGTCGGCTGCTGAGAAGCAACAAATTGTGGAGTGTTTAGGTCAAGGCATGACTACAATCAACATTGTGCGATGATCAGGATGAAGTGTCTTGGCAATCAAGAAGTATGTAGCTGATTCACAGTACACACGTGTGCGTGCTGATAAGGGAAAATTGAGGACTCTTTCCTACAGGCAATTACGTCAGGTTGAAAGAGCAGCGGCAAAAAAGCCTTGTCATAGCAGCAGACAAGTTTTTGAAGCTGCTGGTGCCTCCAACGTCCCCCGAACAACAAGATGCAGGGTCCTTCAGAGGTTTGCAGCTGTGCATACGCCATCCTGTCGACCTCCTCTATCCACTTCACACAAGCAGAAACGGCTCCAGTGGGCCAAACATTACATGAAGACTGATTTCAAAACTGTTTTGTTCACGGATGAGTGCCGTGCAGCGCTCGATGGTCCAGATGGATGGAGTGGAGGATGGCTGGTTGGTGGACACCCCACGCAAACACGGCTACAGCGCCAACAAGGAGGAGGTGGAGTAATGTTTTGGGCTGGAATCATGGGGAGAGAGATTGTCGGCCCCTTTAGGATCCCTGAAGGCGCTAAAGATGAACTCCATAATGTATGTGGATTTTCTCAAACAGCACTTCCTGCCATGGTTCAAGAAGAAGAACCGTGCATTTCACAGCAAGATCATTTTTTTGCATGATAATGCACCATCTCATGCTGCACATAAAACATCTGCATCTCTGGCTGATATGGGCATAAAAGGTGACAAACTTATGGTGTGACCCCCATGCTCCCCTGACCTCTACCCCATTCAGAACCTTTGGAGCATCATTAAAAGGAGTGTCTATGATGGCGGGAGGCAGTTCACATCTAAGCAACAGCTCTGGGAGGGTATTCTGTCCTCATGCAAAACAATTGAAGCAGAAACCATCCAAAACCTGACAAATTCAATGGACGAGAGAGTTCAGAAGCTCCTTTCGAACAAGGGGTCCTATGTGAAAATGTAACATCACCTAGAATAAATTTTTGAGTCAAAACTGTTTGATTTCAGTTTCTAACAACCTGCTAATGCTTATAATTTCAAAAATGACCATTTTTTTGGTCTTTATTAAAATGAAAAGGTTGATCGAAAAGTTTGGGGGATCTAAGAGTGTGGCAACCCAGTAGTCATGATTACTTCGAATTCTGACAATATGAGGGTCATGCTGCAGGTAGTGCAGCAAGAAGGCACTTATGTGTCTTGCGCATCTCGGAGCCCCAAAATTATTTTCCGGGCTAGATGCAGCTAAAAATTATTATTAATTTTAAATCTGGTGAAGCTTTAGTATAGATGGCCTAATAGGATCAGTGCTGCACACTGCTACAAAGCCCAAATTATTTTCCAGTCAAGATACAGATAAACATGATTAGTAATTTTAAATCTGGTGGAGCTTATTATAGATGGCCTAATAGAATCAGTGCTGCACACTGCTACAAAGCCCAAATTATTTTCTAGCCAAGATACAGATAAACATGATTAGTAATTTGAAAGCTTAAAACGGTTGGTAGGGTGATTTTAACCAATCATCAAGCTTTTACTCTCCCCAGGATGACACAGGGGTAGAAAAGTCGTTTCGGATCCATGATTTGTTCATCTTTATGAACGTGAGTCTGTCTACATTATCAGTGGAGAGCCGCGTGCGCTTATCTGTCAGCACACCACCAGCAGCGCTGAACACACGTTCAGACAGAATGCTGGCTGCGGGGCATGACAAGATCTCCAAGGCGTAAGTGGCTAGCTCCGGCCATTTATCCAGATTGGAAGCCCAAAAAGAGCAAGGGTCCAGTGACACAGTCATGGCTTCAATGTTTACTTGGAGATACTCCTGTACCATCGTCTCTAGGCGTTGACTATGTGTCAGACTTCTTGTCTCCTGTGGCCTTGCAAAGGATGGGCTAAAAAAGTGGTGAAATGATTCCGCAAAATTGATGTTACCAGCAGATACTGTGGTTCTGTTACGGTTTGAGTGCTGAACACTTGACGGTCCCACGGTTGGCAAGTTGGAACTGTGAGATTCACTACGTGCACCACTGGTATTTTGTGGAAAAGCACATGTAAGATTCTGCAACAGTCTCTGCTGATACTCCTGCATGCGTGCATCCCTTTCTATGGCAGGAATAATTTCTGCAAATTTACTTTTGTACCGGGGATCTAACAGTGTGGCAACCCAGTAGTCAGGATTATTTCTAATTCTCACAATTTGAGGGTCATGTTGCAGGTAGTGCAGCAAGAAGGCACTCATGTGTGTTGCGCATCCAGGAGCACCAAGTCCCTGTTGTGTTGGTGGCGAGGTAACAATCATGCTTCCTTCCTCTGTCCTCTCCCCCCAACCTCGCACAACAGAAATGTGATCAAGGTCTCCCTCATCTGATGAGTCTTCCATCACTTCGTCCTCCACTTCTTCCTGGGCTCCTGCACCTTCCTCACTAGTTTGGCTGCTACCATGCGCCCTGGTAAAACCATCTCCCCCACACTCACATGCCTGCCGCCTTGGTGCTGCCGACCGTCTGGACCTTGCAGATGTTAGCCCTTCCGCATACAACTCCTCCTCCTCTACTTCCTCCACCTCCTCTTGTGCCACCACCTGACTCCGAATTCTGTTTAACATGTGCTCCAGCATGTAAATCACCGGAATAGTCATGCTGATAATGGCATCGTCAGCACTAAACATCTTCGTCGCCATTTCAAAACTGTGCAGAAGGGTGCATAGGTCCCTGATCTGAGACCACTCCTCCAGCGTGATTTGCCCCACCTCTGGATCTCGTTGGCCCAGGCTATACGTCAGAACGTATTGCACCAGGGCTTGTCGGTGCTGCCACAGTCGCTGCAACATGTGCAGAGTTGAATTCCACCGGGTAGGCACATCGCATTTTAGCCGGTGAAGTGGCAGGCCCAACGACTTCTGTAGAGATGTAAGTCGCTGAGCTGCGGGATGCGAACGGCGGAAGTGAGCACACAGCGACCGTGCCCTCTGCAGAAGGCCATCTAGTCTGGGATAGTGGGCTAAAAATTGCTGGACAACCAGGTTCAACACGTGAGCCATACAAGGCACGTGTGTGACATTGCCCCGGCGAAGGGCCGCAACCAGGTTTGCAGCATTGTCGCACACGGCCTTCCCTGGTTTCAGGTCCAGTGGAGACAACCATTCATGAAATTGGTTCTCCAGAGCTGACCACAACTCCTCAGCTGTGTGACTCACATTTCCCAGACATTTCAATGTAAAAACCGCCTGATGACGTTGAGCCCTACTGCCAGCATAGTAAGGAGGTGTGCAGGATCCCTTCTGCACAGTTACAAAGCTTGTGGCATGACCAGACAGGCTTTGGGTGCAGGTGGAAGACCGAGAGGAGGTTGAGGATGCAGAAGCAGTGGAGGAACTTTGACATAAAGAGGATTGACGCACAACTCGTGGGGACGGCAAGACTTGGACAGCAGCCCCTTGTCCTGCTGTCACCATAGTTACCCAGTGCCCAGTCAGCGACATGTAACGCCCCTGTCCATGCCTACTCGTCCAAGTGTCTGTGGTGAAATGCACCCTGTCACACACAGAGTTTCTCAAAGAAGCGGTGATGTTGTGTGCGACATGCTGGTGGAGCGCAGGCACACCTTTCTTTGAGAAGTAGTGCTAACTGGGCATCTGGTACTGGGGCACTGCGACGGACATAAGGTCTCGAAAATCCTCTGTGTCCACCAGGCGGAAAGGCAGCATTTCTGTAGCCAAGAGCTTGCAGATGGTGAAATTCAACCTCTTAGCTTTCTCATGGCTAGAAGGAAATGGTCTTTTACTTGTCCACATCTGAGGGACCGAGGGCTGGCTATTGTGCTTAGACGGGGTTGATAAGGGTGTCCCCGGCAAACTGCCGGTCTGTGAGGAAGATGCAGGCGGACATGTTAGGTTGCCTTGATCCAAAGGTGGTGCTATCGATGTCGGACAGCGCTCAACACCAGCTGGTGTTACCACCTCCAAAGAAAATGATGACCTGCCAATCACGCTGGCTGTTGCGGGTAAAGAGGTGGCAGGTCTGCGCCCCAAAACAGGTGTGACTGCTGTCCCCCCTGTCACAGAGGATGAAGAGGCCGCGGATGCACAAGATATGGCAGACGGTGGTTGGCCCGGCCGGCTAGGCCGCATTGTAGCACACTGAGCTTCCCACTGCAACTTATGCTTCATGTCCATGTGCCGGTTCATGCATGAAGTACTCAAACTATGTATTTTTTGGCCTCTACTTAGCTTTTGCTGACAAATGTTACAGATAACACGAGTTGGGTCATCTTTATCGATCTGAAAAAATGCCCAGGCTATGCAAGGCTTAGCACCCATGCGACCTGAAGAGCCACCACGACTTGTGGTGAGAGGCAGAGTTGTGTTTGAGGATGCAGTTGTTGACGTGCTTCCAGTACTACGTCTCTGTCCAGTAAGGCGCAACCTGACCTCGTCGTCACTAGCATCTTCCTCCACCTCCTCTGCTGACCTCATCTCTTGGCTGACTGTGGGTTGACAGTAAGTGGGATCTCCAACCTCATCATCATCACCCTGTGCGTTATCACACCCGTCGTCCTCAGAGCCAACCTGTTCCTGCCCTGACAAAAAACTAAAGTTGTCGCTCCAATCAGGTATTTGAGTCTTATCATCGTCTTCCTCATTGTCTCCACCAACAGGAGTTACAGTTTGGGAATGAGGGTCTACATTATGGTCAGAACCTTCTGCGTCTGGTCCTGGATCCGACTCATAAAGATTCTGGGCATCAGTGCAGATCATTTCCTCGTCTGGATTCACAGAAGCGCTGGAGTCGACCTCTGATTCCCAGGCTATAGTATGAGTAAACAGCTCTGCAGACTCAACCATCTGTTCTACCTCATACTCAGACGGGCAGCTGGAGATTTGGGAGCTGTGAGGAAGCAAGTGCGATTGGGGTGACACCTTTGAGGACTGGAGTATTTGTGATGTTGAAGTTGATGTGGAGGAGAGCCCACTTAAAGGAGCACTTGATATCCGTTGAAGCACCTGCTGTTTTTGTGCCTCATCTGGAATTTGTAGCGATTGGCGTGGCCGTAAGAAAGGGATCTTATCACATTGTCCGCTAAAAGAAGTAGACATTTTAGTTTGGCTGGAAGATGGTCTTTCTTCTGCAGATGTTACTGTTGCTTTAACACCTACCCCACGGACACAACCTTTTTTCCCCTTCCCAACACGCCTATTCCCCTTTCCACCAGCAGCAGGCCTTTTTCCACTCATTTTGGTGGTTAACTAATTCACAACTCTGGAGTTGTTTGCACAAAAAAACAATGGATGGGAACCGAGCAGAGCTGAGTGGCCAAACTGTGGTATTAGGCCAAAACTATTGGCTGGGTTAGATGCAGAAAAAAATTATATTCAATTTGCAACCTGATGGAGGTCAGTATAGATGGGCTAATAGAACAAGTCCCACACACAGCTAGAAGCCCAAATATTTTTTCAGAGGTAGATGCAGAAAAATTTTTTATTCAGTTTGCAACCTGATGGAGGTCTGTATAGATGGATTAATAGAACAAGTCCCACACACAGCTACAAGCCCAATATTTTTTCAGAGGTAGATGCAGAAAAAAAATATATTCAGTTTGCAACCTGATGGAGGTCAGTATAGATGGACTAATAGAGAAAGTCCCACACACTGCTAGAAGGCCAAATATTTTTTCAGAGCTAGATGCAGACAAAAAATTATTTTGAATTTGCAACCTGATGGAGGTCAGTATAGGTGGACTAATAGAACAAGTCCCACACACTGCTAGAAGGCCAAATATTTTTTCAGAGCTAGATGCAGAAAAAAATTATATTCAGTTTGCAACCTGATGGAGGTCTGTATAGATGGATTAATAGAACAAGTCCCACACACAGCTAGAAGCCCAAATATTTTTTCAGAGGTAGATGCAGATAAAAATTATTTTTAATTTGCAACCTGATGGAGGTCAGTATAGATGGACTAATAGAGAAAGTCCCACACACTGATAGAAGGCCAAATATTTTTTCAGAGCTAGATGCAGATAAAAATTATTTTTAATTTGCAACCTGATGGAGGTCAGTATAGATGGACTAATAGAGAAAGTCCCACACACTGCTAGAAGGCCAAATATTTTTTCAGAGCTAGATGCAGATAAAAATTATATTCAATTTGCAACCTGATGGAGGTCAGTATAGATGGACTAATAGAACAAGTCCCACACACAGCTAGAAGCCCAAATATTTTTTCAGAGGTACTGTAGATGCAGATAAAAATTATTTTTAATTTGCAACCTGATGGAGGTCAGTATAGATGGACTAATACAACAAGTCCCACACACAGCTAGAAGCCCAATATTTTTTCAGAGGTAGATGCAGAAAAAAATATATTCAGTTTGCAACCTGATGGAGGTCAGTATAGATGGAGTAATAGAACAAGTCCCACACACAGCTAGAAGCCCAAATATTTTTTCAGAGGTAGATGCAGATAAAAATTATTTTTAATTTGCAACCTGATGGAGGTCAGTATAGATGGACTAATAGAGAAAGTCCCACACACTGCTAGAAGGCCAAATATTTTTTCAGAGCTAGATGCAGATAAAAATTATATTCAATTTGCAACCTGATGGAGGTCAGTATAGATGGACTAATAGAACAAGTCCCACACACAGCTAGAAGCCCAAATATTTTTTCAGAGGTACTGTCGATGCAGATAAAAATTTTTTTTAATTTGCAACCTGATGGAGGTCAGTATAGATGGACTAATAGAGTAAGTCCCACACACTGCTAGAAGGCCAAATATTTTTTCAGAGCTAGATGCAGAAAAAAATTATATTCAGTTTGCAACCTGATGGAGGTCAGTATAGATGGACTAATAGAGAAAGTCCCACACACTGCTAGAAGGCCACATATTTTTTCAGAGGTAGATGCAGAAAAAAATATATTCAGTTTGCAACCTGATGGAGGTCTGTATAGATGGATTAATAGAACAAGTCCCACACACAGCTAGAAGCCCAATATTTTTTCAGAGGTAGATGCAGAAAAAAATATATTCAGTTTGCAACCTGATGGAGGTCAGTATAGATGGACTAATACAACAAGTCCCACACACAGCTAGAAGCCCAATATTTTTTCAGAGGTAGATGCAGAAAAAAATATATTCAGTTTGCAACCTGATGGAGGTCTGTATAGATGGATTAATAGAACAAGTCCCACACACAGCTAGAAGCCCAATATTTTTTCAGAGGTAGATGCAGAAAAAAATATATTCAGTTTGCAACCTGATGGAGGTCTGTATAGATGGATTAATAGAACAAGTCCCACACACAGCTAGAAGCCCAATATTTTTTCAGAGGTAGATGCAGAAAAAAATTTATTCAGTTTGCAACCTGATGGAGGTCAGTATAGATGGACTAATACAACAAGTCCCACACACAGCTAGAAGCCCAATATTTTTTCAGAGCTAGATGCAGAAAAAAATTATATTCAATTTGCAACCTGATGGAGGTCAGTATAGATGGACTAATAGAATGATGCTATGCCCAAAAGATTTTACTTCACTAGGTGCAGTAAAAAAATTGGTATTCTATACACAGGTGGTATATCTTGCAACACAGATAGGCTACTCCACTGACTAACACACTCTGCAATAGGCCAAAAAGGATTAGCTTTGCTAGATTCAGCCAAATGCTGTGAAAAAAACTTGCACAGCACTGGCACAGACCTGCCTGGCAAAAACTGATAGGAACTGATGTAACCTAGTCCTGAAAAGGACTCCAATTACAATTAGTCTTTACTCCCACAATCTATCTATTTAAGAGCACAGACCTGCCTGATAAAAGTCGTAGGAAATGCTGTAACCTAGTCCTTAAAAGGACTGCAATCACAACTATTCCCTACTCCCAAGCTATCTGTAGATTTGTGCGAAAATTGGCTTGAAATTAACAAGGTATAGCGCACACAGCAACAGCGGTGCCGTCTAACACGCAGCTGCAGCAGTGAGAAAATGGTGGCGACGGGGAAAATGGCTTGGTCTTATAGGGCAAGGACATGTGACATACACTGCCAATGACACATGCCCTTGCTTGTGTGAAAAAAATCACTTCGCTCCGTGTGTGCGCTGCTGATAGGCTGACAGATTGCACCTCCCCACTGTAAATGCGTGAAAAAGAAAAAAAAAATGGAGATCTTCATTGTTCCTGCAGAGATCCATCCCCTGCCCCTCCCCCCACCCCGCTGTACACTCAAACTGCGTATTAACCTTAATTTTCATCATTACTGAGAAAAATTCCAGTTATGATTTTGGTGCACGAACAGTTATCGAACATAACCTCGAACAGCCGAATTTTTCTCAAATCGTTCGTGTTCGCCGAACGGCTCGAACACCGCCCAAAACAGCTCGAATTTGAGATTGGCGAACAGTTCGAGTAGAACAACGCTCATCTCTAATTATAAGGGGGAACAGCCTGCATGGGGCATTATAAGGGGGAAATAGCCTGCCTATTGAGGACCTATGCTGCCTATTGGGGACATTTACCTGCCCATTGAGGACCTATGCTGCCTATTGGTGATATTTACCTGCCCATTGAGGACCTATGCTGCCTATTGGGGACATTTACCTCCCCATTGAGAACCTATGCTGCCTATTGAGGACATTTACCTGCCTATTGGGGACATTTACCTGCCTATTGGGGACCTATGCTGCCTATTGGGGATATTTACCTGCCTATTGGGGACATTTACCTGCCTATTGGGGACATTTACCTCCCCATTGAGGACCTATGCTGCCTATTGGGGACATTTACCTGCCTATTGGGGACATTTACCTGCCTATTGGGGATATTTACCTGCCTATTGGGGACATTTACCTGCCTATTGGGGATATTTACCTGCCTATTGGGGACATTTACCTCCCCATTGAGAACCTATGCTGCCTATTGAGGACATTTACCTGCCTATTGGGGACATTTACCTGCCTATTGGGGACCTATGCTGCCTATTGGGGATATTTACCTACCTATTGGGGACATTTACCTGCCTATTGGGGACATTTGCCTCCCCATTGAGGACCTATGCTGCCTATTGGGGACATTTACCTGCCTATTGGGGACATTTACCTGCCTATTGGGGATATTTACCTGCCTATTGGGGACATTTACCTGCCTATTGGGGATATTTACCTGCCTATTGGGGACATTTACCTGCCTATTGGGGACCTATGCTGCCTATTGGGGATACTTACCTGCCTATTGGGGACCTATGCTGCCTATTGGGGACATTTACCTGCTTATTGAAACACCGGTATATCTAACTTTACTTGTTCTTCATTTTAAATATTGTATTTGTTCCTGTATTGTTTTTTATGTCAAAATAAGATATATGCAGTGTGCATAGGAATTTGTTCATAGTTTTTAAAAAAAACTATATTCCGGCCTTCCAATGGTCTGAGGGACAGTGAACTGGCCCCGTGTTTAAAAAGTTTGAGGACCCCTGAGCTAAAGCATTTCAATTATTTTATAAAAAAAAATATTAATAAAATTGGATTAAGCCCTAAATGTCAAAGCCTGTTTTCATCCTTTCTGATCAAGCCACATTTTTCAAATCTGTGTTATATTGTGTGGTAATTAGAGATGAGCGTTGTTCTACTCGAACTGTTCGCCAATCTCAAATTCGAGCTGTTTTGGGCGGTGTTCGAGCCGTTCGGCGAACACGAACGATTTGAGAAAAATTCGGCTGTTCGAGGTAATGTTCGATAACTGTTCGTGCACCAAAATCATAACTGGATTTTTTCTCAGTAATGATGAAAATTAATGTTAATACGCAGTTTGAGTGTACAGCGGGGTGGGGGGAGGGGCAGGGGATGGATCTCCATCAGGTTGCAAATTCAAAATAATTTTTTGTCTGCATCTAGCTCTGAAAAAATATTTGGCCTTCTAGCAGTGTGTGGGACTTTCTCTATTAGTCCATCTATACTGACCTCCATCAGGTTGCAAACTGAATATATTATTTTCTGCATCTACCTCTGAAAAAATATTGGGCTTCTAGCTGTGTGTGGGACTTGTTCTATTAATCCATCTATACAGACCTCCATCAGGTTGCAAACTGAATATATTTTTTTCTGCATCTACCTCTGAAAAAATATTGGGCTTCTAGCTGTGTGTGGGACTTGTTGTATTAGTCCATCTATACTGACCTCCATCAGGTTGCAAATTAAAAATAATTTTTATCTGCATCTACAGTACCTCTGAAAAAATATTTGGGCTTCTAGCTGTGTGTGGGACTTGTTCTATTAGTCCATCTATACTGACCTCCATCAGGTTGCAAATTGAATATAATTTTTATCTGCATCTAGCTCTGAAAAAATATTTGGCCTTCTAGCAGAGTGTGGGACTTTCTCTATTAGTCCATCTATACTGACCTCCATCAGGTTGCAAATTAAAAATAATTTTTATCTGCATCTACCTCTGAAAAAATATTTGGGCTTCTAGCTGTGTGTGGGACTTGTTCTATTAATCCATCTATACAGACCTCCATCAGGTTGCAAACTGAATATAATTTTTTTCTGCATCTAGCTCTGAAAAAATATTTGGCCTTCTAGCAGTGTGTGGGACTTGTTCTATTAGTCCACCTATACTGACCTTCATCAGGTTGCAAATTCAAAATAATTTTTTGTCTGCATCTAGCTCTGAAAAAATATTTGGCCTTCTAGCAGTGTGTGGGACTTTCTCTATTAGTCCATCTATACTGACCTCCATCAGGTTGCAAACTGAATATATTTTTTTTCTGCATCTACCTCTGAAAAAATATTGGGCTTGTAGCTGTGTGTGGGACTTGTTCTATTAATCCATCTATACAGACCTCCATCAGGTTGCAAACTGAATAAAATTTTTTTCGGCATCTACCTCTGAAAAAATATTTAGGCTTCTAGCTGTGTGTGGGACTTGTTCTATTAGTCCATCTATACTGACCTCCACCAGGTTGCAAATTGAATATAATTTTTTCTGCATCTAACCCAGCCAATAGTTTTGGCCTAATACCACAGTTTGGCCACTCAGCTCTGCTCGGTTCCCATCCATTGTTTTTTTGTGCAAACAACTCCAGAGTTGTGAATTAGTTAACCACCAAAATGAGTGGAAAAAGGCCTGCTGCTGGTGGAAAGGGGAATAGGCGTGTTGGGAATGGGAAAAAAGGTTGTGTCCGTGGGGTAGGTGTTAAAGCAACAGTAACATCTGCAGAAGAAAGACCATCTTACAGCCAAACTAAAATGTCTACTTCTTTTAGCGGACAATGTGATAAGATCCCTTTCTTACGGCCACGCCAATCGCTACGAATTCCAGATGAGGCACAAAAACAGCAGGTGCTTCAACGGATATCAAGTGCTCCATTAAGTGGGCTCTCCTCCACATCAACTTCAACATCACAAATACTCCAGTCCTCAAAGGTGTCACCCCAATCGCACTTGCTTCCTCACAGCTCCCAAATCTCCAGCTGCCCGTCTGAGTATGAGGTAGAACAGATGGTTGAGTCTGCAGAGCTCTTTACTCATACTATAGCCTGGGAATCAGAGGTCGACTCCAGCGCTTCTGTGAATCCAGACGAGGAAATGATCTGCACTGATGCCCAGAATCTTTATGAGTCGGATCCAGGACCAGACGCAGAAGGTTCTGACCATAATGTAGACCCTCATTCCCAAACTGTAACTCCTGTTGGTGGAGACAATGAGGAAGACGATGATAAGACTCAAATACCTGATTGGAGCGACAACTTTAGTTTTTTGTCAGGGCAGGAACAGGTTGGCTCTGAGGACGACGGGTGTGATAACGCACAGGGTGATGATGATGAGGTTGGAGATCCCACTTACTGTCAACCCACAGTCAGCCAAGAGATGAGGTCAGCAGAGGAGGTGGAGGAAGATGCTAGTGACGACGAGGTCAGGTTGCGCCTTCCTGGACAGAGACGTAGTACTGGAAGCACGTCAACAACTTCATCCTCAAACACAACTCTGCCTCTCACCACAAGTCGTGGTGGCTCTTCAGGTCGCATGGGTGCTAAGCCTTGCATAGCCTGGGCATTTTTTCAGATCGATAAAGATGACCCAACTCGTGTTATCTGTAACATTTGTCAGCAAAAGCTAAGTAGAGGCCAAAAAATACATAGTTTGAGTACTTCATGCATGAACCGGTACATGGACATGAAGCATAAGTTGCAGTGGGAAGCTCAGTGTGCTACAATGCGGCCTAGCCGGCCGGGCCAACCACCGTCTGCCATATCTTGTGCATCCGCGGCCTCTTCATCCTCTGTGACTGGGGGGACAGCAGTCACACCTGTTTTGGGGCGCAGACCTGCCACCTCTTTACCCGCAACAGCCAGCGTGATTGGCAGGTCATCATTTTCTTTGGAGGTGGTAACACCAGCTGGTGTTGAGCGCTGTCCGACATCGATAGCACCACCTTTGGATCAAGGCAACCTAACATGTCCACCTGCATCTTCCTCACAGACCGGCAGTTTGCCGGGGACACCCTTGTCAACCCCGTCTAAGCACAATAGCCAGCCATCGGTCCCTCAGACGTGGACAAGTAAAAGACCATTTCCTCCTAGCCATGAGAAAGCTAAGAGGTTGAATTTCACCATCTGCAAGCTCTTGGCTACAGAAATGCTGCCTTTCCGCCTTTCCGCTTCTTTGAGAAACTCTGTGTGTGACAGGGTGCATTTCACCACAGACACTTGGACGAGTAGGCATGGACAGGGGCGTTACATGTCGCTGACTGGGCACTGGGTAACTATGGTGACAGCAGGACAAGGGGCTGCTGTCCAAGTCTTGCCGTCCCCACGAGTTGTGCGTCAATCCTCTTTATGTCAAAGTTCCTCCACTGCTTCTGCCTCCTCAACCTCCTCTCGGTCTTCCACCTGCACCCAAAGCCTGTCTGGTCATGCCACAAGCTTTCTAACTGCGCAGAAGGGATCCTGCACACCTCCTTACTATGCTGGCAGTAGGGCTCAACGTCATCAGGCGGTTTTTACATTGAAATGTCTGGGAAATGTGAGTCACACAGCTGAGGAGTTGTGGTCAGCTCTGGAGAACCAATTTCATGAATGGTTGTCTCCACTGGACCTGAAACCAGGGAAGGCCGTGTGCGACAATGCTGCAAACCTGGGTGCGGCCCTTCACCGGGGCAATGTCACACACTTGCCTTGTATGGCTCACGTGTTGAACCTGGTTGTCCAGCAATTTTTAGCCCACTATCCCAGACTAGATGGCCTCCTGCAGAGGGCACGGTCGCTGTGTGCTCACTTCCGCCGTTCGCATCCCGCAGCTCAGCGACTTACATCTCTACAGAAGTCGTTGGGCCTGCCACTTCACCGGCTAAAATGCGATGTGCCTACCCGGTGGAATTCAACTCTGCACATGTTGCAGCAACTGTGGCAGCACCGACAAGCCCTGGTGCAATAAGTTCTGATGTATAACCTGGGCCAACGAGATCCAGAGGTGGGGCAAATCACGCTGGAGGAGTGGTCTCAGATCAGGGACCTATGCACCCTTCTGCACAGTTTTGAACTGGCGACGAAGATGTTTAGTGCTGACGATGCCATTATCAGCATGACTATTCCGGTGATTTACATGCTGGAGCACATGTTAAACAGAATTCGGAGTCAGGTGGTGGCACAAGAGGAGGTATAGGAAGTATAGGAGGAGGAGTTGTATGCGGAAGGGCTAACATCTGCAAGGTCCAGACGGTCAGCAGCACCAAGGCGGCAGGCATGTGAGGGTGGGGGAGATGGTTTTACCAGGGCGCATGGTAGCAGCCAAACTAGTGAGGAAGGTGCAGGAGCCCAGGAAGAAGTGGAGGACGAACTGATGGAAGACTCATCAGATGAGGGAGACCTTGATCACATTTCTGTTGTGCGAGGTTGGGGGGAGAGGACAGAGGAAGGAAGCATGATTGTTACCTCGCCACCAACACAACAGGGACTTGGTGCTCCTGGATGCGCAACACACATGAGTGCCTTCTTGCTGCACTACCTGCAACATGACCCTCGAATTGTGAGAATTAGAAATAATCCTGACTACTGGGTTGCCACACTGTTAGATCCCTGGTACAAAAGTAAATTTGCAGAAATTATTCCTGCCATAGAAAGGGATGCACGCATGCAGGAGTATCAGCAGAGACTGTTGCAGAATCTTACATGTGCTTTTCCACAAAATACCAGTGGTGCACGTAGTGAATCTCACAGTTCCAACTTGCCAACCGTGGGACCGTCAAGTGTTCAGCACTCAAACCGTAACAGAACCACAGTATCTGCTGGTAACATCAATTTTGCGGAATCATTTCACCACTTTTTTAGCCCATCCTTTGCAAGGCCACAGGAGACAAGAAGTCTGACACATAGTCAACGCCTAGAGACGATGGTACAGGAGTATCTCCAAGTAAACATTGAAGCCATGACTGTGTCACTGGACCCTTGCTCTTTTTGGGCTTCCAATCTGGATAAATGGCCGGAGCTAGCCACTTACTAATCATGTTTATCTGTATCTTGACTGGAAAATAATTTGGTCTTTGTAGCAGTGTGCAGCACTGATCCTATTAGGCCATCTATACTAAAGCTTCACCAGATTTAAAATTAATAATAATTTTTAGCTGCATCTAGCCCGGAAAATAATTTTGGGGCTCCGAGATGCGCAAGACACGTAAGTGCCTTCTTGCTGCACTACCTGCAGCATGACCCTCATATTGTCAGAATTCGAAGTAATCATGACTACTGGGTTGCCACACTCTTAGATCCCCCAAACTTTTCGATCAACCTTTTCATTTTAATAAAGACCAAAAAATGGTCATTTTTGAAATTATAAGCATTAGCAGGTTGTTAGAAACTGAAATCAAACAGTTTTCAACTCAAAACTTTATTCTAGGTGATGTTACATTTTCACATAGGACCCCTTGTTCGAAAGGAGCTTCTGAACTCTCTCGTCCATTGAATTTGTCAGGTTTTGGATGGTTTCTGCTTCAATTGTTTTGCATGAGGACAGAATACCCTCCCAGAGCTGTTGCTTAGATGTGAACTGCCTCCCGCCATCATAGACACTCCTTTTAATGATGCTCCAAAGGTTCTGAATGGGGTAGAGGTCAGGGGAGCATGGGGGTCACACCATAAGTTTGTCCCCTTTTATGCCAATATCAGCCAGAGATGCAGATGTTTTATGTGCAGCATGAGATGGTGCATTATCATGCAAAAAAATGATCTTGCTGTGAAATACACGGTTCTTCTTCTTGAACCATGGCAGGAAGTGCTGTTTGAGAAAATCCACATACATTATGGAGTTCATCTTTAGCGCCTTCAGGGATCCTAAAGGGGCCGACAATCTCTCTCCCCATGATTCCAGCCCAAAACATTACTCCACCTCCTCCTTGTTGGCGCTGTAGCCGGGTTTGCGTGGGGTGTCCATCAACCAGCCATCCTCCACTCCATCCATCTGGACCATCGAGCGCTGCACGGCACTCATCCGTGAACAAAACAGTTTTGAAATCAGTCTTCATGTAATGTTTGGCCCACTGGAGCCGTTTCTGCTTGTGTGAAGTGGATAGAGGAGGTCGACAGGATGGCGTATGCACAGCTGCAAACCTCTGAAGGACCCTGCATCTTGTTGTTCGGGGGACGTTGGAGGCACCAGCAGCTTCAAAAACTTGTCTGCTGCTATGACAAGGCTTTTTTGCCGCTGCTCTTTCAACCTGACGTAATTACCTGTAGGAAAGAGTCCTCAATTTGCCCTTATCAGCACGCACACGTGTGTACTGTGAATCAGCTACATACTTCTTGATTGCCAAGACACTTCATCCTGATCATCGCACAATGTTGATTGTAGTCATGCCTTGACCTAAACACTCCACAATTTGTTGCTTCTCAGCAGCCGACACATCCTTTTTCTTTCCCATTTTGGCAGAAAATGTAGGCTGCTTAATAATGTGAGACAGCCTTCTTAAGTAGTCTTGCCTTTCATTGGACACACCTGCCAAACTAATTAGCACAGGTGTCTGCAATTGCTTACAGTGATATAAAGAGCCCTGACACACATCACCATCAATGAGTTTAACTGACAAACAAACAAATTCTTCCCTTATCACTCCTAAACACTTTTTGCATAATAATTTGGAACACAGTGTACATGTGCTTTTCCACAAAACACCAGTGGTTCACGTAGTGAATCTTACAGTTCTAACTTGCCAACCGTGGTGTGTATGGAGTTGTTCAATAAAGGGCCCAAAATTAAGATAACATAGATGGGAGAGGTCTCTATGAATAGGAATTCCTAAGTATTTGATACCCTGTGAGGGCCAGGCAAAGGGAAAGTTGGACTGGATGGAATCCTATATGGATTTGGGGAGGGAGACATCGAGGGCCTCAGACTTCGCTGCATTGATTTTAAAATTTGACCATGTAACAAAGTGATCTATTTCAGCCATAACAGCATGGATGGATATATGTGATTGAGTGATATATACTAGGACATCATCAGCAAATAGAGAGCACTTGTACTCGGTGCCTCCCACCTCAATCCACCTAATATTGGGGTTATGGCGAATTGATGAGAGCAGGTGCTCCGTCACTAGGACGTATAAGAGAGGGGACAGAGAACATCCCTGCCTTGTCCCATTGGTGATTGTGAAAGGTGATGAAAATGTTCTGACGCGCCCCCTGGGCCTTGGAACACCCGGAGCCGGACCCTTTTTGGTGGATGCTGGTGGTTGTAGTCTCCGTGGCGGCGACCCGGTTCCGTGGCTCAGGGCGGTCAAACCAGTGGCGGAACTATTTATGTGGTTTTGATGTTTAAATGTCCGACTACGCCACCCGTGGATTGCGGTCAGAGTGAACCGCCGCTTCAGGGCAGACCGCTGAGGCTGGTGTTGTGGGTGCAGCGGAGCGTAGCATAACTCCCCACGGGAGGAGTATAGCCTCAGGGCAGTGTATGCGGAGGATGGGGGTGATGGTGCAGGGCAGCAGCAGTAACGACACGGAGTCAGTGATGCAGTCCAGGGCCTTTACTCACAGTTCTTATTATCCAGACCACGTCTGCAGGTAACGGCTGCCCACGTCGTACTGTGCTCACCAGGTGAGGGGCTCAGACAACTCCCAGATAACTTTGGAGCGCTTCACAGGACCCCCTTTGTGTGTCCTTTGTCTGGCCTTTCTTACCAACCCTTCTGTCCGGCTGCCTCGGGCCTCCTCTTGGTAAACTTGGCGCCAGTTTCCCTGACCCTATGTGGTGCCTTCCTAGCGGGTGTAGCGAGGGGCTGCGCCACATAAAATGTCACAGCCTCCTGTTTCTAGCTGAGGGTCGTTTCCTGCCTCCACTAGTTTCGGGGACCGGTCTCCCCCTTTGGCCTGACCCCTCCACGCAGGTGGATTCGGGCGTGCTGTGGCGACTCGCCCGTCCGCACCCCTGGGATCCCTTCATTCCTCGTTCCTGGAGCCTTCTCCGCTCCTCTTCCTTCCTTCTCCCTCTTCCAGGCCTGGGCCTCTGTTACTAGGCCCGCCTCCGGAGCAGAGCTCATGCAGAGCCCCTGCTCCCTGCCACTTCTGCTCAGACTTCTCTACACTGAACTAAGATGGTGCCCACCTTTTATACTCCCTTCTCAATGCACCCAGGAACTGCTTCCTCCCTGCTCCTGCACTACAGGGTTCCCCTTCCTCAGTGTTCCCTCCCCCCACTCCAGCCAGGGACAGGACTGTCGTGCCCATCTCAGGGGCATATTGGTCGCCCTGCCCCACGGCAATGTGGTGTAATGCATGCAGGTGTCGGGTCCTGATCCACACTACATCCTTACCTGAGAGTGAGATATCACACCTCTGGGTGAGGTGCAATACCTCTGTAGCAACCGAGCCCTCAGGGTGCTACAGTTCCATTTATCTTCAGCCTAGGTGACGTATTGCAATACAGGGCCGTGATTTTGGCTATAAAAGGGTCCCCTAGACCTCTACCCCAAGCTTTTTAAGAGAATCATATATGGCGTGCCAGGAGACTCTATGGAATGCTTTCTCAGCATCCAACGAGAGTATCTAATTACAAATTTTTAACTGCATCTAGCCCAGGAAATACTTTGTGCCTAGTAGCAGTGTCTGCTAGTCAGCGGATTATCCCGGCTGTTAAGCAAGCTACACCACCTGTAGTTTGGACACTTAATTTTTTCAAAGGAAATGCTTTGGGACCACGGGATACTCAGTGAAGAGCATCAGGAGGCACCCCAAGGCATAGGGGCTGGGACTGGCAGTAGGATGCCTTGCGGTGGACAGCCGAGCTCGATCCTTATAAAACCTTTTTAACTGCAGCAGCTTTAGTGGACGCTACTGGAGCTGGAATTACGCGGCTGCTGGCATGAGACTTGCCCTCCAATAGATCCTTGTAAATGGATTTAAAGTGTATTCATTCAAATTAGAGAGACAATTTAAATTAAAAAGCTTAGAGCTGCCTCCACCACAGGGGGGCTCGCTCGACCCACCAGCGGACAGGCACCAGTATTGGGAGCGGGGGGCTGGCCGTCAGGGTTCACCGCTGCTCTGGCACAAACCCGGCGACGCGGAGGTGGCACGGGCAGGAGCGGACTGAACGTGTCGGCTTCTCACTTTTTGGATTTTAGAAGGGCATGACATGCCTATATCTGTGTCTCCCCCTCCTTTTACTCCTCCACCTCTTTTCTTTTCGCATGACTATATGTACTTGTCACTTTTCCATGTGTTAGTTGTGTCTTCTGAGCAGTTTGTCAGCTTTTGGACACCTTTGAAGGTGTTTTCTATGTGTTTCTATGTGTTTTTGTTTGCCTTCCATTGGTTTTAACGGTGTTCGAAGGTGTTCGACGAACAGTTCGACGAACAGTTCGGCGAACACACGGGTGTTCGACGAACCGAACCGAACTCGAACACTACGGGGGTGGCTCAACACTAGTGGTAATAACTGTAAAAAATTTTCACATATCCAGGAGATTCTGAGACTGTTTTTTCAAGACACATTGCACTTCATGATAGTTTTTCAAAATTTTCATTTTATGTCATAACTAGTGTTGAGCGATACCTTCCGATATCGGGAAATATCGGATCGGATTGGATCGGACCGATACGGAAAAAGTATCGGATATCGCCGATTCCGATGCCGGAAACCAATGCAAGTCAATGGGACAGAAATATCGGAATGAAAATAAACCCTTTCTTTCCTTGTAGGTTAATTCTACATGAAGGAAAACAACTAAGAATAATGTAGAATGTATTGGGGGAGGTGGGGGAGACAATAAAGGCATAGAGGTTTAGCCCAATCAAATGGAATAGCAGGAATTAATATATTTTTTTAAGACGTTCTGAGTTACGGAAATATTGACTATGTTAAGTATTTTTATATTTTGTCAGATATTTATGTTTCACTACTTCCATGCTCTTCACCTTCTTTTTTACTTCTCCCACACTTTCTCCTTCATCATCTTCAGCATCTTTTTCATCCACTTCTTCTTCACCTTCTTCATCTTCTTCTTCTTCACCTTCTTCGTATTATTCTTTTTTTTTACATTCTTCATATTCTACTTCTTCATCTTCTTCATCTTCTTCTTCTTCATCATATTCTTATTTGTGGCAGGCATTCCTGTAGTTGTTATCTATAAAAGGTTGGACATTACACCTTTCGTTCTGCCCGTCACAAAAGATTTACAACAGGATTTGTCCGCGTTCAGTTTGGCCTGCAGCAGCAGGTCTTTTCCAGGGGCACCACGAGGAGGAACGGACTCACCCCCATACACTGCTTAGTCATCTTCTGCTTATAATTTAGATATTATCTTTTGCTCTGATTTTTAGTCTTATGCTTAATGTTCTTCCGCTTTTTGTTCTGCAGCTTCTTGTATTTCTGCTTCTTGGTTTTCTGTCTCTTGTTCTTCTGTATCTTGGTGCTTGTCTTCTCTTCTTTGTCCTCTTGGTCAACTTCTTCAGGGTCATCTTCTTGGTCTTCTTCGGGGTGGTCTTCAGGGTCGTCGTCTTCGGGGGTCCTCGTCTTCGGGGTCCTCGTCTTCTTCGGGTTGGTCTTCTGGGTCCTCGTCTTCGGGGTCCTCGTCTTCTTCGGGGTGGTCTTCAGGGTCCTCGTCTTCTTCGGGGTGGTCTTCAGGGTCCTCGTCTTCTTCGGGGTGGTCTTCAGGGTCCTCTTCTTCAGTGTCGTCGTCTTCGGGGTCCTCGTCTTCTTAGGGTTGGTCTTCAGGGTCCTCGTCTTCTTCGGGGTGGTCTTCAGGGTCCTCGTCTTCAGGGTTGTCGTCTTCGGGGTCCTCGTCTTCTTAGGGTTGGTCTTCAGGGTCCTCGTCTTCAGGGTCCTCGTCAGGGAGATCTAGAGTGATTACCAAGAACCATTTCAAAAAGCTTTAACTTGGAAATGAAGCAGAAGGTACAAGAAAGCTGAGGAACTACCGAGGACCAGCTGACGGTACTGGAACCCGGATGGGTAGCAGAAGGTACAAGAGCCAATGGAACTGCCGAAGACCAGCTGACGGTACTGGAACTCGGTTACTAAGCAGGAGGTACCTGTGCCAGAAAGCACTACCAAGGACCAGCAGACGTTGGTGGAACTTGGATACCGAGAAGGAGGCACCTAATCCAAAGGCACTGCCGAGAACCAGCTGACGGTACTGGAACCCGGATGGGTAGCAGAAGGTACCCATGTAAAAAAAAGTTCAAGGCCGCGAGCCGGCCGCAGTTACCAAAACCCACAGTCCTACAGGGGGTGCTTGTCCTATTGGCACTATGGAACCAGTCTTCATTGTCAGATCCCGCAGCCCACATAGGAGTCACCTAAACTGCAGGCACCATAGAGTCGGCTAACCCGACCGCAACACGACAGGACAACGCATTGGAGGCAAAGTGACGTTGACACTACCCGGAAACAGCTGGCGTGCTGGAACCAGGCTGGGCAGGAGGGAGTACCCGTGCCAAAGTCACTGCCGAGGACCAGCTGACGGTACTGGAACCCGGATGGGTAGCAGAAGGTACAAGAGCCAATGGAACTGCCGAAGACCAGCTGACGGTACTGGAACTCGGTTACTAAGCAGGAGGTACCTGTGCCAGAAAGCACTACCAAGGACCAGCAGACGTTGATGGAACTTGGATACCGAGAAGGAGGCACCTAATCCAAAGGCACTGCCGAGAACCAGCTGACGGTACTGGAACCCGGATGGGTAGCAGAAGGTACCCATGTAAAAAAAAGTTCAAGGCCGCGAGCCGGCCGCAGTTACCAAAACCCACAGTCCTACAGGGGGTGCTTGTCCTATTGGCACTATGGAACCAGCCTTCATTGCCAGATCCCGCAGCCCACATAGGAGTCACCTAAACTGCAGGCACCATAGAGTCGGCTAACCCGACCGCAACACGACAGGACAACGCATTGGAGGCAAAGTGACGTTGACACTACCCGGAAACAGCTGGCGTGCTGGAACCAGGCTGGGCAGGAGGGAGTACCTGTGCCAAAGTCACTGCCGAGGACCAGCTGATGTTACTGGAACCCGGATGGGTAGCAGAAGGTACAAGAGCCAATGGAACTGCCGAAGACCAGCTGACGGTACTGGAACTCGGTTACTAAGCAGGAGGTACCTGTGCCAGAAAGCACTACCAAGGACCAGCAGACGTTGGTGGAACTTGGATACCGAGAAGGAGGCACCTAATCCAAAGGCACTGCCGAGAACCAGCTGACGGTACTGGAACCCGGATGGGTAGCAGAAGGTACCCATGTAAAAAAAAGTTCAAAGCCGCGAGCCGGCCGCAGTTACCAAAACCCACAGTCCTACAGCGGGTGCTTGTCCTATTGGCACTATGGAACCAGCCTTCATTGCCAGATCCCGCAGCCCACATAGGAGTCACCTAAACTGCAGGCACCATAGAGTCGGCTAACCCGACCGCAACACGACAGGACAACGCATCGGAGGCAAAGTGACGTTGACACTACCCGGAAACAGCTGGCGTGCTGGAACCAGGCTGGGCAGGAGGGAGTACCCGTGCCAAAGTCACTGCCGAGGACCAGCTGATGTTACTGGAACCCGGATGGGTAGCAGAAGGTACAAGAGCCAATGGAACTGCCGAAGACCAGCTAACGGTACTGGAACTCGGTTACTAAGCAGGAGGTACCTGTGCCAGAAAGCACAACCAAGGACCAGCAGACGTTGGTGGAACTTGGATACCGAGAAGGAGGCACCTAATCCAAAGGCACTGCCGAGAACCAGCTGACGGTACTGGAACCCGGATGGGTAGCAGAAGGTACCCATGTAAAAAAAAGTTCAAAGCCGCGAGCCGGCCGCAGTTACCAAAACCCACAGTCCTACAGGGGGTGCTTGTCCTATTGGCACTATGGAACCAGCCTTCATTGCCAGATCCCGCAGCCCACATAGGAGTCACCTAAACTGCAGGCACCATAGAGTCGGCTAACCCGACCGCAACACGACAGGACAACGCATTGGAGGCAAAGTGACGTTGACACTACCCGGAAACAGCTGGCGTGCTGGAACCAGGCTGGGCAGGAGGGAGTAGCCGTGCCAAAGTCACTGCCGAGAACCAGCTGACGGTACTGGAACCCGGATGGGTAGTAGAAGGTACAAGATCAAATGGAACTACCGAGAACCAGCTGGCGGTGCTGGAACCCAGGGTAAATACTAAAAACAGAGTGGAGCCAGAGGTGTAATTGGAGCAAGTTTTAAATCCGTAGTACAGTGGATGTGGACAAAGCAGGAGAATTTGCCAGACACACAGCTGGGGATCAGCTGACGTTACTGAACCCCAATAACACTGGAGCAAGCATTGACTGTGCAGACGGCACTTCTGAGCAGCAACTAGCGGTATTGGAGCCCAGGGTAAATACTAAAAACGGAGGAGCCAGAGGTGTATTTGGAGGAGGTTTTAAATCCGTAGTACAGTGGATGTGGACAAAGCAGAAGAATTTGCCGGACACACAGCTGGGGATCAGCTGACTTTACTGAACCCCAATAACACTGGAGCAAGTGTTGACTGTGCAGACGGCACTTCCGAGCGCCAACTGGCGGTGTTGGAGCTCAGGGATAATACTGAAAACAGAGGAGCCAGAGGTGTAATTGGAGCAACTTTAAAATCTGTAGTAGTGAGAATGTGGACAGAGCAGGAGAAATTGCCGTCCGCACAGCAGGGGAACAGCTGACGTTACTGAACCCCAATAACACGGCAGCAAGTGTTGACTGTGCAGACGGCACTTCCGAGCGCCAACTGGCAGTGTTGGAGCTCAGGGATAATACTGAAAACAGAGGAGCCAGAGGTGTAATTGGAGCAACTTTAAAATCTGTAGTAGTGAGAATGTGGACAGAGCAGGAGAAATTGCCGTCCGCACAGCAGGGGAACAGCTGACGTTACTGAACCCCAATAACACGGCAGCAAGTGTTGACTGTGCAGACGGCACTTCCGAGCGCCAACTGGCGGTGTTGGAGCTCAGGGATAATACTGAAAACAGAGGAGCCAGAGGTGTAATTGGAGCAACTTTAAAATCTGTAGTAGTGAGAATGTGGACAGAGCAGGAGAAATTGCCGTCCGCACAGCAGGGGAACAGCTGACGTTACTGAACCCCAATAACATGGCAGCAAGTGTTGACTGTGCAGATGGCACTTCCGAGCGCCAACTGGCGGTGTTGGAGCTCAGGGATAATACTGAAAACAGAGGAGCCAGAGGTGTAATTGGAGCAACTTTAAAATCTGTAGTAGTGAGAATGTGGACAGAGCAGGAGAAATTGCCATCCGCACAGCAGGGGAACAGCTGATGTTACTGAACCCCAATAACACGGCAGCAAGTGTTGACTGTGCAGACGGCACTTCCGAGCGCCAACTGGTGGTGTTGGAGCTCAGGGATTACAGTTCAGGTGGTAGAAACATGAACAGAACAGGAGACCTGGATACTGTTGCCAACCAATTATTCATTCTGGAAGAGGACTGGCAAATTCATGAGAGATCCAGGCCTTGTTCATTTTGAGAAAAGTAAGCCGGTCAACGTTATCGGAGGATAGTCGCATGCGACGGTCTGTTAGTACACCACCTGCGGCACTAAAGACGCGTTCCGATAATACACTAGCAGCAGGGCAAGCTCGCACCTCCAATGCATACTGACTAAGCTCTGGCCATGTATCCAGCTTACAGACCCAAAACTTGAAGGTAGAAGAGCCGTCTGGGAGTACACTAAGAGGGCAAGACATGTAGTCTGTCACCATCTGACGGAAACGTTGCCTCCTGCTGACTGGAGCCGTCTGTGATGGTGTAGACATTTGTGGCGGCGGGGACACAAAACTTTGCCACATTTCGGCCATACTGGTCTTGCCTTGTGCTGAGGCGCTGCTTCTTCTCCCTCTTTGTGCAGAGCTTCCTCCACTGCCTCGACGCACTGAGCTGCTTTGTAAAGCACTAGCAGCACTGCTCTCGGTTGGAATGGAGAACATGATGGAATGCACCAGTGCGTCTTGGTACTCCCGCATTTTACGCTCCCGGTTCAACGGTGTTATGAGGCTTTGTAAGTTGTCCCGGTAGCGAGGATCTAGGAGGGTGGACACCCAATAATCAGCCGTGTTGAGAATGTGGGCGATGCGGCGGTCGTTTCTCAGGCACTGCAGCATGAAATCATCCATGTGCTGCAGACTGCCAACTGGCCAAGAAACGCTGTCCCCTGCTTGAGGCGTGATCTCTGCCTGCTCTGCATCCGCATGGAATAATCGAAGGCACGCAAAACGTGGCAAATGTCCTTCATAGAGGCCCACTCAGTGGTGGTGAAGTGTGAACGGCGCGCACTGCAACTTGTTTGCGCCTGCTGCAGCTGGTACTCCATTACTGCTGCCTGCTGCTCACACAACCTCTCCAATATATGTAACGTTGAATTCCACCTGGTGGGTAGGTCACATATGATGCGATGTTCCGGAAGACGTAATCGGCGCTGCAGAGCTGCAATGCGTGATCTTGCATTGCTGGAACGCCGCAAATGAGCGCACTCTATGCGGACCTTGTGAAGCAGTGCATCAAGATCCGGATAGTCCCTCAAAAAACTCTGCACGACCAAGTTGAGCACAGATGCCAGACATGGGATGTGAGTGAGGTTGCCTAGGCCCAGAGCTGCCACCAGATTTCGGCCATTGTCACACACTACCATGCCTGGCTGGAGATTCGCTGGCACAAACCACACGTCGCTCTGCTGCTTGATGGCATTCCAGAGCTCCTGCGCTGTGTGGCTTCGATTCCCCAAAGAAATTAATTTTAATATGGCCTGTTGACGTTTGGCCACGGCTGTGCTCATATTGGTCACCATAACAGGTAACCGTTCACGGGTCGATGTGGAGGTAGACCGTGACGGCTCCTGCAGCGCTGATTCAGAGGAACTGGAGTATGAGGAGGAGTCAATATGTACAGACTGGATTCCTGCAATCCTTGGAGTTGGCAGAACACGTACAGCGCCACTCTCAAGATTTGTACCCGGCTCCACAACATTTACCCAATGGGCAGTGAGGGAAGGGTATCGTCCCTGTCCATGCTTACTGGTCCACGCATCGGTGGTCAGGTGGACCTTGCTACTGACGGCGTTTTGTAGCGCATGTTTAATTTTTCCCTCCACATGATGTTGCAGGGCAGGGACGGCTTGCCTGCTGAAATAAAAGCGGCTGGGCACGTTGTATTGTGGGACTGCCAATGCCATAAAGTTACGGAATGTGTCAGTCTCCACCAGCCTGAATGATAGCATTTCAAGGGCCAGTAGTTTAGCAATGCCAGCATTCAGAGCCTGTGCTCGGGGGTGGTTTGCCGAGTATGGGCGCCTTTTCTCCCATACCTGTGCTAACGATGGCTGTAGACTGGCCTGGGAGTGTGAGGATGACTGGGAAAGTGGTGCTGTGGGTGGAATTACACTGTGTCTCTGTACAACAGTGCCAGAGATTCTTCCATGGCGATCCTGTGAGGAAGCCGAACCAGCTGTGTGTGAGCTGGAGGAAGAGGCTACAACACGAGCTGAAGAGATGGTAGGTGGCGCTGTAGGTTGGCCTAGGTCTTCAGTGTGTTTTTGTAACTCCACCACGTGCTTGGTCCGCACATGTTTCCACATATTTGTGGTATTGAGGTTGCTGACACTTTTCCCTCTTTTCACCTTCTGATTACACAGCTTGCATTTGACAAAGCAAATGTCATCTGCAACTGTGTCAAAAAAGGACCAGGCACTGCAAGTCTTGGGAGCGCCCGCTTTGGATTTTGGAAGAGCCATGCTCCTAATGGGTGCCGAAGTGGAGGCTACAGGCAACCAAGTCTGCCCCCTCCCTCTCCCTCCTTTTTGGGCCGTTCGGGGAATCTCTTCTTCAGAGCTGCTCCCACCACCTTCCTGTCCCTCAGCCATGATGGGTCAAGGACCTCATCATCTACACCACCCTCTTCAAACAACTGCTTCTCCTGGGTAGTCTCGACAGCACAGTACGCACCAGAAAGTGGCACCTGAGTCTCATCATCAGATGCGTACTGAGGTGTGCTGCTGACCATAGGCACTGGCCCACCCGCCTCTTCAGATTCAGAGAGACAAAACAGTTGCGCATCACTGCATACTACCTCTTCTTCAAATTCTCGAATTCTGCTTGGCTGGCCCCCTCTTTCCAAGCCAAGAGATTCAGAGAACAGAAGTAGAGATGGCTCCTGTCCAGGGCTCTCTGACTGCCTGGACAATTTGGCAGGTGGTGAAGAGACAGATGGGTGCTCTTCAGTGCTCAGGACCTGAGAGGATCTGGAACTAATTGAAGTCGATGCGTTAGCTGCCATCCATCCGACAACGGCTTCAATTTGGTCCTCGCGCAGCAGTGGGGTACGGCTAGCTCCTACAAAGCTGCGCATAAAGGACTGTTCCCTGGTAAAACTGGGGGATGCTGAGTCACTGGTGCCCGCAGCAGGCACAGAATCCCCACGTCCTCTCCCTGCAGGCACAGAATCCTCACGTCCTCTCCCTGCAGAAACTCCACGCCCACGCCCACGACCACATGCTTTACTCCCTGCCTTCTTCATTTGGTAGACTGATAAAGATAGGCAGAAAAGTACTAAGGGCTTAGTGTGCTTATTCCTGAACAGCTGCTAACAGGTATAAGAAACACTAATTTTATAAAGTGTGGACTAGACTTTAATATGAGCTAATGTGGCCTACACAACTGTAAAGTGGAGTGTTTGGTGAACTTTATTTAGGTTTTTTTTGTCACAAAAAGACACTGGATGTGCCTAAAGATGTAATAACGATAGTATCACAAACTTTTTGTAGCTATTACAATGTAGGAAGGTAACCTACAATGCAATAGATGAGGCTGCAAAAAATAGGCTAATACTAATCTGGCTGGGGCTGCAGGGCCCAATGCTGCAGAAAGGCTCCTCTAACTACTCCTGTATAGTGTGTTTGGAACCAATTTAGCTGAACACGGATGGAACCACCACACTAATAGGAGAAATCAGGAAAAATTATGAATTGGCAAAAAAGGACAATGTATGAGGCAGTGACACACACTGAGTGCACTACAACCAGATGTGGTTGAAGCACACACTACAGGGTGAGCTGCACTCACACACCAGACCTTGCAGACAGCGGTGAACAGTACAGATGCAGAGCACTGTGCACTAGCGCTGCAAGACCAAAAAAATTTCTCTATCTACTCCTATATAGTGTGTTTGGAACCAATTTAGCTGAATACGGATGGAACCACCACACTAATAGGAGATATCAGGAAAAATTATGAATTGGCAAAAAAGGACAATGTATGAGGCAGTGACACACACTGAGTGCACTACAACCAGACGTGGTTGAAGCACACACTACAGGGTGAGCTGCACTCACACACCAGACCTTGCAGACAGCGGTGAACAGTACAGATGCAGAGCACTGTGCACTAGCGCTGCAAGACCAAAAAAATTTCTCTATCTACTCCTATATAGTGTGTTTGGAACCAATTTAGCTGAATACGGATGGAACCACCACACTAATAGGAGAAATCAGGAAAAAATATGAATTGGCAAAAAAGGACAATGTATGAGGCAGTGACACACACTGAGTGCACTACAACCAGACGTGGTTGAAGCACACACTACAGGGTGAGCTGCACTCACACACCAGACCTTGCAGACAGCGGTGAACAGTACAGATGCAGAGCACTGTGCACTAGCGCTGCAAGACCAAAAAAATTTCTCTATCTACTCCTATATAGTGTGTTTGGAACCAATTTAGTTGAATACGGATGGAACCACCACACTAATAGGAGATATCAGGAAAAATTATGAATTGGCAAAAAAGGACAATGTATGAGGCAGTGACACACACTGAGTGCACTACAACCAGACGTGGTTGAAGCACACACTACAGGGTGAGCTGCACTCACACACCAGACCTTGCAGACAGCGGTGAACAGTACAGATGCAGAGCACTGTGCATTAGCGCTGCAAGACCAAAAAAATTTCTCTATCTACTCCTATATAGTGTGTTTGGAACCAATTTAGCTGAATACGGATGGAACCACCACACTAATAGGAGATATCAGGAAAATTTATGAATTGGCAAAAAAGGACAATGTATGAGGCAGTGACACACACTGAGTGCACTACAACCAGACGTGGTTGAAGCACACACTACAGGGTGAGCTGCACTCACACACCAGACCTTGCAGACAGCGGTGAACAGTACAGATGCAGAGCACTGTGCACTAGCGCTGCAAAACCAAAAAAATTTCTCTATCTACTCCTATATAGTGTGTTTGGAACCAATTTAGCTGAATACGGATGGAACCACCACACTAATAGGAGATATCAGGAAAAATTGTGAATTGGCAAAAAAGGACAATGTATGAGGCAGTGACACACACTGAGCGCACTACAACCAGACGTGGTTGAAGCACACACTACAGGGTGAGCTGCACTCACACACAGAGACCTTGCAGACAGCGGTGAACAGCAGAGAACTGTGCACTAGCGCTGCAAGGCACAGCGATTTATAAAGTAGCTTGGGTAAAGCAGAATAGACCAAATAGGTAGCTAAAACTGTCCCTCAGAACAACAGCGTCCTATCCCTAACTGAATTCACAGCAGAGTGAGCTCAAAATGGCGGCGGCGGCTTTTATAGTGCATCATGACATCATTTCAGCAGCCAATCACAGCCATGCCATTAGTTAAGATGCCTACATGCCTAACAGGATGTGCCCACACTTCTTAGGATCCTCATTGGCTGAATAAAATGAAAATGGCTCATTGCATTATGGGAACTTCCGATTCCGGTATACGATATTGCAAAAGTATCGGAATTAAGTATCGGAATTCCGATACCACGAATATCGGCCGATACCCGATATTTCAGTATCGGAATGCTCAACACTAGTCATAACATAGTCATACGACACAAAATAGTTAATAAATAACATTTACTACATTTCTACTTAATATTAGCATCATTGTTGAACCAATATTTGTTATGATGTGAGAAGGGTTAAAAGTTTAGCAGTAATATTTCATTTGTTCAAAGAAGTTTACAGCACCTAGTGACCACTTTTGAAGTAACTTTGAGAGGTCCATATGTCAGAAAGCCATAGACCCAATATTAAAATCTGTATCCCTAAATGTATTCAAAACTGCATTCAGAAATTTTGTTAACTGGATAGGTGCTTTACAGGAATTTATGCACAGTGGAAGAAATAAATTACATTTTTTAATTAAAATGTTGATTTAGCTCCACAATTTTTCATTTTCACAATATAACCACTTTATGTGTATAACAACTATTCTACAAAGGGGGTTAGTAGCAAGGGTAATAAACAGCAACTTGGAATAGCAATGAGAAATATTTCAGAGAATAACAGTACAGTCCTTTGCAACAGTGTGATGCACCCAGTCGTGGGAAACACCACGTGAGTTCTTTAACTCCGTATATGGCCCTAGAGGGGGTCACCGGTTATTCCCGCTAGGCCGCAAGTCTCTTCTGTATAAAGTCTTTTGTAACATCCCTGGTGGCGTGCTGGCATGGCTTACCACCTCCCACCATGCAAGACCGCCATCTTACCTAGCTTTCTTTTAATGTTCTTTTTATTGAGTACGCAAAAAGATGGGAAACAATCACAGCAACTTTGAACAATAAAACAGTCAATACCAATATTTGCTATAAACAATAAGCAAATATAAGATATAGTAAAGCAAAAATTTTGATTCGCCTTGTAATACAGATCCGTAAATTCGGGTCGTACGGTTAGATTGATTCCATAAAGAAACCAGGGGTATAAAGTAGTGAATAGCAAACAGAAATGATAAGGGAAAAGAAAGCAGAAAGAAGGAGAGGGATAGGATAGAGGAAAAGAGTAGATTGGTTCCATGGGAGGGTCAGTTCGATATCTACAAATACCTTTGTTTAGTATTCCAAATCTCACTCTGCAGTAAGAATCCCAGAGAACTCAGGAGTTAATCTGTAAAGTATCCAAGGCGTCCATGTTTGCTCAAAGAGAGAATAAGAACAGTATGATAAAGCTGCTAGTTCAGCAGTATGATATAGAGAATCTACCTCTTTGATGATTTGGGCTTTAGTAGGGAGAGAGCTAGTGTTCCACCGAGTGGGTACCAGGAGTCTGCCTGCGGCCACTATATTATGTGCCAGTCGGGAGGGTGAAGCTTCCCTAGGTCACACCGGGAAATTGAGGAGGGCAGTTTGCGGTGATAAAGTAGCTTCTCGGTTCAATACTTCCGAGATTATTCCAGAGACAAATTTCCAGTATGATTGTATTGTAGGGCATAGCCACCAAATATGTAAGTATGTCCCGGTCTCTGCATTGCATCTCCAGCACTGTCCCGACGTGAAGGGACGCCATTCGTGCAATAATTTTGGGGTGCGGTACCATCGAGTCACCACCTTATAGGAATTTTCCTGGATCCTGACACAGGGCGAAGGACCGTGTGACCGACTATAAATCTGGGTAATCTGGTCATCTGTAAATTGAATGTTTAAGTCACGTTCCCACATTCCCAGAAAGGCTCTTTTAATATGAGCATTCTCGTTCACCAGGAGTTTGTAGAGTGTCGATAGTATTTTTTGAGGGGTTCGCAATTGCACACAGAGTTGTTCAAATGGGGTAAGAGGTCTAAGTAAACTGGAATGCTTCCTCCACTTGTGTATATAGGCTTTCAGTCCCTTATATTGCAGAAAGGATATCATACGCAAATGGTCAGATTGCTGTATTTCTGCAAACGAAAGGAAAGCACCATCTAGGAACAGCTGGTCAATTGAGATGGGAGGGGCTCGGGTGGGCTTCGTGTCAGAATTGCCATCCAGTTGTGACTTTAATAATAGATGTCCGGTAAAGTCCTGGAGACTGAGGATAGGAGACAGTGGGGGTACAAGTTTGTGGTGTTCTTTTTTCCAGATATTGAGAACTGCACGCATTAGATTATTTAAGGGTATGCAAGATTTATCCCCGTCTATCAATAGTGCTTGGGATCTCAATGGTATTTGCAATAAGTGCTCTTCGGTTGATAACCAAAGTTTGGTTGGGGAACCTCTAACCCATTCCATCACTCTGATTAGCATAGCAGCTCTGTAATATTTGTATATGTCCGGGGCACCCATACATCCCTGGGAGCGCGGTAACGTCTGAGTCGAAAAATTGATCCTGGGTCTTCTGTTGTTCCATATGAAGTACAAAAAAAAAAGAATGTATCTTAGAGAGGATCCGGTTAGGGACATGAATTGGAAGCATTTGAAATAAATAGAGAAATTTCGGTAGAATTATGCTTTTGAGCAAATTTTTCCTCCCAATCCAAGATATGAAAGGGACTCTCCAGGACTTCACTGTTTCCATAGCCGTCTCTAGTGCCGAAAGAATATTAAGGTTAAGGGGGTCTTTAGTCAGGCGCCCAATTTTAACACCAAGGTAGGTAATATAGCCGGATGGCCACTTAAATGGATAATCTCTTTTAAATCTATCGATACTGTAGATGTTTTAGGGATGTTAATAGTAAGTGCTTCCGATTTCGAAAGGTTGATTTTTTAGTTTGACATGTAACTGTAGTGATCCAGAGTTAGCACGAGAGTAGGGATACCTCTATCTGGTTCGGAGAGAATCACCAACAAGTCATCCGCAAATGCGGCTACCTTATGATGCACCGACCGTATCTGGACTCCTTTAATCTCTCCATTTAGCTGAATGCTTCATAGAAGAGGTTCCATGACCAATACAAAGAGAAGTGGTGATAAAGGGCACCCCTGTCTCGTGCGATTTTGAATAAGAAAGGGGTCCGATAGCATATTGTTAATTCGAAGTCTCACCGAAGGGGAAGAGTACATTTTAAATATCGCCTCTATTATGGATGGTGGGAAATGAAAAGCCGACAGAGTTCTGTGGAGGAATGTCCAGTCTACCCTATCAAAAGCCTTCTCAGCATCTGTGCCCAGAAGGACCAGAGGTTGATGATATATTTTTGCCCGTTGCATTAAATGTAAAATCCTGCTCATGTTCTCTCTCCCTTCTCTCCCCTGTACAAATCCAGTCTGCTCCAAAGAGACAAGTTGAGGCAATAACCCTGCCAAACGTCTAGCCAATAAACTTGCATAGATTTTTAAGTCTACGTTTAGCAGGGAAATAGGCCTATAACTCCCGCATAGCGTGGGGTCCTTGCCTTCTTTATGCAAAAGGGATATATGTGCTTCCAGAGACTGAGGACGGAGAGAGCTTTGGTTTAGCACTGCATTGCACATCTTTAACAGATGTGGGCTCAAATCAGATAGAAATGTCTTATAGTAACAGTTCGGAAACCAGTCTGGTCCGGGTGTCTTCCCTTTAGGGCTCGCCGACAGGATGGACTGGAGTTCAGATTGGTCAAAAGGTCTAATAAGCCACAGCTGTTGGTCTGTTGTTAAATGCGGTAAAGACAAGGAGGAAAGGAAGGAGTTTATATCTTTCATCCTCTGAGATTTTATCGCCTCTGGTTCTTGTAGCCCAAGCTGATACAAGTCTTTGTAAAAGGTCAAGAAGGTTTCAGTAATTTGGTCATAATTCTGTGTTATATGACCAGAAGCTGTTTTAATCTTGTGTATGAACGTGCGGGATTGCCGCCTTTTAATCAAGGATATCAAAAGTTTAGAAGCCTTGTCTCCATGAACCAGAAGACGATTCCTCCATGAGGTAAAATATTTCGCAGCTTGTTTGTTTAGTAATTCTTTCAAGCGTTGTCTGCGCTCAGTCAATTGTATCAATGTGTCGGGAAGAAGTGATCGTTGGTGTTGCATCTCAATGTGTCGGGAAGAAATGATCGTTGGTGTTGCATCTCCAGACTAGCTATTTCATTATAAAGAGACTCCAATTCATCCCTCCGCTGTTTATTATTATGAGACGCAGTAGATATAATTACTCCCCTAATTGTTGCTTTGTGGGCTTCCCAAACCAAGATCGGGTCTGTATCGGGCGTAGCATTGATGGAGAAATATTCTTTGATGGCCACCTGGATTTTATTTTTAACATTTTCTAGTAAGAGTAGAGATTCATTGAATTTCCAGGTTCTGAAGGTGGAAAGGTGTTTACCAAGTTCCAATTCAATTGATACCATAGCGTGGTCTGAGTAAAGGTTAGGAAGAATATCTACATCTGACGTATTAGTGAGGGTATTCCTGGAAATCAGTAAGTAATCAATACGATGATATGTGTTGTGGGGATAGGAATAGTAGGTAAAAGTTCTGTCCCGAGGGTGGAAGTATCTCCAGGCGTCAACTAGTTCCATGGAGTGTAATAAAGACTTGATTCGGGCCAAATCACGTAGAGCGACCGTGCTCTTCCCAGAGGACGTGTCCAGTATGGGTTCTAGCGCCACATTCAAATCTCCCCCCAACAAGACAGAACCTTCTCTAAAGAGATCAAGTTTGTGAATGGCTCCCCAGATCCATTTTAAATGTTGTTTATTGGGAGCATAGAGATTCCCCAGCATCACTATATTACCTCCGAGAAGGCCCTTCACAAATAGGTACCGACCCTCGGGATCAACCAGGCTGTCCTGTAAGAGAAAAGGGATATCCCTCGCGAAAGCAATCGCTACTTCTCTTGCAGCTTTTTGGGGTGATAAGGCATGGTGCCAATTATTATAAAAGCATTTCTCGAAGGTAGGGGTTTTACCAGCTATAAAATGAGTTTCTTGTAAAAATAGAATATCATATCTGTTCTTTTTAAAGTGGTGTAGAGTCTGTGACCTGGGAATTGGAGAATTGATGCCATGTACGTTATGAGAAACAATTTTGTATAACTTACGTGATGATGTCATGACGTGAGATATTGAAATGAAGGTTTCAACGACGGCAGACCCTCCACAGGTTCCAGGGGTGCAGATAGATGAGAAAAGTGAGAATAGGGGGAGATAAAGAAGCAAGAGGAAGATTCTAAAGAAAATAAACAAAATTCAGTGAACACATGTATAAACATTACATAGTATACACCCATTACGCTCCGGAGGGGGCGCTTTAGTGTCTTGATCATCATTAGTCTAGTCTCGAACATAGTAGTTTAGAGACTAACGGGTAGGTCGTTATATGAAAACTCGCATAACATAAACAAGAAAATTATCTTGATATAAGTACATTATGGACTTCTTATAAAATCTAGATTAAACCTTTGACAAGAATCTGAACAAATGTGGGGGTGGGTATAGGGAAGAGTAAGGGGAAGGAAGGAGAGGGACTGAGGATGAGGGGTCAAGGATTAGGGCAGGTCTGGCATTTCTCAAGTCAGCAAGTCCAGGAGGGTTGTGTCCAGACCCTAGAAGATGCAAATTAGATAACTTCAATATAGGTTACGTACCAAGTCCTTTTAAGGGTGTCAGCAAAACTAGGGATCGGGAAGAGTGTGTGGGGGGGGTAAGCCAGCCGACATGGGGTAGGAGGAAGGGGTATTGAAAATGGTGATCAACAAGCTAAAGTTTACGCATTAACACAAGATAGAGCAGCTATCTACTAGAAGAAGCATAAGTATAATCAATTCAATTCAAAATAGGCAGGATGTAAAATAGTGACTCCCTGCCAGTCATTGAGGGTTATCCTCTTGGCCTTATCAACATGTAAGCAGAACGTCAATCTCTACATCTAGGGGAAAGGTGAAGAACAATAAAGTTCCCGGCTGATCCGTCAGCCAGTTGGGTCATCTCCATCTTGGATCCTGGCCGATTTGGCGGATTGACGTTTGAGCCTTTGGGACTTGGGAGTCAGGTTTGTCCGCCAGTGCGGAGGTTGTGGAAGAGATTTCAGCAGATAAGCTGAGTTGACTGCCTCCAGATTTGAATATTGTTCCAGCACAATATCAAGATCTTTGCAAATCTTTTTAATGTCAGCAGAGGTTCGTGCCTGAAACCTTTTGTCATTAGCAGAAATGGATATGCCAAATGGATACAGCCATCTATAGGGGAAGTGTCTCTGGTGTAGTTTTGTAGTGAAAGGCTTCATGAGCCTCCGTTTGTTAAGGGTAATTGCTGACAAATCTTGAAAAATTTGAATCGCCGAACCATTGCAGGAGATATTGGTCGCCTCTCTAGCTCTACGTAGGAGTAGATCTTTGGTTCTGTAATCAAGGAAGCGACTTCTCTAGGGGTTTCTTCCGGGGGTGGTTTTGGGCGCAAAGCTCTATGGACCCTCACCATTTCAATAGTTTGTGGGTCATCTGGTGATAATATGTTACGGAATACATCCGTGATGGTAGGGACAAGAGCATCTTGGCTAATGGGTTCGGGTATCCCCTTCAATCGTAAATTGTTACGCCTTTCCCTGTTTTCATGGTCTTCTAGAGTCAAAAATATCTGATTAAGGTGATCTTCATGGTGTTGAAGGCTTATCACAGTGGAGTTAGAGTGTTGGACCATGCCTGAATGGGAAGACTCTAACGATTCGACACGGTGGCCCAATTGTGAGAGGTCCTGTTTGATATCAGAAAGATCTTTGAGAACAGGCTCAAGAGCTTTACTTAAAATCCTTTTAAGGAAAGATCTAGTGATTAGAGGGTTTTTGGATGTTTCTTCAGTCTCTACATCACTCTCATGCTCAGACTCGGTGGGGTCATCGGTGAGAAGCTGTCTAGATGTTTTAGATATAGAAGACATACCGGTTTGCTTCTTTAGAAACTTATTCAAGTCTGCCTGAGTAGCGGAGCTGCTGGGTTTGGTATTTGATTTTGCAGGTTTGCTTGTGGATTTCACCATTTTAAGGAATTGCAGGAGTTAAATCCGTCAGCCTCTACGGTGTATTCAAGAGGCTTTACATGATATGGATATATCAACAGTCAAAAACCTCAGGTCTCCTTACTGTAAGAAAAGGAGCTCAGGTGGAGATCCAGAAGATGGGGTACGTTCAAAGCTCACATGTGGGGGTCAATTTACTTAAAGGGGTTCACAATATGAGCTTGTACACGTATCTGTAGCGCTTTGATAAGCCTTGTTGATGTTGATGCGGACTAAAAGTCACATTAATGGTTAATTTATAGTGCAGTAGCTCCCCTTGCTGGCAATTGAGAGTATCAGGCTGTCACAATGCTAACAATGATTGAGATTGGATCTGAAATGGTTAAGCTGGTAGTGAGATCCTGCTGATGTTGAAGGAGTTACAGACCAGTTTTACAGGATTTATAGGGCAGGTCGTACACTCTGAGAATGGAATTGTGGAGTTTAACAGGAGTGATAACCTCTGTTTGCTGCCTCTGCTCTCCCCAAGTGGAGCGATAGCAACGTTGATATAATTAGTCACAATCACTTATCTCCACTCAAGGACCTTTGGTCGCAATGTGATTCTGGACCTTATGCTAATAAATCCTTGCACTGCTACGAGGTCCAGATCAGTTAAGTCCTGTGGTTATCAGCAGTTAGGTGACTGATAGTCGGTTGCTACTTCCGGCGCTCCCGCTGTAATTAATGGCGACGGGGTCAGAAGTATAAACAAGTCCTCTCCCTCTCTCGCTCCCCACGCAGCACTGACAAGTCAGCCTCCCCGGAGCTCAGATGGAGGTTACAGTAAGTGCTTGCAGCCACTGATGGCAGTATGTGTGGCGCCTGGCTGCTGGGATGAGGAGATGGATGTCTCCGGGGAGCATGAGGTGGTTAGGGGTGAGGCCTTGCAGGGACCAACTTGTAGTTGTTGTTGAGATGTTCAGCTGTTCCCTATATTCGGCTCTACGGGATCCCAGGTGATGTAGGGAGGTGACACAACTTAGATGGAAGTGGTGCAGATGTCCAGTGAGGATGGATGGCTTGGATTGTAAATGTTGGATGGGAGCACAGTCAGTTGTGACCTCCCAAGTCCGCGGCCATCTTGGATCTCCGCCATCTTACCTATCAATCCAGGCTGCACACTTTGCTCCAGTACCTGCTGTGTCTCTTGTCTGATTGCTTAGGGCGGCAGCGCGGTTACTGCCTGATTTTTATAGTTACTGTGTGCGCACTCCTAATGCCTCCCCAGCCTATTGCTGTGAGTCACTGGATACTTAAACCCCCTCCACCCAGTAGGGGGTGCCTGAGCAACACTTTTCCTCAGTGTGTTCCTTGCAACTGAGTTGCCAGGTCCTGTCCTGTATCTTGTCTGTTCCGCTCCTGGGAGTTGTATACCCAGGCCTTTTACCTGTATCTGTGACTTCTAGTCTGTCTCCGCCACCCTGGGGGCTGATTTCCCAGGCTTGTTCCTGTATCTTGTTCCTGGTTCAGTTCCTGTCTGAACTGTGTCCTAGCCCGTTACCTGCTTGTCTCTATGTCAGAACCTTCCCTTTTCCTGCAGTGTCTGAACCTGCATCTAACTCTAACTCGTTGTCTCTGAACTTCTATTTGTGAGTTTTGTGTACACTCGCTACTTCATTGTAAGGACCTTGTGTGTATCTCGTTCTGCTTGTTCACCGCACCTGCGGTTTTGCTCTGCTTGTTCACCGCACCTGCGATTTAGCTCTGCTCTGCTTGTTCACCGCACCTGCGGTTTCGCTTTGCTCTGCTTGTTCACCGCACCTGCGGTTTTGCTCTGCTCTGCTTGTTCACCACATCTGCAGGTTTTGCTCTGCTCTGCTTGTTCACCGTACCTGCGGTTTTGCTCTGCTCTGCTTGTCTACCGCACCTGCAGATTTTGCTCTGTTCTGCTTGTCTACCGCACCTGCGGGTTTTGCTCTGTTCTGCTTGTCTACCGTACCTGCGGGTTTTGCTCTGCTCTGCTTGTCTACCGCACTTGCGGGTTTTACTCTGCTCTGCTTGTCTACTGCACCTGCGGGTTTTGCTCTGCTCTGCTTGTCTACCGCACCTGCGGGTTTTGCTCTGCTCTGCTTGTCTACCGCACTTGCGGGTTTTGCTCTGCTCTGCTTGTCTACCACACCTGCGGGTTTTGCTCTGCTCTGCTTGTCTACCGCACCTGCGGGTTTTGCTTTGCTCTGCTTGTCTACCGCACCTGCGGGTTTTTCTCTGCTCTGCTTGTTTACCTCACATGCAGCTCAGTTCCTGTATCCCAGTATGCACTGGTCCCTATCCTGCCTGCGTTCCTTTGCCAGAGTGCTCTGTATTACATTGCTTGGGTGTTGTCATGGGAACACGTCCTTGTTTGTATATTTACCTAGCGTCTCCACCTATGACCATTTCCGGCCAGCTTTATGTTATCACATGATTCGGATGTAGCCATGTGATAGTGCTGAATGAAATGGGAAATACACAGCTGCTTGACTGGTATGTGCAGCCCATTGGCTGTGATTCTAGATATAATCCACCTGATCCACAACTAGTTTGTACGCCCTTTCTGAGGAAGCAAGACACGCGAAATGTACGTTAGAGGGCTATGTCTGGTAACTATAGTGTGGACCTTCTCACATGTGTGCATATATATTTATCTGCTTTACCAAGAAGCACTTGCGGTTGCCTTAGAATTTACTTATACTTACATTTGCATTTTGTTTACTAAATTAAAATACCTAGGCAAAATGTTCAAGTGATCTTCTTTTGTGTAGCGGAATTACAATCTCCAGTAATATACATGCTTTTTCTCTACTGATGTCGTATTTATATTGGTTTATTTATATTTACCTATATATATTAAGGGGGCATGTGTGTGCATATATGTCTCTCTGCATATAAGTGAACATATTTATATGGTATTTATTCTGAATTTATTCTATGCATGTGACACACATAGGTTTTGTATACCAGCTGTTTTCATTTTGCAGTATATCTTTTTTACTTGTTTTTATAATGTTTTTGTATACAAATAAATATTAACTATTTAAATGAGTTTTTGCATGGAAGTATTCTTTGTAGGTTTGCTGCGTTCCTACTTGCCAGTGCCCGCCTGTCTGCATGCCAGCCGTGCCTGCCAGTGCCCATCTATCTGCATGCCAGCAGCGCCTGCCAGTGCCCACCTGTCTGCATACCAGCTGTGCCTGCCAGAACCCACCTGTCTATAAGCCAGTCTAACCTGCCTATTCCTGCATTCCCCGGTGTGGGTCAACAGCTGTGACCGGGGTCTTGACGCGCCCCCTGGGCCGTGGGGTACTCGCCAGCCGGGCCTCTGTGGATGCCGGTGGGGGATATCACGGTGGCTGGCCCGGTCCGTGACCGAGGGAGGTCAGTAAAAGGGGGGAATATTTATAGGGGATTTGGAAAGTGTTTGTGACGCCACCTGTGGATTGCGGCTAAAGAGTGCCGCCGCTGCGGAGCAGTCCTCTGGAGCTGGTGTTATGGCAGCAGGGATGGTGTGGCTCTCCACAGGTAGAGCTAGCTCCAGGGCAGTGTAGGTAGTGAAAGTTGTGCTGGGCGTTGTAGTGCCGGGAGGCAAGAGGGCGCAGATGAAAGAATGGACGGAGGCAGTATGGTGCAGTCATCCGAGTTTTACTCACAGTTCTTATGACAGTTCCACTGGTGCACTGTACGGGTGCTAGCCTCCCACGTCGTGCTGCGTTCACCAGGCAGGGGTTCAGCACTTCCTCAGGCAGATTAGGAGCTCCTGGCAGAACCCCACTTTCTTGAGTTCCTAGCTAGACCGTCTTCACGCTGGGTCTTTCTCCCTCCTGCCCTGTGCTTCCCACTCTCAATCCCGCTCAGGTGCTCTGAAGTCCCTCCTGCCTTGTTGGAGTTCCCGGACCTGCTTGACCCTCACGGGGATTAGAATGAGGCTTCGGCAACTGACTATAGAAGCCAGAAGCCTTCGGTTTTCCCAGCCGAGACTTAGAGTAACACGGCTGGACCAGGGGCCGGTCCCCTTCTTGCGGCCTAAATCCCTCTGTCTTCTGACAAATTCAGGGTGCACGGGTGCCGTCCTGCACTTGCTGTACCCACTGGGATCCCTTCTTTACTTGAATGGAGCCTACTCCTCTGCTCCCCACCTGGGTCTCTAGGACTGGGCCCCACTTGTGGAGCAGAGCTCCTAAAGAGACTCTGCTCCCTGACTGACTGACACACTCTTCTCCTCTGACTGAACTGCCACCCTAAGATGGCTTCCATTTTATATCTCACTCTATAGTGCTCCCCTAAACTGCTTCATCCACCCACACCCACAGCTGGTTCCACCTACCTTTGGGTTCCCCCCACTCCAGCCAGGGACAGGGCTCAGCAGCTGCGCAGATGCATGTTGCCCTTCCAGCCGGCCTGGAGTAGTGTAGTGTTGGATGCAGGTGTTGGGGTTCCAGGCAGCACTCCCTCCTTACCTGATAGAAGGAGACACCACACCTCTGGGTGAGGTGCAGTACCTCTGTGGCGACTGAACCCTCAGGGGCGCCACAGTCTGACCTGGAGTAGCACCTGGTCCCTCTGCTCGGTTTCTCCCTGGTTCACGGAGTCGACTGAGCCGCCGTGCGACCTTGGTCGGACCGGATTAATACTTAGTCACGCCCCTCCAGGCACTCCTCGGTTCATGGTCCAGTGGGATCACTAACCACGCTCACGCCAGTCAGTCCGGGCACAAGTGTAACATCTATCAGATCACGTTTAGACTCCCACGCACCAAAAGTCCCCCTCTCAACCTGAAATCCTAATCCCAACTGTCCCCTGTACCGTAGGTGAGAATTGTAAGTGACGGCTCTGTTCACTTGCGCGGTTCCTTCCCTGCTACTGGCGCGTCTTTCCTGTCACGGTACTCTCTCAGCTCTTCTCGGCTTGACCATTGATGCTAGTCTCTCACGCTTGGGGGAATGGGGTCCTGACCTCGGTTCTTGACAGGCGGCGTCGGATCCCAGGAGCTTACTCAGTGTGAGGTACAGGTCCTGACTCTGATCAACATGCACAGGGCTCAGGGGGGCTTCTGTGAGGAGTGCAGAGCCGCTCAGGCTATGTCCAACTCTGGTGCAGTGCAGCCCTCCAGCTGAGGCTGTCGTGTTGGGCTCTGCTGTCCCTCTGGAGCACATCTGCTCCACTTTGCAGCTTGGCGCCAAAATTCTGGCTGCAGCGTCTCCTGCAGTGCACATCCGCTCTCTTGGCGCCAAAAAGCCCCTTCAATCTGACACACAGGGCGTTTATACCCAGGAAACTCTCTGGTCACATGATCAGGTCCAGTCACAAAGTCTCTACCCCTGACCATCTGCCAGCAACATTTAGTTCCTGCTAGCACAATTCTTTGTTTACTTTCATTTTCAGTTTGTTCCAGCAGAGGGTGATATTTTCTTACAGTTACTTAGTCTCTCTTGTCCATATCTCTACAAATGGACACCACAATTTGTTGTGCAATTTCTCCCAAGGACGCAGATACCACATATGTGGTTGGAATCTATTGTCTGAGAGCATGGCAGGGATCAGAAGTAAAGGATTCAATTTTTGAAGTGGAAATTTGGCTGGAATAGATTGTGGAAACCATGTGGCAGTTGCAGTCTCCGAAGGTGCCAAAACATAAAAAAAAACAAGCAAAAGTGTCCTCATTTTGGAAACTACACCTTTCAACAAATTCATTAATGGATGTGATGACTATCTTGAACCAACAGATGCTTCATAGAATTTTATAATATCGGGTCTTGAATATTAAATATTACTTTTTTTCCATGAAAATGTTTAGCCCCAAATTTCTCCTTTTCATAGCTTGAAAAATTGCAAAAATTAATGCGAAGTAAATTTTCTCCTTAGTACATGGATACCCAAAATGTGATCAGAAACTATTGTTTGGTTGCATCACAGGGCTTGGAAGGCAAGGAGCACTATTTGACTTTAGGAACATAATTTTGGCTAGAACAGATTGTAGACACCATGTCTCATTTGGAAAGTCTCTGAGATACCAAAACAGCAAAAAAACAAAAACACAATTGACCTCATTTTGGACATTACACCCATTGAGGAATTTTTCTTTGGGTGTAGTGAGCATTTTAAACCAACAGGTTATATGTGGAATTTTATAAAACTGTAATGTGACAATGAAAAATTATTTTTTTCATCAAAAATGTTGTATTAGCTCAAAATTTCTAATTTTTTAAAGGTAACTGGAAAAGTGGACCCATAATTTGTTGAACGATTTCTGCCGAGTATGCTGTTACCCTGTATGTGGTCGGAGCTCATTGTTTGTGCATAGGTCAGGGCTCAGAAGGTGCACTATTTGATTTTTAGATCGCAAAATTTGGCTGTAGTAGCCTACAGATGCCATGATGTATTAACAGAGCCACCAAGGTGCCAGAAAAGTAGAAACCTCCTAAATGTGACCCCATTATCGAAACTACAAGCCCTTAAGGAATTCATCTAGAGCTGTGATGAACCTCTTTATCCCACAGATGCTTCACAGACTTTTATAACTTTGGGCTAAGAAAAGTAATTATGTTTTTTTTCCATGAAAATGTTGCTTTAGCCCCAGATTTTTCATTTTCACAAGTGTGACAGGAGAAAATGAACCCCACAATTTGTTGAGCAATTTCTCTTGAGTACACCTTTCTCACATATGTGTCAGAAACTACTCTTTGGACAAATGTAAGAGTTAGTAATGGAAGGAGTGCATTTTTTTTTGCTTATATAGATTGTGGAATCCATGTCATATTAGGAGAGCCCCTGAGATGTCAAAATAGCAGAAACACCCACTAGTGACCCCATTTTGGAAATTACATGTCTCAATGAATTCATCTAGAGGTGTAGTGAGCATTTTAATCCCAAAAGTCATTCACAGAATTACACAACATTGGACAGTGGAAAGGAAAGAATACATTTTTTTATGCTAAAATGTTGTTTTAGCCCCAAGTTTTTAATTTTCAAAAGGGCTAATATAAGAAAATAGACCACATAATTTGTTATGTAATTTCTCCTAAGGATGCCAATACTCCAAAATTTGGTCAGAAACTATGTTTTCAGTCAAGTGCAAAGCTCAGAAGAGGGCTTATTTGAGTGGGCTTTCCTTGCAAAAGTAATGTAAATTTTGTGGATGCTAACTGCGGTTTAGGCACAGTGGGGTTCAGAAGGGAGTGGAGGGGCTTTTGGATTTGGTAGCACATATTTCACTGGCTTTTTTGGGGGGAGCCATTTTTCCTTTTTTTGTTCCACCATATGATGTAAAAACACTCTTTTTGCCACGTTTTTATTTTTTTATAGTGTTCCTTGTAGGGGTTAAATAGTGTGACAGTTTTATACATCAGGTTGTTCCAGACATGGCAATAACAAATATGTGCAATGTTTTGTTTTTATATAAGTATGTGTATTTATTGGTGTAATACTTTTCACAATTTTTTCTTGTTCTATAACTTGTGTTTTTTTAAATATTTTTACATTTTTGTTTTACTTTTTTACTTAGTCCTTTTATGGAAGTTTAACTTTTATTTGTCTGATCTATGGTCTAATGCATTGCAATACACATGCATTATGCCTGTCAGTCGTACACTGACAGAATGCCTTTTAGACCCTTCATATAGCAGGGTATAACAGGCCACCATACTTGGCAGTTCCTGAGGTCATTGTTTGACCTCCAAGTGCCATGAAAACTATCAGCTCACTGTGATCGCGTTGTGGGATTGCTGATGAGTTGAGATAAAAAGCCAAATCCTCTTAGAACCTTCTAAATGCCACAATCACTATTGATAGTGGCATTTAAAGAGTTAAGCAGCCAGGGACTCTAGCTGTTAAAGCAGGAGCTTGGCTGTCAGCTAAACCAAGGTCCTGGCAGTGATTGTGAGAGCACAGCTTCTGTGCCTGTATAATCACCTGGACGTACATAGTGCGTCCATTTATGGAACTACCTGCAAAAAAGGAAAAAAGGATGTACCAATATGTCCAATGTCAGGAAGGGAGTTACCTGACAACAGCACAGTGCTTCAGTCTGCCAGTCAGTTACATGCTCTGATTGGATAGTCAATTTGCCTAACCAGTCACAATGATCAAATAGCAGGGACCGTTGTAATTGGTCCCCACACAGCTAGCTGTACTGGTCAGCTGTCTGTGACCAGCACAGACCTGCCACCTAGTGCCTACACACAGTGATCGTTAAAGTTTATGACGTATAAATCTGTGATAATGCAGGAACTGACACTTGATTATGATCCCTATCTTATCATGAAATGGAACAAAAATATGAGATGTGAGCAATGACATATAAATGGCATAACATTTGTGCAGATCGCTATACTGCAAATATTGCAAGGCATGCAAAATCCTGCAGTCTGCCGTATTCATAGCTAGTCACTATGTATTTCAGACTGCACAGACTAATAAAAGTATTTTACTTCTTGACCCCTCCCCCCCAACATGTTTTACTGATTGATGCATCATCTGAAGTAGATAAGCAATGGTATAAAAACACAAACTAAAAAAAATACTGGTAACTAGGTTTTTTAAAAGTTCAAAAAACCCTCCTCAATCAGCTAAAACCAATATAAAGGGAGGAAGAGGCTAGCCCATGTTGTCCAGCTTGAATGACTTATTAAGAAGTCAATTACAGCGAAGGACGTCTCCTGCAATCGATCTTGTGATCCTTTCCACTGAACATTACACAGGTCTTGAAGTCAATGCTAAGTGGTTAATGGTATATAAAGGAATAGCACACCAAGGATAGGCACAAAAAGGAATGTTACTATACACAATCCTAAGAGTACACTATTAATTTTCTGATGAAGTAGGGAGTATTGTGGTCTGTTCAAGTGAAATAAGCACCCAATCTCCTTTTTGCAACGTAAATTGGAGGTTGATCAACCCAGTTTTTGTCTAAGCGGTCTCAGGTCCTTTTCCCAACACATTGGTCTCACTTCAATAAATGGCTCATGTGATATACAAGATGAACAAACTAACTCTGCTCAAACATTTAGTAAAAGTAAAAACAAACATTAGTGTTCACTTACAATGCAGGTTCCAGACTGAAATGTGGCTACAATCTCACGGTAAATATCTGTGTGAGGTTAATCAGCGTAACAGAAAGGATACACTGACAAATTATTATAACCAAAATGGTATAAAAAATATATAGAAACAATTAAAGCTGCAATAGATTAAGAATCATTTAATAGTTCCTACCTCCATCTTATTGAATTAATAGAGGTAAGTATATCATGTATATTATCAAACATAAATATGTCAAACAAAATACAATACAAGAAAAATATATCCCAACTAAGCAGTAAATATGTGAGACTATAGTGATCACTGCAGTATTAATAACATTACAAAGTATGCATGTCAGTTTCCAGGAAGTAAAAAATGTAACAAAAATCAATGGGGTCGATTCATCAAAACATTTAATCCAGAAAAATGACATAAAAGCTTTGAAAAGTTGCAAAATTTGGGTGCAGCAAATAATTACAACAAAAATGTTGTAGCTTTTAGTGTGCATTTTCTACACCAGAAATTCTATTCAAGTCAAGTCCAGTCTACAATGTATTACCTGCATGCACCTTATGTGCATAAATGGAAATGTTTGGATCAAGCTTAACGTGGTGAGTGCCATGAATATCTATCTACATGAATGTCAGCAAAATAATAGAAGAGTTATGGCTCTCAAAACATTGATGCATGTGGAAAAAAACATATATAACACTTTTTGTAAAAAAAAAAAAAAAAAAAGAAGCTTTTTTAGTGTTTAAAATGAGAAAACATATAAAACACATATAAATCTGGTATTTTTGCAATTGCACTACGCGTAGAATAAAGTTGTCTTATCATTTATACCGCAAGGTGAACGGCTTGGAAAAAAAAATCTTGAACTGCTGTTAATTTGTTTATTCAGCCTCCCAAAAATCACAATGAGGGCTCATTCAGACACCAATTTTTCATGTACGAATGCTACCCATGTTTTTCATGAATAACACTTATACCTATGACAGTCTATGGGGCTGCTGACATATCCGTGATTTTTTGTGAACCAAGCGGTTTGTACAAAATTGCAGAGACATGGCCGATATAGATCAGATTGTCATATCAAACTCGGCAATGAAAGTCTATGGGTATGTGAAAAAAAACAGACAGCGCCCAGATGCCATCAGCGTGCTGTCTGTTTTTCACTGACTGATAAATAGGGGAGAATTGGAGATTTTTTTTTTATCAGTGAAAAAAAATGATGAAACTCTCACCAAACTCTGATGAAATTCTGATGAAAATCAGATGAAACTCTGATGAAAATTATGTATGAAACTTGGTCAGTGGCTACGGTTTCATTCAGATGTCAAATTGTTGACATATGAGAAAAACTCAGTGAATTTCATCAGTGGTTGTTGGTTAGAGTTTCAGCTGATCTTGGTCTGAGTGTCATCAGTTTTTATTGTAAGTGAAAATTAAATAATTCTCTATTCTTTTCCTATGTAACAGTCCATGATAATCAGACCAAGTGCTTTCCAATGTTTTTCACAGACCCATAGACTTGCATTGTTGATTTTGATTTGACACTTGGACCAAAATCGGACATGTCTCCACGATTTTGCACTGACCGCTCTGTCAACGGAAAATCACGGACATGTGATTAACCACATTCACTATCATACTAACATATAAAGTAGCACTCTGCAACGCTAAGTATGCAAACATGAAATACTCTTAATATGTACCTGTACACACCTGTTTACTTA